>NC_134745.1:2692091-5384182 GCF_050436995.1 Anticarsia gemmatalis
AATTGTATTATTTACATTTGCTAATATTTATTTTAATTAAAGTGGCCCTAAATATCGTTAACGTTTAAAATTAACTTATCATTATTTTTTAAATAGGAGTATACTCTAGGCCTGATCCCTCCCTCATCCCAGCAGTGGGGTATTGATGAGGTATTTTTTAATTTATGTATACTTATTCATTTAAGTACTTGTTAGTTATATGATCAATACTAATAAAATTTAATAACCTTATGAAAATGCATAATAATACATTACAATGAAAACTAAGTAATCTGAAGTACAGTTAAGTAAGTTCCAAAACCGACTCATAATAGTAATAATAGTACCAGTACCTACTCCAACCTGTACTTCTAAAACTAGTAGCAATGCTCAAATACTACCTATTCCGAGTATTGTAACAACGAACGTTTGTAGAGTAATACCGGGACTAATATTCATAGGCACGGCTGGAATCTCAGCCGGAATACTTAGCTATTGCCTTTTGCTTCTGCTAACTGCGGTGCAACTAGACTCGGTATTTCTGAGGTACGTATTAGTGTATTTGTTTGTAGTGTTATGAGTACTTGTGATCGTAGTGAAGAACTGTTCATCGAAATATACATTTGTTTAAGCAAATTGGAAGCATAATACGCTTTTCGTAATGAATATGCTAAAATTATTACAAATATCATTATTCGCTTTCTGTTCGTCCCTTTTCGCCTAAAAACAGAAATTATACATTGGTAAATACATTTTTACTAGGTATGTGTAAAAATTTTATCAATAAAATGAATTTTCATGCATAATTCTTTCAACAAAATATCAAATCGTTCTACATTACATTACAATGCATTTGTTTGTTATGTCTATGCTCTAATATGTATATAAGATATATTATTCAGGATTTTCAAAAAGAAACCATAATTTGTTTCTCTGGAAACACAAAGGTTTGTTTTATTTAATACGTCTTTACAATAACAAAACAATCATCAATTTCTAACACTATAACAATTATCTCACCTGAAAACACAAAGAAACGACAATTAAAGTTTACTAATATCACTTCCTGAATTATATCGTTTCTTAAATGGAATGCCATCAAAAACATTCTGTAAAAACCTCAAGTCTCGCCGTAAAAAGTTGTGAGATCTATATAATACCAAGTCGATTAATCTATTTAGTCTCTACTTAAAGGACCTTCTGTCTTAAGTTATTACGTATGTTATTATCATGCCAATTTAAAAAAAATACCTTTAAAACAAATAGACCGACCTGGCCATCGCATGATTTGATTATTATGTATCACACTACACAGCACGACAAGAAGTTAATGCTCCTGAAATGTTAATAATGCCGAATTTGTGTTTTCTTGCGATGACCAAGTCGATCTATTTGTTTTAAAGGTATTTTTTTTAAATTGGCATGATAATAACATACGTAATAACTTAAGACAGAAGGTCCTTTAAGTAGAGACTAAATAGATTAATCGACTTGGTATTATATAGATCTCACAACTTTTTACGGCGAGACTTGAGGTTTTTACAGAATGTTTTTGATGGCATCTCACTTCTTTTTGTAGAGCGAACATAAGTCCAATTTGTATGGAAAGACGTTTTTTTTCATAATTCAACATATTTTCTTATGGGAATGTTGTTCAGTTTCATGGGCTAAACACTCTTACCCACCCTTTACCCCCTCCCGTTATGCCTCATATAGTAGGTACCTATTTACACCTATTTATTTTATTTTCTACAGTAATAATAATTAATTAACTGCAAATGTAACCGTGTAATCTTATACATTTATATGGGATTACAAAGTTATTGTTGCAGTTGGTGTATTTAGAAAACTGGACCGAAATTAGAAAATATTAAATTTTTCCCATGATTAAGACACTAAACCCTATTTGTATTCTAAATTTTAAGCTTCTAAGTCTGCTAGAAGTACCTTAGACTTTTGATGATCGGTGAGTCAGTGAGTCAGTGAGTCAGTGAATCAGTGAGTGACAAAATTCAAAATTTTAACATGTTGTCATTCTTAAACTACTGGTTCAAATTGGCTGAAATTTTAAATATACCGTGTTTATACAATGACTGATTAGTTGCTGAAAATCCAGGCTTCTTGTTTTATCCACAACGAAATTATAGGGGTGTCAAAAATAGCCCGAATTGCTTCGAGAAAAGGATGTTACGGCCGTGCCGCTTTTTTTTGCTCGACTTGCGGGGGCACTTCCGTGCCCCCAGATCTATACAATCAAAAGTTTTACATCAATAAATTGCACAAAATTATCTGACAATCATCTGCCATTGAAACCACAGATAACTTAGGCAAATTTGAATGAAATGTCATTTCAAATGTATTTACCTTAATACATTTGATATCGTTCTGTTAAATGGAGCTGCAAAATTTTGAACATAAATTCTCAAGCTTAATTAATATTTTGCTCAGTTCCATTGCGAGAAATGCAAGATGTTTATCATTTCTTACTGTTTTTCTTTTAATGAACTTATGGTGCTATTAAAAAATACGAGAAAAATATGCACTAACGATTGTGTTCGTAAAATCAACGAATAATAAGACTATGATCTATCGATGTATAAGTAACCCTCCCAGGACTATTCTTAAAGTTTAAATATATCACCGATATCCTTTACATATTATACTGTTTAAACTTATGCTCTTTAAATACTCTTATTTAAAGAGCATAAGTTTCACTACTTAATACAAGTTAAGACACAAAAAAGTTAATAGGGTGTTAAAAAGTCCTAATTTTTATAATAGATTTAGGTAAAATTATGGACCAACCGGCACTCAGGAATGAGTTATGATAAAACTTTGCCAATGTCATCTTTGAAAGCATATTTTAGTGTTTCTCAGGTATAAAAAGGTATTCTTTAAGATTTTCTAAGAATCACCGTTACGTAAAGAATGCCTTTTATTCTCAGCATGTTCTTTGTACCGTTATTTAAAAATTCCACAACTTTTTAAGGCAATAAGAATGACCAAGGTAAATTGCCACGAAAAAAGTGAAAAGCGTACTGTAAAAACGAATAATTTAAAATATTTCAGATTTTTTTCGTAGAAAAAATGTAAAGCATTGTCGCTGAAAACTTGCGAAACCTTTCAAGAATTTTCACGAACTTTTAAAGAATAGACAACAAGAATATCAAAGCACATTCCCTTGAGTTTTATCTTGAGAAAATGGCCGTTATTTATCACTTGTATTTTAGTTAAAAACTCAAATACTTGTAGCGCCATCTATTGAGCGAGTGTACTTCAAAACATTATCTACCCTCCTTTAATTTTACACGTTGCCGCCTAAAGTGCTTGCTATAACCGTTAAAAGTCAAAGTTTGAAACAACTACCATAATGTTTATAGGTTTATAAATCACTTGGTACATATATCTTTACATTGAGACAGTAGAACGATCTAATGCATTATTATCAAGTTAACTGGTTCTTGTGGGAGTGACAAGGCTGATTTATTGCTGTTAAAGTGAAGTTGTTTGCTTCATAATTTTCTCCTTTGATAGACGAAAAACGTAAATGAATACTAGACATTACTAATTATTTTCACAAATATTCAAAAATAGTTTTTGGTATGTATTTCCATCAGTTATTTTACGGCAATAAAAATTAGGTAAAGCTTTTCGTGCCGCGTTAAACAAATGAACAGACTAAAAATATGAACACAACTATTTCACGAATTCATATACGAAAATAACTGTTTTATTCAAACATTCACTTCGAATAAATCTCTCTGCCGTTAGATTTCAAAATTGAAACAATAACGTGTGTAATGTATCACCATCAATATACCACTTAACCGCTAAGCCTCCGCATGATTTACATAGCCGCGGTGCAGAGGGCGCTAATGTCGCTATCGAGTTGCCCGTGACGTCACAAATCATCGGCAGCCATTTTGTAAGTGCCGCCATTTTGACAAGCGGCAAGATGTTGCTGTTGCAATTATTTATGGGTTTTTGGCATTCGAGCGCGGATTAAAGGGTTTTATTTTATTTATTTTGGTTGGTCAAGTGTTACAGTTAAGTATAAGAATTGTAGATTGCTTAGATGTGGATATACTTGAGCGATCATAAATGTCATGATAAAAAGGTATTTTAAATAGTTGTAATGGTAGATCCGTTTACGAAAATCTCAATAGGGTTACAATATGGTTTTCTCGTAAAACAAAGTTAGCTTTATGATATAGCTTTTTTACCTTAGCAACAAATGTATAGGAAACTGAGAGTATAGAATAGGAACAAAATAAACATAGAAAAAATACTTTTTAAAATACGATAAAGCAGAAAATTGGGATTCAGTAAATTCGTTTTGCGCTACAAAAAAGAAAATAGATAACGAGGTGAGTAGGCAGCTACGTGATAGGATTCCTTAAAAAGGTGCCAAGTGGAGGCAATTGTAGGTAAAATTTGAAAGATTTAGTCGGATTTTAGTGGCATTTTAAGCTGGAAAGATACAAGCATTCATAACAACGGAATTGCTTCTGAAAAGGATAGAGACATGATTTCTTATGTGATCATCGTATTCTGGTCTTTGCTGACTTTGAAATAAATAAGCAGCCATGTCGATGGTGTTTTAGACATTTGGATCGATTTCCTATAACTGTCGACTATCAACAAACGGCCAGCTATCAACAAATATGTCTGAAAACCTGTAGTGCCTTTAGCACGTGTCGAACCGACAAATTTTTGAGTACACTAAAAATGATAACGATACTAAATAGTAACGACTGTGGTAAATCAGGCTTTTTGGCTAAGTTTGGTTTCTTAAGTAGTGGGACCAAACTTAGCAGAAACGAAATCGTTTTCGTATTTCTAAGTTATACATTTCTTGTATCGATTACATTCATGGTAGGCCATAAACATGCCAATAATGATCGACATTTGGAGCTCGCTCATTATTCAGGAACACGCACTATCTCCTGACCTATTTCCTATTGGCTTTGAAGTGCCGATTGATATTCAGTACAGCCCTTCTTGCTACCAAGGGATGTATGGATACGCTGTAATGGAAAGTACGGACGCTAGTTTGAATTTTCTAGAATGTAGACCTAGCTTACAATTTTGTTTTAGATTCGTATATTTTTGTTACCTGTGATTTCGCAAAAGTGAGTTCGAAGAGTTTTAAGTTTTTACATTTTAGAAGTGATTTGAGCATATTTTATTGTTGTTCTGTTATTATCTCGCTTGTTTTACATGATTTTTATCTTTTTAAAAGGTTCTATTAGTATTGTATTATAACAAGTTATTCATTTGGATTTTGGTGTCAATACTGCAGAAAAAAGTAATCAGTCACTTACACTTTTTCGGTCAAGTTTGGGATTGAGATACTTTCAATCATGACGTTACTATCAATCAAAGAATACTATTTTTAAACATTAGACACATAACTAATTATTATTCTTATAAAGACTACAACATACTAACACGCTGCACAAAACGCAGTTGCGGCATCCATTTTTGTTAATAAAAATAAAACTAGTATTTAAAGAAAATATTGACGAATTCTAATGAAATTGTCTTTAATTATACCATGTGACAGTCACTTTAATCTCAAACATCTCGCAATTTAATCATAATTAGTGAACGCCTATCTAAGTAATGAGTATTTAGCTAAGTGTATTCGCTCAATCATAATAATTTATTCAATGGCCGCTCGCATTAGCCGAGTATATATGTGTTGATGTAATTAATATTATTGTGATGTAATTGAGAACTAATGCTAGGAATTAGTGTGTAATACAGTTACTGGATTAACACACTCGATAATTGCTGGATACACTGTTATGGTTGCCCTATGTTTAACGCATTCGTGGAAATGTCAGATGGAAATTGTTTGTGGTATTGGTGTTAAAATCAAAACAACAAATGCCTCGCATGATCAATTATTGTATCAACCACATTTTAAATCTTGTGGCGATAAAAGAGTGGCTGTGAGTTTCTTGCTAGCTCTTTTCATAAGCTACAGGTAGATACGAATAAACCTTTTTATTTTGTAAAAATATTTTTATAAGGCCTTCATTTATTCCAAAGAGATAATTAAACTTAACACAAAAAACGTAAGTAAAGACGTAAGTAAGTGACGGTAAGAACACAAAAGAATATCCCAAAAATCACGCCACACTTTCTTGTTTTTTCACATTTATGTTTATTATTTTTTAATAGTTCTGCAAAATATCAATGCCAACTGTCCGTCCGCAAAAAGACAGTTTATATTAAAAAGTTTTCCTCACATTAACTCCTCAAAAGATCTCGGATAATCTTCCGAATAGTCCAGTATTAGATAATATCAGAGCCCAAGAATATAAACGTCTCTAAGTATCATTACTACTGGCATCATGTAATAAAAGGGAAGTCGAAAAAGTCTTTGTTACATTACATTTACATATAAAAAAATGGTAGAAAAAGTTGGGGGTTTTTATTCGAGTACAGTCTGCGGCTACAGGCGCTTGTTTCAAGAAAAATCAACACAAGTGCCGGACGATTTGAAATAGGACGGCCGAGTCACGTCTGTTGAAAAAGCGAAGCATGCGTCAGCTGCGCTCTGTTACGTGCACATTTAATGTTACAGATGTATTGTGTGGTAGCCTTTATGTAGATAAGGTATAAAGTTAAATGAATAAAGCGGAATTAATAGGTGTTTATTGGATAGGGATGTTTCATTCTCGCCTTCATTGTCGCTTACTATCAAGTTAGATGGGGAATAAATACCTCACACATTATTAAAATTAAAAAATAATATCAGTTAAAATAACGTGCATACTGCATAAGTTAACAAGGCTATTTAAGAGTAATGAATCAAGGCAAAAATTGCAAAAATATAATTGAAATATCAAAAAGAAAAAGCTTCGATCTTTGAGATAGAACTATTACACTCGGAATATTTTAGTAGGCGCCAACATACACCTATTACACTAAACATACATTTTGTAGCTTAGTAATTAACAGTTTAAATTAATTTTCCTTTAGAAAAGTATGTATGTCTGCTTAAAAACATCATACATGTTTTGTTTTTATCACACAACACCAAAAATATTTTATTCACTTTCAAAGCCAATTCTTAGCCAACATTTTTACTTCAGTCTTCAACAATATCAGTTCTTCGCACACTTCTAAGAAACTCAGTATTTATGTAAAGTCTGAGTGCAGTTGGCCACTTGTTAAGCAAATCAATTGAAATAAAAGCAGTTCAGTCTATGAACTAGACGGTAACTGACCTTTGTACCGAACAGTGAAAATGTAAACGTATTTTTCTTTAGTTAAAGCTGAAATAATAGTGTTTTACAATCAAGAGTAAATTTAGTTTTTGGGAGTTTATTGTTCTATAGATACCGATGTTTTCTTTTAAGTATGAGAATAAATTAGTTTTTGATTCATTTAAAACAGGACAATAAGTAATTCCTGTATGAGACGATGTATGGATGACAAAAAGGCAAGGGAAGTATTTAGAATCTGCCTACCCCTATGTGAAAATGGCGTGATATTATGTATGTACTAAGTAAACATAATATTATTTTATATTTATCCAGATATGAACTTACATAACGTTATTTATATGAACAAATTTTGGCGACTTTAATTAAAATTACTTACCCCGGGTTTCTGAGGTACATTTGGCCGGAGATTATCTATTCAATAGCGTTTAAACTCATTTAAAAAAAACGCTATTGAATAGATAAACTACCGCTAAGTGTACTCAAAAACTAGGCATGAATAATTTAAACTAAACTTATTAATACTTATTAACACACTACACAGTTCACAAACTGACACAATCTAAACTTTTAGTTATTACTTCATATTTGCAGCGTTCTTAGAACAGCATCCAAAATGTAGCCAGTCTTCAATACAGGGGCTAAACTAGATTTAATTAAACTCCGGCTTTTGTCAACTCGCGGCGAACAGTTTATATTTTAATAGAACTATTGTTCGGTATAATTCACTTCGCTAAGTTCGTAATACGGGGTTTAGGAATGGTTTAAATATTCCACTGAAATTATGTGTGAATGTTATTTTGGTTTTATGAATAGGATTGTTTGTTTGCGGTGTTTGTATTGTAAAGGTTGTTGAACTAGTGCATTTTGGTGTATTTTATTTGTCGGTTAATATATAATTGTGACTTTGAATTTAGAGTTAAAGAACATATTTAAACCGAACTTGAAGAAAATGATGATGTATTATAGTATTACTATTAAGGTACTTATATTGTGAAATTTTTTCTAATTTTTGTATTAGGAATATTTCTTTGAAAATAAAATTCCCTATTTTAGTCATTCTAGCTATTACTGAAGCATTTTAAATGAATCGTTTATACAATATAGAGATGCAACCTCTATTTATTTATTTTTTTATAAAGACAACTCCCGGACTAAGAATTGCTCGTGCCTCGGGGGCTTTTACAAACATACAAACAACGGACACAAAGCACAACTAAACCCGAAACAATTATTTGTGAATCGCACAAATAAGTCAATCCAACCCACGACCTCCCGACGCAATGGTCGCGGCGTGGTGACCATAACCACTGCGCCACGGGGGCAGTCAAAACTAGTCAAGTCGATATTCGTACTACCTACCAACGTACAAAGATCTGAAGCCTTAGGCTCTATTCAACCCAGAAGTCACATCACTCCAAGCAGTAACTTAGGTAAATGAATCAAAAACCAAAGAACGAGTGAAAGCCGGTAGAACAACGAAACAAACGGGAGCTCAAAGCCTAATTCATCTCGGAACAAAAGCTCCGATGTTCACCGTTCCGCACAAAGAGTGGGAACTATCAAGCACCTGAAGCTTTATTCCAGTTCAATTAATCGCGGCAGCAAATGAAGTTGGTCGCCACCTCCTTCGTAGGTATTTTTAATTAAAGCAAGCCTCGCCGCCCGCTAAGCGCTTTCGAGTGCACTTATATTGCATAAGCGGTAGCGGGGAAGTTTTAACATTGGGAAACGATATTCAGCGATTTTTAGGTAGTTTTGAGTTGTAACTAATCGGTTGCTTAATGTATAGTTTATTTATCACAAGCGATTTACATTCAACAATAGCTATATTTGCGATTGTAACTTTTTCTGCAAATGCAGACACAGATATACTTTGCACAATGTAACTTCAACGACTTCCCCTACTTCATAAAGTTGTTGTACTAGAGTAGTCACACGCTATAAATTGTCTACTACTTGTGAACTGTATCTAAGACATACATCGTAAAGTTCCTGTTATTAGGTTTACCGTAGTTACACGCATTTCTATCGCCCAACCATGTCATGACAAACAATTAATCATATTCAAACATATTTATTCGTACAGTTTAAAATGTAAACAACCAATAACTACTCAACTACATATTCAGTGCACGCGATTGAATGGCATTAATATCATGATGAGGAAATCCACAAGCACGCATTGAAGCCATGCTTTTACTATTTAATTATTGATACACTTCCTCGTTACACTGTTTTATCGGAAACGTTACAAGCGGAAATCATTTTCACCGAAGTCATCGGGGAAAGTAAAACCGCGGTGATTAATTAGTCATGAGCGCGATCAACTGTACTTTGTTGGTTTTTTTTTGTCATAAATTTTAATGTTGATAGTTATTGGTGGTAATTGTATGTATATAAACTACTATTTTTTATTAGCTAGCTAATTGTATCATACAGTATTAAAAGTAAAATTAAAAAATACTTAACACAAATAGACGCTTTCAAACTGTCGGCCTATTGAATATAAGGCGCTTACACGAAGAAGACCACATGAATGTAAAGCAAAATTTTGTGATAGAAACGACGACGATATCATCTTTTCGAAATGAATTACTTTCTAAACTTATATTAACCGCGAATGGTTAAGAAATACAAAACAATAAAAATAGGTTTTACATATACAGAAATCCACATAAATTTCTATGAAGAAAATCGTTTATTTTTAAGGTAATTCTAACCACCTTGTGCTAAACTATCATCAATGAAATCGCTACTCGCTCCTCCCCGCCACAGCTGCTACCTTAAGCCATTCTTATACCTGCTCTAATGGGATAAAGTTTTATGGGCGGAAAAACGCCTCTATTGAACCGTTGTAGGTATCATATCACGAATGTCGGAATGCCATGGAATGCTTTCGGATACGGACGGGAAGTTTACCAAACTATTCGGATTAAAACTGATTAATTGCTATTTATATCCGTGAAGATATGCAGCGTAGTTTTTAATTGAAAAAGTTTGGTGGAATATTTATTGTGTTGTGCAATTGAGATTTTTTTGGTTGGGTTTTATCTGTGTTTCGGAGACTTTTGCAAACATACAAACAACGGACACAAAGTAACAAAAAGACAGCATTACCACTAATGGTGCTAATCATGCACATATGTATTTTTCTCGTCTGGAAATCGAGCTGATGATATTCAGCTATTATGAAGTACGGTATCCACAGCCATGTTTATTCAATCTAGCAAACATTTTTTAATACAGATAAACTCAATGCCTAAATCAAAATCAGTAAAATAAAAATTTTACTTTCAAGGTTTCTTTACTACAAAATAAACTGAAGAAAAGACGTGCAAACTCTATTATTCTACCTGTCTAATCTACTAAGTGATAAAATCAGAAACTTCTAGTATATTCATCGGACTACATTCGTATAAAATTCAGCGATTGAACGACTAAAAAGTATCTCGGAAACGTTCGGCTAACGAAGTGAGTCGTGACTAGTTCATAGACTATTCAATGGCTTCCGTGTTGCATTGAGCTAGGAAATGTAGACCAGATATTCTGTGTTAGTCATTTTATTTATTGTGCAGCAATTTTTGTATCGTATATGAAGATAGTTATATTTTTTCCGTACCTGTACAACGTTTTATTGGTTAAGGACCGATCCTGAAATCTTTAGTTTTCTTATAGTATGGTTAGTGGTCAACCTAGAGTCAAAGTTGTTCAAGCCGCCCGAAGGCTTTAGTGATTTTATAAGAGGGCTAATTTGTAGTATCTACAAAACATGTAAATTGTTCTTTGAGTACGAATAAAGTTATCTGACGCCAGAAAAATTGATAATTTAAACTAATTTTAAGTAAGTTTGGTTAGTTTTGCTATTGGTTTAAATCAATAGTTTCGTAAAACTTTTACTATGACTACAATCTGAGATTTAAACATTTCTTTTTATTATTCTTATGTAATTATTGAGCCTTGTACCAAAGTGCACTAGAACTAGAGGCGCTCCATTTCTAAAATATTACTGTTCCATTGCAGGGCAAGGGTCTCCTTCCAAACGAGGGGGACGGGTTAGGCCTTGAGTCTTGAGTTTCTAAAATATACATTACATAAGATCTATAAATACTGAAATCATATTGCTGCCAATCATTTTTGGATACACGAACTCGAGTCACTATTGTACTGTGTAAATATATCAGATTTGCGTTAGTAATCCGCAATTACGTGGCCATTAATTGCATTGTGGCGCGGCGGATTACACACCTCAGTTGTAACAATGGAATGGAATCGTATGTGTTGCTTATTCATTATTGAATATAAATAGTCTTCTATTAACTTAATCCAGTTGAATGTTATAACTTTGAGAAAACTTTTGTAGAGGATAATTATTTTCGCCTCTTCAAAAGTTTTGATGGTTTTTAAGTCGTATCTTAACCTTGCCATTAAGAAACTCAGACACCTAGTAGTAAAAAAATAAGTTCATCATTTACAAAGATCGTAGAGTAAGCCTGTTGCCTTAAACCAGGCTTGTTATGAAACTCCGAGCTACTTATTAAGAATAATATATATTAGAAAGGCCAAAATTTCTGCCCAATCCAGGAATCAAATTCGAAATCTCATAATGCGCAGTTATATGGAGGTACACTACTTCTCAGACCACAGAGGCTGTCATAACAAATATGTATATTCGACAGCATTATAAACACTTTCATAATTCACAGAAAATTTATAGTCTATCAAAACAGTGCACTTCAAAAACACGCAACAGAATCCAGTGAAAAAAACGTCAAAACTAAATTGGAAGGCATGCGCGGTCAATCGACAAAGTATTAAACTTTCAATCAAATTGTTCCACCGATGGAGCTAAAAACCGGCATCTAAATCGCTGTGCTCCGAGCAAATTTCCATTTTCACATATTTCCCGACGAGGCTTAGAGTATGTTGCTAACATTTTGCTGGGCACTGAACTGAACACTATTCAAATCACACACTTTGTCAATAGCAAAGTGATAAAATAAATTATTAATACTATTGAGTAAATACACTTTGTTAACACCAAAATGATGGCAGAAATTATTAATAGAATCTAAGTAGGAAAAGTAAGTTAAAATCAAAACAATGCATCCTATTTAATTCCTACAAATTTGGACAGTTTGTAGAGTTTGTCTATCGACACAATTTAGAGGGACTACAAAAAAGAAAAAATAATAAAATAAATTACATTATCGGTTTGTTTATGATAATATATCCGACCGACTTTGCCCAAAACGACTTCGACTTCCAAAACGATCCCCGGAGATACAAAAAGTCAATTTCTGCAATATTTTTTTCTGTTGAAGTCAATAAAGTACATGTTTTCATTTGTTATTTGTTTGTAAGTAATTAAACAACAAGCTATTAGCCTAGTCCAACACAATCTTATATTGCGCTCTCGAGTGGAAATATTCATTTTAATTAATCCTCTATAAGCTTGGATAAAACGTAGCGCCAGCAGACTCCCACACTTATTTGAAAGAACAAAACAAGAGTGTTTTCAGCAAAAGTAAATAAACGTATTCAAAGTAATGTTTTTATGTTGCCATTCATTTATATGAAGTTCCTCACTCATGGGAGCACTGAAAGGATTTTATATGTAGTTAAATTAAAATGGTTTCCTTTGTTCCAGGTAAAAAAGTGTTTTACGCAGTGATAAATAATAAAATATCTGCTGTTTTTCTCTGAATAGTTTTGAAAATATTACATTCATTCGTAGAGTAAATAATGGAAGAATGAAACCATAACGCATTGAGCGCTGTTGCTCAAAATGCTTGCTTTTTTACTTTTTTTTTTTATTTAATAAAACTCAAAGTTAAAGTTCAAGAAATTTTTGGTTTTCCATTGCTACATTGCATCAATATCATCGCATGTGAATTCTATCCGAGAAAAACCTGCAAAGAGTTTAAAACCCAGTTGTTTAATTAAATTAATTAACTCGTAACAATCAGTGCAATTCAGATTTAAATTGACGAATCAAGATCAACTATATTCTTGTAAATAAAAATTGCCACAAGGCAATAAAAAAATATTACTCCACCGAAGTTTATTTTGAACACATTTGCTTATAAATACTGCCCACCTCACAAGGTTTAAAAGAATAATGGATAAATTAATTAATCTCCTTTATTCGGAGCATAAACGGGCGGCCACAGACATAATACAGGTAAACGCTTGTCAAAATTTAATTCAGTATTTTGTGAAAAATCGCTATCACGCTAAGCCTAAAGAAGGCTTGTCATAACAGAGGATTAGGACCGTTTTAATATTTATTATGTGTGTTAGGTATTACGTGGTTACTAGGCAGTTTTAATATAGCTTAGATTTTAGGTGAAGACGTAACGGAAATTGTTGGTGTTGCGTGAAATGCAGTGGTTAAGGTGGTTATCATGATCTTGCGCTTGAAAGAAAAGAACGTTTGGTTTGATTTAATTAAATGCAAAAAATAGAACAATAATTATAAACAGACGGTCATCATAAACATATTATGTAAAGATTGCAAATGTATTTTTTTGGATATTTGTTTATATTGTCTGAATGCGAGGTTTCCGGAGACGATGTCCAGGATAAAGCGAAGTGGAGGAGAAAGATCAGTATGGTTGGCCCACCACCATGTGGGATTCATAGCATTAAAGAGACAGAGAGAGTCTGCGGTAAATGATTTTAATATTCTTAGTCTCTTTGAACTTTAGGCTTTAAAAGTTGTTTTGTAATTTCTGAAGCTGATTTTTATGTAATAAAATAATGAACATTTTTGTAATAAGTTAATAAACAATGTCAAAACGGTTTCACTCTGTTTACCCTCAACCGAATTAACTTCATATTTATGTTTTAGTTACTGGCACCGAGTAAATAAAACCTTTTTGTTTGAACAACCCAATGTTGGGACATTCTGAATTGAAATATAATATGTGTAATCAGAGGTGGGGATTATCATCTTTGCTTAATTTATTAGAATAATATATAATTATGTAGTTTATTAGGATATAGTGATAGAAAATGAAACGTTATAAGATGAATCCTTCGCCATTAGAGCAAGTGATAATTATTTCTGATACATACATAACTTCTGAATACTACAATCTCGAAAAATAAATACATACACCCAAAACAAATGAAGTTTTTGGATATTAAAGTTACAAAATTCTTAGTAGCAAGTCTGAAGTACAATGATTCCAGACAAATAAATTATGTTATTTAAAAACCGAAAGTCGAATCAAGGAATTGCTTTTGGACTGCTATGTTACAACATAACATTATTTCAAAACAAACCACACAAGTATGAATATGACTAATCATTAAAATACTACACAAAACCATTCAACACAACTTACTCTACCATAATCCCGAATAACCATAAAATTTTACTACAAACACATTAACACCAGCATACATGGAACATTCGGGAACATTTTTTCGACTGAAAAGTTAGATAAGCCAAGAGATCTTTGTGCCTGTGCATTCATTGCATATTCATAGCTCTGTTTTGTACAAAATGTTCACTGTTATTGTTCACGATTTGCGATTCGTTAGCGATAGCCCGCTTTTTGTTTTTACTTTGAAACTGTAAATGGTGTAAATAAGGTAATGTTTTTTTTTGTTTTTCTATCGGTTAAATGGTGTTTTGCGAATAGGCCGTTTAGATATATATTTAGGTGTATGATATAGGTGTTAGGTTTTCATTTGTATTTTACTGACCAACAGCAAGTATTGGTTTCAATCGGTGGATTTCGGTTATATAAACTGTTCAACAAAAATGATATTCGTTCAAAATTTAGGTGTTTGCGATCATGATATTTTCAAATCAGGAGGACTGGCAATAAATTCAAGCTATAGTTACAAATATTTATGTGCTAAAATGTTGAAAGTATACATAAAAAACACTTACCAACGCAATCAAAAGCTCTACGAAAATCTTTAAAAAATTCAATAAGAGATTAAGAAATCTATCAATACTTATCTTAAAATGTATACTAATACAATTTGAAGACGTGAAGAACACTGTTATTTGTTAAGTTTTAAAGAAACATTCGCCATCTTGTTCACACATACCTAAAACAGAAGAGACTTTCATAAGTATTTGTGCTCACGTCATATTACTCAGTAGTTAAAAACTATTTAATTAGAATAAAAAGATCATAGTTGGAGTGATAGTAAGCTAGGCATTGCGTCCGACCCGTAGCCATGTGTAGATGAATTGGCAATGCCTAATTTGATACTATAGGCCCGTCCCAGCCTCCGATCCCCAAGAATCATTCTTTATATTGATACAAGTCGCATGAAAATACATTCAGTGCATTTTAAGTTTGCCGCGAATGTACGGACGTGTTGTTGAGATTCAGTTTTATACTATGTAGCAAAGCGGCAGTACCCACTTCTTAAACCACTGCATTATAGTGCATTAATCAAGAATCAAGAGTGTCGTATGCAATAGCACAAAACATAGTGTGAGTAGCAGTCGCGAATTCATTTGCAGTCAGCAAGACTTGTAAATCTTCTTGGCGGGGGTACTGCTGTCGTCGTCACTTACCGCACTGAAAGATAGGCCATCAAACTAGCGGAGAGACGAGCGGAACAGCGGGTTAATGATATGATTGGGATAGTGGTCATGGGAGGAGCGATTGTGTACATGAACGTGGTTAAATCCTTAGTTACTGATATAAAAAGTGGCTTTTAGACGGTAAACGATGTAATGTTAGTACATAAATATAAAGGGTATTTTAAGTTCCTTCTTCTTAGCGTGTCGATGGCAAACAAATTATAATATTAATTTAAAATAGTGTATAACACTTTCTGTCTTGCTATATTTTAAGTTCCTTGATTGAATGAGAGCTAAATTGCAGTAGTGTAACATATTTATGTCTGTAAAATATTTCGAAACAGCAGAAATCAACAGTCGCTTTCAGGTCGGTATTCAATAACACCTTACAGAATGCAGTGCAGATGCAATTCCAAATAAACCCGCTGGTTTCACGGCTCCATCCAAATTGTTTATATCCTTGCCGTTCTGAGTTCTTGCGATCCAAAATTTATGTACAGTCGCATCCTTATTTCAACGCGTTACGGGTGAAATTCGTATGTCACGTAACACTGCAGTTTTGTTTACTAATGTCTGCACTGAATTAGCGGGAGTTCAGTTGGCGAATTGTGAGTGGTTATTCGCGAATGTTGCCAGTGCAGAAGCAGGGTAAATCGCGGGGAACGCACCGTGTAATGAGGAAACTTTCGGCCATTGTTAATACTTATAAGTGCTCGAAATGTGCAACATTGGGGCAAGGCTTAACGAAATTTTAAGTGCCGTTTGATGAATGTTTTAGTTGCTTTGTTTGTTGTAAGCGAAATGGCGTTTGTGGAGTTGAGTACAAGGTAAGACAATGTTGTGTCTTTGGGACTTGCCTTCTTTCATCTTATATTTAATTTTAACGATTCAGATAACAGATTTATACCAATTTCTACATCTCTTATTGTCATTGCCAATAGAACATACTCAGTCTGACTTTTTTTTTAACAGTCATTTAATGGATTTTCATAATTTTGCAATATAATTTATTTCTAGATATTTTCTAAATTTACTTAATAAAAACTATAACTTAATTATAATATTAATTCCATATCGTGGTTGTCTGACTTAATGGGTCTAAAGTTTAAAAAAAAATCTACTGTTATAAAAATAGCGTTACATAAAGGACAAGTAAATAAGTAATGCACTTTAAAAGCGTCCACATTAACTCTAACCATCTCTGTAACAAGATAAAACTACCTTAACTTGTAGAATATGACATTTTGAACCGTTTAGCAGCGATTTTATGAAAGAAGTTTCAATTAGAAGCGAGCGCGATTAGATAAGAGACGTGCTTTAACTTGGGATTAGGAGCGTGCGACTCAACTTTGTTGTGACGTTTTGTGTTACCGCTGTTGTTGTGGCCCGACTTTATAACTATAATAATGTTAATATTAAATTAAATTTTCTTTTTTTAAGTCCGATACAACAACATATTTAACAGAAAAAGAAACAAAAATTAATTATATGTATTGTTAATTTCATAAATGAATTACGAGGTTTATTGAAATAAAAAAAATATTAATCTTGCGCGTGAGTAGAAAAACTTCATATTGAAAAATTAAATGTGTAAAATATCAGTTGCTCTCACAGGGTAGAACTACAGTGCCTAGATTCGATAAAGATACAGACACCTTGAGCAAACTTAAAGGAAAACATCGTGATTTTTCGTAAATATAAAAAACACTACCACAAGATACCACGACCTCATTATCTTAAATAATCAAACTACTAATTAATTTTGCTACGTAGTGTACTAATTTCGATCACAATTTAATACGAAATCGATCAATTAACGAGCATCAGCTGTTGCCAAACAGTAGCTAATTAGTAGTAAGCAGATATTAGGATTTAATATCTAATGAAATTTCATTTTAATTAGTTATATTGGTTTCGTAAATTAATAACGTTTTGAATGAGGTCGGGGTGGGAGTTAACACTATTATTATAACGATGATATTTAGTTTATAAAATAGGTCATATTTTAAGCTTATATATATATTACTATATATTTAATAAATTACCCAAAGATTACAAATTCGAAAGTAGCTAAACGACACAAGGTAGGTATATAAATATTTTGTGGTACACATAATAATATGTAAAATAATTTATCCTAAATTATAAACCATTTCTTAAGATAAGTTGCTCCTTTAGGATTGAAAAATACAAAGACGCAGGATGCAAGCAAGGATCTAAGATAGTACGACCTTTAAAAACAACAAAGTCTGAAAGCGTGATGTTTTATTTCAAAGTCGAGGGTAAAAAGCATGACTTTAAATAATAATGACCTACTTGATAAACACGGTTAATTAAGCTGTCTGCAAATAATTACTTTCGTAAACTACAACAATATTTTATATCTTTCGCTTATTTTCGTTCTCAAAGTAATTATTTTTTAATCTACCCTCGCAACGAAACATAATTGGAAAATATTCATGAAAATAAATGGAAAGTTTTATCTATCCCTAAAATTTAAATTTTAGAGTCTATAGACATAGAATAATAATCGACTTTTTAGAAAATTCTTAAAACTTAACTACTTGTTTACATTTTGTCATAATTACCCAACTAAGGTAATCCTAAGGGGCATTGCACAACAGACGAAAAATAAATCATGAAATAACATCTGTAAAATGAAAGACTTTAAAGATCTCAAAACTAAAGAAAATATTTATTTTCATAATCAAATAAAGGGTATCAAATTCAAACGCAACCCACAATTTTCATTCCAATTCACAATTCGCATAAAACAAAAAGCGACCCATAGATTTTTCTAAAACGCAAATTGGTGTCTGAGTTGACAGCTGTCACTTTGAGTGTCAGATAGGAAATAAGAATAAGAGGGGGAGGGGGGAGGGGGAAGAGTGTCAGTTTCATTTCGGCGGGTTTCATTACTGTGTCGGTCAAGTTGTGGGGGGACCAAAGAGCAAGTTTTGACGTGCACGCTTGGACAGCAATGTTTTATGACCAACACTCGCAATATGAGAAGTTTCGTGAGTGATTGCGGATTAATAGGACAGCGGATATGGTGCTGAGATTAGTTGCTGGTTATATTTAAACAATGTTTGCATGTAGAGTTTACAACTAAAAGAAGGAAAGAAATGTGCTTGGTAAATTTTGAGAGCCGGTATTACGGATTACAAATAAATGTCAGGTGACCTATAAAAAGTGCCAGAATCAGCTGTTAATTACACAAATACCAAAATTCCATACAATAGACAATCATTATCTGATACTTCATCAGAGGTAGCAATCGGGCTTAAAATCTCGTTGTGTTTTATATTTTAACGTGTAGGCTGTAGACCGTATTATAGAATTTACTTTTAAACGCTACTCTAAAATTAAGTATCAACATGTTGTCTGTCTTATTAACTAAAGTTTTCAGCTGTATGACTATTTAGAGTCAAAATGTCTAAGTACGCGCATAAAATTTTACAACGCAAGTTTTTTATAACCACTCTGTTTTATGTAAATGATTAAAGTTGCAAAGTTTGACAGTTACGCAATTAACTTAGTCGAATGTAAATAATGCAATCATATTTCACTTTGAAAAACTCTTTCGTAGGTCAAAGTAAGTCATTTGAAACATTTGCTAAAACTTTTAAACAGCTATCCAAGTTTTCCAATAGCTATAAAGGTTAAATAACAACACAAAACTGCTCAACTTAATAAATAATAATTTATTTTGCTAACGCTTCGGTTACAGTTTTCTCCCAAAGAAAACATATTATAATTTAATAGGACGCGCCATTTAACTTTGGGCGTCTGAATGTAGCAACAAGCCATTGCACAGAAAGTGAAAAATAATTACAAGAGACGTATGCAAGGAGTGCGGTTGACAGACGCAACAACGACGACGTCTTGGTCTATGCTTTTTTATATACTCTCGGTCTTTCTCGCAGCGGCTCTTGCTGCTATATTCACGCACATAGAGTTAAATAGTGCTTACTATACTCAGTAAAATATATGTCTCACCATTCGGTCTGTCTTGTGAGGACATATCTTAATTATAACTAACTAGTTAATTGCCTTGTCTGTTTGTCCAAGGCTTTCCCTTTGATATAGGGTGGATCTTTGCTTAAGTTGATTTTTAATTCTGTTTATCTTCCCTAATTTCCTTAAAATTTTCCCCATAAACTTAAAACCCTTCGCAGACGTTTTTCTGATTAACATTTTGAGCAGATGATTCATATTGATTTTTCCAAAAAACATATTTCGAAAAAACCTGATTAATGACTATACTGACAAGGCATTATTTTTATTTAGATTTCCAAACTATAAATAGTTTTGTGAAAAATATTGGCCAAAACGTAATAATGATACCTTTAAAATACGAAGAAGTAAGGTTAGGAGATCACATTTGGTTTGTATAAAACAAAAATGATCTTGGTCTTTGCAGAAGATCTTGAATTCCTTACAAAAACGGTAAACGACCTGCTATGCAATTCAAATATTGTGAAATAAAAGCGCACTAATGTTTATTTACGTATACAGCTGAACTGCAGAAATAAGCATTTCCAAGTTGCTATTTGTGTAAGCAATTTGCGAGATCTTTTAAATTTGAAACTAAAAGTCTATCTAGCAATATCGAGGCAACTCCGCTATAACTTTATTTTCGCGACATTAATAATAATATAATGACTTTACCGATGAAAAAAAAACAATTATCTTTGGACAACTTACACACGGATATCCGATATCAAAGTAAGCAAAGCCTGTGTTTGGTATTACAACTAGGTAGTCAAACGTGTAATCAAAATGTGTATATATCACCATTGAAACTACTGCGAGTGCGTAAAACCATGGATCAAGGAAAATGTAATAAATAACTCTATACATTACTACGAGCTAAAGACTGGCTACACATCTGTAAATAAGAAAACTGCTTGAAAAACTTAACATACGAGACTACATTTATGACTTCCAGTCGCTTAAATATAAGATTATATTCCAGTCTTCAAAAGCTTTGGTCCACACTAGCAGTACAATAGTAACAGCCAGTAACAGGGCTTCTAAACGGTCCATTGTGAAGTAAGTTGGACTGCCTAAGGCGCCGCTAACCGGACTGAACCGGAATTTACGAGTTATTACCACTTGTTACCAGTACGTTCTGGACTTAGTGCTGTAAGCATTGTGTCTGTTAGTTTAGTTTTCAGTGCTATGTCTAGTCTTTGAAGATTTAAATCGTAAAATAAATAAAGTCTTACATTTAGTATTGTAAATGCACTGGTAACTAGTGCTACTTTTGGCAATTAAATTATCAGTCAGATAACTTGTTAAGCTTAAAAAACCATATCGATTGGTTGTTAAACATCATTCAGATTCATAATTGAATAAGCCAAACTACTATCTAAAGATTTCATATGCTGCATGTGATATTACGCAACAAACCATTTCTCATAACTGCAAGGTTTTTCAAAGCTTACAAACGCGAACAACCCATGTTCGCGAACTAAAATCTGTCCACGTCATGTTTATTCTAGATTATAACAACCTAAACAAGTCCAATCTAGTTGATAATAATTTTTAATTTATCACAAAGTGGTTTCTCTAACCAATTAGTGTAGTGACACAGTTGGAAGGTCCAAGTTTTAATGGCCTCCGAGGCAGCACCGAGATAAGAGCCCCTGCAAACTCAAGGAGTACTGTTTAATTTAATAAGTTCTGTTTTAAGGGGACATATAGTTCACGTGCCTTCATTATGTTGTGTTTGGAATTATATTTGCTCGTTATATTTTAGTTTGGGAAGTCTTGATGCTGTAGGATGTCAATTGTTTGAAGGTCTAACGATAGATAAATCGAGAACGATAGGTAGAATTTGATCTTTCGTTATACCCTGCCTTAATAATAAATGTTTTGTAATTGCTGTTTTATCGTTTTCTATCATAGATAACTTCTTTTGAATGAAACATAGATTAACTATACTGTTCTTCCATGGCGATGAAAGGTACAGTACAATCACATACTGTGTGATTTTTTCATGATAAAATTAATGTAACTGATACTAAGGGGTAGAATATTATATAAGCACACTTTTAATTATAGATTCTAACTAGACAACAAAATAAATATCATATAGCACAACCCTTAACCGTCCTTAATTATTTGAAACAAACAGAACATAATACAAAAATGAAATGAAAACAACTTCATCTGATTACACTTGTGTTGAAAACAAATTACAAATACCTTAAAAATGTAAATTAAACGTCAAAGTTTAGATGAAAAATCAACGGGAGCATACCGACCAAGATAAGTATGCAGCTGGTAAATTTAAACTCAATTATGACCCTTTGCACACTCGATACAAAAACAGATATACGAGGAAAGCGCTAATAGCTTGCCCTCACCGGTCGGTAAACGATCTGTGGGTTAAGCAACCCTTGGCGCGGTCATTCCATAGATGGGTGACGCATAGTGGTATTTGAACAGAGCGTCTCCGTGCTTTGGAGGGCACGTAAAAAGTCGGTCCCGGCTGTTGCCTACTAAGATAACAGTCGTTAAGCCATGTCAAAGGCCTCCCGGGCGGCTTGAACAACTTTGACACTAGGTTGACCACTAACCATACGATAAAAAAAACCGGTCGGTAAACGATCCGTGTGAAAGCAACTCTTGGCGATTTCGTTCTATAGATTGGTGAACGCATAGTGGTATTTAAGCTGAGCCTTTTCAGCACGCCGTAAAAGCAATGCCATCAAAAACATTCTGTAAAAACCTCAAGTCTCGCCGTAAAAAGTTGTGAGATCTATATAATACCAAGTCGATTAATCTATTTAGTCTCTACTTAAAGGACCTTCTGTCTTAAGTTATTACGTATGTTATTATCATGCCAATTAAAAAAAAATACCTTTAAAACAAATAGATCGACTTGGTCATCGCAAGAAAACACAAATTCGCCATTATTAACATTTCAGGAGCATTAACTTCTCGTCGTGCTGTGTAGTGTGATACAAACTAATAATCAAATCATGCGATGGCCAGGTCGGTCTATTTGTTTTAAAGGTATTTTTTTTTAATTGGCATGATAATAACATACGTAATAACTTAAGACAGAAGGTCCTTTAAGTAGAGACTAAATAGATTAATCGACTTGGTATTATATAGATCTCACAACTTTTTACGGCGAGACTTGAGGTTTTTACAGAATGTTTTTGATGGCATCTCACTTCTTTTTGTAGAGCGAACATAAGTCCAATTTGTATGGAAAGGCGTTTTTTTTTCATAATATAACATATTTTCCTATGGGAATGATGTTCAGTTTCATGGGCTAAACACCCTTACCCACCCTATACCCCCTCCCGTTATGCCTCATATAGTAGGTACCTATTTACACCTATTTATTTTATTTTCTACAGTAATAATAATTCATTAACTGCAAATGTAACCTTGTAATCTTATACATTTATATGGGATTACAAAGTTATTGTTGCAGTTGGTGTATTCAGAAAACTGGACCGAAATTAGAAAATATAAAATTTTTCCCATGATTAAGACACTAAACCCTATTTGTATTATAAATTTGAAGCTTCTAAGTCTGCTAGAAGTACCTTAGACTTTTGATGATCGGTGAGTCAGTGAGTCAGTGAGTCAGTGAATCAGTGAGTGACAAAATTCAAAATTTTAACAAGTTGTAATTCTTAAACTACTGGTTCAAATTGACTGAAATTTTAAATATACCGTGTTTATACAATGACTGATTAGTTGCTGAAAATCCAGGCTTCTTGTTTTATCCACAACGAAGTTATAGGGGTGTCAAAAATAGCCCGAATTGCTTCGAGAAAAGGATGTTACGGCCGTGCCGCTTTTTTTTTGCTCGACTTGCGGGGGCACTTCCGTGCCCCCAGATTTAATGTCAAGGTCTCTTTACTCTATAATACCGACTGTAGAGAACCAATTTGACTTATTGTTCTTGCAAAATTGTAAAAGATTTTATGGAGAGAAAATACAACAAATATGCAGATAAATTTCGTGAGCTGTGCGGGTCAAGGTATTATTAGATAATTTTAACAGACTTATCACTGGAAAATTTTGAGCCACAAACAGTGGCTAGTATACAGAGGGCCTTAGAATTGTTCCAGGGTTACCGCAAACGTGTTTTGTTTAGCGACACACCCCTATTTTGTATAATTACCACTGTCAGTTGCATCTCAGCTGCTTTCTTGTCTGTTTGTGTTTGGTTAAATAGATTAGGGGTGAAAATATGAGTGAAGGATAAGGCGAATTCAACCCTAAGTTAGGGGTTTTTTAAATTTAAATAAAGTTTACAATTTATTTAAATTACTTCTCAGATTTATCACTATTAGATATATCGTACGAAATTATATAATAATCTGAACGGATTTTACATTTTCTAAGAGCTATTTTGAAACTGGGTTTTAGCGAGCAACGCGAAACAAAGACAGGCCCTAAGAAAAAAAAAACAAGAGTATTAGAATTTCTAAAAATCTTGTAAAAACAAGGATATTTGTAAGCTTCGCGTGTTGAACCCCACCTTAACAGTTAGTTTTATGAATGTGTTCCCTTGGGTCCCATACAAAGCCATTAAAATATAATCTAGGACATCACAGGGTGTGTACAGGCTAATTTAGTTAGTCTAATGTATGTCTAACTACCTCGTTTTATAACTCACGAGCAAAATGACATGAAGCAAACATACTTTACGACCTTTAATAAGGACTTATAGAGAGGTCATTGAACTCAAAAATCCTGGCAACTTGTACGAAATTAAAATATACATATCATGTTATTTCTCATGATCCTGTTAGTCTGATGAGAATAGTCTTCCACAACAATGTTTGCCTATCGTAAGGTCTCGGGTGCGATTCCCGAATAGTTTTACGGTGCATTTTTTTCATAGCTTAACTATCTGCTTGGTATATTATAGCAATAGGTTTGCCCTTTATCTTGAAGGTAAAATGAGTGATCGAGTTAATTCCCGTATCCTATTTATTATATATTAAACATGCAACGCGAGAGTTTAAAAGTTATGAGGCTTGCCCTTACTAAGTACTAGATCGGAAAATATTCAATTTAACACTTATTCAAAGAGAAATCAAAGATTAGTCATATTAACGAAAATACGTGAGTACCTACATATCAAAAACCTCTGACAACCGTTTCACGAAAAAAAATAGTATAATCTACCCGGAAAACGGCAGTAATATTTTTATAAACTTTATGAAAATGTCTAAACGATAAAAATATCTTGTAGGTTGTCTTTTAGAGGTAATTGGAAAACTCCGGGTAGATGTTTTATCGCTCGGATAAGTTTAATTAGATTTTGTTTTTGATAATGTTGGTTCTGATGACAAACTTGGAATTAGCTAGGTCATTTTAATATAAGGACTTAATTTGTTGTACGACGTTTAATAAAACTTACTATATTTTTCTTGTCAACGCTCCGTAATTTAACTTAATCATTTAACATTATCAACACAATTTCATTATCTCAAATATTGAAATTGCTTACATAATGTTTTTAAAAATATCATCACACTTGATTTTTCTGCCAGAGTAAACAGAGGTGTATGAAATAGCACGCACATTTCACCATGAATAATAAAGTCCCATGTAATAGGGGACGAGCCTATGCCATTTACCCGGGCACGTTACCAAACTTCGGCCTAATATTGAGAAATTTTCAAATATAAGTTAAAAAAAGACCAAAAGCACTTTGGCCGGCGCTGGTATCGAACCCAACACCTTGACCTCAGCTACCGTATACACAGGGCTCTGAAAAACTTAAATTTTAAATACTTTGTGGCCAAAATAATGCGTGCTAATATTTAATTCAACACTCAGAAGGATGGCAACTTTAGTTCAAAGTGTTCTGTTTTGTTCTCTACATCTCTTCTAGCCTCCATTTCATCAAAAATCCAATATAAAATCCTTATTAAAACCATCTCCAGTCTCTAACAAAGTACTTGCGTATGTATGAAAATATGGTAACACCGCATTGTTCTTTATTACAAATCTAAATAAACGAAAGACAAAATTTTCATGAATATTTACGCACAGTAAGCTCTCCGTGATGGATTATTTGATGCTGCCCTCTCTTTCACTCATTGAAGGACAATGGTCTAATTTGAATGAGATAACAATTGTTTTGTCAGTTACGTATGAAATGGATAACGTTCTGAAATATGCGTGGGAAAATAGGATATCAAAAAGTTACTACAATATAATAATATGTGTTATGAATGATAGACTCTACTAAAATACTTGTTTTAACAACAGTTATAGATAGAAATCATATCAGATTATATTTTAGTCGATTTATAAGTAACGCTTCATATAATGACGACATCGACTTTGCAAAACATGTTATCTCATCACTGAACCTGTCAAATTGCGACCATGGCTAGTATAACTTGCACCAAAAAGTCGAACAGTCCAATATTGAAGGTATGTTCTTATTCCTGTTTGTTAAAACATAGTCAGGCAACGCAAAAGTTTTCAAAATATGAATCATATACCTAACTAGCTGACCCGCGCAACTTCGCTTGCGTCACTTAAGAGAGACTGGATCAAAATTTTCCCCGTTTTTTGTAACATTTTTCATTACTACTCCGCTCCTAATGGCCGTAGCGATGTGATGTTATATAGCCTATAGCCTTCCTCGATAAATGGGCTATCTAACACTGAAAGAATTTTTCAAATCGGACCGGTAGTTCCTGAGATTAGTGCGTTCAAACAAACAAACAAACAAACAAACAAACAAACTCTTCAGCTTTATAATATTAGTATAGATTAATTGTAACACCTTTATCGCAATATTATTATTTCAAAACGCTGTCAACGTTTGAAACTATCATAAAATTGTTCTTTATGGTGTGTAATCTATTAAAAATGACCACAAAATCTGGTCGTCACACCACCATTCACCAACCACACTTCATTCACACGCCAACTCACCACTCCTCACTGTTCCAAGCCACAAAAATAATTTCAAAAACCAGAAGCCTTACATTGCAATATTGTACTGGAATATGGAATGGAGCCAATGTAAGGTGACCAGGTCACTCCCGCCGGTTAATCTTGCCAACTTATGTTAAATAAGTCTCGTATTCGTTTATATTCGGTAGCCACAGCTTAATATGTAGCCAAATGTAATTATTTTTGGTATTTTTGAAGTAGGCTTTAATAGTTTATTGATTGAAATAATATTAAAGTGACCTAATTAAAGGTTTTAGGTTCCCAACTCGCGTAAGTCCAGCGTGGTAGACTCAAGGATCCATAATTCTGAGGTAACCCATGATCAGCAATGGGACAGTGATTGTTTAATTTTTTTTTATTATTAGAGATTCGCGACTTTTTAAACTTCAATAGGTTGATAGGTATACCTAATGAGTAACAAAATGGCCGCATTTCCTTGATAATATATATATTATTCTGTACCGCGATTAGCAATTTTCGATAAAATTATATTTAGATTTCCATTTAAATTTAAACACATTTGTGTTAGCCGCTGCAAGGCTCTTCCATCGTCTCCTAAATAACCATGAACTAAATATGCCATTTTGAAACGGACACAACTCACAATAAAATGATAGGAGTCATGCCTTTTGACAATTTGCACATTTAGCAGATTATTTAAGTTTCCCAAACAGCATTTACAACAGATACTAAGAGTAAGTAGTTTTTGACTCTAAAATGACAATATCATTCCCATTTCGCACCTAAATCAAGACAGATATTTGGTATGTAAGCGGCGGTCAGCCAGCTTGACCGCGAGGAAGCCCGACCACGAATCAATCGATGCTTTAGCCGCTAAAGCTTGCAATAACGGTATAGCTAATATCAACGTTTGGACAGACAGATTGAAATCCAGGCTATGGTTGAGACTAGAATAATGATTGGGTTGATTCCGTTATAAATCTGTTGCTAGACTGTCGGTTGAAAATTGTGAGCATTTTGAAGTTTAGTTTGTACTGTTTTTACTATTGCTATTTTAGTTCATGAAATTGAAGTTTGGAAACACTAAACACACCAAAGAATGAAAAGTAATTAACAAAAAAAAAGCAGGTTGAAAATAAAATTTGTACATAATGTAAAACAATATAAAAACTATCGAAGAAAAAAATTATAACCATGGGCGACTTTTCAACTTACGTAAAAGAAAAATATCAAAAGTAACTTCCTCATGAAAATAGACTAAAAGACGTCAAAACTCTAGTAATCTAAAAAAATAGTTTAAACAACAGCAAAGAAAACCTATAACGAATGCAATTCCCAGAAACAAACATAGTCACATATTACAACGGGATCTTTCAATTATACGAGCAAATGACGTCACTCGAACTGTGCTTCAACATTTCTGTAATTGAGATAATAGTTACGTTGCGTGTATTTTTGCTACGTTTGAACAATTTATAAGAGTCATTTGTGAGCTTTGTATGGTAATATGAAGAAGAAAAATTGTTACATAGAAGAAAACTTGTATTATTGCTTACTTGAAAAGAGAGAAGAAAATACAAACTACTCTCGGAACAAGATCTACGGTGGGAAGAAAGTTACAGGGAAATCAAAACAAGGGCAAGAAGAGTTATTAGAGGAGCAAAGCGGGATTACCTCAATAACATGGTGCAGGACATGGAAACTCTCATTAGAGCTAACGCGTCGAGAAAGTTCTACCAAGAGGTCCGGACTTTCAAGAAAGGCTATCAGCCCAGAACACAAGTCATGGAAGACAATAACGGAAATCTCACAACATCTAGCGAAGAGATAAAGACCTTGTGGCGCAATTACTTCCAGACATTACTTAACTGCCCACCTCTCGAAAGCCCTCTGTCTCGCACCATTCCTGATAACCTTGAGGAGATAGAACCCTTGACCTTTATCGAGGTCCGAGAAGCTATAATGAGGCTGAAAAACAATAAAGCTCCAGGAATTGATGGCATACCCGCGGAAGTTTGGAAGAATGGTGGGGGAGCAATTCAATCCAAGATCTACGAACTCTTACTCAAAATATGGGAGGTAGAACAACAGCCTGGACAATGGAACGTGGGATTAATCTGCCCAATCCACAAAAAAGGTTGCAAGAGGAAATGCAACAACTACCGCGGAATAGCACTGTTACCAACGGCTTATAAGGTTTTGTCATATGTACTACTAAAAAGGCTGGAACCGTACGCGGAAAAAATCCTCAGTGATTATCAGTGTGGTTTTCGGCCGAACCGTAGTACAATTGACCAAATATTTCTTCTGAAACAGATAATGGAGAAAAAATGGGAATTTTCACAGAGTCTTCACTCCCTTTTCGTGGATTTCACCAAGGCCTACGACAGCATAGACCGGGAAGCTCTTTATAACATCTTGAGGAATTTTAATATCCCAAAAAAGCTAGTCAACTTGGTCGAAATGGCCACAAAAGAAAGCAGGATGAGAGTTCGAGTCCAAAACGAGCTAACAGACGAGTTTACTGTTGTCACAGGACTAAAACAAGGAGACGCCTTATCGCCTATGCTTTTCAACTTAGTTCTAGAGCATGTCCTTAGAAAAGTGCTTGCACTAGACGCAGGGGCAAAACTGAATGGAAAGCATACGGTGATAGGGTATGCCGACGATCTGGCCCTTCTTGGAGAGAGCAGTAGTGAGGTGCAGGAGTCAGCAAAGGTCCTGGAAACGGAAGCTCTGAAAGTGGGACTAAGAATAAGCCACGAGAAAACGGAATACCTCCACATGAAGCGTTACAAAAATACTCGCGTCGCCAGAAATGACCTATATGTTGGAGACACCATCTACAAAGGCGTTTCAAAATTCAAATACTTGGGCTGCACCATAACGGACACGAACACTCGAGAGGAGGAGATCGACATCCGCGTCCAAAATACATTAAGATGTAGCGCGGCCCTGCACAAAGTGTTAGTGTCCGGGCTTCTTAGCCGAAGTACTAAAATACGAATTTATAAAACCGTAATAAGACCTATTCTAATGTATGGGTGCGAAGCCTGGACACTGACACAAAAGGAAGAGAATAAGCTCTTGGTCGCAGAAAGAAAGGTCCTTCGAAAGATCTTGGGCCCCGTGCAGAGACCCGATGGGAGCTGGCGGATTCGCAAAAATGCCGAAATCGAGGAACTCGTAGCCAATCCTAACATCATAGGAGAAATAAAAGCTCACAGACTCCGTTGGCTCGGCCACGTTGAGAGAATGCGAGAAGATCGTAGTGTTAAGAGAGCGTACTTAGGTCGACCGACAGGACGACGCCCTGTCGGGCGCCCAAGATACCGCTGGAAGGATGTAGTGGAGGCAGATCTGAGGGAGCTTCAAGCCAGGGATTGGCAAGAAGTGGCCAAAGATCGGGCAAAGTGGCGTTCTCTCGTGTCGGAGGCCAAGACACATTTTGGGTCGTTGAGCCAACGGAGTAAGTAAGTATTGCTTACTTGAATTATTAACGTATGTTTATATTGTTTGTATGTTTTGATTCAAGACGTCCTCCTCTCTTGTTGTAGAACAAGAGCATTGCAAAATAAGAGGTAATAAGGAGATTTTATTGAATATTTTACTTCTTACTATTTGCTATTTTGATCAAAACAGTGAAGAAAATATATTATCAAACTAATTTACATTAAGCAAGTATCCGATTTTTCCAGATTCAGAGAGTACCTAATCTTTGTTAGATATTATTAGTCTAGTCAGTCTGTTTTGCGCTGTAGTATCTAATAAATCTGTTTTTCCCGCGAAATAGGCACTAAAACAGAATTAATTTGTTTATCCGAAGCACTTCATCACACAAACAAAGTCTCGTATACAACAACACGGTCGTACATCTTCAAAATATCATCCATTTCTTTTTAACAATAAAAATACGCAACTAACTATCTCACTTTAGTTTAACAAGAGTCAGCATTTTATAACGGATGAAAAGATATAAGTACCATTCGATTAAGAAATGGTATTTCTTTAATAAGTAACAGTCCATTAAGAACTGATAAATTAGGCTGTGTGCTCACTGTGACGGTAGCATTACATCGTGGGGGTTAATTTATCGTATACCTATTATCTTTATTTTATACCTTTTCATCTACCATTTCCATTTTTATGACTATTTGTCTTCAAACATACATATACATAATATCGCACCAAGTATACCCGAAGGTACAGGTATACTTTCAGGTTTCGCCATTAACGATGTTAGTCCCATGCAATAAGGAGCAAGCCTATTGTTATTTGCCGGGCACGTTACCTGATGGTTCCATCTTATTTGTAAACAGCTTCATTAAAATATAAGGACCGTAACAAATGGAACTGAAAGATTATTCGTCACGAGAAAGTGAGAACGCAGCCTTAATGACTTAGCCAAACGATAGAACTTAGCAAAGCTGCGATAAGTCACAGCACAAAACGCAACTTTGGTATAAGCAATAAAATCAATCACATTTCACATTGAGAGCTTATTAAAAGCATATGGGGCAGACTGAGAGTGGTTCAAAACCGAATAATTTTCACGTTACCCAAACTTGTAATGGGAAAACTTTGATGTCAAACGCTGTGTTCAATACGTATCGGCAACTTTTTGTTTACCGCCGAAGTTACAGAACGTTTTAAACAGCCGAAGAGCTCTTAGAGAAAAGCGCTTTATTTTCCACGTTTGATATACATTGAAGGATTGATGGAAGTTTGAGAATGACATACATGAATTGGTCTTATTACTAAAGTTTTAAATAAGTGTGTGGGTATATCGATAGACTTTTCTTTCAAAGATGACACGTTCAAAATGCACATTCAAAGGTATGACAGAGGTGAGACATTTTAGTAATGAAATATTTCTTAGTCGTTTCAACACAAACGGTATAACGCAACCTGAAAGAAACTCTACAAAAAGCATACCAACCCAACAGCTGTAAATTTCCTTTTTTTTCCCTTTTTAATGTACTAGGTCCCTGTTTCGTATATTGGAATACCTTCGCCTCAAGAATACCGTGCAAGTATTCCAGGTCGTGATCGTAACTCATCCGTTAATCACCCGGCAACTCGCACCAACTGCCAACTGAAGGTGAACTTCGTTCTCGCAGGTATTCGTCGCTTTCAACGCTTATTGGACTCTTCCGGAATTTGCAGACTTGTGTTGCGCTAATAGGTTTAGCTCATTATGTAAAAAAAATCTAATATTTAATAAAAAATATATAAGATTCAGCACACAGTATTCTGACGCAAGCTATAGACTAGATAGGTACTATTAAGTAGCGATCGTTAGACACTTAAATTGACTCAAAAAAATAGTTTCGGCCTAATACACAAGCGACGCAGATCGATTTTCAATTGTCGATAGTGGTGGGAAACCATCGTTTTCGTGGTAAGACCGTATTTTTTTCACTGACCACAGCTGGTGCTTTCAAATAAAAACAAAATGTTTTTCGGTTTTTCGCCTCCCAATAAAAAATATACAAAAACCACAGTGTTTTAAAAGTTAGAATCATTCTTCCCTTTTTTTCATATTTCGGCACGCACTTTATTCAGTGGCAACCGAACTCTAAAATCGTATACATAGGACTTTCCAAATCAATTTCAGTGGGAAACAACGGGTTTTAAAAAAGGCAGAGCTTGCAAAAACCTATAACAGTTGTAACGCGCATATTGCGTTGCGGAATTTCGCAACTTCGCAAACGAAATTAAAAAGTTGACGCCGCCGAATAAAAGTAGAGTACAGTCGAGCGCGCGAAATTGAAACACTTTGTGCTTTCTAAAAGACAAATGCAATATACAAAGATAAAAATGTTTATTTTCTAAAAATACTTAATTACATTGAAATTACACTACATTTTTGAACTACGCTAGACCTGTATCTTTAGACATGTAATCTATTGAATAATAATATTTATCTACGAATACAAACACTTCGTCGTAGAGAAATCAGTGCCAGGCAAATTTAAAATTAATAAAGCTGACCCCAGATTAATTGTTTTCACGTTCAAAGCAAACAAACATGAAACGAGCTCTGAGAATTATAAAAAAAACTCTCATTTCACACACTCGTAACATTGTGGTTCTAGGAATAAAAAATGTATCCAGTTAATTGACTATAATAGATAAACCGAACATTTTGAATTCCTAGAAACAGTATGCTATGTGCAAAACCTTTTTCAAGTATAATTACATGTTGTGTGTACTTTTTTTCGCCAATTCTATATATTTATTAAAACTCAAATAATAACTCAATAGCAACACACAAATGATTGAACTGTAAAATATTTATATAAAATCATGACTTTTTAACCCTTTGCCCTGCATGCTTATAATATAATAGGATATGTTAATTAATGCGAACACGCATATTATCTTGGACTGCCTGGCCGTGTATTATTATATAATTCAGATTAAAGATTTTATGACTCGGCCAAATTCTCTTTACTGAATCGTAGCATTACGAGGACGACATGGTCGCTTCTCTTGTATACCAAGTCCTCTATAAATTAAATAAAGATTTTAAATAAATGACTCGGCCACCTCATTGGTTTATATGCGGTTGACTGTACCGACAATCAGGCCACAAACTAAACTCGTACGTTCGTCATACAACGAAGTTTCCGGCCACCAATCCCCGAAGTTGGACCACGCATTATTTTATACTGCACTGTTTCACGGAACATTTACAATATTTTGTCAAAAAATTGTACAAAAAACCTATTTTGTTACAAAAAATCTTACAAATATTCGACTTTCAATACTTTTGTTTTTTTTTATTTTATTGGGAGCAATTTTAAAAATTCCAGGAAATTATAAGTTTAGAAATGTTGTTATAACATCCAAATTCTCTGAATTTATTAAACCTATAGAACGCATAGCAGATCAAAATAGTTTGTGAAGTACCAAAAAATATTTGGAAATATAACGAATTCTATTCGGTTATCTCATTGGTGTACACAGAGTATTACGTCACTTTTTCACAGCCAATGAACAAGCTAGCTACAAAAAAAGAACGTTGTTTATATTCAAACTCAATAATTCCATTTCATATCAACTGACACCATAAGCTTCGTAACACGAGTATTATTTTATGGAGTTCTCATTTGTTAATCAAATTTTATCAGACTCGCACACGCGTTGGTTCGCGATTGTAATTTAAATTCACAAAGCACAGTCAAATTGGATTGTTGGCCGACTTTACACTGGAATGCTCTTCTTTCTGGATGAATTTTGAGCCAGAAGTTGCAAAAAAACGTAATTTTATCTAAGCCTTTGCACGCTCCATTCCTCTTGGTGAAGTGTCGTCAGCGGTTTTTTATGATAAAGTAGGTAATTATAATATGGGAAAATGCCATGTAGAGTTACTTAAATTATGAGCTCTGTTATTATGTCTTCATTTTTATTTAACCCGTTACTGTTCCACTGCTGGGCAAGGGTATCCTCGCAAATCAGGAAAGGCTCGAGTCCACGACGCTGGCCAAGAGCGGGACTTTACTTTTATTATTATGTCTGGCCAAGTGCAGGTTGGGGACTTTTCTTTAATAACTATGTCTAGGTTATGTGTATAGGTGCGATTGTTTTGAAATAAAATTTGTCAAATCTAATAAATCCCCAATGTGAACTAGACTTTAGATTACCAGTTTGTTCGTGTTAGTTTATCAATATTCACCAAATAAATGGTTTATTATACAAGCTTTGTGTTTTATTTAAAACCAACATGTTTGTTGTTTCACATTGCCAATAGATTGTTTCACCGTAATACTAATAAATGAGTAATCATATAATTAATAGTTACTTTTTTACTCAATATAGATTAGGGCATTTTATAAATCTTCTTTGTCTCAAGACCAAAAAATGTTACTAATACCATCTATGTTTACGACACATCAACTACAAAATCGGTTCAAAAATGACTCTTTGTCTAATCTTGCCGCGAGTTTCTTGCCGTTTCTTCTCACAAGCAATCAGCTTTTCCGAAACGGAGAAAAAAAATACAATATAAGTATGACGATTTCAAATACTTTTTACGAAATTTACGAAATAAAGGATATTTTGAATTGAATTTAATTTCAAAACTATGAACAAAAAGCTGATTTCCAAATACATTCCGTAACAAGTTGGCACCATAAAACACCTAGTTAGTGGAGAGCCTGAAAACACTAGACGCTTTCAAGACGCTCTAAAGAGTTTGGCAAAGTTCACAGTTTTAGAGTGCTAACCCTCACTACATTTAAACATTTGAACGAGTTTCGATTCTTCTGAACGTGTTAAACGATATAAATGGTTGCAAGTTGCAGTGAACTGGTTACCGGTAAGTTGTGATACCTTTAATTGCGAAAGAAAATTAAATGTATAGTAAACTGTGCGTTAGTTTATCCGTTAGTGTACGTTACTGCTGATCTTAGGTTCCCAGATTGGAATCCTGAGATAGGAAAAATTTTGGGTTATCAGAAATCCTTATAAATAAGTGCAAAAATATCTCTGCTTGTTTGTCTCTTCCTCATGCTTAAACCACTGAACTGTTTTGGATGACATTTTGTACAAAGATAGTTTAACAGTACAGTACACTATAAAGTATTATGCGGGTAATTAGCCTTATAAACTATAGACCACAAGAATGGCGTCGCGAGCAAGAGCTAATTGTTCCATCTCTACACTATGTGAATATATATATTTATTGTATTTTTTTCATAAGAATAAAGACCCTCGTGATACTAATCCAATGACAAATCATTGAAAACAATTATAACAAACTACATAATAATATATTATATTTTCACTGTGTACCTCATGTCGTACAAAACAGTGATATGATAAAGAACCCATTCGTTTCACGGTCTCCGAGTGACAGGCAAGCACTTGACGCGACCTGATTCAGAAATAGAAGGCCTAACACCTAGCCTACGGACAAACACTAGATCTAAATCATTAGTCTAGCTTCTAGGTTACGTCTTAACTTGACCTGAAGACCGGGTCAGGTGTATTGTTGTCACTTCGTATTGTTGATCACTGGCCTTAATCTGTGCATTTTACTTAGAATTGTTTGATAATAATACTACTCGTGGAAGTGAACTGATAGGCTCACCATATTAACATTACAAAAAGTATCATACTTATTCCAGTTTATTTAGAAGATGATAATGCATTATGTCTTCAATCGTTTGACGTTTTAAAGATTATATCGACCGTGCCTGCCTAATTGATTCACTAGCCTAGCCTAGCCTAGTCTTCGCTCCCGTCTTCATTCGCAGGAAAGACTTCCCAGGAGAAAAGAATCTTACTATTTTTTTTAAGTAAATCCGGGATAAAAACTATCTACGTATCAAATGTCATCAAAAACCGCCAAATTAAAGAATACCGAGAAAACTCGGTGACATGGACATTCATATAATAAAAAAAAAACAAAAAAAAATTGGGCCGGAAAAAATCCTTCCCTCAAATCATTGCTATGTTACGTCCAAAATTTCATAATACCTCCAAAATATTTTACAACAGATGAAATAACAAACAGCCTCTCTCTAAAGAGCTCTTAAAATTTTAGCCTTAAACTTAGATTAAACCTGGAATATAAGACAAATGAAGGAGCACTAAACGTAAAGATATGGCAGTCAAAGTGCTCCCTCGATTACGCACTATTACCAGAGGTAGTGGTAAAAATGCTTCGTAATAAGTACCGCTTGAGTAAAGCTCTGGTAATGGAGATTACCTACTCAGAGTTATTAGGCTGGATGATTACTTAAACACCTGGAATTTTCTTCTATATTTTCTTTGGTCTGAAATAGTTATTACGAAATGTCTAAGGCTTTTTGGTAAGCAAGATTTTGGTACTTGATTAAGATTGTCTATTGTTCAAATATAACAGGTAAATATTTTATTTCAAAATATAACTTTTTATTTTAGAGAAATAGTCTGGATTTAGTTTAAATTCTAAATTTTAGGAACTTCTAGTAACAAGTTATAATATTTTTTATTTTATTTTGATTTTCTCTTCATGAAATCAAGTCACACATTCACCGCTTTTTTCAAATTACAAATATTTTCTATCAAATCTAGTAACATTATTTCAATCAATATACCTATTTTATGTTAACGTTCTAAACTTCAATTAGACCAGAATCACTTCGTTCTAATAAATTAATCACATTAAATTACCTCAAAACACACTTAACGAAAGTTCCACATCAATTCGTACTTCGTCAAGTAAACAATCTGTACAGAGGACATCAGAAGAATTCTGTGAAGTGGTCGGAGTCACTAATTGGTTCAGAGATGCCTCCTTCCTTGTAATTACTACTTAATTACACGTATAACCGACCATCATTTATTTACCAAAAGGTTTTTTGGGTGGAAGCGTTTCTTTTTAATCGCGTTTTGTCGGTTCTCCGTTTCATGATTATTAGATGTTTAGGAAGAATGTTTTTGAAAGCTTGTCTGTTATTTTAGAATTTCTGGTATTATAAAGTTAACTTGTTTTTTACTTACAGTTTTTTATTATTCTATAATGTGCAAAAACTGCGTAACAACATTGTCAAAAATACTGTAATGCTAAATTGACAGTAGACAAAGTACGAGCGCCTTTTTAAGGCAATTGCATGCTACGCTACATGATGCTACACGAGAATGTGCTACGTGGCATTAAGCTACGCGGCAACATGCTACGCATAGCTACGTCAAAAAATGCAAACACGATTTGCTGCTTCTCTTTGCTTTATCGTTTTACTTTTCTCGATACCACTAATACGTTTCTGCATGTACTAAGAGAGAAGAAACAAGTGCTCCATCAATACCAAAACAGCTTTATAAGCGAAAAATTGTTGCAAATTTGCCCTTGACACGCCAGAACATGTCTGTTGATAACAAACACACAACACGTCTCGACTTGTTTGCGAAACCAGAATTGAGTTTTGAACTTTTTGAATGCCCTTTAAATGAGACCGTGGAACTTGGGAGCGCAATTATATCCTGAGGAAACCCATTTGCATGACATAAAGGTCGTAATCTTACTGTGGTCTGACAGACTTCTTAACGAGTTCGACTCGACGTCGTGGTTTCTTCGAGAACTTGTGGTAGGCATTTGAGTGCGTGATTCTGTCTTCATATTGTGTGCAGGAAATGCAAATTGAATTTCGGGGACAAACATTCAAATTACGAAGTCAAATTACATTGGGAATTGAAACAATTGTTTTAACATCACATAGCGCTGGTAGTGCTTAATTGAAATGTGGTATACTAACGGTTTAAGTCCCATGTTAAGTCGAAGCTCTATTTGACGTAGATCGTGCAATGAGTGTTTATGTTCAAAAGTAGGCCTTAAAAACGAACCTTAGGGAATAAGACTTTCAAAATACAAGAAAAGAAGAAATAACGCCTAGAGAAAAGAATTACACAAATTAATTATGTATATGTTACTGTAAAGTGTAAAAGCCCGAACGGTGGTAAATCCTAAGATTTTCCGGTATAACCTAAGATTTACCAACTCGCAATGGTAAAAGTCCGAACAATTCTTTTATTTCGAACTTTTACCTAGGTGGTTAAAAAAAATAACCTTAGCCTTCTAACCTAACCTACCCATGTCGCTTTGCCCAAAACTCCTTCTTTATAACTATGTCACAGTATATAATTATACCGTGAAATAGTTATAAACATAGTTATGAAGGAGGATTTTTTTATATAGGTATCGTAACATAGTTTTTAAACTCTGGCATCTTCGGACTTTTACCATTGAGAGTTGGTAAATCTTAGGTTTTACCGGAAAATCTTAGGATTTACCACAGTTCGGGCTTTTACAGTAACATATAGATACATCAGAACGACTGTGTATAGCTAGTGTTTGATCTTGTAACCGCCATTATCAGTCACATACTCAAAACGTAGGCAATTAAAAGGCAAAAATTTGATCCCATTCTGTTACTATTTATGTTCGACTAAAAAACATAAACTATTTTAAAAATTTTGCTTCGTTGCTTACACAACAAAAAATCTGAAGCAACAACTAACTTAACTAAAATGATTCTCAGTGTGGTCATTAAGTGAATTTATATATTTCTGTAGTAAAGTGTCTGGGCGCAAGTAGTAAAGTGCCATTAGCCATGAGTGTCGTATTGTTGGCCGGCCTTAATATTGTGCTGCCATCTAGTGTGAGACAACGTGTGCTTACTTGGTTAAATGGACGTTTTTTGTTAAAAACAAGGAAGGCTTATCTGTGCCAATAATAATGACTATGATATTATCCGTAGTATTAGTAACATAATAATTGTAATTATACCAAAAATGACTCTGTCTGTTTGTTTTTCTGTCTTTTACGCTTTCCCAATTAAACTAGTGAATCAATTTAGATGAAATTTTGTACAATGATAGTTTGAGACCCGAGAAAGGACATAAGACAGTTTGTTTCCCAGAAATCCTGCAAGTGAACGGTAATATGGTTAAAGGCTTTATAACTTTAGTCGCGGGCAAAAGCAAATTAATTATAAATAAATAACGCTAAAAGCAAAACAAAATATTGTACGTTGAAGAAAGTAATTTAATATATACAACTCCTGTACACAGATTTCCGAGCCAGAATCGAACTGGTGACCCCAACCAAAATTTGATACTCCGCTGAAAATTAGGTCACCAAAATGTTTGGAAGAGAAAATTGCATTAATATTGGATGTCATCTTCAACGAAAATTGGAATAAAATATTTAACAAGTGTTTCATAGGAAGAGAGAAAAATTGGCAGGCTTTTGTTTTAAGGGAAGTTTTTAAAGTGCATTAGACACTGCTGTTCTATGATGGTGTAACAAGCTTAAAGTATAATATAAGCCCTTTGGATACTATTCTTATAGATACTTGGATCTAGTTCATTCATAACTATTTATTTATATGTTAGTTGATTACTATCAAGTGCAGAGGAGTTTAAAAATAATAACAATATCCCGACGACTGAGCGTTGTTTAGTTTCATACAATAATTGACAACAGAATTATAAATTATTGCACCATAGAACTACTGAACTCATTTTGATAATTCTTGAACTAATTTAACACTGCAGTATGAAGAGATTCCTCTATGAATTTAGTCACGTACTAAACCTAATGAAATAAAAAAATCACTCTAAAAATCAACCTAATTCAATCTTCTAGCCTATAAAATAAAGTAACGCTTGTATAAACTCATCATAAAAGAAGATAACAAATATCAAACACGAATATTTTAGAGAAAAAAGACTGAGACTTCAAATAAAGCCAGACTTTCAAACAATCTAGACCTGAAACTAGACATTTGTATAAAGTACTGCCTAAAGCTATCCGACCAGAAAATATTAATATATTACTAGATAGTACATGAAGTACTCGAAACTTAAGTGATGAAACAACTTGTACAATTTTGGCAGATCTATTTTTTTTTTTGTGAAAATGTTGGTAACTGGAAAAAGAGGGGATACTTAATTGTTATACTTGCTATTATATCAGAATCTTATAATTCATTTCTTTAGAAGACTCTCGGAACCGTTTATCAATTTTCTAATATGAAGAGAAAAAATGCAACTAATTTCTTAATTTTACCTAGTCTGATATTTTTATTCAATTGACTACACACCTGGTCAAAACGTCACAAGCTCATAAAATAACAATAATTCCATAATAATGTTATTCATGAAATGCAAGAATTGGCATTCCGACTCAAAAACCCTTTGTCTAACAATCGAAAAACATCTCAAAAATCGTTCTAAAAGAAAGGCCAGAGTTATCTCAAAACAATTCGAGTTCGATCGTCAATGGCTTCCGTATTGTATTTAATTAAAACTTGTTTTTTCCAAACTCGGGTACAGTTAGGCTCGAGGGAATGTTTTTGATCTTCAACAGAAGGCTTGAGAGGATGTTAAACACGTTACAAGTATTTATTTGAGAACTTCCGAAGTATACGTGTTTGTATACAGAAATGCGTTATGTAGATGGCTAAGAATGAAATATAGATAGATATTATTATTATTAATAGATTAGAAGGCTTAGGAATATGTTGTACTTCTTTTGTTAGGCCAGATTCAAGCAATAGCCACACCAGTTAGGATAGTTTAAATAGTTTCACCCTTTGCAACTTTTTCATGGAAATATGTAAATGTACTGCATAAAACTTTAAAGTTTTTAAAGTACTCGATTCCACATTTGTAATGAGGGAATCAAATGAAAATGTGGTTTAAACGATAGTTAAGGTAATACCACAGAACGGGTCTTAAAAACGAAACATATTATATATTTAACATGGCAAATGTTGCATACAGTCAATTTTAACAGACAACAAACAAGTTAATTTTATTCTTTATTCAAAAAAACGTTGACTCCAAGTAAATAAATCAAAAACATTATCAAGGACTAAGTTTGACCACATCAGTGAGTTTTATCCCAAAGCGGTGAGATTAATGGCGGGGATACGCGCATATCATTTGCTTGTCCCCGGGCTACCTAAGCCCTGCAACAAAAAGGGACCAAATCCCAAATAACACTTTAAGGCTCACGGTCCAGTCGCGCAGAGCGAGGCTGAAAAACGGAGAAATATTTATGTATTAACTAAAAGGAGAGTGCAACATTATCGACGTATTAGTGCGCATTTCTATTTATGGATCTATCCGATCATAGAATAAAGATATTCAAGCCACTGCAGCCTTAACCAACTCCTTTCTTACAGCTGCAGCGTCCGACAGATCTGCCCCAGATTCTTATACTTACCAATAATTCATTCTCTAATTTCTTCTCTAAATTTCCTTTTCAATGTGGACGATTCCCAAGGACGATTGAGTTGTAGAAACATCAACAAATTCTGTTTCTATGTTTTTAAGCACGAATACATGTTATGCTGACATCACTTAACGTGGGATGAGGACAAGGCTAAGAAGAAGAGGAGTGCACAACATTTCCTCTTCAGTCGTTCGATCCGGATGGTTACAAAATCTCTGCTCCTCTGTAGTGGATCAATTCGATTGGCGAATATTTCTGCGTAGCTTCGCTTCCCACCAATGGACAAGCAGCCTAAGGGTTCAAGCAAAAAAACGGCTCACTAAGGGACCGCTAAAAGCAATGTATTGAAGTTTTCAGATTAGTTTTAACTTTGTGTACGCTTGTTTAGAATTGGTCTAATAGGGTCCTGAAAGATCTTAGGGTGAATAGGTCTTTTATAAATGTGAAGTAATGGAAGGTTAGAACTTGTTACTTAAAACTCACTAGGTACATTTTTTTTAGAAAATATTTATGTCGTGTTTTTTCACCTGTAGCCAAAAGTTACTTAGTGGTTAGTAACGATAAATTTGCATTTTTTTTTGGTTTTAACCCATCACTGTCCTACTGCGGAGTAAAGGTCTCTTCCCGAACAAGGGAGAGGTTAGTCTTTTAGTCCACTACACTAACCAAGTTTTTTTTTTTTCTTTTTTTTTTCCAAACTAAGCAGAGCTTGTACTATGGTAACCAAATAACTGATAAACATACTTATATACTTCTAAATACATACTTATATAGATACATTAACATCCAGGCTCAGAACAAATACTCGTGCTCATCACACAAAGATTTGTCCCGGGTGGGATTCGAACCCACCACACGCGGCGCTCCGGTTGTTGCGGCGAGGTGACCGCTTAAACCACTGCGCCAAACGTGCAGTTTGTGTTGGGGACTACGCATTACCTCAAGAAATGTATTTATTGAACAATTTTTTTAGCATGCCATGTTCCATCACGATGTTTACCTCCACCGATAGAACAAGTGATGATTATTTCTAATACACACGTACATTCAAGAAGCCTTGTTAAAATATGACCAGAAGATCATGAGCCCTATACCCTGCATACTATTATATACAAACCATCGATAGGTTCACTCCCAATCACGTAGGGCGTAATAGTCATTAGTGTGAGTTTACCGTGTGATTTCCGGGGTAGAATTGAACCACCCCCATCCCTTCCTGTGACTGTCGTACGCGGAATGAGCAAAAGGTTCCTGCTATGTTTTCGTATGATTAACACCCGAGCAAATTAGATAGGTAGGAACTGAGGATGGGCACGTACGAAATTGATTGCTAACAGATTTCCGGTCGAGTTGTTGGTGACAAAATTTTCAACATCAATATGAAAAAAAAAGCAGTTATCGATGTGTCGATATTTATCTTTTAATAATCAAGTAAGCTTCTCACCTCAGCGTTCTTCATGAATAATTTTTTAACATTCTAAAACTTAATGTTCGGACTTGTATTATAATTATGTTTTATGTATTATAATTAAAGATTGTTGTCTAAATAATGCTTCATCAGTTTGGTAGATCTTAAAACCACTTATATTATATTTTCATTACTTTCTTCTTTTTCTAAAAACCTTTTGTCTATCTCAGACTTATCTTTCAATTTCAAGTGCCAATCTTAAGTACCTAACCCGTGAATTGTTTAAAATATGCATCGTAAAGATCAGATCTTAACAGTAACCATTAATTTCTACATCCTTCATCTAATTGTAGACAACTCGTAAATTAAAATTAAGATATATAAAGACCCCGGTATGTAAAGACTGCCCTTTAATTACGTTATGGTTCGGATACATTTTAGACCCCCAGAGACACATAGTGTTTTTTTTTGTCATTCAGAATCATGTCCCTTTTATTACCTTAAACCAAAATTCTCTCTTCCGCAATAGCGAGTAAGTTCCACACAAAACTTTTTTTTAATAATCGCGTATTTATTTAAAGTAAAATTTTATGATATCTAACCAGACCCAATGTTTTTTGCAATATTGATAGTGATTTTTACCCAACCCCTTTCCCCTTATCAAGCGCTACGTGATAGATAGACGACCCCTAAGTATAACAACCTTTGTGAAGCTGATAAGGTTTTGTGATCAGATTCCGTATCTAGTACAATTGGATCAGACCCTTCTAGACCCTAGGACCAGTCTCTAACTAGATTGAATAGTATTGTGTACCAAATTACGAATGTATGATCAAATGTATTGTAGGCCTCGGGGTCTTCTTTCTGAGAATAAGAAGAATAGAAGAATAAGGCTCTATTGTGAAGTGGGTAATAGGATCGTCACGATATTATTGATATTATGTCTTGTTTGCGCCCTTTAGATATATTAAACACAAAAATACAAACAGAAATCACGCCTTTTTCCCAAAGAGTTAGGTAGAGGCCAAATAATGCAAGATCCTACGATACCTAAAACTTCAATGCGTCATTCAAATCCATGCCTGACCACTTGTCATGTGGGATCACCGGTTATGAGCACTAACCTGACGTTTTGCGTAATGCGTATATCTTTTTCTATGGCGTCTTCTCTCAGTGTTTCCATTTTTAACAAAATAAATAAGTACATACCTGCAACAAAAATGTTATAAAATTATTATCAAGCCAAGAACTTAAAAAAATATGTTTGAAAGACAGACTTTTATACTTGAATTGCTTTAAAGTTTGCGGAAATATCTTAATATTATGGCAATTTATATAAACATTCAAAGTCTCTTCCTTTTGAACGCTAAATATGTTTTAATCATGATCAATATACACCACGCACCATAACTGAGATAACAATCTGTATTATTATTTAGTAATATCTTTAGTATGTATAGTAATCTACAAACTTGTGCTTCTATCGAATTAAAAATGAGTTCAAAAGTCAAAGTTCAAAATTTACATCCCCCTGTTCCATGTGTCAAATCAATAAGTACCAAAGGTCACGTGTCTCATTGTTTCCGAATCAATCTGCGACATATTGCATATGCCGAGCACACGTCGTTCATATTAAGCATGGTCTTGATATGGAGGCAATTAGGCGATCGGACGTGAGGTCCAGTTGGTTCAATATCTAGTGCTTTTGGTAATCTAGACGTGAAGATTTTGGCCTAGTTTCTTAATACGCAAGAGAACTAACTTTAAGCATGTGATGACGATTTCCATAGTTATTCTGATCTAGAAATTATGAATTATGAGTATCTGTACATTTCGTATTCGTACGTTCCACTGTGTTCCCATAAAACATGCTCATAGAATGTAAATATTACAAGTAATATCATGTGTTTATAGTTTACGTTTTCAAAGAACAACATTTGTGGTGGAGTCAGTTACACATTTTTTTATGTAAGATTGGAATAAGTGCCTTTGATTAAAAGGTTTTAAAGTAATTAAAGTAGCTTTAACAAAAATAATTATTTCTTAAGACAGAAAAGTTCTTCAGTTTAAGCATTAGACATTCAATTTTGTTATAAAGATGTATTGATCGGCTCCAATTGGAAACTTGATTGGAAGAAAATGTTTCAATTACTTGACGAATTCGCGTTTCAGATCTTATTTTAAATTTAAAGGCTTTTCTTATTCAAGGTCTTAGCAAATGATTACAAAATCGGATTCAATGTGCCCTTCGAAGAAACGGGACGCTCAAGTATTAAAACTAAACGGAATGTCTAGAATTTCGAAGTAATCATTTATTAATTTAGAAGGCGCGGAATTTAGGTATAGGTATAATCCAACAGCTTTTTAGAGCAGCTGTTTGCAGCTGACGGATCAACCTCGTGACTCGTAAACGTATGCAACTGACGATGACCTGTTTAATACTGTAGCGGCTCGCTACATACAGCGACATCTTCTGGGACCAGCGCGCAACCAACCACCACGCGCAGTGCGACTGACGTCACAAGTCCTAGATCGCGCTATCGAAGTTTGCACTGCAACTGTCTATATATACAAGTTCCCGACTACAACAGTCGGGCAGCCTAGGCCCACCAGGCATGATCACCTCGCCTGGTCGGAGGATCCTCCCTTTGTGTTGGAGGAACACGATCACCTGGTTCCTCCACAATACAACTACTTATTTCGGAAACATTCAGAATGGTTAATTAAGATCTAGATATATCGTGCATGCTAAGGCTCTCTACTATAATACTTAGCATGTAAAAAAGTCTGTTACGTAAATAAATTCAAATGGCCATGACCACCACAGACCCTCAAGTTTTATTCCTCCAACTATTTATTGTTATTTGCACGAAATCGTAAAAGATATCGAAATCTTACTCGATTCTCAAACCTATCGATAAAACTTAGGAGTCCATTTTTACGAGAGAAAACTTAGAATCATAAACAGTGAGGAGGCAAGCAGGTTCACACGCTATAACGTTTTACGGTAAAGTCCGGTAAAGCCCAGCGAATCGTAAAAGGTTAATAAAGTTAGTCTGTTTTGTCCGAATTTCGGAAGTCTCCGGTTATCCGTTTGCCGAAAGCTTTCTTTTAGAGCTGGAACTATTTTTATGTTTGTGACGGAATTTTTCGATCGTAAAAATGTTGATTGTACGGGAATACATTAAACATTTCGTATTTGTTACAATGTTTTTAGGAAGGACTCTAACTTATTTTATTTACGGTAGTATCAATAATAAGTAAAAAAAATAGACATTAACTACTAAACTTGTTAACTTTTCCTAAGTTTAGACCTGTGTTTTTAGTAAATTCACATTTATAATACAAGTAATTATTATTGTGAGTCATACCATTACCATGATAAATATTCAACCAAATTTTCAAAAATCCTTTACAAAAAAGACCATTTTCCATCAACAATACCGTAATAGTTACCGGTAAAACGTTATTCGATTTCATTCAACACCTACAACAACAGTAATTCTAAATTCAGACTGTTCGCGTCAATCGAACTAGTCAGTGCTGCACCACAATCAAAGTGACTCGATTCAGCGAAATCGAGCGGCAGAATCGATTACAATACATAGTGACACGGCGACCGCCGTCCGATGCAATCCGACCACTCGATTTAATAAGACGTAATTGAAATCGGTATTCGGTTTCAGTTAGATTGTTTTGTTGTTAGTTTAGAACTCCATTTTTCGAGCATATTTACTTTTCTCCTATTTCAAAAAGTGAGAATACAGAATGTATGGCAACCACATGATAAAAATGAGGTGTGATTTTGATTTCAACAGGAATTAAAATAGTATATTTATGATGCATGGTTAGTTTCATGGCTGTGTGGGTTTACTTAGACTTCATATTAATTATTGATATAGGCGTTTATAAAAAGTTTTTAAGTAGTAAGACTGTTATTTGTTAGCAAATATATATTTTTCTAATGCAAGCAAACCTCAGAACTATTTATGGCTTTATTTAACTTTGCATAGTACAAGCAGCACACAGACAACCCTTAAAATTTATGTCTTTTAGACATTATATCTTAAGGCCTTCTCTAATCATATTTCCTTGTTATTTCCAAGACACTGATTATTGTTAATTAAAAGCCTGTAACACTCTTTCGCTCCCAAGTCAGCCATTCTAGCCCATTACATTGGCAAACCTTGAGGGTAGTTCGAGAAGTGCCATTAAAATCGGTTCATTAGTTTCGTGCAGCACATTTAGTTAACGGTAATTAAAGACGTAGTGCCAACTTTAACTGCTACCTGTTAGTGTTTACCGAATAGTGTAATAGAACTACATTGTATTTCAGCATAGCATCTTACAAATTAAATACATAATATCACGCCTGTTATGCTCGAAGGTGTAGGTAGTGGGGACATCATATTCCTCTTACAATCATTTTCTAAAATCTTAATGAATGGGGCGATTTCCATCTACTATCGACTATGGACAGCCGGCTATCTGTCGCTATATTTTGTATAAAAATCCGATCAGTACCCCTAGCGGGTGCCAAAGGAATTAAATACTTTAAAGGTACATTTTAAATGTCAAACTCTCTGTAATAGGTAACAGACTATAGAAAAACGCAGTACAATATTATACCAACTTTTGTATAGCTAACGTGAGTCAATGTAAGTAAGATGAGTTGCAAGGCAGTTGTAATGTAAAGAACGGCTTAGCTTTAAGTACTGAAGAATTTTTATAGATATCTTTACACATTTATTAAACAATCGGCTCAGTTTATAATCCAAAAGGGAATATTCTATACCAATTTCTTATAAAAAAGCTATTTATTATTTAGAAAATCCCTTAGAGACAAGAATTTCAACTCGACGTTACCTTTTTCATTATCATCTACAACTCGATATTTACGACAAAGATCTAATTTCTAAGGGCACTTCCAAATTCGAATTTATGAATTCAAGATGGACGTCGAATGCCTGACGCTTCAAAGTTGGCAAGAATTTTAAATTTTTGTTCTTTAGCCGTTGTACAGACATTTTGAATTCTGGCCGGCATTGCTAAAATAATTCGTTGTTAAATTATTCTACGTAATTCAGTTTCTTTAGTGGAATTTAACTGAAACTTGAAATTGGACGTTTGAGTGAACATTTTTGCTAAGAAGCGAGATAGATTGCTTTTTATCCGTAATTAAAAATTGATTGATGTTTTATTACATTATTGGAGATAGATACACGTTACAATACTCTGGAAAGCTAGTCAAGCTTCATGCACTTTCAAGAACTTTTACTAGTCTTAAATGTGACAGAGAACTAAATAACAATCAGCAAAACCGAAATTATGTTCAGAACTGGTTTTAATACTCTCATGCATGTGAATTCCTCTTTGAGCAGCTTATAAACAGTTTGCCCGAGTAAAAATATTTCACACACGAACTTCCCTTGTCTACACAGTTTTAAAATTCAAAACTACTGACTTCTTAACTTCTGAATAACAATAGCAAAGGACTTAACAACTAAACTTTGGAGACGCGAGTGCATTTTATAAGGAGACTTGATGGCAACCATTTCTTCAAATTGCTGTTTGCGTTTCATGTTTTCTTTGAAAACTCGATGAGAAATTTGTTTGCTGGCTGCTTCATTATCATGCTTTTAGTTCAAACTTTGAACGTAATGGGATCTTGAGATTGTAGAGTTATATTAGTTGCTGCTCTTGATATAAATAAATGAGTTGTTCAAAGCGTTTGAAAAGCTTTGACTATAAACCAGGAAGATACGATTTATTATCGCTGAGTTGGTAAAGTCTGTTGGCAGGACATGGACAAGAGTGGCGCTACACAGGGTTTAATAGTGTAATGGTTTATGCCCTACAGTAGGTATATAAAAGTTATGAAGAATAATGACATAAATACGTTCCTGTCTGATAAAATTAAGAAGAAGTTGTTTGGAAAAAGAGCTAAAATCTATTCAGAACTTAATATACCTACAGATTATAGCGCCACATTCAACCACAAGATTAAATATGCTTTGCGTACATGAACCGTATTAACGAGTAGGAAGTCCATTTACTCGATTACACTTTTACCCATGAGTGATTTAATTAATAATTTCTAACCAAAATGGATTTTCCCCTTTCGTGGGGGACCAAGCACCTCCAAGGCCGCTGCATTTCAAGGGTCGGCTTTTTGTATCCCGAAACCCACTGTATGTATAATTCAGTAGGACAAATAATTAAAACGCATAATGGGCAGCCCTACGAATTCTGCTATTCCAACACCCGAAAGCAATTAAATTCAATCGTCCTCACGCAACATTAACTACAGCTGAGTTTGGTACGGTCAACGACATTTGTACACACTATTTTGACCTTTATTCTTTGGGTAGTAGCTGTTATAATTGCGTGGTTGTGTAAAGGATTATGGTAGATGTTTCTGTCTGAATCGTAGGGCCTGGTGTATAATTTATTAGGTAGTGTAGACATCTAGTACATTAACGCGGTCTGTTGTACTGGAAAGTATTTGTTAGATGACAATTACAAGGCTTTTTCGCAGGCTTATTATTGTCGAGTAATATTGGGGTTGACAATTATTAGCAGTTACTGAAAGTCAAGTTGTTACGAAACGTCGTTTATTTAGGCACTAAACTCGTAAGTAAAGAATCAGTATTGTTTGACAATTTTAAAGGTAACGCTACGTTTTTTTTTTTTTTGGTGTAGAATGTGTTAAGTAAAATAATTCGGACTTTAATAAATTCAATTCCACTCTACATCCATACTTCAGACTGAAAATTTGTCTGTCTATTGTTATGCCTTGACGGCAAAAGCAATTTTGGTATTGTAATAAAAGGCAATAAGCCTTTAATCGAAATTGCTTTTGTTTAATCAACCTTTAAAAATATATTTGTATAGTTTTACTCCCAGTTATCTTCAAGAAGCATTTCTTCAATAGATTCTTACAAACGTCTTTTGCTTTACAAATGTCGCACAAGTTCGTGTATTATTAATTGTATAGTGACTAGTAGATTATCACAAGGGATTAATTCATTGGTATTCATACGCTCAAAGGGTTATCCTTGAGCAGTCATCATTATTCATCCCTCGTCTGAGACACAGATAACAACTATCTTTGATTACTATGTGTAGATTAAATGAAAATATTGTATTAGACCTATCTATTTATATGTAACACTTGCTAGCGCTCATAGCCGTAGTTGTTGTTAAGCAACCGTGATGCGGTAATTTCATAAGTGGTTACCTACCAGTTTAGTGGTATTTTTTAAGGACTTCTCTCGTATAAAGAATAGATTTTGTGTTGCGGGTACATACAGACAACGAGCAAAAAGTTGGCACTGACCAGACCTGAAACAACTGCATATCTGGAAATCACACAAATATTTATTCCGTGTGAGAATCGAACCCACGACCTCCCGACTCACTAGTATTGGCGTGACGCCCTTAAACTGAACTGAACGTCACCATTCTTCGGAAGGCACTTCAAATGAATTAATGAGACATTACAGAGGTTTTTGGGCAGCAGAAACAACTTGAACACTAAGTTGACCACTATCAGAATAAATAACTTTGACACTAAACGCCTTACAAAATCCATTAAAAATATCAAATTTAATACAATAGTTGGGGTAAACTTAAATAAGTAGCGACACGACAGGTTACCAGTAACTAAGGTCTACGTCAATAAGAAAACGGGAAAAGTGTAGAAAACCTAAATTAACCGAAAGCCTAATCCTAATTCGCATATTATACGTCCCAAATTACCTTCATGAATACACCCGTACTAAAATTCTTTCGTATATTCCAGAAAAATCCCTGATAATCCTTAAAAGACTATTGAAATAAGTCTAGAGATTTTCTTTATATCTAATTCGGCTGTTCTATATACCTCTTTCTATCTTCACAAAGATCTTTGCGTGGGAGGATGTTATCTTAATACTCTATGTGGGGAAAGTACCTGAAATTTGCAAATTCTATGGTGTAAGAGTATGTGATACGGTGCGTTAGATAAGCTATCTTATGGTTAAATCTGGTAGGTGTTTGAGGAAAACTTTTGCATATTGTGGGGTCAAGAAATCTTGCCAATTCTACGTTGTCTTATACACTTAAATTAGTTTTACGAAAAATTTGGAGTTATATACTTCAGTACGATTTTTAAAACATAAATGATAAACCCAATATCTAAAATACATATTTTAGAGCACAATGCCGTAGTTATGGAACTTCCGGTACTTTGTAGATCAGTGAAAAAATCTAAAAGTTTTTGAATAGTCTATATTTGATCGTATAATATTGAATTTTATATCGATTCTCTAAAGTCTCTACCTAACTCCGTGATAACAAAGCGTGAAAAAAAACTAAGTGCGATATTGCACACTACCGTAAAATATCCTGAAATAAAAGCAATTATAATAATAATAACCCTACGACAGTCTATTTCCAAAGCAAACTTCCATATTCCGAAGCTACACCAAGCCCACACAATCAAAGGCAATACAACACAACTCAGTTAAACTGTCCAAGTTTGTACAATAAGTAGTAAAGAAACAACTTGGACATAGTTGATTTGTAATCGAAGTTTAATGGAGGAGGAGTGAGCCTCACAGTTTATATCAGGTGGATCGATTTGTTAGTTCGTGTATTGAAAGGGATTGATGCTTTGAAATGACTGGTTTATAACAATGTTACAGAAAAATTGTTACGCTTTATACAAAAATAAATAAAGAAGAAATAGACGTTTACTTTGTTCACCTATTATTCCATCGTCAGAAAATTTTATCTTATAAAACGAGTTTATTTATTAACTTATTCCGATTGCAATAATGCACCTTCGAGTAAAATAATCTGGCGATAAAGAAAACGTCACAAGACTTTTGAAGTAGTTAATAGAGGGAATATAAATTAAGAACAGTAAGAGGTAACTTACAATAATATCATAAAAAGCTGTCAATTAATCTTGCACCTACAAAAGCCCTAATTACTTAAGTATTTTTTTATGCTTATTTCCAACTTTTTCTGAGTAGTGTTCAAAACCAAACACAATTTATTACTTAAACATTATCTACATAAAAGCTCTTAATACCCAACTCACTATCTTATCACAAAGGTCATTAACCCACACACCTTCCCTATCATTGAATACAATGTACCATCGCATAAGGCAGTCGACACACGTTTTTACAACGCGGCAAGTTAATTGGTCGCACCGCCATCTAGCGTCGGCGTTCGGTCATTTGTCGCACGTGTATAGCAAGCCTAATGGCCTAACATTTTGGTATAAAAGGTACATTTTAGGTCTAATTTCTTTTAGGCTGTTTTTACAGAACGATATTAAGTTTGAATGGTAATGGACTAAGATAGGGATCAAATGGTGTCACATTTATTTCGAATCAACGCCTAAAATGTTATTTCGTATGAATTATAGCGCAGTTAAATACTATCATGAAATTGTATGGCTGTAAATCAAAGATATTTTTGTTTTTATTGACGTCGTTTTTTTCACAATAAACTTTTTTATTGGTTTATTCATTTTATATTTAAGCACTGCTCAGCTTTTATTTCATGCAGTATGCTATTTAGAGATTTTTATTTCATATTTCTCTACCGAAACTAGTTTAAAAGGCGCAGTTTCGAATCTTTACATTCAATTAAATCAATTAAAATGTATTCAACCTCATTTCGGTTCATTAAAATTTCCGCGCTAAAGGATAGTTACTGTTGGATTCCGATACTTTAAATTATACGTTATTAAATATATCACACGCTCGAATTAACGAGTTAATAGTTAATTAATCATAATACGGTAATTATCACACGTTTATCGCATTAGTTTACCATACATAGGTACTTTAAATATTTGTACCTGTGTTAAACTCATTGTTAAATATTATAAGTAAAAAGTGCATCATATTATAAATGCGAAAGTTTGTGTCAAGGTATGTTTGAAACTCTTTTAAGAAAAAAACTACTGAATGTTTTATATGAAATTTGGTACACAGATAGTTTGTAACTTGGATTAACTTATGGCATCTTCCCACGAGGACAATTTTAGACATAAGCTTGTTATTGAAAAATCGATAAGTAGTAAACTTTAACGACTTTCTAGCTAAGACAGAAATTACAAGCATTCAAGAGCAGCAAATGACTAAATAACGCAGCAATAAAGATAAAAAAATACACAAAAAACGAAATCGCAGTTCAATCCAAAGGAACTCTCGGTAAATGGAGTGTTCACCATTGAGGATGCACCGTGTATCGAGCTTCAATTCAAAGGTAATTGGTCTGTACGGCTCCACTTATTGCACTAGCTGTTGAAGAATCAACTGGTTACATGGAATGCTGGAGGACTCACATGGTAAGGCTTCGGTTTGTAGTGATCTGTGTGTAGTAAAGGTATTGCTTGGTGGTGTTTTGGTAAATTTATCAGTTAATTGTTGATGGTGCAATGTGTAGTACAGTAATCAACTTGTACAAATGCTCTTTTTGTTTCTTTAGATCTTTTTGTTTTGGGTGAAGCATTTTCAAAATGTAGTCGATCAACCGTTTCATATAGCTGTAGTAAATATTATTTATTTACTGACGAATAAGGTAATGTTCATATATCCTACATTATAAAAATATTAAAAAGTTGATCTTCAGATTATTATTATAAATGACTTGAAAATTTATTTGGAGTAGAGATTTGGAAAATATGTAAATATATAATAAAAGTTACGTACTCACGTACTCACAACAGTAAGAACTTGTGAACTCAAAACAAGCAACAGATAATTTATTTACCTTCAATAAAATAAACACTTGTACTTTTAAAAGCATTGAAAGCGTTATCCGTAGTTAAAACCGCAGTCGTTTAACGAACTTACTACAGCCGTTAACACAATTATTGCACAACGAATATTCCGTTCATGAATATGCATTACCACAATGTTACCGATGTAAAATTTTTTTTATTGCCCACCAATGAAATACTTTCGTCGTTTGAGGTTTTCGGTTTTTGCGGCCAGTTTCACTGTGTGATCGAACGATTGCTGGTAACTTTTTAAGAGGAATTCACACGGAAAGCGAGTGCGTGTCAAGCGCGGGTTGAGGCGGAGTATGACGGGTCTTATTACTTGCATTATCACATGTAGAACGCACAACCTGACCAACTCTTAAGATCGTAAACTTCTCGGAAAGTAATCGATCAATGATCAGCCACGTACTACCGGTTAGACTGCTAATCGATTAGATTAAACAAAATGAGTTTAAGTTTTGTATTTTAATATACATATTTCGCATTTTCACTACCCTGATTTCATGTCTTCTTTTGTAATCCACCCTTTGAACGTACCTGAAACAATACAATAATAATTTAAGTTAAAATTATTACAACTTCAATAGCCTTTTACACAAAAAAACATGAAATTTCACAAAGAAAATTACTAAAATGTAACGTAAACTAATATACTAACTAAATTTCACGTAAAATAAAGTAAGCGAACCATGTTATTATCAAAACACGATACCGTTCGTAATTAAATAGACTTTACCTTCAAAATATACTTCAAATACAGGCATCCATTATGTAAAATTGTTTTAAATGAAAATATTCAAGAGATTTTCCAATCGAGAGAGATAGGTTTTAGGAATAGGGTAATAAAACTTGAATTTTAGATAGATATTGAAATGTTTAGCATGAAATAAAGATATCTATTTCGTATCACGGCTGTAATAAATTATCATATTCATAGTACTTATACTAATCAATTTGTAGATACTCAGATATCTCTAAATAATGGATATGATTATAGTATATACCTAGGTATATGTAGGTAGGTACTATTCCATCCTAGACACATAATATTATAAGTCTAATCTTTCTTCAACAGGGTCCATTAAACCATAAACCCTAAATTATTATTAGTTGTCCAAACACTTGAGCTGAGAATCTCAGGATATTTTAAAAAACCTGCAACTTTTTTGCGATAGTTATTTTAAAAACAAAACAACCGTTGACTCTCTGGTTGGTTAATGAATCTAAATAATTCTGGGACATAATACATGCCTTGTATGACACCAGTAGCTCGATTCTTTACTACTATCGATTACCGACAACCGGCTAACTATCGAGAAATTTTACACGAATATCTGTTGAGCGCCTCTACCGGGCTCCGTAAGAACTATTTTGGCAGTATTTTTAAGTGTCAAACTCTCGATACTCGACAGTACCGACTGTAAAGAATTACGCGACAATTTAACACAAGAGCAAAACGGAAGAACCAAATTATATCATACAGTAATTAAAGAAAACATTTAACAATTTCGCATTAAGCAACATAATACGTAAACGTAAACATGTACATTCCCAATCTAAGAGGAGAATCCATTAAGAATCGCTTTCATCTTAATATGTCGGTAATACGTTCAGATCGTATATCACTCGTAAGTGCTTGCTGTGCTTGGCCTTGGTGTCACTTTAGCGTTTGAATCCATCTATCAGTGGGATACATGTAATTTAACTGCAGTAATATAAGGGACCTAGTACATTACTTGCGACCCGTTTTAGTAAACTATCTGGCTTATTATTTATCTATAATTTCTAATCATTGTTGGGTGAAGATCTCGCCCATTGTTCACCTGGGTATTTTATTTACTGATTACTACACATTTCTTCTCTTTCTGTCTTTCAGAAGCCTAAAAACTGGTTATTAAATTCCACGATCACTTTAACCACAGGCATCGTCAAAATAAGTGTCTAATAATATGGTCTTTGCACACAAATAAATAGCTGTTTGATCCAAATAATCCGCATTTTGGTAGGTATATGATATACTCGTAATTCTATTTTTTGTCATAAGCTACGGTTTAAGCTCCACCTACACAGAGTACTTGGTTACAACGAGTGTAACGAGTCCTAAAATTAATTCCTATTCCATTATCATCGGCCTCACCACTGGCGACCAAACACAATCAGTCAAAAAATACAAGAGAAACGCACCGAAATCTACATATTAACGACGTAATTAAAATATTCGTGTAGAGAACTCCGGTAGAGGTAATTCGGGCGTTTGTCGGGCGTCCCAATTTCTGAGGATCGGGAGGGTACATCATAATCGGATTTACGTCTCGGGAACCCCACATAAAGTTTACGAATTTGCATAAACTTAACTATCGTATCAACCTTTCATGTAGAGTTTGTCGGTCGTGCCAATTACAGGCATCATTGGATTTTAGCGCTCATTGAATTCTTAGAGACCTTCCGAGGATTTATTGATATAACCTTCTAAGAAATGAATGCCCAGTGAATTTCATAGTGGACACAATCCGCTATTTTCGGTATGATTACAATTTACCTTTGCTAGAAAAGCAACCGTAAAGCGTATAACCGAAGTTCTCAGAACTAGTTTCACCATTCTATTCTATTATATTATAGATGCTTCCTAACATCTTACGGCATAACACAAAAGGAACAAACTCACTTATTCAATAGAATGTAAAGTCGTCGAGGGGCACATAACTTGTTGTTTTACCTCGCTCCAACTTATTCTCACTAGTCCAACAGACTTTATAAAAAAAACTGTACCAGATAATAAAACTCGTAACTTTCAAAGAGTGCTTACTCAAAGAGCAAATTGGGATAACTTTTTAACCTTTTCTCATCAAATTATGTTTCGCTACGGCGGTTTCCCGACGATATTTTTTATGGGCACCGCCTCTGAATTTTCAAGTGTAAACGGAACGGATAGGCCGCGTTCGTCAAAAATATTGCCGCGTAATGAAGGTAAATACAGCGTTACGATTTACCAAATCTGTTCGGGTCAAGTTTCACAGAGAGCGATAAGGTTTTACGCTTTTGTGCCCAGACGTCGGGGTGTGTTTTACAGAATTGCGAAGATAAGTGTGGAAGAAGCTAGGCTTTTTCTTGGCTTTAATTTCAGGAATATCAAGACTAGGTAACATGATAGAATATCACACAAAATGCGACGCACTCATTTCTAGATGAGATATTATAGATCTCATAGATAGTTCTGTCAATTGACTATTTTCAAGGTGTTAGTCTAAGGGAGGACATAACAGAAATCACACATGTAGGCAAATCCCAAACCTTTTCAGCAAAGTGGCTAAATATGTACTGTTTATCAATTAGCAGTCTGCCAATCTGTCTAGTTCAATTTATTCTTACGCTAATTAAGCGTTTATTACATAAAAAGTGTACTCGGAAGAGATTAAAATCACATTACATTTCCCTAACAAATTGTTAAATATACCTAATTTGTTCTCCATTATTTAGATACTTGAAAGCTCAAACTAGCATTAAAACTTTCGCTGTTGCACTTCCTGATTCACTTTAAAAGAAAAAAGGCGTATAACCTTAAACAAACTGATGCACTTACTACTTTCTAGGTTACTGAAGAAACAATGAAAATAAATTATTCGACGGTAATGAGATAAGTAATATAAACTTGGATTCGCTACAAACTCCGAAAGTACTTCTTTTAGTGTATGAAATACTAAGAAGCTAGAACATTATAAAGTTTAGACGCTAAATAAACGAAGTTAGTTTGAAGCTCAAAGCAACCAGGTTGTTCCGTCTGGAGCCACGCAGTGTAAAGAGAAATCTCTTTAGTATTTGCTCAAACATTGAATAACTTATGATGAGAAAATACACATGACCTACTAAAATTATATATGAATAATTAATAATTCAGTGATAGAAAAGACCTCCTAAAGCCCTAGAAAATAAATAGTAAAATACAAAATGAGATCAGTCCAGATTAACGTGGCAATCCAATTCACAAAAGTAAGTATTTATTCAGCATTAGCGAGTCGTTGAATTCGGGTCAGTTTGTGCAAATACTTAATCCCAACAGAAACCTAACTTTCAGACCGAGAAAAGCTGTCAGCAATATAACCAAAACAGATTAGTCTTGGAACTAAAACTGATGAGGCACAACTGGAGCGTTTACGAGACGTCTAGCCGAATGACATCAATACCGACAAGTTACAAACTTATACCTAAACACAATTATTACCGAATCCCCGCCTTATCAGACTTACCGAAAAGCCACCTAAACTCACTCAAACTTTATTAAATTCGCAAACAATTTTAAGACATCGGAGTGCCATTTATTAAGTTCTCAAAAGCATTTTCGAATCACCTCAATAAGCTCTTCTCAAAGTCGTCCACGCGGTCTTGTTTCGTTCCATAAAAGTGTATAAAACGTAGAAGTATACGGCGCCAGCGATGAAGACGAATCCGGAGACTTTGTGGGACTCGTTTGCGGCTGTCATGATGAAGCAGGAACAGAGGAACAGGCCCATGATGGCGATGTGGAAGTAGAAGTACCAGTAGTGATATTTAAGGAGTGGGTGTCTCCGTTTGAGGAAACTGATGATGAAGATTGAAGTAGCCACGAAGAGCTGTACGTACAGAAGTCCGAATACAAATTCCACGACAAGGCTGGTCGTGTTTTCAACATTTGGTTCAAGAGTCCCTGTGACTGTTGCTAGGAGGAGAGCAGCAAAGAACACCATCGGTAGAACAGCTGATAAAGCTATTAACATAAATGTTCTTCGTATCTGGTCGCATTGAGAACAAGGTATGTCTTCTGTGTCTTCAACTATAATAGTCATAGCGCTTAGATAGAATCCGTTTATTTTCAAGTGAGTGAAGATTGAAATCTGCTGACGTGCAATAAAAACCTGACGTTTATGACTGACAGCTGACTTTAAGAATAAAGTTGCAATAAAATAAGATATTACCAAGATTAGGCCATATAATAACTCTTTTGTGAATTTATAGTGTATTTCGCTGTATATAAAATAACTAGCTGACCCGCGCAACTTCGCTTGCGTCACATAATTTTCCCCGCTTTTGTAACATTTTTCGTTGCTACTCCACTCCTAATGGCCGTAGCGTGATGTTATACAGCCTATAACCTTCCTCGATAAAGGGGCTATCTAACACTGAAAGAATTTTTCAAATCAGACCAGTAGATCCTGAGATTAGCGCGTTCAAACAAACAAACAAACAATCAAACAAACAAACAAACTCTTCCGCTTTATAATATTAGTATAGATTATTTGGACCAAACTAAGAAACTTTAAATATTTACGATTTTAGTGATAGAAGAGTGTTCCAGTAATTATACCATTAAGTAGTCTTATTTCAATAGCGTTTAGTTAGGCCTCAAAAGCTACAACATAGTATGTGCAATACAATGCTAACGAAAACGTTACTGTTTACGAAATATTCCGACCAAAATTGAGCTACCTTATTTGCTGTACGACAAGGGATTTGCAAACAATCCAGATTTGCAACCGCAAATCAACATTGTTTTATTCGATAATATTGTCATTTTAACTAGCTAAAATACGATAAACGATTATATCAATCGTATAAAACAATAATAAAATAAACTATCTGCTGCCTGCAAATTCATTTTCACAATTATATCTGGTAACGAACAAAAATTGTCTTTAAGTATATATATCAGCTTAGCCTTTCTTCCAAGCTATGTTGGAGTCGGCTTCCAGTCTCACCGGATGCAGCTGAATACAAGTGTTTTTACGTGGAGCGACTGCCTATCTGACCTCCACAACCCAGTTACCTGGGATAACACAATACCCTTCGGTAAGACTGGTTGTCAGACTTTCAAGCTGCTGACTACTGTTAACGACTGTCAAAGATCTTCGAAAATGACAGCCGGGACCCACAATTTAACGTGCCTTCCGAAACACGGAGGAACTCGATAAGTATAAGATGGTCACCCATCCACAAATCAACCTCGGCAAGCATGGCTTAACCTCAGAGATCGATCCGCGCGGCTGTTGTTAACTAAGCCACGAGCTCCTCCTTGTCTTTAAGTACTATTCTTATAAAAAGCAGAGGATATATTAGTTCTCAAAATTAGAGCAATATTTTCAGATTTTTATCTATTGCATCTAACAAATGTAAAGAAAAGGAAAGGACCTAAAGTACCTCCCTGTGGCACACCCAAACCAAAAATTGAAGCAAACAAAATTGTGTAACGAAAATTTCATCTCAGAAAATGCAATCTTAGCTATCAAATGCTATCGCTAGACGGACAGGCGAGCTATCCGTCTATTACATAGCATACATTACCCCTTGCTGACAGAACATTTATAACGTAGTAACACTATCAATTTTCTCAGCGTATTGCAGCGTGTATGGCGTTTCGTAATGACATTGACCGAGTTCGGTGAAAATATTTTTAAGAGATGTGGTGCATTTGAGAATCGTGCAAATAAAATTTAACCTTGAAAATTGACTCTAAAGTGGTTGTAAAAGTAAAAGGGCAAGCTATAGTTATTATATTATAAGTTTTACTACAGTAATTCAGCGACATTTCGTATTGAGTTAAATGAAATTAAAATGCGTTATCTAAAAATATTAATGTACGCGAAAATAAAAGTTATTCAAGCAGATCTAAGCATCTAGTTAGGTATTTCAATCTACAACATCTGACTATAAAATGAATAAAGCCAGTTTAGCACCCGTTTTATATCACACAAACCGCTATAACGTATTTTCCAGCAAATATAACTAAATTTAATTATAGCGACGGAACTTTAGTAAACATAAAATAATTTACCGACCACTATCAGCCTCGTAATGTTATCTAAATTACTCTAATCTTAAAGGGGATGGAGATTACCTACCCCTATATTACGCCTCCCTTAATACCTAAAAAATACGGTTATTGGCTCTGAAAATATATTGGTAGGAGATGATTTATCATTTTGGGTAAATTGTGTATTTAAAGAAAATGTTTATGCTTTCGTTTAGGCGTCTCCCGGGTGCAATAGAATTTACCATAATAATTACTACCATAGCTGGAACAGTCATTATGTAAGCAAAACAGCCGCACGTTGAAACAATTAAAACGATTCTAGTTTTTCATGCTACAGATTCAATAAAACTTTATCTAATTTCTACAATTCTGATCTGATTTACTTTGTCTAAATGTCCCTTTACTTAATTAAAATTCCAATCATGTCCATGAAAATATTTATGATTTCGAGTTAGGATTGTAAAGCGTGGTTTTATCGCTGTGACTTTAAATTTTACAACTTTCAATATGCGTGCCGACATAAAAACGAGTAGGAGCTGAACGGGTAAAGGAACGTGACTGACTTCTCCTTGCCGAATAACGTTAGCATCTTGCGTTCTTGCTATTTATTGCTTTTGTTTTAATGTCAGGCGCTTTGATTTATTTCTCTTCTTGCTGTCTTACTACAGAAATGTTACTATTATAGCTTTCGCAACTGTAAATTTAGTACTTGTAGACTAAGTTTTGCGTTCTATTTCCCGTGTTATCCTAGTCTTTCTTATATATAAACATATATTTATATGTAACACATCTCTATTGTTACTTACTCAAAAGATGTTTTAAATCTTGTATTGTTTGTTTCATAAACAACAAACAAATACCTTGCCTACCTTTATCATATCCTATAGATAAAGAACATCAATCTCGTAATAACACTAAGCCTAAAGATAAAACTCAGGACGGCCATTGTCCACGTGAAACGGTAGGCTTACGACGAGTTTTGTTGACACTCTTCCCTTTACATCATTCCTTTATCGGTCCTTAGGCTTTCACATTTTAAGGGTATTTTTCCCAACATGCGACGAAGCAAGCGTGTATCGACATTCTGTCGCGTCAAGTGTTTAACAAAATAAATGATGTAATATCTTACGACGGCGTATGGCATCTGACTTGTGTGCTCAGCTTTAGGAGATTAACTTTAAAACATTTTGTATGAAGACGTTACGATCGATTGACTGATGTGTTAAGTCATTTTTGGCGTTTATAAATCTTGTTCTACAGTGTTTCGGTTCAACTTATGCTGATTAAAAGGCAGAATAAGTCGATAAAGGAGAAGCAGGGCGATGAGTTGATTACCAGTAATGACTAGTCAAAAACAACAAAGGCCATCGGGCGGCTTGAACAACTTTGACACTAGGTATACTACTAGCCATACGATAAGAAGAAGACTGGTAGCTAAAAGCTTATTTAACTAACTAAAGATACTGTGAAGCAAAAGCACAGGTGCTTCGAATGCAGTAGACCTTAGAGTAGAGTAGATCTACTGAAATAAAGTACAGTGTAATCAAACTTTATATAATATCTAAAATTAAATATTTATAATGAATCACTAAATTAATATGGTTACCTGCAATTATAACAAAGAAATAAATTAATAAAACCGTTAAAATTATCAACGTTTCGAGTTTTACGGTTCCTCGCACACTTTCGCAACCTACAAAATATATATGTCTCGCAAATTCACTCCGCCGGTTTATCCAAATGTACATGTAGAGTTAACAAGCACGCACAGTCTCAACGGTGCTTGCATGTGACGTTTAAGACGCTAGTGCATGACATTTTCATTTTAGATGTATGTTTCTATGAAAATTCACTAAACTTCCTCAGAGACTTGAATGCAGTGAGTGAATTTAAATTATTTAACGTCTTACTAACAAATGTCGTATAAGCTCAAGGGGCTATCACGTATTTCAGTTGACAACGATTTGAAAGTCACTATTCTGTACATTATTTTCCCCCTTATATAAGAGTGATTAACATTTTACGTCGAAGCACCAATGTCCTGAATAGTGACCATCAATTTGACGTACAATAGTTGTAAACTGAAATATAAGCGGGATAAGCCCACTGATAAGTTATGCAGTGTTTTGTCTTTTTCACATATAAACAGCTCACTTGGTATAGTGTTTTGTCTTTTTCACTCATTAACTGTTTCAAATTTGATTGATAGTGGCAAAACTCGACTGTATAATCTTAGCTTACGTTTACGACGTTTATTATAAATATAGTTAGTATTTATGCTGTACCTAGTAGTGTTAATTGGAGCATTTAATTTTGTTTTTACGGATCGATCTAAGATTATAGTTTTTTTTTTTTTTTTTAATAATAAAATAATCTTTATTTGTAAAAATATAAGTACAATACATATACACATATTACATTTTGGACTTAGCACTAAAATATAGTATTACAATTTTATCTCTGGGCCCCACACTAGGATTCCCTGTGTCGTGGGCTTAGTTTATCAGTTATCTTTCATTTATTCGCATGCAAACTTTTCTGACCATAAATTGTCTACTATTATCTGTCTATGATAGTACATTTATTATCTTATAATTATTTAATGATTTATGGTGTTTATTTCACTATTTTACAGTAGTTGTAAGAAAAGTTGTTGATATCAATCCTTTTTCATTTCATACGCACAGGACAATTTTTAAGGCATTAGAACCTTAAACGTAAAATTTTCTAATGCCATGCCAACCGGCCTTTCCACTAGTTAAATGCTCGATTGGATTGTAAAATTATACAATATTTACAAATACTAATTATAATACGAGTATCTGCTTTGAGCCTAGTTGTCTATTTTTCTGTATACAGTACAAACTCTGCTTAGTCTGGAATCAAATCACCGTGTGTAAGTTGTCCAATGATATTTATTTATAATTATTTTTATTTGCATAAAAATAGCCAATGCTCAATCTCCATCTATTAATCTTAGCATTTTTATTCAAATATAATTTTTCAGACTGAAATGTATTGAACGTGGGTCGGAGGGCTCGAGGGGCAACATCTATCATGATGAGGGAGGGGCAGGTCATAGGCGAAGTCATCCCTCAATGTATTTACCTTTACCTACATTATGTTATGAAAATGGTTGGGGGTGATTTTTGGGAAGGGGTGGCTAAAGGGTGTGTTATAGATACGGTGGTTCGTGGAAGAGAGTATTATTTCCCAAAATCAAATGGGTGGTAAGGCTTGCTATACACATACTCGGGTCTGATCGTCACCATTTGGTTTAAACATTTAGGTGCGACGATGTCGAGCGGCATTTTTCCCGAACATTCTATTTTGCCGCCCGGCCAGGCCGATTGATTCAGAACCGAATATGTGTGTAGCAAGCCTAAGAAAGAATAGACAAGATGTAAGGCTACGTACATAATATCAATAGGCACCCAATTTCGTCCCCTATAATGGTAGTACCATATAACTGGGCTAAAATTACTGATATTAAACCTGCATTAAAAAATGTACACGTCTCTAACAGAAAAACTAAAGCTTGACTCGGGAATCAAATTTGAGACATCGTAATGCACGGGGGCAGTTTACGGTAGGTATGCTAAAAGACAGATCCGTCACCCTGCACGTCCTGGCCTTAATTCGGTAGTTAAGTTTATGGATTTTCGTTAAAGTTAACAGAGTCTTTAAATAGTAATTAATCTTAACCACTTGCAGTTTTATGTATACCTACTGTTCTTTAAAAACATACTCCATTTGCATTCGCCATCAACCCAATCAGCACTCAAAGATGTTCAAGACTGTTATGTGATTAGTCGATAGAAGACAGAACTGACAACAACTAAAGAAACACCCGAAACCTCTCAACCAGCCATTATCACAATGAGGAGTGACTGTAGAGCTTTAAATTGTCAACCAATTTACTTTTACTTTACCTTTGTCTCCAATGACTGCCTCCGTGGCGCAGTGGTTTAGGTCGCGACGCCGATACCACTGCAACGGGAGGTCGTGGGTTCGATTCCCACACGGAACAATTATTTGTGCGATCCACAAATAATTGTTTCGGGTCTGGTTGTGCTTTGTGTCCGTTGTTTGTATGTTTGTAAAAGTCCCCGCGACACAAGAGCCATTCTTAGTGCGGGAGTTGTCTTTTAAAAAAATAAATAAAATAAAATAAATAAAACTACTCAAAAGAACAATTCAAAAACCAAAATCCCAACATTTATCATTGAAACACACTACCTACCACCATTTACTAGTAATCTCTTATAACGAGAATACGTCACGATTAACTGAGAACAGCCCCCATACGTCACACTAGTGCTGGGACGCGCCGGGACAGGTGGCAATTACCCCGGGAACGGGATTCCCGGTCTCACTACGCCCCAATCGCATTGTCCTCGACCGAATCCCACTTTTCAATGCAGTTTTACGGTCGATTGCCTCGATCCCTATCTCTAATCGACGTTATTAAACTTTTAAATTTGGTTCAACAAAATTTAAATAATGAAAGCTTACGTTGAATTTTGAAGCGATTTTACAGTAAGGGATTTGCGTTACGTTAATTGATTCGAATGTTTTAAGGCTTTAATTATAAATATTATTAATCCTATCAGATTTAATATATAATTACATAAGTAATAAATAATTTTATCCCAATCTGGATTCAAGAGATAGATGCAAATTGCTTCAGATTATGAACAATTACAGACAATTATCTTTCGTTATTTCGTATTTCTATTCGGTATTATCGTTTCGAATAACTTCGCTTATCGTTATTTAATAAAGCTAATAATAATATTATACACCCAATCTTTTCAAAAATTATCAAAATACTTACCTTTAAAATAAAACAAACGTTACTTTTTAACACTAAAAAGTACCACACACAGTTTACAAACCTAATCTTTTAACATGCACTGAATCTCATTACTTGCGATAAGCAGCTTCAGTGTTATACACAAATACCACAATTTGTAATTCAAATCGCAACTAAGCTCTTAGTATTATCACGCCTGTGTTCCTGAGGTTTAAGCTAGAAATATATTACTCTAGCTTTATATAAAAAACTATATTTCCAGTGCGACTTTGTCCGCATGAAAAAAAGTCGATGTAAAAATTATCCCATGAATTAATCCAGATTATGAACCTTTCTGTGTTATTTTGCATTTAAGCATTTGGTATTTTTTTTAAAAGTACCGAACATATTTAAGTCATAGGAAACTTTCGAATTTATAATACTAACTGCTAGCGATTTTGTCCATGTTGACTTTATTTTGAGTCTATGTATTATTCTGGTACATAAGCTACAATACAAAAAAGTTCAGTCAAAATCCGTTTAGTACTTTTGACGTGATTGAGTAACAAACAGCCTAAAATCCATTTATAATTTTATAAGGATAAAATATTTTATTTTTAAATATAACAATATTTATTTTCATGCTCACGCCACGTAAATGAGTACAAACATTTTACGTCATTACGAACCCATTGAAACACGTAACGGAAAGGGAAAACGGAATCACGTCCAACATGTTTCATCACGTTGTAAAAGTAAAAAGAATCTGTGAGTATAATTGAACTCGTATTAAATATCCACGCACGTGACGTGACAAATTTGGAATTTACTCAATTCTATGAAACTGGCTACTTTATAATAAGTTCTCAATAGAAAACTAAGTAGATACACTGCTGGATAATAAACTTACTGCATGAGTAGTATGTACTCATATTATAAATGCAAAAGTTTGTTTGTCTTTTTACGGCGTCGCGTATAAACGGAAAAATGTAAATTAAAAATAGAATGATAAATTATATTATGCCCCGGTAAGGACATAGGGTACTATTTTAACAAAAAAAGCGGACATAAGCCAGTAACTTACAGAAAAAAATGAATAAATCATTAAATCTTTTTCATCCATTCAAATCTTAAAATAATCATAACGGCAAAAATGTCCCGTTCGAGCGTTCCCGGCAATCACATCCCACCACTACGTCTCACACTACTTAATTATTAAACCGTAATCCCCGATACAGGAAGCTCGCCTGTCTGCCTTAAGCTAAGGATTAGCGACAAAGGAATGACTCAACTATTCACCTGTCAAACTATCATTATTTATTACGCTGGAGTAAAGTATTGTGTACCGGGGTGCAGGAAAATGCTATTTATTTTACCTGCGACGGTAGTACAGTAATAAACATAAATATTACAAATAAAAAATCTAGATAGGCTTCGGGATGTGATATAAGAATAAGTTCTTCTGTTGCACGATTCTATACTATCGAGTATCGAGAGTTTGACATTTAAAGTGTACTGAAAAATTAGTTCCCACTTCGCCCGCTAGAGGCGCTGATCAGATTTTCTTACGAAATTTCTCCATAGTTAGCCAATTGTCGATATTTAAAGTCTCAGAGAATTGTGCTATACTTTATAATTTTACTGAAATCTATTCTGCAGAAGCTTTAGAAACGTGACATGTGACATTAAAATGAGTTTTTTTTAATTACCAGTTTTCTTCAACCTTGCGTGAATATTAGTCGTAATAAAATGAAATATGACAAAATGATGATTCATTGCATCGTATTCATACAGAGAAAACAGCTAAGTACGTAGAATGAAAATAACAAGTTCAGCTACCTTATTTATTAGTGTTTATGATGGCTAGATAATAGGGAAATATTCTCGAAGGTCGCCGTATGAAATAATATTGTATTTGCTATCTTTATTACTAGATAAGATATATCACAGATTGAGTGAGTCCGAACTCTAATATTGTATAATAAAAACACTTATTTTATACGCAGGTACACGTTGATTTTGGCAATCACAAAGAAAAACAACGTGGAACTAAAGAATACCTTTTTTAGAAACATTTTTATTTATATAATTTTTAAAGGTATAATTGTTGACCGTGAGCATTGCTACGATGCACTTATAGTGTGTATGATGAATCTGATAAATTCAAAAGAATCTTACTGGACACTCCAGCAAGAGTTATGAAAGCCATATTTTTTATGATAAAACCTTATATTGGTATCGGGCACGTTACTTAAGAATTAAAGCCTTGGAAAAAACCCAAACTTTTTATTCCATTGTTTGCTTAACGTTGTTGACACAATGTCCTAATGGATAGGTAACTAAAAATCAATTTGGTATTCTCAAAATTAAGTAACTTTCCATTACTTTATAAGGCTTACTCTTTGTTACTCTTACTTAAGTACTCCTTAACTAAGTTAATATAATCTATCATTTTAAAATCGCTACCTCGGAAAGTTTTCGCAGTACACCAATAAGCTTTTATATGTTTAATCAAGCCTGGAATTAGATTTCTTCGCCAATAAAAGATTTACTGGAGCGAAGAAAGTAGAACCTTTTGTCTTGAGAATGAGAAATATATATATTTTTTAGGCCATTCTCTTAAAAAATGGCGGCTTATTTTTTCAATTTTCAATTCGTTAGTTATTGAAGACACCTGCGTTAATATTTTGCTAAATTACGCAGTATTATTTCTGTTGATCGATAAGTAAATTGCTGGAAAAAATTGTTATGTTTTATTGTTTATATAGCATCGATGACGCAGTAATATAAAAGGATAATAAGTTCTTTGTTATTTAAATCTATAACGTAAATAGGTAATAATGTTCGATTAACTTCGCCTTTTTGTTCTACTGTAGGGCAGTGCCTTTTGAAAGCAAAGTGACTGATTTGTGAGGACAACAACTTGATTGACATTACATGTCTGTTGTTGAATCATAGGTACATAATAACTGGTTACTTGCAAAGTTGACAACGATAGCGCGATTCTCTCCTGTAGTATCGACAACCGGCTGGCTTAGAGAATTGGTGTATGAAGATCTAATCAGTGCTTCTAACGGGCGCAGGAACTATTTTTATGGTACTTTTTGATTGTCAAACTCTTGATAATGACTATATCGCGCTATGTTGAATACTCGAGAGTAAAAAAAAGAAAAAGCACAAATAGTGTTTAACCTTTAAAATAAACTCCCAGGCAATAATATTGACAAAAATATTTTCTAAAGGGCTTAAGTTATAAAGATTTTTATACAATAAACTTCAATTCAAAAGTACCCAACACTAAAGTTTTTAAATCCCAAATCTATAATTTTTCCTGTAGAAAGATTTAACCACAAAATACAATAGAAACTAAATTAAAACCCCAGTTTAGTGGTAAACCTGCAACAGTCAGTCGATAGCAGACCGGGACGTGCTGAACGCAGCTGAGAGCGAGCACGTGACAATACATACCTGGTGTACCTCAACTATACAGTAGCAACCACCGTCTGGAAAATGCCGTGAATTGTACGAATTGTTAGCAAAAGCTAGCTTTTATTGATTGTATTATGGTACAGGTTTTTCCCGAAAGGGATATGAAATAGGGTAAGGTTTGTCAATCGATATAAATGCTTTCTTTGGGCGGCTTGAACAAATTTGACAATAGGTTGACCTTAGTGGCCAACCTAGTGTCAATGCCAATTGGCAAATGCCATACGATAAGGAAGAGTAGGCTACATGAGTATGTTTAAGCAGTATCGTATTTTAAGGAGCTATCCTCGTTTCCCGATTTAGGATGTCTAGCGAGAAATGATTTATTGCTAATTTTCACGTTGAATGACAAACAATATATTAGTCTTCGTTCACGGTCAGTACAATACGCCGAAATATAAAGCAAATACCCAGATAATCGGTTACACCTACCAGACAGAAAAAAGCTTAGTAATTAAGCACTCGTACATATAAACTTATAATTAACTTAACCGTAAACTACTAATTTATTTTATTAACTCTACATTTTGGCGCACCCATGAGCCTATTTACTATAAGCTAAATATTTCTTCCAATATCAACGTGAACATAAAACAGCGTATAAAGTCACAGCTTCAAATCTGACGTCTTCGAGGGTTGATTAATCGCGTTATAAATTGAAAGTGGCCAAATAAATCGGCGACCGTTCCCGAGTATCGTCATCAAAAACTTTACTCGTAACTCATTTGACTTTATTTGTTTCCAACCTATATAATGGTATGTATAGATAAGAGGCATAGACATTTGCATGTAACGTTCTAACGAATTGAGATAATACACTGCGTTTTGTTTTATGAAACGTTTGACGTTTCTAAGTTTGTGTTAGGCAAAATTGTGGAGAAGACCTTTGTAACAGTAGGAAACATCGGTTAACCACAAAATTGTTTTGAACAAGTTGGAAATATTCGTGAATGTAATGCACCATCACGACATGGCAGAAAAACTAGAGCGACAGTCGGCAACTGACTTTAAGTGCCCGAGCGACCCGTGTACTAATACCGTATGCTACATTTCGCACCAACTTATACTTCCCTTCATTTGATGAACATCATATCATATCAAATGTTTGTCTTCAAGAATATTATTCATGTTTTCCACGAGTGTTCTAATGAATATCAACCTTTAGTAGGAGTTCTTTCTGCAGCCATTAAAAGTTTTGATTCATTTAGAAGCGTTACGCTTTACGGAATCCCCCGATTCTGAGTTATCTTTGTCCAATTAAAGGGTTTTGATGTTGTTCTACTTTGTCTTACTGAATGAAAACGTAGTGTAAGAACTTTGCGAAAACTTTGTTTGTTTAAGAAAAAACTTTGAGTGAAGTAATGGACCTTGATACTAACCTTTTTGGAATTTTATTTGATAACTTAAACTATGTACCTGTATATTTTAACTCTAACTACCTATTCTAATTCATTTTTAAAAACTAAACAGGCTCAAATTTACTTTCATATTTTAGTCCTAATAAATTTGAGCATAACAAAAAATAAGATTACTGGTTACGCGGTATAACGATGAAGAATCACTGTCATGGCATCATCACGTTGGGTATAAAATACGTGCCGCACCTGTTTCATTGGTTAAAATAGCGGCACTACTTTGGGCGTACCAGGCCGCTCAAAAGAGCAGTCTAACTAACCCTTTACAAAAATAAGGGTTGATATAATCCAAAAAATTACAGCTCAACAATAAAATGAACTCAACCCAAATTAGGGTCCTTAATTATCGAAACAATTACACCTAAATTACAAGGTTAAAGGTCATTTCAGAGGGCAGCTTAATTTGAAAATAAATAATCCAAATGAAGTTATAACGAAGGTCTACGCCCACTGTCTGGGCTCGTAATGATTTTGTTCTGTTACACTAATTATTGTATCTGTATCGTTAAAATGAATCACAACATTTGGGTTATTTTCCTCCGATGTTGAGTGTGTTAAAACTCATGGTCCTGTCAATAATTAACAAACACATACAATTTGTTTAAATAAGTAGTAAAACTTTTTCTAGAAGAAGGGTAGTCTAAAAAGTTTGGAAAATCCATCTGCAAGACCAAGGCCATACTTTCTTATTGGTCTTTTTAAATGATGGTCATAAGAAGTGTAGAGGGCCAGAACAAATATTTTAACACGTCTTCGTTCAACTACCTTAGTAACGCACTGTATCGAAACAGCAAATAAGTAGAGGTAAAATAATCACAAGGTATCAGTATCTATCAGTTCTAATAATAATACAAAAGCTGACCTTTGTGAAGGTTGGGTTCATAAAGAATTAAGTGTCCTGTTTGATGTCCTCGTGTACAGGAAACACGTGTAATATGGAGACCCATAATTGATTGCCATGTCGACAACATTTCTAAAAAAATATCATACTATAAGCTATACTTTTATAGTATATTTCTTGAATTACATTTTGCAATTTATACATACATGCAAAATAAAATCCGCCACTTTGTCTGTTATGTTTTTATACTTAAGTTGCTAAACCATTATAGATTGAACTTAGCCGCAAGATATACTTTCTATTTATATCTATATCCTGAGGAATGTCTTAAGTCTATTGGTATTTCTGCCACTAACTAAAGATGCCATCTATTTAGCAAAATGAGTACTAATATCTAATGAGAAGCTCAGATTGCGACAAATAAAGCTACAATTGTTCCTGGAGGTAATAGGGCGATATTATCTTATTGTGTGATATTGTGTAATCTTCTTACGAGAATTACACGGCGCGTTGATCATTGACACCGGTGAAATTGTATGCAAATAAAACTGAATGGTGAATTTGTAGGTGCAATTAGATGTGTTATTTTAGACTCAAAACAGCTTCAGCCCACGTTTTGTGCTAGTAAAAATGCGTTTAAATGCGATAAAAGTAGGTATCCCGAAATTAACACACGTTAATGTTTAAGTTCTTTTTTAGATTGATAAACATTATTTTTTATAGTTGTAATCGTAGTGATTACATTTGGTTTTTGTGAGTAACTTGAAAAGTTTGAATAAAAAACAAAGTTTGATTTATTGTATAATATTCTAGATTAGTAAAGAGATGTATGCAAATAATTACACGCTTAAAAAAAACAGATGAGATCGTCAAAAGCCCTGGTACAAACGTACCAACAATACCATGCTTAGCGAGATAACAAAGTGCTTAAGACAAAAATAAAATATTCATGAAAAACCCACATCATCATTTCTGTCACCTACAGTTTCCGGATTCGAGATCGAGATAAGAAAATTTACAACTGATAGACATTTTCAAATAATAAAATACGATATATTTAATCTAACCATAAAGGCTAAGGGATCGTAAAGAAGTAAAGATATATATGAGATACTAGCTGACTCGCGCAACTTCGCTTGCGTCACATAAGAGAGAATAGGGCATAATTTTCTCCGTTTTTGTAACATTTTTCGTTGCTTCGCCGCTCCTAATAGCAGTAGCGTGATGTCATACAGCCTGAAGCCTTCCTCGATAAATGGTCTATTCAATACAAAAGGAATTCAATACGAACTAGTAGTTCCTAAGATTAGCGCGTTCAAACAAACAAACTCATCAGCTTTATAATATTAGTATAGAAGTATAGATAAAGGCTAAGGGATCGTAAAGAAGTAAAGATATATGAGATATAGAAACTTATAAATACTTGTTTGTTGTAAATACTTGCGCAATTGTTGTAACGATGAGAAAGGTCCTGCTTTGTGTAGTGTGTGTGTTGGCGTTAGCTGACACGAGGAGTGTTCGGCAGTCGTCGATTGTAAGTTTTATTAGAGTTCGATTTTACAAGATTGGCTCTTATACCAGTTTTGTTTTGATTGATTATATATAACATATATTGTAATCCAAAATGTAGGAATTTAAAATCTAAAATTTTAGTAAGTCTGATATGAATTCGCGAATAAACTGCTGTAAAGCTTTGAAAGAAATCTTCGAGAGCTTGTATCCTAGAGTAGGATATATCTACTTAAGGGATCAATAAAGTGAAATATATTCTTGATTAATAAACATTCATTTATCTTTTCTAAACTTGATTTTGTAGGCAAAAGTGGTTTACATCTGAACTACAGACAATAAATAATGGACTAAACAAAAATGTGCTTAATAATTTCGTGAGTAACTTCAATTAATAATGAAACAACCATTTATTTCTAAACTAAAGAAAAAGTAATGCAAAGAACAATACGAGCATAATTGTTCATAAATAATAAATAGTAACCCTATTAAATAGCAAATAGTATGCCTAATTCGTAGATATATTAGTGATTACAATTGTTCATAATCTGCTGTTATAATATACGATCACCTTTAAAAGAAACCTGAAGCACAGAGAGAGATAATTTAATATCTATTGGATATAAGCTCATCTTTTTCACACTCATGTCTTTAACCGAGAGTGGCTTTAGACTTGATAGAGTTTTATGATAAGGGTCCTTGATAATTTCATAATGGATAATTAAAATCTAGATTACTGTTGTTTTGATAAGAAGCGCTTTGTATTCTTTAGTAGGTACTAAGAAACTAAATACAGTGGTTGAAGAGATTTACGTGAATAATGGTACTTTTCATAAGCTATACGTTTACTTAAGAAAATAAAAGATACTAAAGCAGCTGTCTTCGTGGAATTCGAGTTTTCGGAAAAGTCTAAATGAACGAATAATATTTTAACGTTCTCTGACTAAGGTCAACCACCTCACAAAATGTAACATTTCCAGGACTTTTCGGTACTAGATAAATATCAAACAATGGAAACAAAAAATTCTGGAAGTTTCACTACTTTTTCCGAATTAATTGACCTTTAACTTGAACTATAGTTAAACCACATAAAAGAGTTTTACTCCGATTGATTGATTCATATTAGTTACTGAGCGGACTTTTCCCAAACAAGGTAGCTTAGCAATCGATGTAATAGAAAAACTATTTGAGTCATTCTATTACTGTGTTTTGATGTAATCCTGCATAGAGCTTGGATTGCCATAGAACTAAAAAAATGTTTTTTTCATTTACCAGGTTCAAAAAATAACATCAGATGGTTTCCCATCAGAGGTCCACCGTGTGACTACCATCGATGGGTACAACTTGGAGATCCACAGAATCCCATATGGAAGAAGTGGCAGCACTGGTCCAAGACCCTTGGTGTTCTTGATGCATGGACTCATGGCTGACTCCATGTCTTTCATCATGTTGGGTCCTGAATTGAGTGTTGGTGAGTATAATCAATTAGTTTTTTGTTGCCAAAATGGCTGCTAACCGAAATATGTAAGATTGATGTTTGCATAACTTTTTTTGGATATATTTTTAACTGAAGAGTCTCCAATCATGGTGGACTCAAGGCATAACCCCTGCTTCAATTCGTGGGAGAGACCCTTGCCCAGCAGTCCGACAGGACTTAATGGGTTAAAAGATTAGCTTCATACAAACTTCTCTTGCAGCCTACAACCTAGCAGACGCCGGCTTCGACGTCTGGATGGGCAACGCTCGAGGAAACTCATTCTCCAGGTCTCACGTCTCTCTAAACCCTGACGGTTTTACCCAGAAATACTCCTTCTTTGACTTCACCTTCGAAGAGATCGCTATCCACGACGTACCTACCATGATGGACTATGCTTTAGAATATACTGGAAATGAGAAACTTCATTACATTGGGCATTCGCAAGGAGGCACAGTGTTTTTAGTGCTAGGTTCTATAAGACCGGAGTATAATGCGAAGATTGCGTCTGCGCATCTGTTAGCTGGTGTTGGGTATATGGACTATTTCCCTAATGAGGAGTTAGCGACTGCTGCGGCTAATGTTGATACTATTTATGTAAGTTTTTTTTAATATTTTAATTAGTTTGTAACACATTTTATTATTTTGAAGTTCATAATCTAAATTTAAAGCTATTTTTTTACATTAATTGTTTAAAAATATAGAATTAGTAAGACCACGAAAATGACCCGTGACTTGATCTGCGACATTATGCCCATAGTGACGAGAAAAAACTGGCAAGTCGAACGAAGTCCGGCAATACTACTGCACTTCACCAAAAATCCCTGGCGACACATTTCATTTGGCCGCTAGTGTATCCCTGGATTTAAAATAAAACAATAATAACTCGTCTAATGTTTTAGAGCTTGGCCCGTTTGATGGGTATTGTGGAACTGTTCCCTGACTTCTTGGCTGACCTCATGTCACCGCAGCAAGGTTATACCATGGCTGACTACTGCACCGGAGATCTACATCAAAGACACATGTGCGAACTGATTGGAGTCAGACATCTTTTGGTGAGTATTCTTTTAACAAGCCAAGTTATTAAGTTACAGTCGTAATCTTCCTTGAATTTTATTATTTTAAATTACCACTATCGATTACCGACAACCGGCTAGCTATCGAAATTTTGACATTTAGAATGTACTGCCAAAATGTTTTCTACGACACCCGTCAGAGGCGCTGATCAGATTTTCATACAAAATTTCTCGATGACAGTTCGGTTGTCGGTAGTCGATAGTAGTAGAGAATCGAGGTACTGTACCTCGATTCTGTACATTCGATACTAACGTCTCGCTATCGAATACCATACATTGCTATCGAGCTACTCGTTAGAAAACCGGCAGCAATCCGGCAGAGAATCGCGACCTATCGAGTATCGAAAACTTGACATTTAAAGTGAGAAAAAGATTCGTCCTGAAAATTTGTTCTTTTAATAAAATTTTATTGGTAATAATTGTGTATAAACTAATTTGAAATATATTATATAGTGGATAAAAAATAATCATGAAAGGTATTATTCTCATAAATAATAATTATAGTCTACTTTAAACGATATTAGTAAATATAAATCAATAATACAAATATTATAATTAATGTTGTTCAACGAAACATTATCAACACAAAAAAAGAATCAGCGTCTTTTTTTTTCTACGTTGAAGCAGGCAAAGGAGACAATACCTTTTCAGCCTCGTTGGCCTCGTCTTCCTAAAATTATCTAATATAAAATATTTAAATAATTTATTAAAATTAAAAATGGAAAGAATATTTTACTCCGAAATTCGAATTTCGAATTGCCCCTAAGTGCGCTCCAGCTAAAAAAAAAATATTTATATAATTTTATTTTATTTTAATGTTTGATGGAAAATGGCGCCATTGAAGAACATAGTTGTTGCGAAAATCCGCTAGGGGCGCTGATCAATTTTTCATACAAAATTTTTCGATAGCGAGTCGGTAGTCGATACTCGATAGTTGTACAGAATCGCGGTACTGATCTGCTACAATTCTACTATTACTGAATCTGCATAAATTGTTCAAAATTGCGGCTATTTACATCATCTCTTCTGACGATCTCCGGTCCTGACAATTAATTTTATTTTAGCAAAGACTAGTTTTTAACATACATATAATAAAAACTAGTTTTTACTGCTTACGAAAAGCGCAGTACACAAGTACTTAATTTAATCCAAAAGACTTCTCTTTTATGACTCACTGCCGGTAAAACACCAAGAAAAGAATTCACATAATCCAAAGAATTTACCGGACTTATAATATTATCGGGATTTCGTCAATCAAACTATCAAATACAGATAGTCATAATAAAATATTATCAAATTTATGATTTAATTTCACACACCTCCACTTATCTTTGACTTACATATTAAAATTTTATAATCAAAGGATCGTATATCAAAATTACTATTGTTATTTCTCCTTTTATCTTTATTAGGCAGGTTTATAACATTTTGTGCTGAATTTTCCTCATGCTTACTGTTATCGAGACTTTAGATGTAGATATATTATTCCTTACCCTATGTAGGGGGTAAATCTATTGTTATTTAGCAACTCCAACCTAATTAATATGTGAGAAATAATTTAGGATTACGCTCAGAAAAACTCTTTCACTATGTTTAATATAGTCAGTTGCAGCTATTTGAATCAGAGAGGTGGGGCCCCAGAACGCTACCTTGCGTCTTCCCATCTTGAGTAAATTTTGGGCAGTTTTACAAATTAATGTTAATGATTTCAGAGAGAAAACTCCTCTTTCATAGATGACTACGTTCCATCAGGAGCATCTCTAAAACAAGCAGCTCACTACGGCCAAAATATCAGAGACAAATCATTCCGTCGCTACCATTTCGGTAGAAGCAGCAACTTACAAACATACGGTTTAGAAGAACCACCAATTTACAATATAAGTCTCATAACTACTGACGTCACAATGCATTATACAGTTAGCGACATTTTATTAGATGAAAGAGATGTCTTAGCAATGGCTGCTGATATGCCTAATACAAGAGTCCGAAAAGTAGCTAGAGAAACCTTTTTACATGAAGATTTCGTTGCTGCCACTGATGCTAAGGAACTAGTCACGGATTATATCATAGGTGCTCTTCTAAGTGCCGTCGATATTGCGTAAGTATTACATATTTATTTGAAAAAGTAGTTATTTGGTTGACAATGTTTTGATGTGATTACTTATCGAAGGTGTGATAATTTTATTGAACCTTTTATGATGTTATTGTGAATTTTGTCTTGTAATGCTTAGAAATTCAGGTTCAAGGTACAAATGTACAAAATAATTGTAATTAAAATTGACTTAGGTACTCGCATTTATGATCAATGCATATGTGAAAGAAAATTCTACAAATATTTTACAAATGCATGCGTGACGAAGGCGTAAGACCTTTTTGTACCCAGTAGCCCTATTTTCTACTACTATCGACTACCGACAACCGGCTAGTCATCGAGAAATTTCTATGTGAAAATCTGATCAGATTACTATTAAACGCAGTAGAGGTGAGGAGACCGGTGGAAAATCTTGGGCTAGACTAACGTGAGAAATAAAAGTGCCAGCTACTTTTATTTCTATTATCAGATACGTCACTATTCAAGACCTACTTAATACCTGTACCCAACAAATTACGTCTCGGTGTTAGAAAGACAATAATCATGTTCTAATAAAATGCTTTAAATTTTCAGGGATGACAACATAGACATAGGAATAGACGACGTGATCGTAGTAGACCATACAACTGCTCCCGATATCATCATTGATGACGTCATCACAGAGGGCACCACTGTCACGCCCGTACCAGGGTCCGCAGCAAGTGCTGTACTTAATATGTATCTAGTACTTTTTAGTTTAGTCTTTTTGTTAAAGAGAATTTTAGAATAAATTTAGTTTAGTTAGTATAAAATTAAATGTACTGTATGCCTGAGATTTCTTTGCAAAAGTTTTTGAAGATATGCAAAGATCCCAACCACTTGTCCAGCGTGGTGGATTCAAGGCTTAACCCTCCCTCATTGTGGGAGGAGACCCTTGCCCAGCAGTGGTACATTGTTGGGCTACATTGTATTTATTTATTGTATAAATGTACATATTGTGATAAATATTGATATTGTATTATAGTAGTATAAGAGTACAGGGAATAAAGAAGTAAATAAACATAAAAATATTTTACAAATCTAGATTTTTATATTCCATACCATATGCATAGTATATAGTCCCCTTCCTCGTTCGGGAGAAGACCCTTGCCTAGCAGAGGGACAGTAATGGGTAAAAAAAAATGCATAGTGAATCTATATATCTATATCTATATAGATATATAAAAATTAATTGCTGTTCGTTAGTCTCGCTAAAACTCGTGGACGTCTGGACCGATTTGGCTAATTTTGGTTTTGAATTATTTATGAAAGTCCAGAGAAGGTGTAAAAGGTGAATAAATTTGAAAATGCGTGGTATTAAATAAAAACAAGAAAGCGTGAGCGGAGCCGCGCGGGTCAGCTGGTAGAAAAATAAGATCTCTGCATCGTAAGTGAAAACGTGACGAATAGTATTCCTTTTTCTACGTCAATGCAATGTCACTGTAGACTTTAAGTGATTGAAACTGCAGTTCTAGGCTTTCATATGATGAACATATTCCACAGCTTGATAGAGCAGTGGCGGAGTGCCTACGCTCCTTTGAAGTTGCTTGTTTTATTGATATCGTAAGCCTAGACATACCAATTAGGTAATGTATTTGTTTGGCCTTCTTTAATATGAACACAGGTAAATTGATGGGGAAAAATAATCAGCATGATTGTAGATTACAACTAGATTAGACCAGGAATGACTTAGGCCTCATTGCATAGAAACAAGGGCAAAGCCAGGAGCAAAATATATTATCTAAGTTTTAGCACAATTCAATAGTCTACGTAAGACTCATCTATACGACAACACAAAGCAGATCTTCTCCAATCTATTCTTATGAAATGTCATCATAAAATTAATTTCCTTATAAGCCGGTGGACACAAATCACTGGAACGGGTTCCAAGTGTCATAAACGAAAGTGTTGCTTCTTCACATTACAATTACAGTAAACATTGAACGAGTAAACAAGAATATAAAACATAAACCAGTAGATTATATTGTAGGTAAATATATTTTGTCTTAGAAACAATATGAAAAAAGACATGAGATAATATTTTTGCTGTAAGAAATCTATATCGTGGAATGGGTACTATTTAGTAGGTTTTATGGAGTATACCTGCTAAACAATTAGATACCTGTAGATAATACAATCATAATCATATCTACACTTTAAGAAGTGCATAACATAGATTTGTTCGATATACAATCAACTATACTTGGTCCAATCCATCGCGTATAAGAGACATTTAAAATTGCTTGACAAGAATTGTGCTTCAGCTAAGGGTTTGTCATTGAAACTTGATCCTCTGATCAACTTTTCCAATGTTTCAATGGCAATCTCTGGCTGATATATATAAGTAAGAAATCACTCCTCAAACCGACAATTATAAACTCTTGGTTTTGTAAAGAATCAAAATAAACCACAAAATATCAACGATTGTCTGAATGCTGCAAACGTGTAGTAGCTTTAGCTAAAATCTGACAGCCATAAATGCAATCAGAACTTCGTACCGATATGTTGCTCGTTGGGTATTATTTCAATTCTACACTTTATATGATATTGCACTAGCTAAATTTAAAAGTAATGCTTCAAATCTCAGTACTCAATTTTTTTCAAATGTTGATCATTTTGCACTTCAAAATACAGTTTCTCGTCATTTTTTCCCCATTACTGAAATACATGGCCCCCCTTAATACGCTCCTAGACACCGATAAGACATATTCGGAGGGTGCCCCTCCCCTAACTCATGTCTTATCATCACATAGCAAGACACTAATTTCCTTCCCTATACTCCCCTTACACATTATTTGTTATCAAAAAAGTGGATCAATATTTTTCGAAAAAAAATATGGGACCAGAATATTTTTCCATATTTTTGCCTTAAGTTGCGAAGTTATAGGTATGCTGGGTAACACGACCTCATAATATAGCACCGTATTAAGAAAAAAACACAATCATAATCACACGCAAAATAACTTAATAACAAGGTTCTAAGTTCTAAACATTCAATCTCCACATTTCTGAAACATGTTTTGTAAAACGTAGGTATTACCTAAATAAGTAGGCACCGATACACTTTTTTTATTTAATTAGTGGGACTATATTTCCAACTAATTGAAAAATCAAAACTACTCATTGATATACAAAAACTTCTTAAATACGGGAGTCAAACCCACAACCTTCGCTCGTAATAGTAGCCTGATAGCATATTGAATTTGATCCTTACACAAACTATTAGTACCGTACACTAAGTACCGTATTCCTGTGCATCAATGCGTATGTACTTGAAACATCAGTTTAATCGTCTTTGGGCAAGCTTAGGGTCATATTGTTAATAACAGCCAATAGATACCGACTGTTACTGAGCCTAGTAATTATTGTTAGCAGTATAGATAGAGTAAATAGATTGTTTGGTGATAATGGTGAATTATAGAAAGTGGATGCTATGACAATAGCAATACAGTAAACACTGAGCTCAATGGTAATAGTTAGTGGGTTGAGCAAGCTTGGCATTAGATGGATAGTTGTATGTTAGCAAAGCCTCTCAGAACTTCGGGAGGCCGGTTAATACTGTTTATAAATCATTGAAGGCCCTGAACTGAAGATAGGGTTGGTTAAAAAAATAATTTGAGCAGTGGCAGAGCAATCCAGCAGTGGGACAATCTAGGCTTATAAAAAAATAAATATCTAGACTAAAAAGACAGGCTTTAGGACGAATAAATGTCTTTGAAAAATACTTTGCGTAGCGGTTCTACGTACTGTCTACGTACCTTAATTATTCATTCACTTGGTCTACGAAGTTGAAGTTAATACATTTATTGACGTGTTTTAAAATATTTTATTAAAACAACCTGTTACTGTATTAATAGCATAATCGAAACAGAATGCGACAAAATTTGAAAAAACAACCCTTTATTAAAAGTTTAAAACAGTAAATGACACAGGCATATTGAAGAACACCCGATATCCCGTGTTACGTAACAGAGGCCGCGGGATAAATCACAAGCGACTTTGACGGACCCGTGTCAAGCCAAATTAATGACGTCACAACTTCCCAAACATTTGTCAGTATGTTTTTGTTGAAAAAAATGTGATATTTTGATATATTGGGGAGCTTTGTAGCCGCCGTTGTTGTGTGATTCGTTATTTTATAAAAGTGTCGAGTTGTAAGCAATGACTGCTAATCAGTTTGTAGGTTTAAATAGCAAATAAGCCTTCGTTACTTTAAATTGTTTGTATTTAATTATTATTTTTTAATAATCAGATACAGTAGGGTTTCAGGTTGGAATCTTGTTGTAATGAAAGTTTCAGGTTAGAAACTTGTAGTAAAAAAGTCTAAATAAAATCAGAAAATAAAATGAAAGGACGTTGAAATTGTAGCGTAGCGCGAATGTCTACTATTGGCAACAACAAGTATCAATAATTTGATATTGAAAATGTACAGAACAATTACTTCCTAATCCTATGGTATGCACTAGAGGCGCTAAACAGGTTTTTATAAAAAAAATACGGTATCTAGCCGTTTGTGGACAAGCGACAATATAAGGAAATTTGCTAGCATTGTGTGATCCTCAGAAAAATAAAGTATAGTACTACTACTACTAGTAATAAGGACATAAAACTATCAAAATAATAAAGGAATATGATAATTAAATCTTATTCTTAATAACTTTTCATAAAGTGAAACCATTGCCAAAACCCACTTTATACAATTGGAGTAGCACGAGAGTCGTTCAGGTGGCTTGCGTTTAACTTCTTATTAAATTCCTTGCCAACAATTTACAGCAATTAAATCAAAAATGTTTGAGGATTATTAGACGTGGTAATTACATTGCGAGGGGATTTTCAAAATCATTTTAATGGGTCTGTTTTGAAATAGGATTGAAATAATTATTATAATTTCTATTATAAGTATTTTTATTGCTATGGAGACTATCTTAGTGCGAAAATTGACACTTATTATGTATTGGTTATATGGCTCGTTATATTTAACAACTTATTTAGCCATTTTTTATATTTTTATATGCAAACTACATATTAATTTTACTGACCTAGCTAGACCTAGTTAAATATTAAAGCTTCAGAAAACAAAAAACATAATTATTCACTTTTTGTTAAAGACAAGGCAAAATCCTAGATAATTAAATAAACTACAAATCTTATAGGTAATAGGCGTGCTATATACCTACCATGTGCACGGCGTAATAATTGCAAGAAGTATTCCCAGTCAACATTACGGTAATTTTACAATGAAAATGACGTAGATGTATATAAGAGCGTAGGGATAATATCAATATACATTTGATTCATTGAATTTTATGCAAAAGATTCAACAGCCAATGCAAAAGTCCATACTACATACTTTTAAACCATGACTCACCTAATATAATTAGTGGTATACTTTGACGACTATTCCTCACATACTGTACAACCGCACATAGCGTGTGCAAGTAATAAACCTCGTTATTTAGGCCACTACGCTTATATTATCAGGTCATGATCGCCATTGTTGACGGTACGTTCAAAAATTTTCACTTTATTACACATTTTCGTTTTAATTGCTCATGTTTTTTGTTAATTAGAGGTTTTTGTAACTGTTTTTAGCTATATGTAGGTATTCAGGAGTATATGCTGTGTTTATTAATCTGGTTACTATAGTTAAAGCTCAGTTTACTTTGGAACTATTTGGAAATACCCGTATATGAGATGTCCTTAGCTACAATTTTTAACATTTCTAGACCGAGTTATGCAATATTATTTTGCCAAAGCTTGATCTTGTGAAGCTTATAATCCTTTACTACTTGACTGCTGGAAAGTTTCTTTTTGTATCTATTGGTAAAAGTTATTTAAAATTCGAGGATCTTTTTAACCCTATATTAAAAACAAAACACTCAATCTACACCAAAAGCCAGGAATAGCCACTAACAGCTAGTAACGTTACTTGAAGCATTACTATTATTTTTCAACAATATCACTGAAAATCCTCTCGTTCCGAGCCATAAAACGTTCAATACATGATAAATATCCTATCGTTACCACACAATGCAGAATTTTACTGGCATTTAGAAAACTTCGCGCCAAAACGGGCGCATCCACGATCAAACGCTGCAACGTACTCAAAGGACAATATTATGTCAATTCTCGCCAACGCAAAGCCATATATCTTCTTCCAAAAGCCAAAGTAGATCCACTCAAATAGAAATTTACATTCTTCTACAAATATAATCCTTATTTCCAAGACATAAAGTCTGCTTTCCCTTGTAAAATCACGTAAACAAATCGCTACGAAATATGAAGGTGAAAAACTGGAGTCTGCGAGAATCTATTCATCCGTTTAGAAAGAAATCAAAATGATAAAATATGTATTTTTTGTTTCTTTACAATACGGATGATTTTTCACTTGCTTTAATGCTCGCTCCATCACTTTTTGGTTGACTGTTTTGGAATGCCTCTCACAAGGGGAGTTCGAGAACCGTTAAAAGGTATTCATAGTGTGATGGTGTGCATATTTATTTCTTGAATATGACATTTAGATCATGATTAAAGGTTTAACATGTATGTTACTGCATTGCACGGCTCGGTTCGTGTTTATGAGGTGTAGTTCTTTTTTAATGGTTCAACCTTTATAATTTAAGTATAGAAATTAGCGAAACGGTTATTTGTTTTTATACAAATCCATCTACCTTCGGTATACCTTATTTAATTTGAAGTACATTACAATCAAACATTTTTTTAAACCGTGTCTAATAACCCACTGATGAGCAAGGGTCTACTCCCGACGACGGTAAAGTTAGGCCTTGCGTCCATCACACTGGCCAAGTATGGACTAGGAACTTTGCATGAGCAAAAGAAATGTATTAAACAATCAAACATATGAGTCTAAGCTGTTAGAACGTATTGAAGTGAGATTGTTCTAATATCCTGGTGTAAACAATATAGGATTTAGGCATAGTATCCTCTACGTAGACTACAGCGGGAGTGCAGCGGTGCATTGTCATTGGATTATAGAGAATCTCAACTCAATCGAAGAACACCGACTGTGAATGTAAGCTACTGGATTGGGAAAAGGAAGTAAGTATAGCTTTATTGATACAAAAAAAATGTTGAAAATAATATTAATGTATAAAATAATATGTATGAATAACTTCACGTTAAATGAAGATTTGTGGTTGGGCAAGTAAAATAAACTCAATTCTTTATTCTTCTTTTCTGTACATTTAATGTAAATACAAATAAAATTAAACTATTCTTAAAAATCTAATCTATACTTGAATCCATTAATATAAGTATAATGAAATACAATCGAGTAAAACGAAAAAAAATTATACAAAATTTATGAATAAAAATTAATAAATTAGTACCTAGCTAACGATTGTTTTTTCATGATAGTGTGTTTCCGTAAAAGTCTGTATATTCGGGCCTACTATCACAGCAATTTCTATTGTTCTATTACTTCCATCCATATTATATAAAAGAGAGAGAGTATCGAATATAAACAAGAATAGTTACAAAACACATCTTAAAGAAAAGCCAGAGCTTTGCAAGAAGTCCGCCCTCGTTTGCTTTAACTCTTATTTTATTCTTTCCTTTAAATTTAACAGCAGAATAGTTTTACGCGGTCCAGTTTACGACGAGAGATCGCTGTTCACCACAGAACTGTGATATCGTCAAGATCATAAATGTTTAATGTTTATATTTCCTTCTTTCTTTCCTTATTTTTTGTGTGGTTAAACGATTTGAAAATAACAGTTTGAAACTATTTGATTAACTATACTAATAATATAAATTGACAGGTCTGTTTGTCGGCTAATCCTTAAGGTTTTCATCATTGAACCGATTTTGATGCTGCATGAAGATCAAATACCGGTTACATTACTTTCTCATTTCTTTTTAATCGGGTGCACAGCAGTACCTACTACAACTAATATGATTGTTTAAGTTTCAGTTGACACTGAAAGCAGCTTAACCAACACTGCTTACATCTAAACTTACTACTACAGGATACTTGATAAGGCCATGGATACATACCTGCAAAGAAGAAAATGCATTATTAGTTAAAATGTTTTTGAGGTAGGTAGAATATTGTGTTGGAACGATAATTCTTGTGATCTATACTAATATTATAAAAAGGTAAAATTTGTAAGTTTGTATGAAGGGGATAATCTTTGAAACCACTGAACCGATTTTGAAAATTATTTCGTTTACACTCATTAGCTTAACTTACCATTATTTTATTTAAGTTGCAACGAAAAGTACTCAAAAAAACAGACTTCTTTGCTATCACAAACAAACCCGTAATTTTAACAGTAAAATACAGCTCATATAAACAGCCTAAACCTCATCAGCAATTTGTCAAAATCACCCACTAGAAACCAATACAAACGACATCCATCGTACGTCGATACTCGCGTTAAAGCAAACAGTATTGTTCCAGCCGACTGGACACACCAGCGGCTGGACCAAAGCGATCGAGGACAGCGGTCAAACGCAATCCAGCGCGATCCAGCGCTCTGTCAACCGTTTGAAAGCTATCGAATATAATCACGGTAATGGAACTGGTGTATGTTTTATACTGTTACGTGTACGTTCTGGATTGAAGTGGACAAGATGGTTTCACTTTGTTGTGTAAAGTTATTTGGTTTGATTTGTTTGTTGTGTTTTATGCTTACAGTGTGAAGTGGAGTTGTTATCTATTGCGTATTTAATAAAATATTAATAGAAATATAGTTTTTTTTTAAATTAATGATGTTATTTTTGATAATATTATGACAAATGTGCCGTTGTGTTTGATTGTTTGTCTTCGTTTACGTTCATGAATAGTATTGAACTGATTCTAATAGAGTTAGTATAATGCTACTCCGGGCGGGCGGTGCCGCAGTTATAAGTTAATATTGAATTGAAACATCGGTGTTTTATAACAATATCTCAAAACGAGGTTATCTTCAAATAAAAAAATATTTAGTAAAACGTATTTAAGGCAGAGAAAAACCAGTTCAGGCTGACGAATCACCATTCTATTTTCAAATAAAAAAAAAGTAAAACCAAATCACGCGAAATAGTGTTCTAAAATTCAAATCAGCCAAGACGTTACTCCCAGTAAGGCAGTCAGCATTGTTCCGATCGAATAGATAAACGAGTGCGCCTCTCGAGTACTCGGATCCCTGCGGATGGCTCCACGATGGACGGTCAACCGCATCTATGATTGCATTCGCAACGCTCCGCCAGACAGTGTCTAACGTAATGACCGTAATGGATGTTCTCTTTTGTACTCGCTGACTTTAATATTGTTACTTATTTTAAAAGTGGAATATAAAAACATAGAGACGATTTGATTTCTTCCAGATAAATACCAGATAGTTTAAGGGATTAAATTTTGACCATTGTTTTTATTCATTTGTTGTCACTTTATCTAGCAGATTGGCTCTTAATCATACCTAAACTGTAAAACTGGCCTATAGAATTTTTAATTTCTCAAGCTAAACGCAACTTGCACGCCATGTGAAATCCAAAAACTCGACTCAATTTACACTCACCAGATTCACACCACTCATACAAATGTCGAGCTAAATCAGTCATTTATCCACCACAATTCCGACGTCAGAGCTGTGGAACTTGTAAAAAAACTGTATCCGTCTCAACTAATCCCACTTTTTAATTCTAAAAGTATCTTTGTACAGTATAATTCCACTAAGATGCATCCCACAATATCGAGAAAGCTTGCAACTCAAACAAAATAGTCTGTTAGCCGAGGTGTAAATATTGGACGGATAGCCGTTACCGTCCTTCCCGCGGTACCGTCATAATAGAGCCTTAAAGAGTGTCAACAGAAGTTGCCAAATGACCAATGTAAGAAGACCTGTGAGATTACACCGAGTGGTTGAAGAATACAGTGTTGTGGGAGGTCTTGGTGGCTGGCCGGTCTAAAATGTTAGTAGCTATCACGAACATTATACGGATAAACAGCCACTGTTAAGGTGCCGCAGTACTAATGAAGGAAATGCTCTAAGGAAGTCGTTTAATGTGTAATTTTTCTTGTAATAACTTCTACATTAGCGTGGGTTTCGTGTCTTTGTCGGTTCAACGCTTGTAATGTTCGCGTTGAAATCTAGATTTTTTGCAGATTGTATTGTTTGTTTTATTTTATTGTTATGATTATAGTCTAGATTAAGAAAATGTGAAGAGCTTTGTTAAGTCTTTTGTGTACAACATTACAACATTGTACTTAATCCTTGTATGGGAGATTGTTGGTAACATTATCAAGTTGCCGTGAAATGAGTATAGAATAAGTACGTATTCAGTGAGCTATATACTATGAAAAGAACTTAAGCACGCTTGCGAGGTACAAACTCAAATGGCTTGATATATATAATCCTTTTTTTTATCTAATTGCTTTTTAAACATCATTACCCTGTAATAGACTAGGTTACATTTATCGCTCGGTTTAAAAATCAAACTTCAATCTCCCCTAGAATAGCCATATCAATTAAAAATGACATAAAAAATCCGTGGTTCCAAAGATTTATGCATACATAAGGACAGAATATGATGGCCAATTAGCCAGGTCGTAGCCACTGCATTAAAAGCAAATGATCACACACACATTTGAGACTACAAACTTCAAGTCTTTTTAACATAAACGTGCTATAAATGAAATCGTTTATCTATCAATGCCCCTGTGTATAGTGAGAGCTTAGCTTTCATTACTTCCATACGTAGTCGGATCTCAAAGGATCGGTGCATCGGCTAACACATTAGCCCTCACTGTGGAACGTTGCAAACAAAATGTCCCCCAATTTGCAGTTACATGGCCACTTTGGTAACACGTTTTAATTTCTTTTGGACTTTAAATGAAAGTTTTGACAAATATTTAGATAAAAGACGACTAATTAATAGAAATTGGCAGATTATCCCCATGAAGGAAAATAGCTTTTTTTTGCATATTTTTCAATTTTTCTGTAGCCAAGCAAGTCAGTTCAGCACAAGACTAACAAAGGGTAATAGTTAAACAAAAAGGTTACTAATATAATGGTATTTATGTTTATTTAAAATTAAGTAAGTTGTTTATTAATAAATAGTTGGTTTTTATTCAAAGAATTGTCTTCTATACAAAAATATATTTGTTTATCCGCCAGTACAAAAAAAAACTACTGAAAAATTCAAATTACAATAAAACAAAGCTCCAATCACTATTCGTTGAACGAGCACAAACAATATCCGTCATTTTTTGGCAAACAAATATAAAATATGTGAAATAAATCACAGATAAATAATATATTTTTCTACGAGTGACGTTTTTGGCAACTTTGTTCACACTCGGCGAGTTGCCGCTTTGTAAAACAATTTGTGTTATTTTCTAATTCGTATTTAGTTATTTTGATCTAAAATATTCACTTATATATTCACGATGTCTCACTGTTGAGCAAAAAGTATCAGGTTTAATTCCTCACAGCTATCGACAATCGACAAACGGCTAGCTATCGACAAATTCATTGAAAAAAAAAACAGATTTTTGAGTACATTTTAAACGCCTCTTGACACTTCATAGTACCGATTAAAAAAAGCCGCGCTACAGTCATCTTTTATCCTGTTCCGAGTATCGGCAGTTGAGACTATCTTTTAATAAATTGTTTAAATTCAAAAGCTAACTTCCGCGTCAGATATGGTACTATTATCTATTCTTCTCACACAAGTTCCGTATAATATCGATTGCGCCATTCATAAAATGTTATAATTTTTATTATATTTGCAAAATTACCGAAATAAACTCACAATATAAACAAAAACTCGAGCTAAATAAAGGCAGTTGTCAAATGTTGCAGGAAGGACGTGTTCACACGCGAGTCCATTCGCTCGCTTCCGTACGACTCGACGATCTGATTTAATTGTTGCAGTTTCAGCATCACAGGTGTAACTTACTTGTTTAATTTCGTTTCAAAATGTGCAATTTTGTTCCAGTTGTTGAAAAATTCGGAGCGAGTTTTGATTGGGTTATGTGTTTCGAGTTTTTGCTCTGTACTGATATACTGAGTTATATTTTTAAAACTGTTTTAATGATATGAAAGTTATAAATAAATGTTGAGAAGTATGTTTGTTTGTTCCTCTGAAATGAATTTTATAGTTTCGCGAGATTGTACTGAAACAATTTTTTTTAAAGACATTTCCGGCACTAATATTTGCTCTTGTGTCGCAGGGACTTTTACAAACATACAAATAACGGATACAAAGTACAGAGGGCACAACGTATTCCTAGTACTTTTAATACTAATCATTCGCTAGTAACAAAATGTGTTTACTTTATCAAATTCACATTGAATAAAGCCACGCTATCAAAACAATTTTATTGGTCGGCACTTTGTGTTAATTGACCGATTTGAAATGCGATGAACATTAAATGTACACGCACATTAGTTCAAATTGAATACAAAATATATTTTTCAATTGTTTTTTTTATCATATACCTAAAAAAAATAAACTAAACGAAGTAATGTTCAATATCAGATTCTATTCAAAGAAAAAGATACCTTATGTAACACAAAATATGATTTAAAATGTACAAACATTATCTTGTAGGCTACAAGTCATAAACCCCGGCAATCTAGGGGAGGTAGAATAAGTAAAAAATTGTAAAAAGCAGACGTTCCGCCATTCAATTTTATTTCAAAGCTCTTACTTCAAACCACTTTAGTATTGCTTTAGAAATGGCGTTGCGATATTGTAGCAAATAGCGTTTCTATATTAACTGTAATCAGATTTAATTGTTTACGATTGTTTAAATTATTGTATTGTTTTTTAAATTACGTTTTGTTTTATAAGTTCTTAAGTTAAGATGTTGGATTTTTTGCTTTGACAAGTTAAAATTCAGATTAGCTGTTTATTTATGTGAATTAGGTTCGTGTGTGTATTTAATAAATTAATTATTTATACAGATCTAATAAGAAGATATCATTTATATTATCTTATTAAAACAAATTGCTATATAAGATAAGACATAATTTTGTCATATTACGTATTTCATATCGCTCGAATTTTGTACCTCTTTTCTTTCTCGGGTCTCTAAACTTGGCTCTATTGTACGTAAATAACCTTCTACGTATAACACACTTAGTTAGCAACAATTTAAACACGCACAGAATTCACAAACCGTTGAATAATACAATCGAACCAAATTCTCGAGATATTAAGACTTGTCGATTGTATTCCACTCACGTTCTCTCTGACTACAGTTAGGGTCAACTACTCCCTCGGGATTCGATTCCCGACTAACAAACTTCGCATAAAGGCGGCTACACACTCAACAGTCTGGCGTTGTGTGAACACCCCTTCAGGTTTGTGGTTCAGCACTTTAGACAAGTCCTCATTATGAAAACGTGTTGCCGAAAAAACTTTGTCTCTTTTTAAAGCCACGGAGCTGAATTTTAAATGTTATTTTTTGGTGAATTTATGTGCATGCCGTGTTAAATAAAAATGTGCTTATTAAAACATTATGTTTAGAAATACAATGTAAATTGAAAAATAAATTTATTTTTGCTATTTAGCTATACAAAGAGGTTAATATTAGCTTAGTTTATCTTCAAAACTGTAAAATAAAATCTGTACCTATTCACCTAATTTTGTAAGTAGAAAGCTTCAGATACCGGATTCCTCCTTCGAAACTACAAATTACGGCCAAAACCGCGACTAGTTTCCTAAAATTAAAATGCTCTACCAAAACAGTAATGAAATGCAACATAAAATAAAATTTCATACAAACGTCTTCAAGTTGTAAGTTTATTACTCAATCACAACGTATTCTTAAATAACTTACAAGGATGTCTCGCACTGCCTCTTCGCAAGGTTTCGCCTTAAAATTTCATCCGTGTTCGCTATTCCCTGTCCAAGACTTCGCGAGACGTCAGAATATTTTTAGTTTTACATCACACCCCTATTTTGAGCAGATGTTGTTCAATTATTCCTAGACTCTCTGGCTCTGGAGTGAAATGTCTTACAACTATCTTAGGTCGAATGTTGTCGAACTTGTCTTTAAAGGAGTTTTATTTTTTTGTGTTCTACGTCGATGGCTCTTGAGTTTAGTTAATTTGCATTCGAAAATCAACACTAACTTAGTTATTTTTAGTTTCTTTCTAAGATTTTGAGCATCTTTATAATTTACTAGCGGTCTGACCCAACTTCGTCCGGGTCTAGTATTTAGTTCCCATCGAACCCATATAAAAAAAATGCAGTTTTATTTAGTTATTCTAAAGTTATGTGCGTACAATATTTCGGTAGTTCATTTTATTTCTATAAATTACGCATCATATGGAAACATTGCCGTTTGATAAAGTAAAAATCTCAAGTAAGTATGTATTATTGAGTTTAAAATCGCTGTATTAAACCAAAATCAATCATTTTCTATAGCTTGAAAATGTTTTGAACGAGTACAAAGAACGCATTGAAACAACTTGGACCATTAGTCTTTCAAACTGAGTTTCCGCCAGTGTATTCTTAGCTTAACTTCACTAAGAACCAATCGCGTGATATGCGTATATATTACCGGTTAATTTGGGGTGCGCTGATACCCCAGTACTGGGGTTGTCTTCGTACCCCGTAATGCTAGGGGAAGATACGGGAGCGCCCTAAGTAAAATGTTCTTTATGGCGTTTTATGATACATGTGATGTAATCTTGTTTTGATTACTTAATACGTGTATTTGTGAGTGGTATGTGTAATTATTTAGGTAAACAAATGCTGGGTGAAAAGGGTAGGGTGAGTGGATCAACAATAGTGACTCATATAAGCACGTTATATTGTATTAGTTTGTAAGGTCATGGATGCCACGAGTATTCCTTGCGTCACTCGGGTCGAAACATTTACGAAGAGTTTTTGTAAATTCGTAGAGGCTACAGAACAATTTATAGTCTAATATTACATTAAGAGTATATTTTTTTGTCGTTGTTACATCTAAGCCTAAACTCAAATAAATGCTCCTCACACAATCGTAAAATATAAATAAGTTTAAATTGTTTGATACATTTAACACATTGTGTTCCATGAAAGTAACGTATAATCCAGGTTAGTTATGACAATTAAATTAAACCAATAGATATTTTACTGCTTAGCAATTACAAAATAGTAACATACTTAAGTACATAAAATACAAACATTTATACCAATCGTAACATCAATCGAAAACAATCTTATCGATTCAGACGACTCGATATCAAAATCGATATCTCGGTACTCGTTTAAAACCGCACGCCGTGCACCGAGCACCAACATTCGAATAACTTCAATATCGATTTGTCGATGATTGTCGTTTTAATTGATCTTGTTGAGTGCACTTTAATCCCGATGATGAGGTACGTGAATTAATCATATTTAAATGACTTCCTGTGGAGGATTCAATTGATCTGTTCAAGTAGCAAATTCATTATGGTGAAGAATTGTGGAAAATATGAAAATTGCTAAAAAAATATGTTATTACTTATGAATCTTGCAAGATCTGGACAAGAGGTTTTAAGTTCGATTTCTGGGTCGGACAAAGTGAGTGGGCTTTCGAATTTATATTAAAATACTTACAATAGTAGCCCAGGTGACACGCTCCGTGTAATTATGGCAATAGGCTCGCCCCCTATTATATGGTGTTAGTACATGGGTTTCACAAATACCTCTGCCTACACCTACGGATATAACAGGCGTGATGTTATGTATGTAGCAAACATGATCTACTTATGCTTTAATATCAATAACAGCACAATCGAAAAATACCTACAGTTAATATTTTAACCAACATTACGAACATTAAAACAATATTTTATCATACCATCCCGTCAAGTAAAGTCTTTCACCATTCAAAAATATTTTGTACTGGCAATAACAACTCTTTGATGTTTAATCTTCATCGAAAACTGAATATCTGATATCAGTATTTAAAATGTTGCCTTTACAAAAAACGGCTAGCGTTAATTGCAGGAATTTTACTTTATTAATAAAATCAATTTTGCCATTGCTGATTGCTTTAATACACTTGATACTTTAAATATTGCTTTAGTTCAGTAATATTTAAAGATTCGCTTGTAAATATTTTTTAATTGCGGGTTCAATTCGTATATTTTTCTGTTATTAATTACTAGGAAATTTGTTGATGTGTCATTTGGCTACCGAGAAAAAAGAGATTCAGTGAATGATATTTTCTACATTGATATTGGTTTTCATTCTGCTTTCTTCATGCTAAATTACAGACTTTTGAGTTTATGATTGAAATAAATGGATTGATAAGAGAGACAGAAATAGTCAATCTTTCTTTCTAAAGATTTTCTTATCGAGGAAACCGACTTTCCGTATAAGTTGCGTTTCTTTTAAAGGGCCTAAATGTAGAGGCAAAAAGGTGCTAAAAATAAGTTATTGGATTGCCATAGTGCGCGCCCTGTACCGCGTATCAATGTGCTCGCCACCCTAACGTAGTGTTGCCAGCTATTAAATTTTAAACTACCCACTTATTTTTACGATCTTAGACGTATTTACGACTTTAACATTTTAGTTTTATAACTAGCTCAATTGTTGCCGCAATTTATGCTTTTTGAAGTGACTGAACTTTATTTTACGTAAGTATGTTAGCAATCAGAGAAAACGACGAATATTCGGAATAAATATATATTTTTTCATAACCGAAATAGTAGTCCGCAGAACATAAAAACTCCCTCAATTAAAGGCGAAGCAGTTAATATGGCAACACTAAAGAAACGCAATATCTTCGAGCCATGTGTTACGTGACAGAACTACAGATGCGAACCGTAAATAGTTTATGAAACCGATATAGAAATTGGTTCCTACGAAATGTTCGAACCGAGATCAAAATACGCTGTATTAAATATCGTGATATTATGTTAATCCAATGTACCGGACTTAAAAAACATAAGCAGAACTTAAGCTCAGTCAAGAACAATTAAAAAAATATGTTTTCATTCTCTTAATAATTAAATTACTGAAGATAGTTCAGGTTGATATAAAAAAGCTAGGCTAAGCGCAAGAGCCGTACAATTGCGATGATTATAAGAGAAAGAAAGTACACTATAACAGAAAGATAAAAACAATATTAGCAAGACGATCACAATATGTACCTACTAAGCTGAAAATATTGAATCGAATATAATAATAAGTTACTTTAGGTACATAATAATAATATAATCTTAAGTAAGTTAGTTAATAGTTATGTATATCCATGTAATATCTTTATGTTATGTAAACAAAAGTATGTGTGATTTGCCTGAAATAAATGATTATTTAATTTAATTTAATTTAAAGTAAACACACCAAATAGTCACCGATATTTTAAGCCAACAGAAATCTATAAAACAACGCAACCTTTTACAAAAAGCGGAAACATTAGGGTCAGAAACTGAATTCTATATTCATCGAAACTACAAAGATTATTTCATAAACGGTACTATAATATACCGATTTAAGCCTACAATTTCCGGACTCCTACACCAACATGTATAATGTAATATTTATAGCGTTTTATCGGAAACCGTCGAATATCTAAAACTAGCTGACCCGCGCAACTTCGCTTGCGTAAGAGAGAATGGGTCAATTTTTTCCCCGTTTTGTAACATTTTTTACTAGTAGCCCTCTACTCTGCCCCTGTAGGTTGTAGCGTGATGTTATAGCCTATAGCCTTCCTCAATAAATAGGCTATCCAACAGTAAAATTATTTTTCGTTTCGCACCTCAATAGTTCCTGAGATTAGCGCGTTCAAACAAACAAACTCTCCAGCTTTATAATATTAGTATACTCGTAGATATAACAGTATTCGAGAATGGTTATTTTTATTTGTGCCATTTTGACGGCTTTACTTGACCGCTGTATGTATTGGGATCATCTGTTTTATGGCAGAGGATTCTGCCCATCGTTTTAAGTTATTTATGGCTTTTAATATTAATACTATAGACATAAATAGTATTATACAAGGTGTATGGGGTTGGTTGAAAACGTACCAAAAGTCACGCAGCGTATTCTTAGAAAAAGAAGGTCCAGATTTAGTTATGGCTTGCGTTTCCCTTACGCAACAATGTAGTAACTTATAGTGAATTTTGTAGATTGTTATATGCTTCAAATACGAAACTTCATGGTATAATTCATTCAAGCGGAATTTCAACAGTGATTTGGTTTATTCTACAATGCTGTGACAGAACTTTGAAGCCAGTATTTATCGACATCAGTAGCTCAAAAACTCATTTTATAACAATTATTAATCAGGATTCCTGGAAAATCTAGTTAAGATCAACTGCTCGATACCAAGGCAATACAATATTACCGAGTGTAAGAAATCGCGTTACGAAACTCATTGTAGTACTAAATTTGCCAACGATTTTTACTTAATTCCCAACCATCCATCAACGTTATACACAGTACATCGCTACATTAATTAAGCCGAAAATGTTCACCTTAAAGGTTTAACGTGTAATGAGTTGGGAACAGTGGAGTTTCTCTCGCCAAAATGTCTGTGGTCAGTGTTGGCACGTCCGATGAGCGCCACGGAAAAGTTGGAATTAGACAACTGTTATGTCCAGTTTATTTTAGTTTCGCAGTTTACTTGTGAAATTAATACTATGTTTGAACAATGAATGGATATATTGTTTAATATCCTATGATTTATTTAAATTTATTCTCAGAAACACTCATACAAAGAATCAAAATAGGACACATAATATAACCAGTAGCGCGACTTTCAACCAACGACTATCTGCAACTGGCTAGCTATCGAGAAATTTTGTATGAAAATCTGATGAGCGCCTCTATTGGACGCTGTAGGAACTATTTTTGTAATACGTTTTAAATGTCAAACTCTCCATACACAATAGTACCTACTATAGAGAATCGTGTTAAAGATACCCGGAACAACAGTTTGGCGATCACATATATGTATCTGTTTCATATAGAACTTGAACCACCTCACCTCAGCGTCTACGCCTAGAACGTCTATATATTCTTTACCTTTACATACTGAAAACCTTTATTCGTATTAGATTTTTTCCCATCCCACTTCTGTGCAGTAGGTCATACCAAAATAATACACGAAATACGAGACTTCAAAAATAGCATACTGAATTAAGTCTTTTATTGCAATACTTGGATACTAGTATGTTAAACCTTCATACAAGTTCTTAAGCTGGCTGCCTCTTACTCATTGAGAACTAAAACAACATAGTAACATAGCTATCAAATTTTCAACCTTTATTTAGTACCACATTAGTAAAGAAACAAAAGAAAGTAAAATGTATTATCTGTACCGCGATTCTGTACAACTATCGAGTATCGACTACCGAGTAGCTATCGAAAAATTGATCAGCGCCCCTAGCGGATTTTCGCAACAACTATGTTCTTCAATGGCGCCATTTTCCACCAAACATTAAAATTAAATAAATTATTTTTTTTAGCTGGAGCGCACTTAGGGGCAATTCGAAATTCGAATTCCGAAATAAAATGTTCTTTCCATTTTTAATTTTAATAAATTATTTAAATATTCTTTATTAGATAATTTTAGGAAGGCGAGGCCATCGAGGCTGAAAAGGTATTGTCTCCTTTGCCTGCTTCAACGTAGAAAAAAAAAAGACGCTGATTCTTTTTTTTTGTGTTGATAATGTTTCGTTGAACAACATTAATTATGATATTTATGTTATTGATTTATTTTTACTAATACCGTTTAAAGTAGACTATAATTACTATTTTTGAGAATAATACCTTTTATGGTTATTTTTTATCCACTATATAATATATTTAAAATTAGTTTATACACAATTATTACCCATAACATTTTATTTAAAGAACTAATTTTCAGAACGAATCTTTTTCTCACTTTGAATGTCAAGTTTTCGATACTCGATAGGTCGCGATTCTCTGCCGGATTGCTGCCGGTTTCCTAACGAGTAGCTCGATAGTAATGTATGGTATTCGATAGCGTGACGTTAGTATCGAATGTACAGAATCGAGGTACAGTACCTCGATTCTCTACCACTATCGACTACCGACAACCGGCTAGCTATCGAAATTTTGACATTTAGAACGTACTGCCAAAATGATTCCTACGACACCCGTCAGAGGTGCTGATCAGATTTTCATACAAAATTTCTCGATGACAGTTCGGTTGTCGGTAGTCGATAGTAGTAGAGAATCGAGGCACAGCAACCTAATGTCAGAGTACTACTACTAAAACGTTACTCACAGAAGCAAAAACGATAAAATGGCTTTTCGCGATCCTTGAAGCATATTTGAATAAACATTACTTAAAGATAAACACATTCTCTGAACCATTACATACTTAACCAGGCTTGAACATAGTACTATGCTTGATAACAATATGATCGTTATACCTCCGAAATATAATACCTATGTACTTATTATACCGTTGACGCGGTGTACGTATAGAGTTTCGAGGGTAAAAGGCGATAAATTAAATGAAAACATGTCAGAATTTATAGTTAGGTGGTTATATTATTTTAAGAAGCGTGGTTTTTCTTTTAACTGGTGGGTGGAATTAAGAAAAGGAAAAAGACCAATGTACGCAGTGTTTATTGAGGCTACCTAATCTTCTAATGGGTTGGTATTATTAGGTTTAGGGTTTTAGACAACTAATAGCTGAAACTTGAGTATGTATAATGTAATCAATATTATAATATCTAAGGCCTGTGGTTACATGTGGTCGTTTAATTAATACAGGCTCGATTCTCTACTACTATCGACTACCGACAACCGGTTTGTCATCGAGAAATTTTGTATGAAAATCTGATCTGCACCTATTACGGGCGTCGTAGGAACTATTTTGGCAGTGCATTCTAAATGTCAATCTCTCGATACTCGACAGTACAGATTGTACAGAATTACGCTACAGAAATTAATTCTAAATGAGTATTTAAGAAACTATTACTTTCGTACAAGTCTAATTCACAATATAGCTTCAAGATCTGCTTAGTCAATAAATCATTTCTTTCAAAAACCTAATTGTGTTACAACTACTCCCGCAATGTCTTAAAGAATTCCCACCAATATGCTTACTCACATTCGTCTACAAGTGCAAGGGTGTAGCAGGGAGGTTCGTGTAATAAATACATTTATATCCTCGTATCACGTACGAGACAGTCCATTGACCACAGTCAAGTCAAATGGACTGGATAACTTGCAATGTGACGTTATATTATCAAGCAGTCTGTTTTTCATACGATAAAGGGCGCAATAAGCCGTTTTGCTCAAAGAAAAGATCTGCGAAACTGATATGCGTGCGAAAATAAATAATATTTTCATTTAATTAAGAATTAAGTTAAGGTATAATTATATAATATGGTAATAAAGATTTATGGAAACAAATATATATTGTGATTGTTAAAATAATATCGTTTAATTTCTAATAACATTATAATTTTGGACTAATTATTTGATCTCTAAAATCTAAATTTTGTTATACGAAACTGTTTCAGTGCCCTAGAATTTTCAAGAAAAGGTCATTGCCACTATGTAACCGGTTCAACATTTGGCAAATGTAGTATAAAAGTGATTCTAAATGGCTTCTCAAAATAAACACTTTACTTTCCATACATACATCGTATACCTACATCCTCTACACAAGTCTTCTAAGAAACTTCCACACACATACAATACATGCATTCTATCAAAATGTACCGTATAGAGTGTCATATCCACAGAGCATGGCGAACCAAAGAATAAGTAATAGGTGAATTTGCCTAAAATACGAGTATAGAATAGCGCGCCTCACAGGAAAGCACACGTTCCAGGGCTGGCACACTACTACTTTTATGTCAATTTTATTTATTAAGTTAGTATTAAGTTAAAGGATATTCTGTTATTAATGGATATTGTGCCACAGATAGTTTAGAACTTTGATTACACTATATACTTCAAGAAAACTTTTCACGCGGACGAGACGAGGGCAAATAACAGATGTAATTATCTTTTGGGCATTGGTAAATACATTGTACAATTTAGTAAACAGTTAAGTTCGCCTTAAAATACTGCAGATAGTATAATAAAATATTAGTTTCCAGTTATGCCAATTTTCATTCAAACATATAATAAAAGAATAGTAACATTTATCATAGAGCATTTACAATACCGCTAACTTTAAATCACCCGAGTAGTTTCTCATTTTACACACATAATTTTATGATATTTGTTACAACTTTGTTGCAAATTGCACTATGCAGTAAAGTAACTGTATTTTACTGCTTGCTTTAAATTTCAAGCTAAATTTATAATTTCGTTGCGGTATAAATTCACCGGTTAAATGATCAGTGAGGTAGGAAGCCTTTGCTTTGGCTATCCATCGCCCACTTTGTGATATTTGAGCTTGTCTTTGTTTGAAGGGTGCGTGAAATGTCAGTACTGGTTGTACCTATAAAGTCAGCAGTCTTGAAGACAGGTCAAGGACCTTTGAGTAGTGTACTAGTTCTATCATTAAGGTTAAGATTGGCCATTTCAAAGGAACGGGAAAAAAAGATCATATTCAAGATTTGAATAAGGAAGTTAGCTGGCAATGTAAGCAAAAATTAAAAGCCTTTTTACGGTCTTCAATGAAAGGTAAATCACAATATGAAAAGGATTCATATTTGAGTAGTAATATTTGTTTTTCTACAGTTAGACTTTTAAAGTTTTCGACAAAATGTAAACCAACGTAACTATTCTTAGTTAAGTGGCAACAAAATATCATGGAGTAATTTACCGTTTAAGGAAACCGCAGTACAAATCCTTAAAGTTATTTATACTTGTATATCAATTAAAGTTTGAATCGATCGCTAGCCCTGGTTACCTGTCGTTTATCCCGCTCGGCGGAGTGGAAGCTCGATAAAAACGGCTCATCGGCGCGCTGAAGCCTTCCGCAGGCCTAACTATCGACTCCCGTGTGTATGTGCCTTGTATTTTTGTTAAGAAACACGTAGGTACTAGGTACTTTCATTGATAAATTGAAGCGTTAAAATGTGTTTGAAATTATTCGACAAGTGATTGTGGTACCTACGTTCAATTTGTATAAAATTACTTTGCCTATTCACGTACGTATGTGTACCGATTGTACCTATAACTACAAGTGTACGCCTAGAACAAGAGTGAGGCCTTATATCCAACTATAGTTCTATCATTTGAGATGAAACACAAAACAAAATACAAATAGCTTTACGACGCCATTAAATCGATATAATAGCTTGTTAATTTAATTTTTACAGAAAAATAACTACACTAAATGAATACCTACATTAACATAAAAGTAGCTGTCCCTTTTTAGTCTTAATTCAATAAACATCCAATGACATAACAGTTTTAGCGTGTCCCATTATCAGTAACAAAGGCAACCAAAAAACAACGACCATTATTATCAGAGCAATTTCTACTATAAAAGAAATATAATACACGTACCGCACTTTAAACAGCATAAAACGATGTCCGTAAATTATGATAAACAGCGGACAATACGATCATTAATCTGAATTATCGTGGTTGAACACAATTAAGTGAAGGGCGACACAAAAGCATTTGTTTCAACGGATTTTTCCTTCGCTTAGTTTACAAAACTACTTGATTTATTATTAAAATGATTGATTATGTTCATAATTGATTTTGTAATGACTACTAAAATGTTTTGGTCTGATTTGACGTAAAGATTTATTGCTACGAATACAATGACGACATTTTTCGTGATGACAATCGAAAGCAAAGAAAAGTAATTTGTTCTAGTTTTATTTAATTATTTGTTTTTTGTTTCTATCACGAAATAAATGTAATCGTAACACATACATTATTTTAATGATTTACCTATCACCCAATATTTCTCGGGTTCATTATAGGTACTTCAATAAAAACATCTCAATTAGCATGCCATTATAGTATCATTAACGACAATATTGTGTGAAACATCAAGCAAACCAAAGTAAAACGCAAGAGTATCGTTTACTCGTCACTTGCAGGGAGAGGTGTATACCTCTAGAATACACCCACGGTTTACCATTTACAATGTTACTACCATGTGATAGTGGGTGAGCTTAATGCGATTTACCATGCAATTACCATTAATAAATATTCTAATATAAACTAAAAAAGAAAAATAGTACTGCCTGACCTGCGAATCGAATCCGAGGCATAAAGTTCAGCAGTCGTATACACTATCGACGCCACCATAGAGACAGGTAGCCTCTCGTTTATTAATTTTAAATACTAGACAACAGTCATACAATGGGAAAATATTAAAGTTTTGAGAGAAAAAAATGACTCATGCTCGTGATTTTTTTGGAAATCCTTTCACCTCTTATTTTGGTGCATACAAATAAAGGCAATGCGCTTTATTCCCACACATTGTGGTCACAGGAGCACACGTTAACGATGCGGTCGCCGATACTATAATGAATAACGGTTCATCGAGTCGACCGCGACTTGCAGCACTAAATACCAAGCGTTATGTTGATTAAAAACAATTATTATTGGTTCGAGTTTCATGTTGCCGGTGAGGTTAAGTGACTTGTGGTGCGGTTTGTAAATAGATTGGTGGTGAAATGGACTTGTTGAGGAGACAGCTACAGCTACAGAGCTGACAGTATTTTACTATAGCTTAGTTTTGGATTCATTTTTGGATCAGAAAACAATTCGGAACATGTTTTTACACGCTTCCTAAACCAAATATTTTACGTGACAGCTAAACACGAAATTTATTCACCAAATAGTGTGAATTAGGGAATGCAATCCCGACTCGAGGTCGTCAACTCGAGATCCCTCGGGATCAGAAATATCAATCCCGCGGGATCCCGAGATTTTTGGGATCCCGTCTTATTAGTAAAATAATACGATTAAAACGGATTGTTTAATGTGATATGTGTGTGAAAGTACTTTTACACTTTTAGACGCTCGCAGAGTTTCTTCTAGTTCCTCTTGAAATGAAGTATTCGTTTGTGTAGTAGGAGTACTTATATTTAAACCTTCTGCTATCATAGAAAGTGCAAGTCATCTTCGTTTAAAACTATCGTCTCTACTTGGGTTCGTTCTTTACAATAAATCGTGTAATTGTATATTTAATTTCTTTCCTTATGAGAAATTTACTTAGCAATTGGAAAATCTCGTTGCCTCATGTTTCCATTGTCAATCCCGAACAGGATCTCGTCATATTATGCTTCGGGATTGATCCCGAAAAAATGCACGGGATCTCGCGAGATCGGGATCCCGCGAGATCGGGATTGCATTCCCTAGTGTGAATGCCCCGAGCACATATTTCGAACTAGTTTTGCGAGATGCAAAAATGCACGCCAATATAAAATTTTCGTCTAAAATTAAAACGAAACATGTTATAAAGAAAAGCTGGCCAATACATCGGAACATCGGCACAAAGTGAGCGGAGCGGGGCGTGTCCCGTCAAACACACGCGCCCATTATACACCCTTACTTACGATCACCCCTAACTTATAAGAAAAAGCGATTTAGACGAAAAAATATCTTAAATTTTAATATTTATGAACTTTTTTAAATCAACAGATAAAACGAAGCAACAATCAAGTGACCAAATGATTTCTAGAAATTCAAAACTCAATTTCTGAGCCCGATATCTTTTGGGGAACACCTAAATATCTTTTGGGGAACACCTAAATATCTTACACAAATATGTTTCACGATGAAACATGTCTGCCATCTAAATAATCTCCATCTAAACTCATTAGTGGGGAGAGCAGTTGGAATCAAAATTCAAGAGGTCAAATTCTCCTTCCGTCTCTCATCACTTCTAACTATTATTGTAAACAACTGGTATAAAAACCGCTGGCTCCAGACGTGCCTTTAGATCAAAATTTGACACTGGCAAATTGTCGCTTTACACTTGTACATTGTACCAAACTCGAAGTAATGCTTTACTAATGACTATGTGGAGATTTTTCCCCCACTCATAAATATGCATTAATGATGGTTCACAATGTAAGTATAATTTAAATTTCACCGGCCCGGATAACAATGGGATTTTACTAATTATTAATACATTCACTTGTTCAATATTAAGTAGGTAATTTATTAAATAGTTACTTTTGGAACCTCACGGGAATAATATAAGAGGGCAATGATCTGCTATGTTTAAAAAAATATAGCTGTTCCTAGAAGATGCGTTACAGACAGATAGACTTTAGTTTTTCTAATTTGAATCATAATCATAATATAAAATATTTTTGTCACTTAAAATTCTGAGTGGGACTAGCATTATAGATAATTAACCATCATAATATATTTTCAGTACCATGCACTTGAGATCTTTATCTTTTCACAAACAAGTTCACAATCAACTGAAACATTATATTAAATTCTTAAAACACAATCAATCGATACCAGCATTTGCATCTAATACAAAATACTTATACGTGTTATTGCCTCTGTATGCGAGATATGCCCTTTTGGAACTCGCTTATAACATAATTATAAAAATTCTCCACTTACGTTTAGGCGTTATCTTTACACTATAAATCTGTACTACAACTTATATAAACATAGTTATATAACACAATATAGCACGTAACACGAGCTCGGAAGCCGTAGGAACGGTTGCGGACAGCAAGGTTAAATAGAAACCTATTACAGGATCAGTTTATTTACCAACGCCTGTTAGCGAATAACGAACTAGATTGGATGTTACTAATCTTTACATTGCTAAGTCCACAGGCAACTTTATATAAAAATAATAATCTTAACTACGCTCTCTACAATTTCTTTTATAAAAGGACAATCTCCACATGGAACTTTAAACTCTTTAATCATGAATGATGCCATGCAGGGGTGATTTGATATTGAGAAACAAAAATCACGATAAGGATAAATCAGTCAATTGTTGATCTCAATCAAAGTCTAGAGCGAATCGAAAGAAAGGTGTATAGAGTCTATAGGTTTGTAAATCACTTGGGAAGTAACTGCCCCCCTTTCAGTTTTATCTAGGACAGTGTAGGATACAGACAGAGGGTTTATAGTTAGGTCAGCATTTTTCTCATGCACCATTAGCAAAAGAAACCAAGTAATTCAAAGAGCCTAAAAGAAAATTCACAGCATATTTAAAGCAAGACACCAATCATTAAGAAATCACCAAACAAATTAAATTAACATTAACAAGTGCTTTCAAAGCTGACATCTCAACACTTCTAAACAAGGAAGGTAGTACATAAAAAGAGCCATTAAAAAGCATATAAAAAGTAAAAGAGAGTGAAACGAATAAATATTTACGCGGCCCAAAGGTCAAACGTGCTACGGAGGCTTTAATGGGCATTTTGCAGTAATACCCCGGACTTACGCATACTGAGTATCGCGAATTTAAATACGGTCACTTATGGGCATTTCCGTGTAACATAATAATGCAGGCGAACAACTTCCCCTTACTTCAAAATAACTAACTGCTAACCGAATGGCTTTTCTGTTTTTAGCCAAACTTGTAATGATTTAGTTAAGCAAGCAAGTCAAGTGCAAATCTGATGTGCAGTTTGCGGTTGTGACTCTGCAGTCAGTCAAAAACTGTGACCACAAACTACACCTGTGACGATGTAAGAACAAGTTGCTAATTTGCAGTTAACCGCAAACTATGACCAGTAACTGCTATGACGATTAATAAGTAACAAGACGCCAATCATAGCTGCAGTTTGTGATTATGATTTTGCAGTCAACCGCAAACTGCAAACCTTAAACAGCAAACAGCTACAGCAAACTGCACAAAGTAGTAATCGAATCTCATTACACAAGAGGAAAATCATTAATCGTGCTTTCAAAAGACAGTAATGTGTTAAATAAAACATGCCATAATATTTAAAGCGCAACGACCCAATATTATTTGAATTTCGTATTAAAATATCGGAATAATCCATGGCTTTAAACATTATTGTAATACTGATGGAGCAGCTTCAGTTAATTTTGTTGTTGCTTTTATGTTCGAGCGTAAAGTCCAACTTTACTAGCTTAATATTCATGATTGGTGAAATAAGTGGGGTTATGTGTACGTGCACTTTACATGGTATAGAGTAAAAGCATTGTATGCACTGGCTTATGTTGAGAATTTCGTGGCTAGGTAAAATGAGTGATCAACTGCAGTATAAAAACATGATTTACTCTTGTGGGAGTTATATTTATAAGTAGTAGCTTATGCGTTAAAATAAGAATTATAGCTGTTTTCACCTTTTTCGAAAAGCCATCAGAATACTTATAGGGCGTAACTTTGACAGGTTTTTTCTAACATTTACTGTCACTTTATCTATTGGATAGGTTATCAGATCCTTAACCATAGGTTGTAAAACTAACCCTTAGTCTTGTGGAAATTATAATGATAAATAAGGGAAACAATAAGTACATAACTAGGTACAAATCAAACGTAGAGGCTGAGTCAGCATTCGTATAATAAAAGGTTACGAACGAAAACGGTCAATGACCTTGCCTACTAATTAACAATCTTTGACAAAATGTAATTCTTTTGAAGGTCGTAGACGTTGTAATCCATTAAAACTCGTAAATTGTATGTTACAACTTGGCGAGTGTGTGCTACGAATACCATGCTACAACATCCGTAGCGTTACAATATCTACGGCAATTCAGGTAATCTTGCTACATATTTTTTCACATGAACTTGACTTTAGGAACAAGTCATTGCTACGAGAACGTACAACACGCTACGAATAAAACTGTAGCACTATGGGTGTTACAGTGTGCTACAAGAAAAGGCTACAATACAGATCAGCGACAAACTGATTCGTGTGAATGACGCGAAAGAATTTTGTTGGGATCGTAGCAAAGGGCGTCCTCTGGCCTCTGTCAACCCCGTATGAAAAAGGCGTGATGCGTGTAAATGCCAAGTTTCGACACAAACTACTTATTTACAGACAAAAAACAAAAGCATCACATCGGCGAGGTCTTCAAAAAAGTCAGGTGCGTAGTACTCGTAACCGGCGGTCCTGTATGATAAGATGCATGGATGTGAATGAGGAAAGGAAGTTTGTAAGGATCGTACCAAATGGCGTCCTTTGGTCGCTGCCTAGCCTATGTGAAAAAGGCGTGATTTTATCAATGTATATTACATACAAACAGAATCATGAACTCAAAATAACTACCTGTTTCTTATATTTAAATAGGAATCGTATTGACTACCTACTGTAATGACAAAGCCATCAATCACTTTCAATTTCTAAAGACTTTCCTAAGACTTAATTTAAAGGAACTAATTCTCTAGTTATATATGGCCTCGGCCCGTCGGTCTAGAAGTTTCCATTCAATACACGAAATAAAGACATCAATCGTGCATAATGAGGTCTATTTACATTTTGATTACTTGATTAACGGTTGCCGATAAGTTAATGTTTTTGAAGTAATTTAAATTGTCATTTATGTGATTATTTAGTTCATAAATGATTTATTTTATGTAAGTATTGCCGCTGCTGAATATAAGCCGCTGTTGACTTACGTAGATAGTCTGTGATTCGATTCTTGCGTCAGAGATATTTAAATTTGTTTAATCTACAGATTATGTCTTTTTTCTTAAATGTGTGTTATAATGAAATGTATTCATTATATCGCGCATGTAGAAAAAATATTTATTAATTTGTAAAATCATTTTAAAAGCATTTTTATTGTCTATTTTTCACTTCAGTACGGCCGAACTGATTTGTGTAAATTTTGGCTGGTTAATAGATTATAACTTGAAACACGGGCATAAGTTAGTCCTAAACAAGAAATGTAAGCAAAATCTAAGTCTATATAAACAACACGAGCACTTAAAACAATATTATTTACAAATAAACTAATAATACATTGTATTTATGAATGAGTATAATTAAGTGTCGGCACCACTGATGTGTTATCTCATGGAGTTATATACGAGGCCTTGATTCAGTGCATTTGTTATCACCGCCACGTTATAAACAAACGTTTATGTAATTAAAATAATCAATGCTATCTTATGTATGAGAATAAATGTATAATTGTTCGAGTGGCGCCTGTGATAAGGATGTGTTGGCGGGGAGCGAAAAAGAGTTGATATAATGGTATATATTCGCTTAGCCTTTGTTCCAAACTATGTTGGAGTCGGCTTCCAGTCTCACCGGATGCAGCTGAATACCAGTGTTTTACATGGAGCGACTGCCTATCTGACCTCCACAACCCAGTTACTTAGGTATTAACACGATACCCTTCGGTAAGACTGGTTGTCAGACTTTCAAGCTTCTGACTACTGTTAACGACTGTCAAAGATCTTCGAAAATGACAGCCGGGACCCACAATTTAACGTGCCTTCCGAAACACGGAGAAACTCGATTTGTTTAGGATGGTCACCCTTCCACGGAACAACCTCGGCAAGCGTAGCTTAACCTCAGAGATCGATCCGTGCGGCTGTTGTAAACTAAGCCACGAGCTCCTACCATTATATCCTGGTTGATATAATGGTATATTATTCTAAAATTTTTATACATTATTTGATTTAAATATAACTTTGGTATAAGTGTGAATTTGTGTTGTAAATGTAGCTGCCTTCTTATTATTTGATTTTCAAATAATTTATAGTTTCTGAGACTAAATAAAGTTCCGTTTAAAGCCTAGACTCGGTAAACGAATCCAAACTACACATAATATATAACTAAGAACTATCCATTGATAACTATGATCGTTCGTACTTCTAACCTGCAACCACTTAATATTGAGTTAAACAAATTTCTCCTAATCCCACTTCTTACACAAAACTGTAACAATAAAAGCCGATCAACTATACTTTGACCACCATAATACACAAATTTAATACATCGCAAAAATACTTGAAACTCGAGAATGCTTGACATCAAAGGAAGCCTACAAATTCGCCAACTATTCTCGAACTATACATAAACAATAAGATTAAACGAATGTTGCTAAGCACTGACAAAGCTACCCGCAACTTCGCAAACAATCACGCGAAATTCCAACTGATTGTGTTTCCAACTCATTAGGGAGCACGACGACAGGGTTGCCAGCTTTCAATAACGTCTTGTTGCAGGTCACAAAACAATAATTTGCACTTGAGATTTATACGTATTTATACTTTCGTAGTCTGAGCGTTATTACTCTTACCATAACTTCGTAAAAAATAACTAAGAGTCAGACTCAACAGATTTCTTAAGGCCCCTTTTAATATAGTTCACTCCATATTCTATGCAGAATATCAATGTAATAATAATTGAATCAGTCTACTATTCTATTTTCTTAGTAACAATTTACGCCAAGTCGTATTAAAACATCATCGGTATGGTCACGTGTCTTTCATTAACAGTAACGCGTTTTTGTACCACTATCGAGCATCGACAACCGGCTAGCTAACGAAACATTTAGTATGAAAATCTGAAGAATCTAGCGGGCGGCTTAAGAACTATTTTTGCATAACAATTTAAATGTCAAATTCTTGGTACTCGATAGTACTGACTGCACTAAATAGCGCTACTGTTATTCCTTAACATACCAATGACGTCATGTGAATTATTATAAATTTCTTAACACGGCAGCCCTACCCAAGGCTAACCCTCCAATGACGTCGGATCATTTACTCTCCTTTTCTAACAGGAGTCGGGTGCTTCGGCCCCTTTCGAAGGGCAGTCCGGTAACTTACGAGTCTTTTATGTGAGTGCGACTTTGAACTTGGATAGAGGGGTCTGTTTTGTTACTGTTGTTATTTTTCACGGTATAGTAGTTGGGTTAGCGTATTTGTTAGTTATACATACACACGTATGTGATCTACAAAGGAACTAGCAGATCATTAAATACTAGCTTCATAAATAACTAGCTAAATATTCGCTTGGCGATAGCTTTGCCCAGGTTATAGCGCCTTTGTCGGCTTGGAAGAAAATGTTTTAAGGGTGTATAAAATGAAGAATGAAGAATACACGGTCCCGCAAAATTCAATCAATTCAAGTTTTTTTTGGAAATGTCTGGTTAGTTATCTCAGCTCCGAACCGTCGACCACTTACATGTGAGGTGTATGCTTACACCACTAGGCTATGACTGCTACAAGTTTATTGACAGAAGTGTCAATTTTAACATATTTTTTTACTCCAGAAACATGTCCACAATACCCCCAAAGAGTAAGATTACGGTATTTAGTATATAGCATAGTTCGTGTTACCATTCTGAATAGGTTCGTTATTTCGAGCTGCGACTAAGGCCGTAAACAATCAGTTACTCTCCATTAATCCATAGATACACACGTCTGTACGGTCTACGACTAACAATCCACCTTAGCCAATACTGCAAGACAATGTGTCTCGAAACAATGCTCTCTAACGTAAATACACGGCAGTTATAATCCTAGGTTCTGAAACTCTATACATTGAAATCTTACTATTAACAAAAACCTCCTTTCGCCTTATTTACTCTTGTGCAAAAGTATTTATCAATATATGTATAATAGCACTTTTTAGTGGTATGTACAGATTTTGTACATTATGCTATTGTGATCGGCATACGTCAATCGTTTGCAATAAGGACCTAACCTTGAATTGAAAACAACAATACCATAATCATAATCTAAAAACATAATTAAGAGTAACAAATGAAAAGAAACATATAAATATGGATCTAAATAATAACCAATCATTTAACAAACACAAAAGAACTGTTTCAATTCTCGTAGCACTGTTTCAATCGATAACTTTGCTCTGTAGCAAAAACAAGAAGCAAAACAAGCTACCATTTAAACATTTCGAAACACCCTCGGAGCAAACACTATTCACAAATAAAAAGACATAACGAGTGACGTCACAACACGTTTACACAGGCGAAGAATCTCGTAAAACAATAAAGGTGGGTACAAAGGGCACCCGGAGGGCCCCTGAACGTAGGGGCACACACGACGAGTGGAGGGGCCCCAACGTCAAGCCTTGTCAAAGACCTGTTTGTATTTTTATCTGTTTGTCGTATAAAATGTGTTTTGTAATTAATATTTTAGTTATTTGTATCACAAGTGTCAATGGCTCGCCTTCTATGAGACTAGCTTAGCACTAGACTAGCACAATATCTTATTTCGGGCTTCTATTGACATTCTATTGCGATTGACATTCTAATATAAATTAGAAGAGACCAATAGGGCGTTGCTCAACAGGGGTATGAACCCGAGACCTTATGATCACAATCAGATACCAACCACGCTACAACAGAGGCAGCCAATTTTTATAAATAATAATCTACCTACATCATTAAAATGTACGTTTTTATTATAAAAATAATTCGAACGCCCAAAAAGTATTTTCCTTAAATTTTAACGTACATTAGTTTCTTAGTATTGTTATGTTTTCGGTCACTTGAGCAGGGCATCGGGAAGCGAGAGATAAGTTAAGAAAACATAATTATTATTGACATGTGTAATGACTAATTACGTATTAAAGACGCCAATGTCCACGTGGCTTTGAACAAGTTGAAGGCTAAACAAACGCAAATATAATATGTTAAGTAAGAATCTTCTCTAAATAATTTAAAAATATTTCGAAAATAACTCTCGTCTGTTTGTCTTTCTCTTCGTTATACCGAAACCACTGGGCTGACTTGGATAAAATTTTAAACAAAGACAGTTTGAGGCCGAAAGCAGAACATAGTTTTTGACCCAAAAATCTTACGAAATCAATAACTAAGGATGTAAACAAGCCATATATAGCTCAATCGGACGAAGTTACGGACAGACACTACCGTAATATACACAAACTACTAAAGATACAGCCCCGCCCAACACAAACACAATAGCCAAATAGCCAATAACAAGCCTACTAGCTCTAAATAGCCCATTAAAGTCTCCTAAAAGCCTACATATCTAGATTAAAAGACAGACATTAGGCGCACCTGCGACTAATAATCGATCTCGCTGTAATGATTATGACATAATCGAGTGTTTGTAGGCGTAGAGGTTACAGTATCGCTCGTTAGAATAGGCTATAAAATTTATATGAGTTTGTATAGTTTGTGCGTAAGGGTAGCGTCATCCGTAGTTGGGTCTAGGGATTAGTTTAAAATAAACCTGATTTATAAAATTAAATGATCTTATACAATTTGTTGGTAGGTGTTACGTTTCATTTTCGAAAACGACTATGGACTAATTTTCTATTGTTATAGCTATTATATATTTTGTACGGAACACTTAACCCCGCCCCTAGCGGATGACTTAGGAACTAATTTTCTAGGTGAATTTTAAATGCCAAATCTTTGAACATTAGAAAATGATGGTTTTGGTCCTTAATTTATAGTTCTTTACATTTCGGAAACAAATATTTAAACTCCCTGTAAACAAGGCAGTTTTAATAGCCATATTAGATATGTAAATTAGATTTCTGTCACGTTTCACGTAACTTAGGAATTTCTTAGAAATGTTTCGATGTAAATTATTTCGCTTTCATATTTGATGTAGCATCTACTTATTCAATTTGTACTGTGAAGGTTATAAACAGATACAGGTGGATTAAATAATGAGATACAATAACTTTACCATTATTTAATGAAAACGTGTGAATATCTTGTAATTTTGATTTAAAATCGTGGGTGGGATGCTAATTCAATGCAGTGAATGAACACATGAATCAATTTTCGATACAATATAAATCGATTTAAGGTTAAACGTTTGCATATCATATTTATCAAACGAGACCAATAGCTCGATTCTCTACTACTATCGACTACCGACAACCGACCTTTCATCGAGAAATTTTGTATGAAAATCTGATCAGCGCCTCTGACGGGTGTCGTTGGAAATATTTTGGCAGTACATTCTAAATGTAAAATTTCGATAGCTAGCCGGTTGTCGTTGGCCGATAGTGGTACAGAATCGAGGTACAAAACTAAAAGTAGGACGTTTAATACCAAATTAATATCTTATCGTTTCTTTCCTACTTTTAATGATAACATAATACTTTGCCATTTAAACCATAATATGACATTAATATCCCAAAGAATATTAAATCTAGAATAAAATTGCAAAACATTAAAACCTGAAATAAATATTTTATTTTCTCTAGAAATTTCCTTGGCAATTCTTTAAAGGAGCGTGTTTAAGTCTCCTGCAAAATAACAATGCATTTTAAAAAGCTTAGATTTTAACAGATGGCACAAGAGCCGGGATACAACTCATAAAATAATGTATTTTTATAGTTCCATAGTTTCATGTGCAAAGATATGCAAGAATATTTAATTTTATGATTTTTATGTTTTAACTAGCTGACCCGCGCATCTTTGCTTGCGTCACATAGGAGAGAATGGGTCAAAATTTTCCCCGTTTTCGTAACATTTTTTATTGCTACTCTGCTCCTATTGGTCGTAGCGTAATGATATAAAGCCTATAACCTTCCTCGATAAATGGACTATCTAACACGGAAATAATTTTACAAATCGGACCAGTAGTTAGTGAGATTAGCGCGTTCAAACAAACAATCAAACAAACAAACTCTTCAGCTTTATAATATTAGTATAGATGTATGGTTACTTAGGTCCGCATTTTTCATAACAAACCTATAATAAAATTTTCAGCCAAGCACTTGGTGGGGAAGACACAAGCTCTTTTCTCGTTTAAGGAGAGACTCTTACATTACAAAAGTCTGTAACCGGCTGCAGTCAGACACTTGAACAAGCACATAAAATCTACTACAACAGCAGAACATTCTTAAAAGCTACTAAATACAGTTTAAGCAAAAGTTCTCCCGTTCCACTAGATCTAACAGTCTAGATTGAACTTGGTACAAATTACAAGTCGCGCAACTAACATTATACCGGCTAAAAGCGCTAAAGTAACTACAAGATACAGTACTGGAGTGGAATTGCATTTCAGACCTGTTTTCTAGCTCCCATAGATTTCCAAGACATTGAAATGTGGACCACTTATGAACGAGCGCAAAATAATAGAAATAAATGTAATGTCGTGTTTTGTTTATTGCTGGATGTTTTAGCTTATAAAGTTTTAATGCTTGGGTAGAAAAACTTAAATAGACTCAAGGCCCAACCTCTACGTAAAAACGTAGTCTAATGTAAAAAATGCAAGATTAAAATAAGCTCCACTAATAGGTACCTGGTTTCTATGATTGGCATTTTCTGCTGTATGAAAAAGCCAATTCTTGTTATTTAGACTGTAATGAAAAACACAAAATACACCAATTTCAGTTTTAGGTCAAATTGAATGCAGTAATTCTCATTTTGGCCGCATGTCATATTTAGTGACAAACATCTATATAATTGGCTCCCTAGTCTTTTTCCAAAATAAGGCAGTACTGTTCAAGTACAATTCAGTCTGTCCTCGTTAAATGAGATTCAGTGGTACTAAAAAGTTGGACAGAAACATAAGATACATGTCGACATACAAAAGCAAGTAAAACCGCTGGCGCCAATCTCATTTACCACTGAATAAAAGGAAAAAATGCGAAGAATACCCCGTAAAATAGTAACAGCACTTGTTCTAGTAAAAAAGGTATAAAAATCTTTAGCAGAATTCGTTTAGCTTTAACATAAAGATATTTATCAAAGTGAAAATAACAGGAACTATGATAGATTTTGTGTTCTTGAAAGTTTCGGATGATATTTATGGTATTCTCATAAAAATATCTTGCCAAAACATTCGCAAGTACGATGAGGATAGGTATTATAGAACTAGTGCTGACTTTTCCGTCGTCAGAAAACGTTGTTCGAGAAATTTCGTCAACGTTTTGACAGATTATTTAGACTTTTAAGAAATTAACTATCAGGCTGTAATCTATTCAAATAGTTTATACGGGAATGCACTACGTTTTATTGAAATAAAAATAAAATTGAAAAGCAAGATTTTAGTTACCTAACAGTTTCATTCTGTACAATGTCAAAACACATAGTAATAGACTCTTTTACTAGAGCTATTAGAAAACATCCACAACAGACGATGAACATAACATCTGTACAAGTCAGACCAATAAGAACATACCAGCAATCGACATAAAATAATCAACACAAACAGTTACATTACTAAAGAAAGAAAGCAGAAAGTAACTCAGTTTACAATAAAACTTGTATAGCAGTAGCCTCGAGGGCGTGATCAACACATGCAACACTCAGTTTTAACGACAAACAAATTGGAATATTCTCATTCTACCAAATAAATTGCTACAATTACGTTTTGGTGACCGTTCGCTTGAAAAACGAGGACGTTTTCGCTAACAAAGTTGTTAGGACAATTGGCTGATATACATTTGTAATGTATATCACCCAATTTGATCATTCGGAGTTATCAACTTTTCAATTTTATTATATTCCAGATTATATTCAGTTAGTTGTATAGTATTTTCCGTGAATACGTGTCATTGTTGGTCTTTAAAATTTAGACTTATCGAATTATTCTGATTGCTACTACATACATACCTACATGCATATATAAAATCGAGCCTTCTACTTATAGGGGTAGGCAGAGACTAGATAATTACTACTGCTATTATCTACTACTACTATTTTATAAAAAAATAATTAATATTTACTCATATTCTAATTTTATTTATCCCTAATACGAATATTGGCAGAGGAACCGTATTCGAAGAAGATGCACTGAGATTGAAAAAATACAAAACAGGAATTGACATCCAACATCAAAACGAAACAAAAATGTATCGGCACACCCAGAAGTCGAGCAAATCATAATATTTCACTTATAAAGCAATAGCAAATCAGTACTACCCATCTGTCTGTCGTACATCAATCTGGAAAACGTCGTGACGACTTTCTGAACGAGATCGGATGCGACACACGCCTGCCAATATCTTCGCTCGTAAAATACTTGGCCAGTTATTCGAAAATGCATTTTGCGATAGTAAACCTAGTTTTGGGGAGGAAAAACCTTTATGTTTTGCGATATTCTGATTTATGATGTTAGCTTTTGAGTTAGTAGTAGTTTTGCAGGCTTTTATTGCGGGAAAAAATAGCAGAGATTTGGAATGGAGATAATTTTGGCAGTCGTTTTATAGAGGATACAAATATCCAAGTTACATAACAGAGGAATCTGATATTTTGTTATATTCCTATCCAATGTTACACCTTAATAGTAATTTCTGGATTTGTTTATTTGATGTCGTCTACAACGATTATTTTTTAACTTAAGTTTCAACATAAAATAGCTAGACACAACAGAAAGAGAGGATTGAATAGAAATGAGGAAGACCTTTACCAAACGTTGAAACAATACGCTATAGAAGGCACTAAACTTTGTACTATACTGTACATTAGTATACGAGTCTCCTTGAGTTTAAACCACGTTTGCTATCCGTAGATTTGTCTCCCACCGCCTTTGATACCGCCTGTATTTCACGTGTCTTTTCGACGAATTTCGACGCTCAAATATTGGTTCCGAAAATCCACAAAACCAGTCACTGTATAGCAACCATTTCTATTCTAACCATCACTGAAAAACTACTGTCGACAGAAATTCAAAGGCTCTATTTACTTTACCGAATACATGTTACATAAACTACAATGTATTATAATTTTGCTTACCCAATATTGGGTCTTATATATCCATATTTATCAGCATAGAAATAAATCGGGGCAAAACTTGATTGAGGATTTCACCTCCTTAGGGGCCGAAAATGGTCCAGATTATCATCTCGATTTGGGACCCGAGGGAACTGGGCCGTAAACATCTTAGTCCCTTCCTGGGTTCGCGAGTAATAAATGACTAAACCAATACGGTTAAATTGGCCTAAAGTTGTACCTACCCCTTTTTGGATATACGACAAAGTTGAAGTTTAACTCACACGTGCGAATTTTCAACTGCTGTTCAATGTTCGTTATGAAGTGTAATATTATTCGCATGTTCTAGCGTAAAGGCATTCACGTGCAATGAAACAACAATTTTGAAACTGAATTTTGAACATTTTGTTTGAATACTGCCTGATATAAATCTACATAATATCGGATTAGGGAAGACTATGCGATGCATACATTTACGCATTCTCGGAACTGCTTATTTTAACAACTGTTGAACGTAATTAAAATTGAATTCTGAGCATTTTACTTGTACATTGCCTGCTATCTATGTCAGATTAGGTTACATTTCGACGCATTCATTAAGTATCACATGAGAAGACTTCCTCAGAGCAGAAAGTTTATCAGTGAGATTTACCAGATAGAGAACAAAATAACATGCAGTAATTTTGTAGAAATTTGATAGTTATTAACAAACAACAGGTTCAGAACAACATTTTAACAGGCGAACATATATGTTCTTGTTCGACAGCAAAGACATTCGCGTCACATATGAGACAGGCCCAAAAGCTATTATTCTCTGTGTTAGTAAGTACAAATATTGAATCTTATCGATATTGGTTTTCTTGGCAAAGTTGTTTCGCCATGAAAATTCATTTCAAATGTCTTTGAAACTTTATACCAGTTTCATCTAGTTGGTATTATTATTTACAACTCTGTGTTTCTGTACGTACATAAAATAATATGTGTCTAGCAGAGGTATATGATAAGGTGAATGACATACTGAGAGTACACATTTCGTAAGATATTTTATTTTAATATTGAAAAAGCACCGTATGCTCTCTCTTGGAATACGATCTATCACATTGTCAATTCAAAATCGCTTCAGCCTTCTTTACATGAAAAGGACACACATAATTACTGTATTAATTGCGAATTATGGTGTAATAAGTATGACCAATTTACTGACTAATCATAATCGTATGCTATAAATAAGAATGATTACCAAAAAATATAGTCTAAACATTTAATTAGTACGCGATATTTTTTTAACTTAGTGACCTACAAAGCAGTGATAATTCTATCATAACAATTATTTTCTCGTAATTCTTAATTTATCAGACCCGTTTAAGAGAAACTCCTCAGCCCTGATATTATATTAGTATGAAAACAAGTTTACTACATTTTTATCTTTAAAAATGTTATCAATATTTTACTTATTTGCGTAAAAGATGTAACTAATTAGCATACGTGACGTCAACGACAATTCAAAAGAAAATTAATGATTTGATCACTTTTTATTACTAATTGTATATTGTTATAATATATACCCATTGATAATGAACTACTTGTGTGTCAAATCGGTTTACTGCAAAAACAACGGGTTATTCCCGCTCGGTAACACCCTTTCGTCAACACTGTTGACGATTGGGAAAAAATTTTTCGTTCGTTCAGTGTCCATGAATACTGAGTTTTTATTTTTAAATATGAAATGAAATAAAACATGTCATGGATTTTTTTAATTGTTTTAATAAATTATGTTAGATCTTTTCAAACAGAATTAACACGGAAATTATAAAGCTGAAATAACCTCAAAAAATTATGCGTTTGATTATTAATTATTATCAATATGGTATTTTAGGGATTTAACCAATATGCAATATAAAATGTTATAATTTCATTTGAATTTACTTCCAATCCTCTATGGATTATTTAGTCGCTCTATAGTAATTAGTTAGGTGTACATTTGTTTGTTTCATATCTACAATAATATAGTGAATAATTTCAATTAATTTTCAATCTTCTGCGAAATTATTTAGTCGCCATAAACTAATCAGAAATAGATTTTTTTCATTGATGTAGATAACAGCAGAATACATATAAATCGTACTTATAGTGTTATTGAAAATCCTTGATTCATCCATATGCAAGGACATTCACATTTCACATGTTTAAATAAATAAAATATTGTTTAAAGCATATTTATAGCGATCAAACAATACAGGTTACATTTTAAATGCTAGAATATATGTTATTTTCATTTCACCGTGTTTCACGGCGCGCAAATATTTGCACTGAAAATGCAAATGACGCTTGACGAAAATATATTGGTCGTGTTTTATCTATAAAAGGATGGGAATCATGAATTTATTGGTTATTTTTTCAGTTTTTTCGTAAATAATATTTGTATTAACTAGTAAAAAAAAAATGTCTTCCAGATTTTTTACTATTATCCATACTACCTATCCATACTAATATTATAAATGCGAAAGTAACTCTGTCTGTCTGTCTGTCTGCTACTCAATCACGCCTAAACTACTGAACCAATTTGCATGAAATTTGGTATGGAGATATTTTGATACTCGAGAAAGGACATAGGCTACTTTTTACCCCGGGAAAATGACGCATTTCCCGGGAAAATTCAGGTGGCGAACAAAGTCGCGAATAATCATTATTTTAATGACATTGAATTAACAAAATTCCGTTGTCATGGCAACTGTTTTAATGGCGGATATGCCTTAGCGCGACTTCGTTATATTATGAGATATAAATAAATTTGAATATTTTTCGTAAAAAAATATATATTTTATATCATCACGCTACGACCAATAGCTGCAGAGTAACAGTAAAAAGTGTTACAAAAACGTGGAAAATTCTGACCCATTCTCTCTTATGTGACGCAAGCGAAGTTGCGCGGGTCAGCTAGTATATCTATAAGGATAGAACTAAGATAGTTTATTCAACCATATCATGTATAATAGAAGTGTTTGTGTATTAGGCTTTGAATTTAGCTTTAATAAATTCATAATGCTTAATTTTTACGGTAATAGAAAAAATTTAAGCATTTACGTTACGCATTTTTTCTTCATTTGTTTTCGTTTCGGCGCATGTTACACGTTTATAACAAGCTTATTACCTTATTATTATAAACCAAGTAAACACGAAACTTTAAAACATATCAAAGTATACCCTATCTGCCCAAAAACACTTCAACATTTAACCCAAATGTTAGTTAAAAACTAGGTTCGTAACTACTAAACAATTTACAAAATCCACTACCCTTTGAATATCTAGACCCCGAGGCCTTTCAAGTTTAAGACTATGACTTACCTAATATAGTTAGACAGACTTGTTAAGGCTCTCAAATAAGTCTAGCCGGTTCTTGAAAAGGTTATACTATAGTTGAAACCTTTGACGATGGGTTGTGACGTCTCCGTGATTTGCTTTGTGATGTAATTGTTAGTGTCAATGAACTGGGTTTAGACTGTTTTAGGGAAAATGTACTAAGAAAGGTACTTGACATAAAATAGAGTTGCTGGGTGGGGTAAAGGTAACGCAAATGTAGTAGTGGCGTTAGTGTTATGGAAAATCGGTTTTTGACTAGTAAATTTAGTTTTTATTTATGATGACTAATGTACTATTTGTTTTTAATGACTACTTGATAGAATGGAATTAATCATTTTTATACATTAAAGAAGAGCAGGTAGTCTCTTTATTTAACAACGAAGTAATTATTAAATTTTAGATTTTTATACTAAAAAAGGTTTCTTGAACTACGACTTTACTTTCGAGGAGGAAACCAGTGATATAATCCTTTGCCCAATAGTTTATGGATTATAAAATATTAACTACCAAAAGTACTTTACTAAAAGCCGAATCATCATTAATTCCTTTCCTTTACAATCGTTACAGCTCTTACAAAAAAAACTCTCACATTCTTCTTGGTGTTTTATTTGAGAATATAAACACACAAAGTCCAGTGTGGTGCAGTCCATGTTCGTGCCATAGTTCATTCGACGGCAGATGTGACCACCTGAGCTTCATTTAAATTTTACACCACTGTGGCCTACGTCGCCCATCTATGATTTACGACACAGACGTATATTTAGAGTTTTAAAACTACATTTTGTAATAAATCAAAGAGAATTTATAAGTTGCACGTTTGGATTTACCACCTCCTAGTAAATAAATTTCTACGTAGGAACTTTTGATATTATTTATATTGCACTGATTGTTTGAAACTATGAAACTACTAAAACTGAACTGTTCGAAACGACGAAAATGGAAATCTATTGTAGGGAAACTGAAGTTACACATCACAGTACTCGAATATTATACCAAAGTTCATAATTATAAATAGAATATGCTCAAAATGACGTAAGCAAACTTGCCCCCGGTATACAACCGCGAATACCACTACAATACAAACAAACTACTCCCACGCACTTGAAAACTGTCCCAAGAAAAGATATAAAACAATCCCGCAGACAAAACTCTCGAACAGGTTGACCTATATCCGAGATCAAATACTCAGTTATTCAGTACATAGCCCTATATAAGTCTCGAACAAGTCTTATATCTTATTTACTAAGTAAAGGTTTACCCTTCAACACTGAGATGCCCTTTTGTTTAACTTTCTAAGATACACTGGAGGGCTCGTAACATAAATCAATCCATCTGACGTAGTGGGAATTGCTTTTTTACGATCTACCCCCGTAACAAGGAACCGCGAGGCAACCAAGCTGTCGTATTAATATACTGGAGAAAGTATTGCGAGGCGATTTTTGAAAATATCTGCAAGGAAGCTTGGATAGTGATATACGATATCACGTTTTGTTCCCACGTGGTACTATAATAAGATTAAATGAAAATCTTTTGACGTACTGTATACTTTAGGGATTGGAAGTTTCGCGCAAAATTACTCTGTGATTTTTCATCTTATATGCTAGTCTTTAATACCTGTAGGTATTTCCCAAATTTTTAATTTCTCTTTTATTTTACTCTATTTTGTGTAAATAAATATCTATACTTTCTAAATTAAAATAAGTAAATAGCATGTCCCTTCTGTGTATTTTTTTAAATACCTATAGATTTTATTAGGAGTTATTTATATTTTACATTGGATTGTACATAACTATTTACCACCCAACCAGTATAATTCGCAATAGTTCCCAAAAAAAAACAGTTTTGTAGTAAAGGGTTTTGCATCCACACTATTCTTTACAACTGTCATACGTGGCTCTCATCTCCAGTTGTATTCGAATGAGATTCGAGCGCTGGGGCCAATTCCGCTTGTGGCCAACACTCGCACAGCGCTATTATATTTTGTATTCGTAATAAAAAATTGTGAGCACCGTTTCCCGAATAGGTATGTTTTGTATTTCGAGATTGCATTTGTTTAATAGAAAACATTTGGGTAATGTTGCATTCGTTTGAAATGTGTTTCTTGTATTATATTTTTATTTTATTGTTAATGTACTTTGGTATATAAGGAAGAGATTGTTTGCTATATATGTCGGGAAAACGATAACATTCGTTCGTAGAATAATAACGTGAGAGTCAATTCAAGTTATGACATAACATTGTAAGTTGCAGACGAGTTGTATACTCGAAACTCTCCGGGAAAATTAAAAAACGTTGTATTTAAATCAACATATCAACAATACCAAAATTGGAAACCTGTATAGAGCTTATAATGTATCCGTAAAAAGCAATCAATACTGCTGCAGTAGTTTGAATCAAAAGTTGCCTAATAACTTCAACTAACTTACGCATTTCTAATCTATATGATTTCAATACGATTGAGTAAAAAGTATCTCATGTGTCAATCCTTATCCAAAAAATCCGTTTGGTACTTTTGTTTGACTATTTACTAATCTGTGCTTTTGGTGATTGTCATTCAATATGACAAACATAAAAAGTACGAAATAAAAAGGAAAACTATTTGCTTTTAGTCAAAGCCCTATAAACCTATAGTAACTAGCTCTAGTACGTCTCAATACACAAGCAGCTTACAACTAACCAGAGTCTATTAACATATCGCCACGTGGAGTTTGTGCTCAAGTTTAGCGCCGATGTTAATCGGTGGGCAAGACTTCGCACCGGCTAGATCAATCGTGGTCCAAACTTGATCTTCACTGTAATTACTTACTATGCGACAAATAATCCGATTATCCCGATGTAAAATTACTCGTACTAAATTGTTAGTCGATTCATTATATTATACTTACGAGATATTGATTTAATTTGATGCAGCCAATTGTTTAATTTTAGATGAACTACTAGCTTATGGACTAGTTTCAGAATTAAAAATTTGTTTACTTACACATTGAAGTCGTATTTCAAAATGAAAGTCTGCCACGAATAAATAGAATAAATTACCTGAAACAAAATAAAACAATAATGTAATGAATTTATTTTACAATCCAGCGATATATAAGTATTTTGTTTGCTCTTATGTGTATCTCACAGCTGAGCAAAAGCCCTTTTCTACTTAAGCATACTATCGGCACCAATCGGCGTCTAAAAAATATATGGTAAAAAATAAGACCCTACCACATGACTCCCCAATTTGAATTCTTCACGATTAATTGATTCAAAACAATTTGCAAAATCTACAAGCCGGCGCAATGTATCAACAGTAATATAGCAATTCTATCTATAGTTCTAATGTTCTTCTACTTCATTTGTTCAATAAACATTGTTGCTTAAACTCTCGATACAAATCAGTGGTTTACGATTGAGTAATCACTGTAATAGTTGAACGTGTATATTTACATTGTATTGATATTAGTCACTTCAATGTGGGAAGTGACGGAGGCGTAAGATGATGAGATTGGGTGAATAGATATTTAGAAATTGATTATTAGTTTATAGGTTCTTGAAAGATATGTAGTATACTGACTTAAATCTGCTAAAAATACAACAAATTTTGAAAGAAAATTAGGCAGTAACGATCAATGCGTTCTTTTTAAAGGTGTTCTTGTTTTAGTTTACACATTTGGTGGCACAGTCACTTACAATTGATACAAATGCTTAATAACAGCTTATTCTAATGTGTAAGTTCTGTATTATTGAAGTGTCTCAATGCGTATTACACACAAACGTTAAATTTTTTTCATCTTGACCCAACTAATGCCGAGCACATTATACTGATTTTACAATATTAGGTACAAAAGTATTGTTCACAATTTAACTATACATTTCAATTGCATTCTCGTTAATTGTCAATATACTCATATAATTAAGAAGATTTCAATCGTAATATAATCCACCTCACACAGAATATCTCGCACCGAAATACTCCAAATCTATCGATTCAGCGGTACGCAAGCAAGGATATAACTCCACATAACTTACATATCCGCTAAGCTACTGAATAAGTTTCATGTTTGTCTTACGTTCTCGAAATATACCCGCCACTGTTACAGTTGCAGTTCGAATTCATTGTGAATAAAGTTTCCTATGCGAATTTCTAGGGATGAATCTGATGGATTAGTTTCACTTAATAGTTGGTTGTATGCTGTTGAAGTTGCATGTGTTAGAGAAAATATACTCTGAGCTATCTTTGAATATGTAACCCACAGTAACGTTATTCTCTATCACTATCGACTGTCGACAACCGGCTACCGAGATATTTTCTATGAAAATATGACCAGCGCCTTTAGCGGGTGGCATAGGAACTAATAGTTTCAGTATTTTTCAAATGTCAAATTCTTAATCGCGATGATCAATCGATTCAAGAACGAAGTTACGATTAAAAATGATTAAATATAGAAAAAAATATTAAATTGTTTTAATTTTGAAATGTTAAAAGCTTGATACAAAGTCGATATAAAAATCTTGTTCTCGATTGTCAACAAGATAGTTCGTTGGCTCATGATCATTTCAAACTTAGCTGAAAATTGTAAACTGTTGTGTGACGTCACCAGTGACGCAATTTAAGACGGTAATTCTTAGAAACTTTTTGTGGAAAGTACTTGAGAACAATAAATTACACGTACGTAATTGTTCTTGGTAAAATACTAAAAGGTCATAGGCATACATTATTCCTTAATTACAGCAATAACTTATAAAACCACCCACCAAAATAAAATTAATGAACTTTACACACTAAGTCGCCGACCCGCCGATATATGTCGGCGACTCGATGTCAGCGGATTTAATTCAAAGGCATTTTACAACTCACGGATATGATTTTATAAAATTAAATAGTCGCTGGCATTAAGCTGTCGGCATAAAATGTCGGCGAGTCGGCGACTTCAATGTGTAGACTTCTTTAAAGGTATTATTAAGAAGTAATTACAGTCACGTAAGAGTAATATTTCTAAATGTCCTTGACTTTTAAGCTAATTAGTATTCAACTACTTACAGAGTTATTATTTCTAAGAATACCGAGTGCTTATTAAATTCAAGTGAACAAGAAAGCAACTGAATAAATAATTTTCAGTGGAATTATTAAATTTCGAGTTGTAATTGTATGTTATTGTAAAGTTATCTTCTGTTTCATTTTATTTGTATGTAGACACTAACTATTCATTGCGGTGCTACTTGAGTAGATTTTGAGTACGGCAAAAAGATACGGATAAAAGGTAAATTTTGAGTTTGACTCCAAGACAGACTAGTGGAGCGATATACCACTATCGACTATCAACAACCGGCTTCATATCGAAATTTTGTATGGAAGACTGATCAGCGGTATTAGCGAGGCCCGCGGTAATTATTTTTTATATATTGCGTACCTAGCTTAATTATTTTAAGCCTAAGAATAATTAATATTAATATAATAAGCAAATTGAAGCCAGTAATTTATTAGACGTTTATTAATGGAATACTTGATGAGGCTGTAACTGCTTCCCTCAATATAGTAACCGTGTAGAAGAAATCAATTTTCAGGTCAAAAAATCTACCTTACATTTTAATCCTACATTCAATATTTTATTTTTTACAAGCGAAGGTTCTACCTTAAGGGTGCGATGAAAGGTCTCCCAGTAATGATGTGCCTGGATCAAAAATATAATACAAAAGCCTGTTTCTTTGAGAACTAAGGACCTTTAAGACATCAACATGGCTTTATTAAGTGAAAACATCGCGAATCTCAAGATATTTTTCCCTTTTGTTTTTATAGTTATGATGCTTCTCGTTTACGTAAGAAAATTCATGTTTTGCGTTGGAATATTTCGTTTAAATTATGTTGTCAATGTGGACTACTTGACACGAAAATTATACGATAGTATCGGGTATTCAGAATCGCTCTCCGTGTTGCCAACGCATTGCCAACCGAATGAAGACGCAACCGCAATGCAATTCGTTGCAGATTTACATACTTGAAACTAAAACTACACCTTTTTTGTGCACAATTCAGTGGATAATATACTAATCTTTGCAACTTTTACACTAAGGTCTTAATATCTGTCCCATAATACGCGGTCATTCAAGAACTTTATCGTGTTCGAACACAAATAGCTCAACTAACCCAACATCAAGTTCTTCAATACTCTCTTTATTCAAACAAGCCTGGAGGAAACGCAATACAAACACGTTCCGTAGAACGCAAGGAAACAAACAGACAATATGAAGACGCAACTGATACTCATCTTGTATGAAGAAGATGAGAAGTTTATAGACTAGTAGATATCCATTTGAATACTGGCTTATCGCCCTGGTTTAAAATATTTTATTTATATGCTCTAGCCAGAATCTATTATGTTGTCGAATTATATGCAAATTCGTGTAGTCGTTTTTCCACATAAAATGTCCAACAAAGCACTCTTCACATTTATGATATAGCATAAGTCAATTGAGTATGGATAATTGTGTATTCTTAAATAAAACTATAACTATTAACTTTTCACATTATCATGTGGCTGCTTATCTTTACAACTACTTCTCAGACAAAACCAATATTTGATGGAATCCTCACATCAAAATTGTGGTCTAATATTTGATGTTCCTAATTTGCACGTTTGTTAGCAAAGTTATATAAAAGCAATAAAAAACATTAGTGAGAGTCAAATAAAATGTTAAACTCAAAAACACGGTCGCTAAATCGAGCTCTTCTGATCTTCAAATTAAATGGAGCATTTGATCCACGCAATAAAGATTTTATGGGCGGAAGAAAAAAATAGAGCAAGCAGCCTTGGGAAGTAAAGCGAAACCGCAGAATAAACGTATGGAACCTATCTTCTTTACGAGTATTGCGTGTATCGGTGACTGTTGTTTTATAGGCTTAGCTGGGAATAAATCAATTGGAATCGTGTTGGATGGGCTGTGATGAATTTTGGCATAGGAGTTGATTTTTTGTTGGTATGGTGTGTTTTGGAGAAAGAGGGCCTTTTGTTATGTGTTACGTTGTCTTATGCGAAGAGTGTTGTAATCATTTTGTTTTTTTTTGCACTAGCAAATAATTGTTAAACGGTAAGTGGTACAGTCAATAAACGTCAAATAAATTGACGATATGAAATACTTGTTAAAAGTTTATGAAATAAAACGTATTTGACTTTGACTTGACTTTGAATGTGTTAGAAAAATGTCAGTTACTAGTAAGAAAATTATTACTGGCAAATATTCTGTGATTCCATGAATTAACTTCAGGATAACGCCTTTATTCCAAGAAAATATCAGTTACCCAATCACGAAATATACACGAATAACCGAACGTTCCGTAACCGTGTCTAAATTTAAACCGACACCCACCTACAAACTCGACATCCTAGAACACCAAAGGTAAAGCCAATCAAATAACACTAACAAAGTAAATGAACATTTGCCCACATTCTCACGAAGGTAAATTAATCACAAATTGGAAGGGTGTATTACCCAACAGCCCCTAACAGCGTGGAACAACGTAACACGAAAAACCCAAATATAATGTAACTAAATCTATGAATGTTGTTTTAGGTTTTTGGAGAGGAAAACCCAAGGTTTTCGATACCTATGAAAATTTAATTTTGAAGGTATCAAGTTTTAAAATAAACATTTAAACGATCGATGTGTTGAATGTAATAATAAAGATTGACTTTTCATGGGAAATGGTTTTTTTTTATTGTATTATTGTTGCACAAAGGTCATGTATATTTAAAGTCGAATAATCTTTTGGGTAATTTCAAAGGTCAAAAAGAAAAGGTTAAGTGATAATCGCACTCAGTTGATTTATTAAATGAAGCGGAGTATCATCGATTCTAATTTAGGATTCGATCTTGTCGGCTACAATACTGAGGTAAGTTGCCCTTGGCGCGTCCTGTCAATAGCGCGGTACCACACTGTCACTACGCGTCCATGCTTAGGTCATAGAAAGGTCACGGTTCAGACAACACTGGTAGCGTCCTATAACCCTACACTATAATAGAGAGCATTGTATGCAAGGTTTACTGCTGACGGAGGTATACAAAATTCACAATTTTGAACATCAGTGACCCGCATTCTTACGCAGCTGATGATAGCCTGTTTAATAATATTAGTTTATTTTAGAAATACGCAGATATATTTAGCATAATCTGAGTAGATCTTGCCTGGACATGGCTTTCCACTAAGTTATCGGACTATATTATGTATTCTAAGGTGAAAGTCAACCTTCAGGCGTCATTGATGACCTTGAGAACCAATATAAGCAAATAAATCGAATCGTACGGACGAATCGATAATGTTCGAATAAGTATTCCCAAACCAATGACAACATCACTAAATTCTATTTTAACTTTACGACAGCAAAGTTTACAGTGTAAAGTCGATCTATCTGTTTGCATTTTTCTTTGTATTCCCACAATAAAACGTAACGAAAGCGCATGAACGAAGCGCAAATATACGACGGACGTAAACTAAGAAACGTTCAAGATTTCACCGTAGGGCTGTCGAGAGATTTTTGCAGTTTTACTCATGCTGCACAATGGCTATGCAAATCGTCTTGGCTTACAACTGGATGGATTCTGACCACGCTAAATCCTTTGCGTATGTGTACTTTGAATACATTTTTTGAACATGGTTTTTTCTTTGAAGTTAACCTTTACTAATACACCTATAAGATAGAGAGAGAGAGTTAGTTGTGGACACTGCTGGACTTAAATTATAGATTTATAAATAGTGCTTCACGTTTTATATCGAAAAACAATATTATCACAATCAAAAACCAAATTTAAAAGCTTTGAATTTCTTCACACAAAAAGAATATTAAAGCACAAAAAATTACGTAACCAAACCACATCTTCACCAGCCCTAAAGCTGTAAACATCTTTATAGCGGCCATACAAAGACGCAACGTAAATAAAATATAAAAAAACGCGTATCTTCTTCACAAAATACGCTGTGACGAGCGTATAACTAAGGATCAGGTGTGGCCGACCGCGATGCATGATTAATGCCACATGTGCACGCTTTTAACACATACCCGGCCCGGAATATATTAATTAATCTTATCTGCAAGTTTGATACAAAGCTTTGGATACGTTGAACTTGGGTTTATTAATGAAAGAAGGATATTTCTGCGTTTTGATGTACGGTTAATGGTATTAAGGTCGTGTGTTTGATGTGTTGGCTAGACTTTGCAGATGATCCAATTAAATTTTATTTCATATCTATTGTTAATATTCTCTTATGTGAGTAGGAATAACCTTAAAAAAAAAAGATAATGATTACCATAATAATATGCTCTTAGTAATCTGTAAGTCAAACTGCTATTAATGGGTGTGTTAAGGCTTTTCATTTGACGGGTATACTAGTAAGTAATGATTATGTCTAAAACGACTGGACTTTTTTGTTTATAAAATGGTGTTTTGGTAGCTGAAAAATCTGGTGTTCTTTTTCACAATTTCTATATTGTATTTAGTACAAACAATTTTTCCATAAAATATCTTGATTTACCAAACGTAAGGTCAAACACTCAAATAATACACGAACATAACAGCCGCATAAATTCTCTAAAATAAAAGCCTTACACCCTAGCTGACAAGTCAACACGCATGAAAAATATCCGCCCCTAATCCTCCTAAGGGTGGGAAACAGAAAAGGCTTTTAGGTACAATGACGTCACTAATACGCATAGTTTAAACCCTTTTTTTGAAGGTCAAGGTCGGATTTACACTTGACCTTTGAAGGGCAAATTGAAGTAGTTATTTTTTTTGTTAAAAAATGAAAATTTCTATAAAACTATATAAGAATACTTTTGTTTGGCGAAAAGGTATATTGTGTATTTATTCCACGTTTATAATATTGTTACTAGGGCAGATTTCTAGCCAATTAATTTTGGTTTTAAGCAATTTAAAATAACATGGCAGCGTCTAATATGACTTACAATTCTTTTGAGCGATCATTTGACTTATATGTTGTTTGACTAAAATGGGGATCAATATCATGTGGAAGAGAAAATGAAAGTAAAGTAGTTATGATTGTACTTAATGTTTGATGTGATTTGAAATAATTCCATTACTACTTAAACAGTTCTATGCAGCATAAAAACACATAAATATCTTAAAAATCAATACATCTCGTATTCATTGTTTGTAGTGATTACAATACATCGAGACATAGGTAACGAAATCCTTAGAGGCGGCACCAATAATCCGACAGTGAATGGAAGGAAGCCATTTGCACCGTTAAAAGCGAGGCATTTCCCTCGGGTTTGTTTGATATCGGATCAAGGTGGTGGTGACCATGTGTTTGGGTGTTCACGTATAAAATTACAAGGGTATTAGAGTTCATACGAACCATTGCATCACCTGTGGATAAATATTGATTTTCTTAACGAATGGAATTATGACAGAATTTGGCACATGTTCTTCTTCTTCTTCTTAGCGTGTCGATGGCAATCAAATTATAGTATATTACTAAAACATAAAATAGTTTGTGACACTTTCTGTCTTGCTATACACTGCCAGCCCAGTATTCAGCTACGTGTACAGCTCATAAGGTCCTGGTATGAGCAAGAGTCAGGGCACTCTGGGCATGTCAACATGTGGCTCATGTTTTAGTTTGCCGTCACTTAGGCTACCGAACTGTTTTTCGATTCATAACGCAATCTTAGTACTAAGACTCAGTTATACTACTATTCTCAATGTTCTATGGTAATTTTCAGAGATAGGCGTATGTTTTGCAAGATATGGACTCACTTAAGCTTTACTTGTTTGGTTACTAAGCAATTTAGTTAGTTTAAAGTCTTATTCAGTAAATTTTTTGGGGTGTAAATCTTCTACTGATGGTTCTAAAATAGAATTTTTATACTCATGCCTCGAGTTATAATGTGGAAAAGGTTTAGTTTTTACGCTTACTCGCTTAATAAAAGTGTACATATATTGATAATATCTAATACCACGCAAAGTTCTTCAGACGAAATGTCCATCTACAAAAAACACTAGTACTTACAATATAAAGAAACATAATGAACAAGGTACAATTTCAAATTAAAGAATGATTCGTTAATGAAGAATTTTCACTTAATTAAGTTGCCAACTTGGAGTTCACAAACGAGACACGTTCGTGTTCCGAACTTACTTCAACTTAAATTCAATTAGTATACGGCGGTAGCAATATCTTATAAAAATAAGTCTTAAAGTCATAAAAGCAAAAATCATCGTATTATTTAACTGAAACAAGGGGGCTATTGTGTATCCCAGTTGACAACTATTTGGGTAATATTAGGGTGATTAGTACGTTACTTCTAAACAGCATGTACTGAGTGGCTATGAAATTGTCGTTCACTATGTATCAATTGAGATACACATTAAGCATGCAGGTGGAAAAATCAAACCACATGTTTATTCTTTTTAATCTTAGTTAGTGCTTGAAAGGCGAAAAAAAAAGCTGTTTAATATTCTTAGAAGTCTTTCTGAGTCCGTATTGATAGACTAGTATTAATTTGGAAGCACCGTTTTAAGATCCGTACGGACCTTAGATTAAGGATTCAGTCTATGACTGTGCCCGTAATTTGATATCATAATAGTAACTATATACGTTCTCTGCAATATAAGCTTCCAAAAGGTCATATTTTAACAAAATCAGTACAGCAATTCAGTCGTGACAGGGTAACAAACAGACGAAATTATCTTTTTTGTTATATTAGTATGGAAATATTTACCTACTAAAGGGTTTTTGTAAGGCAACCCTCTGACTGGCACATGTCATCTGTTCTAGTAACGCTAAACAATAAGAAAAAACATCACCTTTCTTCTCAGTTGGGTAAAAATAAGGGAGAAATGACAGTGATGTGGGTAAAACATGTTTAAATGCTCGACGAATGTCCAAAATCCTTTACCCATGAGTGACAGATGTCATTTGATTCATTGATCTTTTGCCGCTAATAAAATGAAAAAGGCTGAAAGAGAGGCAATTGAAACTAAAAATTATGAAAAGGTTGTACGCAAGGACGAATTGAACTCATGAATATCAAACTTCGGAAGACTATTAATATGTTTTTGAGAAAAACAAGACTTTCATCTTTTAAATGATAATTTGTCATTAAAAATTTGCAGACTCGGGCAATTTGCTTACAACGATGTAGGTAATTTTCGATTTCCGAAATATCAAGCAATACAAGACAAAATACATGTAAATACAAAAAGTCCAACGCGAGAGTTGAAAAACATGAGATTAATACTACAAGTACATTCATTAAAAATATTTCCAGACTACATGACAGGATAATAAAAAGAAAAACATATGAACATATGTGAAAATTTCTACGTTATAATAAATAATCATGAAAGGTTGGATATTAAATAAAGAATTATGAAAAATAATGCTGTAGCGACATCGGTTTTGTAAATGTATTCATGAACAGGGACGTCCCATAGACCACCATGAAGAATGGCCCTGACGAAATATTGTTCAAAGCACCAACCCTGTAAACACCTCGTTTAACACATTTTTTATGAGAAAATATATTCCATGACGTCCTGTTTTTGTTAATAAATATTAAACAGCAAATTAACGCGGACTTTTTTAACAAGTTCTTTTTTATCTTTATAGAGGAATGTATCTTCACTTTACTTGTATGTATTTCAGGTTTATTTACTGTTACGATACGACTCGACTGCCATCTATCGGATACAATACGAAACTTTCTGTTTCGACCGATTTTCGTACCCTGAGATTATAATTGGCTTTAATCTTAACAACTATTTGTTCCCTTTAACAACTAAACTAAAATTTAATCCTGCATTCAAACAAAGGTGTAACAAAAAAGAATATCCAAAAAAACTAACCAAACCTGTACGTGTACCCACTACAACAAATTGCTGCACCCTAACGTTAAAAAAGGAACACTTATATTGTCTAATACATTGCTTCCTCTGTACCGAGCTAAATAACAAACGTCGGAAGCCAACTGTCCATGAATCTCCATAAAAGTGATTGCCACAAGAGTCCCGCTGCAATACTGCACCTACATCTTCGTATGCACAACATTTTATATTTACAAGAAGATGGCGAGCGGAATAACTTTTCCTATTTTCTTTGCCACCCATTGTTTATAGTTTAACGCGGGATTTAGGATTACATTTTGAAGTGAAATATTTTGTTGTTGAACTTAACGGATGGTGAACAATGTTTATATAGAAGAGTATATGTTTTTGTAAATCACCGATTGAGATGCGATAAAATATTGAAACACAAAAACACATAAGGTTTACGATGGTGTTAATGAGTGATAAGATTGTAAGATCAGTTTTTTTGTCTTGGTTTTTAATTAAAAGAATAAGAATAAACTTTATTTTCAGATTTTCTTGCATTTACAATATTCATTATTCATACAAAGGAAAGAGTTCCAGTTTTGTGGGAATTTCATGAAAATTTGATCAATTATACCGTAGTCTGAAAATTTCGAAAATACACGTTTTTTCTAGTTTTCTGCGTAACACAGTACTACCAACTCTGTTGATCTACCAATCACAAGTTTCTACCATAAAACCGTAATAAATACCTAAAATACCCACAATTTTAAGGAGAATTTTCCCAACACTTGAGCTGTCAACGATCGAGTGCTATAAATTACGTCAAAGACCTTTGACCAGCCCACGATGCTTCACAAACAAGACGTGTTCAATTTAATTGATACACACAGCGTGGGCTGCCCTACCAACTACTAACCAACTATTGCACCAACTGTGCCTATTACTAAATGGATTAGGAATTTGTATAATCAATAGATAGGCACTTGATTTATACTCAAAAAAAAAGTAATGCGAGGACAAATGTGATAAAAAAATATTTACGTAAATGTGGTTGGGATTTCGACCCGATTATGAGGCTCAAAGTAGCTAATAGGTAACTGTTATCAGGCTTTAAGTATCTGCGTCTATATCATGGCTATATTTGACATAAACAGGCAGAAGAGACCTCAATAAGTCCTCAACAAGTAGCATTTCCCCTATAAAATAAAACGACACAAACCTTTTACAAGCGAACGACGACCAGATGAGATGAAGACTTTTATTTTCTCCACGACCACACGATAAAGACGTTACATCAAAACTGAACTGATTTTCCAACAATTTCCAAGGGTGAAGGAAAATAATGTAAACTGTACATTACCGTGTTCATAGGAAGTTCACATATCCGTTTCCGTTCAAACAGTTCCATTTACAGCTTCTTCAATATATTGTCATTTTCGTAGTAAGTTTTATCGTAAAGTTGTCTTTTAGTCCGTATATATGAGTCTGTAACGGCACAAGTTCGTGAGAGACTTGAATAAATCGATGGCAAATACGAATATCTAGAATCTGTTCTTGAACTGTGACATTTGAAATTCAGAAAGGATCTTTTGTCTGAGAAATAGGCTATATTTCAGGTTAGAGAAATACTGACTTAATAGATTGTAGCACTTGATCAATGTGGTTGAGAATATCGTAGTGCTTTCGTAACTGTTTCAAGATCTAAAGACTGTAATAGAATAGAAGCTTTGTCAATTATTGTGTTAAACTTTTCATTAGTTATAGAGCAACATGTTGTACTTAAGAAATATTTTGGTGCGACATCGTTGTTAATTGATTCGCAAAGGCTTCAATAATAATTTTGATAGATCATAAATTTAGCAGTTTTGTCTTGTATTGAATAAATAAATGTGTAATGTCTAGTGCAAGAAAAAACTAAATAAGATGTGGCTATCTATCTCAACACAGGTAATATTATTGGAATAATCGAAATACGAATATAAACATTTATTAGTATTCCAAGAAAAGATAAACACGAGTAATTGGATTTAGGATTATTCTAAAAGTACTGCTGTATCAGTACCTCAATTCTCTATCACTATCGACGACAACCGGCTAGCTATCAAGAATTTTTTTATATAAAATTCTGATAAGCGCCTGTAACTGATGTCGTAAGAACTATTTTGGTCGTAAGTACATTGTCAAAATTTCGATACTCGACAGTACCGACTGTAGAAAATTGCGCTACAGAAAAAAAGTCGTACATAGTTTCAAAGTACAAAATCAATCATTTCCCTAATCCCAAAGCAACCATCTGTGCACCTTCGATTTTGCAAAGCAACCAAAAAAATATCTTTCTTCAAATCCGAAGGTGTCCGAAGGGCATTCCCGTTGAACGTTCGGTAGTGAAGTAGAAAATGAATAGCCATAACAGTTAGCGTTAAGAGGCAGGTCGTCCCTCGACAGCTGCGAGGCTACGGGCCGCATAAATCTATGGTACCCTCATTTTGTATACGGTGCAAGTCATGGGAGATCCGAACATATGTTGCTGTCTCCCTCTTGCAAAGCGATGTGCTGTGAGAGGGACAAAGACAGGACAATGATTAACTAGATTGCTGAAACTATTGCTTTGTTTAATAGTGGATTTGTGGAACGATAATGACAATAGAAGGGAAACAGACTTTACTTATTTTCAATCCCTTGCCTCCATGTCCCTAAAGTGTTATAAGATAAGAAAACAAAGCTTAAACAATGACTATCCAAAACTCTTTAGTCCAGTGTTAGGTAGAATTTTATACATAGAACTGCATGCCGCCGATTCCATAGAGCATAAATTGAAAAAGTCAGATATAATCTTACTAAAACACTACCATTTGAAATTTTAAAGCAAAGACTGATAGTCTAAAAGCCTTTTTAGTGGTTCTAAGAATTCAAAGTATTAGGATCTTTTTGGTATTCAGGGATAAAGTAGAAAGACTTCTTCTGAGTCAGCGTAACCCTTTTAAATGTATTGAAATGGTTTCAATGGAAGAATTTTACATAAGAAGTTCTTTGTGAGTTGAAAGTGTACCGGAAATATTTAGTCAGGTGTTAAACGTTTCAGAAGTACGATTTGATAAATACTAGTTAACTATTATAAGAATGCTTTATTTCAATATGAAATAGTTAAGTGAAAACGATTAACAGAAGTAAACAGAGCATTTTGTAAACCGACGGAAATGGTTAAAACGTGCCTTTATTCTTCTTCTTTCTCTATATTCTTTACGCCAACGGTCATGGCTACCATAATATTTTATGAAGAATATTTGGCCTCAGCAGATTTTGTTTGTGATTGAAAATAATTCTTAAGCCGCTGAAGCCCTTGACTTTCACTGCAGCTAAACTGGCATCGTACCTAAAGAGTCATTGCAGAAAAAAGGCCAGAAACAAAAGATTGAACAGGAAAAATAACAGAGAGGCAGGACTGTATGCTAATTCATTGAAGAAAACGTACCTCTATTTGTTCTCACAAAGACTATGGTAATAACGTTATTTATTATTCAACGAATTGAAAAATCTTTTCCTTTCAAGGGCTCTTTAATTTGGAGTCAGTTGAAATATGTTAATTTCTGTAACAGGTAATTTTGCGAAGCTATTAGAGGTTCCCAAGCGGATTCTTTCGGACTTTTTGTTTATAGGTTATTGAAAGTAATTAGAAAAAATATTGGATACATAATTAAGTCTTGTTGCGGATATTTTGGGGTTATAAAGTACTAATTAAAAATCGAGGCGCTCATAGCGTTTCGAGCAACCTGACGAGCAACCTGAGCGCGGGCATTCCAAAGAAACTTGGCGACATACGTATTACCAATCCGTGCTTCGGAGGGAACGTAAGAGCTGATGACTATGAAGATTACAGCAGTTAGGCTTCATCAAAGATTGATCATACAAAGTGGCAATCTCTAGTCTCTGCCTAGCCCCATGGGAGAAAGGCATGATGTTATGTAAGTTTAAAAATAATGTCTGTATTGCTGGTTTAGTATTACTACCGCGGGTATTGAGATTCCTGCCAGATAATGAGAGTGAGCAAAGCTTTGTTAAAGTCAAGAGGTTATAAGTATACTCAAAGATAAGACAGCAGGCAAAGAATGGAGCAGCTACTTGAACACCAGCCCAAAATGTAATTACCGAAAACACATTTCAGGGCTAAAACTTGAAGGCATTAGAGATTATGTAATGTATTAGCTAGAAAATCGGTAATGCTTTCAACTTAATGAATAGTGGCGTGGCCTAAAGCATTATAGCAGTTTGGTTAAAACTAGCTCTCAGAAATATGTGTGCATTCTGGATTCATCTCCCACAATCTAATATAATTCCAGGGAGTTACTGCCTTTTGAAATTTGATACTTTTATATCCAGTCCAAATCTTAATCTATAAGCTGTCTTTATAACAAGCCTGTCTTTTTGAGAAACATGTATTTTTTTAGACTCTAAAATTCTGTTTTTCTGCGAATAAATCAAGAGGATACTCAGTTCAACACTGCACATGAAACTGAAGCTGCAAAAGCACATAATGTACCTATTTTCTCTACCAGAATACCATGTTCATAACAAAAATCTTGTAAAAACTTCTCCCCCACAAGATATAGCAAAGAAGAATACGTGTTAACCGTCACCTAGTGAATTGATAAGGTTTGTTTTTGTGGGGCACTCTCGCTAAGTGGCTGTGTGCGATTGCCAAGGAGAATCGTATCAATATCGTCAAATGTACTGACGTACAAGGTCTCCAATGTTTCTAGGTTATTTTCTATTGAAAAAAATAGTATTGATGGCGTATTTTTTGTAGCGTTATTTCGTGAGAGAAAAACAGGATAGTGCTTTTTGTTTTTTATATTACTGTTTGGTCTTGTATTTCTTCTATGATTTGGTTTGTAGTAGGTATGTTACTCGTATCGCAAATATTCGGCTATTGGATTAAGTCATGTTAAACAGGCGCCAATTCTAAAACCAATTTATTATTTATGACCTAACTTACATGATTACCAAAATATGGATGGATGGACAGATAGTTGCAAGCTAAATCAATGCAAATAGCATACTTCGAATACCTATTTTTGTTCATCTGCACAGACTTTTAATTGAATCATTTTACATAACCTTTTGGGGTATTTTTACGTCAATTTTACAATTATATTAAATAGGGTTAGGTTCCTATTATTCAAATGCAACTTTACGTGACGTGGTGACGATTAAAAAAATAATTTATTGCACAATTTTTTTATTTATTTTTTAACCCAGCATGATACATATTTGATTTTACTATCAATATACCTAAAATCTTCTCTCCATTCAACTCGATAAAAGAAAACGTGTTCGAGACATCTTAAAGACGTAATGTAATTAGTAAACACATCGATATCTCGTGAGTTGACTTTGACACGAGGGTAGATAGTGCATTTAGGGCAGATATACAAGGGTTATCAGTCACCCACTGGTGGCATGCTCGTAAAAAATTGTAGTAGGTATGTACTGGCTTTAAAATACGTAAAAAATATATGTACAGTATCGTCAGTATCTTTATTATTTTGATCTGTTACCAACAATAATTGTTAAGTAGAGCTACTCTGATTCATTTTTTGGTATTTTTTTATTAATATCGGGAATATTTAGGCAAGTAAACTGTAGGTCTCTCTTCTAGGAAAGTTTGCCACAGAAATCGTCGGTTTAATATACAATTTTAATACTGTTAAGGTATGATAATTCAATTTGTAAAATATATTGTAAGGGGGTAGAAGGAACTGCCAGGTTTGTGGAATTTCGTTTAACAGAAAATAGGCGGATTGATTACTAGCTCTGTAAGATAAATTGTTTTTATTAACTCAATCTTGAGCAAATATACAAGAAATTAACTTCAGTCAAAAGATACTGAAACGTTCTTCACCTTTTACTCCATAGAAGAATAAGTTACGAGTAGTAGATTTTAGTCCAACATTATTGTTAACAAAATGTAAGCAAATAATAGAAACATAAGCACCTAATTAAACACTGATTAGTACTAATTGTTACACTTTCCAATAATTATTTGGCAATCGTAGAAATTAAATACCAATATCAAATAGTCGTTTGCAATATTAATACATTACAATAATCATTTAAGTTTAAACAAACACGTTTAGATTCATGGAACATTGCGTTTCATTATTGAATATCGGAATTCAAAAAGGGCCTATGTTTTATATATTTGTAATGTGATATATGTCCTTTTCGAAATGGGATGTCCGATTGTAGATTTATTTCGTAAATATGAAGAGGTCATTGACTGTTCTTTGTTGAAAATGCTGTTAATTTACCAACCTTGGATTTAAAATAGTATTTGATGTAACGTAGTAGTAGTACAGTTAAGAGACGAACTAAGTATTTTGAAAGGGGAATTTTATTAATCTTATACAGAGATAACGCTATATAGTTGCCGGGCTTCTTTTGATGAAAAATATAACTTAATATTATGTCTCTTACATATTATAACGTTAATACAAAACATGGATGCAACCAATATGCAAATCCAAATTACTCTGTTAAAGTTTACTAAAGGGTTTTTCTTTATTACTTCATTATTAATTTATCTAGTTCATTAATAAATTGTATATGGTATTTAAATCTTTCATACTAAGTACTAATAGTAGCGCGATTCTCTACAGCCGATACTATCGAGTACAGAGTTTTACATTTAAAATGTACTACGAAAATAGTTCCTACGGCGCTCGCTGGAGGCGCTAATCACATTCTCATATAACATCCTCGACAGCTGGCCAGTTGTCGATAATAGTAGAGAATCGCGCTACAGAATACTAATGCTAACTTTTTAATATCACATGTATTCAAAACATATAAAAGGCATCAGCTACTGTCTGTACCAAGCTGTTCCGTTGTGACACCAGACTTTATTTACATATATTAAACGTGAACGTACGATACCATCCCCAAAGTTGGCGGCCCTCCAACATCGGGTTAGATCATACTGGGGCACAATGCAACGCGTTTTAGCCGTATAAGTGTACAACTGCCAAGTCACAGGTATCGGGGTAAAAGAATAAATTATTGGTTTACAATGATTTTGACTTTACTTAACATTGGAAAGTTTGGTCGAAAAAGTTTTAGTTTTATTAGTGGATATTAATCTATCAATGGAACTAAATAATAAAGAAATCTAATAGACTGTTAAAAATAGCGTCGCAATTTGAAAAACTCCTCATATCTATATTACTTTTTGAGGTATAGGTATAAAGTGTTATGCTGTCAAATTAGTCTAAATAATACTAACGAGGCCGACAAGTAACCACGATCGATGCAACTAGATCGAAACGTCGCGGTGTCGGGTAGTTATCGTAATCTTTCCAATATTCACCGCACATAAGAACCGTTGCGCATCTAAGTTTATTTTTTTTATTTTATGAGCACAGGAATAGATAAAATAACTTTAGTCGAAATAAGTACAGTACGATTTGAAGACACAACCAAGATAATAGTAGCGTCTTCGCTCCATCAAATGTGAGCGGAACCTTACAAGGAGGCGAAACGTAAAAAATCTGCCAATAACTACTGATGCCTCGTCTAATACAAGAAGGTTGTAATTCTTTCTCACTGAGAGGATTATGTTATCGAAATGGACGAGAAAAGACTTATTTTTCATGAGAAGGGCCCATTTTTTGTCGTTATATTGTTTCGGCGACTTATGCAGTATATTTAGGGCGAAAGTTAGCGTTGTAAGTGGGTGAATATATTGGTCTTTCCAATATAAATTTTACATTGGACGTAGATGGTGCTATTTGGAACTTGAATCTATTGGATAGGGTTGTATGGTAGTAAATTACTTTGTTCGCTAATACGAAGGCCGTTATGTTAGTTTATTTTTATTGTTACTTTGCTTAATAAGCTTTTTTCTTAATTGTTTGTCGTTCCATCTTGATGGAAACGACGGATAAAAGTCGATTGGAGCAAAGATAGATGTGTGGGGTGAGTGAATAGAAAGAGCATTCAGATCTTCATAGCCTTTGAAAACGCGTTTGATTTAAAACAATGGTGTTTAAACATCAGTTAATATTTGAATGAGGTGATGAAAAATATAGCAATTGTAATATTCGGGACCAAAAACATTATTAAGTAGGTCGAACACAAAATTTGATTCGCAAAGCTGAGATTCAGGGGACGATTTTGGAATCATGTAATTATGGGATCTATATTTTTACTAAGAAACTACCCACAGACCAGCCAGGCAAGCGTAGTTTAACCTGAGATATCAATCAGCACTGCTTTTATTCCTTGGCCACGAGCTCCTCAAATGCATGCTAAGATTAAATTTCTTAAATTCGCTCTCAATCGCGCGCACGCTACGATGTAAAATGTAAATAAAGTTGCAATGTACGCACCACATTGCTTATTAAGGAGCCGAGATGAGATTCAGTACATTATTTTGATCTCCAATAAATTTAACTATTCATGGATTCAAACGGTGCCAGTGCCCGTTATCTTGATCCCGTTTCCAACTTTCTAGTTAAGGAAAAAACGTGGGTGATTGATGTACTTAGGAATAACGGATGAACAGGGTTCCTTTTATATTGTTGTATTTTGATAATGTGACGTAGGTAAGTCATTAGTCGTTGCATTGATTAATAATTCAGGTACGTAAAGAAAAAATCGGACATTATCATAACTGTAGTTTCATTGAGTGTATTCCTGGGAAAATAAAATACAGATACATCCTTATATTTACAATTCAAGATTTCATTACTTTCGCTTTGCGCTAATGAAGTCTTGATTACAAAGAGAATGAGAATGATTTCAGACGTAAACATTGGACACTGATTCAAATGACAGCGCACCTAATTAACGAAGACAAAGCGTTCTTAAAATAAGACATCATTAATATCGCAGGCGTCACAGCGGATTCCTTGCACAAAGTTTAATAACGATGATTTCTTTAAAATTATACTAAAGAAAAGTTTTGTAACAAGAAAATACAAAGGACGAAACCGCACAAAAGTTCCACAGCGAATGAGGGGGGGTACTCAGAGAATTATGAGACTGTTCGGCCCGCCGGCTAATTAGCACCAACGAAGCCTGAAAACTTATCATTTTAAGATATTAATAACGTTTAATTAAGAAACAGACTTGACACAAAATGAGTTTTAATATCGAGCGACATCTGCACTCGGAACAGTTGCGATACAAACTGTTTTGAAGTCAGAATGTTTAAATTTATGCACATTCGTTCACGTCGACTACTTGAATTCTGGGTGACTTATTACCGTATTTTAACTTGAGTATAAACTTGTAAGAGCAAAGTGTGATGACGAATTGCATGTTTCTATGTTTCAGTTCTTTGAAAGATTATAATTCAGTTTAGAGTCGTGGACACTTTTGGAGAAGTAAATGTATTTGTCAGAATAAAAAAAGACGATTGATTCAGTTTTAGTTTTCAGCATGGCGATAACCATATTTTTTCGATGATTTTACGATTTCACATGCTCTATGCTCAGTATACCGAACTGTAGCTCGATTCTCTACCACTATCGACTACCGACATCCGGCTAGTTATCGAGAAATTTTGTATGAAAATCTGATCAGCGCCTCAACGGGCGTCGTAGGAAGTCTTTTGACAGTACATTTTAAATGTCAAACTTTCGATACTCGACAGTACAGACTATAGAGAATCGTGCTACTGAAAGTTCAATAAGTCTAAATTGTCTGCAAAAATAGTCGTTATTTTTAGTATCCTCTGGGCCCCTTAATAGCAAACGACAATATACATGTAATAACATAATTAACGCGATAGTAAAGCCACAGTTGCCATTTGTTACGTATGTTTAATACGCACATGCGCACATAAAATAAATATATCTGTTTCGGTTCTGTCCCCTCGATGTTTATGTTAATTGGAAAGGGAAAGAAACATTTGAATGTAGTACTATCTCCCCTTCTGAAAGACCTTAACATTTTTTTAAGCTAAAGCATTATTTGTACTGCTTTCTTCCTGAAGGCCTCTTTAATGTTAAATCTTGTTGAAAGAAAAACAAAGGAAATAAAAGCAGTTGGGAAAAATTCTATGTAAAAAATTCGCGACACATGCGGGATGTGTAATTTGATATCGCGCTGTTATCTTGACTGGAGCTTTGCGATAACTTACAATGCACTCGGTTTCTACATTTCTACGTCAATGCATCAATAAATGTAAACATTCACACACACGATTTTTTTTTAATTTCATTTCGCGGTCAAATTGATAAACTTACGATATAACTTTACACCTCAAGTCTAGAGAGGATGCTTTCTTTTAAGATTTTTTATTTTACAGACTTACTTGCAGTCTTTAGTATTCTACAATCTTAGATTATCAGACTAGTTCAAAGATATGAAAGCAAGATACTTTGCGCAGTCAAGTCGCTTCACTGATCCAAGCGTTGCAGCGACTAATCGCATTTGCGTCGCAATCGCTTCATGGTGTTGGACTGTATCTGCTGACTGTATTTCTAAATTAAATAATAGATTGTTCGTAAAAAATATATATGTGTTTAACGTAACGTATTACAGTAGCGCCTTGTGTGTAGGTTCGGATCTCAATCCGGACAATTATTTGTGTGATGAGCACGAGTATTTGTTCTGAGCCTGGTTGTTTTATCTACATAAGTATGGATTTAGAAGTATATAAGTATGTTTATCAGTTACTTGGTTACTATAGTACAAGCTCTGCTTAGTTTGGAATCAAATGACTGTGTGTGACCGTTGTCTAACAATATTTAAAAAAGAAACAAACAAATACCATAATTAATTACATTAAATTTGTACAAAACCAATGTTTCCTTTCAGCTCCCAAGCAACAAGTTTCCTAGTTACATATTCGAAGAATTACACGAAATCAAAGGAATTCTTATCGTGGTATCTTCATTAAAGGAAGTAATAGGGTGGTTCGGAATCCGGGATTTTCCATGACTTTCCCGTAAGCTTCTGAGATTATTATCAGGAAATTCAACTGTGGATTTGTTTGTGGGGGCAGTGAGAAAGGTCAAAGAACTATAATTAAAAGAATGTAATTGCTATTGAAAAAACGCGTAGGGACGTAAGGTTTGTCGATTTGTGGTGCCCAGTAGCGCAATTCTCCGGCGTCCCTAGCGGGCGCCGTAGGAACTATTTTTGTAGTACATTTTAATGTACATATGTCAGACTCTCTCTAGAGTTCATATAAGATAGTACGCTTAAATGTAGAAAACTCCTGTTCCAAATTACTTTTATTTTACAAAAAAATAAAAAATTATAACCACATTCATCAATCAGTAATAAATATTTAACTACATATTGTAAACACGTCAAGTCCAGACTACGCATGTTTAACCGGTCAAGTGCGAGTCGGACTTGCGAACGAAGAACTCCGTATCAACAAATAGGACAAAAACTTCTTCCTTAATGTATTGTTAGTGGTCAACCTAGTGTCAAAATGGTTTAAGGCGCCCGAAGGCTTTTGACGTGGTTTTGGATAAAAACAAGTTTATTGTATGGGGACCGCCCTTAATATTTATTATTATTGTTTTTTAGCATTTGTTATTATATAGCAGCAACGGAAATACATAATTTGTGACAATTTCAGCTTTCTGCCTATTAGGTACAATTTATGAGCCTGACGGACAGATGAACAGACAGACAACGGAGGCTTGGGTAAAAGGGTTCCGTTTTTACCTTTTAGGTACGAAACCCTAAAAATTTGAAGTTGTTCTATATCATCTTAGTGTAGATTTATGTTCCTTATGAATATTAAAGGAGTCGTATTGAGAGAGCTCTCAAATCTACCACTTTGTTATTCTCGCGTAGGGTTGCCGAATAACAGGTCTTAGTGCCAAATTCTCAAGTCTCTAAGGTGTTTTAGGAATTCTTTTTGTATGTATATTACTTTACTTAGCACGTACATTACAATAAAATACAAAAACGGTGTTAAATTTTAATCTTATATGCTTTAACGTAGTTAAATATTTCTTGTGACTCTTTTTGGAATATAAAAATAATGGCTATATTCTCGATCAACATCTACGAAAAAGATAATTTTACTCTTACTTTCTTGACCACAATATATAGACAATATTAATAAAATTTTATAAGACTCTCTTACTTCCTTGATATTTTAATAATATTAATTAAATTTTACAAAATTCCCCTCCCACATTTAGGAGGGCCCAGCAATGGGACAGTTATTGGTTACAAAAAAAGGCTTTTGTGACTTAATTTGAAATAACCAGCAACTACCTTATTGTGTCTTTCGTCTATAATAATTAACATCTTCATATCGACAGAACAATAAATTTAATTCGTGCAGAACAGAGAGTGCAGAGTAGTCAAAGAGCCAGCCCTATCCCCTTCTGCAAATGACTACGGTACTGTAATAATGAACTCCGGGATAGTTGTTTCTGCGGAATAAATTAAAATATCACTTGAGCTTCGAGATCTGTGCCGTGACAGTGGGCGTCGAGTATTATACCAATTTGTTTTACATAACAACGTTACTGTTCTAGATCGTTGTATGTTTGTCTTAGCAGTAACGAGCGAAACCAACATAGTATTTAACCAAGAATGTAGTAATGTATAGCTAAGGATATAGTAACACTAGCTTCTACTAACTTTGTTCGAGTGAAAAGATTTCCTCGTGGTAAAAGGTATCCTATGTGTTAATTTAGGCTATGAACTATCTGTGTATAAAATTTAATTAAAAACCGTTCAGTAGTTTTTTCGTGAAATAGTAACAAACATACATTCATCCTCACAGACTTACGTATTTATAATATTAGTAGGACTTATTAAAAGTATAGGAAATCTTGCAGTCTAATATTCTCTTGTTTCAGTCTTGTAATAGAAACGCCTTAGTTAAATTAACAGTTGTAGTGAAAACAAATATCCCGTAGTAGTAGTATTGTTATGTAGTAACTGCAAATGTACTCTCGATATTTTAAGCTTAAGTAATGATTTCATTGGATTTTTTATAAAGCCGCCGTTGACTGTTGCCGTTTTCAATTATCGTTCCTTGTACACATAGTACTTCTGTAGATGGTCTACGTAATTACATGTTATTGATACAACCTGAAGGTTTTTCACATTATAACTTCAGTGACCATTCTCTTCATATTTACCTGAAACAAAAAAGAAAATCGAATAAATAACACATCTACAAACACAAGAAAAATTAAATAATTAAATCATGAAATGTGACTGACAGAATCCTAAACGCAAATTCCGAGAGCCTTAGGAATACCAAGAATTTGTCGAAACCATTTCCCGGTATCTTGTTACCAAGTGGGACTAAAACTGGGTATTGTTTTCCCGGATCATAACCCATAGGAAAAAGCCTGACTTAACAGCTCCAGACTGATATCAAATATCACCGATTAATTACCGTCTAAGATTATAAACAACAAATTGGATAGATCAGTTGTTTGTCGTTTGTTTTTATTTGATGAAAGGGTTATTTATCAGTTTACCCTTTTTCTTTAAAGTGTTTTTGTACTGCGAAGTCGATAATGTACAATGAACCTTAGAAGAAATAGAATTCAGTTGTTTTTGAGTAGTGCAAGTTTCAAGTTAAATAATATTGCTCTACTAGCGCCAGTGAAGACTTTTTGACATGATAATAATATGCTTACAAAATTAATTATTTTAAGTAACAATTACTAGAAATCACTTAAAATAAATTCAGCTACTACTTAGCCACTTGTTCAGAAGTAATCCTACACAGAATGTGGCGTTTATAGAAATTCCGAGAAAATTGTATGCGGTACGTCCAATCGCAATAACAAATAATCCGGTGCTATTTCTTCAGAGCTTGTATGCAGTACCGAATGTTTAAGAGTAATAATAAATATAACAATTAGGTACTGTTTCTTCAGTACGTGCTAAACTAAACTAATATAACAAAGCTTTGAAACGAAACCAATAACAACACATTATAAAATTTGAAAACATTTAGTAAAATACTGATTCGTATTTCAACAAACACAAGCTGTCATACCAAAAATATTTGCTGAAACGATTCCATTATTAGTCCATTCCTAGAATCTCGAGTTACAGGCGTCGAGGGAATTTACAACACGCTGTAGATTCTACAGTATGTTCGAGAAATGTTGTTACGTAAAAATGGAGCGCAATAATTCCACTGTGAGGTATCATTCAAAGGTAAGAATACGGTAAACAGGGACGTTCAAATATATTGTTAAAAATTCAACGTCGAGTAAAGTCAAGGTAAGAATGTAAGCGGAAAGCGGGTAGACGATACTTGAAAACATACGCATATTTTTACTTGGCCTTTGGAGTGACTCTTGTGCCACGATAATAAGAGTATTATAAAGTTTAGATAACTTTGGTGTATCTAAACTATTGCTTACTTCAAGTAACATTTTCGTTTTCGAAATTGAACGACATGCAATCGTGCTATCTGTATTTTTATTTAATATTTATTCATCCCAAGCTTTATTTTTACCATCATAATAATACAGAAAAAAAGCTTTTAAAACGACACACATAATTACGTTTATCTTTCACCAAATACCAACATTAATTCATCTTATTTTCCCAACAAAAGAAACCCAAACAAAAAGCAAATCGTAAAATAAGGTGTGTCGAAACAAAGACAATGGAATACCCACTTACAACACTAAAACTTATGTGAATTAGAATAAAGGGGACACGTTGACTAAGCAATAAATCTTCATGTACGAGCCAAGTATTAGTACTGACTGCGAATTTCATCAACGAACAATGGAGGAAAATAACTACGATCTGACGAAGTACAGTTAATATTTTGACGAAGTATATTAATTACCGAAGTAGTTATAAGTATGTAATATTGAACAGGGAATAACGTGTTAGGCATAAACGTGGGTATTCGTTTTTTTTTTTGTTTTAAAAGAAAACTCCCGCACTAACAATGACGTGGTATATCCTAATATAGAGACTTTTAACTGACTTAATCGAAAAATGGTAGGGGGTTGGGAATGACAAGTGTACCTACGCTTTTTATTTAAAACATTCTCTCTCGTAACTTTTAAAGTTGCCTGAAATAGACACAACAAAGTCAACGAAATCTTTCTCCGAAATAATCAAATCAAAAATAATTTAATAGGAGTGTATCTTTTACCAAAAAGTTAATTTAGAATTTAATATAACGATACAGTAGCGCAATTCTGTGAAGTCTGTACTGTCGAGCATCGGGACTTTGACATTTCAAATGTACTGCCAAAATAGTTCTTAACGAGCCCGGTAGAGGCGCTAAACAGATTTTCGTGAAAAACTTCTCGATAGCTAGCCGGTTGTCGGTAGTCGATAGTAATAGAGAATTGAGCTACAGTAGTCTTCTCTCCATTTACAAGTACAAAATAAACCCAAATAAATACTCTTTATTTTCCGGCCAAATCGCTCTTTTTCAGTAGCACCTCGCCCTAACGAGGTCCTATGTCAGCGACACCCTACGACGTTCGTAATATACATCAAACATGCATAGGCTTTGCACAAATAAATCGCATTACGTGAATTTACGTGCGACAGTACACCTATGAATAAATGAACTGCCTTAAATTCTACTTAACGGGCCTTTACGCATAATCTTAGACTCTAAGGAAGCTGAAGGGCTTGTAATAACTTGTAAGCTTTTTGGGTAAGGAATTAGGTCTCACATATGTTATTGATGTTTAAGGCTGTGGTATTAAGTAGGTCTGGAGGTTAATGTTGAATGTTTGATGTGTATTTAGAAAATGTTCGTAGTAGATTGCTTCAATCAGGTTTTGAAGAGATTTTAATAATTTAGCAAGAAAAATTGGTTTTGACTTAACATGTTTTTACAATTACAATTCAAAGATTTTGCTTAAATGAGTTCATAAATTTAACGGTTAAAAGGCAGGAAATATCAATGCAGAAATTACAATATAAGAGAATTTTATAATTAAAATCGGAGACGGGTGAATTTCTGATAGTATCGATTATCGAGAATTGGCTAGCTAACGACACATTCTGTATGAAAATCTGACCAGCAGCGCTTTAAGCGGGAAAACAGTGCGGAAACTATTCTTTAAGTACATTTTTGATGTCAATCTATCGATAGTCGATAGTACCGATTATAGAAAATCAAGCTATATGTAGCTCTAAATACATTATGCATCTAACAAAACATTCTATATGAGTGAAAGACATCGTTTATGCATGTAAAATGTTGTAGTAACAGCTGTTTTACTCCAACGTTTGCTCGATGCAACGTAACGTTATTAATTTAATTTTACGCTACAGATGTAGGAATACTATATATGTATCAACTTATTTATGAATGCGAACAGAAATATTATATTTCTTGTTATTTTTTGGCAATAAGGTAACCACGTTTCTCCTATAAAATTTTTAGAATACATATTGGCTGAACCCGGTTTCTTCCTGGGCTATACAATTAAGTACATTTGACTAACTGGCCCAAACTAATGTTAAAAGATTATTATGAAGGTAGAATTATATTATGGGAGGCCTTGTTCAGCAGTGGACATAATTAAAATTATTTTATAATGCCATTAAAAGAACCACTACAAAAAATCAAGCCCTACACGTTTTCGTATCACAGTAACAAACGGCTATAAGCCGAGTGTGACCCCTGCAGAGGGGTTCCGTACCATTAACCCCTACTGTCTAGTGTCTATGTGCGATTACGCACCATCCAGACGGATTAATCGACCGCCAAATTAACTTCGTTTGCTATCGTGTTGAATGTAACCGTGGATAGATTACGTAAACTTTTTATCTTATGTTTGTGATATGGACTACAAATAGGTTAGTATATAAAACGTTTTAGCTCGAAAAGGCTTTGTAATGTTACATTCAGTTAAGATATGTTTGGACTATTTTTTGTTAGACGTCAGCTCAATTTATCGCTATCTTTGTTTCAGTAAAAATAAGGAGTAATTAATACTTCTAATTATGACCAAATTGATACAAAATTAATGCAAGACAATGTCAGAAATAAAAAAGTTATCGTCATAACTTCATTCCATCTTTTTAGCTGTCAGTACACGGCGTTAGTCTTAAGCCGAAATGACAAGCAAACAAATATAACAATTGATTGATTTTGTTAATCCTCGTATAATATTAGTTGTATAAAATGACAGCACACGACAATGTTCGCGACAAAATGATTTGTCGCTTACACGGTCCGTTTCATACAGAATATTCATATTATTCATATCTAAAATGGCATGATAACACAAAAAACATGATTGATGCACATGAAATGCAATAAGGAGTGCAATAAATTATAGTAATTTATATAATTATTTATTATAATTATATAAATTATAATTAGTAGCTGACCCGTGCGGTACCGCAATTCTGTGCCGACTGCACTTTCGGGTATCAAGAGTTTGACATATAAAGTGTACTGTAAAAGTAGTTTCTACGATGCCCGCTAGTGCTCCTCACTCGGAGGTATCGATAAATTCTGCAAGAATATTAATAAGCGCCTCTGGCGTATTCCAAATAAAACAATTAGTTTAGTATTTTATTTCAAATCATTTTTTATATCTTTAAAAAGCATAATTATGTATTTAGAAGAGTCGTAGGCGACCGCTCTCGTAGTTTAACTGGCTTTTTCGGCCTTATGAAATATGAAGGAACGGGGGTAGGCCTTTGCCCAGCAGTGAGACACTCAATCATGCTAAAAAGAAAAGAACATTTGCGTGTCATAAAAATAAAACAAGTCACCGTTACATAACTGGCAGCCCAAACGTCACTCACAGCCATATAAGTAATTCCCCGTTTTTGTAACATTTTTCATTGCTACTCCGCTCCTAATGACCGTAGCGTGATGTTATATAGCCTAAAGCCTTCCTCGATAAATGGGCTATCTAACACTGAAAGAATTTTTCAAATAGGACCAGTAGTTTCTGAGATTAGCGCGTTCAAACAAACAAACAAACAAACAAACAAATAAACAAATTCTTCAGCTTTATAATATTAGTATAGATTAAAAAAAAAACTAATGATAAGTTCTCGAGTTAATCGATTCGGTAGCGAGTTCATCGATTATACAAGAATCAGTCAGCTGTTGTAACTCGTTCGTGATACACGATACACATTATAATGTTTACTTCTTAACGCTTTTACAACGTGAAAAGTGAATTGACACGAAATGTTATGATATTGAAGTGAAAATGTTATTGATGTATCGTTTACTTTAACATCAATCAGTTTGAACTGAAATTTTAGTTGTAAGAATTATTGCGAGTAGCTCTTCTTATGTGGATATTGTAGGGATACTTTCCTGATATTTTCCTGATTTTGATTCATGCAAACATGGTTCCTTTTGCATTTATAACTAGAGAAAATTTTTAATTTAGAATACAATATTACTCTGATTTTTGATAATTCGTATAAATTGTAATGGTACCCCACGCATTACGATACACGCTGTATATTACATAGTTATGTACAAAAAGATGCTTTGCTTTCAACAGCACATATACCACGGTAAATAAATTTTTGGCACCTTATACAAAAGAACACAATGGAATAATGCAAAAATGTGAAACTTTATTTAGCGTAAAAATTAAGAACAATATTTCCCTCACAACATTACGAGGACTCAAGATACATTTAACCAACTAACAGATAGGTACAATTTTATATTTTGCCACTCACAAAAGAACACAATGAAATTACGCAAAAATATAAAACTGTATTTAGTGTAAAAACTAAGAACAATATTTCCCTCACAATATAACGAGGGCTAATACTCGTAAAAAATATAACATCTTAAAAATGTACTCAAGAAATATAACATTAGGTAGATCTGAGCGAGACGAACAAGCGTCGAGGAAGCGCGCAGTGCCAAGTGTCGACGGAATGTCGCCCCTACTTCCGACTCGAGACATCACAGGATTAGTATTTTTTTGTCCCTTCACGCATATTCGTGCTGTCTAGCGTAGGTTGTAACCACGTTATATTGTGAAAGTATAAAAAATGAACGTAATTAAGTTAGCTGGAATAAAGATATGTAAAAATTAATAAATTTTATGACAGATTCTTGAAGAGTTGCAAGCCATTACACTGATTTATTAAATTAAATTCAAGTACAAGTAAAATATTAAAATTACTATACGCGTTGCTTAAAACGGAACTCGGAACAACTTAAAACTAGATTCAAATTAATATTTGATACGCAAATCAAATCGAGACATTGGGTTTTTGAGAACAGTATGATGTAAAGTCCCTGAATGCAAAGTTTTGATTGGACATCTTTCTACACCTATGAAGCAAATGTATAAACGAACAAAATAGTATAGCAGAAGAACAAATCACAGTACAATAAAGCCATCAGCCTTTCAGCAATATCTTAGAAGATATCATCAAAATATAAAAGTGCAGTACTTAAAGCAAGAAGGGAGCGGCAATGAGTCTCCACGGAGGGCTTAGTTTGAGTGTCAGACGTTAAAGCCGCTCAATAATAACAAGTCCGTCTTGAGCCACTCAATTTGGCAACACTTGTAAGTTGGGAGATGATCCGTGTACTTTTTGTTATAGAACGTGTCAGTTCAGGTCATATTTTGTAGTTTGATATAATTTTATGAACTGGTTGACTATTGCGGCACATCCTTGATTTAATCTTCTTAGGCGTTGCTTTTTGTTAAATAAGAATCTTAAATTTTATTGTGTTTTGCCACGATCTAACATGCTAAATTCCGTAATAATCAGACAGACTTTTGCATTTACAAAATACAAGAGCGTTGAGTAGAAAATTTACGAAAAGTTGATAGTGTTGAGTGAGGCCCTTATAAAATTATCTAATCTAATAATAAAATTATCAATACAAGAGGTTCTCGATAATATTTACATACAGAGAAGATATTGACTGCACTTTAAATAGCTACAAGATTCGAGAATCGTAAAATTATTTCCTAAAATAAATTGCACTTTGCCTTGTGAACTCGTGACAAATAAAACAAGTCTTGGTCCTTGACATTTCTATTAAAGTATCAAAACTTTTATTGATGCTTCGTGATAAAAATAAATGTGCAGTAATCGTTGCAAACATAAAAGAAACCAGGCGATTTGCTATGACGAGAAACTATTTGATATCCAACCGTATTAAAAAGCATTGAGGGGTGATTCCCTACCACTATCGGCAACTGAGCTTCTAACAAGCCTTTTATATGAAAAGTTTACTAGCACCTGTAGAGTGTTCCACATTTCCTATTTTTCAAACTATTTATAAACTAAATATTTTCAGTAAGTATAGGAAATAGCGCAACAGTAACCGATATAACGTATGTATTCATACGATTTGCGCTCTCAAAATACAAACCGAGCTCCAGCAACTAGCTAAAGGTCAAACAAAAAAAAAGTTATGGTGTCAAATGCCAAAACCTGAAGATCTTTTGTAGTAACAATTGAATGTCACTCACCTATATCATTGCGTGCTAAAATTACAATTTCTCAAAAATCTTCTCCATAAACACCAAGCACGATTTAAAATAATATGAACTTTAGTTGACATTTATAAAATAGGCCGCGAATATAATAAAGATTATTTAAAGGCACACCTTCACCTGTAAAATACATTTACGATTTCGTCCCTACACAGTTTAAAGGCAATAAAAACACGCCATTATCGTGACTCTGACAACCCTGTGGATAAATTATGGTTGTCACTAAACAAAGCTAAAAATATATTTGCAAAATAAATACATCGCAGAACTATACAATATAATATAGAACCGCTAGTGCAGAACCATACAAAATTACTTAAGATTTCTTTCAAAGAGTTTTTTTGTACTTAAATGATATAACAATATATGTTTCCAAAAGACGTGGCTGACCTTTACCGGTCTTAATTCGGTAACACCGAGCTAAAACTTAATTTATAAAAATCTAATCAAATAAAACAACATCCATCCCAGAGCCTTATAACATTTTCTTCAAAGACCTCAAACCTAGATCACATCATAACAACAGCCTAAATAATTTCAAATAAGCAGGTGAGATCCATAACTTCTCCCTAAGGTTGTCAACGAACTGAGTTTTACGACACGAGACACATTTGTGAATGTTTAATACATCGTGTGGAGAGCCGAGACGCTTCATAAACTATTTACGTCGATGTGGTCTCGAGAATAATTGGGCGTATTGTTTTTAAAGTGACACATGATTTTATGAAAATAAATGATGCTGCTAATAGTCCAACAACTTAGTAGAGAGCCTTTTATACAAGGTTCGTAACTAGCAGAGGTAATGAAAATTCAGAATTTAGAATATAAGAGACCCGCCGCATGCTTATGCAGCTGACTGTGGCCTATTTGATACAGCTACTTTATATTGGAAATACACAAAAATATTCTTTATAATCTAGATAGATTGTGTATACCAAGGGTCTCTACTATGTTGTCGGACTACAATAGACGTGAATGGGCGATGAACTCGTCATAGTTCTGTCCAAAAAACCAGACATTTGTCATTAAATAATGAAGACGTTCTTGATTCTTTTCACCAATGTAGCTCATGATACGATACTGGGGAAGGCCAAAGTAACGTAGTTATAATTTAAGGACGTCTGGTTTTTTATCTAAACCAAACTGAGGTCTGAAAGACTTGCATCAAATGAAGTTTCAATAATAATATATTTCCATTGATACACACATTAATGAAATCACGCCTGCTTCCATAGGGGTAGGCCGAATCCAGAAAACCCGATATAAAAACCAATGATGCGTAGTAGATATCCGTAGATTATTGTAAAGACTAGAATGCATTCAAATAATTCAGTCTACAATGTTGCAAGAATTCTATTAACCAGCTGTTGCATAAATCAACGAAACAAGAGCAAAAGTATCACTAACATCAATGAATAGTCAACTCCGAATGCATAAACCCACGAAAGTGCGTACATTACCATCAATCAAATGTCCTTTCGCTTTTATACAGTTTCTACCTTTGAAATTCAGAGTAGAATAAAGCAACAGGGCAAGCACCTTATTTTAAAGTATAAATAGACACGCGATGACCAATGATGACGATTGTATGATATACATATTGATTTTATACATTCGAAAGTACCTTTGTCTGTCTGTCTTTCTGTTTGCCTTTATGCCTGACTGTCTGTTTGTTACACATTCCCGCTTAAATCATTGACCAGATTTAGATAAAATTTTGTCCAAAGATAGTTTGAGTCCCGAGAAAGGACATAGGATAATTTGTTTCCCGGCAATCCCACAAAAGTGAAAACAAAAGAAGCAATATAACTATAGTCCTCGCAGACGAAGTCGCGGGCAATAGCTAGTAGTAATAAACGAGAAATGGTCAGTATCACTAGTATAGTAATTATCATTTGATCGCATGTGCATGAGTTTAAAGACACCGCTTTCAGTTGTCGTTTCATAAGTGCTTCGATCGTGCTTTAATTGATTTAATTGGCATGTAGACAGTTACTGTTCAGATAATATATTAGCTTTGACTTATTCTAGATATGATATATGTTTATTATACGAATAAAATCTGTGTATTATATTTAACAAGCATTAAAGTCACGTAAATCATTGATTTAAGTTATGCCCCACAGGATTAGTCGTGACTATCGTAATTACTTCAGTCCTGTAATTCGCAGCGAAATTTAGGATAGCATAATCATACATGCATATATGCTACAAAAAAATGCTAGTCTTATAAAGCAATAAGAAAAATCTCAGGTTTATTTTATTATAATAGACAGATTGTACTAAGCAATTGAAAGAAATTGCAGCCTAGTAAAGTAAGGTCCAATATTATACCAAAATGTGTTGTTTAACAATAATCAGATAATGTCTCCAGAACTGACGTGGAGGTCTCACAATAACAATTAAACAATAATATTTAAAATCACTGATAATAATTTCATTAAATTTTTGTTTGGTTAACATTTGGCACTTTGATATGCATGTGGCAAACAAATGCGATTTACCTAACTTTACGTAAATATGTAGTAAATAAGTATGATTATTAGGCGCCCGTAGCCAGTTGCTCTCACCGGTCGGGAAACGATCTGTGGGTTAATTAAGCCTCGGCGCGGTCACTCTATAGATGGGTGACCGCGTATTTGAACTGAGCGTCTCCATGCTTCGGAGGACACGTAAATAGTCGGTAACGGTTGTTGTCACTTAAAATTCACGGGCGACTTGAACAACTTTGACACTAGGTTGACCAGTAACCATACGATAAGAAGAAGAAGTACGATTAATATGATACTTTTCACTTGATTTAATAACGGTGAACTATTAAAATTCTTGCCCCGCATTATTTGAGTGAGCGTGATGTAAAACATTATACTTCCATTTATCTCTGTTAAACGATTATCATAATGTCATCCGGGTATCTTACTCAGTGTGGCCTTAAACTTGCAACTCAGGCACAAAAAAAAATGCATCTTTAGAAGCCACACAAAGTGGACATGTATGTACGTTGAATAGTATAACTGCTATACTTCACCTAAGCAGTAAAACTTTTATTTGATTATTACTATACAATTAACACCTGTAGCAAATAATGCCCGCTCTTTAATGAAGAGTTTGTCATTAACTAGAAAAAAATGCTTCGATACAATGTCCGTATCTAACTGAAAATTAATTACTGAAATGAAACATTTAGCAGGTATGAGCACGTAGCGAATATTCCGAGTTCAGTTCCTATTTAAATAAATAAATCACTTTGATTGCAAGAAACGACTAGACATGCGATATATTTTGAACCTGTCCCGAGTCAGCAGTGAATTTCGTAAGCAAAGCAACTCGTTGATTCGAAATTTTCTCGTCTATTCATAAATATATCGTGATTAATGAAGATATATGTATTTAAATGTTACGTGAATATAGTTAAATCTAACGTGTTTAATAAATTTCACGTATATATTGAAATATGCATATGTATCTTAGAAATAAGTGAAGCGAACGGATTTGTGAAAAGTATAAGCTATCTACGGTACGGTATCGATACATAATAAACATTCAATCAAATATTATCGAATTTCAGAAGTCCGATTCTCTAGAGTCTTTCGACTAGCGAGCGTTTGACATATTAATATAGTTTTGTTTAACCCATTTATGTCCCACTGCTGGGCAAAGGTCTCCTCCTGCACGAGAGAGGGGTTAGGCCTTTGCCGAATGCGGGTTGGGGACTTTACATGCCACCACTTGGCTGTCACTGCTTTTAATTACTTGAGGAAAATTGTTTTGGCAAAAAATACCCTAGGAACGCCGATTGGTTTTTATTACAAAATCAAAGATTGATTTTAGACTAGCCAGCTGTCGATTAGTCAATATAGTAGCAGAAAGTCGGTCCATAAAATGTCAGACGGCCGTTTGAAATTTACACGCACATACTTAATTAGATCCTTTGAAGTGTGTCCTTTCACAGAGCAATATCCGTTTAACAGTAGTTGTTTTTTTTGCTTTGCAGCTCTTTACAATGGCATGATCCTATAGAGTAAGGGCTGCTTCATTTAGTCTTAAGTACAAAAAAAAACAAAAATGGTAAAATTAGTTTAAAAGATAGGTTTACACCTTACTTATAAATATCATTACCTATCATACCTATTCCAACAACTTAGTAAAAAAGCCTTGGAAGGAAGCGGGCTTTCGTGGGTGGCGGAGTAATACAAAATACCGAATTTAGTATACAGTGACTGGCAGGCTCGTTAGATTTAGACACAGTAGCTTTCAGTTTTTATTTATAAGTAAGTATTTAAAAAGTTTAAACAAATATTTTTACATCTATTCACATTTTTAGAGCTCCATAACTGCATCTAAAACCTAGCGCAGACGGGATGCAAAAATGGACGTCGTTTATACGTGTGACATTCGATATTTTGGACGTGTTCCGATATTGCATTCCGCAGATGACGGCTCGACCACTCGCAAATTATATCGAGACCTGGCTACATCCCCTCACATTGCCGGGATTCCGTTCTACTTAACTAATTCTAGATAACTATCGGTTAGGGCACGGTTATATTAGCTTGTAATGTTAACGTTAACGACAAATTCTTATGACCCAGATGTTAACTAACAATTACCACAAAAATAAAGTTTTATTTATATTTTGTCGAATAATAATCTAAATACAAAAAACTGGTGTATTTATCTTACGCACCTAATCTATAAAAAAAGTGTGGGTGTGGGTTCTGGTGTCGACTGCCTACCACAATTTCCATTAAAATTCATTCAGCCCTTACATACAAATTGAAACACCAAAGTAGTACAGACACCTCTCCCTAGCAGAAGATATTAGTTAAAACATTAGCATCCATACATTTCCACAGAAAGAATGATCAATGCACCGCAGAAATAAAACTGTTCTGCTCGCGTTGCCAGGTCACACGTCCGTCCAGTGCTTCCTTCCGGAAACGATTACTGCTCGAGAGCCTTTCTTTCCCGACGTCATTTGTGCACAATGGAACATCTCCATTGCTTGTTCAACTGACTAGCAATGGACTGGATTCGATTTGGATTACTGCGTGATACATAGTATCATATTTTCCGTACTTCGATTCTCTATTATTTGTATGACATTCGGTTGAGCGCAAACTTTCGATACTCGATGGTTCCAGTTGTAGAGAATTGTCCTACAGCCATATTCCATCAAACTAGTTATGAAATTGGTTCAAAGTTGCTTCAAGAACTCTCAATTTGAAAGACGTTCTTTAAGAATTAAGAATTCTCACAAGCTTTTTAACAGACAATTCATTTCTATTACGAAAATAGCAAAAACTGCATCCCTTAGATTTCAACTCCCTTCTATAGTTACACTCGGCTATCATTGTCCAACTAGATATGCAAATAAGTTGAAACATTTTCAAACAATGTGGTTCAACCTTAACGACAGATACCGGGAATCAAGCTAACTACTTGTGGAGAATATTTCCATCAATGCCGTTCATTTGCATGTACGGCTTTCGTTTTTATATCATTTAATTAGACTAACATGGGTTCGTCCGTTCCTACGTGGAAATGTAAATTGAACAACTCTTCAAGGTATTCAAATACCCATAGTTAAGCTTTATAAGGGGAGAATGCTTGTATGCAAATGTTTTACGGCAACGTTTTAAAAGGCTGCAATCTTATAGGGTGATAATCGACTAGATCCTTTTTTAAAACTGCCTTTTTGCGTGACTGCAGGGCAAAGACCTTTCGGAATAACTTTCAAATGATGTGTTTCTTTAGTGTATAATCATAATGTTTTAACTTTTTAGATGCAAATATCGCTTTGCTAAATGGTTCAATATGTTTTCTCACACAGACTACATACATAATACGCACTGTTATGTCCAAAGTTTAGTTAGAGGTGTTTCGCATACACCCACATATCGGTATTTACAATGTTAGTCCTATGTAATAGCGAGCGAGCCTAATGCCATTCAATTAATTGTACTTAATAAATCTAGGCCTCACACGGTCCTTACATAATTATATTAATGATAAATAATAACTTACGAATTTCAGTAGGTACCCTGTCATTACAAATCCAAAGTTGCTTCACTAAGCACAGCTTGAAACGTCAATCGCAGTTCCTAAATTATAATTACTACCCTGCAATTACTCCTAGTGATTAACTTAGTCTAATCGAGTGTGTAATTACTTAATGCTTAGACCTATCACCTGTGATAAGATCTGGATCTGAGGGAATTTAATTTATAAGACAGTATGAATAACTAAATAAATTCAAATAAGGGTTAATTAATTTCAAAATCCGGGTTTTGTTCAAATTGGTAGGATTAGGAAAGAAACTTAATCAATTTAGAAACATAAGAATAAATAAAACAAACCATAGTTTTGTTTCTTTCTTTGTTCTTTGTGTTAAAGAGACAACTCCCGCACTAAGAATTGCTCTTGTGTCGCGGGGACTTTTACGGACACAAAGCACAACCAGACCCGAAACAAACAATTAGTTGTGGATCGCACAAATAATTGTCCCGTGTGGGAATCAAACCCACGACCTCCCGACGCAATGGTTGTGGCGTGGTGACCTAAACCACTGTGCCACGGAGGCAGTCATTGTTGAAGAATTGTTTAGAGTCTTTAGCTACCAATCAATTCTCAAACATTCAATTGACTGATACAAAATCGAGTTAATTAGTGACTTAGATAACCAAGCGACACTCGTGGCATAGTAGCGTCTACTTTCAACCAACGCAGTAAATTTATAAAGAAAACATACCAACAAAAAACAATATTCTAATTTCCATCAACTCATAAAAGCCGGTATAAAACACAAGTAAAATAAAAGCTTAAAATAAATTAAAGTATCAAGATCATTTTTGGCGCGTTTTTATAGTGACGAGACAAAATGGCGTCTAATAACTGTCATATCGAATTTAGCGCGGCATCGCATCACGCAAGCCATTCCCTACATAATAGGAGTTTAACGACATCTAATTTACCAAAATTGGTTGAGACGTTTTGTATGTGGGCGGTGATATACAAACGCACCCACGTAATGCAAATTAATTGTATTATGGCTTTTTATAGCTTAATTGTGTTGAATCGAACTTGTTTTACTAGTGTTTCGTAACTAGTTTTTTAGCTTTGGGAATAGATTGATTGGTATTGATAAGTATAATTTGTTTGCACACTAAATTAGATTTTTGCCTTGAAGTTACCGAAGATTGTCTAATTTGGTAGTAGTCAATTTAGAAGCATGTATTTACAATTTCCAAAAGTATTATTCTATAATTTTAAGGTTCAATTTCGACATATAATTTTATTTGCTGAATCAGAACTTCACGTCTCAGTTACAAACGACTTCGAAAACGCCATATCGAAAACCGTCCAATAAAAATGAAATATCTGCCGAAGAAATAAGCACGGAAAATTGACACTAAAAATCCCGATCAGAATCGGGAACTACCGTCAAAAATTCTAGTAAAAAAAGAATTCTTAACTTCGTCAAATTCGTGGACAAGTTTGTAAAATGTCATGTTCTCTCTCTATATAAGTATATAGGGCTTACAGGAGTGTACAGTAGCGCCATTCCCTACAATCGGAACCATCGAGAGTTTGATATATAAAATGTATTGCAAAAATAGTTTGTACTACGTTCGCTAGAGGCGCTGATCAGATTTTCATACAATTATTATTTGTCTTTAGAATAATGTAATTTTCCGATAGCTAGCCGGTCGTCGATACTCGATAGTAGTCGAGAATCGGACTACGGAATCGGGAACTACCGTCGAAAATTCTGTAAAAAAACTCTCTTAACTTCGTCAATATCGTGGACAAGTTTGTAAAATTTCATGCGATTTATATAGGGTTTACAGAAGTGTACTGGTGACCTAATAAATTGCCCTGTGGTACGCCACTGCGCCCCAAGCGAGTTGTCAAAACGCCAATACACCAAGGGGCTTTCGTTTACTGAAAATTATTGGCTGGACGGTATTTCCGCTATCGAATTCAGGAGATACTTTCGAAGTCGCGTTTCGAGTTCATTGCGAGGATTTATGTGTTTAATAAGTTTATAGATACTATAGTCTGACAACTTAGTAGAGAATCTTGGCATTTAAGATGTCACTAGTTTATAATTAATAATATAGGTAGGATTAGATAGATATAGCAAACAGCTATATTGCAGTCACTGTTCTAAATTCTAGGTTTTGTAGATCTCCGCTAACCACGAATCTTGCATACAGGGTCTCTACTAAGTTATCGGAATATACTAGCTAAAACAGTGGAGAATTGAGGAGAACTTGTGTTTAATCTATGATTATTTCGAAAGTTTTCGAGAACCTAAGAGCTTATTGTTTCGGGAAACTTCGGGATGTCACTAAGAAATTATTTGTAGAAACACCTAAAAAATAGACTTTTACATCTTTACGATCTGTAATTCTGAACTAAGGAAGAAGAAATAAAACTTTCTTTCGTTTCCATAAGGTAGTGCATTGACTCTAGATTTATGTGTTTATGTTCATAATAGATTAATTAAAGATAGGAGTGTAATTGTAGTATGCTTTCTGATTTTAAAACATTGTATTTAATAACTGATTAACGAATTGATATTACACAAAGTTGGACTTACAATCTACTCCGTGTTTAGATCTCATCAAATCAAACATTCCTTACATCATAAGAAGCCAGAACCTACCCACCATTTTTCTGCTTTGCATGATTAACTTCAAAATTTAAGGTTCTTACCTAATGTAGCCCAGAATGCACCAAATCTCACCAAGACTAGCAGAAAGAACGTCTATGAAAAATGTAGTGTTTACATACCTGAAACAAAAGAATACCAAAATAAGAACAATGAGTACAAAAATCGTTTACAATACACCCTGTATGCCATATTCTTTCCTAGTATACCTTAATCAACCCAAAATACCCTTTACTAAAGAAATCTAGTCCTGAAAACACGTGAAAACATCAAACCTTCGTAATGACGTCATTCATTCCAGAGAACCTGATTACATGACGTCACTGTTAGGGAAAATACCACAATATATGCATTGGGCAATTGGATAGCTCATCACTCACTAAGAGTGAAGATAACGGTAAAGGAGAGAATAGATTAGATAATAATTAACTTGTCTATTAGAACATAATCTTGTATTGCGATTACAAGGTTTTTGCGTCCGTCTGTTAGATTTCTTTCTAAAGTTTTGAATAGTCATAAAAATCAGGCGATACGAGGAATTGAAAACTTTATATTACAGGTTATAAGCTGCTACTCCCTACTTTATACATTTAAACTATGAAATCATCTCTTTGTAGAATTTAGAAATATGTGTCTAATATTTTTTATACCTGACTATTTAATTATACTTTATAATCTTGAGCTATCTAGGAACAAACTGGCATAATGTCTGAAGATTGCTTCTAGAATTCTTACAAAACATGCATCGCTAAAGTGTAACATAAATTGATTTGTTCGGGACTCTGATACAACTAAACGCTCTTATGTGTATTTACCTTTAGACGGCAAGTAAAAGGTAAAACTCACCCGTTGTTTATGGTATCCTGCCACCCAATTAACGTTGAGTGAAAGAGACAAACGACTAATAACAAAGGGTCAGACAGGGACGGAGATATAAACAGATCGTGATCGATGTTTGCGTTTAATGTTGTCTTTGTTTAATTGTAAGTTACTTCAAGTTGAACGCGATAAACGTGTTAAAAGGATATCGTTGTATTTTACAAAGATTTCTCTTTGATCGTTTAGTGAATATCACTATAGAAATTAAACTATAAGTAAGTACTTTAAGTACATAAATTAAGGTAAGTATGGGATCGTCAGGCTTAAAACATACATGACTGAAGACAACTACCACTAAGTAAATAATCGAAAGTCGAAAGTTTATAGAACAGCTTTTGACGTAACACACAATGAGAAAATATTATAAATAACAACTTTTTGTACGGGTATCCAAATGAAAACCAACGGTTAAACCCATTAATGTCTCACTGCTGGGCGAGGATCCGCTCCTGAAATAAGGGAGGGGTCAGGCCTTGAGCTCACCACGCTGGCTAAGTGCGGATTGGCATTATAATCATTAAAATCCTAGCTAATTAATTTTACACAAGAAGTAAGAAATAATGGGTACATGTGCGACTTGACAACCCGTTTCACTTCTCAACGTTCGGTTTTGTTTCTAATCATACCTATACTACGTGTTACTCAGGTTTTACGCGTCCAATCTTAAAACACAATACGTTATTGTGAAGCTTCAAGCCGCCATTATCAACTTGTGGCAAGTGTCAAACAAGAGGCGAATACTTCAGTGTTATATCGATGGAACATTGGTGCTTAAGTCTTTTATATTTCAACGATATTTTGTATGTGGCAGCCGTGAATGGAGGCACTTGAAGGTGTTGAGCTTTAAGGGCGATTGGACAACATGTTTGATGGTATGTTGAAGGATATTTTTCAACATACCGATGACATGATATTCAAAATACTGGCATTTTTAGTTCATCCAATAAAGTAATCTTGAAAGTTACTTTCACGGTAAGGAATCTGAATATTATATCTGGTGATTTTTTTACTTATATGTATCTGCAATTATCTTCTGAAAATCACCAGCCAGCAACACAGGTAACTGTTTAAACACGATAATTGAATTTTATTGAGTGAATACGAAACATTCTTGCATTAAATTTGCTGAAAAATCTTAGCGTTGTATTAAATATTGCAACAACATACCTAAATTAAAACCATTGCCTACCCGTAGGGCAGGCATAGACAAATAAAACGCTACTCGCTCGGTTCCCTCCAATTTTTTTTCCGTCATGTCTGTCATTTTTGACATTAAAAAAAGCGCGCGACAGACGGCAAAAGTGATTCTTTTTTTTAAACACGCACAGGCGTAATTTCGTTCAGCCACCGCGTTTATCGATTGTCTGTCCCAATGATCGCCATTGGCAACGGAACGCAATTTGTGAAGCAATTGCAGTGTTGTCCCCAGTTCAATTAGATTCTATTTTGTTTTGTTTTCGGGGTTCGTTCGAGTTTAGGGGAACACGCTACTGCTACTGTCTACGTGATAGAAGTCGCTTTCGTTTTTATTTTATTTTTTTAATTGTCAAGTTTAAAAAATTCGTCATTTATAAATTACAAAAATGTTTGCACCTTTTTTTAGAAAAAAGTTTTGGAGATTCAGGATTCTAGGAGGAGGATTTAGATTTTGATTACATTGTAAACGTACAAATAAATACAAATTATAGTTCAAACTAACTCACAAATTTTAACTCACTACAGTATGCGAAAAACCAAATGCAGCGTTGTTTCTCCTACAAAACAAACTTGCATAGATAAAATAAAGAAAAAATCAGGTCAGGAAAGTCCACGTGCAGAATTTCTTGCGGCACTGAAGTTAAATACTTACTTAATGCTATCAAAACGGTTCAGGAAATACTTAGACGTTATTTATATCTAAAAGAACGTGAGAATGTTCTAAAAATACTGTTTAAGGCCTTTTTATATACAAAATATTAGTTTTAAAACGAAATTTAGGGCTACTTTATAATTGCAGATTAGGATAGTGTTACGGTTTCTGTATGCTAGCTAAAATATATTTCTTATTTATAAGGCTGTATATACATATAAGTAAATAAGCGCGAAATGCAAGCACAATTAATAAATAACATTAAAGGAATTCGTATAAAAAAATATATGAAGTTGTTGACAGGTGTCAAAAAACTATTTTTTTCATGCGCCGTAACGTCACATAAAGTTTGACATTTGCACGATAGAGCCGAACTTTTACTATCAAAAGTTTGTGATCGCTATTGGCGTATACGATTGACCAAGTGTCAAATTCATCCGTTGACATTGATAGGAGGTAAATAAGTAAATTGAGTGACTCTCGTTTCGAAGAAAGGATGACGGAAAATTGTTGAGTAAATACTTGAGGAAGATTATTGTCTTTGTACACATATAATATTATTGTTTATGTAATAAACAAAGGCCATATGAATTCCCTATATTTACTATCGTATTCCGGAGACTGATCTTTGCACTGATTTTTTAATTTTTCAAACATAAGTTTGTAATGCTAAGATGCTTTTTTATGCAACAAAAAAAACGTTATACTTTAACATAAATAAATGAAATAAAGTAAATTTAAAAAACTCTTTTAAAACGAATTCTATAGCAACATCTCACCACTGAACGTAAAATCCTTAATTGGCAGAATATCAGAAGTATGGATGCATTTTTAATTGAACGTAGGTACTTTTAAACCTCAAATCATGGAGATGAAAGGGGTTTAATAACATGCCATGTGAGCGATGCCACGGGCTACGTTAGTAAAAAACAAATGTGAAACATTTGAAACATGGAGTTCAATTTTCCAGCCATATTGGATTCCCTTTTTAAACAACTGTATAGTTTCGTATTTGTTTATTAATTTCTAGTTCAGTATGTAGCGCGATTCTGTGCAGTCGGTACTGTCGAGTATCGAAAGTTTGACATTTAGAATGTACTGCCAAAATAATTCCTACGACGCCCGTTAGAGGCACTGATCAGATTTTCATACAAAATTTCTCGATGATAAACCGGTTGTCAGTAGTCGATAGTATTAGAGAATATCATCATAGTTAGGCATAGTATTTTAAGACTACTACACACATGCCGGCGGCAATGCCGCCGGGTTCATGCCGAGCGGCTATGCCGCCGGCAATACGAGCCGCCGGCACAAGCCGCACAAAGCCGTCAAGCATCATTCCGGTTGTGACAGTCACATAGAACGCACACCACTACCGCTCGAATGCCAGGCACGAACTGAGCCGCGTAACCCGCCGGCACACCCCGGCGGCCATGCCGGCGGTTCCTTTGTGCGGCAAAGCCGGCGGCTTTGTATGCCGCCGGGTGCACGGCGGCTTGGCCGGCGGCTTACCCGGCGGCCCTGCCGCCGGCACTGTGTGTAGGAGCCTTTATAGTTTCCAATTCAATGTTAATTGAGATGGTTTTACTCAGTTTTTCCGCGATTACATATAAGACAACAAAATAGTTCTACAGCCGAATACTACTGAGTCTTTCAGAGAGTCTTCATTTTTATCTACAGTTACAAAATAAAACTAGATATTAAACTAACCTGAAACTAATTTCAGTTTTCTTCATTTTAATAAAATTTTAAACATGACTGGTTACTTAATTTATAATCACCAAACTAAAATCAACATTATCATGACACATCGCAGTCCATGTTATTCAAACATAGTTAAATAAATAAACGACACATTTCGTGGAACAAGTTTCGCAGGTAAATTAATTTTACTTCCGATCTCCGCACGGGGTTCTCAGAAGCGCACTGACTACTGAAAATCACACAAGTCGTAAATTACACTACAAATGTTTATGCTGATTTGTTTCCTAGAATTTGTGGAATATCAACGTGAAATAAACAGTTTGTGGGTCAAATAATTATCATTAGAAGACAGCTTTTGCAATGATTACATAATATGATCTGTTTTTCCCGAAAACGTTGGCAGACGTTGAAATGTACCCGCGTTTCGCCATTGACAGAGTTAGTCCCATGTAATAGGGTATGCCATGGTATAGTTACCAAACGAATACTATTGAGAAACAATACCAAATTGTAAAGATAACTGCACGTTTGGCGCAGTGGTTTAAGCGGTCACCTCGCCGCAACAATCGTAGCGCCGCGTGTGGTGGGTTCGAATCCCACCCGGGACAAATCTTTGTGTGATGAGCACGAGTATTTGTTCTGAGCCTGGATGTTAATGTATCGATATAAGTATATATTTAGAAGTATATAAGTACGTTTATTAGTTATTTGGTTACCATAGTACAAGCTATGCTTAGTTTGGAATCAAATGACCGTGTGTGAGTTGTCCTAAAATATTAAAAAATATTTAAAAAAAAAAGAGTCCAATAGCATTCGGTCCGACTCAGTAATCGAGCCCGGGACCTCCTGGCTAGCAGTGGTATACATTATCGACCGCTCCACAGAAGCAGACAAATATACGAGTAATATGAATGGAAAAGCTCAGTTAAATAAGTAACAATGTATTACGAGTATGTAATGAGTATGTCTTAAACACTTCGCTAAATTGGATCATCAAACCCGGATCCTCTGTTCCATGTTCCGCAACCGCATTGACCGAATCACTGAAACGGTGAAATTTGATTTATTGACAATTTTCAATTAATTATTTGTGTTAGTATCGCGTTTTGCTAATAGCATGTATATATTTCACTTATTTTGTTTGATTTGTTTCTGCAGCAATTCCGTCTGTATTAAAAAAATACAAGTATCAAGTGTTTTTTGGGCTATAAATATCGAGTCGTTTCTAGAAAAAATTAGTAATCTGTCAACTTTTTCCGTACTTTTTTTGTATTACTTTTTCAATTCAAAGACATATTCGTATTGCTATTAATCAATAATAATTACAAAGATAATGTAAAATTGCTTTGAAGTTAACAAATAGTATTATTTTTACTGTTTTTATTGACATTATATATCGTACGAAGCACGGAGACGCTGCATTCAAAAACTACAACAGGGAAACCCATCTTTGGCGTAAGGCCGACGTAGGCATCCGCTAAGAAAGGGGATAAAAGTTTGTATGAAAATTCTGTCCTAAGCCATAAACCACGCGGACGAAGTCGCAGGCAAAGGCTAGTTATAATCTAAACTAGCTGACCCGCGCAACTTCGCTTGCGTCACATAATAGAGATTTGGTCAAAATTTTCCCCGTTTTTGCAACATTTTTCACTGGTACTCTGCTCCTATTGTTAGTAGCGTGATGATATATAGCCTATAACCTTCTTCGATAAATGGACTATCTAATACTGAAAGAATTTTTCATATAGGACCCGAAGTTACTGAGATTAGCGCGTTCAAACAAACAATCAAACAAACAAACTCTTGAGCTTTATAATATTAGTATAGATAAAACTCAATGGCGGGGTTGACAACCCCGCCATTGAGTACACTACTTACGCTACTTTAAATTCCAAAGAAACAATATAAATACTACACATATATACGGCAAAGTGTTTGTGAAGTGAAGTTTTCTCCGCAAATAACCGGTGTTATCGTTATCTACGTTCAATACCACCTGGGAGTCCCTGGATTTAACAAAGATAAGTCATAATTTTATACCCGCGAACTGACAATATATGGAATCACCTATTGACAGATACGATATACCCCCAATAATTCATTTTCGCAATTGTCAAGATCAATTGACACTGTCAAATTTCAATTTGACAAGTGTCAAACTCAATTGACAGTACCAGTTTTGCATTTGGCATTAAGTTAGTGTTGCCAGAGCTGCAGAAGATTTGGTTTGTGGTAGAATTAAAATATGTCGGTGTGCAGCAAATGTAACAAACCAATTAAAGCTAGCGATCTGAAAGCTTGCAGTAAATGTAAAAGCCCCTATCATTACCAATGCCTGGGCATCTCAGCTGATAATTTTCTGAAGGAATCAAAAACGTATAAGGCTACATGGAAGTGCATTGATTGCAAAGCAACCGTCAAACAAACTGATCACTTTACTTCACCTGAAACACCTAAACAGGATATTATATCTACGGACACAAACGAGGAACTGAAGCATTATATTGACAAAAAGCTTGAAGAATCTTTTTCACGTCTCCTTAAAGATATCAGAACCGATTTCACGACAGAAAGCTCTAACACTCGCAGTATAATTCAGGAACTTACAGAGAGCATCAATTTCATGACTGCTCAGTACGAGCAACTTAAGCACGACCTGGGCATCAAAACTAAGAAAATTGAAGGCTTGGAGGACGAAAACAATACATTAAAAGCTAAAATAACCGATCTAAGTTATAGACTAGACCAATTTGAACAGCAGTCTCGAGATTGCAACCTAGAAATTCAATGTGTACCCGAGCATAAGTCAGAGAATATAGGCACCATTGTACGACAACTTGCAACTATAGTGGGTAATCCCCTGCAAGAACACGAGCTGTTAAACTATCATCGCGTCGCCAAGATAAACCAAGATACCAACAGGCCCCGCAATATTGTAGTAAAACTATCTAGCCCTCTAGTACGAGACAAAATCATAGCAGCGGCAAAAACCTTCAATAGGGGTCATCAAAACGACAAGCTTAACTCGTCGCATTTGGGTCTTGCAGGCGATAAGAAGCCAATCTACGTCTCGGAGCATTTGTCACCGACTAATAAACATTTACACGCAGCTGCTCGCCGAGTCGCAAAGGATAAGAAATTTCAGTTCGTATGGGTGCGGAACGGTCGGATCTATATAAAAAAGGACATAAACTCAAATAGTATATTTGTGAAAAACATAGATTCTCTTAGCTCTTTATAAATTTAACTGTAACTCAGTCAATGCTTTCATCTTTATATTCATCATACAAATGTACTAACTTTAACTTATTGTATCAGAATGTTCGGGGTCTCAAGACCAAAACCCAGACCATTTTCACTAATGCTCTCAAGCAGGAGGCGGACGTTATTCTTTTGACGGAGACATGGCTGAATGACTCGGTATTTGATCATGAGTTGTTTGACAACAGGTACACGATATTTAGGCGCGATCGTAGTAGTACCCGTTCTGATAAAAACGAAGGAGGTGGCGTCCTAATTGCTGTCCAAAAAAAGTATGAACCTGTTAGGAAGCTAAATTGGGAATCACCAAACGAGGATCTATGGGTTGTAATCAAAGTTAAGCAAAGTAACATAACGTTCTCTCTTTGTATTTGCGCTCTCTACTTACCACCACCTGTTACTCGCGATCGCTTAGATATAGTTACATCTACCCTTTCTAATATTATCCAACATAAACTACCTCGTCATTCCATACTTTTACTGACAGGCGATTTCAATCTACCCAATCTGCAATGGCAATACGATTCTGCTTTAAATTGTTTGCATCCAATCAATAACCTAACTGATTTAGACAGCCGGTTTGTAGAATTTCTTTCGTTTAATAACATTAATCAAATAAATCAAGTTTGCAACGCGAACTCACGTACACTAGATTTGATACTTACTAACACAAATAATGCGTTTTCAATCTCCAACTGTACGTCACCTCTCTTAAAAGAGGATATTCATCATCCTGCTCTAGCGGTTACATTAAAACTCAAGCCATTTAAGAATCCAAAAGTTAACAAATCTACTGGTTTCAATTTTGTCAAAGCCAATTACACGGAAATAAATGCAGCCTTAGATAAAATACAGTGGCATGAACATTTTAGACAAGAGTATAGTATAGACGAAACTGTTGAAATATTTTACAACCTTATTACTCCAATAATTAAAAAAAACACTCCGATAAGCCACAAAGGCAATAATCAATATCCGATCTGGTTCAATCGTCAATTGATTAAAGGATTAAAAGAGAAAGCTAAGTTCCACTCTCGATTTAAAAAATACGGCAACCCTAGAGACTTGTTGGTGTACCAGTCACTTCGCGATCAATGTGACAAAATGATTCATAACTGTCTTAACAATTTCAAATCGGAAGCAAAAGACCTTATTAAAAATCGTCCAAAATTTTTCTGGACATTTATCAAATCGATAAGATCAAATAGTAGCGACATACCTGACGAGATGTACCTCAATGCTGAGAATGTTCAAGGTGGACAAGCAATAAGTAATCTCTTTTCGGAGTATTTTCAATCGATATACCCTAAAGATCAAATATCGTCGACTAATGTCCCTAATGAACCAGTCCATATAATCAGATCCCTTAATAAAATTTATCTTTCGGAATCAGATATTTCAAAAGCACTTCGTCAAATCAACACTAACAAAGGACCGGGCCCTGACTGTATTCCTCCAATTTTCCTAAAAAATTGCTCAATGCAACTCATAAAACCATTGCACTACATCTTTAATAAGTCTCTTTGTAGCGGAGTCTTTCCCAACAAATGGAAATTGGCCCACATCACACCCATACATAAAACAGGAGATCTAGCTAACGTTGCCAACTACCGACCAATTTCCATCTTATCTTCTTTGGGCAAATTATTTGAATCCATGGTACAACAACATATTCATTATCATCTAAGACCGATGTTTGATATCCATCAACATGGTTTCCTTTCAGGGAGGTCTACCGTATCAAATCTCCTCGAGTATGTAACCGACATAAATGAAGCGCTGGAGGATAAGCTGGAAGTACATGCTACATATACTGACTTCTCGAGGGCGTTTGATGTGGTTGACCACAGATTGCTTTTAGAGAAACTCTACCGTGCCGGTATATGTGGCTCTTTGCTAAGATGGTGTGAATCCTACATTAGAAATCGAACACAGCTTGTTTCAGTTAGAAATTATAAATCTGACACAAATGTAGTGCCAACAGGGGTACCACAAGGTTCGCACCTTGGTCCTCTATTCTTCCTAGTATTTGTAAATGACTTGTGTAATGATATTTTATGTCGCTATCAAATATTTGCCGACGATCTCAAACTTTACCGAGTTATCCGTGGTCCGAACGATGTAATAGCTTTACAAAACGATATTAATAGTATTTGCAAGTGGTGCTCAGTCAATAGAATGACTATTAATCCATCTAAGTGCTCTCATATCAAGTTCACCAGAAAGAGAAATCCGACGCCTGCTAATTATTATATAAATGATATAATTCTTACCGAAATCACACATGTGCGTGACCTAGGAATAATAATGGACACACAGTTGGACTTTCGTAGGCATATTGATTCTATTACCAATAAAGGTGCACGGCTAGCTGGTTTTGTAATTCGTCAAACAAAGCTGTTCAAAGAACCCGAAATTCCAATTCTTCTATTTAACTGTTACGTTCGATCTCTTTTAGAATACTGTTGTCAAATCTGGAGTCCTTCTTATGCTGTACATATCCACCGCATAGAAAGACCTCAAAAACAATTTTTATACCACTTATCATATGCTAATAATCTTTGCGGCAATCTCACATCGTATGAGTCTAGACTGAAATATTTTAAAATGGTTCCACTCGAGTACAGACGTAACTTAGCCGATATCTTATTTTTACATAAAATAGTGACTAGTAAAATCGACAGCCCAAGCTTACTTGCAAAATGTAATTTACAAATACCCCGTTCCAGTAGCCGTCTCCACAACAGAGTGACGTTCAACCTCCCTTTCTGCCACACTAACTATCAACAACACGCACCTTTGTATCGTATGCTATCCTCTTACAATAAAATATGCAATAATTTGGATTTGTTCAGTGAAACACCAGTTACTATAAAGAAATACATTTTGAAACAATATGGCAGTTAACTGTATTAGTTGATTCCATTTTTTTTATCTTCATTTTTTGTGTTTGTAGTGTACTCTAACCTTATATTGTAATAATTTTGCATGCAGTGTTCATATCTAGAAGGTCGTACATTTACATGTATTTCATTAACATAGAATATAAGTACCTATGTACTATGTAACGTCCAGTTTTATGAACCAATAAAAAAAAAAAAAAAAAAAAAAAAAAAACGTTTACGTCAATGCCTTCTACTAAGTTGTCAGACTGCAACGATTGCTTGAAAGTAAAACATCAAGACGATTCGTTTGCAACATTTAGCAGCGCTAGTTCTAAATCTAGTCACGGCTCCGAATCACGTGTTCAAATCCCATTTAATTTCCTTTAGTAGCACTGAGTTAATATACGAGCCGTCTCAGAATGAGAATGAGTGAAGACGTTTGGGAAACAACTTTATTTGTCAATTGATGCCACGAAGTTTGTATTAGTGAGTTTGTATAGGAGTTGTGTTTCACGATTTTAGTTGCGTTAGTACTGAATATGTGCGTAGAGAGATGTTTTGTAAAATTTTGTATTCACGAATATTCATACTAATAAATAAAGCGCGAATTTCGCTTGTTCGTGTTAGATCTTATTCGTTTTGTAGTGCTTTTAAATAGGTTATATGAAACGCTATAATATTGTAATGTCACGCATTAACGTAGGACAGCGAAGGCATCTAGTCTACTATTGTTGTGTTGACGCTTTTCGTTAGAGGGTATGTTATTTGCACGCCCATACTTCAGCAAATTTTAATAGTATTCGCAACTTTACTTTTAGAATAATATGGCGGGATATTATACGTGTTATTAATAATGAAGAACTCAGTATTACTCTGACTCCAAATAGCAATGAATAATAATTAACAAAGGGCCCAATGGTTCGCCTACCCAAAGAAGGCGACAACGAATGAATGTAACATACAATTTTATAGCAATACAGTTATAATGCTTAATACAGTGACAAAAGAAATATAACAGTGAACGTGTAACAGGTGTTTACGATCCCGTCTTACACCGTCAATCAAATGTTGCCAAGTAAAAAATGCGGTTTATTTACGATTTATTGATCAAAGGAGCGAGAAATGTTTATATTTCGAAACGAAATTCTTCTTACCCGTTATAAATAACATTTTAGACTAATATTGTTAAAAGAATAAAACTCAATCATAAATCAAATTAGAGCTATTAGGCTCAACAGGAATTGATAAAATTAAGTAAAAGGATTTTTTGTAAAGACTTCTGTGTCTATGTTTTTTCTATTCCGAAATGACTATGGATTAGCATTTATAATGGTTAATTAATTAACATTAATAACGCTAAACGTTTTTTATTAAACAGTTACCTACAAAAACAAGGAAAAGTAAAGCTTTTAATCAATTTATACTACAGAAGCATGTGTGTCATGAATTGTCACGTAAAATAAATGTTTGAATATTTTCTATAAGTTAATTTATCGATAGGATTTAATAAAAAATGCAGACATTTTATTAACGCTGCTCTGCTGAAAGAACCATCTATTCGGCATATTTTACATCCGAACTCAAAATATATGCGAAAATACATACCCTCATATTGTAAGAAAGCATTCTACAAAATAAATGACTAAAAACTTCGTTTAAACAAGCCAGATGTGGTCAAGATAGTCACAAAGTGCTATCGCAGGCCAAAGTAACCCGCTATACAACAAAACACTATGCGGGCCAGAGGTCGCGATAAAAAGTTTTTTAATTCCCGCATGCCTCTACAGATACAGACCAACAGAAAAACATAGCGAAATTCATTCTTTTGTAGTGACATTATCTAACATTTTCCAAGCCAAACTGTTGAAGTTTCCATTCCAATGTAAACCACAAAGTAAGAGAGGAAATAGTAACGGAACAGATAATTAATTCGCTGTGCATTCCTGCGGCGACACATCTAGGAAGCAGCTTTTATGGACGTGGTCTTTGTCTATGGTATTTTTTTTTATAATTTAGAAGAGAGCGTTCTTTATTCGAATTTGTTGTTTTGCGCACGTTTTTGCTTTGTTTTCTTTATGAATGAGTGTTGTCAAAGAAAGTATGTCGTTTCTTTCAGCCAGGATTGAATTCAGTTTACACTCTTTTCTTTTAGAGCCGTTTAGAGTTTTGCCGTTACGAGTAACAAAATTATCCTTGCAGTAAGTTTAGATTTGTATCATTTTTGAATTGCGAAATAATATTTTTAATTTGGAAAAGCTATGCATTAATATAAATGAATCAAATTTATTTATCAGTAAAATCGCTTGGCAGTCGTTTATATACAACAAAAATAACTGTCATAAAACGCAACGAATATAAAACCCACTAAAAACCAAAATAGCAAATACAACAATTCTATATCACCAGCATTTTCCGCTGCGCAATAAAAGTTTATCATAAAAAAAGAAAAAATATAAAGCTGCCTATAAAAAAGCCATAAAGCGGGCTGTTAACGATACATTTAGTAAAGCACTAGTGCGGGATCGATATGAAACTCATCAATTCGGTAACAAAGCCAATTGTCCTTGACATTAGAGCCGCACCTCAGGATAAACAACGTTTGTAAACTAGTTTAAATCGATACTCATTGTTGTGACCACTTTCGACTTTTATGTCCTAATTTTGAAGTAAAAACAGGTTAAAGAATGTCTTGGATTTCAGTATTAATAGTAATTTTAAATAGAAAAATTCAAATTTATCTACTATTATCACATGGGTTCTAACACCATCAATTTCACTTACTTGTGACATCTGTAGCAAATTAAATTAAATGATTAATTTACGTGAATAATAAAGACTCTGTGCCCAAGACAAGGAAATCCAAGCATTTAAAAAGCAAACGAACTTTTAACCCAAAACACAAACACTTAAAGAAATTCCGTACATAATTAACAAGCAAAAAACCATTTCTAATCTAATTTTAAAACGTAATAAGCACCATCAAATCGTCTATAAAAATTCACATTTTAACATTAGCAGTTATAAAACGGGTGAGGAAATTGTCCGGTATAAGTGCCATTGATCCCTTTCAGTTGAGTATTACTATACATTGAAGTGGCTTCGAACCGCCCCTGGGGCTGTAAGGGCTAGAGTTTGTATCAAAACACTTATGTACCATTTTTTATTTGACTTGTAGATATTCATTTTGAAAGTTTTGTCAGTGCCAAATTTGTTGGCACGATCATTGACTAGTTATGTAATTTTTTGATCTTTCTGTCTGCTATGGTATGCCAAATACCTATACTTGTGACTGGAAAATATGTCTTTTGATTTCATGTTTTGTTTTATATTTAGATAATTAGTACATAGGACTTAACTATAAGATGAAAAATGGCAGATACCAGAAACTTTCATTTGGCTTATAAGTAGCCAAGCCTTATTCAGTAGGTTCTAGTATTAATAAAATAATTCAAAAAATATTTTTAAGTCTCATTATTTCCACTGCTAGGCAACAATGTTAATTTTCATTAAAATATCCATATACAGTCGTCGAGGGGCGTACTTACTGACAGTTGACAGACCATAATAATAAACTAAAACATACTAAACGAAGCTTAACAACAACAGCAAACAGCAACATAAACAAACGATCAAACAGACAAGGTAGCCGTCGATTGATTAGATTAACTACCAGCTGTATGTCCACTGGCAATTTCAATAAATCGATTGGCTCCCGAACCTAGTCACGTACAAGTGTCAAGAGGGAAGAGGGGGTGACGGAGAGGGGATGCGCCATATTCGCCGTTTGTAATCAGAATAATGTATGTACCATCTTACTTGTTCGAGTAATCCGTTACAGACTATTTAGATAATGGATACCTTGATAGGTTTAAGAGGGCACTTAGATTCGTTTATTATTGATGACTTGGTAGTTAATGCCTTTGTTAGGGATCTTACCTGGTATAAAGGACGAAATACGCATCGATAGTATCCATAGTATTTACGATGTAGTACCATTTTGAAAGACAGGGAATGTGACAGTACATAGAGTCGTCAATGATAGCCGAGTGGTATAAGTTGCCATTTCCCACGCAAGTGGTAGATGGACTCAAGGTCTAACTCTTCCCTCGTCCGGAAGGAGACCCTTGCCCAGCAGTGGGACAGCAACGGGTAAAAAAGAAAGGCGACTTAATTCCTAAGATCGGCGTATAAAAGAAATTGATCATGACGTTTTTTGATGCATACGTTAATACATACTAGACAGCACTCCTTTGCGGACATTAAAATTCGATAGCGAATTATCACATGATACTCATAAAATTGACAAAATTGTTGTTAAAAGCATATTGTTTACTTCAGCCTTATATTACATTCTTTCATCCAGTTTCAGTGTACTTAGGATAGTGCCAAATTCTCGGAAGGAGCGAATTTCGGGACTGTCGAGAAGGAACAAATAAGTACAAGACGCCTCTGGGCTGCTCGAAAAGCTTTTACACTGCATTTAAATTAATAAATCACACAGGCCAGAAACTTATTCGAAAGTTCTTCACTATATTGTCGTTTTTGATTATATAAATTTATTTTTTCTATCAACTGCCCCTATGGCGCTGATCACGTGAGTTCAGTTCGATCGAGTAGAGCGCTATTTGCCTCTTCTAATTTATATTAGAATATCTATCAATGGTAGTGGAGTTTGGTATCGTGACTGGTAAATGGCTCGTCCCCCATTACATGGGATTAACATCGTTAACGGCGAATCGTGGGTGTATTTCTTAAACCTCTGCCTAAACCTTTGGGTATACCAGCCGTATATTCTGTATGTAGTTCCCATTTTTAAGTATGATTCATCCAGTCTAAATAACTTTGTTTACTTCTAAACCGACATTCGTTCTAAGAATCACAATTGGTAAACCACTCAATCACACCTTTGATACGTCAATTGGGTACAACAATGAATAAAACATACTGTTTGGACTGCTTTATTTGTCACGTGGTCTGTGAGTCGACTGAGCAATTCTTCCACCGGCCATTTTGTCTGAATGGAAAGATTTCCAAAGAACTTCCCACCATTTCTGGACTTTTCTTTTTAGCCTGTTCTTTTCTTTAAGGTCAACTCGATTGATGCTGATGTTTCCCATTGATTAGATTGTTTTGAATTAGGTACCTGACAATGGTAATATGAAGTTAAAGAGTTGACCCGGGTGGCGAATAAATTAAAATGCTTGCAGTTTTACAATTTTTGGAATCTGGACAATTATGGGAAGGTGATAACTTGCCTTAAGTTTGAATAAAATAGAAATATATATACAGTTTACGTCACCTTTGAACTCCTTGAAGTTAAAATAACAATATAATATTTGTAAAAACATAATTAGAATTCTCCTTTCGTTCGTATCTGCAGTTGTGGAACATTAAGGTTAATGCGTTCACTACTCTCATTAGAATTCACTTTACAGACAAAATCTAAACGACAATACACCTGCAATGTCGTCCGCCATTTAAGTTTACGAACCAGCTGTAGAATACTTTAAATGTAAGAATACAGCTCCTAAAAATATTTATACTTCGCATTCTTCGGGTACCGAGGAACCAAGAAATAATGGAAAGATTTTTGCTTTGTCATTAATTTTGCGATATATTATATTTACGAGAATATTTGTGAGGACAATTGATCGATCGCGGAAGCGAAAATTAATACACTTTTCTGTATACCTAGTTACTTAATTGATGTCTTTCAACATCATAGTGGCAGCGTATAACAAACCAAATTCAGTTCTCTCTAACCATTAGAGCATTTAAAAAATATATATAAGAGCCATTCAAACGTGCATCAGTATGAAAAACAGACGAAAATGTGCGTTTCCACATCTACTTGGCTACGAGCCCAGAGTGTGGCTGCAAGGATAAAGGATTTTCAATCTTAACATTCAAGATTTAAAGTTGTATTTTCGTTGGCGTGAATTTCCCTGCAGCCTTAGCGCCATGGAAGTTTTTTTGGCCTTTCCCGGCCCGTCCTTATCATGAACGACGCGTTTCTAGAAATTTCATAGGTTTTTGTTGCTTTGTTAATTATTTTTATTTTAAATTCTTTCATTGCCTCGCTTCTAATGGTTTTCTTTTATAATTCTTGCGGAACAATCAGTTTTTATTCTGCTAACCTTGTGTTTGGATTTTTTAATAAAAAAGGATGCGGTTCTAGAATACAGAAGCAGTTTTATGCGGCAAAACCAAGATATTTATATTTGAAATTTATATTAACGCTATGAAGAATCCTTGAATAGAGCACTATATTTTTATTGCTATTAACACCAACCTTGCTGACACTTTTACGGAAAAACAGTAAAAGAAAATTTCAAAGTACGTTGCCTCCTTAAAGATTACTAAGAATCATCCCCTAGTAACAACTTTCTTACATAAAAAATAACTTTCAACACACAAACATAATAGTGACAAAAAATATTCTCACGCCACTGGCACTTAGGTAAGGCGTGGGCGAAGAAATCGATAGTAAGTGATATGGGGCAATATACATACATACATACATACACGTAACGCTAACATTATTGTTTTGTATGCCAAGTTCACTGGTTCCGTAAACATTATGTATGCTAATATTGTGTTTATATCTAGAAATTGGGTATAGATAAAGTTTGTAATGTTGGCACGTGTAGGTTCACTACGGTATACTGGATTCGATTTCATATAAAAACACGTGCTTTTCAATTTTTTTTATAAATTCTTGTTTATTCAAATAAGAACCAAGATTTTTCGGACCCGTTTGTGCCTTCTGTGTTCGTGCAAAAAGCGCAGAGCTGAATGAACTCGAACGTTAGTTGGTAAAGAGCCTGCTTAAAAACCTTTTTATCTCTTAGACTGAATCCAAATTTAAAACAGGTTCCTACAAAGCAAACCCTATAGTAAAACAGAAAGTCCATATTAGATTACAAATCGAGAACCTTTACAGCAAACCGTCAATAAAGACCTTTAAACGTAACTGAACCGTATTCTCCAGCCGCACTAATAAACATAGCGCCACTAGAAACTAGATTAACGCCTTCCTTCTAAGAAACTTCAATGTGGAACCTTTGAGACAATTTATTACTCCACTATTATTTGCGTCGCATTGTTCAATGTGAAGCTCCACCGAGCAATTACTTTGAAACCTTCGAATATTCCCCTCAATCTGGTCCCGGAGATTTCATTAGCATTTGAAAAAGCATCTTCAATTGATTGATAAAATACCTATAGGGCAACGTCTTTATACAGTAGATTAAGTGCGGTGTAATCACACTCTCTCTCAAAATGCGAGCGATATTTCTTATGGAATATCGGCAAAATCTGTTAATCTATAACCGGTCAGTGAGAAAAGTAACATAAACAGCCTCTAATTCATGTGAAAAAGGGAAAACGCGGTGATTTAAACTTGCAAAAATTCACTGTCTTACATTGATTTTTCCTTTACATACGGTAGTTAAGTTTAGCCCAGCATCTTATCAAACAATAACAATTTGATTCTAGTCTGACAAATCTAACAACAGTGCCTTCTACCACTCTGTTTTGCTGCCAAGTTATTTCCCTGTGTACGCTGTGATCTAACGTCTCGAGCGGCTGCAATTAAAGGAAGAACGAATTGCAATTAATCGAATGATCGGATTCGATGTTATCGATAAAAGCCTCGACGCTGACTTATTCGATATGACAGTAATTTCTCATTGGCCTCCTTCCTGTATAATGAAGTTCATTATTCAGGTAGGTATTCATATTGTGAGCCTCTGTCCCTTACAAACCAGCGTTGCTTATTAAAATATTAATGAAGGATGTATAAAGAGCGGAATATTTTAACGTATAACAAATGTTAGGAAAAATTGGGGTGTTGGGGACGAGAATTCTTGGAAATTGTAATAACTATTGTTGTGTCGCTTTAATAGATGATTTAAGAATTATTATGGGTAAGTTTTTTGCACTTCGTTGTACTTAATAGAACGATAAGCAATGATAAGTATGTAGTTGAAAATATGTTTTTACGACAATTTTAATCTTCATCTATATCTATTAATATTGTAGTCAAATGCAAAACTCTTTTAAGTATAAAAATATGATGTTGAGGTTTCTCAAAATAGATCGTTGTTTTTTTTATAACAGTATTTCATTCGAAAATCACTTTTCATAGATATCATTTTTTTAAAACCACTTTAATCTCACTAACAAAACATCAAAAGAAATGTACAATCGGTAAAAATAAAACAAACCACTAGATATAAAAGCATATAAAACTCAGTTCCGAGCGAACAGTTTGCCGGTTCGGATAAAGTTTGCGAGGAGTATTAAAATTCTTAATTAAATTAACGTCACCCCACCTTTTACTATGACGGGGAGTATCAAAAGAATTCTTATTAAGGCGGTGATCAACTTGAGCATGATATCGAATATTTCGTGACTGGCTACAGCTCCGGGAACAAGCAGAAGCAATTTAACGAATACGTTCAAATATAACCGAAAATAACTGAGTGTATTGCTTATAATTTTAGGATAATTATTTTTTTATTCTAATTGATACCTATGTTTTTTTTACTATCGACAGTGGAGACTGAAAATTCAAGGTAGTGGATTTTCTCAGCAATGGTACCCGGAATCAGGGTAAATAAAATATACATTTACTTATATTATCTCCCTTCGTCAATAATGGTTTTTGAGAAAAATGTAAACCAGAAAATTAGGTCAAGCGAATGCTCGCACCTTTATCATAGTCATAGCTAATAAATACCTCTTATATCTGCGACCGATTAATTACAGCACCATTTTACTACCTTCGTTAGCTGCACTTACTTATACCGATGCGCTACTATCGAGTGTCGAGAGGTTGACATTATGGACTACAACATTATATTATAGTTCCTGCAGTGCCCGCTAGAGGTGCTGACCAGACTTTTGCGCAAGTTGTCGATAGCTTGCCGATGGTCGACAGAAGAAGGAAATCGTCTCTTTCTAAGGTTTTCTGAACACATAATCGGTTCGGCACAACAAAACCGACTCAACTCACAATCATGTTCGGCTTGTGCCAATCAGGTTCATCTACATATATTCAGTTTTGCCGCCCGGCTATACCCGATTAATGCCGAACTGAATGTGTGTTGCAAGACTTACACAGAAATGATCCAGTCAGTCACTGGTTTAAGATACGTACTGAATAATAGAAAGAGTGACGGTAGACTAAGCATAATTTATAGTGTTTTTTCACAAAGGACGAATGTTTTAAAGGGTGAGCTCTGTAAATGGGTCGAGGACGTCGGCGCCTCGTAAATTGCGAACGTCTTGATGAAATAGGTTCTCCGTTGTATTGTCACTGGGAATACCGATGAATCGAATCATCAAGTGTTGTACAAAGAAATGTAGATTAGAAGACGAAGACGAAAAATACCATGGATTTGTTTCACCCCCGTAGGAAAAACATTGAGTTCCATCAATAGAGATGTTGACGAATTTCTGTCGGATGTTGGGCCGTTGACGGTTGATTATTATTAATAACTTTCGGACAAATATTTTATCTTTTTTGACATGATATGTGATACAGAAATATGGCGATACGTTGAGTACAAGCAAGAGGATGTTCTCATTCCCTGACATTTGTTTTGTCTAAGCCACCTTTTGGTTGAATAACGCAGAAAATTCATCTGTATTATTATTGGAATATCTCAACTGCCTGATTAGGACTTCACTTTAGTCAATTACACGAAAAGCTTTTTAAATTACCAACACAATGTTTGCTCCCAACGCAGCAGTAGCTTTATAACAAAAAATATAACTCATCTAAATCCCGAATCCCTCTGAGGCCTCTGATTATAATGCACTACTTAAAGACCCGTCCCATATCAAAGCAAACAGGCCATTTGCCGGAGTATAACAACTAATCTATCGGGCTTGGTAATCCGCCATGACACATGACGGGGCTGTCCGAGACAGATAAAAGTGGGCCACATTCGTCACTACGACGGCTAGACTCGATACTTCGAATTCCCAGTTCGCTTTGTAGGTTCTATATTTTTGTGGTTGACTGCAACAAAAATAATCCAAGCAATCTACGAGATGTTTTTTTTATTTGTTATTGCAATAACTGCCTTAACTTTTGATTGAGGCGTTTATTGAAGAAACAAAGCACAGGTTCTCAATTCGTGAATCGATCTATTTTCTTAAAGAGTATTTGATTTTGATGACAATATTTTATTTGAAAACTGGTGTTTTTCATATGGTTCTCATAAAGTTAAATCCAAGTCTGGCGCGTAATTTTTGAGATATCCTTACAAATGCATATATTTCCGTCTAAGTTGATCATGGTGAGGTCAAATATTTATATTGTTAGGCAGTTAAGGTGACAAACTGCAGTTTAATTAAGATTCACTAAAAACAAGAAAAAGAAGCGGTGTTGAAATGTTATAATATTTTTATTTTATTGTCTTTGCAGTAACTAACAAAAAACTTTTTCCAGGTTTTGTTCCAGCAAGTCTCCCTTGAAAGATTATATTGAATTCATTTCTCCGTAGCTTGTGAATGAACTTTTCTATCACGGGCTACTAGGAAATTTGAAACAGAAAGACCTTCGTTTTACTTCATTAGCACCTAGTAATGAAAGTAAACACAATTTATATACCTGAAGAGATACTAATCAACACCTTTAACTCTTCGGAGAGAACGACTCTTTTAAAAAGAAAGGTACCTGGATCAAACATGGCCAGCAGAAAAGTATAGCCACATAGCAATATTCCTTACACGAAATATTGTAACGCGACCATTAATTGTCGCTAGTGTCGCATGTACAAACGGCGTACCTACCAATCCTTCCAGAGCCCTGCTAGTCGCCTAGTGTCGGTTAAAGTGAGACATGCATGGGGTTTGGAATAATGGTATGTGGCCATATTTGACCCAGGTACCTTACTTGATCATGCCCGGATTCACAAAAGACAAATGTATATGATGTATAGGATATGTCAAGCAAAAAATCGACACATCTAGGAACAAGGAACATCGCACGACTTATGTCTGAACGAAGCGAAGTCCGACAGCCAAATTCCCTAGAGTACCCATATTTCAAATATTTCGTGTTCTTCATAGCCAGTTGCGCTTACCCGTCGGTATACGATCAGTGGGTTAAGCAACCCTTGGCGCGGTCAATCTATGGATGGGTGACAGCATGGTATTTGAACTGAGCGTCTCCGTGCTTCGGAGGGCACGTAAATAGTCGGTCCCGGTTGTTGTCTACTAAGTTAACAGTCGTTAAATCATGTCAAAGCCCTTTCGGGCTTGAACAACTTTGACATCAGGTTGACCACTAACCATACGACAGAATAGAATAGAGCTACATAATAGAAAAAGGACGCATTTTACCTTGAAATTGCCTGACGTTTCGGCGCAGGATGCACTCGCCGTGACCGCCGTGGTTTCCTTTTTTACCGTTATATTGTACAGAAAAACCATTCAAAATGCATCAACGGTGAACAAAACTGGCAAACAATAGTATATTTCCATAGAACTAAATAAATTAACGAAGTAGTTCATGCTATACACGTGGGCAGTGGGTACTTATAACATCCTCTCAGATGCAATCAACGCAACGCAGGACGCACGTGATATGAATGTAACCTATTTGATGGACTTTATAATCAAAAGGTAATTGTATTAAAATAGAATTAATAAGTCAGGTGCCGTTTGAGGATAATGTATCGATTCTGAGCAGTCGGTACTATCCAGTTTCGAGAGCTTGACATATGAAATGTACTGCAGAATTTGTTCCTTCAACGCCCACCAGAGGCGCTGGTGACTTGACCGATTGTCGATAGTGGTAGAGCATCGAGTTGTGCTGTTAATTGGTTTGTATGGGATATTTTTTGGTGAGGAAAATTGAACCAAGGGGTATTTTTTCGAATACCCCATTCCTTATCAGTCTATTTGGACCAATTTATGCATAGATGATTAATTAATATAATTATGCATGGCTCCCTCCGTCTTCAGAACGAAGAAAAAAATTTGCCATTGTCCTCTTGAAATCAGGAAGGGATCAGACTTAAAGTCATAGACAGTCTTTCTTCGAGTAAATTCTATAAAAAATAAAAAATATTTTTGTAAAATAAAAAGTCAATAAGTAATCTTTACACATTAAAATAGGAAAAGTACGCATTAATATTTGCTATTCTATCACATTCCTAAATAAGTACTGTACTAGTACTGACATTAAGTAAGTACTTTGCCTAATATTTATTTCACATCCTAGTATAGTATAGGTATACCTACTACATAGAAATAAACTAAACTAATTCATCAGACTGTCCTAATGTGAAGGTCCTAGCACATTAGCATAAAACTCCTACATTTAATGAATTGGTACTTATTCAAACGTCCCGAAACTACGAACAGTAATTGTAAAGGGAACCCAAAATCTCAGGTAATTTAACTCAACGAGTCATTTCAGCTGATATAGGTTTAGATCTGGGGTTCTAAACCTTTGTTCGCCAGGTTTTAAACTGCGAAACTGTAGGACTATGTACTTTCTCTTGGTATACTATACATAGATAAGGAGGTACATCAGGTACATTACGCACTGTGTGTAAAAAAACAAACAATAAACATTATTTTTGTTGAATTTTAATGGCTAACATTTTATCATTTAGTGGTAAAACCGGTTTCGGTCCGTAATAATAATAAAAACAAACAAAGACACCTATACCAAACTTAAAATGTACATTCCTAAAGTCATAACAGATACTTAGTTTAAGAATTAATATTGGCAACCAACTCCCGATAAAACGACTTTAAAATAGTCGTCCATAACAAAAGGTTGACAGTCCCAGCCTCAGGCGCAATTTAGCAACAATGTAGTACATTTAGGTATAAGTTGAGGCTCACGGTAACAATAGGGGGTGACTAACGCGCCATTAGGCTTTGCCTGGGGTATCGCTTACGTCCTATCGACGGCCTTTAGATCACGATATTTTCACACGACGCTACTAAGGTGATAAAAGTCACTAATGACTTTGAATACCAATTTTAGTATTCAGTGGAATATTTTCTGCTACTATGGAATGTCAATTTGTATGAAAAACTGATTAGCGTATAGTATACTGGCTTCCAAACACAATTTTAAAGGAATTTTAAATGTCAAACCCTCGTTTTCGATAGTACCGACTGTAGAAAATCCCGCTACACATGAACCAATGCTGAAACGTCTAGTAATGCAATGTAAAATGCGTGTTCGTCTTAATTTCTGTAGAATATAAGTTTAAGTTAGAGTCACGATAAGAGCCGGCAGATACAGTGACAATCACTAAAATTAATTTAAAAACTAAGCTAATATTCTGGTTGAAAATTACACATATTGAGAGGTTAGAATTCCAACAGTAATTTCCCAGTCACAACGACAGAATTCTAAGAAATACCCGTCAAATAATTCCTGTGAACTTTCAATTCGAATTCCAGTGTAATAGAGAATTCAAAGTTACTATGAATATGAATGTTGAGGTAAGAGCAATTGACATCATATGAATACAGAATCATAAGTACTTTGTTGTTACTATAACCACAAACGAAATGAAAAGACTTTTAATGTTAATATTGTAAATGACAAAATTGGAGTACATTAAATTATCATCTCGTGGGACGTCCTCCCACAAGATGGACAGATGATTTGAAGAATTTGATGAAGATCACAGGGAGCCGGTTGATACAGGCCGCATCAGATCGGTCACACTGCAAATCTTTGGGGTTGGAGGGGCTATATTCAGCAGTGGACGTCCCATGGCTGAGATGATGATGATGATGAAAATTATCATCGAATGTTCACTTTTATCCGAAATTTAAACCCAAAAAATTAAACTAAGGCGAGTTTCATTCGACTTTCCTTAGTAATAGTAATAGTACCTACCGGAGACAACGAAATTGCCGCGATTTTTCTTCTTAATTACGCCACTGAAGACTATTTTGATGAAATCGGCCGTTCGCCAATTATCGCGTCCTCAGATAAATATCGTTTGTGCGAGTTTCGCCAGGACGATGATATTTTGCGAACATTTCTCTGATCCCATTTGTATTTGTGTTGTATTAGCCAATTAGTTGAAGGTTTCGTTATTTGTTTGTCGGGATCCGTGGCAGCTCGATTATGTAAATACTTCTGGTGAAAGTTGTACAAAAACTTTATCAGAAAATACGATATGATAATTCATTTGCTCATTCCTACTTGCAATTGATTACTAAGTTGAGTCCTAATTCGGAATTCAGAAAATTAGTATTCTAATCTACTGTGTAGCGTTGACATGTTCGTATTCTAATATATGCAATATTTTTCACAGTTTAAATATAACGAGCCATAAATAAATCCAAACGGCTCAAATTAAATAATCACATACTTCAGTTTCAGTTACATGTTTCATAGCTATATATTTATACTAGCGATAATTAATTCGAAGACAACGACCTAAAAAATATTCACATTAATCACTTTTAAAACGTATTCCTAATAAAATGTTTAAAAACATAAATCATTGAACAATAGCCACGAAGAGCTAAATAAATAATCCATTCGTCGACATATCGATGTAATTGCGTGACTGCAGTCAAGGCATGTGACAAAAAGTCACACAATATTGACTAACGTCTCACAAGCACGATAACAAATACAAAAATGAAAAAATGCTTGCAAGAAATTCCGGAAAGCTGCATTAAGCATTCCGTGTTCGAAAGTTGGTAGCCATGTATTCATTTTGTTCGTGTGTCACACTCGATCGCGTTTAGTTGAAGCAAGTGACAATTCGTAATACGTTTATAATAGTAGACGAATTTTGCTTTTATTTGGACTATATTCATCTGATTCTGTGTATGTGTAATTGCAATTTTGAAAAATGTTTTAGCGGCGCAATTTCTTCAAACGTATTTTATTTCTGTCTAGATTTTGTCACGCGAATAAATGTCTTTATTTGACAAAATAGCGAGTAGAGTATTGATATTGTAATTACGAGTATTTATTATTCTTTACTATCATGATTCAAGGGCATTATAATAATACCTACTAAATAAAATAAAAATATGACCCGAAAGAAACCTTGTTGAAAAAATCTCCCGAGAAAAGAGTCTATAAGCATCAAATCAAAGCAAAATGTACAGAGAAATAAATGAATTTACCCGATCTAAAACCTTTAGCCTAATAATTAACAGATTCAGAGTCCTATTGTCTAAATTTACAAGTATAATTTTAATGATAAAAGTCGTAATTAAATTTTACCAAAAGCCCTGTATCAATTTCGAGCAAAACCTCTTTAAAGTTTAGCTGGAAAAGTTGCCTTCCAATTTAAGTTCCTTTCATGTTTTTGCTGAATATTTTCCCTCGATAGAGCTAGGGTGGTCATGATTACTTGTGAGAACTTTGAGATAGCCAGACGATAGCCAATGAGTGAGGGTTTTTTAATAAACTTTAGCCCGTCTTTAGCCTGCGTAGTTAACATGCTTCGGTTGGAAAATTGCACCGCATGTTATTAATATGAGTTTAATCTTTTCGAACATCTTTATTAAGTAATAACTTTCTGATAATATCGCTTGAGATGAGTAATTTCTCGTGATTTCCTGTATTAAAAAGAAGTACTAGTAAAAGCTAGTATAGATTGAATATTGTAGCTTGCGTATTATACATGCGTTATCTTAGTACTCAAAGTAAAATGCAGTGATATTTTGTATACAGAATGAGAATTGCATATCAAGAGAAACTAGTAGTAATATTATAATAATGATTACTATTTTCATAACAGCGACTTCCCTGTGCGATGAAATATAAAGTTAATAGTTCTTCCTGGTAATATTTCAGTTCAAAATCAAATAATTTACTATTTTAGGTCGAATGCTAACACTTACTATAGTCAATGATACAGAGAGTGAATTCACCGCCAGTTCGGAAGGTAGGGTCAATGAGAAGAGCTGGCAAGACCCTGGCCACTCTTCTTATTAGCCAAATGGTTTTAACAATATTTAAGGTACAGGTGGCAATAGTAGAAAATAGTTAATGTCTCTAAATGTCCAAACGTATGGTGTCTCGGAGGTGTCTCGCCACAAGTCTAAGGGCCACTGATACACTCCCGGAGCTATCGTAGTGTTATCGGAACACAAAAACTTTGACTACGGACTTTTTTAATTGGTTCCTTGATTAAATTAGTCGGTAGTTTATCGACATTCTATATTTAGAGATGAATTTTAAAGCGATATTTTTTAGCCATTCATTAGCAGACTTCCTTGCAGACTATATAATTTTAAGAAAACTAGTCCGCAACTGAACAAGCAAAGCAGTAACAAATAATTCATAATGCAATCATTAATTTCAGAAAATATAATACATACAGTAATAAATTTAACCCATTCATGTCCCACTGTTGGGCCCTTGGAGGGGACCCTTCCTCTCGTAATGAAGGAGGAGTTAAGCCTTGAGACCACCACGCTGGGCAATTGCGGGTTAGGTAATACATACAGTAATCAAACATTTTTTTATTTTTAAAAATTAAACTGCATCGTTCTTCTATGAATGGATATTTACAAACAACAGACACAAAGTAACTATACCCGAAAAAAAAAAATACTAACATACATTTTAGTTTTCTCTATAAAACATTATATTTCATATAAACTATAAGTTAAAAGTTCTTTACATTTGACGTACGTACTACGTAGAGGAGAGCGATTAATCAGCACTTTGTCAGCGCATCGAGAGCTCTTGCCTATGTATGAGTTAATCGAGGGCGCTTATCTAACTAGGTAAAGCGTTTTTATCACCTGTCTGCAGTTTTTGTGCGACGATATTAACATGTCAATATGTAGATAGCTTGATGAAGGATTTTCATGCTTTTAAAAGGATTTTTGGAGCAGTTTTGACAGTAGAGATAGCTTGATTAATAAGATCATTTTCAGTATGGCGGCCACGTAATTCGTTTGAATTTTTTATTGAAAAACCAGAATTTACAAATCCTTTACACTATCAGACATTTGCTAATAATATCTGTAATTAATGCCATTGATAAGTGTTCCTCAAAAGTATTTCTGTCGCTACACGTTGAAATTATAACAGGTTGAATAATTGCTAAAAGACGAATTGTGAGACGTTTCTGTATTTAGCCGTTTCAGTGCTATTAGCCACTTTATTGTAACAATCATTAAATTATGCTATACATGAAACGCGTTTATCAATCTTAAGAAACTTTTGTACAGCTACTATCAAACAGATGACAGTGGGTAATAACTAATTCCAGTTTATTCTTACTGTCTTAAACGTTGCAGAAACTTATTTGTCATAATTTTTTTCATCTTTTTTACTCATATTCAGTTTAAAAATTGACTGAAAGTGACAACGAAATATAACTAATCGCAGTCTACACAACGTTTATTAGTAAAATAGACCTATTAATTACTATTTATTTATAGTTCTAACATACCCATATTTTAACATGTCCACTCGCTTGTCCGAACACATATGTATCTTCGCTCAGTATCGTTTACGTACCTGAAAAAAGAAACAACAATTAGTACTGTTCAGTAAATATTTTAGAAGGGTAACGTAGCATGTATGATTAAAAGGTTTAATTTGTCCAAATGTAATTCATATCATTCTATTTGACTTGCAATTTTTCGTAATTTCACGCTTTTTACACACAAGCTGAATTATTGATTAGTTTTCTGTCAAAACATTGATATAGATATTTATATATTTGTAGTATTTATGAGTACTCCTTATCTTTGCCATAAATTGTTTTTACCGCTTTTGTTGCTATTACAGCGTTGTTGAGCTACGTTTTATTTTGAGTATTTAGTAGATTACCGAGATATCCGTACTCAATAGAGCTTGTAGTTGATCTCGAAAACCTAATTTTATATGTCTAGCGTATATTTCCAATTTCAATACCAAAAGACAAGACTCGTGTTTCGAGACAGGCTATAAAAAATAGTAACAAGTCTAGGTAGTAAAATGTCAAATAACCGAACACGTTTCCCTATTTCAACATATTGTATGGCTCAAGACATATAATGTAGGCATATTGACGTATTCTTACGTATAGCACTAGATTCTACACGAAGCTTCATTCGGCTGATTCTCTTCTATAAAAATAGTTTATATCTTTTTCCAACCCGCCAAAATCAATATAAGTACTGTAGTAAGTGCTTTCAATACTAAGACAGACAGCCTACGACCACTGCTACTACAACTTTTGTAAAAACGTCGAGCAAATTCGAAGTTAAAAAACGTGATTCCTTTAATTCCAGTGTAATAATTATTCATCGAGAAATCCTTAAAATCTACTGAATCCGTTTAACAGTTAAGCCGAAAAGCGTAACACGTTAACTTTCGCATATTTTACTATTATTATTTTGTAGTAAAAACAAGAAAACTGTGTAAACATTATGTAGTACTTATTACTTATGCTTCTATTCGATCTTCACAGTGAAGAGTCACGCAAGCGCTGCCAGCACTCGAGAATGTCTATCAATTCTAGTGCGTATAATATACTTTGACATATTAAGTGCTAGACTTAATCATATTTTACGTCGAGATAACAGCACTCAATTATAAAACGCGGTTTTGTGACGACTAACAACATGCCTAGTGTTCATTTATAACATTTTGAATGATGCACCTACCGAGTACATTTGTCATATGTTTTTTTATTAATATTGAAGGTGTAGGACGTTCGTACGTAGGAGGATCTGGGAGCTATTGTGTATCTCAGTTGACAACTATTTAAAGTCACTTTGATGTTCCTACATTGTTGTCTCCCTTAGATTATAATGATTACCACGTTACGTCGAAACAGCAATGAACTGAATAGTGATGATAAATTTGGTATAAACTAGTTATCTATGTATAGAGATACGTAATACACATACTAGTTTGGTTACCACTCATTAGATTTCCGTCATAAACCCATTAATTAAGATTTAGCAATTAACTAGTATTATTCTCTAACAAATAATCTTTAAAATAACTAATGGAAAATTGTTTTCTCCATGACTGTCTCACAGGCACGGGTCTTCCCCGGAAAGAAAGACAGTTAGACCAGAAGTCCAATATACTGGTTAGTAAGACTAAAGGACTATTATCGCTTTAGGAAAAGAGAGTAGAATAATAACATTCCAAGCGTATTACATAACAATAAGTACAATAAACGAAATAACTGATTATATATTAATTAAATAAGTGAAAGAACAATTCTATTGTCTGATATGAGGAAACGCACATATGGTATTAATAAAAGCCGTTTGTCTGATATCGATTACGAAAGCTATTCTAATGTGGGTCATAAAAGTGGACTGTTGACTAAATAATCGATAAAATTGTCTTTATTTGTGTATACGCCTCCGCTGTTTTAACAAGTGGAAGACGGTGACAGATATGTGTTAGACGTAGGTAAATATTTGAAGAAATCTGTCTGCTAGGCAAATTTTGGTGGTTGATTGGATATATCACTGTGGTGGATTCGTTCTACAGTTGATAAGATGAATTAAAAGTAGATTCAGTGCTTAACTTGTTCGAACACTTCATTTTCATTGAGATATGTTTCGCTAAAGCGAGTGTAGACTTTTAGTTACTGGCGGTGTATGTGACTGCCGGTCACATATATTCGGAGTTGATTCCCGTGCCAGACAGAATTTTGTTCCGAGGTTTCAATAATTTATTTTTAAGATCGCTCATAGGTTTGATCCTTTTCGCTTGCGAATGTTCGTGTGCGTAAAAATGTGTGGTGCCGGCTTAATGTGCAAAATGGCGTCAGAGAACCAATAAGTTATAAAATATCGATTTATAATACAACGTGTCCGTTTTATGAGTTTATTTACATAACAATATTTGCTAAATGAGTTCTGTTATTTAAATGTGATAATAAAATCAAGGTTAAGTTAATAGGTATTCGCAACAATACTAATAGAAGAAACTCGACGTAATAATCGAAAAAAGACAACTAGCCCCTAAATACCAGCTGTTTTGTATGAAACATACTTCTACCAAGCGTTTTCCTAAAAAATCTTCTAATCCACGCTAATCGAGCAATTTTGTAGAAGTGTGCAGTGAAGACATTAAAAAGATGTATTTACTATTTAATAGTCTTAGATGAAAATATATCATAATTTTTCAGGGTATCCATACTTCCGTTCATATTATAAATTGAAAAGTTTGAATTTGATGACATTTCGAAAACGTTTTGTGACATGTCTTTGGACATTATTTTTACCCCAAAAACCATTCCAGGCGAAGGACGAATTCAAAATTTAGTTCTTGATATTTCATTGACTCAGAATTATTCCGTGCGCGGCGTAAGAAGTCACAGACCAAAGCTCTATTTCACAAAATTATCGCACATTACCGCACTTGCAGTACTGCAACAGTCAATTGTGGAAATTGAACATTACCCTATTAGACGGTGTGAGGTCGTTGAACCCACTGCACTATTAAAATAGAACAGTGCCCTATACATAGGATCTCTATCGTGTGGTCTAGGCTATAAATAAATGACCCTATTACGCCCCCTTTATAGGGTTGAGAGAGATTAAAGATACCATTGTTAATAAAATAATCGTAGTAACTTTGAAGTATGTACTGTTTAAAACAATGTACAGTGGGTTCGATTTCTGGTTTGAAGAATATGTAAGTAGTAGGTATTTTTCTGTTCTTGTTTTTTTTTTCTAACCCATTACTGTCCCACTGCAGGGCAAGGGTCTCCTACCAAACAAAGGAGAGTTTAGGCTTGTGTCCACCACGCCGGCCAAGACTTTGCATGCCCTAAATAAAATTTCATTAAAAATTCTATGTTATTGTAATTCAATTATTTTAGTGTTAATATGTATTTTAAATTCATCATTTGTAAAGTGTAATTTGTAAGAACACTACGATATAAGCGTATAAAACCGGCGCCATATTTCCATTCCCCTATCAGGAAGACTTGTTACATTAACGCAGTGGGTGTCGGGTTCGATTCCCAGACAACGAACGTTAATTATAAGTTTTATTGCGGTTATTTATAACACTGTTAATTTATAATCATAATAAATATTTTATACTTTATAGGCTTTAAACAAATAGCTTGGCGTCACATTTAATGTAAGTGTTTAATTCAAACTCGTAAACTCGAATATGGTCTAAATTATAAGGTCATAACTATAATAAAGTTTGTATCGTAAAAACTCTATTGGTTTGTAGATGTAGATTTGCTAGATGTGCTAGTCTTGAAGTACGTGCACTACAGAATGTTGGCTCATTACTTCTGTTGCTAGGCATGGGATTTGTCTTTAAATGAGAATAAATAAGCGTAGTAAAGTTAGCAATGTTATTATTTTCATATATTCACCTAATAAGAGTTTGTTTCTTTTTTAAGATTTGCCACGAGTCAAAGCTATGTGTTAAGTTTCTAAAATACATATAAACACATATAATTTTATTAATTGCTTTAATTGTTTTTGTTTTTGACACATACCTAGCTAGCTACGCAGCCGGTGTAGACTTAAAAGAGAGAGATTGAGAAAGTCTAAAATAATCTACCTAAATTATTGGTCAAAAATATTTACCCTAAGCACAGACCAGATAATCGTACCAAAGTGTCCAACTGCCACAAGTAAATGTAAAAAACGACAAACTGATTTTCTATTCCACTGATCTTAAACCTTTGGTCATTCATTCAATAGCTCATCTAGAACTTTTAAGTCCTCGTCTTAAACATATTTTACAAGAGGCAGTTATTTTTGATTACATTGTCTATTTCGTTTTACGTTCACAAATAGAGTACACACTTAAGCCTCTATGGTAGTCTAAGGAGTCTTTTATTGTACAAATGAAATTCAACCTTAGTACTAATAAAATAAATTAGTTTTTTGCTTTTATTGCCGACGTTTAGCTTCTTGACAATACTGTTTATAAGTTGGGGAGAGATAATAGGCCTTATGTTTAGGGTCATCAAGTTGTTGGGTGAAATTGTGACAGAGTGTATTATTTTAAGACGAAACTGTGACTATAGCAAGTAATGTACAATGAGGGTATGTCTTGTGGCTTGATCAATAATCGGGTTTTCAACGAACATTGTGTGAAACGGAGAATATAATAGTAAACTTGTTATTTTAATTCGCAGATTGCTTCATATCAGTAAACAAATCTTTGGTACTATCTTTAATCAATTTTCCGTAAATAAAGTCCTTACCAATGCTTTCGATTCATTGACAATGGAAAAGCAACCTGCTCCTTTGCGAATATTAAATAAAAATAAATTAAATTATTAATTATTAACAAATCAGAATACTCCATCTTAAACGAAACCTGAATTTTAATTAACACTTTCGAGGAAAATACTTAACAAAAACGCAGCGACCTTACATAAGAAAGGCTACCGGAGAAGGCTATGAAGTATGATACTGGAGTATAATATGTAGGCTCTATGAGTCAGTGTGTACCGTGTGTTGTTGTAAATGTAAGCTGACTAATTAGGAAGGTTTGTTTTTTGATAGGCATGACTGTTTGTTGTTTGTCATAATATTTTGAGGCTTAGGTCTTATCTAAAGTTTGCCTGAAGAAAGGATTTTTTACGTGAGGTGATGACGATAATTTTGTGAACTTGTCATTAACTCTATACTACGATATTTAATTTGAATTTTATACATCCGACTGTCGTAAACCCCGCACACAAGGCTTTCTTCTAAGTTGTTGAACTATAGATATTCGAGGAAATATTACAATATTAATTTCAAGCATACAAACAGACATACATATTTACATATGCTATAGTACCGTACGATCTTGAATGCTGCGATCCAATTTCCTGAAGACCATGAATCGGAGATGGAGCAAAAATGACTCAAGCTTTCGGTCAAAACAAACCACGTACCTGCGTATGTAAAAGCCTGCCTCTTGCATGATTGTCAATTAATATGATAGGAGACTAAACATTCATTTTGCTTTAGTTTGCTTGACGTTTCGGCGCAAGCTACAATGGCTTTAGCGGTATCACATTTAAGCCTCCTGCACTACGCAAAACTACGTTTTTTCAACAGTAAAATCAACATTGTAACAAACTAGACTGACGAACAAACACCCCACTGTAAACAGCTTTAAACCTTATCACGTCCATCGGTCGACCTTGCGACTTATTTGGAATTCCACCGCACATATGTCTGCTAGCACGTGTTCAGTATTATGTTATAGTTGCGTATTTAGATTAAATGAAGCCCATTCATTATTGACTGATTGACTGTTTACGCTACACTCCCGAGTGAATCTATGATTCTACGGAACTAACATTGGTCAAATTTGGTTGGTAATATTGATTACAATAAAATGTTTGTACTTATTGATTTTTGTGGGGTAGAATAAAAATAATATGTTAATAGTTTTGTGCAGAATGTAGGACTCAAGGCCTAATCCCTCCCCCTCCTTTGGGAGGAGACCCTAGCCCTGCAGTGGGACAGTTAAAAGAAAAGCTTTAGATGATACAGGTGCTTATAAAATCTTTCTCTCTTTAAAGACTATACCGGTCGCTGTAGAAAAGCAAAATTAAAAACATACTCAAGTATGGAAATGCATTTTTTCTACAGTGGTACTATAAGATTAGGGCATAATTTTATAGGTATAAATTTCGAGTATGTTAAATTGTATATTACTTTGTGGTTTTATAATAATTCGGCACTAAATTACTAAAAATATCACGAGTATTTTACAACAACTGTATCGTAAAGTAGTATATTTATGAAGATTCAATGGAAGCACGTGGTGTTACGCACTCATGATTGACTAAATGTTTACATGTGTGCTGAAACATTTGCTGTTTTGATGATAAAGTATACATCATTTACCTTATACTATGTAGTTCCGTTGCTATATCGGAAGGGTTTGTAAAAAAAAATCTACAACTTCAGATTTCCCGAAAAGATTACAATTATCTTTTAAGTGTCCTGATTGTGACAACAGAAGCATGATCGCCAATTGAAAACATTCGAGACTTAAAAGCCCTACAAAAATGGAGAACACATCAACATAAATCAGAAGATTATATCGAGTTAATAAAATTTTCTTGTATTTTCTTAATTTTTTCATGTTTTTCATATAACTAAGTTTAGAGCTTAAGGATTAAAACTTCCCTAGCACGTGGGCTATCTACACACTACTATTAGAACCAATACACAGCCCTTCTAGGAATGCTTTATATTTACTCCTGCCAAATATATAACATATAATATCCCGCCTGTTATTCCCGAAGATGCAAGCAGAGGTGTATGAAACACACCCACATTTCGCCATTAACAATATTAGTCCCATGTAATAGGGAGCTAGTTTATTGTCATTTACTAAGCACGTTACCAAACTCACAGTCCTTCTAAATAATAATTGAGTTTATAAACCTATATGTATAGTTAACAAGGTACCTATACCGGGTGTCAAGGACTAAGTTAATTAACGCACCGTACCAGATTTCATTTGTGATATACATACTAATTAAACAATAGGATACGAGCCCTTACTCTTATCTTGTATGTATGTACAACAATCATTGGGAAAGTGTATTTAAGATTACTTAGTTTAGACCGCGTTTTCGTCTGCAGTAGGAGCTTTTCCTTATTGTATCGCTTCTGTGACTTATACTAGGTATCTCTTTTTGTAAGCTTTGTAAAAGTCAAAAATCGCCCGTAAGAAATGAAGATTAAGCGTTGAAGTATAAATTGCAAAATTATTAACAATTGAAAATTTGTTTGTAGTGAGTTATAACAAAATTTACACTGTTTGTAGTGTAACTAAAATAGTAATGTAGTATACGCAAAAAATACAGAAAAATGTTGGCAGTAAACGTGTTCAGTATATTTAAATAAGTAACAAAAACTGCTATTAAAGTGAAAAAAAGTTCAACTAATGAAAAGCCCTGTTTACTTAATTGGTATTGAATAGCGCACCACTTTTAGATTACTATTTTATTTTTACATAAATAATATTCGATTACAATTAAAAAATCATTTTGAAATCACATATTGATAAGTCCAGTGAAAGAAAGAAGGAAAATTAAAACTTTACTACATACTGTGCATCTGTCAACGTGTCAACCACATTGACATTGACATTGACATTGCCAAATAATAATCAAATAAAATAAAATTCATCTATTTGTGAACAAAATCTTACCTTTATATGATAAATGCGACAGTTCGGACAATTGGTTAGATGTTCGTTGCTCAACGCCAAAACTACGGAACGAATTTTTATGAAATTTGGTACACAGATAGTTAATAACCTGGATGAACGTATGAGATAATTTTTATCCTGGGAAATCTTTTCTACGGGACTAAGTCTTTGACTGCCTTCGTGGCGCAGTGGTTTAGGTCGCCACGCCGATACCACTGCAACGGGAGGTCGTGGGTTCGATTCCCACACGGGACAATTATTTGTGCGATCCACAAATAATTGTTTCGGGTCTTGTTGTGCTTTGTGTCCGTTGTTTGTATGTTTGTAAAAGTCCCCACGACACAAGAGCAATTCTTAGTGGGGGAGTTGTCTTCTTTTAAAAAAAAAAAAAGTCGCGGGCAGAAACTTGTACTAAATATTTTTTTAACAACTGACATTCCTAAACAGTCCAATAAACTTGCAACAATGAATAGCTAAGGTATAATTAATGACCAGTTTTACTTATGCATTAATTCGGAGTGTTCGAACCGAATGTCAGATATTGTAGTGGTTGCTATTTATTGTGTATTTTACTGGGCATTGTCACGCCAACTCATAAATAAACAATAAGTAGTGCTAATCGCCTATTTACATAAACACTTAGTTATTCAATGCTCAACGTTCAATCTATTATTAATCTATTTATTATGTGTTAGGTTGTGTTCCAGAAGCAAGCAGCTTGCAGCTTGCAGCTTGAAAAATGTTTGCATAATTTGTCGATAGCTTGTGAAGACATGATGTTTATGTACATTGTTATTGCTCGAGCTTACATTTAAACAAGAAATTGGTTAATTGACAAGAAATAACACTAATCAGATTTTTTTAATGTTTTTGTATCCAAAGTTTAAAATGGAGAATCTATTACGACGCCAATAAGATTCATTGTCGTGTTATAGAACTACTATAATTATGTTTAAGAAAGAGTTTGATTATTTTTTATCAGGCCTCTACATAAACATTTCAGTAGATGGTAAAACCAATAAATCATAACTTTTCAATTGTGTAAGTGATTTTTTCGTTCTTGCCTTCTTTACAAAAAAATAAATCAAGCGCAGTTTTTGATGCTGTGAGTGCCAAATGGTTGTTTTAATATTCGACTAGATAAAATTATACATATGTACAACTTGATCTTCACTTATCCTCAAGTGTATAACATGTAGTCATAGGCTTACCCACAATGGTCATTAACAACAACACGTTTCACAGCCGACTGCGTTCGCCTTGTAGCGCGCATATACTGTGCAACATCGCGACTGACACGCACAGTAACGAATGGTTATTGATTAAGTACCATTACGCATTGGCATTCGCTTAGTGCAGTGACTGCTTCGAGACAGTTCGTCGTACGGTTGATATGGAAATTATTGTCATTGTAAAAGTAACTGTCTCGTTGCTTGTCTTTTTACTTTTCTATTGCTAAAGTCATATTGAAGTCTGACAATGCAATTTTTTATTACATATACCTCAATTTCGTCGTTGAAGTTCTATCACCACCTAAGTAATTTTTTGGCAGTTTTGACTTTTTGATGTCACTGGCTAGAGAATCAAAACACAAAATTGAAATTTGTCTCTCCTGATAAGTTGTTAAATTACTTACGTGGTGAAAGAACTTAAACGACGATTTGTATTGTAAATATAGGTTTGATAACAACTATGAGATATAAAGGGAAACTACCCTTAACAAAAAACATTCCGTAATTTACTAAAAGGAACTTTTAAATATTTTTGATAAATGCTATCGCAATAATAGTTAGTATCAGTCTCAGTAGTTTGGTGATTATTTTGAATAGCATCGTGGTAGCTAGTAAAATAGTGCTAGATTTAACGTCCCTGCCATATTGGTGAATAATTGTTTAATAGTTTATGTCTAAATGTCGTATGCCTGACAGGAACGCGACAACATCGAAAGTCTGTAATCGCGCTATTTAGACATCAGTGATATATGATTGTAAAATTGTGTTTACAATACAAATGTACTGTCGCTATTTCAAATGTTTGTTTTACAAGACCCATGTTGAATCCAGAACTATCTAGAAATAGGAATCTGTCTAGTCCTATGTAAACAACTCATTTATGGAAATGGCAACATTTACCTAGAATATCTGGCAATAATTCAACTTGACAGTTGTCTGACAGGTGACATAAATCGTTTGACAAATAACCACTGTCACGTTATACTGTTTCTTTTTTAATTTGTCTACTTAGGAGTAAAAAAAGTAGACTTTTGTTAAGATCGATAAGTCACTACTCTTACTCCGGATATCGTAGGTTTGATGCCCACTAGAACAAAATGTTTACTTCCAGCGTGGGAGTAATTTATATCCGTGATTTGAATGTTCTTAAGGTGTCGTTATTTACGAGTTCACCAATTTTGGTAACGACTACCAAAATAAAAAATACCTAAAGAGTAATTTTAGGACAATTACGACTAGCGAACGTTAGAAATAAAAACAACATACCTAAAAAATAGTTGACGCTTAATGCGCTAAATGCGTTGAACAGTTTTACATACTAAATCGGTTTTGGATAGTCTATGGTGGTTAAAAATCGACTGCCTGTAAACTTTTACAACTTAAATTGTTACAACCGAACTAATGACAGTGGTTAAGGTGGTCGTCATGTCATTACCAGTGAGTCGAGAGGTCGTGGATTCGATTACCACATGGAACAAATATTTGCGCGACCCACAAATAGTTGTTTTGGGTCTAGTTGTACCTTGCGTCCGTTGTTTTAAAGGGTCCCCGCGACACAAAAGCAAATCTTATTGCGAGAGTTGTCTTTCTGAAAAACTAAAAAATAACTTAAACTAACCAATACATTATCCAGTAAAAAACAGTCATATTAAATCAGACTAATTCACGTCAGTTTCAAATACACAGTATAAAGTCTTCAATCATTAGTAATTTCGCACTTGGTTGCCTTGTAGGAAGCGAGTTCGTTCGACGACGCTAACCACAAACGCGGTTCCTCATCGATTATACCGGAGTATTTATGTATGATTGTACATTAGCATTTGTATGAATTATTGTTTATTTACAGGTATGCTTACATTGTTTCAGGGGAATCAACCGGGCGTTCCGCCGATTGGAAATTAAGGACTAGTAGAGAATTGGAAATGCTTTTATATTTACCATCTTAACTTACATTAACTACTAAAGGTCCTTTGTATACAAGGCTACGCAAATCTTCGATACTCCAGCGATTTTAGCCTTCAAGCGATTACCGTCGGTAGCTCGATCACGTACAGACTTTTCTGCCTCATTTCAGGTCAAAAATCCATATTTGTTCCAGTTTTTAAACTCCCTTCATGTGAAATTTAAATAAAGTTGATTAAGCGCAATAGACAGATTTGAGTATTTATGACAATTTGAGTATTTTTCGGGAATGGCAATTTGCACGGTGTTTTAACACTAATCAAAACTATCAAGTGAAAACAACCTACCAAGGTGTCTTTATGAATAATTAGGAAAAAGTTAGACTGACGTTCATCAATAAATCTAATAGTTTACCTGAATACACTCATTAAACATCAAGGAAAAAGCGGCTATTATCATTTTAAATGATGTATGTCAATCATTCTATGGCAGGTTTATGATCAACTTAAGCATTAAAGTAATATTTCCGCGAATTTTCTCTGCTGTTCAAACATTTTCATAGTTAAATGTCGTAGCAGTTTCATAGCTAATATCTTCACTGGAGAGCTCAAACTACTATTCTTTTTTTTTCTATTAATATATCAATTCGTAATTTACTTCATAATTTTAATTTTCTAGGTTACCAGTCATATGCCGAGTAAAACAATAATACTCTAGCTGAAACACATTGAGCAAGCCGATGACAACTAATCTTGGAATAATGAGAACCGCTAAAATTATCTAGCATAGAAAACAAAACTAAAAACAAACTACATACTGTAGCGCAATTCGCCAACAGTCGCTACTGTCGACTATCGAGAATTTGACATTTAAAATGTGCTACCAAAATAGTTCTTACGGAGCCCGGTAGAGGCGCTGATCAGATTTTCGAGTAAAGTTTCTCGATAACTAGACGGTTGTCGGTAGTCGACAGTAGAGGAGAATCGAGCTACTGAAATTTATCTCAAACAAAACTAATCTCCAATTACTTACGCGTTTAACTTCGTTATCTCTATCCTTTACTCAATTACAAATCCAATTGGAACAAACAAGAGGAAACAATAGTCCTACGTGCTTTCTGCATAATAGACTGTGGTGTACACAACACTACCATTGACCCACAAAGCAGCTAATTATGACGTCACCTAATCTATATCGCACTGCCATATGATACACCGATCTGGTTTTATACTTAAATACAAGTGTTGGTCATTTACAAGTAGAATAATAGTTTTCACTGTTAAAAATTTGTAGTATTTTTTACTATTTTTTGAATTATGAAACCGATAAGGATCCACTGTTTAAAAGCCTGTGACTTCTAATCTTCTTTAAATAGGTTTGATATAAATAAATCGGTTATCCAGGGGATCTAGAAACAGTTATTGTTTATAGATTAAATAATGATAAACAAGTAAAAAAACATCAATTTCTTAGGTCAATTTGTCGATAATTACATTATCATAACAAATAGTAAAATAAATAGGTTCAAGCATTTACGAAATAATTGAAGTAACACGACATTATCGCAGATTTTCCCATCATCAGATAATTCAATTTCATTAGAAACGTCTTAGTAAATATTGTCCGATACAGTTACCCAGTAGAAAAATTACGTATACAAATCTCTGAGCGTATAAACCCGAACTTATACACATGATAACGTACATTTCGGTCAGTTCACTCTTCGCTCAATCTCAGATAATCAGTGTTTAATTGAGCGGAACATCACAAGAATATTCTTAGAAGATGTAATTATTTTTTTGCCTTGATTCTCGTCTTTGCGCATTGATCAAAGCATAGTAATCATTTATTACATGCCTGTGGTTTGTATGACAAGTGACGTGTAATATTACACTAATAAAATCAATGATTTAAGTGGCTTTGTTTGTCGGTTATGGAGATTATACAACACTTCAAGAATATCGCGTTATTATTGAAGAAGCGCGATAGTTACGTTTGTTCAATTATCGTAGATTTTTTCCATATAAATCAAAGTTCAATTGTTCAACACGTGTACTATGATGAATCGACAGCGACCAAGCTGTAATTAGTCTTCTTTGTGTCAATGGATTTTGAAGTTAAAGTAAGCTAGTAGAATCGTGTTATAATTAGGTTGTGAAGGTACAATAGGCAATCGCTTCATGTAAAATACTGGTATTCCGCTGCATCTAGTGAGCCTGGAAGGCGACTACAACAGTTGGAAGAAAGGCAAGGCTGAAAGTAAGTTAGTAGTCGTATTGCTAGTCTATAGTATAACGACAATGATTACACACCGTAACGGCGGCAATAGTGTCAACAAAAATACATAATTTGTGAAAACTTCAGCTTCCTAGCTATTACGGTTTATGAGATACAGCCTGGTGAGAGACGGACAGACAGACAGCGGAGGCTTAGTAATATAGTTCCGTTTTTACCCTTTGGGTACGTAACCCTTAAAAACGATTAACCAAACATGACAACATAATCGAAATAAATTAAATAACAGCACTAAATCCGTCGCGTGTTCAAGTTAAAAATCAATAATGAAACAATCACTAGCAATTAAGGTACAGAGCTGGCTAGGGTTGACACTAAATTTCCATTAAATATCGCAGCGGAGTGACGGTGACAAATTACTGCGCGTTGCACTGCACCAGCATACAGGGTCATTAACGTACACACACAGATTTTACAAACGTATATAAGTTTACTAATTATTGTAATACTGTAGTTAATGTACAGTTAAAATGTCGGTTTAGAAGGCGAGAATTAGTCAGCTGATGAACATTGATGCTTACAAATTGATGATTATTGATTTGGGCTAGTTTCGCGGGTTGTGGATAAGTATCGTTTTTGTATAAATCTATCCGATCGATTAAGAGACAGCCAAAGTATGAAAAGCACCGTCGAAATTCTCGAAATCTATGCTAATATTATAAAATTTTACAGTTTGTTTGTTTGTTTGTTTGGTTGAACGCGCTAATCTCAGAAACTAATGCGCGAATTGAAAAATTATTTTACTGTTGGATATCCTTTTTATTTAGGAAGGCTTACAGCCTATATAACATCACGCTACGACTAATAGGAGCAGAGTACCAGTAAAAAATGTTACAAAAACGGGGAAAATTATGACCCATTCTCTCACATGTGCAAGTGAAGTGCGTGGGTCAGCTAGTTATTGATAAAAAAGATTAAAAAAGGAGGCTACATCGCATTGAGTATCACGCATTAATGGTGTTCATAAAATTTCATATTAACCGCTAAAATATTTCTATTATTATGCGTAATAAACTGTTTTTGACATTTCAATATTTACTATCTAACTGGCTAATTAGGTTATACATATCAAATATTAAAACTTTTATCTATTACATACAGAAATTTTAGCCAAATTATGTTCAAAACATAAACACTGTTTTTACTGCACTAAAACAGAGCTTGGAACGCACGTAACTTTTGCTAATTATTACATAATTTTAGCTGCAGGATTTTAGTAATTAGAGGTATCGTAGTAAATTTTGTTATGTACACTACACCTACCTACAGGAGCGCGATTCTCTACAGTCAGTACGGTCGAGTATCGAAGGTTTGACAATTAAATTGTTCTTTTTAACTAGTTCCTAAAATGCCCCTTAGAGGCGCTGATCATATTTTCGTACAATATTTCTCGATAGCTCGCTGTTGTGATAGTCGATAGTGGTAGCGAATCGAATCGAGCTACTGAAGTTTTCGTTTAAATATATAGATAAATGATTTTTATACACTACCTACTGATACGATAAAAGAGCGTGATTTGATAAATGTATACGCGAATTCTCTCTGCCCAGTATTTAAGAGGTTATTAAAACTACACCACATATTACGTAATTATCTTATAACACGGTTAATTTCAGCGAGTAATTAGTCAGCTTATAATTATCCAATCCACCACTTACCACTAAAATCCTTTATATTATATAATTAATATTTATCACGATAATAATGTTTACCAAAATTTTGATAATATTAATTAATGTACGGCGTTAGATGCAATTAAAATCTCCGCGGAGCGCTCAGTTGATACGGAATTACGCTCGTCACGCCCGTAATTACGCGAGGGTTACGCTTACGGGGGTCTAATTTACCCACCCAAGCGTTTGCAGGGTTGATTGATTTTTAATTAAATTAAAAACTTTAGGCAAAAATTTATAAAAACTTCTTTTGAACCCCTTTGTTATGTTATCTTTACTTTGGCGTAAACTTTCTGTACGAATATAAAATTCAAAATCAAAGGTTTGTATGCAGTAATTATGTTTACTGCAGACTTCACTGAAGACATGTATGGTTTTAGAAAACAGAACCAAATAACTCAGCGCCTTTCCGTGATGTTTCCTAAAAAATACGATACTAGTCCAATTATCAATATGCAAATCACCCCAGGCACCTATGAAAACTTATTAACACAGCGACTTTATCCCGCTAGTAGTCACAATTTGCGCCAAAAAACAGACAAATTGACAAATTATAGCTGTTCTGATTCTGATCAAAACGTTACATGAATTAAAGTCATTGTGTACTAAACTTTGCATACGGGAGTGACGTTAGCAACATTCGCGCCAACTCGGACATGATATAAAAAGATCTATTGACAATTAGGGGTTGGTGAACTCGGTACAATTATATTCCGCCCTAATTTACAAAAAGAATAATTTTACAAAGACAATTCTCGCGTTAGCAATAAATCCTGGAGTGGCGTGGAGACTTTTGCAAATACTCAAACCACGAATAGTGCAATGGACCCGGAACAACAATCTGGTTTCACAATTGCAGATGTAATGGAGATAGCTTAACAGATGAAATATTGACAGTAGTTTTAGCACATTTCCTGCCACTTTATCTAGTACATGGGCTATCTATCACTTATTAATAATCTGTGAAAGTGGCTCTCAGTGTCCAGAACTCACGACTTCCTAGCGCTTTGGATATTACCATCCCAAACATTTCGCTAGAAACATTATTATTATGTGCAAGGAAATTCACATAAAACCACACCCAGATAATAAAACGACTAAGTTAGTATGACACAACTTTTGATCCGTGTGGGAATCAAACCCACGTCTTCCTGTGCAGCAAATGACGTGGCAACAATCTTAACCAATACAATACAATTGAAATACTCATCGCTGGTTTCATCACTTGTGAATATGCACCGGATAGCTTATAACAGTGAGTGGCGAAGGCTCCATACAACTCGATTCCTACCGGCTTCCCTTTCTGGACAGACTTAATATTAGTGTTAAATTAATTGTTTACTATTGCCAAATAATACACAATTAATAAATAATCACCAATATTTAAACCGAAATCTTCAACTAAAATCATTAATCTAATCGAAACTACGAAAACGCCTGCCCTTCAAAAATTACGCTCCGCTATAAACGCAACGTGAGGTAATAATAATGAAATAAGCCGGAGGCGCTGATCGGGAATCGCGTACAATAAAAACTATGGCGGCGATGTCGCTTACGTCCTTTTGGATCGCGCTTCGCACCGCGCTGCATAGTGGCGAGCAAGCCGGAGGAAGAGCGGGTTGCCTCGCGCTACATCGCTCGCGCCGCGGCGGGCACATGATCTTACGCATGTTTCTGTCGCGGCGCGAGCCGCGTGCAAGAGCGAGATGGCGAAATATAAGCTAAGAATCCTGCATAAGTATTATATTTTCTCCAGTTTGACATTAGGTCATTAGGTTGTTTTGCATGTTTCTATTAGAGTAAATTTTCATTTTGTCAAGATTTATAGGTTAAACTCATTTCTATAAAAGTGTTCTGCGTTTATCCATAATGTGTTTGATATTATATTGTTGATGAATACATTCTAAATTGCTTGTATAATATGTTATTAAACAACCAGTGTGAGACAATCATCAATCGTTCGATATACGTTATCTTAAATATGTGCTGTTGTGTTACCTACGTGTTACTACTGAAGACAGAGTAACTTACTACAAAACAAGCATGATTAGGTAGCATGGTAAGTACCTATGTATTATTAGTCTGTAGAGAGAGAAATAAGAGACTGTAGTCGAATGTAGATAATACTCTCATATTGTTATTATGCAGTAATACGCTACTTTTACGTCGGCATTCTTACGATGTACATAATATGTAGGTAGGTACTATACCTACACAATGACTTATAGCTCCGGCTTACCTTTTATAATAAATGACCCTTCGCCACTGGCTTATAAGGAGGAATTTTAATAGATTTTTTAATACATTTGTCATCTAAATCATAACTTTGAGTGACGGTTCAGGATGTGTCGCACGTAGCTTAATAGGATGGGCTGCACATCGTCGCGTCATCGGTTGAGTGTGAAAGATCAAGTGTGTTTCTACAAATTTGACTGTTGTGTACTATATTCTACAATGTACAATATTGAGATTTTTTTTATTTTATTTGTACGTTTATTATATAAAAGTATTATAATGTCACGTTACCAGTCGGATAGATTATCTGACACATATCTACCACCTGTAAACATAGCCTCTAAACAAGACAATAGGAAGTAAACCCGTAGTTTTATTACAGGGTTATCTAATCTAATCAAATTAGGAGGTCAGATATTAGTCTTTCCATAGATCGAGTGACCTTTCCCTCCCCGAAGGGATAAACAGTATTTTACGAGTGACCCATACGCCACTCTATTCTATGGGTTTGTTTTATTTATGGGACTTTTACGATTACCCATAGATAAGGTTATTTCGAATACCTATAGTGAATACTAATCATATTGAGAAACAATAAGTCATTCCTTTCTTTTTAAAACACTAAAATTGCTCTTGTATCGCGAGGACTTTTACATACATATAAACAAACAATGGACAAAACCTACAACCTGATCTTAAACAACTATTAGTGGATCGTACAAATAAATGCTTCGTGTGAAAATCGAACCCACTCCTGACGCAATGGTAGTGGTGTGTAACTCAAATTTAAATGCCCTAGGTAAGTATGGCGCTAAAATCTTCTGCTAGGTAGGTTGATTCTCTGCCCTATCGAGTTATCGAGAAATTTTGCACGAAAATCGGATCAACGCCTCTACCGGGCTCCGTAAGAACTATTTTGGCAGTACATTTTAAATGTCAAACTCTTGATGCTCGCCAGTACCGACTATAGAGAATTGCGCTAAGGCATGTTTCATATAGATCGCGTATCAGCATTCAGCTGTCACCAGGCTTTCACGCGAGTTTTTATTCAATGTCATAATAAGTGACAAGTTTAATACGAAATCACGATCCACTTGCAACGTTGTTATAGTTTTTTTAGAAAATCGATCACACCTCACGCGTTTGGTATAATAACATTTTTACACGTTAACACCAAAAAAAGTTGACAAGTTAGTAAGACAATTTTAACAGCTGTATTGATTATAGAAACGTCATATCGTTATATTTCATCTTACGTATTGCTGTTTTTTGTGTCATTTTATACTTTTAAAAACATAGTTGCAATTTTACGTTTGTGCGTATGTTTGCTGTTGTCCACACTGATCATATAATAATTATTTTAATAATATTTTGTTACATATTTATGTAGACCTGTAATTGACTTTTTCACGCTGTATCTTCACATCTTATACCTGTTGTATTAGCTGTTGGTCTACTATAATAATAATAATAAATCTTTATTTCAGAACCAAGTTCCATAGGTTTTTTTACAATTTTAATTACAATAAAATCACAAAAACAAAAACTAAGTATTAAACACTATTAAAATTAGAATTAAAATAAAAATCAAATAAAATATAATAAAATGAAAAAAAACAAAAATAACAACTTCCCTTATTCAGTATATATATACTTTCAAGCAGCTATAGATAACCATCTTCTTAACATGGAACTTGCACACAGTCTGTCAGCAAGTTCCCTAATAATGGTGTTTCCACACGTACCAACCCTGGACATGAATCCAGCTATTCGGTTTCTCTGGATGGCATTAAACGTGTTCAGTCTCGCCTCGGTAAACATACCTGAGGCGCTACAGTACGGCGCCAGGCCCATTAGGTGTCTATAGATGTTATTGTACTGAACACGAATGGCATCCAGAGACCTCTTTGTATACTCAGTCCAGAGCTGGCACGTGTAGAAGCTCTGACAGTATGCCCTGAACAGATGTGCTTTGGTTTCTGGGGTCGCTTTAACAAATTTCCTGGCCAACATATTGCCAACAATTGACAACGCCCTACGCTGACGATCAATGTCCGCATCATCTTTCATGTCTGACGTCAGTATGTGACCAAGGTACTTGAACCTCTCCACCACCGCAACTACCTGTCCGCCTATCCATACTGGTGGAACATTTTGTGGACCTCTTCCTGATCTAAATACTAGAAGTTCAGTCTTTTTAGCATTATACACTAAGTCATGTTCTCTAGCATAAGTCTCACAAATAGAGAGCAGTCTTCTCAGTCCCTTGATCGAGGGGCTGAGCAGAACCATATCGTCTGCGTAGCTGAGGTTGTTGACATATCTGTCACCTAGCCTCAGCCCCACTGGTGTCCTGCTCAGCTCCTCGATCAAGTCATTCATATATAATCTTACTATGCAATCTTAAATATAAAATTTCCATGTCACAATGTTAGTTACCGTACTCCTTCGAAACGGCTTGACTGATTCTCATGAAATTTTGTGAGCGTATTGAGTAGGTCTGAGAATCGGCCAATATCTATACCTGTAAATGACACTTTTTTTTATTTATATGGCAAAACAACGGTTGCCCGCTCAGCTAGTAAATAAATAAATATAAATCTAAACTAGAACATCAAGACGTATCGTGATCGTCACCCGCAAGTATTTAGGCCACATCACTTTTATCGTGAGCGGTACATCGATTGTCTTTACTACTGGTTATTAACACTCAAAATAGTTTATTATTCTTGTAAAACCTTGGGTTTATTATTGAGGAATTTATTGTGTTGCTGTTCTATTTCTGCGTGACAATGTGATAACTCTTTCTTGAAATTTAGCTGAAGCGTATTTCAGTGTGTGTGAGAAAAGTGTGTTTTGTGGAGTGGCTAGTAAATCAGTAAAGAGTTTTAATATAATCTTGTGTCTCTTCATGCATATAATTAAGACCTGAGACCAGTTCTGCCATTGCTGAATTATATAGGTAAAAATTATAAAGTCAAAAAAAAAACTAAGTTGCAAAATGATATCATAGCAATGATTTTCCCTTTGATACTGTGTCAAAATTCCATTAAAATAAAATTCCTAAAGTTGCGTACATATGTACATTTGTGCAACTACTTAATAAAAATATAATAGGCAAGGAACACATAATAATAGTCAGAGAACACGCAAAACTGCTGTTAGTATAGGATTGCATATATATAACTTAATTACTTAAATGCGAAGATCGATATAAAGGCTAGTGCAATGCCTTACGGCTGGTTGAACTATCTTATAACGAACGAATAGTGTACCGAGTTATAATGTCAGCTTTGATAATGATTCTATTATTATTTTAACTTAAAAGCAATAATATTGAGTATGAAAGAAAGAAGAGGTGAACTCAAAATCAAGATCCGAATATGAAACCTTTGGACAAATAGTAACTACTTGAGGAATATCAAAGGTTATTGAACTTCCTAAACGATTTACTAATGAGTTATGCTATTGTTTCGAGACAGTTCATTCATAAGACAATAACTAATATGAACCAAACAAAGAAATAATCGATACAGTTTAACACACCTGTAGCGCGATTTCCTACCACTGTTGACAAGAAAGTTATAAAAACATTTTGTTTAAAAACTGTTCAGCGCCCTTGGCATGTTCCGTAAGAACAATTTTTTTAATAAGTGGTAAGTTTCAAAAATAAAATCATTTATATATTTAGGTCAAATACAATTTTTTATGATTGTAATACAGTAAGTGAATTTTCGACAAGATCGGAAACTAGGACTAAATAGGAGGAGAGCTGGCAATAAACTCCCGGCCACTTTTTTAAATCAAATGTCAATCACTTTCCACTCGATAGTATCTAGCGTAGAAAATTGCACGTTGTACCTACATTGGACAAAAGTTAACCTTAAAACTTTTAATAATAACATATCGACACAGATTATACAATAATGACCTATGTGATAGGTCGTGTTCGTGTTTCGAAAGAGAACACGATTGACAACTAAAAGTTCAAGGAATCGATTTGGTATAAAAATGTTCATTCATAGTGACACGTTGAAATTATTTATGCATTCGCATTCTTTTTAAGTTTCCAAGTACAATCACGAACATAATACCTTTGTAGGGGGATAGTGTATACCACTGCTGACTGAGGTTCGGCTTCGTTTCACGGGTGAGGCAGTGCTATTGGTCTTTTTATCAATATTAGGTTATTCTCAACGGTAGCCATGAGTTTGGTAACATGTCCCGTACAAGGCAATAAGCTCTCATCCTATTTCATAGGACTTTTATTTAAGTAGATATTTCATACATCACCATTTTGTTGCCTACCCCTTCGATGAATACAGGTATGATGTTATGTATGTATGCAAGATTAAGCTATCAATCTTTTATGCAAACTATTCGTGTTTACCCTGGCAAACAGGAAGCAAGAAAGTCCATTTATTTTACTTCCAACGGTAAAAATTGATCATAAAATATTCCATAACGTAAGGCAAGGAAATTAAGAGTAAAGGAAGGGTTACGTAATCAGTTTAACGTGGCCCAATCTACGGATAGAGGCATCGATCGAAAGCTGTCTGGTGCAATATTAATCAAACCGACCGAACTGACGCTGCTTCTATCTGAATTGAAGGGAGATTATTCTTAGCAGCTTTGCCCCTGATCTTAGATATGATGGGAAGGAATAGAAGTTATGTACAAATATTTCTTTACAATATGAGAAGGGTTCGCTCAATGGTTTGTTTTGATGACGGTGCGTCAAATTATGTTGAGCAGGTTAAAGAAAATAAACAGAAAAATATTTTTTTCTAACATTTTATTTTAGCCTTTTTATTTAACAGTTTTAAGTGAGTAATATTCTCATTATAAAATATTGAGTCACAATCGTCTGACTGCTTTAACATAAAATTATTTTTTAAAAATCCAAAATACATCGGTAAGCTGTTGAATCCAATTCACCTTAATTCCCTAAAAATTAAACATTTGCGATTTTTTAGGTCGCTCTATGTGGTAATATTCGAACCCACGACCACTGCGCGCAGTCCGCGTGGTGATCATTTAACCAATACGCACATAAAGTACACGCAATTTCACAAAGTAGATAAGAAATACTTTCCCACATGAAAATAACAATGTAATAAAAGCTATGTCCTATATAAGGGCACTACTATGTAGCGACATTGAAAACCTAGGAAGTGTTTACAGAATACAGGGTCGACTATAATTACAATTGTGCGATAAATTACTACATGTGTATATATATCTAGTTATCGATATACTAGGTTTGAATTGAACATTAACTAGGTATTTGCCATATTAAAATGACTGATGGATGACTAAAGATTTACTTATGCAGAGATATTTGGTGCTTATAAACCGTCAACTATTTTTTATTTATTTATACATATTAATAATAATAAACTCAGAGTTTGTTAGTTTAAACGCGCTTATCTCAAACTAAGTACTGGTTCAAAATAAAAAAGTATTTTTGAGTTGAATAGTCAATTTATTAAGGTAGGCTATAAGCTAACATCACGCTATTGCTAATAAGAGTACAGCAGCAATCAAAATTGTGAAAACGGGTAGACGAAGAATTCGCGGGCGGCAGCTAGTATGTTTTTATAACATTTCGTAACATTTCACAGTGTGTTATAAACCCTATTTTTGTTTCGTCGTCTTTTTATTGAATTAATCGATAGAGTATACCATTCTGAGGATTAGAGTAAATCTCCGGGCTCGCTAAGACTTGTACTTTTTTCGTTATTCATTGTCAAAGTTCCGGAATATCCGACTATTGAAAAACGAAAAAAAATTAATTACAATTTAACGGAAGTACTTATTCCAGAATTTATTTATTCTATCGAAAGAAGATATAATAGCCGACCATTCCATCAATTCCTGAAGCTTTAGCATGAATAGGTCGAGAGATATGATTTTTTTTCTCATTTTTCGTTTTTATTTTTTTATTCATCTAAACCGCCGTAGTAGGTGGTCATTCCTACATCAAAAAATTGCTAATACTTTCTTTTATTTGCAGTATTAGTTCTAAAACCTAACTCGTTGGTTTCCAGGAGATATTTGAAATTTAAAATTTTACTTAGGGTTGTCACTTTCGAGTATCCGAAAATTATATAAGATTATAAACCTTTATTTGAAAAAAAAGTTGAGGCAAGCCCCCCTGGCCCGGCCGGTCCCGCCTTACTGAGGTTGTTGAAGTGCAGAGTACGGTTACGGTATTAAGGTTGACTGGCGCTCAGTCCCCTAAAATTGTTTCAACTCCAGATGGAACAACCATTGATTTTGCTTTTTAGAAAAAAAATCAGCAAATATAATTACATAATATGTGTATAAATTATGATAAATAAATTGTTGACGAAAATAATTTTATCGTATTTTTTAAATAAAAAATCGACACAATTGATGTACATACATGATAAAATTTGATTTCAAATTATAGATAGGTATATAATTCATTTAGATATATAAAATACATTAAAAATTATTCTTAAAATTGTTATACCACAAAAATTACAATAAAATTGATTTTAAAAAAAGTAGTTTTAAATCAAAAAATAATATGAAATTCATTTGAAAAGTAATTGTAAAATTAAATAAATTATCTAAAAATATTTTGAAAAAAAAACAAAATGTGGTAATAGTACTTATGTTGAATGTTGATTTATAGATATACTTATGAGATATCGGAAAGGATTTTCTTTCATTTACTATAAGTTGAGTCTTTTGAGTTAGAATTTATAGACAGATTCCAAATAAATGTATCAATCAACATCATACCAATTTCTTAATTTGTTTTTTAATTTCCTTTATAAAATTACCCAATCTTTGCCATTTTTAGCCACAAAATAATGACATCTTGTTATGGTCGTGATATAAAAGCTAAAACTTTATAAAAATAATTTATTAAATTTTGATTGAAGTGGCAGCCCTATGTGCGGATATTTCGGATATTACTAAACTTTCAAATATCTCCTGGAAACCAGCGAGTTAGGTTTTAGAACTAATACTGCAAATAAAAGAAAGTATTAGCAATTTTTTGATATAGGAATGACCACCTACTACGGCGGTTTAGATGAATAAAAAAATAAAAACGAAAAATGAGAAAAAAAATCATATCTCTCGACCTATTCATGCTAAAGCTTCAGGAATTGGTGGAATGGTCGGCTATTATATCTTCTTTCGATAGAATAAATAAATTCTGGAATAAGTACTTCCGTTAAATTGTAATTAATTTTTTTTCGTTTTTCAATAGCCGGATATTCCGGAACTTTGACAATGAATAACGAAAAAAGTACAAGTCTTAGCGAGCCCGGAGTTTTACTCTAATCCTCAGAATGGTATACTCTATCGATTAATTCAATAAAAAGACGGCGAAACAAAAATAGGGTTTATAACACACTGTGCATTTTAACAAATTCGCGATACTGTTTTCTTATCGCGTAACTTTTGCTTTGCTAAGGTTATCTTAAGACCTTGAACTAGCAATCTTAGTTCTAATATTTGACACTAATACGCAAAACTCATTTATTTTATCATAAAAGAGTGATGCCGCGCTTGTTTTTAGACGATACGCAGAATCACAAATCACGGAAACGTCTACACACCAACTCTAACTATCGAAACTGAATACATTTAAAATATCTTTTATTAAAAATAAATATTTACAAAATGTACGCTCTACAATTCTATACACTGTCGAGAATTGATAGTTATCTTAAAAAGTATGTCGAAAAATTATCTCCTGAACCGATAACATGCTAATGTCATTAAGTCTGCCTTGTACAATGATTTTTTAAGAAGCTTAAATACAAGCGATTCCAGTCAATCAGTAATATGCCATATCTTTTCTGCTAAGATTATGACGGGACGACCTTCAACTTTGTACAAAACTATTTATATAATCGACATAGAACTACCTATCACCTACATCTTAAATCAACCTCATTTCTAAACAGTTCAATATCGAAACTTCAACAAATAAACATACTATAAATTCAGAGAAGAGCAAGCAAACCAACCGAAATTATGTAAACATTCGCAAATGTTCTCATTTCTGTTGAAATCATTCATTCACATTCATAATAGTGCAGACTATACCGTCTCGGCTATAAGGCTATAAAAAGCTAGCTATATAAATATCAAAACTGCCTAAGTGTCTTTTTATCTGTTAAAATGTCACGGTTAAACCGCAAAAGCCGCCAAACTTGACAAAATAAGGCATGTAGTCAGTTCAAAACATAGCTAAATTTTTTGAAAAATCAACCCCCCTGAGTGGCTAAAATAAGGGCAAAACTTTGATCGTGAGCGCAGCTCGTAATTCATAATAGTGCTGACTAAATACCGTCTGGGTTGTATGGCTATAAAAATATCGATAATGGTAGCTAATAATAGCCGATTAATGGATGCTATCAACATCTGGTTAGAATTCAGACAATGAAAGGATTGCTTAATTATTCGGTCTGTTAAAAGCACATGTTCCTATTTTCACATGCAATAGCTAAATATGGAACTTCTATTTACTATTGTTCTATTTTAAAAAACAACAAGTTTTGCGTGCAAATAATTATGTTATGGAGAAGTTTACAGTCAACAAAGGTATTAAAATTAATTGGCACAGAATGCTCAGATGGTCAAAGTAACAAACCTCGTTAACTGTCATTAATTGGCTATCCTTTTATAAAAAAAATATTGACGAAGCGCGTATTCCTATGGTATGGTACTACTAATGTTTTTAACCTAAAATAATCAGTTCTTCAGAACACGTTAAGCTGGAACAATTGATCAGTTTTCCATACAAAATTCTCGATAATGTTAGTCAATAAAGGCTGAAAGGCTCGTCTTGTACCGATTTTTTGAACGTCTAAAACCTAAAATTGCAAGCAGCATCAATCCTTTTCGGTACCAAATCCGGATAAACAAGTGACAAGCAATGCGCAAATCAATTAGATCATCAATAACATTTATTTACGCAGCTCGTTACTTCCTCAAGACAATTTATTGAGTATCGTGACGAGAATACGTGAATAAAGTCATTGCCAATGTCATGAGATCTCTAACAATGGCTGATTGTTTAATGAGTTTGTATTAATATTCATTGGGGATTAAGACTTGTTCTTTTAGCTATTTATTGGTAGATTTACTGCTGAGAGATTGTGTAGCCGAATATTTATAGAATATATATATATATATATATATTCGCTTAGCCTTTGTTCCAAACTATGTTGGAGTCGGCTTCCAGTCTCACCGGATGCAGCTGGATACCAGTGTTTTACATGGAGCGACTGCCTATCTGACCTCCACAACCCAGTTACTCGGGTATTAACACGATACCCTTCGGTAAGACTGGTTGTCAGACTTTCAAGCTTCTGACTACTGTTAACGACTGTCAAAGATCTTCGAAAATGACAGCCGGGACCCACAATTTAACGTGCCTTCCGAAACACGGAGGAACTCGATATGTATAAGATGGTCACCCATCCACGGAACAACCTCGGCAAGCGTAGCTTAACCTCAGAGATCGATCCGTGCGAATATTTATAGAATAGGGATGTTTTAAAGATTCTTCTCAGGTGCGATATGGTTAAAAGATGTTGTTGAAATCTGTATATAGCTTAAGGATTTGACTGTTGGTCTCTGGAACTCATAGTTAATTAAGTGTGAAACGCTCAATCTTGGACTCTCCGAAGCGGGTGGAAACATGATATTAAAATTTTATAGTCATTTGAATACATAAATATAAATTTTAGTATTTTTCTCTTTTCACATTATTATTATTACTATACAATAGTGAATGGTAGATCCATTTAATTGCTCAAAAAAAGTACAAAAGGTTTTATTTACTTCAGAATTCGTTTGCTAAAATACGTGCGTCAATTATAACATCTCTAGTAAATCTTGGGGGAAATACATCCGTGTTATGTTATGTTAAATCTTCATTAGCATGCCGTAGGTCTGGCAAGTTGTGGTCGGTGCAAGGAGCTGCCTCAGATGATTGATTACTTCGGATGAGAGCCGACAGAGGCTTAGCAAGACCCGATACCAGATCAAAGGTCGTAAATTACTGTAAGCAAATTAAGACAATGTCGGTGCTGATAGTTCGACAAATGGAGATGTAGAATGTGCTATAGGCATACAAACATTTATTTGTGACATTCATTACAAAATTAGGCTTTTGTGTATTATTTCTTTCTGCAACATCAGGTGGGTACCTTGATAGATAGAGGTTGGAGATTGTGATGTTGTCGTTCGAATATACAATACAATATAATATACCTAGGTACATAAGTATGTGAAGAGTGATATAAAAAGTAGACACAAGCTCATGAGGAAATTCCTCAAGACAAAATTGATTAGTGATTCTCATAGTAGAAATAGTGTGAGACACATTTTTGTGTCGGTAATTCAATATTAAAATGCACACCTTTTAACTATTTTCGTATAAAACAAAGCCGAGAAATTTTAAGCTTCCTATAACAAACACATAGTTTAATCCCATTTCATCACAATATAAAAATCGATGAGCAGTCAGCGAAATAAACAAGACCATTTGACACATCAACGGAGAGAATAAAAATATATTTAGAACAGTTTCTAATTAGACGGCGCCATAACCATCACCCGTTTTAGATATAAACTGCTGCTGCATTCTCTCGTCTGCAGTTTTTTTTTATTTTTTATTGTGTTTCTGCATTCATTGAGTTTTTGTCCGAACATTATTAGCGATAGGATAGTAGATATTTTGAGCAGATAGTTGTAGACAGAGGATAGTTTTTTAAGTCTGTGGAATGGGACAACTTTATTGCCGCCTTTTCTATAATTTGAAAAGTTGTTGACTGGTATCAGTAAACAAATGTCAACGGAAATCAAACGACAATTTGATTGAGGTATTGAGGCAAGGAATTTAAATACGGTCGTTCCGTAGTCACATTTAGCGCAGTCTGGACTACTTAGTACCACTTATTACCTATCCTATAATCCAAAATACCTAAGGAGGTTATTTTGTTCAGGGTGTTTGTCTTTAAGCCATAGCTGTTTGAATCAGTTAAATCTCTTTAGAGAGCGAAAACATGTTGTACCGATCATACTTAACGGGACACGAGATAAGGATAAGACAAATAAGAAAGATTAAAAGATACCTACTTCTGAATCGAGACACCAGATTGATAAGTTTTATCACATAAAACATGAAATTACCTGCAACAGAATTACATATTCATCTATAGAAACCTATTGTACTATAGCTGTACCTGTGTTGTTCTATATTAATTGTCATTCACAAACACAGTAATTGAAGGTCGTCAGCTAATGACATAGATTCGACCTTTAGATTTAAATAGACAACATCTGCCCATGGCTTAACCTTTGCTGTTTAGTTTTAGAAATACTTTGCCAAATATAACACAGACGATGTCATACATTCGTCCGTTTTGATGAGCCAAACAAACAACCATTGAAGAGTATTTTTATAAAATTGATCTTACCCAATTTACCTGCACTAATATGGTTTGGTTCTTATCCACCCCTATGGAAAGAAGTGTATGTTTTTACTAGCAAAGCCCAACCCCTCACTTTTTCGGGAGGAGACTCTTGTCCAGCAGTGGGACAGTATAAAAAAATATATTATTTACTTCGGTTTTTTTTTGTAGTGCGTAATATTTGAGTTTAGCAATTTTTGTCATCGACGTAAAGGTGTATTATCTTAATCACGGATATTTTAATTCACGGAATATCGTGCCGTCGAAAAATTACGGAAATCGTGCCAAACGATCGACTACAGACGGCTTTAGTATAAGACTTATGAACAGTAATTGCATTCAGATCGGACTTACCTACTTCAATTCTTCAAAAATACTATTAAAACTTTCTTGTTCAAATTGCAACCAATAAAATACGATTTAAAATTACTTATTTTTTCTAAACCTATGCTGTCCTGCCTGATGTTGGCTAAAGTCCCCCTAAACGCCTCCACCGGTCTTCATCTTTGGCCATTGATGAACGATAGCCATACATTAAATGAATTACAGAACATCAGTGAGAGCATACTCGTGAATCCACCACGAACCTCTCATTATACCATCAAGATCACCATAATAACAGTTGTCGCAATGATTCGATGGAAACCATAGCAGTGTTTAGTAGCCAGACAATAGCATGGGAACTAATTAGCGAAGTCCGGCGCATGCATAATGAATGGTACCCGTAAAACTGACAATCGATCGGTTCTCCGTACTGTGACAAGTTGTCTATGTGAACTTGTGTATCTTTTGTTAGGTATTCTAATGGGGAGTTTGTTTACTCGTAATTGTAGCAAGATATTAAGCTAATGATTAATAATAAGCATGTTTGAACAATTTTGTGTAATTAAAAACATTGCGGTGAACAAATTGCGGTGATAATCCGTCACCGGGGACGATATTTACTCCAAATCAATGATTTGATTTCGCATCAATGCCTCGCGGGACAATAGATCGGCTCGTAATTTCACATAGAAAAGCCTAGCATTCTTATTCATAAACACACTATAAATCTACTTTAGTTAAAAAACTACTAAAATATGTTTTGTTTTTTTCATTTCGCTAAGGAGTAAAAGAAACAAAACTCTTTATAAGCCTTTCATAACTTCATATATTTTTATGAATAGGAGGGTAAAGATTTTAAGGCCCTTATATGGGATTGCACTCGCCAGTAGTGAAAAGTTTTGTTAAAGTGGTAGGTAAACATGAAGCTCTAGATATACCTCTTGTGGCTCTATCATGCTATAGCAAAATAACTATTAATCATCGCTAAATTTCCCAACTTATCTTAAACTTAGCATCAATAAGTACCCATTTATCAAGTAACAAGTAATTTAAGAATATAATTTCCTATTAAATCATTGCATCTAATGTAGATAATGTTTGATCATGTTACAAGATACGACATTCCAACGTTATCTTTATCGTGTCCGTTTGACGGATTTCTCACACGACTTTATAGCTTGTTTAAGGTTTAAAACAACTTTTAATTATTTTATCATAAAATGTGTTAGGGATATAATAAATCTTAAATGTACATCAAAATGAAAAGTCCTGAGAAACTATAGGTAACATATTACATATACTTCATTGCCAAAAAAATTATACTTCATTCGGTATTTTATCTTTTCATAGTCACTTTAAGGTGGCGGTTAACCGACAAAAAAGATAAAATATGATAGAAAAAATATCACGAAACTATCAAAATAGATTTTTAAAACTACCAAAAAGTCCTTTAACGATGGCTTCCTTTAATAATAACATTAAATCGCAACATCTAAGGTACTCAAGCAAACTTTTTCACTCAATACTCCAGAATCAAGTTGCAGCATCGCAAGTACATTTAATCCGCGTTAAAATTCAAGTTTTTGCCCCACTTACCGTGATCAAAGCTCAGCCGATCTTGGGCTCGGTTAAGACCGGCTTACATCAAACATCACTGTGCGAATATTTGCTCCGGATCTGCTTTGGCTTTTGCTGTTTATTTAAGGTTCAGCGTTTAATATTAGCTGGTTTTCATTATAGATTAATAAGTTTTGTTCAAATATGATACTCGTTGAACTATGAAACGTGTCTGGTTTATTTTAGAGACATGGACTGTATAGAAAACGCTATCTACCAGACAATTAATTCGATTAGCTCGAACAACGCATATTATGGATATTATGACATCTTACTCATCTCCATTAAAGCGACGTCTGAGACAGACACAAGAAAATCTATATCGACCTGTCTTACTTTCTAGCCCATTTGGTGACCTTCTTATATTACAATATTTTATTGAAGCGCCAGGAAAGAAAGAAGCAGAGAAACTCCAAGCCGAAAGGCATCCCGATTTTCCAGTGGCTATACCAGCCGGGAGAGGTCCTGATTGGTCACGTTTGCCTAGCCTAGACATGTGACAGACTGTACATGTGACTATTGACTCGCAACACCCAGTTGTCACATGGAAGCTAGATATGCTAATCAGCGTTGTTGGTAGCCAAGTAGTTTCTGAGATTTGTTTGAACAAAATATGTGTTGCGTAATTAAGTGCGTATTTTTAAAAATATTTGCGTAGTAGATAAAGCACTTATCAATGTAGGTTAAACTAATATTAGAGGCAAATTCTTTTCCTTCGATGAAACTTGTACTAATTTTAAAATCGCATGTAAAACAAGACGACAGATATAATTTCAATCTAATCGGGAATCAAACACAGCATTTGACTTAATCATATAGATTCAAATGGAAAAACGCTTAAAAAAATCTTGAAATTTTTGCAGATAGACAGTACCTACAGTAAGACAAAATTGTAAGGAAGGAATTAAATTAACATTTTTCAAATTATGTTGTTTTAATTAACCTGACATCTGAAGTAACTAGTCTATAACAAAGCTGTGTTAAATAAATATTAGAAGTAAGACGTAGAGTTTGTAAAAGAGAAATCTTAGTAAACATTGTCTGAACAAAGCAGCGCTTAGACGATAAGGTTACGAATCAACCACGGACAAAAGACTGTAGCGTGGTATTTAACTTACTGCAATACCAAAAAGTATTGTTTACTAAACAATAGACAATACTTTTTTAGGTTTTACATCTAAATCGTGATAACCTAGACTTAATATTAAAGATTTATCTTACTCCTCTTATGATGAATTAGGTCTGGGTTTGTTGCTGAGCGAATGACGTGTGAAATGTATTTTTTTTCCGAAATGTTAGTTTTTAATTAAAACTAATTTTTCACTTTCCTTAGTTATACTAAAGAATGAATAAAAATACATAATACATAAGCACAGGAACATAATTATGACACTATATTTGTCCAATTTGGGTAAATATCTCCCCTAAATTTCTCCACCGCTGCAGTGGTCTCTCTATCTACCTACAAACCATCCTTTATTATCAATCATTTTATTTTATCTACCGATGAGTAAAATAGTCTATTCTGGTTCATACCAAACTGTTTTTTCATTGCTAACATACCATAATATTCACTTCACAAAACTGCATTCTAACTTTAAAACCTCGAAAAATTCAAACTGCATTTTCTTTCGAGTAAACAGCTTTAAGAGTTCGCAAGTGGCCAGTTATGTAGTGTTAGTATAAATACATTGTATTAGACAAGAAGTCCTTGTCACAAGCTAGACGAGACGGATGCTGCCTGTTAAGACCCGTATTGCGATGTATACAGCCGAGGGCTTATACCGATGGGATATTCTATATTGTTAATCTGTGGTGACTGCCTGATATGTTTTTAGCTCTACAGAACTTGACGTCATAAGAACAGTGTTCTTTTCATATTTCAAATATAAAAAAATATATTTAAACCATGTCCTACTCCTGGGCAAGAGTCTCCTCCCGTAATAAAGGAGGGGTTAGACTTGAGTGAACCACGCTGGCCAAGTGCGTGTTGGGTCTTTCAAAAATTATGATCATAAAATTGAGAGTCTTTGTGGCCTTTACTTTTTTATACAAAGAATGCCTGTCTTAAGTTTCTTGATCTATGAAAATGTATTTGATTTTACTTGCCTAGTAGGATAAATGTCCTTTACGAACTATTAAACTTTAATTAAATAAGGATATAGTCTCATAACTGATAATATGACCGCAATTTTATTTACATTTTAAACACTTTATTTGCGGTCACTTCTCTTTCGATAACGACTTCATTTATCCTTAAACGAATGGACTTTTAACTTTACTGGAGTTTTCCTTGTAATATTATTAGGAATAAAGAGTCGACATTCATTTATCGGTAAACGATCGTAAGGATATGCATCTTTTCGTGCAGTCAATGGTTTAAGTTCAGCGTACTATGAGTACTTTCGTAAAGAAATAGTAGCCACTAGTTTGAACAGCTAAGTTGACGATGTTGCTGAATATCTAAGAGGACTATTGTCCGCGTACAAAAGAATACTGTTCTTTTTTGAGTAAGTTTAAAGATACTTTACATGCATCACAATTGAGACGATGTTACACCCTTGTCTACTTTGACTTTACCTTCGACGAAAAACATTCATAATTGTCGTGTTATCAAAAAATGTCAAACTTAGCAACAGCAAAATACCTACAAAATACATACAGAATGAGCGTGTTTTTCCCGAATATTTCAGTATATCGTCGAAAAAGCTTTGATCAGCATGTTGACATATAAAAGGCTAAAATTCCGGGTGCTTTTTGTCCATATGTGTATTGTCAATAACAGAAACAACGCTTTGACCATTCATGGATAAATGGATTAGATAGAATTATTATAAAAGCCATTTTAACATGCCCATTCAGAATTCACGGGAGATCCGAATTCAATCGACTATAGTTTATAGTACTTAAATGTGTTTGTTAGTAAATTTACCGTTTAACTGCTTTTTCTATGGATATATTATGTTGTATTTTTTTTTTACAAAATGATAGTGCCTAAATAGTTAAATCAGTAGATTTTTCCTCTGATATGAATTAGCGTGATCCACAAGTAAACTTGAACTTCATTGAACTTTATGTCCGTACTTAGGATGTTTATAAAGTAATTTACTACACAAGATTATTGAGACGACAGCTGACAGTGAAAGACAGTGAATTAAGGCATAGTTTTTGACCACCATACGATTGACCCAAATACTAGGGTAAAACTAACAATATAGATCATTACATTGCATTGGTTTTTGTCTTGTAGTCCTTAATATTCTGCAAAAAGTCAAAGTTCCAATGATGCGACCAAAGAGAGCGTGGCCATTCTACTTTGCAATACCCTATTTTTCCCATATTCTCTTCAAAATGTCTCCAAAAACAGTACACATACAAACATGGTTACAGAACAGCCCGTCTGGCCCTAACTAAATTGTTGTGAGCAATTTGCATTTTGATACAATTGGTCGTGGTTGCGCGTCGTGTCAACGCTAGACCCACCATCAACTAGGTTATTAGGATTCGTGCTCACCGATCAGTGAAGGGTTTAAATAGGACGCGATGGGTCGACGACATGGTATTGTTTTATCTCTTTTATTACTGTTATTGGTGATATCCTAGCTTTGAAACTGTGAAAAGGCAGATATTTCTGTCTTCAGGTAACTTTTTCCGTAGTTATGCATTTGTCTGTTGCCAGTATCTGGTAAAAGCAACGACATTACTAAGAGAAATAAGGTTTGAGGTGATCAAAAATTTGCTCTAAAGTCTAAAGATGCCTAGATCTAGAACACGGGATCCCAACCTTTTCTTAGTCCGGGACCACTTTTATATTATTCTTGTTAGCAGGGACCACTATCTAAGTATATTAAAAATAAAGTGTAAGACTCATCCTGAAAATGTAAACTTTTAAAATCACTCGCGGACCATATTTTGACTTGGTTGGGAACCACTGATCTAGAAGAAGTAAGAACACACTTTCTTAGGAAACTTAACATAATATCTTTAAGACAACAAGTTGAAATACAACACTAGACATGATTAAGACTAATCAGCAGATAGGTACCTACATTAAAATATTTTTAGGTCTCATGCAAGCATTGATTGTATGTCACTACTTACTAACAGAATCGACAATAGGAAATACCCAGCAGAAAAACCCTATAACCTTCATATTATTATGCGGTTTAATACCTGGCTTAATACAATATAATACTTAAGTATTACAATACAACTAAATCCTTAGAAACTCGAGTCATCATCCGCATTTTCATGACGTACTAAGGTATTCCCACGAGTGATGGCTAAGAGGATGATGGCTTGGTAACAGCGCTCAACGGCTGTACGCAGCTGAAGGGTAGCCATCATAAATAATGAACAACCACGCATTATTAAACACTGAGGGCTACTTGGCCAAATTGGACGTTTCCTAATTAAGTTTATAAAAAAACTTCCATCTTGAGTTTTTAAAGGATTGAGATGCCATTTTTTTGCTGGAGAAAGTAAAGTATCGTTGAATGTTTTTTCTTGCACATGTCTGTGTATTTTTTTTACTCGACATGGTACTATGGGTATTATGGGTAAGTATATTTTATTAAATACAATTTGCAATTTTTGAAATGTTTCATCCTCGCTAATTCGTTATTTTGTATTAAGTAAGTATTATATTTTATATTTTCTATACTAATATTATAAAGCTGAAGAGTTTGTTTGTTTGATTGTTAGTTTGAACGCGCTAATCTCAGGAACTACTGGTCCAATTTGAAAAAATATTTCAGTGTTAGATAGCCCAATTATCGAGGAAGGCTATAGGCTATATAACATCACGCTACAGTTATTCGGAGCGGAGTAGCAACGAAAAATGTTGCAAAAATGGGGAAAATTTTAACTCATTCTTTTAAGAGACGCAAGCGAAGTTGCGCGGGTCAGCTAGTCTATACTATAATGTAAATGCAAAAGTCTTCTTCTTTTATTTATTTTATATTTTATTTCATCCAAGAGATACGTAGCCTGTTTTAACTTATTTTGCTACAAAACGAAACGGACAAAGGAGTTAAGAAAAAAAACCTTTTTGCAGCATCGAATCCGCATTATAAAACAAAAACAAATGAGAAATCTAATAATAAATATATTATACCAAAAACCTAACCTAATAAAAATAACAGGTTATTCAAGGTTATTAGTACAGGTGCACAATCATTAATAAAACTAACACAATATTATTACATAATCAATAATAAGCATTATAACTGGATGTCTTGAATGGACATTTTCTAAAGCAAAAGGAATGACAAGATATCTTTATTATTCTGTGAGTTGCACTGCCAAAGAATATAAATTAGATACTTCGGTAATAAACAGGTCTGTCTGATTTGAATTAGTTACGAACTATTTCTAGACTCAGGTATTTGGCGAGAATGCTGTAATTAACGACAATCGTTAAGTAATGGTTGATTATGTATGGCTTTAATGCAATACTAACTGGTTTCATTCAAATGTTCGGCGTATGTAGCTCGATTCTCTACTACTATCGACTACCGACAACCGACCTGTCATCGAGAAATTTTGTATGAAAATCTGATCAGCGCCTCTGACGGATGTCGCAGGAAATATTTTGGCAATACATTTTAAATGTCAAAATTTCGATACTCGACAATACCGACTGTAAAGAATCGCGCTACTGGACATTCAAAGTTTTATATTAAACTAGCTGACACGCGCAGCTCCCCTCGCGTCCAAATTTTCCTCCCCTATTTCAGCCCTTAAGGGATTTTTGTAGAAAAAAGTAGCCTAAGTTTTGATCCCGGGATATCAGCAATCTCCATGGTAATCCAAATCGATTCGGACATTTCAAAATGAAAGCGTAACAGCCAAATAGACAGACTTTTGCATTTACAGTATTATAGTGTAGATTAGTTAACTTGAAATACGCTAACGGCGCCGTTAAAATTTTCCCATAAGAGCCTTGACCTAGACCCTAATCATAACATTAAACTGTCATAAAAACTCCATTGTACACCAACCATTCGTCACATTTGGACATAGCAACGAATTGCATCAACAATCTGATGACGTCACCGCTCAAGACGCGTCGAGCAAGGACGAACACTTTCATCCCAGTATCGGAACAATTTAACAATAAAACCATCACGTGAGTCACGTGTACTCAACTGTGACTGACAGACAATCTAGCCTCATCTGAATGGGGAATTATGTTTTTACTATATCAGGCCGACGTGGGGCACTCACGGTAGCGGCTGCACCTAGTAAACTCGACGGTATACGGCTGCTAGTATGTCTGCCACCGTTTCATGTCCGCTGCTAACTTACCAGTAATGTCTAAATGTCATATTAATAAACACACTATAAACCTATTTTAGTTAAAAAGCTGCTATAATATGTTTTCTCTTTTTCATTTCGCTAAGGAGTGAAAGAGACAATCTAAGAGAGTAAGTCTATAAGTAAAGATGCTTAACGTCATGGAGCAAGATTTCGTGTTACGGCAAAGTGGGCAACACTCGCTGTCGATGATGGCCTGTGTATGTAAAAACGACTCTAACATCGGACGCATTCTGCAAGCCCATTATCTATAAAATTTTATATAGAGAACGGAATTTTGATGTTTAATTTAGTACTAGAGATGTGCTCTATTACACAAGAAGAAGAGGTACTCTAGTAACAAGGTACACTGCCTACTTCTGTTTAAAAAAAATACTATTTTTGTATAGCCACCGCAGCTTGAAATAATGATCTTCTTTTCGTCTATTATACATATCTATTTAGAATCGACGCAATTCTGATATGCTAATATTTTTATTCAATAGTAAATTAGACGTTCCTCGTAACCCAGACACAATTTACATAGTTCTGCGAACCAGAGGGCATGTTAGTGAATTCTAAAGTGTACACCTAAACGAAACATGGTCTCCACATCCAATTATAAATTCACAACAGACTGGTCTAGCTTTAAATAATTCAAATGTTATGCAGATATTCGACATGTTTATGCTTATATTGTAACATAGCAGGACATTTGTTTATGACGAAATCATGAATGAAGCAGTCATTTGCTGGCAGATGGTGAACAGATGGAACGAAAGATTCGAGTAATTTTGTATGATTTATTGTTGAGAATGTCTTTGTGATAGACAAACACCTTGATTATGTAGGAATGTTTAAGTGTCGTCATTTTAGTAAAATTTGCATGTTTTAATGTGTTTATTGAGAAAATGACTTTTGTCAGAGTGAGTTTCCGCGAGCTCTTCATATTACAGTTTAAAATAACCATCAAAGAGTAATTAGAAAGAAGGAAGAAAGTTTGTTTAAGTTTTTTTAATTTTATTTAGTTTATTCGGTAATAAATAATGCAAGTAAATGTCATTAGATTGAACTATCTAAATGAAATACGAGAAACGAAGAAAGGGCACTCATTGTGTCAACTGCATCAAATTGGTCATTGTCTAAATCTCAAATTAAATGATATCTATTAAGTGCTATTATTTTATACCATTACAAAACATCGTCTTAAAAACAGCTGGTGCATAGTTTACTTTTTATTGTGAAATTACTATGTAAATAGATTATCTAGTCTATTGTGCACAGATGTTCGTAATTTATGTTCATTTAGAAAGTGTTCTATAATAGACCCCGTTTAAGAAATTGTTCAATATTTGGTTAAGAAATATGGGACATGAGATTGGTAGAACAAATAACTTATTTTTTTTTAGTATGTATCATTTTTTAATATCATTTTTTTGATTAAAAAGAGTGGCCAGGAGTTTCTTGCCAGCTCTTCTTTAACCCTACTTTCCGAACTGGCGGTAAATTCACTCTTTGCATCATTGACTATCATAAGTGTCAGCATTTGACCTATATGAAATAAATGATTTGATTTTGATTTTTACATCATACACAACTAGGTAGTTATATAAACACACATTACAACGTGATGAAACTAAAATTTGTTCAATACCTTTCTTGAGGGTATGCAAAGTCCCCAAAATGCGAACTTGGCCAGCGTGGTGGCTTCAAAGCCTTGTTCCTCCCATGTTCGAGAGGAGACACTTGCGCAGCAGTGGGACAATAACGAGTTTAAAAAAACTAAGTAGGTAGGTATACACATAACATAGTTTATAGAGTCTCTTCACGGTCACTACCATATTTACTGTGCCGAATAGGGTCTAAAATGATGTCATAGTGTTTACCGCAATGTAGACGCATTGTAAAATGCATGAATGGAGTATGTATTGAGTAAAAGGACTAGATTTAAGATCGTTGACGAACATCCCGTTATTATGTGAGTCATAGGACGGAATGAAAGAAAATATTTCTGCATAAAAAGATGACTCTACCAGGAAAAACAAAAGATAGACACACCCAGGTAACATACAATTTAAATATCGATGTTTGGTTTCAGTCACCACCTACAATAGTATGGGAAAGTACGCACTTCGTGAAACAAATCGTAAATAATGGTTTCCTTAAAATAATAACTATTTTAGGGTTACTTTCGGAAGTTTTTTAGCTTGTGTCTGTAGAGGTCAAATTGAGCAAAAGTTACAAAATATTTAGATTTTACTGAACAGAAAGATCCGAAACTTAGAAATAAATAAACATTGATCAGAACTGTAAGCCGAGATAACTTGTAGAACTACCCAACATTAAAACAAAAGGAAACAGCCTCAATCTTGCCTAAACAAGTCCTAACAAAATAAAAGTAAATAAAACAGAAAGCAGCCAACTTATCAAATAGAACCGTCATTAACTAAAACCCGTGAGAAAAGCGAATCTAGGCAAAGTTTTAGTCAAAGTTAGGATAATAAAAGATTTCTTGGTTCATGAAGTGATGAATAGTAAACATAGGGATTTATTTTTTCATATGTAGTAAATAAAAGAATACTTGCTTAATACTTTATTCCTAAGCTATCTTATTAAAAATAACTAACTAGATAGCCTTAGTTTGATAAATAAGGGGAAGATCTAAAGCATTTTAGATAATGAAATTACTTTTGGCATTTACATTCTTATTTTATTCAAAAAGAATATTAATACTTTATCTGTAAAATATTATTAATACCGAACTGCAAAACCTAATCATATTATTTCACTGAATAAAGCTTAATACAATATTTATATTACAAATTCAAAACCAATTTAACGGAAAGTAATCGACAAAATCAATAAGTTTTTAACCCAAAACCCCTTACTACACGTTCATTGTAACTGTGGAACTCATTGCCGGCGTCATCTGTTCCACGTAGGCTTTCGAACTCAAACAATGTCTGGTCAAAAGTGGAAACAAAAACCCCCGGCTACAATGGGGAGGATCGGACGGCCTATTTTCACACGTCTCTTGACACCCAAAGGTAGGTAGCTGCCTGCATATTTCGGATTTTTAAGCCCCTTTATTTTTGTGTTGATGATATTTATAAGACCGTATTATCGTTCGTTTCACTAGATACAAAACTTTTTTTTAAGTCTTAAGTATAGCCCTAAAATTTTAGTTAGTACAAAAGTATAAAATATTTTTATATCCGCACGTGGTTTCGTCACTTAGGTACCTAAATTAATCGAATTATGTTTGATCTTAAAAATACTTACCTACTTAACTTTACCTGAAGTGTGCATATTTTTGTAAATAATATTTATAGATACGTTGGTATTCCATAAATAAAGGAATTACAATTATTCCATTTTGGGTAACACACAACCTTGTTGTTAATTACAAATATTAAGTATCTAATACGTAACCTAACTCTAAAATCATGTGATTAATTGAAACGGCTGCGTGTTCGTAATTAAATCACGTGCGATTTTGTTAACTGGATCATTTGTAAGTCCAATTTTATTACGAACATACAGACACGATATGTTCGAAAGTGTTTTTGATCCATAATCATAACTGTTTACATGATTTCCGTGTAAGAAAAGTAAATTTATCAATACATTTTCTGTGAATATTTTTAGCGTCTACTTTTTGCTATTGCCGTCGAACAAAATTAAGGAAAAGACCTCTTAAATGTTTATTTTATTCTGGTTTTTAGTATTTGTTCTTATAGGAGCAACAAAAATACATAAATAATACGACTCTTGATTTCATTCAGACAAACAGAAAGACAGGCAAGTCTGAGTAATAAGGTCCCATTAATACCCTTTGGTTACTTAACCCTAAAAAGCGGGACTTAGTCACGATTATACTGGTTTAAAATTGAAAGGAACAAATGCGTTTGCAAATAATCTGCATTTGTCCGTCAGCCATTGTGGTGTTCGCCTTTGCAGCTATTGTTTAGAATATTAACATGCCTCGCTATAAATGGACGGTGCGCGATCCTAATACCACTACACAGTTGGTAATCACGTTCTGTTCTTTGTAAATAATGATAATTATTTAGTAATATGTAATTAGTAATTATAATCTATAGTTCAATATGTCTATCACTGTGTCCGTTATGAATACAAAGTAACTAATTACGTTAAAATGTCTAACTAAAAATGTCTGTGTAAGATCGAATTCGTTCGTCCAGAAAGCAAGTAAATGCAATTTTAGTAAATGAATGCTATTAAATTGTACAGCAATTATATTGAATTGAATGGTCAGATTGGTCAGTCCTTAGTCGAAAAAAACCGATATACCTACATATCCGATAGAGGATGTGATATAGTAAAGAGATATATTAGTTACTAAGCAAACCTTTGTCTAGTTACCGTCTTCAAGTAGGTAAATTATTTTTAGAAATTTTCGTGTCTGTTTTAAGGTTAGTGACATTTGGCAATAGTGATCAATGTTTATTTTACGCATGTAATAGTCACGAATATGAATTTAATGTACACTTTCAAACGAATATATTTGTCGAAAACATGACACAATTGACGTTAGGATTAATTTGAAGTTTATTAAACCGCCATTTATTTGATTGATTTAGTTTAAAAGTGGGCAATTATGTGAAATAACGAGTGATTGTTAACGCTACTTCAAAATTCACATTAATTAAAAAACAGTTTCTAATGACAATATTTAGCAATAACGGCTGTTTTGACAATGACATCTGACAAAAATGGATTCCTCGAAAAAAATACTGCCGATAGAAAAAACTGCTGTCATTACTGAACAAAAGTTAGTCGATATTTCCGCACTCAAATTAAAGAAGGAATATTTATAAATTTAGCCAGTAAGTTACCAAGAGGCGTCTCCACGGATGCCAGTGCAAGTCCGACAGTGCACTCCCTTTTATTTCTATTGAATAAAAGACCTCTTTCATTGTTTAGTTCTACTTGCCGTGACAAATTTTATTATTGCTTCGTAACAGGCGGGGAATTTTGTGCTGGATCGTCTTACTCATAATACTGATGATGTGATACAGAATGATTATATTGTGATTTGTAAAACTACTACATACAACTACTTACCTATTTATGTAAAGACGGGGTATTCAATCTTCTGAACACTTATTTTGTACATAATATGTATTTAATAATTTTATGCTTGCGTATTGCTTAAATATTAGCGTAGATATGAGAGACTATACAGACATAAAAGTCATTTTTATCTAAAGCATTTTAAACCAATGAGTGTATCTTAAGCATGCTGTGTCCACATCTAGAAATGTAGTTACTACTGCACGCTTCTCTTTATATTGTTCAAAATAAGTTTTGTCCAGTTAAGTGGACCTATGTAAAAAGAAATAAAATCAAAATCAAATCATTTATTAATTTAGGTCAAATGCTGACACTTATGATAGTCAATGATACAGAGAGTGAATTTACCGTCAATTCGGAAGGTAGGGCCAATGACAAGAGCTGACAAGAAACTCCTGGCCACTCTTTTTAATCGCCAAATGGTTTTAACAATATTTCTATTAGAATTGCTACCAACATCACTGAACACACCTAGGTCATAACAAATTAAATCAATATATTAAAGTGGTAGTAAACAAAATGTCAGGTGTATTGGAAGCATGATGGAACATTTTCAACTGTTACTATTTACAAATTTACTCTTACAAAAAGATACAATTCTCAGTGTCTCACGAATGTTGTCATTGTAGCAATTTATCGCAAAGACAAAATTAACGCCAGCTGTTTGTCCGGAAATTGGCGGCCGTTGTTGACATATTACATCGGTTTCACGGAGACATTGAGAGTAGAGTTACTAACAACTCGACAACTGTTTAAAGTGTATAATCAGTAAAAGTAGATCTTCTATGTTATTCATCATAAGATATGAAAATCTTTTTACGATGTTCATCAAAATGTAACTTTATTTTTGTTAACTAAGTAGACCGTACCTACATATTTACAGTTTATGAGAATCGAAATGTAGAAAAAATGTGGTGAATGCACAGCATATTTTTTTAAATATTTAGTAACGTAAATTAAATTAATATTTATGCGTAAAAATAAAAGTCATGTGTACCTACCCATACTTCAACATTTTTTCTCTTTAAAAAATAATCGATTGAAGCATCAAACAGCCTTGATCATTTTAAAAATAAAACGGTATTGATTATTATAAATTCAAGGGCTTAGTTAAGTGGTTGCCGGCTGCACGATCGCCTTACGCGTTGAACAGCCATTCAAGCATTGTGTGGGTGACCGCCATTGGTACGCGAACCCCTTTGGGTTACACTCGCCTGATCATTTACTGTTGCTATGCAAACTGATGTTTATTGTAGATGATAGTGGGATTTCGAAAGTGACTTTGATCTGTATGAGTATAGGCATTAGGCAATTTGAGTTTAACAAATCGATATATTGGTAGGATGATTTGATTCGTTATGTGTTTTGATACGATTATTTTAATATCTCTTTCATTTTGTGTAATGGAGCGTAACCGCTCGTTAATTACAAAATAATGTAATGTAGGTATGTTTATAAAATCGCAAATGATGGATTATAATTTTACAGTAATTAAAGAATTGTTTTTTTAGACTTTCTACAGTGAAACGTAAGATATAGTTACGTGTTTTTAGTCTTTATATAAACTTTACTTATCATATACAATAATCGTTAACAATCTTAGAAAAATAGAGCACAAATGCAAAAAACTGCTCGGTATGTTCCTATTATAAGAAAATTTCTCAAGATTTGACGTACCAGACATGCCTAAACGATAACATGAATTAATTTAGTTTGTTTGTACACCTGCAAAAGATAAGTTGTATTTGCATTGATAAAACGTGAATTTAGTGTATATCTCGTTTGATATCCAGTTGTCATGTCTGCGGTTAGAGAATTATGCAGTCGATTAACCATGATAATGTTGGAATGCTGTTATGAGTTAAGACATCGGTAGTTTACTATAGAAGAAAGGTATAATAGAATACGACTGACTGAGTCTGCCTGGGACCACGGTGAGTGCAACCTGCGCCGAAACGTTAGGCATTTTAAGGTAAAATGCATGTTCGCGTTAATTCCCGTATTATATTATACATTAGAAGAAAGGTATTTTCATGATATAGATATCTGTCATTTCGCTCCAATGTGTGACGGTAATATCTAAGGCTTTTATGGTTCTTAAAGTGGACGATTCAAGTTGGTATTTAAATGATGAGTATGTTTTTTGAGTAGGATAAAACGATATTATATTTCATAAATTATTTTAAAGTTAAACTACATTGTCGCTACATTTTACCTATTTCACCACCGAAGAGTAAAAGTTGGTTGACTTTAAAGCTCATATTATTAAAGAACCGACATCCTTAGGAGCATAAAATTGAAACCAATCTGAATAAGTAAAGAATCTTTACCACTTTCCCACTCATTGCGCTTTAAAACTGAGTTAAAATTATACATTGAGCGTGAATCACGTATATGTGCATTTAAAATAATAAATTACCTTTGAAGCTTAACCAATTAATTATCTCTGAGTCTATACGAATTTGTAAAATAATAAATACACTGACAATGCAATTGATAACCATATTTTTGCAATTTCTGGGCAATTAATTATAAACTGTATATTTGAACAAAAATTTATGTCTCCACCGATTTTTTTCCGTGTGGACAAAAAAGATGTTAGAAGAGAAAACGTCACTTACTTAATATTTAAAGTTTTAATGCATTTCTACTAATAATTTGAGGATAGTGTAACAATGCTTAACAGTAAGGATAGCTTTATTACGTTGTCACTACAGTTTTCCAGACCATCTCTTTTTACGTCTATGGTACAAAGTGCCTGAATATTTGGTGTGTTGGTAACATAGTCGTGACTGACTTTTAATAGCTTGACAATAAAACTAGCACTTTGTTACTATTGGCAAGGCAAGGCTTTGTTATACATAGGGATGTATATTATTCTTAGAGTTCAGATAGTCTCAGTATTTCCTAGGATAGAAACTACAACCAAGTATCTAATCTAAAATACTTTCATCTAAACAAAACACAGGTTATTTGTTCCTGGATTACAAATGACAAAGTTTTCAATTCAGTAAAAAGGATTGTCTATTTAATATAATTTAACTTTCTCCAAGCATTTAACTGATCACAACTTAAATTAGCTTTATTGTTTTGGATGCCACAAGGGGTTACCGCTAGGCGCCGCCACTGCGCCTTAAGCTTCTATGTCAGAAATGAAATCATAACTGACGCGTTTATCTGTGGATTGTTGCTTATTTTAGAGCCTTTCCTTTCCTCAAATCTCGCTTTAAATTTACTTTTGGAATTTTGATAATTAGGTACATGTCTCAATAGGAAAATTAAATAATTATTCATTTTCCAGATTATGGATCAGATTCACGTATGACAAAAAAGGTAGATATAAGGCAATTGTAAAGTTATCGTCTAATTAAAGCGATATGAAATGGTCAACGCGTTTTTAGGACCGAGTGCCTATTAATGTTTTATGAGTTGACAAAACGACAAAATCACGCATTTAGATAAATGTTTTCAGTTGACTTTTACAAACAAGTAAAAGTTACAAACTATCATACAAAAATTATAATAAACCTTTAACCTGTTAGTTACCATAACCAATACTCATCTGGAGCAAAATAATAAGACGTTAAGAACATCGTTTCTATAATACAACAGCGAAATTACCAGAATAATGCCAACGTTTTGAGCTCACATTTCAATAGCCATACATTATTATTGTCTGGGTCCAAGCTTACCCTTCTAATAACGGCAAAACAGATATTATGTCGCAGATTACAGACACATGGCCAATATCGTATTACGTTTTAGATGACTGTACAAAGAACATGTAGTATAAAAAGTACTCGGATAATTTGTTGAACTAGTCGATTATTTTTCGTAACTAGAATAATACCTACTCAAATGATTTTCGAAATGTGAAATTATGCAAACATACATACATAAAATCACGCCTTGTTCCCATAGGAGTAGGCAGACAGCAAAGAACGCCACTTGGTACGATTCCTTAAAACTTTTCTTGCGAATTTACATATATAATAATTAAAAGGATTCCTACGCATAACAGGAATAATTTAAGTGACGAAAGGGGAGTCCTTTGCCATGTGGTGGGCTGGTGGGACATTCAATTTAGACGCGACGCTGAAAAGTCCTTAATTCGACTAAATTAAGCTCTCGTCTTGATTGTCTGGCAACCTTTGCCAATATCTTAGCTACTGGTAGGGACTGTGAATAGGATTGTTGGTATATCTACTTAAGATAATGCTATTGGTAGGGGACAGGACAGACACTACGGATTAGGTGCTTAGATATTCTGGTTAACAAAATAACAGCTGTTTTATTAAGTTACTGTATTTATCTGTGTATGGTTATTGTTAGGTACAATTTCGGCTAACGGTATGTCGCTACCTAAACTTTAAAGATTTTCCTATGCTACTAAATCACACATGCGCTCAGATATTCATTCATATTGCACACAATTTGAAACTAGTGATGCCGCTCGATAGGCAAATATCGATAGACTACCGATAGTCTATCGATAGTGTGGCAATAGTGGGAATATCGATAGGACTATCGATAGTATCGATAATATCAATACTATCGATCGTATCGATAGCTCAAAATGTGGTAATACTATTGACAACTTGCAATAGTATCGATACTATCGATAATATTAAGCTTTAATCGTCACTATGCTATCGATACTATCGATACTATCGATGGTATTTTCGCCCTTGACAACTTTACTATCGATACTATCGATAGTATCGATACTATCGATAGTTTTAGACTATCGATAGTTAAATAATTTTCGATAGTATTGATTAAGGTTTAATAGCAATATAACAAATGAGAAGGAGGAGTAACGCTGCTTTGTGTAATAGTAGTTTTGTAAATTTTGATATAGGCAATGTTGTTGTTATTTTTCAAAGGGCACAAGGCAACAACAACAGCAACAAAAACACAAAATACAAACGTTCTTCAATGGATGATAATGGATCTTGCGTAACTCCTTCTCTTATGTTATATTCCTATTAAACCTTAATCAATACTATCGAAATTTATTAAACTGTCGATAGTCCAAAACTATCGATAATGTCATAGTATCGATAGTAAAGTTGTCAAGGGCGAAAATACTATCGATACTATCGATAGTATCGGTAGCATAGTGACGATTAAAGCTTTATATTATCGATAGTATCGATACTATTGCAAGTTGTCAATAGTATTACCACATTTTGAGCTATCGATACTATCGATAGTATCGATACTATCGATACTATCGATAGCCCTTTCGATATTCTAACTGATTTCCAAGGTCAACTATCGATAGTATAACTATCGATAGTTGGGCATCACTATTTGAAACTTTTATAGCACACTAATGCATTTTTGACAGCTGTCAGCCGTCAGCCGTCAGAGGCCGAAGCGACGAGAGGCGGAACGGGGGACATAGGGACGAAGTAATCATTTCTTTAGTCGAGTATGAAATAGTATCATGGCATAGTACATCAATAGCAATTAGTTTTGATGACACAGACCATTCTTCATACGAGTAGGTTCACATGAATATGCTGAATTGACGAAATTGAATAAAGTGAGCCGACTGTTTTTTTCTTGTATTGTATTATAATGTAATTAGATGTGCCTATAATCTATTCGATATTGTTTTGCTGTAGGCAATTCTACACGAGGCATACGTAAGCACTCAGATTCATGCCTAGTTGACCTTTTGTTTCTTTTTTGCAGAATGGGCAGAATAAGGTAGCCTATCGTGTGAGCATTCCAACTTAGTAATTATAGTAATCAGTGTAATGTTCCAAAGTAAAATTATCTTAATTTATCGTCGTAATAACAGGTTTTGTACGCGTGGATTTATTTATTTTTTCAACGGTTGATGCCGGTGGAATAATTTCATAGAAGTGGTTAACTAAATGGAGCGAATCATCGTTAATGTAGGTATAGAGATACTTCAAAGATTACAATAAGATATCTTTGCTTCCAACATTGTACTCTTCACTGTGAGTCATAGTTTGTAAGTTCGTGTATTCAAGCGTTTGCTTGTAAATTAGTTTGTTAGTAAGTACTAATAAACAACACAAAGTAATGGGTTCACGGCGGCCTATGCGCCCGCACCGGGTTATGTAGGTGTGCGTTGTCTCAGCTTTCTCCCAAAACGTGGGCGACAGCGCGCTCCCATTCATGATCCACTCGTGTTTACACCGAGCACACTATACGACACGATACTCGCTGATACCGAAACAAAAATAACGCGACACAAATCGATGGGAACGTATCGCGATAACGATTGTTTACCTGAGATTACAGCACATTCAAGGTAACCAACCTATGTAATGTTAGTAACTAACTTAACCGTACTACGTTTACACTTCAATTTACTCGACAGACTCACAAGTTTAATCTCGTATTGAAACTCTGTTGACATTGAAAACAGTTACGCAAGTCGATGCAACTTTCGTGCTAACAAAACGCAGCTCTATGTTTACCAGACTGAACTCACGTTCCCTGTCTTCCGACACAACAAAAAGCCGGGCGAGTGCCGCATTTAAGACGGTCCCCCTTACCTCTGTCGCACGAACGTATCCTGCGAGGACTACACAAGACAGCCATAGGTATATCCTCAAATGCATCACAACAATGTGAACCGGACCGGTCGCACCAGCAGTATGACACAATCACACAATATAACACAGCACAAAACAATTTGCTGTTATGTTATTTCACTAACACCATACACTCGGGTCAAAATGACGCGCGAATCGACATGCGGCGTCGGTTTGCGATAGTAGTAAACTGAGTGGCGCTTGGCACTCGGTTCACTGCGTTGAGGGCGCGCGCCCCGCACGCGGCCCGTTCGTAGCTAACTTCGCTCGTGTGGGTCGCGTTCGGTCGTCGCCCGATGGTCGATGGAGCTATATTTCGCGTCACGCACTCCTATTTATTACGTCGAAGAATAATGGGCTACTCGTCGCGTTCACAAAAACAGGGCCTAATTCTCCCTATATTCGATCAACCGGCCTCCACCTTTGACTGGCTTACGCATTCCCACAAAGGAACTTGTTCTAAATTTGGTCACGGGCAAGACAGAAATATTATTTGCTAGGGCGACGACCGACTGTGTAACATTGAAGATACGTCGTCAAAACAAACAAGTCATGCGATAGCTATCTAAATGCGTCCACTACAATTTATTTCCCGTCAAGGCAATGAAGTAAGATAAAGTACCAAGGTTCCAATGACCAGTAATAGGCTCGATTGTTACAAATGGCATCTACCTATAATATAAACAATTTTTATGCGACCACTAGTTGGCGAGGTTGAAAGCGAAAGTGCTATTATAAGTTTTTGTATAATGGTGTCTGCGAGTCAACGAAAGTAGAGTTGATTTTATTACAGCTAGGTGAGCTGGGATCGTCTGGGATACAGTAAGACTCGGAACTAGCGCCACCTGTCGACATTAACATAAACCATAATATCTAAAAGTATGGGCATACAGAGAAACTAAATTCTACTAAAATACTAAATTAATGATTTTCGACCATATCATAGTAAGAGTACTCGTATAGTTAAATAATATTTCATAGTTTTCGTAAATAAGTTGTCCTACGACTCTTGGGTTAAGTTACTAAGCGACGATGTTAAAAGATATCAACATATTTCGCTAGATGGCGCTTTTGAAATTTCGCGATAAACATTATATTTATGAACACAAGTAACAAAACTTGTGTTATCTGATGAGTTGCTATTATTTATCCATTTTAGAAAGTGTTTACTTCGGAACAACTAATATCCGAAAGTATAACATGCATTTAGCCTCACGTGATAATTAAATAGGTAGTTTTTTTTTTCAAAAAAGCTTGGAAAACAACGTTTTATTGGTAATAGGCACCAATGGCTAGTGACCAGATACAATAGTTCTCTCTAAAAACTTTCGTCACGATTAGAGTTCAAAGTTAAAAAAATATTAAGGTCTTAATTGCCTGTTATAAAATTGTTTTCTATTTTTTTATTAAGTAAATCACTGAACACACAGCTATATTCCGGCTTAAGTATACTTATTGCTTCATGTAAGTACCGCAACAGCGAGGAGCTTAATTAGAAGTACTGAAATAGAAACAGCTGTAGCTTTGTGGCTATTTCTGTAACAAATGGTCGTATAAAGGCGATAGTTCAAACTCGGAGTTCAGTTACTTTCTAACACAAGATTGTAATGCAAATTGAATTAAGAGTTTTATTAGTTAAGTTTTTAATATAAAAAGTTATTGTGTACATTGAATTATTGTTTATGTTTATAATATTAATCCCTTATAGTATCGAATTTTAGTATGATCATGGTTAATAGGCAAAGGCTTTTGTGCAGTGTCATGGGTCAATGTTGAAAATATTCCAATAATGGTATTTTTGAGCGTGTTCTATGTTTGATAGCCTAGAGACTGCGTAAGTAATCTAGTGACTCGTGTCTAGTTTGTTGTAAGATGACCATGTGTGCGTATTTTCGTGTATGACACTGTAAATACTCTACTCTTAGCAATGTTAACACTAGAGTTTTCTAGACGATGTTCCTATGTGTAACAATTACTATTGGTACTATTCTTCAAACTACTGACTAAAACTACTTAGAACTGAATGTTTAAAATTTTATTTCCAAGCTACAGGTACATACAAAACACTACTAATCACATTAATCGGTTTAAAACCATTCAATAAAATACATATTTTATGAGAACATATAATTGTTGTTCAAACCTCTAACGACTAAACAAAATAAAAGCAAAAACTCTTCTTAAAAACATAATTGAGTAACCATCGATGTTAAGTTTTCCCGCTTAAAATGACGTGCTAGTTTAGTTTTTCTTTTCAATGTCTGCCATTTGTTCCTTGTGGCGACGGATGGCGTCTTCGTGGCGTTTGATCTGGTCCTCATGGAAGTTGATCTCCTTGCCCAAGTGTCCCTTCAGGCTCTCGAGCTGCTCCTTTTGCTGAAATTGGAAAATGATAACATCAGCATCAATATGTTCAATAAGGTTTTAGTAAGTTTAAATAAGACTTTTAAATGATGGTAAGTTTTAGATGGTGTCAAATACACTGTAAGTTTAGTACAACAGATATGGCCAAGGCATCTTAGGCAAGAATTCTCCTATTATATTGAATTATTTTATTCTACAAGATAATATGTTCCTGCAATTGAACAAAAAATAGTTTATTTTTGTATGATGTAGGCATAAATTTTGCACAATCTAATTCCCATGTCCCTTTGTCTCAATAAGGAGTTAGTCTTGACTCTATACCCAAGCTATTAGATTACTAAAATGTGTGTTAACATTTAAAAGAAACATCATGTTTGAAATAAATTGAGTATTGTTATGTTATCAGCTTCAATATAAAAGTGTAACAATGTCAATGATAAACTTGGCTATTACATTAACAACAAATATATATATAAGCATAAAAATAAACATTTGTTTCACATACAATGATTCTTTTTACATTACATTGGTCTTTGGTATTGTTTGAAAATTGAGCAACTTTCATCACATCAAGAATTTGGATTTCATCCAAGACTTCCTCTACTACATTCCTTTACATACAAACAATTAAGAACAATTCTACTATTAGGTGAAAATAATAAGCAACAAATAGTATGAGCAGTTATTGCTAATCAATTTGACAAGGAACATAATCACTGGTTATCTCATTCCTAATAAACAGTTACTAAATAAATAGTTTTCAATTAACTCTGAACTTTATTACTGTGTGATTAAATTCATTATCAGTTGAACAAAGAGCAATAAGGTATGCACTAACTAAGAAATTTAAGTTCTTATTAGAGTGGCAGGTCAGCATAGGAATTTCTTTCTATATACCACACATACACACTCTAGTGGCATGTAAGCAAATGACAAGCGGTAAATATGGCCTATGGTAAACTGCAATGCGCATTGATTTAATAAGGTACACCAATCCAAAAATTTAGTACATTTTAAAACAGTATATCATAAAATCATTATGATTTTATACCTTCCTGTAGAAGTACTCCTCCTCACGACCAGCCTCCATCTTGCCGAAGGCACCACCTGCCTCGCGGATAGAGCCACCGCCACCGCCACCCCTGCCAGCACCGCTACCGGGCTCTCCACTGTACATTCTGAAATAGAACAGAACATATAACATTATGATTGCATACTTATATTTTAATTGTCATTACCGTCTGATTACACATAATTTTAAGGAATGATTTTATGTATCTTTTGATAATTCAACTTTAACCGATTCGTTGCGACTTACGTTTTCGTAAACTTCTAGCTGTGGCGGCAAACAATGTATTCAAAACAAATAAAGCTTTAGTTTGAAAGCACCTCATGAAATCTCAATTTGAGCGAGTTATATAATATTTAAAAAAGGACACGCCTCTCGTGTCATACGCCATATATAAAAGAATTGAATGGCACGCCCGTCGTGCCATCCGCAACGAATCGGTTAATACACCTATTTCCATTTATGATATTTAGGAGGAAAAATAGTTTTGAAAGAGTTTGATTAAAGCACCATGTGTTTCTCTATGCCTATATCCTCTAGCTAAAATGTCAAATATAATATGAACACAATTAATATTTTAGTAATTGACCCAACAAAATATCTTTATCTTAAGATAAGAACTTGTTTGTTTTCACAACAGATCATCGTTTTGCATCATTTCTATTTTTGCATGTGTGACAATACCTTTTGTAAACAAGGTGCTAGAATTAGCAAATGACAATCATGTTACAAGTTAATAAGTATGAAATAGAAAACGTACATAATATGAGAAATCATTGCACAAAATTATCATTGGTTTGACTACAATTAAAGCATTTTTTTAACATAATAGCCAAAGAGTAAGAAGAAAATATTACAAACTTCTTGTTGTTAAGATTGAGGTGACAGTTATTTTGTAAGCTACAGTGGACAGAACTCAGTGGATTTCCACAATAAAATTAGTAAAAATTATAATAATAAAAACCTTGTTGAGTTATTTCCCTCATCTCAACAGAGAAGTTATCTTTTCAATTCATTACACAATTTTTTGTTTTTATATCAAACAAAGATTAAAAATTCAAGATCAAACAAAAGTCAGAGCCAATATACTCTAGTATCTAGTTCAGAGTAAACTTACCTTGTAGATAAGAAAATAAGAAAAATAAATAAACAACAGATGCTACTACACCACAGATTAGTTAGCAAGTGATAGCTCAGACAAAGAGTAATGCAAGAAGACGAGAATAGATAGTGAATCAATGACCTGGGTCATGTGCAGTTTAGTATAAGTTTTTATGCATATATAGAGCTGCGTAGTCATTCTAGATGAAGCATAGATCAATGACAAATTGACAAGACATTAAAGACTCATCCGTCATCAACCTCTTGATGTATCATTTACTTTTTTAAAACTACTCTTCATGAAACTTCACGAGGTTGCGTAACCTGACAAGCCGGTATTGTATTCTTACCTTACACTAACAAGTGCGCGTGACAGAAGTGCCCTGGACCTTGTAATGCTCATGATTTAATAAATTAAATTAAATACTAGTTAGAATATCAAACTCGTGTAGGTCCTATAGAAAAATTGCGAAGATTATTTTTTTTTTAGAAAAATGACGTTTATCAACTGGAATCCATAGACAATAGAATATAATATCAATATTTTTGTTATGGCTGAAACAATGCCTTTTAATCCGCTTTTTTGTGAATTTTATACACTGATTTGGGTAATTATATACCTCATAAACTACTGGCGAATCGGTTTATCTATAAGGACACATATATATAAAATAAACTAAAGATTTTTTTTCTATGGTAAAAAAAAACTTAACTACCTATGTCATAAATGGATGGTAACTAAAGAGCGGGAATATTTGAATTTTTTGGATGGAATGTTGTCTTTGACAATTAAATTATTTGATGAGAATATTAACAAATAGCAGTATCTAAATTACAATTATTGAACAAAAATTATATAAGAAAATCATATACACACAACATCTCTTGCTTTTTCACCCAAAGGACATGCTTCAATTTTTGTTCTGCTATTATTTTGTTCAACTCAGCTGTTTCTCTCATTGCCCTAATGACTTGCCTTTCTTCTTTCAAAGAATCCATCTTTAGCTGTTTTTCTGCTGCAGTAAACCTAGGCAATACAAGTAGTAGCTTAGTACAAGGTTGACAGTGATGATTAATTAACATATTATTTAGCACTTCATAAACTCACTGAAAGTATTCTTGCAATTCCCTATGAAAGGGATTAAAAAATGTATTGGTAGTATCATCCAAAGGAAGTCTCTCAGTCATAGCCGAAGCATGTCTTTTATTGTGACTGTTATTATCACACTTATTGGAATTATCTTCTTCTGTCACTTCATAGTCATTGGCATCAGATACTGATGATGTAGATGACTCCAGCTGACTGGTGGTTATTGTGGTCATATTAGAACTATTGGTTTTATTTTGTAAATTATCCATCTCCACAGAGGTAGAATTTGTATTTAAACCACTGCAACTAGGCTGGTTAACTTCCCTAAAATTAAAAATAAATAATTTAAATGTCATATTCTAATCAAAGTATTGACAACTCAAATGTTATATTTTAGGCTAATAGTGTAGTAAATTAAACAAAGCATTGTACAAATTGTAACTTATCATCATAAATTAAAGTACAAAATATAATGAGTTGACCTATGGTTATGAAAAAATATTACCCCCTATGTAAACATTGCAGTTGACAGAAACAATAATATCCTGATACAAAAATACTTGAGCAATTATTAATGTACTACAAATCAACTACAAAATGTAATAAAGTTATTAAATATATCAGAGGTAGGTAATTTAATGAAACTTGGCACTTACTCTTCAATATATTCTGTTTTTATCTCAACATTAGTTGTCATTGACGTTTCGTTCGAATTTTCATTTTCATTTCGAAGCACACCATCTTTTATCAGTTCAATAATATTACAAACTTCGAGAGACAATCGAGAATAATTTTGAAGCATAGGTCCGTTAAGCGCTATTTCTTCGCGGGCTATTCTTTTCATATTCTGCCATTGTGTTTTCACTTTCTTCGTAGAGCTACCAGTAAATTTATTGCCGAATTTTGCCGATAGCGCGCGTAAAATTTCGTTCCATGCAACATCCTTTTCTTCATAATGATTTGGACCGTTGTTAGTCTTAGTGACGACGACATCTTTGCGTTGTTTAATTAATTCAAGGAGATACTGTTTTTCTTCGAATGACCAGTTCGGAGTCCGGAGCCGTCTGTTGTTATTTATCTTTATAATCTTCCCCATCTTTCCGCAAGTATCCTGATGAGGAAGATGATTAATCTTTTGCAACGATTTGTTGCAAACAATGCACTCGACGTCCAATATTACCGGGTTCCACATTTAAAAACAATCGACGAGCGGAAACGAGTGAAAAAATTTGACAGGGTATAGACAGCTGCGCTGCTAATTAGGTACTGTTTAAAAACCTATTTCGAAATGAACTTCGTTATAAATTATTTTTTTAAATTATCGAATTTGTGAGAAATAAATGAATCAATAAACTTCTATCTATGAGGCGATGCCTCATACATGATATTGTTATTACTTTACTAGGTAGGTATAAAAAATCGTTTCGCGATAGCTAATTTTGACTGTAATAATATATTCTTCTCAGATTGACGCGCGATTTTGAATTCTGTCGAGGTAGATACCTACCTACCTACCGATAACTATTAAATAAAAATTCACTAGCAAAGAAAGTTACCAACTCTTTCTTAAACATAATAATTATTAATAATATAATAGTAATTCGAGTTTTTAACACTTAACTATATTATTTGTCTACATTCATCTATACCTAGTAATCGTCGTAATCAAAGTGAATTATTTTTAGAGGCATTAATCTTAATTTCAGGATGGCAACGCTCGCGCAAACAACATTTCAAGATCATTACTTTAACTTCAAAGTAAGTAAGGGATTTTTATCGATTATTAATTTAATCATCTAATTCTTCGAATGTAGTATAACTTTCCATCTCAATCATCTTGTCAACTCTCCTCAAGTTGATAGTTGTTTGTTGTTTAGTATAAAATGAGTGTAGGTACCTACCTACCTACCTACCTACCTACCTATTATAAATTAAGTTTCATGTCGGATGTTAGTTAATGTAAACCTAAGTCACCATTGATGGTTAGATGTATCTTTAGAAGTTATCCTTGACTGCCAAGCCAAGCTAGGTATCATATAATCTTACCACACACACGTTATTATACCCGATGATACACCACATGGTAACTTACGTGCAAGTAAAGAAATCATCCTATTAGTTCCATACGCGACCAATAGATGGTGTTAGATGTAGCGTAAAATGTATCCATAGAACATAAACTCTATAAAAATATTAGGTAGGTAGGTACCTAAGAAGGTCTTAGTTTATTCATCAGTCTAGTTTGACTCTGCTACTAACTCTACCAGTAGGTAGGTATTTCAAAGAAACTGTTAATTTTTATGTAACTACTTAAGTACTAGAAACTTTAACTATTTAGGTACAAATAGTCAAGGAAGTAAAATATTGGACGATGTTGAAGAATTCGAATTTTGTTAAGGTTTAGTAGGTACATATTTATTATTTACTAAATTCAAATAGAATTATTTCGGGACCCTATACATTCTACGTGGAAGCTTTCCGCGATGGACTTATCTCTACACTGAATTAGATATTTGAATAAGTAACAGCAAAAAAATCTATATCATTACAATCGGATAGAATACAAGTAGGAACCGGTGAATATTAACAATCTTATTTAAAATACTTATTAATTCAGCATAATTGTGTGAAACGAGTTTGCAAATCGCTACGCGCGAAATCGTTCTTTTGGTTTTAAAGTTCCCGATAGTGCACGCGTTTTAATACTCATTTTAAACTAAGTATTATCGCACTAAGTATTGTAATTAGCTATCATTTATGATTCTTCTCATTATTAAATTGTATAAAAGTGAGGGAATTAGAAGCACTCTTTCAAGTAATTAAGCCAGTCGCATGTAGAGGCTCCGTAGCGAAGCACGTTCGTCGTTTGAATTTTAAACTCATTGAGTGACCTTTATAGTTTTTTTTCTACATTTTCTTTTTTTTAAATAGTGTTTATATCTGTTGTGTGTTATCGGATCATAAACTGAGTGAAAATAATTAAAAGTTCTTGAAATCAGTGCTTTCAAGAAATCAGTTTTCATAAGTTTTATCGGTGAGTTAAGTGATATTATAGTTTTTCTTTCGTTCTATTGGAGTTTATAAATATATACCAATTTATTTACGACATTTATAAATAAAAATAAAATACCTCATGTTAACCTCTAAGAAATATTTTGTTATTTTTATAACAGCTCTACTTATTTTGAAAAAGTAATTTTTATTTAATCGTATCTACATATTTTGGACAATTTTAGAGGGCATAAGATGCCGATGACTTTAGACACGAGACCGGCATCGGACCTTCAAAATATCGTGTTAAATGCATAATAGAGTTTATTCACGTGCGTCATGTATTTTAATAGAACAATATTGAATGCAATTAAGTATTTTTATAAAATTTTACATGGTCACTGTATTGCTGTACTGTAAAAGGACTTTTTTTATACCTTTTTAAAGGAATCTACAATCATCATGCCCTTGTTATATAGCCAGGTTCCACTCGTAAGATTAATATCTAAAAAATGTATAGCACTTTTGTGTAGGCAGTTTTCCATTATGCCCATACAAATGTGACAAAACGTGTTGTAAGCACACGCATTTTCATTTTATTTTACAATGCCTCGTGTTCTCTAAAATGCAGCAATAATATATCCATTTATTCGATATCCCATTAAAACATAGGGCATGGTATAAGTATTCCTATACTCCTTCCATAAGTACCTCCGGTCGAGTCCATAGCCAATCAGAACAGGCTCCGAAAATATTGTGCAATACTTGACAACATCTCAATCGGCCGATAAAATGTTTTACTGATGGCAAATGGCTTTATAATAGGCCCTGAAAAGTGATTCATTCATTTTAATAATAATTAGTTAATTAGATATACAATTAACAGGCTTATCGTGGAAAGCTCTTCTTTTTACTAATTATGTAATCGTCCTTGGCATTTCAAAACAATTTACGAATGAATTTCGACGAAGTTTTTTAGGTACCTATAAAAAAGAAGATAAGAAAATTTTTCACATTCCCCGGCGCGTTTCATTTGAATATTCTTGATCTACTTATGCCCGCACAGCGTTTAAACAGCCTCAACTTTATATTAAAACTTTTATGTTCTTTCAATAAATAGAGTAGGTAATTATTTTTGGATGAATAAAATTTGACATGACCACTAAAAAACATATAGCCCTAGAAAGCATTCGCAAATAAATGCTACCTATTATTAGGGAAGGCGTATCTACATACACATCTTGGGAAAATATCAACTCTATATCTCTGATAAAAAGAAGTAATTTCAGTGTAGAAACATTCTTACACATAGGTACTGCTCTGTACATAGATTCTTGTATGATTGTATGCATAGTGGTGCACGTGTAACTTAAGCCAACTCAATGACTAGAAGGAAGGGCACATACGTGTATCAGATGTCCTCTAAGATAGAGTATGCAAATATTGTTATTAGCTAGATTACTATATCTTTATTACACACGTTCAAAAGGTTAATAAACTTTGTATTGACTTAAAATGTAACGCATTGTTAAGGACACATTTAATGAACGATATCTTGTTCTAGATGTATTCAATGTAAAATCAGAAGTTAGAGATCAATTATATGGAATCATTTAACAGCGGTTAGTTGAGAATAATGTAGGTACTGCTATTGAACAATGTGTGCAATTATTCAAATGGGTCTGTAAAATAAGTAATATCAAAAACGTTGAGATTTTTACATAAATGCAATTATATTTGTCAGTTTGTGCCTATCCAACCGCGTTTATCATAAATTGTAGTTTAAACTAATTTTGTTATATCGGTATTACTTATGGTATTACTGTTTCTGTAGTCTGTTGTAGGTACGTGTAAAGTAACTCAATACCAGTGTTAGCGGTAATGTTACACGATGGAAAGCGGCCCGGCCTCGTTTCCCGCTGCATTGGAAATATTCCAGTACTTGAGTACTTAGAAAACTTAAATCATTCCGTTAACTGAGGCTACAACCACTCTTCTAGAATCGATCCCCTTGAAAAATATTAAATACGACTGTTTTATGCGTTATACCGATTATTTGCTGTTAAGTATTGTTTTTCTGTGTTCCGATCCTCGCGGACGCCAAATTTTATGAATCCAACGGACTACAGCTTTTGCTAGACAGCCACCTTCTCAAAATACGGAAATACGGCCTAAACAAATTGTTGGATGGAAAAGTAACTAAAAAGTTTTAGTTTTTGCTTAATTATGCCCTGCGGGAAAAACTATAGGTACAAGATGATTGTTAAAAGTTCTAATATGATGACAAAACATATTCTTCCTAAATTAGTTTTGGTAAATAATATACACAAAAGTGACATTGTTGATTCAATCGAATGAACAGTTTGTAAAACTCTTATTTATCTCATTCAATCGCATTGTAGAATGGTTGAATGAGTTTAAAATGTTGACTTGAATAAGTTGTTCCATGCTACAAGGCCTTACGCAAGACAAATATTAATTCATACAAAAAGCAAAGCTCATTTTTTTGTCATAGTTTTTTACCTGCTTGCGTAGTTGTATCTCGTAGATAGACTTTATAGAGCTTTAACAAAGTAATTGTTTAGTGCGCAATACAAACTTTGTTATGTTTGACCAGAACAATGCGAAAACGTATATTATTATGCTAAGCGATGGTTTTGTGCTGAAGTTTAAATTAGTTACACAACGACTGTTTGCCATTTTGTATCATTGTCATTCGTAATTTTTTTAGATTATGGTCGCTTATGGAATATAACGTAACAGATTTTTGGCGTTTATCTCTGCTAATAAAAGCTTGAAAGTTACTCATGCATAATCCCTAGAGCCAGACTCATTTTTATTTTTACATGAAGCTTAGATTTTGATGTTTCATTATCATTTAACTAAACGGATTAACTATAAAATTGACTTCTCCATTAACTTGATTATTATTTAATGTTTAGATAAAATATTTACCAAACAAAAATGACCTATAAGATGTCTATGAATGCATTGCATAACAATTTTAAACGGTTATGTAACATTCTAGATAATATCAAAACGGGTTTGTGAATCAATTTGCACCCTTTTTCTCCTCCGGCTCCTAAAACGTAAAAAAAAGTGTAAAATATTTTACTAGAACGAGTTTTGCAATAACATGGCGACTATGGCCTTGTATGTACTAAGAATGGACTAAAAACGATTAGGATCAATGACCTGACATCGTTTTTAGGGGTGTCGTTGCATATGCTTTTCTTTTGAATCACTTACGGCCGACTTCTATTGTTAGGAAACTTTGTCTCATGAAGATTCTAAAGTTTTAACGGGTAGTGTGTGGACGACACAATTGTTCATCGAATAAAGTTATCTCACAATTAATAATTAGTCCAGCCTAGACTTAACGGTTCCTAACTTAATATTATTATCAGAAAGCTCAATACAGTGAATACTCTATAACAGTAATTTCATTCATATTTTTTTTTTTTGACACAACTTAGGTATTGCTTTATTTCTCAGAACCTTTTTTCAAAGCACCGTACTGTTACTAATAAAGGTTTCTTTACCTACAAACACATATTCACATATTCTTTGTTTAACCAGTTCTTTAAAAATGACTTCCCACGTGTTAACCACAGGTAGTCGTTTCTCATAAATGTCTAGTAATATCTCCTTATCTACATCCTTTTCTATAGCCATTTTCATTTACCGGTTTTTATAGTCTAAAATATATTAAATTGTGCCTTAATTATAATAATAATCTTAGAATTTAGCATATACTTATTTAATTTAAATTACTTATCTATGCGTCAAGGCCTAATATAACCACAGACTATAATTTGCTCAGGTAATGGTTGTGTGTTTATTGTAACAAAAAGTACGTCTTGTTAGACGTGAATTATATTTCTTGCTTATTTTAATTAAATAGTTCCGTGATTGTTAAATAAACTTTACTAATAAATGTGTTGCATTTAACCGTAGGGAATATGCGGATATTGGACAGAGGTTAAACGAATATGTTACTTATAAAAACGTTATAATTACATCGGTTTCAAAATTAGACTTAGAACTAAAATTAAGAATTTATTTCGTGCCTATGAGTGTAAAAAAGTGCATTCTTAAAAGTTCAGAAAATCTTCTCATTCTCAACTAAATAAAAAAAATGTTAAAGGTTTTTCAAAAAATAGCGGTAATGCACGGTTTTCATAAAATACTAACATTGTTTTTCCTGTAATTATGAATACTGTAATTTGCTTTTCAAAGAACAGTCTCAACCTTATCTGTTGCCATACCAGCCAGTCAAAAAGGTGCCGAAATTGATTCAATTTGTATCAATTGATACAAGCAGCGGACCGGATATACAAATTGCTTAAGGATTCGGCAAGAGTAAGGATCGGGATGTAACAATTTAAATAGGCGTGAAGAAGATTATTGTACTACGTTACATACACCTGATAGAAATCAATAGCATATGATTTTACTTTTGCGAAATATTTGAGTATGTACATAATTATTGTTGGGTTTGAATAAATGAACCCATTCCCAGTTCACTGTAAAATATCTGTCTTATCAATGTTATAAAACGTAAAAGTTTGTTGCATGGATAACTCTCGTTTAATAATATAGATGTTTGTAACTTCACAACGCAAAAACACCATAGAATACATACATAGAATTTTTCTCTCTGAAAACTTGTACGTAATATGGAGGATTATCATCTTCTGTGCCGTTTCAAAGCTTTTCCAATCTTTTCCAAGACCATCGGCGTTATTGTTAAAACGCACCCTTGACGTAGAAATAGTACTATGGCTTATATCTATTTATCTACTTTTATCGAAGCGTTTATTTCTAATCGTTACTTTTATTACTTTATTAGCGCCCAAACTGTAATGGCTTCACCAACCAATCTTTCTCATTCAATCATATTGAGTTACGTTATCGGAAGTGTATTCAATAGATAGAGTTACAACGATTTGTTCACTCTCTTGTCGGCACGGTGGCCTTGTTGCTTTTTTATTTCCCACGGAGATCTAATCCATGTCATAATAATATGTAAGAATCTAGATAAAAATAATATAAATGTAAAACAAGACTGGCTGACTGCCTGTCTTAGAATTCACCTTCGACCTTAGCCACTGCAACTAGGAACGTGTTGTACGTTCATAAATACATTTTGTTTTCTTTCATGCGTAACAAGAATCTAGGGTTAATTAAATTAATTGTAACCGTGCCTGATAGCTTATCAGTAGAAATGTAGTTTTTGTTCCGGAAGCCGACTCCAACTGTTCGATACTTGGAAAAAAGGCTAGGCTGAACTTGCTGTCACTTCATTTATGAGATAAGTTCGAAATAATCCGTAAGCAGTGTCATTTAAGCAAAAGAAGTTTGTAAGGATCGTACTAAGTGGCGTTCTCTGGTCCCTGCCTACCCTTATCTGAAGATGGGCTGATTTTATGTACATTATGTAGTACAGTATGTAGGTACAAGTTACAGGAACTCTTAATTTAGGTGAAAAAACTTCCTATTTGATCTGCATACTTAAGTGCAAAGCAACCTATGGGTAAATAAACTTTGTTGCTAGTTCAAAAGGCATTCGCAACAAGATCTTACTACACCCTTACTGGTTGAATGATCTTACTTGGTCGAGTTACATCGACTGAGCATTAATGTAAGATAGATCGGATCGAAAGTGTGTCGCTCATATGATTTGACGTATGCAATCAACTGTAGCATGCAGTTACATGCATATAGTTAGTTGCATGTACAGTGCAAGTATGTTGGTTCAAAACGAATTGTTTCTTGCACTGATTAGTGCTTCAACAACACATGTAAGAATTACCAAATTAGTAAACAATATGTATTCTCTTTAGATATATTTTTCCTTTTTTAATTCCTCTATCGCATAAAACCTACTTCTGCCTGTGAACATGTTAGTACTTAAATAGAAAAATGTATTCAACTTTGCGTCACCACCAAAAAAAATGGTTAGGAACACTTATTTGAACTACATATTCGTTAATTACATTGATAACCTAAACAAATTCAAAGAATGTAACTATTGATACCTTAATTAACAACATGACTATTGTCCATAAGAGATAACGAGAGCGTCGGCATACTACTGCTTCCATAATCTTACACAGTTGAAAAAATAAAGCGCCAGATAGAGTTTTTGAATTCGAGTGCTAAATCGACAGAGTATGTAAACAAAAACAGTGAAAATCATAAAAAGACCTTGATTATTTTTGTATACCTTAAGTATTTACAACGAAAAAGAAACCGTAACATACAAATTCTGTCTCTCTTTCCAGCCAAAACCAAATGACGTAACACCAAATCAAAATGAAGGATCTAGATTTGAAGCTGCCCACGCGCAACGTGCTCACCGGGAACGTGGTGAACTGGGATGATGACGACATAGGCCTGGGAGACACGCCTGGCAACCTGTCTTTAGCGTGGAAAGACCTCTCCGTCTATAGGAGGAAGAAGACCCAGACTAGCATATGGAAGTCACCGGTTTATGAAGATGTCAGAGTTTTACATGGACGTAAGTACCTTTTGCTGTTCTTGTGTGTGTTTTTTCGGATATTGTGGAGGAACGATTTAATAGTATGTATCTGCTATTTTTGTATGCAAGCTTTTTTCGGATATTGTGGAGTAGTAATTTAATAGTATGTATCAGATAAGTATAATATCCGCGGATATGCATCTGTTGACCTTATCATGTTCTTAGTACTATCTTGGGATCAAAAGTTCACGAGATGTGTTAAACGTTTTTGGAAACCTATGCTTCTACCATGTGTAAGAAACTATCGTAGCAGTAATTTGTTATTTTTGTATGTTTAAAACTCTTTTAACTTTCCGTTAAACGTTCGTTGTCCTTACATTCAACCTAGTTACATTACATACCTAATTAAATTACATAGTTCTTAAAGTATGCAAAAGAGCGGTTTCTTAATTAATTCAACTTCATAAAAAGGACGATAGATTACCTATTGAAATGAGAACTGAGTGCTAAGCCAAGTAAGTCATCATCAGACCTGTCTATCTGTCCAATGCACGTATTGAATACTACTATGCAAAAGTAGTTTTTTTTAGATAGCTAGCAGTTTTATAGAATCCTGACAAGCGGTTGGCCTTGTTCATATTTCATATAATGCATCACGCTACATTTTTTACTAATATGTCGCAGAATATCAAGACGAGTTTGAACTAAAGGGTAAAGGTCCCATCCAAGATGTTCTAAGCAAAAAAATTTATACGGAAGTTGCATTAGATGATGATTTTGATTGTTAAAAAATGCTATGCTAACATGACTTGTAAATCATTTTGGACGCATTGAAGAAAAGAGACTAAGACCGATCTTTGTTTAATTGTAGGAGTAGGACAGTATACTGAAATGATGAGCTATGTAAAAGTATTATGACTGGTTCTATCTACTGGTTTCCGGAAGTAAAGCTTACAACTAACTTTACATATCTACTAAGAACTATCTTTACATTTAGGACAATGTTCCTTTGATCATAGCTGCTTTGACCACCAAAGGGCAGATGAGAAAAATAAATGTTAACTGAAAATAAATAGTACCTACTCTATAATTAACTTCCATAGTTAAAATGTCAAAAGGACTTTAACCGGTATCAAACACTGCTTAAGGTCACCAATAAAAGTAAAACTAAATATGTCTCTTCGTTAATAAATAACAATGCTAACGTCGAATTTGTATGCTGACAATAACATGAATTCATTGCTTAAATCTCTTAATTTTCTAGTCAATTCTAGATAACATAAAAATATAAGCAATTGGTGTTTGATTTACGACAAATATTCGAAGCTGCCTCTATTATGTTACTGTGGCTCTCGTTTAATTAATTTGAAGATTTAAATATTTAAAATACCAGTTATTTGTGTATTCATAAGCGTCCATTTATAGGTTTTATGTGACGTTAATTTACTGTCGTCATAAAATTACGAAGAGATGGCCTTCGTCGATTAGTTAGTAGACCTATTGGTCACCATCATCCAGGAACGGAACGGAAAGTATTATTACTTTCCGTTCCGTTACAATATGAAAATTTAATTGTGTAGCGATTTTAAAAAAGGGTGTGACTACTGATTAGAAATGTTACTAGTATAGTGGCTTTCAAATAGTAGTTGTTAACTGAGATACGTGATAAGCCCCCGTCGCCGTTTGCCAGTTTCTTTCGCCTATTCCTATTGCTGTTAATATTAATATGGTAGCAGAAATCGTGAGCTAATTAAAAGTTTTTAGGCAGTTTCTATGAGAAACTATTTACATAAGCTTTTATATTTAAATAAAAGCTCATATATTACTTTACAGAATATTCTATTTAAAACATTTTTTTCTAATTTATGGACCTCGTAACTAGTAGGCTCTAGGAATAACATAATATATTCAAAATTATGCGTGTGTTTTAAAACATGGAGGTCTCTAGCTACTTTAATATTATTGAAAAACAAAACCGGTAAACACATTGCATAATTTGATGTCAATTAAATTAAAATGATTAGAGGAATGTGGACAAACGGCTTGGGTGGATAAATTTAACGATTTACTTTGAACTAATGAACTGAAAACGAAACGCAATTATTGGTTTTGAACAACAAAAAATCGATAACATGAACCGTTTTTAATGAAAATACCGTTGTCTATCCTCAAACATCATTTTGAAGTCGGTTACAAATTTAAATGTTGCCTATTTTGAAACTAACCACTTTCCAACAAAAATATGTATAAGAGAAAACAATGCAATTATGTCTTTGCAGGTATAGCAATAAAACAGAATTAAGAACCTCATTCTTTAATAAAATCGGTTTAGGAACAAGCGCTATTATTGAAAAAGCGTGATTGAAAAGCATTTTATACCAGTAGAACGCAACTTAACGAAATACGGCCTACGCACATAATAAAACAGAATCACACTATCTTTATTGAAGCTATAAAACCGACAAACTAGTTGACCCTTTTCTACTGCTCAATAACCATGCTAATGTTTATTGACAGACGTCAAAGGGCCGACACTTTGAGGCTTCTACTTCTTGTAATATCGATTACAGAATATGTATGTGATCTATTCTTAAGGATATCAACTTTTTATACGCATTTACCTTGCAACTTGGTCACAAATTACAGTTTAGAATATGATTAGTCAGTATTGTTTAGTGGAAGAAATGGTAGGCCAATGGATGAAGAGGTTGTGGTGTTTAATCCTACCCATTGCACCACTGCCGCGGCCGACACCCATAAGCCTTTGAACTCACTCAATGGAATGTCAGTATAGAATGTATCATGAAATCAAATGTCTTAATGGGTCTGCAAAAAGTGCAATGATGTAACCGAAACCACAAAATTCTAAAATTTATTTTTCTTTACAGTAAATGGCGTCTTATCATCAGGCAACTTAGTAGCTTTAATGGGATCCAGGTACGAACACAGTATACATTCTCCTTCTAAATAATAATTATTATCTTTAACAAAATATCGCAGAGATAGCCAAGGGGTTTAAGCATGCGCCTTCCACACATGTTTCTCAAGACTTACCTCTCACTTAATCCGGGAAAAGACCCTTACCTAGCGGTAGGATAAAAATTGTTTAACCTACTTGCAAAAAAAAATACGTTTTCGTTTTTTTCCTTTAGCGGTGCAGGTAAAACTACACTACTGGCAGCTATTAGCCGTCGAGACAAAAGTGCCATGACCGGCTATCTCATGTTGAATGGAAGGTTAGCTGGTGCAGATCTGATAGCTAGGATATCTGGCTTCGTACCTCAGGAAGATTTAGCTATTGATGACCTGACGGTGGCTGAACATATGGAGTTTATGGTGAGTTCCCTTTATCTTATAACTCAATAGCTGTTGTTCTGTTTGCGGTCCAAGTGGTGTAGTGTATGCGGCTGCAAACCATTAGGTGTCGTTTCACGATCCCGAGTCAGACTAACTGCTATTAAGTTTTGTTATTCCGTTGAATGGTCTTAATAGTTGTCCAAAATTCCGTTACGTACCCGCAGAAATAGTCACTGAGCTTAAGTCCTACTTAGCCTCTCATCAACGATAGATTTGTCCTAATATCCAATCAACGGCTTTAAATCCAAGCTTATGCTCACTACACTAAGTATTCTAAGTGTCAACGTTGTACCTTGTTTATACTGTCCTATGTGTTAAACCTATGAAAATTACGAATCATTCATTTAAGATTCTAATTAGTTTTCCTTTACTTAATATTCTATCTATAATTGCATTATGATTTATTGACACTTTTTATACCGGCAGTGGATATTTCCTGCAAGCATGAATTAATCAAAGTTATTTTTTAATTCAATGACTGCAACCTAATCGTACAAGTTAACCTTTAAAACTAACCGCATTGCATATTAATTTTAAAGATTTAATATGATTGAATTACAGTATCGGGTTAGTTAAAGATTTTAGACAAAATTTATCAATTCAGGAAGAGATTATAGATACAAACGTAATGCCTAAAGTTTAATAACTTTCATAAATTATATTTAACAAACGCGGAAACAGTGGTTCTAAACTAATAATAAATATCCACGTTCAAACTACGGCCCCGCGTGCATGGATTTTTTTAAAAGATCTTATTTGACTATGTCTTCAAATACTTCAATGCAATATTTATACATTTTAAAAATTCCTTCAGTAGTTTAGCCCTATAAATGAAACACACAAACAGACTTTCGTATTTATATTATTACTAAACTATGACTATCGACTAACCTTCGGAACCGATTTTGATAATGAACTATTTGAAAACATGGTGAAACAAGCTTTTTTTAAAAGAACGGTGCGGGCGTGGCCCTGTTTATATTAAGTTATATAGCTAGATGTATGAAACTAGTTCTATGTTATTCTTACTAATGTAGAAATATCACATTCGTTTTCGTTATCTTAATATCTATCTATCTATGTATCTGTTGATATTCAGATTTACTGATACACATCTAGCAGTTAAAGATAAGGATTGAGTCAAAATTGTTATTTTATTTACATTAATTTAAATTTTATAGTAATAAATAATCGGACTGTCGCTATTTGTATACGACGGCGGTATTTGTATGCGACTACTGACCAAATGGTATCGGGTTGGCTTCCCCGCCCGGGCTAAGTACTGTTGATCTTTTATAATGTAAAATTGATACTAATATAATTTCAATAGAAGCCCGGAGTTTGAATGTGCCCGGTATATGGTAATAGATTGGCACCCTATAACATGGGACATTTTTTATGTGGAATTATGCATGTATTAATTTAATAAGTAATATATTTCTTAAATATTCATATCACTTTAACAATTATATTTTTTGGCTAGACTTACTTATTAGGTAGCCAGCGTTAAACGGTATAACTAATTTAGTCATGACAAACATATTCTAGGAAGTGTTTTTAGGTGTCAATGTAAATGTAATAAATGCAAGTTTCTATTTTGTTAGGACTCATACCCTTGTTGGTATTTTATGCTCTAGATACCAATTCGATGCGACAAAATCATTTTATACATGGCTTGTAGGAAGCAAATGTAACAAAAATAACCGCTGTGCAATACATAGTTACTTTGATTAAACGTATTAAACAATTATCATCTTAGAAACAGTAATGTACTGTATAATGACTATAAAATTTGCACAAATTAATTTAATATAATTTATTTTATTTTATTTTATGTAACATACACTTGTTGCATACACAACTCAGCCACTGAGCTGTTTATTTATTTTTAATAGAATTGAAATCCTCGATAATCGCGACTTATTCCGCAAGAAAAGATTTTCGGGGGTAATAAGTACCCTCTGATGAAATTCAGTTTCTAAACCATCTGTGTGCCGTATCTAAATCCGTTTTGTAGTTTTGGCATGATTGTGTAACAAACATCCACCTAAGGAACATCATATTATCTCAACTGAAGAATTGGTTAAACAGCTTCCTTGAAGGGTCTTTAAAGTGAAGTTTTCTTCTAGGCTCGCATGATGATGGACAAACGATCAACAAAGTTAGCTAGAGCTCGGCGCGTAGCACTATTACTTAGCGAGCTTGGAGTCAACAACTGCACCAAGACTAAACTCAAGTCTTTGTCTGGAGGAGAACGGAAGAGAGTCTCATTAGCTGTACAGGTGAGCTAAGAAACACTTGCGTAACTTGTGGATAAGTGTCGGATAACCTATCCAATAGATAAAGTAACACTAGATGTATGTTTGCTTAGCTAACTGATGGTTTTTCAGAAAGGTAACACTCGCTGTTACTGTTTTACTGCTGCAGTTATTAATAGAATACGTTGTATGGACTTTGATATTGTTTATTTAGTGGGTGTTCTTTAATTTGCAAGTTTTTTGTTGAGAATTCAATAACTGTCAATTCAATATTAAGTATTCAAAATGCACCTGCTAATTGATCGTAAGTTTAATTCATTAACGAGTCTTGTGCGTTGAAGTAATTTGAACCTTTTTCATCACTACCTTTTCTGGTACGAAATTATGAAATTTTATTAATGAGGTATGAATACAGCTGCGAATTTGGTAATTTATTAAGTTTTCTTTGGTAATTAATAAAAATAGTTAATTCTACTGAAAAACAGATAATTACAACCAGTCATTCCCTTACAGTTACTAAACGACCCTCCAATATTGTTCTGCGACGAGCCCACCACGGGCTTAGACAGTTGGGCTGCAGCGGCCGTGGTCTCCCGTCTTAGAAAGCTAGCTATTGGGGGCAAGCTGGTGGTCTGTTCTGTCCATCAGCCAGCTTCAGGCGTCTTCGAGCTGTTCCATCAAGTGGTGCTGCTCGCGTCTGGAAGGATTGCCTTCCAAGGAACTATTGAAATGGCTGACCAGTTCTTTGGATCGTGAGTACCTGCTTTTTGTAATTAGTTCTTGGTATGAATGTCGTGTAAGACTGTAAATTATTGTTTTATTTCAGGGTCTTGTACCATTTTATTTTTAGATTTATTTAGCCAAAATATCGTAATATACAAAATGCTGTATATTATTTTATTATGAGTGAAAAAGAATATTAAATAAACATTAGAAATACTCCCGATTAGATAAAATCATTTAAATATGCATTTTGTTAAAATAAATAATAATAATAAAAACTAGAATAAATGTTGCATTTTGCACAAAAAAATACTACCTGGTGAATAAATAACTTAGAAAAAAGGTTAAACCAACCTACTTTGTCAAGACTGGATCATAGAGATAGCTTATCTATGCCATTTTAAGATTTTAATAAAAATAAAATGTCACTTAATACTTTTAACATTTTCTTTTATTTGTACGAATATTTTGAAGTTCAAGGCGAACTATTTTTTAATCTAGTGTTATTATTATTTTTTATATTTTATTCATTTTAGGAAATAAATGATGTGATGATTTAAAACACTGTAACGGTAGTCTTTTTTAATGAGAAAGTCATTTTTTGCCTCCGATATTATTATGAAGCATATATTTTAATAACTAATTAATTAGTATTTCTAGCTAGCGTGGAAACTATTTAGTATTTCACTATAAGGAGCGACTTACAACCTTAGGTTTTGTTGTATTTCTTATCGGATCGTTCAAAATCCTGTGGTTGGATGCTTTTCAATTCATTTTGGCCTGAATTTATCGAGAACAGTTCTAAGAAAATTTGAAAATGTGTCTCCGGCGATAAAAGTTTGGACAAACCTTGACAATAATAGCGATCAATTTTTTTTTTCGCTAGGTTCTGGTTAAATTGGACACTTTATTCCTTAATAAGTAATCAATAACAATATTGGGAGACAGAAATATTTGTACGATTTTTCTATGCACCACCGTAAAATAGTCTCCAGCAATAAATATTTCTAAAAATATCTGACATACTTATCTACACTAAGTTGAATGAACTGCATAATTATATATTTAAAGACAGTATTATGCACATATTATTGATAAAGATCTCTTCACATATGTTTTAGTGTTATAAGATACGTATCATACAAGATACTGTTCCCCGGCTCTATATTTGACCTATAAACTTAATAAAAATATGTGGGATTTACGATACTGATAAATTGCATATATTGTATGCACATATTTTATGGTAATATCACAAATATATATCCGTGAGAACATTTTGTTGGCGTAAAATATAGGTTAACGAATTACGTCACCGAGATTTTGGGATTAAACCAAGTCGTATGATACTTCCATGAACTCATAGAGTTTAAAATTAGAGTAATATGGGTTTATTAATTGCACCTTTTATGAGAATAGGCAACCTGCCGGAGTCTGAAATTTATAATGTCGTGAAATTGCGCAAGTATTTTTCTCAAAGATCCCTTGCAATTGCAGAAGACAAATTTCCTTATTCGTAACTACACAATTTTTATCTGTGTCTATAAATGTATCTTGGTTTAGAGTGGAATCATGTGCCACTCCACCCTGTATGTGACTGTCATTGTCATATTCCACGTCTTTGTATTTGCCAAAATCTGCACTAAATGACCAAACCTTTCCTCAAAATGTCATTTTCTTACCTTCTACCAGCCTAAACTACAAATGTCCAGTCGGATTCAACGCAGCAGAATACTACATCTCGCTCCTCGGCATAGAATTAGACAAGGAGCAAGAGAGTCGGGATCGTATCAGACGCATATGTGACGAGTTCCAACGTTCAGACATCGCAGGAGAGATTGAAAACAAAGTTGGCGTTGTAAGAGACGAAAACGAATACTTCAATGGTACTGTGGATGAAAAGGTAAGTAAATATGAAATTCGCTTGTCAATAATAGGTATGGTCCATTTTTTAAACCCATTAGGTACTGTTTTGTCTTTCCATTACACTGCTCGGCAAGCGTTTCCTCCCGAACGAGGGAGGGATTAGGGTTTAAGTCCACCAAGCTCGCCAAGTGCGGGAAATGCGTTAAGACTCCTTCATTATTATGACGAAATATTATGAGAGCGTTTGTTTCTGTTAGATCGACTTTGAAACAAAAGGATGTTTTAAATTAAGATGTATTTTTTTATCTGTTGTTATAACGTTTTATTCCGAAGTTGATTCCGGAAACGGTCTCATGGATAGTTTGCAACGATTTATCTGATGTTGAGGTTCGAGTTAACTTCTTGTTAGATTAGAAAAATTGAGCCGTATTTTATTTTGTTATAAAAATTACTAACTAGTGTATATATTATGCACAATTCGTGTTCTAGAAAAGTAAGAAGTAGTATACAGACAGCTAAATTATAAACCAGATATTAGCGTGAGTCGTATATTAATAAGTGACGCAATTTATTTTGACTGCATTTTAACTCCCAACAAGGAATTGGCGATGCAGTAAATCTAAAAACCGTTAAATCTAAATATTATGCATTTATCTTTGCTAACGATGTGTCAATTGTTCCTCTATTAATTTACACGTTTTTAAAGTATTTCTTTATGTTTCCATTATTCTAATTTTATTATAATAACACTATTTTGCTTTTAAAAAGGTCGAAATATTTTATTTTCGCGTTATTTAATTTAATTTGCACACTATTATTTCAACAAAAACGACTTTTTCTTTTGTTTTTGAATGTTGTTTTTTAATAATAGTGACACGTAGTTTTTGTTACAACAATACTATAAAATAGTTTTTAAATTTTGACCTTTTCCGAAAAAAAAAAAAATATTTATTTTATTTTATTGACTTGATTTTTTTAAATGTCAGTAAGATTAAATACATTTTAATAATAATATATAAAATAAATACTAGGAAAAAACATCGCATTAGAATTTTAGATTTCGTTTGTTAGTTTGATATATTTATTTGATTGCAAACACAAAGCACTTAATCAATAGCAATAATCAGAATATTTATTGTGTCAATAAAACATGATCTTTTCAACTTCATTATTATTTTATTATAACGTTATAAATAACACCTCATTATTTCAACAACGTTTGTTAAAAGACTTAATAATAATAAAAATACGCTAATTATGTGCGATAAATAGTTCCTGCTATTTTATTTGGTTTTTCTAATTTCGTAATTTTTAATGGAATATTCTCGATGTTAGCCTGGAATTTGGTAGTCTGCTGTGGTACTACGGCTATATAAGCTCTAATTTCATGGGAGCAACAACATTAATGAAAAAAACATCGATTTATTTCGTCTTTGAGTACAAACAACTCTTATAAAATATAACAATACTATATCTAAGTTATTTTTGTTTCAGGATCAATACTTCGAAAGATATTTAACTCTGTAAGTAATAAGTTATAATTACCCTAACTTTTAGCAAATACCCCATTCCTAATTTTATTGATTCAATTCAATAATTTTTCAATATGCGTTATGCTATAAAGTATTATTCTAGGTTCATGGAGATTCTAATTCTGGTGTGAATATTTCAGAGTCAAAGTAAATTACTTCGTACAATTCTATTGGTTGATGTGGAGGAACGTTCAGGCACTGAAAAGAAACTATAGCATATGGGTAGCGGAATTTGTACTACTTTTGGTAAGTTTAGAATTAAAATGTTATGTTTTTATTGTGTTGTAGTTGTAGTTTATTTATATGTAAGTGTACAAATGTAATTTAAACATGTATTTTGTTTTAAATTGTCTCTAACCAATCAAGCCAATTATTGCCCTGCTATTATTTGTAATAAAACAATTAAAACGTCAATTAATTTTATTCTTAACACACCTGCGCTCTTTGTACATACATCTTTTATTATTTGTGTACAGCCTACGTAATTATACTATAAACAAAGTCCTCCAACATTGACCAGTTTCAATGAAAATGTCCGCCGTAGCCGGATATCGGCTAGGACCTTATTAATATAATTTCAATAATCAATGAAAAAGGATCAATAGTTGCTTTTGTGGTCACCTGATATTTGTGAACAATAATTATTTCAATAATGCTATCGCTACCTTTTATAACGAACAGTTTCTGCTTTCTTTTACCCTTTCCATTCGGATCGTATAGTAATATATCTTCCTTAATTTAAATCAACCAACAGCTTAACGGTAACCTTTTCTCTTCAGTTCGTAGGTTTGATAATCTCAATCCCATATGCGGGACATTTCGAAGAACTGGATCAACGTGACATACAAAACGTGGAAGGACTCCTATACTTGACGATTGCTGAAACGATATTCTTATTCATATACGCTGTATTCATCACATTCCCGAGCGAAGTGCCTATATTACTTCGAGAGACTGCCAGTGGATTGTACTCGCCGTTACCTTATTACTTGTCGAAGATGATATTTTGGGTAAGTTTCCGCAGTTATATATTGTTGGGTAAATGTTTTAAGTGTTCGTCAGTTTAGTAACTAATTATACTGTTTATTTTACAACCATTTTTGTTGGAACTTTAAATAAACTATTATGTGTTACAACTACGGAATAATATTTTCCGTTTTAGCAAATTGCTAAAGTGGATCCATTTAGATTTACTACTGAATTAGAGTTTATCAATGCTCGGATAACGCGGAATAATGTAGCTGTAATTAAATATTTTCAATCTCTTTTTCTTTGTAGATACCTCGTGCAGTGATAGAACCGACGTTGTATACGGCACTTATATTCTTGGTAGCCGGACTACGCGGTGGTTTCTGGGGCTGGCTCGGATTCAACTTCATTTGTATACTCTGTGCTAACTACGCTAATGCTTATGGTAAGTACCATTTTTATGAAAATATTAACTTTTCACACATTATTAAATTTGTAGTGTTGTACCGTTACCCTTTGATTATATTGGTGTTTTCTTACCCTTACCCTAGTCTTGTTAGTAGTTTAGTATAGTATTATGCTTGTATTACACGCTTAATGTTGATTATGCAATCTGTAGCACTTAAAAAGGCTTTATTCCATATTGCAGCAATACTAAGGTTATTTAATTAAGCGCGTGTCAGATATCAATATGCAAAATTAAAAGGGTAGTCAAAATTCCAAATTCAAGCACATACAATTCTTTTTTTTTTAAATTGGCAATGAAATTAAATTTTCATATCCGCAGGCTCGTTAATATCATCGACGTTCGACTCAATGGAGACCGCAGCGCTCGTGTCCGTACCATTCGACCTTATTGGCACTATGTTTTCCGGCATTTACCTCAACATAGCCAGCGTTACCCCTTACCTATCATGGCTTAGATACGTATCAGGGTTTTACTATGGCGTAGAGAGCATTTCCATACTTCAATGGAATTCCATCGACTCGATCGAATGTGTAGAAATTAAGGGTATACCTTGTATAAAAACCGGTGCTGGTGTATTAAACAGATATGGATATGTCGAAGAACATTTCTGGCGTAATTGTTTCTGCTTGCTTTCTATGTACTGTATCGCTCATTTGATATCTTTCCTCATGGTTGTGAAGAGAAGTAGGGGCACGCCCGTTTATTAAGATTGTAAATAGTTTTTTATCACTTAGTGATGCTTGATAATACTCGCAACTGGAAATTGGTTGACAATACGTAGAAGTTAATTTAGCATAATTTAGCTTTAAAGCATGTGATTAAACGATAGTCTCGACAGCAGCTTACCTCGAATAAAAGTCACAAAATAGTTTAAAATGTGTAAATATTGGTAACAAAATGCTCATAGCAATAAACATATTTTCTTATATTCAATCATTATATACAGCAGTTGACCGGTATACGGGAGATCGAATAGAGTAAATAAGTATAAGAGTAAATATTATGTACTTTCTCAACTATATTGTCAGCGTTAGAAAATCGTAGCTGTTCATACTTCTTAAAACTCATCAGGTTTTCATATAAAATTTCTCGATCACAACCTGGTTAGGTCGGTAGTCGGTAGTAGTAGAGAATCGAGCTACTTGTCTATGAATCTTGTATTGACGTGTGACGTCGTCTTTGCGATGCGTTGACGCAGTGCAGAGTTGGGGCGTCACCCTTGAGTACGCGTAGTTAGGAAGTAGGAAAAACACCATCAAAAAAAATGTGATGTTATGTCACCACTATGTCCTAAAGCAATCTCTTGATGGGATTTTTCCTCACGCACTGCTTCTCTACCCCGCACGATGAAAACGCAGCCTTCAAGCTCAATGTAAACCACTAACCATACAAACGAAAAAATACTCTGGTAATTCAGTGAAAGGACGTGTTTTGCAAAATTTAATGCTAAAAAGCATGTTTGTTATGATATTTTTCTAAATTGTTTTCATTAATTTCTTATATTTTTTCAAAATCTTAGGGAATTAGCTCAATAAATTCTACAAGGTTTTATTATGTGTATTTATTTGAGTTAACCCTTTACCTATTCCTTTTACGCTTTTTTACTTTGCTACTTTTATGGTAGACGCAGAGGAGGGACTTTACAATTTGATAGAGTTATAGCAAAAGTATTTCGTCTGCGTAGGTTTATTAAACTTTTAATTATACCCTCACAAAAAATATAGGAAAAGTAATCCCGTTCCCAATCTTTCTCCTATAAATTAACCAAGTATAGACCAAGGTAAGTCGCTTTACAGTTCTTTTAACTACAACCCATGAGTTCCAGTATCCCACTGCTTGGCAAAAGCCTTCTAAAAATTGAGATATATTACTGCTCGTACGCAAGGCTACTCAGATCTCCGAAACTCAGAGACTTTAGAACCCATTGAGATTTGTACAAAGGTCCCATAATTGGATTAGTATGGCGGTAGTTACTTGAAGACTAAAATAGTTGAGCATCGGAGTCTTGCGTAGCGTTGTGTACGAACCTTATCGTATAATTGAATCTTATCATATTATATCCCACAGCTCAACTTACAGAATAAGTATTCAGTAACCTGTGCATTTTACTAGTCCCAATTCTAATGTAATTTGAGAATTATTACCTGCATTTCAATCGTATAAACATGTAAAGGTGTAATATAAGTAGCTATATAATATAATTAAGTAAGAAAATGTTCACGTCAATTAAAATACCTTGTTTTGTTCAAAACCACTTTTCTCTATAAATATGCTTATGCATATGCATGCTATGCATTTACAACTTTATTATTAGCGTGCTAGGTTAGAGAGTTTTGATTCAAAATTTATTTAAATTGCTTAAAGTGAAGTGAGATAAGGTTTATGAGTGCTTTTAAAGTTCCATTAGCGCAATTTAATAAACATACATTTCAGATAAAACTGCGCACAATATAAAATTGAAAGGTTTTTTCAATTAGGCACACTAAAAATAGATCTTGCATAGCAGCCTTACTGAACTAAGACTTTCGGTATTTCCATTTCAATCTGCATGCAATAACAATCCAGACAAGAATTATTAATATTCTTTTCTTTTTTATAAAATAAAATCTCGAACAGCTTTCTTGCGTTTCAGGCTCATTTCTGTCAGCAACCTTTGACAAAATGGAGACGGCAGCATTAATATCAGTTCCTCACGACTTAATAGGGATCATGTTTTCTGGGATCTACCTCAATTTGGCTACAGCTCCACCATACTTCTCCTGGCTTCGATACATTTCAGGGTTTTATTACGGCACGGAATGCGTTTCCGTACTCCAATGGAACTTGGTTGATACTATCAATTGTGCGAACGGCGAAGGTATGCCTTGTATAAGAACAGGAGCAGGAGTTTTAAAGCGATTTGGTTATGACGAAGCTAACTTCTGGATAGATTGTGGATGTATTATGACGTTGTATGCCTTTGGTAACTGTGTGGCTTACGCCATGGTGGTGAAAAGAAGTAAAGGGACACCCGTGTATTGATAGTTTTAAGAATAAATGTACAAATATATGTTTTTTACTGAGTATTTTTTGTTTTTTTATTGTATTAAAATGTTTGTTTCTGTAGATCTATGAATAATTTGGAGCAAGCGTGCGAGATGTTGTGAAAATATTCCGTTCCGTAGTTTTCCGAAAAAGGCGACATAATCGCAATTCGAAGTACCTACTTGGTAAGGCTGCTTAAGAAAACTTAAGTTTGAGGAGCATTCAGGTATGGTAGAATTGAATACTACTGAAAAAACAGAGCCATTTTTATATCTACTGAATACCTACTTAAAAACTCGATATAGCCACTGCTATTCTATCTCATAAATCAGATACCTATTATCACACATTAACGATATACAAAAATTTTAATAAGATGCTACACACAGCCTAAAATTAATTTTACGATTATTGATTTAAATCACATCTAAACCTACTGGATAGATAAACATCTCTTATAATAATCGTCGGAACATTTGCATGGTAATTGGGTGTTCATGACAAATTAGAGTGTTCGTTCGTAATGATGGCTCGAGGGCACCGTCACAGCAACGCGTCTATGGTGTTACGTAAAAATATGAGTTTTTTTTATCATCAAACTAGTTTTATAGAGCACAAAGTACAAGAACACAGTGTTGCCAAGCATGGTTTAAACTGTTAAAGATCAGCGTTTTTTAAGAGGTCTGAAGATTTTTAATTCGGGGGCTCTTGTTTTTAGCTAATTGTATTCGCATGGTTTTACACGATTAATGTAGCTTAATATCAAACAGCGCAGTCCAATTGCTTCGAGCTACTACAGCATTTCAAAAGTAAAGTTTAAATAGAATTACATTTACCTACAAATTTGTCAATAAAAAGATCACCAGGCGGTTCTATGCCTATCTACGCAGCTGTAGTCCCCACTCAGACCAGCAGGGGCTCCTATTATAATTCATATACATAAATTTATAAATCATAACTACATATTTATATGCAAAATATTTTTTTGGAATCTGTCTGTAGAATCAAGTAGAGCAGGTTATCTACAACGAAACAAGATTGCAGTAACGCCTTCACATATTTTATTTAACCTGATTAAGCAATCATAATACATACATACTAAACACTACTGTACTGAATATTATCATAAAAATATTCATATCAAACTTTTTAGTCTACGCGTAGGAAGTCCAAAGCTTCAAGGATATGATAAAAATAAAGGACAAAATCCTACTATACTAATATTATGAATGCAAGTCTGTCTCTATCACTTTTAAGGCCAAACTACCCAACCGTTTGTAACGAAATTTAGCATAGAGTTAGTTTAAGACACAGTATCAAACATAGGTGTATTTTTACAAAAATCAATCAATAAACGGAAAAAAATAAACAAAATTTTAACTCCTTAATGTCCCACTACTGGGCAAGGGTCTCCTGCCGTAATAAGGGTGGGCTTTGAGTCCACCACGCTGGCCTGACCAAGTGCGGATTGGGGACTTTGCATACCTTCAAGATCTGTTCTAAAGAACTCCCTGGCATGCTAAGTTTGTATCACGATGTTTTCCTTCACCGTTGGAACAATTGATTTTATGAAATGTTGCTCGTAATGAAACTGGGGGCTAATATATAAGAGCAAACTTTGTTCGAAACTAAACTATGTTTGTAAGCTCGTAAAATACATAAAAAGTAAACACACATAGTTACCGAACGGTTGTGAATCATATCTATGAAGTTGATCATAAAAAGTCAAGACTCGTTTTTGTTCCGCCATGATCGACGATGTGATTGTTCTGACAAATTATGTGGATACAGAGACTTCCTTAACATTATTCATGTTGGGCGTTGAAGAAAAAATGTTTTATTGTTTTCTATATTCGGGCATAGCTACTATCAATGATGATATATTGAATATATTATATTCTACCATGACTATACTACTCAGTAACTATTTTAGTGCGTGATTCTTAAATCTAATATCTTTCTCCGAAAGATGTATAAAGAAATAAGAATTGTACTATGGTTTTCATACAACGAACTCATACATTTATGTTGATAACTAATTAGTACCAGTTACGTAATCGACTAATTAAAAATGAATGCATATTAATGAAGTCTATTGCGTAATGAGCCTTGTCTTATAATATAGCCAATAGCCAGATGATAGGGCAATCGACTCAGTTTAAGTTTCCGGCAGCTGCTAAAGGAATCTTATTCTTCTCTCAAATTAATGCTTCGCTCTTTTTTATAATAAAATAAAAAAAATACTTAAGTTCTGGTTTTCATAGATTCTCTTATCTTGAAAGCTTTTAGTAATAACCAAACAGGACCTTATTTTGCCATTGGAAAAGTGAAATAAAACGATATTTCCAATAATAAAATATTTAATAAATATAAAATCCTCTTAACTATAAAACTTAATTCTAATAGGCATAACCCTTCCTCTCCTCCCTCTTCAGTCCGAAGTAACCAAGCAGACTCCAGAACACTGTCACAAATAAGAATCCCAATAAATCTTGTAGAATGAAGTCTTCTGAATACCCGTTACCTAACAACACTGCTGATCCATCTTTGACACACGTCATTGTTATATTTGCTGGGCAATCTGAAAAAAAACACAAGTACCCACATTTTTATTTTATTGGTCAGTTTCTTAGATGAACTTTGCGGCTTGAAAATGCGAGTAACAAAAGCTATGTTAAAAAGTGGTATCGTTCTTTATAGCAACTCAAGTTTAATTGGTATGTATTTTGGCGAAACTACCATCCACGAAAAGCCTAGTCCATAATAAATTATCGATTTTGATGTCACCTATTTAAAAATGTAACAATATAAGTCGTTGAAGGACTTAAAGTTTATGCTCTTAAATAATATTGTAATTTTTTCAATTATAACATAACACAGAACTTTTTATACTATATCGTTTACCTCCCACGTTATATTTTTCTTTGTAACTATAAAATAATTTCGATGTTCAAGCATGATGATGATCATCAATCTTACAATATACTCGGAAGCTCTTTAAGGTCAGTTCTATCAAAACTAACGATCGCAGTATCACATTCTTGCTTTATAGTTTTATACTATTAAAATACCACTAAACTGGTCAACATAATCAAAATATTAGATCACAAATTATGACTAATTTGCTAAGTTCTCGAAATCTGGAATTTCAAATTATAATTTTGATGTTCACGCCCAGGTTCACAGGCCTTGACATCTGAACCTTAAACTTTTTATTTTTATTATACCTGAATACCTATACTTTAATCTACTCTCAGGTAAAGTTGTATTTTTTGGAAATCCGTCCGTGTTTTTAGAATTCGTGGCATTAGGTAATGTTATCGTTTTATTGCCCGATTAGTAGTAGTACTTATTCCTATGTAGTTATAAAAACGTCTTTAAAGACACCCATGCCTCCCTGATTCGTTTAGAAATTTAAGTCGCCAGTAAGAACAACTGTTTACTGTTGTCTGCACAATACCTGTGATTTTTATCTCTTCTGATAAACTTCACTTCTAGGAATTTCGGTAAAGTCTATCCACACACGAAACGATGTACCTATAAAAAGAAATCATAATTTGTTTCTCTGCACTTACCAATATGATCAATCTGTTTCCAATAAATATTGCTAACAGCTTCCAATGCGTAGTAGAAGTGTGACAGGTACTTCACTGGGTACATCCAGGTGGGGAGCGAGGAGATACGGAGGAAGGCTCCGGACATCAGGAACAGTGGCAAGTCTGCGCACGGCATCACGTCGCCCATGATGCCTGTTGACGTGAAGAGGGCTGCCATGCCGAGACCTTAAGGGAATAAAACATAAAAAAAATGAGAGTATAGATAATATATTCGGGTAGAATATGTGGACCGAAGGCTTCCTAGCTGGGCTGTGTCGAGTGGGTTGGGAAAACCGTTAGGCTAAATTAGTAAAAAGTCGCCATATTTTATGGTATTTTGTTCTTCACATATGACGATGTTTTCAGACAATTTAATGTTTATCTTTCCGCTTGCAATAGATTTATTGGTGAGAATTTTTAATACTTTTAAATGTCTTGCAGCGTCTTTGATCGAATGTCCACTATATGGACAATTCACGAAACTTATTAATGAGAAACAAAAGTATCTTTACCCATTTATATATCTTGAGAGAAGAAATTGGTATCCACTATCCTAGTCCATTGAAATGTTACATAAGTTTTACATTTCTTAGAGGACGCAATTTTATTTTTGGAACATGTAGGGGGGGTCAATAGAAGCTTAACTTGAAGTTTGTGGGGTTGCCACTCTTGTCCCCCGGCCGCCATCTTGGAAAACACTTTTTTCGCACGAAGGCACGTTAAATTGTGGGTCCCGGCTGTCATTTTCGAAGATCTTTGACAGTCGTTAACAGTAGTCAGAAGCTTGAAAGTCTGACAACCAGTCTTAACGGCGGGTATCGTTTTAAATCCCAGATAACTGGGTTGTGGAGGTCAGATAGGCTGTCGCTCCACGTAAAACACTGATATTCAGCTGCATCTGGTGAGACTGGAAACCGACTTCAACATAGTTTAGAAAAAAGGCTAAGCTAATATGTATAAATATTAAAAAATTACCTCAGACCAATCTTGTAGAGTATTTTTCGAGGAGAATTTATCCCTATAATTTTTTTCACCTTCATTAATTAGAAACTCAGTAACAGCGCTCCGAAGTAGACCGGATTCGGAAAGAAAATTTTTGTAAAAATAAAATCACTTTTTTGCTTATAACTTCTTTAATTGTTAATTTAGGGCAAAAAGTTGTTTTACATATTTGTAGGCAAAATAATTTGCTACAAATTATGCTTTTACAATTTTATTGTAAAACGCATAGTTTCTGAGATATAGCGAAAAAAGTGTTTTCCAAGATGGCGGCCGGGGGACAAGAGTGGCAACCCCACAAACTTCAAGTTAAGCTTCTATTGACCCCCCCTACACGTTCCAAAAATAAAATTGCGTCCTCTAAGAAATGCAATATTCGGCCCTCAAATTGTAACATTTCAATGGACTATCCAGCAATTTAGTCAAATGATCTAACAAAGACGTTGTCGGTCTTTTCCACTTACCATAGGCTACGGCAGGCACAGCGCTGAGCGTCAAAGCTACGATGAACTCCATCGCAGTTATCACGTGGTTGGGCAAGTCCACCGCTATCGTGGTCAAAGAGACTAGAGTGATCGGCCACAGTATGCACCGGGGAATCTGTTGGAAATTTGTACTTAAGAAAGAGTTATGTGGAAGATATTCCAATTCTTTATTTGTTGTTAAAGTAGGTTAAAGTGTTTGAAATCTTTGAGTATCTGTTTTTAGTAATCTACGTAGCTAAGGAATTTTCTATTGATGTTTAGGATAGTTGTTGCTTGCATTCCTTTTTAACACAACATTCCAAAAGCTTATTTAGCTTATTAAATTATACTAAACAGCAAACAGGAATGCAATGTGGTAAAAAAAGTATGACGGAATGTAAATTTTGGAAAAATTGGAAAGATTAAAAATAATGTTTCGCCCAAATATAATAGGAGAGCTGGTTATTCGGAGAGTCTAGTGACTTAGTAAGTATCCTTAACACTAAAAATAGAAAAAAAAGGTTCTTACAAAGCTTAAAAACCTTGACACAAAATAGGCTGAACACCTATACATGCCAACTTCTCGTTTAAACAGCGGCAGTTCATATTCGAACGCGTACAGCGCTCGATACGACACACCAAACGCCACTTCACTGGTGATCAGCCAGAGCAGACCTCGTGTATCATCGACCCCGCGCTGTGTGGTGCCTGTTGTACCTGCGTAAGCTACTCCAAGAACCATAGCAGTAACTATCTGTAGAGAAAAATATATTTAGAAAAAGACGGTAAAACATAAAACGAGTAAAACATAAAAGAAGAGTGCGATTGACGAAGACATCTATATTTGTCGCCCTTCTTCTTTGGTAAGCATTTTAAGATGAAATAGGTTCTACACTCCTTTATGGAGTCTGTATATTTGTGCCTATGTTGTGTAAACACTGGAAGAGTAGAAATCTGAAGGGTTGAGAGTAAAGCTTCCTAAACACATATTCCCTTCAGCATGAATCGGCCAAGCCGGAAGGCAAAACCGAATATATGTAGATGAACCCGCTATGCATGAGCCGAACAAGTGAGTTTAGGCGGTTTTGTTGTTTGATAAATATTGCCGAAGTAAACGTGCTGCACCTAATATGTGTGTAGCAAGCCTTGGAAGGCTTTGAGACTTACCACTGATATGCATAGTTGTATGATTTGATCCCGGATATCCCTCTTCAACGTGAGCGAGAGCCTCCATAGTAATAAATGCACCTGTTTGAACCAGTTCCTCTGTGACCTATTGCAAAAATTTTACAATCATCATATTTATTTATAACAATATCTACTAATATTCTAATTTGTATTATTTATCAGAAAATTTCTTTGGATGTGTGTTGCCTGTAAACATATAAGTGGTTCACGCATACAGAGTGTTTCTGTCTCAGATTAAAGCATACATTGAAAAAGGAATCTTTTCCACGCAGATTATTTCTCGGGCAGGTAAACCTACGAGTACATTTCAGAGCAAAACTATGCCTATTCGTTAAGGGATAATTTTAAAACAACTGAACCCTTTACCGATGTAAGCTAGACTGTCTTGTAAGTGATTTGAGAGTTGCTGAGTTGAAGTCGCGGACGAAGCTATATTGCACTCAGTAGACTCATTTTAATATTAAGTGCTATAAATTCTTCAAATAAAATATAAAATTATGTAAAATATAAAATTGATTATAATATCAAATACATTTGGCAGTTTATGCATTCCGTTGCGTGACAATATTTTATTTTGCAAACGTGATCTCCACTCTAGTATCACGACACTAAATCAAAATTAAATATTATAATAATTTGTTTTGAATCCTTCGATACATTTATATTGGTTTACTAAATGATTTTGACATCGATGTTGATTTATAAGATTTTTTAATAGGCAAGTAGCTAAATCTATCTATTTTAAACAATAGTCATGAGATATAAGAATTGTAACGTTATGGACAATTATCGACTTACTTTAGTCAAGAAATAAATTAAGCCCTTATAGAATTACATGTACGTTTAGGTTCATTTCTAAGCAAACTTCCACCGTTTAGTATTTTACATAAATTAACTAAACCTAGTTGTATATCTAGCATTGAAAGCATAGCAGACAGACTACTATCGCATTTATAATATTAGTACGAACTTATCATGAGAGACATCTCTTTGCATATTCCAAACTATTCATAAACATTTATGGCCGAATCACATTCCTTATTCGCTTCCCAGATTTACCTTGAAGCGTATAAAAAGTTTCTCTCGAGAATAACAAACTGTGGGCCGGTCACGTTTACTCACACGCGAATTTAACACGACAAATGTATGAAACATTGTGATATTACGCTAGTTTATTTAGTTAAGGCTTTAGATACTACCTAGGTTTAGATTTTGACATGATTTGACTTACATATTGAATGCAGATAGAAGCGAAAACATACATATCATGATTCACCGAATTTTTGTATTAAGTTTGTTGCTATTTTATAGAAGGGATTGGAGATTTAGGTATGTATGGGTTATATTTAGCCATTCTTTGTGTTTTAGGTTGCTTAATGTACATATAGTAGAGCTAAAGTATTATAGAAGATTTCTAAAAAAACTTTTAGCTAGAACATAAAAATGAAAATGCTCAATTTGTTGCCATTATTATCCAGAGTCTTTTCTAGAAACCCATTACTAAAATGTCATCTGTGCCTAATAACTTCAAATGTCATACAAAGCAGTGTTAATTTACCAAGCTAAAATTAATTTAAATAATGCGTTAGACTCTCTCTTTAAGATAGGTTGGTTGAGTCTAACCCATCATTCCAACGAAAAAATGTACCAAAGTTGACACTCTAGTTGCGAGAAGCTCAGCCTGGAGTGCCTTTCAGCTCCTCAAACTAAGTTTATAACAAGTTAAAATATCTAAAGCCATAAACCAACACTTCAAACTCATAAACTAGGTTTTATACTCACGTTTTACGATGGATTCGTTCCGGAATAACTCCGTCACACGTCTCTAACCGGTTCTCAGATAGTTCTACCAGTTTACTTATATTATTACTGGAGTTTGATACCGCCCTGATGTAGAACTCGGCTGGATTGTAGTTTAGTGGACAATGGAGGTCTATGCTGTAGAAAAAAAGGCGTTTTAGAAAAATGCGAAGATAGTGTCATATTAATTTACAATTACGTAGTAAAATTTAACACTAAATTCAAGTTCTATAAGTAACGTAAAGTTGCAAAATTGGGTCCAATATTTTGTGATTTTCAGAATCACTATTCAAGAATTGATTAGTAGTTTACAAAAGATAGAGCCAGGCAAATCTTCTTTTAACAGTTTAAAACAATTGTAGATAGTTAACTTCAAGCGCTTCGCCAGACTTAAAAAGCTTAAAATCATTCTGTTAAAGTATATGCTCTGATATTTTTGATGTTAATTTACATATTTACTTTATGTCTCTATATAACTTCAATATTTACGATAATCTAACTTTATTACACATATATCCTATTTTAAACGACTACAACACCATATTTGAACACGACTTCATAATAAAGCTCGATTTATGTACAAAATAATTTGAATTTTTGGCGTTTTATTGCACAGAGTGCAAAATATACCGACCTACTGGTTGTGACTAGTTCCTTGTTTCGTGGGAACATGTTAAACTTCGCTTTAATTAGTTTAGTCATCAATAATATCGTATCTTTTAGCGATAAGTGAAATCTAATGCAGTTGAATATGATGAATATTTAATCTAGACAATTTATAGCAGCAATTTAATGACATAATTTATTCAAAAACATATGTTTTATCTCGCATTGTTATAGGAAATTGAATAAAAATCTTCATGGTTTTAGAGATTAATTTATTGTTGATGGTAATACCTATTTATTATCACATTATTTAAGCTAACTGCTATTGAAGAATATAGTTTTTTATTGCCACTTTATTCCGAAAATGCAAGCACCAATCTTTGACAAAAATTCAAAATACATCCGACCTGGGAATAAAATACTGGCAGTCGAGAATACAAGAATAACATTTCCTATACAAATATGGATCATCGGTAGCAAACATTATTTATGTATGCCTCGTTATTTAAATCATTTCAGTCTCAATCAAGGCCACGATTCTACCTTCCAAAACGACTATCAATAAATCTCACAGCCTACCATTTTATAGTATTTTAAATACCTCTAATCTCTATTAGACATGACAACAAAAGCAATAAGATTTATGAACTACGGGGCCTTATTCACGAATCGGTTTTTTTGACACCATAACCGATGTTAATAAAATTTATTTGATAGTTACGGCCATAGAAGCAATTAATGCTTTAGTAACTTTTTGTATTAACTATAAAGTAATACATACATTGTGTATGTATTAGGTACTTTATAGTTGATACAATCACGCTTGTTATATCCGAAGGTATTGGTAGATGTGTACGAAATATATCCTCTTTTAGCCATTCATTTTCTTAGTCCCATGTAATAGGGGGCGGGGTTATTGCTATATACCGTGCATAGTACCAAACACCGGGCTAATAGAAAATATTCTTATAGTTCTTTGCCTGACCCAGGATTCAAACCCTAGACCTCATAATCAGCAGTGGGATACTCTACCGACCGCGGCACAGAGGCAGTCAAATCTTTGTAAAAAATATTTATTACCTTAAAAACAATTTTGGTATATTCTGTTACAAAGGCACCATAAAGTAATAAAACCAATCTATTTATATCAAGTTATCTCGCAAATGGTCTTCACTTCCTGCGATCATTCATTTGACTGAGTTCGAGGAATCGATGAATATCTCTCATTCATGATTAAGATCGTCGTGAACTTTATAGTCACTTTGCAGTTGTTAAGTGGTGTTAAGAGGAACAAACAGGATGAGAATATTGATATTTTTAAGCATTTGGTTACTGTTTTTTTTATTAATTGGTAAGAATTAATATTTTTTCTGTGTCAGCCGTATTTTTTTAATTCTTACTTTTGATGTCTTACAGTCTTAAAATACTTTAAACTTGCTGTAGAAGGTATTATTTCCACGTTTGATATCAAAAGTACAGCACATTACATTACTTGTTTTAAAGGGTATTAAAACGGAAAATTAGTGTGTTTTGTGTTCCAGTACGGGCACAAACACTAACAAATAAATCTCTCAAAAAACTGGCGGAATTATTTACATACCTTTCAAAAACATCCTTGCACTCTTCCTTAGTCCCATGGAACAGTAACCTGCCATCAGCCATCAATATTATGCTACTAAACTCCTTGAACAAATCGCAGGACGGCTGATGTACAGAACAGATAACCACTTTGCCATTGAGTGATAGTTTCTTGAGAACTCCTATGACAAGGAGCGCGTTGTAACTGTCCAAGCCTGTGGTTGGCTCGTCACAGATTAGAATTTGAGGATCTGATAGAAGCTGTAAGAAAGATAGTTAGGTTACTGGAAGTATTGATAAACCTAGTTAGTGATGATGCATTCAGACGGTTTGCGGTACTCCAAGGAGATTGGTCTTTGGGCTTTTCTAAGTTAAATGTAGACAACAGATAAGAATCAACAATGGCGGAGGATAACGATGTTAAAGATATAAGTCACCATGCTAATAATTGCATAAATCAGTAAGGGTATCATTTTGGGGAGCAATAAGACAATTAGACATAGTGTAAATGAATGTCTCTATTCGCCCAATTTTGTCGACGAATTATATTTCTCTCAATGAAATGGTTGTTTAATAAAATTGACAAAACATCTGTTGCTTGACTAGTTGTTTTTCGTTCTAAACATATAACAGATATGATCTTAAAACTATTAAAGAAAACATAAATCTCCATTCAAGGAAACCCAATCAAATTGCCCATTAATAAGAATAATAAAGCGATTAGACATCTTAGCATCTAGAGTTGGTAATCTAGACTCTTATCAAACATGTCCTATCAAATATTGGAATACGGAAAAATGATATCCATTCACACGATAAAACACAGGTTCTGTATCTATTCCTAGTTTGACATTTGCTGTATCCTTTATTGTATAATGGCATCAGATAAGATAACTGTTATCTGTCAATCTTGAATAGTAAATGTAAATATAAGAGGGTCGATAAGTAGTCAAATCGGACGTTGTCTCAGAGCAGTGGGTCAAATTACTTTGTGTATCGTCAGGTATTTTTATTGACAAAGATTTTGTTTTGTTAAAATGACTTTTTTTATTTAGTACTACATTTAGGTAGCAAATTAAAGAAAAAGGTCTCCTCTTCATCATCAGGGCGTTCCCCTAATTTTCCTCATTATCATCCTCTCTTGAAAATGCTAGCTAGCATAACTCTGCCACCAATTAGTCTAATCATACATTGGTAAACAAAATGTCTCGCTTTTGTAAAAAATCGATAAAAAAAATATGATGATATGATGAAAATTTCGACCTACTCTGAAAAGTTATTTTAAAATCCCAAACAAATTTATACAATTCTGCAGTTCTAAGGCAAAATGATAAATGAATAGTCATTCCTGTTTCGTTTTACAAAATTTTATTTGTTGTTTTGTTGATGTATATTTTTTCTCATCAAGTCGTACTTAATATTATATTTTTTAGTAAGGCTACTTACCGAGGTAGCCAATGACAGTAATCTCTTCTCACCACCTGACAGAGCACCAATAGGCGTGTCTACATGTGCCTTCAGCTTTAATTCCTTGATCAGAGCGTTCAACATGCTCTTATTGTGAGGGTCCTTGCAGCTGCCCAGTTTCATTTCTGTCTAAAACATTAATATACATTGGTTTATCTCATCATAACATTCACCGTTTCTTAGCTTAATAAAGCGAAAGTTTATGAGGATCAATGTACCTTTGCTGCTCTTTCAGTAGCTCGATTCTCTACTACTATCGACTACCGACAACTGGCTAGCTATCGATAAAGGCGAACGGCAGGTTTGTATGAAGAATTCGTACAGCTTATAAAATGTCATGTTTAGGTTTACTTTTTGTTTTAATTGATAGCTAATATGATAAACAAGCTTATTTTAAAATTCTTATATTTTTAAAAGTTGGGAGATAAAAGTTATGTCCATTTTAAGAAGCCCCGATAGTTCGCTAAATTGCTCAGATGCTGTCAAAACCACAATTCAAAACAACAGCAAATTGGCGGATGCGTAGACGTCAGACGAAAAGTGACGTCTCATGAGATTTTCTTTTTCTTTAGTTGTCAACAAATATAAGCCATGGACCAAAAATTATTATTTAAATAAACAAATACTTTCTAATTAATCCGGACTTCTAAAAATAATACTCCCAAATAAAAATAAGTGACTTAGCCCCCTTAATAAGTGGTACAAATTCTGTTACGAAACAACACAAACTTTAAGCTGTACGAAATCTGCCAATCTCCTTTTACACGAAAATCTGTTTAGCGCCTCTACCGGACTCCTTAAGAACTATTTTGGCAGCACATTTTTAATGTCATACTATCAAAACTCGACAGATCAGACTATACGGAATTGGGCTCCAGGTAAAAACAACTTACAGGCTTTATGGCTTGGATTGACATATTATAAGATGCTTTTTATTCCAAAAATTAATCGCAATTTGGCTGAACAGAAGCTAGTATGTTATAAATTATTATATTCGTATCATAAAGCACAGAATTAGAATAATTCGGGTAAATCCAGTTTCTTCAATCTTAGTATTATTTAATTGCCTCTTAGTTTTCTTGGAATTATTATCATTATTTTATTTAATCTCTCCTAAACATCACTTTTGAACTTTCTAAGCTTGATAAACAAAACTGATTGACACGAGGATGCGTGATTGGGAATTCCCCTGTAACATATTCTTATCAAAAACTTACGTTAATGATCTTTATAGAATCCAGATAATCCTACAATCAATGAGTTATTTAATGATATACTTAGTATTTGTAAATATACACGTAAATGAAAAAACGCTATATAAATACCACTCACCTATAGCCTTAAATTTTAGACTTGTTTTCACACTACTGGAGATTATCAAAATAAGTATCTAATTTTGTAAAAGATACAAATTACATTACAAAGTCGTAACAGACGTCCCTTTTCAAAATTGCAAAATACATTAACTATCAATCAAAATACATGCCCTACAAATTAAAGTTCCTACGATATTTACTCAAAGACCTACTAACATTTACACCCGGAAAAACTCATAAACTTGACTCCATAAAGTTACACTGACCATGAAGACCAAATGTTCCATGACGCTCAGACTGTTCACAAAGACTTCGTGCTGAGGGACTATCTCGATGGCTCCGGGGCACTCCTTGACATTTGTCTTGCCCAAGGTCACGAGGCCTGATGATGGTAGCGTGCATTTTCCCGCCAAAGATACTAGGAACGTGGTTTTGCCCGCTCCACTGAAAAAATATGACTGTTTAATTAAAGTTAACTAATATATTACAGTGATAGCCGAGTGGTATAAGTTGACACCTCCCACGCCAGTGGTCGCAGGTTCGAATCCGAGGCAACACACCAATGACTTTTCGAAGTTATGTGTGTATTAGAAATAATTATCACATGCTCCAACGGTGAAGGAAAACATCGTGAGGAAACCTTGCATGCCTAAAAATTTGTATAATACATTTATTGAGGGCATGCAAAGTCCCCAACCCGCACTTGGCCAGCGTGGTGGACTTAAGGCCTAACCCCTCCCTCATTACAGGAGGAGACCCTTGCCCAGCAGTGGGACAGTAATGGGTTAAATTTATTTTTTTATAAAATTTATAATATATTAGGTCGGGTATAAAAGTCTTTTCGCATCATAGTATGTAGATATGAGTAGATATGTGAGCTCGTGAGGTACCCAAATATCGAGCTTTTTGTCTAGAGAAAAGATTTAATTACAAGTTATACATACTATAATGCGAAAAGACTTTTTCCCCGACCTGATAATTTACTATGCAATATTGAAAAGGCAACGTAAATCGGGGTGGTTTCGTGGAAATTTGGAGATAGTGATATACATATTTTCTCCGTAAAACAACTCGCACAAGAAGCTGGCGTCGAGATTAATGAGTCGGTTCATGATAGTAAATATCTCTAAATAACTAAATATTTCAATTAAAATAGATATATAAATAACCTAAAACATAGCCATTTGTTTCAAAAGTTCAAAAGTATATTCAAAAGTTACCTTATTCCATTTGCAGGCAACCTTTTCGATTAATTGAAAAAGATAATTTCAATAATAAATCATGTGTGTTGACATTAAATATGATTTATTAATGAAAAAGATTCATGCACAAGTAATTAATTAATAGACGCTTTACGAGAAAAAGACAACTGTTGGCAATTAAGGTGATAGTAAAAAATTATATCACTGCCTGATAATGTCTGAATTGAATTATTTAAGTAAGGACAGTTGTAATTGGAAAGGTTATGCAGAATTTACTTTACTTTTTATTATTGTTGCACAATATTTTAATTAATCTAATATATGCACTGTGATTAAAACATAATAGCTATGATTATAACATAGTATGATCACGGATGTCTTATCGGACTATATTAAATTACCCTATCTTCTGAATTAACCAAATTAATTGCAAATAAAATATTGAACCATAGTCAAAACCAAAACTAACATGCGCCAAACACTGTATGTATAATAATTGCGTAAAAATTATGAAACGTAATCAGAGTTCAGTGAACTTTTATTCATGAAAATATTTACCTTGGTCCGATGATAGCTGCAAACTCATTTCTTCTTATACATCCTGTAACTACAAACACATTCAAACAATCAGAAACAAATATAAAACATAAAATAGGAAATATTTCTGCAAGTTTTACATTCAAATCAAGGCTTCTTCCCGTAGGGGTAAGCAGAGACCGAAGAACGCCACTTGCTACAATCCCTACAAACTTTTTTGCTTCATTCACTGTCTATAAAGAAACAGGCAATTTGGGTAAAAATATTTAGGCATTTAAACTATAATATTATAATTATACAGATAAACTATTCAACACTTAACAAAAGGATGTAACTTCTGTAATCAGGAGTCAACAAAGAAGTTAGTCTCTAACGAAATTACTAACTTTTAAGCATAAAATTTAAATAACGAAGTTAGTCTTACCATTATCAACAATCACAGTTTTATATTTGGTTGGTTTCCGTCTCCACCAGGACTTTTCTTCTGGTGTCCAAACAGTCAGGTCCTTGACATTGATCACTACATCGTTGTCCACAAACTCTTGTTGATCATCAACCGGGTATATTTTCTGCTAAAACAATAGTATCACTTGTTTAGTCACTTCTAATCAAATGTGTTACTTTGTTTCAAAGTTTACTCTCGAATTATGCGTCTGATACGTTCAATTCCGCAGCAATTTGCATGTTTAAAGTAATTTAAATACGATTTTAAAATTTCATTTGTATGTTTTATTTGTACTTCGCTGAGGTACAAATAAAATATAGATTCCGGGACTCTGTAGTCCCGAGGTTACCTCGGACATTTGGAATGCCAACAAGTCAAACAAGGCCTTTTTAGACGACTTTAAGATTTGAGAAATGTAGCACAATCATTTGTATTATTATTAACGCAAAATCCACGCAAAAATAAAGCTTATTCAGGCAAAGGACCTAGGAGTTAATTAAAATAAATCTAAATGAAAATATAACTAAAAACTTCACGTCAAAATGCACTTAAAAAATGTAGATTTTGCAACTTACCTCATCTAATTCCATTGTGAAAACACACAGACTCACGTAAACACCACTAGTACATCGAAGGAGCCCGCACTCACGAATTATTCAAACAATTATGGAGACAGTGAAATGAACAAACCACAGTAAATACCATTATCATTATGCACATAATGACGATAAAAAGTTTACGTGAACACCCGCTTATTTGTCCGCCATTAAAATATTCGCCCTCTAACAAAGTAATCTTAATTTTATTCTTCTTTTCCAGTTTTAGACGAGTTTAATTTTTTTATTTCGATTTAAAACGGCTTGCTTTTGCGTGGAGAATGCTATTTTGCTATATGATGCGAATATTTAAATTGTGCACAATGTTTACTTACTCGGGAAGCTGACCTGTGAGATATGAAAGAGCATAATACTAACAGATTACATGTAAATACGCCGTACATCATTTTATACTCACATTGCGTATAATTCTCAATATAATTACACAAAAAATTGTCACGTCCTTACAAAATTAAATAAGCCGTTTATTTATTTAATTACAAACATAGAATTAGATCGCTATCGTAACATAATATTTATTCTATTTAAAAGATCTATTGAGATTACAATTAATCAAATGTGTATTTTTTATCACAGTAATCAAATACGAGCAATTAATAAGTAGTTTTATAAACGTAATCGTGAGATTGTTCTGATTGAAGATAAGCTATTTTTAAAAGGTCGGTCCAAAATGATGAAGCCAACTTCAAATAACAATACGAATCGTGTCCTATATCATAAAATATCTATTTTAAAATAATCTAGAAATATCTAAAATCTTAAAACATATCTTATATTCCGTAAATAGCCACACTGTCATGTCAAAGTGTGCTTAGTAGATCTAGTTTGATAATAGTTTGCAGTAATTTGCTGGTGACGCCATGACGGCACAAGTGAATTCCGCACTTTTAAAACTTTTATATTTCTTCAGTTACACCGTTTACTGAGTGTACAGTCACCTGACAGGGTTTCGACACAATTATTTCACAATGCAACTTTTTTAAGCACTTTCCATAACTACTTAAATATCACTCATTAGCTAATAATAACTTTTGTGTAAATTATATCAACTACTTTATTAAAAAAGCTTCTAGAATAAGTTCAAATAATATTAGTGAACTACACGCACAAAATTCTTTCACAAAAGTAAAATATTCTATTTCTACGGCGAGATGATGACATTATGACATTATCTTTTTAGGTGAATGCCTTATAAACTCTGAAAACCTATAAGTTCTTGTTTTATTATACCTAAAATGCATATATTTATAGCTTTTATGTACACTGCAGCTATTTAAATAATAATAAGTGTGTCTGTCTGTCATATTCACAGCGGGTGATTCCTAATAAGTTTAACTTTTTAATAGAAATTTATCAGACTAGAGTTCGAGTAGTTTTCGAGTTCTTCGAGTAGGTTATCAACATTGTAAGGATATTGTGTCTGCTTTAAATCAATCAATTTATGAGTGTTCAATTAAGTTGTGCTAAATGTAGAACACTAAGTTCTTTATTTCGCGTACAGTTTGACATTCAACAAGATTTTGTTAACGCGGGTTGCTACTATCGTGCCTTTAAAATTTGCTTCGTCATTTTCAATCATCACAAAACTGCTGGCAATGAATGAGTATCAATCAGCAGCCGAGTCGAGTGAGCCGAGAGAGTCATATACATATCAGAAGATTTTAACAGTATTTTCCACATTAAGCACATTTTGAATAGATAAACTACTGCTAAATGTTCTCAGAAACCGGGGGTTAATCTATACTAATATTATAAAGCTTAAGAGTTTGTTTGTTTGAACGCGCTTATCTCAGGAGCTACTGGTCCGATTTCAAAAAATCTTTGTTAAATAGCCCATTTATCGAGGAAGGCTATAGGCTATATTTTATCACGCTACGACCAATAGGAGCAGAGAACCAGTAAGAATTGTTACAAAAACGGGGAAAATTTTGACCCATTCTCTCTTTTGTGACGCAAGCGAAGTTACGCGGGTCATCATTTATATTGAACGAACTAAAAGCTCGTCGTCCTAAAACTGCGTACATTTCAGGGTAAGAGCGATGCGAGCTGTAGCTCTGAATCTGCTTTGAAAAAACTTAAGACTATACGTTAACAGTAAACATAACAAGAAGTTCAAGGCCCTCTACCCTAAATATGATTTAACAACTTGTCTAATGCATTAATAAACAGGTGTGACGAAACTCGGAAGCGGTCAGCCATCTTGTATGTGGGGCGCATAAACCTTGTCAGATTAAATTTTCCATTGCAACGTTCTTAAATTACGACTATAAAGTAGGAAACCTGAATCATGTCATTTTTAGATACTATTGGCTGATTTGTGATATGTGTAGGCCAAAACTAACTTATAAAACAGGATTGTGAACTAACTTAGCAATTAAATGAAGCTTCGATATTTTTTATTTTTTTATTCGATTTTTTTCGATATAGGTATTTTTTATCTGTGAACAGTTATTTAAATGCGTAGAGTTTAATAGAGTACGTGTATTAAGTAAACCAAAATTCACTTTGGAGACAAGTTGGCAGAGTAAGCTAATTTTCAATCAGTGACAGCGTAATCATTTTATAGCCATTAAAGGTGTACTTAGTGAGACCTTTTCATCTGCCCGCTGCAAGTGAAGGGCTAAGACCGGATGATTTGTAATCCCGTACATCGTTGATTGATGGTACAAGACTAATGTTCACTCCTACGACAACGGTAATTGCTTAGACGTTAGTGCAGTGTGGTTTAAAGTTTCAAAGTTCAACCGGATTTGGGACACAAATAATCTTAATATAAGAGTTTTTTCGTGGCTTGCTTATGTAGGGTTTAACAGTTTAACTGGCAAACTGTATTTATTAACTGTAACCTGAAAATCACAGCTACGCCTAAACTCAAAATTGACGTACGGTGTTGTAAAAGATGAAAAAGAGAGAGGATTCTAAAATTAGTTTCTTCTCAGACCTCAGAATGAGATAAAAATCATTTTTATGGATGTTCCAGAGCAATTTTTTGGCGTGATTTGCTAGGTCGAAGTTACGTTAAGTATAGAAAGAAAAAGGTAGAAGAGAATCGGCTGAAGTACAAAAATGTCAACGGTTAGTTAAAACTACTATTATGAGATACAAAAGTGACCTGTTTTTTTATATCTATTTATAGTATTTATTTAAATTTTATCTCATTATCTATTGCACCATACGCCATACCATCACGCGATGGTTGCCATGAGTATGTGTCAGTAGGTTTGGTGGGAGCCCAAGGCAACGTAATAAACATCTATAATTAGTTTCGTAACTCGTCAAACTTTTTGTTTACGTTTTGTGAAGGCTTTTGTTCGTTTTTTTACAAGCAACAAATAGTTGATAAGTATGTCTGTGTCAGAACAAATTAGGTTGTCAAAGTCATAGCGAATGACTTATTTATTTAAGAACATTGTACTGGCAAATTCGTGTCGCTGTTGATTCTGTACATACCTCTAATAATATAGTCATTTCCAATATACATATAGCAGTTGTTTTTCCCTGAAACTGGGAAAATGTCTAAGATACTTATGTGTGTTCTTTTCTTACTATGTGATAAACGAAAAGGTCCGAAATGTTTTTTTTTGTTACCATAAATGTGAAAAAGGTGCACTGAAAGAATCTGTTGATGAAAATAGTGTGAAATTAATGCTTATGAAGATTCGTATTTTAATAATCAAAACCTTAAATACATTAGATTGTCGCATATAATAAAACCACAATGTTAATTAGAAATATGATATTATTCAATAAAAACGCGTCTCTATCTCTAAAAGCTTATATTTTTAGTAAATTGGTTTAACAATTATATTGAAGTCAGACAATTCGTAAAATATTAAATAGAGTTCAGTAAATACAACCTGTTGTTCATATATTAATAACTTGGATAACTTACTTCTAAGTTTGTTTTTGTTTATTAACTATTGCTGACCATAGACTTATTTTTAGGAATGTTTTTTCAGTAATGTACGTTTTCTTTAGTGCAGCATATACGAATCTTTCTGACATTCGTACGATTATTACGAACCTTCACAGAAATAAATTTTATGATTTAATTTGCTCATGATTCACAAAGCGGCCTAAATTAGCAACGCCCATATCGTTATATCAATTTTATATAAGTTATGCTAAAAAACTTATCCAGCCAAATCTGGTTAGACAAACCTGATTGTTTTACATAAAACGTGTACCTAATATAAATCATAAAACAGCTAGAATAATGTTTTTTCCAGGGTACAAATAGAACAACCGAAGTTACTTGAAAAATTGTTAGTGATATCTTTTCTCTACGCAAAAAAGCTCGATATTTGGTTACCTCACGAGCTCACTGAAAGAAACCTAATGAACCTTGTACTCATTTGTAATTCTTGAAGCCAAAGATATTTTATTACAAGTACTTATACTATAATGCGAAAAGACTTTTTCCCCGACCTAATAGTTACTGCACAATATGAGGCATAAAAAAGGTAAAAAAAAAACACCATACTGTGCGTTTAATACCTAATTTAAAGGCAAACATTTAGAAGCAGTAATAAACAAAAATGTTTAAATATTTTCTCCTCGGCCATGGAAAAGCAGCTATATTTATCGAAACAAGTTGAACGCGTAGGCATTGTCACCTGCTATCAATTAACACATTTTTTCCAACGTTCGCCTAATCTTATTCCGTAATGCTTTCAAATAGTCAAGACAGGTTTGTGATAAAAAGGCCGGAGCCTACTTCTAATGGCACCTGATTTTTTTAGTTCATTTTATTAGGAGATTATGGAAGATATAGAACAGGCTTTTTGGTACTAGTTAATGTGACGGGTAGTTGATAAATGCCTCGAGTTTTATATTCTAATGGGCTAAGGTGTCAGCAGGGGATTTCTCTGAGAAATTTCTATAACCTATTAAACCTATAGTAGCCGTTGTAGGTATGATATAGATCTGCGGGCTTATCACGTATCTCATTTGACAGCTAGTGTACGGCAAATTGATGATCACCAAACAGTACATTGCTGCTTTGACGTAGCGTGTTATTCACTATAATCTAAGGGAGATAACAATCTACAGCATAGTGGCTTCAAATAGTTGTACACTGAAATATGTGATAGCCCAATATGGATACCTCTTCGATACTTTTGGTTACCTAGATCTTATGGTATATTCCCAAATGTCCCTTCTAACACTATCTTTCGGGGTGAGAACTGGGAATAAAAATAGGGAGAAAAATCCCAGTTGTCATACCGATCTCATAGTTATTTTCTTGAATTAACATGTTGCCTTATAACTGATAGATCGATGGTATAAGTATTATAGAAGTGACTTGGAGAGCGGTAACGGCTATTTTCTAAGTAATATGTTATACTTACAGATGCAAAATTTGTTGTATATTTTTCTTTGCTTCTAAATACTCTTATATAGGATATTATTGACGAAACTCTATCTCTAAAAAACGGTATTACGGCTTCGAAAACAACAGGCACTATTATATACTCTATGACATACTAAAGATAAAGATTGGAACAATAAAACAACATAATATCAATTACACATAACTTGAGTGTGAAAAAAAGTGATGATTCTGCTATAATTTTGAAGAACGGCAGCCACTATGAATGAATTTTGGAAATAAAACAATATTTTCATCACTAAACATTTTATTTTTTACAAAAACAACTCTCACACTCTCATACAATAAGTAGATAATACTTATTACAATAACCGTATAGTACACTATATGAACCGTTACACAATATCAATTCAAAAAAAGCTATTTACGAAATCAAGTTATAGTGACTTACGCCCTTTCTCCCTCAAAAATACGTCTTCAGTAAAGAAAACCGTTGTATTTCGGAAGAATAAAGTCGTAAGTCAAAAAGAATGTATGTCTATTTTTGCTTTTTTTGAACTAAAATTGTGTCATACGGAATCCGCCCGTAATGGCACTATATGACCCGCAAATATCCTGAGTCAAATACATAAGTCAAATATTACATTATATTTTGATAAATTCGATCGAATAGGCACTTGATCCCTTCATAAATATAGAGACTGCCTATTTAAGAAAATATTATTACAGTTATTTGTAAGCTTAGGAAGACGGATCCTAATATTTAATTAGAATTATAACAAAAAACGATTGATAGTCACACGTTCGCTTAAAAAAAGAAAGATTTTTTAAGTTTAAATGTAAAATATATTATTCTTACAGGCAGAATTAACATAACAAGTTCTGATGAAAAACTGCTTCTGTGTACTGATACTTTGTAGTATGATTTTAAAAAAGGACGAGGTTTAATGCCTTGTAAACCTTTTTTAACTTCAAGAAAAATATATAAACTACAGCGAACGTGTTTAAAAACCTGTTCGTCAGCTGAATCTGAAAGGGCTTAGTTGTTTTTTAACTTTTCAGTATCTAACAAACCTGGCGTTCAAAGCTCTACTTGCCAAGCCAAAACAAAAACATTTCTATTGAATTCGAGGGTATTACAAAATAATTTCAATAAAAAAGAACATAAATAATTCCATAATCAACATTTTTCCAAAACGAATATCTTATTCCTAAATCGAATTTCAAAATTTCAAATATCAAACAATGGGTGCATCTAATAGAGAGTTTTTAAATTTTAAATCAATCGTGATTGGTCCTCGTGTTTGACGCGGAACGTTTGGCGTTGTGATTGGCCACCTTACCGATGGCGGTCGCTGATTGGTCAGCACGAGCATGACTTGGTGAGGCCGTCCCTGCTGTTCTCACCGTTAGCTATTTTGTGTTCAAGCGCGAATTTGTCACCGTCCCTGTTGTCGTTGCTTTGAAGAAGTTTATCGTTTAATAGTATCTGGAAAGAAAAACATTTTATTAAGTAACACAATAGTTAATGGATAGAAGAGTTAGAAATGTCCAGGCAATGATCAACCTGAATCTGGCAACCCTAGTTGGGTGCCATTAGGCACGCATGCGGTTTTTCTATGCCGCAATCAAAACATTAAATTAACTAAATTTCACATTATTATCACTATATTTCATTGTAAGCCTTTGTTACCAATGTTGAGTAAAAAGGATTAGGATTAGGAGGATATTTGTGCTTTCTTTTCGATTAAACAGATTTTTTTCTAACGAAGCAATAAGTCTCTTTTTATTTTAGCCACGTGGTCTTGTTTCAAAGATATTAACAAAATTCCTGCAGCGTAGTTGTAACTAAATCAATTAACTAATCACTGAGATCGTCGTGTTTGTTCAAGGCTCTCCGATCACGTATATTTTAACTATTAATATCGTATTATATTAGACAAAGTTGCATCACATTTACTCATGCTGAGGCCGTTTTAGGCATGATATAGTTTTTATAGAAGCATGCATAATTAGTTTTAAAATACAACGCAGTAATATTTATTTATTAAATAATAATGGAATGTTGTTTTGAAAAATAATCAGTTTCGAATAAAGCTTATCCGTTCACTAAACCGCCATTTAGGAAAATATAGAGGCATAGAGCGTTTTTTTATGTGATAGAAATCGAAAAGAAAAGACTTCAACAAGCTACTGTATTTTTCATAACAATAAATCTAACAAAAACGTTGCTTGTAGGTACTACAGCTATACAATTCATTGTTCAATATTACGACTATTATAAAAAAGCCGTGACCACGTGGTGGTCCTCGGCTCACGAGTTCACGATATTTTTTACTCAATAAAAGCGAATGGCCGTATCATAATAACCCTAATACCGGTCTCGAAAACATGCCTCCCATTCATCGACCGTCAAAATAGACCCGACAACGACCACAGCTCTATGAATCCATCAACACAATGTACAATCTCCTACCATTTATTATTGTGATCTTTATAAATGGCCCTTAACCAATTTAAACATAATTTATAGTCTGTACACATGATTGATCATTTCAATAAAAAAAAACATGGCGTTTGACATTTATTTTCCCGCCTACCAAAGTTCCATATTGAAAAGTTCGAATGACGTAGTATTGCACAACATTATAAAATAACTGGCCGGACCACGGCATTCTCTAAACGGCCGAAAAACTTTCCGTAGAGGTCCGTTGTGGTAACCTTAATGGTTCATAGATAGAATTTTTTAACTATTAACAAACGAGTTTGTTTGCATTTTATGGTCTTTAATATTAATGTTCTTGAGGTAAACAATTTTATATTTCGGGTGCCCGTGTCGAGAACATTGATTTAATTTAATGATGATTTTTATAGGCTTCTCTTTGTGAGGTATTGTCAAAAATATTTCAGAAATGTGTTGCTACGAAACATTATGTTTTTCAGAAAACTTTGACTTAAAATTATGAACTGTCTCATATTCTAAAAAATATTTTGTTTTTCTTCAAATAAAACTATAGTAAAGGCGCTCGAATAATTATTGTAAAGCACACGAACATCACCACCCACCAAATCTGTATTCTTAATACGTAGGCGTGGGGAGTAGATTTTGCCAAACATGTTGTTACTTCATACAATACTTAACAAGTATTTATTCTACTTGTCAATTTGCTCATAACTAATCAATAAGCAGTAACAAACAGGTTGAATATTTGTCATGTAATTAGTTACCTTATTAACTAGTGAGCGCGCGGCCTCCTCGATGTTGATGTTCTCTTTGGCAGAGGTCTCGAACCAGCCCGCGAACCCTTTCTCGCGACAGTACTCATCCATCTTGGCCTGCGAGTTCACTATGCCTTCTTTTTGTTGATCACACTGTACAAGAGAATACAATTATATTACTGTGGTGATGAAACAATTAATTCGATTTTGAGGAAATCTGTTTCCACAAGTTAAGTCCAAGGAATATTGGAAGTTCTAGTTGAAAATTCTCACGAAGCATGATCTTTGAGTTTAGCAATACATCTAACGACTACTAGTCTTAGACATTGCGTTGGGGTACTTAATTTTCCTCTGATCCAAGATCTGTAAAGAAAATCTGTAATTCATTGGTTCATTGACAAACAGAGATAGATAAAATTTATACCTACTAATTTAGTCCACGCACAGTCGTGACAGAGGGACACAAAAGATCATTATCCAACAAAGACTACCGTATTTTCTGACATATCTACTTTCAGGATCAAAACATAAATTGTGTATCTCTATCCAGGTTGTTTGCTCACCTTATTCGCAAGTAATATGCAAGGTATGGGTGATCCGTCCGGCAGCTGCACCTTGGCGTCGAGGTCGTTCTTCCACTTGACGACGGCGTCGAAGGTGGCGACGCGCGACACGTCGAACACGATGAACGCGCCCACCGCCTCCTTGTAGTACACGCGGGTCATGTTGCCGAACCTCTCCTGACCTGTAGGCAAAAAGTTGCGCTTTAGATGAGCCCATTACACTCAGAGCTATTTTTTTAAATACTACTGATGTTTCATCTCTTTCATTTTGCTAAGGAGTGAAGGAAATTATGGGCCTCATATACGTTTTGATGAATAAGGCAGTTTAGTCCAAGTAGTAAATGGTTTGGGTTAGAGCCGGGTAGGGTATGTGACGTTAAAAGGCTATATTATAATTAAGAGATTAATAAGAAATAACCCTAAAACCAAACGCTTATCTCTATCCAGAACAATTAACAAAATTGATCTAGCGGTTCAGTCAATACATTTTTTCTCCCAAGCCTCTTTCAATTTACAAATTCGAAATGTAGCTTACTTCTCAAGTTACCTAATAAAGTTGTAAGTTACAAACTAACTAGCACTTTGCTCTCGACCTTGACTTAACTCGTGAAACGTGAGCTTTTACAATCAAGGATAAATCGTTCTGCTAACTTTGTAACGTAATACAATTAATTACTAGTTCTTACAAAGATCCTTACCTAAGAATCAGTTTGAAATAGAGAGCAATAAAGACAAGAACAGTAGCCCGAAGATTAACATAGCAACAGTGAAAATATTTGCTAGATCCATGCACGCATCATCCATTTTATTTTGCGGCATTTTCAAGCCTTTTCTATAACTTTTATGGGCAAAACAACTACTTTCTGATATACTGATGATAGTATGACATATGTCAACGATTATTTATTTATACTATAGACACGCCTGCAAAGTAGATTCTAATAATCCACCAAAGAGATATAATAAAAATGGATCGGGACTCCTTTTACGTGTTCATTAGTCGAATTGTAAAGTTAAAATAGCAGTATCCTATATTGGTATTCTTATATTCTACCCTAACAGGATTACAGGAAGGCCCAAAGAGATTCTACCATTCTGTTTCTAGATCGCAGGTCTACGGAATAATATAATTGGCAATTTACTTTTGATTACGTCCCCAAAAACGTGTTAGAGTTTAACTCTAGATATTTATATTTTGCTACCAAAATTATCTTCAGACTTTTTTTACAACGATAACAGAACATGAATATTTCCTAAAAATAGCCATTAACACCGTGTTTACAGTATTATCGAACTGCATTTCTGTGTCAAGGGGATCTCGAATATTCTACTAAAATTGATACATTGCTAGAAGATCGGTCGGCGTCTTTATATCGAACATTCTTTGACAGTTGCCCGACGCGTCAGATAAAAATAATGTATGGGTTATCCGAGTAGCAATTAATATTTAACCGACAGTTGATAACGTAAGCGCCAGATAATTCTTAACAATGACAGATCTGTGTCACTGGTCTACAGCGATGTTCGTAAAAACTACTTAATTTTGTTAAAATACAGGACTCTTTGTTCTCTTAGGTCTCTAATGATCATCTGTGTTTTAACAACCTGGACTTTTATATTTGTTCTTGGTAACACGAATTCTATTTATAATATTACTGTTTTTACATTTTTTATTTGTTTGTGCCTTGTTGTTTTCTGAATTATCCTGTTTCTTAGCTCTGTAATTTTGATAATGATTGACTATCAAACGTTTGTTGAAAACTTGTTATATTTTAGACAAAACTTGTCACAGTTTTAAACTATTGTGACTTTTACGGTACATATAAAACTAAACCAAACAGTCAAATATTTCTGCTTCTAAATATCTCATAATTGTCTATCAGAGAATATTTTAGCAATATGCCAATATGGTAAATTTAGAAAGATCTAGTATAATATGTCGTTCAAAATACCTAAGGTACCTAGGTTCTCAAGGTAGTAAATCATATGATTAAATCGTCCATTGATAGCGGACAAGGTCCAGCGCATAATAGTCGGAAGTCCATCACGAAGGGGCACAGCTAGATGTTTACTAGGATCGTACGCTAATAATGGGCATACATTGACGTATGTAGTTATTAAAAGAGCAGAGCATCTAGTTACAATATTATTGAAAAAATGTGTTATATCGCTTACTAAATGTAGGTAAAACAATGGAAAATGTATTTTTAAAAGGGACTTAGATAATCGAGATGTTGGGAATTTTCTTTTTCTTCCATGAAGGCGTTATTTTTAACCTTTCTTTTCACGAAATTAGATAATTTTGTATGAACAAGTTACAAAAATATGGTTTTCTGTGTTATTAACCATGACTTTAGGCTCTTTTTAGACCATAATAAAAATAATATTGATAGCTATGGTAGTCGTTTTATCATTATTTTCCCTTAGAAGTGAATATAACTATTTCGTATTTTAAAGTATCTAACATTGAATTTTCTTTAAACTGCATCTAACATGAGGTTTTTAGACGTGTGTCATGTGTGTTGTCACGTTGTACCACAGTGGTGGCTCTCAACGTGATACAGAGGAACAATATTTGGCTGTTAACTACGATAAGAGTCTCCTTTATTTGATTTGATAACACACTATTTGTGTTAGCTGGAGCACTCTTAAATTCATTGGTGTCACTCTAAATGTGCGTATGTTTGTCATCAGACCATAGGAATTTTAATACTTTGGAAACGGATGCTACAAAAAAACTTACGACCTAAAGACATTTTCTAAAAGTGAAGACAAAAAAAACTTAATTAATATAGTATTGCTTCCTGGATAGAGATTGTTACTGTTACTTATGCGATTTTCCGAGGGAATTTTAGACAAACTGAAGAAAAATTATTAAGCCTAATGAATCGCGTTACTTACTATTAGCTAATATGTTTAATTGAAAGAAGCATTAAATCTACATACAGAATTTATTGAAATCTTATCTTACCCGCAATATCCCATAGCTGCAACCGAATAATAGTATTCGCATCCCAATTGAGGACCTTCAACGCGAAGTCCACTCCGATGGTCGCCCGGTAGTGTTGGCTGAAGAACTGGTGCACATATCGTTTGATGATGGACGTCTTCCCCGTGCCAAGCTCCCCGATGACCAGGATCTTGTACAAGTGCTCCCTACGCTCGGCGCTGGGAGATGCGTGTGACTGAAACGGAAAGGGAATATGTTACTCCTTGAACAAAGATTGGCGTTTCCTTCTTTTTGCGTATAGCGTATAGAAGAAAAGCGTGTTTCCTTTTTATAAAAGCGCGTATTGACGTTTTTACCCCCGGTTTCTGAGATACATTAAGCGGGAGTTGATCTATTCAACAGCGTTTAAACTTATACAAAAAAAACGCTATTGAACAGATAAACTACCGCTAAATGTACTCAGAAACCGGGGGTTAGTAATGCTTATTGTACGTAATATACATGTTACAATACATAAATATGTTTGTGTTATTCCGAGTACGTTGTAAAAATCCTTGTGTACAGTTTTACCATATACTTTAAAATACCGGTAAGGTTCATGTTACCTTTCATTAACATAAGTATTTAGTAGACAAAATAACATGTTTTACAACGATTTCCGTATAAATCAAATTAAGCTAAATTAACCAATTTATAACTACATAATTGGAACTTGGACTTAAATAAAAAAATATTAACGACAAGTATTAATGAACTGTATGAGAATTACATTAAAATATTGATATAAATAGACATTGAAGGTTAATTATGGGTATTAAATTACCATGATTATCGTTCCATATTCGTAATCGAACAACAAAAATACCATGTAGATATTAAGAAATAACAAACAGTATTGTCACGTCATATGGGTATTCACAATTTATAAATAGCTTGCCCAGATAACTTCATGTCATGTACGATCAAATCGGCGTCAAAACATAAGATTTATGTTCACGATATAACTTCTATATAAAATATATATTAAAATAAGAGCGCGAAAGATGGCCGACTAGCGTCACAAATATGACTCATTAAGATAAGATGATCTGTAGGTAACCTACATAGATCTGTATTAAATGGCAAACATGGAACAGCAATATACGACAATTAGTGGCAATTGATCGCTACTCAATGAGTGCTTAAGGATACAACATTAACTTCCTTACAATAGGCTCAAAATGTCACATTATTACGTATAGGTGTAATTTTCAGTGTAGTCGCATTTCTCAATTTACCGTTCGGAAAATTTTGATATTTTTGTTGTCTCTAGAAACTTCATTTCTGATGGCAGCAAAAACTTTTAGTGGAAACATTTTAAAAGTTTTATTTTTCGATATTTAGAACTCTTTATACACACTAAACTAAACTATTTATATTACACCAGAACGTACAAATTCGTACCCATTCTCCTAAAGTTAAAGATTTTAGAAGGACAATTATATTTGTTTACATACACCTAGTTTATCATAACCTGAAACCATGTAACATATTCTAGGAATACAACAATACTATCTATGAAAGATAAAGTATTAGTAATAGTAACGAGAATTTTACATACTAGGTGACTTATGTATATTTTGTTTTGATAATATAAACAAACATATTGAAAGACTATCTAAGATACGATATCCGCAAATTCTATAGTCATTTTTGTCACGTTAAAACAGTGATGAAATTGTAATCGGTATATCAGTATTGGAATATTTATATTCTAAGAGTGAGTAAGAATGTGAGAGTGTCTTATGAGCTCAAATCAATAATGACAATTACTTTTATAAAAAACTAAAGGCCGCCCGCGACTTCGTCCGCGTGGAACCTCTTCCCATGTAAATCCCGATCCCTCGGGAACTCCGGGATAAAAAGTAGCCTATGTGTTATTTTGGGTCTTCAGCATCTTTTGCTTTGAGTTCTGCGTACGTCTACTTTTTTCGTATTTGTAGAGCCCTAGAGTCGTTTTTATTTTGATACCTTTTGTTATGGATTACATACGTCATCATGAGTCAAATTAAAACTATTAAAATAAAACCAAAGATAAGGATAATGATGTTCTAATGTTCAAACTTATTATTAAGTTTATTTAACTTTATTATTAAAGTGATTAGTGACTGACTGTATTGACTTTTAATAAGTCATGTTTGTCACGTGTTAAAATATGACTAAATCTTTATCAGTACATTGGTACCGATTATATTTGAGTTTAATTAACAAAGCTTTCCCTCTGGTTAAGTTAATAAGGGGATTTTTTTTAAACAAAATGTTTAATAAGTGTTTTTAAAGTTGTGTAAAAATTACTGCTGCTATATCTATCAAATAGTTTCAGTTTTTATAAGTAAGAGTAGAATCGACCTATGAAAATGGACGAATAAATTCGGGCATTTTAGTTTTAATACCTAGTTTTCGTTTCTAACAAAAATAGAATTCAAGAGATAGAAAGTAGGTATTTATAACTAGAATTATTTAAATCTTGCTATTATTCTCCAAAACAGATAAAGTTCAACTAGATATATTTTCAGATTTAAAAGATTTTATCGTAACTTGATCTCGTTTTGTTTTTGCAAGATATTATCAGATGATTCTTCTTAGATAAGATATGTATTATATGTTATGTTAATTTTGAATTTAGAAAACAAAAGGTCAAATCTATTATTACATATCTGCAATATTTTTAATATACTCGCACCAATTGAAACACTTGTTTCATGATATAATTTGTGTATCACACTACGCTAAGCTCGCGATCATTTTATGTAGTAATGCAATTTGTAATCTGTTTTTTATTATAGGCATATCATTGACACTAGGGACTGTTTTCAAAACCTACATATTATATTAGAGCAATAAGGAACCGGCCCATAAATATTTCCATGTTATCAATTTAATTCAAAGATACGAACGAAATCTATGACAAATATATTTAAAATGGCGTCACAATAAACAAAGTCACTCACGCTGTTACTAGCTTTCTGCTTCGGAGACATCTTCATTCAGAAATCCTTATCAAAACTTCTTAGCCGTCAAGAAACACAAAAATAAGTCCGATAATGTAAATCACGGTAACGATATATTATATTTATCTCGATTTTATTACCACACATCGCACTTTATATCCAATTCTATAATTTACTTCACTCTTCCTCCATTTATAAAGAAAATATATTTAATTTAACTTGAAACAAAAATTAGAACAATTTTCATCTGAATGCAAAACAAAACAAAATTGGCGCAATGTTTAAATGAAGAATATAAAAAAGTAAAAGTTCTTTTTTAATAAGTAACAATGGTCTAATTCCCTCAGACTTCCAATACAAACTATCGAGTCGGTCCGATGGCCAGCTATTTATGAAGTCGCGTCGAGTGGAAAGATAGTGCTTATCGGCCACCTGATAACGACAAGTATTTGTCATTTGCACTCCTTGGCCAGTAACCGATTCAATATTGGTGTCGAACTGATAAATAATACACATATTTTTTATTTTTCCGGTTCTTTTCCCCTTGACCCGACAAGGACATTAAATTCAATTCAAATGATACGATTAAAATTTATTGTCTCTGGATTTTCATAAAATCGAAGAAAACTTGACTTTTATCTGATTCTTAAATAAGTAGTTTCTAACATGATTACATCACTGACTAAATTGGTAGTTGGTAATTTAAAAATGATAAAGTTCTGTATGTAAATTCGTTAGTGTGTCATCGTCTTAAATAGCTAAAATCACAAATTTATTTTTATTATTTTTGGGTTAAAAAACGTTTTTTAAATTTACTTTTTTGTTTTTTTAATATATTAGGTGCCTTAAAAATTATTATTTCACATTTCTTCTAAGACACTCTTTAATTTCTGCCGCCTGAATTTGCTGTAAAGACTGGGTAGTGGGTAGATAGAGCTTATAAAACTACATTAACAACAATGGTTAGGTAAAATGATCAATCTTAAGACGCTTTATATAATATTTTTAATTATAATTTTCCGAGAGCCTTTAATCTAGGTCTACTGAATTTTCTGAAAATAATAGGTAGATAGACTTATACTACGTTAGAGCAACAATATAAAAAAGCTATGTTAGGACATAATCCTCCCTTCCGCATACATGAAATTAACCATAGAGGTGTGAAAATCCAATACAATTAAAAACAGAACTGTTTACATAAACCCGATACTGGCAGTCACATATTGTCAGGGGAGTGCACATTGCACAACCGTTGGAACCGCGACTCGGCCGCGGTAAGTCTAGCCCCGGTATTGTGTTACATCCACGCATCAACGGCGACCTCCGACATACTGGCTTGAGAATGGACAATGAATATGGAAATCTTTGAGGGTTATTAAACAGACGTTTTCAAGGCAGTTTGATTGGTGTTTGTTACATGCCACATGATAAAGCTATACTGGTTGGTGGTTTTGCTGTTGCGTACGAAATGTGAAATTACGCACTAGCAGCTTGCTTTTCGGAATTTGCTAGCTACGTTTACTACATAAGAGCCTTTTGATATATGATAACTGAATGAAGTTTTTCAGAAAGACCGGGACATGGGTATGACTGGCGTTAAATCGCGAAGGTAAACCTTGCAGTTGGTTAGAGAAAAACTGTGATGGAGCATGTTGACGATCTGCGTTTTAGATTCGCCATTAATAACATAAAAGATTATTTTTTTTACAGTATAGTTACTAAAATCCTCTATGAATATGATTATTTTATTATGCAATAATTGCATACCAATAGTGTTAGTCATCACCTAAAGCTGCAATTAGTTACCTAATGAATAAATGATGGATTAAAAAACTAAAGGTAATTAAACAAATGATGAGAGCTTTTTAAAGTTAAGTAAGTGATTAATATGACTCAGGTGATTTAAGTTTAAAGAGGTAATTTAGTAAGTGTATGATTAGTTTTTAAGCAATACTAAGTTAAAAAAATAAAGTCAGTTGTAATTTACAATCCGTTGCAGATTTAAGTGTTCTTCTTCTTTCATTGAATCTTGATCATTAATTGACAAAGGATAAAAACTTTTACGAAACTTTTTAAATAAATTTAAGTGAAGTTGTGGTAAATATGTCTCCTCTCTATCAATCGCCGGCATATAAAGTTCGAATTTAGAACACAAATTGATTTCGTAAGTTCAAAATTGGTAAAGTGTGCATGTTATTGGACGCAAATAGTTAAAAAAAAAATGTTTGAAACTAAAAGGTCAGGTAAAGGTATTTCATCTGGGCGTCTCCGTGCTTCGGAGGGCACATAAAAATCGGTTCCGGTTGTTGTCAATTAAGATAACAGTCGTTAAGCCACGTCAAAGGCTTGAACAACTTGGACACTAGGTTGACCACTAACGTTACGATAAAAAAAAGAAAGAATACTGAAATATATCATTTAATCTTTAACTCTACCATTATGCGATGCTATAAACAGCTGTATCCGCACCAACTTGACAAATGAAGCCATACAAACGCCTACTAATTGAACTATCAAATTTTCTGACCCATTAATTCATAATTTCACGGCTACTTTCTAAGGCTTCTTAATTCCCTAATCAAATTACTTACAAATGACAGAGCAGGATACGTTTTATTGATATCTCTACGTAAACTACTACGACGAAATACTATAGCTAATCTTATTAAGAAAAAAATATTTAAAAAGTAATGTTTTTTAAAACTATACACACTAACAGAGGGCGTGTTCTGATTGAAAAGAGAACTAGAATGTGACCTTTGTAAATAATCATTTGTTTTTTGTTTCAGAACGTACGCATGTAGGCGGATATAACTAGAGGCCCGATGACTTTAACCTCATAGTAAATTAGGCAAAAAGCTGCCAGTATTTTTTTTTTAATTTAGAAACCTACACGAGAATATTCAAACAGAACTTAGGTTGATGGAGTGGATGTAAAGGCTTTGTATTTAAATTCCTTTGCCTACATGACGTATAAAAAAATATTTCTGACGCTAGTTTGTTTTTAGTTGATTCGAATCTCAAGTCAAATACGAAATTTTGCCTTTATTTTATCATAATATATTTTCTATTACAAATTCTTTCAGTAAAAAAACCAGTGAGTTGTGAGTAAGACATTTCGTATTATTTCATAGTTAATTAAGTGCTGATACCCAATTTTCAAAATTAAGTGGCAGCAAATTTGTGGAAACATCTGTCAAAATTCCATCTGGTAAGCTATTTGTTAAATATTGCACGTAGTTTAACTGAACTTTATCAAAATAAATGCAAGAGTTAACTTTTAACTAAAATATATACGTACTTGCTTAAGCCTATCTACTTTCAAAAAGAATTCCGAGATCAACTTATCAATATCACGTAACCACGTAATTTAGTTCATACGCATTTACATCTAACATGATATTATATTATGTAAGTAAGTATGTATGTAGTAGGTACAAATGATAACAGTTTGCCAGTCCACCGAGTTTACAAGCGCCGTCGTGTCACGATTCCCTCCAATGATCATGCAGTTCGCATGGAGACAAATTGAAGGAAGTTTGCATTTAATATATATCTGCATATTTATGTAGATCTAAGAAAGGTTAATTGCATCGTTTGTCGATAATATCGATCTTAATCAGAATCTTTATTAAGTACCTCAAATATCAAAGAGTCTAGAGTCTGTTAAAGTTTGAATGCGATCTTTGAAACTACTGAACCGATTTATATTCCCTTTTCTTTCGAAAGGAACTTTCTTGGAATTAGTTTGTTAGATGTCTAACAAACTAATTCCACAACTACTTTGAAAATACCAAATTCAGTAAATCAAAAATAACTCAAGAAAAAAGCTATTTAAATTAAATTTAATTTAAAGATTGTTAAATAAAATCTGGGCAATGAGCATTATTGCTGTAATAATAGTCATATAGTCAGGAACGATAACGGGAATTCTTTCAAAGTAAGCCAAATTGTGGGCAAAAGTAAGTCACCATATTGTAACCCAACCGGGGTCTGCGGTCGGGGTCATAAATATCGTAATAGAGATCTTATATAACTGTTGATGCAAAATCTATGCAAATTAGTTCACTTTTATCTAAAATCAGTGCAACTTTAGCACTGAAATATGATATTGATGCATTTATCGTAAATGTTATCTCTCGATGCAGATTTTATTTATTGTCTAGTTGGAAAAGTCTAGACTGTCTGTAGTTTTGTACCTATCGACATATTATTACATAAATACATGATTTGCCACGAACAATAGCAATCATGCTAAAAATATTCATACAGTTGCTTTGTTAATAAAAAATTATACCCTGTACCTCATTTTCAGAAGACACGATAAAGAAAGTGAGAATTTTGAACAGATTGTAAAAAATTCAGCTATAGGTATGAATTAGACGGAAAAGACAAGGAATTTTGCATATAGTACATTGATTATGATGAAATCAACCGGTACAAATAGGTTTGAACTTTAGAACAGTAGAATCTCTTAATTCGGTTCCTGAGATGCAAATGATAATTTTCTGATAATGACCATCGTTTCATTCAACCGTATGTATTCACCTTCATCACATAATTTGGACGTCAATAGACAAGGCTTTACGCTACTTCTTTAAGTTTCAATTAAAAGACCTTCCACGACATACTTTGAATTCATTTAAATAATAATGCCTACCATTAATATCGTTCTATACGAATGAAATGGAAGGCAAACTTAGAATAGATAGAGTAGCAACAAATACGCACATATTTATAACATGAATAAAAAAGAATAATCGACTAATTCAAACTTATGTTCTTAAAAAAAAATGTCACATCGATCGACCTAGTCGAATATCTAGTGTTACAAAAGAGAATTTAGTAACCTTAATGTAAGGCAGCAGATTAGGTGAAGGGGAAAATGGAGACAAGGCTACTTCGAACATTTTGAAGTAACTCTCTATTGGCAACACTTTCTAGTCAATTGAAATAGATATTGCTGAACTGCCGGTTCGAATAAAGACAGGAATACTATTAAATGCTGTTGAATATAAATTTAATTGCATTGCTCACAATAATTTGTGTAAGGCAGGCTAATTATATTATCTAACTTGTTAGCCGATTAGTAATAATTTATCTTAAACATAATATATGCTTAGATAAACGATCGCAAAATCCTAAAATAAAAAATGCTACATACGTATGTTGTACGTTCAAAAAAAGAATATATATTTTTTTAACACGAATATTCCTGTGGCCTACAATGTTTTTCTAAAGAGGTTGCAATTTGATTAATTAGTTTTTTAAGCAAGAATAATCTATTCTAAATCAAGATTTTTTTACCATTTGCATTATGTTATCAATTACATCATCGTCAACTGTTATCAAATGATATTTAAGTTTAACACTTAAATGTAGACGTAGACACATTACAATGATAATCATAGATTTTCGTCTGAATATTTTAAGAATCGATGCTATCTATACACTAAATCGATATTGCACTTTAAAACTTCTTGATCAGAATATTTTGCAACATAAAACTGCATATAGTTTTAAATGTCAAGTCTCAGACAGATAAAATTATCTTAGAGACTGATTGCATGATAAGAACTTTATGCTTTTTGACATTAAGCATAACATTTAAATGGGTAGTAATTTATAATAACTAGTTTAAAATTTAGGACGGATGTGTGTTTGCTACGAGTTTGCGCAAGAAATACTGGATGTTTTAAATGAAATTAGGCACACAGTTACCCCGGGAAATCTTTGCACGCAGACATAATAGTGGTGAAATTATAAAACTACCTAGTTCTGTCATAAAGTCCCGTCAATTACCAAAAATCCGGTAAAGGGTGGATCTATTATTTATTGTCTTTGATTATTGTATGATAGTATATTATTCACTTAATCACTTATTAATAACGCGCCTGGAAAAGGGGGGGGGGCACGTGTCTCTGTGCCTCTTCTGCATCCTCTAATGTTACCAGACCTTACAAAAGCCTATTCTAATAATAAGGCTAATTTATGTAAATAGGCAAGGTAATAACTAAGTTACGAAAAGAAGACTGAAAATTTCAGTAAAATTCAGACAATGTTTTAGTTTGAAGATTAATTAGAACTTTGTTGTTTAACATTTTGATGTTATATGCGCGTCGTATGCGATAACGAGTGATAAAAACAGGTGTCACTACTTTTAGTCATAATGAAGTCACTAATTAGAATATTTCCGTCTGAATGCGGATTTCTAGAACCTACCACAACCAGTGAAAAACTTAATATTTTGTTTTACGGAACATTTAACACCATAAAATCGTTAATATTAAATATGTATATAATTTTCAGCGAGTTTCCCTATATATTAACGTAACAAAGCAGAACAATCGCTATGGAAACTGCTCGCAAAATAAGATTAAATAAAGAAAAGTTTCAATTGCAATGAAAATATTCACCAACATTGTGCAGTTGCTTCGTAAGTTACTCTTTAGTTGTTAATTATAATTATTGCGACTTACCGAAACTTGGTTACTATAACGAGTTTACAAATTTAACACCTGAGTAGCTTAGAACTTGTTTTTATCAATACGATTTTAATGAATTACAGACAGTTGCGCAACAAAAATTACTCTAATACTTCGCAAATGTTGATTTTAGGAATAAAATGGAACCGTTTAAATGTTTTTGGCAAAATAAACTTAACGAAAGTGATATGATTGCAATATACAGGTTTGTAAGTACATAAGTGGCGGAGTGGCGAGTAATACCGAGTATCTACCAACTGCAACACAAAGAGACTACGTGCACTTGTACAAACAATGTCGTATGTGTTGTCAAAGCGAAGCGCACACGAGCAAGCTGGTCGTACTCACGAAGGGCATCGCGCCGCGTCACGTTGACGTCCGCTGAAAACTATCGTGAAATGTAACGTACTGGGAACAACACGGTCGTCTCGGCGCTGAAGCCGCAGCACTCGCACACCGTTAGATACGAGTCGTCAACCGCCTCCTCGAAGGTCATGGCGCGCGCGCATCGCACGGAGACCCTTCGGCCACTGACGGCAGTGTCGGCGCGCGCCGCTCACCACCGCACACTCACCGGGGCGCCGTCGCCGCTGGGCTCGATGAGGTCCCCGTACGCGGGCATCGCGTCCGTGTACCCCTCCTCTTCCGTGTCGTCGTCGTGCGACTGCGCCGGCGAGGGCGGCGCGGCCACCGCGAGCCTGACGCGCGCCAGCGCCACCGCCTCCTCCAGCGACCCCACCCTGGCGCCTCCCCTCTCTCCGTCGCCGTCGCCGTCGCCGTCACCGTCACCGTCGTCGTGCTCCTCCGACAGCGCAGCCGACGCTTGCGTCACGAACGCGATGCGCCTCCGCAGTGCATTTTCCGGGCTCGGCTCCTCCACGGGCTTTTCCATTTCCAGTTCAGTGGTGCGTTTCCACGCGGCTTTCGTAAAAGGCCTCGTCGCGACGGGGTGTTCCACCGCGATCGGGCTCGTAGGTTCAGGGGTTGGCGGTTCGGGTGTCGCCAGTTCGGGCGTTGCGATTTCAGATGTCGCTAATTTAGGCAATACGGGTTCTGGGGGTGGCGTAGGGGTGTTATCCGGAGTCGACGACTCGGCGGTGTCCGGTTGTATCGTGATGGGTGGTTGAGACGTGTCACTTGGGCGTTTTTTGCCTATACTTCCCATTCTGCGAATGAAACTGCCGCCTCCCTCCTTTTTTTTCTTGTCGATGCTGGGCGAGCTGTCGGTGCTGCGGGAAGCGTCGCTGACGGCCGCGGCGGCGGCGGCCTCGCGTTGTTTCTTGTTACGTTTACGCATCGTGCGTTCGTCGCGGGTGATCTCGCCGTCTGAGACGACGGACTTAGAGGAGCCGGTGCGCTTGATCAAGCCGATGTGGAAGGGCGAACCGGGGCGGAACGGCGTCCGCAGCGTGTGTAGAGTGCGGCGGAGGCGCGAGGGCCCGCTGCGTGCGGGGGAGGGCGACGCGGGCGGCAGGGGGGGCTCCTCGTCCCGCATGGTCGTGGAGCGAGCGCGGCGCGCCGACTGCCGCGCGGCGTAGGACTGCCTGCCTCCACACCAGCCGACCTTGCTCCCTTAGGTACTCACTACTCAGACAAACAAACCGTCCCCGTGACGGTCCAATGAATGTGGATTAACTTAATTATAGCAATGGCAATACTGCCAACTGATTGTGACATATGCTATACCTACGCAAAATAGAACTACGATTCCTAAGAAATTTCCAAATCTTGTCTAATACTTACCCTGAGCATGACAACGTGATTTGGACGAAGGGTGCCTACATCAGCCGACGAGAGTAAGGACATGAAGTTGTATTTACTCTGTACAACGACTGAAGAATACGAACGCGAAATGTGTACTAAATGTGTGCAGGATAGTTACAACCGTTGCGACCGTTTATTTTCTCGATAGCAAATTGTCGAAGGCCGGTCTAGTATTAAATGGATATATAGACAGGAATCGGCTTTAGGCATCTCCAAAATTAGTCTTTAAAGCATTAGTGAATCAAATAAACTATAAATGAAGAATTTACATAATCAAACGATTGCACAACAAATCATTATGGATGCGGTTTCTAGCCTATAAGGTTGCCATTATTGTTGCGATAAAATAAAGAATTCGGCAGCATTTTATTCAGTGAAATTGTGTCGCAATATTAATCAATAACAAAAATATTATATTACCTTTAATTAGGAGTTAATCTATCACTGTTACAATCACGAACCCGTTATTAAAACCGGAAAATGTACACAAAATTTTCCATAAGTAGGTAACGTTTTTTACTGCCTTATGGTTGTCAAGATATAGGCCTATATCCGATGTTTTTTCTATAACACGATACATACAATAATACTATAGAAACATAACCTATAAATTACGAAGAATAGATTAAAAACGCACATAGAACATTCACCATTGACTTACAAACGGTAAGTCGTATTTCCTATTGCAAGTCGATATCAAAGGTGTCTTGTATGGATTCTCTTCCGTTACATGTTGTAAGCGATTCCGTACAACTGCCATAGTCCAGCTGAGTACGGTTCATCAGTTCCTACTCATAGTTCGAGTATGTACAGCTAGTGGAAATTTCGGGGATTTAACGCTTAAAGGACTAAGTAGGTGTTGATTGTTTAGGGATTCTTATTCTGATGATTAAGTGTCGCATTTTATGTGGTTTAGAGTGTTCAACCCATTTCATACCTAAAGTACGATTTATGGTTGGTTTTCATCAGTTGGTTTTAAAAAAAGACAACTTTTATATAGGTAAGGTCTGTATTAATAGGTTGGTATCAATTGAGAAGAACCGTTGGGCGTTTCTAATAAAATAGGTTCTTATAAAACCGTGATCCCAAGTTGATACCAGTCTGTTTATATCATGTTATGAAACTTTTGGCTTCTCAGGCGCGCATAGTTCGCAATAAGTTAAGTACCTATGTAGGATTGTAGGTGGAGCGAAGTACGCCTAAATGGTTTAATTCCTTTATTCAATTGAATCATCTATTTTTTCTTGGCCTTCATATCTATGAGTACTAAGTATAACAAGGTGCTATACAATAGTGTCAATGGGGGTTTTGGTTTTAAAATTTAATGCTGTCGTGGTCGACGATTCGAACCCGAGGCATCACACCAATGACTTTTCGAAGTTATGTGTGTATTAGAAATGCTTGTCACTTGCTCCAACGGTGAAGGAAAATATCGTGATGAAAACTTGCATGCCTAAATGTATTTTACAAAGTCCCCAACCCGCACTTGGCCAGCGTGGTGGACTCAAGGCCTAAACCCTCCAATTCGGGAGAAGACCCTTGTAGGGAGAAGACAGTAATGGGTTAAAGAAAAGAAGGATTTGTAAGAATAATTTTTCATTTGGAATTTTTCATCTAAAAGGTTGACTGTATAGTGCTGTGTTTCGATCATTTTCTCGATTTACAAGTTACTAAATTGGAAATAAAAAGTGCTTTATCTTTTTTGTCACTTACTGTATGACAGTTAAACCGTGAATTTATATTGTCATCTTCTTTGAATAAGTTGATTTGAATTGCGTTAAACTGTAAAATTGCGATTGATGTACTTTTTGTGACCTGACAAAATCAATTTCGTCACATTTGCATTTATTTCTGCTTTAATTTCGTGGGTGACAAGTTCAATGTCTTGCAAAAGAGTTGTCGAAAGTAACTAAATTGTTTCTGAAGTACTTAATTACAAAGATAAAGGTATAGGTATTCACCTAGATAGCTTCGGATCTCGATATCACTCGTTCAATTTCCGGGCCGGACAAAGTGGTATTATTGGCTAATCGAATTTCAGTTAGAATTTTTTAATAGTAGACCGTAATTAGGAAACGTTCTTTTTTTTTCTTTGTAAAACGTCAACTCCCGCACTAAGAATTGCTCGTGTGTCGCGTCTACTTTTACAAACATACAAACAACGGACACAAAGTACAACCGAATCGAACCCATGACCTCCCGATGCATTGGTAGCGGCGTGGTGACCTAAACCACTGCGAGATATTGCAATAACTCGCGACGTATCTGGGGTTGACATTGTTAATTATAAAACATGAGTGTATTTCATGCATCTCTGCCTGTATTTTAGGACTAGCTGACCCGCGCAACTTCGCTTGCGTCACATTAGAGAGAATGGGTCAAAATTTTCCTCGTTTTGGCAACATTTTTCACTGGTACTCTGCTCCTATTAGTGGTAGCGTGATGATATATATCCTTTAACCTTCCTCGATAAATGGACTATCTAACACTGAAAGATTTTTTCAAATCGGACCAGTAGTTCCTGAGATTAGTGCGTTCAAACAAACAAACAAACAAACAAACAAACAAACTCTTCAGCTTTATAATATTAGTATAGATGTAACAGGCTATGACGAAGACGTTATAAAAAAATACATATAGTTTCAAGCCTTAAATGATATCGCTTCAATTGCTTCTATAGTATCGGATCAACATGATCCGTTACGACAAACGTCGAAACATTAACGCGATAATGCTCTATGGATGACAGGAAGTATCAATAAAGACCTTTGCCTCGTGGAATTCTTTTAAATGAAAATGATGTCTTCAACTACGTGTAGAGGTATTATAGGCCGTTATGACTGTTATAGAGCAAATGCGGTGTTATTTACACTTATAATATCTAGTCCCGTTTGAAAATATTAGTAATTTTTTTAACTTTATTCAAGGAATTTGTTTCAGTTAATATAATATGGAGAAACTGTCTGGAGCAAATCCGCTCTTAACCGAATAATAATGCCATACCCAGTAATCAAACCTGGCACTACTGCCGCCGGCGCAACAAGTCTCGTTACTTATGTCATTTTATATTATGATGAAATTATGTTAGCATTTATCTATACCTACTTAATTGTCATCGAAATGCTATTCAAATCATGATTAATATGATTTATCAAGACGTAAGATCGAATATGCCTCAATTACTATAAAAATAAATGAATTTCAGCAAATTACAGGAACAAAATTGCACAATATAAGGTCAATGTCATTGACCGTTTTACAACTAGTAGTAGTCGATTTCCGGTCATTCACACCTCACTTATAACAACAAACGTGTAACTGATAACAAAAAACTTACTTTTAAACTCCCATTTAATTCCGCTTCATAAGCTTCTTCGGCATACATCATAATATATTAAAACAAAAACTAAAATACACAAAATAAACTAACGGATGATGCAATGACTATACTTTAGTAATCATTTTGTCACATCACTAATCATCACTTTAAAAAAAACAACACTTTTTCATAAGCTTTTCGTTCAATATTTAGTTCAAATTTAAACTTTTCTTTAATTAGGTTGACGACCTTACATTAATTATCGTGAAGATGTTATTGGCATTGAAATGTCTTTATTTATTCCACATTTATCGCTTTACACGGATATTAGATATAAGTATTTAATTTTGTACTTCATTAATATTGTACCTATCCAATGCAGGGTATAACGCAACACTAATCGGTGCCAGCAACACGTGTATCACCGATATCGTAATCGTTATCAGAATCGATAAGAACTGTGCATATTTTAGCATGATACTTTGTTATAAAGTTCTACATAAAATCTAACTTATTCTAAAATCCTATCTGTACGGAATCTTTCCGATGTAAAGTAAAGAAAATCTTGCTATAAAAGTAAAATAGGATGTACGGTACACTAATAAAAAGGGTAGACATAAAAACACACCTGGTTAAGCCATCTTCCGTTCCTTGTGGCCGACATGTTGCCGCTATATTTCGGCTTAGTTTTCGATTCAAGCAATTTCTCTTGTTGCAACAAATGTTCATGCACGGTATTCTTATTTAAATGCTTTATCATTATACGAATGTTTATTAAACAGTTAAAATATCACAAGCCAATATTGAAATAGGAAATCAATATTTCTCACTAGCATTTCTGTACGCGATATTAAGTGCACTCACTACTTGCGTCGTAATACAGGTCTTTTATCAAATAATGCCAACACTACTGATCTTGGGCACTGAATAAAAAAAAATAAACGTCAAATCGTGAATTATTGGCGCGAAAAGCAAAATTTTAATTTTAATTGAAGCGCGCACAAGCTTCTTTATCTGTCGGACGCAGCGAAATAAACTTGGTCGTACATCATTGTCTGCCCTCTTGTAAGATAAAACGGAGAATATATTAATATGCCTATTTGCAACATTAATTTTTCAGTAAAAGATTGTTTACGTGGGTAGCAACGGCCCAGGTCAACGTGCAGTTAACAATAACAATATTGTTATTGGATGGTCATAAATTATCCATTCATTGAATTAAATCGTGCTATACATACTTACTGGGTGGGCTTATGTGGAGCTACTATTGAAATAATGATTGTAACGTAGGTATTGTCTCGCAACTAGTGTGATAAACTGTTATCGTGGGCTATTCGCGTGGAGCATTTCTTTTGTAAACGATTAATTGAGCTGGAAACTACAGAATAAAACAAGTTATTTAGAAACACAATGACAACGAATTCTTCTAAATGAAGTTTACCTACATTCTAAGACTGTCCCTACCGATACCTGTAATTTCATTAAACCCATTGTATCAGAATTTCCGAATCGTTCGGACTTTTCATAATATAAACAAAACGTGTTCGGCTTACTCAACATTTATCTACTACCCGCATAAGAAAAAAAATGACAAAAACATTCTGCGCATTCAAACAAGCGTATTTAATTCGTACTAGATATCGAGCCTACTTCGTGAATAGGTGACATAAGTGAATATTGTTTAAGTGGTTTATCGCTTAATCCCCTGAAGACCAGTGCTCGGTTATTTTCCACATTTTCATTAGATATTGAACGTTTATCAGCACTTTGAGTGGGGTGTAATAGCCAATAACCTCTTAAGACCTAGTTTATTTTTAAAACTTAACTGCTATCTTTGAGAAAATTATTTCAGTAATACATTTTCCAACGGATTTGCTTGTGGGAAATCGGTCTTCTAAAAAGCTATGTTTTTATAACAGAAAGTACTACGGCTGTGTACTTGGACACAGTGATGATTCCATATTCAATCCACTAATGCTTTTATCTTCTGCTTTAACCTTGTGAATGATTTCTGAATTAATCATATCAGACATAATACCTTTGTTATGATTAATAGCGATTTGTCATCAATAGTATTACTAATTGTCTATCAGTGCTGCAGTAAATGGAAGTAACTAAAGGACTTTAAAACTTCTAATTAAGGTGGAGAAAAAGGAAAAATTGCAATCGATCTACAAAAAACTAAAATTTTGAAAATATATTAAGTATCCTGTTTTTATCAACAGCTTAACGGTCTGCGCTGAAACGATCTACGCACTTACGGTTAAACCAATATTCCGTAATCAGCTAGACGAAAAATCAACGGTTATCTACGTTATCTAAACGAAAATGATTAATTAGTGTATTGCGTTGTATGGATATAATTGGTAATAAGCGTGGCGATACAAATAACATCGGTGACCCGCGACACCCCGGTGACGACACGATAGCTAAGATGCGTAAATACTATAATATCGAATAGCATCATATCAAACGACAGGTTTTAAATTCTTACGCTCTAACTTTTGAGTACTATAAATATTTTTTGGTGCATTTTTTTACTTTGATTCTGTCGTACTTATTGTGTAAAGTTTAACTTTACAGAATACTATCTTTTTTGTACAGACAATCATAGATTTTAAAAAGGTGTTGGGTTTCTTAATACTCCTCGAGCTGACATGGTATTTTGAAAATTGCAACTGTATAATACAAATCTATTCAGCCAGTGGCCTCTCATTTTGAACACGTGTATCAGCTTGAATTTTAGCAGTAGCATAATAGCAGCTAATGAGTTAAAAAGATAAATAGCAAGAAAGAGGTTCAATTTCAAATATTTTCCGCTATAAGTTTTCCGAACTCTAATTCGAAATAGTCGTAGGAATTGATTGAATGCGTTCCTACTACAGTTTTCCATGGAAACTGTAGTAGGAGCGTTTGTTTCAAAACAGACCATAATAAATCTATTACACTTTCTTATTTTTCTTGGACTAGAATTACTTTCATTTACATCCTTATCTGCTAGATAACAACAAAGAAAGTTGATAACAACAATTTCTTCGTACCTAATAGTGGATGCACTCAATTAAATAATACCAGTAATTTTCCATTTATGTACTTGAAAATCAGATTGTACCCGCGACGAGCAAATTCCATTGTCCTAGGTCAGAACAGCACTAGTTAGATTGCTAACTACATCCCTATTAGGGTTCAGCCATAATAAGTTGACCGAGTTGTGGGTCCAAACCTTATATGAGGTTTTATTCGGATTAACTTTTAGCGGTACGCGACGAAACTTTCGATGGTGCTACTTGCAAGTGATTTCTCGTTTTTTTTTTTTACTTTCATGTCATATCCTATCATAAGAATCACGAGAGAAAGTGGCCACGCAAAGTTTATAATGCTTCTCTATTATCGAATTTGTCGCATTTATTAAAAAAAGGTAAGATTTAAGGTACCTTATTTACCCTGTATGGTAAGTAAATAAGTATTTTATGTACAGATTTAACAAAATGTATACCAAGTAACAGTTATTTTGGAGTCATGATTCAGCTAAGATTATACAGTCAAGCAAAATTCCTTGCATTTATTTCTTCTGACGTTCTGTCAATTTTCTGGCGAAGTTCTGATAGATTTTGTATTGATTTCGAATAAACTTTTTCTTTTATGCATTCCCAGTAAAAATATCTACTGGATTTAGATCGGGGGAACGAGGATGCCATAAAATTGTACCACTGCGCCCAATCCATTTGCGAGGATACTCTTCGTTCAAATAAAAATAACATTTTTAATGGCAAGAAAAGTGGCAAATGTTATGCCATTTCGAAATCTTGATTAAATGCGCCAACTTTTGAAATAACTTGCCAAGGGTAGTGTAGTACATTTTTTTTTCAGTATGAAGCGTCAAAGTTGATTAACGATATTTTTGAGAAAGATGACTCACTAAAACTTAACTTTTTTTATTAAATTAACAATGTTTTGTGCATTAATTTGTTATACGATTAATAGCATATTTAATTAAGATCACGAAATTCAAAAAAACACAGCGAAATTGTGACATTGGTGATCACAGGACTTGAAAATGCGACCAAGGGTGTGGAATTTCAACTTTTTTGAAAAGTGTCTATTATTGCTGAACTAAGTGATATGTAATTTTTTTTTTATTTTTCCTAGGACCGGTATGAGTTGGCCTTTCATCCTGTCTCGGATTATCGTTGAGTTTTGGGACACCCTGTATATAGTTTGTTATCTCCTAAGATTAGGTATTAGCAGACTGGATTAGATAGATATGACTAATTATAATAGGTACTTAATTACTAACAATATTATTGCCTGTTTTAATAAATATCTTAATTATCTATTTCCAAAATCAGAAACAAAAAGACATAGGTTTAAAAAACTATAAACATTATATTTGCATACGATGCGCTATATAGGTACTACGATCGAATAGAAAATATCTTAGAAAATTAAATATGTCAGGGTTGTCTCGTGTTTTGTACAACAGCCCTACATTAATGAATGACAAGATAATGTATTACATATGTACAAGCCAATAGATAGGTAAATAACTACATTTTAATCCTCCCGAGTACATGCTTCTGATAAAAATACAAGATAACAGTCGCGCGGACGACTCTTATCGTCATTGTCACCTTAGTTACCAGTAAAAACTTAAAACATTCATATTTATACGCAGGACATCTTAAAACCGCACTTTACAGTTGCAAATAGCTTGCATTGAATGCATTCAGGTTATGAAAAGGTGTATCACATTACAAAAGGAACTAATTTTCGCGCCATGAATAAATAACCTCAAACTGTCAAATGTTTTTTTTTTACTTACCATAGTGTGGTGATGTCGTTTTTTCTTTGAACGATGCTTAGGACAGTGTGGTGAATGTTTTTTCTTCGGTGTAATCACGAGAGGCTCCTTCCGACGTAGACATCTCTCGGTTTCCCGCGAGGACACTGCCGCGATGCGAGCGACGGCGGTACACATGATTTGCGTGTAGATAACGTTATGATTATGTTTATGTTTCTAATTACCGGTTTAGGGCACGCCGTCACTATGATTAATATTATCTTTGCTACTGGATTTTATCTTGGGCAAATAAAAAGGACTGAAGGATATTTTGGTGTAGCGCGCAGCTAAGCACTTTATGGTTTGGCACCTACGACCGATAAATGCAAGTTTTATATCGCAGTTTGTTACAAAGGATGATAAAATCGACTGAATTGCAGTGTGTTTAGTTTATAACTGCATTTTCCTTTTAAATCTCTTGAATACGGCAACAAAGTAGTAGTTAAAGTAAGACGAGAATACACGGGAGCTTTGTATTTATACGTGCCATTATGAAGAACCACTTGAGTGTAAAGAAAGGACATGGCAACAGAGCACACAAAGCATATTTTTCAAGTAATTTTAAACACTATAGCTATGATTATAAAGTTTAAATTAGATTCAAGTGTTCTATATCAAACAAGATAATTGTAACAATGCACTAGATATAATTTGATTGCAAGAAGTCAGTAGGCCTACGTTTATATTTATAAGGTCAGTTTTCATATAAATGAGAAATTGTGTTGCGGCAGTATAATATTAGTGCCGATCTTTTTACTAGGTATTATAAAATAATAATACCTACCTACAACCATAAAAAAACATAGTCTTAGAAGCAGGTAGGTTTATTGCTTCTGCCAGCTAGGCACCTACTAAACTAATATTTTATGAAAACCTTGCTAGTTTGACATTTTGTTTACTTTACGTGATTAATGCATGTATCTTACTAGCTAAGATATTCTTTTGTAGAAGCAGTATTTACAGACTACCTAAACTACTACTGGACTCTTACATTTATATAAACATGATCTAAAATTTATAAACGCCTGCAATAGTTATGTAGGCAACGATCATCTTAGTTCCGTCCAACTCCGTCCAAGTTACTTATCAGATGTCTGCAGAGACCTTTTTAAATTAGTAAAATTTTTATATTGCGTTAAATATCAAATAAAAGACTGACGCCGTTTGTATTGATTTGAGAAATAAGGTTTAAAAATAATAAAACAACGGGAATAGTTGGAAATTAATTTATTAATAACAAGCAACGATTAATCTAGTTGAAACTTAGAGGTAACACATAGAATATAAAGTAAAGATTTTGACGAACATTTAATTAAGTGAAATGGCTAGACATTGATTTTGTTACAATGTAATACCTACAATAAGAAAAGTGTTTTACCAATCGACGATGTAAATTTAAGATTACCTGAATGAACTAACTAAAATTTTGTGACAGAGGAGTATTTTCTCATCCAAAACGAAACATCCAGAAGAACTTGTCACCAAAAAGGGAAATATACTTACCAATAAAACTAAAAATATTGTGATATATTTGGTAAACATGAAATGATCAACAATCCTATACATAGTAAACTAAAATTATACTTAGAATCCCACCAATTTCTGCTATGGTTAGACCTCTCAGTTATTTCTGCTTGTGCTCAATGTGCACTTAATGTGCATGTGCTTGTCTCATTTACCCACACAGCAAATGATAAATACAGAGCAAGTAAGAATGAGTTATATTTACTTTAACGCGATCGACACATTCTCGATATTCGGTGCTCTGATTGACCCAATTCAAGCTCTTAACAAAAGAAAAATCTGCAATACTCATCCTGAACGACATAATTTTTCAAATACGCAAACAGAAATAACCAAGTTTGTTCTCACCACTTGTGTCAATTTGTCATCATTGGGCAGTGGGCGACTTACGGCCAGTATCTACAGGTGAAATATTGATTTTCCTGATACGCTATTCGTAAGCCCTTAATTTAAAATCAAAAGGAACACAAACACAGCCTAAATTTAAAAATGCACACAATCAAATTATGAACTAAGTATTAAAACTAAATAATCCTAAAACTCCGAACATATTTATGGAATTAAATTAATAGGTAACATTTGAAGAATACCAAAGGAAAAGAACAGATTTGTAAACGAATCTAAATGATTAAATACTGATACAACACCCAAAAAACATTTTACCTTCAATTATAATAAATTATTATTATGTATGTATTTACTAAAGCCAAGAACAAAGAGTATTTTTTCAAACCAATTTCTATTAAAACTGACTACTAACTAAACCCCAACTAATATCTAAGAAAGAATAAGAAATGAAAATAAATCTATCAAATTATCTCTATACTAATTTGGAAGCTTTATATTGATTTAAAACTAAAAAATATTATTTGTACGTCCATGTGATGTCTAATGATTAAAATAATGAAAATGATCAATATCTAAAACCATTTTAAACACAGCTCACTCTGTATAAATAATCCTTGCATTTCGGACCTTACAACGTTGTTATTCTCGTCGAAATTGAAGCCTCTATACTTGAGAGATGGAAGCAAGGTGATAAAAGTGAGCTTAGATAAATGTGTTGTTTCTATTTATCCACAACAACATTTAAATAATGCCTAATGTTACGTGTCTTTATAGCTAAATAGGGCTTAAGACGTTTCGTAACAGGCTAACAGTAAGCCCGGAGAGTGTTAACACTCATAAGGTCGTGCAATAAAATGATGAATACCATTTTTTCCACTCATACTTACACAATTCCAATCCTGGAAAATTTATTTCCTTTTCGTCCTACATTGAATGATTTGTCACATCTTTAAAAAGAAGCATTTGCATTATGCATATTAACACTAGAAAGTCCTTTTTGAAACACCAACGCGCCTTATATTCCAATCTTCGTTTTCAATCAGTTATTAAATTGAACAAACTTTAGTAAAATTTATCTTTTACCGTCAACTAATGGATACGTGCGAATGACATGTTCATGCGTGCACGTAGTGATTATAATACATAAAATTCTTTTATAAAAGCCATAGTTACGTGACTCGTTCTTTAAAACAGTTTATAATGGCGAGTATCCAAATCATAACCGACCTTGAAAGGATTTAGGTCTGTCTGTGTCTTTTTTGTTGGAATAAAACAGTCCAAATTGTGGCCATTACGCTAATCAGTTAACGATTTGAATACCCGGTCCAGAATATCCATCAATCAGTGCATACACAAACGTTTGCCACACGCACATTCCCTTATTTATTTTCCAAGCATACCGTGGCGGTAAAATGGTTTAAGAACTTTTTAAAACCCCTACTCTAAATACTGACAACCACCAGTATCAACACCTAAATATTATAATTTAAAAACGTTTCTTCGTATTTAAGAGGGAAGTTTGATATCCCTGGACCTATTCAACATATAGTGCGACACGTTCTCGTAAGTCAAGAATGTGACCATCGTAGCCGGTACCACTCTGATAAGGTTCGGTTTCAGACCCTTGTAGAAGCCCCGCCAGCCTTCGTGCCTGCGAACGCGAAATATAACCATTAGAATGTGTCTTTAAAGCTAACGGGTAAAAATAATTATCTTACCTTTTAGTAGTGCGTTGGTATGAAAGCCACTCGGGTGAATTGTAAAAAATATTGAGTATTTACCTAATTTGTTTCAACACACAACATAATTCTGTCTTACTGATAATATGTTCATTGAATATTTAAGAGATGTCCATACTCCCATGCTATTTATCCTAACTCAAAACAGAGACCATTATAGGAACCCTAACTCAATCCCATTGGTCCCGTTCCTACAGTAGAAGTAAGATTACATTAGCATTTTGAAGTATGATATTTTGGACTTAATATTGCAGAACCGTAAAGCTTTATTTATCCTATTTTCATGAAGGTTTCGTTAATGTTGATAATGATAGATTTGATTTTTAAAGTCAGAAATAAAGAACAAATAAACAGAGTCATCAATTTGCTATCATTTTATTGATTACACAAATTGAATAGGCGATTCGAAACAGTTGAACTTTTAGTGATTATATAAAAATATAATAATAATTGATTATTATATACGTCTTACACATTGCTATTGTGGCCAGCCACCGAACAAGACAATATTATAACATATGCGGTCACAACGCTAGAGCTACGATAAGCGACGAGTAGACTATCAAATAAACTATTTAGTTAATATTTAAAATGTCCAAGAATTCTATACTAAATTAATTTGTGGTAAAATTGTATTGTAGTCTAAATTGTAGTGATATGTGGTAGTTTGAAATTGAATAGTTAACATTGGGTGTTACAAACATTATTTTAAAGATTACTTTAATCTTCATTCATAATGCTTGGTAACGGCATGTTAGACAAAAATTTCTTAACATTAGAATATCATCAAAGTTAAACTTTTACTTAAACAACCTACTAAATGTTTGTAATAAACAACTTTATTGATTCCTCTTTAAAGAATATTTTAGAGAGAAGAAAATTTTGTACAATTTGAGATAATTTTCCCTTTTTTGATATGGTTTTGGGCAGTTCTTATTAACTTTATTTTCAAAAACGTTTCGAGTTATGCAACACACTGTTACCTTGCAAATGAATAAAGACTTATGTCTAAGGCTAAGTTTGCATATAAATACGAAAACCACAATGTTTAACTACTTAAACCTAAATTATTCTATAGAATATATGGATTTCGTATGATTACACAAAGATCTACCTTTAACATGTACTTTAAACACTTATATAAGTGATTATATCGTAAAAGATTTCATGATTTATTTAAAAATTACAAGAAAAAAGTCATAAATTACGGCATCGATTCTGTTATTATTAATTATTATTTCTCACCTCTTTGCAAGAACAACGTAAAGAATTATAATAAAAAGACTTTTTAGCTAATTTTAAATCCAATTTTAGAAGCGAATTATTTTAAAATTTTACATCTACGTGTTTTTCCCAGACATACACACATATACCCAATGTTAGTTACAAAAAAATAGATTTTACAAAACACAAATAAACAGAATCCCCACCATTGACGCAGATATTAAATTTAATACAAAAATCCATTATTTTTCATAGCACTTGCCTCTAAGTCGAACCTCTAGCGATGACACCGTACCAAAATAATAAATTGAATTCAGATTTACTTAACTAATCACATTTGGTGTATTCGATGCACACTCTATTTGATTGTACAACATTTTCATATAATATATATCGCATCTCCATAATTAACCATTCAGAATGTTCAAAATTACGTCATCGTAAGTGATGTTTGAAATAAATAGAGTATTTTTATTACATTGTCCCTACTTATGATAAAAACTTTCACGAACTACTGTTGTGCGTGATTGTACTAAAAGGGGTTAATTTTTTTGTATTTTTTTTAATTTGTTTTTAGGGATGAGAATGATTCGGGTCTACAACGAAGGCGGGAGTTACATCTAGTATTAAGATTTAAGACAGAATAGCTTCATACTTGCGAAGTATAATAAAATATCTTTGAAAAATTACTTCAACATTTTTTATTTATTTTTTAGTTTTTTATTTATTTAGTATGAGCAAGCTGAAACAATACTATCTTATACAATAAAGATCCTAACGTCGTCTCACCACACATGTAACGTTGTTTCAAAGATAAAATCATGTCTTTTAAAACTTTTATTTGTTAAATACTTCGGCAAACGCGACAGTTTTAAGTACATACCCTATTATCACAAAAATATAAATTAAAACTAAATTGTGCTATGCGTGGCAACACTTCGTTACAAAGTGTTGCCAGCTTTAAAATTAACGTCAGTCACAATCTGATGGGAAAGAGTACGACTACTATTTATAAGAGATTACTAAATAGACAAATAAATAATAAAAACACAACATATGTCGTGAGACAGATTTCACATTTATATTTTAAATATTATATATTATTATTATAGTACAGTCAGTACCACAAGCCTTCACACTAATAAATTCATTTCATCACCGGCAACTTGTCGAATCGTCCTCGTAATAAATTCAAAACGCTTGTACTACTGACTGTAAAACGTTCATATTAAATAACTTCTAAACATAGTTACACAATTTCTCAGAACAAATTCACAGTCAACTATATTTTAAAATCACTATTAAAATCACAAAATTCGCTTTGAAGTTGTGCCAACTACTGTGTCCCTTTACTGGCGTGTATGCCAAATACGTATGTCATAACTAAAAATAAACGTTACTATTACAATAAGTGAAAATAACCATTTCGAAATGTCAAAAAGTTAACAACACAATACATAAAAACAGAAAAAAATGCGTGATTATACAAATACAAATTATGCTATAGAATAAATTATCCCACTTATAAACTATAACGCTTACCATAAACACTCCATAGACAAATACAACGAGTCGTTGAAATAGCGCTACTACTTACAACAGTTTGTTCAAAATAGATTATGTACAGATTTCAATATTTTAGATAACAAATGCATTAAGCGGATTTAGGTCTATAGCAAAGTAATCTTGGATAAAAATATTGTTACCTATTTAAATGTTCTTAGCGTAAAAAAATGCCATGCCTTTGCCACAATATTATAAAAGATACGCAAAAACGATGATTCTAAAATTGCCTTAGCTGTCAAAATTATGCCAAAATATTTCTAATGTACATCTACTTTCAACAAACTATGAAGTCTTACGCTATTCCAAAAACTTCGCAACAGTAAAACGAGAACTAAAAAGAATAAATTCACCGGATAATCTGCGAGTGAACTGTCAAAAACAAAAAGAACATAAAAACAGATAAACATTCAAAAATAAATAGTTGTGTACATGTTTTTCCCATCAGACGACATATATAAATCAATCGTTATTGGTAAACTTTTCCCATATGAGCATAACTAAGCATATATTTGGCGTTACATGTAGTAGGTACGGCGTTAGGCCCTTGTAGAAGCCCCTGAGTCGTTCGTACCTCCATGTCTCGTTGATGCAGTGCCAGGCGCCGTTGTAGCTCCGGTGCTGGTCCTGCAGCCGCGCCCGCACCACTTGGTACGGGTACGTCGCACCCGCGGCTATTAGCTTCGATATGGCGGCGAATGTTAGGTATTCGACTGAGGTCTGGAAACAAGGGAAAGAATTCGGTTAGTAATCATTACAGAGGGTGAAATTAAAGAAGATAAACAGTGTCAAAGGTAGCACTGTGGATTACTGTTTAATGAGTACGAGAGTTTTGAAAGGCCGCGAATTGGGGGGAAGACCCCTTAGTAGATGATTGCATAACATGGTTGTATTGTAGGACCGCAATATAAAGACGTTGACTAAGCTCAACAGTAGGCAGAATAGATAAAGTATGAGAGTCTATACAGTACAGTCTATGACTAAAAGATTTTCTCCATAATTCTCTATAATACACATAAACATGCAGTTGCTTTAAATAAAAATATTTCATCAAATAATACAAAAATAGAACTTTCTGAATTAGATTAGCGCTGTTATACTAAACTACCACAAATATGCAGTTCTGCAAACACTTGGTAAACAAGTTTCAGTAAATATTTAGCTAATCTGTTGGCGGTTTAACTATCCTGCATCCCAGAATTATAATGGTAATAAAATAAACCATTAATGTCACTGCTTTGTTTCTTTATTACATAGTTTTTTGTAGATAAATTGGATTACTAATCTTCTACACCTGACCAGGTTTCTGAAGTGGTACATCTACATATTATTTTGTGGAAGCGAGAAAGAGTTACATACATACAAACTTGAAAGTGATTGCACTTTCAAGTTTATTAAAAATCTATTTGATTTGCTAAACCCATTTGCCTACACAAGTATTACAAAGAGTTATTAAGTTTAATTCTGGGGTAATCCCTAGAAAAGCTGTTCGCTGCTGTACTAGACTTTTCACATACATATAAAAGATGACATTCCAATTACAGCATACATATAGTCGAAAGATCCAAGTTTTACAAGCTAAAAAAGTAATCCGTTCATTTTATGAGCAAGGAAGATCAGAGCTATTCTTATAACTCATTATAAAAATAAATAAGTACCTATAATCTACAGGATTTCTTTAAAACATGTGACAGCAAACCGCAATACAAAATATTCCATAATTAAAACTAATTAGCGCACGTGGCTAAACAATACTAATGTATTGGTAGAGTAAAGAACAATATAATGTTCACACAAGCTCATTCAATTTGCATGTGAAATAATTACGGTAGGATAAAGGCTCGTATCACATGTACCGGTAATACCTGTAATTCTTTAAAATGTTGAATGAACACGTTAAAATTCAAATTTTTATTCCGTTTCCTTGCTTGCTTGGTATAGAATATTTTTTTTATTTATGCACTAAGAAATAAGTGCAGTATATTTAAAAGTAAGTGCACACTACCTTTGCATTTTGGGGTAAAGAATCTCTTGGCAGAAAGAAAATAAGAGGGGCCTACTTGCAATGCCGGGATTCTAGGGATACCAGATGCAAGTACCTGAAGTACTCTGAATCTGATCGATCATTCACTACTCTTTTAAAAGGATAGATAATAAGTCGGTATAAATATCACTATGTTATCGTAATTTTTATTTATTTTTACGGATTAAGGATTGAAATGCATGAAATCTCAACGCGTGTCGAGCCACGTGGAACAACTGTTACGTTACTAACGGCCAAATTCTTTATTAGAAGTAACAGCCAATGTATAGAAGTAAAGAAAAAAATATAGACAGCTTTGTTTCTTCTAGAATTTTCTGATAGTTTTATAAAGAAACAGATTTGCCTTTACTACACAAATGTCAAGTAAAACTCATATCCTCTTATCCATAAAGATATATGAAGTTATGAAAGGCTTATATAGAGTTTTGTTTCTTTCACTCGTTAGCGAAATTAAAAAGAGGAATCATATTATTACAGTAGTTTTTTAAGTAAAATAGGTTTATAGTGTGTTTATGAATAAGAGGGATAGGCTTTAGCGGTTACTTATATGTTTGAAGAAACTGGCCGTAAATCCGTAAAAAGAAATGCGCATTATGTACACATCTTAATCCTGTACAAAATCATACTTTGCATGTGAAACGACAAACGTTTAAACATACTCCATGTGACGTCACACAAGGCTAAGTGGTCACCATTATTGTGACATTCAACTTGATATGACGGACAGCCTTGTGACAGTTGTTTCAATTCCCATGAGAATCACTTAGAATAGAACGTTAAACTTGATTATAAACAAGGTTATTTATAATAACTATTGATTAAGAAATAGTTGTATTCTTCCTATAATAAATTAACATTAGAAAAACAATAAATAATTGTAATTTAGAATGAATTGATTAAAAGGATTTTATAAAACAGTAACAAATCAAATTTATTGTAACAGAAAGACTATCATTGTTTTAATGTTCACTTTTTTAAATCTGACGTCAATTTTACGAAAGATAAAATATGGGTGTTTCACACAGCCCTACAGCTTCAGGTTTTACAAATGGTAGGTAATGTATGCATAATTATAAATTCTGTTTATTTTTAAAGACAACTCCCACATTAAGAGCAGCTCTTGTGTCGTACAACCAGACCCGAAACAACAATTTGCGGATCGCATAAATATTTGTCCCGAGTGGGAATCGAACCCACGACCTTCCGAAGCGATAGTAATGGCGTGGTGACTACATTAACCACGGCGGCCGTCAGATGATTTCAGATGATTTCATCAGTTTGATATTTTTACGTCCACCTAAGATTTAGCTTGTACAAGAATAAGCTAGTACTTAAGTTAATAATTATTGAAAACAATGAAAGTGTCGTCAATACATTTACGTAATATCGTTACATCATGCGTTAGTAACCGCAGGTGTCGGCACTATCGCGATAACGTTCCACAATTATGATACGGACACGTTTCTTTCACTTTATTGTAAATCTAATTGATACGTCTTCACATAGAAATTTATATCAAGGGCAGTTATTTTTTGTCTATAACTATGTAATTACTGTCTATCTAATCCTTTTTCTTTGGCCAGAATATAAATAGAACCTATTTTCATCTAAGAAACAACAAATCATTAAGTTTTATCAGAAATATCTTGTCTGGGCAGGGCTGGGCAGGACAATAGGCAGGAGGCCCTTTGTCTGACGAAAAGATGAGTTTAAAAAATCAGCAGCGTAGGGCACAATTATGTCATGCAGGCTATTTGTTTTGAATACATTAGTCGCTTTAGGCATGGTCGCTATAGTTTGAAAACGTAGTCCGTAAGAATTGCATCGTAAAAACCTTCAATCCGCTTTTGATCAGACGGGCTATTTTCCATACAGTTACCATTCTGGAGCCTGTACTGTTTACCATAATTACTTTACGGTACTTACCAATTTGATATCAATCGGCAGATTCCTATACTGGTTGTAGCGGTTCTTCATCTCCTCGTACGTCATGAACTGCAGCGCGCCGTGGGACACGCCGAACATGCCGGGCACGAAACCCTGGAACATTAACACAAGAGATGTTAACTCAACTAAGTTCATATGTGGTTAATAAAGAATTTTAAAGGGTATCTTCTGCAAGCTGTTTTGGACTTTTTATAGCCTTTTTCGAGATATTAAATATCATTATGGAATCTGCTAAGCTGATCTAATGAAAAAACACTTTCTATCTGAAAAGTGAGGTATTTTTTTTCTTGGTAATGACGTCATTCCTTTAAATAAGCGTAAAGAAAATGATTATATAATTCCAAGACATCAAAATTTCGACATACATTAACCCAGCCAGGATTACTTTTCTCACAACACTCTTATTTTAGATATCAATTTGACTTTATAAAACTGCAAGGAAATGTGTTTCAGTATAATTTGTAATTACAATTATTTCTCAGAACAAAGCTATTAGGTTTACGCTTCACAGCACACACGGTAATAATATATGATATTAATCCTTATAAAAGTGCACTATAATGCAAGATTTCACATATCGACGGAGTTTAATAGACTATGTAATTAAGGAATATTCAGCTAAAGAATCGAATACGTTCATCTTGTACCTAACATAATAGTTCAACATATTCTAAAACGGCAATATTTTTTTAGATGACAATATTTATTTAACAGCATTTTTTCGAGGATCGAATCACGTAATTTTCTAATCAAATACTTGATATTTTCTTATCAGATACTAGAGTGCTTATTTGTATTAAAAAAAAACATTATTGAACGAACACAAATACCAAAATCTGAAAATAGACAAATATTTATGTTTTCATCAATAAAGAATTTCGTAAAACATATCAATCCATGCGTTTATCAATGACATTACGAGATAAATACGGAATCAGATGAACGTCGGCTACGAAATGATGGAGCACGCTCTCGATCATGGTCAAGGAAAAAGGAAACGTCAGTGGCACAATGATATTTGCGATACTATTTTTAGAATGCCGCGTACAATTGGCCTGTCCATTTCATATTCTGTTTAACTTTTGGCCAATCGGTGATGAACACCTTGGATCTATGCGGCCATGCTGTGACTGTGACTGTGACTCAAGACTGGCTTTTCATCAGTTACTCATCAACTTTCCTTAAAAAAATACTAATGGTTGTCAAAGCATATAAAAAGAATAGACCGATCGATGGTATGTGGACTATTAGGAAACAGTTTCCATCACATTTCCATGAACGTGGCCCAAGGCAACTTAAAGTGATCTGGGTAACAGGCAGCAGAGTCAATTATATCAACATTTTACAGTAAAAAATCTAGTGGCAGTCAAAGCTGAGCTGAGTCATGGGATACCACCATGCCAAATTAACTAATTATAGAGGACGGAAGATTCACCAAAAAGATAATATCTCTGGCTCTTAAGTCTAAAAAAATAGAATGGTTCTAACATCGGATGATAGAACTGGATAAATCCGGTTTGTGGCGTATAATGACCCAAAAAGTAGGTGAATAGTGGCGTGATCACTATTAATTTATTTATACTACTAACAGATAGAGTTACTTGTGAGGGGTAAATCTCCGAAATGACGACACATTTTCAAAAAAACCTTTGTCAGAAGATAACTGAAAGAGTCTTACAGCTCTATTATGCGTACTGAGTGACTACAAACATGGGAAATTTCTTGAAATATCGTTAAATCCTTTCACAATCAAGATTGATTACATTTAAAAAATATTTTATTCTATTAGAATCCATTATAGTAAATTGACATATTATTATATACAATCTACATGTAATGTTGTATATCGTCGATATAGTAGTACCTTATTAGTTACTATTTTAAAATAAATATAATAGCAGCGGCAAAAAACTAGACAGAACGTAAAACTAACGTATCTTGAACCTTGTCATACCGAGTCATCGCCCCTCTTCATAGTAAAGTGTACCTATATTTTAGCAGATCACGCCATGACGACCTGATACTATGGTAATTTATTTCTTTCGTATTATTAAAATTTAAATGAACATTTTAATCGCTCATTGATCCTAGCCATACTTGTGACGTTATATTCTTATGCCAGTATTTCGGTATTAAGAACATTATGGATATTTCATATAGGGAACTGATTTGTCTACCAGTCAAGTACCCTATTATTACCTTATCTCGATGATATATCTGTGATAGAGCCACTTAAATAGATAAATAATTTTACTAACTTTTTCATTTTGTTTCCTTTTCTAACAACATATAACTTAGAATGTTTTGTTTTCGAAAAGCTCCCGCACTAACAATTATTATTGATCTTGTGTCGTGGAGACTTTAACAAACATACAATACAAATAAGGGACAAAGTACAACCAGACCCGAAACAATGATTTGTGGATCGCACAAATATTTGGTCCTGGGAATCGAACCCACAACGTCTCCACTCTCGACGCACTGGTAGTGGCGTGGACAACCACTACTGGTTCACGTATTCAGTCTAACAAAGGAATTTAACTGAATTAAAAGCGGACATTGTCGCTTGGAACAAGATTCAAGACAGTCGAAATAAAAGACGGAGAAACTTTACTTCTATTTTTATCTATTCCATTTAAGAAATAACTAATTCAAATAGACTTCTTATAGAGTCGTTGACGTGTATCCAGTATTTTCGGTCGTGTTCCAGTTTACGTCGGTTGAAACTAGTATGTACATAGAACAAAGACGCGGTAGAAATGTCCGAGACAGCCGGCCGCCTTGCACGTGAGTCAAGGTCTTCGAATAATGAGTCAATTGTACAGGATATAGTCTATGCGACGTCTAGTACACCTATTTGATCTATGTTGTCTGTGTATGAGGAAAACTTCATATGTAAAACTGCTGGATCTATTGTTGGCGGACATGAAAAGGGAAAAGTTCTTATAGGAGTTAATAAATTTTGAAGCCTTTTAAAAATCTCAAATTATTCTATTTTAACGATAATTATTTGTTTGGCGGAGAGTGTTACTAGGTACAAAAATAGTGCGTACAGTTAAAGTCTTTTCTTTTACAAATTAGCTAAGTATATTTTTATAAATACACGTAAATAAAAAGCACGTGATTTAGTTGGAAATATACAAATATTTTGAGGAAATAGATAACATATCTTCGGTAATCAGAGACGATAAATTATTATGTCGTCTGTCTTCTCAAATCACGTCACAAATCACCTGTTATTGCATAAAATGTTATAAAAATACTAGTAAAAGAATCATGGACTTTTAATTTTATTGATTGATAAAAAAATGTCCATCATTTACGTCAATGATACACCTACGTACGCGTGCTTGTAAATATTTATTGTAAAAAACGAGATCGTTTATTAAAACATATCGCTGACGTCTTAAGCAAGCCTTATGAAGTACCTATTTTATTTATGAAGCTATAAATAGTATGGACTATGGACACAAAATGTCAGTCAAGGTTCGGAAAACACAAAAACAAACAAAATTTTCCAAGCCTTTTAACTATAAATAAAATTCTAAATAATGTGAATTAATTCACAGTGCGGCTGTGTTTGAAAAAAAAACACACAAAGACAAAGTTACTTGCAATATAATAGGACACACATCAACAGTTTCTGAGATTTATAAGTGCTTCCACACACACAAACAATCACTTGTGTTTATTTTTTATTCCTGTCGCAAGGTTTGCAAAGTCACCAATTCGGCCAGTCCCTCCATTATACAGGAGTACCTTGCCCAGCCGTAGGAAAGTAATGGGTTAACTTCTTTTTTTATAAAGGTTTCAAGTAGATACCTTATAAAGGTATCTGTTGCAACAGTGACTATTATTTCGTCATTAATGTTGACATTTCCTGAAGGTTACTGGACTATCGCCTATGAATGAATAATTAAGCATATTGGGCTCTCAATTACATTACATTAGCAATTATTTACATCAACATGACGTTCAAAATAAATAATGGGAGATTTAATTTTATATTCTTGATGAAATACTAATTATAAATAAAAAGTCTGCCTGTCAGTTAGGCTATCCGCTAACCCGCTTAACTTGTGATAAGATTTGCTTGGAGATTTCTGCAGACTCAGGATCAAAAAAATGCCTCTTTTGTTTATTAATTCCTAAGCGTCTAAAATTGAGATCACCTATCGGCTAGATCAGAATATGTCATTAAATAAAACAAAACAAGCAAACTTCACACTATGTACCGTAGCAACTAACATTCCTATCACCAATTTATATAAATGTTGTCATTGAAGAACAAGACCTCTCAAAGCGAGGGATTCCTCACATTACTTTAATTCATCAGCCACTCAAAAACGCATCTTTTGATCCACAAAATAAAACATATTTTGCGAAATCAATACCCATTATATTATTTTATTGTATCGCAATTCGTATTTGATATCACCGTGAACTATGAACTAGAATAACTAGTTGAAACCGGTGTGAATATTTGGAACTCATAACATGTGTTTATCAGCGTTTCATATTGAGATAATGCACTGGGAATGTATTAATATTAAATAACTTCGATATATTGGCAATTTCATAGATTTAAATACTGTTTCTTTGTTCAGATTTTATTTGGTTATAAGAACTAAGCTTTATCATGTCATATCAGGAAAACCCGTGCAACTATGAGATGACCAAGTTTCATATTATTACAGTTTCCTTCCTGCCTTCCATGTTTCTCTGCCTGTCTCCTAAGAAAATAAGGAGTGAAATTGTGAAAGGATTGAATCAATCAAGTGAGTAAGGCTTGCTATACACATATTCGGTTGCCGAACCGAATATACGTGTAGCGAACCTAAAGTAATTGAAAAACTAAAAGAATTGCCAATATAAACACAAATATGTTAGTTACCTGATCTCTAAAAGGGTATTCGAGATTTCTTATGCAAGAGGAAGACCTCATAACTATAAGGAAAAACATTTAGAAAAAATTATACCGTGAATTTTGACTCAGTGACTTTAAGAGGATTTACAGTATTTTTTACAGTATTTCAACACATACAGAATGAAGAAATACTATAAAAAAAAATAGAGTAAAAATGTAAAGGGAAAGATTCTGAAGGTTTCTAGCAATTATAGGTGGAATTACATTGATCTTGAACTCGTCAACGTCAAATGTTATTGTAGGAACACGTGCGTGCGTTCCCACAAACCCTTCAATAAAAAACATAGCAAGGACGTATGTATGTGAGATCATAATAATGAACGCTTCCAACTTCCTGAAACTTCCAACGACAAGACATATAGCTTTTATGTTATATGGTAATAATCAGATTTATAGAGCTTAAGGGCAGATTTATTTTCTCTCTTCTTAAACTTAAGATCTTTGTCAGAAGACATAAGTATGAAGGATCTGATTATAGAGTCAAAAATGACAAATCGACTCAAAGATGAAAAGTTCGATCAGGTCTCCTTAACTTTCAAATGCTATAAAACACTATTAAGATTAAAGCAACTTTTACTTCGTTTATTGGAATTTAATTATCCATCAACTAGATTGATACAGCGGAAAAATCTATAATCCCCATAATATTTCAGCAAATCTTTAAAAAAAATCGTCGTACAAAATCAACTCGAAACTGCGTACCTCACAAAAATACGCACAATTCTATCAAGAACCTTCAAACCACATTTCATTTAGGCACCGACCTTGTCATAACTTTCTATGTGTTTGCCCTACAGCCTTGGATAACAAACGAAGGTCTAATACCGACCTACTTGGTAATAACATACTGAATATATGTACCGTATAATCTATACGTATATCGTGAGCGACCTTTCTACAATCGACTAATATTTGCACTTTCAATTGCATTTTGTAACGTGTTCGTGGTTTATGTAGGTTCTCCTTGGTTACTTATAACACATGCGATTTCTTAGAATTGAAACTAAAGTTTAAATGAGGAAATTATTGGGTTGTTTGTAGGTGACTTATCTCTTAAATTACTGAGCTCATTCTCTAAATCGTTTGGCTATTAGGCAGTTAATAAAGCGAGGAGTTTTCCTTTAAGTTCTTTATCCTATTTAACAAGTCACGAAAATCGTTTAACGTTAAGCAAGTGGAATATAACTCAAACTTCAGCATGCAAACTAAATAAAATAATGCCGAAATAAAGAGTACCCACATTAAAAAAGCTAAGGTAAATCGAATTGCTTCGAAGACTCATCTTTTCGGTTACCAATTTCAATAATTTCAAGTCCAAGTGAGTTCATAACATGAAAGGCAATCAATAGCCCTGATAGCCAATACACTAACGTTACTTAATGACGTCACAGCCAAAGGTCCTTGACCTCTATATACATTTTCCACAGTAAAGGTAACTTCTGTTCATCGTTTTTATTTATGGCAAGCTTTCGTCGATATTGGGGAGGAATGAGAAATTATATTTGAAAAACATGTTCGAAGATTTCGTTGTTATTGTTTGGTGAAACGCAAAAGCGTGATTGACAAAAGGTGAAAATATGAATATAGACTGAAAAGGCAAGAAATTACTGCAGTAAATAAAGAAAACATTTTTTACGACCAATACAAAAGTTATAGGAAAATTTACTCACATTGTGAAAAAGATCGTAAGTTTGTTTAGGAAATTATGTATACTGTGAAAAGTGAAATACCGAAACTTATTATATTATGTAGTTGAATCTAATATCTCTAGAAAAAATGTTCGTGCAATTCAAAAACACCAGATTTTAAGCAAGAAAACATGTGACGTCACTATTTTCAGTTGCACATGTAAACACGAAAATGAGATAATCTATTTGTTTATCAATCTTACGAAGACGCTGACTGATATTTGCATTGTGTACAAACAGCAACAAAAGGTGTTACAAGTGCATTATCTTTGTAATACATCAATCATTATTTCATAAGACACGTCACATTTATCTTACTAGGTGTGTTCAAAATATTAAGGCTTTCGCGCACTTGCAGTTTTGGTAAAGCTTGGACACTGCATGTTTCATTGTTTTTTTTACTTCTCTAGTAAATAGATATACTACTTGATCGATATTTGTCGTTTCTCGTAACGGATTTCATTTAGCAAACAGAATGAGACGGAACGATTCCCGGAATTTTCGCTTTAAGCATACGATTTTCGTTTTCTTCAACACATTTATTCACCTTACATAAAGGGTAATATTCGCAAATTTTTGTTGGCTACTGAATAACAAGATGATGTTTTAAACATACACAATGTATTCAGAATAACATAAGCAATCTTGAGAACTCTTCTGAATGAAATTCATGAATTCGTCTTCGCTACATCTCCCCAAGTAACACTTAACATTTCATCTGGTAGTTAAAATAAAGATTTCTTAAAAAAGTATTATCATTTGTTTTCAAATTCGTCATATAAGTCCAATTTATCATTATTTTTACTTGAGATAACCTATCTTCAGTTACGTAGCGAGTCATAAATCTGCATAATAAAGTATACAAATAATGTAAAACTTGTGTATGAATAATTTTGTATTTTCCATATTGACGTCGTATTTAGCATGCCGTTGAAAACATAGAGGGAATCTGTAAACATACCGAGTGTGGATAAACAGTAAAACATGTCGATTGTAATGTTGTGATACAAGTTAATATAATATCTTCGAACGATTGCAAAATAAGTCATTTAGGTATAACAATGTCCACTTTATGTCGGCTATCACGGGATCAAAAATATTTAGTGTGAAAAACGATCTATTGTATAAAAATAACTAAAAAAAGCTTATTTGTTTTCTTCAATACCACAAAATCTATAATATTGTACTGTAATGTCGAACCAAGATTGGGACATTACTGGTCGAATAAATGCCCTATTATCATTTGGAACTTGGTCATTGTTTTATTTTGCCTTCGAACGATGAACATTACGTATTTTTTGCAGTACGGCCATGAAACTGCGAAATGTATGTGAATTATCTATACGTTTCTGAAAACACCCATACAAACTATTCATTCATACATTTCATAATTCCATTTAATACCTAATCAAGATTTGACAACTAAGCTGTTCTTATTAATATTTGGCAGGTATGATTTGGGCGGTTTAAGGCCTAACTCCTCACGTGTTTGGAACGAGACCCTAGCCTAGCAATGGGATAGTCACGGGATATTTTCTTTTCACAAAATTATAACCTACGCTTTACATGTTTATATTGCCATGGTATATAACCTGCGCCAAAACGACAGGTATCCTAAGGAAAAAATCGTGTTAACGTTAATTCATCCCGCGAGAGAAAATTTGTTTTCTTTCTGCTTACCACGTGGATCAAATCTTAGATAAACGCCAGTATTATAATTATTACGCAATCAAAACACAGCAATATAATAATAAGTGCTATCCTGTGTACGTCTAGAGTGCATATTATTATCAACAAAGTTGGAAATTAGCGATGACGTCAAACATATCATATCGCACGCGAGGTACCTACCTATATTATTAAAATATCATGTTACATATGTACTACGATTTTATAATACACACAAGTTTATTTACTACTATTAATAGTACTACAATTACAATGTCACGTATTTCAATCTATAATTAGGAATTAATATTAGTCATTTTCCCCGAGTACTGTAGCGCGTTTCTCTACAGTAGGTACTATCAAGTATCTAGAGCTTTACATTTTAAATTGTACTACAAAAATAGTTCCTACGGCGCCCGCTGGAGGCACTAATCAGATTTTCATACTTTTTTTCGATAGGTTACTGGTTGTAGATAGTCGATAGAGTGTATGGTAGAGAATCGCACTATTGATCATTACGGACAAATCAAAACTATTTTCTTTTAACAAATTGCTTCAAAACGATTCAAAAGTATAACAAACTCATTTTCTCAGCCCCTAAGATCTTACAATCTGTCTTTTCCGTCCATGTAACGCTCTTCCTTTGAACACCGTCAAAAGGTATTCCTAGTTGCATGATAGGAAGATGTTGTTGTACATAGCTATTTCGTAAGGGGTCATTTGAGATCTCTACTAGCAGTAGGAAGATTTCTTCTATAGTTTATAAACAAGCGTTTAAGGGATACTTACTAGTAATATTTACACAATAATAGGTATTGTTTGTGTTATACTGTGGTTCTAGTGTACCTACTAGAAGTACTAGAACGTATCAATCAGGAAATAGGAAATGCAAGTTGGCCTTTACAATTAATAACCATAATAAATTATTATTAGCTTGACTTAGAATATTGTTTAATAAATTACGTATTTCAAGTTTCAAATATCAGGAAAACCAAACTGCAGTGGAAATAATTACCACATAATGGACATTTGTTTTTAATTAATGAATTAATTGCATAACTTCAGCACGAATGATGTCCTTGCTTTTTTAGTTAAAATATTGAATTGTCCGTCCGCAAATAAAGCTTCACTGAAACTAGCATCTCTCCGCGACTTCGTGCGCGCATACATTTCCGGGAAAAAGTATCCCATGACTTAATCCAGGATCTAAACTATCTGTGTGCAAATTTCATATTTATAAATCTATGTAAGTTTTTGCGTGAAAGAGTAAAAAACAAACAAACATACATCGACCCATCCCCACAACTTTCGCATTTATAATATTGGTAGGATTAGTAAGTATTCGAATACAACAATGTTATCAAAATTATGAATGAGTAATACTTCCAGCCATTAAACAATATGGACTGACGCATTATAACATTACTTTACATACAAATGTATCTTTTGGTTAAATACTGTTTAACTTATTATTTCGGTTGCCTCTTTAGTTGTGTACTGATCACGAGGTATTGGGTTTGATCCAGACTCAGGCAAGTGCTATTGGTCTCGTCTTATTTATACTAGACTAATTCAAAGTAGAACCCCAGATTGTTAATTGCTATGTAGGAATAGACGCGCTCCTACATAGAACTAACAATTTAAATAGCAAAATGCTAATGTATTTATTATAACTCTTTCTACCTTCGGGTATAATAGCCGTGAAAATAATGTATGATTGTTATATTGTTACTATGGGCGGTATATTATGTAGGATACGTGTAGTAGGTATATTGTAAATATTCGCAGCGTGTATTACATAATACCATGTGATTGTTAGCAGTCTTTATTGTGTTCATATTCGCACGGGGAATTAGTTGCTTCCCATCTGGCCGCGTACATAGCAGTATCTATGCATTGAATTATATCATGAGAATTGTAGGCAGATCGTACAGTTTTAAAGGTTATTCAGTCCTTTTCCAATGCAGATTTTGAGTCCCGGTAAAACGGGGTTAGTTTTGAATACAGGGTTTACTTTAAAATATAAAAAATTGGGCATGTTTAAGGTCAATTACACTATTTGAAATGCTACAATTTTATTTATAGCGATGTTTAGTACTAAAAACACGAAAACTGAAAATGTCGCTATCTTTTTATGCGAGCTATTTAGTTATTTCTATAATATTTAGAATTAACCCCAAATTTTCCTTAAGTAGCCCCATTTTACGGTACCTAGAATGTACTTATTTAGTGTGCACAGAAAAACATTACGATAAAAAAAATCTACGAAAAATTGATCTTTCTTTTTAATACAGCAGCCAAATGCATTCTACGTCACAGTTTTTTTTATAAAATCTCCCTTATTAAACTGTGATAAAAGGTTTATCTTCATATAACATTTTTGGTCAGCAATTTACAGTCAATATACGAATGATATTGATAAAATCTATAACGATTCACTACTCAATCGAGAGATACGATAGCGTCCTTCATATTAGTAGATATATTAACGTAGACATATACAACTAAAGCTATATTTAGAATTCTAGTGCTTATCTATAAAACCTAATGTTTATACTATCGTAAATAGTGATGCAAGTTGCACGAGACTCTCTCACGAGACGAAGGTATGGAGAGATATCTATTAGATTTAATAATGAGCTCCAATTAATTAATTTATTATAGGGTGATAGAGCCAAAATGTAATGTATTAATAATACATGAATCGGATAAATCGCTCTATGTATGGTTATTAGAAGTCGAAATTGGCTGAGATTTTTCCTTCTCGTTCCAAAATCTGATAAGCAGATTGTTTAAGAAATATACGGGTTTCGGCCTTTTCTTGCCGAATAACTTTACAAAGTACCATCTCCTATTTTTAACATATTAATACGTAGTTTTTCACTTTTACTATATTTGTTACTAGGTAATAGCGCATATTCCGAAACGAATGTGAAAGGCAAAAGTCGATTTTTTTATAGGACTGTTAGTATCACAGCTTATTTTGAAGTTTCATCAGAATCTAAATAATAACATAAAATACACTTACCCTATACAGGCCCCGAACTCCTTCAGTCCTGTAGATTTTGACTAGACCATCGATCATGCCCTTGTATCTCTTGTGATCGGCTAGGTGTTCCTCGCTGTACTGCAGGCAGAGGCGGGTCTTCACCACCCAGATAGGGTTGGTCATCACCAGCGACAGCACGCCGGCTTCCGCGGCTGCCAGCATGTGGAGGCCAGGCCCCAAGGGCGTCCGCGCGTTCCCGCCTTGGATCCATGTTTTTATTGCGTTATAACTGTTGGGAAAACAACAGTAAAATTAGAATAGTTTCTTTCGACACGGATATCTAAAAATCTCTTTCGCCCCATGTAAAATACTGATATTCAGCTGCATTCTGAGACTGGAAGCCGACTTCAACAAAGTTTGGAAGAAAGGCTAGGATGAATATACTAAAAGGGGCTTTTCAGATATGCAAGTCTTTACAAACGTAAAATATTTTCTAGTTATGTATATTTCATATACAAATATGGAATATACATACGTGTACAATCTTCTGCAATACTTAAGTATTGAAACTGAACGAGTCATATAAAATAAATAGATTTATTTGATTGCTTCTTTTATAGCCTCGATTACCATAAACAAATGGAGCGTTTTTCGTAAATTCGATCTAATATTTCAAATATTCCATCATATAAATCTAACTATAACATTAAAATAGCAATAAAGTAAGTAAAGGTAAGGTATGATCGCGTGAATTCGTGCCCGTATTAGCACATAATGCAGCGCGAAAGTTCAAAAGTTAGTAATGCGAAGGTGACTAATGTAATTTACCGGCACGAATGAAAGGCACACAACTAGTTTGTCAAACCTAGGCTGACTACATTCCACTAATAGGTTAGGTTTAACACATTTCTGAACATTTTGTTCCATTTCAAAGAACTACCTCTATCTAAACTATATTGGAATCAATATAGCGCAAGATTTTTTTAAATCAAGCTCGATTATCACATCACACTCTTTCTATTGAGCGACTAGCTGACCCGCGCAACTTCGCTTGCGTCACCTAAGAGAATGGGTCAAAATTTTCCCCGTTTTTGTAACATTTTTCGTTGCTACTCCGCTCCTAATGACCGTAGCGTGATGTTATATAGCCTATAGCCTTCCTCTATAAATGGGCTATCTAACACTGAAAGAATTTTTCAAATAGGACCAGTAGTTCCTGAGATTAGCGCGTTCAAACAAACAAACAAACTCTTCAGCTTTATAATATTAGTAAAGATAGTATAATAGTATATAGATTTGTCCCATAAAGTATAGCCACTTCCTTTTCCCTTGAAAGGTGCTTGTACTTCATGGACAGAAAACATTTCGCTAGCTTTGTTAGACATCATATTTCTGTAGAAGTCGAAAGTATAAAAACTCCTTCAGGTAATTTGAAGTGGATGAACAGAAAAATAGGTTATTTATACGATAAAAGGCAACATAAAAAACATTATCAAGAAACCGTACATTGTGAATCATCAGTAGTCATGACACAGTTTCAGCATTTTCGAAATTATTTAACGTACACTTTGAACTTCAACAAATGTAAGAATTGAAGTAAAACAGTCGAAATGAGTAATGGAGAATGTTACTAGGCATGCCAAATCGCTTGAAATTTTGACTCAGTAAAGCCTGTACATGTACATGAAAACTAGTTTTTGTTTTAGTCAAAAATACCAAGTAGTTTTGATTTTACAAGCATTCAAAGTTTCAAAAAATATCGAGTCCCGCTAACAGCGTGACGTCATAGTACACCATGCCGCGCGGGCCGTGTCCCGCTTAATATCAGGTCTACAGCCGTAGATGTAATAGCTTATGCAGTATTTTGTTGTGTTTTCGTCTGCTTATTACATTTAAAGTGTAATAATAGTAAATATTATTAAAAAAGACTATGTGAGCCAGACTTAGCGTAATGTACAATGACGTCACACCGATTCGCGCGGTTACAACTTGTTTTACTTATAAATCGGAAACTAATTGACGTATCAAAGTAATTCTTTCACTAGTATTTTTTATTTTTAACAGAGAATATGGAGAGCTAATAATCCAAATTTGTTAACATTCTCCATTACAGGCTTCATGAACCGGTTTATTGTGCACACAATGTGCATGCGTTCCGTGGTATTAATCTCAATAAAACACACGGATTTGGATTATAGCAGAACGGCAAATATGGATTTATAGCTTGTGTAATTAGCAAATACCAACTGGTAATGACGATGCTTTGTAGGTAATACGGGAACGTGATATTACGTTAGATGTGCGTCCGATAGTAGTTTATATGGTACTAAAGGAAACGCAGAAAAGGAACGATTTTGTTGAATAACAAACGTACTCTCTTTACCAACACAAATCCTTCAAGACTTCCCTAAAAGAGATTATCGGCTTTGACGTAATGAGAAATATGACACGGCTGTTTTATCTTTTCGTGTGCATAATAATAAGTTCAAATTATCCCCAGACAAATCACAATTTAAAAACGATAAAGGAAATCGTCTGATCGCAGTCGTTACGATATCTTAGTTCCGGCACCAGTCTGAAGGAACGTGATATTCACAGTCACGTTTTGTCGCTAACTCGTGTAACTGAAGTGCCGATATTTGCTACTTACGTAAAACAATATACAACATTTCCCTTCTATATTTATAGTAATTTTGTACGAAATATTGCAGTTTCCGTCCAGATCGTAGCGCGTATTTCAAGGGCATGGAATGCAGACAAAATGTCTTGGCTCCAAACACGAGATAGTGGTTATGGTTGTTAGTTCTGATCATCACTCCGAATAGCAGAATAATCAACTATACAAATTTTAGTATCAGTAGGAAAATTTTGTACAACTCTTTGAATACCTTTCGACATGCGTGCTCGGATAAAATGCTTGACGCTTGCGCTTTAACTTATTGAGTACTTATCAATTGCGGTCGAATATAGGCCACAGGGCGACCCTTAAATTTCAGTTATTTGATTTTGTCAAGGAATGGCACAGACTTGACAACAGCCGAGGCCTCTAGATCCTATCTAAAAACTAATCACAAATAGGTAGGTCGGTTTTCAAGATAAAATCAAGGCGAATAAATATTTTCGTCGAATTGTATGTTATTCTAATAACAAGCCGTATTATCTCTCGTATTATTTGAGAAGTCAACGACATTGTACACGAAGACTTGTGCCTATACAAAACTATTTTAAAACATGAATGGAGATGAGAACGTCACTTGCCAGAAATGGATGACAACCATGAAACACATTGATGGAAGTGAAACGTAACGACAATATTTACTACTGAGATTTTGCAAAGCGTTACGTCCATATTTTTACTTGAAACACACATTTATATCCGTTAAAAGGTTATCGGGAAACAGAGAAGCATCGTTTTTTTTTAGGTCTGCGTTAAAAAGGTATAAATCGACACAATGCGATCAGTGTTGAATCAGAATTCATTTTCATGCCACATGCAACTTAGGACATCTGGCGTCCTAGACTACAGGTTTTTAACAGCAAATGCTATGCTATGCTATGATCAGTTATTTTATATTGTGTATTAAACAATTCAAACAGCAATGTTTGAAGCGTCAAATGTAACGGGGACATTTGTTTTCAATCTCCAAAACGCAGGTCATTGTAACCTGAAGGATGAAACACAGCGGTCTAAATATTAATGCAACAGCGGTCAATACGCGACATATATGAGAACAATAAACTTTTGTAGGGTTAACGACTTTTCTTAACCCAAGGAATATATTCATTTTCAGTGTTTGTCGTCATGTTTTACGATAGCAAATCACTGTATTGTACAGTCAGCAAGAAACGAGGTTTAGAGGAATTGATTTAAAACTCCATTACAAAGTACTATCAAATGGAAAATTGGTGGGATTTAAACTCTTTACAAACATTTTTATATAAAGGTTTTATACAACTGAGGTACTTTAGGTGAACAGGGTTATGGTTAAAAATGTTTGGAGAAGAGAGGTTTAAAATATCAGGCATGATTAGGGTATCGTGTGAGAGTGATCATCTCAGGTAGAGACCTCCTATGGCCCCGTGAACCTATGACTATAACACCGGGTACTTGGCAATTTTTTAATTATACCTTTTGTCGCTAAGCGATATCAGAATGTGACAGTACTACAAATAAGAATGCGCAAGAGTACTGCACTTGACACTACGCGCGAAAGTCGAGAATACTTGCCAGCAAATTAAATTAATGGCGATAGAAAAATGCCAAGAAAAATAAAACAAAAATCGACTTTTGTAACTAGCGTGCATTGTAATGTGATTGTTTGGAAGCAAACTTATATTTATTACGTGTTAAGAATCTAGAACGAACCGATTCTTTAATGAGACAAGCGAACGAAATGCGACAACGTAAAAGACGTTTTAAATAACGCACTGACGTCGATGCGGTTGTTCGATGCATACAATGAAACAATGTACACGTGCCGATTGTTATACAAGACATTTCAATCTTTTTAACGATAAAAATGCCTTGGATGACACATTGTTGGGACTCTGAAACTTCAGCCAACTGTACACAAAAGAACTTTTTCTCCTCCGTGTGGTTTTTTGTAAGATCATAATTTTCCTTACGGATTGGTCACTTCAACAAATTCTTAAGCAGTATCGAAATGAGACCCTTGCTATTTATCTTCAAGGAATTACTTGAGTGAAATTAAGCGAATATGAAGTGTCATTCGGTTTCAACTTGAATGGTTAAAACCTAAAGTAACCTAAATAAAATATACCGTTAAAATATTTATTATTTGCTTTTAAACGTATTACAGTTTCCAGGAATGCACATAGAAATTACAAAATGTATAACAGTGTATTGCAATCACATGACTCTCGCCTGGACTGTGGTGCTAAGGTAATTCTATGGCGGACTTCGGACTTGACATGTCAGTCTTCAAGTACGAAAACTCTTACTTTCGTTGGCATTACGATATTGGATCGGAGCCCAACGTGAAATTAAATGATTATCTAGATGAGTAATATCGACACACTGCCATTGATAGACATAGTGTCGCAAAAAGTTCGCGATAGTTCTGTTAATTGCAAATCACGAAATACTTTTTTTATTTAACGACAGCTACCAAATATGGTAGGTACCGTAAACCTTCAAATATTAATCTATATCACGAAATAAATATCTTTTCTCCAAGATATTTTCCTTATTTACGTACGCACTCTCAAATTAGGTATGGAAATAAAATAGTCGTCTTATCATTGACGGTTAGTAAAATTCTTTCATTCATCGTATGGTCAACATGGTGTCTAAGTTGTAAAATCTACCCGACGGCTTATGGCATGGTTAAACGGCTACCCTAACTGACAACCAACAGGAGCGACAAGAACTAAGGGGAAGCTCGAATGAAAAACCACTTTTCAGCCTTTTCTTATAAAATGTCGACTGATCGTTTCACCGACCGGTGAGCGCAGCTTGCTAGTCATTGGTAATAGTAACATAATAATATAGTAAATTAAATACGAATTACTATTATTACTTTTCACGACAGACGACGATCATAACAAGCATAAAATATTCTAACTAATTAGAAGCCTAATCTAATCTACGATTTGCAAAAGAATACTGAAACATAATATTTGTGTCCAGTTCAGAGTGAAATAACATGTCCAGTACTTAATTTGTAACTTTGTTTACAATTCTCGTATTCTATGTAAATGCATCAAAACATGTTTTTTACATTGTCTTGTTTACATTTCACACTCACATGTTTTATACCAGAATAATAATGCTAACATTAGATTTCACTGTAAGTAGGTACTCTGAATCAGACAATTCAGAAGTTATCCCAATAATAAGTCCAACAGGAAAAGTTGATTCACTTGTCAGTATGTATGTATGTCACACTTTAACTTAAAAACTACTGAACAAAATTTGGTAAAATAGTTTATGCAATGACACATAAGCCAGAGCGGCACTGAAACCGAAACTAGCAGTGAGCATGGCATATTATACTTTAATAGTTTGGCTTAAAAATGTATACTATAATATAAGTAATGTATACTCACAATAAAAAGTAGAAGCCCCAAGCTGAGCCTGAGCCCCAAACATTAGGTGTGACTCCTCGGTAAAGACCTTTTACACCTTCTTTCTTCACTATAGTGACAAATGCACTGCCAAGTCCATCGTACCTCGGAACTGTTGCGGTCCTGCCATCATTCACTGAAAATAACACAGTGTGTAACATACCTAATGCCTACTAGTACAAAATAGCATTGTTTCAAATTCACCTACATATAAAACCTAGTATTAAATTATTGTATAGAATATTAAATAAGAAGAGTATTTACATTTTTATTTTACCATTATGTCTGCATAATAATGACATACTATATTTGTATGGCAATGAATGAGGTAAGGGAAGTTTGCAAGGATTGTACCAAGTGGCATTCTTAGTTAGTACCCTATGGGAAAATGGTGTAACTTATGTATGTATAATTATAGAATAAACTATTATAAGATCAGTATTTTATTATTAGCTTTATTATTAAACATTTGCTAGAGGAATTTGTTATTGCAGAACTTTCCTATTAATAATCAAGCTGTTATCTAGATTATAAGCATTAATTGTATCCATGGATTATAGTTAGCATTATGGTATTATTTTGCATAGTAATTACAGATTATAAATGTGGAAATCATTAATATAAGTGGTTTCAAGTACACCATAATGTCTAATTCAAGGGCAATGATTAGGAGTGAAAGTACTGGCTTTCTCCTATCTTGTACTTTACATAGTAATGACATAAAGTCATTAATATTTGATTACCAGGCATGATAATATTGTTTTAAAAAATAAGTTGAATTAGCTAATAAATATTTCAATTTGCTTTGGGAATTTTGTATGAAAAAGGATAATACAGACTGCTAGTTTATGACGACAGACTTACATCAGATTTGTTATTAAAATTTCAACACTGAAGTTATCTGTGCAATGTAAACAAAGCAGTCATGTCTTCACTTTCACTTTATGAAGTTCAAGGTTGATAATTACTACAGCCACTAATCTACGTCAAATTTATTCCCAATTCATCACAGAGATCACACTCTGTCGTAAGCGTCTCAGTGAAAATCTAATCGATAAACATTAACCTCATAAAATCACGAGATCTCACATGGCAATTACGTGAGAAAATTTCGCACGACTTACCTGCAAATCTGATTTTTATTAAATCCAACGGGTGCAATAGGAGAGTGGAGGTGACGCCACCTGATATACCAGCTACCAGGTGCTCGTACTTGATGTGGCTGAACAATGCGAGCTTAGAAGACGACGAATTAGGGTTCTTCATTGTAGTCATGAAGAATTTACTAGATCACAGATAAAACTTTTGATAGCATCTTGCGGGGACCCTATTTACACCTATGTCTACCGGCACACACTTTCCCAGAAATCTTTAACGAAACTGAATTTATTGTAATCTTCACTAAACATCGTTGCTCTCGTAATAATCCCACGAATTACGTGCGATAAAAAATGAACGATTTCCAAAGTAATTGGACATACCGTTCCTTTTCGCGAAACATGCACGACTGGACAATTTCAAATCAATGTGATTTGTAAAAGCATGACATTGACATATCTATTGGCGTTCCTTTATTTGAAAGATCGTTATCACACTGCAAAAAAGTATCTTATCATCACAAAATAAATCTTAAATAATATGTCCGTCACCTAAAATGCTCTATCAACGTTTTGAAGGAATATTGGAACGTAAATTAAGATGACGTAATATTAGTGTTGTACTACGATAAATGTCATGTTCTATAGTGATGATAAGTGCGATTGAACTTGATATAAAATTAAAATTGTAATAAAAAATATGGTCTTCAAAAAATAATATATTATAATGCTGAAACATTAAATCTAATATTTATAAAAAAAATTTAGAAGCAAATAAATTTATATTATTTCACTAATGTTTGACAGTACGAAATCCAGTATTACCATGATTGCCGCAAATATTATTTTGGTAGAATTGTTTCAAAGAAAATAACGGTGTTATTTGTAATACTTAAATTAACATTAAAAAGTCGATGAACAATATTTAAAAGTTCTATTATAAAATATAATTGATGATGGTTTATACAAACCAATATTTGGAAATAAGAAGAACATAACATACTAAAATCCCATTGATTCTGATTGTAAAATTTTTAACACAATGGTAACATTAACATTACCCTTTTTTGACATCTCGAAACTATTGCCCATTTATTACGTAAATCTGCGAGCAAAAAATTAAATTAGTAAGGATCAGAAACACGACAAAAATGTTGAAGGTGGCGACTACTTTGAGATTAATCTCAAACCAGGGCAATCAGGTGCGTTGTTTGGCCACAGCCGTCGGTTACAAGCAGGCCTTAGTAAACGTCCCACCAACAAAACTTTCAGTGTTAGATAATGGACTCCGCGTTGCCACTGAAGATTCCGGTGCGGCCACCGCCACCGTAGGATTATGGATCGACGCTGGATCCAGGTACGAAAACTCCAAGAACAATGGAGTCGCTCATTTCCTTGAACACATGGCATTCAAAGGCACTAGCAAGAGGTCGCAAACCGATCTCGAGCTGCTCGTAGAAAACATGGGCGCCCACCTGAACGCGTATACATCCCGGGAGCAGACCGTGTTCTACGCTAAGTGCTTGGCCAATGACGTGCCCGCGGCCGTCGAGATCCTTGCCGATATTATTCAAAACTCATCGCTCGCAGAACCCGAAATCGAACGAGAACGGGGTGTCATTCTCCGCGAAATGCAAGACGTCGAAAGCAACTTGCAGGAAGTTGTGTTCGATCACCTTCACGCCACTGCCTTCCAAGGTACACCTCTAGGCCAGACCATTCTTGGACCCACTAAGAACATCAAGAAAATCTCTAAGGCTGACCTCCAGAACTACATCAAGACCCACTACCAGCCCGCTCGCATTGTTCTTGCTGGTGCTGGTGGAGTTGAACACCAAAAGTTGGTTGACCTTGCCAACAAACACTTCAGTGGGCTGAAGAACACCGTTACTGATGTTGAGCTGTCACACTGCCGCTACACTGGCTCTGAAATCAGAGTCCGTGATGACTCCATGCCACTTGCTCACGTTGCTATTGCTGTTGAGGGTGCTGGATGGACCGATGCTGACAACATTCCCTTGATGGTTGCTAACACTCTTATTGGAGCTTGGGACCGCTCTCAGGGTGGTGGCATGAACAATGCCTCTTACCTGGCACGTGCTGCCTCAGCTGGTAACCTTTGCCACAGCTTCCAGTCCTTCAACACATGCTACAAGGACACTGGACTGTGGGGTATTTATTTTGTAGCTGAAGGCCTGCAGTTGGATGACATGGTACACAACATTCAGGGTGAATGGATGAAGCTCTGCACATCAGTCACTGAGGGTGAAGTTGAGCGTGCCAAGAACCTGCTCAAGACCAACATGCTTCTTCAGTTGGATGGCACCACCCCTGTGTGTGAAGACATTGGCCGTCAGATGTTGTGCTACAACCGTCGTATCCCCATCCACGAGCTTGATGCTCGCATTGAAGCTGTCTCTGTCCAGAATGTCCGTGATGTGTGCTACAAGTACCTGTATGACCGCTGCCCTGTTGTAGCCGCCGTTGGTCCTGTTGAAGGTCTCACAGATTACACTAGGATCCGTGCTGGCATGTACTGGCTTAGAGTGTAAAAACCAATAGTAATTATCAATTTAGAAACATTATTTAAATCAGTTAAGAACGCATTAAACATTTCTCGCCCAATGTCTGTTGTTTTATTGGAATAAAACGCAATGTCTTGGTGGAATCTGTATTTATTATAGGAGAATAAATAAATGTGTAAATAAACATGTTTTTCTATTTGATATTTTTATTGGCAACAACCTAATTTTAGAAGAAGAACAATATAGGATATTAGGTGCCTAATTATAAACTAACATAAGTATGGAATAAATAATAACTAAATATTTTGTCTATTGGAAGACACTTTGTAGGTAGTGCGTAGACCTGTTATCCAAAAGCTATCTATCTTGTCCGACACTTGGTTTTCTCTTACTTCCATTATGAAACAACTTCATCCAGCTACCATACTTGTGTTCACAAGTTTCATAATATTGCATAATTCTCATAGGACTTTACAAATTCAAATTAGATCTAACCTAACTCAAATTATACTATACATTCTAACAACAATCTTAGGAATACAGCCTTTATAAGTTTTAATATGAATAATTAATTTAAAAAAAGGCATATCTTATGTTATTAAAACATGAGATGTGACCTTTTCGAGATGGTTTATCATAATAGGAAATAACTTAAGAAATCTTCACGAAAAAGTCATCAGCCACCCATCACATGTCAGCAACTTACATTCAAAGGCAACCTTCATGCGGCGACAGGATTTCTTTGAAATGTGTCGCCAACATCAATATGTCAGCGGGTCAACGACTAAGTGCGCGTTCCCACTAAACTACTTACTGTCGTAACGATCGAAATCGTGTAGAACACCTCCTTTTAAACATATAAGCCACGACACTTAAAACTACACGATTATCTGTCGTCACGACAAAGTGGGAACGCGCCCTTAAGGGTATAGACTTTAATACATACAGGATGTTTAACGCAACAAAAATCAATACATTCACACAGTAATTGGAGCATCGCTGCTAACTTCTTCATTCTTTTCCGGCACACTGGTGACACTAGGCTTCCTTATAACGCTAGTCTTAGCTTTACTCCCATAAGGCTGTACCGGCTCACTATGACTTATCAAACTAGCTGAAGATATAAATACGGAGACTTGTTCAGGAGTGGGACAGGCGACGATTAACATGTCTTCGTCCGAATATCCCGCGTTTGTTAGCAGCTGATCCACTTGCACGAAGTAGCCGACGACGTTGTTCTGAAATAAAAAGATTAGATTATTCTATTGCGTAATAGAATAGTGTAGAATAGTTTTGTGTTATATAGTTGTATCTACTGTAGTACCTATATATTGATAGAGACTTCATGCTTCTTTTTTTACACTTTTAGACAATAATTTACGCTCATCACAGTTTTCATTAGAAATTGTAAAAAAATCCCCTTTGTCTCTCTGTCTGTTTTCGATAAACACAATCTACTAAACTGTTTTTCATGCGGTTTTCATTCTCAAAGTAAAAATGGGTGATAATAACTAATCCTTTAACTACTTTAATATGCTTAACCTATAAACAGTAAGGTCCTAGTTCTGCTCTCAAATAACCGAAAACTTACCCTGATCGGCCTAAAGAGTATAAACTCAGTCTCCTTGTTAGCTAGATACAGCTGCATGGATCGTTGTAACGACGCGAGATGCGCTCTGATCCTTCTCTGAGCTTCCTTCACCACAACCGCCAGTTCTTCAGGAGTAGCCCACGGTTGGGACTTCAGCTGCTCTATTGGTGTGAAAGCTTGGGCCTGGAACATATAAAAATATTTTTATCTTACTGTAAGTTGAGTATAATTGAGAAACATATTACACTGAATCGACGCGGAATCAAGTTCAGTCAGTTTTTTGAGATTTCGCTATTCACAACTTTGTTTTTTACATCTTATACCGGCTTGTAATTTTATAGACTTTTAAGGTTTTTTCATCAGAACGAGAATTACCTAACGTGTACCCACCTACATGCAAAATTACAAAATCGGTATACTCACTTTCTCAATAAACGCAATCATAGGTCCAGCGAGAATCTCAGTGGCACCTTTGATAAAAGTTTCACAGCAGCTCTTCAACTGTCTATCAACCTCCTTCCTCGAATCTAACAAATGTTCTCGAACCATCGGAGTACCTTCTAGCAAAAACTCTAACAACGCATTATTACTATTTAGAGAAAATATCTGCCTCGGCTTTTGTATTAAACCGTAGGCCGCATTCTTCATATTACTGAAGTCTAGCGTCGTTTCTTTTATAACAAAGTCTACTTGAAACGGTGCAATCTGTTCTCTGAGAATCAGTAAATGTTTTATCTGAAAGAGTTCTCCGTCAATACTGGTTGTGTTTAAAGTGATTTGTTTCGACGCGTTGTCTACTGATTGCACGCACAATGAGATAGCCTCTTGAGCTAATCCCTGGAAGACTTTTTTCTCCAAACATCTATACAGCCTTGATAATGCGGCTAATGTTCTTCTAACTCCTGGGTACCACATGCCGTGGAGGTCGGCGGGGGAAGCCTGAGGCCGTCTTTGAGCTTCCACGTTGATATTTGCTACTTCCTGTGATGTTGCTGATATGTCCGATACCATAGAGTTGCGGGAGTCGCTGCGTTTTAGTGATTGTTCCATTGCAATTTGCTGGAAATGTAAAATGTGTGTGAATTACTGGCGGTATTTATAAAATAATACATAATCGCTTGCCGAACACATTAATTAAATTATGCATATTCGATATCTACTGCTCGAAACATAGTGTCTAAAAATGTCACTAAGTAAATTTTATTGTTATTTTTAAATTTTCTCTTGGAATTCAGTGACTTGCCAGTATTCGTTAGAAGTAAGTAGGGGCTAAGGGTCACTTCACAAACTTCTGCGCATTTAATACATGGTATAATTTTCATTTATTTTACATTTTCGGTACATTCTGCTACGTTTATTTACTTGTAAGTATTAACGTACCTCCATCATAAGCAATTTATCTGGGTACGCAAGGTCACCGTGTGCAGGTCGGTACAGCAGCACATCAGCTCGCAGGTGCACGTGTGCTCGGAACACAAGACGTTCTTGAGCGTCCTGTAGTAAAGCTCGGGCACAAGCTCCTAGCGCTGCTAAACGAACCGCTGGGAATACAAAGTTAAATATTGAGAATATTTCATGCATATGACACTCCTTAGTTATTCAAATACAGTCATATACATATGCCTAGCGTATTTTAAGTGGTGGTTTTGTAATATGCACCTTAACCTTTGCCATACTAAGTATACGTGGCATGACGAACTTTAAGAGAAATTAGTACAGCTGTTTTCTAAAGCTAAGAAGATAAATGCAGGATATTTAAGATCTGTATTCGACACTTAATAGTGAAAAATTTGAAGCAACAAAGTGTACTTACGGTCGTTATTAACTTGTTCTTCAATAACTTCAACTCGTAATATGACACACAGTTCAGCGAGTGTCTCCAAGTGGTTGATGTGTATGATGTGAGGGCGAAGAGTTTCGTATAAACCGTTGCACAGTGACTGAAGATACTCCCTAGAAAAACAGCAAAGTTTCTTAAAGGTCATTGGATAACGGAGCTATATTTTATTTAATTTTACTTATTATTAATATGAACAAGCCACCACCAATTCATAAAAAAGAACGGGAGATTTTTTCACGTGTCATTTTTCATGGTTCAATGTTCTTATTTCTAGACAGTCAAAAAATAAATTATGTATTTAAACTTCTTCCCCACAAAACAATACCACACTTTTCATTTCATAGTTCAAATAATTCTAAATATTCTTTATTTGTATACTTCGTACAAAGTAAATGAAATAGTTATAATAATAAACTTACTCTAAGGCAGGTGACGGGTTAGAGAAGAAGTGATTGTAGAGCGCACATTCATCTCTGGCGGCGTGCGCGAGCAGCGAGCAGGCGGCGCGCGCCAGCGAGCAGTGGTCACGAGCCTGCCGTGTGGCCGCCGCGCGCAGCGCGCCCGCCGTGGCCGCGCCCGCCACGCGGGACCGGCGGGACGCGTACTCGCGCTGAATGTCGCCCAGCAAGCCCGCATAGCTGAGAATAACATTATAATTTACAAACTTGATCAAGATATGTTTGAAAGAGGTAATATAGACCTGCAAAGCTGAAGAAGCCAGTCATAATAGATCATAAATTAATTGGCAAATTACTGGTGTACTCAGGCTTATGACGAGTGAGAAACTACATCAAATTAAAGCTACAATTTGTGTTTCTTAATTATAATCTATGTAGTTTAAATGTCTCTCAACTTTGAGCTACTCTTAAATCTATTTTGTTATAACTTCGTATTAGGCTTTAAAGAACAACACAGACATCATACATAGATACACTTAGACCAAATATTTAAGTTCATCAGTCAAGTTTACCACACAAACATGCTTCAAACTTACTCAATATTCTTCTCAGCCCTTCTTTCAATCTCGCTAATAACCATCTTCAACTTAGGTGCAGCGGCTTGAAACTTGCCGAAGTACACCGCGTAGGCCGTGTCGATCGTCTCCAGGTCATCTTGTTCATCACTAGGAGCTAACACTTGTTCGGTTGCGTGGTTTAGAACGTGCGTCACGTATGAACGGATTAAAGATATCGCGCGGTTTTGTAGGTGACGGTACTTTACTAAGTATGTGTGGGATTCCTTGAAGTTGTTCTGGAATAAAGAAGAAGAAATATTTAATTAACTTGTAATATAAAATCTGAAGCAACATTTAGCTGAAATTTCATTAATTGATTATTGTTAAAATCTTCTGAAAGTCTGTCTATAACTGTCATGGCAATGTTAGAATGAGTGAATGACATTTTAGTCTTCTAAGACTTCTAGTTTTTCTTTAAACCCTTAAATATAATTTTGAAAATATAGTACATTACATAACACAACCGAAATCTTTAGCCAGTGTCATTACAAATTGACAATTCCAAAAACGAATTGATGAACACTGAAATTTAGAGCAGCATTTCTCATATATCAGTGAAACCTAAAAAAACTGAAAATAACTTAAAATTCAATTTATTGATTAATAATCCCAATTCTTTTAGACAAAAACTTTCTACTTACATTAGTCCTCATATACTCCAGGCACTCATCAATCTTGGCCAGCACATTGAAGAACGCCTCACTGTTAACTGACATGGTGGGACTGTTCAGTCTTTGAGACAAGTGCTCTACCTGAGTGAAGTAGTGCAGCTTCTGCTTTATGTCATCACCTGGAAATAACAACATGAAACTTAGGATAGCTTCGGGCAAGACAGAAAAATGTACTTTGGTATGTCAACGTAGATGCAAATTTCTGAATTAATGTGGATGTACTATGTTGCAGATGCGGATATGAACACCTGGTCATTACTTGCTTGTAGCCTATAAAAACCTAGATCCACAAGTGGGGCTCTTGAAGAACCAAATAATAACATCTAGAATAACACGGATATTCCACAAAGGACGATGTTAACATCCACACCACGCCTGATACCAACTATGAAACCAAGGTCAGATTTAAGTACAACTAAAGTAGAGTAAAGTATATTATTATACTATTTATTTACCAATGCTGGAGAGTTTGTTCTGATCAGCGAGCAGTTGTTCACTCATGGTGTGCAGTGCATTAGTCTTGTTGGACACAAAGTTGTACTGCTCTGACAACTTGTCCAGATCCGACATTGTTGCTCCAATCTGAAGAATATATGGACAAAATGGTTAATTTGGTGTTCATGACTATCTTGCTGCAAATTTTGCAAGTATTGTTGTTTAAAAAGCTACAATGGCAGTGTACCATTATCACAAATATTCTTATACTAATACTAATGTTTGTTTTGTGCTGTTAACTATGTGATCATTTGCTCATTACTGCTCTTGTACTTAAAATGTCAAGCAAACCATTGAAAATAGCAGTCAATCTCATTATTCCCTACATATAAGAAATATATGAATTTACAGCTAGAGATAATTATAAAACGAAGATTTAATGTTCAATTATTACAAGTGAATATTTTTACCTGATCAGTAAGTGCAACACACTCATTCCTTCTATCTTCCAACTGTTTGTAATATGCTTCATAAGGAGTGTCATCTGCCTTCAGGTTGGAGTCACACAGACCCTCGTACCAGTCCAGGAAGTCATATGTTGTGTCCACAGCCGGGATCGTGCTTGATTCAATATCCGCATCTTTACTAACTGATTTTCCCTAAAATTATAGGCAAATAACGAAAGCTTGAGTGATAAAGTGCCTCTTACAAACAATTGATATAATTTTGAGCCATTGAATGGAAGAAAACTTTGTTATAACTGTAATAAATAGTAAATAATATACAAACATCGTCCAAGTCAGCCGAAGCCCCCAGAATTAGCGATTCAAGATCAAGAATAGCCTCCCTTTGGTCAGATGTAAGTGGTGCCAATGGATTTTCTGAGGCTTCCCATAATAACAGTTTACTCTGAATCTCTTTCAGACTCATAATATAGTTAGGCTAGCTTATTTTTAACAATTTATAAATATTGAAGAATCGCTTGACAGTGCATACGTCAATGACGTAAACAAATCGTAAGCCACTGATTACGTTCCATACATACACCTAAAACATGCTATCCTTGTTTTATTTATTGCATATGACAGAGGTGGCAATTTTTAATGTCAAAAATGTAATATATTTGTGAACTGTAACGCAGTTCTGTTGACATTTGAATTTACGTTCGTAAATTTAATTCAACTCAAAATATGCAACTGGTTTGAAAAAAAATGGAACTTAAAACTTTACTAAATATGATTTGATTATATTCAGTATTATGCCACCAAGATTATAAAAAATAATAGACTTGTAAACATTGAATACGACCACATTTACTTCAAAACTGACATCTAGCGGTGAGTAGCGATCACAATTATTTTGCCGAAATGGCAGGCAGAAACGGTTTGACTTTTGTGACTTTAGGCGTCTATCAGGGAACTAATAAAGTACGAATTTTACAAAAACCACCTCATAATCTCAGTTCAAAAGTGATTTTTTAGTTATTACTTTGTCGTGTAACGTAGATAAATAAACAAAACATCAACGTAGTTTTGGGAGCTCGAATAATTTTCCTTGTTTTTACATTTAAAAAGTTTAAGATGAAGTGCAAGGTGGCGAAATTCTTATCTGATCAAGAAGCCAGAAATCAAGGGGTAAGTAGATTTCGCTCATCGTATGAAGAATAGTTCCTTGAGACTATTTGTTGGTCATTTTGTATGTATAGGTAATTACGGGTTTTAGAAGATGTTAAAATAGGTGATATCGATGATATCTTCTTTTATAAAGGAAGAAACAGTGAAGTCAAAACTTCTAATAAATTTTTATCCTATATAATCTATACTAATATTAATAATTTATTACTAGTAGGTAACAGCTATCTGTTAACACTCTTAAACGTTATATTTTTTTGTGCACAGCGCCATCTGTACAAAATTATGTTTATTATTTCCATCAGTTCTGCATACTAATGATCACTAGTGTTGACATGCCTTCATAGATGGCGCTAAAACTTGCATTGTATTTTACGCCATCTGTGCCTTTAACTGTAAACTAGCTACAACTTATTACATATTAAAAGACTGTCTAAGTTATAACTAGATGGCGCTGTAATCAGACCATCCCAAAATAAACCGTGAGCAAAGGAAGTTGTAAGTAAACAAACATCACCTGATTGTGTTTGGTTTATCTCGGAACGGATCTCACCTCAGGAAGTTGATACTTTGTAAACAATACTTTCTATGACCTCTAGTTTCAAGTGTCATTCAACTTTTATTTGGGCAGTGAACTTGAACATTCTATCAACATAACAATTATTTTGACTGCACGTTACTTCCCATTGCTTTATTTATTTATTTTTTCCTTGTTTATATTAATATTATTGCATCAATTTTCCTCTATGGTGTTATACGCAGTTCTAAGTCAAGGTGATAAATAAAACAACGCTTTATTTCTTTCGACGAAAGGCAGCGTTGAATACTTGGCATATTGTTTCAGATATCATTTCCCATTTCCCTGAGTTGATTCGTACAACTTCCGCGGAAGTATTGATTGACAGTTCATTTGTTTCACATACTGTTTTTGTGTCGTGTAATGTTTGGTATCATTACTGCAATTTCTGTTTTACGACGAACTGATCTCGGAAATACATTTCTCATAGAATCGTTTATGTTGCAATTTGCAGTGTAATTGTGATAAAGGTAGGGGTAAAATAACAAATAAGACAATGTTTTGAGTAGTTTTGCATTTATTGGGTATGAGGAACCTTTCTGGTCAACATAAGCTACAATGGACTTTTGTTTACAGTATATTTACAATTTTCTGTATCATATAATATAGTTCATATTATCATATCTAGGTCTAGAGTAATGCTTCTAGGAGTAAATTACTGTATATTCACAATAATTATGAAGACCTAACAAAAATCGTCTATACAAATACATATTTAGTAGCGTTGTACAAAATACTACTCTATAGGTAAAATAGTCACACATCAGTCGCTGGGACACGCCTTCCTAACTTTGGCTTTTAAACAAACATCGGAGCCTGACTTTCACATGTTCCCACTACAAGCAGTCCAAACAGTCACCAGCCACTTTGTTCGCTTGTCTAATGTTAAACAATCAAGCTATATAAATACAGCGAATATTTAAATTATAACTTTAGATATACCTCTCGCGATAACATCTGATACCGACTGATACCGTCTTTACCGTCCTTCAAGGCAGACTACGGAATCGGTTCCTTAAATCACATTCTTTCGTTATATACATCGTTCCGACTCACAATTCTATTACAACTTGTACTATATACAAACAATTTTTAATTATTAAAAAAATACAATGTTAAATTACTATATACCTCCATTATCATAGGTTGGAATAAAAATAGTATATTTTTTCGGTTTCAGCGTGCAAAATTGACTAAAGCCAGCCATCGCACGAGGACATTCTCGCAACGATCTAATCTAAACGTTACACAACAACTGCGGTTATCATACATCCAAAATACAAACATTTATATTTAATCGTAATATGTCATTAACAGTATAACAGTACCAACTAAAACAAAAGTGCACACCACTCATTCAGTACTTTGCTATCGACAGATCATTATTCTCGGCCCTACAGGAACACTTGCAATTTACTGCAACGTACTTTACATACAGAGAAACCTGATAAATAACTTAACATTACAATTAAAAAAATATATAGATAATAAATTAACACACAGTCCTTGTTCAATGCATAGGAATATCCCACTATTTCATTACATTTTATATTATTAACACACGTCTTACAGATACCTTAAATGGAATACATTACGTGGATAGAGATACCTAACGTTTAAATCAAATAAACAATATACACGGCGTACATCGAAACACTAACGACTCGTTGCTGAGATGCGTAGCAAAAGCATGGCAGTTAGCACGAAATTCTGCACCCTAAATATGAATAACAGAAAAATATATATCTATGAATCCGAAGCATAATGTCGAAGGCTTTAGCCTGGAGCTGAGCACCACCCGGCCGGGGGTGGCGCAGGCTCGTGCGTGCGCGTACGGCGCTACACTAACTAGACACTTGTGTGATTTATACGAGGGCGGCGAGACGCGCCGGCGCGGGGCGTGCGCGCTGCATCCCTCGGCGCTCGACCGGTGTACTTAACACTCGTTCCTTGTTAACCTACGAATTAACATAGCACAGCCATAGTGACGTCCGTGTGGCGGTGGCGGGGTCGCGCGCCGAGGGCGAGGCCGAGGGCGGCCGGGGCCGGCGGGGGCCGGCGGGCGAGTTCAGCGGCGCCGGACCGCCGGCCTACGACACCGGCGGCTGAGGGCCCTGTGGCGCCGCCGGCGGCTTCGTGCCCGCCGCCGCTGGCAGCTGCGCCAGTGTATCCTGGCTCGCGTGCGCGCGCAGGTATGTGTTCTCCACCTCTAACTGGTTGATCCTCTCCATCAGTTCGGCGATGCGCTCTTTGAGTACTTCCACTTCCTCGCGCACCGCGAACATCAAGTGGCTCTTAACCAGATCCTGAAACAACGAAAAATATTCACGTTACTCACTTGCTCAATGCGTAGGTTCACATTTCTTATCACCTTATCAGAATATGTAAGTCTTGCCAAAACGTAACAAATTCACAAGAGCAGGCACCAACAATTAATAAGAAAATTATAACGCACGATTGTATTTTATATTGAAAACCGGACGCAATGTTCTGACAAAAAGGCAGTAAAATTTTTAAAATGAAATGAACAAAGTGTTTTGAAATAATAAATAAAACGTACTTTTGGATTAGGCACGACCACGTAACAGGTGTCTTTTTGTCCTTTCTGTCTGATTTCGTACAGACAGCCATCTTTAGGTTTTTGCAAAACGTCGATCATGTTTGAAGCGAGTGGTAAACAAGTTTTCAGGGTCACTGAATGTACAAGCGTCGCCGGCGACGACTGAAACTCGACTGACGATAACGTTAACTCGGACAACTCGTGCGACGAAGTGGCGCTCGCGAGTCCTACCAGGCGACTGATGGTCTGCGCGCGCGCTCGCCCTATTTAAAATGGCGGCGAACACGTCATCACGCCACGCCAGCCGACCGTGCACCCTGAACTCAACTCAACTCAACCTACATTGATATCATCGACGAAGCCCTTATTTTTCTTGATTTATATCACCGAACTAATAAAAATACTCAGAAATAGCAACTTTACCACGTTCCAATACACAACTAGCTATTTTAATGAACACTTTACCGTCGCACTGCACGCGATCGACTGTCATCAAGATAAATCACCTGCAATGGTACTTCTAAGCAATTAAATACTAAGTTATGAAAACAATAATTGCGATCGCTAGAAGTATGCGGATATGTACAAAGTTATTGACGTCTAGTCAGTTATAAATTGCAGCAAATAAAAAGTCTTCCACGACAGTACAGCATGCATTTCAATTGAGTGGTTATAAATAGATTGAATAAGCGCCACGTCGCTAATAATGTTGCTAAACTTGAGAAACAACTAAATAAAGAAGATCGTACTGCTAGAGCAAATTCACATACAGAGACTAAACAAGGCGTGTTGCTAAACGAAGATTTGTATGCATATGTACTTAGATGTTTACGACAACGCTTGCAGCCCACTGTTTACACGAGCCAATTAAGCTTCATTGGAAAATTTTCGCCTTTAATAAGGAGCCTCAAATAGACGGTCGACAAAAATAAAAACATTAAACTGTGTCGGTATGTAACTAATTACCAAGTGTCGCTTTAATACAAGGTTGCATAACAGTTTAAACTGACAAAAACAAAATAATCTTATATTCAATTTCATGGGCTGTTTGTGATACACATGAGGACGTTTAAAACGTTTTAGTAAAAAGAAAATAGGTGAGTTGCGATATTATAAAAAATACTGCTTAAGATTGTACGATAATAAATGTAACAGAGTATGAGAATGCGGATAATGGAGCAAACGAGTATGCAAGCGTCATACATTGCTTAGACAATAAATAATCTTGGTTCTTACATGTTAACATTAGAACGCTCTATCTCAACATTATTTATAACGTTATAATTAAAGCAACAGCAATGTTACAAATACTTGACATTATCGTCAACGATTCCATAATAGCCTCCTTGGCTTGGAAAGAACAAGCATTACATTGTAAGAATATTTCTTTAGAATCAGCACAAAGATCATTTACAGATGCCGATAAAACATTCTATTTTATATCAGAGTTATTTTTAACTGCTCGTCAAACTGTCAGTATAGAGACTCCGATTTCCTAGTTATCTGAGATTCCATTCCGCATGGCAGACAGATATGACGGCAATAAACATTTATAGGCCATCTTACGAAATTGTATATTACAGAATATATTTTGTATCACGAAAAACATTGGAGATATATTTATGCCGACGCCTACGAGAACGGACGGGGAAAACAATTTTACCGAGATCAATGTTCCTGTGATTCTGTGTTTTTTGGTGAGTCAAGATATGCACATAGGCTGAATGTGCGGCTAAATGTGGTCTGCCGTGAGTGGTTTTCTGTTAGGATATAATTAGAACAGGATATAAATAGAAGTCTTGATGAGATCTTATTCAGTGCATGCTGGTCGCGTGGGTGTCGCGACCTTCAATTAGAAGAATCTGTGTGCTGAAATTACACCGGTCTGTGCCGGATCTCGTTAGACAATATTGAGACTCGCGTCAGTGCCGGATTGATGGGGCGCCAATGTACTCATCGCTACAATATATTGGCATTCAATTGAGAACGAATTCGCGAGAAACTAGAAAATTTGTGTTAATTAAAACAACAGGAAAAAAGGTGATTAGAGGCAGTTGTAGTCGTTAACACCTCGAATGCTAAGTAAAACACCACTTATCTCTTAACATTTTTATGTCAGTAGGTGAAATAGATAAAGGTGGTGAAAAGCAAACGCGCAAATTAGGTAAGATTGTATTATGTGCATAAAAACAAAAGATAGTGGAAGATTGAACGTAATATGTTATTGGAAAGAAAGTGATGGCAGCAAATGAAGCAGACTCGTAAAGAGTGCAGTGAACTTTTTGCGCAGTGGCGCACCGAATACATCGGCCGATGATATAACCAGTCCAAGGGCATACGTTAAAACCTGTCGCATTGTTTTTAATTATAACCGGACGGTACCAGTAACGTGCCCACTTAACTCGCGATAGAATTAGTTACGACCCGAGCTAACTACCTTGGCTTCTGATTAATTTAATCTCATTTGCGTAATGACAATAACGTTCAAAGTTATTTATATATATTTTTTAGAGGATAATCAAAAGCCGCGAGTAATAAACACATAATCGAAGATTAACGTTTATCAATAACAATGATATCTTGTAATCCTATTTATTTATACATCCGGCTATTAGCGGCACTTACGTAAACGTTAAAGTTTATCATCCAACAACGGACGATTATCAAAATACGAAAACAAAAAAAGAACTATGCAAAGGCAAAAAGGTGGGCAAACAGGTTTGTGTCGAACACGTAAACAGTTGAAACAGACGAGTTTATTTTAATTGTATTAGTGACATCATCTCTATTATAAAACGGGCTGTTTTGTATACACATGTGCGGTGGAACTGAGCGCCAAAACAACACAACACAGTTGAACGTAGCCACAATAGTAACGATCCTAGCGATAGATACGGGCATGTTTACGACCTGTATTATACTAATATGTGCATGAACTGTATTTGGGTTTTAATAGAGCGTTTGAGTGCATGTGGGTGCAAACTAGCTAGCTGTTTATTAAATAACTGTTCCATATATCGTGTAGTTATTAGACTAGGAGCTTACAGAGACTAAACATTGTGGGGACCGGTCGTACGATTAATGTAAACAGTTCTAATGAACTCTTTGCTCTCAAACACTTCTTATTTATCATAATCATCTGGTATGTTCCACACGTTAACGATTATAAAATTTGCCTTGCAGACGCTAACGACATATTTATTGCATCTCAATTCTAGAGTATCAACACGGTACGTTTACTGACATAACATGTAAATGTAGGTGATAGCAATATAAACACAGATAGTGGTATGAAATGAGTATTAAGTAATCAAATGTTTGATAACGTTGATTCTAAGAATCATATTACTGTTTGAATGGTGAAACTCTAGAACGGTTTGAATTCAAAATGAAAATATCTTATGTCAGGAGTATAAAATTATCACCGGCTCGTGGAAGTCAGTAATTCATTAATATCAGGGGCCGAAACAAGTTCCATGGTCGAAAATACTGATTTTACTGACCAAAAATTCAAAAATACTGACCAAATACTGACCATTTCCAAACCGTTTTTTTGGGTGAATGGTGTGAAATATAAAGCCAATGAAATATAAACCATCCCCATAGCCAACCAGCACCGCATTTTTATTGTGTTAAATGTCCAATAGACTCCAATAAACTCCGTTGAACACCAAAAACTCTAATAAACTTTCCGTCTTACGAATTTTCGATCAGGTCTTACGAATTTTCGATCAGCTCTTACGAATTTTCGATCAGATTTTACGAATTTTCGATCAGGTCTTACGAATTTTCGATCAGCTCTTACGAATTTTCGATCAGATTTTACGAATTTTCGATCAGGTCTTACGAATTTTCGATCAGGTCTTACGAATTTTCGATCAGCTCTTACGAATTTTCGATCAGATTTTACGAATTTTCGATCAGGTCTTACGGATTTTCGATCAGTTCTTACGAATTTTCGATCAGATTTTACGAATTTTCGATCAGTTCTTACGAATTTTCGATCAGAGTTTACGAATTTTCGATCAGGTCTTACGAATTTTCGATCAGGTCTTACGAGTTTTTGATCAGGTCGCGTGTCCCTGAATCCTGACGCGAGTTGAGAAGTTTTTACCCATCCCAAAAAAAAGTGCACAACACCGCTAAAGAAGTTTTCACTTCAAAAATGCTGATTTAAAAAAATAGTAAATTTTAGTTTGCTATTTTTTGAAGTCATGTGGTGTTTCAATATTTACGTAGATCATCCACATAATATAGAGTATCCAAAGCAGCCCTCAGATATAATTAGGTACTGGACAAATCGAGAATGTATGATTGGCCAACAGCAAAGGAAAACCAAAACAAAAATTGAGTTTGGAAAAATACTGACAATACTGACCGATTTTTAAAAATACTGACTTTTACTGACCAGGTCCAAAAATACTGACTTCTACTGACTTTACTGACCTGTTTCGGCCCCTGTAATATGCATTAACTTGCAAAACGGGTTACCGATTTTCCAAAGAGCATTCGTAAAAGTGGTCGAGCGAGCATAATTCTCCACACATGGTTCACTTTAGGTTTTCACCTCTCCCTACTAACGTATTCAAGCGCTTTCCTAATGAAATGAAGGGAAACACAACAACACTTTGTTTGCGATAGTCTTTAACATTTGTTTTGTAATTCAAACAGACTCTAACGCTATGAAGATGTTTCTACTTGTTTACATTTCTCTGGTGAAATGTAATGGTTCCTTTTATTTTGAAACCACGCGACTAGTATTGATAAAAACGAAAATAATATGTAATACATATAATTGTGGTATGTTTTGTGCAAATACCAGTTACGGTGAACAACAATACCGGAATAACAATGGTGTATTTGTCGTTCGAAACTAAATTTAGAATAATTGCGACTCAGAAATTCAAGTACTGCGAATAGAAAAAGGCGAATAATCAGCGAAGTTATTTGAAAAACATTTGTTTAAATATTCTTAAGATCGTATATTATTTGTTTGGTGAAACATCGCGTTATACAACATATATACGATATTTACACAGTTGGAAACAATGGTCTATTAATATTCATGACACAATTCAAATAAGTGTATTTGTTTACTATCGATATGTGTAACTATATTCCTTGTTTTATTAGCCCGTGTTTAGTGTTGATATCTTATCTATATTGCGTGCAATTTCCGATGTGCAGCTAATTACATTAATTGCTTTCTTACCTCTTAATTGGTTACGTAATATAATGAATATTGTTCGATAATCAACATGGTACTACACCATCCTTGACCTGTGTTCTTTCAGTCCAGACGTCGTTATCGATTTCCTTATGGAATTTTAAAGGAGAACGGCAGGTTTGTATGAAGAATTCGTACAGCTTATAAAATGTCATGTTTAGGTTTACTTTTTGTTTAAATTGGTAGCTAATATGATAGACAAGCTTATTTTAAAATTATTATATTTTTAAAAGTTGGGAGGTAAAAGTTATGTCCATTTTAAGAAGCCCCGATAGTTCGCTAAATTGCTCAGATGCTGTCAAAACCACAATCCAAAACAACAGCAAATTAGCGGATGCGTAGACGTCAGAGTAACAGTGACGTCTCATGAGATTTTCTTTTTCTTTATTTGTCAACAAATATAAGCAATAGACCAAAAATTATTATTTAAATAAACAAATACTTTCTAATTAATCCGGACTTCTAAAAATAATACTCCCAAATAAAAATAGTTGACTTAGTCCCCTTAATAAGTGGTACAAATTCTGTTACGAAACAACACAAACTTTAAGCTGTACGAAATCTGCCGATCTCCTTTATAAAATAATTCCAATGTGTATGTTTTAATGTAAACACGTATTGACGTAGCATGTTTTATCGCGTTGATAAGTTATAACAAACAAGTGAAAATTGTTCCGTAGCGGTCAAACGAGCTCGTAATCAAGCCTGGTCGTTTGACCCCTCTGAGGTGATGTCATTGCAATACTCATCCCGTACGTTTATATCGAAGAAAAATAAACATCATATTTATAAATAAAAGGTAACATCAATAACATGAATAATACCAACCGGAAAATATATTTAAACCTGTTTGGATAACTTATAGCCCGAGAGTCTCGTAAAGCTTAAAAATAATGTTCACAAAATCTAATCTATAAAAAGCAACTCTTCTGCAAATTGAATGTTAAGATATAAAAACTGTTCAATGTTTACATTTTTAGATATAAAAAATCCTGATCAACACGCCAAGTAACAAACAGCAGATGTTAGTAACATTCGGAGGGTATTTTGAGCAAAACATGTTTATCAAAATGTTTGCAATCTGTTTAGCGTTTATCTACTAACATTGTATGATACGATATAAACGATAGATTGTTAAAGCTGGTAGATTTCCAAAGATTTCATATTTTTCCAATACACAGATAATGCTTTAACATCGAGGTGTAAACAATAACAGATTAACAATATAAAGCTACGTAAACAAGGTTGCTAATTTCGATAACACATTTCCAAAAATATTGCATGTCATTCGTTTTGTATCTTTGGCGCATAAAATGAAAAGAGTAATATTTTTCACTATACTTGGCTCTAGGAGCAGTTTCAGTCTCAGATTCAAATGTCTAAGCCATTTGGCAAATGGATACCAAAATAATAATGTTTGTGCTCTTGATAAATCTAGCGCTAGTGTAGTTAAACTTTGTGTGAAAGGTCAGGAAGTCGGTAATACAGCTTGTGCGTGACGATCAAGATTGGTAGCAAATCACAAGAGTGAGTGGTGACTTGGTGACAAGCATCCGTCAACAAATACGAGCGCAGACGCACATCGAGCCGCGGACGCGATGCGACAACGGCTTCATTACCGGGAGCAGGTTTATTTTCCAAGAAAACTTTTCTAGCGTTTCCTGGGTTCGTGATGCGATTCCGATCTGGCGCGTGCTCTCTCGGAGCCGCTCTTAGTTGCAAATTACTCGACGCTGGTTCACGTTATTGTCGGCACGCGACCGAATCGTGTGACCTCCTGACGTCTCCGGGTCTTTATCCAGTTGGTGGGCGTACACGAATCGGCCGCATAATCAAGGGAGCACGTGTCTCTCCAGCTCCGCGCCGGTGCCAGCTTTCCTTCCGTGTCTATTCTCGGCCGGCCGAGTCCCGTCGGGTCACGTTTGGCTCATGCAAATCACGTATACAACGAGGGAATTAGCATACGCTGGTGCTTGAAGCAAATAAAAATTTCCACACGCACCTCTGAACAAATAAACACCGTCTTCATAATACTTGCTAATGACATCTTGGAAACACGACAAAAACTAACGGGGCGGTGTGCTGGTATATCACACGACGGCACAAAAAGTTGGTCGCGTCAATCATCACAGAGAAACTTAAAAGAGTAAAATGAATGTAAACGCTTGACCAGAATCAAAGAAATTTATGTTTGAACAGATGCGTGAAACCGGGTCAGTGGTGTAAGCTATGGCTGCTACACATCAATATGACTGTACGCGTAAACATATCTAGTAGGGTGACGTAACGTTAGGCGTAGATATTACGAAAACCAGCGAGAACCAGTGTACCACAGAATCCGAAATTATATACAATCTGCAGGTGTACATTCATCGTGCGCCATGTAAGATGGCGTTCTTCAAGGTGGACCGGTTTAAATACTGGTCGTACCACGTCTGCTTGACGGTTGAGATGTTAATATACTACTGTACCACTATACAACTATACATTATGCACAATACATTGTTGCTGAAATATAATACGAGTATGAACATTTAATTATTGTATACCTCCGATAATTTCTATTGTACTAATACAATAACAAATAAATAATAATCAGGAATTATGTAAACTCAATTTAATCAAAGTGATTGCGAAAGGAAAAGTACGTGATATTTTGTCAGATCTGAAAGACACGTTATTAAGAAATGTTTCACGATTTACGTTAGATAGGGTTGATAAATAACACCAAAATAATATATACAGCGTCGAGTAATAATAATCTATAGATTATCTGAGTGAACACGTGGTATGAACGTATGATTATTGAAAAACAAATCGATAAAAAGTTGTTCGACCGCACTAAATTTAGACTAGTACGAACCGGAATAAGTAAGAGGCTATAAAGTAATAAGTGGTTATCGGCAACAAAGCCGTCCTCGATGTAAATAATATTCTAAGCAATATATTCGTGCGCGATAACGACATCAAAGACATATATAGGAGTCAGGAGTAAGGAGAACATCGCGAGCGTGTTGTGGGGAGTGATAAAAATACTATGATGCGATGGTAGTGAGCATTAGGGCTGGATTGGGGTCAATCGCTTGAGGCCATCTGCGTCGGCTAATTATAGACGATGTGAGACGCGTCCAATAGTGCACGACGATGAATCTCAATTGCGATCGCAGATGTACTTGGAAGTAGTGAAATCTGTTGCAAATGTTGTGCCCACTCGGTCACTGATTGCATTATAAAAGTAGAGGAAGAGTCTCGAACAAAAATAAACCTACTAACACAACAGAAGAATAATGCTATCGATGGTATTAGTGGGACTGAGATACGCATTGTCATGTTGTGAAGTGACTATTATGTAAGTTACACAAAATGTAGGACGTAATATTCGGAAGGCAGGAAACAAAAGGTTGCATTGTCTTGTAACCTACACCACAATGAAACCGACGCAGATGACTTGACAACATCATGGCGGTTTTAGGAGGCTAGAAATAATTGAGACCTCTGACATTGTATCAACTAGTTTATAAGACTAGGACGTGTCAACTTTATGTAGGCACCACATCCAATTCATAAAACGACATAAAATATGGTCTCATGGTGTAATACGCTGCGGGGCAGAACGGGACGCGTTTCCTGGCCATTAAAAAAGGGAAGTCATTAGTGATTCAAATGGTGACTCCGATCTAATAACGGTGTTATGCAGCTCAACCATTGCTATTATAAACACGGATAAACTCTCGGGAGATTGCATCTTTACGCAACTGCTGCGTGAAACGGAATAGTAATGGCACCTATTCAGTGTGTAACGTGAAAAACGATGATCATTTCAAAATTCCTTCAATATTATACGCAATGTGAGTTTATCGTCATTACGTCGAACGCGATATCGGTCAATGGTTCTATCGACCGATATTTCTCGGAAGTTTTCGTTCAAGGAGAATGATTTATTGCATAAAATATTTATTCGATATATCATCATCGTTCTATGCAGGTCTCTATTTGCAGAATGATCAAGAAGAAATAACTTTTAATTATACCAACTATCATAATATTAGAATTTGTGAGTTCATTGACTTGCAGGCTTTACGATGACAAGCTGATATCAGTAGTTGTGCTTTTTTTTTCGTATGTAATAGATAAAGGAATATGAAAGTTATCGCACATTCGTGCCGTGGCTGGTCACGCGTGGTGTTTATCTGAATGCGGCGATTTACTGTTGAAAAGGGCCGCGGCGTCATCAAAGCCGGTTATAAAATGTTCTACGAATTACTAGGGTTGAGAGCATGCGGAACTAGCGCGGCCGACTGACACGGCACTTGCTGGATATCTTGGATTGCTACGCGACGTCTCGTAAAAAGTAATGATCGTCAGCGTCAGATGGATTTCTAGCGACAAGCACTAAATACTAAGAAAGGAATGATAATTGGAACATACTAATGGTTTTTTGAACGGCACTTATGCTTCACGACCGCGTCTTTATTAATAAAAATCGGAACATGGATAGCGTGGGAGACTCTTCTGCGACATTAATTTTGTATCGCTACTAATCGCATTAAGTCTCCTCGATCACCACTCTCAAGGCGATTAAGTTTCCCGTTTCCCTCGTAAAACGACAGTAATTCTAGAGGCGACTACCCGATAATTTCTGGTCCCAGTTTAGAAGAAGATTAAACAGTAACTAACTGGAAACAGGATGAAACTCTAGGAAACTAATAAGAATATTGTCAAAGAATGGACAACATCAACGAGCGCAGTAACTAAATAGTCCTTGGAAAAGTTAAGTAGACCTTCGAAGCTTTCTTTTAAAATTTAACTGAAATTCCACCAACATTAAATCGTTTAGCAGAATAATCTTTACTAGCTGACCCGCGCAACTTCGCTTGCGTTACATAAGCGTTAAAATTTTTCCCCGTTTTTGTAATAATGTAATATTTTTCACTGGTACTCTGCTCCTATTGGTAGTAGCGTGATGATATATAACCTATAACCTTCCTCGATAAATGGACTACCTAACACTGAAAGAATTTTTCAAATCGGACCAGTAGTTCCTGAGATTAGCGCGTTCAAACAAACAAACAAACAAACAAACAATCAAACAAACAAACAAACTCTTCAGCTTTATAATATTAGTATAGATAATAATATTGCGAATGTTCCGGAAGGATAAAAATTATCAGTCTATGGAGAGAAGAGGCAGGTTGACTGGGGTGGATTAATAGTTATGAAGAGAGATTAATGAATTCGCAACAAGTTTGACGATAAATAGGATCAAAAAGGATTAAAACGACTGGCCGTAATAGATGCATTTAGCACATCAAGGCATTATAATAATATATGCGATGAGACTCGTGGTCGGTGTTTTAATGATACGTTATTCAGTTTCCTTTATTAAAGTCAATTATGATAACTAGCGGCTAGTATAAAGGTGGATTTGGTTTAACAAGTCACGTAATCACTTTACCAACGAAGGCATTATTTGAATCATGCCGCGTTACAATCTGTGGAAATCATAGTAATATCACGAAAGGAAAATTTCTACGGTCGCGCCGTTTATGAGACCTTAGTGGATTAGCTGTGTTTGGTTAGATTTGTCATGGAGTCTTATCTAAAGCGTGTTAAGGGCAACATCTAGTTTCTAGTCTGATAACAGAATGCTTCAAGATCAACATTTGCAGGTGCAAAATGAGACTGCTCTTTGGAAAGTTAGAATTGTCGGTCAATATTTTAAAGACAGTAATTTACGAGCTGTAGAATGGTTTATAAATCTCATTGAAGCGTGTTTCACGAGTGGGGATTCGCGAGGGGTCACTGGTACATCAATAATAAGGTGAACGAATAAAAAGTAGTCGCGATAAGTGAACCGGTTCTAGTGACAGGTGCGTTTGCATTAGTGCAATCACGTTTTTGCTACATATGGGCTTAGGGAGTGCCGAGAGAATATCTTGTTGCTATCGAAGTTTTTCGCGATGACGGAATAAAATACATTCGCGTTTTCTATTTGTATTGTAGAAAATAACACGGACCTGCTGTAAAATATCTGGTGCCTGTTTGTTAGCAGTATTATAGAGTAAAAAAGGCATTTAAAGGGGGTCCAGCATTATTCAAGAGCAAATTTTAATGTACTATTATTACGAAACCCTTGTCAGTATTGGGCACGCTTAGATAATAATTTCAAAATATATTTAGGTACTCACCATAGCTTGCTCGATCTTATTGTCGATGGCCACCGCGCTTGTGCCCGATGCGCTGTAACAAAAATAATGCAATAAATAAACAAGTTTTTGTAACGTTACCAAGTATTTTTGTACAACAAGTTCAAGATTCCTTTGTAACAATTAATATCACAAAGAATATACGTTCAAAATTTGATAGACTGAAATATAAATGTGACTAATTGAATCATCGAAAGGAAAATTTGCTAATTGTTTAAAACAAAGAAGTATGTAGGTAAATTAGTCATAGTTTTAAGTAGTACGGCGCCGTTTAACGCTTACACAAACGTTTTTTTACAAGAATACGCATTGAATAAATATGCATATTGTAGAATATTGCATTTATTAGTCACAACATAATAAAATAGAGTAATCGACAAGGTTTCGGGATGCGGAAATCCAATACCATAATCGTGTAAGCATAATTCATTCACGCACGGATGCGCGCCCGTCCTGGCAAATACATGAATTTGCGCGAATAATGCGTACGTTTACATTTCCCATGTAACTGGGGGTTTCCGCAATATTATCGATTCGATATACGTTCGACGCCTTTGTCTCCACCTAAACCAAATTAGCACGGAGATTTATCGTTTACGTAAAAGTCAACTCTATTATATTATCGCCGTATTGGAATGCGAATATAAGTTGTGTTATCGAAACGCTTCCACGTTTTTAGAATGCTACAACAAATGTTCCGCGAAAAACAACCGCGGACGTTTGCAAGCGCATATTGGTGCAATCGTGAAGGTGGCGCAAGGGCGCACGATCGCTTAGAAAGATAATGCACATTCAATATGTAATTATTATCGCTGTAATAAATAAGTACGGGCCGGTAATTTTGAGAAAAGCTACCGTCGGTTGCACTGCGGATGATTACGCTAACGCCGAGCGCTGTGGATAAATATTGCAAAAGCTGCCTGCTGAACTGATCGGTATTTGTAACAACAATAGGGAACAATGGAAGACTAAATTCTGGCGTGGTTTGTTGTACGTACCCTTTATGCTTCGCTTTAGTTATGTGGAAATTATAACAAGCTTGTGTGTATAATTAACGAGATGGTAACGTAGAGCGACGTTATAAACAGCCAGTCTATCTATTGTGGATAAAAATGAAGAAATACGTCTTCGTTGGCCAGATGTGGACACTTGACCTAGAAACCTCTATTGATCCGTTCAGACAGCCGGCCGCCGAGCCAGATTCGAGAAAAAGAACTTAATTTAAAACGATGTAACGTTACAAGTCAGCGAACCATCGTCGAGGTCTAAAACCTCTCGTAGGTAACTGTAAATGCGAAATTGCATTTGAAACATAATTTTGTCATTACGGTGCAATCATTAGCGCAAATTGTACGGTCAACAGCAAAACAATGGTGCGTTGCATTCAGCAACGTGTCACGAGGAGTGCACGCGGCCGGCTCCACGTGCAGCGCGAGAATGACGACACACTCTACTTAGCAACTGGAGAGATACCATTACTACCCACGATTGCCGGACTTACCCATTATGATCCAATCTCGCTGGTGTAATCGTCCGGTAGCTAGTATGTAGCACGACGTACGACTGCGTACTTGACTTTCTCCGACGGATTCCGTGTCGCGTCAACGAGGTGAACAACACAACGCTAAAGTTGAAGCCATTCGACCGTTGAGGACCGCGTCGCGGATCGATTTCGACCGGTTCGCCACCGAGCTCTCCGATATAAAACAACGGCCGTGGACCACATGACCACCACCGCAACAATGGACGGTCAGCCCATTAACGTTCGCGATCTGTGCTCAACCCGCTGAGCCGGCTTTTACGCCTCCTAACCAATAATTATGTAAATGTCAACTGATTCGGAGATAGTGTTTGAAAGTCTAATCTAATACCAAGTGTTGACATATTATAACAAAAAATGTGCTTTCTCTAGGCGGAACTCTGCAAAAACAAGTTTTAGTATGCTGAGTGATTACGCAAGTTTGGTAGTTGACAAAATTGCAAACCGCCAGCGTAGAGGTGCATGAAAAAGTTGAAACATAAGACAGCGAAACCTGAGAAGCGGAGAAAGTATCTTGCGAAGGTGACGACATTTCTTTGTGAAGACCACTGCTAAACGATGATAATTATAATTTTAAACAGAGCTCAACTCATTTTATTCATGTAAGCATTTGAGATTTATTGATTCCCACGTAAAATCATTGCTATTCTTGCATTGTGGTTGATGTTGGCTATTAGACTTTCACGCTACATATGTGCAAGAAAATGTTGCCAAATATAACTTAAGTGGTGGGCTTTGTACGTGTCCGTCAACAAAGCGAACCTGGCAACCAAGCGTCGTGCGACATATTCACACGAGAGTCACCAAGAAAAAATAGAATTTGAAGCCAAGAGGATACCAAAAAAGTGTTTGGTTAAAACTCTGAGCGTGCTTATCGTAAATGGTGAAACTGGATACACTATACTAACATGAGTGGTTAAACAGAACTTAAATGAAAATGTGTTTAAAAAGATGTTAAGTAAATAGAAGAGGCAAACAAAGAGATAAACGTTTTGTCACCACGCACGTGCGTGTTTGCGCTTGCGTAGATCACACTCAACTCTACTGCACTCTAAACATGCCGAACAAAGACCCGGCGAGCTTGTCAGACTTCCATGAGGGACAAAGATCTTTCAAGACTTTCATTAAACTGAGCAAAAACAATAATACCTTTTTATTTATGATATGATCTAAAATAACATCTGCCTCTTTCATCGGTTGTTCATGTTTAGTGAATTATCACAAAACTGGTTTAATGGAAATGTTTTGTTAAAATACATCAGATTCGTATTTACGAGTCAATGTAGGCGAACGACAAAGTTAAGTAAGAATTCGTTTAAATGTATTTACATCAGTTGCCGATGGCCCGATGGAAAATACGCACTGATGTTAAATTATTCATAGCCGATCACAATACTGCGGTGCCTGAATATGATCTAGATTACCATATCGGGTACAATATAATACTTGGGTTCTAGAAGATAGTAGAACAAAGATAAGAGATCGCTTCAATGCATAGTAAGAAGTGCAACATGTCTGCTATCACGTATTCACAAAAGCAATTAGCAGACGCCTAGGAACACATCGGTACGATAACAGTATCAAAATAAAGGTATAGCTAATACGATGAATCATGATGTATCAAACAATTGCGCTGTAGTAATCGACACAACAACAATACCGGCTAGAAAACAAAGGTCACTGAAGAAATTATGCGAGTCGCATGAAAATTTAATGTGTTAGTCATGAAAACGAACACTTAAAGCGCGCATTGTTTGTTCACTGCCGGCATTCATCTGATAGCATTCAATTAGTTTAAACTGTTGACTATTCGAAACGACTTCATTGATTCGTATCGCTTGGCTAGGCAAAACGTTTATTAAGTGATCATTATTATTCAGGATAGGCAGTCGTTTCGGTCGCGGATTTTGAACAGTTGCTAGTTGTGTTAATAAGGGATTATCAGCATTATCGTAGAGCTGCAGTGTGTTGGTGTATTGTTATCGTGTGGCGAGGCGAGTGCGCACGCACAAGGTCATTGAAGGGAAATCGTTGGGTGTCGTGTCGACACGGCTGGCGCCACCGGCTCACAAGCATTACATCTTGTAGCCGTGTTTCATAACGCATTCGCGGTTCCTTTCAATTAGCCCAAAGAATAAGCGACGGTATGAATTCAATTGAGCAAATTGTTGGCTGTGTAGACGATAGACGTTCATGATTGTAGTTGATTATAGAGGAAGTTTAAACGTTTTTTTGTGAAACATACGCTGTCGAAATTCAGCCATAAACCTATATCACGTGAAGTTATAAAGCCATGTTCAGTTCACGTGTCGCTCATAAAACAGACCTGAATTCTAATATCAATTGGACATAAAGGAAATTAGTGGGACACCGGGGGAATATTATGGTGGTCGTCAGTACTCGTCACGCGAAACGGTCACGCCACAGTGATTTCCCTCAGATTTCATAAAGCACCACCGCCGTTGTGAATGACTTAATCAAAATATTAGCACCTTGACCTAACAATACAATAATCCAATCAAAAAACCTCATTATGAAACGGCACTGGATCGAAAACTATAATACAAATATGTAGTAATAAATAAATTTATGCTTTATACGAATGGCTGGTTACGACCGTGAAAAGATAGATTAGTCATACGAAGATCCTGGTGGCAACTAAAAATAATATGTGAATGAATTGGAGTTGAATGGTTCTATAGTCGTTTGGATGTCAACTATGCAATAAATTCACTAAATATCAATAAAAATTCAAAGGACGCGAGGTTGAATTTAGCGATAAAGCGGACCTAGACCTCTAGAATAATGGTGGTTAGTGCAACGGATCGATACAGCAGTCAGACGATAGAGACACCTAAGTTCAATAGGCGGCGCTGACGTCAGGCGCAACGGTTTGTCTGGCTGCAGCCGGCCACGTTGCCATGGAACCTTCACCGACTTACCGGCTCGGTAATTAGCTGAGCACTGTGAGAACCTTCACACCACCGTCACTCGGACAGATCGACAGTAAACACTACGGGCCCGCAATGCGTCAGCTTATCATTATAACACATTGCGGGCAAAACGATAAATCAAACAGTACTCACACGGGATAGAAGTAGTCTATGTACTTGACGACGACTTCTCTCAGTAGATCTTGCTTGTTCATGATGGACGTATAGCTTCCACTTATAAGTTTTGTTTGCATGGTTTCCACTTCGCCTATCGATTTTACCGTCCGGGACCCTCGAGTCCCCGTCCTCGGATTTAACGGAGCCGTCTTTGTTGTTTTGTGCGTTGGAGAACGTTGTGCGTGCTGAGGTAGCAATGGTAAAAAAAATGTTTGACGGCGCGCGGGCAACCGGATCGACGCGTTGCGGCAAACTGGGACCGGGCCGGTCGCAGCGAGGCGGGGCGGGCGGGGGAGGGGATCGGAGCAAGTGGCGCGCGCACGACTCTACCTACTACGGGCTACGATGGCGCCTCGAAACACCAAGGCAACGCTTTTGCGACACACCCGTTGTACCTCAAAAACGAGAATAAATCTAACAGTCACCGCACCTCGAATTTAATGCTGAAGCTCATTCAAATTTAATCTATCGCGTAGGTTCAAGGCTAACAAGATTTGGTCAGTGCTTTTTGCGATTGTTCGAATTCCTAAAAATAAAACAAGTCGAATAGCCAATCGAGACTTATTTTTAATTACATAAAAATCCAAGCTTGAATTGCATTCGTTTTATTTTTATTAACATAACGAACAAAATACCCATAGACGTAAAAAATATGTAGAGTCCGTCAGAGAAAAAACTGAAGGTATGAAATGTTAAAAGTGCATAGCAGGGAGACTGAATGCATGAGCTAGTCATAAAACGAAGAGGCAGTCTCAACAAGGCATTATCAGTGAGACGGCTAGACGAGTGTCATCAAACAATTGCTACAGTCATTACTACTGGCGCTTCCGTGTATTGTTCTGTCGAGTTCAAGTTTCACGCAATGGGAGGACTAGGGAATGTTTCAAATTTATAATTACCTCAAAAATAAAACATGATAAGAAAAACCAACACCACAAACTTTGGACGAAATAGACCAAACCGACTTAATAACGCAGTAATATTTAGAAATGCTCGTACTGAAAATATGTCTAAACTGACTCCAATAGAAATATAGAAGAAACCTCAACAACATTGGTGAAAATTTGAGATTATTTCAATAGTGGAAAATAGAAAACAATATGTTCGATGCATTACAATGGGAATCCGACATGTTTTCAATCCGCGAAGTGGTAATTTGCATAAACCGAGAAGCATAACAACCTGTAACTACGACAAGTGGCTTGGCGAGGCTTCAAGGTGCATCATTATTATATCTTCTACAATAAACATACACACAAATGAATACACCACAATATTTTAGAACATTTGTCAACCTGACCAGAATTTATAATGTACTCGAATATTTTCGTATTATATTTCCATTAAGTCTACTTATAATTATGCATCAATTCGTTAACCAATAGCTCCATGTCTAGTAATAGTTACTATAAGATATTTTTTTTCTCATAATTTCACTTTGGTGGAAAATAATCAGTAATCATAAACCTTTTTACAGAAAATAATGTTTCTATGTCAATTCAAGATTTATATGTGGCTTTATTTTATTTTATTCATTTGCCTAATGTCTATATTAAATCGTCACTCAAACGACAACGTTCTTCAATAGTCATAGATCGAAATGTTTGGTAAAGTAGAGCCGCGCTGGCCGCAACATCTACGACCATATATTTCTCTGGAGAGAAATTTAAGGTGTTTGCTATTCCCAAAACCTGCCGGGGTGAATAGCTTTTCATATTTTGTAATAATAACTAATCTAATTATTCATACAAACATGCATTAATCACGCCGTTTTCCAATAGGGGTAGGCAGAGACCGAAGAACGCCGCTTAGTACGATTCTTACAATCTTCCCCTGCCTCATTCACATCCATACAACTTGCCATACAGGACCGCTGATTGCAAGTACAAATTATTTTCGTTTTCATTTAATTACTTAACTGTATATTTCACAATATCTCCTGTTACAATTAAGTCAACTAAAGTACCTGTATCACGTTGTTTGTTATGTGATACCATTGTTATTAACACAACGAGATGAATTAAATATTCATCATGCGACATATGACACGATATCCATTAACCTTGGCCGTCTGCGCTAATTGTATCTTAATTAGCAAAAAAATTGCCGGCAATATGAACGTGTGCGATGTATTGTTGGTCCATATTGTGACCATATGGTTTAGGTATCTATTATGTGCAACTTGGCACTATGGGGTATATTGTGTGTGAACGTGCATGCCTCATAAAATTCATCATGGGCTATATTTTGGCCATAAACCGCAATAGCGTCAAGTGTGACTTCATGTTCAAATTTGAAATGGAAGGTGAGTTATGAGCCCTGGTCACGGAACATGGCACGTGAAATTCATTGTTTTATTAAGAATTTATTTTAGTTTAAAGCGAAAATTGTTGACGCAAAAAGTTTTGTGGTTCTAAGTAACAAGTGAATGTTACGAGTGTATACCATACTAACATCCGCCCGCGACTTCGTCCGCGTGAAAAGGTTTCCCGTAGAAAAAAGTGTCCTATGGGTGAATTTCGATTAATCTGTCGAAAAACTAAGAACATACAATACAAACTTTCATCCCCTTTTTTATCCCCTTAGGGGTGAAATTTTTTAAAACCCCTTGTTAGCGGATGCCTACGTCATAACATCTACTTGCATGCCAAATTTCAGTTTCTTTCAAAAGTTTGAACTGAGCATTAATATGGTATATATTTTCATCTTCGGTTGTGTCATTTCATATCATATCAAAATCACACAAAACCACTTATAATGACTATGTTGATTGGCATTTCCGCATAACTCAAGTTAATGATTCACCAATCGTACGACTTAATTTAATATAATCTCCAGTCGTTAAATATAATTAACAACAAAAAATAACGAAATAATTGATAACGACGAAAGCACAGTGATTAAAATTAAAACTAAATCGAGACATGTAAAAAACAAAGCCGTTCATCGCCTCTGGCCTTTCAATAAAATATTAAGTTATAATAAATTTTAAATCGAGCTCATTACATTGAACGTTTTTTTTAGATCTCATCTACATATTTCGTTATTATAATAATTATAAGCGTTAATTTATACTGTTACTCTGCATTATGTTAAAGATTTGTTATCTTAGAATTTTAATGTAAACGAGTTTATAAATTTTTAAATGCATCGCAATTATTCATAAGTTCTTTGTATTTTGTAAGGTAGCGCAATATATTTCGGTAATTCTGATTATAAATGAAAGACTGAATCAAAACAATGTATTGGCCAAGAGCATACTAAAAGATATAAATATTGCACTTAACCCGGATATCAGTAAAGGAATTCAAAACGATCAATCAAAAATAGATGGCATCTCAAACATGACACTGAAAGAAGATATAACTGGCGATTTGTGGAAATGTGATAAACGTAGAAAAGATAATTCAGATAAACGGTCCTTTAAAGAACATCGTATGAGATAAATTACCCGTTTTAAAATCAAGATACACACACAATACACATAAGGAAAACAACACGAAGCTCATTTATATTGACAACGTTCTAGAACTTACAGTACACGCAACAAAGGTTTTAAATAAAGGTGAATCAATTACGTTACATCATAATGTTATTCATCTTAATCTCCTGACCTTTATATTGATACAAACCGAGTGGAAAATGACGGCATAGAAATACTCACTTATTATCCGTAAGTATAAAAAGTAAGCAAAACATCTAACGACTGTTGTAGCAATTTTTTACTCTACTTAATGTAATTATAACTAAGTAACCATTGTTTTATTGTTGGATTCTAAATAGACTAAGTGTAATTTATCATATGTAATGGCAGATTTTTTACCCTTATATCCTTTTTTGCGTTGTTAGTAGGTATCATAAGAAGTGAATGGACCTCTTCTTGAAGTTGTTTGTCTTCTAAATATTGTACTGTCATCGAAGTTGAGTACTCTCAAAGATTCAACAAAAAACAGTGTCTCACGAATTTAATATTTATTCGTGAACATTCCAGCAGCGATTACTCAAATCAATGTGTCATGTCTCATAGCTGAGGTCTGTTGCACTTGAAACCTTTTTACTCATGATAATGCAGAAAGAAATTCACTAAAGTGACTAGTTCCTGATTTCGTTCTTTATTGCCTTAATAGGCTACTAAGTCGTACAAATTGGAATTTCCGTTAGTTTCAAATGAATGGATGGTGCACTCAAGTTTGAACCGGAGTCCCTTAAGGATTTTCCCAGACAGAAACTCTTGTAGCATCATTCGTCGTCATTTAAAATATTATTGTATCCGCAATAGATATTATTTTATACCGGTAAACAGTAGCGAGATTGAATGAACACAAAGCGATAATTTTAAATCTTATCTGTCTATAATAAAGTTCATAGCGCACACAGTACACCATTAATCATTTAAATCGAATTCTTGACAGACAGAATGCAACGAAGTGTGTATTATTACAACATAATCAGAATAAGTGGTCATTATTTATTACGAAATCATGCAAAGATTGCAATCACTTGTAATGTCTGTATGGATTTTATATTTAGAAAGAAAGATAGATTATTTTAAGTACAAATTGATTACGATAGGTGATTGTATCCATGGACTGATACGTTCAAGGTTGCTGATACAAACTAATCTGTAGTTTGTATCGATGCCGGTAAACATTGGGACCTTCGTCTATTGTCGAAAATAACAGTTCGCAACTAATTCTGGAGTAGTCAGCTTCAAGGTTATTTATTCACATAATTGATAATGTTGATGTTCAAGAGCTTAACGTGATGAACAAGAAATGTGTGAGAGGAAACAACAGTGCGAATGATAGAAACAATCGCAAGATAATAATGATACGATAAGACAAGTTGCGATAAAATAGACAAATAATATAAGTGTTTACAACAGGATGTGCCGCTATTATGTAAGTGTTTGTGTGCAAAGGTTATCGTCTTAGCAAATGACAATTGAGAAGAAAAACAATCGAAGTGTAAATCAATTAAGAAGTTTTGAATGGGAAGCGTATCACTTACGAGCACCACGTGTTCCTGCGAGCGAAAGTCGATCGGGGTTGTTCGGTAGTGGTCGACTTCGACGTCGGTTGCGAGTCTATCGTTAGGTTGAGCTTGAAGCCCGCTATCGACTTGCGTCGCTTGGCGGCGAGAGCCCGGGACGCGAGATCCGAGTCATGCACCTGCTCAGGTGGGGAGGCGTGCGAGCATGTCCTCATGTGCGCCTGCGCGGTGGCCACCTGAAGCAGCTTCGTAGAGAGGCTGCGGCGGCCCAGGGCCTCGCACGTCGCGCACCGACCGTCCTCCATGAAGCTCCTCGTGCGTCCGACACGGCCACGGCGTGGACACTGAGCGCTTATTGTTTCCAGCGGACGTGGTGGCTTAACTGATGTCATCCGACGAGCGATACACGCGCGACCGTTCGCCTTCGTCGCACGAAATTCAAGACTCCTTCGGCACGGCCGGCGTATACGATCGATACTCGAGTGAAATATGTTTAATGCGATAATAAGAACGCGATAAGGTATACACGCGAATAAGTGTAATGACCTAGACGGTGTGGCATAGCACGGCTTCGGTACGGCCTCGGCGGGCGGCCGTGCGCGGGCGGCTCGGCGCATGCGACTGCGGTCACCACTACAAAGCACCCCCGCCGCCCGGCGTAATCCGAACGTTAACGAAGATATCGATATTTGCGGTGAATAATACCGCGATACGTGAGCATCGTATGATTTACATACGTCTACCACTCGCCCCGAGGTGTCATTCCGACATTCCTCTGGACACCGTCCAGGTGATCAGTATAAATAATTGGGGGTCATAGGATGCTTTTCCCCATAAATCGTACACAAGTCAGATTACCGTGATCGTTTTATAAATAATACCCGGAAAACGTTAATTTTAGTCAGACCACGCAAAACACAAGCACTGCTTACTCAGTTTGTGGAGGGTGAGATTTTAACAGTCTTGCGATATCTACAGTTTCCGCACGTTAACACACAATTTTAGAATATAATAGTCACTAGTAGTTCACAACTAAGGCGTAGAACACTTGTGAGTATTACCTCATGGTACTCAGGTAAGAAGGCTGAAGTTCTGATATAATGACATGTGGGTGCCTGGCCAAAAATCAATGCCAACAGTTGCAGGTGTCCGATGTAATTTATATATTAGGATGAAGCTTCTCGATCGCGAGAGAGATTAGTCCCTATGAACGTGCACTTAGTAGAATTCAGACCAGTAATTCAGCACAAGGCCGTCTGTTGAGTCGCACTGGAGTCGTTATTTCTGAACACTGGCCGGCTTCTAAATTGTTTCAAGAAATTAATCATAGGATGCTTTTGTCAGCGGAGTTAATAAAATTTAATGTTACTTCCCTCTAATTTGATGCTCGACATTGAACAGTCCCGGATTAGAAACAAAGTACATTTCGGTATTTTTCCACCGATACTATGTAGGCTGAAAAATAAATATACAGTGGCTAGTGAGTGAACGAAAAAGAAAATAGAAAGTACAGCCGTCTGAAAGAAGTACTGTTATAATTATACTGTTATACAGGCTATTGGCCAGCAATATTGACTGTACAAAAAGCAACATTGTCATTTAAAATAGTACTTAGATGCCAAATATGATTTCATATTAGTTAATGTAAACAAAATCAATATGTGTCTTTATTTCCATGAAATTGAGCCGATTGAATCAAAAATTCTCTCTGTTGGTTGCTACAACCGATTGGTATACAACCTTCGACAGACGATCGATCGTGTCAATGTTATCTTTCCATGAAAATGAAAAGGCGTGTGTCGTTCGAATCACGCTCGCGTAAATTATTTATACCTTAATAACTACTTCGCATTAACGATTCCGATATGTATATGATTGGTATTCTTGGCAGAATAAAAAAGAAATAGTAATAATTTATGCAAGTAATTAGTTCCGGTTTTAAAAGATACAATCAACAGAATAGTATTACGTCTCGCCTGTTCGATAAACGCATTTACAGGTAGATCAAGGAAGAAATATGTGATGCATCACATGTATCAATTATTTTAATGTGTCCCGCGTCACAGGTCTGACAGTGATGCCAAGAGTTCGACACATTTTGACGTGCATTTCAGTGTAACGAATTTAAATATTGGCGAGTCGCACCCTCTCGACACGGGTATAATTTTATGTCCCGAGAAATAGTCTTTAGCGTATGTAAACAAGTCATTACTACGTTATAAGTATAATTGCAGAGGTGATTGATGGTGTGTTGCCGTGTAGCTGTTAAATAAACATGCGTTGTCGTGTAAGTACTATGGTATAGGCACATAATTAATCAGTTGTATCACGGTCTTAACATAAAGTAGAGAAGCAGGAAAGTCAATTGAATTGTGTAAAGTACGGGTAATCTAATGAATCCAAAGATACGAGAAATTATTAAGCATTAATGTTGACATCGTTATGGTTGAACAGATTTAGCACAGCCATATTTAATCTTTCATCGCTGTCCACATAATCTTGACAATTATTACGTCGCGGGCCGCGAACATTACATTTATTACAAACTAAAATTAATGCGTAACTGTCATCGACACTATTCAAAGTGGCTATGCTTTGAATTTTTTTAGATAGTCAAACGTGTAATGCCGCATTCAAAAGTCATCTACTATGTGTAATTACTATGAATGCAGAATATTTCGTAATCTCATGATAAAGATTTCAGAAATAATTATATGTGTTTCCATATAATATTTAGAGAAAGATGAAGTAACATTAAAGTTAATCTATCCCTCGGTCAATTCGTCCTAATATCCCGAGTTGAATTACTTTTTGAGTAATATCTTTTTATGACTTCCAAAGAAGAAAAGGCAACTCTTCAATATTTTTCGGGATAGAGCTAATACGAAAGAAAAGCGAACTCTATCAATATATCTGGATCAAGTCTCAATGGGCCACTGAAGGAAGGAGGGATAAAATTTGCGCCGATAGATTACGTCACGGAAGAGGAAATGGGCCACGTTTTATCCCAACCGGATAAATAATTCCCAAGACACAGGACGAAATACCAATTTGCTTGTATTTTTGGAGGCTCATTAGTTAAGATTGACTAGTATTAAAATAGACAAGACGGAACATTTGGATAAAATATCTATCGTTTTAGAAAAAAGTGGATGTATTTAGTTAGTTTGCATAATGAAGACCTTGCTTGTGGTTTTTTTAGCCCAAATATTCTTTTCCTTAGTTGTTGTTTGTTGTTACCCTTGTTTTATAAATGATTTTGCACTAAAATGCAAAATATAGTTGGATTTAAATGACAAGTAACTTCTGTATTTCGTTGTTATCCGGTTAACGGATGTAACCATGCGGAAGAATACTACATTTACAATAAACCACAAATAAAAAAGTGCATGCATATTGCAAAGATTCATTAAGAAGCCATTACAATCGGATCACTAATGACTGCACTTGATGGATGTCGACAGTAAAATTACAGTATAATTAATATTAAAATAGAAACACCACACGGATACAAAGTGTTGGTGACGCAAGTGACGATCACATAAAAATGGTAGAGTGATTATGACTGTGCAACACAGTACAAAGATCAAAGACAGAGCGCAAAGTCCACTATTTAACCAAACGAAAAGTGCCTTCAAAATTTATTGGGTAGTTAAAAGAAAACTTTACTATTTCCAAGGCTGAAGCAATATCTCACGTTTCTTAAAGCGTCGTAGGCATAACTTTTTGAAGAGAGAAGGAAACTTCAGTAGCACTATTTGAATAGGGAGAAAGTAGGTTTCGCTCAGGATTTGTGGCAACTAGAACGTTCCAAATCTTGAATATAAAAGGATTCTCTGAGGGAAGCTTTGATGCAGCGAAAAGGGTCACTAAGTATCTTATCCTTGGGAACAAGCAGACACAGGATTATACTACTAATCCCAGCATTAAAAGGGGTAAGCAGCAGTAAAACTGTGTACGCAACTCATTTACTCGGTCGGATTAACAAGGTTTTGGACAAGAAGGAAATTACTACAACCTTTGTGAAGGTTAAATTCGTCGTAATGCCTTCTTTCTTATCAGAGGTTTTCTTAAACAGGATTACGGACGAGTAATAAAAACGATTAAGAACTGGTTATTTAGCAACCATTACACAAAAAAGAAGATATTTATAGAATCACTTAAAGCAACGTTTAATCATGTTTGTATTCATATTTACTAATAAAAGTTCAATTTAAGGTGAACTTTTGTTTTTGCCCCATTAATGTATTCAGCTATCTTAAACTTATATAAAATTGAATGTGTTCCTTAGCGCAAAACTTAGGAACGGTTCAACCAATTCGACTTGTTGTTTCAGTAAAATTGTCTTTGAGACACGGAAAAGGGTTTTATAGATAGCAAAACAGCAAAAAAATGCAAAGAAAATTTGTGAGTGGGCTGCAAGGATCAGCTAGTAGAATATATAATAAAGAAAGCTGCCTTATATTCCATCAAAACGACTATTTATTAATACAGGAAACGGAAGATCACAATATTTTTAGAAGAATTAATAAAATACTGTAAATGAATAAGTTTGACATTGACGGAACTAAAAACAATGGTTTGTGTTGAAATTAGCATAAGTAGGAAAAACATTACATCGTGACTAACATATTAGATATTCTGAAGTAAATTAGTGACTCTACATGCAACACATGGTCTCTTACAACGAAACCTTTTAGTTGACGTTGACTTTAGATAAACTTAAGCATTACTTTAATATAATTTTAGGTAGAAGTCATCAACAGTGGATTTTTGAATGATACCGTGATAAAATGATTTATTTTTTAATATAAACTGTCTTTCAGGTTATTAGAAATCAATTTCGAAAAAATGCTGTGAATCTCTCTACCATGAAGATATTTGATTTGGGTTTGCTTTTGTACCAAAAGCGAAAAGTTTAGTTTCTGTTAATAGCTCTGTTGCTACAGTTTTAGTTCATTCAAATTAATTAAGATACGCGATAACCGCAATTGTTTGTGTGGCTTTACTATGAAAAGATAGCGAGTTACGATTTCGTAATACGAGTTGGGAAATAGAGTTCCCACCTTGAATTTTATACATTCAAAAACCGTAGTACATGCGTTAAGCCTATTAAAATTATATAAAGTATTATGCGTATCGCGTTGAAGCAATTGTTACCAAAAATAGTATATTTTTTTATACGAAAAGAAACTATTTTTGGTAAGCGTTATGTTTTATTCAAGGTTTGTTAGTATCATTGGTTACAGCTTTGCGTTGCGTCGATCGTGTGGTAAGACCTTCTTTAAATCGGTTAAGGTGTTTTATGAATAAGTAAAACGTTAGTTTGGAGTTATTTATTTGTTGGTTTCAAAAGGTAGGCAACATAATATGCGTAAGGGCAGTGAACATTTTCGTGTGCTTAAGTAATAACCGACCAAATAATCTAATTGGTCGTATTTAAATGTTTTGCATTCGATAAGATATCGGCATTATACCTTCTTTCTTTTTCATTAATAATCATATCAATTAATGTTGGTTATAATGTAGGCGTGTCCGACCTTGACGTCTTCATGAGTATTCATGAAGTTTAAGGTTAAATCAGATTTAAGTAAGCAGTTTCACTTTAAACTTGTATGAATTCAAACTTAATAATGCATATTTATAAACGGCTTCCAAAAATAATGGAATGTTTGTGTTTAAAGTAATATAATACATGTGCTTTCTTTAAAGGTAGACTCAATGTAATTGTTGTGGAACTCTTTTGTTGATGTCCATGAATCAAGATTAATATCCTTGCATGCATAATCACAACGTACTTTTAAATAGTCATTGTAATACATTAAATCATAGCCTCAACATTCATTGTTGAAAATTGAGTGCCAATTTGCGGCATCGACGATATCGTCTACAACATGATGGCAAAGATATAAAACGATCATAAAATATTCAATAGTATCGACGTTACGGCCAACCGCAGTATTCAGAAAACGGCCCGTTTACATCACGATAACACGTTCAACTTAAACGTATGGTGTGAAAATGCTTTCACTTATCATGTTCACCTCATCCTTATCGCAATCATTATCTGCTATTGCTGGCACGACACTATCGGGAGATATGTTTATAATTTATCAAAAAACAACGCACTGATACTGATACTGGTATTACTTTAATTTCGTCGAATTTGGATACGAAGTCCGGTTCGAATGTACAATTAAGTCAAAATTTACGCTCAGTCATTACTGACCTGTCTAATACGATACTCATGTGTCTGTGTAGATTCGCCTTGAGATCCCTTCGTGTGTACTGCTGTTGGCCGGGCGACGGGGGCGGTGGCGCGGGTGCCGCGCCCCCGGCCGGTGCTCGTTTCCCTATGAGCACCTTCAACTCCGCCATCAACTTTTGCACCATACGGACACGAGTGGACTCAACCGCGCAACGCACACTAGTGAAGACGTACACCTCAATCAATCGCAGCCAACTTGCCAAGAGCCATTGGCGCGGCCGTTGCATACACACGTGACGTCACTGCTGCACGTGATAATAAAGCATCGATATCGATACAAGCGTCGTTACAACGCGCGTGCGGGTTCCACACTGTCGGCCGCCGTACGACGCTTTGACCTCGCCGCCGCTTTTTATAAGTGCCCGATGAGCGCGCAAGGTGGTGTATATGAGACGGAATAAACATGTTTATATTTAGGCGGGATCTTCGGGACGCACGATACGCACGCTTTGATACGATTAGATACTCTGCGTTTTTCGCTTTCTAAGTAGTCCGTACAAATGGTTAATTGGCATGACAATCGAATGGAATCCTGACGGCCAAGGCCGTCAATCGGGCTTTAGCATCCAGTTATGAGCGATTCACTAATTACACAGCAATAAACAATAGCAAATGTAGGTCGTCGGTTGCAGTGGATCACAATGGCGGTGAGAGGAAACGGGGTCATACGAGCATTGTTCGGGTTTGAAACGAAGAGTTGGGATAAATAGAACGCTGTTACGCTCCCAAATTGGACCAAGGACGGAGCAGATAACGTGATCGTATTAGCATTTGGAATTTACCAGATTATTTCCAGAACGGAATCAGGAAGATTGTGTGACACGATCGTGTAAACAAACACGTTTGAGAAATTCGAGGTATGTCACCGAGACGAGAATCCTTGAATCCGAAACGCACGAAAAACAAGCTCGGTTCCGTTTCAGTTTTTAAATAATCGACTTTGAACGTGAATTGTGAGCCGAGTCGGTTCATGGAGAGGTAGAAATAGCACCACCTGACGCCGCCGCAGGAAGTGTGGCCGGCCGAGCACACCACCGACCAACCAGACAGCCAGTGAAAATGTAACGTAATTTTTACATGGCGAAATCTAGTTGAATAACTGAAAACGTTTTATTGTAACAGTAATAAATTATTACACAAGTACGTACACTTTAGTTTTAATCTCTAATTTAGATTCTCTAACGACATCAAATAAATATGCGGAATTTAGGTAATGGATACTCGGTCAGTTACGTCTGTACGATATTTAGGCAACAGTCGCATGCAAGAATAAAAGTGAGTGCCAACGTTTTGCAGGCTGATGAACTTTTTAGAAATCCTTTGTCTCGCTTCGGCGCTGGCACAAGAAAAATAAAAACATATGTGGGCTCTTTCGACATAAATGTTCCGAATAGAGATCTGGTTTTCGGCAAGTTGGCCCTTCTCTTGCACTTAAGCAACCGTTTACAGTTTACAGCTCCGTTTAAAAAGAGAATTTTATTTTCGGAGAAGACGGCTGCATTGCCTGAATTGGATCAAATAATGAGAACGATTAAACTATATAAAGATATTTTCGTAATACGTAATACGCGAGTTACGTTTGTTGTGTAGGAATAAAGCATAATAAGTAGATGGAGAGATAAATGGGGGATTGTGTAATTATTATGCGGACGCGTAAAGGTATTAATAAATGAGTACGTAGAAGGAACATTGGAGGTTGGGTAGCGCGTGTCCTGCGATAACAACTTTCTCCCAATGAGAGGGAGCGAGATTAGATTGAGATTATCCGAGCGTAATCATCAGCACGGCTTATAGTTCCTACTCGTAGTCTCGTACACAATCGAGGACAGTGAAGAGGAAGTATTGCGAGTTGTTAGACTAATCATTAATTGTAACTTTCTTTATGTCGATCTGGATGTTATAGAAAAATATAGGTTAACTATTATTGCTTATCCAAGTGCGCGATTCGTGCACCCGATTTCTTTCGATTACTGAACTGACTTATCTATTAGTTGCCATGGGTAGGGGTATTACCATTTTGGTATCTCAAAAAGCCATGCATCCACACATTGAATACAGCCACGAGCTGTACGTATCTGACAGTGGAGTTCACGCAACCGTGCTTTTAGATTACTTGCTCCCTTTGTTTGTATCCATTTCGTCGGATGTAATATATTTATGAATTTCACCCAAAGCTTTTGTCCTGCGTCGTTATGGGCTATTAAAGTTTTGTGCACGGTTTGCACAAATTAAAAAGGGGAAGGTTTATTATGAAAAAACAAAAGACTTGCGACGAAACGGAACAAAAGAATATAAATAAGGAACCGAGTAGGTAGTGACTTTGATACACTTCTAGCTACAAAACAATTTGTTGACTGTTTAGGTTTAAAATTCCAAGGAAAATGCATTTGCATTACTAGTGGAACTATCGTAATTGTAATCCGATGCAATTCGTTTCCGGGTCATGCTTCCTCCACCTACATTGTTGAAATAATCAATGAACAAATGGCAGGGAATGGGAATAACCACCCTGTGTGTATCCATGGCGCCCATCGTGAATAAGGGTGATGACGTCACCACTGGTAGTACTACAGGACTTGAGTACATCGTAACTGTGTAGATATAATAAATTGCTTGGAACAATTGCTAAAGAAGCCGTACTAAAGCAGAAAAACAACACGCCCATTCATAAATAAAAACCTTTAGGGCCGAGGACGCGGAAGCTTGACCTAGTTTTAGTATTGGGGTTGGTGTTAGTATCAATGCAATGCAGTACTTACAAGTGGTGTTTCAGTGAGTCCTCCAGTGCACTGGACTATGGTTTAAGTGAAGAATTACACTTTAGAACACTTTCGCGGGTCAAAGTAACGCGGAGGTGAGAGAAAGCGTGCTCTCTGTCCGATGACCGTGTACACACTGGCTGGAGACCCCGAACGTAGTAGTGAGTATGCGCGCGTCCCTATTCCCGACGTCCTTGTGTGAAAGGGGCGGCTTTATAGGGTGGCGCCATGGTAGCACGTCAAGGCAACGCGTCAATCAATATGCGAGATGAGATCCTGGCTAATCGTCCAACTGTCACGCATAAAACACTTATTGCTCTATTAAGGTCAGATTTTTTTTATTTCAGGTGTTTTTTTTTGATAAGACGTTGATGCAACTGTTTGTGCAATTGTAAAAGTGTACGCAACAAGTAAGTCACACGCAACAGGTTTACGTATGCACATCACTGCAGATGCGAATGGCTTTGCGTAACTGTATGATGTTTATTTTTTCTGACCCTTCACCTTATAAACTTTCCATTCCCTTGGTACTGATGTAAACAAACAAAACGTACGCACAAAAAAGAGAATGACGACATTTTGTTCTCATTATACGAAGGCATGAAAAATTTATTGTAGGCATTTGTAGCTGCGTAAGATTATTGGAGTACCAAGTACAATATAAGACTCGCATTACTCCTGCTTTCTTTAAGACCACGTACGGAAATGAACTAAAATAAATTGCAAGATAATTTATGAATTTTCCTTCAGGGTTGAAATAAATTCCTGACAGGAATGTTGAAACAAAACAATGTGACAACACCTTCACGTTGGCTAAAGAGCTTAATACTACACTGTCAGATGTGACTCCACCATCTTTAATTCACTTATATTCTCTAAATAAATTGCCAAAGAGATGTTCAACAATTTTGAACAAAAAAACGAAAATCAAATTGAAAAATCTTGCAGTTTAAAATACGGTAACCGAATAACGGTGTAGAGTATGATATAGTACGTTACGTTACGCAAGCCCAGTTACGTATGCACTTGGTACGGACACGCACTATCTCCTATCATATCAGAACGCATCGTTGCGAGAAACGACAGCTGATCGACAGTACATGTCGAGTACCTACTGCAAATTGCTTGGTGATATTTTCATGTTTAATTTTGATCGAAAAATGCTTAGAGAGCTTATCACGTATCCCAGTTGACAACTAGTGTACGTCGTGGTTACTATTGAGTACATTGCTGCTTTGGACATAACGTGTTAATCACCGTAGTCTAATGGGGAAAACAGTGTACTACATAGTGGATTTCAAATACTTAGTTGTCAACTGAAATGCGTGACAGGCCCCAGATCATTTTGACTTACACCCCGGTTTCCGAGTACTTTTAACGGTTGTTTATCTATTCAATAGCGTTTTTTATATGAGTTTAAACGCTATTGAATAGATAAACTACCGCTTAATGTACCTCAGAAACCGGGAGTTAGTCGTGTTTCCTATACCTTTAGAAGTTGGCTTTCAATATAGAGGAAACCACTTAAAATATTTATATACATTTAGTATCGTTTCAATGATATTTAAATGACATATGACCTTTCGAAAAAATATCAAACCAATGTTATTTTATTTCCATTTTCATACATTTTTAAGTCGAAGTACTAAATGATATTCTCAGTAAGCACGTGTTGTTCTACATTCATTATTTTCACACAATTCCATTAGTCAATGGTAAAACATATGTACTCTATGAAGAAGGTACTTAGAGTCTAACTACAGAACAGTTCTTAAAGGTGAGTAATTATGTAAATAGAGGAAAAAATATGTTATGTATGTAATTTTTAATTCCGTACAATTGTTTTGTATGGTGAAGTGCACCTGTTTAATGATATTCCAGTTTATTTAGGTGCTTGGCGAGCTTCTATCTATTCATTTATGTAGGCAAAAAATGTTTTTTGTTTAGGACTAGGGACATAATTTAACACACTTCAACCGGCGTACCTACTTCGTACCTACGTTGATATTACTGTAATATTATGGCCCTGTGAAAATCATCATTTTTAGGTTAATGTTCTAACGTGGTTTTGATTGCATGTATTTCCATATGCAATTTTGAAGGGCACACCTCACATTATAAGGCACGTGCTCATTTCAAAATATTTTTTTTTACTACGCTTAGACATCAAATGCTAACTTCCTTTGATAGACGGTCCAATTACCTATAATAAATTGTTATATTTAAAACAACTCGTGTAAAACTTTTTTGTAAAGCTTCAAACTTCGACTGGGCATTGTAGAATAAAAACTTAGCTATTCCACTGAAGCAGAAGCCGTGAAAAGTGAATTTATTTTTAAATTAATTCAGCGCAAACAGCGTTAATGAACTGTAAAAAATGCTCTGTTTACTTCGATCAAAACACAGGTTTATGGCAAAAAAGAGATGGAATATAAATCAGACGGAAAAAAATATAATGAGGCTATTGCTCTTGAAACATGATACGAAAAAGTAAAAGGAGGAAAAATATAATAACATGCATCTCCGATAACAACATAAATGTGTAGCCAAACAAAATGTAGAATAAGAAATAATGAGTTAGTCGCGATGATATTGATAATGTAGCACAAATGTGACAAGAAAGGATTGTCGAAAGCATCCCCCGCGTAGATTGATTACGATAAAAATCAACAGACGTGATGTCGATATGATCTTCGTTTGTTATATAACCGTCCATAAATGTATGAAGAACTTTTATTGTTGTTACGCAATTATTAGTGAAATTCACATGTCTTTCAGAACAAATAACTGCCAGGATCCCAGACAATGAAGAGATAATATTTTTTCTGTAAAATTACAATGTTCATAGTGAAATCGACATAGATTAGTGTGCAACCATTAGTGTGAAATGAAATAAACAAGAGGAATTAGCGCCGGCCGATAGCCTGAGCTAATCTGACCGCAAGGGAGCGGGCGCCACCGAGACTTTCCCTTTTCTTCTTGTGAAAGTGATGATGCCCGCTGCAACAAAGCAACAGTTTGCATCTAAAATCAACCACCGATCAAAACATCCGCAGCAATGGTGAAAAGTTATGTAAAGCCGTGTTCAGACCTCGCCGTAAAGCTATCGTAAAAACCAACTATCTAGTTTCGAAGACGTGCAAACAAGCAACATTTTCTGCTAAAGAAATCGAAATTTCATAGCAACCGCAGTCACGTGCACGTCGATGCACTCGATCAAGTTGCCGGTAAATAGAACGTCAATCTGCTTAGATACGCAAAATGGAAACTCAGAATGTTAATTGCGAATGCATATATAGAAAACAGTGGCCGAGTAATGCAGATTACCAAGACTATCGATATCAGATAGTGGTCCGAAGACAATGAGTTATCTAGTATATCTAATGGGTGCTTATCTACCAAGGACCAGAACAGCTGAACACGAAAACAAAACAAAGCGTACTTTCTAAACGAAGACTTTCTCTTAACAAAGTTCGGCACGGCAAATGTCCGCCCTTTATTGCCGACAATTAGCAACAGACACTGTGCTATTTATGGCAAAAAGAAAATTATCTAGAGCACTACACGCAGTTGCTAAAAGGCTTCAACGAGAAATTCCGTAATTGCTTAGTGATAGCCCGCCACCATCAATTATGATATTGCCGGTCAATTTCACTTCACCAAAAACCATAAACATTGAAATGGTTTATTGTTTCATTGCTGATGATGTTTTATAAATACAATAGGATTGTTTTATTTTACTAAATATCTTAGATGACAACAATTGGGCTTTATAATGTATTCAAATTGCCATCAAAGCTTAATTTAGGCAGTACTATATTGAAAATAGAAGTGGATCTGAGACGGTAACAATTAGTTGAAAAAAAGTCAACACGGTTTTTTTGTCAGTCGTGCCAAACCCAGATTGCGATAAAAAACGTAAACATAGGTGTGGACAGTGAACATGACTCGGTTTATGTTAAACTCAAGGTTATTCTGCAAAATATTGTATCAAACACTCTTATCTTTCGAGATAAAGACATCAATACAAACAAGCAATTTGTAAATATGTGAAACATTTGATACGACTTTATACTATGATTGTAAATATTTTTCGTGTCAGGGTACAGTTAAAGCCGAATAGCTGCATGGTCGTTCGACTATTAGCGGCCAATAAGAAAATAACATACGAGCCTTTATATTTTGTTGCTAACCGATAGTAAACAAGTGATTCTACAGTCCAGTCATTCAGTCAAGGTTGAGCATTGTGTAAAATATAATAACAGTTAATGTTCTCTCAGGATCCCCATCTTATTAGTTTTCAATGAGGTTGGGTTTGCGAATAAATGTTATTATTTTAGATAGTTTTACAAGCTCCTTTACCACTTTGCTGGTTACTTAATATCTAGCTACAGATCAAGGGTCAACTACATATATTATTATTACAATATAAATCATGCACTGGCCTTGCAACTTTATATTCTTCATGTCTGCAATTACTTATCAGCAGATTAATATCGTTAGATTAATTACACCTGTAGTCTAAGGTCTTTACTGGCGCGAGTGTACAATTTAAAGGTGCAGATAAGTCAAACGTATGTAATTTAGGTTTAATTTTTATGATCTAGGCAATTTGTGTTACAAACATTTGCTCTAGAATATCAATATTATCGCAGTGAACACATTACAGCTCATACTTCGTGTGTTACATAAGAATACAAAGACAAAGCAAATTGACGCATCGACCCTAGTGAGGCTATCCTTCGACTAGGACTCACCCAATAAAATTCTTAATGAAGCAGTAGACGGCGAACAGCGTCGCGTCATTGAGGCCGAGGTCCGGCTTGATCCTGGGCAGTGCAACGGCCGGCGAGGCTGCGTCGGCCGGTGGGCCGCGCACCTCCGGCGTGGCCGCGCTCATGGCGGGCGCGCCGCGCGGCCGCGTGCCCGACGCGTGCGGAGCGATCGTGACGGCCGGCTCAGCTGGCTCAGCAGTGGGCCCGGCGGCGGCCGCACCCGCCCCGCATAACACCAACGGCGCTCCCGGCACGCGGCACCGCTCGCACCGTCGCCGGAGCGCGCCAAAACCACCCGCGTGTTACCCCGCGCGGCGCACGCCTGACACCGACCGGCCGCGATACCCGCACTTATCGATCGCGACGCCGCGTCTGCGCTCTCAAACGTTCTGAACCACTAGGACGGAGACTTCAGCTCTCAGACGTCCAGCATTAGGAAACCCAAGTAGATCACGAGAAAAAACCAGGGGCAAAAGAGGTACATGCAAACTGACATCATTTGTTTGTTTGTATAGTAAACAAAGTTTGTTGCGACGCAAAGTTGAGTGATGAGCTGGTCGTGTATAAAGTCGTAGTTAGCACGTGCAGGTCGCGCGTGCGTCTGGTGGCGCGGCGGCACTCTGACTGGGCGCGCTCGCGCCGCGTGCTCGCCGCCCGCCCGATATCCGCTCACCACACTATCTATACCACGTACATACAACTCACGCACAGCCTGCACACCTTCATTTACATTTTGGAGGTATGATAGATAACCATAAACATTGTCGAGATCATCATCTTCATCCAATTCCAAAGTGACCCGGCTCAAAACTGACTCTCTTACCATTTCTAGATAATGAGGAAAATGAAGAGATGAAATATCAACAGTATTCCTGGATTTATAGGTGATTTTAACAAATATAAACCACCCTTGAAATACGATGAGTAAAGAATTATGATGAATTGCAGAAATGTTAAAACTTTTTGGCAGGCAGATTGGCTGGCCTCAAAAGTTCAAGCAAACTTTTAAATAAAAGCGGCGATAGTGGCAGACTATTTGTCTGCTTTGTAAATTTGAAAATAAACCGATTCAATTCTAGAGATGACATGACTTTCTTACTAAGACGCAGTAATTAAACGATCTCGATATTCGTTTATTCTCACCGATAAATATACTCACTGTCAAATCTTAGATAATAAACTTTATTATTAAATATCATCTCATCCAATACCTTTAAAACTGACGAACAAAACAAAATTATTACAAAAAGACTACTTTTATTTTTTTGTTATTAATTACAATGACACATGTCGCTGAAGTGTTCAAAAGTCTCAAAGTAACTGAACACCCTAAATATAAGTAGAACCACGGTCAACGTCCGCGTGACGGACTGATGGATAGAGCGATCTGACAAGAAGACAAAAAAAACAACTCTCCCACCATCCATCGGAGTCGTTCGTAGCGAAATGACGTAAAAGAGTTTTTGCCATCGTTTCAAGTGGTGCCCGGAATTCGTCTAATGAACTCCCGGGTCTTCTAACATCTGACCCATTCACCGCAACGCTCCATGAGCGGCGCAACATCGACGACATATCGAATTTCTTAATACAGAGTACGTCGACCCGAGTATGGCGATCTATTGCGTAGAGCTAAGAAGCTTCGGTTAATCGTAAAAGGATAGAGGTGTGCTTGTCAGAATTTTTTGCTGCTTATGAACTTTCAATAATTTCTTCGAGCAGTTAAATAAATTACGCGTCACACAGTTATAAAGTAAGAGCCAAGTGTCATCGCTTCTCTCGATAATCTTTTTGTCGAACGTGAGGGACGACAACAAGTCGGCTTCTTAGAAAATAATTCCCGACTTCCCGACGTTGCTCTGTTTGATTTCTGAGAAATGATTTCAGAGAGATGCATCACGGTATCCTACTTTTGAATTGACGCTCGTAATTATTTAACAAATGCACCCAACAATAAACTATGATTCATAATTGAGTAGAACTTATTATAAGTATTTTCCTATTGAAAATAGCATTGATAAAGTTACAAAATCTATACCAGTTATGACTGTACGGTCCTTTTACATAGATTAACTCCTGAATCGATATAAAAGAATATAGGTGTTTATAATTAAACACGAAGTGCGCGGAGCCTCGAGCAAAAGCTTGTAAACTCGTTTAAATTTCACACTTAATTAACTGTTATTCCAAGTAATACTACAAATACAAATTAGCCAGAACAAATGTGATCAATTTATGAGACCGCATCTGCTTTATTATTTCATAATTAATCCGATCGGTCAAGACTTGGCAACAAGTCGCCAAGACAAACGCACAAGCCGTCAAACTGACATAAATACTCGTTGAAAGTTAACCACCCGTATATTTTCTAGTGCGTAAAGTACATATCTGCGCGATACGCAATGGGAAATGTAAGACTATTTGATGAAGTGTTAATCATTACATCCTTCCATATTATTACAACGCTGCGCATGCATTTGTTTATTAATAAAGTTTCTTTTTTGCATCATATGCAAAATGGAAGTCAGGGAAATCGATACTAGTTTCGATATTTGTAATATCAATGACACGATTTTCGAACAACTGCGTTAGATAATGGGCTGGTTGTAAACGTAACGGACCCTGTGAAGTGTTTCGCCTGCATACGTTTTAGCTGTTCGTGACACGAGAAAATTACAAAGTTGCATTCGCAATCAGCTCTATGGTGTCTAACGTTCGCGTGCATCGTTCTATTGATGCAATGTGACCCACTTGTCAATTCTATGAAACTGCCTCCGTAAATGTTAAGAGTATTTTCCGCACAATTCGTTTAGATCATTGCTCTTCATTTCCTTATTGAAGTGGTAGTACGTGTTGTCTAGTTCCGGATAGCAAGAAACTAGTGACAGTTATGAAACGTAAGTGTACAAGGCACAAAATTACGGATAATAACATATTCATTTGAGCGCAGTCTCTATCAGGTATATCTAATGTAAAGCCCAGCAGCGGCTGCCGTATTTACGCAAGTATTAGCGATTTCCCGCTATCGGCAAGCCGCGCACGCGCTCTAACTGATCTATGGCGCAAGCTTCCATCATTATTCTCATTACGAACGGGCGAGCGTGTTCGCAATTGCGGCACACCCGTCTCGTGCCAAATGGTAACTTGACAATATTCCTACAACTTGTTTTATACGTCATTTGTTAAGGCTAAAGCCCTTATACAGATCGTCGAAGCACTAGATACACCATTTTCGTCGCAGTGTGGGCTGAAGTAGTTGTAGACAATATTGGCAAAATCAATTAAGTTTACTAGGGTGATGTAACTATTGACGCCACGATGAAACGATTTACGAACCTATATATTTTAAGATCAATAAAAAAAAATCTTTTAAATTATCGTCTGAGGGTTAGATGTAAAAACCACGAAAAAAATCTATGAATGATTTCTGCACTCAGTTGTGTCATTATGCTGCTTTTTAATACGTCCAAAACGTAAGTACATCATGAAGATCATTCTTTGTGCGCTAGCTTTGCAAAACAAACATATACAATTTACCAAGTGTTAAAACAATAGTAGGTTATTTTTGTCTACAAGTTGCATAAAGCGAGCGTTAGACGCTGAAGAAAATACTTGCAACGTGTTTGCGCACGTGGCTATTACGTTTCCCTATTCCTGTTAATAAAATTTCGATTTTGCCGTAACAAACAAAGAGTTTAATCAACATTGCTACGATTTTAGCTTTTAATTACGACGAGTATAGCCGCGTCACGTGAGAGTGTTAGTCGAGAGTTCGAGAATGGTATTCGCTGACCTGTACTATGGGAAAGAATGCGATAGTAGATGTTACGTTATCACCCGACATAGCAATGCTCGGTGTCCTATTACTGGCTATTACATGACAATAACAATATTGCATAATGAAGCTTCAATAGATTTAAATTACAGTGGCCATGGTCGTAATATAATTATGCACGTATGATTTTAGAATTTTTGATATTTCATCGACTTTGTCTTACTGAGAGTCGATATAATACTAAAATAAATAGAAAAGAGCCTACGTTTGATCACGTGTCTTCAACTATCTCCATGCAAATGTCATCATATATTTTAAACCATTTAACTAGTTAAAGTAAATCATGTACATATATTATGTTTCTATTACGTAAAGAGAAAGGGTATAAAGTTCCAAAGGCATATTCAAAACAATAGTTGACAGAGTACATATTTCACCCATTTATTTCCCTTTGTTTAAACCAAGAGTATGATTTATTTTCATAAATTGATAGCCTCATTGAATAGTGGGTCGGTAACACATACAAGGTCAGATATAATTACGGTATTTCTTAATTACTTGTAACAAACAAAAAGGTTGTATGGCACACGAAAGGCTTACTCTCACTGAGAATTCCGCGAATCTGTAGTAAACAAGGAAAATGTAGTATTGCAATGACGAATCAAATTTATAATGACCGTAAATACAAGGAAAACTATGCAACACATGAAATTAAAACCAGTAAGGTGAGGGTGGAAATATGTTGTATCATAATTATACTCTTGTGAATGGTTTCATTATCATTTTCATTGTTTATTTATCGTAAGGTGGTGGTCACCTATAGTCAGGGTGTCTTAGGAAATCGAAGACTGTTAACATGATTTACCGACTGCTAGCTATTAACGTGCCCTCCAAAGCACGGAAACGTTTAGCTGAAATACCACAACGCGGTTATTCATCCTTTAATTGTCGAGTCGAAGGTTGCTTCACCTACAAATTTGCCAACCTCAGATGGTTCCATTGTAACATTCCGATGACCTGGGTATAGTGTTTACAGTTGTTATTTAAGGTCACGAAATAGCTTTTCACTGATTGGCTGTTCCTGTGGTCACGCGTTTTAATATGATACACTATTGAATTACGCTGCTTAAGTACATATTAATGCAAGTGTGGTTGAGTTAGGCAACACAGCGATACCTAACAAAACAAAACATTACACATAATTATACGTTACCTATTTTCCGAACATTGATTGACTAATGTTTATGTTAAATCATATTTAATGTTTATGCATTATAAAACGTGCAATCGAATATAAGGTTTCAATGTAGATATACTACGGACAGGGTGCTCTCGTTGTACGGTGTGCGTGCAGGACGGGGAATGCCCGTGAGAACCTGTCTATGGGCAGTGGGCGAATTTCTCACGCCATGTTTATGTTCTGACTACTATTAAAACAATGCGGTGCGTCGGCATTCTAAATACTGACGGTCCACTTTAATTCCACGAAATTCTTACATTACAATAGTTAAAAGTACATTTAAAATATCCAACAATTAACCTTGGCTCGCTAAATCACGCACTGAAGGCGAGAAATTGATTCATAAAAAAACCCGATGAATTGCCGCTTGCAATCTTCGTACGGCGCAAATGAATATAGCATTTCTGAGAAGCCATCAACAAAATAATAACGTACAGTTTGTAAAATTTTAGCTCGCCGTTTGCTTAGAAAATGATATACCTGCACGTCAAGAATAAACGATCAGGTTGGTTAACAATTTATCATACAGTTGCACTCTTGCAATCGCCTCGAGACATTGCAGTCATTAGTTACAATTCGCAACAGTTGCTCTGCTATTTCGAGAAAATAACTAACTTTGGCCCCTCGTCATAGACTAACGTGACCGACGTGTCCAGTTATTCAGTTCTCGGTAAAATAACAATACGTTCAATTTAAAAATGGAAGGCAGGAAAATTCCCTGTGAAAATTTAAGAAACGCTCTGATGACATCACGTTTGGCAGCTGATTGGGACTGCTTTTAATTGTGGGGATAACCCGGGAACATTTGTCCCACTGATATTACGTTGCAGAAAATACACATACAATCAGCGCCAGTAATACAGCGGGGTAAGTTCCATGGTGACTCAATGTAATCAGATGAGCTGTGTATTATCACATGTTTATAAACGAATGCATTTATTACTATGCATTTTTTTTAAAACGATGGTGCAATGTAATACTGAAATATGGGGTATAGTTATTATGAGTAATAACACAAGAACATACTCATTTGCAACCCCAAAAACGGAACCGCAAACAAAAAAATCTAAATAAGGTTGAACAGAAATGAATCAACACGATATCCGAGTTTCCGCAAACTCGTTCGTATCGCGTATCTGTCACGGTCGACGTCGCGCAACAACCGTGCGACAGTCGCACGACAAAAGCGACCACTGTAATCTGACCAATTAGTATAAGCGTCACTTTGTACCGCTCCTCATACCAAACGCTTTGATCAACGCTCGACGTGCAAAATGAGGACCATTTTCGTCGCTAAAATTACCCCATGTTATTTGTCCCGAACAGGTTATTAACACGTGGATAAAAAGAAACATTTGTGTAGGTTTCTAAGAATACCAAACCGTGAAGAATGTGTGTCATCGTCTATAACGACCGTATCTTTAAACCTAAGGCTAGAGGAAGTAGCAATTAAAAGAAACGAGTGCACGACTGTCTAATAAACCTCGATCTTTATAATATGAATAATTCTACGAAGTAATCCGTATTTTACAAATCACAATAATAAACATCGTGTTTACAGTCAACCATATAATATTGAGTAGTATTTAAGCTCAATAATAACGATTGTATAAACTAGTTCAAGAGCTTTGATCGTTATAACTGACTATGATTGCTTCTATTCTAACGCTATAAAAATATAGTAGGTTACCTTAGCAACAGCAAACAAGATAGCGGCAATAATTACACATTAAACAATACCTGTAACAAATAAAAAAGAAAAATTGTATATGAACAGATATAAATTAAAATAAGAGCATTCCAATATTGTTGTCTATTATCTGCAGTAATATAACGCGACCAATATGCTGAAATTGCAAAATATTCATAGACATTGCAACTCAAATGCATTCGTTGCCAAATATGTAGTTTACAGTGAATAATAAAATAAACAAACAAAACTGCGCAAATGTATATGTGCGTTGATTGAAGTCCTACTCATTTAATAGTAACATTGCAACGTGTTTATGGCTAACGAACTATCGAATTCACACATCATCGTTGCAACGATCCATCTGAGCGTATACAAAAGAAACAAAGTAAATAATTGCAATAAGGAAAAGACCGTAAAGCTTGCGAGTATTCCCCACAATGTTGCAGACTATTTTCGTAATGTAAAATGACAAATTTTCTGTAGAGAAGACAAGATGACAAAAGAATAACAGCTCTTACGCACAAAGTAAAATTTCACATGAAACATTGGTCATTCATTTCCGTCCGACTGTGCGATGTCTTTTTCTTATCTTTGAAGACAAAATTAGAAGCTATTTTACGAGGCTAATAATTAAAATTACGAACAATGTTGCCGTTCTTTGGATCCATGTTTTAAGTTTAAAGCTAAAATGGTGCATTACGTCATGCTTCTGGCAGTGTAAGATCGTTATTTAGGAAACAACAAATTTATGATAATACGCTAAGGTAATAAACATAATTTACCACCAATGAAAATATTCACAAGAGGTATTATAGGTGACAGTGTGAAATACGCAAGCAATAATGACTGTTTGCTGTATGCAAGTTGATGTCGAAATCCATTTAAATTTACAAGATTACAGATGCGCCAAAAGCTTTGTGGACTCAGCTAAAAACCCAGAGCCAGAATAAATTGCTATAGCTGTTCCTGTTTTTAAAAAGTACGGACAAAGATCTCTTCTACAGTGAAGTATTATTTTCTACAGAGGAGCTACTATGACAAGACAATTTTCAGTTAAGACATTGTTACATGTAAAAAGGCCATTTTCCTTATTACAATGTTGTCGCTAAAACCTCATTTCAAATCTGTCTCATTTCAAATCTTCGTATATAACACCTAAATGTACGAATCAATCACCTAACTACACAGCAAGCAATTTAAATCAAATTCTGCAACTCATTCTTAAAAATTGAATCCGTGACCTTCGCTCTTTATCAGGAGCTTAAGAACTATGAATGTAATTAACTTTAACGTTGTCTGAGTGTGGTGCACAACAACTTTCATTTGAGAAATCAATGTCGTTCGCTCGACATTGTATTGTCTGCTAACAATTCGCTTATCTTGTCTTGAACTTTCTGGAGAAAAACACGAGTGTCCGTAGTCCGTACTGTTGTGTACGTTTATCGTGATCCAGTTGTTAGGCGCAAAATTAGGATCAAGTACAATCATTTGAAGGTGAGCTACAAACTTTAACGTTTTGCAGTGATTACACAAATTAATGTGTCTAAAGGCACCATCGTGAGGAGCATCACGCCGCAATGCGCGCTCCTCAACGGCACAACCCCGCAATTTGTGAGTTGTAAGCGTTTCATGCGCAAACTGTAATTACTATTCAATTGAAAACAGTTATTATTATCAAATGGAGTATAATTTGCGGCGAGAAAGATTCTCAGTCGAATTCCAATGAGTTCTTTTGATCGTAGTGACAGTTGGATGCTCTGTTTTATAGGTTTGTATGTTCGGTATATGTGTTGAATAAAAGAGCAAATATAATTTATAATTCGGCAACGACAGTCTTATATAGCTGTAAGCCATTAACGTAAAATATTACACGAACAATTTCCAAAAAAGACGCAAGGTATTCACTGAGACGAGAGTGCCAGACACAAAAAGTTCATTCAATTTATCCTTGCCTAACAACGCCGTGCGGGGTCATTTCAAAGCATTTTCCTCCCTAAGCGCATATTAAAGGTAATTAAGATTTTGACACAGACGTTTAAAATTTCAGAAGTGGAATATGTGGTAATTTTTAAAAAGCCATTTGGCAGTTTTAAATTATGGAGTACTGATCAAGCAAACGGAAGTTGTAATGTCAACGTCCATGTTATTACTATGCTCTTCGCTAACTGTTGTTCATAGATTGGAACCGTTCATTATGTAAGTACAAAGTTTATTAGCATACTCACATTGTTATTAAGGATACCCTTTAGAAATCGCGGATAAATTAACCCATGGTGGGAAGTTATAAAACAAAGTGATGGCAGATAGGATTGGAGAAACCGATGACCACCTGTTTCTTGCACGATCTGACTTAGCTTCCTGGTGAGTTTCTAAATCTGACAACCTTGGCTAACTCACAGTTATTTCGCTAAAGTGCTTTCACGTGTTTAATTTAATGCGTGGTGATGGTAAACTAAAAATATTTTCATACAAAACCCAGCTCTAGATGTTTCAGTGAGCGATAAACATCTGACTGACCGAAGCCAGCCGCGGTCGAGCATGTTCCATAATAATAATTTAGGTTTTGTCGAAACTTTAAAGAAAATAATCTTTAAAGAAGAGAACATGAAGCCAAGGTTGTGAGTAATTTCAATCATTTTCGTGATGGATTTCATTCTCCAAATAATGCTTGTGGCGGGGCATTATGTTAATAATTGGTTTCGGGGCTCTCAAGGGCCCGGCGGGTTTCAGTTATGGGAGTAAACGCGCATGCGTGCCGAATTGCAAAACAACCGGTTCTGTTACATGATATACATAAAGTTATTTCGATATGTAAACACAACTAGTTAGCAACGAATTATGTGGACTTGCAAACAACACAAATGTAGAAGAGGAAACATGAAACGAGGCCAATTAAATGTTCTTATACAAGCACGTTATTTGCTTCGACGTTTGATGGTACAGGTAATCATCGGTATGAATTTATGTAAAAGAGAAAAAAAACCTAGTTGTTTACGCTCGTGAAATGCTGCAGGCGATCCGAGCGGTCATTAAAGGAAAGCTGACATCATCGCTGAAGTTAGAAGCGGCTATTGTTGTTATGCCGAGCACAACACCGGCGAAAGGAGATGGTTTATCAGTAACCGCTACGAATATTAAAAATGTAGTGTTAATACGCACTAAGTTTGTATTGTTTCTTATTCAAACGGGGATTGCGAAGTTCAATGCCACGGGCGTCGGATTACACGCAACAATTCGTCGGTTCATTGATTTTATCGCGATCAAATTTGCACGCATTGTGTTAAATGATCCATTGATAGACCCATAAGTGGCATATTGAATAGTTGAATAAACAAATAGTACTGTCTAGCTGATTTGATTAGCATGCGCACGACATGTGTGGCACTAGAGTCTAGACTCTAGACATTCGACTTTTACAGACTATCGTTTAGTTAGAATAGCTAAAAATAGTTTCAATAGATGTGCTCAAGCGAGTGTTATTTCTTATTGTTCGCCACTAAATCAATACGTAGATTTTAGGTACTGTACTTTTTGTGAAGAGCAAAAATTATAATTGTTAAACGGCCAATGTTCTGCCTTGTGCTTCTGTTTAAGAGTAAACCATCCGTAAATCTGGACAGAGGAAGCATGATGTCATACAGTACGCAAATATAACCAGCAACACTTTGAGGTGTGTGCTCTACCATTGTCGAAAGGACTTGTACAAGTAATAGTAAAACACGTAATATCATTGAGACTACCATAATACTCGTATTAGTTAAAGGCCAACGCAAACCGCAGCCCGCAGCCGATTTAACACAAATAGCAACTACTTTTAAATATGGCAAACATTAGATACAAAAGGTGTTATTGTATCAATAAGTAAATACAGAGCCTTTGGACTAAAGTTTTAAAAATTAATGGCATTTTCCAGCACTTAATTAAAAAATTATAGACCCTTGCCCATCACTTGGTTATCACACATTGCATATGCATGCATCCCATTACTAAACATCTCTAGTAGGCGAGGAAAGTTAGCACAAACCAATTAATAGTACGAAAGGGTTAAAAATCATTTTTAATTAAAGTTTGCTTGACGAGAGTACCTATTATACCCGAGGGCCAGTTAAGGGCGGCTTGGAACACGAAGCCCCACTCTATATGCAAATTGAGGGTAATGAGTATGAAGCACACTTACACCGTAAATTAAAAAAAAGTTGTAAACAAGTAACCAAGGAAATGTTGCTAAATATAAGCGTGACGAATTCAGGCATGTTTAGCATAAATTATAAATTCTACTTTATATTATGAAACAATGTATCAGAAGATAACAAGCATGACAATGAACAGTATATTATTATATGAAATGTACTTAGTTACACGATTGCAGTTCACAACGAAGAGGAATTTATAATTTTTTTAACGTTACTATCATTTTTGTATATCAATATTTAGGTGTGAAAGGCATTAATTTGTTCGATTAATTACTGGAAAAAAATAATTGACGTAAGTTTATCCTTCGGTATTACGAATTTTCTGCTTTTCATTTTCGCATAGTAGTACAAGTAATGCGTATGTTCGCTTACTAAAAAAAGTCAAGCCTGTAGGCCGTAATTTAAAACGCTTCCATCATACCGTGACGTGGGCTTAAAACCGAATCTTCACCATGAAAAATCTCATACAAAAACAGACCTGTTTATTCTGTTTCGTTCCACTCTTGCGCGAGAGGCGAACGAAAAAACTTGGCAAAAAACTCGCAGGATGAAATTGCGCGTGTTGGGTGAGTGCGTGAACGATGAAATTCTGAGAGTCAAAGCGGTTTTTTCTACTTTAACACTACATTATACCTTTCTCGTATCGCAATACATTGTAACAGTAATATGAAACGAGCAATGGAATATTTCCATCAGAGGTTTATTATATCTAATAGCACTGCTAAGTTTCCAAGGCCCGTGCAGTGACTTCGCAGATTTTAAATTATTTGAAAATTGCTTTATGATTATAAATCCGCCTGGCATTTGTTTCCACGTACTGATTAAGTGAATTACATGCAATACTTGTGTCTGCTGCATCGTCAACATTCTTAGGAAAACGTGACTTGTGTCATAGACGAAATTTGCCTAGTATTTCACATTCGAGCGATTGGCCTGATCGTTTTGTATAATAGTAGAACATAAATAGCCCATTGTCTGAGGCATTAACGAAAATTGATACTGCCGACAAAATAGCTGTACAGCGACATCAATTTCCGTTGTATACTTGATCGATATAGCTGTCTACGATCAAGTCGACGCCTACTATGTAACAGCTTTCATTATGATTTTTGGGTCGAAACAATTGCAAGGTTAACTGTTATTAGATTTATCGATAAATAAATACATTGTTGCTAAGTGTCGGTTCTTATCGAGCGCTTTTTGAACGCGGCTAACACTTGGAGCAAAATAAAGAGTGATGTCATTATTTTTTGCGGCCACTTGGTAATGTTAATGTGAGATGAATTGCTTTTTGTTCGTGGTCGGCAGATGGTGGTTCTTACAATGCTTCGTTTGCATTTAAATAACTTGTATATACCGCTATGTATATAACATGTAGGTATATTTACGTGTTTATTCAGTTGTCTACAATCTAGTGTATCTATGTTAATAGTCTAACTGCCACAATCTGGACACGACTAAGAGAATAACGGATCGATAAGCGAGGGAAAACTACGAGAAAATATTGCGCAGTTATAGTTTGTTCTTTTACCTAACCACATATTATAAATAAAAGCTGTGCAGAACCGTGCGAGAACATGACTGGCCCAGTTTAATTATATAGAACTTTGAGCTCGTGGGACATACCAATATTAAAGTTATTTTTACAATTCAGATGTCAGTCGGTTTACGACACTGATATTATTAGGTTTTCTTTAAGAAAATAATTATCTAAGTACTAAAAAGTAAGACGTATCCTCTATTGTACTGTCAGAAGTGAGCCCATCCTATTCTAACTTATTTCACTTAATAATAGACTTTTGTAAAAGAATACATAAAAAATTAGCACGTCCATTACAATAGTGGTGACTTCATCAGCGACTCAGTTAATAGCACCGCACGGGCCAAGTTTCAAAGTGCAAATAGTAAACATAGTTTAAACGAAACACACGTGAACTGTTTTCCAGTGTAACATTGAGTTATTAATACTTCTCGTAGAAGTCGATGATCGGTTTTGGCTCTTCGGTGACACCTACACCACGTTTGAGGCCAAATCGATCGCAGCCGTGAAAAGTGCCGCTACAAACTTGATCCGCTTTATCAAATGGGACTTATTACAGTGAACTAAGGTCGGTATTAGGTTGATGAATATGTTGACTAACTGGCAGGAAGACATCCGTCAATCAACACGGCCATCATTGACGCTGGTTTCATTCCGGGAATGGCCTGATGCCACGTGTCTGGAAGCACTAGCCACTGATGTGATAGATGACAAGAAAAACCCACTTTGTAGTAGCATGAATGAAACCTTCACGATGCTCTTCGATGAATTTAAAATAAATAAAATGTATGAGAAGCAATAAATATGTCGTTAAAGAAGCGCCTTAGGCGGCATAAATGTGTATCAATCATTCCATGCAATAGACATCGATAGCAATAAAAGAATCATAAAAATGGACAACCATAAAACAACCTGTGTGAGTAGATCGTTATTTAAGGGAATAACATAAAAACTGTAACAAAACAAACTACAAAGACCACCGCAATGTCGGTGCAATACAGTCGGATATCAACGCGGTGGTTGCCCACTCTAAAAATATTTTTACTCATGTAGCGGGAATTTGATAGTTTCCTAAAACTTTAAACTTGTTATATCTCTAGCAAAGTCTATAAAATCTGTCGAATGCGTTGGAAGTGGTCTGCTTTGGTTGACACAGCTGTAGGATATTACACTGTAAGCATATTTTTCAAGTTTATAGCCTGACTTCGACATCTACATACTTCGGTGCTCATAATATCTGGAGAAAGAAAAATGGAGACATGTTGTTTCTATGCAATTATTTGTGCTACTCTTTTTCTTGCCCTTTCCGTCTGAGAAAAAAAAGTGTGACGTGCACTTGTCAAAACATAATACTCCGGGCAGACAGCGGACATTCATTACAAATATCTATATTTTACAAAACTTACCTGTTTTTTGCGTAACAATTCAGTCTAGAACATTTCACTGTTAAAATTAGCAAGCACGAGTGATTGATTGACGAGGGGATTGATATTTCCCTATTAACGACTAGGTGATTGTAATTTGCATATTAGTAGATTATATAATCCTTGCGATATCGTGACCGGGGGCTAATTGAACAAAACCAGATTTGTAACTGGTCTTTGATGGATTATGTGACAACAGATAGAAATCATTCTAATCAAAATTTCATTATTTTTTTGCTCTCCTCTGATGATCTTGTGAATAGAGACAGACATAGATTCAATTTGTCATCCCGAGCTATGAAATCTTAAGCACTCCGTTTGTCAGTCACTCCGCCCCATATTTTGGCACGATGCTATCTCCAATGAGATGCTAATGTATTACTTGGCACGCACGCCTGTCAAGATTTCGGCCTATCAGATTTCTGTATTAATAACAATGAGTAAGGGACGGCCGCGTTCATTGTCCCGGGGAGTTTTCACGCTGTCCTTGTTTTTCTGTAAAGGACCCCTGTACCGTAGCTGACCTTGCCTGTATATTTGGCAAGAGGAACGGTAAGCTACATAAAAATATAATTTTTCTTCTTAAATGATTTAAATGTAAAGTAAGACAGTTTTGTAAGCAAAATACGCCTCGCATTAAAATTTTGTCCACGATTGGGCTTTAAATTTAGAAGATTGACGAGTGCAATCTTTGTGTCAACTTTAAAATTCTCCAAGTAGTCATATTAGTAGATTAGGTAGAAATCTCGGAAAAAAGATATTGTATTATTAAATAGAAGTCACGCAGATAAAGTTAAGTTAAGTAAGTTAAGTTAGTAAGTTAAGTTAAGTTACAGCAACTTAGCATTCTACCTGAAGGCTAAACAATCCAAACAAGGTGGCTACAATCGCGAGGGAGTACTACACGAAAACTTATTCAGACATGGCATTGTACGAAAATGTGTCCAGTGCCCGTGACCTAGGGTTTTGTTTGCTACGCAGTGTCCGCCAGAAAGAACCAGACTGCTTGTCGCCGCCAGCACCAGAGCGAGACAGGCGAATATAGATAAGTGACGAGAGGGACAGAGACGGATTACCGACCATGGCGTGGATATAAAAACTCTTGTGTGAGTTGAGGCGGGTGACGTAATACGACAGAGCATAAAACGCTATTTTATGATGATCAATGTTAGCATTTTTCAGCGACGTTGTCATTAGATTAGCAAGTCAGATATTTTATTTAATGAATTGCAAATTATTCAAATTAAAATTTGATAAAAAAAGTATGTAATCAAGTTTCGCCTTGAACGTTGCGAATACATTCGGAATACAGTTATGATCGGGTTTAATTATACTGATGATCAAATACGATTTAAATTGAACTGTACTTTTTGGTCTGTTTAACAGATAAGGTTACTGATACGGAAGTCACGAGTGTGGCTTGGCAACGAATAAAATATTAATAAAAAAATGCCACATCTAGTTAGACAACAATAAGCTCACGATCGTACGATGTTATCATAGCGACAAAATATCAATAATACTTCAAATACACTTATGTCTGAAATAACAACGTTTATAATTGTTGATAAACAACGTGTGTCGCGTACCTTGAACCCGCACAAAAAACAATTCTTATTAAGAAAACTGACAGCCACATTGGCGACATTTTGAATTCATTAATTAACGCCCGGGGCGACGTTTACAAATGAAAATGGCCGCGAAATATAATAAGATGAAAAATAATAACGGCCTTAAGTACCTAATTGGTTTATTAATTTAGTTGTTCAATAGATTTTTGCTAACAGTACAAAATGGTCCATGGTCATGATTCAAAGCCAATCGATTGGCAACACCAATTAGACATACTTTCATCTGGCAACAAGATGCTGACCTTTTCAGTTGGAATCAATTTCTTTAGTCTAAAATTATATAATTGAGCAAGACCAATTTAGATTCCAATATCAATTTAAGAAGTCAAAATACTTTTTTATGATACGCGATGGCGATGGCGTCAACCTACCATCATAGTCATAAAAGGATGAACAAAAATAAACAAGTGAATCATTTAGGTGATAATTTTTCTAGGAACGACGATTAGCATACCAATGAAGAAGATTAATGGGGCCTTTGACTCGACTTCTTCCAAAAATAAAGCTTACTTTAAAATAGTCATATAAATTTCGAAACGAATAAATCTTATACAAAGTAATCTGCAATATTTACATGTCCATATTTATGCAAAAAGGAACCACACAGCAAATACGTACTTTTGAGATATCAAAGGTTTTACAAAAACATGTGCAGCTCTATCAGTTGTAGTTGGTTCTGTTCTGCTTTTAATAAACCCTATTTCTGAGGCGAAAATCGCGTCGTTCTTTTTTGTATAAGGTTTTAGACCATTTCTATATTAGTATTCCGCTAAAAAATAAAAATTGAAAAATTGTCGTGTGGTTCCATTTTGCATAAATACGGACACATAACAACCTGAAGGAAAAAACAATGAAGACGAAGCAGACGCAATAAATTACCTTTTGGTATAGAGCGTTTTAACGCTGGCAGGTATTAATGTTTGGGCGGGCAACAAGGCGAATTCGACAAGGATATTTTCTAAAACCTTTATACGATGTGCGTATATAATTATAACCTACGCATATTTTGTATAATTATAAATGAAGGATATGCGTTTGGCGTTTGAACGGTAACATAAGTATAAGCTATAGCGGATATTTGTTGTTTCACGTTCAAACGAATATGTAAAGTGAGTGTAATTCGGATTTTCTTATAGTTACGTTGTTACCGCTCGACCTAATAAAAGCGTGTTAAAAAAAAGAACTAGATATGTATTTCGGTAACACAATTTTCGGCCTTATCAAAACTTGGCGATCTTGTCCAGACAACCTTTCTCTGTACGAGAAATATACATTTAGGGCAGCGTGTGTGAACCGAAGTAGAGCAAACGTACACGTCCTTAAGTTGCACATGAGTGAAGTTGCTATGCACAAGGCTAACATTAAGATTATCCCATAATCTTTTAAGAGTCTCGTGCAGTGAAATCGTTTAAGTGCGTTATGCAGCGGGTCGCATGTGTCGACTGACGATAGCAGGCTTGACGTCGGTAAATGAATGCTAATCGGCAGTGTCATAAGAAACGCATAAACGCTGACGTTGAATTAAAATAAATAGAAAGTGGTAAGTGCGGGTGATACGGGCTAATTGAAAGTAGATGACCATTTAAGGTAGCTAGATAGGTGTGTTTAGTCCTTGATGTGGTCGGTGTAGTCTATTTTACACCGGCCACTTAATACGAAAAAGGCCTATAAGAACCAAAATTCCGACCAGAAATTTGCCTAATATCAAATGTCGTAAACGTCTTCCTACACAAAGAATAGAGTACAATACTAAGCTCCTATATTCTTAAAAAATGAGATAATAACTTCCTAAAGAGGATAAAACCGAGCTAACAGCTGTGAAAGGTCAATTCAGTTTTCCTGTTACCGTGAACAGGATTTATATTGCAACTACGACCAATATAAAAAGTCTTATCACTCATCAGATTGATGCGGATATACATAAACAGACACCTCATTCGTTCAAATTGGCGCCTCAACCATTTCATTACCCACTTACGCTACTTATATTTACATCCGTGTTATAACCATTACCCTCTTTTCAGTAACATCGTAGCCGAGTAACAAACAACTTTATGTCATCACAATATATAAACTGAAAGGATAGTAGCATAAATGCCAAAACAATCGGAATAAATAAACCAACGATACGCCCGCGTCCGAATATTTCGCTAGATTTTCAGAGTATTTTTCGGATTAGAAAGTAAACTAGAGATAATTCTGCTTTCTAGTATTAAAAAGCATGTCATAAATAAGAAATATTTTACAGGTTTCGGGATTAATCTAGAAATAATATTCAACTTTTACTAATCGTCGTGTAGAAAATAAATTAAGTAGGAAAGCGTAAGTTAGTCTGCGTAACGAATACTCGTAAACGGCTGCGTAGAAATAGGTCAACCCATCGTTACTTAACCGCAACAGTTTATCCATCGTATATTTAAACGAAGCCACGACCTCCTTGCATTTTTTCATATTAAGTAACTATACAACTAGTTAAATAGAATCGTAAAGAATATTCAAAGTACCAGTGAAAATACTACGCCATCACAAGATCTTTGTAGTTTCCTACTGTCGTAATGATAACTATCTAACGTGCAGTAATTTCTACTTGAAAACATTTGCCTGAGAAACTTGTGGAATGAAATTTCCATATTATTATACTAGAAATTAAGGAAATATTAGTAGATGAGATCATCGAAGGAGCGGTGTCAATATGTGATTCAGTAATGATGCAACGCGAGTGGCCTGAGGTCCGATGGTTGCGGTTTCTGCAATGGTTGTAGTATCAAAATCGAACTCATGAGGTCACTCACTATAATAATTATTACGAGTGGTACGATTTTACTGTATCGTATGTTTAAACCAGTTGGGTAGGAAGTGTTCGCGATTTGAGAACCACTGCGTTCTGATTTTTTTCATTCGGAATTTAAGTTACAAGGTTTATAGTTTATTGAACACAAATTATCGCATAATCCAGCTGATTGGCAATTTTCGAATCTTTATTAATTCAAATTCATAAACGTGTTCTTTGCATGCTTTTTAATTAACTTAATTAATTTTATCTCGCAACTTAAGTTACCGCATTGATGCTAACATTGTTTATTATTGTTTATATTGAAGGTATTTCTATAAATAAAGACAATACAATGTATTGTTTTGTGTCAAAGATCAACGCAAATTTTCGTACAGAAGCCGAGGTTAAATATATTGTTAGGAACAATTGTGGTTTGAGGTTTATTATTATCAAAAGGTTTCTTAGCTCGGATCATAAGACGTAACATGCATAAATCATTATTATTTATAAACCACACCGCGCAAAACATAATTAATTTCAAAGTCAACTCGGGTAAAGCTGTATAAAATATTATAATAAAAGAACAATAAAAACAACTAGCACATGAATTTAATTAAAACGCAATCGAATGACTTTATAATTAGGTGATGATGACATTTCACACTCCACATGGTTCCCTTGAGTGACACCAAAACATTTGCAACGAACCAAAACAAAGTATGACGTGATCGTATGGTGACATCACAGCAATGACATCACCTGAAACCGAGCCTCGAGGGAGTGGAATGCCACTTGCAGAAAGTTAAAAGCATTTGCAAGTTTCCACTTTCCAGTACTAAGAATTAATAATATATTACTGTAGTTTTCACGCTAGAGATCGTTAGAATCTTATATAAGGCAGCTTCAATATAATAACGAACCGAACGGCACCTAAACGGGCAGTAACCACGTATTGGTTAAGAATTATTGATGTAGGAGTAAAGGTGTTGAAGCCTTACAATAAAACTTACGCTCAAGTAGGTTAAGTACGCTCTAAAACCTTTAATCGGATCCGTGTATTTAGGTACAATTATAATACAAAACGTAAAATATATAATGTGTGCGAAAGTACAAATGTTGTTAGACAAATTTTATAAACATCAAATTATAATGTTGATTCCGATACACAAAAATAAATCGAAACCGGTTTATAAGAATGACACTCGGCCTACGCGGCCGGCTTTTAGAGAGCACTTACATAAACTGCGAGCGCGAAATATTTTTTATAGCGTATAAAAAAATGTTTCAGTTCAAGTTGCGTAGATTTGTCAAATTAAATAGCATCGTAAATGATGCGAAACATTCGCGAAGAATTCGGGTCATAGAATTTGTTGTAGGAAGAGACCGGTTGGAATACCAGGTTTTCACCAGCTCATAGTTGTCTCAAGAGCACGTAAATCACAAGCCAGTAACTGTGTTACGCAATGCGGTAACGACATAAACAGCTAAGTTTTTAGAAGCAACGCAGTATGTGAGTCACTATCAACTGAAATCTGGACTAAAGTAAACAGACATTATCTTACTTATGCAAACTTTGCATAATATTCGCTGAATGTGAGGAACACTTACAAAATTTGGGCCATTTTATTATCAACGCTGATAACATATCTGCCAAGATTTCACAAAGAATTATTACAGTAAACGAAATGTTGCCAAACAACCAAAATGACATAATAATACTGAAGTACACAGAACTAATGAAAAAGGGCACCGTCAATTATCATGGCGTGTTATACTTAGAAACAAGTAAACAGAATAGTTAGCAGTTTAGTTTTAACTTAAGGGCTTACAAACAGAAACATCGCCATCTGCGAGATAGCCTAGTAAATGTCAACATCCTTTTAAGTATAATAGATATGTATCAAAACAAGTTGCAAAATGTCTATTTGGGCAAGCGATCAGTTGTGCAATAAATAACATACTTAATCGAGAGTCGATCGACGAATTTGTGCGGACAATAGATGTGGGCAGCGAGTCAGCAACGAGTGACGTAATACGAATTTGGACAATTAGGTGCTATAGCGTAAACAACTCGTGGCCGAGATGTAGGTTATCGGTACACGCCCGAATATTGTGATAGTGATGAGGGACACACTCATTAGCGATGTACTTGATAAACATGTTGATGGGCTACTAAATATTGATTTTTCACAAGCACGTGCATAAGATTGATAGCAATAACATGCCATAATTTGATATAAATATATGGCTTTCGAACAAAGTATTTAATAGGGCTGGCTAGGTGTGTGGTTAGAAAGCTATCGCGATGTGTGTTGATTGACGTCAATGAGACACGTGCTGTTAGGTGACCTAAGACCCGTTTCTCAGCATATCCGCTTAGGTTTGCGCTTTAGAGACATTGATAAGATTGATTTGACGTTGTATCTTGGCGGAGAGACAACGGCTGCTTCTAGAAACCCTGTTCTGTGTGACCTTTAATGATAATCGCGCTGCAACGTTGTAGTAAATTATAGTAAGCTTAGCTGTTGGCGGATTTATTATAATCAGCTTTAGGAGTGTCGTGACTAATTGTGGGATTTGATCAATGGTTTGTTTAGTACAATTATACTGTCGATTTGTAGAACACTAAGTCTGTGGTGGTAATATTACTGCGATAACAAGAGAGACGTGAGTTTTTTTCTTATGTTTAGACATATGTACGACCCGGAACCTAGAGCTAACGGCATCAGTTACCAACCATTACTGTTGGACCAACTAGGCCAACTGCATAATGCGCACTTTTAATTCATAACAAGCTGCACTCGACACCGTGTCTAAAACACTTCAAGTAAAACTTTTACGTAACTAACAGTTTCAAAACACGCTACCGGCAGGACTTTTAAAACAGATATTTATGTTATAAGATTAACTGAATACTAAAATACACTATGACGTAAATGGGCTTAATAAATATTGGGTTTCTCTTGGCATTATGTTCGACAGATGGTATATGTGAAATGAAGAGGCTTACAGAAATTTATTTGAACATGTCTTTAGGGAAACCGAAATACTAAGAGATCTAAATAAATCTATCACTCGTGTTCTGCGATTGTTCTGATCGCCCTGTAAGTATTCTAAGTTTGTGTCAAAACTAAAGTAGATAATACGAATAGTCCGGAAATCCGTGTCAGAAATATTAATGATGCCAAATATAAAATAACAAAAAAGATTGTTGCGCGTGTTAAATTATATTGTTACGACCAATGTGATTATTGGATCACAATATGTTTTTTGCGTGACTCGACGTGACTTTCTATGTCTGAAGTTGAGAAGTTGGGTAATGTATATCACGGTTGCAGCATAAGCTCAAGGTCAATATATTATAACATTAATTGACCATGTTCAAAACACATGCGAATGGAATTAGTTGGGGGCAGAATAGTAGCAATATTTGTAACGTACATAAAAAAGGTGTAATTGTATCTTTGAACTTCGCTTCTACGATAATAATTACATTTTATGTTCTCACACTAATAATTTTAAAATTGACGCTAATCTCGTACATCATTACCGTTATCAAGGAGCAAGCGTGCAAATGTAAACACGACATAGATAAACATTGATAACTGGTTACACAAAGATGGCTGACACCGCGGATCTATTGGAGACTTACGCCCCGGCTACCATCCAGGGGTTATCTTCCATCAACCCGCAGATAACGACAGAACCACTAAATTGTTTTTATGCCAAAGTATATTTAAATACGACCTAGATTACATTTAAAGCTATATATTTGTTAATTGCGTATGTCTAATAGGTGTGTCGACAAATAAATGATTACGAGTTCAACAAGCGACAAATTGTACGCTGATTTTACTGGAATAAATATTAAATTCACATATCAACAGTCTTGTTATTTGATTAGATGAGTAATAGAATCTCAATGAGTTCTAATTAAAGACATTGTCGGCCTTTAAGTGCTTTATTGAAAGCTCAAGATAAACAATGGTTGGGGCTTGCCCAAGTTAATTGTTATAGCACTCCTCAACTAATTAAATGACGTCAGAGTACAAGAGGGAAATTCTAAGCACGAGTGTGTAGACAATAAAACGATAGATAGTTATCGAGTCATGGCAGTATCGCGACGGGAGATCGACCGCAGCGAGATAGCTCCGGTAATGAAGCAACGCACCGATAACATCACAATCGACTATTGTCGCGTGTCGTTCACATTATCGTGTGTATATTATTATGAAACAACTGCGATATTCTCTAAAATTCGTTTATAATGAAGACAAGTGTTGGTAAAAATAACCGCTGATAATAGTGCAAATTGAATAATATTTTTTTATAGTCATTATCTAAATCAAAATAATTGGTTGGCAACATCAATATTCATTGCTGAAGAAAAACAACGTCTGCAAGTTGATTACAGATACGTATAATGAATAATGACATACGAATCACATACAAAAAAACACCCACGGAAGCTAATTACATACAATATATCAAAATCAGTTCCTGAGAAACTGTAGACAAAATGCCAGTCAGAAATGAGTCAAACGCCAGACTGGTTGATAAAAATTTAATTATGTGCCAAAACCTTATTGTACGGCTTCAGGTGACCGTTGGCGTAGCGCCAGGACGTGGCGTAAACAATCTATTTCAGATCTGAGTTGATTCGGCGTGTTATATTCTAACGGGCTTCTTCCTACCTGACTAGACGCTGAACTCTCAATCTCTCTCGATATGGTCATGAGAATTAACACCATTTTATCCTTTCATTGTTGTCATTATTACGATTCAGTGATGACAAAATCGACGCCGGCGTCACATTGAAACTGCTATTACCTCAGCTCCGGATTCAGTCTCACATCTCACTATTTGACCGAGATCATGACGTAACAAGTGCAATGACTAATTATATTAACTGGAGTGTGGAATACTAGCACGTTGTGGTTTTCCGCCGAATCATACGATCGCGCCATACGTCGACTAACCAAACATTTACTTTGAGCTGTATGACTAATCGTTGGACATTAAGTAACCAATGTCGGGGTGGATGACCGTCTGTTTGTCGTTCATATTGATGGCAGGTTTGTAAGTAAAAAAGGTTGGTAAGATTAAAGACAAAGATGGGCTAATTCGCAATGAACAATTTGTTAGCAGCTTTTGTCAAATGTAGAACGCCGGCCTGGTCGACTTTTCTTGCGGAGAGAGTATGCTACCGTGGACATCTTGTGATTGATCACCACAGATGACGTACTTACCTTCTTTTGGAAAAAGATGTCACCCGTTTAGAAGACATTGCCTTACCTGAAACAGAAATAGATGAAATGTTAAAACTTGTCGTGTCAAAATTTTTACTAATTGCCGTTGACTATTATACCGATTTAGTTCTAAAGCAGCTTTCATCTTTTGATATGTGTGACAAGATAGAACCGTTCTAATTCGACTAGCGTCATTCGAGCTGCAAATATAAATGTCTTAATATATTCGTTAGAATTTTCCTACGACAAACAACAATGGAAACGAATTCAGGGAACAAGGTTATTTGTATTATAGTAAACATAGGACTGTATACAATTGTACAAATACAATAAAAGCACGTGGAGTGTGGAGACAATCGGGTTTGATTCACGGTGTAAACATCGCCGGTCCACGGGCCACCTGCCAGACACTAAGTAATGTGTGCTGATTTGTTTCATTTGGATATAATGTCGTGATTTATGTGTTTGTTGACGAGAAAATAATACGTTCGCCGAATTCGACACGACAGTTATTGTTTTTTGTTCGAAATGATTAGTATCCTTTTATGCAAATCTGAAAAACAACGCCTTATTCGGTATAACAATCTAAAGAAGTAATAAAACAAATAAAAGCCGGTAGCTTATTACAAACAAACAAAAGCTAAATGAACACACCACAAAGGCAAATAAGACCTTGAACAGAGCAAGAACTCTAGCACCTCTAGCAGATAGGTGTAACGTTACAAAATCTCGCACATATCGACCGAGTGACATTGAACCTCGCTGTGTACTTGTGCAACATAGTGCATACAAGTGTTTATATTTAACCGTATGTTTCATAAAGATTTCCGTGACCGTCGCATGGCAACATTACGATTATTGACAAAGGTATGGTTTGTTATACAAGTGGCGAGCGGCATGGCACATGCGCGATTAGAAATGCATAAATCACGTTGTACACCATGCGCCCGCACAGCCACGACAACGCAGTGTGATCTTTATTATGTACAGCCTTTAAGAGTGCCATTAATTTACAGTGACAAATAGTATATTGTTGGGAGTCGGTTACATAGACTACATTTACGACATGCCATTTTTTTAATACAATATATTTCAAATACCATTTAGAATGTTTTATTTCATTGGCTTTGCTCTTTTATGTTATTTCTCTCACGAAAACATCTTGTATCTACATTATTACAGGGAAAACCCAGAGGTATTTTGTCTAATATCTGTTAAATTGTTATTGGTACAGTGTTTCTTAAATATTGCGTACAAATAACGATTTATCAGCGACCATTTTGTTCTTTATATAACCATTATATATCCTGTATGAAACAAGCCTTGCCCAATTGACATGCAAATTATTTTTATAAGAAAATCAAGTGGCGTTCAATACGCGCGCAAATTGTCCTAAATAGACATATCATTACTTTTAAATATCAACGTCCGTGTTATGATATCACAACAATGGCAGCTCGTTATAGTAAGAGTTGTTACGTAAGACATTACAGGTACATTATAAGTATTTAACCATTAGTTATAGGTACCTAAACGGTGGCTGTTACAATTCTATCATTGTGTATTGAGCGCGGCTTTTAACCGCGGTATTTGGAGCGTGAACCACTCGTAATCCGAACCATTTGGAGTTTTGGAAAATCATTTTCGGCTTTTTAGATTTTCATTTCTTTTTTACAAATCATGGTTATTATTGCTGCGTCGATGTAATCTTGATCTTTTTTGTTAAAAGATTATGTAAACGAATGCACATACAAATAAGGTTCAAAGGTTGGCGTCAGAAGCAACCAACGGCTTTATAAAATTGTCTTCAATAACGATGCTTAAAACTTGAATACATTTCGTTCTTCCCACTATCACGGAATAAAAGCTAACCACGTCTTTATTTTTTGTATATAGACGAACGGTTATGATCTCGTTTCTAAAAATAATATTTCATGCCATAAATACGTTCAAAGTACAAAACAGCTCTGTAGATTCACAACAGCGTTGCAGATGGCCATTCGAGATAAACTAAGTACTGTTGGATTAGTAGCTAGTTTTCTCTAGGCAGTTTATTTATATGACCATGTAATATTATATTCGCGTTTCATCGCTAAAATGACGGTGAGCGAGAATATTTGCCGTCACGTGGAATGGAGACCGGGCTAACACGACCGCTCAATCATTGTCACTTTATTCCCGGATAGTGCGCAGGCGCCCGCCCTCCTCGAACAACGTGAATCTTAGGTCGTATGGAGAGCGGGAACACAGCGAGGATAAATAACGAATATTTTAATGTTAAAACATTATTTCATTTCTCATGTGACACTTTAAAATCTTTTGCTTTTAAATCGCAAGTGTCTGAAGAGCAAAAAGTTTAAAAAGATTTTAGTGTTGAGTTATGAACACGCGATAGGATCGTGTAAAATAGTGTTCAGGTTCAAAGTCTACCAAACATTCGTTAACATTTAGCTTTATTCAAACATAATAAAATTGCATTATGATCCAAACGACGTAAATCTTACTTCCATATCAGTTCAATATACTGTGTCAAAATGTCATGCGCTACCAAACTTGGTGTAGTTGGATCCCCGCCAACATCTTCACCGAATCCTAACCGTACCACCCTTGGGCAACTCAGGCCACATTGTATGCATGAAGCACCGTTACTCCGCTGGCACCGTCCATCAGATATAAAACCTACTGACAGACGATAACGGTAACAGACAACATTTCTTATGCGCCATACTACAGCCTAGACACACGACGTTATTCAATATTCTACATGATGTATCTTGACATAAGACAGGCCGCATTAGACCGGCTTATTCGCCAGTGATGCTTCTATAAGCATGTCAATGGACTCTAGTCTGATGTACAGGCTGAAGTTTATAGTTATGGTGTGTTTAAATTATAGCAACAGTTTGAAAATACCATAAAATAGTTATTCTACTAAGTTACAATGCACCTGACGATGCAATGGCAACAAATATATTATTGACTGTTGGCAGCCCCTTGTTTGCCACTTGTTCAGCTCTGCATTTAGATTTCCTCAGAACTAGTAGAGTCATTTGGTGCCTGAATAGTTGGTATTTACAAACAATATATCTATGGAATAAATTGTTATTATTTAGAAGACAGAAGTCGAGAAATTATGCCTACGATCAATATTTAAATAGTAACTAGTCGACTATTTCAATGTGTTTGTCTATAATTCAAAAAAGACTATGTTCAAAACCATTAAAAATTCAACCTGTATACTCTACAGTTTTTATGGATATTCAATGGTACCATGTATGGGTCGGTAATGTGAAAAAAAACTTGATTTGCGTCACAGCGTGTGGGTAGAAGAATAGATTGTTAAATATACATCTTCTCTATTAGCGTAGTTTGCGGTTGTCTGCTATTTCTGAACGTTACAAAGATATTTTGTTAACTCTTCAAGTACGTCAGTTATTGTCAAATCGATGGCTTTGTGTTTAGGACCGAGTGTTTGTTGTGTACATGTGGTCTTTAGTAATCATGCTGAGGTTTGTGTCAACAACGGAAAAGTTTGGAAGATATGAAGTCACGATTACGGCAATTCATTAATAGATTATCTGCTAATTTGACTCTAGATTGTAAATATATGATAATTACGGTTTTCCGTTGAATAATATAATAGTACTTGTCCATCAAGTCACGCTATGGGGCAAAGGTCTGTTTTCATATTGTAAAAATGCATTTATATAAGATTAACTCGCGCGCATGTGGAGTTGCGCGTGCGATCTATTTGCGGGCCGGGTCAATGTTAGCACACGGTTAATTGAAACAGTTTAAATAATGCCGCGTGTACAGGGCTGTCAATCTCAATTCAAAGGAACTCAGCTCATAATTACCCATATACGTACTTTTCCAAACAGCAAATGAACGTTTGTTAAAGTAATATTAATTTTGTCCCGTTTCTTACGTAGTTCTGGGAACATAATCAAAAGGCACGAGGGAGTAAATAAATAACATATTGTTACGTACCATGTATAAATGGAAATTTTACAATCGTATCAAATATCATGGCAAAACCCGGCGGGGGGTTATCGGTAAGCGACATTTCCGACCCACTATGGTAGCCCTTTATAATCGAATATATTTATACATGTGTTCGAATAATTATTTTGTATGACATACGAGTAGTTTTAGTTTAAGAAAGGATATAATGTGTGTGATGTGAGTCAGACTAATACCTACCATACCATCCATAACATACAAGCCTTCTGTTTTATTGATTCATGAAACACTATAATAAAATAGGTAAATACAATTCAACGCTACTGTATTAACTACCAAGTTTGCACATGCACCTACGTTTTTTTGGTCAACCGATGAGTGGACTTTGACGTGATAATTTTCCTTACTAAGAATTTCCGTTTAGCCACGATGACTGTCAGATATACAATACCTAAGTACACGTCATGTGGATGTACTCATAGTATACAAGAAAACCATATATGGTAAAAAAAAAAGTCTTTGTATCAATGCATATGAATTATAGGTATCGGTACCAGAAGATTATAATTCGTTTTTAGAAATCTCCTATAAACTAATTTTCTACTTATATCAGACGTTAAATGAAAATTACATTCATTAAATAAATCTATTTATCTTTTAAAATTAGTTCTTTCTGTAAAAAAGATTAGACTGATTCGTTTATAAGAACGTACAATTTTTATTTCAAACCAAACTAAGAAAATACTTAATAGACAACACCAACTACTTTTCATTGTTATAACTTATCAAACTAGTGTCAATATAGGAATGTTAGAACTATGTCAGATCTCAGGTGCTTTGTTTTTCGGCCTACAAACTATGATATGTTTTCTTTCAACTTGTTGCTAGTAAACAAGAGATAAGTCAGACTTGAGTAAACAAGCAGAATAGGTAGAAGTCTGTTCAAGTGATAGCTGATAAAGTTTACAGACAAAACACTGCCGTACAAACAACATCACAATTCATTGCTATCTTCAACAATTATAACAACATTTCACTACAGAATAATATTTATACAAAAACTTTTTGTAGATCTTAGCAAATATTTGAATGAGATGGTATTTTTTTCTTGTCGTGTCCACTACCGGTCGTCGTTGCTCATTCGAATGAGGGAAAACACGAATATATTTCGGTACGTATGCAACAAGTTGAATTACTCATAAAAAAAATCCCGTTCGCAATTTTCCGCAATATGTTATTGCTACAAATTTGCCAAAATTAACACAAAATAAATTACTCGTCGCGCCACTTATCTGTTTGAAGTCAGCTGCAGTTTTGCTTAGGTCATATTTATAAAAAATAGAGGTCGTGGACGGATTAAGAACTATGTATTGTAAAGCTTAGCTACGTAGAAACTAGTTTTGAATTGCAAATATTATAATTGGAGTTATAGTCATGAGAATACATTGCTAAATTTACACAATGAAAAAGTAATGATTTTATTATATCAACATTAGTTTAAAATACGAAAGAGTTCTTTCAGTTTTTTAAAGAATTTATGCTGATATAAGCCGAAAGTTATTTAAATGCTATGAAAATCATAGATCCGTAGGAATACAAATACGTGGTGCATTATGGAACGTACCAATGTTAGGCAAACACCGCATCAAATACTTGGCAAATAGGACGCAAATCTTTGGCACTGGTGGCAAAGTCACGCCCCCATTTCGTGTGTAACGGGACTAAGATGGTACTCACTTAATATTTAAATCATACGCACCATTGAAATTGTATGTATTTGAATTGAAATACAATTGATCAGTCAAGCAATGGTTTTGGTGAGTTGCTACATTTTCGATTAAATTCAATAGAAATTATATTCAAAGATATCAAAATGAAATTATTGATGAATATAAGTAGTTTATACCTAGTCAATTAGCTATATTCCTGCCTAGGAAAGGGAAAGTGTCTTTCGAAATATCCTTTCCTTGACGTCATAGTATAATCCGATAGTGTCAGTTCTTTACTATCTCGACATAATAAACGCAAGTAAAACGGAACAGATAAATAAATTGATCATGTTGATAAGTAGAACGTCTGTGAGTAGCATTTTATCAACTCTATCGTTTGCATAATCGAATCTGAGAAGAGGGTTGCCCTGTGTATCGGTGTCACTGTTACGTACTATGACGCAAGGTCAATTGGGAATACAGATGTCGATAGATAAACATTAAATTTATTAGCCATCATTTATATTTGGAGAATAAATTAGCATTTGATATAAATTTTATGCACACAAGAAGTCCGAATCACAGTCATTGTTTTCTAAATATAAGAACTATCGACTTTCCTAAATATCGATTTCAATTTCTTTAAAATCTAGCAGATTAATCAATAACTATGATTGAATATTCAATGGTTATTTATGCGCATGAACGCGGTACAGGAATAATTAAGCAATAAACGCATGCTTCTTTCTCCCTTGCTATATACGGGGCGTGGGAATTTAATTTTTGAATAAATATATTTCAATGGTTTCATTTAGCAGACCAGCTACTAATTCCTAGAAACATTACCACATCATCAACGAGAAGGAATTATAATAAGTATTTCCTACAACAGAAATGATTAACCCTTGCCTGTAATTAAGTAACGATTATATAAATTATACATTGTGGTGTTTACAGGAAAGTAAACAAGCAATCAAAGAAACTCAATTAAGGAAAAAGCGGTTACATAGTTCCTATGATGTAAGCATTAATTTTGCCTTCTACACTCATTAATTAGATATATCTCTTTACGAAATCGAGTGAATGTGTACGAATATATCTTTCGCTTCGGTCGGCCTTTGCGTCGGGGACATCAAGGCCGATTGCCCGGAGAACCGGAAATCGTCAGACAATATGGGTCAAGTTTCAAGTTTAATCATAAGATAGGTAGTCAAAAATGAATTCAGATGTGGTTACAGATGCAATTTATTCATGTGTCAGATTGCATGATGTGAAAATTGGAAACGGTTTTTTAATATCAATCAAATTACTCAGTAATTGGGTAGTACCTGTTAAAGTGAGTGTACGGGCAAAGTTCATGGCGTCATTGGTGGGTATAATTAAAAATTATAATTCCACGCTTTTTTAAATTACTCAGAAAATGCTGTGATTTAAAAATTTCAATTTAGATATTCTCTTATTTTAGTTCTATCACTGTAAATTAGATTCAAGCAATGATTTACGAACTCCAGATAGATACAATGTGTTGGATGTCAACCGTGGTCATTCCTTTTGACACTTAATTAGTTTCTCCAACTTTTCTTCTGATATTTTCGTAGGTAAACAATCCGAGATAGATTTATATTGAAATACGGCTCTTGTAAAGCAGCTGTAACTGTCAATTCCATGAAATTATTTTTCGTATTCAAGTAACGAATAGAAAGTACTGTCAGAACAAAAAAAGTGACAAGCTAATCTGTTGGCAAATCAGTTGTATAACATGTGATCCACGTAATTCGTGTTTGACGACAATCTCTGGCAAACAGTGATGTCACTGCTTTATATAGACTTATGGGCATATTTCGGAATGTAACATTGTAGGTATTTTATTGTTAACAGTGGTTATTTATGCATAAGGAAATGCGGTTAGGGTTACGTTTCCGTTTAACATAAATGGCGTTGCAAAATTGAGCCATTCGTTGAAGGTATTTCGTTTTATGGCGCATAAAACTTCGATAGGCAGTATATCATCCTACGACGAAGTACTATCATCGCGACGGTAATGCGACGCAACAAAGTAAAACCGCACTGTATAAGGATTTCAAGGTTTAAAAGTGGGTACCGTACAGGGCAATATCGCCCCTGTAGTTAAGGTGAAAGATGTGATTTTGTGTGCGTAATACTATTGTTGTGAGTGACGTCAGATCGAGTCCTTGTACGGCTGGGTGCGCCGACGCATCCCGTGGCTGCGGTTACAACCACTCGGGATAGGTTTCAATGTCGTATGAGATGACGTTAGTGCGTTGTTGCTAAGGGCAAGAATAGGAACTGCAACGGGCAACCGGTACTCTACAGAGAATAGAGACTAATGAGTCACCTTTCTCTTTCAATTTTCAGTGCAAATATTTGTCTCCTGATGTGATTACTACGTGAGTTAATAGAATTTGGAAACTAAGTCATATGTAAATATTTTTCACTGACGCTCAGTCATACATGATTTTCTAATATTTCCACGAAGACCCGAGACAATACATTGTAACGAAAATGGAAGATTCACGATACATTGATTTGTGATGTTGACGAAAGGAATCAAAATTACTTAGGACCCACGACTTGCACAAACCGTCATACATCACGATTCTTCTAACGACCAGGCTGGGTACAATCGCTCACAATATTGCTTCATAAATAGAAAATTATCCAAGCTGTAACCTCCTTTAATGGAAAGGTAATACTGCCATAGATCGCACAATTACTATGGTCGGAGAGACAGCCTGTTCGAAATGATGAATTGCGAATTGCGAATCCATGAGGTCACTGCTTTCGTCGGCCATCGAACTCTCTAGTGGATAGTTACTAGGTAGATTATAACGGGTCACATCATAGTGCCTCTTCACGGGTTACAAGACAGCAAATTACAACAGTTGCGTAGCAATTAGGCCATTACTAAAACAAGTCTGTAATTATTGGTAATAGAATGTTTATGTTAAGTACGCGGCTTAAGACTCAAAATGGAACGATGGTTATCGCGACGAAGCAAAGTGGTGTTTGACGGCATCACGAGTGATGGATGTGTGCACGCAATGTCTCGTTGATTGACAAAAAGTAATTGAAATAATCGTTTATATAAATAGAAAATTCTCCATTTCCGTCTATTTCGGAATGTTTACGTAACGGCACTATTGAAGGCTTATCGAGGTATTTCAATGAGAACATATTTTTTACAAACGAAAATAACTGTAGTGTATAAAAGGAAAGTATAACGATATTAACAGTTAATTTTCAATTACTTTTTACGCCTCATCAATTCAGCAGTCGCGAAGTTAAAGTCTATCGCAATTAAACGTTTATAAGCAATATTGGAAGGTTTTGCAAACGTTTCATTGGAATCGATATAATTTATGAAAATAAACCAATGAAACATTGTACATACTATTAGTCAAAGCCTTTGTATGTCAGCAGAATGACTGTATTGCGACACCGCACAATATAAATGTTGGGTCAGGTATTTAATTGGTTCAACCCCAGCAGGGTGGCAAGTGGGGCGCGTAAATAGCTGTAGGGGATATCAATGGGAACCCGTACATATGTTACTGTAGTTTCTCTATTTATATCTTGCAATTCAGGACTATTCCTTATTTACTTGTTAACATATTTACTATTACTATTCATATCTTTGACATATTCGTGAAATGTTATAAATTATAATTATGATGAATGTTTTTTCTTAAAAGTCTGGAGTCAATATCTGTCTGCCTCTCTGTCAAGTCTGAATTCAGGGTGCTCTACTATAAAATGCACGATCGAGAACACATGGAAACTGCATCATAGCGTAAAGTTATCCTTATAGTGACGCAATTCTAATTGATATGCGGCTCCCGAGCACGTGTATCGACCACATGTATAAGGCAAAAGTGCTGCTATTATTTTTCTGCATTTTATTCACATATGGTAGTAATGTTTTATTAATTGCTCTTTTATAATGCATGGCACAGTTATGTAGCAATCCTTGCATTATTGTAATCATTTGTAAGGTATTTAAGCTGTCATTGTGATTGGATTATTCTAAAAATGGCAGGTTACTGCATTTCCTTATTAAGTGTTCATGATTGACGGATGTTGGTTGTAAAGTTTAAACCATTTAGTCTACAGCGCAATGTTGTACGATAAACACGTTTTTAATCAGGCAATATTTTCAATAATTACACATCACCTATTCTTGGACCTAACAGGTACCTATAATATCTATGTCGTTGTCATGAACTAGAAAAAGCTTCACTTACGTATAACGTGACTCTAACACGATTCTTAAATGCCATTTCTATCGATATCCTCCCAACCTTTGACTCATAACCAAGCTGAAGTCCTTCAGCGTCCCACTGCGTCCCAATTCAATTAAATACTCTTTTGACACGCGAATGTCACTTTAATGTTCAGTAAAACTTCGTATTTTTACGATGCCGTTTTTATTATCTTGCTTAATAAAGTATTACGGCTTAAATAAAGTATTCCAGATTTTGTTTGTTCATTGTTTTCGAGAAAATATAAACCGGGCTAATTCGACTGCCACAAAAAAATAATGTTCATAATATTCTGTGTTTGTTATAAAAGTTGTTTGATCAACATGCCTGTGCTTCATCAATCATTTCAGCCGTAAACTGACTGCAGCCACATCGTGCAGAAATAGATGTTATTTTCCACCCCAGTACCGCACGCTCGTTAGCTTGAGCAACAACAGTTGTTTGAAGTCCTTTCAACCCTAACATTATGAACAGCTACTTGGGTTCCAAACAACACTTTTTTGCGGTAACGTGCAAACGCGAGGTGGTGTAACTCGCGCTTCGAGTACAAGTTAACACCACAATAATTGCTCACTTTTCTCGACGAGCTTAAACGCTCCGGCGAGAGAATTCAACCCGAAGATTACTGGTGAATTATGGTAACGATTACGTACACATTTGCGGGTACTTTATAGCGCACTTGGGAACCTTTTCACTGTCAAATCACGAGACTTAAGTCGGATACGGGAGATATATTTGTTCAATAAGAATACTGGATATATTGAGAAGATGCTCGTCAACTTTATTTACCAAATTAAATCGAAGGCTCGATACTGTGAGTGAATGAGAGTATCAATTTAATATTCATCGTTCATGTTGCGAAATGGGGACTGAAGGATCTTTTGATATGTATGAACACATCAATTTATTAAATTGATTTGGTCGGTGATTGATATTGGGTATGCATATTCAAATGAAGCTCGATGCATTATTTATTAAATCGAATAGTATTAAGTAAACGGCTGTGTTGCATGCAATTTGTATTGAGTTTAAACAAGATTTATATCTGACAAGAACAGTAGTGCGTCTAAAAATAGAAATTATTTAGCTAATTCAAGATCAATATGTAAATCTGAGTGCTCGTTTACATTGACAACTTCGTTTTAAGGTCTAAACTGCGTACGTGATAAAATATATAACACCCACGCCGATATTCAAAGCAGACATGCTTCTGCAATATTTATATGTTCTATTATTTCAAATGAGTCATGAACTCCATATTTGATTTGAGATTTGATGTTTAAGTACCATTATATTCGTGTTAGTTATTAATCTAACACCTGAAGAGTTATAAAAAGTTTGCGTTTTTTGTGTTTGGACTTCAAATAAGTTAAGGTGCTGGCTAAAAATATAAAGACAAATAATACGGTTAGGAAAAAAAACGTTTGCAATAAGTGTTATCCGTTCATTATATCATCACGAACGTTATTATAAGAGATGTTATTTACACTGATGATTTATATTTATTTGTTAAATTTTCGGATAGACTTTAATGTGACTGTGACTAAGATCATCACAACTACCAAGCTTCTTTCCTCGTAGTATTTAGTTACAATAAAGACGTCCTACGATTTACTATCACAAAGTAAACATTATACCTTTCAATTCATATCTTGACCAAAACATAAAATACATTGTATTCGTATGAAACCGTAAACACCTAAATTCAACTGAAAAACAAACCACACGTCACGACTTTCTTAATTGAACTACATAAATCATTTTACGACACTGTCGATACAATGTTGCTTGCAAGTTTTACGTTCGCAGCGGTGTGAGCGTCGGACCACGGGTACCCTTGCCATGACATCTAAATGTACAAGTCAATAACCTGGCACAAAAAATCTACAATAACTACACACTGAAAAGCCGCGCACTATTCTGAGAGCATGACGTAAGCTTCGTGGCAGCATTATGAAGTTGAAATTACAAGATGATCAGCACATATAGTTTTTGGGATGGGGCATGTGAATGCATGATCATTTATCGTAATGATTCAACGTCGTTAGGAGATAATGACATGAAGGTTTATAAATGCTCGTGTATGTTTTCGGCTCATACCGGGGATGGTAATTTTATTTAAAGTTTTTTTGTGTACATTTTGCCATGTTCTTTGAGCTTTATGATGGTTAATATCCAGTCTACATGGGGCTAATTGCTAGTATCATTTGTCACTAAGGACGTCAGTGTTATAGTAATTCTAATCATGTTGTAAACAGTTGCAGTATTGCATTTTCCTGGTTCAGAGTCGAATGTTATCATTATGGACTTTGTGACGGGAAAACGTAGCAATTAACCAATTATTATTTAACCAGCGTTTTAAGCGTTTCTTATAATGAGAATAACTACCAGTCGCGTTACTTTGGGTTGCTTATAAATAATTGAAAAAGTGGGCACTTAGAATTAAGTAATTACTAATTATAAACAAAATGTATTACAGTCTACTACACTGAACTTGACAAAGGTAGGTTACTATAAATATACTACCTACTAAGTAGGATATTGTTTGCCAATATTTTAGCATTCATATGTCAATTATGCGAAGATTAAGCGAGACCCTCGAATCAATTATCCAAACAAACAGAAATAACTTCAAAAACCGTTTCAAATCAAGATCGTAACCGTACATACATTAAATATTTGCAATAAGACTGCAAAGATCAAGGCTATCGAACAAAAAACACACAGCAACTATCGATCGACTGTCGCAGTTCGTGTATTGATTTTTATTTGTAATCAAACAGACAAGCGGTAAATTGTCACATGTAGATGATATCATGTGACAATGACTATTATATATCCCACGCGATGTAAAGTAATAAATCGTGTAGTAATTTATCGATTTATATGATAAATTATGGCTTTAGTAAATAGTGAACTATTTGAGTGACGCTTACTATTCTTGGGTGGTAGAATGTAGCTATAAAGGCAATTCGTAAATATTATTTTTTTGGTAATATATTACTGATAGTAACTTAAATTAAAATATGTCTGCTTTAGTGATTTGAGGTGAACTAACCGCATGTCCTAGTTGGAGGTCTTCGGGCGGCATGAACAGTCCTAAGACAAGGTAATCAACACGAAATAATTGACACTTCCTACTCAACATTTAATTTAGTAATAATTATATAGTGGTTAGATTTACGATAGTTTATCATTAAATTTTATTTATAACTGATCGTTATCGAGCAGGGAAATAGTTTAAAGCCTATTTAATTTAGAAATCTGCATAAACCACTTAGGGCGTTCATATATTTCGAAAAGGAACTTTCTTTCTGCTTTGATATATGTTTCCTTTAATTATTTCAGACGTAAATTCTGTTTCCTAAAACTCCTAAACTGTTAGTGCATTTTGTTGGTTGTCAGAATTTTTTATGTTAACGCATATGACCACTCGTAAATCATTCGACACACATTCTAGATTATAGAAATTTTCCTACACATTGTTATGCCTAACAATAAAATAGTCTATTAGACTATCCTGAATTAATTAAGACTAAGTGTCTTTCTAATCATGCAGCATAGTATGCAAACTTTAATCCTACGCACACACAGCCGGCAGCTGAATAAAAGCATTTTCTTTGATTTTGCCTTGCTTATAGATATCCAGCCACCGCCTGCCAACTGTAACACCATACAATTGTGTACAAGTTAGCAGATTTTTTAATTCTTTGCTGGTATAGTTCCTTGTAATGTAATAAGTTTGTACAAATATTTAAAAACTGGTAACAGTTCCTAAGTCTTTGCGTTAGACTACAATGAATACGGAACAAGTGTATAGGAACACTTGTTTTATAATTAAGATTTCAAATCATATTTCCCTACAAGCAAACTGAGTATGAAACAGCTACAAAAGCAATATAGTTGACTGCGATTCTAACACTTTTCTAGATCTCACGTCGAGATAACGACCAAGTTATTGATATTCAAAACATGGAGTTTTCGTATACGCGTGCCTGGCTTTGACGTCTCTCTTGATTGTATCATTGATTTGTATAACACCGAAATACTTAAATTAATTTTCTTGTCAATGTCTTAAAGTCCCAAAACACGTATCGAACATACTCATTTTGATCTTATCAAGCCTTCGTACCTGTCAGAGACTCTTGTATCTCATTTGTATATTTAGTTTTTCATAAACATATTTTTTGCGAAGTACTTTGGGTTATTTTTAAACCTGCTTCAATTGCTACGTTTGTTATGGCGTTGTTATTATCTGTACCCTCATTAATCAAACATTGGTAGCTAATAAACTGTTCTTATTGAAACCCGAGTGGGACAGGACGGCAGGTACAAAAGCGTCCAATAACAAACATCATAGTTTTATTTAGGCCTGACGTCAACCGGTTGCTGACAGGAAAACGCGATACGTATGACTTTGACATTGTAATGTTTAGCGCGATCATTAAACTTAATTTCCTTTTTGAATTATTTATAAACTCCTTTATTTCAGCTATTGGCAGCGCAATAACGATCCTCAGCTTCATTTGCAGATTATGATAAATTGGCGTATTATTCACTAAGATGCGCAGCTGTAGGAAAAAATAATCAACCTTCGAACAGGATACAAAAACTATGGGGTAAAAACATACACACAATATTCAAACATACAGCAGAGAAATACAAAACAAACAGCACAAAAAGTTGTCTACCACCAATAAAAAAACACTCAGGCAGGCAAGCATGCACACAGGAACGTTGTATGGCGTTCTAACAGTACAACAAAAAATTGCAATGACCGTGACCCACATATAATTACAGTACACAAATGTAACCAACACCTTTACGAATGGAACACTAGCATTGTTGTTGTTATTGTATGATAATATAATATCAGTGAATAGTATAAATTGAAATGTCAACGCTAGTATTCCATGTTGAACAAAAAACAGGCACAGCCAGAGAAGCCAAACGTTCCGAGCGTGGAGCGCGTCTACCTGGAGTGTTGCTGCCTCTCGGAGGGCGGCGGGGAGGGCGCGCGAGATGAGGTCGTCGTCTGGTCCCGCGAGTCAGCCGTCGCCGCGGGGCTGCCTGCGCCGCTGCCGCCCAGCGCCAGCGCCAGCCCGCTGATGCTGCCGACACATGACCACGTCACCAGAGCCCTAGCGTCCAACGCCCACAGTACACAGACCTAGCTGCTCCAACCTTCCCTCCGACTTTACTTACACGACGCAAACACACAGAACATCAATACTAATCTAGGGTTAGAAACATTCAGTGAAACCTTGGAGCAGATAAGCCAAAGCTAATATTCATACTAGGATTCATAATCTCTAACAATGTTACTATTCTATTCATGATTATCTCAGTAACTAACGTTGTTATATCAAATTCCCTATAGATGATATCCCGCCAAGTTTCATTATAGATATACTAAAGATGCCTCTGTAACTCTATCGTGTTTGTATAATTTGTTATAGGACTACAAACAGCCGAGCGAAGCAGAGCATTCTCAGCGGGGTGAAGATACATAAGCAGTGATGTTTAGTTAGTGGCAAGGCAACGGGAGTGTCAGTCATAATAAAGGTATTTATTGGCAAGCAAGCATTCCGCACGCAATCTGTTATAGATGCACCGTCGACGATGACAATGTTATCATATACAATAAAGTTCATTCATAGATGAAGATCCATCCATCAAGACATAACAATAAATGTATCGGCTGCAATATTAATTGGACAGTGTCCATCTATTGCAATCGAAATTAATTAAAGTACTGAGGCCGGGAGAACAAAGAGTTGTCTAGACGGTTAGCGATACAACAATGAAATAAATCAGCCGGGCCTTAATAGTGGTCAGAGTGAATAATAGTAATAACGATTGTGATGCCAATCATGGAGTCGAGGAAGATAAGCGTCAAGAGGAAATCGCCGAAGGATCAGTCACGAAGCTAAGAAGTGGGCGAGAACAGACAATTAGCTGCGCCGTTCACGTCAGCGGTAAAGAATAATGTCGCGCAGACGCATCACGAGTATGAATGGGACGAGTGCGTAAGTCCCAGTCGCTGTGACAAAGCAGCCGAGCCGTCGCCATCGTCAAGGTTGCGCTTTGTTACACTAATGTGAGCTGAAATTACTTGCAGCGAAAACTCATCGCCTCCATTATATCTTCTATAATGGGTTAAAGTGTTAATACAAAAAATAGAGCTAAGTTCAGTGAAAAGCCCTGTGTTACTGTTACAGTTGGCAACAAACTCAGTTGACGTCAAATGTTTAGGCTAAAATTGCGATGATGGAGAGGTTGATGAACGACAATTTTTTTCAATCAAAATACAGGAAATGACTAAAATTATGTTTTAGGAGTCACAGACAATTTAATAAACTCAAAATAAAAAATGTTATAAATAGTTAGATGCCGGCGGATAGCCTCAAATTATACGGATGCGATAATGTTCGGCTCGCGTGATGGTGTTTGCGATTAAGTAACCTTCTCATTATGCGATACAATCAAATTCATTGAAAGAGTTTAAAACACATATTGCGGTAGAAAAACAAGAAATACGCTAATCAATGGCGTGACTTAAACTCAATCAGTATTTCAATGTAAGCCTTCGTGTACATTGAAATAAGTAGAGGTACTTTGTACTAGTGAGATTTTAATCGGAAATTTAACAAAAGCTGTTTCACAAAGGCAACAACGAGACTATTTTGTAGACTTCATTATTACTCAGGTGTCAAAAGAAGAGTTGATATTTGTGTTTTTATACTTCCGGCAAGGAAAAAATAAAGTGACGTCAATTTTAATCGTTGTAAATGAGCGAATTAAAACTAAAATTTATTTGTGTTCCCTGTGCAAAGTGGTCGATTTATGCATTTCCGTTCAGTGTGGTGTTTGCGTTATAACGAAATTGTCTTGAACCACCTTCGCATTAAGTACGTTTATTTCCGTAAATTGTCATTTTTACATGACTATAAAATGCGAAGGTCGAGCGTCATGGCCTCAGGTCACCTTTGGCGGAAGTTTGGATTATACTCGAATTGTTATTGTTAACATCTGCGGAAAACTGGCGCCTTTGAATATGCAACAGAGAGCAATATGAGTATTCTTAGCGAGCTTACTCACAATGCAAACAATTTTGAGAACTAAAACGTTCGTCAGAGATATGTAAAGATTGGATAAGAAGCCAGAATTCTCCGCTCATTTCATCTAGTTGCATCACAATTCTCTTCTACATTTTCGTGATTGCGTGATATTGAAAAGTGTAGGTTTATTCCTGGTTGCAGTGCCAATGAGGTCGCGTGTAAATAGCTTAACGACATTGATATTCTGTACACTCAGGAATCAAGTAAGCACTAAACATGTAGATCGTTCACGATATGTGTCGTAACGACGTGAACAATATAGACTGCTTGACACGTGAATTTGCAGCCCACGTATTTCCAAATGTCACTTTGAAGTATTTGTACAAAATGTATAAGAATTTAAAACGTATCTTTTGAAAAATGCCATGTTTACTTATAATAAAGCAAAGCAATTTTACACAGTGATGTAAGCAAAACAAATATCCTTTAAATATAATGATTATTTGATTGAGCCGTACTGTAATTGCGTATTGACGTCAATCCAATCACATGCCTCACTCTTATTATATTACATAAACTGTAGTGCATTAACTTTTTATAGTGCTTTTTTATGTGTAACACTTCGACAGTCACAAAAACGTACTGATTTATTACATCGCCTTACATACGTTTCTAGAAATATCATTGTGATCTTAAAAGACGAATATGGAAACATATATTTGTCATGAATTAAGTGTATGCGAAGGATACCGATATCGTAAATACAAATAACGCAATTTGAATGTTAAAGATTGTATAATATTGGTTGTTTGATGTTCAAATACATATTAATGGACGTTGATTATTCATTCTCAGTTGCGCATTGCAAGGCTATTGCTTTGTCGGCAATTCATACGATACTTGTGAACTTTTACAATAGCTTGCTATGTTGCATTTTGAGCAAGAAAATTGATGTATTCATAAGATTTTCTACAATTAAATGGACAATTTCCGTTATTTTAAATTGTATTTTATTATAGAAAATTTGCATGCCTTCATATCGACGTGTATCTATCTAAATTTCACCGATAAAGCGCACTTTTTTTAATATTTCTATTCAATATTGTTGTGTGAGACCACAATCTATAGTTTCAATATGTAAGTAAAAGGTTTTCAGTCATATGTTTTGACACAAAGCGGTTGGTATGTTGTCTATTGTCTGTGTAGTCTAAGCAAATGCATGTCGCCGTCGTGCCAAAGTATACATCATAGAAATTATATGTTAGTCAGTTGCAACACCCGTCTCGTTTGAAATAATAGTAAAATATGCTAGTCCTTTGTCTTGAGTCTGCTATAGATAGCCAGATTTGTTTGTAAGGAACGTTGTTACTGGTGAATTTTGAACAATAAGATCAAAATCATTTATAACTTTTAAACTCTCGTTACATGTGATCTGCGCCGAAACGTTAGGCATTTTTAGGTAAAATGCGTGCCCGCGTTAATTCCCGTATTTTATAGTAAATAAAAATCATTTTCAAAATTTCAAACGTCTGTGTAAAACGCTTGTGAGATTGAATTTACAGAAATAGCAATACTTAAAATATCTGAGAGTAGGAAACCATAATAGTAAATCTATAACATCCTCAAATGGCAACGGCCAGTGATAAATTAAAACTGACAAGTAATACTGTGCCACCGGAGATAGTTCTAATTTCCGGCCTGAAAACCCTTATATCCTAAAGCCTGGTAATTGGGCTAGGGCTTGCGATCACCCGGAGGCTCTATTAATTTAAAGTTACAACATATGCTACATACACTTAAAGATTTAACTTTGAAATCGATTTTATTACTCTTTCCGAACAAAATTCTTTGGTACCGACAAATTACTTTTTATCTATAAAAATCTTTAACGTTTCGGAGTATGTTTCAGTCGTAGGTAGAAAGCTAGATGACTAATAATAAAAATAGCACCTAGACCTTTGTGTTAGTTTTGTACTGGATTCCATAGCGACGACATGCCGCGATTACGTTTTTATCGCGTTGACCATTGTATGCATGCGACCTCGGCATTACCATGCATGCAAACTATAATGAGTTTGATAACGTCGATTTCTCGGACATTTCAAGGGCCAGACGAATGTAAACAATATTAAAACTGCATTTCCTATTCATTACGAGTGGATTTACGATGCGGTGTTACGAGCAATTAAAGTAGTTAACGGCTTGTGCTATCAGTATATATATTATTCTCTAGTATTAGTAAACAGTGGAACTATAAAACTAGTTGAAGAGATTTCATCATAACCATCTGTTAACTAGCGTTTTTATTGCCTTACAAACATTAGCGATCTGTCAGAAATGTATAAAATCCCTACAAAAAAGTGAGGCACGCTCAAAGACACTTCACTAGCGATCAGTTAGATTAAGCAACCTTTGGCGTAGTCGGTGTACTTTAGTTTCGGTTGTTGCAATGATTCAACAGACGAGCCCTTTCGAGAAGATTCTGCTTCTCCACAAACATTCGTTGGTAACCAAAAGAAAAACGAAAAGGTCGTTCTGATGTAATAAGTTACGTACAGTAATAACATGACTACTAATCTGTAGGCATATTTGAGGCCAAGGTCAACACAACACCGTAACAAATCGTTTGAAATAACACCACAATTACTTTTTAAGTTCAAGCCGAAAATACGAACACAATCGATTAAAAATAAACCTATCGAATGTTATAAATAAATATTTGTTAGGTAGCAGACATTGATTGCATCATGTTAGTTGCATTTCACTATTTACCGCTGGCGCCAAGGCCGATGCTAAGGTTACAAATAACGATATTATCAGAGCTTACAAGACGTAACACGAGTACAATAGGTTTCGTTTTCCTCTTAGATAGAGAATTAAATAAAACATAAAATGTATTACGATTTGATTACATCTTTAGATATATGAATGCGGATGAAGTAGAGGAAGATGTAGAGATCGTAGCAAGTAGTTTTCTTGTACTATTTTGCCATGTCATATGAATACGTGGTGGTATTATGTTTGTAGATCCTCTGAGCTTAACATAGTAACATTATCGAGAGAAAAATAAGTTTTTTGTAAATCAGGATGACTCGGTGAATACGTAATCTATAAGGCAATAGAACGTGTGTACGTGGCAATCCTTATTTTATGTCTACTTACATGTTCTTTATTATTATTCAATTGCAATAGCTTATCTCAAAGTACATTTTTCCCTACGTCAACTTTACGACTTACGCAGTTCGATAAGGGAATGACGGCAGCTTCTGTTTTCAATACACGATTAGCACATTGTCCTTTGTTATAATAGGGGGAAATAACAAAAGAGTTTATTTCTCTTATTGTAGATAAGACGGAACAAAATATTGGAAACATTTACTAAAATACGTAGGTAAACGAAATGTGCCTGCACTTAAATTCCTCAAACTATATCGCGCGATATGACGTGAAGGGAAATCCAATAATCATTTAATCAGTAATAGGTTTAAAGAGACGCCAATTTATAGAGGAAATGTTTCTCAATAGGTAAACTTTAGTTTTATACCTACCTAATTTCGGAAACCGCTTTGCCTAAACATTTATTTATAAGCATTAGTACCGACTGATCAAAATATTTCTGAATAATTTAGGACATATTCCCTTGATGCAAATCATACGTTAACCCGTTATGCTTCGAAATGGTTGGACTTAGACAAAACTAGTACAAGCGGGCTAAGCCACTAGAAGAATGTTATAACATTAAATTAGTGCAACGAACATGCGTCGGTGGTACATTATCATTTGCCAATGAGAGAAACTGCACAATAAAATGTATTATTTATCCCTGCATTTGCAATATTGCAATAATAGAGTTTTATTGTGTAAATCATTACGTTGCATAATTTTAATATGATTTGAAATAGTTGCAGTTTGTCGGCACTGCAAAATGCGGTTGTGATATAATGTGGAACGACTATTTCTATTAACACTATACGATTTCCTTTTGAATAATCGATTAAATCATTTAATGCGAATTCAGTACAGTGTGAAGTATTAGCTATTAAAAAGAGAATGGGGAGAGAACTCTCGGGAAGAATACAATCAGAGTTCAGACGTAAAACTGCGACTAAGGCCACTGCGTAGCATGCCTAGTATCATAATCATGTACACGCTTTGAAAAGAAAGATATATAGCAAGGACCAAAATAATCGCTTCCACGGCAATCATATGACCAAATGAGTAAATATAGGTGAGACTTGCAAAAGATACTGGTATCAAGGAAGGTGTGTTTAGTATACAGAAGATTATCCACGATACCATATCAGTTATATTTCAATGCATAATGCGACTTAATATTCTTTTCAGCTAATCTTGATACTGTAAATATTTCAAATATTTATACAACTGTTTAAATCGTGTAGTGTTTTTTACGTCGTGCAAATATTTGTAATACGTTTTGGAATTACGTATGGGTTTTGACATTTGAAATAATAATATTAAAATTTGTTATCGATATGTTAGTCACAAATTGAGTATATAAAGTGAGAATAATATACCCAAATGCCTACTAACTTATGATTTCATATTGTTTCATAGTAGTGTGTAATTAACTGTAACACAGTAAAGCTTTGTTAACATCTTGTAATTAGTGCAAAAGTTGCGAAATGATTGAGTAACCGACATCAATCCAAACTTTCGTATTACAGGATACTATTACCCGGAAGTGCGATTTCATCAAAATCGTAATAAAGCACCTTATATCACATAATCTGTCATAAATATAAAGTTGCAAGAGGTCTCTGGTCTCTCATAAAACTTGCAAGTACTCGATGATTATTACCGGCGATGATTGCACACCATTCACTTTTTCATCTTTATCTATAATTACCCAGTACTTAGCATCATTACTTTCTGCATGCGCAATGACATAAATTACCATAGATAGTGTATGCAGCGTATGAGTCATACAACGACCGTGTTACATGTTACACGCCAACACATAATAAACTTAGCTTCAAGAAACCATTAGGTAAAGCTGAATAAATTATATGGGTGATGTATTGTTTTATGATTTTCTAGGTTATTAGTCTGTAATCGATTTGTTCTGCGTATAAGTACAGCGGTTTATTGAAATAACAATATGTCGAGCAGTAACACTGCGGGGAACTAATGCTCCTCCAGGTATCATTTACGACGTATTCACAGAATGCTGCGCAAAAACGTGTGATCTAAAGATAAGTCTTCGCAACAGTTAGCTATGTTGCATACAAATAAAACTGTCGTGGCAGATTTCGTACATGGTGTAAATAGAAATTACTAACTGCGCAATTGCGATATGTTAATCCCCATATTAATAAAAACACAAATTCCAATGTGGCTTTGGTATGTAAAGTGCCAACTGTTTGGCAAATCACCAAAACTGGTGATTCATACTTCCCACCTCACGGCAGTTAGTTAGTGTTGGATCTTCGAAACCATGTAATTGATTTACGCTAATTGGAACGATTGGAACTGATGCCAGTTTGTTATTGCAGCTACAATGTACACCAAACATCGACAATATTACGTGCTGATGTTATTACGAGTACGGATATTTTATGTTCGAGTGACGGTTAATTTATGCGACAATTTCAACACCGAGAAGCATTAAACTGCTCCTAATTAGTCTTTACTCAGCCGGTTAGACGTCATTATGTTAAAAATTGGAACATTTCATAAGTCAAGATATTGAGCAACACTGAAATAGTTTAAGAGTGCACACCTGCATTTTTGACTAGTGCCGGAAAAGGGCACAAATTCCACGGTAAATGGTCAATGGCTGCCGAGGCAAAAAGATCAGAAACGTGAAATACCATCTACAGTATTAACAGTATACGTCTAGAATCGGTCAAGTTGAGTTGGTCATAGTGCACACAGCTAACCTATACACAGATAACCTTCGTCAGGCGTCAAACGATGCGATTGTGTAATCGTTGTCGAAGCTGTTATACCAACAATGGTACCTTTCAGTGGAGCACGTTATAAATCATACAAGCGGTCGTTTGTGGCGCGTGCGCCACTCGATACGACACGATAACAACGAGACACAATCAGCTTCATGCGACTAATCCACCACAACACGAACTATGCTTTACATTTAAAACATACGGTTCACTTTACCGGATAAGCGTCTATGTGAGTTCATTGTAGACGCAATGGACCATGAATTGTGATAAATAGTAGAGAACAATCGCCCTTTATTTCGGAATCACGTTTACTATAACCCTTATTTCCGAGAAAGAGTAACTATTTGAATAAATTACAAACACAATATGGTAGGTATCGTGGTTCGTGACCGCAGAAAAGATAAAAGCTGCCGCAAACGAGCTCAACGCTAGAATGAGAACATTATGATTAATTAATGTGAATATAGAAAATAATCTACATACTTTAACGACATGCATTAACCCAGAACGCAGCAGCTGATAATGTACAAATTTTAATGTAAGAGAACACGTTTACATAATCACCCACCATTTCCGCATTTGCGTTACTTTTCTATGATATTTCAAGCGAACATTATTTGCATCCACATTATTTATGTTGGCACCCGTGTACTTTCTACACAAATCGAAATTAAATGTTTAAAAAATACTGTCAAGATATATTTCTTACTGTCACAATACACAAATTCAGAAATATCAAGATGAATTTTAGCGCAAAAATGTCATTACAGTTCTTTTTCTGTTTACAAACATGAAAATTGTCACGAGAACGGTGAGGCGAAAAAAAACCTATGCCGCAATAGAAATAAATCTTTCATCTGAAAATAATTTTATGCCACGTGGTGTACCTACACTTTACATACAATTTTAAAACCCGAATAAAAAATCCTTTGACTAAAAATAAATGGGATGATATTTCCGCGATACTAACGCAAAACAAAATCATTTATATCAAATATTATTATGGTTGACAAGGTGTATTAGATGTCATAGAAAATTTAATTTGGGCAAATGCCACATAACATAATATATGTAATATATTTTGACACGGAATTGCTGGTACATTGCGTCACCGGCGGGCACAGGCTCAATCTCGAATAGTATCTGTCATTTTGGTCTGCGAGATTCTATTTGCAACTAGTTTCTGCGAAATAAAGAGTTTATTTTGTTAACTCTGGGAGACGAAGATGGTGAATGAAACTTAACGGTTCTCAAACAGGTTCTAGTTTACACAAAGCTTCTCTATCGCTAGTTGCTAATCTGGAAACACGTGTCCTCTGCGAGTCCTACGGCTTCACCTTTTCAAGTGGGTGCATCCGGACACTCTGCAGATTTACCCAATTTATTTATGTTTCGGTTATTTGGTATTTTTAGTTTCGGCTCCGGGCTGGCGCCGCGGTCGCCTTGACCGGAGTTCGGCAGTGCAACAAACCACGGAAGGCTGACCTTCCACCCCCTCATTGCGCATTGCTAAGCGGAAGATTCCGCATATTTCTCAGAGTATTTAAATGAAAATCGTTGAATTTGTAAGGTAAGAGATATAAAGCAACAGCTGACGTCAACATAGCGGTTTATGCGATGTTGTCGACACTAAGTTTTATGTCAGCTTCAGATCACAAATTACTTGTAACGAATTAAAGATCAAAACGTTCCAATTTATCAAATGTATACAACTCAGTACAAAATTAGCATGTTTACCTCTGGCTCCAAAGAAGCAGAGGTGAGCTATAAAATCTATTTTAATTCAAAGTTACACCACGATTTAATGGCGGAGTAAAATCTAAAACTGATTTCTCAACTATGCGACGATAGATCCATGCGGAGGTATAATAACGACTGATGTCCATTAGTTTTATTGCCAACGACACAACCACGAGACGAATGTATAAAAGGTTTAATTGGTGTGCTCAGCGTAAAAGACATTTACACAAGCAGCCATCTCAAAGCGTATAGTGTAATTTATGAAACTCGTAAATTGTGATGAATTTATTAAGTCCGGTTCTACTTTCATCACGTTGTGTCGGTTTTGTTTGGCAATACGCGAGACTGTTGCGACTAAAACGGCAAAAAAGAAAGGTTAGTGTCCGAAGGTCGAATCGTCGTCAATGTTGACTCGCGAGTCTAGACTTCTAGGCATACATATCGGCTTCAGCGCACACCCCGATCAACGCATTTTTACGATACGTAAACAAATCGTTAATAACAAGCGGAATTGATTGAAGCGTGGGTTTGAATGGGCCAATTTTTAAATTGGTATTTGTTTGGGTGCTTTTGAAGCAGAGTTTCACTATAACAAATTTATTACTGCACAAGTTTCTTCTATAGGTACTTTACGTAAGTCTGGATAAAATAATAGACAGAATGTATATAGATCATTGTTAATAAATTATAAAACCAAATAAGCATGACTCGTATAGTAGTTTTAAATAAATCAGGTCACAGCCTTGAGATCGTTTTGTGTATAACATTGCTTTGCACTTTCATGAAAAATTAGACTCCTTAATCTTACGACGCCGAAGGTTTTCCTTTCCGAAATGGCACCAGATTTATGAAAGCTCTCACGCGCTCCAAAATTGTCACATTAAATTCAGCGCATTTAAGAGAGCAATTTGTCGTGTCTCCAATATACATACACTTGCGTGAAAATATTATGGAAATAACAAAGTCAATGTTGAAGAAAACATTTAAATTGTTATCGTTGACGATGAGTTTTATGAAAACAAGAACACGTAAACAATACCTAGATGAATTTGAGATAGTTGATGAGTGTTATCACGAAATCAAACTATTTTTAAGTAGCCTCATTTAACTGTGACGACATGACGCAGAATATATTAAAACGTAACATAGAGAGGTTTAATTCAATCTCGTGGCAATCGTAAAGATTGCCGCTCGCCACCCACAACTCTCAAAATTAGACGAATGACGAATCCGAACTGTTACACGACCGGCGAGACGTGCACAATAAACGATACAGAGGACAACAAAAGATAACAAAATTGAAGAAACATGACGTTCGTCTGAACAGATATTAGATACTTGTTAAACAAGAACAATAGTAATAAACAGCTGATTATGACAGAGATGAACGAGACGTCTGTTGATAAAGCCATAAAACTACTGGAGAACAGATGTGTTGCAGCATTTATAAAACAGGAATAGTTGCCAAGTTATACGAAGGAATTGAGATGCCCTAGTGTTTGTTTGAAAAACATTGGAAATGATATTAAAGATTTAAATCAATCAAAACTTCAAGGAGATAAAAATAAATGAAGAAAGCGGAGTAAAAATAGTGGTGGTGCAACCGGACGAGCTAACGCGGTAACTTAAAACGCTAATGACATTAGTAAAGTGACACCCTGACAAGCCGTGAAGGTCGTGCGGTGAACCTTGAACAATTACGAGGGTAAGGGTGCCCGCGGGGGTAGTGACCGATGACGCCACATCTAGGGGTCAACTTTGACAAAAGCGTGATAAACGAGCCTACTGAATTATTTATTCAAAATAATATTTATGTAGCTTTTAAGTGAATAAATTAGCTTTCTTTCTGTAAAAGATTTTTACACAGTAAACTGAGTGGATAATAAATTCAAAACATGAAGAGCTGACAGTAGATGCTTTGACGAAATATACACAGAATAGACAATATACAGAAAGGGGAAGAATTGTGGAAGTCGATAAACTCTGATATTTATATCCATGTCCGTGTGGGGTTGGTCGTAATTCGACACCAAGGTCGCGTGTAAAGGCCGTTGATCGAACTTTCTAGCGGCTTCCGGGTGCCAAACACATGATTGATGGTAACAGTGCCAGTCGTCATAGCAACAGAAGCGATTAGTAGTTCAACGACCAACGTAATGATGTTGCAAATTGTTTGTATACCGCCATAATTATGAGAGACGCAAAACGTTTTTTGTCCGCATCATTTTAAAATTTGACCTTTTCATTAGGAATTTTGTTCGTTCACCTCGTCATCAAAAGAGAAGCCATGACATCTTCAAGTAGAAGTAAATTGCGAACAATGAACGTATAATTATTGAGGATAATAAATAGAATGGTGATACATTAATAAAACAGCTTCATAATTTTCCCAGAGAGATAAAGGCCGCGCGCATCCTGAAAGTGATTCATCTGAATTCGCGATATCATGACATGTGATTTAAGTAAGCAGGGCAAGAGTAATTGTGATAACGATTATAACCAACAACCTATTTAAACATTACACATAATTTATTTTCATATCACGTTTCGGAAGGAATTAGCACAATTTGGATGGATCAAAGTCAAAACCTGTATCGAAATTAATCACCAGTGAGTTTTCTAGTAAGTATACTAGTATTCATGTTTCCTATGAATATGGGGTCGGAACTGAGAAAGAGGTTCCTAAATGTAATTAAATGTCAAGGGGTACGACACTATTTCTAATCTACATTACTTAAAACCAGGTACTTTAACAGTGTATAAACAGGTGACCATTATTGCGTGCGATGAACTTCCCATGTTCCTGCGAATTGATCTACCACAGAAATAGTTCCATGTGCTTGTGTTCACGTCAATCGACGCAGTGGACCGTTACTTTACAACATGATACGCCCTAAAATAACTGAGCGATGTCATCGATGCGTTAATAAAGTGTTTGAAAGGCAGTTGGGTTCTTTATAGTTCTTTGTGTTAAATTAATTTTGTGGTGATGAATATTAAGATTACTTGTGGATGGATTACATCAAAGGAAATATCTAATGTTATGAATCAAGCTTCAATCCTATAGGGAGAATGTAGATACCAAAAAATACAATTTGCTAAGATGAGATGTTATTGAAATTGAACTTGTTCGTGTATTCAAACAGCAGAACACGCGTATGGCCAATCTATATACACAATGATTGTCCATTTCATACAACGGTAAAGTTCTAGTCTCACAAATATAATGTTTAAGTTCAGTATTGTTTGTTAAGTGTGCTTACACATTAAACAGCAGTTTCTATACCACCAAAAAGCAGAACATTACTCATGCTTTCGTCAAGTGGCGCCAACCAGCATTAGACATGAAATCTCAATATTTGTGGCGCCGTACTCATTTGTTTGCCATTCATTCTCATGTAAACACGGAATGTTAAATACACATTCGTCCACAATACACACACGTAATCTGTATGCAAAAATGCAAATGCATTCAACGAAATACTACTATCAACATTCCTTGCAAAATATTCATTTGCGGCCTAGCCCATGGTTAGCTGGTACCATAATCGACCTTGATAGAATTGCGAATTCTTTACTTTCTTAACAACTGTATAATAAAACATTCAGACTGAGAAACTCATTCTATGACGATTGCCACACTACTACTATTTCGTATTTAATGGACGCTCGGATCTTTTCTAACACATAATTGCTTATATGGTGTGTGCAATGTTGTTTTTCTAGTACAAAACACTTAACTCCGATGCGGAATCGGCAAATAAATAAAACGTTTAGCATCCGTCGAATTTAGCGGATGCCTGCAAAGTATTACCAACGGTTAAGCTGTTAAACATGCACTAATACTGTTATGCGAAAATTAACAAGTCACCTCTCAGAGATAAAGTTGCTATGGATATAGTCTGAAGTCATAAAGCAATGACTTTGTGAAGCATAAATATAATATTGTTGTTATGTTTTCGTTATTTTCGCATAACACCAGACTTCCAGGTGATAAACACGCAAGTCGTAACTTTTACGTTCATTCTCTTTTTACCTTTTAGTATAATAACTTGTTTCCTTTATGATGTCTAAATTGTGTATCTTTTCTTCCTTGACGTCAAACTCCACAATATACCGTTTTGTCTAAAGGTAACTTATAGGTCAGACCAGGATATACAAATCTTGAAATACGCTTCGAAACTTTAGATGGGCTATTCTAAAAAGTAGTTAAGACTATTGTCATAGCAGATTTATTACATACAAATACGGCGCTGACGTAACTTTATACGAAGTGTCTAAAATAAAATATGCTCCGCATTAATCCATGTCGGCAGTTCGCTAATTCACATATGGCGCGTGCAAAGAGGCATCAAAACAAAAGATTAAAAAACTACCAAGCCCAGCTTGTTTACCCCGTGAGTTGACGTCATCAGTGAAACGAACCTGATGAGATCACTGGTCGTTTGGAACGACTTACACTGACCTCTAGTGCCGAACCCATTAGAACTGAAAAAATATTCAGTAAACGTGTCGCACGAATGCCTAATGAGCGCATATGCTTCTAACCTTTCTTAAAGACAAAGGATTATGGTATCGGTGTTTAGGCTTCGAAGGTCAAAATCCCTTCGAAAATAACCCTTTCAATATCACCCGTACGTTATAATATAACGAGAGTTTTACATGCATATAAAATATCATTCATAAACAGTACACCAAGTAACGGAATGAAAAACAAGAAGTTGGTCTACGCAATGCGAGTCTCTGTGAATGGCACCGTAACTTATATGTGTACCAAAGACGGTTATATAAAATAATGAAACTATCACACCCTATATGGGCAAATTGGGTATACAATGAGTCATTCAGCCGGATGTTTTTTCAGCAATGTAGGGCGTTACGAGACAGGTGATGACGGTAATATATAATTTTTTATCTCGTTTGACAGTGTGCGTGTTTGGCTATGATTAAGTTGCAATGCTAGTTACATTGAGGTGTGTTGAGGAAAATGAACGAAAATATTGCTAGGTAGAAAAACATATTGCTCAGTTAGCCTTGTTTAGTGAAGGTGGTTTGCTCTTTTAACTATTGGTCTGTGTTGTGGTAAGCTCGGAATTAGATCAACCGCAGTTCGTTAATGATCTATTAACTATTAACTGTGCCTTTATTCTCAAAAGGCCACGTTGTAGAATATTTCGGATACTTGAAATGATCACCTGGAACACATAAATTACCTACTTATTTTATTCGAGTTCCGCAACAATACATAATATATAATTAGTAATACAAATGATAGGCTATTATTAGACGCGGATGGAATGGGTCGATTGTGACATACAGTGGAAGGACACAGGGCTGCGTTTGCGCAACCGTTGTATTGTTCCCATAATGCTCGAACGATCTACATTCTACGTCCATTTCGTGATTATAAATCAAATGCTGATCGACTGCAGGCAATTTTCATACAAAGGATTGACGTCATATTAGATTTAGCCCAGGTATTAATAAAATAGTCGTTTTATTGTAAACGAGTGATTTTACCATTAATCCTGCACGTATACACGCACGTAACATAACTATTGTTGTGAATATTTTACAACATAATACCTATTGGATACTTTGGGTAACTTGGGTGGCATTTATTTATTATAATAAAATATAGAAATGTCCTATTTCTTAAAGACAATAGAATAATATGATTTAAAGCTGAACTTATCATGTTGCCTTTTAGCTATTCGTAATAGCTTATTCGTGTTTTACTAGTCTAATTCTAATAGAAATCGTCTCATTGATAGCAGTCGGCAGCGCAAAGTACATCTTTGAGGTCAATATAATGTGAAATAAACCAACATTGAGTAAACTACGTAGTTGAATAGAAATGTAACTAATAAACGAATTACAAATATAATTATTTATAGTTATGTAAAAGGAAAAGAAAAAAGAGAAAGGCATTAGTATCGAGATTTTGTTATTGGATAAAATGTTCAGGGCAACATAAAATAATTACTTTTAATATCTAGCCCGTGATTATTGCTACTTAGTCAACTTTCCCTATTCAAGATATTTAGTTAAGATTATATCCAAGTGAAAACGAATCATAGTAATATTCTGAACACCTTATTAAGATATTGATAATACTGGAATAGTGAGTAAATTATACTTAGTAACTACGTTTGACTAACAGCTGAATTGATTAACGCGAATAGTTCAATGAAATATAAAAAGCGTCGAAATCGTTCTCCTTACAAGTCATAAAACCTACACGGGTTTTTCTTTCTTGATCTATTAAAGTTACTAGGCAGGTCTTTATGTTACCTGTACAATAATTTTCTTTGGAACTCATACATCAAAAGTAATGCTAGCTATAATTCAGAGTTGACGCACTTTGTTGAGCGGCGCGATGCGATGTAAATCACAATAATTGCGTACGCGCAATGCGACAGTGGCCAGCCTTCATACTAAGTGTATTGCAATTTGTTATGTAAAGTATTACTAGCACTATATTATGGAAAACTGGTAACATTATTATGGGTAGCGTTCTGCTCGCTGGCTCCGTGTTGATGCAAAAATTCAAGTAACTTTACACTAGAATTGAGTACACTTTAAATGCGAGTCATGACGAAAGAAAGGCGGATGAATGCAGAGAATACACCTTCACAAAACCTGATATAACACTGACCTGAACTCGAATCAAACAATGAAGGCGATAATATACAAATAATAAAAAACAAAGAGAAAACAAGACAGTCAATTGTGGCGATTCTGATTCGATTTCAATTTACTTTCACTATTCAATTGGGGAGTTGTATTCAAATTGTTTGTTTACACAATTTATCGACATAAACATAACTATTTTCTTTTTGCCTACTTTGATACCAAATATCAGCGTAATATAATAATATCCAATAGATTCAGTAATTGTAACGACTATCATAAGTGTCAATATTTGACCTAAATGAATAAATGATTTGATTTTGATTTTGATTTTGAATATAAACTTTCTAGAGATTTAAATTACAACTTGGCTTATTTATGTGAAGAAGATATAATAAGAATTTACGAGTATGCAGATGTCACTGAATAAAATGATTGCCTACATAACTTGTTCCTAGTTTTCTTCGCGGTTGCTAGATCACAACTTTTACTATAATAAAGATTAAATGACAGCGATTCTATAAATTGGTTTAGTTGTGTATTTAAATATGAAGAAAGTATGGGCCATAAAGGTAAGTATCAATATTTACGAGGGAATGAAATAACGCCTAGATACGCGACTTTCTAGTTAACATAATAGATAATGGAACGCATTTATGACAACGATTAAGACGTGGAATATAAGCATGTTTTCTTTAGAAGGTGAATAGAGATCAGTATTATTATAAACAAACTAATAAACACTTACTTTTAACCTGACAGATAATATAAGAGAATCACGCAAATAGTCTAGATTACAAACTTCATTTAAGTAAATGGAAATAATCTTATTATCTTACAGCGAAGTTGCTACGTAAATGCAGAACCGTTTAGTACGAATCGTTTGCTATCAGTTAGTATAGTTTATCTTACTCCACACACGTTTTACAAGAACTCGTGATTCCCAAAACTGCTCCTGCGCATACAATCTTTCATAGAAGCGCACGTAAGTAACACAGACCATTTGTTTATTTACACATACGAACAAAACTAGTTCGAACTGCGAGTTCAATGAAACACATTAACCATTCCCGGTGTTTGTCACGGGAAGTTCTTAAGTTCTTTTTGCTCCGTTTATGGACATCACCATTTCAAAGGGATATAAGTATGTTCTTTCAACTTGCTTTCAGTCGTGTTGATCCTTTATTATTTTTGGAAAGATTATAGACAAGCATTTCTGAGAGGATATTTCCACCTTTTAAGTCCATGTATCATTTGACAGTTCCAAATCTGACGAATATTAATTCTATTATTTATTACGCGTTATTTTAGTACACTTGTCTGATCTATCGATTTCCTTCAGATTGTGCTAGAAAATATGGGATTAGTAAAATAACGCACAAAATAAAAGGTTTCAGCAATCAGATTGCGTTAATCGGTCTATATTAATACACGAACTTGTTGCAAATCAAGCTTAGAACGCATTTATTGTTTTGACGCGTTGTCAGTGCTTCCGATGCGCTCCACTTGCACCGCTCCGGTTTCACACGCATATTTATTTTAATCACCCATTTATCTACGACATTACGCATTATTGTTACAACACTATGCAACTGTGTAATACGTACATAACGCACAATATGTAAAGCTTGGTTCACAATTGTATTATTTCACTGTTGCGTATTCAATTTGTGACGTAAAGTGCGTGGTTACAGTATTTTCTATACTTTGTCGAATGAAAGAAATAGTGACAGTAAAACGCAGTCCTAAATGAGGTGACGACTGGAAGCGATTGGATACGAATTGACTGCCTTAATGTTTTTGAAAGGCAATATATTTTAAGATAAGGTACCGAAGTGAAAAACAGACTTATACCGGAGTCCTATTTAAAATATTTTACTTTGAAAATCTGCATTCAAAATGAGATACACGTAGCGATTACGATAAGGTGTTGTGATACAGATACGGACTTGTGACCCAATATGCTAACGCAAATACGTTTCATCTCGACTTAAGTATACAGATACCCGTTTGAATGCAAAAAGGGACCAGAACAGGGAACGAACGTAATGTGAAAAGTAGATTATATTAACTGTGTACTTAATTACACTTTTATAAATGAATCATTCTTGATCGTACCGGATGTGAACTGTAATCACGTTGGTCCATCTTCCATCAGTTATTCTTGCTACTGTCTACATAGAGCACGTGTGACAATTCCATGAATGTTATGTGTCACGGCCCAGACCTAGCGTGATGCATCACTTTTTATTATTTTTAGATATTTTATGAGAGTTTACTGAATTACTGAATAATTCGCGGATAATAAACAGAAAAGGGGAAAAGAGATCTAAGATAATAAAGGCGGGAACCTCTGAAAAGGGATTCAGAACGTCAAAGGCGTAACACAGCATAATCAAGTTAAAACCCTTTCGTGAATGTAGCTTATTATCTAAAAACTTTAGAAAACGAAAACATTTTATAATTCAGAAATAATCAGACAAATGTATTTTCAGTAAATTCTTTGCCGTGGAAAGAGTAGACGTCACTTAACTTTGTGCCTGAATATAGCAACAAGCAATCAAAAAAAGAAGTAAGGTTGGTGGATAAGTAACTACGAGAGCCTAGGTGAAGAACGGAGTGTCCTGCCAGATTTTCTAATTAGTCAAACCTTCCGAACTGACGCTAAGTTGTCAGTCATAAATTTGACCTAAATGAATAAATGACTTCATTTGTCCAATGTCTGTTCTGTCGCCGACATTAAAATGGCGTATACGAACCATCTGCATACAGCTTATGCATTCAACAGATTACCGCACAACGTTATCTGCGACTGTCGGTGCTATTGGTTAGTTAAAACGGAAAATTGAGCGTAATACCGATTCGGTTGTTAACGCCTTTCTAATTCGGGGAATAACTCGTTTTGAGTTTTAATAATAGGCTGCGGTTTGATGTTAGGTTTCGATTACATTTTCTAGTGTAACCACACTTAAGTATTACGAGGTACTTAACCTTTATAGAAATATGTTGTACTATCACTTTTAACTCTACATTTATAGTATCTTCTGCCAACGTCATTTCAATGTGACGAAACATTTCCATGTGTTAATCTAGATTATAAACTATCTGTGTACCACATTTCATGTAAATCAATCAAGTAGTTTTTGCATGAAAAAGTAACAAACATACATTCATCCATACATAAACTTTCGCGTTTATAATATAAGAAGTAAGCCACAATTTCTATAGAAATGTCCAATTACATAATATCGAGTTAAATCTAGCTCTGCTATCACATCGGTATTGTAATAACAGAGCGGAAATGTTTCTAAAAAACAAAAATACCAATGGATTAGGAAAATGCGAAGTCATCGTAGATTATACTGTCGCACGACTTGGTGATAAGAATCGGTTAGATTAAAGGATAGACGTTTGGTTTTAAAGCCATCCTGAATAAGAATCTTACTTTTATATGAAGCCTGCTTCAAGAATCCTCATATTTATGGGTGAAAAGTGGACCAAAATCTCCTCAATAGATTTTTAGTTTACCGCGAACAGACAGACCAGTAGCGGCGACGACACTTTTTATAAATCGTAGCGATTTTCAATAAATTTCTCACTTTTATCTAAATATATCTTTCAATTAAGGAAATAATACAAATAAATTGTTGTCTAAAAGCCAGATGAATAAGCAGATAAAAAAAGTCTTAGCATCAATAAAAATCAACACAAATACATTTCTAGTACAACCTGTACAGATTGAAAACCAGGCGGTTGCATCAACCGGGAATGAACCTGTACAACTGTCCAATATATTTTGTATATTAAGTCATTTGTTAATCAGTTGTGACAGGCAAGTGACCGCTGGTGTTACGCAAAGCGCAATTGCGTCGGTTCATGTAACTAGTTTACGCGTAGTGATTATCTATAGGAGTGCGTGTATTGTTTTATAGTTCAGTGAGTTTTGTAGTGCGGTGCGTGATGTTCGTATATAGATAATCTGATATTATTAGAAAGTTCTTTAGAACAGTTCTTAAAGGTATGCCCCAACCCGAAGTTGGCCAGCGTGGTTTACTCAAGGCCGAACCCCTCCTTCACTATGGGTGGAGACCCTTGCCCAGCACTGGGGCATAAACAGGTCAATTATTTTTATTTATTAATAAAATAAAATTGATATAAATGACACAAATAAAGCTTGTGAAAATCCCTACTGTATCGATTATAATAAAGTTTATTCGTGAGTATGAGTCACTCAATTTATCAACTGTATTAACAATCTTAGTTGTTAAGGAAATTTTAACATAGCTAAGATAAAAGCCAGCTTACGCGATTGCGATTTTTAAATACGTATTTATCTAACTAATTAAGGAATTTTAAAAAGAAATCTTAAGAACGTTCAAGGGCTTCAACATTCGTAAAACGGAATGGAAGATAAATGAGCATTGAATAAATAACAAACGGATTATTTCACAGAACCGTTAAGAATCAAAAATATTCCAACATAAAGCTTTACACAGAAATGTTTTTAAATGAATTTAGGAATAAGCCAAGTAGTTAGAAAAGCAAGGTAAATGTAATTTCGAGAAAACATTAGCAAGACGTTTTACCAGGTCGAGCGTTATACATAATGTAAATTTAAAACGAAGCGTGTATTTATTCTACGAAACTTCAATGTCAGTATCGAACAACAAATCAACGAAAACGCCGCATAAATTGATTTTGAACAAACAATTGCGTGAAAAGATTCAAAATGTTTGAACAATGAGCGACATCGCGATGGTTGTAGACTTAAAAGGACCAAATACTTTTGTTCAATCACCTGGCCATAGAATTTAGTGAAGAATTTAATACGATTGATATCAATCGAAAACCAATCCAATAATAAAGTTAAAAAACCTCATATTGACAAACAAAAAGACACAAGCGAATCCACTACCTGAAAACTGAACATCCCCAAAATAAATAAAACATTAGGGGCTGACGGTGTATGGCAAATTGATTATTCCACTAGGACATTTCCTACGGGAAATTTATACAAGCAGCTTTTGTTCACAGCGCTCAGTTTGGCTTCAATATTCAACGGGATTCTGTAAAAATCAACTGCAATTCTTGGAACGATGTACGAAGAACAAATTGATTAGAGAGCAAAAACTGGCGTCTAACACTCAAAATGAGAACAAAATTACCAAATACCTTTTACTTAGCGGTACTTAAAGTTCAATGACACTGAGGCTATGCATAATTAATGTATAAATCATAGAAATAATTAAGCTCCGAAACGATGAACTCAATTCCATCGAATAAATAAACTCTTGGAATGAGAATTCAACCAAACACCACTTTATTGTAACTCTGCGTAAATCATTTAGTTGGAAGGGGTGAGTGAACTGAGGGTAGCGCGAAGTTTTTATGGTGTCGGGTTGTTGAAGGACGAGTTGAATACAGTGGCAATCGATCAAGGGTAGACGTAAAACGTTTGAATGTTATCTCCACGCCAAACGATGTAATCTCTCAAGTTTTTGAGTATAAATTTTGACCGAATTTCTTAATTGATGAGTCCACAATATTTTTCAGGGTAATTTATCTAGCTAACTAATACTATTTTAAAACGAATTTACAACTCCTAAGTGTAAGATACTTTCGCAGATAGAAACAGACACGCTTCTGAGCCAGACAACCTTGTGAGACAAAAATTTCTTAGCTTACTTGCTTTGTATTGAGGTCGACAAAATTGAAGATAAAAATTTGTTTTGTGTTCCATTTTACCTGAATTCTTAAGTTAGAATTTATCGTTTTGTTTTTCATGTCAAACGAAGGCGGAATATATTTTTAAAGGTATCGAAGGAACTCGTGATGTCATCGAACGAATCCCTATGCGGGGCTGTGACATCACCTTGCATGCTTACGCAGGTACTACGAAGCTTTCCTGAGCGCATTACACGTCTTCGCCTTATGAATAATACTGTCTAATACGATTAACTGACATCAACACCTTTATTCGGTTTTCAATGCTGGTTAGCTAAGCTTTTACTTAAACCGAAACAGTACAAGTTTTTTCATTATGTTGTTTATACATACATACTTCCGAAATGTTTCCTGTTACGTGAAATCATGGTGATAGTCAATTTTTATGTTGTTTCATTAGTATGGGTAGTTTTGCCGCAATGCGGCGTGTTTCCACGAAGCTGATGGCACGTGAGTAATTTTCCATAGACCATTGGCGATTAGTCGAGATCAATGGCGGTAGTGAGTGGTGTCGGTAATTGGAGAAAATTCACAATAATGACTTTGTATATTTTTCCACGTTTCACGTTATTACGTGATTATGTGGTATTCGAAGTATCGAAATGCTTAGAAGTAATGAAGCTGTGAGATTGTTTCCTTGAAAACTTAAAGGCCGCTTCTCTACAACGGCCTAGAGTCTATATTCCAGGGACTTTGCCCTTGATCTACTTGCCAGTCTAGCTCAGTTTAGCGTAAAGCTCTTAAACGTTATTTTTCTCAAAGCCTCATTAGACGCTTATAGAAATTAATTAAGTTCACGCTATTACCGACCAGTTTTATATTACGTAATCGATTAGATAGAAATGAATTGGTAATTACAACAAAAAAATATATAATTAAGAGTGTCGCTCGGAAAAAACCTCATCAATCATAAAGATTACTAAAAATATAAAACTCATATTAATTAAACGCGAACGCACCTGTCTTTTGCTACGAATTAGCATAAGTACCCATTTATATTCTAATTCAATTCTTGTCTATTTCGAGCGGACGAAAACAAATTAACGTAAAGAAGCTTGTTTTGACGGAACAGTATAAAAAAAAAACGTAAACAGAACCGGCTTACGTCGATTAACATAATAATCCCATGATGTTGAAATACGGTCCAAAAACACGCCTGTCAAAGGTACACACGATGATAACAATGTTGTAAATGAAATACAACGAATTTAAACTTGGCATACAAATGTTATCTCAACGCCTTTCGTTTACGCGCACGACAGAGTATTAACTTGGTCACGAATATGTTAATCTACGTAATCTGTTAGTGCTAAGAATGAATGAGAAACGGTACCTATGTCAACTGCCCGTAGTCGTTCGATTTAGGTTGCTTCGCTTTGTTAACATTATACCTTTTGTCTGGTTAGTTGTCAGCCTTATTATGCTCCCGTCTTGAAGACAGTTTCAGGTCTGCTATGCATTTCTGAATAATTTCTCAACTTTCACACCTGTTGAGTTATAGATTCTCGTTTGAAAACTGTATTTTATTTAATAAAAATATCAAAACAAGGAAAACTTCAAAAATAATTTTAAATGGCAAGTATGTTAATGAGTTCTTGTGAAATTTTAAGTAGATTATAATAAAAAATATCCTAAAACTAGCGTGTCTTCAGTCATAAAAACACCAAACAATAACAACTTAAGTAGATCCGTCAAGATGTTGGAAAACCCGTACATGTAATTTTTATTACAGAAGCTACACTTTAATACTCCGACAAAAACAAGTCTGGCATATTATAAAATAATTAATGTGCGTTTTTCTAACGAACTTCAATTATTTGTTTTTTGTTTCATTAGTACGAAGTTCTCGTTAATCGTAATATAATTTACGCAGTCATTGTAAATCCGTTACGATCCAAGTTTAAACATCTCACAAAAAGAGTAAAATGTATTTTTTGTTTGTAATTCGGCAAAAATCGCAAAATTTATGCACGGTGTGGGTCGGTATGGCGCGATTCTATTTTTAGCAGTGACAAGTCGTTTACACTTTTTATCACCAAACACATGATGTTGAGCGAAGGAGTGAACCGGTTGGGCAGCCTTTTGTAAATATTACATTATGGCATCTATTTATTTTGCCCAAGTAAGGCCTGCAATAAAACCGCAATATTGATAATATTACTTGACAATATAATCAGATTGAAACCACACCGTAATTATGGTTGAGTTCAATTACTGCGTTTAAATTGAATTGGTCTTAAAGGTTGCGAATAACCTTGCATACCCTTTCCTGATCCAGACTTGAGAGTTGAGTTTTGGAAAGACGCAACCGCTGTCAAATATTACAATAATCCTTAACTAATAATGCGAAAGTTAGTTTGTTCATTAGTTCCGCTTTCACAGGCTACCAACTTTCGTGAGATTTTGCAAACATAGCCTTTATTATGGAAACATTTTTATCGACCACGTGCGTTGAGCAGCTCGTTCTGTCCAGTTCAACACATTTCTAAATTTCGTCCATTCAACTCTTAATTTGAATCGTGTTTGCACACGTGATAGTCATTATGCAAATCTTGTCGACTAGCAAATAATATGAAAAAAGTAAACTGCTTACTGGAATAATATTGGCGATGCATAAGAAGTTTTACAAAACGACAATGTAAATGTTTTAACGCGGTAAATACTTGTTATACATCCTTCCTGGTTTATCAGTAGTTCAATGTCTTGAACTTCATATTAAATGACATCATGTAGGTATATGTATAATGACTTAGTATATGATTCACAGCTATCCCTATAGGAATGTTTTATAGGATTATGGAAACTACACAGAGAGTAGGTAAACACATCATAATAAATTATTCCATTCATTTGAAGATACCGACACCTCGGTGTATCTTACTGGTGACGTCACTTGCATAGTCTAAACTTGTATTCGCAGTAGCAAATATTTATTTTATTGACTATAATATTTATATTCTTAATTATATTCTGCCTAAAATGAGCGGAAAACTAGAAACCGTGCGCCAAAATGCTGAATTTAAATGATGTTATTGAATTTCCCGTCCAAACATTCAACTATAAATATCATTATAAGTTGGTCTTATAAGTTGTTATACAGATAATATGGTAATATAGTAAACAATGTATAAATCATATTTATTTATAAGCTGAAAGATCGAAGGTCGACAGACGTAGGTGTAGATTATGTAGAATGTTGGTGTCACATGATTATTTCGCTGACACGATCAACGATACCAGTTAAGCATTCGATGTCTGTAATAAATCACCTAGTTGTCCTGATTTTACAAATTGTAGAGTTCCGTGGCACTTGTACACCTTGATCTCTCATAATTGAGATTTAGTAACAAAATAAAAGTTGTATTTGAACATTGCAGAAATGTTTTCCACTGATCCAATGAATTGTATAAGACATTTTTTATTAGTTACTTTTAATAAATATGACTAATTTTATCTATTTTTCTAACAAATCACACATTACATGTTACTAGAACCCACTGGAACCCTTAAAATCTTAATATTTACGATATCACATAAAAATATTTTTCTGATATATTTTTATGGACAATCTCGTTAATTCTTCGTCAGCTAGTTAAACAAACTTTATAGGTGGCCTGTAGTACTAAATTAAAAAAATATAATGTTATTACAACCAAAACATGATTTTTAAATAAATAATATATTTAATTGTGTAGTAAACAATTGTAATTTATTAGTACACGTAGGTGTTCTCTAAGCCAAGATTGTGGCAGTCTTGTCACAATTCAATAAGCTTACGCATTACTCAAGTCGAACAGATCGAATACAGATTTATCAGCATCATTATTTATTGCGAAAATTAATAGCATAAATTGCAAAACAGTACCATATATCGGTCACTTCTGTCGTTATCGAAAACAATGAAGTATTCCTCGTTCAGCACATTTTTTTTGAGCACTTATAATTTCAGTACACACATCTCCCTCAAACCACAGACGGCATAAGGACCTTACTTGAGTGAATGCTGAGTTTTTATTTTCATTAATATTACCACCATTTTATATCAACCTAGCTCGCAAGTGCCGAAATAAACTCGGTCAAAGATGACTATTTATCGGTTCATGAACCTTCAGGACTTCCGAAATTACGAGGACGCCCCAGATAACTTTTATTACAGCGCATTGGAGTAAAATCGGAGCGGATCTACGATATTCTGTACAGTTTGATCTCAATGTATAAGCACTGTATAGAAATAGATTTATGGTTGATTTATTTATTATTCAGAAAGATGTGCAAACATTTGCTTCATACTTCTGTTTGTATCCAAAGTTAATTACCTATATAAATTAGCGTACCTAACAACTGTGTGTGAATCCTATATGATCCCGGAATTCCCCAGGTATTTGTCAAGCCGGGACTTTAGACATTATAAACCATACAATGATAACTGTTGAAGCTGTTTATTTAACCCAATGATTGACTGGTAGAGAACGCCTTGATGCATTAAGTCCGCCTATGTACCACTAAAGTACATGAAGTTTTAATAAATAAATAACTCAGCACTGCCACGTGCATTTGACTGCCGCCGTTTTACTCATTTAAAGCATGAATATGATTCTCTAAAGGTCCCTGACCAAATTGTATTTTCGCATTAGGTTTCTAATGCCATACACAGACTACAATGGTAATGATAACTTAATTGCCATGGCTATCTACCAGATAACTGAACAAAGGTGGAACTTATCTTATCCTATTCCGTATGTGTATCAGTACCTAGTGATAAGTTTATTTATACATGTCTGACCTTTGCAAGAAACTTCTAGAAAACCTTGTTCAATTTGTCTGTTGAGAATTACACAATATAGCAATGAGGTTTTTTTATTCTCATTTGGAAATTCCGGAGTCTGTGTATTTAATCTATTACTAAAAATATTTCTATCTGTAATATAAAAAAACCTACTGTAATCTTCCTTAGGACATTTAAAAGACGGCATTGTAGATCTTGATAGGAAAGGGTTGACCTAAATCTGAAAGGCCTTTTGCTCCCAGAGTTAATAAATGTGCCATCCCAACTTAGATTAAAATTCTCAAAGGGCCTTTAGGATATTACTATCAGATACTATTCTATGTTTGTAGAAGTAGCTAAGCGCTGTAATATTATTTTGTTCTAGTTTTTGACAGAGTTGGAGTCTCCAACAAAGTCAGTTTTAGTTGTTACGAGGTTGTTTTTTGTTATATTAATCCCAACTAAATGTCGTGTCCTAAATGCGATTGAAAATTAAAGGTTAGGATACCTTACTTGTTAATTTAATTGACATTTCAATGGAATTACACAAACCGTGGTATGCTCAATGCATTAACCACGTAAAATAAAAAAGGTATAAGTATACCAGTTTATAATAGTAAAAAAAATGAATGAATCGAATCAACGATATTTGAAATCGATTCTCGAGAATTTATTAGAATATTTAGTAAATGTATGTCACCATTAATCTATATTATATTTGTGAAACGATTAAATAACATATTATAACATCTATTACGATTATGTGTTAATCGTCAAGTATTAAGTGCTAAGTCATATATATCTAGGTAGCTTTAGGTTATCTTGCAGTATACCATGTGTGATTACAAATTACCGTATATAATTAATTATAGTTATGTAACGTTTTTATTATCATACCAAGGTAACCTTGGGTAATTAAAAACGTCATTTTTAAAGTAAATAAAGTTGTTTTGTTGTTTTTCTTCCATTTACCTACTCTATAGTTTGTTTTTTTTAATTCCTGGATGTATTCATCGTTGATTAGCTAATATGAATTCTAAATATAGGTAACTGTTTTGTATAATATGACCAATATTACAACATTTTCCACAAATAAACGAAAACAATGCAAATATTAATTACGTTTTCATTATGTGATAAACAATTGACAAAATTCCTGCGTTACTAAGGTCGTTTGAACAATCAAACACTAAATATTTTAATTAATATGTAACTGAAAAGTTTCGCCAAAGCGCCTCTATTAAATTGAAGTAAATGGGAGTCTCAGTTCCTAGCAGAAATATAAAATACATACGTTAAACATTTTAGCCTACTACTGCCATCTGTGAACGTTTTTATTAAACAGTTATAAATTGTGTTGAACGCCATCTAGTGTAATAAGCTTGAACTACTTGATATACGATATTCAACATCTCGTGCTGCTAGTTTTACACTGCAATGATGAAACACGAAGTGTTACACGGCCAAACTAGTAGATGGCGCTGCACTCAATAAATGCTAGCACCAACAACACGCTGTTTCATGAAAGGATAGTATTCGACTTTGAATGCTCACTATGTAAAATATATATTTTTATGTATTTATGAACACTATCAACGTGGAAGAAGCTAAAGCTAATAAAAATCAAATACATAACATTATCCTCGATTTTTCCATGTTTTCTACAGCCAAGGTGTTTAGAACATCCTGAAAAATTCGTATTTATTGGGCATCTCATACATACATTTGTTTAATTCAGACAATACTAGGAAATAAAATGTAATTATAATTTTGGAAATATTCTAAGAGAACAAACTGTTTGGTTCTATTATGTTAAACTTGAAAAGTTATGAAATAAGTATATTAACAAATATAAACTGTTAAATAAGTAAGATTTCTGAACTATATTTATAAAAACATTCAGTATTAATATGAAATCAAAAGAAAAATGACCAAAAAGATAGCCGCCCGAACAGGGACTTGAACCCTGGACCCTTGGATTAAAAGTCCAATGCTCTACCGACTGAGCTATCCGGGCTCTTGTCAGCAGAGGCGTAAAATGTGTTTAGTTCCAATTCACAACTACGTCAGCTAACAAACTCGTGTAAAAGAACAAAACATTTTTCAGATTTATACAACTGTTATATAAAATGAGTTACAAAAAATCGACGCAATGCTACCTTATTCTGTTGTCAGTTATGGAAACCTACATAGATTTGAAATATAAAAAAATATTACATTATTAAGTTTATATAATATCATGAATTTATTGTAAAATAAAAACATTCTTCTAATCTGACGCTCTACTCCCTACTCAGCCTAGTCAACCGAGAATATATCTGACGCCTAGGTAACACGAGTTCGTATCTAATACCGCTACTGGACACTAGATGGCGTTATGTGCAACTAACTTCATTCGAAGTGAACGTTCAATAAAACGGAATTATTGTGTTCGTCTAGTTCTGCAGATATTGTTTGTGTTATAATATCAAAAAGTCGTGGTTATTAGTAAAAAAAAGAGTGAAGAAAAATGATTTTGTAAGTAAATATAAGATGAACGCGTGAAAGTAAGATTAATAAACAAATCAAAAAAACAAATTGTGGTAGCCTTGCCAACAAACCATGTAGGACTTCAAACCCTGAGGACGATCTGCTCACGGTGGCTTCCTTGGCGGGGCACAGGATAACGAGATAGCACTAGAAAGCCTAGAAATCGTAACGCCATCCATGATTTTTTCATCGCAAAAAGGCCAACGAACCCAGTCGAGCGCTTGCAATAACCAGGTGTTGCATTGTCGGTGTTGAAAAATTTTTACAAAAACAAAGGTCGATCTATTGAATGGCGTTATGACACAAACAACAGCGAATATTTTCGCTATGTACAAACCCTAATTTGTTGGAAACAAAATGATTATAGTTGCATTCAAAAGTAACACATACGTCTCTTCCTCAGAAATGCTAATATTATTGAATAATTCATATAGTTTTAAAAACGGTTATTTTATAAAATTTACGAAGAGACGGAGGTTTTACTTTTTTGTTAAGTTTTTTCTATAAATTATTATCACAAAACTATAAACTACACAAAACGCTCACCGTAAAAAATCCTATTAAAACCGATTCCGTGAATCATTAACGCGTCGAACCCGCAGTTTCCTAAAACCATCAATAGCAACTGGTTTGCGGACGTTTACGATTAATACTAATAAAATTTACAATTTAGCGAAACGTGTAGTATTATTTCGTACGTTACAAAGATTTGCAATACGACGTCTAGTCACGTACGTACAGGGTAAATGTTTCCTAGTAAAGTCTCTTTACCTGACCGAACGGTCATTGTAAACCTTTGTAAGCCAGTATTCCTACCTCCAATATTTGTCAGTCTTTTGTATAACGTTCTCGAATCATGACAAATTGCTTTTTGTTATCTAAAATGTATACCTAAATAAATGGGAGTACATAACGAACAAAACATTTTTATTCAATCTCAGAATAAGAGCCGACCTTAGAGGCGACTGTATGGACTCTCTCATATATTAATAATAAGGAGGCTCTGAACTTTTCCGAATAACAGAGGCCTTTTATGTGCTTAATATTTATCGTTGGCGGAGTTTAGAACTTTTTCTCATACAAGCTCTTACAATGCCAGATAGTCCATGAAATTTTGATTTTATCTGCACTGAATGTCAGAGTGAGTCACGGCTGACAAAAAAATAAGAGCGCTCACAAAAAATGTAACACATTTACCCAATTGTAGACAGGAAAGAGACCTTAATAGGAACGGTAACGTTATCCGAATTCGATTGACACAAAAAGCGCCTTGAGAAGTGACGAATCGCATCAAATCATTATGACATCATCATCATTATTTAGAGTAATTGAACTCCAAAAGAAATCAGTCACCTTTTAGACGATATTTGAGATTGAAATAGATCTGTAGACTGATTATTCGCTTTGGCAGACGGATAGAATATCCAAATGGACAAAAAGTTTGCATCTAACATTACATTGGATCCTGACTCTTTTAGAATACAATCAACTTGAATAAAAAAAATATATAATTAATTAATCAATTAACCTCTTTTCCTTTCTACGTCGGTTTTAATATTGAATGATAATAGTGTCAATGTTTTGTGCGATACGTCAGCGGGCGTCATTTATCAACGGATGACTCACGGTCTCGGTGTTCGGCGTAGACTGTCATAGTACCTGTAACAAACGGAAAGTTGGTCAGTTGTGATTAGTGCGTTTTAGCGGGCCGTAGACGAGTGCCGGCAATCGGCATAAGATGTGCTGAGTGCCGACGTAATGTAATGCTGAAAGGAAACGTACAATCTAGAGAACGCCTCCGAGTTCGCGTGGATGGATATTTATTTGTTCGTTTAGACATAATAGACCGTGTTAAAATATGACAGAATATGTTCAGTACAAAGAGCATAAAATTATTGAACCAATCTACATTTTGGTTCAAAATGTCATTCAAACAGTGGTTTGCGTAGGCACTTCGTAATATACGTAAGTAAGTTTACTTAGTTGGCCACGTTTACCAATCAACTCTTCAACTCGAGCTACTTACAATATGACAAAGGACTTTCTACTTAAAACTCTTGAAATTTACTCGCATATTTTTGTTCGCAGACAAGCTTAGGCTCTAACACGCGCCAGATAACGCATAATGGCGAGCAATGTTGCCATAATATAAATAAACGAGCGTAGTTTGCACAAAATATCAATAATGATATTGGACGGGCATTCGACAAACCGGATATTAAATTAAATGTGGTATTCACGCGTTAGTACGTGACCGTTTTAAGTAAATAGTCAATTAACACTAACCGAGCTGACCGATCTATAAATAAAGTTGGTATTTCTCTGAGAAATCGGAACCGATTCCCTTGCAGTTAAACTTAAATGAAAATTAGTTCTGAAGGGCCATAGAAAATAACGAAACAGTGTGGAAATTAATACAAGATGTAATTTACGATAATCTATTACCTAATTTCTACACAAGTTATTGATTATTCAAATGCCTTTAACCTTATAGGTAAAACTGTACCTACAAGTTAATTTGAGTGTCTTGCCAGAAACTACCTACAAACAACACAACAACTCAACATACCTAAATAAAAGTATAGCAAAAGCGCCTTTGAAATTTCTAGTACCTACATACTATGCAGATCAAGATCAATATTGTCATCAAGTCATTTCGTTTATCAGGCGGATTTCACTCTTTTACGTATTAAGTGGGATAAATCATATCACTTCACAAAAGAATCGGCTCCTCTATACGATATGAATGAACCTCATAATCGGTTATCCGACGGTATCAGTTCTGATTCGATCGTGATAACGTACAAGGAAGATACGCTTGTACACTATCAAAAGCATATCATAAACATATCGCTTACAGATATAAAAGTATGGGGGAATAACATTACTAGATGACTTTTTATTCTTTTTAGTAAGAGAATATGGAATTAACAGATGCCAGTTAACTCCAAATTCTGCAAAGCCGATGGACAAACTTTACAGCGACCTCAAAGGATTAAACTGACCAAAAAAAAAAGATTATATGATAAATGTTATTTATTTAAGTTAAACCCTTAAACCTTGTTAGAAACAAAATTTTGTGTTTTTTACATTTAGCCAAGTGCGATGATTCTTGTAGCTATTAAGATTGGATAAATTAAAGGAAATCAACAATTGTTTTCTCTTTATTCTTAGAATATGTATAAGCGCTTGTGTAGTCAGGTATTTAGTGGTCTTAGATGACATAGCTCGTTTCCACGCCTGTGGATACTTATTCTGTTAAATAGGTAAAATTATATAGCTTGTTAATAATGCTGCTAAGCATTGTCTCCACAAATTGTTCTGCTTAATCTACATTTATGCATCTCGTCATGCATGCTCACCAGATGTAAAATCTACACACTTGTCTGAACACAATCAATTAGAGCCTTGTGTATCTTTCTACTTTTCAAAGTAATCAAAATAATGCAAATACCTATATTAAAGACTCTCTACGGATTTATTATAAGTATAGATGACAAGATGTATGGATGTGAATCGAGGAACGGAAGTTTGTAGGGATCGTAGCAAGTGGCATTCTATGGTCTCTGCCTACCCCAACGGTAAAAAAGGGTAATTTTATGTATGTATGTTCCAGTATGGACGCAAGGCCTAAACAATCTAAACATTCCTTTGTGCAGAAGGAGACCCATGTCCAGCAGTGGGACAGTAAGAGGTATAAAATATGTCCAAAGATATTGACCTTTCCTTATCTTTTATTGATTTAAAAAATACGCTATTGCAACCCCCTAGAGCTTATTAAACTGAAAGCTCTTCGAGTGTTTGCACGGACACAATGTCGGACGCATTGTTCGTTCAAAAGCTTACAGTTGGTAGAGTCGGCTTTATTTTTTATAGTTGTGTGATAAGAGTACTTTCCAGTTCTCTTTATTGAAAAAAATAACGTACTAGAGGAAATCTTAGATCCGTATTAAAAGACTAGCATTCATTTGGAAACACGGTTTTAAAAACCTAATAACCATTACAAAAAGGATCTTAAAACCATGTTTCCAAGTAAATACCAGTCTATTAAAAAGGACCTTTGAAACTTGAACTTTGTAACATTAGTGAACAAGCATAATAATTCCACTTATTAATGAAACATTTATTATGATATTCTGTTGCCAAATTCGAGCCTGACTGCCCTTGAGCCTCATATCTAGATCAAGGGTAAACATGAAAAGGGAGACGTGTCCCCGTTTAATATGAGACCTATATCCCTATTAAATAGGACACCTACGTTCTACTTTTCATCGAACGGATGAAAAAAACAGTTTATAGCATCAAACTCCATTACTAAAGTCAACAGAGACAATTAAACAGAAACGAACCATCAAATCGACATTCGATGTGCGATGGAAACTGAATTGAAAACATCGAAAAGGTCCCCAATATAAATTGGATACCGACCGCTATATTACAGGCAATGCAGCTGCCATATGCCTCTGCAATTTTAAATATACAATATTGAGCTGCACTGCAAAAAGTAATCGCTAGTTAATTTAATAAATAATGGAAAAGTATTCTTGTTGTTCGCAGAAAAGTAATGTTCTGGATTCACGCAACAATTACTGTGGTACGGTTGATATAGTATATTGTATAAAGTTTTCAAATTATATTAAGTTATCTATAAGAAATACACAGCTGGTATTGCCGCAGGGGATTATAAGTAATACGCATAAGACTATTAAGCGTTTTCTGCTGCAGGTAGCAGAAAGTTACACATTTAAATACCGAGATATTTTACTTCCTTTCTTAGTAAACGTTTTATATAAATTTTGCCTCATGTGTGAGTTGTCTGAATTAAGTATGGCTATTGGTTACTATAACGAACGAGACTTAAATTTTGAAACTAAATATGTTTAAAGCGACAATCCATCTATTGATTGACCGCGACAAAGGTACTGATCGTTTCCTAACGGTCTAGGAGCGTCTCGCTTATTGAAAGTATTGTATGGTAGATAATAGTAGGCATTATGGCAGTACCTTCCATACACGAAGCTATGAGACATTAATAGGTTTATATGGGTCGTTTACAAACTGAATTACTAGTCCACAAACTATCTACAAAATGGCTCCGGTAATCAGCGAAGTTAGGCTGTATTAATAGCGAAAAGTACAATTTTGCGAGTTGATAAACCGGCTAATTACATTGCCCTATTTTTACTGGACAACTAATATATTTTGTAAATGATGATCATAGCAACCCAAGTATGTACTTAGACTAAAAATAAATATGTTTCTACCACAACAATGTGTGGAAAGTAATTTATATTGTGATATTCCTATCAGAGAGGAAGGAAACATTAAATAAATACGATTTCATAATTACATAATTTAATATGTAGGTTGTAATTTCCCAAGGGTTAGAAAGATGCTTATCAATATTATGTACCACAATTTCTCTCGCGTTTGAGTAGGTATTGAAAAATTAATAAGTATTTCTTAGGAGACTGCGACTCAACACAGAAGCATTTTATATTTAAGGATACAGCATGAAAGAATCAAAAGGAAAATAAATGCTTTTTACTTTGTATCGCAGAACAAAATCAACGTCAGAATTTCACAACATCATGTAAACATAAACGTTTCGATTGTAGCATAATTGACATTAATATCAGTCAAGTGAATTAATTGGACGTATGTCATGTCGATGACATTTTCTCTTTACTTTTCAATTTCAATCAGTGAGTCATGTCTGAAACCCGTGTTCTGCTCGCCATATGGCAGCAAGTTGCGTCTCCAAGCCATTTAAGATGTTGCTTAACATCATACAAGATACTAACTTATAGCAGTTTATTTAAATTTAAAAACTGTGACGTCATAACACTCAGTATAGCGAAACTACGGAATTGGTTTAAAATTACAACAACAAATATTAATTATTTAATTATGATTCGAAAGTAACACGTTCGTGAGGAATCGATATTTTAAATTAACGTTATCTTTCTTATTTGATTTATATACGAAGTCATCTATAACGACCACTACTTTCATACAAACTCATCAATTAATCGAGAATGTAATTAACATAAAATATATTTTACAAAAGAAAGTCAACATCCCTGCCACCTACAAAGCTTTTATCCAATCGCTTTTCCATCTTTTATCACACAATTTTTATTCCACTGAGTGTAGATAAAAGTAGTACTGTCGTTTCAAATTTAAGTTAAAGTAAAAAGTTCTATTTCCAACGACCAGACGACTTGGAATGTTGGAACACATTAAAATCTGATTTATTTAACGTTAATAAGTGATAACTGATAAACTAATGAAGTCGAGCAATCAACTATCGATTGTTAATGTAAAAATACTCACTCATTCTTTCAGTGAACAGTACACAGATGCAATACGAATGACGTTTGAACACAGATAAACGTTCCCAGCTTCTCTGTCACGGAGCGCAATGTGAATGAACCGTACTCTCCTGATATCGACACTATATTATCAACATTATAGTAATATGCTGCTAGTTATAATAACTATAATAAAATTAGCTTCGCCCACGCCCTCACGACGCACGTTAACGAGACTGAAAGGCAGCCACTTCAGCCATTCCGACAAATATGTCTATCAGTCAGGCAAGAATAATCAATATGCTTTCAGATACTTAAACATTTGTCTAGGATGAAATTTCGGACGTTGGTAAACGAGCCGGCTTTGGTTAGCACCGCACATTTGTTTTGTTGGATGGGGCCTCAGGGGTTTCCTAAACTAGTATTTTAATTTCTAGATTCTACGTTGGATACCGAAGTAAACTGTGAACGACTACCGGAGCATTAATTATACCTAGAATAGATATTTGACTTATTCAAATAACTTATTTGTATATAATTGGTGTTCTTATGTTGAAATTTTTATATTTAAGTTTTGAATTATTAATAGGATGTTTTCAAATCATTTTAAGCGTATATTTTGAGTCAAACATTGGCTTTGAAGTAACAGAAGACTCCTATTACGAACACAAAATATTAACACAACTAGTCTATGACACAATATGACTGTACAATACAGTGCTAGCTCATGCCCGTTTACAAAGACCTACTAGGTTTTACCCCCTTTGGCATTTACCGCTGGCGGTTAGGTCAATAAGCGGTTGGGCTAGACACGTTCGTAGGACTAGTAACGGCAGGAAATTGCGTGGGGAAGTTTCAAAGGGAAAATAAAAAGAACTTCGCCCAGCGGGCAGACAAATGATGACTGGTGAAATACGATTTCAGTTCTTCTCAGCACGTTACATGTACGTACAATTTATATGCAAAATTCCATTAGTCTCATTGTGAATACAAAACTCGAAAAATCTCGTTTGTGTTTGTATTCCAACTGCAGACCAGATAACATGGAACATTCTACAAAAATATATATAAAAAAGACAAGTCACCGAACTTTATTTAGCATGTTTAAAAACAAATCCAGTCTTTTCAAACGAGTTTGAACAATATCAGAGACTACTAGTCACGTCAAATACAATAGGAAACGTTAGTTGATTCATTGACTACTTATCCTAATGCGTGAAATTGGAAAATTAGACCTTTACCGAAGTGTATAGCGGCGTGGAACCTTGAATTTGTGCTTCTGAGAATGCAAATTGTGAGGCAGTTATCTCGCAAAGCGTATCACCTCCTCAACAACATAATGCCACGTTAAGGGACCATCAATTACTTGAAGAACTTCCAGCGTTCAACGGCTAACAACTTGAACAGGTTTCATATCACCCACGATCGGCCTTGGGTATTATATTGACCTTCCGAGCAATTACATAATTTGTGGACGAGTGGTAATATAACGTAGATTTTTTATTACGCATTAGGAATGTTAATTTGGTGGTAGTCGTTGATGAAATCATCGCGCGTCTTACATATCCTAAACGTTAGACAAAACGGATTAAGATTATAAAAGTATTTTGGACGATGATAGTTGTTTTTCGTATTAAGATACGAGGATTTTAGATAGCCGGCTTCAGATTCACACAACATCTGTTTTTGATTGCCTGATACCGATTTTTCTTTCACGAGGCAGGCACAATCTATTATTTTACCTGTAACGGTTGTCACAACAACAGTCCCGATATTTTATCAGTTTCGTATCCGGTACAAAAGCACTCAGTAACACGTTTGATGTTATGTCATATGTTATAAGGTCAGGTTATATCTGTAATACAATCCGGAGCGATCAGCAGCCGAATGAGATAACAACGATACCTACACGATATGGAACCTACACGAAGCATACGAGTTGTAAAATTGGTGGATCCTTTTTAAGTTAAAAATTAAAATGTATGACATTTTGCACTATCAGAGCTATTACATTCACATCTTAAGACACGAAAGAAAGGACAGTTTTAATGTCTTGTCTAGTAACATGATAATTCTAGCGGCTCATAAAAAAATACGGTCACATAAATTTTCGGAATCTTGACAAGCGAAATGTTTACACAGCATATTCAATTGAAAAATGCATCGTGTCCGTTATAATTGTTAAAAAAGTAGGTCACTACATGTTGAGGTTAATGGGCATCAAGGTCGCACAAATCATCTGAACGCTTATTGAGATCTCATACTGCTAATCTGTTTGAAATCTTTCAAAGCTATTTTGTTCGAAACAAGCTTGTCATTTGTTATAATAAACTACGTAGAATGTAGGTTCTATTCAGCATTCGTAATTATGATTGAACAAGATATTTGATGGGTTCAGCAGTTCCCGAAATTACCAGACGCTATAGAATAACACTCTCTATCCTTGCTATAGACAAATCTACTACACAATATAAATTCATTAGCACTCCAATTAATTCGTACTCGCCTGAGGCAAAGCCCCGGCTTTGGTTTCAAGAGGAATTAAACTCAGACGCGTCAGTAAAGTTGGAAGCTACTTATTGTAACACAATCGTGGGATCTAAGGGTCTTAGTAATTTAGTTTTGCATGAGCCTACATATTTACCGTGCTATGTTAGTTTGAAATTTACAAACAATTTAATCTTACGAGCGTTTGCGAGTTCTCTAACATCAATAAACAGAAATAAAATATAATCCCAAATTTAATTTAACTTTAGAGCACATTTTTATTAAATATAATTCTTCCTTTCTTTGGAATGATTAGTAGTTATCAAAACTACATACCTTATTATATTTTACTGAAACGTTCCAGTGTACTACTTAACCTGTATCATGTGATTATTTTTGCCTTGAATTCCATGAAAAATTCGAAATGATTCTCCAGAACATCATAAAAATGTAGTCAACCTATTTCGTTCAGCATACTTCGCGCTATTGGCGTTTATTCATACGTAAAGCTCTTGATTTCGAATAACACCATGATTCAACACATTAGCAATAGTTTTCACGCTCATCACTGAAGAATTTCCAAAACAAATCATATGTGCCAGTTTGGAAACTATGTACGCGATGTTGGCAAACCGTCTAATATAAAATTCTGAAATGCAAGAGGAAGCAGTTTTTGCAATGTGCGATCGGAACCATCATTTGTCACGCAAGTCTATGAAGTTTGGGCAACAATGTTTATGTATTGTTTTCAGCGATTTCTAGGAACTATTTCGTAAACGCTTGCCGATTACGAAAATACATAGAGCACGATGCGCGCTTTGATTAAGTCATAGCATACGTATTCAGACTATTTGTACGAGAAAAAGACTTTACGAGAGTAAACCAATTACGTTTGCAATATTGTTTTTACCTCAATGTGATATAGATGAGGCGCGTGTTAACAACTAATCACTTTATTCTAGTTATAATAATCTCTGTAAGTAATTTGTTAAAGAATGCGCTTTTACATTGTTAGTCTGACGATAAAAAAATCTTTATATTAACGCCGGTGATAGTTTACAAGAAAACTCAAACGCTTTAGATACAATAAGGCCGCGTGGGAGGACAGTCATAAAACATCTTAGTCTATTTTGCGAAGTGCACTTTGATGGGCTTGATATCGTTGTAATTCAGTTGTATTGTAGAAACACTCAGGAATTCGTTATTCATGAAACGTTAGTTGCTAGTAATAAATAATATCGTATATAACTAAACGAATAGCTAATTAAATCAATATTTGAACACCGGATATATGGCTTTTAAAACCAGCATTTTTCAAGGAACATAATTCAACTTATAAAAATACCACCGCCACGAATGTTAATAGATATCGCGTCTATTAAATAGTAATGTGGGTCTAATTGATAATCACAAGGAAATAAATAATTTTGTGACGATTGAGTTGTGAGGATAATCGTTTTACTGCATCTGCTATTTCAAATACGTATGTTTTTTGCACAATAAAGTCTAGAATTCTAGTCGGTGCGCGCCGAGACTGGTTCCGACGATATTGGAACTGCAAACATCTATGTATATACCCATAGAGGTGTTTTACAACATAGAAAACCACTCTGAGTGACAGACGGCGCGGTGTTTGAAAGTGTGCTTCGTGCAATTACAACTAAACAACTTGTAGTATAGGCCAGTGTGTTTTTATAAGTTCCGACGGCCCGATTGATCGACACGGATTAGTGGCGCGAAAATACACATACATTATTGAGTAGGTAAATCTATTTCATGTAATTGTGGTGTGGAATCATTTCAATAGAAATAACACAATATGAACGATGAATAGTAAATAAAATTTAAAGAATACAAGAAAATGCTAAGCTAGTCAAAACAGCGTTATTTAGATAGGTGCTTCCATAACATTATCCAGAAATAAACCGAATCACAGTGAATTTAAGTTGATTGTATTGTAAAACTCGAAAGCGGGACATCATACCAATCTACGTGCCAAATGACAAGCGTCCAATTAAAGCTTCTTCGCTGGCGTCTAATTTTCTTTTGAAATACTCCTCACCACACGTAAGAATGTCACCCACCAAAAAGTACATCTTATCAGTTTTTACAAAAAAAAAACGTTTATTATTATAAAACGTACTAAAGATTACAATATATTATCAATATGTTATACTAAACAAACATCGGAAGTTGAAAGTACTGTCTTGAAAAACAAAGCATTCACAAAAAATAATTGCGGCGCAATTGGAACGTTATCGTCATACAGACGAAACAATTGAAAAAACACAAAAAGAAAAATAAAAACAAAACAGGTGCAAAGACACTGTGGTAACGTAAAAGATGCGCAGGCGCCGCTAGCAAACGCCACTGACACAGAGAGCGCCATAGGATAGGACGATCTGGCAACACTGCCAAGTTTTTTCACTCAGCCGGCGCGCAACTGAACGTGTAAAATGACCACACGTCACGGGAGCTGACGCCCGCCATTTTTAATGCATTAGTCAAATTTGCAATGATCTCTCACAAAGCTTGCACCGGCTAGACACTAATAGCTAGACAAAAATTCACATCCAAATACAAACTACCTATGTTATATCAATTTGTGTCACAGTCGTCACAGATGGAAGTATTCCCATCGCTATTAAGATTTCTCTTTGCGTCACGAATGTAAGCTTATATTCATTCTATAGCATCTTGATAGAAGACGGGTGGCATGTAATTATATTAGGACGGCACACTTATGTCACATGCCAAAACTAAGAGTTGTATTACTACTGTAGTCTCAGGCCCGATGATTTGTGCGTACGCATTTACAAGTCATCAACATCATACATATATAGATCATCTAGACAGGGGCATGTTGACTAATTGTCAGTTAAATAGAATGTAGTAGAATATTTTGGCGATGTCATACATAGAATAAATCTATATTTTCGTTTGGGTACCGTTACGCCTCCGTAATTTGCGAATTGCGTCGTAAAATAGTAATAAGGAAGGAGCATGTAGTCCGAAAAATCTCCCCGTGTGCCAATTGGGTCAGATGTCTGTCAAGAAATAACGAGAAAATAGCTAACAGGTAGCTTTCTCTAACTAAACAGAAATGCCAACATTGAATAATTTCACGAAAATGGCAATGATGTATTTGGAACACTCAAGGGCATTGTTCCAATTGGATGTTACTATTTACTGGAATGAAACAATCATTACGTTTCCTGACGGGTACAAGTATTTTTGTTTCAGTAAATTGCTTGTTCAACTAACAATGCAAATAGCTAGATTTGTTTAACATCACGGACCACGGTACAGCTAATTACATACTTTTCTAAGTATTTATTGCGCTGTTTATGATAAAAAAAATATCCGACGGATCATTTAACGTAATGACGAGGTACGGTTACGCCGTCTGGGCGGTGTCTAGCTTGTGGTCGCTTTCTCACTCCAACGATCGTGAAACGAAAGGTGGTACATAGCAAAAGCTTGGAAAAGTGGTAAGGTTTTCCTCATAAACATCTCTATCAATAATTATGAAACCTTTTTGTATGCACTGATATTTATGTTGGATAGTTGATTTTTTTCGATTGAGTTCAACGGCATTTTACTATAGAAAGTACTGCAACGTTGACGTGTCGATAATTTGTTTTAGCATTATGAAAATCATTGAGATTTCAAGTGATGTTTGCATTGCACCACAGCAAGAGTCAAGCTTTGGATTCAGTCAATATTTACCAAGATACTATCGTGATTTAGAAACGCAATAAAAATATGCTTAAACTAACAGGGAACAAGATTTGCGAAAACAATCGGTTCTAATATGGATCCTCCACTCAAATTGTGAGGAAAATATACAAGGCGAAGGTCGGCAAACAAGTTGACAGAAGTTCCAAGCAATTGTTATACAAACTTAGCGAGTTTTCGTCCAAACATAGTATAAATCAATTCCTTGTTTTCTCGATATAGACGTTGGTACAATAAAATCAGGGCTTTTATGTATCATTTATGTAACACGAATTTATAAGTTCGTTCTGTTACTGAAAAAAAATGATAGATCAATTGATACAACTTACTACAATTGAGATAAGTATAACCAATGTTCTTTATTGCTAAAATACTATAACAGTAAGAATATTATAAAGCTTTGAGAGAGGGAGAGAGAAAGTAACGATGGAAAAGTATGTCTCATTACTTTAGGTAATGATTACGTCATTTGGTAATAATTTAGAAAAGTAAATCGAATAGCAACAAGGGGCTTTGTTCAATTAGGAATTGATTTGAAACATAACGATTATAAATCCGACTAAGCACTATCAGTAGATTGAAACAAAATTAATTTCAAGTGTTCAAGATAATTCGAAATCAATGATCGATTTAATGGAACATCTGATCAGATAATTGTGTACAATTTTGGTGATATAAGAATAGTATTGAACGTAATATTACTTACGGAAAATGTGTGTACAGTGCTCAAATGACGCCTAAACAAAGCCTTCGCCGCAAGTCTCTCATTACTTATACTCATTACTGGCTAGTGGAAGAAAGCAGACACCGGGCAGACTGCACACAATGGCCGGACCAGAACTGGGTTAATTGAAGACAACAGCGCCCATCGCCGCCGGCTGACGGCGAGATCCGATCTCTGTAGTCTGTACGCCTCTAAATTAATACTGTAATAAACTATTCATTCGGAATTATGGGCAGAGGCGACGAGTGCAACATTGTTACCGCCGCAAATAGACTGTTTATACCACTTTACTAGGCGTAATGTTTATGACATTTAAAACGGAGAAAATAGTAAAGCATTGATTATCAGATATGAATATATCTTGGAGTGTTAACAAATGATTTCATTGAAAGAGCGATAAATACGCGTGAAATTAGCAAGAGGCTTTAAGCCGAATGCCTAAGTGAGAAACTGAGAATAGGCTTTCTTGAAGAGAATGTCGAAAAGAATGCCGAACTACGGAGCACGAGCAAACTATTCGTTGTTCCAAGTCTGGAAGGAAACCCCGAAAATAGGTCGAGTAACTTTCTCCAGTAAGCGAAGCGGCGTGTAGGTAGGTATCTGCAGTGCGACACCAGCTTTTACATTGATTTCCTAGACGTCTAGTCCAGATTTAAAATTATTTTTTGACATATCACTCGAATTAAAATAGCCACATGTTACCAAAGCAATTTTTAAAATGTCAACTGAAATGTTTTAAACGATTTGAAAGAAAATGTAATTCAAACGTCTGAAAGTGTCAATACACGTTCAATTTTAATGCAAGGCATCACTTGCTGAACAATACACCGTGAACACAATAAGCTAACGTAATGTGAGGTAAACGGTATACCGCTTCCTGGCCGTTTGACATCAGGCGAATACTAAATGTGGCCTCAAATGATGGATTTTCATGGCAACCGAATTTGCCTTAAGTAGGTATGTCTTACAATATTAAGTTAAACCTTGGCAAAACGTATTAAGCCTACAATGTAGCCTGCAAGGTAATTTGCATTATTGAGATTCATCTTCGCACAACGTATTGTCAGAAACGCAAATGAAATTTGTTATTTTTTCTCAGAACGAGATATGTGACATGGGTAAAATTGCCATTTCTCAACATATTAAATCTAAGAAAAAAAACGACACGTGTAAGTTTTTACTTAGCGAAAATGAATACCAGCGAATTTGTCGCTTGTCATTTTAACACCCACACCGCGAACTAGATCAAAGTTCAATGACTTCGAGAGAGTGAAATCCATTCATCATTATAACCATTACTAGAGCAGTAGTGCCGTTGTGAGGAATAATGACAGACAAGTAACAGACATCGATGACGTCATCGTAACGAGAGCCAATAAGGGTAAGCGTTTGGTTTTTAAACAAGGACGATGTCCAAAGTGTTATAGTGAACTGTACAAGAGTTCATTCATAGGCATAATGAGGGCGTGAGCAGCAGGAAGGCACTGCGGCCAACCGTTCCGGGAAGCCGCGGCAGACGATGCGCAGACGCCGATGACGTCACAGTATGATCAGCCAATTGGGGCAGCGGGCCTATCAGCCTTAGTTAACTCCATTTGTTATTTAAAAGATGCTTATTGTACCGATGTGACGTTTCATTTATTTTAATTTAAATATGATATATTATAACCTTTTCAGTGACAGTAAAAGACATAATGTAGCTTCAAAATAGATACTTACTACGCGACAGCGTGGGACGTGACGTCTTTGTTCAGTCAGAAAATGGAATTTAAAGCGGCACAATACTAAATTAGCGCAGTTTGATATACTAGGAGTCGCGTTTATGAATAGGTCCAAGTAAATTTCGTGTGGCTTAAAATGCTAATATAGTAGCCACTAGTACACATACACATACATCGCGTCAAAGAAAACAATGCGTTTGGCAAGCCGAGTAACACCGAGCCGTTGCATATTCAAGTCTAAATTATGCTTTGTAAAACTGAAAGTTCGACACAGTTTAAAAAATCTTTTCATTTGCGTTACAGAATAATTAACGAGTAAAATGTTGATGTCTATATTTAAAAAAAGGAATGTTAAGAATTTAAACGACGAACAAAAAGCTGCCTAGAACAAAATGCCACCGTCCATGCCGTCGTTACAAGCGAATATAAAGCTGTTGGCCTTGACAGAAAAAAACTTAAGCCCATGCCATAACACGGCTATAGCATGCCATTGAAACGAGGGACGCCAAGGTCGCGGAGTCAACGTACAGCACAGGACGCCACCTGTCTCCGGCACTAATATAAATATACACAATAATTATGGCGAAGACAAGCCTCGACATGTGAAACAGCCTCCACAAACAGCTTTTCAACTGTTTGAACTCGTTGAGAATTCACACCGCGAGGGCTTGAATGACGACACGTATTAAGATTCATCACGTTCACTTTTCGAAGTGCCATATACAATGCTATCTGATAGATCGATAATGACAACAATATGTATAATCAAGTGTGAAGTATTGAAAAAACTCTGACAGGGATTGGTAGTTCTTATACACACACATAACCCACGCTCGGTTACTATAATACAATCCTATTTAAAAGCACGTGACAGCTTTCGTATAAATAGCGCAGAAAAAATAGATTTTCGTTTCTCCCTTCAATATTTCTATAAAGAAACTTGGTTACATGATCTATAAATAGGATTCGTTTATGATGCGGATGAATGCAGATTAATCATATCAATGTGTTCACAGAATAGGTGAATGGATTTTCCTCGTGCACTTATCAATTTAATGAGTGCATAGAACATACTTAGAATTTCTATGTACGCACAAATACTAAGTTAGCGCAGCTAGCAACAAGCATACTAAGTTAGTCATGGTATGAGTCGCGGCCGAGATGTGATTTACAACAATATTCCCGTAGGCGTAGCAAGCGAATTGTATCTGTTTCCAGAAATGGAAGCTGACTGTTCCAGAACTTTCTTTGTTAGCTTTAAGTAAGGAGGTCGACGCACCGTGACTAAATAAGAGCCTAAACTACGTATTCATAGCAGGCTAGCGTCTATAACTAGACCTAGTACTTTTGTAACTAATTGTTTTCTGCTGAAGTGAGATATAAATCTAAATATCGCAGTGGGTGGACCCAATGTTTGCAACATTCTGTTTCTGTTGTTAGTACGAAAATATTCAAATAGACAGACAACTGTCTTATTGCTTCGGGTTACTTTAAGTCAGAATTTCGATTTCTGGTAGTTTTGACGATTAGGGCATGAAACATGTAACTCGGCCAACCCCCCATTGACGTAGAACATGAAAATACACCTGTTTTATGAATCCACAATGATATCACGGCTTCATGACGCGCGTGCCACATCAAAACTGTTATCTCTTCGCGTTACGTAACGACATTTTCTTTAAATTCGCAATGTTTATACGGACGCAGACTGGCATCCCGCCAATGGTTCTTTTTAATCGGTTTAATTCATTGAGCAACTGCTTTATTGCCGAATGAGTGCGAATAGACAGGGTCGACCTCTACAAGGTCATTGGATAGTGAGAGACGAAACAGGTTCACCATAACCAGTTTGCTTGTCACTTAGACCACTTTCTTGGAAATTCTTTTATTTCATTGCTCAAGACAATGTTCGATCTTACAGCAATGCAACATTGAAATACACGAACAAAAATACCGCCATTAGCATTAGGACTGATTTGCATATGAATGTAGATGTAGATGTTTGCAGTAATTCACGATGAGTAATAGCAAATTAAAAGCTGCCGTGTATTGCGCGGTATGTTTTCAAAGAAGGAAAGTAACAAATCAATGTTACTTTGCTTGATCGAACTCCAGCTATATGTACGGATAGTTTCTATGAACAAGCTAAGAAATTGCATTCAAAGCTTTACTTTGACATCAGGTTTTTTACTTTATAATCATTGCTGCTGACTTCAGCAAAAGAAGATACTAGGTTGAGAAACTGGATAAAAAAAGAATTTATTCAAAGTATGTCTTTTTTTTCGGAATTTGAAAAATTTTATTATCATTGATCAGTGAATAACATTTAGCAATAGAACCAGTTATGAGTCAAGTAAATTATGATCACAGATTGCAGTCAAGATTGAGGGTACTGACAGATTTGAGAGAACTTGCTACGCAGGTAATTAGCATCAGGCAGTCACTGTCCCACTGGTGAACTCGGTCTCCTCTCGTAATAAGAGGGATTAAGGCCAGTGCGCCGCTTAGGTGACATACTTCATAGCTTATGAAACCAAAATACGGCAGATTATACAGATCAGTAGACATAAATGGAAAGTACAAACTGAGTATTAAAACTCAACAGAAATGTTCGGTTCAAGAGCTAAAACGTGTGGTTTTGGTCTTGATACGTGCATATTAATATCTCTTCGGTGCATGCCCGTACACTGTACAGAATTATACACATTTTAGCCGAGTGTCGACGTAAATACGGCAACAATAAACTTCCATAAAAAACGTGAACGTATAACTTGCGCTTACGCAGCGCATACGTTGGGAACATTTTATACATACGTAATATACACAAACTACCTAAATAAATTATCTTCCTGCTTTGAATAAAATTAACATAATATAATATCTGATGATAACTTTAATGTCACATTTCTGCAAAGTTTTACTTAAACCAGTATAAATTTTGCCTCTACTATTGCGTCTATACTTATTTCTTTTCAATATAAACAATATTGACATTATAACTATTGAGGTAATTCAAAGCCAATGTACGAATTTATTTATCTTGGTACTGCGCAGTTGCGTCTAACATTTAGCGGCGCTCAGCCCTCAGCTCGGGCAAGGTTGCGCGTGCGCCTAATTAAACACAAAAAATCAAACATCGCAATAGATATTTTAACGCAAACATGTTAAATGTTTTATTTAATTTTGTAACAAAATGGTGTAGCATGTTACGTAATAAGAAATTGTTTTAACACCAGAAGAATATAAAACACGCTTTCAGTTCAATATATTGCGAGAGAAGATAAAACCTGGCCTCAAGGACTTCCAATTATTAAGACTACCAGATAAAACCATTCTAAGACTAATATTTCGCTTTGTCACACAATTAAGTGGAAACCAACTAATAGTTTCAACTCTGAACACGAGTTGGGTCGCACATAAAGGTTAATTGGAACTAATATTCGAACATTGATTGGTTCGTAAACTTGGAAATAAATAAACGTTCACGAAACCCGTGATTATAACTTAGCCACTTACTTTAGCCGTACAATCGATTACACTGACGAAATAAACTCTCTTCGTGCCTACTGCATACATGTTACTAGGTAGCTACTATAAAACTTTTTTGTTAAATCCTGAAAAACCCATCTAACTTATAACGAGTTTGAAAAATGTTGATTAATATGACAACTAGGTATTTTAGACACATATACCTTGGTATTTAAATAATAAAAATATTCACAAAGATGGCAAATAAAATAAAAATACCTTGTATAAGGCAATGCGGCGAAATATCTTACAATACGACATCCGACCAGTGTAAGTTACAACTTTTCAAATGGTTTAATGACTAAACCATAATATATTATAATTTAAGCGACGCAGTAGTCAATAATGACTCACGATAGGTAGCAGCGCTTGTAGGCAGCCAGTTTCTAAGAAGATCGATCTATCGATAACCGTAGTTAAATTGGTATTATTTACTCACCACAATTACGTTTTTGATATTACGCAACATCTAGGCGAAATCAAAACTCGAAAAAGAGAAAGTTTCAGTCTTGATAAATAATTATGGGATATAAAATCGAAAGTATAACAAATTGCTTAATGGTTTCAAACTTTGGTTTCTGCAATCAATCATTTCAGTGTTGGCTCAATCAATCTTTTCTTCAGATAATAGGCAGCTGTGCTTACTTTTTGTGCGTAACTTATGCCCACGCTCTATACCTTGCGTCAACACAACCCGTTACATGCAAAAAAGGTTAGCAAAAACTCAAAGCGCCATGTATAATTGTCTACCTATAGATGACGAATGGTTTTTCTGCCACATCGTCATTAACTTAATTACAATATGTAAATAAACCGCGCGCACCTCTTTGTTATCTTACATTATTATTTATTTTATAAGGTTCCAAAAAAAAGATGAGCGCGTCGCCAAATCTTATTCAGAATTCAAGCTCACTTTAGAATCACTAAAACGAAATTCAATTTCATGGAAACGGAGCGCACTTTATTTTTGGAATTCACTTACATTCAGTGCAATGGAATCAAGTGATCTTCGCCTGTATTTCATTTTGCGAGCACGTCGAATCCTAAACAAGTCAGGCGGTCGGTCCGCCCAGTGCTAAATCATCTAAGGGCATATGGCGAGAGTCTGGCGTCAAGTTATTTATTACATTTCCCAGCAAGACCCATAGAGACGTGAATTTAATATCGCCATGATCAAACACATTTACGACAACAGTTAAACTCTGAGTGCGTTTACTTTAGTTAATACTTATAGGAAAGTTGTAAAATATTAAACAAAACGTTCGAAAAGGGTGAACAAAAGTTCAAAGCGTGTGGTGCAATATTTTCTTCATACATAAAAGATTTATTGTAAGCAGCTTCGTGAAAGCCTAGATATATCTATTGAATATATTTTGCGAGCTTGTTTCGTCTATTTCAACTGCGAAACTCGAGTTTCATTTTATGTTTATTTATGACGTTTTAACGGAATGGTTGGACACGACGGAACTGCATAGAGGAAGTTTGCGCAGCGAAGTATAAAATTTTATCCACACTAATTGGGGACTGGAGCACTGGAGGTTGGCGGTCCCGAGAATGTAATATCCTTATGCTAATTTAAATTCAACATGCTGACGGGAAATACAGGGTTAATATGGAATTAATAAGCTTGATTGTATATTTAGAACCCTAAGCTTCCAACTTTTCCAATATAAGCGTGTCCCGTATAGGCCTAATGATAGTCTATATTTGCTGAACTTTGGCTAATTTTCTGCGATTAGTCCGTGACCAAATATACAGTAGGTATATTGTGTTTATTATTATCTTTTCAACAAACAACAAATCTGGATCAATACTAAAATGCTTGCAGACTCTACTTTCTAATAGGTCAGAAATAGATAAACGGTTTAAAACCACAGGTATGCAGTTTAGTAGCAGTATATAAAAGAGTAAAAGCTCGTTTGAAACGAGTTTCAACATAAAAATTCTGCATACCTCATTACTAGTCCGTCACGGCTCGCGAACGTGATACGCGAAATTAGATTTATTGTTTAATTGGACATATAAAACACAAACATTTGTACATAATAATATTTAAAACTAGGGTTCTGTGTGTTAACTTAAAATTATGATACAACATTTTGTCAAAACACAATTATTTAACGATTTCAAGAAAGTTGGATTTATTTAAGTTATTTTAATGTGCTACGTTTGATATTAACATCTCATTGACAGATAAAAAGCCTTAAAACAATAAATATTATTCGCCGTGCACAATATTTGCAGAAAGTATTAGCCTATTGTTTACTTTGAAGTGTATCAAAACTTAATAACATTCTGCGGTAGAGTAAGATAAAAAAGGCCGATACTTATTCGTTGATAATTTAATAGATATGACTGTTTTAAAACCTTTCCAGAATAGATAATTCACACCCAGTAGGTTGACTATATTGAACGAGTGTAAAATGTGTTAATAGGAAATAAAATTACCAACCAATGAAACAATCCTATAATTAAATATTCGTATAAGTTACAAAACAAACAAAGCCTTGATTCGATCGATGACTTCGCTGCTTTCAGTTTGACAGATGTCAAGTAGCAGATTAAAATGTCACAACACAAATGACAGATGTCAGTGTTGCCAACGTTAAAGATATCAGATCCGAAACAAATTATTTCAACAGCATAATTCTAAATAATCTGTGGTAAATGTAAAGTGACTAATCAACCGCTAATTTTACCATTAACCGCAATTGTTATGAAATAGTTTTTGGCTTACGACCAGAAGTAACCTAACTAAAATTCTTTTCATCTAGTTTAAAGGCCTTTGACCTATTAAACCTAATATACATTCCGGCATACCCCATAAAACTCACGTGATACAACAGAAGAATAATAAAATGTTTTGTGTTTAAAATGAAAGTAGAAAATACTATAAGATTAAAGTTTATAATCATAAATGAATCACAGCCGTTAATTTTGTTTCCATTGAGAATGTCAAAGATAACGTAGAACAAAAACTACTACGCAGAAGTGTAAGGGTTTTTTAATCAGTGTTGTTAATGATCGAGCGTGTGCGAGCGCAGCCACAGCGCCCACTGACCTCAGCGCGGACGAGATAAAGGCTATTTTAAGCGCTGCGATAATATCGGAATACGTCGAATGTTTTAACAGATACGACATTGGAGGAACGCCGGAAGCCTTAACAGGACCTCTTGCAGCTAGTGCTATTGATATATTGACTTCCGTTACTTATTTGGCACTTCCACTTTCAATATACAAATCATGACCCTCATGATTATCATTTATATACGTGATAAATTAATAGCATTTAATAAGCTCTGCAAAATAATATCTTAACTATTTCCTATTAGAATATATAGAGATTCGTTTTATGACTTAAGCACACATTAAAATTTAAACACCATAAATGTAAAACGTTACAATCATTTTGTAAATCGAAAACGATGACATAAAACCGAGATAAAAGACTATTAATCAGAATGTGAGTTATTCGCCCGTCTATAAATGTAACGGCAATCGCCTTCCAAATGATGAACTACTTTACACGAGTGGGAGTTAGATGAGTTAGTTCCATTATGTTTGTTTATTTTGATTTTCTAAACGTTTACTTTTTAATCAATTCCAGTGAATTTCAATCATTCGAAAGCAAATATTGAAAATGTATTGAATCACGATTTTTTACAATGCCGGTTAGTGATTAGTCATACAGTAGCTACGTTTCTGTTTGTTTCGTTAACGACTTATTTACCCAAAATATTTGTCTCATAAAAATTCCAATGAATGCCCTACTAAGCTCCACGTCTGTACTGCCATCGATTCCCATCTTGCCCTAAAGGAATTCGTTTCAAACGGGGACACGGTTTTATCGACAATTTCTCGTCAACCTTACAAGATATAATCGTAGCAACTTTCTTGAATATAAAACGTTATCATTAATTATAAAATTACACAGCGAATTGAGGCAAATGAATATTACGAGAAACCATACATCAGTCAGCTCTGCACTTATTGGGACAATGATCTTTAAACAGCTGGTTTATTTATGAAACAGTACTCGATTGACTGGAAGGCCTCGACCCCGGCGACCGCTTTCATGCACTAAAAGGATTACCCGTCAGACGCGTTGAGAAAACAGTCTGCGGAATTGGGCTAATCCTCTTTGGGCGACTATGCCTACGTTCTCTGTATGCTACACCTGATTGAACATTTATAACAATTTTCAATACAAAATTGTTCACTGTAATGTACAAAGGCATGTAATATTGAGTGTCAAATCAATAACTCCTCCGCGCGACAGCGGCAGAAAGTTAGGAAGAGATCTGTCGATGAGCGAATAAGTACCTTAATGGGAGGCAACAGAGATAGTTTTCAAATTGCAGGTGTGATTCGCGGGACAAGACGGTGAAAGCCCGTCTGCCCTTGCGATCTCTAGCTCCACAAGAACATACCTAATTGCACGCGTTCAGTAAAACGATTCAATGAATCAGTGACATTAACAGTCAATGAGAACTTAATAAATGTTTTGGATAATGATCTAATAAATCTAGATTCTGATCCATTCATCACCTGGTAGAAGTTGATACTTTAAATTATCGTCATGACTGCACCGACTGATTATAAAACGGAATTTCAGCGATTTTGCATCGGATATAATAATTAACATCGACGGATGCAATTACCCACTGCAGCGGCTGCATTCCGACTGCACGTCATCTTGCGCTCGTGTAGTGGCTAACTTTATTCTTGTTAGAAAGTCGCAAATTCGGCAACAGAGTGGGGATAGGTCATTGACCGGCAATGTTCTGAAGCTGTCCTTTAATGGCATACGTAATACTGATTAGCATTGTAATTGTTACAGCATCACAGCATCCACTACAACATTCTAGGAAAAGATTACTAAGCAGATAAAGCGAAAAATGTCATGCCCTACAAAGAAACTGGGTAAAGGCAATTTTAAGAACAATATCTTTAAATGTTTATAAACATTGTAACCGCAACTTAGTGAATGTACATTTCACTTATTCGGTACCCATAAATATCGAAACCATGTTAGTATATTCATACATACACACAAAGTCATAATTCGCACAATAAAAAACATTTAATAACATGATAAATGACCCGTCAATTCGAAATCATTGTGAGTTACGAATCGGAACAGGAAATTACAGTTGATTTTGAGCCATCACTAGACAAAAGAGTTGCGGTGAGAGAGCGTATTCTGTTCTGAGAAATCTCACTGTTAAAAATAAAGTAACTGTTCTTATTCGATTTTGAACGATGACCCAGTGCCCGTCTGTAAGTTCTAAATAGATCACTAGCAAAAAATCTTACTTTTTAAATTTCATGAGAACAGAATCTTTTGAAGTCGTTTACTATGTTCTGTATTGTATCGAACGGAGGCATTGAAATTAAATGTAATGCCTGAGGACATTGCTCGTCACCCTTTTCAGATGTAACACTGCAGATGGCCGCAAGTGCGAAACTTGAAGTGGAGGATGCTGTTATCGGTTCTTCGTTCGAACGAATATGAGCCCACCGTCTTAACGTTTGAGTTCTAAATCCTTCGTTAAAAGATCTCTTAGATTTCCAGCACCGCTTTGAAAGTTGCCCATTAACACTGAAGTGAACATTGTTATGCTTGTTCTGAGCCATTTTACTTTTAAAATCGTTTGTAAGATAAAAGACAAATCCTTAAATCATTAAATGTTGAAACAAAAGGAAAACTATACATTCAATTACCGATTTAGAGATGACCGTTTACAATCCGTAATAGTTTTTCATAGAATATTACGATGTTACAAAGTTGTTATTAGAAAAATAACAGGTGAGTATGAGCACGTTTATTTGCTTTTCATATTTTATCCACAAGCGCCCGTACATATAATTTTCTTAAGTGTGAATGGACGAGACGGCTTTTATGTACACAATTGTGTATGACGCAAATTTGTCATTCAAAGGCTAGATTGTGCAAAATAAGTCGTTAATGTGTAATAAAATAATGAATTCATTTGTAGTGTTTACCGCTACGATTACGGTTCGTTGTATTTTACTAACCTGCTTTTAATTATTGTCAAAATGTTAAGACAATATTTAGGAGAGTTTGAATAAGGAAAAACTTTATTAATACCCACTACTGAATAGCTTTGAAAAACTTCTATTACTGAAGTAGGTATCTACATGTCTTTGAAGTGAATGAAACAGATATCCTAATCTCACCGTCACCTTCCTTTTAGATTTTTGTCTGATGTCTATAAAAGTATTCGTTGATAGTTTTCTACAAAATTGCTATCAAACCTGTCAATACCGAGTATAGTTACTTTTATAGCTGCTTCAGCCAGTTCAAGAGAAAATAAAATTTTAAGCCCATGTTCATACAATTCGCTTTGATATAAACGAGTTGAAAGCCACAAGAAGCTTTAGAAAATTGCTAGCGTATACCGAAATATAGGTCAAGTAACTGCCTTGAACAATGTCTAGCAAAAAAAAACACATTTCCCGAGAGGGATTACGAAAATAAACTAGACATCGAGCCGCCTTGTGCTTAATTACATTACGGGTTCTATTTTAGAGAAAAGTCAAATTGGCAGCCGGCGAAAACTGACCGATACGTCAACAGGTGAACATTTACGATCAGCAAGTTTTATAGCGAACATCAACGTCGATGATGGTACATATGACCGTATCGCATTCTCTCACAGTCATGAAAATTCCAGACATCGATATTTTTAGTTCGATCGTAGATATCTGACGCTCACGTGAGAAACTGCTATTAGATTAATTTCAGACCAGGAATGGAAGTAAATTATCTAGGTGCCGCTTTCATTAGACATAATCAGAAGAAGCACTTATCGTAATTAAAATCTTAATCTGTTTAGTGATGTGCACTTTACCGAATAATCAGCCTATATGCAAGTGGTTATTTGGCGCACTGGTAGATTTAATCATCATTAGATTTTAGAACGAGAACAACATAACATCGATGTCGAATTTGTACAAGTTCCAACGTGTGTGTTCATTCATCAAACAAAATCCGTTACTGACGTCACCAGAACACGTTTTGTGTGTATCGGATACCTACTATACATTAAGATATTTTTTTAAATACCATTTACTACTTATGGCATGATATCAGCAGAATATGATTTGTAAACTAAATCGTTATCCGGTTTGTGTTCAGAAAAAAATGTAATCGTGCATTTGTCGAGGGAATTGTGATATCAATAAAAGTTCTCCCTCCATTTTTATAGAATCGATGTTAGGGACACGAGACAATAAACTGAAGCGAAGAGTAAAGAAATTTACGTGGTACGAGCTGGTGCGGTACCATGACCTTGGTACGCTCGTTTGCAAAATGAACCACAAACTAATCGATGGGCGTATTCTCAGTATATAAACACAGGGCTTACAACTACGATCCAGTAATCCAAGGTTTAACTGGAACTTTGCATTTAGCCCAAGCCCAAATCCCAGTTTAAATATTAAATTTATTTAAGCAAACTTATTTAATAACATCGTAATTTGGTTCAACATTAGGGCTTAACGATAATCTTTCACTAATGCCACAAAGTTTGTTGTGTCTGTTAGAAATTGTCTCGTAAAGAACAGTTTAAATTTTTCTGAAATATTAGCTACAATAAAATTTATTTCATTTATATTGTTGTCTGCACAACTACCTACTAGTTATAAGAAAATATTCAAGGGCTAGACATTGAAAATGTATCATTTCCTTTTTATCACAAAATTGTACAGAAGTGGTCGTTACTTCGTTGCTAATTTGCACTACAGCAGAATCTAAATTTATAACTTATCCATCTTCAGAATAAAATAATGTTTAGCCTCAAGGAGGTACTGTAAACAAATGATTGAGAAGTAATTCATTTTCTTTCAGCCTGATTAATGTCCTAGTCGTATCCATTTCCATACACAGAGAATAAAGCTATAAAATAAATCATGGTTGAGTGGCACATAATGCCGTCCATCAGAGGACCATGCCCATATTGTAACTGGAGTCAATTGTTCAGCGTTTGAAAGACTTACGGGTTTATATTAAAACTAACTAGCTTTAGCTAATACCTATAAATCTTCGGTCAGAAAGTAAAGGCATGTCCTATGTGTTTATTCATGTTATGATCTATTTGTGTCCCAAATTTTGTTAAAATTCAAATGTTCACCATTTACACAAACATTCGCATTTCTCATAGTAGTAAAAAGGGTTACGCAAATGAGTAAGTTAGGTAGGTCATTTCAAAATGCTTGTTTGTTTATAATGAGCCGGTAGAAGTCGGTACGTAAGAAAAGAACAGCGAAAATGAAATCAAAGAGGAAAATATGCGAAAGTAGAATATACAAAGTCGCTTAAAAAGAAAGATAAATAACAGATAGAGCACAAATTAACTTCACAACAAAATATGAAATTGATTTGTTAATATTTTTATAACAGAGTTGCCTACCTAGTTAGGTATATTAATTGAGGAAATAAAAATTGGTGAACACATGAATTATTATCTGTGTTCTTTACTTATAAGTTAGTTAATATAATGTAGCTTTCATAATTTATTATAACATTACAAACACCGGGAAAACGTATACGAATCATGTGCATCAAATGAACCCACGATACGAATCGCAAAAGTATCACATTTCAATTTAAAACGAATATTTAGTATTCACGAGGCCTGGGCGGCATCCGTACGGCATCCGACGGCGACGCAGTTTATGGTAATCTTCATTCATTGCAAATAAGCACGGATCATGTCTAAACACAGATAACAAGGTGTGCCAGTCATGAAACATCTAGTACTAGCATACTGACCCAAGTGATTTCTCATTGATAACTTTGTAACGACAATATTTATTTAAGATTTGTTGCTTATTGCATTTAATTTAATACTAAGTAAGTTGCTTTGAACTTAGGAGAAACGAGGGACTCGTTGACAGATTTCAGTATAATTATTTCGAATGTGTTTTCAACATTATACCCAAAGAGGGTTCCGCTAATTAATTTGTGGAAGTGTTGTATTTTATCGAGTTTATTGTCACAGCTTAACATTTCCAGCAATATTATTGGCTATAGGTTGGATACATTAGAAGAAACAATTAGTACCATTGACCTGAGAATAGGTAAATAAGTTTCCGCTGCTATTTACAATATTAGCATACATTTTACAAACGTACCGTACGTGCTGTAATGTTTAGTAGTAACGATTCATCAATGATGTGTCGAGTACAACTTAGTCGTAACGGTGTATTAGTATATCATAGCTAAAAATAGTACAACGTACTATAATCCACTTTTTCCGTTAAGAGCGGAACGCTCAGCAAAAAATACCGAATGTCAAATCGTCGAAAGTAAAACGTGGATTTTTCCTGTTAGGTATTTGGACACGTGTCGTTTGAGATTGCGTATCTTCGCCTCTTGATATCGATACCATAATTAATATGCGTGTAGGTATATTATAATGTGATCTGGGTTTAAAACTCACAAACGTCACTTGACAATTTTATGGTAATCCCTAACGGTGTTAGAATACATTGTATTTCTTTTGTTAATCTCTTGATGGAGGGCTGTATAGCATTTTAAATTAATCACAGCTTTATTTCCAAGGTTTGACAATTTAATTAGTGTAATAAATTGTGATAAGCCTAAGACACTTGTAGATTAGGGCAGAGCTGGTATAGAAGACGCTGGGGAGGTTGAAAGCTCTATCGAGTTCGGTCCGTATCGCCATATCGTACCTTCATTCTCCAGTACCACATTACATTGGTACAAAATATAACCACAGATTACCTAAATAAACCCTGCAACTTGTCTCGGCTCACTTGCTCCTCTATCTCGAGTGTCTGTTTTACTATCAATACGAATAACGTAGCTTAATGAAACTAAAGCAACAAAATTCTATTGTCTTATATTATACGAACAGTGAAGTTATTCTAAGAATTATGACTAGTATTACCGGTCGTTAGAATTATCTTTATGTAATGTCCGTAAAATACAGATGCTATCTTTTATTAATGTATTATCTCAATTTATAATAATGTTAGAGCTGATGAATATATAATGCACAATAGCTGAATACATAAGGTATATTGGGTACCTATCAATTTTTAGTAATCGAATATTAGCTTACGTAAGGCTGTGCCGAAAAGTTCAGGAAGTATTACAGGTATTATATTATGACTACGTTACGCAATGTTTGAACACCACTGGAGGCTACACATACTAGGGTCTGAAGATTTCATTTATTGATACATTTGTTACACGACACGTTCGTGGCTAATTCAACGATCAGTCGCTAAAAATAGACATTAGCGAAACTAACTACTTTCTATTTACAAAGAGTAATATCGTGTCAGTTTTTAGGCTTGACCGGCAGCTCGGCGAGGGGGAAGAGGGGGGACACGGTGCCAATGAACTTGGCGATGCCGCCGGGAAAGCAAATGCAGCCTCGCGCCACTGGGTCACACAGGTACTGTCGCGGAACGAACGTTATCCGAACACCTTCGCGTACACCATAAATTCATAACGGCCCCGTATGAAACAACGACCACGTTATTTAGTCGCATTGCACACAATTTATTGCTTGAATTTTCATTGGGCGCACCGGCGTACATACAACCAATAAAGCGTTGCGTTTGAATTGCAAATGCCTCTACAAAATGCAACGGCTAAGTAGATATATTCCCACGTCTATTAGATCTAAATGCGAAGCTCGAGGGCATCGCTTCGGGTTAGAACAAGTCAAATACCTCGTGCGATAATTTAAGCTCGGTCAAACTGATTTTAAGCGCGAATAAATAGTTATGGCAATTGTAACGCAATAAATTCTGTAAGGATGATACTTACATTCATTAAGACTGGCAACGTGCCATTCTGAGGACGTTTCCGGCAAGCGCCGGCTACTGCCGTTTCGTTCTGGCGACGCCTGAATTACAATTGCGAGCGGACGAGGTTCTGCCATGCGTCATTTTCAACGTAATGTTGTTTACTTTTTAAAAAGCTACACATACACTAAAATTGAATATAGCGAGGAAAGATCTAAGCGTTTGTTGGTGAAGCATCTATCCATGTGGGTCAACAAACCGAGAAGCTTTTATCAAACGCAATATACATTTCTGTGTCGATAGCAAACTGGAACCACACGCGGCGCGCAAACCTTATCTAAACTCCAACGCTTCCCCTTTCGCAGTAAAGCTCTAGTATGCTGCACTTGTTATGGAAGAACATTTTCAAAATAAACTTTTCAAAATATTACTTAAAGAATAAAACTGAATGTAAGCTCACTATAAATTATATATTCCAATTTATAGCGAGTAATTATTTGCCTTTCTTACTTTCAATCTAAAAGGGTACTTACTACTTACTTGGAAAATTTCGATACAAAGTAGGAAATTTTTATAGGATTGAAATTAGTCACTGTGTTGTCTTATCAATCAACAGCTTTTCAAGGAGACGCGACAGAAAATAAACAAATTTCAGTGTATTTTCTTAGTGAAAGAAAGCATCTAGGTACATAAAAAACAGTAAAAGAAAATCATTGCTTCGTGGTGGGCACTAAAAACTTTCAGTGTAAGAAATTACACAGCTGTATAGACATTAATTAACGGTTAGTTATAATTGAACATTTGAACAACGTCCACTGTCAAGTTTATAACATTTCGAAACAAAGAACGATAAAGGTTTATAATTAGAAATATTGTGTAGTACAGGGGTCAACACGCATCGACTCGCAATTTCCAATGGCTCGGTTATATGTTTCAATAGTAATACTTTATCAGATTATTGAACTTAAGTATTATTCGCCTGTTTCTCTGTACCTACGTTCCTCTACATAGATAAATGATATTATCTCAAGAATTTATGGCAAAATCCGAAACACGAGGTATTTTGTATGTCATGTTTCTTGAAGACATTTATTGAAGCACTATCTATTCCGTATAATTGTTATTGCACTAAGCGACGTAATAAGAATGGTATAATCAATAGCACAATCGAAAATATCAATTTATTGGTAATTTAACACTGTCTCGACAAGTTTGATTACGATTTTAACGCTTGCCTGTCACAGTTGACAGTTGTCAAATTATGTAAAAAGGATCACGTCATAATTTGAGCGAGGTAAATAGGTATTTTTGTTATCAACTATTGCAGTTTACAGAGTTTTTAGCGGCGTAACACTTGAATGTTTGATTTGTTAAACGATAGTGTCGGTAGATAATCGTTTATTTTGTTTGAATCTGAGGTCACAGCACTAATTAGCTGGCGTGGAAGCATGTGCGGAATGCACGTGAGATCCAACAAGTCCATCGGCCCCTTGACTGGTTTAATTATTCGCACGAAACCACTCGAACTGTAGCATCGATTCAATTATTATAATTAGGTAAATGCAAATACGTTTTAGGTAATTTTTAGAACGTTTAATCGTGACAGTATATTCAGTAATGGCGAAGTGAAAGCAACTTTAAAATTTATAGCGCTAATATTGTCACAGTACACATTTAATTGCAATAAATCATATCTTATCGATATTTGGAATTGTTAATAGTTTCCATATCACGGGAGCGGTTCGTTGAGCTGTTATATTATCGTTGGCCATTATCAGTCAACAAACTTTAATAGACGTGCGATTATTGAGGTCCAGTAATTTATTATATTTTATTCTGTTGTCTTGTAATTTAAATGTTTGTAAAAACAAGTTAAAAAAAATGTTGGAAATACACGACCTTATACGAAACTAGTTATACTCATTAGCAATATTTGATAAACATCAGATTAATTCGTTGGTCTAGTAGTTCTAAGTGCCAATTTATACTGTGATAAAGTATGACTGGTGATCACATCAACCGTTAATACTTTGTAGATTGCATTCATTTATCTAGGTAGGTAGGTACAATAGTTTACAATACGGGTAATTTTAAAGCATAATATGGTCCAATCTATACATTATAATTCTGTACGCCTATTTTGCATTACTTTTCAAGAAAATAAAGGTTCATTTAAGCATTAGTATTGCTAAGTCATGATCATAACATTCAAATTTTATTATCTTCTAAAAAACTCTATTGCTTTAGTACAATGACATGCTACTGCGCAGTAATCGGCACTTTATCGTTGCCTCAAGCAGTTCTTGAACGTTGAGCGAAAAACAATATTTTTTACATCGAGTACGAGATGAAAAAGAAGTCAGACGGCGTTCGTCGCTCGACGCGTTTTTTCGAACCCTGGACGTCCTTGCAAGGCGCGGCACCGTCACGCACCGTCGGCCCACAGCTGTTTGTTTGACAACAAACTAACGCGATATGGCGCATGTTATCACCACATAATTAATGGTAACACGACCGCTCTGACGTGCTAATCAAATGTTCTCAGCTATCTTTCCGACGGAAAAATTATACTCTGGTGCATGTGACTTCATCATTTCTCGAATGATTCATGTGCGATATAAATGCAACTGACGTATCAATCCGTAAAATTGATTTAACACAGGTGGTGAAATTATGACGTCACTTGAATAAACGGAACTGTGCAATCAAATCTTATGATTACCAAAATCTTAATACACATCACATCACTTGTTTAAAAGGAGCAACTCAATCGTGACATAAAGCATGTAATACCAATAAAACGGAGAACTCATAAAACCGCCAAACTTGTTTGGACCATATAAATTACAAACTTGTAAAACACGCCCACATTTTTTTACAAATGGCCGCTTTATTTGACAATGTACAACGCGCAGATCGCAGCCAAGAAGGCATTTTGTGCATCCACTTTCACCAATATAAGCACGCCAATAGATTGCATCGCGAGGTAGAAAATGTACGCGCGGATAATTCTCTCGAATTGTCAATAGAGAATATTCACATCTTAAGTGAAATGCCTGAAACTACGCGATTTGGTCCGGTATTGGTATATTTTCTTTGTAATCACTATCAGTAAGAGTAATATTTAGAACGTACCCGAGATAAGTGTGTTACATTATTAAGTGGGTTAGAAATCTACTTGGCTCGCACGTAACTTCAAGTTAATCGATCTTTGTTCTTATTCTCGTTGTTTCAATCCGCTAATTTAATAGTACTTACTGTTTTTTATGCAGGATTTTAATCAATAAAACAATGTTTCATTCAATCATCAGTCTAAGTCTTAACGATTATTAAGATTTTTGTAGGAAGGCAGATCGATAACGAATAACAGTTTAGAGTTTTGGAGTAAATCAACAATAAATTTTAACTAACTATAACGCAGGTTGGTATATCGATTCAAGTTTACTTCTCCGAATGGGTTGTTATCAATCAAGGAACAACAGATAACATAATCTTTTGATGAGTAAGTTCTAAAATTATGCACGAATAGGCCGCCATGAATTTCAGGCAATAAAAATAAGTCATTAGTCTTAATGCATGTTGTTTCATAATCTAGTCATTAGCATGAAAGGTTGATTTGCTTAAAATATGCTTTCATATGGCTAGGTCGTAATAACATGCATAAATTTAATCTCATTCTAAAACATGACGCGTTTTACGTTTCGTTACGCTTCTCTGGGCCCGAGTCCCGAACATGCCGTAAGAGCGAGGACTATTTGCAATGAAGATCCATTAACTCGGGTCAATAGTTCTCAAGATTACATCGCCTATTCATAAAGATAGTATACTTGCAATATGAATCTATTTAACAATGGAATTGCTATCAAGCGTTTGTTGCGTATTATCGCAATTATTTATAGAGAAATACAAGCTTATGTCAATTACTTCATTTAAGCCGAGGAATATTTTTACTCCAGCTATTTTTCCATCGTCAGATAACTTTATATGCGGAATAATTCTCAGACAGATGACAAACTCAAATTTTCAATACTTTGTCTTATAAAACGATTACCTAGGTATTCCCGACATAATAGAATATGATAATGAAAAGATTGTGTCTAAGTACAACAAATTTGCGCTAGGCAGCTTTCCGGTATATGTAATCGCAAAATCATGTGTCCATGGAACTGGCCGTAAACTGCCATGATTCCATGAATGGACAGGAGTTAAAAAACAGTACGTTTAGACAATGGGCCATTGAAAAAACTCGAGGAATCTTTACAAGCAATAAAATAACGGGAGCTGACATAACTGCTATTTTTAAGTACTATGCCCAGAAACAAAACAACAAACATCATTTTCAGGATACCAAATGAGTCCATATTTTAAACATAAACTGTCCTGTTAAGTATCTCGCTGGTATCTTGTTAGTCATATTAAGTGAGTACTTAGTTGAACTATTTTAAGCACAAATGGTAGTGCATGTGAGTCGATCAGAAGCGAATGGAAGGTTCGGGTTTCACGGCCTTCGGTTCTCTACTCGATTACCAACGACGCCAGTGACGTAGTTGCGCTGGCGCCTATACCAACTTCTCTGCGGCTTCGTGTCATGAATACATGAGGAAGTCTTTAATACTGTGAATAAATTCGCGGTTTTACTCAGGGTTACTAAAGGAATGTGGTTTAAGTTACCCAGTGAGTTTCCAGTACAGCAATAATTATACATGACCCCAATCACTGTTATCTGTTTAATCGCAAATTGATTTCAAAAATGCATTATACACCCAATTTACAGGTAATTATAAGCACCCGCGATTATATTAAAGGATACAGGTACAATAGGATTGCGAGAAATCTAGTACAATAAAAAGTGTACGTGTATCGTCGAGGAGGCCAGACGAAAAAGAACGCACGATCGTCGCTTTTTTAGCCAGGCCGTAGATCGGGTGCGTTGCGCGTGAGTCACTCGTCGGCATACCGGCGCGCACCATGCACCGTACGTGTCAACCACCTATTTATGTCGCAGGACGAACGCGCAAATAAACAGCATCAAAGGGACGTCGGATTCCGCTCGGCGGCGGTGCGAGCACCAACCAAAAGCAACGAAAACAACCACCATTGTCTACGGATGAGTTATTTTCGCAAATAGACACGGGATTCGCCACTTTCAGCCACATGCGTTCAACTTGTCGCTATCCAAGCTAGCTAAGTTAAGATCTAAGGCCTGTTGCAAACTGTTTTCGCGAGTTTGTACAGCCTTGTGTCATCAAGAGTCAAGAATCAGAGAAAACAATTCGTGTGCAGAAAAACTTAGGTATGCTAGCCAAATCAAGGATAGAACTAGGTAGTCAGTCATCTAGTTATCTGGTTTTGGCAGTTACAGGTAGGTAATAATATTGTTATAGTCACAACTCAATTTGAATAAATGAATGAATAAATAACAATTAAGTGAATCATGATGTGGTTGCTTTAATCTTCATTTGTATGAAAAAACGACTACCACAACTTTAATAGCTAGAACACCAATGATATTTCAGGAATGCTAATGGACTTAATGCACAATATAAAAATTAAAGTAGATAATGCAAGTTGAATGTTTCATAGTCAAACAAAAAGATTCAGTAAAAAGAGAAAACATTTATCAGATTGTAGATATGGGATATCTCAAAATCTTTGTAAAGTAAATTAAAGATTAAACTAGTAATCTCAATTCTCAAAAGTTCCAATAATGGAAATCTTGGGTGGCAATAAGAGGTAGGTACCTAGATACCTAGTATACCTACCTACCTGGATTATCTTGGATCTAATTTGGGTAATATAAATGGGTATTTACCTTATTCCCTAATGAATAATAATATATAAACCATTTCTATCTTTTTACGTGTCTATTTAAAATAAACTAAACAAGGACATATTAATTAATGAATAAAAATATCATTGAAACTTAAAGATTCAGTGAGTTGAACAAAAAATATTTGTTAGGTACCAAACAATTCTAACTACAGTCACTTCCATTGCCAGTTTGTTTTCATATTGTAAAAGTTGATATAAAGCAAGTGTTGAATATTGATATGAAGAATAGAAGTTCAAGATGAAACGTCACTGACCTTTCATCCTCGGGCGGTGGAGCGGGCTGCGGCTCCTCCTTGCCGTCACCAGTGTCGCCTGCCTGCAGCGTGTCCGCGGACACATCCGGAGCACCACTATCACATGCATTCACATTCACATTGCTCATCACTGCGCCACTTATCGCATGAGACACCACCGCACTCACGGGGCTACCGAAGCCCTGACTGTCATGGCCGGGCTGCGCCGCATTGCCCACGTACGCGGTCGAGCTCACCGGCATCGATACCACCGGCGAGTTAGTCCCCGACACTGTCGCCTCGACGGGCGCCACGCTGCTCTGCGACATGACCGGCACGACGCCGCCGTAGCCCAGACCCATACTAGTCTGGGACTGCACCACGTTCGGGTGGACCCCACCGCCCATACTGACTGGCATCGACGGCTGCATTGCCATCGGAATGTTCTGGTGCGCCATAGACACCTGCGCCACCGCTTGATTAGCGACGTACTGCACGCCCCCCATCTGCCCTTGGCCGCCCACCTGCTGCGGCAACATATTCTGTTGCCCCATGTGCTGTCCAACAGGCATTTGCTGACCCACATTTGCTGACTGCATGAATATAGGATCTGAGGCGGGTATCTGCATACTAGGCTGATTCCCGTCTAGAGTCATCTGCATATTCTGAGGAGCTGCAGCCATCATTTGTTGAATGTTTCCTTGAGTCACATTGCCCTGCTGCGGAGCAATAGTGTGCACTGCGGTCGGCTGTTGTTGACTGAGGCTTTGGAGATTTGCTGGCAACGTTGAACCCTGAGGTTGAGAAGGCATTGGCTGTAGATTTGTAGGAAGAGTGGCACCTTGCTGTGATGTAACAATACTTGTGAGCACCTCTTGTGGCAAAGTCTGGCCTTGCTGGCTCATCTGTGATTGTTGCGCATGATATTGTGGTACATTATGTTGTGGTTGTACCATCTGTTGTTGTGATGATGGCATGCTAGCGTTAATCATAGACTGAGCATTGGACTGCTGATTGACAGCTTGATTGTATTGTTGCTGTACTCCAGACATTCCCTGTTGTTGCATTTGAGGATGCATACCCGTCACAACAGACTGCTGGGGTTGTGATGGTAGCTGGTGCATTTGAGTTTGCATCTGTGGAATCTGCTGGTTGGCACCAGTCAGTTGAGTAGGCATCTGCATCTGTTGAATGTGATTAGGTATTTGTTGATTTTGAAGAGCTTGTATCTGAGCCTGGCTCGGCAAGTGTTGAAGTTGAGCTTGTTGGGCTCCCATAGGCTGTTGCTGCTGAAGGTGATGAGCTTGCCCCATATTAGTCATTTGTGGTTGTTGCATGTGCATTTGAGGATTAGGTTGGCCTTGTATCTGTTGCATTTGCATTTGCTGCATTTGTGGTTGTTGGTTCGCTACCTGAGGCATCTGTCCCTGATTGGGCATAGCCTGCATCTGAGGCATTTGCTGTTGCATCTGAGACATATTAGGAATTTGTGCCTGAGGTAAATGCTGACTCATTTGCTGCATTTGTTGATTAGGAATTTGCTGCATTTGCTGCGGCATTTGTTGATGCATAGGAATTTGTTGCATTGCAATACCCTGAGATTGGGCTATGACTTGTTGTAACTGATGTTGAGGAAAACTCTGTGGTATTTGCTGCACTTGCTGAGGTTGAGTCTGCTGCGGGTGACCCTGGCCAGCATTCTGCATAGTAATGTGTGTCATACTCTGTGGGTGCTGCTGTCCAACTTGCTGGTTAGGTTGCATGTTTGGATTTGGCATCTGTTGAGGCATTTCTAATGGTGGCGACTGAACAGACACAGACTGAGAAACAGGCATCTGTTGCTGCACCACATTCAAAGGTTGGGTCAGTGACTGCCCAGGGGAAGCCATAGGGAATTGTTTTTGTAGAGTTTGTTCTAGCTGCTGTACAGTAGGAGCATTTCCTTGCATGTCTTTAGGCCCTTTATTAATCAGATCATTAGACACTTCATCATGTTGACTATCATTAATTACTACACCACTGTCTGGAGCCTGCAGCGCATTAGTCTCTGTCACATCTAAGTTGTTGTTCAACGTGATAGGAGCATTCTGTTGTGTTGTAGTGTGATCCAGGTAGTCCATACACATCCACCGACCCCTTCGGAAAGGTTCAGTGCTCTCAATTTTTACAACCTTAAACCGTTCATTTCTAACATGTTCTTGTATTTCTTTCATACCTTCTTGTGGTTTAGCATTTCCTATGAGATTAATAATGCTGCCTGCTCCGGCATTAGTAACGCTGACATGCATGTCAGTCACTTCTGTATTATTACTATTTGGCACTGCTCCTCCTATCTGGTTAGTGGCGTTGTCCTGGCCGACGATCGCGAGCCCGTACTGAGAACTGGTCGGGATGACGGGGGCGCAGCCTAGAGATGCACTTGACGCGTTGTAGAACACATCATCCTTCGAGAACGTGTCCTCGGAATAACTAGGCGTTTCATTCTCAATGTCAGTCACTCTCGATATGTCGTCGGTGTGAGATTCATCTAGATCGTCGGCGGAGTCTTCGCCAGCATCAGTGCTCACTCGAGAGCCGACCGTCACACTGGTGATCTGAAATGAAGATATTTTCCTTGGGTTATGGGCGGCTTGCAGACTCGTCGGGTGAGTCACTCCCTTCTCCGACTCGTTCAGTCGAAGAGATTCACTCGTCGTACGGTGAACAACGTTGTTATACTTGTTTTTCTCACTAGTTTTATGTGACTTTTGAATCAGATTGTCAGCCATTATGCCGTCCGAACTGAATGACTATCTAAAGAAAATTTCACTGTTTATTGGCTTCAGAGACATTTGATAGACCTTTCAATCACAATAAGATATGAAATATAAAATCATTGTACACTCACAATTTCACAAACACAGTAATTTAACTATATAAGTTCTTAAAATTCATTAGTAAACACACACAGTTGCGAACATCTTTCAGACGGCAGCAACATGGCGGCCATTTATGCGCAATGCATTATGGTTGACAATTTGCAGTAGACTATAGACATTCTAGACGGATTCGTGTTGGTTCAGATCTATGGTCGCTAGATGGCAGTACTAGCATATGATTAAAATTGTAAAATGTTATAATACTTTGATTTTTATTTCAGATTTATTTACAAAACAATTAAGTAGTAACACGAAATATTTATTGTTGATTTAAATTCAGGCTTACTAGAATTCGAATATAAATAAAACATAAATGTCAAATATGTTGTAGGTACTGTTTTGTTTCTTAAATATACTATACATACATACATACAAAAGTATTTTGCAGTGAAAATAATATCAGATTATAAGCAAAGTAATATTATTATAGATATACAAACATTTTAACATGATAACATTATTTCTCAGGAATTTTTTTTTACTTCGACATTCGTCACACTGACGTACCTACCTATTTTTTTGTATAGAAGAATGTAACATAATAAAAAATAAATATTTAGGTTAATGTATTTATGCTTTGTTGTTAATTAATACTCTCTATATAAAATAATATTCAACTCACATTTATACATTTTAGTACAGCTATTCCACAACAGATGGCGTCTAAAACGGTATTTGTATAGTTACTATATTGTCATACAGATGGCAGTATTATTACAACTATAACAAAAAAAAGTCTATAATATCAAATTCATTCTTATGAGTATATTTTCGATACACTTATTTTGAAGTTGTTAGATGTTAGAACATAACTAAATTAGAACATTACGTTATAATTAATTGAGGTACATATTTTTAAACAAAAGCATTTGCTTAAAACTACTTAGGTCGATTGCATAATGCTAAGAAAACAGCGTGATTAATATTTATTTTACATTTATTTTAATTTTAAACATAGTTAATTAAAAATGTTATATAACTTTTTAATTGATACCTGGCATCTGTTGAAATATGTGTACTCGTACATGTTTACTGGTAAAACCTACTGCATCCAGTAAGAACAACACATACACATTATATACTTTAAAATTCATTGTTACTAAAGCATATTAATCGTTAGAAGGAAATGTACAAATAGTTCTATTGTCATATTAACTATAAAAGGTAAGGCATCAATCCAAGATATAATCATATAAAATATAATAAGCATTGTGAATATTCGGCGATTACAGACTTACCTAAAGTCTAAACAAATATAAAAATAAGGAATATTTCTAAGGAAAGTTATAAAAGTCGGAACAATCTATGCAAAACTATTATTGGCTTTACAGTCTTCTGCGTAGTAATACGTAACTACCGACACAAGGCAGGCACGTACCATACAAGGCTTATAAAGGATAAGGAATTTCTAAGAATAGATCAAGATTTCGAGAACTGGTAGTAATAGTTATCAAAATATTTTTATTAAAATACAACAAATATTGTATTAAAAAAACGCAAAGTACACAAACATAGCAACACACTTTTAATATTTAGAATCCCAATATCAGTCGCTGAACAAAAAATAAAAAAATAAAAAATAAATCAAAGCCAACTTACAAATGGCGAGCTGCAAAGTTCGCACTAATTCGCGATCCGCGCGATCATCTCGGGAACTAAAGGAGTATCGGGCGCCCCGACCCCAGCCATTAGCCACAAGGTCTTCGGATCGCCAGCCGATTTAGCCAGCATCCCCACCAATCGCCGTGACACTTCTTAAACGAAGGTAATTTGCTATTATTTGTAAATTGGTGTACCGAGCGACGTCCGCCGCGAACTGGCCGCGTCGCAGTCGCTCGGGAGCACGGGACCCTCCCTGGCTCTCCCGTTGGCTCCGAGCACACGTACGCACATTCTCAATAAAACTACAACTCGGTGAAGAACCCTTATGTAAATAATCGTCACACCACTGCTCCGACAGCCTTTGCTACCGAATCGAGCGGCAGTCGATAAGATAGAGCCCACGAACAAACATCCTTTCGTTATGAAAATGTGAATGTGAGTGATTTGGATATGGCAAAGACTGCTGACGTGAAGAAAAATAGTGAAGACGATTCAACCATGGAAGGAGACAGTGAGGAAGACACGGGGTGCGCCAAGAGGCTGATGGCCTGGATGGGGATCAACCCGAACCTGATTATGTTAAAAGTGACTCTTTTTGTAATGTATGGAGCCACTGCATCCCTCTTGCCGTATTTGACGATACACATGCAGAGCATAGGACTTACTGTGCCCGAAATATCTTTTGTGTATTTAGCTCTGCCGTTTACGACCTTCTTAAGTCCACCGATAACCGGTAAGTTTGAATATTTGAGACAAAAAACTCTTTTTGCAGAAATTTCAGAATTTCAATGGTTGTAGGATTTCTGGTGGACCGTTTCGGCGAGTACAAGCCGGTCGTGATCACCGCTCTGATCCTGAATGCCGCTTTTCACCACTCGCTGCTTCTAATACCTCACCAGGAGACGCCGGGGATGATGCCATCGGCTTACGTCATGCGCCACCCCATTAGGAACACTGTTGAGGTATAAATACTGACATTGTTTCGAAATCGACCCCTAAAGACATTGGACCTTGTTTCGTACTAGCACGGTATACACCTAAGAATTTAAGCAAATCGTCGTCATCCGGCCTCAGGGCGAATTAACTAGTAGTGTCTTGTGAGCCTGTATCTCTGAATTAGTTAAGGGAATTAAGCTAAATTTATGCATGTTGGACTTTACCCTTGAATGCTATAATGGGCCATCCGTTGCGAACCTATAATTTTAATTCAAACGCATTAAAACAAGAATTCGTAAGGGAAGGCCACTTTATCAACTGATCTACGCGTGATAACTACTGTAGAATAAAGGATGTATGCGATCTTTTACTGTGTGATTTCTTTTTAGATTTGGTGGAGTCCGTGCCCGAGCAGAGAATGTCCCGGTGAGGACGAAACAGTAGATTTTGTTCTTGATCGTTGCGTAGATTACTGTCAGTTGTACAGACCAGCCACCGAGAGTCCTTCAAGCGATCCTTCCGATGACAAAGACGATCTGGACTTTCACATTAGTCATAAGATTCAACCGCCGAATCTGTCTAATGCTAGGTATATTGTCGTTCTTTGTTCTACTCTAGATGCATACATAACAGATAGAGCGATATTTCAGTATAATTCAAATGCCAAGTTGCATTGTTAGAACTTTTACGTACATTACCCCGTCAAATAATTTGTTAACTTAATATATTCATATAACTTTGATATTCATTACGTTTAATGCGCAGCAGTAATCATGTAAATTACGCTATTACTACATTAAATAACGACGATAACAATGTGTTCGAGTTTCAAGCAAACATTACGGGGTTTGCTTACTAATTTGAAACTTTGTTCTCCCTGAAGTTTATTATTGAAGAATTTCTCAAAGGAAATTGGTTCTTGAAGCGTCTTTATCATGGCAAAAATTATATTTTTATAATATGATATTAATGTAATGTCTAAAATTGATTATGACCAACTTCCTCGTGTCCCAGATCTCTTAACAACTCGTTTCCTTCTTTCAAAAAAGGGATATCTGTTTCTTTTTGTTAAGAAGGAAATTATGCGTTTGTTAGCCAGTTCCTTTTTGCAGCGGTGTGTTAAATATAACTGATGACGAAGAATTCACCGACGCAGCTTACTTTCTTATTGAAGTGCACGATGATTTGGAAGAACCTAAGGAACAACTCGGTATCGAAATGGAAAGAGTAAGTAAATAAAGAACAAAGCATAATGCGGTTGATTTACGAAGAGATAAGAATAAACACATTTGAAAGTATTAAATACTTGCGTGTGTTTTAGGATGAGGACGACCAAATAACAGATTTTAGATCAAGATTTGAAGAAAAACACTTAATAGCTCAAGGTGTAAACATAACAGCGTTAGATAAAGAGGATCTACGGTGCGGTGGCCTTGTGATGTTGCACAACATGACCAAGTTGTCCCAGCAACGCCTCGAAATACTATCTGCAGATTGCATGGTACAAAAATGTGCCTTCAGGTAATGTAGCAACAGGTGATTTAATACCCCTGTTTGATTATAATATTATTTATAAGCCAACTACTTAATATTTATCTTAAGTTTGCACAAACGGTGGCTATCTAAAGGTAAATTATCATCGGAATATTACAGGAGAGGCGGCCCTGATACCTGCCCACCGGACTACAAGGAGAGCGACGATAAGACCTTCTATATTTACTTTTTCTTGAGATTTATGGGGACCATCATGCTGTCAGCCGGCGTCACTATCATGGATCCTATAGCCCTAACCATGATTCAAAAGTACGGCGGCGATTTTGGTAGAGAAAGGCTTTTTTCTAGTATCGGAATGGCCATATTTTCCCCTATCACGGGCATGCTTATAGATATGAGGAGTAAACAAGTTGGTACGTACGGCATCTCGTAATACACGTAGTTATCATTAATGCCAATAGTGTTACTAAATGTTTACATCGGTTTGTTGATTACAGGTTACACCGACTATTCGGCTGCGTTCTATACATATGACGTGTTGCTTCTGATATCGGCCGTTACCGTCGCCGTCATGCCCCTCGGAGCTAAGCTACCGGCCGACAACCTCCTACGCGACCTGGTCAACATTATCAAAATGCCACACATAATCATATTCATCTTTTTCCTGTTCGCGTTAGGAAACTTTTGGGGATTTATCGAATCTTATCTGTTTATTTATTTGAGGGAATTAGGAGCACCCAATTTCTTGTTAGGTAAGTTGTTATTTCAATAAGGTGTAATCCTTATTTTGAAATCAATGTTAACAAGTGGGGGCGTTTCAAAGTCGCAGTCGAGTTTATCAGCGCAAACAATCTGTGTAGTGGTCATTATGTGGTTTGTAGTATGTTCTATATCGAGTGCATCGTGTGTCCAGGAATAACCGTGACCGTGGGCACTCTGAGCAGTATCCCGTTCCTCTACGGCGCGGACGCCATCACCGCTCGCATCGGCCACGTGAATGTCATCATCGTCGCGTTCTTCTCCCACGCAGCGAGGCTCGTCGGCTACTCGTTTATCGAGTGAGTATCTCTCGTCCTCGTCTTCCGCATTTACTAACGTGTCCGTAATCCCACCACGTGACTCTGTTTGTGTGTGTTTAATTTATGTTTTATTGTCCGTTAAAGCTGCAGTGTGATAACGTCCTTATTATTTAGATAGTCTGCAATGAAAACATTGGTAGCAAATATGAAAATAGTTGTTTGGTAAATAAAGTGTACACTGGATTCGGTTCGTTCGTCCAGTTTGCTCGCATGTTGTTCATAACTGACGTTAAATGACATAACAATGGTAGTACGATGTGTTAAGATAAAGCATGGAGCACTCACTTATTGTCTACGCACAATTGTGCTAATATAGAGCATCTGATAAGTTCAGCCCTGGCAGTGACATATTTAGATACAATCCTTACGAGTAGTGAACAGTTTACAGCTCATTCTGATTGACCGAAGGATAAACTGACGTTGAGACACTACGATCAAAATATGTTTGCTATCGTAATCTTTCTCACGAATCAGTTCATCCTTCACAAACAAATGAATCTAATCAAACTTGCTTATTGGCATTCTTAATACCAGTTGTATATAATTATAATGTTTTCTTGCATTCCCATGCATACATCACTTGTATTACATCTTGATTACAATTATCTATACTAATATTATAAAGCTGAAGAGTTTGTTTGTTTGTTTGTTTGAACGCGCTAATCTCAGGAACAACGGGTCCGATTCGAAAAATTATTTCAGTGTTAGATAGCCCATTTATCGAGGAAGGTTATAGGCTATATATACATCACGCTACGACCAATAGGAGCAGAGCAGCAGAAGGAAATGTTACAAAAACGGGGAAAATTTTGACCCATTCTCTCTTATGTGACGCAAGCGAAGTTGCGCGGGTCGGCTAGTGTCCCATATAATAATATAATCGAATGACTAACAACCATTACCTTTGCTTAAAGTGAAAAAAAGCGGAAGCGATTCAGTAGATAAACTCTAGCAACATAACAAAGAAAGATTACCTGTTTATGTTCACAACTCTATACTTAAACCTAAACATAATCCTAAAAAACGGTTCAAATGGATTCAGTGGACCGGATCTCAGCGGTGTCCTTACGCATTAAATCACCATTTCCAAGATGAATGTATTTACGAGGCACTGTCAAGTTTATGAGCACAACGATGGCGCGTGGGACGAGACTATCAAACAGTTACCTGATAGAACATACATGTTCTACAATGAACCACTTACTGGATTATTCCTGTTTCGTATTTTCCGAAAGAGACTTGACGTAGACATTTTTACGAGAAGCTTTAAAAGAACTGACTGACGCTGTCGAAATTGGACAGACATTTAAACTTTCTTATCAAAACAATTTTATACATATCCTTTTTGGGATTTCGTACCTAAAGGGTAAATGTATCACACTAATTACGCAGCCTGTCACCAGGCTGTATTTTAGGAGTCGTGATAGTAAAACAGTTGAAATTTCAACAGTGTTTTTTTTGCCCGATCTATTTTTGATAGCCGAGTGGTTTAAGTTGGCACCTCCCACGCAAGTGGTCGCAGGTTCGAATCCGAGGCAACACACCAATGACTTTTCGAAGTTATGTGTGTATTAGAAATAATTATCACATGCTCCAGCGGTGAAGGAAAACATCGTGAGGAAACCTTGCATGCCTAAAAATTTGTTTAATACATTTATTGAGGGCATGCAAAGTCCCCAACCCGCACTTGGCCAGCGTGGCGGACTCAAGGCCTAACCCCTCCCTCATTACGGGAGGAGACCCTTGCCCAGCAGTGGGACATTAATGGGTTAAATTTATTATTTTTATAGCCGCGATAAATTGTAAAAAAAACAGAATAGAATAAATATTTTACTTTGCTTTTATACAACAGGCGTGACTTCTAAAAGAATTCAGGATCAAAAATTCAAGTCTTAGAACCTAATTCGTGTTTAGTTCTGTTTAAAACGGTAATTATCAACGATACTCTCGTTGTGAGTCGTAAAAAGGTACAACAAACTCTTATTTCAACAAGTTTTTGTATAATTCAAGTTTATAGTCTCGTTAAATAATAGTGTGCTTATATTGTGTGCAGTAAACAAAGTTAGTATTACAAACTAGGTGAGCTTGTGTTGTATTTATCAGATGCGTGATTTCCTATTTATGCCAGATTGAACTGGATAGCGATGCAGATCATATTTCTAGATGACATTGATAGTAGAGACTACAAAAGATGTACTATGATTGTTTTTAAAATGATTATAAATACTGATATTATTTATTATGTTTTGGCGCTATTTAAAAAATGTTTTCTGGGTGAATATTAACATACAGCAACCGGATTCAATCGAAACAGTTAATATAAAACAGTATTTTCTGAATTTAACCACGTAATACCTTTAATATGTGCCGACTGCCGACAGTAGATCATCTTTTGCATATCGTATTTTTTAACAAAGTCTTCATCCTAGCCTTATTTCTCTGTAACTTACTGATGATCATCATTATTGACTTGTGTCCATCTACTGCAGATGATTCGGGTGGCGTCAGACAGAGGAATATTTGTTAAGAAAGAACATCTTCGTTTGTGGCTTAAAATACCTATGTAGGAGTGTTAACTGCGACTGCATTTTGATTACTTGATTTATCATTGATGACACGACCTTGGGTAAAAATGACTTTTTGATTATTCACAGGAACTCCTGGTGGTGCTTTCCGTTTGAAGCTATGGAGTCGTTATCAGTGCATTTAATGTGGGTAGCAGCAGCTACGTACTGCGCTATGTTGGCTCCAAAGAGTTTACTTGCCACTTTGATCGGAGTGTTGGGCATGGCGCATTTCAGTCTTGGTACGTTATTTTAAATGGTTCATAGAATGATTTGGGTTATTTCGAAATTGAGGGCTTTATTTACGGAAGGTCACTTGGGGGTAATTTCATGGACACAATTATAGGTGTGAATACTTTGTGCCTTCGGTACAAGACAAAGCTTTTAGAAAAAGCGTTGTACGCATTGAATAGATTGTCGGATATAATCCAACTACATTTTTTTAAAGTGTTTAGTTGTTAGTAGATACTATAAGCAAACTGAAACAACACCTGTATCATGAACCATTTATTTGCTATAAAAACGACAATTCTAAGTAATGAGTAATAAAACAGGAGGCTGTTTGAAGGAAAAGACAAATACGAATACACTGATATTAATATCTTTAGGCAAATATTGAAAAATCTAAGCCACGGCATTACTTTGTACGCTACTATTCGAATTGAGATAACATTGACGTCATGTGAAAACATTCTAAGCTTCAGACTGTGTTTTGTTTATGTTAGTCTGAGAAAACTGTCTTTTTCAATATTTTCTAAGAAAACAAAGAACAAAAGTGAAACGTAGCAAGAGTACCATGACCTGGCTAATTAAATCACATATTTGCCGAAATTGTTTGTCACACCTGCTAAAGAAATCCGTCATCAAAAAACATGGAGGTAAACGGATTCTTTCTTTTTCATGCCCTGAAAAGTAATTTGGAACAAAAAACACAAAATCATGATGTGAGTCAATCTTGGAGCAGCATTTGTTGAAAAGAGAATAATCAGAGCATTAACTGATTGAGTAACCATAAAAAACACTTTTATAGAAGAAACTACTTACAAAAGTCTTTAATTCCTAGGTCGGGGTAGTGGCAGCTTCGGCGGTGGTCTCCTCATAGCCTCCCTGGGAACAAGAGAGGCGTTCCGCTACATGGGCCTAATCGCGTTCCTTGGAGGAGTCCTGTACGGTCTACTGCATTACTTCTGGTTGAAGAACATCAATATGACGGGGATGCAGGATGCTTGTGAACCGGACACTGGTAAGGAAATACATAAAGACGATTTCTAAGTTATAAAGCTGTTCATATTCCTGATATCAAAGGGAACTCCTGCATTGCTCCGCCAAAAGGCTTCGTGAGATTGTAAATAATAATTTTTGCATGATGGTCACAAACTCACAAATACTTTATTCAAACTACGTGTAGATCAGATTTTTAATAATTTTCTTTTTACTGAATTCATATGTAAAACAAAGAATCTTAGAAACTCATAATCCTTCTAGAAAGTGGAGAAGGCGATAAGCTGAACGGAGAACCGTTGCGGAAGGATGCTGAAACCATGATATCTTTGGAGCGTCTTCACATGATCACGAGGTTCAACCCACTTGGCTCATTGCATTCGTTACCTAGAGGCTCTCGTTCAAGGGTACGTATAAATTGATTGTTAAATTGACGTGAGTCCGGATCTCGAGTAGGCAAGCTAGGAGTACCCACATAGAAAATCTTTTCGTTGCTTTCTTACCTGCAAAAGCGATACATCCCAATGGATAGGTTTCTACTAACTGAATTCTAGACTGCAATCAGTAAAGGTTAAGTAGAACCAATACTTCAGTTAATTACAAATTTAACCGTTATACAGAACTCTTCTTTGTGTTATAGCCACCTTCTGTCCATACTTTCATAGAAATAGATTTTCTAAACAGATTTCAACTTGACTCTACCAATCCACTTTCCAGTTCTCCCAAGGCGACATAAACGAGCACTGCCGCAGTCGCAGCGGCAGCAACAGTCAGCGTCGTGGCAGCAACTATGAAGGGTCTGCTTCCAAAGTGGACCTGCTTCGTTCAGCTCTGGAGATCAGTCACCATCATACGGGCAAAGGGCATATTTCCAATCCAGTACTGTCTATTAGCCGGCCTAGTAATCATTATAAGGTGAGGCTTCATTTTTGATTGAAGACTTTTCTTTCTAAAACTTTGATCAACAAATAAAGCTGCTTTGATATCTTTAAAACTTTTTTGTTACCAAACCAAGACAGTTCTTAAGAGAAATGTTTTGAGAGTAAAGTAATCCTGTAGGATCAGGTAGGTAATATCTCTGCTCAACTACAACTGACAGCGCTCACTTGATATTAAAATATCCCTATAATGAAAGAAAGTAAAACGAATGTTGTTAATTAAATAAAGTTATCTAGCGATAGAAAAACCGGGCCTAAAAGATTTATACAGGTATTTGATGAAAAGATACGCTTTAATTAGATTTACATCTTCCACGTGAGATGACTATCTTGTTTCCTGTCTTATTAATAACCGCTCTGGATTTACGTATCACGCTATTTGTAGCTAATAATAGCACAGCCAATTATCTAGACAGACATAATCTTAGACTAGTATTTGACTTTCATTTCACTTGATTGCTTCGGAAATTTCAATTAATTTTTTTATTGTCTAACAACTTAGTAAAGTGATTTGCACGCAAGTTTCTTGGCTGGCGCAGGAATAAAGATTCAGAATTTAGCAAATTAGTGACTCGCAAGCTTATGCAGCTGATGGGGGACTGCTTGATACAACTATTTTATTTTTAAAATAAAATATCCAAAGCTACTAACTTTAATTTAGATAGATCGTACACGCCAAGGCTACTGCTAAGTTGTAGAACTATAGATTGTCGTGTGCCATAATAAACTTGAAATTAATTGTATATAAGAATGAAAAACCAATTACACGAACAGATCACTGAACTTGAAGATAAAATTAATCGTAAAGTAAATCTAGAAAACGAAAAAGCAAAAACATTGATACATTTTGAATCCTTAGGATTTAAAGTCTTAGCTATTGATAATGTTATAGAACTTTTTGTTGCGTAAATAAATTGTGAAGGCTATAAATAAGTTGAGATTATTTAATTAGTTGATTCTTGTTCAAATATAATGAAACCTTGCTGTGATCTTACGTTTTATGCTTTTATTTGTTCTCTGTATCTTCCATTGTGACGTGGTATTGCTAATTTATTACCCTGATTATGTTACAACGTTGCGGCTTAGGTAAAAAATAATGGCAATATTTGATAGGAAGCTTTTCTAGTGAGATAAATAGAAATTACTTTATATCGCGTGACTTTGTTGCTAACGATAACAGGAACAATCTCTTTTGTTCCGGTTTTCGCTTGAAGATCGGACACATTCCTGGCTCACAGCAATCAAGTTGGTAACTGACATATTAATTTACCTTCTGGGACAATTCATGTCCAGTCTGTTAAATTATAAAGAAAATCGATAAACAATAATAAACATACATACACAATAATTCAAACATAGTACCCATCTCTTCCTTTTTGAAGTCTATATAACTAATAGAATGATATCTTTACAGCAAGCCCATAGTGCTCCAAAACTCGGCCTAGCAGGACTTGTACAACGCACAAACATCTCGCAACCAGCTCTTTCCGAATACGACCCGAGGCGTCGTGATTCCATCCCGGAAGAGGCCGAAGAAGACCGACTGGCTGTCCCGGCGAAACCTCCGACAAAGACCAAGAGTGACAACATACCTCCTCCACCCACCTATGATGAAGCTATAGGGGAACATAGGAAAAGTTGGCACTCCGATGACAGTACACCAACTTAGGGAAGGAAATCTAGTGTTCAAAAACCCTGAATCATATAATTTTCGACTTTTCGTCACAGCTACTCTTGAGCGTAGCATGAAAAGTTCGTATGAGATTTTCTATATTACATTTTTTGTTTCGAAGGCTTCGACTACGCCCAAGAATACGCCATTTTAAATGTATAAAGTTTAACTTAAGGTTACAAAGTTAAGTTAGAAGTTCGCAGTAATTTTAATCGCACTATTTTTATGATAGTAGTTAAAGTAAGCAACTTTTGTAAAGGCTTTAATTTATTTAAGTTGTAGATAATGGATAATATACATTGTTGTGAATTATACATCGTTTTATTACTAACCTTACGGTACTAAACTAACAAAATAACAATAAACCTATACTACTTTGATACAAGTTACAATATTTTCAAACGTCACTCAACTTTAGTAGTGCTTGAAGGTATAAGTTGAAAACTTACTTCATGATGCGATAGAAGAGAGTAGACAGCGTATCGTTGTGACGGTTTCTGAGTAATACTATTAAATAAATATGTAATACCCTCCGTAGTTTGGTGTCTTTGTGAGGAAAAAATATGTAGGTAATGCCTCGCTACCGCAGGTATTTCATATTTTTTCCTCACATGCATGTATAAGGCTTCTAAATTGTACTTTAAAAGTATTTAAATCGAAAACATTGTAGAGCAAAAAAGTTAAGCACAACTTAAATTCGAGTGACATTTTTACTTCTCAATTTAGACAAATCAATACAGCATTCAAAAAATTTAATATCTTTTTTTACATTATATTGATATAATACCAATCTATGTATATTTATAGACATGTACTTAAAGGTGCTTAAGTAAAAAGTAAGTATTTCTCAAAATATATTAACACTTGTATAACAGGAACTAAACTATGAACAAGCCGGTATCCATTTTCATAAGCTTGCTTTCGTCAAAAGTACAGTCAGCTCCAAAAGTCGCTGAACATATATTATTCAATGTTTCGAAACCCTTTATTTGTAGCATTGCATATTCATCCATCGAGAAAACATATGACGTTGATTGAAATGATTAATGCCAACTAATTGTAACCGATTTTGTTCATGTATTTATTAAAATTTGGTAATAAAGAGGCTTTGAAAATATGAAGTTGTAAAGGGACTTATGGAGCTGACTGTACAATACAATAAGGTCATGATAATGGACACTAAAGTTTTAAGACTACAAATAATAAATGCATGACGGCTAATACGGCATTACACTTTTACAGAAAAGAATGGAATATAAATATGTAACTTAATGCTGAAAGTTCTTTCACAATTATTAATTTTATGTGAAAAGTTGAGAGGATTTATGCACATTGCGTGTTTACATATGAACATTAACCCCCAGTTTCTGAGTACATTTAGCGGTAGTTTATCTATTCAATAGCGTTTTTTAATATGAGTTTTAACGCTATTAAATAGATAAACTACCGCTAAATGTACCTCAGAAACCGGGGGTAATTTAAGCATAAGATCCGATAACTTAGTGATAATTTAGAAGTAACAGCAGCTACCGTTACTTGAAAATTATCATAAACATAGTCGTGTAAATTATATTTACACAAACGATTTCGTAGTATCAACATGCGTTGATGTTCTATGACAGTGTCGTTTTATAGAAATGTAACGACATTCTAAGTCTGCCTATTCACTTTATATCACAGCATGGTCTATGCCAGTATCTTAAGTCCTACGTCAAGGTCAATGTCCTCAGTTGTCACTCTTGGGGCACTCTCTCTGGTTCGTTCTGATGAGGTAAGCTCGGCTTATATGGTTCTTATCCAGGACTGAATACGCCTTCTCCATTACTTCTACGGGAGGATTACGCTCTCTCGTTAGGATCCATGCGTTTCCTGAAAATTTGAGGTAATAATTGAAATTGACTAAAAGTTTGAGGAAAAGATTTAGACCAGAGACCAGGACTGCTTGTACAGCTTTGTGCTTTGTTAAGGCGCTGTATAACATTTACTCTTGTGGCGATGTGTGTAAATTCATGAACTTTATTAATATACTTTTACAAAGTATCATACTGCAGGATATCGACTTAAAGAGCCTACAGAACACGAAGTACATGACTGCCGATCCAAATCTTTTGTAGTTGCCTTCAAAGTCACAAACAACAAAGCTATAAGTAAAATGTATCAGCTAGCCCTCAAGCGGCTGGATTGGGAGACAAAACTTCAAACACGTACAGACCCAGTCCAGCAGTTTCAGATTGAGATGTAGTAGAAATAGTTGTTTCAAAATCCTAACTCACTTGTATGCAATGGTCCAAATTCATAGCAGCTCCAGACGACAGAGTAAGTGTCGTAGTCAGTATCGATGACCCAGTATGGAGCCTCCACGTTGTACGGCAGTGAGGGGAAGGAGACTGCTAACTTGGCTTCGTTAGAGTCTTTGTTCGTCTGTACCGCCTGACCTCGGATCTCTGACTGGACGCCAGAGCTGAAAGTATAATGGTTATTATATAAATTCGGGTTAGAAATATTTACTTTTTAGGAGGTATGGGGATGAATATCTGATTATGGTTTTTTTGAGTAAATATGAATGATTTGATAGCGTTGTATTATTCATGATGATTTTTTAAAGAACGCCGATCATAAATAAGAAAAAGTGAGCCCATTCGACACATCATGTTAATGTAAGTAATAGAGTTTTCAAAAAAATATTCTACTTTTCTTGCTGAAGATATCTCATACATATAACGCTTTTATAAAAATATGTAGCAGCTAGCAGCAACGCAGGTCAGAATCAATTCGCCTTGAAAAAAATACTGACCGGCTAGTATAAACTATTATTATTTTATTCAATGGTCAGATTTCGCCTCAAAAAGAATTTTGGACTTAATGGGTTACTCCTGTACTAGCTTTAAATATAAAAATGTTCTGCTACTTACAGAATACTAGTCTGTTTATTAACAACGCCGATCACTCCCTTCTCCTTGGCGGTGTAGTCTGCTGTAATGCATTTGCCTCCGAACTCAAACACGAAGAAGTACTTCTCAGCCTCATACCATCTGCCTAGGTACTGAAACATTTAAACACTTAAATTAGGTCACCATCTTAATGAAGTATTTAACATGAAAAGTTCCTGTTCTATGAATTGCAATCGACATCTTGATTTTTTGAGATCTGGATCAGGCACGTATATACCTATAATCACCTGGGTAATTATTATTATTTTGATTGAACGGCACGGATATTAAAAATCCAAGACGTAAAAAGTCACACACGAAAGTAGTTGCCTCTTGCTTCTATGCTAAGCTCTTTCTAGTTAACGATATAGATAGAGAAATACATACCTAAAATTTAGGCTTTATCCTTTAAAACAATGGTATACATTATGTAATTGATGCGGGCTGTCTGCCTAGTATAATCTTTGAGCCTCATGAACATAGACTATAATAAAATTTTATTAACATTTCAAACATGAATATTTAAAATTCAATTACAGTCTACAACAAAAATGTATGAGTTAACGATTCATAGAATATTATATCAGAATAAAATATTCATAAACTAGTTATGTAAGACATTTGACCCTGCTACAAAACCTTAACATTTTCAATATGATTTGATGTTGAGAAAAAATATAGGCAATTAGTTTTTTGATATCGTGTCAAGTAATTTTGAGAAGCAAATTAGCTAGCAAATGACCATGACCTATCTGCAATCTAAGTTTTTGTGTCTTTTTTGATCAGATACACAGTTATAGACCAGAGTTGGACTTTGTTTAAGTTGTAGCACTTTATTTAAGCTTAGATCAACACGCGCAATCATTATTGTTGAAAATATATACGTGAATTTAATGTCGGGACTCGAACCTCTCGACTTCTCTCGAACTCGAAAGTAAGGGTCTCGAAAGTAATTTTTGAACGCGTTGTCTATTTTTCTGTCGGATACATAAAGATAGATAGACACTTTCCATAGTTCTGATGTGACTCAGTAACAAACATCTATCAAAGAGTTTAAACTAAGTAAGTGAATACAGATATGGTAATGATAAAAGTACTTACTCGACTAGCATCAAAATTGTCCATAGCCTTGATATCGAGGCAGGATCCTGGCATGATTATCTGCGCTCTGCATAACCTTAGAGACAGGAATCCGCACAGGAATACAGCTATCGCTCTTAGTACTGACATCTGGAATAAGAAAAATATAATATTAGTAAACTAAAGTGCAAAACCGAATGCCAAAATAATATTTATTTATACAAAGTCAGCCCTCGACCGCGGCGAGTGTAACCTGCGCCGAAACGTTATGCATTCTGTCGTGTTCGCGTTAATTTTAGTTTTAAATATTAAACATGTATCGCGAGAGTTATGAAACTGATACATTTTCTAAATAGGTAGTAGTATCGATGGAATGTGCATTCCGAAAGAGTATTTTTATATTATACTAATATACTACTATTGCATTTTATATGATCAAAACATTTAATGTTTTGATCATATAAAATGCAATAGTAGTATAGAAAATGTAGAGGACGTCTTATTTTGTAGGTGGTTACTAGTACACACTGTGGTTACTAGTGATCAACAAACTATAGGTTATAATGACCTGCAACATAATTAAATGCGTGTTAGCTCCAAATTTGATAAACAATGATATTCTTTGACACTTTCATATTAGGACGCATGTATAATTGCAAACAATGAGGAACACGAATTAAGTTACAGTATTTTAATTCGATAGGTTCATTATATCGATTCCTACCAAAATTAAAAGTTTGACTAAAAATAAAATCAAGTTACTTTGTAGCTATATTTTGTCAAGCTTTAATTTGAAAACATAAATAAATTAGAGTATTTATATTTTAAATAGATAATTTTAAAGTAAATGATTGAAAGAATTTTGATTCAATATACATGGATTTAGAGTGTAAATATCATTGAAGTTGCATGGTATGAGGCTGGTCACCTTGGTGACGATGGTGTTTGACGGGTTTTAACCTTCTTATGTTTATAATGCTATTAATAGAATAACTAGCTTTACTTTATAATGTTTATGTAATTTAAACCAAATGTTTAGTCCCATAAAAGTTTTAATAGAAATTAAGGCATAAACCAACAAACAACATTAACTAATTAATTCAAATGTATGATTTTTTGCAAGGAGAATTTAAAATGCATTGTTAAGTTCTTGTTGCTTACAAATAAATTAAATAATTACTTAAAGAAATTACGAAACATTTGAAAGAAATTAAGATGGTGTAAAATAGATACAAAAACAAGTATTTCTTGAGAATCAATCACAGTCCATTTTACCAGTAAAAAATAGCAGTATTTAGGAACATTATATAAATAAGTGATACGTGATAATTGTTTGTCTGTGTTATAGACATCTTATATAGGCATTTGTTTATACACATCGATGCCGACCTTCAATATTTCAAGTAAAACACTGCTTAGTCTGCTTACATCACCGACACTCCTAATAAAATTACTTGTGCTTATGATTCACAAATTTATTACTGGCCTTTGTTATGTTTTTGTTTCTATATTTTAGATATTGTAATTAGGATGAAAAAAATAGCTTTTTGTTGCAAAAACATACACGATTTTTGCTTATTGTTTAAGTGCTTTGAATAAGTTACGCTTTTTGTTTTTATGATTTGAATTAGAGCTAATTTTATACTTAAAAACTATAGCATTAGATGAATTAGTCGTTTGCTCTATGCAAAAAGTTTTGTTGTAGTATAAATAAAGAATAACTGGACCAATGTAATATTGTAATTATTTTTTTTTAATGTCTTAATTTACACTTAGGATGATTGAAATGAGCATCACCGTGCTTAAAAGGGATTATAAAAGGTCAGACATTATTTAAGCCTTAACAACTACAGATAAATCTCTATGAAAAGAGACACTTTAACAAAGCACTATCTTTCATTGCAACCTCTAAAGAAATTCAAAGCTCCACAATAATTAAACAAAAGAAAGACCAGCTTCAAAAGGATAGCAATAAAACTAAAACCACAGTCCATACAATAGTAGCAGACAAAGACATAAAGAGAAAAGAAAATGTATCAGTTCAAAGCAAACGAATGCAGACGGGTCATCAACCAGTGGTACAATTTCACGCCTATTAGCTTCACATGCTAATGGTTTCCTTGACAAGAAATGTAACAGACTGTACTTTGTATTGCGGCTTAAGGCGTGGACCCAGCAAGATATATTATTATGAGCGGCTAGTAGATATTTTATGGACCAAATAAACCTGTACTATATTAAGTACAATATTCTTTTGTTGCCTTTGCGAAGTTTTATTCATCATCTTAGATATTATTGAATGAATACTTATTGTACGATTTAATGCAAAAAAGTCAGTTCAGCAGTATGTCAACTATTTTGCAATGTTCACAAAATATGTTTTACTAGCACATTAATTTACTATTTACAAGCTTATGCCTGGGGTTGTGCCTGCATTGAATTTCAATAAGGTAGCTTACATTTATAGATTTTTTTTATCATACTGTAAATTTTTTATCATAACAATTCAGTCGCATCGACTTGTAAGTACATAAAACGTATAAATAATCACATTCATAATGTATAATATAGTATCGGTAGCTTATCACTAAGACAGAGCCTTTACCGATTGAAAGAGAAAACATGTCAAGTACGGTACAGTCACGCGTGGAAATATCACTCACTTTTACAATGGATGATTTCTCGCTCGAGCCCTGAGCTCTTCAGTTGACAATAAATGATTTCATGGTGATGACATTGCAGTTATATTGCGTGGCCAGTATTATTTTCTTTGGTGGTGCTTACAGTTATTGAAATTGCAGATCTTTATTTATTAAGCTGTCAAGAATCTATACTTATAATAAATCTGTAAAGAGGTCAATTCTGTACATTGAATATATTAAAAAAAAAACTAATGGGGGATGTTTAGTAACGGATACTGATACCGAATCTTCAATTTATAATTTTCTTTTCTGTCTGTCTGTCTGTCCTCCGTCTGTATGTTACGCTGCCACGTAAAAACTACCGAATAGAATGCACTGAAATTAGGTATATGCATAGAACAAGTAGTGGAGCAACTTATAGGATACTTTTTATCGCATAAAATTTCAAATATTTTTTGAAAATTGAAAAAAAAAACGTAGAATTCGTTTAAACATGCGTTTCCCTATAGAGACCATAGATGGCGTTGCAATCCATTTCACAACATTCACATTCAGTTAACGTGGCGCCGGCCGTATCGATACCTGTTGTTAGCACCAACCAATAGATGGCGTTATAATCAGCAACACAGCATGTTTTTCCTAATTAATTTATTTTGATTGCTTTATTGTAAAAAAAATACCTTTGAAACAGGCTAGGCTATAAATGTTGTATGATATATAACACAAAAATGTTGGTTTACGTGGGTCCGGTGCGGTCGGGATATCCTAGATGGCAAACCGAGTAATTTCGTTTGTTGTCGTTGTTCGCCGTAACTAACAGATGACGTTGTAGTTCGTAACACATAACCAAATTAATTGGTTGCATTAAGGAAATAAATTGGATAGCTATGAGACAGACTATGTGGTAAAGTTTTAAAAAATAAACAACGGATGATATATAAAAAATAATTACGGGTTACGCGGTTTCGGACGTATCATCGCAAGTATACATTATTACGCGTGTGAAGAGCTCCGGCGCAGATATGTAGGTCTGTCTGTACCTACAATAATATTCTGAATCCAGACGGGTAAGCAATGGTTAGTCTATAAAAAGGGATTATATTTTACACTGTAAACTGGTACGGATACAGACGAGAGCGGAAAAGAAGGTAACCACAGGAAATCAGGCCTGCCTGAGCCTGTGTCACATTGTGTGCCCTTCGGGTCCCTTTTGTAAATAACCATTCGATGACATGTGTAGGTCTGTGTATTGAGTGCTTCGCAATTCGCGTGCTCAAACGAATAAGCAACAGTACGAAATTCACGCGAGCGGAGCCGCACGGGTCAGCTAGTATTTAATAAAACTATTATGAGTAGAGACTTTACGAAGTGGGATCTATAGAATCTATTTCTTCAAACCCCTTAAATGTTACCTAAATCATTAAACGATGACTGATAAAATGATGATCATGTCAATCATGCACTATGTACGAAGTTTACGTAATAAAGGATAATTTTAATTTGAATTCGAATATGGGGGAATATACTTTGTATATAAACTTTGTCATATTAATTTTTAATTTACTTCTTCCAAAGCTTTAAAGAATATCGGTAGCAATTTGTTTAGCATGATCAGTCAGTATAGTTGCATTGAACCAATATTTTAATTTGACATTAAAAATGGCCTATACATAATTTTTATGTAAGAAATTTGAATATAGTCACTTGGCCTTGATTTTAACCGGTTTTATATTTTTAATTGATCTAACAGTTAGCTGAGGAAATTAAATGATAAGGGTGATAACATTAGAACGAAAAAAAGTTTAGTACTTACCTATTATTATTGAAAGTGCATGAATATACATAGAGAGGTTGACCTAGATAGTTAAAAAAATAGACTTTTTATCATATATCACCATAACATCTCGTAAGTTATTCTGGAAAATATGGGTGAATTACTAAATTCAGCTGATTAGAAAAATTCGATAGCACTTTGCTGGACTCGGAAATCGAACGGAGACTCTAATCGGTAGTCAAAAACATTGCCGTAATTATTTAGTGAGATACTTTTTCAGTAGCGATCCGTAAACATACCACGAGAATAAGAAATTTCTTAATGCCCAGTTATTAGATTTATTGTATTTTTTAATAATTTTATGTATATTAGGTTAAAACATAATCTAGCCCCTAGAACTGGTTAACGGAATCTGATTATTATTGGATTGCGGAAGATAACTTAATATTTGCAAAGTCAGTTTACACGCGAGCAAGGTTGTGGATAGAAGCTAAACTGACTCAGATATTATATTAGTATGAACAAGTTCTTTTGGTAAACACAGTATAAGTACTAGATAATTTTTCGATTTACCAAAAGCGAATTTAATATTTGAAACTTGGATTTTACCTACTTAAATAAGATAAATTATGTTATTTTATTGTTGTGTATAATTACCTAAACAGACAGTTGAAAATGTTATTTGAAGTAGGTATTATATTAATAGAGATTTCACTCCAATTTTTAAAAACTTTGGAGATTATAAACAATATTTTCATAAGCTATTTTATAGATCTATACTAATATTATAAATCTGAAGAGTTTGTTTGTTTGATTGTTTGTTTGTTTGTTTGAACGCGCTAATCTCAGTAACTACTGGTCCGATTGGAAAAGTTCTTTCAGTGTTAGATAACCCATTTATCGAGGAAGGTTATAGGCGAGGAAGGGTATATATATATATATCATCACGCTACGACTAATAGGAGCAGAGCACCAGTGAAAAATGTTACAAAAACGAGAAAAATCATGGCATGGTCAGCTAGTTAAAAATATGTATCAATCAACGACCTGTCAATGTATACCACAACCCAATAAATGCAGATAGAGAGATTGATATCCACAGAAATCAAAAAACATCTGTAGTTTAATATATATTCAAACCTGACCTATATTGCATGTAATATTTAACTACATGTAGTTCATTCAGTAGTAATAGACGGGTAAGTTCACTCGGTCACTGTGTTACTATGAAGCAATACATTGCATCGATTGTATGTAAATAGTATGTTTTAAATATCTACTTAGTAACATTGACCAAATTCTTTTAGAAATTACCATAGTGTCATATTGAAGTTAGTTAATTGACGCATATATAATTAGATAAGTATACACATTTGCAAAGTATTTCGAATAATATGTGTGTTAGTTTTAAGTTTGATTGTCAAGAATTCTCCGTATAATTTATTAATTCACTAGTTCACCAGGTTACCAGGTTGTAAAAGCCAGCTCCAGAACTTCTATAGATTTCTCAAATTCACACGACTTTCCGTAAGAACTAGTATGTAAGTATGACTATCTCAAATAACGATACCGATTCGGATCTGAACTTGCGGAAACAATGATGAAATAAAAACAATATTCTTCATTCTCACGCTAATTCTTACATTTCCTTAAAATGATGATTTCTGCACTAAGAAATAAGAATGTCGTGAGAATTTTATACAAAGTTCACACAGATCTGAAAGAACTATCTGGATGTATAGAAGCGAATCCAAAACCCCTACGCTCAATTCTAGCAGGTTTTTTTCTATTATATACTGTCAAGGCAGTAACAATCACCTTAGCCCCTGCATTTCGAACGTCATCAAAATGACACAGTATCCCAATAACTTCATCTCTTTTTAATATCTATAAATATGAATAAGAAAGTTCATAATAAATTCATAAACATCACATTCACATCGTCAGACAAAACTTTCGCACAAAGATACATGTGTCCACTGCAGTAAGAAAGCTTCGAAGTGATCCAGGCCAAGAGAAATGTCAACAAGAGTGAAATCACATGCATTATGTACTGTTTTCTTAGAAGGTTTTATCTTATAGGCAATGAGTACAAAAGGGACGTTTGTATGCGTTTTATGCATGAACTGGTTTAAGGTTAGTCGTTTGTGTGGTTTTTGAAAGGGACATAAAGACTTATTAACTAGACTGCACGATTCTGCATGTTTTTGTTATGCGTCTTCAGGTATTTTTTTTAGTTTTATATGTGGATTAAGAGGTTTACAAACTACGAGCCCTGATTAGCTTGCAATCAGAAGAGCATGTGACTCCGGGTCCAGAGATTTGTCTTTATTATAATTTACTTTCCACGGATAAGTGTCGTATCTATAAAATCTCATATGATTTCTTGCATATAAAATTTTGTATGAATATGTTTATCTAGCTAAAAAAATAGCTTACAACCTTTCCCAGCACTGAATCTGTAACTTTTCAAATTTCCTGTAAATCAGCCTTATAATATCCTGAAAAGTGGTAGAACGATCAACAGGTAGAGCTATTTACGCCATTTTATCATCAATCTATCGCTATCATACATAGTTGTAGCAAAATATCATATACAAATATTGAATAAAGCCGTGCAGTGGGTCAACATTGTCCTTAGTAAGTATGCTAGCATTACGGTACCGCATAACGGTTCGACAGATCGCACAACGGATAATGAGCGAGAGCGATTCACGAGATGCTTTCCACTGCAGATTATACCTATGTAGGTATAAACTATATGCGTATGCATCTGTCACATCTTCGTGATATTGAAATGAGTGAAAAATGGGTAAATAAGGGTAGTTCGTGTTATCCATACTACAAGTTATAATGTGTAAACAACTAAGCCAATACAAAATTTTACTTGTTTTACTGATTGTGTAAATATTTTTGGCACATCGATCTAGTAATTTCGTGAAAATGATTGAATATACAATTTAGAAAATGACACGTCATATTATTTTTTTATTTTTGTCATCATCATCATCATCATTGGCCTGTGTCCATCTATTGCAGATGATTCAGGTGGCGTCAGATAGAGGAATGTTTGTTACTATTTTTGTAGCGCGACATGTAATCTCTATCAAAGTTGAACCTTATGATTATCGAAACATATCAGACCTTGTGCATCATTTCATAATAATTCTTCAAACACGAATTAAACCAGCAATAGCATGAGTGTATACATACATAGATCAGTTTATAGTTAATTTGACATACGTAGCGTCTAAGGGTACTTTGCGATGACAATGGACGAGTTAGGAGTATCATTGAAGAGTATTGTGAGTAAATCAGAACACTATTATTAGGTCAAGATTGAGGAACAGTAGAATCACGATGTAGAAATTTAAATTTTACCGAATGTTTTCATGATAAAAATAAAACAACATAAACAAAGAAAATAAAGAAAATAGAGAAAAAAGACATGATAAACAAGGAAAATAAAGAAATTTCATTCCACCAAATTGTTTGGTTCTTATCAATGCAAATAGGTTGTTTTTTCACTGTAGCTAGTTATCAAAGTAAACTAGTTTAAAAGTATAAATTGCTTTTTTGTTAGACATTCGAGTACGAGTCGAGTACTAAAATTTATTGCGAAATATTTTATAGATTTTTTGTACTTAATGCATACTTATCTATATCAAATACTGTTACTAATTAGTATGTTAGTAATTAGAATAAAATAAAAAATGTCAACTGCAGTTGAAGTGAAAGTTGTTTTGATTTTTTAATTTCTTAGAACATAAGCTGGACAGAAACCAGACTAAAATATTTTTTGAATGTTGAAAGATACATACTTTGCCTTTTATATTTATATAAGATACTTTATTTTTAGCCTTTTCCTCTTAAATATTTAGGTAAAACTATTTAGTTAAAGGGCTTCTTTTGTGTGTATACAAGATTCATTAATGGTCTTCACCACAAAGCTAACCTCTTTTAAAAATTAAGAACAATGCTACTCATTAGGTAAGTTTTAATTTCAAAACAAATAATGTCATTACTTCATAGTTAAGTACTAAAACTCATTATAGTTTTGTATTCTTTGGAACAAAAATTACAATATGACCCTTCATAGTTCACGGGGTTAAGCAGAAATCATTTAAAAGGCTTTGTTGACAAATCATAACCATGGTTTTAAAATGTCGTTAGGAAGCCAAACAAGCAAACTTTGGTAACAGTTAATAGTCCGGCAATAAGGTTTATTAAATGAACAAAAATATATATGCATGTTTTCCTAGAATTGTATTGCATAGGACCACATTCAAATACGTATGTGCTAAATATAATAATTTGTCGGTATGATTGTAATAAAAAACCTCAACTTTTTGCGGTCGAATAAAAAGACAAGGAACTTAATACAACTTGGTTCTAAACTGAGTCAGGTGCTAGATCATTCTATGATCAGATTACTTAATTGTTATTAGCGTACATAAGATTTTTTTAAATGGCGTAATAAAAGACTGGGAATGTTTTGATATCACTAATTCTCACGGGCTGTTTTGTCAGAAATCGGAATAGTATGATATCTGTGAACTTTATGGGATTATGTTTCCTTTCGAGACAGTTTGTAAGAGTATTTATATTGATGATTGCTATAAGTACTCGGTGTGTAAAATGCTAGTATTTCGCTTTTCAATTGCCTACTTTAAAATATATTTTACGGAATAAACAACAGTTTCTCTAGTTCATACTTATTAAAGCACAAGTCTCTGTTAGTGTTTTATGGCTAAACGGTTGAATTGTTTTTCAAAATTCAAAATGAGTGGAACAGAAGGTTTTTTTGCTATGTCATTTGAGAGTCGGAAACACTCGTGATCGCATTCTTATACGTTTGAGTAAAACATTGCATAACATGATAATTCGCACGCTCTTGACAATGAACTATGATATTTGATGCAAAAAAACTGTTTTTGCTAGCAGTAGGTACCGTTTATTTGCCCTTACTTTAGTTATGTAATAATGTTATTTCCTTATAGTAACTATGTATTGGCTTAGTGACTGGTATTATGTCTGTCACGGTCTGCCGGTCAGTATGGGCCTCTTAGGAGAGCAGGCTTTAATTACAGATTGTGTTGTTATTAGCTGTTAATTACTAAGTAACATGTAGTAATCTCTAGACACGATACGCATTCGTTTACGGGATTACAAATAGCAATATTTTTCTCGTTTGTAACTTAACGGCGACTCTACGAAAATAATGATCTATAACAGTCCAAATAAAATGTATAGTAATCAGAAATAAAATTAGCAATATGAAGTTTAAATTCATGGCTCTTTAGATACGTAACTGTACAATCATTTGTACCTTTAAACCCCAAATAGGGGTTATTGACCCTTATCCATTTAAGTCAGAATAATCATGAAAAATCCAATAATGATGAGGCCATTCAATTAGAACATGCAACAAAAAAATATTCTTAACTCACATGACCTGTAATTTCCTACAAAATCAAATCTATCAAGTATATTTTTTTATATAATATATGGTATTAAGCTGTCTTAAAATAACTGTATGTATGGTACAAAGTAATAGGCAGTAAGTTCAAGGCACTGGTAAATACAAGAAAGTTGTGAAGCCACGGCATTGACCTTTCGTATAGATTATGATCAACTTACACTTTCTATACTGTTTAGCTATTTACCAGTCATGCTGTTTGATGTTATTGAATAGAAAAAATATTTGAGAATGATTGAATAAGCTTTTAATAGAAATGTTCTAGAGATATTTTGTTACGGTGTAGTGAATGTTTCGACACAAGGAGATGGGGTATGTTATAGACCCTGATGACAGACGTACTCTTTTTCAACAGAATATTAAACATCATCGAACTTTTATGATGTCTAATTTATTATTATAAGAAAAAAATATCGATTTTTTTGTCTCATTATTTTTGTTTATATGTCAGTATTTGACTTAAAAAATTCTTTCACTAGTTAGGAAGCACCATTATTTGCGCGGCGAGGCTTTTATTCATAAAACCTTTCGGACGGAAACACTGAGGTCAGTTTGCATTTATACGAACGTACTTATTAGGATATGCTTTCTATATATTTTTATACGACATTAATACATTTTAAAACCTGTTTTATATGAAAGTACTTTCGTTTTGACTGCACACTCTCTTATTAGGCTGCAGTAGGTCATGCCCAAGTCTGCATTTCTTTCGAAAGCTTTTTATTAATGATTAATAACATTTGACATTATCTTTCGCCCGCGACTTTGTCGGCGTAAATGGATTTTACGAGGTAAAAAGTATCAAATGTGTAAATATATGTTATAAATTGTCTGTGTATCAAATTTCATGAAAATCCGTTCTTTCGTAAGTTACAAACAACCATCCCCACAATCTTCAGCATTTCTAATGTTTGTAGGATATGAGTGTCAGTGCGAAAATCTTATGCCATTTAGGCCAAGTTTCAGTCCTCTCTCTAAGTTTTGAGCCTCTAAAACGGGTAGCTTTGACGCATTTAGGGACTTTTATAAAGATTTGATTAAATAAATTACATTCATTATGTCCACCAGAAACTTGTCAGGAGTGGAGAGTTGTTGGCATTGTAAAAAGGACACGTATCTGACAACTAGTTCTAATCTACAAACTAATAATCTTATTCAAACTTCCATGCCTGAGTTCAGTGGTATAAATAAAATATTAATGACATCAAGCAAATGGATGTAAAATTAGAAAATATTGCATATTTTTAAGTAGATATATTTTCAATGAAGATGGTGTAGAAGGAGAAGTGGCGTTCCGTGATATCTGGTGATTTAATGTAGAGTGTATATATTTTCAATGGCTACTGAAGCAAGTATGGGAAAATTTATAATACATTAGTGATTTACGACAAGCCGGATAGTGCCAATTACTCTTTGCTATTATTTTGAAATGAGTCATACAACATTACATAATTATAATATTTGATCAACATCATATTAATACCACGTTCAAATGATGAAAAACAATCTCTACATTCTTTGAAATTAGACACATTTGAACCGATTGCAGTATTATAATAAACCTAACAGATTTTGATTTTTGATTCCTCTTTGAAATGCACTATTGCTTACCGGTTTAACGGTACATTGACCCAAGATTACATCTTGTTTTAAAGACAAACCTTTATTCAAGCATTCGAATTAAATCACCGATATTTTTTAAGTCTCATTTTTGTCGATTTAGGATGACAGCCAAAATGTTTGATAGGAAACGTAACGTAAAGAACGAATTGATTATCGAGAAGCCTTTACTAAACAAATCGGGCAAATTAAAATTCCCGTGACTATGAATATTCTAGAATTTAAAATGATGGAAAAGAATTCCATTTGAGCTATGTTGTAAGTTCAAAATTGATTAAAATTTCAAATAAATTGATCCCATGAATGGGCTTCCCTGGTCATAGGACTTTACCGGTAACGAAAAAGATGTAAGGCTTTGAATAAGTTCAAAACCAACTTAAAGAAAAATAATATAGTAACTAAAAGTACGTATAACATTAGTTTAACTAAAAACATCGCTATAAAACCCAAAATTTGTTTAAAGTATTCTTAAAATTTACCTAAAAACAATGCTAATCTTTACATCTTACTTATTAACTGTTATAAAAACTCAAGAAATTCTTCAGTAGTAGTCAATATCAACATGTAAACAAAGTTACCTTGACTCGCTCCACGATATGTTCTAGTTATATAACACAACACTACACAGGACCGCTCGCACTGACTGTTGCATGCCGTTTGTCAGAGTAGGTCTGTTATTGTGCTCTTCGATCCTCACACCAGCTGATTGCGTTCAACGCGTACGCAGGGAATTGATTAACCCGTTTCTGAGCACATTTAGCGGTAGTTTATCTATTCAATAGCGTTGAAACTCATATAAAAAGACGCTTTTTTAGACAGAGGCAAGTAAACACAGATTAACCCCCGATTTCTGAGGCACATTTAGCGGTAGTTTAATTATTCAATAGCGTTTCTTTTATATGAGTTTCAACGCTATTGAATAGTTAAACTACCGCTAAATGTACCTCAGAAATCTATGTTTACTTGCCTTTGTCTAAAAATTTTTCGTGATTTTCTATAATCTAAGGATGTTCCCAACCCTCCTTATTTGTACATAATTTTAAGTATGTACTGTTAAACAGACTTATGTTATATTTTATGTTACTGTTATAGTGCTGAAATAGTCAATTTTGGCTCAAAGCTCTTTTAAAAAAAAAATTATAAAAAATAAGGATGTTCCCGTTACTTTTCTTCATTTTCACATTCCTGTGTTTATAATTTCAATATTGGATGTCCTGAGTAATGTAGTACTTGTAACCGGCTGTCTTGCATGAATGTGAATGATATAAAAGATTTTGTAGGCATCCTGGCAAGTCGAGCTCTGAGAATCTGCCTACTTCCATAGAAAAAGGGCGTAACTAACTGTAGGTATTTAACAGGTTACTAAGTTTTGTTGTTCAATTTCATCGTTAAATTATAACAATATATATATTCAGCTGTTTTAGTCGTGTAATTTCTTTAATTTCAATTCCTTTCGACTCACATATTTCTGAGAAGTATGGCTTAAACAGTATTTTTTTATTCAGTAAACAAGTTATGAAAGTAAGTCATCATTGTTTACATAGAGCTTTATTCTTACCGCTAATGTAAAGACTGTATGATTAACTGTTTGTAACAGATAACGTTAGTAAAATAAGGCGTACATGAAAAGGTGCGGTTTCCGCATTATGTGCAAGAAATAATCACAAATAGTATGATTTACCCACTAAAAATAGAGTAGAAGAATACACATTAATCCTTTATATTTCGTCCCACTGTATCTAAAAATGAAAACAACCAACTACTTGGTTTCTTTTGGGACAGAACGGCATCAAGGAAGCAGCAAGACTTGAAGATGTACCTACCTTGATGGAATTTTTGTATTACTTACTTGGCCAACTTGGTGGACTCAAGGCCTAACTCCTCCCTCATTTCGGGAGAAGACCGCTGCGGAGTGGGACATTAATGGATTAAAATTTATTTAAGATGGACACGAGAGACATGCACAAGGAACATTTGTTTAGCAATATACCTGAACCTAAAATTGGAAAAGGCATGGATAGAGATTGGTCTTTTGCAAGACTCATCAAAGAGGGACATTTTTCATTTTCAAAATGAAATGAGGAACCTTTTTGGAAAGTGGTTTGTTGTAAGAAGTGGTTCTTGTTAATGATTCTTCTAAATGTCGCCTCATAGTCATAGCTATAGATATTACAGCTATGAAATGTCTTGACTTTCCCTTCTATCCTTAGTGATTGACCGATGCATCTTTTTTTACGGAAGCTGTTCAGTTTATTTTTTATGTAAACAAATACTTATTGCGAAAATGGCCCGCTATAAAATAATCTTATATTGTCTATAGGGCAAGATATTTTATACAGAGCGATTCATCGACCTCATTATAACTTTGAACCGCTTAAAATTTGAACTTGATTGCCTTAAAACTAATTATTTTGAGGCGTGTACAAACAACTAAATGTTGTCCTTGAATTAATCAGAGCTAGGCGCCGGAAAAAAACGGTTTTGCTGACTAGCGCCATCTGTACAATTGGATTCGAACTACTAAGTAGGTAGGTATGTACGCGATAAGTTTAGGTAAGTACATTTGTAGCTAGTACTCGCTTAAAGATATAGGTAGCGCTTGCGTAGACTTTTTGTTTTTTTCCTTATTTTCAGTTATATTATAGAAAAATATAAGTGAAAATTCTTAAGAAATGTTAAAAAATATGTAAAAATTTATTTGGGTTACTCCTTTACCAGTTCCTTTAACTTACATGTAGTGTGGGTTTGAACGTACAGCGTTTTGGTGTAAGGCATTCGACTATTTGAACACATCTTTCGACTGGGAGCGTGGCGTCTCCTGTAATCCGGCTTCTCGGAGGTCTGGACTGGAGGATGGTTTGAGGTCGGGAGTTCTGGTGCTGAGTGGCCCATGTTGACTGGACGTCCACACTAAGCCCGGTATTAATATGGATCCCCCGGAGGAGTCTGGGGGATGCAGGTTAACTAAGGAGGGGCGAACCGGGCCAGGGGGGAAACCCAGCAGCCAAAAGTCCCCGTATCGGGCAGTAGTGGGATAGCGGCCGGGAGTGGGTGCTCAGTAACAGCCTGACCAATAAAATCAGACCCTTTCCTTTTGCTGTTTTTTTTAAGCAAAACTATTTGTTTTCTTGAAGTCGTTTCGGTTTCGTTTATTTGATAGCTTTATTTTTTGTTTCATGTGATTAACTATTGCCCATAGATCGGTATGCGTAAAATGTTAATTTTGAACATATTAAGTTTTAGGTCCTTTTAGGATTGGTTAATTAAAACTTAAGCTCTCCCTCTTTTCCAAAAGTGCAAGTACTTAACTTGCTTCTTCTTCTTACTTGAGCTTCTGCAGAGCCACAGACAGGGACACTTTTCTTCTAATCGTTATCACAAAATTTGTATAATGTAGAGCATTTAGATAGAAAAAAAAAATATTATTAAAGGGTTTCCTTCTTTAGGGATTTCATCTTTATATTTGAGTCTATTGCGTGGTCGGGTATGAACGTGCTTTTACTGCGCAGTAGGTAAATCAGTTTTTATAGTCCCTACAACTAGTAATAGACAATTAACTTTAAGCTGATAAATTAACAAGAAGGATTTCTTACAGATCTACCATATTATCGAAGACTAATTAATTGTCTTCTAGAATAGATAAATTATAACAGGATTATTTCTTATCAATCTGCTCTACATTTAACGATAAAACAGGTAGGTACAAAGTACTTCATGATTATATTAATCCATGATAATTTGTATCTCCTTTAGAATAATAAATGCGAAAGTAACCCTGTCTGTATATCTTTCTCTTCATCATGACTAAAGCATTAAACAGATAAGGATATTTTTTTTAACAAGGATAGTTTGTGACCAGATAAAACACATAGGATGGTTTTTATTGCGGAAATGAGTATGAGAATTATGTGAGTAATAGGCTATAGAACTATAGTTCATCTGAGCTATAGTTCAGCCACTTGGTGGAGAGCCCGCAGGCTTATGCTGATAGTGGCCTGTTTGATACAGCGCCTTATTTGATACTAGCTGACCCGCGCAACTTCGCTTGCGTCAGATGAATCATAATTTTCCCCGTTTTTGTAACATTTTTCACTGGTACTCCGCTCCCATTGGTCGTAGCGTGATAAATGGGCTATCTAACACTGAAATAATTTTTCAAATCGGACCAATAGTTCCCGAGATTAGCGCGTTCAAACAAACAAACAAACTCTTCAGCTTTATTATATTAGTATAGATAATAATATGACGGATTACAGTAGCAGAAAAAATAAAACAACAAAATTCTCTTACTATTTTATTCAGAGTTGACTTATTGCAATGACTATCGAGTTAACTAAACGTGCGTGACGCGAACGTTGTGTGTCGTGTAGGTACTTATTACTTATTTGGTAAAGTAGCCCTAAATAGACACCATTGAAGGCTCACAAAAAAAATCACACTTCTATCAAAATCCAGGATAGGAATGAGGGTATTAGATAACAATAAATCGTCTGTCAAACGCAAGTATCAAAACTATCTGAAAAAGATTGTTCTCAACAATTTGAATTATATAGTTTCAAGCAAATTGCGTCTTTATTACTAAGTAAATAAGACGGACGTTTCCCTGAAGCAATTCCTATCGTGAACTTTTTTCATTTCGTCTACTGAGCGGGAGTATCTTTAATTTCGGGAGCCGCTTCAATTGGCTGCTTCATTTCAATTTTTTCGATCTTTTCAATGGTTTCCTTGTTCTCGGATTCTGACATGATGAGCTCCGGGACTTGCATCGGCTTGGCTTCTTCTTTCATGTCGGGGACCGCCGACCTAAGTTCGGGCTCGCTCGGCTTTACTTCCACGTCTGCTACTCTCTTCTGTAGACAAGAGGGGTTTGTTAGTATGAAAAATGAGGACGATATCGGCGAAAAAATTGTAAATATATTTTAGTGTGGATCTTTGGATGTCTACATACCACTTATTTGAAATGATACCTAAGTTATTAACATATTTGGTAAAAGTACTTTTAAGTTTAACAATCAAATCTAAAGCGAAAGTACAATGTGAAAATATACAAGTACATTTTTTTTTATGATGGAGTGTTAATATCATACCTCAACAACTTGTTCCACTTCCTTCTCCTGGACTTCCACGGGCTCTACCACATCAGCGCTCTTGGACAGTTCGCTGGTAGCAGCCGGCGCGGGGAGGATGGTGCAGTCAGCCTGGTTCGTCTTCTGGAAGAAAGTCCTCGAGATCTTGTATCTATCCAGCACGGCGTACGCGTTCTGCATCACGGCGAGCGATGGAAGCCTGTCACGGGTCAGGAGCCATGTGTTTTCTAGGGGAGAATAAAAAAGTTATGATTCAGAATAATCGTAATTCGTACAGGATTTTTTGATGAATGTTAAATGTCGACGTTACCTGCAATTTTCGAGCGCACTATTTAGTACGAATCTCAAATGTTGTGGTGCTATCACGAGGTTTCTGGTATTATAAACAAACTGACATTAGACTGACCAGTTTTGCATCATCAAGACTACGGTGTATTTGTTTTAAATGAAATTCAATGTACATCACAAAAGCTCTTTTTTACCATTATTTACAGCGGAGAACCTCATAGTCATCGAAAAATATTGTAAGGTCAACTACTTATCGCCTAATATTTTTTTTTTCAAGTAATCTTATAAGTTAAATTAAAAGAAAACTTAATGACAACTTACGGGTATGCACAGGTCCAATGCCACTGCAAGCCCACATCACAGCGTATGTGTCGTAGTCAGTATCCAGTATGCTGTACTCGAAGTCATAGGGCAGGGGAGCAGAGGAGTACTTCACCATCACGCGACCCTCGCCTTCACGTCCCACCATTTGCAGGTGACCTTCCATTATTCTCTTGAAGCCGGTGCTAAGAATAGCAATAAAAATAATATGAAGTTTATGTAGAGCCTAGTTTTTATAATAAATATTTGTAATGCCATGTATGTTCTAGGTACTTGTTATTCTAATTTTATAGGTGCTGGATAGTTTAAGTTTACCTTTTTTGCCACCCCAATAAACAATTATTTCTTAAGTAGTTCTCATAAACAACAAATCTTAGAGATGCTAATTAGATTTACCCTTTGAGTCAGCTGATAATAGAAGAAGACCATTACCATAGAAGTAAAACTGTTTACCGTACTACTCAAGTGCAGGTTAATAAAGTTTACTTTATTTAAAACAAAAAATGCAAATACTTTATGGTTCCAACCTAAGGAACTAAACATCGCTGTGTACCTGAATAAAGAGTACGAGTATAGTAAAAACTTACATAGAGTTAGTAATTTCGTTAGTGATAAGGATCCTGCCTTCAGGCGTGGCGGTGTAGTGTGTGGTGACGCAGCGTGTTCCCAGTTCGCTGACGGTGAAGTACCTCTCAGCTTCATACCACGTGCCCAGGAAACGGTTCATGTTGAAATTGGCCATCGCCTGGACAGAAAAAAAATAGGTATTAGAGCAATTTTTATTGGTGGTTATAAGCCGGATTTTATTTTACAGTTCTTGTTGTTGTTAGAGCAAAAGAATAACGGTTGTACCTTTTTTAGGTGATAAATTTTTCTTTTGTCACTTTTCTAATATCATTACTAAAGTCTGTGCGTTTGAAATATGTAAGTGTGTGGGAATACACGTCCAAAGTAAAGTTTAACGTTGAGTTTGCAACGAAATGCTCTAAAAGACTTACGTTGTCGAGATTTTAAGAAAGTATTTCGGTAATGTTTTTAATGAATACACTATAATAGCGGATAACTTCCTCTTATGCAGAAATCTTGGCAATAAATAAAATATATTTTCCGGTTACGCAATCTTAAACAAAACGCCCAAAATCTGCTGCATCATTCGCGAATATTTCCGAAGATACACCAATTGCTAAGTACTATTCAATCACGTAATAATAATATAGAGAAGGAAAGTGAGATAGGTGCGGGTCATCGTCCACAACCAGTTATATTGACCGCGGTTAGTGATGTTACGTGAAACACCTGCCAAGGTCACCTCATGGTTCTTTGTACCATGATTTTTGCAAGGACCACTTTTGGAGAAAGTGTTTTTTTGTCCATCAATTCGTAGAGTATGACAAGAGTATGAATTAAAATGAAGCAAAAGACGTTTATAGGGATTGTAGCTTGTGGCTTTCTTTGGACACTGCCAACCGTCATGGGAGAAAGGCTTTATCGTATATATATAAAATGAAATGTAATGTATGGAAACAATACATGTTTAAGGTCCTTACTAGAGTGCAATGTAACACTTAGAACTAGACAATATTTTAAGGGCTAAAGGAAAGTGAGTGAGATAGGTGCGGGTCGTCATCCACAACCAGTTGTAGTGACCGCGGTCAGTAATGTTACGTGAGACACCTGCCAAGGTCACCTCATGGCTCTTTGTGCTATGGTTTTGCAAGGATCACTTTTGGAGAAAGTGTTTTTTTTCTGATCGAGCTTATGTTATGCCCCTCAATTCATACAGTATGACAAGATGTATGAATGAAAGTGAGCAGCAAAAGCAGTATGTAGGGATAATAGTGAGTGGCTTTACTTGGTTTCTGCCTAGTGCCTTAGCTACCCTTTTAGTATGAAAGTCATGATTCTATGTAGTATGTATGCATGTACGTCAAACGCAGAGTTTAAGCATGAACTGTCTCCAAACATTTTATGTCTCTTTCAATAGTATTACTAGACAGTTCTTTAAGGAGTGAAGGAAAGTTAGTGAATTAAGTGCGGGGTCGTCGTCCACAACCAGTTATATTGACCGCGGTCAGTGATGTTACGTGAAACACCTGCCAAGGTCAACTCATGGCTTTTTGTACTATGGTTTTTGCAAGGACATAATAAGTGAAAGCATTTTAGGAATCCAGTTTATTTTTTGTGATTAAAACATATCGGATGTGCCAGTAAGAAATATTATGGCGTCTGATCGTTTTGGATTTTTTGTTGTTCGGGTATTGAAATTGTGACCCCAACCAGTTATAGTAAGACTTAGAGTTTTGTTTTGTTAAAATCATGGAGTTTGACATGATGTATTAAAATTATTGTTTTGGATATAATATTTTTCTCACGGATTTTAAATAAAATTATTTGGATATAAGTAAAGGTACAGAGTAAGGTACAAACTATGAAAGTCAATAAAAGTCATAAGAATTTATAATTTTTTGTGACTGCCACAAAAGAAGCGATGTTGAGTATAATAATTAGTCAACAATGAATATTTGGGAACGGATAATTTCAGTAATTAGTTTTAAAACCAAAAGGACAATTGAAAAATCCCTAATCAACACAAAATTTCATGAACAACTTACCTGAAAATCGGGACACCACCCCAAAGACGGGATCTGGGCCGAGGCCGTCGCCAGGAAACCGAGAAGAAACAGTCGCCACATCTTGACAGTTGGGATCCGACAGCAGACGAGGGTCGTACAAGGGAGCGAGCACGGGAATGCCGTGGGACGTCCAGACACCCGCTTATAAACCTTCGCAGCTCATACAACCGGTCTGGAACCTGCACGCATCTAATGGGACACCTTATCTAGTAAGCACTAGGTCAGTGCCTCTCAAAGATGCTTGCCAACTGAAAAAAAATAAAGGTTATAGTTTTTACTTTAATGTAACGTACTAGACGTTACATTAACGTAATCTAAATACATAGAACTCAAGGGTCTGACTGACTGACATAGTGTTCTATCAACTCACGGCCTAAACCACTGGACGGATCGGGCTCTGAAATTTGGCATGCAAGTAAATGTTACGACGTAGGTATCCGCTAAGAAAGGATTTTGATCAATTCTGCCCCCAAGGGGATATTTTGTCTTAGTCACAAACAACGCGGACGAAGATGTGGGCTAAAGATAGAGTAAGTTCAAAACAATGCAACAGTACGTGTGCAAAATTAGTCTCTCAAAAAGGGTTTTAATATTCGACTGAGAAGACCTGACTGACTTGACCTGAGAAGTGCCCTTGTAATCTGTCGTAATTTATTTTTTTCAGCGTCTTTTTATATACAATTTCAAACCAGCCATTGATATTTAAAGAGTTTATCATGCCATTGTTAAGGGTGAAAACTTTGAGAGCCACAACTCATGGTTGATTTATAACAGCCGTTGCAGTTTTAATTTCACAGCGATCCTTGTTAGGTAATGAGTTGTATACACAGACATGCGTATGTATGCGTGTGTATATATGTGTGAGTTAATGGCCCGTTGTTTGTTTGCTTGCTTTTGTCTTACGCCGGATGTCTTCTTCGCAATAGGTTTTGAGTGAAGATAAATATTGGTTTGCGGTTGAAGTAATAGAAGGAAATGTGTAAAATCTATGAAATATATAATATAACTTTTGAGCAGGGACTTTAGAATATGACCTATTCTAAGCCCTACCTGTTCCATTCCAAGCTTTTGTAGACCATAATTTATTCGCAAAATGTAAGCTTTTGTTAAATTCCAAAAAAAATATTTTTTTATGTCAAATTTGACGGGGACCGTGGTGAATTAGTAATTTGATTTATTTGTGATAATTGAGATTTATTTTTGTGATGAAAATTATAATAGATTAAACCTATTAGAAAAAGACGATCACCTTTTTCGCGTTCCTAGGACATAGACATATTTCCACAGTACAATTGAGAAAAAAATTATAGACACTTAGTCTTTATAATATAAGATGGGCGTTATTTTATATATTTCTACGACTCTATATATTATGCATGCAAATGTAAGTAAGGCAAAACTGGTGGAAGCCGAGACAGGCTGCTGGTACTAGGTAAAACAACCATAAAGATACCAAGCAACGTCAATCAAGATTTTCAATTCCGATAAAATTACCTTCATCCTCGATAATTATTTGCAATCATACAGATACCATTTGAAATACAGTTACATCCCCAATAACCTGCAGTACTGGCTACGACAAAAGAATGTTCCCATGACTGAATAAAAAGGCTACAGCCATCTGCCTCCGTACCGGTTCGACGTCCCGACAACGACTTTTTATTTTCTATCTTTTCCCATCTATTTTTATATCCAGACCTGCAGGACTCAATTGCTTGCCTAGCCCGTTTCTTTGGGTTCCGTCAGCAAATGTACGAAACCCTTTTTTTTTTTTTTTTTTTTTTTTTTTTTTTTTTTTTTTTTTTTCGTCAGGGAAACCAATCGGGGTCGCTGTAAAAAGTCGACCCACCGGCTAGGTCCCCGCCGCACTGGGACTGCGCAAACGGGGTATGTGGTCCACCGTAGAGCCCACTAAAAACCTGACGAGTGTCCAACCGCTTCCGCAAAGACGTGCGCCGGGATAACCGCAATAAGCTAGTACCGCAAGACGCACGCCATGCGCGGCTCGCCCCCTGTAGGGGGGCCCTACCTTGGGTGATGCCGCCTGGGTGGATAGTGACGGCATCAAACACCATAGACGATGGACGTGACACCACCCGCCCATCACCTATCTTGGGAACCTCACCTCTCCTGTGGGCGACGGAAGTCCCAATTCCGTCACCCGGAGGTTCCACTTAAGGAGGAAGGCGGCGCAAATGCGCCACCCGCCTGCGCCCGACGCGGCGTCGGCGGTTTGGGTCAGCGAGGGGATCGAGCTCCCTGACCCGCTCCGCTTCCTCCTTGCGCTTGATCACCTCCTCACAGAAGGTGACCATGGCGCTCCATGCCTCGCCACTGTCGACCATGGCCTGGCACACGGTCGAAAGTGACAAATCGGCTCCGATGGCATCAACAAGCGTCGCGCGCGGCTCCGACCACGCCGAGCACACGGCGAGTGTGTGTTCCGCCGTGTCCTCGGCACAGCCGCAGTGATGGCAAGCCATCGTCGACTCCCTGCCGATCCGGCACAGGTATCTCCCGAAGCAACCGTGCCCGGAGAGGACCTGCGTCAGCCGGAAGGTCATCGACCCGTGTCGCCTGTTGACCCATCGATCCAGGACCGGTCGGATAGCGCCGATGGTCAAAACACCGGCGCTTGGCTCTACCAACCGCTCGGACCACTGCCGGACGATCTCGTCGCGGCACTCACGCCGTGCGAGTGCCCCCGTTGGCAGTAATCCGGTCCCCGTGTTCCTCTCTGCTCTCGCCTGACGGTAACGTTCCGCCAAGGCACGAGCCTCAAGGTCCCATGGGGGAGTCCCGGCGAGGACACATGCCGCTCCAAAGCTGACGGTCACGTAGCCCCGTATGGCCCTGTTCGCCATCACTCGTTGCGGTCTCTGAAGGACCGCAGTGTTCCGGCGATTCAGGGCATCCACCCAGATGGGCGCCCCGTAAAGAGCCATCGAGCGCACAACGCCGGTGTAAAGCCGGCGGCATGCACCCGAGGGCCCCCTCAGGTTCGGAAGCAATCTTCCCAGTGCCCCAGCAGCTCCAACAAGTTTGGGTGCAAGGCGAAGGAAGTGCTCCCGAAAGTTCCACCTGCTGTCGAGGACGATGCCTAGGTACCGCATCGACCTACCAACGCTGATGGAAACTCCGCCCACCACTAGCTGCGCTCCGACCGGCGGCGCCTGCCGAGGCCCATGAAAACAAATGGCCTCGGATTTGTCTAGGGCAACCACGAGTCCCAGGCGCCGAATACGGCTGACGACTTCGGCGACGCCGGTCGTGGCCAAGAGAGCCGCCTCTGGGTATGTATCGCCGCGGGCCGTGACGAGGGTATCGTCGGCGTAACAAGTCACGTCGACCCCCGCCACGAGTGGTTCCCGCAGCACCCAATCGTAGCCGATGTTCCACAGCGTCGGACCAAGTACCGACCCCTGTGGAACACCGCACTTGACGATCCTCTGGCACCACCCGTCCCGCGTGGGATACGCTACGGACCTGTCGGAGAGATAAGATGTTAACACTCTCCGCAGGTACTCCGGCACGCGGTGGTGGCTGAGCGCAGCGAGGATGCAGCTCCAGGGAAGCGAGTTAAAGGCGTTGGCGATGTCAAGAGACACCGCCACGACCACCCCTCGCCCTTTCACTGCGTCCCCAATCAGGGATCTCACCCGCGAGATCGCGTCAATGGTGGACCGGCCCCGGCGAAACCCGAACTGCGAGTCACAGAGGTCCGGTCCCGGTCCCATTAAGTGCTCGGTGAGACGAGCTGCCAAAAGGCGCTCAAAGAGCTTGCCCGCCTCATCGAGCAAGACGATGGGACGAAATGCCGACGCAGAATCTGGCGGGCGTCCCTCCTTCTTGATCAGGGTCAATTTTCCCGTCTTCCACCTACGGGGAAAATGACCCTGTGCCAGGCACGAGGAGAACAGCCATGTCACCCTGGATTCGAGCGCGTTGGGCAGAGCCAATGCCCATGCCCGTCCGGGAATTCCGTCGGGCCCCGGAGCGGTGTTACGGCCCTTCAGCCTGTCCACCGCCCGGTGCAACTCGTCCAAGGTGACTTCGGGCGCGACTGCTTCCTCAAACTCCTCACTACTGCCACTGCTCCCCGAATCCACCGCCGCCGCAACCGCAAACGGGGGAGGATGTTCCCCCCGGTCCGGAAACAGGCCTGCCACTACCTGTTCCAGAAACTCGGGTTGGAGACTCTCCGTCACTGGGGGCTCCCAGGGGCGCAGTTTGGCACGCACCATCCTGTAGGGCCGCCCCCAGGGGTCCCGGTCTAACGTGTCCAGGAACTCCTCCCAGGCCTTGTGTTTGGCCTCCACAATAGCCGCCGACAGGACCCTACGACAGTCCCTGTAGGCAGCATATAACTCGGCCTCGCGGGCTTCGTTGCGGCGACGACGCCGGCTTCGAGCGTATCGACGTCTGGCGATCACGCAGTTCTGTCGAATCTGCGCGATCTCCGGTGACCACCAATACACCTGACGTCTAGGGAGGCAGGGGCGGGCCCGCGGCATGGACGCGTCGCATACGCGTGACATCGCGTCCACGAGCCACTCAGCCTCTACCTCCACGTCCACCGGACCCTCAGGCGCTGGACTCCAGGACTGCACCAAGGCCGCCTCGACCAGCAGCTCTCGGTCGAGACGTCCCAGCACCCACCGCGGGCCGGCCCCACCCGGGGCCCGACCCGGACTGTTCGGAGCGGCCGGAGAAGGCTGAATCCGATACCGGATATACCGGTGGTCGGATGCCGTCTCAACCTCCTCTAGCACGCTCCAGTCCTGGACACGGCGTGCCAGGGCGGCGCTAGTGAACGTGAGGTCCACTATCGAGCTGCCCTGTTGACGCACGCACGTGTTTACCGAGCCCCGGTTGGTCAGAACCAACCCAAGCGATACAGCCCATTCTTCCAACGCCTGACCCCTGGCATTAGTTGCCGGAGATCCCCACGCCACAGACTTGGCGTTGAAATCCCCAGCCACGAGAACGGGGGAGGGGTGTGCCCATCTGACGAGCCTCGACACCTCTTGAAGGAATCGCTCAAAGTCAGACGGGACACAGTTCGGAGAGCAGTAGCACGCGACCACCGTCACGGATCCCATTGACGCCGCCACGCATCCGCGACCCCTCGCTACTTTTTCGAAGGGTGGCGAGCCGTGCGACGCCAACCTTACCAGGGCCGCCGTGCCCGTTAGGTCCCCGACCCAATTATCACGGGCGGGAACCATGTAGGGCTCGGAGACCACTGCCACGTGTATCAACCACTGCGCCATACTCTGGAGAAGTAAGTCCTGAGCTGCAGCGCAGTGGTTAAGGTTCGCCTGGAGGAGACGGATCTCGGCCATTATTTAATTGCCAAGTTCCATTGCCTCCCCGGCCTGTGACGGCTGGCCATTCATATTGTTCTGGGGAGCCTTACCCCCCGTCTTTTGAGAGGCCTTTCCTGCCTTACTCTTGGGCTTGGGGGCCCTACAGGAGGGACCCCCAAGACGGTGCTCCGCCGGCATCTTCGCCTGCACGCACAGTATGCAGCGCGGTGCGGCGGAGCACTGCCCCGCCTTATGCCCGGCCTGACCGCAGCGGTAGCAGATGTCGCTGCGGTCACACTCAGAATCACAAACGGCCCGGGCGTGACCGGCGGCCAGGCACCGGAAGCAGCGCATTTGGCGGGGTTCAGCGACACTAATACGAGCCGAGACCCACCCCACCAGTAGCCTTCCGGCATCTGCAACCTTTTTTGCAGCCACAATTGGACATTTTGCCCAGGCCGTACCCTCTCCGCGTGGTCCGCTGCGGACCGCGCCAACCTTCACTGCTTCCACTGGGCAGCCTCCGGTTCGCGAGATCGCCTGAGCCACTTCCTCTGGAGTTACAGAGTCGTCCAGACCGCGAATTCGTATATCCACACACTTACAGGGTCTGGACACTATCGCGTCACTCCCCAGGACCTCTTTCAATTTCCCCGCGAGGGAGTCCGCCTTTCTTTCCGCATCTGGCCCGGGGATCTCCATTTTCCGCGCGCCAGTCGCGGCGACGCAGATCTTGGCGATCCCGCTGATGCCGTGATCCGCCAGGACGATGTTCTGTTTCGCCCTGGCGATCACTTCAGCGTAGGTGATGCCTCTCGCGACGGCATCCTGCGACACCGTCAAAATTATTGCTGCCGCCGACGGGGGACGCAGTGCGACCGCCGCTTTCTCCTGTTTCTTTGCAGGACTCTTGGTTACTGCGGCTATAGGCGTCTGCGCCGGTGCAGCAGCTTTTGCCCCTTTCTTTGAGCGCTTACGCACCACAACGTTCCATCCCTCTGAAAGGGGTGGCGGAAGCGGTGGGCCCGCCGGAAGGCCCGAAGAAGGTTGGCTTGGGCCGGGAGCAGGGGCAGGAGTCGGTACAACTCCCCCCTCTGACTTCTTCCCCTTCCTCTTGCCTTTGCCCTTGCCCTTGGAGGCCTTGCCATCTCTCTCAGTGGTAGATGAGGGGGCCGAAGAAGGAGCCGGGGCCGGAGAGACAATTGCCGACGCGACATTAGTCTGCGGGGCGGGCTTTGGTTGCGCCACCCCTTTGTCCGCTGCTAGAGGCGGGCGGAGGCGAGGCTCCGGCGGAAGCCGGGCCTCTATTGCCCCGAAGCGGGCGTCTAAGAATAGCCGAAAATCGGCAAACCTCCGATCAAAATCGCCCTCCGACGTCACCTCAGTCGGCCTAGAACTAGCCGACAAGGACTCCACCACCTCCTTCAGGGCCGCCACCTCCTTGGTGAGAAGGTCAACCCTGAGAGTAAGGCGATGGTTCTCTGCTTTTAAAGCAACATTCTCGACCGAGGCGGTACGCCGACTCAACTCGGATGCCGCCCGCCGGACTTCCTTCTCCGCCTCCTTAATGGACTTAGCAAATGAGCCCTTAAGGTTGGAGCGGTCCGCAACATGGCGGACGGCATCCATGTGCCGCAACATTAGTTGGGCGATGTCTGTCGCGGTCAGTTTTTCTAGCTCCCGGTCAGACGGCCCTGGCTCCAATTGGAGGCGATTTCCCTCATCGGCACTCAGGGCTATGTCCAGGTCGGTCATCGACCCGGTTACGACACAGCTGAGGCCACTCTCTTCGCTAGCGGGAGACGATCGCGCTTTCCCTCTCTTCTTTTTCCCACCCTTGCGTGGGCTCACTTTGGCCAGAGGCACGGCCTCTTGGCGCATGGCTGATACTGGCCGCTTTCGGCCTTTGCCTGATTCACTGGCTACCTGGCGCCCCTTCCTGAATATTGGGGCTCCGCCCGAAGAGGCAGCCTCGTCCCTTTCCGACTCGCTGTCACTAATCGAGGGACGCCTGAAGAACGTAGGCTCCTCAGCCTCGGATAGCTCAGCGAGCTGGTCCGTCTGCCCCGAACTAGAGGCCCCCAACACCACAGGCGTCCGGGACCTGGAACGTCTTCCACTAAGCGTCCGGGACCTAGAACCCCTTTCGCTAAGCGTCTGGGGCCTGGAACCCCCTCCACCTCCTTCCACCCTCTGGGTATTTTCAGGCGTCTTAGGACGCCTGAATATTCCCTCGTCCACAACAAGGACTACGTCCCCAACTTCTCCACAAACTTTTTTATTTAAATTGTCAATATTCATACTGATCCCACGAGTATGGGGGAAATATACCGTCCACCCAGGCAGAGCCCCCTGTACCTGGGTAACCCTATCTACACCGTGAGGTCGGGCAGGTTTCACGGGCATTCTAACCTAAAGTTTTTTATTGAGGTTTTCTCCTCTTGACCCAGCCAATTAAGGCAAGGCCCTCGGTCCCAGCAGTGGCCGCGAGACGTGACCACGACGCCTCCACCGGGATAACGAGTTTGAGGACGGTGACTGAAGTCTGCCCACCCGGAAACGATACCGAATCCGGGTGAGCCCGTCCTCCCCCCCACTGGCCTGGAAGCCCCGGCCAGCAATCCCCGCGAGGAGATTACCTGCCGTTGCTTCCCGCCACACCAGCCAGAACCGCTCGCCATACCACCGACCCGAAGGTTTGTGGGATGAGGAACGGAGCCGCCAAAGGGTAATTTTTTATAGAGGTTTTCTTCCTCGCGACCACCACCTCGAAAGAGGCGGCAGCCCCCGAACCCGACTTACGTCAGGCCTTACGGGTTGAGTCCCTCCTAGCTTCACCGTGGCTGGATTGCCACGGCTACTGAGCCCCCTCACCACGACAAGGTGGAAACTCCCCGAGGGGGAAATGTACGAAACCCTAATAAAATTCTCCAGATCGAAAACGTTATCACCGAACGGTGTAGCTATTGAAGAAAGATTCTAAATTCTATACAGAAAGCTATTATGCTGAGATTTAGATTTTTTTTGTTAAAGTAAGTACGATTCTTATGCTAAGTTCGCTCAAGAGGTTATTTTAAAATAATTGTAACATTTATTTATCTATTAAAAGATTCATCTTTTAGGTAGGTATATATACCTTAGATACCTTTTAACTTACAAACTTATGAAATCTGGAAGTAAAAACTATTATTTTATAAGTAAAGTTGCGAATCAACGTTGGGTATGGCGAAATTATTAAAGCTATACGGAATACTCACTTACAAGTGGGTTGCAATCGTCCATTTTTTACAATAAACTCCTATGAGCACATCTAATTATGGTTATGTCTATTTAAAGAGCGTTGGCTCAGTAAAAAGAATTATAAATAGTAATTTACTGAACAGGAATGTTTGACTTATTTGTTCTTTCACGATTAAGGCGAGTTACTGCGAGTTTTTGCTCTCGCTTTTATAGAAAGAGAACGCTACTCCTTTAGCAACATTGTTAGTTGTATTTATGATAACTCTTTGTGAAACTATTTGCACCTTAGAATGTTTTGATGTGTCAAACAATGTGTATTGAGGTTTTCGGTTAGAAAACGTTGCTGAAAAGCTTTTAATTTAATCGATTACTGATCCACTGCAGTCTAAATGTCCTTCCGAAATGAGGGAAAAATTTCACCATGAGCACATCACAAAACCTAGTTTAGATTTGAATCCTTGTAGCCCCTCAAGAACCCAGGCTTGCAATATTTATCACTTGATAAATAATATAAGATTTTTCTTCTATTACCAAAAGAAGGAAATTTATTAAGGGCCCGCGTAAACGAAGGGCATTTCTTAACACATTTTAGTTTCTTCGTAGGATATATATCTTACTTCCGTTTTGAAAACACTTGCCACTATGAATAATTACTAGTACCTCATTCTGTTCATATTAGTAGTGATTTATAAATTTTTTGACCATGGACACAAGTCCATCGTAACTTTCGCGTTGCATGATGGGTCGACTGTGCAAACCTGAGGAAACACCAATGACTTTTCGAAGTTATGTGTGTATTAGAATAATTATCACTAGATCTAACGGTGAAGGAAAACATTGTGTTGAAACCTTGCATGTCTAAAATTTATTTAATACATTTATTGAGGGCATGCAAAGTCCATCCCGCATTTGGCCAGCATGGTGGATTCAAGGCCTATACCCTTTTTCGGTCGGGAGAAGACTCATGCCCAGCAGTGCGACAGGAAAGGGTTAAAAAAAAGGGTACGGGAATTAACGCGAATACGTCCAACACTTGCCTGGGCTTAGTACTCGTATATTCCCAGTTGTCCCCTCTAACACTGTCCCATGGGTGATAACTGGGAATAAAAATAGGTAGAAAATTCCCACTTGTCATCCGAGATGACAGCGTAGAGAAAACAACTGGGAATATACCTTAATTTTCACACTTTTCTTTCAAAAGTGCTCCCGACATCTATCCTGCCGTCCTCTAACTATAATGCCGTTATCTACAAAAACAATTTTGTAGATAACGGCATTTTGCTTCGAGATATACGCGAAAAGGCGCGAGAAAAGAAACATGCAATGCTGTTCCCAGATGCTGCTAAAGATAATTCCAATCGCAGTTTCCAGATAGTTACGAAACAGCATTGCATTATTCTTTTCTAGCGCCTTTTTATCGAATATCTCGAAAAATTGTTTTTGTAGATAACGGCATTATAGTTAGAGGATGGCAGTATCATATTCTAGAATGGTCTAAATAAATCACGGTATTATCAGATATACAACTCACCTGTTCAGCAGTTAGGTCACAACTTGGACTGTTCCTCTAGTTATATCATAAGGCTTCGCGACGCGTGACCACACGTAATATGATTTGTTCTGACCAATAGAATGCTTTCTTTATAATTCCTTACTTATCCAGTTTAGTTCTAGTGGGTGATCTTGAAGTGATTTGTAAGAGAATATTGGTATATGACTTACTAACCGGCTAGAAGCCATTTTAGATTGCTTAAAATGACTTTACTTGGGTAAGAGTGGCTTCATTATTTTGCTTTGACTATCCTTGTATTATATTCAGATCGGTCTTAAATTGTTTATTGATGGAAAATCAAAGAATTTATTTTGGATTGAATTTTAATTTTTATATGATCTAAAACAAATCTGAATTAGAATAAGTTGACTAGATTGTCAAGCTGTGTAGGTATTTGCTACAACGCGCGCATATTTTCAACGAGGTCAAAAATCGAAATCTATATAATTTTGGTTACATGATTTCAAAATATTCAAGGTGTTTATTCTTTAAAACATCTGATAGCTTTATGGCTATGTAACGATTTAATAATTTCCGACTTTTTAATTCTCTACATTCGAAAAGATGTAGGTGGTTGTTCGATTTGGTCGGACTAATCGACTGCAAATCCTACGGTCCCGAGAGTGATTCCCAAGTCCGAAAAGATGTCATTCTGTTCTTCCAATAGATTTTCTTTGTTTAGGAAGGACAAACTTATGTCTCTGCCCGACACCTTTGGGTACATCAGGCGTGATACTATGAATGTAACTTATGTCCTTCTTTCACAATACAAAAGAAACATATTTTATTCTTAAGTTTCACGCCCTCTATCAGCTTACCACAGAACTACGATCTCGTAGAGTCTCCTAGATGCTTAAATAGTTAAACCATGCCTAGGGCCTGGGTGGGATAAAAATAAGATTTGTAGCATAGGAAACTAAACAATTATCATAACCTTATTAGTTTATTCAAAATCGGGTAACGAAACATCTCTCTCTTATTGTAAAACTACCGATACATGTCGAATTCGAATAGTTTTGCTTCATACTATTTGCTATCTCTTTTACTGTTATTGGTGAATCCATTATTCCCGTCTGTTAGCAGATCCTAGGCTTCGAGTCACCTTCCAATCACGACATCACCAGAAACTACCGATGTTACATGACACCCAGGTCAAGACCTACCTCCAATATCAAGTCTTCATCTCATGATCCCTAATTTATTGTAGATTCGCCGCTATCTAAAAGGGTCCAGTCTCATTGTCTATTTCAAGTTCTTTACTTCCACAAAACCTTTATTAACCACTGCTCCTACAAGACTTACTTTAAAATATTTCAAACTATCCAAATGTGACATTAACCCATGTTACTGCTGTAGAAGCAATTTGAACGCACATCAATGAGGTGCTAAACTTGATATTCGCAGTAGCATGTAGTTTACTAGTAGTTATGCAGTTTATTGACTATTAAACGTTGGGATGTCCTTTCTAAGTTGATATTGGTAAAGATGTGTTGTGTTGATCTAATAGTACGGGATATGAGTGTCCCGTGTGCTCTAAGATGAAATGTGGTAGATATCGTTTCTGTACGTACCTACTTAATTGGTGGTTTGAACCATATTAGTATAAGATTAATACTGCTCTTTGTTTCGTGTATTAGATATGTTTAATATTTTATTTATTGGTATGTAATTATCATGTTGATTGATCTTAAGGACGGTAAGGAAGGTTATCCGAATATTGCTTTTCTAAGCGTGTTAATAAATAAACAACAGTAGCGTGTGTAACTAAAATATTCTCGTTATTTAATTTACTACGGTAAGAACACATTTTTACAGAATGTTATTTTCTAAACAATATCTACATAAAATTGTACAAGTATGTGAAAACTTATCAAATACTTTTTAATTTACAATTAACAGAGAAAAATCAATATTCAAGTTCAACAAGATTAAGTTAAGCTTTATTTACCATTAAACTTATAACTAGTTACTATTTACATTTTTAATTCTTAACAACGTCATGTTTTTTACAAATTAATATTTCGAATCGGCGTGTTTGTGTTCCTTAGATAAATCCTTTCACACAATATATATTTTAATTCCAAAGCAGGTACAATTTATAAACTGTTATTTCACCAAAAATATTATAAAAATAATATCTACTTTTTTCGCAAGAACTTGGCCTGTGGCACTGTCGTGCGACTAAATATTTAGGTATAAACTATACCTAGCGATTACATCTATCTAAGAAACACAATTACGTATCAGTGAGTTCCTACTTGCATTGATATTTTATATTAAGGCAATTCCGACTTTCGCCGAGATATCACAACGATCCTATTCTACAAGTTGGTTTTTCCAAGAAAATGTTATAAAAATACAATTTGTTCAAGTTACGTATAGATTAGGCAGCGGTTTGTGGACGATTTTTTTGTCATGCATCGTTGACTTAATTCTATAATTTTTATTTACACGAATATGTTTCAGAACACGGGATTACATTGAGTCTTCTAAACCGATCACACAACATGGAGACTGCAAAAGATGCAAGTGAAAAAAGGTGACAATTATTCTATTTTCAAAGTGACTCTGTTTTTATTGCTGTATTTTGTTCTCAATGAATTCCCGTGTGCCAGCAACATGGATTTAAAATGGAAAACGCATTGGAAGACAGCGTTCTCAACGTGCCTACTTAAGACAAAAACAGACAATTATCACATAGAATAAACCTAAACGATTCCTTGAAATCACAATCCTTAAAAATAAATTGTTCCCCAATTAATAATTACGTCAATAACGACGTCGAATATAACACGAAAAAAAAACGACAAAAAATCAGGTATATAGGTAACGTTCGAAAGAGACTTTAAAGCAACTCGACAATTTCATAGTTTACTCTAAGTTTTGAACAACGATGGTAACTTTAGTTTTATTGAAGTATAAATAAACAACAATAATTGCATTGATAAGTATCCGCGTGAATGAGAACATTAAATAAATGGAATTCCAAATAAAGTACGTATAAATGGATTGTACAAAATGAGTATTTCGGAATAATATTCTCCATTCTCCAGTAAACTGGCTATTGGAATAAACATAAGAATCGAGGTTCAATACAACGTATTGATGATTAATAAAATATAAACTTTTGGCATCGTACTGATGAAACAATCAATCGCTAATTTTGTATACTTTGTATAATAGAAGCCTTAAATAATATTGAACATCCAGCCTTCACTACAATAATAGCTTTAATATAACTGGCCACAGTAACGTGTTCGATAAAAAGCGACATCGAAATTAAGTTTCGAAGATTTTTAATAAAGCTAAAGTACTAGTTGATAAAAATATCCATTTGAAAATAATGCCTGGTAAGCTTCGTATTAACACTAAAGTAAATTAATCCAAAAATAAGAAGATATTCAAGCTTGACAATAAAGTTCGTAACGGAATTACGGAAGTGGTTACAGAGAGTAGAACGTTAGTAACTACAGATGAGATTATTAAATTGGTACCTACTTTAAGTTTAACAAAATCAAAATCATTTCAGGTCCCTTTAATTTCTCTTAATTGTACACCAAAACGTTTTCAATGCTTTACAAATCTTTGGTGCTTATCCACATTGCAATAATCGGCACGAACGAATGGAAGGATATGCAAACTATAAATTATATTATTACGAACACATTTTTTTCTAGAAGTTACAATAAAATGATAAAACCTAATATTGAGATTGTAAATGTCGTAAAAAGCTGCGAAATGTCAAGTCAGATGGTTTGGAACGAAGCGGGGATCGAAAATATTGAAAATGAAATCTTTAGTATATTTTAGAGGTATATGATTGTAGAAAACATTTGTTCAGAAGCACCGAAATACTGATGTAGTTTTAATGTAACCAATTGTAATAATGTTCTAAACTTATACTTGTTCTAATTCTTAGTTCCAATTCTGACTAGATCTATTGACTGTATACTTGTTACAAAGTATAAAGTCAATACGAACCTATTTAACGCCACAGTAGATTCATCAAGATACTGATTTAAATTAGGAGGTAGTTGATGTGACGTCATCTCTTTAGGCCTTAAATACTTCGCAACTTTTCTTTGACAAACATGTCTATTTTCTATGCTTAAGGAATTAATGTGTCGGTGGCTTTTAATAATATTTACCCTAATGAAATACATCTTTCAAATAAATACTATCTTGGAAGGTGTTGGTCCCGGATTATAATTTTTAAACAAATTATAACAATTTGGACCCATTCGGCAAACATGTGATTTTAAAATTAGTCATCAACATCACACCCGCGGTGGTCTCCCGCGGATGCCTCACTATGAGTATCGCTCTGCGATATCACATGTCCTAAAACTAAACACTTAACATTATATCCTTCTAAACACATATCACAATTGAACTCTCGCTAGGAGAGAAGAAGTTTTCAAAGTCCAAAGGTACGCGAGCGCCCGCGTCACGTGAGCGGGCGTCATTCATGCAAATTTTTACTGAGAAGCAAACTATTGTGTGGTCCTGACAAGTGTCTGATGAGTTCTGGAAGCGCCTCGAACGTGAGTTGACAGAAACAGCAGTTGAACCGGCCGGGCGTGTTCGTCCGACCGTCGTTCTCGCTCGACGATATGACGTTCCGATGCACCGAACATAAGTGTTTTAGCAGGTGAGCCTTCTGTTTGAACATGGCAACACACAGTCGACAAGCGAAAGGCTTCTCTCCGGTATGTACTCGTAAGTGAGTTTTGAGATTCCACGACATGCCGAACTGTTTGCCACAGTACTCACAACGATATTCTCGTACTGGCGCTTGTTTGCTCGATCCTTGGTCGTGTTCCGTCGAGGGCGTGTCGTCTCCACCCATTTGTGGTTGACAGAGCCAGGGTCCCCACGAGCCGGCACTTGGAGGTCTGTATTTGAGAGCGTCCTCGTGCGTCGTGGTCGGGGGAGTCGCGCTCCTCTCAGGTAAGTACGGAGGCGCCGACGTGCTCAGTGGGTGTAAGACCCCGAGCCGCGCGCTGGCTGCGACTGCCGCCGCACTGCCGGGCCCTTGTGTATACCGCAGGTGTGCCATTTCTTCTAAGTAACTCGGGGGGAATGATACGAAAGGAGGATTCTGTGAAGGTGAATTATGGAAGCCAGGTCTTCTTTTCCGGTGAGGTGTGACGACATAGTTTTCGGGAGATGTCTGCACGAGTGATATCAAGTCTTGGTCGGGTGGTTTGAGATGCGCGTAGTCTTCTAATTTGACGGTCCGTAAGTCTAATTCTGGCGGTTCTAGATAATGTGATTTCCTTTTAGCACGTTCAATTCCACGACCTAACCTATCACTAAGCAATTGTCTCCGGTATACTGTTGTTTCCTGTGGTTCTTCCTGGCTTGATGATGTCGATCTTCTTCTGTTAATGTTCTGGAAAAAGAAAATAATACAATAAGTAATTGAATTACCACCAAAAAAAGAAATGAAACGAAAATGGAGTCTCCCATAGTGTTTATAAGTTATAATATAATTTCAAATTACCTTTGCCGCAACTGTTTCCACGTCCACGTCCTGTGAGTCGTCGTGTTCACTGCCTGTGTTCTCTGAGTTCCTCGCGAGCGACAAGTTGACCGGGTTGGATGAACTTCTTCGTCGCGCCATGAGTCGTCCACATTCCTTGTCTCTGTTCTCACCATCCTGTTCTTCGTCTTCCCTTTCATCATTACTGCTAGTAGACATGTTTTCTTTCTTTATACTCATGTTTTCATCTCCTTTGTCTTTACTGTATCCTGCCCCAGGAGTGACGAGCTCACTCTCTGAGTGCGAGGATCCTGAAGGCGCATCGTGTTTACTGCTCTCATTGCTGTTGATATCTGTTTTCAATGTCTTTGACTTTAGTCGCTCGCATGATCTGTTCCGTTCCTCAGCCTGTTGTCGTTCCTTTGTTGATTTCCAAACATCCGATTTTATTTCCAATAATTCAAACAGCTCTTGCATATCATCTATTTCACCAGACTGGAAAAGAACACAGATGAAAATTAATATCCTAGTTGAAATTAAATGCAAATGTAATAGTCGTTCCGACTAGTTTCTTGGAGGCTAATTAATGTATGATAATGTAGTTGTGTTGTGTATAATAAATTGATGCTAACCTCTATGTAGGCTTGGCCGCTGTACAAGAACACAAGGAGATGCCTCATGAGCGTGCTGCTGATGCCCGACATGTGAATCGTGACCGGATTCTCGACTGACGGCGTATCATCCAGTATTTTCCTGGAAAACAAAGTATATCGTAAGTTTATGTTATTCTTAGAATCTTAGATATCTTTATAGTTAGTTAACTATATAATAAACTAGTTGAGTAAATGTAGTTTTATTCATACATCCTGGTCTAAAGTCCAGATAAAATGGTAGATATCTATCTTCCGCGTACACTCATTGCCTTACACCTACTAGATACCGGTCGCTTCAGTGTGTTATTGGATTGGCTTACCAATTAACCTTATTAAATAATTAAGATTAGATTACACTGATGGCCGGTTCGAGAACTATTGTAGTACTCGTAGTGAAAACTACGAACTGGTGATGTAATTTGTTTGAAGGTAACTGCTTCCTATTCACGCTACTGTTTTAACTTTGTAAACGATATTCGTAACGACTTTCACAAAGCTGGTATAATTTTCTTACTTCGTGAGTAATGACATTGAAGTAAAAGTTTTGCTTACAAATTGGATGTTCTACTTCTTTATCGGCAGACTTCCGGCAAGCTGTATAGTATAGTGTACGATGGATTATGAATTTTTCATTTTATTTTCTGAACTTTAAAATTCTGATCTATGAATGCTTGACACAAATAGACATATGTTTTGAAAATCAGTTAGAAGGTCAATAAATAACATAAATGATTCAAAATTTTGATGATGACACCCAGATTTGGGAAACAGATTTTTTTCAATACCAATGAGAAGGCGCTAAATTCCTGTAAGTTAAGATTTTAGTCGTAGTTCATAGAGATAGTGTTTACCTGATGAGTGGGCTAGCAGCGGCCATGACGATCCTGTGCGCGGCGAGCGGCACGGCGTCGTCGCACACCAGCACCAGGTCGGAGTAGCGAGCGCCGCGCCACGCCGCTCCCACTTCGTTGAGGATGCAGGCGTGATGCTTGCCGTACGTCAGAGTCAGCAGGCCCTCTCCCATCATTCCAGCACTGCAAACAAACAAACAGATAAGTATTAAAGAAGGACTCAAGAGCGCCATTTCTCGTCAGATCTAAGATAAGATAGGAAAGCTGGTTTTATTTGGATCGTTTGAAGGATCTGCGATTGTATTTGTTGCTAGCTTTTAGGAAATGTGCAGTGATTAGCTGAACTATTGCTGTGACATATTGTGTATTGTGTTTCATACAGAGTAAGCTAGTTTTGGAGATCTATATGTTTTGAGAAGGATTGCGTTGACGTTATAAGAATTTCTTAAGTGAAAGTTGATAATAAATGTAAGAATGTTTAATAATTGTGAGAGTATACCCATAATATATCAACATTGATATGATTGAATAAATTAAACAATAATAAAACGCAAGCTAAAACCATAAAACCTATCTGTACGATGATCACGCTCCCACTTTTTACAATTGTGTGAAATTCGAGGCGTACCGCGTAACAAATACCTATTGTACTTGACTAACGTGTGAAGACTTTGAAATCATTACATCTTAGTTTTTGTACCCACTCGTAGACATAAGGAAGTGCAGCTATTATTCAAAAATTGTGGAAAACATGCCAATTAAAAAATCGCTTCAAAATTATCAATTTCAACGGGCGTTGTGTATATGTATATGAATGTTGCCTAATTGGAAGATGAGTTCAATTATTGTTTCGTGATCAGACGTATCGTATAATGCAGCACGTAAATAAGTGAAATCATGCCGAAACTGAGGCCCGTCATAACGTTCTTGGTTCATTAGCCTTGTTCTATGCCAGACTGAAAACCGTCGGTGTAAAGGAAGACAAGGCTGCGGCCAGCCGACTGTTACGATAACAAACGATTCAATATCATTGCTCGATCAATCGAAATCTATTCCTGCGTTAAACTTACTGTTCACATACTCCATTCAGTCGCAGATACGACACAATAGCGCTTACCTAAACAATTCTAGTTTCTCAACCAAATTAAAAAGGTTAAAAGGTGAGAAGAATTTAAATTAACGTGAACAGCTGACGTGTACTTGGACTGCCAAAAGTAGCACTGAAGTCCTAGTCGCAGGTGCTAGAAAGCCTGTTGCAATAGGACCTTGGCCCGATAAAGCATCACAACGTGCTATTAGCGTTGCGATAGAAGCGCAAGATCGTTTAAAAGACGATCAACAGGCGCTTCTTTTGCATTGTGTCGAGGTTTAGCAACCGTGGGGTCACAACGGTGGAGTAGTGTTCATTGTTGTCGGCGACTGCTGCTCTATTGTTGCACTGTTTCGCTCAAAAGTCATATTTAATTGCGGTGGTATATAAAAGTGCAACGAGGGACATAACCGTGTACGCCGCTGCGGAATGTTCTCGCACAAGACGATCTTAATCGACGCTATGTCACGACTTCGTAATCATTTCGTTTTCAATTGTTTGTTCCAAACTTTTTGTTGCCATCGAACGTTACAGTTTAGACAGTTGCGTTGCCAAACATTTGAGCTAATACTCAAGAAGGGCCTTCACGAATACCTTTGAATACGTTTAATTTTACATGTGTTAGAATTAGGTATGTTTCGAAATCTTTATTAAAAATTCTGAATGATGAAACAAGAATTCTACAATTAGCATTAACTAACAATTGACAAAAAACGAAAATACTAATTAAGTTCTGGATAAAATTATATGACTTGACAAAGAGTGAACATTTCCTTGAGCGCGGGAAACGAGCAGTCATTGAAACGAGAATTAAGTTCTTTGTATCCGTACATGGTTACAAAAAATGAGATACGTTTTATGTGGAAGACCGTGATGCTAAATTTTCCTTGGGCAATGAATGTGGGCTGCGAGTCTGTTTTAATGAGGCTCTTATTGAAGGCCACATAATTAATACCAAATGTTTATTATATGACGTGATCACGATTTAAAAAACTTAGAATAATTTGCTTAACAAATGTACGTCAAAATTGTAATGAATGTGGAACTAATCGAAGGTTGCGCGTCGGCGGCGGTAAAAGTAACAAGTGTTAAAGATGGATAGATAACTGGTTATTATTTTAGTGTTTCAGAGAGCAACTATCAAACAAACTGGTTTTAAACGGAACACAGACAACACATGATACAAAGCAGTTGATTAATCTCGTTTCAGATGCTTTGTTCTTTTGTAACGAGGAATTTAATTATGCATAGTTATTATGCCTTATTTTTATTCTAAATTTTTTATCTAAATACCAATACCTAGTTGCCCGAATCTAATAAAAGGCATAGAACATGTTTCAATTGCAATTTCCGATACGTAAAATTTCAGCGAACTCACAAAGCAACGAAACCATGTCACCATTTCCTTAATCCTTTTCATGCTATGTCCTTGGGCGGCACTGGGCGGGACAACGCACACTGATCAGTACATCATACAGTTTAGTACATGTAGTGGTATTTTCAGGCCTGGCCAGCGATGCGAGGCAGGCTCACCCGCCATTGTCAATGTGAAGCCGCTCGAAACGATGCAGTTCCCATGTTTTGCATCGAATTAGTGTTATCTAGGGTTGGCTGTGTCTGAAGCCGGTTCAAGGTTTTGTTCTTTGTCGGTTTGTGATAGATTATAAAGATAGTGGTATAAAAAGTTAAGATGTATGAAGGAGAAGATTTCTTAGGGGTCCCCGTTTGGGCGCCAATAAGGTTTATACTATTTGCTGAATTTTGATATTAAATAAAAAATTGCAGGTGCCTTGAAGTTAAAAACACAGTGCAAAATACACTCTAAAAAAATCTACGATTCTACAAAAAGATAACTTCCAGTAAAAAGACGCCCATGGCAAATTAATATCAAAATCGATAACTAGTTAGATGTTAAACTAAGAATAAATAGTTAAAAATAAACGATTAAGTCGTAAATAGTTAAAATGTTAAATTTATTTATTGTGAGTCAATCACTCAGTTCAGTTAATTTGAATACTCAAGGCTGAACTAAAATTGACGCGTGCTTGTTCGTTATGTATTCACTCAAATTGTGAGATTTCATTTATTAATATGAAGATGAAACTTACAAATTCAAGTTTTATGTAATAGAATATTATTTAATATTAATTTGTTTCTAACATAATTTATATTGCATATTCTACTGAATCTGTTTTCTGTGTAGTCAATTATATTTCTTGTAATAAAGTTTTACTGTCGGTGTGGAAGTAAAAATGATGTAATACAATATAATAATCGTTGATACAATCATACTTTTTCACATTGTTACCTTTGTTTTTTGAAGTGGCATTATCAACAAATCAAGGTAAATGTTTTGCAACCGCATAAAACTGGTTTTCTGTAGGCAAATGTTAGCCGTTTGTTATTATAGCTGCCTATGATCTCCAACAGCTGTTCTAGACTTAGATGAATGTAAAATTAATTATTGGTTTTAACCTTTGAAGGTTAATAATAATTAAACTTTTGAAGCACCATCTATAAGTAAGTTACTGAGTCATCAACTACTTTCACTTTCTACCAGCTTCGTTTCCAATTCACTAGATGGCAGTAGTAAACATCTTACACAGTTTACCAACAGATGGCACTGCACTACCAATAAAACGATCCATGCACACGGAATTATCTAAAACGTGAATGAAAGATAAAACTCAATGTTTTTATATTTGCATGGCCTTTTAAGAGTGGCCTTCGTTAAACACTTTCACCAACACTTTTCAGTAAACAAAATTCCGGATATTTAATAATAAACACAATCTCTTTGCCTGTTACTTACTCATTTGGAGCAGACGAAGGTAATTCGGTTAAGCAATATTATAGTTCAAAATATTATTGTTGTTTTTTCGTTAAAAAGTGAGAGTAACACAGCCATGTTTTACGAGTACGTTTCTCTACTTCGGCATTGTTGTACGGTTCTTAGTACTTAGGATCATAGATAAGGCCCATACTGTTCAACTTTCACTAAGAAATGTTATCGAAACAGGTCAGTGGGGTACGCTACTATTTAGTAATAATAGTGAACTATTCTATTGTTAAGGTACACAGCTACTAACATAATTGCCTCGTACAACGAAGCATTGATTACATCATAAGGAAATTAAACGTAGGTATTTTATAAAAACAAACAAAGCTACGCTCAATACTGTTCACTTTTCAATACTGATAAAATAGTTAATTGAATACAGTTATACTATATTTTCCTATTATAATCGAACCGTATTGTTATGTTTTTAAACAAATATATTTTTTTACCCATAAGAGTAAAGAAGGAAGAATGTTTTTTATTATAAAAATTTAACACACAATATTGATATCGCTAATGCAAAACATTGAAACTAAGCAACCAATTCGCGGACAGACCTCTTCGATTGAAAAGAAAACATAAACACGTCACAAAACACGATATACCGAAGCGAACCAATCAACATCAGCTGTCAACAATCAGGAAGAACGAAAACAACGGTTATTTACAATATCAACATCTATAAAAATATCTCAATCAGTCCAAGTATCAAGGTTGGCTCATAAAAGAAACGCCCGCTCGGCTTACATAATCCTGCCCACACTAATTAAGCACGTACTGTGTAACCTAGAATGGTTGACATTACGGTCTTACCCGATCGGTACCGACTCTAGATTGTTGCTCTCTTAATGGTTTTTATGACAGTCATGTCACTGTAAAAGGAGGAATAGAACGACATAATTGTAACTCAATGTGTACTTATAAATAATTAGTAACTCGTAGCACTCGACAAAAGTAATGGCTTGTTTCTAACGACCACGTTTCTTCTACTTTTAAGGTAATTGATTGAATGTTTTTATCGCTATGCAATTAAAAATATTCTTAGAAATATTGTTGTAGCAACAATGATACAATGTACGAAAACGGGACCTAAAGTAGTTCCTTGCAGAACGCCACTTTAGAAAGTAGGTGAACAGTGCTAAGGTGAAGTGAAACGTCTGAAAAATTAAGTCATCACTATTTTAGGAGTCAAACGCAAGATCAATTAAAATTTCGTAAGCTGTTCTTTTCCTCACCGTGAACTACGTTGTAAGATAACTGAGAAATGCGTAATAATTCCGTGTAAAATAAATAACAATCTTATTTCATAGATTTAAAAAAAATATTCAACTCAATGGCGAACTCATTAAAATGAGTTGTGCAGAACAGATGACAATTAATTGAGCATATCACCGACACTATGGCCGGTTTACGGCGAATAAACGACTTTACGAAACATCGCATTGTTAGTGTTGCAAGCCTAGAAATTGTACAAGACAGTCACTGTTGGACTACTGGAGCGTACGATTGAAAAAAGTTGAAACTTTCGCCGTCCATTGGCAAATAAATTGAAAGTTACGAAAATGTCTATGTCAAATCTTGATTTATGAAGTATGGTGATCAATTTTAATGTTTTGTAATCTGAGTCAACAGTAGATTTAATCTGTATCTAAGTTACCGGTAAATAGTTTTTCTCCTACTGACGTAATGATTTATGTTTCTTCTAGTTATTAATTTCCTTTCTATGGAAATGCTGTTTTCCGAACGTCAGCGGATGACGTTTAATTTTTTCGCACGTTTCTTAGTAGATATGTGTCATAAGAAAAGGAAAAAAAAACAATGTCAGCCATTGATTTATTGCATTTCATTTCAATATTGCTTCACCTCGACATTTTCCTAGATGATTACTAAGAAAAAGGAATATTAAATACCTAGAACGTGATTTTTATTTATGAGGAAAAACTGCATTTCACGGAAACATTACTGTACAATACAGAGGAAAGTTCATTTCTACACGAAATATTAAAACTACCTGTATTGTTTACTGGTTGTTCAGAGCACCTACTAAAGTGCTACAAAACAAGACTCATATTTGTGCGAATTCCCATTACTAATTAAGAATATATGAACAAATAATTATTATGAATGGAAAGAGGTGACCTGTCAACGTGTGGTTTGTGGTCAACTCTTTCACTAAACAAAAACAAGAGGTCTTCAATAAAAATCATATAGGTATAAAATTTTCTTACTAATATTGCAAGTAACTGTACGAATAATTGAACAGTCTAAAATTATTGACGTATGTACAAGGGCCTGTATCGGATATACATCTGTATTGACGCAAAACAATCACGATAGTCTAATGGAAATTTATTTAAATTATGTAGAAATTGTATTTGAAACGATGAAAAATTTAAATAATAATTATATAACAAATATTTACATTAGAACGAGTGGTGTACAAGGACGTTGTTCTAACACAATCGTCCTAAAGTAACGGCTATGTTTATTGTAGGGAGGTACACTTGTAACGTGTAAATAAAGAGGCCTTATTTCTTAAAACAAAAATGGTTTTCTAACTACACAATAGTAATACAACTGTTAGTATGACATTTATTGCGTGGATTTTTCACCGCTTCTACTTAAAACTGAACCGATTTAGAGCAGATTTTTTCTAACAAAACCTAAAGTCAAAGTTATACTTTAACAATATCTGACAAATGATTTCAACCTTCGCGAACAAAACATGAACATAGTAAATGTAATAAATGAAAATAGTTTTTAAAGCGTGAGACAAATATAACTTTCGTATTTATAGTATACAAGCTTTAACAATTATTCGTCATGGGAAATATTGCAGTATAATGTGTACAGGACTATGAAACGAGCAGTTCTAATGTTGCGCAAACACAGGCCTACAATGTTGCTTTAAGCAGTGTGTTGCCTCATAACTGTCACCAGACAATCAAAAATAAACTAAACCGACCCAACCCAATATCAAAACAGTTGCAACTTCAAATTCAACACAGTTATTAACTTCTTGATTCGTATTCTATCAGAGCATTATGTTATCGTCAATGAATTATGAGAATAAGAACAACTCACAAGAATTGCATGGCCAAGCTCAATCATCAATTGTTTTTTTACAGTACTGATTTATGGGTGCAATCCTGCAATCTGTTACTTCTGAAGTTCAAATGATAATGACCAAGACGTCAGAAGTGTCGTCATCAATGGGAGGTCAATCGCATTACAACTCTTGCAAGACGATTCTCATAGAAATGTCAACTTGATTGTCAATCAAATTGTTGTTTAAATTCTCAGTGGAAATGACATTTGCAAGATAATGACAAACACTTGCGTAATCCTCATTGACGCGAAGAACCAAAACCTCATAAAATCTCAGCCGTCAAAACGACAGAAAAAGTAACATTCAAATTATATGCTAATGTTCATTTTAATGCAAATGAAGACATTACTACGAGAATGAATAATTAGCATTTGGCTTATTGGTAAAACGCATTCGACTAAGAAAACAAAGCGATAAATCTATACGTTTAGAATACGAGTAACAATTACTCGGCGGCGTATCCAGGCTAGATCTCAGCATGCTCCGATGCGTTCCGATTGACACACCGGATCGACGCCATTCTGCCGGTTTGCTCACAATCGCACAGAATCTCATGGGCTGCATTTACATGCTCGTGAACGGTTTTCTGCTCTATTTACATAACTGAAATGATCGGCTAAATTAAATTGTCTGTATCCATTTTAACGCCAATTCTGTAACCCGTTGAAATTTTCGCGACAATCGGCGAGGCACTCACTTCACGCCTATCGGTTACGAAATGCAAATACATCAATTAAACACGCTACGCGGTATCGTAATGATATAACGAAAACGAGCGTTTGAATAATTTAATAATAAGGAAGAGCTGTGAGTTGCGAGATTGGGAAGTCGTAATAATAATGCCGGTAGTAGACAGCTTCAATGACAAACGCATGTACAAAGGTACTTAGCAACGGGCCAGACCCCTTTACAAGCTTCTAACAGGCGTGCGAGGTATGACAGAAAGCGATAGTGATGTAAGTCGATAGTCGTCAAACAGGAAACCGCTGGGCGCGCGTGGCGAGCGATACGCCGCACACGCTTTGTGCTGCTGGCCTTCGGACGAAATGTTCGGTGCCAGCACCGAGTGCCGCCATGCGCCATGCCGCTCCACCACATACATTATGTAATGCGACTCCACAACAAATACCACTTCATTCATAAGAACAACGCTCGCCTCTGCATTCTGTGCACCATCAATGCATTCCCTCTCCACTAAACCGTTCGCCGCTCCCGCCGTCTTCGACGTGTGTCAATAATCGTTCAACGTGTGACGAAAACAAACTCTTTAGGAATTCACGCTTTTTATCGATAAGCTTATCGCTGATCATTTTCTTTTGCGTTGTTAAAACGAGGGACCATCCAAATTAGTTATTGTAATCAGTGTCGAGCCTCGAGTCAAATGAGATCATTGCCATTACGATAATTTGGGTGATAATGATTGGCTTTACGTTTCACATCAACATCAAACGTTTGCTTTGTTTCATTCATCGTTTTACTGCTTTATAACTGCGTTTTATTAGTTCTCGTGGAATACGCGTAAGATTGTTTAATAGGTATTTGGGTGGTCATCAGTGGTTTGACCGCTTCGGTGTTATGACGAGTGTCTGCTATCTGTAGGTGTGATTCGGAATGTCAGCAGTGCGTAGACTAATCAATAATCAAACATAACACTGCGGTTGGCAGCTGACAAACGTATTTATTTATAAATGCCATCGTACCCTTGTACGAGAGAGTCTTGGGCCGAAAGCGCGAATCAGTTTTACCTTCGATGATGCTAAAATAGCTACGCAGTTACACTCTCACCTTGCGTTTGATTGACGATCGATCCCTTGTGCCAGATACTTGTTAACTGTTACTGCAAACAGCTCTAATGTACATACGCGCTTATTACAAATGTAACGTCAGCCGTTTTGGAATGTGGTTGCGAAACATTGACACCCGTCGGCTCGGATGAAGATTTCCTCTGTTCCCGAGGTAATGGCGTCGCCGTCGACGCGCTGATCAACACACCGCCTTTGGCGTATTTCTACATTTTCGCAACTGTTTTGGTTCGGAAACAAATCGAGTTCGTGTTCGACATTTTGCGATCACTGCGGCAGTTAGATGACTATTTATAAAGAACGTGTCTAAGAAAAGGTCGGATTTGATTGTCGGCAGTCATTTGAATATCTCTGGTGTTATTACAGCAAATTATGATGAATTAAATCGTCTATATAGAGGCGTTCTCACGCCGCGAAATTAGTTGACCTTCGCATCCGTGGCCGCTTTGTAACAAATCGAACATAAGTTTGTATCGAATACGACTATTATAAAACGATACTTATCTAAAAAGTTACATTCGATTGTTTGATGTGTTGCTGCGATTGATCTTTCTTATTTACAAGCAATTATTTTTAAAAGCCAACAGCCGACGAAACATAAAGACGTCTTCTTTGTTTGATTAATATCTATTAGCACCAATCTCTTCCGTTTACTCGACTGTTCTCTACAAACGGTCCGAGGTAAACCAGACTCGTCCAAGGTCCGTTTTGAAATAGGATGGCACTTGACCTTCAGGATGAAAGTCAACAGTATTGCGCAACGTATCGGCGCGCGCGCCTCAGAACTCTATGCTAATAACCGAGCACGAGACACATATTGGAACCTGATCATGACCCACATCCATGTTCAAGGATTTCACATATTTGGAATTCGATGATTTCAAAACTGACAGAATTTTAAGGCGTGTTTTGTTAACGTGCCGCAGATGCATAAATGTATGAATGGAATAATTTTATGACCTCTGACTATTTTATTTCAGTGAAAAACTCTAGTTATTTTCTTCGGTTTTTCCGTATCGTAGTGACGCAGACGAAGACCGCACAATAGATCGGGAGCGTCGAGTGACTCATTTTCTTAATCACCCTGTTACTAGAAGTTCTTTCTTTGATATCACGTGTTCAAAGAATTACATGCCAATCTTTAGAATGTTGTAAGGTTGTAGGACCGGACTAGATTTTTCACCACTCCTTTCTACACATTCAACTGATTAACTCACACATGAGCTACACGTGTTGTTTGTGTTTGTGTGATGCACGTGTGTGCGTGCGTGTCTGTTTGTGTGTGTCTGTGTGTGTGCGTGTGTGTGTAGGGGTGCGCACACAGCGGCGCTGCGCGTGCGCGTGTGGTGGTGGAGCGTGCGTAGATCCGCGGGCACGTTGCACAGGAGGGGGGAGTTAGCGCCGGCGAGCGGCCCGCGGTTTTGTAACAGCGTTTTATTTCAAGGTCACTCGAGCAGTTTTTAGAAAGTTACTTCACTCAAGTCTTAGGTAAAAACTCACATTTGCATCGTTCAACTCAATATAAAACCGACTGACAGCTTTATATTGTTATTATAGAAGTATTTATGGTAATTCACTGACATGTTTGATTTTTTTTAATTGAAAATTTCCTGTTTCAACTTGAGCTGTCATTATAAGGAATACCGGTCTCGAGTATGTACTTAATGTTCCTAAGAAGTTCTTGCTGCTAGTAATTGTTTTTGCATAATTATCAATGCTTAATTGTTATTTATACAGATAGGTTGTCATTAAATCAGTTTGCATTTTTAATTCAGTAGCATAACAAATTTTCTATTGGACTATTTAACATCAGCCCACATTTCTTACTTTTACTGGTTCCACTCTTAACCAGAATACGTAATAGGAAAGAGATTTCTATTTGCTAAGTGACGTAATTTGATTTAAAACCAGGTGTCACTCAGTAAGAAATAAATCAACGAAATGTGACCGCTGGTACATAAGATGAATTAAAACGACACGTTTTCTTAAAAAACACATCCCAGCATTTCTTATTTCGTCACATCGTCGCTCACTTCCATATATGAAGCCGTGATCTTCTCTGTAGTCGAAATGATGAAATTTAGTCGACTGCCATTTCGTAAAGTTGCATAACAGCGAACACTAAATTTTGCTGTCAGAGAAAGTATGCGAAAGGCTTTACGTAATGCGACCACGTAACTGTTGTAGCGACTCAGTTTTGATTTCCTTGCTTTTATGTCCATCACTGTTACGTGAGGTTTTTTCGGGGTAATTTTGAGAAGCCTCGTTTTAGCGTTAGTGTTGTAATCTTAATAAGCATCATCTTATGTGTCCGACAGTTTCGTCATATTTACGTTCATATTCCTCATCTGGCCCATCTTTAATGTATTAGAGCTTTTCATTTGTAACCTTATTAATTCCTTTACGTATTTTTGCATCTATTAGAGGCGTGTCTGTACAATTTATTCGCCATTCATACAGACATTTCCTTTTATGTCTATCTTCATGTATATTCATGATATTATATCTTTTCATAATTGAAGATCTTTATTCAATTCTTATATCTTGTCGTGTGTCCTTATTAGGATTATTATTTGATTGATATATTATGTCTCAATAATTTTAATACATGCATGTCATATTGTCCTCCAACAAGTCATAATTCTCTGGAATTTCCCATTTCCTTGTAAAGGTAATTCTTGGGAGTTTTTTTTATGAATTCTAGGAATAAAGACGTAAGCGTTAAAATCGGTAAACAATGTCGAGGAAAACACTTAATAATACAACATTGAATGACTTATAAGTGCTAACCGTGTACCTATTGGAAACATTTTATATTGTTAATCAAAGAGAGTCTTTCTGACTCATGCTACTGTATTCAATTCAAATTCAACGTTACAATAGAATCGACCAATTTTTATTTATCATATTTATATGAAAACCAGCTCATAATACAGAAACGTAAAACTACAAAATATTTATCTTAGATGTTTACTACGTCTCAAAAGTGCGCAATAGCGTGGAGTGATTAATCGCTAACAACAAAAAGTTAGCAACCGAAGATTAAGCACGAAACGTGAGAGGACCACAATACAATGTCTGTCCCAATTTCCGAGTTATCAGCGAAGTTAAATATCAGCGGAACATTATGTATGCTACTGGGGAAGATAAGCATACTAAGGATTTCTCTTGGATTGTCACAGTTTCACAACACGATTGGTTTGGAATTGATACTGAGCGACCAATCAGAGGTGTTTGTAGGTATCGAATTTTCGTAGGTATCAAACTTAAAAACATTATTTTGAAGAAGATGACGAGTATTTCACAAGTGTTCAAATAAAACAAATAAACAATGACGTAATAAGCTGACTAATATACAGGAACAAAATAACTTAAACATTTTAAAACAAGCGAAAAAGGAGATAAGACAATGTAGAAAGAATATTTTTTTGTTACATTTGCATCAAACCGAGTGTAACGGTTGCTCAAGTGGGAAAATGTGCCGTAATTTTAATGAGATAACCATCGTCTTTCACAACCGACGCAAACATTAAGTGCGTTTGGAAAATGGAGCGTGTTCATGAAAAATATCATTTTGTAGATAACCCGAGATGTGATGAAATTGAAAGAGTTTAAGATTTGAATAAATATAAACGAGGTGAAAATGTTTTAGTAAAGATTAAAGAAGATAAACTTAATAATAATATGACTAATTATTAGGATATTTGAAAATTGTGTGTCGCTAGCTGACGCAAGCGATTCCTCAGATGATAAGAGTAATTATTCAATGTATTAACCACTAAGGGTTGGATTAAAAAAATGCCTTTGTTTGACCTGGCCTATGTAGGACCTAGGATATTTTTAATATTTTTAAAATAAATTTTATCAAAGTCGGTTCACCGGTTTAGCTATAAACGCGTAACAAACAACCGCATAGACTTTTGTTTTTATAAAATTTGTATAGATATGGATATTAGGTATCACCAGCAACTGTAAGATAATATTTTTTCTCAAACTTGTAAATATGGCATTAAACATAGTAAATAAAGTTATTTATAAAGGTGAACTAATGGAAATAGTGGTTAAAGTGCTACCCATTATCTTTAATAGTATAGGAAAATATATAGAAAATATTAAGAGGAAATATAATAATATGAAATTACTTTTCGCATTTATTTATGTAGAACTAACAAACGATTGTAGGTTATCAAATACGGTTACTGTGACTGTTGAATAATTTTATTATTTATTGTCTGTTTCCTAGTGAAAATTCTAATAAAGTTCAAGTTAAATGACATCTTTGTCTTTATAAAGCAACAACAAAATGGTTGCTAAGTGATTTTTTTAAGGATATTCTGCGACTCCGCGTTACCTTTTTTAAACCTAAAATACAAGTACAAGTGCATAATATTAAATCAATAATGAGATTCAATGAAGAGTGATTTATTATAAGAAAAGAAGGAACAGATGGACAGAAACATGTGTATAGATTATAGATTTAAATAAGTATTGACTGTCTAACGTGAAATGTTTGTTTACAGCAAGGAAGTGCCACAACTTATGTCTTGTAACGTAAAGATTTTCTTATTTATAACTAAGGACAATGAAGCTATAAAGTGTTATACGACCGAGGGCATGTCACTTTGATAATATTTTGTGCGTTAACATAATAGGTTGTAAAAACGAAGACTGATCCTATGACGGGAGAACATAACTTATGTTCTAAATACGTTCATTTAATAAATGTTGTTATAGAAGATAGTCGTTATACCTCTTAGTTTACGAGTATAAGCGAAATATACTTCTCACTTACAATACTAATTTTAATGATGTACTTGTCAGTAATCAATTCTGGAGAATAAAATGATTCTCTTTAATTTAATACGGAGAAGGACCAATCATTTCAGGGAACCGCAAAGAGGTTAGGAGGAAAAATGGACCACTATTCAAACCATTCTAAATTCGACGATGATCAATCATGCGAGTCTTTCGCTAAAATTGTATGTACAATTGAATCACGTTTTGACAAACTAAAACCACAAGATGACTCATCTATGTTTTATTCCTAGCACATGTTGCGGCATTTCGCTTTCCATAATCAGGATAATAGGATTTCAATATTTCATGCTATTCTTATTTGGATTACCGAAATCAAAAGATTCGATTTCAATGTTTTGGGTAAGTGATAAACGTTCCGCGAATGTGCTACCAAAAAACTTGTTGAATTATTGATAGTGAAGTTATTCATGAATTCTCTTCCTATGAATGTGATAATGGATTTGTTTGGAATGAAGATTATAGTGATTGTTTTGATGAATATTGTTCTCTATCGCACCTGTATGTCCAAACAATACCGGCGGGCATGGACAGTGCTACCCGAGGTTACATGAATGGAAAGATAAGAAATAATGAAAGCTGTTACGCAACTCTCATTACGATACACTCAATGGCTCTTATCAAAATTTCAGTCATAATAGTAACTGACCTACCCGTACGGCGTAGCATTTTGCTAAAAATACATGTTGGGCGTGAAACGTGCGCTTTCGTTCACGATACTTCAGTCTTATTAGTCTTTACTATAGGGTTTGTGTGTGGTTGTGTGTGCGCGCGCGTGCGCACTCGGAGTGGGGCTAGTCAGCTAGTGGGAAATGGCGCGACAGTGTGAGTGCACTCACACACGCACTACACGCCCTACTCCGGATGTGAGCGCAGATTTGTACGCCTGTGAATGTGCTAGACCAAATTGATAGGTCTATGCGTTATCTATGAAACAGTACTATTCATTGTGTGGCGGTGTGCCAGCGACGTGGCCGTGTGTGAGTTATTGTTTGGAAGCCTTGAGGTCTCCAAGTTATTTTACAACTTGCCACTAATCGAATTGCCTATAAAATTGTGAACAATCACACTTTATGCGTAGATGAGAATTTTTATTGCCGACTGTGACAAGCCACTATAATTAATTTATTGGCGTGGTCAAGGTTCTAAAGGTTATTACTAGAGTGATGCATTAGGTGTATTGGTGGCGTCGTAAACAATTGTCAGATCGGTGCACATCGAGGTGCATCATTTAATAAGAAGCAATCAAACGAAGAGCCTTGGCGCACCATGTACTTGCATCGAAGATCACGCATTACCAAGGGTCTGTCGAAAGCGTTAGGCTATAAATATTAAATATTCGACGCAAGGGTAACTACGTAATAAAACTAATAGACCAAACTCTGGCCTCAACAGTCGTATTGACATTATATTAAGAATATTATGAAAATATAAATCCGACACCTTTTCAATTTTATTGACAAGTCGACCTTAAGAAAGTACGTTTTGATTTTGATACGAAAGCGGAAGCCGTTTGATACCGCACCCATAGATATAAACGATGATGATATTGAAGATTCCGAAGGCAAACTAGCACAAGGACTTCCGAGAGTCTTAAAGGATGAACCCTAATTGAGTCGGGGGTTCGTTCGTGTGTGTAAACGTTTGAAAATCGAACGCCGCTTGGGCGTGCGTGTGAGCATTGCGTGCGCGCAGACTAGCCGATAACAATAAACTATTTCCGAAGTGACCCAGTTCCAACGTCCTTCGGTAATTTGTACCGTGAACGGGAACAAGAAAGGGCTGGGAGTAATTTGACAACTTCTATTCCAAATTTTATTGTGTCCTAATACAATGGTGTTTTTGAACTACCATATCTGCCGCGTTGTATTATTTTTACTGTTATTATGTTCTTCAGTACTCGCCGACGTTTATGACCTTGGCTTGAGTTTCAGAAGTTTAAAGTATCGAGTTTTTTATTTGAATATACATTAAAATTAAAATGTCGGCATCGAAAAGGCAGAATTAGCGGTGACGGAGATACGTCTGATCGAATTGGAACTTGTTAACTGTGCTAATAGATGGACATGGACAGTGACCGTCACATTCGAATAGTAAGGATACATTAAAATTCGATTAAATAATGATTAAAACCAAACGAAAAGGTGTTAATGAGCCTCTATTTAACTACTGTCCAAATGTTACGAGTGTTTCACAACCGGCGCACACTACACTGACAAACATATCGAGCCCTCTGATAACGCTTTTTAATTCAGTTCAATGTCAAATTGTACGCAGAACTATGAAGAAATTCCATCGGACGATAAAGAAGTTGAGACATTTTTATTCGGATGGATAATTCTAAGTGCAATGGTGCCGAATATATTTGTATTTCTGAGAAAATGTTTATGTCGACTTTACAAGGAGTAAATGTCGATTGCGAAATAGCATCGAGCAGCTCGGCTCTCGCATTTGGGATTTTAGAAATGTTTGCGTTTCTACGTTGTAAACCTAGTTTCTCGGAACGTTAAATACGTGCACAAAGCCTGCGAACAAACGATGCGTTTTACTAATTATGACTCCATTGAAAATTTAGATTTTCGCAAACGTGCGCAACTAGTTTTTGCAAGTTTAAACGCTTCGCTATCATTAGGAGCATTTATGTTGCCTTATTTTCCGTACTTCCTACGTTATTATTCAAGACAATTATAGATGGTAATATTAATTAGATTCAAGATTTTTCCTATTGCTATGCAACGCTAGTATAATGGTCATGATAAGTTCATAGTAGCAGCGACATATTTCCAGGAAATAGGAGTTACAATCGAATCATAGCGTGACCTAATTACAACGGTTACATTTGTGGTTATATTACAATTATTTGTAACGAATAGATTATTACGAACAAACAGAGGTTCTCGCCCGTGTCCGTAATTAGTTTATGCAAACTGCAGCGGGAAAAAGATCTAGTTTGTGACCACGTGTAGACGATAAACGAGTGGATTGTTCCACACGGAAGCTACACTGATATTGCGTAAAACAAATATTATCAAATCTAATTAATTTGGTGTTTGACAATGCGAAACTAATTATTTGATTGTGTGGGTTACTGGTAGGTTTAGTAGAACAACTGTATCTATGCGGTTATAAGTATCGATACCTACTTAAAATGTGATAAGCATCGAAGTAATTTATAATATCACTTAGCTACAAGATGATAGCGAAAACATGAATGGTGAATGGGAATTTTGGATACAGAATTTCAGAAATCTGTTTATTAGAATTGGTCTTGTTAGTATATTTTCTTATAGGATATTTGATTGTGTTTCTACAGATCCTATAAAGAAATGTAGGGCAGATAGGAACTGCGGTTAAATTTATCAAATATTTAAAGGTTATACAAATCAAAAATCTTATCAATTTGAACGGTGGGTCTTATCGGTACCCATCGTGTTAATCAGACAATACTGAACGAAGGCCGATCCAAAGACATGTTTTAAAATACTACATCCACAGTTAATTCAAGTCATTTCATAACCGCATTTGAATATCAAGGTTTGTTATTTATTAAAATATTTATAAGAACCAATCTTTGAGGTTTATTTCGAATTATAATTGAATGTACCTATATCATCAATATAGAAAAGTTCAAGGAGTCATTAACATATCTGGTGGTCGAAATGAACTAAGAGATTATGGATAAAACAGAGTAGCACATAATGATGATTTGAATGAACAGATAGATAGTCTTATAAGCAATGACCAGAATGTCAAATAGATAGTCGAAATTTTCTTAACAAGATCTACTTAACTTAATAATCTAATTGGAACGCGTCAATTTCCCATCACCGTATATTCCAATTGGCCTGTAAATTTCCATCTAAGTTTAGAACAAGACAATTTAACAAATATGCAGTTTATTTTCGTACAAGTGCGGAACACTAAAAATACGCGTGATATTCGTTAAGTCAAATAGAAAAACGGCATTGGGCGATCATTCGTGGCTCGCCCTTTAATTGTTAACTCGTGCCAACTGCCAGCACTTCTGCTTCATTGACACAGTTCTCTCTACAAACATCGATATCAATTCACATTGCGTAATTTTCATCAACGCGCTTCTGATCATCAATTTTGTATAAATGTCAATAACAGGTATCGTAATAAAGTATGACATTTTAGTTGCCCTTAACCCGAAATAGGCAATTTGTGGAATTTCATTGAGTGGTTCTCCGCTTCTTATTGTTTTATTAATTTCGATTGCGGATCAAAATATTGTTTATGTATCGTTTGAAGGTTAAACATTTTATTTTAATTGCGCATTTCGTTTTTGATATTCGTCATTGTATTTCCCCATTGACGGTGCTTTAGGTTTTTACTTTCAAAAACAGAAATCGTGATGTAGTTAAGATTATTTTCCTTTTTCTCGCAGCTGTCAAACTTTTGTTCTTAGTTGTTTCATCGTGAGTTTCAATGATGTTTATAAAACATTAAAAATCTTGTAGTAATCATTGACAGACATAGATGATATTCAAAACAACATTTGTAAATATTCCACGCACAGAGGCTCTCCTATCTACGTCTATAGGTACCTTCTCCTTTGTAGTTCATGTAATAAAAGTATTTGAAACAATACACTTGTAGATACCTCACGTATTCAGAACTGTAGCATATTCTTTTGTTTTATTTACAAAACTATCTGACGCTCCCGATGTTAGGTAGTTTTTATTGCTTCCTTGTTTCAAATATAAAGTTTTGTTAGCAACTTTATATTTTTAGTGTGTTTTATTTTTATGATTTGTTACTATTTACCGTGATATATTTGGACTTTATTATTGAAAACATTTCTATTTAGGTCACTCAAAATTTTGTTTCAGTTTTCTTTGTCGTTTTTCTGTTGCCGAAAATTAAAATTTCGGGAGCAATTAAAGCGTTGTTATTATCGAAAATATTTTATTGATCAAGGAAGTGATATAAATATTGTTCGATCACGCACTTATCTCAATCGTAACAATATTTGTCAATAGCACGAATTATCAACAAGATTGTTTGGAAGCCTTGGATAGGTAGTAATTAATAAAATGATAACTCATTACACGATTAACACGAAATTAATTCAGTTCAATGTTGTATTTTTTGTTTTGTTATGTTTGCGTAAGATTCTGACGAATAAAATAATAATAGACCTAATCGACTGGACAATATTGTTATTGATTATTTTTAAACTGTACACAAATAAGATGGCTATCAAAAAAATACGACATTTATTGAAACTCTTCAACTGCGCAATGATTTCTCAATAATCGATTCCCATGCCCGTAATGATATTCGGTAATTACGTGTCAAAGCAATGAGTCGACTTTTACTATTGCGAAACGAGTATTTATCAGTTCCCAAATCGATTTTATGCACGAGCAATCAAAAGTGAAATTCGCGGTTAAACAGGTAATTAATTGGCGCTCATTAACGTGCTCCGGTGAACGAAAACGATGAGACTTCCAAAACTTTGTTTGGAAATATATTTTTAACATCAAACTCTTAATGAAAAATATAAATATTTTTTACTTTTGTTGTTGAAGCTCCATTTACAATGTTTGTTTATTTAATAGTTTTCTGTATGCTAATGAATTGTGTAATATCTAATTTACGCTATGTTATGTGATGTAGGTACCGTGTTGATGATTTCCGATTTGTGTTTTTATATGTTCTACATGCAGTTATTGTAGTCTCAATATGTGAAATTGTGAATGGTCGCGTAATAATCTTTATGAAACTTGTGTGTGTCGAATGCGCGCGAAACCAACCGTGGAAAAGCGTCGCGGGCGCAGCATACGCTGAGCTCAGTCAGACGATTTCGCAAACCACCATCTAATGTGAACCTATTAACCTCTTCGCCGAGCGAGGCTCAGGCGAAGGCGAGAGGCGGATGAAGCGGCGAATAGTGCGTTCATTAGAGCCAAGGTTGTGCCGACCGTCCCACCGGACTACGAACATTGTGCCTACCTACCCGCCGCCCACACCTACATGCGCATCCCCACATACTAAAATTTAAGGTAAACAAACAAAACAACCTTACCTTGCCAACTGTAGTGCACTTCTATTAGCAATCTCATTGTAGAAATTAAAAAGAATGTTACTATCGAACATATTAACACTTTATCACAGCCATATTTTCACAAAAAAATAAATTTCATAAACAATAACAATCCGGAGCACCAGCGATCACAGGATATCACAACGCCGGAACCTAGACACGTCCGTGCGCGAGCGACGTCAAATCAAACTGGCCCGGTCAAAATGACGAAAGTGAAAACATCGCACGCACAGAAAAAAAGGTTGGCGCGGTACAGTCCTTGCAGGCCACCTCTCGCGCCGGCTCTAGTGACACACTAACTGCGAAGCGCGCGCATCGCCCGTCGCCTATATAATGAAGCGGTCGGAGCCTCAAACTTCAAACGTTAGCGGACGGCACAAAAAGAAGATGCCTCGCGAGACGCAACGGTAACTAGGAAAGATTGAACACAAAGAATAGCGACACGTGGGCGCGTGTGCGTTCACGTGCGAATGTCGGTGTGCGCGAGAGATAGGCGGCCGCAGGAAACTCCGTTCTCTTCCACTAGGAAAGACCTTGGATATGAATCGGCACGTTGCAATGTGTACCGCCATCGCCTACGCCGCTGTTACCTACTTGACGGTACCGACAGATTAAACGATGCTTCCATATAAGATGTTTATATTCTATCTAGAGATGAGTCCGAGTACTGAACAAACTGCAGGTCCAAAATAAATATTGGAGTACTTTTATAAGTTAATGAGCGTAGCAGATAGCTTTATTGTTATAACGAGCGGTGTCGCCTGGACAAACACTATAATTACTAGTGATGACGACGATGATGCAATGAAAGTTGATAATGCTATTAGCAATTTGACACGTAGTTAGCGTGGGTGGTCACCGAGAAATGAAAACTGTGGCGCAATTACAGTAGGTGAAGAAGTTTAAGATAATGCAGTTAAGTAGGTCGTTAGAGAGTTCGCAAATGGTTTTAATGAAACACATTTGTTTTGAGCAAATAAAGCTGTTACCGCGAGCAGTGAAAGATGTTTCATAAAATTTGAAAGAAAAGTTAAATGATATGAATATTTTAACCTATTGTATTGTTTGACTCATTAATCATGGTGTTTTGAAGAATAATGAGCCTAGCCTAGATTCGCATTCATAAATGTGAGGCAGTTTATTTAATTTATTTGTTTTAGTTTGGTACCAGTTCCAAAGTACTTATCAAAACTGATACAGAACATCTAGTGAAAGAACAATACTTATATAAAAACATTAAGTTAGGGGCTGACACATTTATCTTTTTTTGGGACTCTGAACTCTCCAGTAGCCAACGGAAAGAGAAGGAAAGAGATAAAAGATATGTCGAAGCTAGCTTACATACTATGAAAGAAAGAATCAAAAATAATCTTGTACTGAGATAGAAATGTTCTAAGACACACCCAGGGAACTAGCCGTAAGACTGTTACTTCGAAACGAACATTGTCCTTCCGCAGATACAGGTTTAGGCAATACGGATTTCCTCGCGACATTTACGTGCCAAATGTTCTACTTATGATAAATAAATATCACTAGAAACAAATGTCATATAACAAAAAAACGGTTTTTGTGATCGCACAGATTTTTAGAGTGGACATTAGCATATCGATGAATATGCAGATTTGTATATGGAACATCCGAACCAGATGGCTCGATGTAAACTTTATAACGTGCTAATGCGACTATAAACGCAACTGTTCCGTTCTCGTAACAGCTTTCCACTTTCATTTCCTTACTATCATTGTCTAAACAGATTGGATAACACAGTGAATTTCTTCAAAAGACACAAATTACGTAAACACAACATCAGCCTCTGTGAGAATTACTTTAATTGCTACTTGTTTCTGAGTCTCAATTTAATATTTTTGTTATTGAAACTTATTTTGTAACAAAGTAAGAGGCTCCCAACACCGACTCGTGTATAATCCTATTGTTTATCTCGATGTGAACACTTACTATATATTTATTGCCGTTGAATTAATTAAACACGGAAACATGATATCATGCAAAAGTGATATTTTATAAATGGATCTATTGATAAATAGTGAACTGTCGTTGTGCAGAACTATTCATTTATCATAGTATTTGTAACAGACCTTTTCATATGCGTTGCAAAACAATGGTCTGTTCACGGTTTTACGAAATATCTATGTTCTACTAAAACACAGTCATTAGTGTAAAATATCAACAATTGAACAGTTTCTTTGATAAACATGCGTTCCCGTTCATGTGTATTTTTTAATAACGTTTTGCAAATATTTACCAGTACCAGATATTACTTAAAACATATTATTATTATATTCAGCCTTAGAGGCTTGAATAGGTCAGAAATTAAACCGACAATTTGCACTTCAATGTGATTACAAAACTTAAAGAACTCTCACGCCGTATAAAGGCAGCACTTGTGATGCACGCTCTAAAGTTTATTATGACATTTCGTCATCGACCATCTTTATGATTCACCATAAAATACCTCGGAAACATGTTAAAACTTTTCTCACAAATTGTGATGATCTGTACCTGCGAGAATTGACTACATCAAAACTCTAGGTTTTCACTTTACTAAGCATTCTGATTTATTCTCATAATAAGCCGTTTTTCTTGAACGTCGACGTAAAGGAAAAGTGTTGACACTCATACGATTTTTCAACACATCCTCAAATTTCGATACACGCGAATAATTTCGTTAAATCGTCTTGTGAAATCGGGATGAAATCGTCCGCTCAGCCGACGCACTTTCGCGCCGCCATTTCTCCGGGTGAAAGTTTAACTATATTCATTGTACTTTTGTCACTGCCTAATCACGATGTTTATCATAAATCTTAATCCTGACATTTAAAGACCCGCCCACTAATGTTCGAGTTTGAAAATGAAAGCGTTTAAGCCGTTGCATGCGTGAATTGCATAACTAGTTTCTTATCACGATGTATTGATAGATTAACAGATATTTTAGAAAGGATTATCACATTCATACAGATGTATCGGCTCTATAATACGCAACTTATTCAATAAATAAATAGACAATTTGTTCTACAGCTTACTAGTTTGTAAAATATGTCACGTGAGAGTAATGTGTCCTCTTCATTCATCACAATACATGTTTCTGTTATGGCTTTTCTGTGTGTGCGATTCTTATTTTAAATAAATGTATTTTTAAATCGCAAGAATAGATACGTTGTATTGTATTCGAGGTATCGGCACAAAGAATTCGTATCGCTAGCATAGCAACCAAACTAATTGCGTGAAATGAATTTCGTCAATTACGAACGATTATATCATCTATATCGTGTCTTTTATTGTGTCGATTTGGCTCGGTTATTGTGATCGCAGCGGGCGTTCGCGTGAAAGTGTTTCGGTCACAGATCCTATGCATCCGCGTGCACCATTGGATCCGTCACGATCGGCCGTGCTTGCCATTTATTAATATTAAACGAAAATTCGTTATCCAACTGGCCTTGGACTGTGTTCCTTTCAGTTCTCCTTAATGATGACAGTTGCTCGCAACGTGCTGCTCGTAATGGCTTTAACAAAATGACTCAGTTGTGGTCACGGAGACTACAAGGTTTTCCACCGAAACATGTGGTCGGAGCACAATTTTCACATTTTCAACATCACCTAAGTTAATAAAAGTTTTGAAACGCTCGTTACTTCACAGAATCAAATTTCTAGCGGCGATAACTTTCGAAAGAAAATTCGACATGCCGGAGGTTTTGTAATAGTTATTGAAAGCGCGGCTCGTCGAGCGAGGCTCGGCGCAGACGTCGAAAGTGAGACCGAGAGGTTGCGCAGGCGCGTTACGAAGTTTTTATTGTCGGCCGCGCGCGAAATCACTTGAAAGTTGTATTGTCCTTGGATATTTCACTTCTTTATTTGTAGCGTTTCCGACACCCGAGCCGAAGTTCAGTCGGCGGTGACGCCAATTGTGCGCTTTGAGTGTGTTGGTTGACACTTGGTCCCCTTCACTGCGATCTCCGACGCTTAGAAGCGAACGCGCGGGATGGAACAGTGCGCGAACGCGACCTCTAATTACTGCTTTTCTCTGTAGCTGACACTTTCTAATTCACAGCGATAGCCTACTAAATACTACAACTAAGTACACATCGATGTCTCTTACCAGGGGACTATGTTAGAAGAGAATCCAGTATCGCCGGGGCAATCCAGGGTGTGTGTGTGTGCAGGAGCGCACGCGACGGCTTCCCGGCGCTTGCGCCACTTCCCCGCTTGCGACACGCTTCCTGCGGGAGAGTGCGAGGCCGCGCGCGAGTTCCGCGCGCAACTTGTTGCACAACGCTTATCGGCGACCCGGTTTCTACTTTCGCCACGGGAATCACTCAAACTGAATCGTGTGTGATGCACTGTGTGGTTGTATCACTGTAATCCGGGCACAGTCACAGGCGCGGGCGGAGAGTGTCGGGAGCGCGGTGTGCGGGTCGGCGCGACGGCGCTGCGGGCCGCGGGCGCCGGGCGAGTGGCGCGCGCGCTCCGCCAAGCCGCAGTCGGTTGCGCCACACTGGAAAGTAAAAGTGAGCGGCGCGGGGCGCGGCGGCACATTTCTCCCACTTTCGCTGCCGTGATTCATTCCTCGTGAGGCGTCAAGGTCGCTTCCCGCAACTCCCGCGCCACGCGGCCGCGACTCCTCCCGTCCCGTGCGGTCACGTCCCGCGTTCGCCACGCCGCCGCGCCGCCCGTGCTCGCACGCCCCTCGCCACGATACGCGACTCCCATGCAACAGGCGCACACACCACCAAAACATTACACCCAATAGAAAACGTATTCTGAAAAGTGACGTCACTTTCGTTAAAAATAAACTTTATCCTTTTCATTACAACGATAGCGAATGGAAATCGTATAATTTGAAACGTAAACACTTATCACATAAACATATTTTATCCGATTTTACCACGCAGTTTTCCATACAAACAAGTTATTATTCGGAAATGCGCAGTACGCTATCGTACCTACGGTTATTATACTCGTATAGTAAAAGCGTCCACTATTTAATACGAGGTATAAATATTCACTTTCTAAACCGAAAAGTTAATGAGTGACAGTGTGTCCCGTTGAAAACGAAGTGAAATTGGTTAATCAGTAAAATACACGTTTGTACAATGTACATACGTATATGTTGGAAAATAAGTAGGTAGCGCACTTTCGTTAGCAACTAAGTACATGTGCGCGTGTGAGAGAGAACGTATCATATTTTGTTTGCATTTCTGTTTAGTAGTCGCTGCAGGTGATTTAGTTTCGGTGTTTTGGAGAGAGTATTCAAATCCGAAACTAAATCTTCTAATAAGACGGTTGTTAATAAGTCAATACAAAATTACTCTATCTTAGCAACATTTCTGGCAAATCTAGCAACTATTTCGAGAAAAACAAAGACTTTTCATATTAAATACTAGAGCAGCTAGAGAGACTAGTAGAAGTAGTACTATTAGACTAGATATCTCTACAGTGTATATCTGAAAGAAAAATTAAACTAGAATCAATAAAGTTCACATTTTTCACAAAAATCTTTGATCAGAAATGAGAGTCACTTCAAAAAGCGAAAAAATACACATATTTTCTATAGAAACAGTCGGAATAGATAAAACAGTGTCTTATTGCACCGCCACGTGCAAAGAAAGTAGTGAGTTAAATATGATAGTATTGCATAACACTGGCAGGTTGTAGTCACTTGTCTATCGCATTGTAACCTGATTCCCTCAGTGATTCGAACCACGATAAGCGTTGCGTTTTCTTCGGCAAGGCGTGGAAATAGTTTATCGCGATTATCTTTGCAAAATATGGTTTGGATTTCACTTTTGATACGGTGATTAGTGTTGATATGAATCGATGTAAATAAAGTGAATGTTTTTATCAGTAGTTCAGTTTTTGGTGTTGTTTGATTTGATTTAGGGACTGTAATTAGCTCGGCATAATTATACTTATACAGATTAAGTGATTTTCAAAACGTTTTAGATTACAGTAGTTTTAAAACTTTGCAACGTGTAATAATTTGTTGAATACGTCATACATTATCAAAGTGACTGAAAATTTTCTCTTTATACAGATCAATTCAAAACCAATGTTCCAAATATTGGGTGATATATCGTGACACTTGCCAACAACTCGATAGTATCGAGGATGTATCGTTCAAAAGTCAAATTTCCTAAACTAAGAAACTGTAAAACATACTCTCACTCAGCATTAATAATTCGCGATTATTGAATAGCTAACTGAATTTTATATATATTTTTGCTGTAGTACTATTTATTAGATTAGTGTTGTAAGCCCACGTGAACATAAAACTAAGTGATTGTCTGGTCAAGTTTACGATGTTATTTATTGTAGTACGTTGTCTAGACTCGTACGTTGTAGTAAACATTAGGTAACTTGCACTAAAGCTGAGAAAATATCAACATTTTGAAGGTAAAGTAAAATATTTTAACATGTTTTCGACAGTTTGTTTCTATGTGTGTACAGCAGTTTTTTGTAACCAGTTGCGAGAACAGTTACTGCTTTAAAAATGTCAGAATAAAGTCACTATTGTAGAGTTGGAAAAACATTTTTTGTCTCTTTAAAAGAGAGTAGATAAAGTAGAGTTTCTAAGAGCTCTACAATGGCAGAATAAAATTATAATTTTCACCCAAATAGTCTCGTTATTTACTCAACCCGAAGCAATACTTTATAACATTTCCACATTTCGTCCAATCTCGTCAAGGTTTTCCCGGAATACCCACATAAAACACTGAAACTAAAAATAGCAACAAAAAAATTGCAGCCATCCGTCCATTGAACATTTAAAAAGAGGTTGTACTGTCATGACTAAGGCTTGGCGTGAGAAAATTAACACAAACTACCTACATCGTGCTTCCGGCCTGTGAGGCCTCCAAACGTGGCTTGAACCGCACTCAGAGATCCGTGTTATATACTTAAATACATTGTTATAGATCTTATTCTTTGGGAAATTTGGTTTTTCATGATTAAGTAGGTGTCTGTGAAGGTTGTATAGTGATTGTTTTTCTTATGTCTGTCTCCTGTTTCAGGCTGTTTTTATGCGCTTGACCATGTGATGTAGCACTTTTCTGAAGGTTGATTAGTAGTTGTTTTTAATTTTCTTATTTCTGCTTTTGTTTTAGGCACGCTTTGTAATTGTATTTTTTGTAAAAGGAGTTTATTGTGAGATTATTCTTGTTTCATAATTAACTAAAATTTTAATACTCAAATCGTTTCATAATGTACATAAGAGTCAAGTGAAATAGATATTTGTATTTATCTAGGAAATAAGTTTAAAGGGCTCTACATACATATTACTCTACTAATGTGTCAATATCAATTTGACGATTTTCAATACAAAATTCAAACACAATTGTTTTATGTATTGTTTGTGAATAAATAAATGAAACAATAAATCCAAAAACAGTTTTCTCTTAGTAAATGATGATACAGCAGTAGAAATCACTTTGTCAAACATACTTCAATTGTCAATAGCGGACCATGATATCCAATTTAACGGTTTTATACCGAATACTATTTGAATACGTTTTTCCATTGAAATGGACGGGAATTGAAAGAAAGGCCGTTACTTTCTCTTTGGTGCAAGGTTTGTATTGGAGACTTGCAATTCGAGATTACAAGCTTATTCAAATTGTCGTTTTATGTAGAAAGGTCGCTTTATTATTTTGCCAGTTTCTACAAGTTTGGTGATTCTCACCAGTCGGTACTAATGGGTATCGAGATTTTGACATTTAAAATGTACTGAACATTTCATTTCTATGGCAACCGCTAAAGGCACTGATCATGTTTTCATATAGAATTTCTCGATAGCTAGCCGATAGTTATACATTCTAGATAGTCTATAGTCGAAAGTGATAGAGAAAAGAGTTACAGTTGATCGTCACTATATGGTTCAGTGGCACTTTTACTCTCTGACCAATTGAACTATAACCTGAATGTCATAGTGTTACTATTTTATAGGGGTTTGTATTGATAAAGAACTTAAAAAAGTCTCTTAAAACAATGTAATTCATTGTATTTGACCTTAAACTGATATATTTTTTTGTAATTTGGGCTAAGACGGGAACCTTAAGACCGAATTATTTTCATTGACACCTCCTCTCGGATATGAAACTAAAAAACCTCCGCAGCTGGTACTGCAGACTGGTTATTAAATCAACCCATTATTAATAACTCAACGCTTAATTTGCTTATCTCTATCTACAAATGTAATACAAACTACAAAGTCAACTTCACATGACATTTGTCCCTACTATTACAAATATTTTCGCAACTATGCATTTAAGGAAAGTTCAAGCAACTCATGTCATATAGATCTGAGCCAATAAACTCCGTTCACTTTCTACGTGTCTCCTACTTAGTATAAACATTCATTTAGGATTTTAAGTCTGCTAGCTGATGATTTGTGGCAGACAGTTAGCTCGTCATTTTTCGTTGCAGAATCGCAAGGTAGTGTAACTTAGAAAATGTCTAAAAATGGAATTTTCTGAATGATTATGGATAAGGCGGGTCCTGTTAGGTCCGAGTAAGGTTAAATGTAGTACAACAATGTAATAATTGTAAGTAGCATTAATAGAAATAGATAAATAGGAACTAAGATATTCTGATCTAAAGATACGATTGAAATACTTTCTTGAATATATACAAACTAATTCAGACACACGATACAAAATAACGTGAAAAGCATACCATCCTACAAACAATCTGCCACAAATGTTTAGCATAATACAAACAGTACTTAATAAAAAACAGTTCGATTGTTCTCTACAATCGCTACAATATTTGGACGATCGCCAAACTATTCGTATTATTTTATTGTTCGACGCGATGATTGATCCTTCATTGTTTTAATGAATATTTGGTAACATAAAATGGGTCATGCAACTAACGGTTTTGTTAAACAGGACCTTGTATAAATAGAACGTCATTCATAAACATGATTATGTAGTAGTTTTAAATACGTTTCTACGCATACTTTTTTTAATACTATATGGTTTCCAGCGAGACTGTATTAGATAGGAACCTATATTTTTCGCCGTGTAAAAAAACTATGAGGCAAAAAAAAAAACGTTTTTTTTTTATAAATCTGTTTCAGACTTATCGAAGGTCGCAAAATCGTTCATTTACGAATTTAGGTATATTTTTTAGGTTTTTATTTTTAGGTTAGGTAGCACTTTTTCCCATTTATGTTTCGACTTTGTAACATTTGCACATTTTATCACACTCCAAGCTGCTAATTGAATATTAGATTTGAATACCATTCAATTACTAATTCTAAAAAGGGGTACTCAAGTTAATGCTGAAGGATTTAAGACAAACTATCGTAAGCCGTTTTGGTTTTATCGTCTGAAATCATACCAGTCTAAAAATAATCGAAAATATGTAGGATTTTCTCGATATTTTCCAGCAGTAATCTAATTTTAAATTTCAAAGAAATATGACTCATCCTTGTTGCTTTCAAGTATAATCTTCAGATCAGTAAGAGTTGTAAAGTTTACGTCAGGAAACTCTCAATCGTAATACGAAATTTGGAACTATGCCAGGTAAATGGCAATGGGTTTCCCCTTATATTATGTATGTGATATAACATTAGAAGTTGTAATCTGCGTAGTAATACTGTGTGTGACTAAAATATAGAGTTATTTACTTTTCCGGGATGCTGGAGACTGAGTTTCTATTAAATTGGGCCTGTATTTTGTTTTGCTTTAAGCAAATACAGTTGTAACTGGTTTCCTAAAGCATATTAATTGCTATTGTTTTACGACAGTCTTAATTAATTTTTGGGGCAACGTTAAGCAAAGTCCACTCTTTTCTTTATTCTGATATATGGACGCCCACTTGGTTGGGTCGGTCACAAATAGGGAAGAAAAGACTACAAATTAACAGTACATTTACATGAGATGTGAAATGAATGAATAGAATGTAAATTTATCACAATTTAAACAGCTCTCAACACTCGCTATGTGAATGGACTCTTAAACCTCATGAATATGCAAAAAACCAGAAGATATTTTTTACCGGAAAATAGTTGTTTCTTTATAGTGTTCTTATAAAGTGCAGATGCATCTCGCGGCAAAAGTATCATATTACAATCAACATTGTATCAATTGCGTGACCAATTTAAAAATAATATTATCAAATTAATGATCTGCAGATAAATTGGTCAACGATACATTTATCAATTACCGGTACCTATCACTAGGAGATGAAGTTTCGTGACATTTTGCGATGTTAACTATCTGGGTGTCAATATGACATTAGTGGTTGTTTTGACAGGACAAGTGTCAAACGTTAATAATACACGATAGCGGGTGGTGTAATTTAATTGACTTAATTTTAATTAACATAAAATAATTACTTCGCTTTAAAATATATGAAAACTGACTTCTTATTTCGTTGGTTTTATTATTTCGTATTTTATTTACACTGTTTAAAGATTTATTTACCCGTAAAGATATTAATTGAATAAATATTGATTAGCGGAATATGATTCCATGAATTTTTAGTTCTAACATTTCAAACATGTTATCTCTATGAACAATCATGATCATCATTATTACAGTTCCTGATTAGCGAATGTCATTTTGACCTAAAAAACTAAACGAATATTACGCAGCTGTTGTACTATTGACGATATCTAAACTATAACGAGAACAAACTGATACTATCATGTCACCTTTTGTCGTTCAACATTTAGATTTACTTGACAAAATTAGTTCATATCATTTAAGCTTCGGGCGGGAATTAATTTTTCATACATTTTTGATAGCGGCCCGATAACCAGACGCCAGAACTTCGTGCCTCTCAAAACCGATTAATATTTAATTAAATTTTAAAATTTCACATTGTCAGTTGTCTCGTTATTAAGATAAAGCTCGTTTGTATTCTCACTTAATTACACCTATTAATACAAAGTGGTAAAACAGAAGCTGATGGTATGTCTTTTTAATTTTTATTACAAAACGGCTGGTCCAGGTGGTGTGTTGACCAATATGTTAATGGGTATGCGAAAGTGGCTGCTTAATTGGGTTTTATTAATAATGGATAATTGGCAGAGTACCGAAGTGTGGAGTGCGAAACACGGATGATTTTACAACTTTATTTTTAGGTTTTAAAAATGTAATTCGGTATTTTTCTTTGATGTTATCATTCAATATGCATAAAACTCTTCCGTTGCTGAGTGACTGACTGATGGACAACGCACAGCGCACACTCCTGACAGTAGAAAGTTTAAATAAGGCATGAAGATTTCTTAGAAAATGTAGAGGAACTAAAGAGAGAATTTTTGGAAATTTCCCCCAGAAGGGAGTGAGATTAAACCTCTGCGAAGCCACGGGCGGACAGCTAGTCTCAAATAAAATTGACAAGTTTTGTGCGAAAGCTGAAACTCAGTGGGTTTTAACAGTATGTGTTTATTATTACACATGAGGATATGCACTAATGTCCGTCTCCTTGATCTCTTAACCCCTTAGAACATCCATGTGTGGAAATGGGGTCATCTATTTTAGTCAGGACCCTACATCTTGAGTCTCAAACAATAAATTACTAAGAGTTCTCTTTACCCTTGAAAACGTCAGCTATGAAATAGTTGAAGATTATTATTAATGAACACTTGAATGGTTTTAATAGTCTTAATTGATATATCTTTCACAAGAGAAACTGTCGTGTCGAAATTTTTCAAATGTCGTTTTGACATAAATAGGTCAGATTGACAAAGGGTTCATTGTGGAACATCCCTGTAATGTCATATTGACAAAGTAACGTTTGTAGAATGTCCTTGAAACCTTGATTTCAATTATATTGTATGAGACGATGTTCTAATAATCTTCATTCATCCATCCTTCCTTAGAGGCTTATGACGTCACCATGGTTTCTCAAAAGGAATACTACCAAAAATAGGTCAAACTAACGGTAGGGTCATTGTAAAACGTCCCTGAAATATTACAATGAGAAGGGTCTTATTGTGGACTGTCCGTGAAAACTTGAAAAAAACCTGATTGGGTCACCATGTTACATTGTTAAATTAACTGTATTTTGATACTAAAAGGATTAGTTGATTGTTATCACGGCTAACGTACTTTTCTTATGAGAAAAGATTAAATTAAATGTTGATTAAAATGTTTCTAACCCCTCCCTCAATTCAGGGATACACTGTGGGAAGATAGTGTTCTAAATGTTTTTTAAAGTTATTTTGACATTGTGAGGTCAAATTGACCAAGATACTAATGTGTTTCCTAGAATGTGACTTTGACATAGTGCCTATTATAGAAGGTCCTTGAAAACAAATCTCAAAACTAGTTTTTGTCGTTCATTTGGTAATAGATCATTATATTAGTTTCCGTTAGACAAAAATGAGGTAATGCTTAACTTAATAATATTTGCGTTCCGATTTGCGCCGAAAGAATGGGTAAATAGCAGATTGTTTACTTAATGAAAACCTGTTTTTGAGTTTTGCATAGAACCGTTTCTTCACAGACTTTGTTTAACCATATTTACATATCAGTTTATACTTTCATTGTCATTATTAAACAATGCAATTATTCGTCTGATAAATATGTTATGCAACAACGACACCTATCATAAAGATTTAAAGCCCAAAACTGCTTATACTTTGCAAAACAGTAAACTCCTGATGCTGAATACAATACTTTTTTTTAATACACGAACTGTAACCTCCAAAATTCAAATCGAACGTCTCTCAGAATTAAGACTGCCTCCGTGGCGCAGTGGCTAAGCTAAGATCAACACGCCGTTACCATTGCGACGGAAAGTCGTGGGTTCGATTCCCACACGAAACAATCATGAAAAATATATGTACGATCCACAAATAGTTGTTACGGGTCTGGTTGTACTTTGTGTCCGTTGATTGTATATTTGTAAAAGTCCCCAGCACACAAGATCAATTCTTAAAAAATCTCTTGCTTAAAAACAAAAAAAAAACCTTAAGTGACCAATAAATCAAAGCCTAAAATTAAAAATCGTATACAATCTTCGTCTATCAAAGAAACACTTGTATAATATTATAAAAGAAAACAAATAATAGTGCATAGTAAATGCTCATGCGGCTCCGGCGACATTGAAAGTAGGCATTATATTACGTAACCCTAGAATCGTCGGGTGTGTGGATTGAATGTCACTCGCACGTGGTCGTTGCTATGATGCACCGATGTGGTGATTACAACTGACGTGATATGTTATAGAACAGAATTTTCTTGGCAATAACGCCATAGTAGTTAGAACATAAAATGTTGTTTACGGTAAAAATATTGTATCTTTATCTTTTATCCCATGTTGCACATGGATTTCTTGTTTTCTGGTTACGACTCTTGCTAGTTGGTACTGCTATATTGGCCAGAACGTCAAGTTGAGTCCAGAGTTCTCGTGTTATCAAAAAAAAATGCATGTCCATGTTTTAAGGTCTGATGGGTATTTTTAGTCACAATTACTCGTATTTCATCCGATGCTGTAATTGTAAAAGCAAAAAAAAAACAATGAATTATCTTCAGAAGCAAAGTTTACTAAGGTCAAATTCTTACGCCACCGACGCATCAAAGGTCACTGTGTGGCTTACTTGTACTTAATTTAATTTAGCCCTTTAAAAAAATCCCAATCGACCATGTATTTTTCCTCGGACAACTACACTAGTTTCTAGATACACTAGATTCATCTAGTACAGTCATAGTACTTCAACACAAACATATCCTAGCTACGTATCTATTACTATCTCAATGACTACCATGTACCAGTCACATGTAACATAAAGATACATACGTTTGTTTATAACATAAAATCGGTGTTTCCTCGCATTTCTAAAATGGAGCAACAAGTTTAATTTGATAACCTCACGTAATAACGTTTATCGCGGAATTCGTTCTCTTTCTAATGCATGTGGCCTAAATTCGTTTAGCTGGTGCGGATAAGCTTACAGATATTATTGTGTTATTAATAGTTTATATGTGTGTTTGTAGAGGTGAGATGTGGAGTGATGGGGCTATCGTTGTCATTTGAAACTGGCATGATGATGATCATAGAAAGTATTTAATTTAAAAACGTAATTAGTGATTTTTACGTGAATCGAAGCCGTGACACTGCGCTACCTGGCTCAGCAGTTTATGTTCTAGTGATACAGGAGTCTCGGGTTTGATTTCGAATAATAAGATTTTTTAATGAGAAAAATTTATTGTAATGTCGCGTTAAAAGGGGATAAACATACATGGGGGAATGCCATACAGGGGAAATGAGAATTCCGGAATAAAAAAAATAAAATTATTTTTAAGGTATGACAATTACAGGTATATAGTCTTCTTGCATTTCAGTCACTACTAATAAGTAAGTATAATCAAAAGAAGAAACGAAATTCTTAGTGTAAGTAAAAATAACAAAATAAAAAGTCACCATCCAAAGTACAAACACAATTCGATAATAGAACGAAGCCACTCAAAAGATAACATAGCTAAAAGAAAACTGTGCCACAACCTTGATTTGTAAGATATTATGTTACAAAACTGATAACCCCGCCGGGGAATCGAACCGGCTATCATTCACATTCGGCTGTTACGCAAGCGGAAACCGTGTTATGTAGTCTGCTATAGTAAATGATAAAATATATAATTTTACTGTTTTGATTTCATTTTTATAATAATAATATTATGATTTTTGTTATTGCAATGGATTGCGACACTATTTTGATAAACACTGTCCTTTATTCATAATTATGGAGATGGTGCTGCTATCTGTTGATCGAAATTAGGAACTATTACCTATTAAAAATGTAATCGGGCGAAATCTTTTGAAGTTAATCAAATTCTCTTTTACTCAAATGTTAAAATCACGTAACGTTAATTCTAGTCATAAGATAATTTCTAAAATACCGTATTTTTACCGAGTTTAAAGAAAAATATTTTATTAATATATTATGAAAATTTATTAGTGGCTTGAATTTCCTTTAAACCGTATTGAGTCCGCATTATATCGCACGGTTTGGGGTCAACCTAGTGAGAAATTGTTCAAGCCGCCCGAAGGCGATGATTTTGACATGACCTAACGACTGTTATGTAAATGACAATCGCAGGGACCAAATACCACTATGCGATCACCCATCTATGGAATGACCGCACCATGCGTTGCTGTCCCATATATCGATTCCAAAATATAAGCCAGTTCGAAATAAACCCCGAAATAACAAGCAGTCGAATTATCTTAAATTCAATTACTACATTTTCATTTACATTCCTGAAGAACAAGTTGTTCTAATTAAAAACCTGAAAACCCGTGGTGAACAATAACAAGGTAATTCCGAAATTATCTGGGTATGTACAATACCCAATTATCTAATAAATACAACGTATATCGGCCGCATACGGAAGTATAAGTAGCTTACGAGTTTCCCTTTTGAAAAACCAAAAGTTCATTGCTGATTAGAAAATGATATTGTAAGTTTTTGAATATGTTGGCCTAATTGTTGAAGTCGAGAAATATATTGGTTAATTTATTTACTTAAAAAAGAAAGTATAATATTGAAAAATAGTTAAAAGTACTGAAAAATATGTGTTATTTCTAATACACGCTTTAAGTGATTCTCCGTACAGTAGTTACACAGCTATTGGTTGAATAGAGTCTAATAAAACGATTTTCTCTTGGGGACAGCGATTTTCCGTACAGGACTTACCTACGAGAGAAAAGCCCATAAAAATGATAACTGCGATGAAACTACGAACAAATTAACATTTATTAACACAAGAAAGTGTTCGTAAAACCGATCTTAAATAGAAAAATACCTTTAGTAAACCAATATTATGACATAAACACTCGCAGTACTGTGAATCTATTACAATTCTCCATGAACCTTGTGTTGGACGTTAATTTACTTTGTTGTAAATGATAGGTACTATTTCCTATTGCCACGTGATCTCGTCAATTAAGCGGTTTATGGTCGTGTGTGGCCTCCGCGCAGGCGGTAGCGGGACCAGACATATTGTTTCATAGTGTATTCTTCAATTCATGATGTTAAGATAATGTTATAAACTTTTGTATTTTACCAATAAGGTTGTATAAATATCTATTTATGAGATAAAAATCTATAGCGTAGTTGATGTTTTTAGAAAAACATTTGGGATTTTGTTTTAGATAAGAGAACTGTAAATTAAATATTAAGGAAATCTTTGAAATGATGTGGAAATGAAAGAAAAGCAGTGAACTCTGAAATGCGCATAAAAAATTTGTTGCTGTGTAGGTACTTTGTGTCTCTACACAGTGTATGTACACAGCAACAAATTTTCCTGTAAAACAACTAAAAACGTCAACATGTAAAAATAATTTATTTAACTGAAATTTCAATCATGTAAATCATATCTATTCACAAAAAGCGTGCCTTTTCGTGTTTTCAGTACGGAAATATGCCAAAATGCGCATTGAATGTTTAACTTTTTGTAGAAAAACCGCAAAAGTCAATCTCAAAAGCAAAATATCAATCGTAATAAAAACTCTCGCACGTGTTTTGTTCTACAATAAATCCATCGAACTTCGACTATTCAGTGATAAGTGATAAGGAGATGTTGTAATAGATTTATGTTTTGACGGTACTAGTTATCGTTTTGTCTAGGACGTCCTTAGCCCTCGGCCTCGGCAAGATAAAACTTATAATATTATGATTGTAGATCCGTTTTGACGAAAGCAATGACTTTGAGAGTTTTATTTAAAAGTAGTTATAGATTGCTGCTTTATCTTGTTTTGGAATTTAAAACCTGACTATATTTTTTGTCCAATGAATGATAAAAGGAGTGTGGGGCGTCCAGTAGCACACTGAGTAAACGATATTAAGAAATGCGATGCTCTGGATAAGATAATTACGGGAAAGGTGAATGTGATGAAGTGAAATCTGTACTCAGCTGTGCGTAGAAATGGACTACAAAAGCTGCTAAAGACCATAATTTTAATGAAACAGCCGGTCTTTCTCTTGGATGTAATCCACTGTCCTGCCAAATCTAAACAAATTCAGCGGTCTAGCAGTGAAAACAAAAATTTGCCTGAATAACTTGCATTTCGTTCGGAATTAATGTACGGAAATCATCAACAACATTTCAATAAAGTTCTCTAAAGGAGTATAAAAAAATAGCTTAGAGAATTTCCTCGCTCCTGCCATATTTTAAGTCACCACCTTATGCGTTAATGGGCAAATATAATGCATATTTTCCTTCATCGACACTTCACAATACATTTATATTTATACGAACAGCATAAGCAGTTGTTTTAGAATACCAATCGTATAAAATATCGCCTTGATAACATTCTGAACAATGTTGTTGCGAATTTTAAATTTGTCCCGAGTAAAAAATGTGAGGGATAAAAATAGAATTTTCTAGAGTCGAATATTATTTTAATTTGTAATGTTTTGGTTTACATGAGTATGTTTTATGCAGGTGAAAAATGGTGTGTCTGAAATGAAATGAAAATAGGAATTCTTACTTCGACAATGAAATTTGTAGAGTACTAACAAAATAAATGTAATAATTAGATACTTAATTAAATCATTCAGTGTTATTCTTGGTTAAATTATTGTCATATAGCCTGTGCTCAGACATGAGACAAATAATAGTAGGTGATGCTAGTTACGAAAGAATGTTCAAACATTTCTGTCTGTTAAAAAAATTTTTGTGTCAAATTTTTTGAATAAAAGATAATCAGACCCAACCCCCTTAATTCCTACAATTTTGAAATTGTTATATAAAAACTTTCATGTAAAACTTACACTTACATGAAATAAAAAAGCAAAAACTCTCTACAATACAAACGCGTAGGAATATCATTATTACAACAAAGTTCTAGCTTGTTTAGCATAACCATGGCCGCACTTATCTCTGCTTACAGGATACTGAATATCAAAATGCGAATAAAATGCACATAGTAGGAAAGTTCCACGATTTAAAAGTGTTGAGAGGAAGCCATTATCGGTTAGCATAATCCTGACTCACGTTGTAACTCGCAGAGACCACGTGACTGTGTAATAATACTGGATTTGCATGTGGTTTTGCCTGCATTGGCACTTTTTGGTGATAAAGCTCGTGCCATTTTCTGGGATGTTATCTTACTCACTGCCAAAATATACCTGAATCGCTTCACGTTACGGGAGGAAGGATAAATAAATACATATTTTCGTTTACGTATAATGATAATGTAAAATTAATTGAATACGTGAAATATTAGGTATATTGTCAACATATTTATTCAGAACACCATTGTAATATTTTGAAAATGCCATATTTTGAAAAGCCACCATGATTATTAAAAGATTAAGAATTCTTGTGTAAATAATTGGTTCCCATAATTTCTATTCGAAACACAAACTGCGACACAAACACAAAATTCGCCAACATCTTGCTATGATAAATGATAATATATTTCTAGTTTTATTTTCACGTTCAAGACATAGTATACATAGTATATGTATATAGCAGGACTAGTTTTTAAAGATTTCTTTTTTTTCTTACATTCCCCTGTGTTCGACCATCGGTTAGACTATGACCTAACTTTTCAAGCGAAGCAAAATCCCATATCTAACAGTACAGTCACAGTTTACTCTCAACACCGTATAATTATAAACGATATACTTCCTCACTATAATTGTAAGGATATTGCTATGGTAATTAAGTTATGGTGTACATGACCTTCATGTTATAGGTGATCGATGTAGTACATTATTCACCATCGATTCATTAAACATAATTCTAGTAGGCTCGGTTATAAAGCTTTGTTTTGTACAGTTTTTTGGTTTCATTCATAAATGTCGAGTTAAGTAATCTATAAATATAATATGTTACTAATCTTACTTCCTATTGATTTATAAATACGAATGTTTCTGAGGGTATGTGTGTTTGATAGTTTGTCAATCTCGAAAAAAATACTTAACAGATTGTAAACATAAGGTTTTCAATCTGTATTTACATATAGGATACTTTTAAACCCGGGGAATCTATAATTATAACATGATATAGGTATTTACCGTTGCCTTAGTCTTGGTTACCCTACCGAAGTTTTATCAAATGAGACAATTTTTTAAACCGCGGTTTAGGTGATACTGCTTGCCAATGAGAATTTGTTGCTTTATCTAGATTCTAATATACAAATTGGCGGTAACGTTCAATTTCAATCTGCAATTAAATTGTGCAAACCTATTGCGCAATACTGCAAGTCTATGGACAGCCTAACTTTGAATCTCCAAGACGAAAAATCCGAAAGTTTACTCACGCTAACTCAGCGTTCAGGGTCATATTATTATTTATACCTAGTGTTAGATGTTAGCAGGATATTCTCTATATTCAGTTAATTAGTGTTTTTGCGTGTTAATATCTGTTTTGTTTGTACGAAGCAGGAAGCGAGACGAGACACTATCACGAATTTCATTCTCACTTGTGATGTGCGCGCGGTGTGAATTGGCCACTGTGTATTTAACGTTTGATACACTATATGAAATTAACGTTTTTAAACTCTCGCAACTAGTACACATAATATTATAATGCAACGGGTCTTATTAAAATTTCAATCGCGTATAAGACCCGTTGCATTATAATATTATATGAAATTATATTTATGACCGGTTTTATTACTTCTTTTAAATAAGTTTTGGTTTTGGTTAGTATATCAGTTAGAATGTTGTCAGTTTATTCTACTTTTACTGCCATTTAAAGTATTGGATGTAACCGTCGCTTACCCAAAAGCTGTGAAACTGGTGGTTGTTTATATTAATAAGATTATGCATATGTGTTCAATTTTTCTTTTTTCCAATGAAACCTTTCATTGTTACTTAATTATCCGTTTGGTAACAAAATAATATTTATTAAAAATCCTACTCTCAGCCGAAATTTTGTAACGTTTATGTTAATTATAATTTTACCTAAACGATAAGAAGTTATGATAAACCAAATAAAAAAAAAAAATTTTTTTCTTTAGAAGTGTACCTACTCTAACATTCATAATAATTATATCCTCATAAACTTCCGCATTTATAATATCAATAGGAAATATGGTGAGTAGGATGGATTTTCACTATGAAAGTTTTTATTCAAATCAATAACAAAATAGGGAAGGAAAAGCATACGTACCGAAAAGATACCACCTAGATAACCATACAATTTTACGTACTAGCATTAACTCGATTCTATGAAATAATAGTCATGCAATACGAAAATTAAAAGTAACTAATAGGTACCAGTTTATTGCCTAAAAAAATATTTCAGTCAATTGGTGGCCGCCTCAATACCTCCTGTTGTGACGCATAAAAACCTCTACATTTTCTTTTCATGCAACTCGAAAGTTTAAACGTCGGTAAAAAAACCAATGGCCAATTCAATTCGCGCGCTATCCGCTTTGCAATTTCAAGGCCGACCCGCTGATCTCACCGACCATTTTTTATTCCATTATAACATGACTTATTTAAAAAGCACACACATTCTATGGGATCCGATACTTTGGTAGGAAAAGTAGTGACTTCCTAATTTGGTTGTGTTACATCTATCGGTCACACGCCACCCATTGTAACCAATTCAGCCATCTTAGAATATTTCATACATTTGTAACACTTTTTTATTGTTTTCGTTTTTTTCGCGATCCGTTTTTTGTTGGCGTCACATTCGGGCGCCTGTGGAGGACGATTCATGGTCGAGTTTGTGATTATACCATACACTTTAGACTTTGTATGACTGTGTTTGATGTGTATGGGTTTGTGGTTAGGCTGGTCTGGGTTTCACTGGAGTAGTGAGTCATTAACCACTTATCACCATGTGTAAAATATGACAAATTGTAAATTACACCTTTCTCTGAGTCATTGAGGGAGTACGGGTAATTTAATCATTCATTTAAAAACAAGGATAAAAACTGCTTGTGATCATGAATTCCCAGTTTTACAAGGAAGTACTTTTCATTTATACTATCTATACTAACATTAGAAATGTGAAAATTTCCTTGTTCTTTCAATCTAAACGATTTATCCAATGAGTTACCTACCTCTTAGCATGGTATTCTTTTGAAGAACCTAAGATATATTTCAGGAAAAGACATACTTTAACCAAAACATAGTAACGTAGGTGGCGTCACGCTTTATGTAATACCTATTCATTATTAAAAGGCGTGTCCACGGGAATAGGCCAGTTGAAAATAAACAATCACAATGTTTTGTATGTAATTTTGTTTATAATTTGCATTTTGCATAACCAAACCTTAGCCAAGCCCATTTACATTGACCAACATTTTAATAAATCTGTCAGGTAACATACAATTATTCATTAAAGGATTACGATGTCACGTTTTTAAATACTCAATTAATCATAGATTATAACAAACAAATAACGGAATAGATTTGACACTTAGCTGTATATCTATCACTAGAAAGATTTTGTTTTGATAACGATAGATACCTGTTTACTGATTGATTCACTCCTTCCGCGTTCATTGAGAATGATGATTGGAAATTTTCCATAAAAATATCTTCTAAATGAAGGACGCGATATTGCTACGAAGTGGGAAGAAAGACCCAAACGGAGATCGCGGGATGACTCCGACACATTATTAGATGGATGGCATCGCACGACGGACGGGAGAAAACTGAAAATCTGAAGGAGAGGACTTTCCCAGCAGTGGGACACGGTGATTTTTTAGCTAATACTACTATTTTGATAATTGATCTTTCTTGCAATGTCGTAGTGTTTGCAGATTCAAAAGATAACTCGCAAAGTATAGTGTTTTCACCTATCCCTTTGGGTAGAAATAGGCACTACTTAAACAGAAACTAGAGCATGTGCTCACCAAATAATGTCCCTCTACATGAAAATAACTGCACCTGCCAACATCGACATACACTTTCGATTTAGATATGGCGTAGTATAGTGTACTTCTATAGTCAAAAAGAGAAGAAAATTAAAGGCAACAAAATCGATACAGCATTTTCGAACCAATTGATAAACGAATAGATAAACAGACTTCACTACAAACGAAATTAAAAATAAAACAATATATTATCTAATCGAGCGCCGAAATCTTAGATATGAACTATCAACGTTATCAGTTTAAAAGTGAAACGGTACTACGTTACTTTCACAATACTTTATTATACTTATCTTATCAAATGATAACGTGTAGTAAACACGTAGTAAAAGATAAAACAACGAGAAACAGGTGTATTTGTTTACTTGAATTCTTTGACCGAATTTTGTTAAATCTCTTTTGCTTTTTTAGAATAGTACGCAAAACATAAACATGAAAATGAGAGATTTTTAAAAGAAAACTTTCTTTAATTATAAATTATCTATTGATAAAAACCTATAAGACAGAAAATTATTAGTTAGAACAGACAGACGTAACAAGGGAACTTTATTTTATAATACGTAGCGCTGCCAAATATTTACTTAAAATCTTTACCCTACTGTTGGGCAAAATCTGTCCCGTAGACTACCAAATTTCTATTTCACTTCTCTATCGCTTAATGCAATGTATATTGGTTTAGCCGTTAAGCGGTGAAAGCATAACAGACAGACAAATACATATTATTATACTTTCGGTTCCAAAATATTAGTAAGTGTAGTACGAATTATTACGTAACATAATAATATATTTTCTATATTATAAAGTCTATACTAAAAGTAGTATACTTATCTTTACATTTTTTGTCCGTATTTTCTATCAGTACTAACATACACTTCTAGACCACCGAGGCAGTTAGTCACAGTTGTATTTGGGAGTATATTTTTAGACGCAATTGTTTCCTTGTACTAACGAGACGGCGAGCTAACAATTTGTTTATCGATATGTACGACGCATATTTATTTAAGTGATGCTTGACTGACAGACGGGAAAAAAGCGCACTTTTTGTACTATAATTGTATTATGCGATATATTTTATCGTATAAACATTATACATGCGAAAGTTAATTATAATGTCGCTTTTGGTTGTTCTTTCACGCTAATAATACAGTTTATTTTTTATCAAAGACACACACGGATAGCTTATAACCTAGATTCAAACACGGAATACTATTTACTATTGAAAAAACTAGTTGTAAATACCTAATTGTAAATATTAATGGTATGGTAACTAAAATTTGTAGCAAGTAAGGTCTATGATTTTGACTGCAGTAGGCAGAGAAGATTGAGAATGATTAATGAGAATGAGAGGTAATAGAGAGGCTTGACAGTTTCCGAAACAACTTTTTATTTAAACTATTAATCGATACCTGCCTCTTAGTCTAGGCGGTAGTGTGTCCTTCTGCAGGTCTAGGGTTCGGAACCCAGGCAAAGTGATATAAAATTTGTATTTTCTAATAAAATGTTCTCAATAGTACTCGGAGTTTGGTAACGTGCCCGTTATATGACAAACATCTATTCTATTCGTCAATTTTTTTCAGTTCTGCCTATATTTTCGAGTAATTATATATATAGGTGTTAAATTATAAATCAACACAACAAATTGTAACCGACAATTTAGTGTTCCATGCGTAAAGTTTTATTAAAACGAAAACTACTATCTTGGAAATAATATCGCGTGATCTGAATTTACGGTTTTTGCGTGAGCTCTGACAAAAGGTGTAATGGAGATTTTCATCATTGTTTTTGCATTATAAATATCACTTTCACACTTTCGTGTTGCATGATTATTTAAGTAATCGCGAGAATTAACGCGATCATTGTATTATTCACTTTCGTTTGACGTTTTAACCGCAGTAGTGGACTCAATTATTTTTATAGAACATTCACCGGTAGTTTTTGACTATTATTTGTTTGAATATGTTTTTCTGTCTCAAACAATATAAAAAATTAGGGAATATTTTTGTTTGTTTTTCTTATACTTATATTAAATTGAAAAATGATCTAATTTGGCCCAATCGCACAAAATAGTAAGGCCTCACTAACTTTAACGGTTTTTTATTAAGTCTCCATTTCTGTATTAAGAAAAACAGTAAATGAATATTTTATATTATTTAACTAATAAATAGAATTATTTTTTTGTTACCCTGTCAACATTCATTTTATTTTCGAAAGAAAACTAATTTTAAACACTCGACACGAAAACAGTATCGAAGGCTTTTAATCGCGGTATAAACTGACTTGAAACCACGTACGGTGCAACCTAATCTAATCTAATTATATACATACATACAGTTTCAATTAAAACAGACCCTCATACAATCGTCCATTGTGATTTAACAATACACTCCATGAAAAACCCTAAATATATGGGTAAGTAAAATAACATAACTATTTATTTCTTATCGTTAGGATAACTCTATTGGCTGCTGAAAAACAGATATACTTCAGCCAATAGGATGTTTTTGTTTCAGTGTTATATATTGTAGGCATTTCAGTTATCCAATGCCTGTACTCGTGATTCCCAATTAGAAGGAAGACTCCATATTTTTTTCCTGTCTAGGTAACGAAATGATTTTGGTTTTACCTAAATATTATTTGATGGGTAATCCATGTGTATGTATTTTAGAAACAACGGGGTTCCGGGTACTATTTTTGGGAAAAATAAAATGAAAAGTAAGTTGGGAATATTAGGAAAAATCTTGGGGAATCCCCATTTCGTTATCTTCACTAACAAACATACAAACACACATCAAATCACGTCTATTTTTTATAGGGGTAGCCAGAGATCAAAGAACTCCCCTTGGCGCGATCCTTCCAAATTGCCCTTGCTTCATTCACATCCATATATCTTGTTCTACAGGATCGCCGGTTACGAGTACTACGCATCTGATCTTTGCGCAAGACATCACTTACACGATCTGTGTGTCTTTCTAGGTGTCAATTTACAAAAATAATATCTACTTAAAGAAGAGATGTGCGGTCGATTTATGAAGCATTAGAAAATAATAAGTCCGTCTATTTTACAACAGTTATCACTTCGTTTGCGGGCCACCTAATTCACTACAAAACTAATTTTATTTTAATGGACAAACGTCGTATTAGGTATTCCCAAATATAATTACCAGTAAAACCCTAACGAGGAAGTTTGTTTTACAAACAAGATTATGCGAATTAACCCAAAAACTGATAGATAAGTTTATTTATACATATATAACAAGAGGCCGACCAGGTTTCGGCAGGATTTTAACAATTTCCTCGCATAATGTGACAATAACTCCATCTTTTTCAATCTTCAAAATTGTACTGCGTGGACGGGTATTTTGTTTATTTAAATTTTCAGTGACGAAAGTTGTTAAAATCGGCAATTTAGAGAACTGTTTTCAGATAAAATTCTTTTGATGGTAAAACTGATTAACACCCGGATTTGTTCTTTATTTGTATAATTTTAATGATTTTTTGTCCACAATATTAAAAGCCAAACGTACGCTAGCCGACAGTACCAACTACAAAAAATCGCGCTCACGATGACCGCGTATGAGATTTCAAAAATGCATGATTTTTTTAAACAGAAGCAGTCACATAAACAACAATAAAAACCGCGGGTATTTAACACACCACATGTTTGGAACTAACCCTTCATGTGTCGGCCTAGTGTAAAATGGGTCATATTTGTTTACTAGTATTGTTATTACAGTACAATGTGTGCACGTGTGTATTGTACAAGTTTCTAGGGAAAGGGAACGGACTGACCTCACTCGGCCTCATTAGAAATGGGCTAGTTTTACTCCTGCACGTTTGAAGTTCATGGGAAGAATTTATAGCCAAATGGTTTAGTAGAAAGATATAAAATATCTGTGCCTCTTGTGAAAAAGGTATAAGGGTATAAGTCCGATTTGTAAAAAAATTGTTCAGAGTGCACTTTTGCAATATTTTTAGTGTAACCCCTTTTGCACATTGCTAACTTTCTCATTTTTTTAAAATAAACAATTTTTGTTTTCACCTATCGATAGAGCATTTTTTAACGTTTTGGTATGCTTAACTCATTTCCGACAAAATCGGACTTATACCCTTTTCCACTAGAGGCACAGATATATGCTCATTCCTGTCAACGATCACTTTTGTATCATTGCACTTTTTTACTGAGACAACGGATTTTAGACGAGATGAAAATTTTTGATTGTAATAAAATTACTGAGCGGTTATGGACAAAGGCGGACTGGGCTGCAAGTACTCTTTTGTTTCGCTGTTTTTATGTTAGCTACTATTTTAAACTGAGGGCTCATCAATGTTATGTCGGTATATTATTATTGGGAATTGAATGATTATCTTGTCGTCTACAATATTTTCTAAAAACAAAAGCAGTGTTAAATAATTTCTAGAATTACATTTGTTTGAAATGTAGAAGTCGCTTTTAAGGCATTGTGTGTTAATTTTTTCTCAAATAGAAATCTTCATTAGAGTCGGTGTGTTTTGAGGAAATAATTTAATATCTAGGCTACGATTACTTTTCAAGATGTATTGTATATAATATTGTTATGTAATTGTTCTGTCTCACGACACTTTCACTGAAATAAATAGTGCGATACGGACTTTCTAATAAAATGCTCGATGAATGTACACTGAAAGAATTAATTACTTGTATATTTTGTGACAAATTATATACAGTTATAATATTTTTGTAACCAATTTATGTTTTACTTAACGGTTACATAGTTCGATTTTGAATCGGCGTTCAATCTTGCAGAATTATAATATTCAAACTTGACATTAGTTTGAAACAAAACTCAATGGATTTAGGACTCCATGCTGCCCGGAATAAAACTACTGGTGGTCGCGATATCTTTTTCACGGATTTTTTACCGAGCTTAAGATAACCCTCATACCGTTACCATCGCGTCAGGAGATCGCGAGTTCAGTACGAAGGTTTTTTTCCACATTTAGTATTAATTCTTTAGTGATAAGTTAATATCTCAGTGACCTAACTATTCTATCCATAACTAAATTACGACGATTGCGTGTAAAATGATGCAACACATTGTTATTCTGCAGAAGCAATTAATGGCAGTTTGCCAAACCATTCCTTACTATATGCTACTATTTCCTCTGTAGTACTTACTACACACCGACTGCTTGGCGACGAAACTGTCTCATTTGCACATCGACAATACCGCCAAGAAAAAGTAACTGGCTATAAAAATGTGTTTAACAATCGAACGAAATTTAAAAATATTACAAAAAAAGTTTATAGTGTCGAACGAAATCTCAACATATTTTGATTTTTTTACTTATTTAGATGTATTTTTATCACTGGCCGTTATAAAATAAAAGAGTATGTTAAACACGTTCTATGATATATTATGATTTAACCTATAATGGTAGTGGAGTAATCAGTGATGAGAAGGCAACCGCGATGATAGATGCTATGATAGAATAAAAAAATATTTAGAGCTCCTTCATATGAATCTGAAAATTGTTGCAAAAGCTTACGAAATGGGCAGAGCTTATAAAATATTTTATTTAAATTTATTTGGATGAAATTGTATTCATCCCTTATTTTACCTAAAAAAAGCATAGAAATTGATTAAAAATGCTTGATCGCGTCTATTACACAACGCGAAAGTTTTAAAGTTGTAGGTATAAAAGTACATTCTGGTCAGAAGTTAAGTAGTTTGTAGTAATAATTAATAAATTGCGCACTGACAGATCACTTACGTTTAACGTGTCCCTACAACGAGAGGACAGGTACCGACAGCAAAACAATGTAAGCAAGAATCTTTATAAACCCTAACTTTCTTATTCAAAAACACACTATAAACCTATTTTAGTTAAAACACTACTTAAATATGTTTTCACTTTTTCATTTCACTAAGGAGTGAAAGAAACAAAACACTTTATAAGCCTTTAATAACTTCATATATTTTTATGAATAAGAGGGTATAGCTTAGAACTTTGGCATGTTTGACTGACAACTACATGAGAAAGAAGCATAGAATATTTCAAATGATCGCTTTCAGCAGTGGCATCTCTCTCTCTCTCTTTTTATTTATGGCCAGTATTGTTAGTGTTTTTAGGGTTCCATTTCCAAAGGATAAAACGGAACCCTATTACTAATACAATCCTAATACTAAGGCCTCTGCTGTCTGTCTGTCTCCAGACAGTATCTTATATACCGCGATAGCTAGAAAGCTGAAATTTTCACAAATCATGTATTTCCGTTCTAAAAAAAGTAAAAAAAAATGCTTTTGCAGCATTTTTTTTTACTTTTTTTAGAACAACAATTGTAATAATTTACGGAAAATTACGTAATTAACATTTTTTCTCGTTTCCTGTTATTTTTTATCAATTGGGGTTGGGTAAATAATTATGATAAAAATATCCCTTTTTAGCGACTGTTTTTTCCTGTAAATATGTACTTACATTGTAAAAATATCAGGAAAAGTTTGACATTGAAAAAAACCGCAATAATTAACTAATTCTGTGCTTGTTTGAAATTGCTATTTTTGGAATTTTATTGGCTAACAAGCGTTGCGGGACAATTCTTAGTGGTTTTCCCTTCTTAATAAACCTACGATTAAATTCCCTTTAGAAACCGCATATTATGTTATTTGCTCTCATGTTCACTAATTGAAATTAGAAATAAAGTATATATTGGAAATATTCGAACAAACAAGTGTTTCCTCCAAATTTAGTCGTAATAACTGCGAGAACTCATTAAATTAAATTGATAACTCTAAATGTGGTTAAGCAAAGGTGCTGTTAATTCTGTAGTAATTGTAACACGGACACAAACGGACAAAATTTAGAATTGTATTGTAAAAATAAATGAGGGAAATAACATACCGCAATAACAGGAAAAAATCCAAATAAATACCTATAAATATATATAATAATAGCTATTTCATTAGCAACAGTAGTAATGTACCTAAATGTGAAGATTTTGTTGAGGCAAACAGGAAATCCTTGTTTTAAAACCGTCCGAGATCAGTAGATTTATAATTGCTTTTCATGCAATTAATTTTAATTCTACCGCCTTCATTATCCGCCAATTAAGACATGTTTGTGAGCGAAGACCTTAGAAAATAATATACGGTTTTCACGAAAATAGTCGAAAGACTTCATGAGAATTTTTGAATAACGGCAGGTTTGTAACGACGATAGCCGAGGTTAGCCGAGCTTTGCCGATCGCTAGTTCGTGTGTTGTCCGTACCGTTACGCAGGAACAAGTGTGCAGTTTGTTTATAGTCAAACTGTTGAATATTTATTTTGTTATGTCGAGTTTGATCGCACACTGCGGTGGGAACCGGAGTAGATGTCGGATACAAACAATATTGTAAACAATATTGATTATATTATTGATACGGTGGAGCATTTCACACGTCATTTTGGCTTAACTTCCTAATACAAATGAGGGTTAGTGTGAGACCGCTGTGTCAGATGTAACAAAGATTGTTTAATAGCTTTGACTTCCTTTTGGTGTTTAGTTTATGTGACCTTCGAATGTATGAGATCTTGATACGAGGTAGTATCTCGGATGGTGGGAGGCTCGATAATTATTGTTGTAAATTGCTTTTGTTATAGTACCGTATTTCATATAAAAAGCCGGGAAAGTAAGATTGTAATTTAGATAGCTAAGTAATAAATACTAATGGAATCTATCTATTGAGACAGATCGTGTCCCGTTATCGCAAAAGGTATCCAATATTCCTAATAAATAAATTGTTTTCTAAAAGGGCATTGTATATAACTGTAACATAAAAAGAATGTGTGTTTGTGGAATCATTGCGTGCATTTGTTTGGATGTTTGTTACTCTTACACCGCAAAAACTACTTGTTACATTTTTCAATTTATGTTTAGCGTACATAACTTTTCTAATATAATAGTGAGGAATATGTTAGGTATGTCGAAGCCGCAATGTACAGCATAGTGGCTATCAAATTAACTTATATTACATCCAATACAGGATCTATGAGAAGAGATTAATGTGAAACAATAATGAATGCAATATACTAATTTGAAACCCATATTAAAATTCCAAGAATTCGTTGATTAGGTTTTGAAATATATGGAAGTGTTACAGGAAATTGCAGGCTCCATGATAAATATTCGCAGTCACGCTTCTCCCATTTGACTTTTGCAGGAAAATTTCAGGATTTCGAGCTATTACTGAAACAATGAGAGTAAATAATAAGTCATTATAAAGTTTGTGGTTTGCTTCGAAAATTAATTGGTTATTATTTAGAAATAAATTGTAATAAGGCTCTTATTTCGCTAGAAGGAAATTTTTGAAAATATATTCCTTACATGTTTGTCCGGTGACCATGAACAAATAATTACATTTAAACTGAAAGCTTTGCACACGACTTTTCCTATGTATAGTCATTAGTAAATAAGGTTAGGTATGAATTTATTTTACTTCTTGTTTAGGGTACGATTCCAAATTAACGACAGACTGCACGTCGCCGCCGATGACCACCATAATACCATTCTTGTTTATCATTCATTATATATTATTACTGGACAACTCGCACACGGTTATTTGATTCAAAACTCAGCAGAGCTTGTACTTTGGTAATTAATTGCCATGATGGACTCGCAAATAAAATAAAATAAGTCGATTAAATTTACCAAAATAAGATACCACAAAAAAATAGAATAAAATAAGGTAGAAACCAGTGTTGGGCAAAATTTAGTTTAATTGATGATTGATGATTAAGATTAAATTATTTATTCATGACTAATGAATAATGACTAAAAAAATTCAATCATGAGTCGTGATTGATGATTAATTAGTGTTAGTGTTAGTTATTCAATCATGACTAAAATTTTAATGACTAAAAATGATAGTTAAATAAAACTAAGCTTTTCAAGTCTACGTTCCATGACTGTTGATTTGTTAATCACAGGTTTTTAATTAAAGCTAGTTTTACAACAGAATCAGTTAATTTTTTTTTAAATTTACACAGGTACACATTTGCAAAAATATGTAAGTTCGGGCTAATTTAGTTTAAAAAAATTTAAATTGCTTTTTAAAACTACGCATTTTGAAAATCAAATTTTATAAATAATGGAATTATCTTCTTTCAGTCAACTTACGGTGGTGATCAGTTATAGTTTTATAGATGTGTTCAATTAAACTAAAATTATGTCACCTGAATTAATTTTTTTAGTTTAATCATCATACAAAAATACAATAAATTAGTCATCAGTCATTTAATCATTAAATGATTGATGACTAATTTATTTAATCATGATTATGATTATTATTTTTACTCATGATTAATTCAATCATGACTAAATAATTCATGACTAAATTAGTCATGACTAATCAATTGATTGAAAAAATTAGTTGATTGACCCAACACTGGTAGAAACCAAACAGCCTTGGAGAAAATCCATATTCTGTAATATCGCCCGCTGCATAAAAACATGAATATAGCTCATAAGAAAATCATCATGTTTACAATCTCAAGGTACTAACTAGTTCCCACATTATGTACTGTCGGTGTGACAAAAAAATGAACGATTTGGACAACATGTGCGCCGCACAAGGTTGCCACTGATAGACGTAGTGTTATGAAATCATCACTATTAAAAGAAATTACTTGTACACACAATAAAATTGCATTTTTAGACAATTTGGTTTGTGGTTTGGTGAATAATTAGTGTTAAATTTGTGGCTCTGGCTGAGCAGTATACCTTTTGAGCATATGAGACATACTTTCGAATTAGTCATTCGATTACTATAAAAAAAAATGGTAGTTTTGTAAAAGGAGCATTTTGGAGTCATTACTTTTTTCAGAACATTTTCTTCTGACGCAGTGCGTAGGAATTAGGATGTCTACGTGATGTCGAAGCGTGTTGAAAACTATAATGTTCTTTACCATTGTCCCACGCTAGGTGGGGTCGGCACAACATGTTTTCCTCTTCCACTCATCCCTTTCAGCCGTCAACTCTGTATTCACCCCTTTCTTGTTCATATCTTCTTTCACACAATCCATCCATCTCCTTTTTGGTCTTCCTCTACGTGTTGAAAACTAAAAAATAGAACCTCCACGATAAGATGAAGATAAAAACATTTATTTCTGTCAATGTTTACACTAATAGTGCAGGTTATGGAGAAAATGAAACCGAATAGAAAAAAGTAGATACATTGCAAAAGTTTAAAATGCCTTAGAGATGTAACTTGTAAGTTATACTAATGTTCAAGTCAGTTTCCTCATTTCACCGGTCCTAAAAAATATACTATTGATAACATGAGAATTTCAGGTCTAATAGTAAATATGACGTAAGCAAGTACAACAGATGGGCGTTTATTTATTTATTTTCGCTCGTTGCCATGCCCTATATTTGAACCAAAATAATCAATTTCTTAGAACACAAACGCGAGAGTTCGGCGATTCCGTCATATTTCACGTTCGGTTCTTAAGCATTTTATTTTTAAATGGTTTTTGAAGACATGCTACAGATTACTTAATAGTTTAGTCATCTTATTGGCCATGACTTTCTCGATAATTGACATACATTTAGAACAAAGCAAACAACATATCTTCCATTATATTATTTATGTCTACTAATTTTGAGTTCGAATTCTCGCAGACTAAAAACCTCGTTGAATTTCGGATTGACAAATTCCAGAATCAATAGAATAGCTTTCAAATTTTCGCGTCGCATGTCTATTGTAAAATGTAGCTTGGCGTTCTCTCGTGTCGGAGGCCAGGACACATTTTGGGTCGTTGTGCCAACGGGGTAAGTAAGTAAGTAAGCTAGACTAGAGATAAATTAGAAATATAATACCTATGTTTTTTAATTTGTCGTGCAAAGCCTATCGGCTGCTAAGCTTTATCTTTGAATAGAACTAGTCTATACTAGTCGAAGACATTTACACCCAGATTTGATCGATCGATTACACGGAGACCCGCAGAGGCATCCTTTCGAACAAAGCTGACCTTTTTAAACAAACCACTAGGTTGGCTCATGTTTAAACATCTTTACGACATGAAGTCTATCTTTCTATCTTTATCTATACTAATATTGTACGTAGATGTTAACTTGTTAAAAGTTAGTAAACACAAAAGCTACTGATGGACTATTCCCTAAAACTATCGAACTTTTTTGAAAAACTGATCAGCGCCTCGTAGTAACGTATTTTGTAAACTCAAATTGTCGATACAGGAGTGAAATGTGTGTATCGGGTACATCCGATACTATTTAACGGTAGTGTTATAGATTATCGAGAGGTTGACATTTAAAATGTACTGCAAAATTAATTTCTACGGCACCTGCTAGAGGCGCTTTCTACTACTTTTCATAGCTGATTGTCAATAGTTGCTAGTAGTAAGAAATCGGCAACCTGAGTAACGACTAGCTTCTTTATAATTTTGTTTTTAATATCCAAAACATAGATAAAGTCTACAAATATAGAAGAGTCATTCCATCGCTTTGGTTACCCGCAGAAAGCTTTATTCTAATTACAAGATCATACAATAAAACAATACATAAGACAAATTATAATAAGAGAGTTTATTTACAAATTATCCTTTATTTGAACAACCTTTGGTTTCCTCCTATACTGAGAATTGGAAAGCCCAGAGTACCGCTATTGTTCTCACATTAAAAACTTAATAATGATGTCATAGAGCTTTATCAGAAGTATTGTGGTCAATAACCTACGTTTTGAAAGGTCGTAAGGTCAAATGACAATAGGTAATACTGTATACTATAATACATATTATATTGGTTTTGCTCGCGTTGGCGCTTAGTAGCTCGATACCGACAACCGGCTTGTCATCGAGAAATGTTGTATGAAAATCTGATCAGCGCCTCCGATGGGCGTCGTAGGAACTATTTTGGCAGTACATTCTAAATGTCAAACTTTCGATACTTGACAGTACCGACTGTACAGAGTCCCGCTACTGAACGAAAAACTCAAAAATAACTGAATTTTTTAAGAGTTTTTTTTTATTTCTAGAGGTGACTCTTAGGTATTCTCGATAATTAAATAGGAGTTACTTAAACTTACCTCTACGAGAGAGTAAATTTTACCTTTTATGTTACCACTACCATAAAAGGGTAAATTTAATTACCGTTCCTCAAGAAATAGGTACATAAACTGATTAATTCTTGAGGTTGGCGACAGAGAAATTAATAATAAGTTTTGTATATAAATAAACAATTACACTATATATTATTTTCTTGTTTGTAAATAACAAAGTAAGCGCTTATATAATTTTATACATTAATTAGTCCGCTGTACTGGTAATTTGATAGCATTTAATTATTTCCTCAAAATACGACAAACAGAGTATTTTAGGCACAAATGTTTATTTTGTTTCAAGGTAAAATATAAAATAATAACGAGAGTTTAATAATGAGAATAATGTCTCTGAACTGACAGACACAGACTCCTTAATAACTCAGAGATAAGTTGTGGTTAGCACGATTTTATACATAAGGTCTATTTTCACAGTTTATACAATGTCTCAGTAGATGGATGTTCGGTGCTAGACATTTCGCCTTGAACTTCCCACTGAACTGAATTTGATGAAAAAAATTTTTTTTACAACAATCAAACAAAGAAAATGAAATTAGGTTACAGAGATATTTTATAACCTGGATCAGCACTTATTATACTTTTTTTTTCGGAATTTCTGCCCGTAAAAAAATATATATAAATCATGACCCAACTTCTAAAGGTTGTAAGCCCATAAAGAGTGTGCCATTATGAAACGGCTTATCGTATTTGAAAGCATTTTCTCAAGCTAAGATATCGGCACAATCTACGTGAAATGAAGTAAGGTTGGCCAACGTGACGAAATGTTTGCTTTCAACATCACAGTGGTGCCACCCGCTGGGCAAACGATTAGGGACTGTTTACATAGAGCTAGTCATAAATATAGAAAATATGGGAAATTTATATACACAGCCATTTTTGAATAATATTCTATGTAAATAGTTTGAGTTATCGCGATTTGTACATAGAATACTAAGTCATACAAGATTGTGACGTGATTGTGACCTTAATAATTCATAAAAGAAATATTACTTTAAATTACCAAATTATTTTCTTCACTTAAAAAAAGCCTTCGGTTTGAATTAGGGCAATAAGTATCGCAATTATTTGACTTTGATTATATAATTAGGTAGTAAAATATTTATAGGTAAGAGAAAGCGCATGATACTTCTAGCTTTAGCGTAAAGTTCAGAAAGACATGTCACAACATGTTCTTTGAGAAAGTTAACACTCATTTCTATTATTCCTAACCAACGACTTGACTACTGAGACATTGAAGGCCCTTCCCATATTTTAGGGTGATACTGGAAGCAAGAAACTATCGCCGGTCTGTTTCGTCTAAATGGCTATAACGCTGAAACGACTCTGTTATTTCTTCATGGAGATAGATAAAAACCCGGAACAAAACAAAATATTTTTTTCCACAAATTAACACAGAAATAGTACACAATTTCAGCTATGATACCTTTCATTATATGTATCTGAGGGTTCTGACGAAAGGGTAAACTTTACTTTTGTACCAATCAGTGAGTGCAAATGCATGAATAAGAATTTATATTTATCCATTGCACTCGTCATATACTGTAGGTTTTAACTATATGCAAAATGGTTCCCTACTTCACTACTTATATGCAGCATGTCATCGCTAAACACTGCTGTCGATGAGTCAATTAATCTATTAAAATACGAATTATATTATTACCATAATTGCTTTTAGCAGACGGATATGCAAGCGCATAAAATTGCTACTAGGAACTCGCATTTGTCATTCTTGAGATAAGGATCTGATCACCATTTACAAGGGTAAAATGCTGATCAAATTCTCGTCTTCCTGAGTCTACTTTTATGAAGTGTATGCTTGAGAGTTCGAAAAACAGTTCTTGAGGGGATGCCAACTTGGTCAGAATGACGGACTTAAGTCCAAAAACCTTATACCGTTAGAAGACTCTAGCCTAATTAAAGTTAGTTAAAAGAAAGAAAGTTAAAAGTAAAAGAGTTAGATACTCGAAACGAAAGAAATTAGATAGTTTTCAATATTGTATTCATATAATTTGTACAGTTGTTAATTTTCAAAGAAGTTCATCTGACCCAGAATAGGGCGCACTGAAACTCTTTCGGACGACACCTAAAATGGGAAGTCCGACTTGGCTTTTTAATGTGTCAATGTCAACATTATGATACGTTTGGCTAAGCGTTAGACAAAAACCTGATTTCCACTATGCATACACCAAAAATAGCGGTATTAATTCTAGAAGAATCAAAAGTGAATTGACAATTACTTGAATGCATGAAAGTATCATTCCGGAAAGTGTAAAATTCATAATTTAGTAGACATTGTTTTTGCAAAATTACGTCAGAATACAAGGAAGTTTTTGCATTAGTCATAAAATTAAGAAAAAAGGTTATAGCTGAACTTAAAACGTTTTGGAAAACTGCTCCACATTTAATTATTTTATCATTGGCTTGTTTATTTTCCGGTGAATGTTAATAGTAACAGTAAAAGTACATTTTCGAGGTCCACACGATCGAAAAGTCAACGAACTTGTTACAGTTAGTTAATTTTTATTTGCGAATTTTAAAGATCTTTACTGTTACTGGCTGGTTTTTTTATGATGACGTAATTTGGTTTGCAAATAGAACGATGCAAAAAAGAAAATCTCAGGTGATTAGCATTTTCACGATCCAGAAGGCACGTTATTTGCTCGATCATTATCATTTTATCATCGAAGGTTCTAGAACGTTGAAAATTAGGTTTACAGCAAAATTCTTTAATTCATTTTTCTAGCATTTTCAAGTTCAGGACCAGGTTTTGTATACTTTTTACTACTTGAAAGTCGCAATAGTATTAAATGCGCCCTGAGTATCGACTTTTGAATAGTCAGTTTTATAAGGGGGCAACATTTTAGATAGCTTTTAGGTATCATAAATAAAATGGCACAATCAACTTTGATTAGTTTAAAAGGAGAGTCTGAGACTTTACGATCAGCAGTCATTTTCACTACCGCTAAAACGAAAAAACATGTTTTTTCTTCTAAATTTTATCACTGCACACTATCAGCGATTTTATCTCGAGTACTACAAGCTAGATGACGAAATTTTCCAAGAACATGTATAAATAAGTACTATCATTTAATTTTAGTCATCCTAGTTCATTCATGAGTGAAATTTGTCGGCATTTGGTTTATCAAACAAACACATCATTGTGTGAGTCAGTGAAGAAAACATGCCCCATATCGTGAATAGGTACGTACAATGTACATTGAACATTGTTGTGAGTCACAATACAATTTTTGTTGTAATAAGTAGTCTGTTTTACAAAATAACGTACAAAATCACGCCTCTTATACTTGACGGTGAAGGCAGAGATGTATGAAACACATTAACAATTTTAGTCCCAAGTTATTGGGGGCGAACTTATTGGTATATTATCAAACTTTACTATTGAGACTAATATAATCTAATATAAATTAGAAAAGACCGGTGGCACTTTGTTCGACCTCGGAATCGAATCCCAGTCTAGTGTTCAGTACTCACTACCAGCTGGAAAAAAACGGGTTTAACAAAATTGTGCGTATTTATAAAATTGTATATGCATTGAGTAGTTGGTTATTTTCTCAGACAAGTCAAGTCGTTGGTTTTCACGAAAAAAAGGTTTCTGACGTCATCGCGAATTGTGTGGAGATCATAAAACGAAAAAATGTGTCCTTGAATACAATTACACCATTTGTGAAATGTATGTTTCACTTCCGTATAAGTCCACTATTGTTCACATTGTAGACATTGCTGCTTTTGCTTTATATTTAGAATATTTTACTTCTTTATTATATTTATAGGACTTATTTTACCAAGTCGATTCTATTATATTTGTCTTTTGCTCTATTTCTGTCTTGACGTCGTGATGAAACTTTTCCTATAAAGATTTTTAATGCATTCCTTAACTACAAAGTCACCAAACCGAACTAAAACGGCGTGGTAAACTCAAAACTTCTCCTTTTTTGGGAAGTAGATAGTGAGAGTAATGGGTTAGATATTCTCTCAAATTTAAATGTACAAGGATCATTGCGGTTTTCATTCCTTTAAAAGAAGCCTGTATGGATCATAACAAATAACATTCATAAGGCTTTGCTTACTTTCATCAAAACAACACGTGATTTAATGTGTGTAATTTATTTCTTAAACGGAATTTCCTTCTTATTCTACATTAGATCAACTCAGTGCTGATGATACTCAACAAGCCAGGAAGTCTTAAATTAGCTTCAAACAAGATAAAGGAAGGTTTGCCTTTTCCCTTGACTGATCATAACTAAATAATACTTCAACTTACCAAACTGAACACCGGGCTATTATTGAGTACGATAAAAAAAAACTGTATTTGGCAAATCTGGGATCTGAACTCGAGACCTCGCAACCAACAATCGCCTGTACTAATAAAATAATCTTATCCTCTTATTCATAAACACACTATAAACCTATTTTAGTTAAAAAACTACTATAATATGTGCAGTGATAGCCGAGTGGTATAAGTTGACATCTCCCACGCAAGTGGTTGCAGGTTCAAACCCGAGGCAACACACCAATGACTTTTCGAAGTTATGTGTGTATTAGAAATAATTATCACATGCTCCAACGGTGAAGGAAAACATCGTGAGGAAACATTTATTGAGGGCATGCAAAGTCCCCAACCCGCACTTGGCCAGCGTGGTGGACTCAAGCCCTACCCCCTCCCACATTACGGGAGGAGACCCTTGCCCAGCAGTGAGACATTAATGGGTTAAATTTATTAATATGTTTTCTCTTTTTCATTTCGCTAAGGAGTGAAAGAAACAAAACTCTTTATAAGCCTTTATTAACTTCATGTATTTTTATGAGTAAGATGATGGCGACAATATTAAAGAGTTACCCTCTTTAGTATTGTCCCCATCATCTATATTCTAGAACAAATTCAAGGTTTGTAACCAGACAGTTAGTTCTAAGAGTAGCCAGTTATTTGCTCCGATACTGAGACAACATCTGCGGATCATACCAATGAGGTTTCTTTGTATCACTGTTGCCGTTACGCACAAGTCACACATATATAACGGCAGTCACGATGCTGTTATTCCCAAGGAATGTTAAGTAGTGTAAATCTGTATATTTTATATCCATTGTTAAGACTCAAAGTTCTATAGATGATGAAAAATTTGATTCTTAATAATGAAAATGGTAACAAAAAGACGTGTTACATATTTTTCTCATTTGCCTAATTACATGTAAAGGTCCCTTGGAGTTTAAGACGCTTGCTGTTTTCAGCCATCATTCTAGGAATTTATCCAGATCACCGAATCATTTCCGTTTTTGGCCCGTCGCTGCTGGCCATCTTAAAGCATCATACAAAATCTTTTTATAAATTGGTTTCTGACATATTTTTTTGGGTTAAGAGCTTACTCTAAAACAGTGAAGTAGTACTGCTACCGGTCATGAAACACTTTTCACCCAATCAAAGCTTAAGAGCAAGATGACAGCGTATCCTGATTATATCACACCGTACATACCCAGAAACTTTAAGCACAAACCATTTAACCCCATTCACAAGACAGAGAGAGCACTACTTCTATCTCCGTTCCTCCCATAATTGCTACAAGTGAATACCACCAAACCGCAAAGACCTGTTATCACGATTACACAATCTGTCATATCCCGCACCTACACTTATTAAATTAATTAGTTTTCATTGTTATCTTGATGAGATAAATCTGTACCAGTCATCGTTGCCTTTATCTTTTAGTTGATTTTATTTCTATAAGCTCGTTGGGCAATGTTGATAGGCATCTGTTTGAAGACAAGTTGTACTGGTTCGAGTTTGATGGTGATGTGATGTGGAGAAATTGATGGGGAAGCTGATAATACAAGTTGACTTTGAGCAGGATCACTCTCATATCTATGTTTAAAGTCGTAGATATAGTAGTTTGTCTATCTGTCTATTATGCATTCGTGGCTAATTTGTGATAAAATAAGTATTTGAAGGAAATACTTAAAGATCCAAAACTAGGGAGTTAAATGTCGAAAAATATGTGTATGTAAAAAATATTTTGCAACGACTCATAAGCTTAGCGGAAGATTTCAGAAGCTTACTGTTAAGGAGTAAAAATCAGTAAGTGATAGGCGAACAATAAGTTTTCAAGCAATATAATTATTTTCGTATTATGAGAATAACAAGCAAAAATATCTGTTGTCTAACGTCTTTAAAGATCTATAATCGAAACGTTATCACTAAGATCAAGCACAACCACCTAATAAATCACTCTGTCGCTTTTACAGAATAGAATATTCTATTAATTGAATCCGATTAGTGGAAAACGGAGCAGTTCAGCATTTTTATCATTAGATGGACGTAGAATTGAATATTTTACATACATACATAATATCATGCCTGCGATTTCCAAAGGTGTAGGGAGAGGTGTACGAAATACGCCCTGTTTCGCCGTTAATGACGTAAGGCTCATGTAAAAAGGGATGACCTTTTGCAATTTACCGGACATTTTATCAAACTCCGGGGTACTCCTATTGACTATAATCTATACCTAAAAAAATACTTGTTCAACAAAAATAAGAAAAAGACCAAAACGTTTTCGTCCTGGGAATCGAACCCGGCACCTCGGGGATAAATTTCCGACAGCGAGCGCCACAGAGGCAGTCAGATTCAGAACAGAATATTTAAATGTAAAGTAGACTTGTTCCGTAATTACCGGTCGATACAAAAGATTACGATCTAAGACAATATAGATTGTTGACTTAATGTAAACTTATTATTAATTGTTGCAATGTAACCGGTAACTAGGGGCTCATTAGCAGGTTGTATTTGCAACAAATAAATCTATCTTGCTTCTGTCAGGGCGGGTCTTGTATACGAGCAACTGCGATGCAGAATGTTGCAATTGTCAGATAGAAAGGTATTGGAAATGATAGTGGTAGTAATAGTTCTTGTGAAATTAAAGTATCAGACGACTATACTAGTCCAAAAGATAGCAGAACAGTTGTATTTTTATAATTATTATGTGATTTTTGGGAGTACAGGAAATGTGTGACAAATATAACTTTTTCTAGTCAATTAAGAATATTTTTTGGCTTTACTTTACGGCTCTTGCTCTGGTTATGAGTTTCAGTAGAAGAAACCATTTTCCAAAGCTTCAAGGAAGAATACTTACGGTACGGTATTTTTCGTTAATGGTTTTTAATGAAGCTAAGGAGCTTCGCAAGGATAGCTTCAAGTTGCGTTCTCTGTACTTTGCCTACTCCTATGGGAAAAGACGTGATTTTATGGATATATTTTTCGTCTAATTACATCGATATCGTTTCTAACTTGGATACAATATAAAGCTGGAGAGGTTTTACAAAACTCGAGCAAGTGTAGGGCCGTATGTAAAGTGTCTCGCTGTCCTTTTAATTAACAATACTCGTCATATCATAAAAGGAAAGACTCCAGGAACAAACTTATTAATATTATTCATCAATAGACCGTTCTAGTACTTTACAAGACTATTGCATATTAATTAACGGTAAAGTGTTGTAATTAAGTCGACAGCAGCGTTGAAACATAATTGTGATTGATTGTCAGATATTTATTAGTTATTGATACTAGAAACATGATGTTGACAATATTGACAGCATTTGTAAAAAATAAAAAGAATTTAGTGCCTTCTTTAAAGACAGTTGGTAAAATATGATGCTGAAACGCTTCTGTAACTAATTGAGTACACGGAAAATATAAGTTTTTCATCAGAATTTATTGTTTAACAATGTGTAAGTAGTTCATTAAAGATTCTTTTCATTATGCTTACCGTCTAGATATCACAAAAATTGATCAGTTTTATAATTCACACTTTACTTTGACTGACTGCGCCGTGTAAAAGCAAGTAATGTATTTATCTGTCTTTCTGTTTATGTATGTTCCTCTGTGGCACTCTAGAAAACAAACCCATTAATACTCCACTGCTGGGCAAGGGTCTCCTCCCGTAATGAGAGAGGAGTGGGGCCTTGAAGCCACCACGCTGGCCGATTGCAGGTTGCAGACGTTCATGACTGTTCTAAAGAACTCTCAGGCATGCAAAGTTGCATTACGAAGTTTTCCTTTACCGTTGGAACTAGTAATAATTTTTCTAATACACACATAACTTGTATTCTTATCCCTGAATGTATTTCATGTAAAATCGCCCGTCTGCAAAGCCTACATTAAACCAGCTTAGTTGTAAGTGGAATAATTCGAACTATCTTTTATTGAGCAATCGGTGGGTTTGGGCCTTACGTAGGCGTCCGTTTTATGACCCAAGTACTTGGCTATTAAATTGAAAAAACCTTTCATAATTATACCAGTTAGTCTAAATTGGGTTGCGGTTGTACTAGTGATGTAATTATTATATGAGGAGATAATAGATTTGGGTTATTTTGGAAATATGTTTCGGAAATGTTTGATTCTGTGTCCTTAGTTCCTGACTGCTGTTAGTTGTTGTTTTGTTTGTTCTTCAAACTCAATCTTTCTTGTACTCTCACTATTGGGTGTCGCCTTTACATTTTATATTTTTCAATAATACCTTTTTCCATAAATCTGGACGTTCTTAATACTCTCTAATGTTCGGCTTTAGGAAGATTGCATTATACGTTACCTTCTAGAGCGAGTAAATAAAAAGAGTTATGTAAAATATTACAGATATAAGCGTCAAATATATTATCCAAGAGATACAACGGCAGCTGGTTATCAAAAAAAAAACTTCTGACACTCTATGCGATATTTACTCAGAACTGGTAAAACCTGGGAATATTTGTAAACAATGTTTTTTTACTACAATTTTATAGCTCATACAATCTCAGTTATTACAATTCCAATAGTTTTTATACTGATTAATATTCTTTTAATTCCTCGATCAATATTAGATAAATAATCTCGATTGATTCAATTAATTGATATTTATGCAAACATTGCACATAGCGTTATTGAAATAAGTTGAACTGGTATTGTGGATTTTATTGTCAACGGCAAAAAATGTTTATATTGTCGCGAAATGTAACAAATGCAACATTCTTCAGTATTATACACTACGTGTTACATAATTTTGATACATTAAAGACTATCAACTCGTCCCGAATTTATAAAGGTTTGGCAAATTTAATATGGAAAAGATTTCATTAAAGTTCAGATTTTCTGGATATTACTTCCTGCCTGATAATTCACAGTAACTCTCAATTTCTTTTTAATTTTTGTAATAACTTTTTTCTAAATAAGTAAAGATTTATCAAGTCAACTTCTGTATATGTAGAAATTTTTAACACATACTTTTATCTTGCCTGAAGGAGATACGTGGTCAAAATTTCATTCACTCTAGTTCACTCTACTAGTCGAAAACTTACAGATTATGTTAGTATGAGTTGTCGGTTTTTTGTGATAAGATAGTTTATATAAGAAGCAGTCACAAAGCATGTACTATGCTCTCTAATTTAAAGTCTACTTCCTATTGTTTAAATAAACTATACAAAACAATGAGTTCAGTATGTAACAATTAAATAAGACGTAATTGTTAATGCCCTTAAGCGACTCGTATCTAAGTAATGATTAGAATGACCTTTATTTCTTTTGTCAGAATTGGAACCAATAGGGCTGACAATTTGTACGAAAAGTATTTATTTGCGCTTTTTATTTTGCTTTTAAATGTAAAAAAAAAAATGTTAAGTACCTATTAACCCCCGGTTTCTGAGGTACATTTAGCGGTAGTTATATTCAATAGCGTTTGAACTAACAAACGAACTTTGACTAAAAAACGCAATTGACTAGATAAACTACCGCTATATGCACCTCAGAAACCGGGCATAAATAATGTAGATTAGTGACTGTGGTTAATACTGTTAATTTCTATCTCCTAAGCTGTGGGTTTGATAAGTGGCCAAGAGTATCTTGCCAGCTCTTACCTTCCGAAATAGCGGTAAAATTACTCTCTGTATCATTGACAATCATAAGTGTCAGTACTTGACCTATATGAATAAATTATTTGATTTTGATTTGGACAGGACAAAGGTTAATTAAACATTGTTATAGAAGGTGTAAAATTACGTTTTAAGTTTATTTTTCATTCATTTATCTTCTTTCTCAATTGGCAAATTGTTGTTCCATATTTTTTCCTGAATATTATCATAAAAAAGCTCGTTAATAAAATAATAGGCTTACTAGCCTTCCTTTTATTATAGTTTAATTTGAAACGAGGAAATAGGTAATAAATTTTGTCATCGAAATTTGTTCATGGGGAAATTTTATTCACAATTGATTGAATAGGTTAAAAGTTCGTTCGGTAGGACTTTCCTTGTTATTATTTGGACTACCTGTGAAAGAGGTATATTATTATGAGTAATATTAGTGTTACCAATATTCTTTAACCTTTGGAATAAGGAAAGTAAGTAATTATAGGGCAAAAGTGGCCGGGTAAATTCGCGTAACTAACTTATGACATACCAAACGGAATTTTGTAAAAGTATAAAATATAGTTACATACCTATTATAACTTTGCATATTTAAATAGTGATTTTGTATAGTAAAACAGTTCATACGAAATTACAGAATGATTAGAATCGTATTTAGTATCTTACTTATTGCGAGAGTATTGGTTTAATTAGAATAGGCCCTAGCTGTCAAGGCTGATTTATTATTTCTTATTTCATAGAAAATTCGGTGATTTGGAGGTGAAAGATGTTCAGAAATAAAGGCTGGTTTTACTTGGAATAAGCCATACATACACCTAACACGAGATAGGCCATCAATTGGCCAACAGGCGATTGATTTTACTGGCCGCATTAAATCGACAATTGACTCATTCACTTAATAAAAGCTTTCGATCTTTCGTTGGTTATGAAAAGAAACGTGGTGTCACTATCGACTACCGGCAACCGATTAGACAATCGATTCAGCGCCTCTAGCGGGCAGCGTAGAAATTATTTTGGCAGTACATTTTAAATGTCAAACTCTCGATACTCGAAACGACCGACTATACAGAGTAGTGCTATATACATGTGCCAGCCCTACAAATTGGTACATGTACTTAACTCTACAGAAAGTGTATATCAGTGTTTTTTGCTCAAAGAATTGAGTCACATCCTGAGTTGTAAGAGCTGGTGTCACCTTTACTAAATGTCGTGTTACAATAGACTGAGTAATGATCATACCTACTAACGTTTGGGTTACATTGTACCGGATTTATTTGCTTATCCGTTGAGATATTATCCGTAGAACTGCTTTGGATGAAGGAGAAATATAGCTTTGTATTGTTTTGTTTAGATCTTTGATATTGGTGTTGTAAGTTTGTAAAGTTGAATTTTATCTCTACATTTTTCGTTTTGTTCATGTTACTGGTGATCATAATATAGAACCGGAGAGCAATTTTCTGTTGTTGACTGAGTACCTAGTCACTGAAAACTTTTTCTTGGAAACTGAACAACACCTCTATCGCATTGTGAAGGACCTATTTGTTTCAACTTATAGGTCAAACTTTCTACTTGATGGTATCCAGTTTAGAAAAGCACGCTACGTAATATTTAATTTTATTCTTAAATGGTCTTACTAAGGAAAACAAACATCTATTCAGTACGAGGTGCGCTGTAGTTGCGATAAAGCGTATCTATGCATGTCTGCTTGTTCATCATACAGGTATTGTATATACATTTCATATTCATATCCGTGAATCACCAATAACCATCTGATCAATCATTTTCTGCATCTAAACGCACGATTACTTTAATAGTAGGTACAAATAAATTACCAATGATTGATCCTGTAATAGCTGGTTTTAGTTTTAATAAGTACTGTTTTGTATGCATCATGAATACCGAAACAAAATGCTTAAATATTGTCTTTTTACGTGAAATATCAAACACATAGGTTTATGAGAGATAAATCAAATACTTTGGTTTTATTTGAAAAAAAAAAATACCTTCATTTTTGGCAATAAGTTCGCCTCATATTACATGGGACGTATGGATGGAATATTTCATACACCTCTGTATTCTCTACCTCTCTACCTATGTATACTCCTTTGCGTATAACAGACGTATCGTTATGTATATGATATATGGCGAAGATTAGAAAAAAAGTTGTTTGTTAGAGATGACATAGTCACTGTTAAAATGAATGAAAAGGTACGATTGCATCTTTAACATGTCCATCATTATTCATTGACTAAATTTCTTCTGTGCTATATAAATCACATCAATTTAATACGAGTGTCCAAGTTTTCCACCAGACTTCACTATAAATAGCCCATTTACAGAGACGATAGTACATAAAGTGTCTTGTTTATACATTTCCTCTACGACATTAAGTGTGATTTTATGAACGTGTATGCAAATGTAGTCAATTACGATCTCATATTGTTGATTCACTTCAATTAATTCTCACGTTTTACTCAATCGTGAGAATAATTGTAGCAAATAGAGAAGATAAATAACAGATTGTAACCAAAGATTGTATCCAGATCTGTGAATGATTTCATAAATTAAATGGCAACATTTACGAAATCGTGTAGGATTTGATAGATTTATTACAACCTACCGACCAGAATGAGAAATGTTCATTAAAACGAAACTAATTCGCGGAACTTGATTACTAATTATTTTCACCAGTAACGAGACAACTGACAATATTGCTTCACACGCAATACGACCTTTATTTTATAAGAAAAGAAGGCATACTATTGCGTGATCCTATTTTTAGAACCCACGTTATTTTCACAAATGAGTCAACCTAGACTTTTGTAACACGCATTCAAAAAACAGTTTACTCTCATTCGCAAACAGGATTGAACAACTATGAAATATAACGAAAAGTTGCGTCAGGTAGAAAGGGTTTTTATCCTTGCGTAATTTTTTACAATTAACCAGTGATTTGCAATCAAAGTTTTAATTGCATCGCTTCCCTCTATTAATATCGATTTGTAATCGATTTTTAAACTGATCGATATTATGCGCATCGATCTCAGCAAATTATCGAAGAAGCAATTTGTTTCACGAATAATTCGGAAAAATTGATTTCGTAGGCCTTGTTCGTGTTCGAGAAAAATTGGTTTCCATTTCAATATTAATGAGATTAGTTGATGTGTACAGATTTGCTTACTTAATATGCAAATGAATTTGTCTCAGAGCGTCTAGTTTTCGAGTTATTTGTGCCAATAAAGGGCTGCAGTGATTAAAGGAAGTTACTAGTTTATCTTGAACTCTTCGAATAAGGATTTAGTATGAATCCAAATGTCAAAACTTAGGATTGAGATGTAAGCCGTGTTATTTACACGGGCATCGGTGGACTGTATTGTACTGTATATGGTTTATTTACTCTTTAAAGTAAAACACTAAAAACACACAAATCTTTTGTAAAACATTATACAGTTTGTTTCATAATCATGTACGATAAAAAAAATCTAATTTGATAATAAATAAGTACTGACAATAGATTTCAGAAAGTGAACAGTCAGTGTCACGGTTTTAGTAAAAGTTATAAATAAAGGTCGATCACAGCATAAAGAGAGTGGATATTTTTCTTTGGATTAATATGATAACCTTCTGTCATAATATTTGTAATTTAATACTTATAATTACATACTATTAATATCTTTATCGGTTTATGCAGATAAGCATAATATATTGGAAAGCATTATTTTCTTTAACCTGCCATCTCAATTAGAAAAACCAAGCTATGCCCTTTATACCCAAGTGCCAGCATTTTCGATAACATGTTTTTTTTAACACATAATACACACTATACACAATATAATCATAAGTTGTTGCATATTAACTAGTCTCGAATCGCATCTATAATAATTCGTGATTGCGTTCTTAAAACTACACTAAAGCTAGCATTGCAATCTAATGCATAACACTCATAAAAAAAAAACAAACAAAAAAGCTCCTATCGTTGCATTTTGCTGCATCATTACAGTTAGTAACTTAGTCTAAAGAACAAATTATATTTACTGAAAGGCATTAAACAATTAGTACCAAGATATGATGTAATAGATTATATACTACACTAGCTGACCCGCGCAACTTCGCTTGCGTCACATAAGAGAGAATGGGTCAAAATTTTCCCCGTTTTTGTAACATTTTTTAATGGTACTCTGCTCCTATTGGTCGTAGCGTGATGACATATAGCCTATAGGCTTCCTCAATAAATAGGCTGTCCAACAGTAAAATAATTCTTCATTTCGCACCAGTAGTTCCTGAGATTAGCGCGTTCAAACAAACAAACTCTACAATTTTATAATACTATAGTATATATATAATACTATAGTATAGATTAGTATAGATAACTAAAACTGCACCCGCCAGACCGTTTTAATATTAGTCAGAGCACAAAAAGCTTGATTTGGTAGTACGATTAAATTCTTTCGTGTTTTTTGTAAGTACTATTAGCTCGTAAATGGTGACCTCACCCTTCGAATCGACTGAGTTTTCACGCTCAATATCTATGTTGTAGACGAAGTATGAAAGCAGTATTTTGTACGATTTATGAATTGTTGTATCGTCGTTGCATTTTGGCGCCGTAAATTATACGAGTATGTTTGTAAGTTTTATAAGTTCAGCGTCTGGCGGTGACAGTTGTGATGTTTATTGGTGAATGGTTTAATTTGGATTACACTTACGTACTGCCGCCTGAAAGTGTATGTTAATTATTTATTCGTACCAACTCCCAGCTATTTTTTTCTATAAATCATTATGAACTAGGTAAATTGCTGATAATTTCCAGCGCTAGTAAATCTGGTCCTGTTTACTTTAAGAAATGTACTTTCACTACTTATTTCTTTTGTCCTTCAATATTTGCAATGAAGTCAACAAACACAAATGTAAGTAGCACACCAATTTCATCAGCTTAAAATAATTGATTAACACATTTCATGAGGGAATGCAACAAAGTCCCTGCACTTGGCCTAACCCCTTGCCCAGCAGAGGGACGGTCACGTGGTAAAAAAATATTTGGTTTCAGACGTTTGTTACAACGTCTGAAAATGCAGGAGAGTAGGCTGAGGTAATATGGCAAGGTCAAGAGGAGGCCTGCAGACTACGTAGGAAATAAAGCACTGCATCGTAACGGGGCGGCCCAAAACTAGATGGGAAACTGTAGTGCAGAAAGATATCAGCGAGTGTGAGGTTTCCGAAGACGATGTTCAGGACAGAGCGTAGTGGAAGAGAAAGACCAGGAAGGCTGACCCCACTACCATATGGGATTCATAGCATGGAAGAGAAAGACGTTTGTTACAACGTCAAAATTTGTATTTTAACTGTAACATGTATTATATCTTTACACTTAGAGATTAAACCGTGACTATATGCCATGTTTATCCGATATTTAAATATTACAATCGCTGTACGATTATTTCCTGCGATTTAATGATCTCTAACTATACATCACGCTTCCATTTACATTCGTATACATGTAATAAAGTATGTAGCTGTCGTGTTTTATTGTTAATTGCTTATTAAATCAATTGTTTTGATGGACATTAGTGAGGAAATGAGACGGCAAACTTATTTGATACGACAACAGATAGGTAGAGAGGGAAAGAGAGATAGACAGAGAAGTGTTTTTTTAAGTTCTTCACTCGAATTTGAGACCCGATATTAGTTAATGTGTTTAAGATAAATAAATAAGGTATTGTTTATCCAATTTTTAGGTTGGATTATCCGACATTTATCCATAACCTGTAAAAGTTATTCTTTGCATTTATTTATTTAGAATTGAACAACATTACAGCATCGATGACAGGCGGTCCTCTCAAGGAAATGTAAAACCGTTTGTAAAACAGACATCGTGAGACGTGTGTCTAAATAATTTTGCTACATTTTGTTTTTAAAAGATACCGGAAGACATAACACGAAGCTTTAATTGCTTATTTCATTATTTGTTTTATGAAAAACTTTAGACAACAATATACATTTGCTTAAAAATTAAATTAATTTCAAAATTTTAGCAAAAGTATTTATTCTTTTTTCATCGTTTAGATCGTAATCTTATCTTTTTATAAAACCACACCAATTATGAAAAATTTAAGGTCTTATTAAAATGAGTTCTGAATTTTGGATCCTAATTTGTTATTAATATATCCTAATGACAGTATAATGATACACCTTTTTTCCGTTCTAAAAGATTTGACATTGAGACTTTAACCGCGAATCTTACACGTATAATGTTTTGTCGGTGCTTAAATTTAAAATAAAGTTTTTAAATTATTTTAGTGGTAGCTTTTTCTTTATAGGCATATAAAGAAAAAGCTACCACTAAAATAATTTAAAAAAAAATTCTTTAAAGTTACAGTTTCGTAACCGACTGCGACGTATTTTTACGGAGACTTTCGTTCCATATACTTACGCAAAAAAATAAAATGTGAAAATCTTAAATTACTTTTAACTGGCCTCATAGAAAAATCTAATTACTGTATTATATTTTTCGGTTTTATTGTACCACTTTTGTTTTTTTTATATTTGATGTCTTTAGAAGCCTAGGTCAGAAGCAACTTATTTTAAAGTGGTTTGTTATAGTTTTGATACAATAACCATAAATTGTAGTTTATTTAGTCACATTCATTATATTAATTACTTACATTTCTAGGGCAAATACTCAACAAAACATTTGTTATAAAATATATCCAAGGATTTTGTTTAACATAAAATAAATAAAGTACACCATTAACTTCACATAGACTTGTTAGATTACCCTGAGAAAGACATTATATATTATCCGTAAATATGTACATATAATTGCACTTAAACATACATTACCGGCTAAAACAAAATATAGATGTAGTGGCTACAATCTTTGTATATAATTATATTCAATGGAAAACGCATTAACGTAATCATCGGGTATTTTAGTATTGTTGATCACACAACGAACTTTAATCTCCGGTGTACAAGTGACTAAGGTATTGAATCACATTTTAATCATTTGGAAAATGTACCTCCGGATTTGCCTGTATAGTGGACTACTTGGCTATAGTCTAGATTATTCTTAACAGTACCTCGGAATTCGCTAACGTGCTCGTTATAGGGCAATAGGTTTGCTCCCATAAGATAGGATTGACTATATTAATTGCGAAATGTAGGCGAATTTTATATCATACTCGAAAACTTTTGCATAATATGTCGTCATATCTTAAATTTCTACTTTAACATAAAGTGACTGCAACAATTTTCAGTGACGTGTAATTGTTATTTTAGTCTTCACGTAGTTCACTAGCAGTACCTATTGTAATTTGAATGTGTTTTAAAAAATATATATGTTACTGTAAAAGCCCGAACTATGGTAAATCCTAAGATTTTCCGGTAACACCTAAGATTTACCAACTCTCAATGGTAAAAGTCCGAACAAGCCGGTGTTTAAAAACTATGTTACGGTATACAATTTTTTTAAAACCACTCAGAATGAGGAGGATCCGGCGACATCTCGACATCATCAAGTGAATAGAGGTAAAAGTTTGAAATTAAAGAATTGTTCGGACTTTTACCATTGAGAGTTGGTAAATCTTAGGTTTTACCGGAAAATCTTAGAATTTACCACAGTTCGGGCTTTTACAGTAACGTACCTATATATAAATTAAAAAAGTAACACTTTCGGGTTTGTATTTTCTTTTAAGATTTCTCTTTCTCTCTCTCAATTACAGTTAGGTATTTCAATTGTGGTAACAAAGTTTTAATTACATCTGAGGTGAACTCCCTGTTTTCAGATAAACAGCCACCCAATTAGAGCTATTTACGCTACTAAGGCTTCCTCAACGATACGCAAATAACTACGTCACTATCAATGTATTAATTAATATAGGAATAATTCACATTCTGACTAATCCACGATAAACAATATTCCATTATTATTTTGTATTCCTATATCTTTAACTGGAAAACGGTTTGCGTAGAACACTTCTCGGTATTGTTAAATGATTTTCATTTGAGAATGGAAATAATTGTTTGTAATTAGTTTATTTTAAGATGTCGTGACGGTCAAGGGCTACGTGTACTTGGAATTTGCGGAATATTTCTTGGTCCTTGGTCGTTTGCTGGCCGCGAAGGATGATACGTGTTTTCTTTATGGTTTACTGTGCGTGATTTCGGTCACATTTTATGTGTTTAGGCATTACTCACCTTTTGGCTTACTTCAATTGTTGCAAATAGAATTATGACTGATCATATCTTACATAATGCTTTTGTTTATTGATTTGGATTTAAGTAACATCTGGTTTTGAGTAAAGAGCGCTACGTAGACTTATCTACTCGGTCTAAGATATATCGCTGAATCATTTTATAAAGCCAACTCCCGCACTAAGAATTGCTCTTGTGTCGCGGGGACTTTTAAAAACATACATACAACGGACACAAAGCACAACCAGACCCGAAACAATTATTTGTGGATCGCACAAATAATTGCTCCGTGTGGGAATCGAACCCACGACCTCCCGATGCAGTGGTATCGGCGTGGTGACGGAGCCAGTCAAGTCAATTCGTTTCGTTTTGAAAAGTTTAATTAATATTTTTTAACAAGTTTCATGTGCAAAACTTTGGATGTTTGTTATTCAATCACCCTAAAACTACTAAACCGATTTTGATGGAACTTGGCAGTGTTGTAGCTTATATATCAAAATAACACATAAGTTATAAAACAGCTCGCAAGCCAAGCGATCAGAGTCGCGGGGAAGAGCTAGTGATGTATAAAATCTATAGTTTATAAAGTAGCTGACAAATAAAACAATAATACAATTATTAGAATCACGCATAAACATTTCTTCTACACACAACAACAACATCATCACGACGGCAAAGGTGAAGGTTGTAAACTTCATGAAGTTACGTAACAAAGTTAATTTCCTTCGTGAGCATCAACATCAGTTCTACAACCAATCACTGGTAACCTTTGCTTGATTGTAATTGCGTTGAATCATGTGAAGGGTTTATTACTTCCCTTCGTTATAAAAAGGATGTGTGAATTTAATAGACAATAATATTAGTTTTACAACATCAAAATCAAATCATTTAGCTCAAATATTGACACTTTTGATACTCATTTTTTTTTAACCCATGACTGTCCCACTGCAGAGCAAGGGTCTCCTCCCAAAATAGGGAGAGGTAAGACTTTCAGTACACCACGCTGGCAAGTGCAGGTTGGGGACTTTGCATGCCCTCAATAAATGTATTAAACAAATTACTGAATCTACTACTACAACAACGTTGCGAGTATCTTTTAACATACATTTATCTAAACCTTCCACAGCAAAGGCTGTTCCAGTCGTCTTCTGAAGTTCTCTTTTCTATAGCTTAAAAAGAAGAAAAAATGTAAACTATTTTTAGGTTATTCAAGGTATATATATTAGCCTTTCTTCCAAGCTATGTTGGAGTCGGCTTCCAGTCTTACCGGATGCAGCTGAATACCAGTGTTTTACATGGAGCGACTGCCTATCTGACCTCCACAACCCAGTTACCTGGGATAACACGATAGCCTTCGGTAAGACTGGTTGTCAGACTTTCAAGCTTCTGACTGCTGTTAACGACTGTCAAAGATCTTCGAAAATGACAGCCGGGATCCACAATTTAACGTGCCTTCCGAAACACGTAGGAACTTGATATGTATTAGATGATCACCCATCCACAAATCAACCTCGGCAAGCATGGCTTAACCTCAGAGATCGATCCGCGCGGCTGTTGTTAAGTAAGCCACGAGGTTATTCAAGGTATATTTCCTAAAAAGCATTTTAGAAAAAACAAAAACAGACTATGTTTGAAGATACAATAAATTAAAATAAAGCTTCTATTAGTGCACAGTCAATTAATAAATTAAACAATACTCCTATGTTATTTCACGGTGCATTTATAATAGTAGTAAGTACATTCATGATCTTTGACCCTATGTAGAGTATATAGTATGCACGTGGCTTGCTCTAGGTACCATAGATTAATCATCAGTATGGAATTACTTGGATATAAAGAGTGATGACGGTACGGTAAGAATGCTAATGAATTTTGTACTGAATGTGATAGATTTGTTTGATGGAACACCTTTTATAGAAGAAGCCTTCCGTATTGCGTATTACTATTTTGTTTACTGCGTCTGTGGCGCGGTCGGTATTGTATCCCACTGCTAAGCGTGTGGTCTGGGTTTCGTTTCCTGGGTAGGGCAAAATACTTTTATAGTTATAGATTTTTGTAACTTATATTAGATTTTTTTCAATTGCTCTGTAATTTGTTTTAAACTGTTTCTGTATGGCGTATAAGCCTTGGTTAAAATTATTTTCATTGGTTATTTGGACAAATAAAATACATTAATTTCTGTCTACTGTTAGAAATATTGAAATAGTATAAGAAGTAAAATGTATATAATAAGAAGTAAAAATTAGATACCGACCTTCAAAAATATAACTCTCTGTTCAAAAAAGGTCATATAACATTACAATTAAACCAAGTAGCATTGAAAAAGACGTTGTTAATTAACTCTTTACAAATCTAGATGAATAAAACCGAACACCCGTTTAAAATGATAATCCGTTGAATAAAAACAAACAATAAAATCTAATAATATAAACTTAACAAGTAATAAATAATACAATTATATTTATGACTGTTCATTAATGGATACAATTATAGTAATTATAGGTCTTTGAATACGACGGCAGTACGTGGCTTTTACTAGTGCAGTAGATTCAATGCCGAAAGCGTAGAGTGCAAGGTAGTATGCAGCAAAGGACTTTAAAAATAATATTGGGATTTCTTTCTCGCGAAAATGTATTAGAAAGTGTATACTAATATAGTTAATAAGCCGAAATTCGGAAGGAGCCCTTAAAACAGGAACTGAACTGGTAAAAGTAGATCGACTAATAGTTAAATATTACCCGCTAGAGAGGTTTGGTCGCCTACTAGGTAACTCAAAGAGCAGCGTTTTAAATAAAGTGTGATAGTATGATTTTTCTTATATAAGCTAGAAACGTTATTCCGAAAATTGGTTTGTCTTGATTAAGTTGCCCAGATATTTAAGAAGTACATACTTTTACTATGAAAGCTGGGAGGATTGCTTTTGCTTCAAGCGTTATATCCTACATGGAGACAAGCGGGAGACTGCACTCCGTCGTTTGACTGCATCATAAATAAAGTTGTTTGCAATTATATTATTTTCCTGCATTTACGATATTTCTGTGTAGTGTACTTGAAACAGTACCTTAACAAACAATATAATACTTCCACGGACACAAGATGACTCCCACGCAAACGTGACAGTTCTGTACTGGTAGTTAATGATCTATTTTGAAAGTAAGCTACGGTTACGAATGGACCAAGTTACAACTCACAGCGAAATTTGACTTCGATAGTACGAAAATATTTGATGTGTTGGCATACATTTGAGTAAAATTAACTGGAAATATCTATAATACTTACGGATAATAATATGTTATAGGCGCTACGAAGACGTCACTAACAATTTGAAAGGACCAACATTTTTCAAACTTTACTTTTGTGTGATAAATGTCTATAAATAAATTAATTAGTTTTATAAACATTGCCGATGCTGGGAGACGAATGAAATCTGTCTTAAAATATTTTGAAAAACGTTAAGTCTTGATTTAGGTGCTTTTTTCATACGCATTCCGATAAAGACCACTGTTAACTACACAATAAAAAAATTCTTATTGAATGAACGATAATAAACATAAATCTGTATCTCTCATGAATTAAACCAATCCCACATCATGTTCTCGTTAGAAGGTTGGCAATGACGCACCGCTGACCGCATAACCAAGTCATCCCGATCAGGAAGAATGGATTAAAGCTGAAGTGTTTGTTCGCCTTTGTTATCTTTATACGGAAACTACTGTTTGAAAGAGAATTGGGTTGTTTGGATGATGAAGATCTTGTGGAAACGAGATAAGCTTGGGTTTTTAAAGGGTTTAAACTGTGGTAGATGTAGGCTATTTGATTGGATTAGTTTAGGAGAAATAATCTTGGATAATAATACAGGGATTAATAAAGAAGTTTTGCAACAGTTTTTGATTTTACTACTAGAAAAAATTTTACGTTATAATATATATTCCTATTTAGGTATAATACATATTCCTATTTAGGTACGAGGCTTTGAATCGGGATCGGGAAATACGGCGGCCATTTGAAAAATAAAACGCTTATTTTCTTAAAAAGATGATACAATTTTCTTTAAATTATTTGATTGTCATTTCAGACCTGAATATAATTTTTATCATTACAAGTTATAAATTTAATTATTTTTTATTAAAAAATAATATTTTTCTGCTATAATTATTTTATAGAAAGTATGTACAGTGTATTAATACTAAGCAATGTCATACACAATTTGTATGTATGCGTGTATGTTTGCATAAACAGTCAGTGCCATATACGGTCAGCGTTTTCAATAGACTGACATCTGACAAATGACAGCAGTGGACAGTAGTGAACGGTTACATATTAGAAGTACTGCGGTGGAACTAGTATTGAGTAGTGATATATTTTAAACCGAAGTCTGTCTGTTTGTCTGCTTGCTCGGGATAAACTCAAAAATCGCTGAACTGACTTGCACGAGGTATTTATCAATACGGAGCATTAAATAAGAAAGGGTTGACTGTCTGATATCAGAAAACTATACTTAATAAAATGTCAATTGTCAGAAATATGATGTCCATTTTTCAAGATATAGAAAAAAATGGCAGCGCTGAAATTGGGTTATGAGTTGGGCAGAACAATGTGTGCAGTTTAGTATACATAAAAAAGCTTATCAGAGAATGTTACCAGTATTTAATATTCTATGTGAATAATAAAAATGATATTACCTACACCTCGATTTATCAGCACAAAATTTACCAGTTTAAAACACTAAAAACTAATCTATATCCGCATTTTTTATGTTTCTAAACTTTGTTCTAATATTTGCTTTACTGATTTTATATTAACACACATATGGTTCAAGTTGATTGATTGACATATGTGACGATAAGACTTAATTTTCGCATTTATGATTGATAAGAGTGACATAAATATGAATAGAAAAAAATATGTAATTGGTGCTGTCAATATAAGTATTATGAGAAATAGAAAAAATAAAATATTATTATCATTTTATAGCACAGACCTAAGACAGCTGTCGTAGTGAACTGATTTATTTTATTCTAGAGTATGTAGGACTTAAAATATGGTATTTTTCTTTAGTCTCCAGACTATTTCACATTCGGCGATTTATCTTTTCTGCCAGTAGGGCTTTTGGAAACTCTAAAAAAGACAGAAGAGATATTGTATTAAATGCTGGCTATAGAGTACCGACTTCTCAGTTATATCTGCAATAGGTATACTTTCGCTATTAGGTACATATAATTTAATTACACATCACACATGGTATAACTTCTGCCTGTTGAGTAGAGTGAGTAAGAGTTTCTTGCCGTTTCTTTTCACGAGCTTATTAGATAAAGGATATTTTGGTTAACTTGGTTAAGAATGATTTATACAAATAGTAGCAAAACTGGCTAAGGATATGCCTTGAAGAGCAGATAGAGAAATGTTGTGGATGACTATGATGGCCGATAGATACCCATCTGAGTCCATGTCAAATACGTAATTCGTATATCGACTAAATCAAACTCATCATAAATGCAAAAATTATGTAATTATCTGTTTTAAAAACAAATATAACGCGTTTTTCCTCTCATACTTAATTTCCTACACATCACGAACAAAATGAGCCAAATATTTTCATAATTCATTTAGCGATCACGGCTCAGTACACAAGATAGGCTTAGTCGTGAGGATAAAGTCGTCGACAGCTGATGGACAGTACGTGCGGCATTGACAAAGTTTTTACAACGTTAATCTCGCATATCAAAGGCCAAGATTTAATTTTTACACTGACCCGAAATGTAATCTGTTTAAAATGACTTGAAATGATGCATTAAGTCGACTGTTATTGCTGTGAGTCATTGGTGATTTAAGGTTTTGTAGATGGGAACAGTTTTAGTATGAAGTAAATTGAATGCAGGTTCATACTTAATGGTATGGTAATGCTTAGACTGATTTACAGGAGATGGGAAATGCTAGATTTAAAACTATAGGTAAAAAATTGTAGAGTAATTAAATAGCGCGATTACTTACTTTTAGGATTGTAGTTTGTGTGCTGTTTTGTTTTGTCAGTAGATTTTGTTGTAAAAGGATAGTCTTTTTGACTAATGCATTTATTAATATATCAAAGTTTTGAAATGCATGCGTAGGTACATTAAATAGCAAAATAATAAACATAAAAGATTGTCTTTTTTATAACATACGGAAAAGTAAAGTTTTTGAAGTCCTGATATTCGAGATAATATGTCAAATTATTCAATTATTACATAATAAAGATAAAGATAATCGTATTTTACTCATTTCTAGATCGTTAAGTTATTAGTTTAATATTCTCTTAAGTCACTTTATAATGATATTTACATTAAAAATACATTATTCGTGATTTCTTTGGAAATGACCCAACGTGACCTTTTCATTAATAGGAAAAGCAATAAGGATTATGATAGAAAACATATTAATTACGTATTATTGTTAATTAGGTTAATACTTTACGAGTGGATGTTTGAAGATAGTTTATACAACGTCACCGCAATTGCGCGTTATAAAGAAAATACGAGATTTGATAAGTCATTTAACAAGGCATTTTAAAATATACGTGCTTAGAAACTAAGGGTTTTGATAGAAACATTACATAGTACAGCATGGTAATGACATACCATTTGTTGTGTTTTGTATATAAAGCTGTCAGCCAAAGCAATGTATGGGGAGAAAGAAAAGTAGCGTAATCAATGAATCTTGCAATAACTGAACTGGAACTGTTTAAATCTTCAAAGAATCTTATTTTATCTCTATTTGGGCTCTCTTATTCAAAAATATGCAACAAACATCATAAAAATCTAACAAAAACAATTTCGTCCCGTCAAAAGTAGAAGTTATTACCCAAAGTTATTGAAAAGAGCCGCGACACAATCCTTGCGCTAAGATAAACTAAAACAAAACAATTGGCAACAAACGAATAAAAATCGGCAGAAAACGAAAGTCTAAGCCATAAGCTTCCGACTTTGAATAAGCCATTAAAAGCCGTAAAACAAAGAAATAAAGAAGCCAAAGTAGCAGAATAATAAAATTTATTGCAACAGTCACTTTCACATTTCTATAAAAAAGGTTTTTGAATCTATTAAGTAATTATGTAACAATGCGGTACCCTTTCAGATCAAAGGGCTTTGTTAGATGAAAGACGCCGATGTATTGACAAGCCGACCAATATAAATGAAAGCAAAAGTTTTACTACTGATGCTGATAAGGTTGAAACTGTTTTGAATATTCGAAATATAATATTTTTATTTGAAATAGTTTTGGCCTCGTGCAAGATATTTGACGTTGAATTAATAAGTTGGGATTTTGTAAAAAAAATTCAATCCAATAAAATATACTTTTAATTAACTGATACTGTGACCCTTTTAATCGCCTAATACCTACAATAAAGTAACTATCTGTGTCAATAATTCAATGAATATTCCTTTACCATTAGCCTTTAATTTCACTTTTTGTAGAAAGGCGTGATTACAAATGTAGCTAAATATTAAACGTTTTTGTTTCTTACTCTTGCCGTAAATATACCTGCTTAATGATGAGCCAAGAATAAACAACACGTGCAAATCTACGGCGAAACTGAAACGTACTATATTTAATCATCTAACAGCGTAGGCTTGGTTTTTTGGCCATCACTTGTTCCATTGATGACTTAAAAGAAGTAAGGTCGTATCTAATGATGGTAATCATCATTTATTTGACTTGGATCCATTTATTATGCCTACGTAGTATAAATGTTTGAATGACAAATTAGAACGTATATTTTAAACTAGCTGACCCGCGCAACTTCGCTTGCGTCACTTATGAGAGAATGGGTCAACATTTTCCCCGTTTTTGTAACATTTTCTAATGCTATTCTGTTCCTATTGGTCGTAGCGTAATGATATATAGACTATAGCCTTCCTCGATAATTGGGCTATCTAACACTGAAAGAATTTTTCAAATCGGACCCGTAGTTCCTGAGATTAGCGCGTTCAAACAAACAAACAAACAATCAATCAAACAAACAAACTCTTCAGCTTTATAATATTAGTATAGATATAGCCTTCCTCGATAATTGGGCTATCTAACACTGAAAGAATTTTTCAAATCGGACCAGTAGTTCCTGAGATTAGCGCGTTCAAACAAACAAACAAACAATCAATCAAACAAACAAACTCTTCAGCTTTATAATATTAGTATAGATGATGTCTCAAGTTTATGCGTAATAAATATAGGGAGTGGACTTTTGAATAATGAATCCCTTTTGTTAATTAGTTCCCAAAGTAATGTTTTATTTCTTCTTTTGTAACTGGCCGCGCCTAAGGTTGCTGATATAGTGACCGTTGAGGAGCCACTGTTACGCAGACGATTGACTGCTAGTCTTTGAATGGATTACTATATGAGTATCATATAACACGTGTATTATCTATACTGTAGTATAACCGTAATAAATGCTTGATACTAAAGTACGCCCGCTGCGGACACAAAATATGCTAATAGATAGTGCTGCATCAAATGTCTGTAAATACAGTTCTGCCGTGTCTTCTCAAGCCATGTAGGCATTATTTTAATAACCACCTTAATCATCCCGCAGACCATAACGTTCATAATCTAATATTACATAACAAACTATTCAATCGATAACATTCTCTCAACGAATCACAGGTCAGTTAGTAAGTTGATTAATGACCGATTTGCCAACATATACATATTTGGCCTATTAGATATTGCTGCTAAAATCAATTTCATATTGCCTTTCGACTTAAGCCATCAATATGTCTCACAGACGTATATGGCCTATACGATTTCTCTGGTATCTATATTGCCAATCTAGCCTTTACAAGAAAGTTATGAGATTAAGAGATAGCAAATCTTAAACTAGTAATGTTGTAAGTGAACGTAGCGTGTCGTGACGTCAAACATGACCATGTTACAAAAATACGCCGCGTAAAGATTTTTCCCAAAATGGCGCCCCATTTAAAAGGTGTCGCAACACTTTTTAATTACCAACAAAACACGAAATCGAAAGTGAAGTGTGTTGACTGGCATTCATTTTACTTTCCGGACCCCCATCGGCACCCGACAAAGATCCCAACAGTCAAAATAAACAATCCATTGTTCGAACATTACGACATAATTCCACCATTGTAGACTTTCGAAAAAAAATTGGATCATAATGACAAAAACTGGGACAAAATGTTTACGACTTTATTAGTGCAAAAAATATTCTGGGTAGTTGCATCGTTTATGATCGCTTGTTTTTGCCTTTTACGACGAAAGTCGACGCAGCTACAAAGTCAAAGCCGTCACTATGCCTTTTCGTATGCAAATAGGTTGCAATGAACTCATGTCCGAAAAGACCGTGAAACACTTGCGTTTCAATGTCAACGCGAAATTTTGCCTCGTTTGTGTTAGAATTTCGGATTGACCGTTTTTTTTGTTGAGCAAATAAGTGATTTTATACATATCTTGTTGAACAATAGGGCTTGTTTTAGTCGTCACACAAGGCGTCATCAAATTGTGGGCAAATATTTATGTTGCCTTTTTTTCTGAATTCCGCGAACCTTGACTGACATTTAGGACAACATTTTACGATACTTTTTGTTTTGTGTAAGGCTCTTTTCTCGTTCAGAATGTTTTAAATGTGTTCCTTTTATGTAGAAATACGTTCGTAGGCCGTATCTAAATAAAACTTGGAATCAGTATGCTAATGTAATCTTACGGAAATCTCTTGGATTTTTGTACTGCTAAGTTGGTCTTGTAATAAATATTTCTCATGCCATGGTATTGGACATGTTTAATTCAAGGCTATTGTAAGCGTAATAACATATAATAATATAGCAAGTATCAAACAAAGTGGAGTAGACTATAGAATAGTTGTTATTTACCTAATGACAAAGAAAATAGTATTCAATATTATTGTGAATAAATATATGCGTGTTTGATTGATTGTGAACGGTGCTTTCGATAAATGAATACGTGATTTATATGAGAATAGAATAATGCATTTCATTAATATTTTTATTGTCATCAAGAACATTATTTTTACAAATGATATTTAACTTTAAAACGATGTCTAGGTACATTACTAAAATTAATTGGTCATATTCTTGTTTAGCAACAATCCCTAAAATGTTTCCACAATGCTTTACAAATTAATACACGAACTCGAATTTCGTAATTTATAATTTCCATGTTCACATAAGAGAAGATGGCGGAACAAATTCTCATCAAGCAGCTCACGACCTTTGACTACGTGAAAAAGATATAATTGAACAATAGGATCTATACTCATTTGTTCCGTTCACTTTTGCACAGCTTTTTTCGAGTATAGACGTCCTCGATCGCATCCGCCTTGCGCCATTACTCGTGGTGATATTTGTCGCAGAGTTACGTGAAAATTAAGGTCTTAAAACCTTCAATTTTTCATTTTTTTTCTCAGATCCAGAGAATAACTTTGCACCAGTTAGTCTATATTTAAAAAGATAGACAGAGTTCGGGACTCTCGCAACCGTCGCCGTTATTTTAAGGTTTCTATCAAAATCCGTCCCGGTAACTTTAATTTGCTGCATATCACCAAACCTACAGCTACTGTTAAATATATTCCAGGAGACAATTAAAAACCTAGTAGCGTTCTACCAGATTCGAGGAACTCGAGACCGCTTTGTAGGACTACCTAAGCAAAGCCTACAGAAGCAGAAAAATGAACAACAAACAAACATACATAATAATTATCACCGTTGTACCCGAAGGTGTACGGAATTCACCCACTTTTCGCTATTTATATTAGTTCTATTTAGTAGGGAGCGAGCCTATTTAACGAACAGTCAAGTGAAATAACTAAATCATTATTAATGAGAGACCAAGAGCACGGATATGGTGAAAGCGTCGAGTTTTCTTCAACTCATTGATTTATAGAACTACATTCATTGGAAAGCTAAAGCCTGATAATGTGCAGACTAAGTAGATGTTTCGTTAAACCTAGATTGTATTTAAAAGACCCATTTATTAGTCTGCTTTCGATTTCTGTATTTTGCTTTTACAAGTGTAGTTGTAATTTCTAATCATTCACTATACTGTAGGAGTATACGGTTGACGAGGACTTTAGGAGTAAACTTGACCTCCGTAACAAATAAAAAAGTCAAGTCGACTAAAAATTATGTAGAGTAGGTTAGTTTTTTTTTATATATACAATTTTTCCCTTTGAATTGTCTAGTGAGGCCGACTTAATATTTTCTTGATTAAAAGTCTCGTCAATATATATTTAATATAAAAAATAGGCCTAAAAAGACAATGGTGCTAGGTGCCACAAGATAGGGGAAACCTAAAGGAACCTATGGTTTTCACAAATCTTATTGAAAGTACTCCAATGTTTCTTAAACAGTCAATGTTCTTATTAGCGTTTTAATAATACATACTGGAAAAGCAAGGTATAAGTATATTTTTTCGACAGCCTACTTGACATAAATACCACATAGAAATAAACCAGCCATGAAATTATTATGCCAACCACACTTTATTATTGTTTACGACCTTTTATTAAACTTGATTTATTTTAGGACACTGTCGAACCTGTAATAGAAAACATAAATATTTATGAACGACCAAAACTAATTATATTTGTCATAGCACTCATAGCTCCGAGGAAATATTATTATAACAATGTCTGTAATCAGTTTTGCCACCCACATTTTGCCAGCATTAATCTTAATCACAAGTTTTCTGATACAATATTATGCCCTCCGGTCCTAAGGTTTGATATCTATGTCACTTGGAATTAACTAAAGCTTTTGATAAACTATACCACATGTTAATCTCAACTTTATGTTTCTTACTATATGGTTTAAATTAGAAAAGTCGTTAGAGCATAATAAAAAATTCAAGAGTAGATTATGGTTAAAACTACGTGACATTCGTGGTTACACGTACCGCGGCGTAACACTTCAATACTATCGTTATTCCTTTGTGTAATATCTTATATACCAAACGCAGTATTTACGCTCACTACCGCATTTCATTCTGAACTCTATCTGTAAGATTATACGGTTGATAATTAAAATCAATATGCGTAAAGCTTTAGACTTTTCGCGTGGTTATGCAAATGTGTGCACTGCCTCGCGGTAGGACCTTGGCAGGGACGTGGAACAGTATCATCAGTGTTCTATTACCGCAGCATTAGCTACTCTAACTTTAACGCAATAAGGGTTACAATCGCTTGTGTTGGTTTAAGTAAATGTGTCGTTTTTGTCATGAAGATGGGTTGTCGAAGTTAGAACCTTGACTGAAGTGGGACGTCACTGTTACCACATAGGGCCTAGGTGCAGAAAGAAGGCGCGGTGGCGTAATGATATGCAAAATTGTTGTTGCTAGGCGACCATTGTTTAAAACAAATGTTTGAAGAATGCTGTAGGCCTTGGAAAGAACGAAATAGTTGGGCCTACGACTTAGTTTCTCTAGAAACGGACCGCGTTGAATGTCTATTGTGAAAAGTTTGAGATAGACCTATTCAATGATGACCAAACTTGGTAGGCTGTTTATGAGGATAATTATATAATGTACAAACATTATGATGAATAATCGATTTTTAATATGAGTATTATCTTGGAAATTATTATACTAATATTTATTTACGTATAGAAAATTGCTTCCTTGTTATTTTCTTAGAAAAATTTAATTATTTTATTAGAAAATTTATTATGATCCTACTAACATACACACCTATACACATACAAACATAATTTCATGCCTGTTATGCCCGAAGGTGTGTTAGTACCCTGAAATAGGGGGCGAGCCTATTGCCATGTCGTGTCCGTCATGCTAGGTATGTTACCAAACTCCGGACTACTATATAAATATAATCTAATATACATTACAAAAAGTCCAATAGCACAACGTCCGACTCGGGAATAAAACTCAGAACCTCGTGATTAGCAGTCAAATTCATTACCGTCCACGCCACATAGGCAGTCAGTAATTATTATCTTTAATGTTTATAGGTATCTTGTATTAGAACATGATGTGTGTTTAATGAACGTCTAAAGTACGCAAGCACTAGCATTAAAGGGCCTAAACATTACTAACAAGAAAATTAAAACGATTTCCTGTATAAAATTAGACGTCCCGCGTATTTTAATTGCTAACCTGCAAACATAGAAAGGTTATCCAAACGAACACAGTAATTAAGACGTAATTACAAGCCTTCAATAAATATTTTGTGAGACAACTTAATTATTTTCTGAAGCCACATTTGCTTGCAGTTCGTTCAATTTACGATGGCGATCTAAACACATGCTGCAAATTAATCGCAGTTGCGATTTTACTAGACTATGTATTGTAGGTATATAGATAGGTCTTCATACATCATATCTTCCATAGTTATACTACAGAGGCGAAAGATTTTTAGTCTTTTATGGCTAAACTACTATAATAACATTGATGAAAACATAACATAACATGATAGCCAAGGACCAGGACCTAACTCAGGCTAATCAGGCTACTTTTCTCGCACAGCTAGGTCGACGAGGACCCGTCTTCAATTTTCTTTGGATTGACGTACATCTTCAAACCTTTGCTACTTTGGGTGTGTGACATTTTTACACGTTCTTTTTTTTGGTACGCTGCATTGCGTTCAAACTTTTCAGGATTGACATTGATTCAGCGTTGCAGAAAGGGGAGCTCAAACGTCGCATACGTTGGCCGACCGCGCCATCGGTTGCGTATTATATACAAAATGCCATTCCATAGAAGATTGCTACGCGATATCAGCGCCAAAAGAAGAGGAACTTTACATACATATTATTACAGAATCAAAAGTTTGTGAACAATATCTTTATTGCTGGGAATTAACATTTTCTCCAATCAAACTAATTTCATGAAATCAAACACCATTTGAAGCTGGTTCCACTTGATCTGTCAGAACAAGACCGTCTAGTTTTAATTACTATGTCGCAGGTAATAACATAATCTAGGTAACGCCGTACTTCATGGGTGGACAATTAATTGTGTACTGCGATGTAAGTAATTATTGCTTGTGTTCATACTCGACACTGATTGATTAAGAGCATTGAAAATGGAGATGCGGTAGTTTTTAGTTTTATTGTTTATTGTAGGATATTAATTTCAAAAGATCTACTACGTTTTGTACTATAAAAATTGAGTTCTCATTTTCATGATAAGTTAGAACAAGCCCTTTGGTGTTTATAATAAAAGATTATTTATATTTTGTTCCACGCAAAGAAGATAGTAATCATTATAAAAAGCTTTTTGTATTTTTTTTTATTTGTAGTGCTAGTAACACAATTTGAATCTTTTCCATTTCGTATAAAATAATATGTTGCCAAAATGACCACTCTGAATTAAGTAGCTACTAAACCGAAACAAACTTTAAATTTTGGCAAGGACTAAGGCGAATTTAGTCAAAAACTGTCCGGGGTGAATAAATTTGTCATAAATAAATATAATATTACAATATAAAGTTATTTGTTATATATTATACAAAATAATATATTATTTTTACAAACGTCACTGGGCCACGTGAAAGTCTAAAACGTCGTATTCCCGACTTTACTAAACCAACTTTAATAGTTCATACTTATTACAGTACACTAATTTCAACAGTAGGTAGTTGCTGATAGTTTACAGTTCGCTTAGACTACCATCTACTCACTATTTTTACCAAACTGTGTCATGAATAAACGTGTGACGCAATGATAGAGTGTACCATAGTATGCTATATACTATGTATTATATACTGTATCAAAAACTCCCCAAGGGTGTGGTTTTAACCCTCTGGGAAAAAATACCATTGTGTAAATAAGGTGTTAAAAAATATCCTTATCATGAATAATTTCTAAAGAAAATTAGGTATAATATTTAATTACTATATTATAGTTTTTACTAGCTGAATGTAGTATTATATCAACATGCCCTCCACGAGCAACCTTACCGCGGCGATCGTATAGCGAGTGCTCGCACGATTACGTGAACATTTCTAGTTATTGCTGTTTACACTGTTTCACACATAATATTAACCTACACACAATTGGGTCGAATGTTTGAAAAATGTTTAGTTATTTAGGAGAAGGCGAAGGTAAAAATACGTAGTGATTGTACATATATCAAATACAGAAAGAATTAGGGAGAGCTTCCTGAATGTTTACCGACCATTAGCGTTTTGTAATTACCAGGAAGCATTTAACTTAAAGAATATTATTAAAGCATTAGTATAGTGCGAAGATTGAGGAATTATTTTTAGATAGGCAGCTCTATACATGATATAAATAGTTCAGCCGCGGTTGACACCTCATAGACCATTTAGCTGATTTTGTGACTTTTCTAGATAAAGTCTCCATGACCATTGATAAGATTTGATCTCCATTATTCATCTGCAGGAGCAGGGGATCCCCAAATTTAAACAAAGTCTGTTCTTTCGTTCTCTGTAAGGTACTAACTCAAAGACACATCAACAAGTCCTTGAGTCAAAGAAGCGAAGAATGCTTCGTACTAAGGCTGTAGGTAACCCATTTCCCCGGTCGACTCAAGTCTTGCATAGAATAATAATGCACTGATTCAATCTGATTCACTCACCTTATTTATGTTCGAGTCTACATGGAATGCATTCCGTCTGCGCTGAGACGAGAGACAAATTAATGATAAGCTTATTTTCCATGAAAAATACTAAAATAATTATTGTGAGGAAAATTTTATATCGACGGAAAACTGTTGAAGTTAGTTGTCTAGAGTAGGAAATACTTTTTAAAGCATTTTTTTTTGTCCGGAATATATATAAAGTTTTTTTTAATTGAAGACCACTGTGCCGTACTTCACCTTATATTTGCACTTTAAAATTCTTTTAAGCAAATAGGATCGGTTATTATAAACCAAAAGACGTATCTATAACTGTATCGGTCTGTCTACAGACCTTATGGAAAATAGTATTGCACAAGTATAAAACAAAAACACGGTCAATTAAAACTAGTTTGTTGCAATAAACAAAAAGTCATTGTTATTATGTCATATCATCTAAATGCACTAATATTAGTCCGAACAATACACCTCAAGTCAGAGTGAATCATCTAATAACCAGACAGTTTTGATACACACAAAGAATTGCACGTAACTATTCACAAAAAACAGACTACACCTTCAGAGGCCCGGCAAAAACGCTTCCTAATTCATACGCCAACATATAAAGACGTGTCACATACATTGCCGGTTATCTTAAACCACAGTTTTGAAAATACGTTGTAAGTGAGCAATGTATGATGTGTAATAAGAAAATGTCGTCAGCTTTCTTCGTGGAAAATGAATGTATCGTTCTTCACGTTGAAAGACACGTGATCGAATTAAACTGAGGCAATCCTAGTGTTCAGTTTTTGAGTTGTTCTTTATGACTAAGTGTTTAGACGGAATAAGAAATTATCTTTGAGTCATTGTTTGTGTACCTCACGTTCAATGTACAAAAAACATTTTGAGAATTTTCTTAAAGCTTTTAAACATTACAGTAGTTGTTTCAATATCCATAAAAATAGCTACACTATGCGTTAAGTATCATGAAACAGCCTCTCTCCTAAATTCGATGGAAAGTTGATACTTATTAAGTTATCGATATGATATACATCTTTAAAATCATCAAACTAAGAGGTTGTTTCGTATTGAATTTCAGCCATGTTGCAGAGCAATCTTTTTAATAAATCATTCATTTCTCAGCCCATGTGTCTTGTAGATAGGAACAAACAAACGTGATCTTTGTACGGTAGTGTGAGTATAATTGGCGCTGGAGTGAATTAAACGAGGCAACTATGTATGAATGTAATACAGAAAATTGTACATTACTTGCTGAGTTATAGTCCTGTATGCATCTTGTAGATCTAGTTTGTTCTTTGACTTGATAGACTGAAATATGATGTATGGAATTTTGTAGCGGTATTTTTTTTTGGAATTAGAGTGGCAGTTACTATAATCGATTAATTACTAAATTGAGAATGAGAGAACCTGTGATATTAATGCTAAGTAGTTATAATTGTAAAGATTTCGAGTATGGTAATTTGAATGACAAAAAAGGAAGTCTTTTTATAATTTTAATGGCCATTATTCGTGATATTAAAGTAATTGAAAAAAACAATTTTGTTCACACACGAGAAGTCGTGAAAAGAGCTGGCAATTTCCATGATATCTATTCGATGCGTGACCTTGTGCCGAGGAAATGAAAATTTACAAATTACCCACCGTGAGTTGTCAATCTGACAAGGTCTTCTTTTGTTCCATACAACCTCATCAAAATGGTACGAAGACAATAATTTTCGCTTTGATAAAAATTAAAAAATACAAAAGATTTTCTCAACATGCATTAGCTGGTGTTGTAAAAAATTTAACCTTACATGTTGGTAAAAAATTACTTCCACTATCATTATCTGGACATTAGAAGCTTGGTTTGTGTTTTATTTGATGTTGAGAACAATACAAATGTACGAGTCAGAAGGAAGTCAGTCGATGGAGGTCCTAATGATAGAGAGATAAGAAAAATAATAGATTTACCTTTACATGATCTAAGAATTGATTAGAATAAACAATTGAAGGATGCGCGTGATGGTGAAGAATATGAAAGAGATCTTCAGATTTTATTTATTTAGTTCAACCAGTATTGAGTTCTACGAGTCAAAAACTGTCTCAGAGTAAATAAAAATGTCGTACCTACATAGTTTTAACTTCGTCAAAACGTGGTGAGTTACAGTGAGAACTAATTACAAAGTGAATGAAATGATATATTTTAAAGATTGAATCATTCAGTTATCTTGAAGTATCATTTCATATAGAGTATACAATTCTTTTAAAACGATGTAAAAGGAAATGACGCTACTCAAGATACCTTTACAAGATAAACTTGTACCAAATATCAAACAAAGAAATTAAAATTACGTTGCAGATTGTTTTAGAGATATCAATTATTTCGAAATACGTTAATTTAAAATAAACCATACAACTAAAGAAGGAAAAATCAAGACAAAGAAAATTACTTTTGGTTTGAAACGAAATTTACATTAAATTGTTTCTGTTGGTCGTAAACAGAAAATATGAGATGTGGAAACAAAAGTACACGGAGCGTAAAATTACTTGCCGAAAGAAAAAATACTCTCAGACAAGTTGAACACGTTTCGAGATATATAAACAAATATATTTTGATATAAATGACCAGGAAGAAAACAATTTAAATGTAATTTTAGTCAATGTGTCGCACCTGCATTATTAGCATTCAGTAAAAGTCTAGATAATAATATCGAAGCCTTTTATAGTCCAGTGATCTTTGAAACAATTTGTAGAACAAAATTATACCATGCAATTAGATATATAAATAGAAAAGTGGTTGTAATATAATAAACACCGCACAAGCAAAAAGTGCATCACACATTTTTGTATCTACAGATCTAGTATGCATACAAATTGATATTTTTTATTATACAACACAGAAAACATTTTGTATCTACGTACAGCAAAAAAGCTGTATCAATTGCATATTAGTATGCAAACCTATTTGCAGCGTCTCAACAAAACGGTCCGATCAAAACATTGAATCTTTTGACATTGAATCTGTTTATTCAAATGCAGGCACATTACAAGATTGTGAATGCATCGAAGCCAAACGCGATGGTATCAAAAGATCCTGCTATGTATATTAGCATGAGACTACCTGCCGAAATTTCCTCGCCTACGCTTCATGAGATTAGGTTTGCGAACCTGTTAAAGTAGCGATGATATCTTTTATGGTTATGAAAGGTTGCTGGAACGATTTTCTGGATCATTCGAAATGTATGAAAAATTGATCAACGCCCCCTAGCGTAGTTCAAGAGAACTATTTTCTTTACGAAATGTTAGTCGTCAGTAACGGTCTAGTAGAGAGGTATCCTCAGGAAGTAAGATGTTGTAGAAAGGAGAATAGCGCTGTGCAAATGACTCAAATTTTAGCGGACGTCAGTAAGTGTCGAGTGCTTTAGTCAATTAATAAGCTAAGTGTTTTGCTCTACATTTTATCCAAATAATCTAATTGATTGGTCCAGGGTTTGATCCTTTGCGTGTATCTCAACTAAGTATGAAACTAGTTATTCAGATCCATTTTTTAACGCAGGTTTTAGCCTAGACTGCCATGCTTCAATCAAGTTAGTTACCACTGATCACATTAGGAATGTTACTAAGAATAATCTCTTATAAATATGTATTATAAAATTGCCGCATAAATAAATTACGAATTGTTTTGCATTTATTGTTACGGCCACGCGTAACGACAGGTAACTCTATAAACAATATCCGAGAAAATTATTCTTACCGGTATTATACATTTTATGTACCTACCTATAATTTATTTATCTATTGTTTTTGCCTTCGCGAAAATAGTAAAACTCAGGCAGAATTTAAAAATATTTGGCAGGAACTTGCCACCATTGTCAGCGGTGGGACTTAAACAGGCTAAGGAAACAAAACCTACCTACCTTACCTATTGATAGAAGAAATCAATAGGTAAATAAAAGGAAAGAAAAATAAATTTTCAGAATTTTATACTTAATCGTCATAGCCACTATTATATACGGAACATTAACTTACTCCACATAAATAAAATTCTTTAAACATAATTAAGAGAGCGTGAGACAATTTATTTTATAGTTACATCATCGCTTGTACTGTCCTCAACAATACTCGGAGGTGTGGGCCGAAGCAATTGTCCAGCCAACATTCAACTCAAACACAAACCGACAAGGTTCCATCCGTGGAACAAAATGTGTTAGAATTAGAACCATGTCAAAACAAGGCGTGGCAATGTCATAGGATAGTTTTTGCGGTCGCCCACACATTGGCACATCAGAAGAATTTGACTTAGCTCGCAAGGTCACCCATGCATTGTCTTTTTTGCTTGTACAATATGTATTTTACCTATCTTATTGACCCTGTCGTGTAGGCGGTTTAAACTAGAATTATCTTAAGTGGTTTTGCGGTGACCGGCCAGGTAAGATGTACAGGTGAGAGACAAAACCTTTATTTACCAGATGTGCATTAAAATTGAATGAGATTATTCATGAAGTTTGCATTCTTCTTTTTAGAATGGCACTACAACGAGAAGGGTGTGATCAGCTGTGCACATACTTACTTTTAATCTTCACACTTTAATCATACAATAATATTTAGAAAAATAAATAAAAACAAATACTTGCAATTTATAAGAGATATTTAAACTAGCTATATTAATATAAAGATAATATTAATTTAAAAATAAAAGCCAGAGTTCGCAATGCGTCCAAGTAACCCTCTACGGTCTACCGGTAATCTTCACATTCATAAACTTCCAGTTTCCAATTTGCATACTGTTAATTAGAAAAGGATAATCTCTTTTCAACAGAGATATGTACGTAAACCAACCGTCGAATTACTTAACCTTATTTAACTTTAAAATAATTAAATTCTTGATATGAATAGCGTTAGCAATTTATTCAACCATACAAAAATCCAGAAACTCATGTTTTATGATCCACACTCAAAGGGTGTAAACTGTTGAACAATACATAAAAAAGCACACTAATCACTCTATTTTCTCATTCAATAACAAACATGCCAGTTCTAATTAGAAACATAAATAGGACATAGAACAATAAATCGCGATATAGATGGCGCCGAGTGTCACATTTACATAGAACTCTCGTCCACTACAACATGGTAAAACATGTCCATATCGAGAACTGATACATAATGCGGATAATCTAATCAATTTATTTTGTATGCTTGTTTGTAAAAGGTTAGTGCACATTAGAACATTAACTATGAACAGTCATCATCAGCCTAGCCTTTTTCTTACAACTATGTTGGAGTCGGCTTCCAGTTTCACCGGATGCAGCTGGATACCAGTATTTTACATGGAGCGACTGCATATCAGACCTCCATAACCTAATTGCCAGGGTTATAACACGATACCCTCCGGAAAGCTAGTGGTCAGACTTTCAAGTTAAGTTTTAATAAGTGTGTAATTTGTAAGTTAAGCATTCGTTTGACTGAATTACAATTATGTTACAAGTAAGTAACCTGATGTGTGTCCACCTTAATATAGTGCAATATGCATTACTGGCACTTCGCACTTCATAGTCAGCTTACAACAAATATTTATGTTATTGGTCTAAGTAATAGATTAACAACCAGTTTCACGACTTCCAGGTAAGTGTCGTTAATCTATCCGATGGATAAAGTGGCAGCAAAGGTATGAAAAAAATTGTCAGGATTTTACCCGATAAGCTAATCGTTTCTTCTCCACTATCCATACATTCCCCATTATTAAATACTAGCTGACCCGCGCCACTTCGCTTGCGTCACCTAAGAGAATGGGTCAAAATTTTCCTCGTTTTTGTAACATTTTTCGTTGCTTCTCCGCTCCTTATGACCGTAGCGTGATGTTATATAGCCTATAGCCTTCCTCGATAAATGGGCTATCTAACACTGAAAGAATTTTTGAAATCGGACCAGTAGTTCCCGAGATCAGCGCGTTCAAACAAACAAACAAACAAACTCTTCAGCTTTATAATATTATAGTATTAGTATATTAGTATATAGATTACACGTAAACATAATTCATCATTTGTACTAAGCTTACCTATACCTCAATATTGTAAAGATTTAAATAATATATTTCGTTATAATCCCTCAAACATAATAATATTGTGCAATACTTTATGTTGTGCTATATAATTTGCCTTAAAAGAGCCGAGATATACGAGCCGACTCCAACATAATTTGGAAGAAAGTCTAAGCTATAGAGAGAGATACAAGAGATATAAGAGCTAAAGTTGTACATATATATGGGGCACAATACAATATATTTGACTATAACGGAGAAAATGCAATCTAAATAGTAGTAGAATAATATATTAAAATTATGGTTTATAGAATAATAAAAAGCTATCAAATACACAGTAATATAATTTGATTAGTTCGAACGCGGAAGTAACGATGCAACTCCTACGCGTATGACCTTTGATGTTTATCTCGTTTTCAATCGCTTAAATATTTTTACTACTTCTATTGAGTGGTTCTTAGTTTACTCTTCATTTCCTTGTAATATCTAGAAATCATGGAGAAGAATGCTAATCTTTCTCAGGAGAAAAGGGTTATTAGATTAGCAAAGTTATTAAATCTGTAAGTGAATGCGAGGTTCTGTAATTTCTTCAGAAGATGTCATAAAGCTTGGTTTTAAGATAAATTTGGTCGACATTTCCTGGGCAAAATATTTTTTTCAATTCTCTACAATTGGAAACATCGAGTATCGAAAGTTTGACATTAAAATGTACCGCAAAAGTAGTTTCTACGACGTCCGCTAGAAGCGCTGACCAGATTTTCATACAAATTTTTTGATAGCAAGTTGGTTGTCGATAGTCGATAGCAATAGAGCTACTTCTAACCACTTTATGACAGCAATAGAAGGATGAGTTTATCAGAAAAATGGTTAATCATATTCAAAACAATGTAAATATTGTATATTCAAACAAAAATTACTCAATCGTCTGCAATAAATGTCTAATTTCCATACAATTTCATTAGTTTCTCCTTGTTGGTCGTACAAACGAGCGCGGTTCAATGTCGGTGACAGTATTGTAATTAACTAAGTAACGCTTGTATTATCATGTTGGATAATGCTAATTTCTATTGTTAAGTTTATTGACAGTACTGACATCGGTGGATTTTGTGAAAGAATTTTTAGAATATTTATTAGTTATGTATTTGACGAAATGATTATGCTATGCAGTGAGTATGCAAATTCTAGAAAAGTGGCAATAATAACATTTTAATCAGAAACTAAAACTTTAAATTGTATGGAAGCATTGAATAGAACAAAAATGCACTGAATTATTCGATTGTTTTCCAAATTCTGTAGCAAAGTAAATGTTTTTCCGTATTACTTTCTTCATGTTGATTTCATGAAACACCCTAAGTCTTGATCAAAAGCAACATAGTTATCGATAAATCGTTTATTAAACTTACAACATAATCTTCTCTTACATTATTCAATCGATTCGTGTACTTCCCATTCAAGTACAAAATAATCGACTCCTAAGTACAAATAATCCTGAAAACCATACAGCCATAGGTCACACATGAACATTTGAAAGTGGCACAAGTTATTAATAAACAAGGCATTGTGCAGTCACCACAAACGCATCTAGCGGTACACTTGAGTGCAGGCTACACAAAAGGCAGTAAATCTCTCGACCTTCCACTCCGTGCCGTGGATCCAACGCACTTGCTCAGGCGCATGTACTGTCGACGACAGTGGGTTAGAATTACAAACGTTTTTCGCTTTTGGGAAGGACGTTTTTTAGGAAGATAGATGTGCCTTGCAAACTATATGAAATGGACTGAAAGATGTTCTTGTCTCGGTTGTTAGGTATAAAAATATCATGTTTTAAAACCCTGGGTGGTGTGGTTATTAATCACGTGAAATAGTAAAACATGCAGGAAGTATTGATATTCTTACGCTTAAATTAATAATTAGAAATCCATTGTGATGCTCCCTGATGATAGCACAGCTTACAGCATCTCATGCAGCGATAATTGTAGTGGCGATGTACGACTTATTTTTTTCTCATATAAACAAACAAAACAAAAAATAATTCTATTCTTTATACAATAATATAAATATTATCATGATTTTATTTAAAATAAAGATAATAAAAAGCTATTTCGCAACATCCTTCTATCTAATTTTTGTTTAATAACCACAAAAAACATCTCGAAACGCGGAAGAGATATAACTCGTGTATACAAGAAATACATTTGGTTTTTCATTGACCTTTAACTAACTCTATTACCGCATTGAGTGAATTTGAAATTATATAATTGCCTTTTTTCAAACAAAGATACGAGTTTTTGAGATTTTTTTGGAAGATTGTTAAGTTTATGAATAAGTTTGGTATGCTTGAAACGGGAAATGTTTAAAATGCGGTATGGGGAAAAACAACATGTTGATGAGTTTTTGATTGACTAGATATTATAACTAACAAAAATTATACGAGAAAAAGACATCGAAATATGAACAAGGGGTAAGTGGTGGTTATCAACAAAGGATTTTGTTACCAGATACTTTTGATTTACTCTATTCTTCTCTATATTTTTTAATGCGTTTGTTATGAAAGAGATTTGGGTTTATTTAACTGTGTGCAAAAGGGCTTATTATGACAGAACTTACAGAATTTTGTTGATTTGACATCTTTAAAATCATCAAACAAAAGGTATGTACTGCAAGGGGCACGAATTCTATCAAGAGTGAACGACGTAGAAATCACTACTCATGTTTATCACTTGACATTCCTGTTCATACCTTCAATATAATGATGATCATGTGGCTCGTGACAAAGTGCGTGATGTGCATGACGATCACCCCGTACGGTGAAGTGGTGATAAAGGACCTATTAATACACCCTTAGGCCTCAAGAAAATTAAAGATTTTTTTACAAGATAACGAGCATAATAAAGACCTTAATTTTCTTAAGGCGCTCTGTATTCTCTCCGCGCGCTAAATATTTTTGGCTAAATTTAATTGCTTCTATTTAAAAACGGAAAAAATCTCTTCTTAAAACCATTAAACGCTCTGGGGTATTTCCATTTTAGCCGCACAAAAACCAGATCTTTCAGCTGCGTTTATCGCGCTGAGTCGTACTTACGTTTCAACAGGAAACATACTCAGTTGCAGCGTGGCGAGCAAGGAAAAATCTACCAGTAGTTAGCTGACTTGATAAATTTTTGATGCCAATCAATGCTGGTTTTGGTTTTTATATAGAGGTACAGTAAAATAACATGAGTTAGAATTACAAATGTTCAATTAAATTCATGTTGAAGTAGTCTTAGGAAGATACGGAACTATTATGGGCCATGACATAATACAGCTACAGTACTGCTGCGCATTTACAAGCTGTCACAAAGAAAACATATTTAGTAATTCTTTCCTCGTCTGTACATACGCATCTAATGCTAGACCGACTTCACACGACGGCCGACCTTGTGGATATGGAGCGACGTAATGGTTCGTAATTGTAGAATGAATGTTGGTATGCCGCAATCAATCGTTCCACTGTATTGTACACTGAGACGAGAAAATTGTTGGGGAATTTTCGTATATTTTGTTGAATTTTTTGTCATGTTGGGAAATGTAGGAAAGCCTTTGTTACTCACGTGGTTCGCAGAGATTATTGTTACTTATATCAGGTTAAATTATATGTGGGAAAAATTTTATACTTTAATTATCTGACCGAAGCCCTAAAAGCAAATTAATTACTATCAAATGTATTAATTGATTTTTGGAACCATATATTATTATATTATTGCAAAGCTTAGACAAATAGCAAAGAGCAAAAAGCAAATCAAATATTATCAATGTAATGATTTCTTTATTGAATCAAAGTTTTCACCGATTGTACTTCAAACACATATATTTTCCCCATTGATATTGATTAGCAAAGGATAGCAGTATATAGCATAATTATAGAATAGCACGAATAACTGTTTAAAACAGCAAATAATTCTTACCTATATAGGTATAGGATATTTTATTTACTTTGTTGTTAAGTATTTACCTTCACAATGTGCAGTACTGTGTAATGTTCGAATGAATGTTTGTTGTACGTTAGGACATAGCTATGGTGATATAAAACTACTAAGAAATGTTTTTGCTGGATTTGAGAACTTGTTTTTGCACGTGTCTGTTGTTTATTGTGGAAAAGTTTCCCGTGTTCTTTTTTTCTTTTCTCTTTCCTTAAGATTGGTATGATAACTGATTATAATAATAGACTTTATGGTCATTTAGTACGCACAGATACTCTTAGTGTTATGTATCCTAGTCCATGCTTGATCATTCTCTTGATTATATGATGAAGTAGCTACTACAATTTATTCAATTCATGGTGAATAACAGCTACGGCCAGCGTTTTTCTTTTGGAGAAATCAGGAGCTCTGTAACAAGAAAATTGAAAATTAAACTCTTGTTCCAGTGTGGAGGAGAATGTTCTTTACTTGAAACCGTTTGGAATCAGAAACGAAAAGCGTTGGTGAAATATTCTAAAATAAGTAAGAAAAGACATGGAAAACAAACCGTGGATCAAATTAACTGCGATACAGTGGCAGTCCAGAAATTAAAATGAGTTTGAATTAAAAATATCATAATAATATAAGTAACTAATATAAATGCTTGATATTTTAGTTTAAACGACAAACGTTTATTTTCTTCACAAACTTGTTTTACATAGAAATTCTACAAAAGTAACAAAAAGTGTTACTTACAAAGGCGTTATTCATCGAACGATGTGAATAACCGGAAGGTGACATTACACATTTAAGAAATACTATAAAAATAAAATTAATGATTAACTTGAAAAGTGTGAACTTATTATTCCTTAAGTTTTTGTCTTTAACTGTCTCTCTTATTTTGTTTTTTCTTATTCTTGCGATCTTCGAGTAATTTTCTTTATCTAATGGTAACTTTGTAACTATTTTAGAGTATTTGTAGGGAAGGTTGTTAGGTTAGTAGGAGGAAATTGGGTAAGTGTACAACTTTTGTTGGATGTCAATTTATCTATATAAGTATGTATTTAGAAATATATAAGTATGTTTATCAGTTATTTGGTTACCATATAGTACAAGCTCTGCTTAGTTTGGAATCAAATGACCGTGTGTGAGTTGTCCAATGATATTTATTTATTTTTTAATTATTTTCATATATACTGGCCACTTTTTTGGTCAGTCTTATTTAGTATCTACCCTAGTGCATTAACAGGTGATCGACATATTAATTTATTTAAGTGCGTCTAAGGACGTTATTTTAACACACGTTATTTATTTATTAAAAAAATACAATAAAAAAACGGCATGATTAAATAATAAAGAAGTGCGTGCTCAAACGTTCAAATTGTGTAAGCTGATAGTAAATGTAAAGGCATTCAAACGACATTGACGTTTAAAATAATTCTAAAATCCATTTAAATGATTATCGACTTATTTATTCAAATACATAAGTCATTCAATAAAATTGGTATACGTCAGTAAACTATTACATTTAATGAAGATTAGAGAGAACCCTTGACATTTTAGAAATGAACCTCTCGGCCTCGGATCGTACTTACATTATTTACCTTCTAAGAGAACATCGCAGAATCACACTGAGCAATTAACTAGTATTATACAGTGAATTGTAAAAGGAACAATATGTGCGCGATTTCCTCTAAAAGCTGCAGTATGATAATACGTCGGTTTATACCGAGTGGTCGGCCTTGAGGCTGGCTGACATACCATGCCCTTTCTTCCACCTTGCTGCCTATGTCTTCTAGACGGTGATTGCATACGTGATACGTTATTAATATGCTACGATACCCCGACTCCTCAAGGTCGCTTCTATGCACTCCTGACACATTTTTACCGCTCGAAATATAGAACAACACCTCTATTACAACGCAATAAAGTTCATTTTTCCACGCCATATCGGTAAGGTTTCCTTGCACGATCGTACGTGATTAGAGTAGACTTAAGCGCCACCTGTTGGCCAAAAACGGCAAGTGCAGTTTTGGTTTGTCGATCGTATCAAATTGATCAAGTGTTTCCGTTTTGCATTTACGCTAGTTTTAATATCTCGATATTCATGTTTAATTCATAGAACTGGTATTTATATCTCTTAATTGTAAAATATATGCGGCTCAAGTGTTTGTGATATTGTTTACAAGTTTAATTAGACCTTATTCGGTGTGGATATAAAGGTTGGGATATAGATTTCCACTACAATTAGTACGGAATAAAAATTGATTGGAATTACCTTATTGGGTGTGCTGATTGAACATACTATTGCTACTGATTGCCTTATGTTTTTTAAATCAGAAGTTTAAGCTCTAGCACTAAAATTTGACAAGTATAGAAGAATGAATTAACCTTTTCAAATAAAAAGACGATTCCCGCGGCTTCACTTCCCAAATTTAACAATATTCAAAGAATTTAATCATTATTTGAAAACTGTTTATCATTTATTATACTGTTTAATCAAACTTTCACAAATTACTTACAGTACTCTCGTAAACTATAATGAAGCTTAACCAAAATATGTTGCCCATTAGCATTAGAACTTCGAGGTGTCACTACGGTTGTTAAACGTTTTAGATTATAAAAAATAATAATACACATACATACATAATATTACGCCTTTATACACTGGGGTAGGCAGAGACATACGATGATAACAAACTTCCCTTTCTTCATTCACATCAATACATCTTGCCACCACAAGTACATCTGCCAGTGGCTTGGATTATCGCTGCATTAGTAATATTATACAAAAATGTGTTCAATCTTTAGAACTTCGGTTCACATACTATCGAAGCTTGCAAGTACTAATCGAGACTCCCTTGAAACTGTTAGACCACATTAATGCCTAGGCACAATAGGCCTGTTGAACAAAAGAAGGCCTTGCGAAGCGTTAACTATCGTCTAAAATTAGGCGCTCTGCGCTGAATGGCATACGTAATTTTCTTTGTGAGAATTTCTCATACAATGTCCGTTTGTCTGTGGATAGCAATTTGATGAGTTTCAATATTTGTAGCAAACGTTTTGTTGAATGATATTACTATTTTTAAAGACACTAGTAATTATGGACTGTACGATCAATGATGTGGCTATAACTTTTAAGAACTTAAAAATTTTGACTAAAAAAATATATAACATATAATGTGGACTGGAATGGGCCATTTGAAATACAAATTGCAGAAAGAAAAAGAGGAGACTCGGAACAATCTATCAATGGGTCACACAAAACAGATGTTCCGGGTGGATATCAAAATTTTGCGAATGTACTGGCATAGTAAGATCGGTGCACCAAATCTTTAACATAGTAACTTTAAATATATTAATAAGTTTATTTGTCCGGGCGTCGTAGGTTATATGTTTAAGAAAGTAGGTAGGCCTAATTGCCATTTACATAAACTGTTCTCTATTCCGGGTTTCTCCTGAGAATTATGTCAATTCTAGCTTGAATTGTCATTTGTCACGTAAGTTATTATGTGAATTTGACGCTTTTATTTTGACATAAATGTATTATGTGAAAACTGAGTGCAAAATTAGAGTTGTATTTAAATAATGTATGTTATACACTGATTTTGTAAACAGTTAATTTTAAACGATGTCTGTTACGTAATTGAATCAGGTAAGTATCTAATATTTTAAACTACCGATATTTCCTTTAATTTTAGATAGGCAATGGCTCTAAAACAAAAAATATTATTGAGTTTGACTATCACTCTCTGCCCTGCCTGAATGAAAATGAAATTGAATTAGGACATTGTCAATTTTTATTCTTTATAATATTTCGTTACGACAAACGAGACTTGGCTTACAGAAGCGAAAGTCCTAATTAATTACCGAAATATTACTCAACCCATTTAACGGTTCCTTTATTATATGTTTGTATGTCTTCAACATATGTTATAGAAGTAGGTAGTGCCGGCCTCACATTCGGTATCTATACGACACACGTTGCATGCCGCACTGAATCTAATTAATTGCCTCAAGGCCCCGCTTTGTCTCCAACTATTTGTAACCATCGAGTTTATGGTGACGTATGGTCTGAGGAGCAGCGGGAAGCGGAACATTTTTCTTTTCTTGTTTTAGTATCGATATAATAGTATGCTGTTACTTTCGATCTGAAATGCTTACGAATTTTGGTTAAATTATATTAGGTCGGGGAAAAAGTCTTTTCGCATTATAGTATTTATGAGCTTGTAATAAAATCTCTTTGGCTTCAAGAATCACAAATGAGTACATGGTTCATTAGGTTTCTTTCAGTGAGCTCGTAAGGTACCCAAATATTGAGCTTTTTTGTGTAGAGAAAAGATTTTATTACAAGATTATACATACTATAATGCGAAAAGACTTTTCCCCGACCTAATATATTAAATTACTCTTTAATCAATGCAAGGTATTGCGTTAGCGTGACGATTTGGACACCTTTCTGGAAGGGTGGCAGGGAATGCCTGAGGATAGAGAATTTCTTTTTTCTCAATCAAATACGTTGTGGATATAGTTAAAGAGGGTAGTAACTAGTAGCATAATATAACCATAGATTTATGGGAAGCGAACCTCTCAGTACGTAACGGGGCTAAATGTATTTTCGAAAGCTTTAGTTGTAGATTCGTTCAAGTTTAACTCTGATTTGATTTGGAATAATTGATATTCACTTGTTCAGCGTACAAACTAGCTAGAGCTACTATTAACTAATTCGATAAAAAAAAGATAGCGTGCCCGGAACGAGAAACCTCGTGAAACCAAAGAACAAAATTTACTAAGATTCCTACAAACTTATTTTTCTTAAATCATCTATAAATATAAAAAAATATAATATTCTGTACTTCAAGGTCCCGTTTAACAGCTCATGTATAAGTTCCGGATAATCTATCCATTTTATAAAGTAAATAAGGCATAATATCCTTTTTTTTTAATACCAAGTCTTCTATAGACAGTATTAATTATGCACAGATTAGGCCAAACACATATCAAACAAAAAAATCAACCTGACGTATTTAAATCATTTACTACCGTTGACATGTCGATCAGGCATTTTTTGCGTGTCCGTAATTATTCCCGTTATTACAAGTTATGGCTAGTATTTATGAATATATAATTATGCAGTCCACATTTTAAGAATACCATTGATAATGACAAAACTAACTGGTTTCTGTGATTGTAATATCTCGGTGTGAATTCTTGCTTAGGATTTTTCTTGGACTGTACAGAACTAGATCAATTTTGTTATGAATTAGACTAGGATTGTTACTGGAAATACTTGCCCATTTTGTTTAGCTCGATACATAACATGCTGTAAACGTACATATACTGTTCAAAATATAATATATCCTTCTAGCCATAGCGACCAATTTTATAAAAAACAGCCCACATCTTGAACCATAATAAAATCTCGATAGTTTAGGAGTCGAGAATAATTGATCGTAGTTTTTACTCTAAATATTGAAAAACGAACAGGACATTACGTTGTATTTTGTTATTCATCTAGCTTCATCATTCAGGTTTATTGGTTTCAAATAGAAAACATTTGTACTTTTGTATTCGGCCTCTTCATAATAAAATACTTAATGCTATCAATATACTATGTAGCTTCAGCTGCAGCTACTAATATACGGTAACTATCAGTCAATTTAAACTTTGAAGAACTATATATTTTTTATTTACCTAAGGACTCTTATTTTACTGTCACACCAAGTATGATCAGATGAACTATTAAAAGGATATAACGGTATAAAAATTTCATACACAGGATTTCACAGATGACTACAAAGTCACCGGGATGGGAAGAAAATAAATATCAATTACATTGTAGTATAAAGGGTAAGTATTATTATGGGAAATCTATACTATAGTTTGTTTGTTTGTTTGTTTGTTTGTTTGAACGCGCTAATCTCAGGAACTACTGGTCCGATTTGAAAAATTCTTTCAGTGTTAGATAGCCCATTTATCGAGGAAGGCTATAGGCTATATATCATTACGCTACGACTAAAAGGAGCAGAGTAACAATGAAAAATGTTACAAAAACGGAGAAAATTATGACTCTCTTATGTGACGCAAGCGAAGTTGCGTGGGTCAGCTAGTATTTAATACATCTTAAACTTAAAAAAAGAAACGGTTTTATTTCATCAACTATTTATAATATAGTAGACCAAGAGTGAGATAGGTATCAAGTCCATGCTTGATAAATGACACCTTTTTGTCGGTATCGTTTACAAAATTTATATTTTTATTTGCAAACCAATTAAGTAAATTCTTACTGATAATGTAAATATTAAAGTGGGTGTTTGTTTGTCCGTCTTTCTGTAGAAAACTGCTGACCGAAATTTGTTGAAATATGACAGGGTGATTTTCTGTAGCTTACAAAAGGCCCTATTATATAAAACAATAACAACTTTTGTCACTGACTGGTAGAAGATTAACAGACCTTAGTTCACGACTGACGTGCATAGAAGACTAAAAGACAAGCTCTAGCCTCCAGTAGAAAGCTTGCAGACTATAAATAAATATATAATAGGGGGCTGAAAATCTCGGTCTTTTAGTTAAGGGGAGTCTGTACCCGAGTGGAGCCGCGCGGGTCGGTTAGTAGTTCATACATCAAATAATTAATTTAAGCATTAAATTTAAAAGCTTACTCGTATAATGTGATCATTTGTACTTGTCTTAATTAGACCTTTAATGAACAATATAAACAAGCAGTTTTAACATAAATTGTGCATTGTAAAAATATTTAAAAAACGAGGAAGTGATCTAGTTTTTCCACTTAAATAGCTTCAAGGAAGTTGAAATATAGAAATAATATTAAAAAAACAAGAAAATATAAGATATAATTTATTTTCGTCCAAAAAAGGTAAGAAAAAAGCTTTTTAATGAATAAAGACGGACACACCATCATCTCGATAAATCTACAGCTTATGTAAGGACGTGCTATATCCGTTTTACTTTATCCAAATTTAGAATCTTACTGGAAGAGTTAAAAAAGCTTTCCCATGCGCCCATTTAGTAACAAACAACCAACCAGACGTGCTAAGATCCGCACTTTTGCATTGATCACTAAGTACACTTGATATTATTGGAAGTTAGATTTGTGAGATACGTATTTGAACCTGGCTATCTTAATCGCATTGCTACATATTCTGCAAGTTAGAAATCGGCAAGTTTTCTAACTAGCTAATGTCCCTCACTTATGAAAACACTGCCAAAACTCCACCCGTTAAAAAAAATAAATAATTAAAGTGCTCATATTTATCTTATAAAATATACTTATAATGTACTAAACGGTTCTCTCTATAAAGATCAAAAAACTATGTGTACAAATATCTCGATGCTATTAAAGATCATGTTTGTTTATTGAAAGATTAATTTGATTAAGTAATTAATAATGTATAATTAACTATTTAAATTCCACTGCGGCTTTTAATTATTAAGTAGTTTCGAGAGTTAAGAACAGGTGACCTATTTATTGATATCAAAAGTACAGTTTAAGAATTAAAATAGTGATAAGAATCCGAAAGATCAATTCCGTAACTCTAATTTTCCTTTAATTCTGATTAGGATTACGCTTTTCCGTTTTCCCATCATATAATCAAAATGGCTTTAAATAAGTTTTAAGAAAGTGCCTTAATTTCAAAGATTAGATAACTAAATTTTATATCAAGTGCGCTATTTATCTACAGAAGTTGATTCCCGTGGTCGTCACCAAATTATCTGCCAATAATTTTTAGTTAAAATTCTAACACCCACCTGGGAACCAAACCGGGGCCCTTGAAATCAGCAGCTGCACATTTTATTAAGTACTAGCTAATTAATATTCCTGGCAATCAAACTAAATGAGTTTGTAAGGAACACCTTCGGCGGTTTGCAATTGAATAAATGCGTCAATGTCCTTTCAATTGATTTTTAAATAAATTTATATTATCTAGAGGTATGTCAGGCTTGCTGCATACATGTTCGGATCGGCACGTTCGGTTCGGCAATATTGGTTAAACATCAAATTCGAGTAAGAAAAATGTAGGAGACCCTTGTCCAGAAGTGGGACAATAACGGGTTTAAAAAATATCAAATACTCCCAACACAAACAAAAATTACTTTACTTGTTGGGCTTTTGCCGATTGGGTAGTTCCTAGTTGGGTTTAAACAATCCGGCACAGCGATGTCGATTGACATTTTTCCCGAACATTCATCTACACATATATCTGGGAGCACGGAAGTGCCCCCGCAAGTCGAGCAAAAAAAAAGCGGCACGGCCGTAACATCCTTTTCTCGAAGCAATTCGGGCTATTTTTGACACCCCTATAATTTCGTTGTGGATAAAACAAGAAGCCTGGATTTTCAGCAACTAATCAGTCATTGTATAAACACGGTATATTAAAAATTTCAGTCAATTTGAACCAGTAGTTTAAGAATGACAACTTGTTAAAATTTTGAATTTTGTCACTCACTGATTCACTGACTCACTGACTCACCGATCATCAAAAGTCTAAGGTACTTCTAGCAGACTTAGAAGCTTAAAATTTAGAATACAATTAGGGTTTAGTGTCTTAATCATGGGAAAAATTTAATATTTTCTAATTTCGGTCCAGTTTTCTAAATACACCAACTGCAACAATAACTTTGTAATCCCATATAAATGTATAAGATTACAAGGTTACATTTGCAGTTAATGAATTATTATTACTGTAGAAAATAAAATAAATAGGTGTAAATAGGTACAGGTACCTACTATATGAGGCATAACGGGAGGGGGTAAAGGGTGGGTAAGGGTGTTTAGCCCATGAAACTGAACAACATTCCCATAAGAAAATATGTTGAATTATGAAAAAAAAACGTCTTTCCATACTAATCGGACTTATGTTCGCTCTACAAAAAGAAGTGAGATGCCATCAAAAACATTCTGTAAAAACCTCAAGTCTCGCCGTAAAAAGTTGTGAGATCTATATAATACCAAGTCGATTAATCTATTTAGTCTCTACTTAAAGGACCTTCTGTCTTAAGTTATTACGTATGTTATTATCATGCCAATTTAAAAAAAATACCTTTAAAACAAATAGATCGACTTGGTCATCGCAAGAAAACACAAATTCGCCATTATTAACATTTCAGGAGCATTAACTTCTTGTCGTGCTATGTAGTGTGATACATACTAATAATCAAATCATGCGATGGCCAGGTCGGTCTATTTGTTTTAGAGGTATTTTTTTTAAATTGGCATGATAATAACATACGTAATAACTTAAGACAGAAGGTCCTTTAAGTAGAGACTAAATAGATTAATCGACTTGGTATTATATAGATCTCACAACTTTTTACGGCGAGACTTGAGGTTTTTACAGAATGTTTTTGATGGCATTCGGTTTTACCGAACGGCTAGTCCGATTAATGGCAAATCGAATAAGTGTGTAGCAAGCCTTTTGCTATAGTGGCTCTTACAACGGAAACTTTTTTAATTAACCATTAATGTAAAGTCTATGTTTAATCGATGTAAGAGATGATTTGTGGTAATTAACTAGTGGTTCAGTGAAAAATTGTATATAATGTATGATATTTTTTTAAAGGTGTATGTGATGACAAGGTGGCACGCTTTGTAAGCTCCTGAAATTAATTATATCATCTATCATAGTTTTTTTACCAGAAAAAAAGTGTAGTCGGAATATTAAATTAAATGTGTTAATAAAATAAAAAACCGTTAACTCGATGAAGATGTCTAAATTAACAAATAACAGTCTTTTTGTTTTAGATACTAATAAAAACATTACGTCCAGTTATATTATTTGATACATTTTTTTTACTTCATATTTTAATAAGATCGCGTAAAATAAGAGAACATCTATTTTTTCCTCAAAATAATAACTCGTTATTTGGTACATAAGTAACAGTATACATGATCCTATGCCTCCATACAAGTATCAAAACAATTTTATACACTGATTGACAACCGTATACAGTAATATTCATATTCATTTATCCGATACACATTTTACGCAAAGTGTTAATAATATAAATATTTAGTTTATCTTGTAGTTATGTAACATACTTCACCTGGCATACAAACTATTTTATTACTGAACATACTTTTATTGTCCTGTGTTTGTATAAACAGAGCCTACCTAATACTGCTTAAGGCTTGGTGTACACAGTATTAGTCGTAGTCACGGTCTTTCTCGTATATTTATCTAAACAACTTCAACGGGAGGAGATTTCTCAATTCCGGCGGCACGTTTTTTTTTATATAAACTGATTATTTTATTCCAAATTAAGATTAGTTTTAAACAAGTATGGGTTACTAGCAATTCTAATCCAAAAAGTTTGCGTAGGTAGCCCAATTTGTTGGTAAACTATGTTTTTTTGTTTTGTTTTGCTCAACCTATCAACTTGGTAGCATAACATTTATTATGTTTGTGAAATATACCCGAATTTTCAATTTATGATATGATATAAATATCAAATAATATCAAGTTTCAAAAAGGAAGCATTTGCTAGTCTCAACTTCATATTATTTTTTTAATATCGCTTCCTCTAGGACTTTATTATTGTGAAGGATGCAGCTTCTGCACTCTTTAGTACACTCGAACATCAAATTTGAACTTTATTTTCCTCATACATACGCGATAGTTTAACAATATAATTATAACAATATGATACGCGCTGGATACAACTCGATACTATCAGTATATCAGTGTAAATCAAGTCTTATAGCCTAGAACAATCAGGGCCTACTTTATGCATACTAAACCGGCTATTAAAGTCTAAATCAATCAATTACCGTGTACATTATTCTGTATATCAATTAACCTCACGCGTCATAACAGTATTTGTGTAAGCTGATCGTGTGGACATTAATCATTGTCCCCGTCAAGAACAAAGGGTTCTATGATATATCGGGAATTAAAGCACAATTGTGACATTTCAACAGTTCATAAAGGTCGAAAATAGACTTAGGTTAGTCAATAAATTATGTTATAACACAGGTGTCGTGGATATCCCGCTTCTGGTTAAAGCTTTCAGTGCATGTGTAGTCGCAAGGTGAGCAGAATAAACGTAAATCGAGAAAATGGTAATGTTATTTCTTTACAATATTTAATGATTAATGAATTTTTTTCGTTAAGCTTTTTACTTTACCTAACTTCTATTGACTTAAAATAAAATCAAACCATTTGTCATGTACTGGTGTACTTATGATGGTCAGATACAGTGAGCGAATTTACCGCCAGTTCGGAAGGTACGGACGAATAGAAGAGCTGGCGAGAAACTGAATTGGACTTAATATAATAAGTAAGACATCCTGATTAAAATTTATGTTCCAAACCAACAGTTACCACCGTATCTTTATATTTTTTATGGTATTTATATTTATTTATTTTAATAATTAAGTAGTAGTGTCAGAAATTATGTACTCCTTTATCGCCATTAATTAATATATATCGACAACACTTCAATAACCATGTCACATTCACTCTGAACAAGCAATGACATCAGTCGGCAATCAAACGCGAGTTTAATAATATACAAATGAATAATTATAACAATGGCTTTTGAATTCAGCCGCTAATAATGTTGTAGGCAGTTGATTACATGGTCGATAGTGAGAATGAGTGGAATTACTTGTAAAGCTAATAAACCAATAATGTGCTATGGTTGTATCGATTCTGTTTGTTTTGTGTGAGAAGTCTTAGTAAGATGTAGGGTAGAGATTGGTTTATTGAAGGTTTGTTTACTATTGTAAGAAGCCTAAATCTTGTAAGGTTGATTAATTTTACGGTTTGTTTCTAGTTCTATCTTGGTGGTGGAGACTAATTTATAGGAAAATATTTTTTTTTGAAAATTTGCAGTTAAATATCTAGTATGTAACGGTTTCTGGTTGACAATAAAATGGACCAGCAGCTGGTAATAGCCAAAATTGAATGTTTGACTGGCTGGTCAGGTGTATTCTAGTTTAAAAACAACTCCCTGTTTTCTCAATTTAATCACTTATAACATTGCTTCGTAGACAATACTACTTCGTAGCCATAAAATTAAAGCACTTTAAAAAGATTTGAAAAAGATAGTATTTGATAATAGCGCAGTGCAACACTTTATAACAGAACTGGGCTTCAGCGTGCAATATTAACAGTACTACATAAATAAAACTTATTAATATATTTAAATTCATATAAAAATAAAGCCGCAATATTATTCAAGGAATCCTTTGTCCGAGAAAAACAATGGTTGAATTAATTTATTTTATTACGACATCGCTATGCAAATTGATAAGCAACACATTTTAAATCATCGCAAGTAAGCTGTTAGCATTCAGACAATTTGTTCAATAGCCACTAACGAGCCACACGGAAAACATAAAATCTAGTGCTTTCATAGTTCCTCGTCGTAATTTGTAGGAGATAGCGGTTTGAAATAAAACTAGCATCTTCTACCACTTTATTTTCCATATTTCAACAATTATTTGTGACAAAAACTAGCAGCGTGAAAATTTTTATATCGAGTTAATGCAGAATTCAAAATTTATTCTTTGAAATAGTATCTTACACAGATACAAGAAGTATAAATAAATTTTGATAATTTATATTCAGGGGTATTGTAACTATTTGCTGCTAGGAAAATAATAAGTAAACAACTTGTGCCCTAGGAAATAAAACTATGAGATATCTCATGATAGGTCATCTTAGGTTATAAGAGGCTGCTTATTAGCATTAACGTTACGCATTTAGAAAAAATAAGATCGTAAAGCTAATTCTTAGTAAAATAGCTTTAAAAAAACATGAGTCGATGTTTGCAAATATATCGCCAATTTATAATGATATTTACTGATGGGATTGTAGCAGAAAATTGCGTCAAAAATACATATTTTACAATAGGACGGAAATATTTTTACTCGTATAATTTCAACTAACGTATCCAAAAGCTTTCGCTTACAAAGTTATCGCCTAATCAAGAATCGCAATCTCGTCGTGATTTATGCAAACTTTGAACTATGTATTCTCATGATATTCGCAAAAAGCCGTGGATAAGTGAAAGTTTCGTCCACGGTACTCAGTTATGGTTTGTTACCATGTTTTGTAATGTGGGCGTATGGAGTCTAATGTATGGGAATGACATGCTGGGTAGGGTTAAAAGTTCATGTAGTGATATTGTCAGAGGTTGATGTCACGATTGCTCTGGTATACATTTTTTTTGCAATAATGTCAAAATTGTGCAAGTAGCTATTTTTAAAGCGTGAAATCTTGCAATAGGAAATTGATGACTGATATTTATGTCTAAAGTCCTAGATTTTCGTAAAAGTCTCATTGCTAAAAGGGACTACTACTAATACTGACCCACATGTGAGGGGTCAGGCGCAGGTCTAGTTGGCAGTCATCTGAACTCTGATACTAGATTAAACAAGTTCTTTTCAGTTTTCTCTTTTGATTCCGCCTGACAATCATCCCGTTAAAACCTTACTTTACCCATTTTTCACAGGCTACATTCCGTCCCCAACAATTTAGACTAGAAAAGTAACATCCGATTTCTCAAACAGATGAGTCATGGATTCAAAAGGGAAATAACTCCTTTTCATCATTAATTTAGCTTTACATCCGATAACTACAGTAAGTCCGAGTTTCTGTTTTTTCTCTGAAAATACCAACTCCACTTAGTCCTTCTATAACTTACACCTAACAAACAATAGTTGCGTACGTATCGGGTCCAATTGAACTGAGTGTGAACAGTGCGCTCGGCGTGAATTGCGCGTTGTCGATGCTATCTCGACTCAATGGGTAATTAGCGACACTGGTGTGCTGCAAGCGTTCCTACTCTTGTGTTGAGATTGTGACTTTAGAACTACGATACGATGTTTATTCGAAATCACTTTGTGATCCTAAGTCGTATACTCATTTTCTAGTATACGTCTTATTGAATCAATCAATATTTTATGAGTGAAAATATTTCCATTTTCCAGGTAACTGCTTAAATGGTGGGTTTCTACTGGAAATGTCATTAAGGTATTGGCACTGCACTCTGTCCAGGAATATTTAAGGGCGTTGGTGTTTCGATGGTCTACTTGTATATACGACACTGTTTGCGGTCAACGTCATTCTTCTAAATCATAATTTCGTAATTATAATTTATTCTTTTTCTGCTACATTCGATAAAACTTAAAGGTTTATAATTTTCCTCCTTTCCAAAAATCCTTTCACTATAGAATAATGTTCCGGACATAAAAAACGCCTTTAAAAGTCAACAGTACCAATTGTAGCAGCCATTTCGTTTTATTAGGTTATTAGGTAATTCTTATTGCCGATCGATATCGTGTCGTATCCGCACCGTAACCTCTAAAAGCTTTCCACAGGTACTACATATCGAAAGGCTCGACTATACAGGCGAGTTTCACGTTGTCTAACGTCAAAGGGTTTGGATAACTTCCTTATACATAAATCACTCTGACACCAGGTGTCGTGGAACAAGTAAGGTATTGTGAACTAATATGGGCATATTTCGTATGATTTCCGACTAGGAAAATGGCTATCAGTGTTTGATGATACTTTAAACGTTATGTTCTTCCTTCTTGTAGACATTAGTGGATTGTCATTTAGGACGAGGAGGATTTATATAACTTTCTATCATCGGACTGTTATCTACATTTAAGTAAACTTCCAGATTAATGAATATATTTAGCTTATTACTGACCCACTTATAGGCATAGTACACTTCTGCGAAGGAAGACAGAGAGAGATGTTAAATCAAAAAGCAAGGGCGGGTTTTCTTAAAAAAGCTCTTCCAGGAAAGCTATTAATTTTCAATGCTATTTTATGATGAGGTGGAGGAACAGTAATCTAATTATAAAAATGTTGTCTTTAATAGATGGATAATGCTTAAATCGCGCTAAATAGTATAGTTGCGCACAGCATAGTATCGCGTTGCATAGTTAACAATATACGTAATCATTAAAGACAAAAATCAAAATATAAAATCCAAAGATTAAAAGCCCGTCATACATTAACAACCCGAAACATTAATATAAAACAACTACACAAACGCAACCTTTTTTCTAGGTGTCTATTCTGTCAATTAGAGCCAGGGCCGGCGTCGACATCAATACAACCGGTGGGTGGACAATTACCGAGTGAGCAAACATCTGAGCCCACCTGAATACCTACCGCGGCAGTAATTAATTATTGTTATAACAAAAACAATGTACGAACACTTAGTGCACTTGTCCTTTTTAGTGTGGCTGTGAGTTTGTGTTGATGTAGGATAGTTGTGATACTTTAATGTTTACAGGGTTACAAGAATTTTACTTCTAATTTTTTGCACGAATAGTTATTGCATATGCCTTGATGTTATTTTTTGTTGCTTTTAAAAATATCTCTGTTTACTAAAGATTTATTTTTCAGAGGTATTTTTATTATTTTTGGTATTTGTTTTTTGTTATTTTTTATAATAATGATGCTACCAATTAGTGAAGATTTACTGCTTAGTGTCTTCGGAGCTTGGTTACATTTTGGTTTGTAAGACGCCTTCAAGCTCTTTCACCTGTTGTATGTTTCGTTCTCAGCAGTATGCAAAAGTCAGAACAATTTTGTTTAGCAGTTTTTTCTTGTGTTGCATAGCATGAAGTAATTCTCTTCTTTCCCATAGAATATCTCATTTTCAGTTAAATTTGAAGACAAAAATCACGGCTGTCAAAAGGACTATCCTGTTTCTAAAACTATCATATGCACCCTAAACTTACTATGGTATTGTAGCACTATGTTGATAGTACGTGGGCAACGAAATGATTAATCGATATGGGCTTACAGTCGCTTAATTGCTTGTTTGGTTACACCACTAATACAATGGGATATATGTTCTGTATTAACTTATAGGCTGTTGTGTACAATTGTACTTGCGCTAAACGGATTATAGAATTGAATGGCTGATTTGTTACTTGATGTTTGCAATGTATTTTAGGCTTTTGAATTTGATGTTGCTGTGGTGAATTGGAGGTTAGTAATGCATTTTAGATTAGATTTTTAGATCCAGGAGGATAATATGAAATCTAAAAAGAGACATCAAAATGCCTTTTTAGATACTTCATTAATTTGTTCGACCGTTAAACCTTTCTGTTTTTTTACTTTCTTGCTTTCAGATGTTCAGATTTACTTTCGGAGACATAAAAGCGCCAAATAAATTGTTAAAGATTTTCCTCAATCGTAACTGACATCTCTTGAAAACCGGATGTAGAAAATAACTGCACGAATATAAAACAAGCTAAAACATTTTCCAAAAAAATGCAGACCGTGTAACTCCTTTACGTCTCAATAAACTTCACTCAAATTGTCAAATAACTTTGTATGTATATGCACCTATTCTCAAAAACATACGCATGTATAATCTTATATTTAAAGCACGCGCGCGTCACGAGGAAAATATATATGAACATGTTCAAGGTCCAATGAAATTTGTCATTCAAGAGGACGGTGCGGATCGCAGACAGCCTGCGCGCGCGCAAATAAAATAGGCCCATCTGCGTAGCGAGGATTTTCCTCAGAGGCACACTGGGAGCAAGTAACGCAGCTATTTTTTAGAACTGAATATTGTTTTCAAATCAATATAGCAGTAGTCTGGGTGATATTGTTATGAATTTTAGCTACAACAGCTATGACTTATTAGGTGGTAGCGATTTGAGAAACTCCGTAAAAATCTTCTGAAGGTATAGTTTGCTGAGACAAGTGGGTCCTCAGCTCTGACCACACTGTACAAGCGTGCACCCATCTGGGAAAGCGAATTACTAGTGTTGAAGATATAAAAGAATGAGGCTAAGTTGAATTAATTCAGCAACAATAATATAAAACTTTTTGAAATATTTCAAATCAGAGGAACAGAAACACCTTAACAAAATACTACTATCACTCACATTTCAAGAAACCGCGCCTAACCTGACCTAACACGTCATCAAACACTAACCCATGTTCTAACCTTCACGCCATACTAATTCTCACGTCCATCACTCGCACCTTCCGGCACATCGTACTCATTGCGCCTCACACCTCACAAGGAAGACACACTGACACGTACCACACCGAAAATTACCAGCGTAAGTTTTGCGCCGTGAATTTTGAGAGCGATCGCTTCCGTATTCCTTATATCAACGTGCTCGACTCAGGGTCGTGCGCGATATGTTTATTGCGAACGCTTTCAGAATAGTCCCTTTATGTTTTACGATCGGTTTCATTTACATTTCTTCAGATAGAGTGACAATTATTTCATGATAATAATTATTCATTTATTGTCCTACAGTTTTTGAACATTATTTGGTTAAACAACATTTATTTGGAAAAATTAAGGTAGTAACTTTTGTCCCTGTTCGCCTACGTTTTGGACAGTTTTATGTGTGTGAAAACGTAACGAACATTTAAAGTTACTTTGAATAAGAGGTCTTAATTGTCATGAAATGAAAGGTCACTTTCCTTGTTATTGTAAAACTAGAATAGTTTTTACAAAAATAAATTAAAGTTGTTATATGGGCTTCATAATTTTAATAGAGCTGTCTTTATTGATTGGTTATAAAAGCCTTAGACCAAGAGCCTGTGAACGTCAATCATCAACTCATCATCATATCACGTATCTCAGTTGACAGCAGTGTACGTCAAGTTGTTGGTCGCTATTCATTACATTGCTGCTCTGACGTAACGTGTTAATCACAACAATCTAAGGGAGAAAACAATGAATAGAATAGTGGCTTTCAAATAGTTGTCAACAGAGATATATGATAGCTCCCCTGATCTTCATTTTATAGAATTTTTATCTTGAAATGCCTATCGTTTCGTTGCAGGTTTCGAAGTAAAATGTGTTATTTCCCGTATCCTATTATTTATTAATCATGTAACGCGAAAGTATAAAAGTTATGATAGTCTACTTTAAAATTGAAGTCACTGGCGTTCACTAGCTCTTGGACTACTAGTGGGTATTTTAAAGGGTTCTACTGACTGGTAAATTATTTGTATGAATTGAGTCATTATTCACTTTTATTACTGAGCGTCATTTCAACGACTTTATTACTTGCATGTCTCTATAATAATAAATATTGTTTGTAAATAATCGTATTCAGAGAAGAAAGGTCATGACATGACTTTTTCGAAACATTTCCTTAGATATTACGTGAGCTATATTCATTTATTTGCTTCTTGTCATACAAAAATATAAATAACTTTTTTATCTTGGTTGTAGTGGTAGCTTAAGGGGGAGGCTTTAACTCAACAGTGGGTAGTAATGCTCAACAGTGGCTGAAAATATAGATAGAACGATAGATAATGGTAACGAGGTTATTCATCATCGCAGTTACTATGATATGTTTATCTACAGATCATTTTACCAAATCCAAATAATTATAGAATATACATAGTGTTTTAATTATACGTTTCACATTATCCCCATGATAGGAGGCGAGCCTATTGCTCTCACGTAGCTAGGCTTCGGGATACATTAACAAATATTTCAAAATTATAGAATACCAAATTGAAAATGTATATATATGTATAAAAATTAAACTTTTATAATATTCTTTCACAATCTAGACGGTTTATAAAATATATTTAGTCAACATCCTTATTATTGTCTTTTTTTTGTTCTGATTGTTACAAATTCTTTTAAGAGAATAATTTCAGGAACAACTATGCTCCATTAAAAAATGATCGTAGCGTCTTTTCTTTTAATAAGTAACATAGACAAGGATCTATGAAACTAAGTAACAAGTCAAAAAAATCGTAACAATATCTTAAAAATAAACGTTCCAACGAATTTCTTTCCAATTCATCCGTATTTAGCCGAAGGTTGACTAGTGACGTAAGCATTATTTTAAAACTTCACTCAATAGTTTTTTAATTAACACCGGCGATCCGTGAAATGGGAAAATGACTGATGAAAACTATTTTGCTTGTTACTTGCTGGTTAACTTGTAATTAATTAGGATCTTGTTAATTAGTATTGCATTACAGACTTTTTATTCAGAGCAGTTTTCCCGTGTCGGGCAAAGAACTAATAGTATTTTTAATTTATGTTAGTAGGTATATTTCTTGATTGTTATAGGCTCGTCTTCTATTATATAAGAGTAACATTATTAATGCATAAACCTGGGTCGATAATTTATATTAACTGATTAAAAGTTTCCAAAAATAACATTATCCTTGTTGATGCTAAGGGTATGAAGTAGAACAAGAGTTGCGTCCAAATTATGATTTTCTTCCTTTAATTGAAAGTTTTTGCTAAATACGATAATAAAATTACATTATTTTCTTCACTTCATTAAAATTTTCTTAACACACTTTTAATAACTCTTTCTTTGACTCAAAACTGCTTTCAAATTATATCTAATTGTGATGTTTTGTTTAGTTAGAACTACTGTTTGAATTCCTATTTTCTGTTAAGAAGTTGATAACACAATTAGACGAAGGAATTTGTACTAAATATAGATAAATCAGCCTTCAATCTAGAATTCGTTCTGAACAAGGCAAGCAATGTTGTTAAGTTAGTTTACGATTTGTTTTACGACAATGCGTTTTAGTATTCTGTTCAGTCAATTAGATTAGTTGCTACCCTAGTTTTTGGTACTTTAGAATTGAGTTTAGTATTTGTGAAAAGGTATAGTTATAATTAAGTATTACCATACTAGCGGCCCACCTCAGTATTGCCCGTTTCATGAGGTTAACTTCTATCTGTTTGCTTTTAGGTTGCTAAGAAAAAAATTGTATTAAACAATCCATCGAGCGAGTATCCAATAATAGAACATTTTATTCCTTGTTCGAGTCCCGGGGTTGAACATAGAACACGTTCGAGTTCAATACGGCCGAGGTATGTATGAGGATATTTGAACGTGGACGAAACAGTAATTTTGTAATATTTAGTGAAAGGGTTATAAACTTTAAAATAATATAATTTCGTTTAGCATTATGTAGCGTTGATTACCTACAAATAGGTAGGCTATAGCTCTTGCTTATCGTTTGTAGTTAGTAACCTGAGATTATCGGAGGATTATAGTGTTGAACTTTCAAACTCAGCAGCTTACGACAAAATTACTGTAATGACACTCAACAACGTTTTTATTGCTTGTCAGATCTTTTACCTTTTTTGTCCGTTAAAATGAAAGAAAGGGTGTGCGCAAATGAAATATTAATTAAAAATTTAATATTTATCTACATCAGGCATTATTAATATTTGAAATTTTCTCGACCTAAACAGCAACTGATAGCTTAATTCTCTACATTCAGTACGGTAGAGTATCGAAAGATTGACGTTTGAAATGTACTGCCAAAATAGTTCCTACGGCGCCCGCTAGAGGCGCTGATCAGATTTTCATACCAAATTTCTCGATAACTAGCCGCTAGTCAATAGTGGTAGAGATTCGGGTCATAGAGCGTTTAACACTAAAAGACATGTATTATACTTTCTAACTGATAAGCCTTTTGTTATTGGCTTCTTAGCAACTCAGTCCTAACATGCCGCACACTTAAAATAAATAGTTACAAAATCCGAAACAATCTCCTAGGTTTTATCATAAATCCTAACACATAATATTGTCCCCATAATTCACTTCACACAGCTATTAAAACACACAAACATTGTGACAAAAATTTCACAAGACATTATACCCAGCCGCGGTTTCAACACTATAGGACTGTAACCAACCATGGGTTTGCGAAATACCGCCCAGAGGTCATCGTATGCAAGGAATAAGCAATTTTCCTTTGTATTATTTTATCTATGCAAATTTACTTTTAAAGCGTGATTTAATGGTGTGCGAACATCGTAAAATGTTTATTATATTAATGGCCGTTTGATTTTGTAGAGTTTAATGAAGTAATGCTAAAGGCTGGTCGATGAAGAAACGAGGGTTAGTCGTAATTATAAGCTTCTCCTGCAATTAGGTATTTTATTTGAACCGTACTTATTTCATATTGTAGTGACTTTTTTTAAAAAGCAAAGGTATAGGCGCAAATAGACGTAGATACTATCGGCAAGTACAACCAATTTTTTTGCTGTCACCATTATTTTAATATCACTAACTTTCAAAGTTCTTTGGAAATAATGCTTCCATGGGTTGTTTAGTGAGTTTAACTTTAAAACTTTTTGGAGTCGCATCAAACATATCTATAAGTTGGAAGTAAGTGACAACTATAAGTAGTTGTTCGCGAATTTCCGAAGAACAGTATTATCTAGTGTTTGTTAAATAAGTTTAATGTACAACTGAAAATAAATGGTTGTCACCGCTACAATGCAAAAATAATTAGTAGTTCTTTTTTTCATAATTGTCTCCAATTAATTCAGTAATTAATTACAACAGACTAGAACATTATTTGAATACGATTTTAATGGAATAAAATCATAATAAAATGTGGGAACCGATGAAAAGTGTCTATTGTTGAAATTCCTGAGTGATTCAAATACTTCTAAGAATGTTTTGCGCGTTATTTTGATTTACTGCCTAAAACATTATAATGTTTTTATGACTCATGTGGTTCGGGTAAGAATAATGACTGTCCTTGTAAAGTTAAGCTAAGCAGTATAACTGAAAAAATATTCTTTAAGTCAAGTGTCCGGTTTGTTGCTGACTGAAAGCAACAGGAACAACTAGACCTAAAGAAAACAAACCATCTTTCATATACAAAAAACAACTTTAGCCGCATTGAAGAGTATACAAAGCTAACTCCTATTATAATATTCTGATTTGTTTTCTCTTTCGCAGTGACAGCCGAGCAATTAGGAAAAACCATAATTAGGGTTCCGTGTCCAAAGGGTAAAAACGTGACTATTACTAAGACTTCGCTGTCTGTCTGTCTGCCTGTCCGTGAACAGGCTGTATCTCATGAGCTAGTCAGGCAGTTGAAATTTTCACAGATTTTATGTATGTCTGATATCACTAGAATAAGTAACGAAATAAAATAAGTAAAAATTTAATGGGTCTCTCATACGACTCTTCGTGCGCGAGTCCCACTCGAACTTGATCGGTTTTTATATTACATTATTTTTCTTAAGCTTTCATAAAAGTTTTGCAATGTGTTTCATCTGTTCTAAGATTTATATTTCTTTACCTACGTACAGACTGCATTAAAACAATCCATACTAATATTATAAATGCGAAAGTAACTCTGTCTGTCTGTCTGTCTGTCTGTCTGTCTGCTACTCAATCACGCCTAAACTACTGAATCAATTTGCATGAAATTTGGTATGGAGATATTTTGATACCCGAGAAAGGACATAGGGTACTTTTTACCCCGGGAAAATGACGCATTTCCCGGGAAAATTCAGGTTACGAACGAAGTCGTGAATAATCAACCTTATAATGACAATTGAATTACCAAATTCCGTTGTCATGGCAACTGTTTTAATGGCGGATATGCCTTAGCGCGACTTCGTTATATTAAGAGATATAAATAATTTTGAGAATATTTTTCGTGAAAAAAAAGCATAGGTATTTTGTTGTTAAGGAATAATTAAGGTTTGTATTAGTAAAAAAAAAAATCGTGAAATAATACAGTAGTTTTTGAGAAAGCCCCACAGACGTATCATACAAAGTTTTTACTAACTTAAATGCAACATTATATAAAGAGCTGTTGAAAAACTTTGATGAAATTTGGTAGACAGATCCTACTAATATTATAAATGCGAAAGTTTGTGAGTATGTATGTATGGATGTTTGTTACTCTTTCTCGCATATACTACTCAACAGATTAGGATGAAATCTATACTAATATTATAAAGCTGAAGAGTTTGTTTGTTTGTTTGAACGCGATAATTTCAGGAACTAATGGTCCGATTTAAAAAAAATCTTTCAGTGTTAGATAGAGTCTATTTATCGAGGAAGGTTATAGGCTATATATCATCACACTACGACCAATAGGAGCAGAGTACCAGTAAAAAATGTTACAAAAACGGCGAAAATTATGACCTATTCTCTTTTATGTGACGCAAGCGAAGTTGCGCGGGTCAGCTAGTAGTAGAAATATAAAGATAATAATAATATAATTATTATAAAGGTTATCTCAAGATTATCTCACATTTAGGAACTATTAAAGCATTTTAACAAAGCTAAACTCTACTAACTACACACAACCATTAGTTAAACAACAACACAAACTTTACAAATATTATTATCAATAATAGACTTCTGTCGTTACCTGTACTCAAGGTGTGTTGCGTCTAACACTTATTTAAATAAAACGCATATCGACAGGTTTATAGCGCAACTGATGTAGGTATTCATTTGATACTTTTCAATATGCAATAAAGGAAAATTAAATAGTGCCACCCGCGGTTGCGTTAACGTTATTCTTTGACAGCTCATGACATGGCTGTATATATGAAGACTGGCTTTGAAGCTCTGTCCATGGTACGGTAGCTCGATTCTCTACTACTGTCGACTACCGACAACTGGCTTGTCATTGAGAAATTTTGTATGAAAATTTGATCAGCGCCTCTAATGGGCGTTGTAGGAACTATTTTGGCAGTACATGCGAAATGTCAAACTTTCGATACTCGACAGTACCAACTGTACAGAATCGTGTTACTGGCAATGAGTGTTAGTAGCTTTTATTGATGAAATGTAATAATATTTCCAATCACAATAGACTGTCCAAATTATTCAAAATTTATAAAAATGGGTCAATCAGTAAGGATTTTATTTGCTTCAGATTTAGGACTGTATTACTGAAAAGCATTTTCATGATACATAAATCTATTAAAAACTTCATGCTTCTCATTTACTTTTTATATATTAAAAACAGTTTTTGGTTAAGTACGTGCATAAAATATAGTTAGGTCACATGATCGTGTACTTATCTCTCTCTCACTGCTACTCCATATCAGCTGTTGATGCTCCTTATACCAGAGTGATCTTTGAAACAAATCGTTTAAGGTATAACTGAATTGAAATTGTAGTATAATCCTCATATTTTGTAACTGCATAGACCACCAAGAATTAATGAATACTAAGAATCAAATACATTGTAAGCAAAGACCAGTTAAACGTCATGCAAATCTGACAGTTATAACTAATTGATATTTCTAATAATATATTCACATAAATAAATGCATAGTACGCCCATCGGCAAATTATTATTTAATAAGACCCGGGTAATATTATTCTGCTCGAACTCAGAACACAGCGCAACATAGAACTATCTTTTTTTCAGGGTTTTTAGTGAACTTATACAAAATCTTAATCTTATTGTAATACATGATCATCTCCCTTATATAGTACTGATTATACACACCATAAGTGAAATATCCAGTAACAAAATGGTCATTTTAGCACTATCTCTAGAAATGCTTTCGAGATTTTTAGGTAAGTAAAGAGCATTATTTGCGTTTTATAAAACACCTTTGTCTCAAGTTTTTTGTGTCGATTTTGATCCTTTTCCTTAGCCGCTTCTGTTGTCTTACTGCAGAGCAAAAGCTCCCCCCCCCCCTTTTTTTTCGTCGAAATCGTCTTACCTAAAGTAGGTTCTAACCGATTGTGACAAGTATCTTTCACATTTTCTAATATCATTCAAACCAGTCCAGTCCATTTCAAGAGAAATATGAAAAGACAAACAAATGCACTCTCACGCTTACAATCTATATACTTATATGATATAAGCAAGTATTATGTACATATTCACATAAATAAATGCACAGTGACGCCCATCGGCAAATTATTAACAATGTTCAATGTATGTAATTTATTTCGTTGGCGGTTCATTAGATAGTTGATTGGGTGCTTCGAAGGTTGCCTCGCGAACTTTGACTCTATGAGGATGTACATGTAGGTCGATGCATATAAGTGTAGGTAGTAGGACCCTTTATTCATTGTGGTACGTTTTGCTTTGGCTTTGGTTGTGTTCGCAGCAATCTTTAACGCGACTGTTTTATTATATTTTTTTTTATGTATTGCCATCTCTGAAGGTTGTTGTTATGTTTTAGGTGCTTGAGCTAGCTCATGTTATTCTGTGTATACACATGAATAAATAATTCTAATTAAAATGTAAACAAAAAGTAGCCAAAATATCTGATTTTGAAAGAAATATGTATCGTCCATACAATACAAAATTGAGCAACTTTTTTATGTTAGCCGAACAAACAATATTAGGAAATGAAACGCTTAAAATATTTTTTTTTCTTTCAAATAAAGTAGAGCTTATTAAGACCTATAAACATACATCGATAAATTGTATACATTTTTGGATTTATCTGGAGTTACTTACTTGGAGTAAAATAAACCAATAAACAAAAACTGAAATTACTTCAAGCTTTTATTTACTATTGGATCAACAGAAGTACTCAACGTAATAATTAAATCATCATCTCCTCAGACATAGTGTTAAGAATCCCATTACGGGTCCTTAACAAAACCACAAATGATATGCCTCCCTACAAACGCTATGGGTGGTACATTCGTACAGGATACTTAAAACATATGTTACATTTGCGGTATAAATTGTCGCCGCATCGAAGAATAAATTAGTCAATTATCTTCTTAGATATTTTAAAGACATCAGGTTATTGGGCAGCTGCTAACTTGTTAAGGGATGTGGGAAAACCTGTTGACTCTTTGCTAAGGTTTAGTAAAGCCGGTCATAGTACATATTATATGAATAAAATGTATAAATATGTAGAGCTGTAGAAATTACACTCGTGTTTGGACGTCTACATGCAAGTCTCATGTGATAGCGAATAGGCTTATTGCGTATACTGGCCACGTTTCCAAATCTCGGGCCACTAATAAAAAAATATTTAATAAAAGATTTTAAAATACCAACAGCAATCAATCAAATCTAAATAATATAATCATTAATCAGGCTACGGCATCATAGACAATTCAGCAATGTATCTGACTTGGGACTCGAACTCGAGACGCAGCAGTAGTATACACTTATCGCCAAAACCATAGAGACAGTTGTAGTAAGTATTGCAACTTTGGCGCCGTAGTCTTTTTTCAGTGACAGGCATGTGAAGATGGTGGATAAACGGCATTTTGACACGCCATGCGATTCACGATCTATAGAGATCTTGTCGGTACACAGGCGGTATATGCTACAACAATGTAAGCTCTCTTGCTGTAATATTGGGATAATCTTGTTTATGATTTTGCTGGAGAACAGAAGTTACATTTTACCTACTCATGGCCTATGGAAGAAAATCGATTACATTTTTTTAATTGAAAAAAAATGGAGTTAAAAACATACGAAATGATGTCAAAAGATAGAATTCAAAGTGATAGGTATTTTGCATTGCTTCTGATGTTTCGGATTGAAAAAATCTTTATCTTGGTTAAGTATTTACAAAAATTTCAGGTTGTTGAGGCTCAAATTAATTTGCAGGAAGTTTGCAAAAGAAACCACAATCGTTTTACTCTGCGCTGTAACGCCTAGCAGTCCAATGTAAATCGATTGATCGCAATAATTTTTGTTCAATATTCAGTACAATTTTAATAAATAGTTATTTATATATTCAACATCTTGATAAAACTACATAGAAATATGACCGTTTAAAAAAACTAGACTTTACTAGAAAAATACTCAAACCCTATAATTTTATAGAATCGTCTTAAAGGTGTTCAGGACTTATTTAATTACATGCTACAAAGTGTTTTTAGAAGCTAATGTCGTTATAAATGGTGTTCGGAAATAGGCTGTAAGGTATTAATGATGATACCGTCAACTAATAAGCACCATCCTGTGTGAATTATATCATTTAGATGTTTCAAACGCGATCGTGCTGTAATTAGCATGTTACGGTCTAAGAGCGCATGTGTTATTAAGGAACGTATTCAACCTACTGTCTGAAAAGGCTGTGTGTTATTTTTAAGCCAGAATTGAACAAGTAAAAAACTGACCAAGTGAGTGCTGAACTTGTGCACGATAGGGTTCTGTACCGTTGTTAAAAAAATGGCAAAATAGACAAGCCTGCTGCATGGTAGCCCCATAAAATATTTATTTTATTTTGGTTTTGTTGTTAATACGGCAGCAAAAATACATCATCTGCGAAAATTTCTACTGCCTAAATTTTATTGTTCATAAGATACAGGCAGACAGACAGATAGATATGCAGACAGCGAAGTCTTAGCAAAAGGATTCCCGTTTTATCCTTCGGGTACGGAACCCTAAAGCCATTTTCTCGTTAGATTATACAAGGTGGTAAAAGCCACTTTGAACGAGAAGAAATATTTTTTCAATTATTTTGATATATGCTTGAATAACGTTTGCTGATTAGTTTATTTGCGATAGACATATCAATACGTAAGTAATTTAAGCAATTTATTTTATATTAAAAATGCAATGTCTTTTATATTACCGGTCTACTTTATTACCGTTTTCCTAGGCATAGTGGCCATACTTCAAATATCCGTTTATAAGAATTTCCTGTCACAAACCCTAGGCGCTAAAATAAAATATAATAAAAATATCCGTATCAATAACATTAAAATACAGTTATTAATATAAATGATTAAATAATAGCGCAAAAGGATTTCCGCTTGTAATATAATATATAACTTGACATTCAAGTGATGATTAATGCAGGTAATTTCTAAACTTTATATATTTCCTTGAAATTGTATGAATTGTTTGATTGGATTTATTGACGTGGCCACGTCGTGTGAGAATACACGTAAGCCATTGACGTGCGGAAACTTTACTTTTATTCCTACTTTCCTGTAAACGGTAACTTACCTCTGAATAAAGAGGTTGCAATTATCTAAAAACAGCTCCTTTAAAAACTTATAGACTCTACATAAGGACTGAACCTAGACATGCTGGCATAAGCCTATTAAGCCTACATTGCTTTACTCTTATCACACGTTAAGAAACGTCGGTACAAAATGTTCTCATCTTCTATTCATCTCTATCAGCCGTCTACTGTCTTAATCCCTTTTCATTTCTATGTCCTTTTTCTCAAACACATACAAACACCTTTTAAGCCTACAAGTATATTAAATTCAAACTTCCCCGTTTTTGACAATTGAAATTGTAGGCTCAAGTTTGCAAGATCTTCTGATCATTTTTGAAGGTCCTTTAACCTACCTCCGAAAATTGGTACTCTGGTAATGTAAATGAGTTTAATGTGGTTTGTTGCATTTCATTGCTTAAGTAGAGTATTATTACGATACAGCCATTTTATGTCTCATAACCATGACCTTGTACACAAAACGTTTCACCTTGAACTCACATTCACCAAAGAAATTAATCGAAAGAGGAAAAAGTTTAATACATTGTCTGTGGCGTTCTAAGAATTTTATTGGATCCCGAGAATACATCCTCTTTTTAAATATGTGTCATAATGATTCGTACCTTTTTCAAATCTCTGTATACCACGTCTGTCATTGTGACATTTGAAAATATGTTCCAAGAAATGACGTCACGTTCCATAGCGTGCTCTTCAAACTGATTTAATGAGTAATTTGAATTTTAGTTCTATTTTTGTATACCAAATATGGCGGTCATTGGTATTATGAATTGTTATTTATTATTAATATTGCATTTTAATTTTATCGTAGAGGTTAGGAATTACTCATTCACAGCATTTTTGTGACATGATTCTCTATTTTTCTGCTTATTAGGTATTGTTTAAAAGCTTCCACTTCAGTTAATTGGTCATCATAATAATATTCTTAGCGGTATAAATAACTCTACAATTATCAAATTACAGATATTTTGTCCGGTAACAGCTGACTTATAGATATTTTTAATACCGAACCAAACCTAAATGACCAATAAATTTTGAACTTTTAAGTAATATTCACGATGACTAGATAAGATTCATCAAGAATTATCGAGCCAGCGTAACTTGTGCTGATAAATACGTGTAAATCAAAGTAAAATGCATTGTCACCTTAATATCCGAAATCTTAAAAAAAAGGAAAGCTCTATGATTTATTTACGAAACCATTTTTTATCTACAAAACCCGAAAAAGGCATCTATTACTGCAGGGAAAGTTTCTAACGGAAGCTAGTACTTAATTCTCATATTTTAGATAAACTTTCTACTTCACAAATATATTTAAGTCTTCTAGATATTTTTATTGGGACAAACATTGTTATTTTATTCATTCATCAAATATTAGCGGTTAATACGTAACCGCTTTCGATAAAGCCAACAAGCCTTTAAGTAACTTTCACTGTGCTTTCTGTAAAACTTAACTTCCTTGGGCGAGTTTATAGTCATTATTATGACTAACTAGCTGTTACATACAATTTTGTCGTAAAAAGTACAAGGGTATTTTTTTATTGTCACTTCGTCTACGTATAATATTGTATGGAATCAAAGAAAAACGATGAGATTTCAGTAATTTTTTTTTTCATTCAACTTGCAAGAACTCGCACCGGACCGTCAAGCAAATCTAAGTAAAATACTTAATTCCTCTAAATTAAAATTAACTACTCAATTCCACATTTGTGTAAAATGTTGCTGAGACGACCACATAAGGTTTGCCCTGCGAAAAAGATATCAGTTCTCATGTAAAGCCAAGCATCTGAATCTACACGCCCTATCTCTACAGACCCTAATTTCACAAATTCTGCATTATCAGATATTAATTACAAAACGTGAAAGTATAAAGATCCTATTTGTGTACCTATCAATCCAAGCAACTTCTGTAAGATCAATTTTATCGAAATCCGTTAAGCCTTTTTTACATGATTGGGTTACAGACAACATACGTTTTAATTAGTATAATGATTCATTCAAATGTGTTGTTATATTTATTGAAATTAAAACATAAATTCAACAAGACAGTTGAGGTCAGTATAATGAAGTTTATTATGAATTTTCTACCTTATAAAGAACTTTAAATTGATTTAGAATTGTAGGCGTATATTTTAGTAGGAGTTTGTTAGTTGTTTACAAACGTGAGAAAAAGAAATCATTGAGTAGGCATAAAAAACTCTTAATTAAATATTTGAATTGGATAAAAATATATAAAGGTATACAAATTAGGTTCTCGAAAAGGCAAAGTAAAATCCAATAAAATTTCAATTACCTACTTAAAAATTTTTCATTTTTTTTAATTGCAGCTCTGATCTTTTAAAAGTTTTATATGCCTTGTCAAAGACAAAAAAAAATAGCGAACAGCGAGTGTATTTGGTAATTTCTGCCGCTTACTCCTTACCTAGCCTATAAGATAAAAATAACTCAAGTACTTACTAACTCTATTCAACACGGCAGCAGCCGTTAGGTCATTACTTTAACTACTCACTCGCGCCAGCCATTATTTATTATAGAGCTATAAATTCACCAGGAGCCGCCATAAAATCCCAATGACCTTTAAAACCTAAATCTTAATCCCAACCGGAATTTCCAACTTTATTTATAAGAAAACGACTAAAAACAGCGAAATTACTTAAAAGGATCCAAGAATCCTGATTAGGTACTTCCGGCGGTTATTTAAGAGTGGCAAAAAGAAGGAAAGGTCGACGCGTCCATATGAGTCATAAAGGTGACTTGTGACCAGATGATCTGATTCTGAAAGGGCATTTAGTACTGATCCAAATGTCAAAAATTTGATTTATTTTGTCGGTCTTTTTTTTACAAGTTTTCTGTTCCTCGGTTTTTTGCGACCAAAATTGATTTGGATATTTATCGTTTATTCTCTCCACATTAACCTTAATTGTGCCTGAAATGTACATTTAAAAGAAAAGCTCGAACGGACTATCCGTTATCGTACAGCGCTTAGTAATTCATTTAACAATTTATTTATATTTGTAAAGAAATCGTGGATAATAGTTCAAATTAATAAACCATTTTTCTTATAATCGGAACAGCGCAATGGATAATTGAGAAAGTGGGAAAAGGACCCTTAATTTTTATGACAAGGATGATTGTCATTTTAATGTCAACAAGGTGTAAATTATACGAAGACATACAGTAATAACGTTAGCTGTTATTCTTGTATGGGACGATAATTGGAACTAACTGATTGCCTTTGTGAACAGTGGTGTAGACCTACTGATTGCAACTTCTCGGGTTCATATAACGGTCGAAGTACTATAGACCTATAGCATTTTTTTAAATTTATATACTAGTTTTGTTACTAGTTTACTACAGTTGCTAAAGTTTGGTAACATGTCTGGCATGGCAAAAGGTTTAACAAATGTTTACCGTGAAACGCGGGTATATTTATACATCTCTGTCTACACCCTTGGGGAAATTGTAACTAAAACATTAAACACTTCTCGAAGCTAAGAAATTGTCAGCTCATTTTTTAAAGCTCAGAAAAGCATAATTATATAAATCCCAAGCTGTTAGTCCAGACATTCATACACTATCAATAATACCAATAATGAGTTAACATGTATTCATAATCACGTATATTTACGACCTAAATAATTTAAATATCAGCAAGTTTCTTAACACAAAAGCTGTATTGCCTCCATTGAGTTTTATTGAACAATAACTTTAAAACATATTGCCTAGTACTGGGATTGTAATTTATTCATCCAATTAAAGCCTTATTACTAGCAAAGAACACCTACCGACTACACAGGAAAATGTACCATAAAGTTTGAAGCATAAAGTTCAATTTTGCTTGTTTATTTTTCTATGTAGTTTTATCAATTACCCTGATCTCGTAATATTAGTCTACATATTCGTTACATTGACATTATATTGAGCTTAATGCGTTAGATATTACTTATATTAGAACTAAAGTGTAATATTTTTAGTCGAAGGTTGTGTATTTAGATTATTTACTTAATGGTTTTGGTCGTAAAATGTGTAATACCGTTCTAAGTTAATCCGGGCCTAAATCAGGGCCAAGCTTGGTTTAGTCGTAATTTTGATCGTACATAATGCAAATTGTTGAAATGTGTCGCCGAAATATGCATAAATAGATTCTATAAAAGATGTCCAATAGGCTTGTTGATTATTCCTTCGGAATATAAATCATTGCGGTAGAGTAAAAGCATTGCGTGGATAGCATTAGAACATAAGCCGTCAACTATCTCTTAAACTTTTATGTAAGGTTGGTTGCCTAGTAGCTACCTACGGCTTCGTTTGTGTGCAATGTTCCTCTTTCAGCCGCTAATGAATTACCCTATGATGTGCATTTTGAGTCTACTTGACAAATTACAAATTTCTGAAAATTCAGTCTAGTGATTTTACCTTAAAGCATACTGACAGACAGGCAAATTTCCATATTCATTATGTACATTGTACATATTATTATCTTGTTAAGAAAACCTACATTCAGCATCTGCAAAAAGTAGCAGTTGTAAAAGCTTATACAGAAACTGTACAGCTTAGATATTCTGATATTCCTCTTAGCAAACGACGTTGCGTAATAGAGTCTCGATACAGCACCCACGGGAAATATTAAAATACATTTTCTTAGAAACTCCGTCATAAAATAAAACTAGCAGATGTGGAGAAATCACGAAAACTGCCATAATTTTAAACCACGCATTAAATTAGGGGGATTTCACATTAGCTACTACTCTTATGGACCGGTTAAAGACTTCTTAGTTAACATAACTACGTAATATTTTTCAACAGTGCATGCAGGACATAAGTTCAAATATTCCTGATTCAAATGCTTTAACTATATGATGATTCCTGGTAAACCTAATGTTTGTTTCTACTGATAGCATTATCTCTGTTTTGGATCTGGCTATAAGCATATATTTTTTAGGCCTTAATTCGTTCCTCTTCATTTAAGTTCTATCTATTTGTAAAATTGTGCTACTGAAATAAGTGCGTCCGTCACTGCTCCGTGTAACCTTTTTAAAAAAGGGCACTACGCACTACTACTTTTTGAAAGTTGTAGTCTACGAAAATAATACGCGTACTTTTTCAGGCCTTCTTGTTTGTGTGTCCATTGTTTGTATACTTGTAAAGTATACACATCAAAAGATTCACATGAAACTTAACTTTAAAAAGTCCTAGTGTTAAATTTACAACTTTTTTACTTTCACAGTAGTCTCGCATGAGTATTGGTCTTAAACCAATGACACGGCGACGCAGCTCGCCCACAGATAATCGTTAATTAATAGAAAGCCGATATTCCCACTACTGTTGAACCGTTGTTTACGTTATACAATAACTGCACTTACTTTTACTTGTATCGCATTATTATTTAAATGTGAGAAAATTTTTCTTCTCTGATATTGATACTGCAAGTGTTTGAGCGTTAATTGCTTGATTGTTTTGCCTTCAATGATAGCATTTGTAAAGAAGTTAGCTAAAGGAAAAATTATATTGAATTGAGTGTATAAGTGTCTGGGAGTTGTTTAAAACAGATTTTAAGGTACCTAAGTATACAAAGACTCAAGACTTAAGCTCTTCATCTTTCTGGGACTCAGTGGGTTGTGGTGGTTTTGGATTTTTATTATTTAGTTCAATTTGTTTGTTTTCTTTTAATGGTTGTAAGCCGAAGACACGAATTGTTCCTTTTTGCCAGGAAACCTTGGAGCACTGAACGGTAGCGTAAATTCCTACACTTTAATTTATCGTATCGTTGACATACCGTCAGTTTGACTATTGTGAAGTACTGAAAAACACGGTTCATTTGGATTGCGAGGAAACCAGTAAAAACAAAATTTCTCTATCTACCTCGTTAGCTGTAGTCTGTAGTCGATTGTAGTCTCTCTGCTCTTGAAGTTATCGAAATTCCAAATCACCATTCCCATAGCCTTTACCTAAACGGTAACTGGAAACAATGTATACTTTCGTACTCAGACAAAAGATATAATAATACATTGGTTGGCAAACCGAATCAGATAATACTTAGCAATCTTTGAAGCCTCGCAATTTGGCCGCGAGCTGTTTACTATGCAAGGCTTACAGGTGCACCCACTATACCTCACAGATATATTTCTAGCACGAAACTATCGGATATCCTAAATGAAATTTGCTACAAAACCTTAAAAAATATAACTGTTTGCGATTAACTCGAATAGGGAGAAAGTCTAAATCAATATGAAGTTCATTATTTCGTGTTAATATTATTTTGCATTTTGTATTCGTATGCAGTCCGGATCTGAAATTTCATATCAATTTACAGTACTTACATCCTAGACTAGTCAAAAATCAGTACTATTTTAACATCACTCCTGTTATACTCACAGGTGGCGTAGGTGTACGAAGTGCCCATACCCACGTTTCGCCTTTTACAATGTTACTCCCATGAAATAGAGGACACGCCTATAGCTATATACCAGGCACGTTACACAAATACTAATAAGACAAGTAATAACATAAATTAGAAAACCCCACTAGCAAATTAGCCGGCCCGAAATCTTGCGATCAGCAGTCGCATAACACCGCGCAGACCACAGAAGCAGTTCAATTGCCCGTAAACTATTTCCATTGCAAGGTTTACAGGTGCACCTACGATAACTTGATGATATATTTCTAGTACATTGTAAGCTTTAGAATTAGTAGTATAAATTTAAAAGGACCCCCTGCCGTTTAATCGTATTAAAGCTAAGGCTCTTTGCGTATTGCGTTTATTTGCTGATGATAGTCTGATTTCATTTGAATTGCATGGTAGTTAAAATTAATGTAGTCTTGGAGTATATTTAGTCTCAACGTTGTACCTATCTAGGTACTAACTTTATTACTATATCTTTACATATTACATCAAGTGATGAAATGAACAAAAAATCGAACAGGTACGGAATTATTGTTCTAGCTATTTGGGGGGTTCTTATAGAAACATCTTTGTCTGATATACTCTATCAGTCCTACCTTCGAAGACTGGCTATAGCCAATGAAGGGATTATTGAATGAAATCGGTTTAGGTAGGTTTGATCTCACTAGTTTTTTAAGTTTTCATAAAATTTTGAATAAAAGTACTTCTTTGCTTGATATCATCATATGTTCTTGTTTAGTTACTCTGAGTACCTGAAAAATAAATATAAAACGATGCGAGAATAAAATTTAATTTATACATAATATAAACTTGCAAGTTTTTATAGGTAGAACGGTTCCAATTATATTCTACACAAGATATCAGATTAAAATATGTAAAGTTACTATAATAACGATATGAATAATGCCTATAGTTGCTTAGTAAAATATAATTAAAATCAGAAGCTCACGCGATGAAACAATATAGTTATTTGCCACCTGCTTTCTATACTAGATACATGAGTACCAGGTGCGGTTACAACGTTCCTAGTATGGTTCGATTGTAGCGGTATTCCGATAGTGATGTACGTCATTGCATATTCGCTTTAATATTGCCAGGAATATAAGGGACTGGTCAATATATCATGTTTATAATTGCTTTCTTTATCGAAAGACGATGAAAATTGTGATAAAAGGTAAATAAATTTAGAAGTGTGATGCTTTTATGTACTCATTTGCATTTGTTGGTAATGTCGAAGCTGTATTATCGAAACAGAATTTTGAGATATCGTCCTGTCGCGTCTTTTCCCTTTTACAGATTGCTTGATTGCTTTACTCACTTGTTATGTATATGAAACGGGCACTTTCATCACGCAGGTCAAATGTGCTATAACTTTACACTTCTTCAATATTTCTTAGTCAAAAAAGTTTTCTCACAATACCGTCAGTGTATCGACGCAATTTTCGAATAAAATTGTTACTATTAATATATTTAAAAGTAACAGTGACATTGAAAACATTATCCCGCATCCTGTTGTAAAACCACTTCCAAAAAAACCACAAATAATTTCCAGCATTCATGACAATGCCAATGTCATACTGTTCCGTGTCTGGTTGGTCACTAGAAGCTACTATGCTTTAAGATATCAAAAAGATGCAAGATCCACCGTTAAAAAATTGCTGTTTTTTACACTTTCCCGTCTAAACTGCTAAACAAATTTTCTGAAAGACGCTGGACATAGTAAAAGACCCGGGATGAACATCGAATTTTCAAAATACGGGGTGTAAGGTTGCACGTGTGTAAAGCCGCCCATCTTTGTATAGTAACCTATAGTAGTCAATTACTCAGTTTGGAATGAAACTTTGCACACATACGGTAGTGTGGGGTCAGCTAGTACCCTAACACTGTCATTTATTGATGGTAGAACTCAGAGTTTTATCACTGTTCCGGCTTTAAATCCGTAAAAAATAACTGTAAATATATTTTCCAGCAAACGTAAACAGTATAAAGGATATCATAGTTGGCAGCCTTGCGGGACGAAAGTGCGTTGTGAGCCGTCGCCGGAATGCCAGCGCAGCGGTACTACTTTCCACCGACCTTCAGTGGACTGCCAATCGCCAGAAACTAAGGATATTGCGATCCTTGCACGCCCTTTTAGCTGTTAGTTGTTGAATATAATCATTTTTGTATTGGTATGGGGATTCTTTTGGCTTTGAAGGATAGACTTTATGCATGTCACGTGTATCGTTTTGAATGTAGGCTATAAAAAAGACTAGATGTTAATGTGGTTGTCAGAAATGTATTATTTCGCTTTGTCGTACCTCGAATTACTTTGGAACATGTTATTTATTTATTTCTCTGCTTATTGTATGACAGAAAAAAAGACTAATGAGAGGTTAATTATTGAGATAAAGACAACTCTTACAATTTTATTGAACTCACTTTTTAAGGTCTCGATCTACGGTCTGATATAAAAAGCAACTCTTTGTGTTATTTGATTAAACGGACATCTACTCAATCAATACTGCACTATTAGTCGATATCCGTATTTGTATTAGAAATTTGAATGTAAGGGCACATTTCAAGGTAACATCAGTGTTTTAAATATGCGGAAATAGGCTTGGTATTTAAACGTACTTTATTTATTGCCTCCGCTCACATAAATCAACCATCAAATTTATAATAGTCGAATGCTAATATAATATTAAAGATGTTGTAATATGTACCAGTGATTTAAAATGCAAAGCTATATTATAACCTTAAAGAATTATAACAAGTTGTAATTGAGTCAATTACCAACTTATCGATTGTGTATAATGATACATTTGAAGACGAAAAACACGTCGCCTAAGGCGCTACCGCAGTACAAACAAACAAGAAGACAATTGATTACGTAGTGGCAACGCCTCCAGCGCGTGCGAAACCGAAAAAATGGTCCATGCCAACCGTGAAGAAGCTACTGACAGAGCACGCGATATACAAGAAAACTGTGCGAAAGACAGAGATGGTGAACGTTCCGAAGTGGGAGAAAGACACGATAATATGAAAGTGGTGTGTGCGAGAGAGGTGGACGATTAAGAGAAAGATTGGTAGGAGAGTGAAATTGCCGTAGCAACTTTCGCTGAGCTCGTTTCGGTTACGTCACGAATGCGCCAGCGCACATTACGCAACTGCCTGTGAAGAGATTATGACTGTATGACACTGATTTGAATGATCGTTGGAAGTAATCAATTTCATTTGGATTTGCTTCCGGTGTCGGTTGCGAGATACTGAAGCGACTATATTTTTACTTAATGATAATTTCTTAATTAACTCATCATACACAGCTTTTTTAAAAGTAAGAGACTGGTTGGTATAAACAAAAGGTCAAATGGAAAGACTTGATGTAACAGCTTCATTATATTCATGAAATTAGAAAGTATATTTCAGACGAATAACGACTCGAATCTACTGTAATAAAACTCATATTATTAGAAGGATAGTAACAAGAATATGGTTAAGTATGTTAGCAACAAGGTGTCGCAGTTTAGTTCCACTCTGAAATTACAAAGGTACACAATTTGTAACAAGATGAAATCTTAAGTATAACAGTTTGGATGTTGAGATGGTTAGCAAAACGTTACTAAATGCGATTACACAAACCCTTACGACAACGTTACAGGCCTTGTTATGCTTATTTTCCTATTTGCCTAATCGTCTTTTGATGATTCTCGTCATTGTGACACTATATGATGTTATACAATTTGCTGCAATTACACGGTCTTTACTTTCACTACTACATTTTCTAACATACAGTACGTTGTCATCAAGTCATTTCATTACTGACCCACAATGCTTCCACGCTCGCTTTCTTTTTTCTTTCAATTCTTCAGCTTTTGTCGTCATCAATCAATTGTACATTCTTCTACGTAATTAGAACAAGGCGGGAATGATGTCCTAGATCTTAAATGATACATTATACGCATCTCTTCTCGCTCTAATGCCAAAGCACAATACGCTACTGTCACACATTTGTAGAGTGAACACTAACACCGGTTTCACTTGTGTTGTTCTACGTCTATGTGTGCGCCGTGTGCTGTGATAAGTCCTGTACATAATAATACCGTTATATATGCAATGAACTCGAAATTAAGCAAAACAGAATTCCTTTGCCCTGATATACCTAATTCATTATATATGCAAATGTCTTTCACGCATACGTCCATCTAGACACAAGTTGCGTTTGTATTGGTGACTCAATGTGTACGATCTGTATTTGAAATTACATCAGTGTGTTTACTTCTTTTGTTAGTGTGTGTAGTTTTTGTATCGTTACACGTTGTTTTGTGTTTGTGTGAGTGTTTTTATGTGAGTGTGAGAGTAGTTTAGCGTTCACAATGAAAGTACTCGGCGGTTGCACGGATTTGGGTCACAGCTCCAACTTTGATTATAAAGATTACGACCACCGTGTGAATCATCGCACATCTTCTAGGTCCACGCTGTTCTCGCTAATTTATGTTGAACATTTTTATTTTTGTCGCAATAAATAAAATTTTGGTTTAGTTTTTGTTTCGGCATATACTACCTAACTATTATTTCCTTTTATATCTATTTAATTCAAGAAAACCTTGTTTTACGGCACATATTTATGGATTAGTGTCACATAATTCTAACATTATAACGACCCAAAAATATAACATATTTTGTACTCAGTAAAATTACACGTATCTATCATAAAGGCCGTATTAAAATCTCCTTTCACACGTTGCTAAGCAATATTTCATCACAATCATAAGATCGAGGCGCTACTTTCCTTTCAACGAGTATTTTCATAACTCCAACGTTATCTGAACAAGATGTTTATTAGGATTTTGATGCAATTTAGTGTGGTAAGCATTTGTAAGGCACAGTTAGTATGGTGATTTCGTTGTGGGTAACGAGACTTGTACGAGTACAGATAAACATGAATTTGTGGCTGTAATTAAGCAAATTATAATAACTGGTTTTGAAGTTACATTTGCAGAAATTGAGAGTTGTTTGGTTTTCATTATCAATAGTACTTAGGATCTGATATGTAGTGCAAGGAAAGTAATGTAAATAGAGACAGTAACGTTAATTGGCATAATTTTTTTAAGAGTTTTTTCTTTCATCACTTTATTCATTTTTAAAGGGCTTATAACTTCTTGAAATCTTTAACTTATGTCTACTTCTACTTCTTCGTCTACTTCTTCATTTATTGAGGTATTTTTTTTCCTGAAGTATCTTTTCGTTATATTAACTCTCAAACTACATTGTCACCTCCAAATTTATATTAATTGTACTTGTAGTAGTAGTTTTTTTAGTAGTATAGTTTATAATACAAATAAAATACAATAAGTATTTTTGTACAAATTTAAGAAAGGTCTCTTTAAACTATCTACAATTTATACGGATTACAAAAATCACGTAGTACATTGCTCCAGTTGAGATAATGTTCGCTAATTCACTTTTACTTCAGCAAGCGGATAATCTACTTTTACTGTGTGTATGGCACTACACGGTATCAATTCGTCAATCTTAATGGCTTTTGCATGATTTGTTTCAATCTCTAATGTGAGTTTTGTTATACGGTCTCGAGCAAAAATATGTATAGAATGTCATATTTACGAAAGCATTTTTAGGTATTAAAATATTAAAATTACTGTTTTTTTTATTTCAAAAGTAATTTTACTAAGACTTTGTATTTATTGTTAAATAATGCCAATAATTAAACTGATATCGATATGCGAATGATAATTGAAATTGTGTATACATATTTATGCTCTTGACTGTACTGATTTATCAACAATGTAGTCATATAAGATACGATCAATGAAAAGATAAGTTAGTGAGTAAGATTTTAAAAGATCAGTTAGTAAAAGTTTTGCTGGACATCACTTATAACACATTTTAAAATATCATCATTCAACAGTCATAATTGAAGAAGTTGCTCCCAAATGAAATATTTTTTTTGACACTAATATTAATAATTTTACCAATTGTATTCGCACGTTGAGTCTGTCTCCACCCTTTGTTGTTAAACTAACAGAGGTTAAGCCAAGTCTATGTTATCTCCAAGTCAAAGGTATTTTCATAACTACAGCATAAAATTAAATTCTAACCAAACAAAAGAAGACTATTTGAACAATGCTACCATGTCTAAATAGGTATGAAGAAATAATTTAGGATTTCAACGTGAATGAAATATTCCGTAAAATTAGTTCCATTTCACCGCACAATATTTGCGTAAATATGGCACAACATTACAATTTTTTGATCATTAGTTGAAATTCCCGCAAATTGACTTTCTAAATTCATGTTTCAACTGATATTTTATCCGTCTGTTTGTTCGTTACCTAACCTCTGAACTGATTGAATGTGTTTGAAGAAATTCTTAATACATTGACTGGTATGGTAATCTTTGTTTTCAATAATAGGAGCCTTTTACGTTTCTTTTGGTGGTTCATTTGACATCCACATTATAGCATCCCGATTTTATCCTATTTGTAGGTCTAGTGATCGCACCAAATAATCGACCGTTCGACGTTAGAACCTTTTCAAAACCTTAAGATAGTATTTTTATAAGTATATGTCTTAACTACAGTATTATTTTATTTCTCATATTTTTTGTTTGAACCGACATGATGGACGTCATACAGTTTTTCATCTTTCTCTATCCAAGGCAAACTTGTAACTGGTAAAATAAACTTCAATATTGCTTTAAAATCAATATACTATAAACTCAATACAATGTTATGATTGTTGACACTAACGTCCAAACATAGCGTTCAAATATCTGTAGAATGTGCGAAGGTTGAGTCTCAGGGTCGTTTTGATAAGGGACCATTTTGTAACCTTTACTTTGACATTAGACTTATTAGTTTACACTTATGACATTTATGTCATTCACTGTGAGGAAATTCTAGAATAATACTAGTCAATACTTTTACATTGTTATAGTTGAGCAACGTCGAAGTGTATTAGAGGAATGTTTAATAACAAAATATTGCTGGCTGTTAGAATATTATGTTCCTGTGTGATGTCTTCATTGGCAGTATTCAATAAACAAATAATAAGATGAAAGAAGTAACTTTAGCGAATGTTGGGATCGTATCCTTTTTTGTTTCCCACAAAAAGGAACTACGGTATAGAAGCACTAATTTCGTACCTCCTTCATGTTCCTAGTAAAGAACTGTTGTTCTGCTAGGACTGTTTTCTGTGCCTAAAACAAAAGCCGCTTAAAGAAGTAAGATATCCAGAGCACCAAACAGTAATAACTTAAAATCTCCCGCTACTCGAATAAATTCTCAAAATCCGTCGAATCATGACCTCGATGTATAAAATGTCACTATCACACAATCGGGTGTACCTAAAGGACCTTTTTTTGGCCCCCGCCTACCTGGTCCCATTGTGTTCCGGGGAAAGTTATGTGAAAGACAGACGAACAAAAAATTTTGATTTCACCTCTCTTTCTATTCTATTACGACCCTTAAGAATTCCGATTTAGATCAGGCTGGTAGTTTTTGTGTTGGATAATAGGAGCAAAAAGTTTGTAGTTTTTTTTTTCAAATTGCAGGTTACGCGTGGCCGTGGATAAATAGACGTACGTGTTCATTGTTCGATTAAAGGTACTATGAATTCAGTGAGTGAACCGAAGAAATTCAATAAACGTATGTGTATTTTAAAGCTTTTGAATTTTTGTTGAGGATTTTTGTACCCGTATGGAGCATGCTTGAATAACATTACTTTTTTAATTGAGTGCACGTGTTCACTGGGAAAGTGCTTAACGTACTATTATGCTATTTTACGACAAATACTAGGTTGGAAGTCTAGTTAAGACGAAATTAGGACGCATGTAATAACTAAATTAGGCCTATATAAATTAGGTGATTAAAACAAATAATTTAATCTCTATCGTCAAAAGTTTCTATTATAAAAGAAGTTTGCTGTAAAAAAATCTGGTTTAGACCTAGTCCGTTTTCATTCTGAAATCCTGTGACCAGTAGTTGGATGATAATAATAAGTAAAATTTATTAAGTAAAGGATAAAAAGAACGTATTTTACAAGATAACAAAGTATAACTGGAGAAATGTGGGCGTTGACAAAGAAAACATACTTAGTCAATAAATTCTAGTCTATTCTAGTACATCATGAATATTCCTTGACGTATTTATGTCTATATTTATTAAACAGTCAAGAGCAATAATATGTACACACTGTCACATTTTCATCAGTGTGAAAATAACCATATGACTACCGTTGAGTAACTTTTAAGTTATATTACAGCACTGTGTATTCATTTCAATAATTATATTGATATATTCCTAAACGTACTCATGACTGCCTGTGTGGCTGTCGGTTGGAGGCAATTGTAAGGTCTTGGGTGCGATTCCCGGGACAGAGCTGTTGGAATTTTCTAATTTATATTAAAATATTTCTCAAAAGTAGGTAAAAGTTTTTTAAAGTGACCGGTAAAAAGCAATTAAATATTCTCGTCTCTTTTACATTGGACTAACATTTTTAGTGGTGAGTCGTGGGAGTATTGCACCTCTACCTACAGCTTATATGTATGTATGTTTATGTATATTCATAAAAAGTAAGTACAATTAAAAATGTAATATTATATAGGTACATGTTTATGCTCGTGACTGTATCGTAAGTGGAAAGAATGAAGAGTAATTATGCACGCAGCCTATTTGCATCCAGCTAAGTTGATAATGCTTACAGGTGTTTATTAAACTTCTATACTACTTACAAGAACTAGTTTTTGAATACATTAATATTATTTATTTTGCTGTTATTATAATATATTAGTTAGTTAGTACCTTGTTAATATTTATTTGTATATAATAATTAATTTATCAGGTTAGAGTATTATATTCACATAAATGTATTCTCTTAAAAATTTACATATAATATTGAAAAATTATATTATTACGATAAATAAAATAAGCTTATAAGGCATTTATTTTATAATAAACTAGCTGACCCGCGCAACTTCGCTTGCGTCATATAAGAGAGAATGGGTCATAATTTCCCCCGTTTTTGTAACATTTTTTACTGATACTCTACTCCTATTAGTCGTAGCGTGATGATATAGCCTATAGCCTTCCTCAATAAATGGGCTATCTAACACTGAAATAATTTTTCAAATCGGACCAGTAGTTCCCGAGATTAGCGCGTTCGAACAAACAAACAAACTCTTCAGCTTTATAATATTAGTAAAGATAATAATTCATTTACCGATTCATTTACTGTAATTTATTAGCCTGCACTATTTGTCAAGATTTTGGTCGAGGATTCTTTCATAGTCTCAGTTAGGGTTAAGGACTTTGTATCCCTTCAAAAATTGTATTTAGGAACTCTTAGGCATGTAAGGTTTCATCATGATATTCTTCTCCACCCATCGTGCAAGTGATAATTATTTCAAATACACATGACTTCGAAATCTTGGTGTGTTGCCTTGAAGTCGAACTCTTAACCTCTCGTGTAGAAGCCACATGTTTAGATCACTTGGCTATAGATATAAAATAGAATTAGTTAATAAGAAACCGTTTACCCCAAGCTGCGTCAAACTAATTAAGCCCCAAAACTAACTAAGAGAAAGTGCAACCGAGTAAATGAATAGAACAATACATTTCAATTTTCACTTGAACCATTTGAAGCATGACTGGAGAAAAACTGTCGATCATCAGTCATTGGCTTTGAAAGTGGCGCGTGCGCGTTGACTCGAGCTCTCACTCTATCACCGATTAATAATTGGAGTCAACGAATTGCACACGATACCGTGGAAAAAATCTGTGAAGCGCGAGGTGCTGGTACAATTCTGAGTTCTCTTGAACTACGACTATTATTTCATAGGTTATTTGTTATTTTTGTTCCTGCCTCCTGGAAGAATTCAATGGATGAAAATTTTCATATGCCTTAACATAACATGCTAGCCTGAATATTATGATTCTAATATAGAATGTGTTTATTTTTAGAAAAAAAAAATGTTGTTTCACTATAAATTAACAACCCGATGCTTGCTATTTGGTGTACTTGAAAAAATCATGTCACAGCATCATAAAGTATCACATGCCTTATCCAGTTATATACAGCCTTTGTACCAAATATGAAAATTCTTTAAGTTATATAACGATTTTTTCAACACAATCATTTATGGGGAGATGTAAATAAGTTTTCAGTGCATTCTTCAAAAAGATTACCTGTTATTTATTTAATGAGAAAAAATATTTTTAATTCACTACACGCTAGCTACTTAACTAGTTTAATAGACTACAGTTTAGTGTATAAAAAAATAACAAGCAAAATTATGTTACAAAGTTTTCCTTTAATTAAACGTTTCAACATGTAATTCTGGAAGAACATAGACACGATAAACTAGGTAAGCGGAAACATTCTAATTGAATATAACACCATCCCACTTACACCTTTGATATTAAGCGTTCAATATTTGCCTAATTAACTACTATGCTATTATGATTGAAAAAAATATCCCTACAGCTGCTATAATTAGTATGCAACTTTATATTCGTAGACATCTGCTGATTCTATGAGCAAACAACATAGATTAAACAGCATAAGTACATTGCATTCGTTATGTCCTGCGACAGCGTATTTCCTTCAATACGCTTATAATTAGAACACATGCTTAAAAGCAGCTGACGATATAATTAGAAGTAATAATAAACAAAATTCTAGCTGAAAATTAACTTTATCATGAGATCTCTGGTTGATTACCGATTCGGGAAGTTTTTTACTGTCGGGAAGTCTACTTTAACGTCCAGAGTTTAATAAGCTGAAGCTTGTTAACCAGGCTATTACTATACGGTTAAATTCATAATTCAACAATTACCTTATTTAAGAAATTAGGTTGTATCGTGTACATTTTCCTCCCTTCTAGATATAGACATGGTAGAAACATAATATTCATTATATGTGTACAAAGGATCTCATTTATCAATATAATATTATATGAACAATAATAATTTAAACGTTATATGTAGACGTATTTAATTTGCAAACCACATCCATACGCTTATTTCTCATTTACATCGTGCATGTTAAGTAATCAGTTACAAATAAAAAATATTCATTTTCATCACAAAACAATCTTATTAATAAATAAGCCCCAAGGCGCTACGGAATTCTAAAATCTGAAAGAAAGTGATGTTACGACAGAGTATGGTTGCACGGTATAAAAAACCAAGCATCATTGTTTTCTAACCCCGTCTCTTTCCCGCATATTGGAAAGTGTATCGCTGTCTCGTTTTGAAGAAAGTGCGCGAGCGCATCCAGCTGAACGGCTTTACGTCACAAGTAGTAAACGCAAAATAACAAGAACAATCAATTAAAATTAATTTAACACGTAAGTCGTTTACTTGAAGAATTTACTTCATGATTTATATACAAATTTATTTTTATTTGTGTCGTATTAACATTTACTTTATCAATACAATGTCATTTATTATATTTTTAAACTTGACTCTGACATTTTCAGTCTATAAGCAATTAACTTTATCAATTTTATTATCTTCCTACGTTTAAATTACTTTTCTGAATATTTATTGTCACTATTTAGAATTGCTATTAAATACTTTAATGTAAAGCGACAGAATGTTTTATTAGATTAAATAAATGCAATGAGACAAATTGCCAATAAAAATAATTGTACAACAAATTTAAATGAACTATTTCAATGAATCAAGAATAATGACTAATAATTTACCTGCATCTGATATTTTTGAGTGTACCTGTATCGATAGTGAGAGTGAAAGATGACGTCGATTCGTAAGTGGATATTCTGCTAGAGGGAGAGAGGTATATAAACAATCGCGCGAGTGAAAGGGAAAGGTGACTGAATATGAGATGAAGTGTGGGAATGCGTGCAGGTAACGATGCAATATGCTTTCGAGTAAATCTCGCCCATCGTCGCAGTTCAATATTTTTCTTTACTGTTTTAAAACTATTCGGGAAAGTTTTCTTCGTTATTCATCTATGAATTATGAGTGACGGTTATTGTTCTTCAAAATTAGTAACGTTTTCCAATTAAGTATGACCATTTTATAATAAAATCAACGTTTTAACAAGGTGTCAAATTCAAAATAAAACTCTATTCGAATCCAGTCAGGTATAACATATTACTTTCTGGTATTTTTTGCGATGATTAGGTATTTACGGTTTAACAAACTCGGTAAGTCGACTCCAAGGTTGTACGAAAAGAAACACTGAACGGCGACGATTCACCGATCTGTGGAACGGCAGCAAAAAAAGTTGAAGAAAGTAAAAGCGTTCTCATGTTTAAAATTGTTTTTGTATGCGTTTGAAAAAACTATGCTTTTGTGTACAATAACAATAGTTTAGACAATGATTTGCGCAACACGTGTGTTGGTCGCGATTTTGGAACCTTCAGCAAAATATAATATGATTTATTTCTATCGTATTGTGCTTATAAGGAGGTAATATATGAGAAGGTTTATCAGGTATTTCGTTTGGAAAACGACCCTGAATTACTAAGAATACCATTTGGTTGGTCACTATATTTGCGTTTCTCTGATCTTTACCTATATCCAAGGGGTAAAGATCAGAGTTAGAGGGTAGAAGATTCTTTCAGGCAGTATATATTTAAATAGGGCTCCTTCTTTCGCTACCTGTAAACGCAATACTAATAGTATCTGCACCTTTTGTGTGCATATATTATAATTATATAAAATTTTGCCTCCATGCATTGATTTATTTTGTTAGTATCGAACCATCAAAAACAAATACTGCATCACAGCAAATTTTTGTTTATTTGGAAAGAACCTTAAGGAGACATTCAACTTAAACACAACTTTTCGGAGGTAAGTATTGCACAAGAATTTTTGATCAATCTATCGATATTGTCACTAAAAATTATGGCTCTAACAGATATTGTAGATTCTATTTTAGAGAAATAGATAAATCTTGTCTGAAGGCAATTGGGACTAAGGAATAAAAAAGAAAAAAAAACTATAACGAAATCTTCAGTGTCTCAATTAGGCACACTTTTGCTTTTACCTGGACTTAACCAAAAGTCCAAACGCAAAACCGAATTGAATAGTTCTTAAAACACGACAGTAAAATATGGAGTGACAGAACAAGCACCTTTTGTTCCACTGTAATCAATTTTAATACTTAAATAAGTTTTTGTGTATAGGCATGTGAAGAAAAAGGCTCACCAAGGTTAACAGAGTGATCTTCGCTTGTTCTTGCAATTATAGAGACAGTTCAATGAACTCATGTCCTTTATGCCACTGCTTTTTATTGTGCGGTTAACTAGGGCGTTGTACTGACAAATCACTTTTATTTGGAAAGATGTTATTTTAAATTATTTGTTTTTTTATTTGTGTCGTGTTGTGTTTTGGGTGCGGTCAGTAACTTTAGTGATGTTTTAGAGCGTTTCTAAGGTCATTTTCATATGTTACATTTGTTAACTGTTTATATACAAATATTCTGTCTTATATTTTAATCTACTAGCCAAATATGGCACGCGTCAATTTGGTTAATTTAAGATTTGTTTTGAAAAATTGTGCGTACTTTCTGTTTCACCCCAGACAACAAACTACCTTCATCAAAATTGGCTCGTTGGTTTAACCGTAAAAATGTAACAGAAAGACAAACTTAGATTTAAGTCAGTACCTAATATTGATCACTCATCTGTATTGTAAAATAACACCTTTGCTTCGATAAAATTTCGTTATAATTTTTAGTCGCAAATATTTAAAATTCAAATTGGTCTTAATCCAAATAAATATTTAAACAGTAGCCTATCGCTATCGTAAATATAAATCACGTCCATCTTCAAATAGGTTTACGTAATAATTTCCTTTCACAAAACTTTGAAAGTCATCCTGCGTAAATCTTAACGAAGGAAAAGGCTGTTATTGGATATATTTAGTGCAGTGGTCTTATAATTTATTCTTAACGTTGTACTTTTATTTTTGTTTTGTCCTGTACTATTGGGAGCTAAGCAGTGTTCTTAATAAATTAATAATTAATTTAACTATTAAATAGTGTCACAAAATATGAATTTTAAAGATTCAGGTGTGATATTAAGGTATTTTACAATGTCATCCGTATAAAGTTTTAGGCTAAAATTAGGGAAACGATGTTGCCCTTAATCCTTTTTTGTTGTACACTTATTTATAAACTCGTGTATTTATGTGAAGTCATTAAAGTCCTCCCAGATACTATTTTTTGAGAAGTTAAGAACAATTGAATCAGAAAAAAGTACCTAGGAAGGTAAGTGCTGTCTACAGGTAATGAATGTAAGGTGATTTAATAAAATATGGCCAATTAGCAGAATATGCAAATGGATGTAAATAAAAGGATGTCAGAATTAAAAGATTGCAAATCAACGATTTCTTTTAATTTAATATTCATATTTATAATTATTGTTACATATTCTGTAAATCATTGTGACCCAGTGACTTTCTCCGGAGAGTTTCGCAATAAAACGATTTGTTTCCTCACGATGTAGAATGTTAATTCTAATCTGATTTTAAAATTAAATTAACACTTAATTGCAATTGTTCGAAGTCATTAAGTGTTTAAACCTTCTAGAGGCTTTAACTAATAACCGTAGTTATCAGCGGCATCTAGCGTACAAGAATGGAACTATCGGATTACTATTGGATAGAGCAATTTGTCAATACCGATGTTGGATAAAAGTAAAAAGGTTAGCAACAATAATGTTTATTAGCAAAGTTTGTAATAATATGGTATACATATAATGGCTTTCGAAGGATAATATAATTAATTGTATATTTTGTGCGGCTAAGTAGCATCAAGCGCCCAAAGCGATATTATAGGTAAAGCTACACTTGCTAAGGTTGGTCAGAGGACGAGTGACCATATTACACATGTAGCATTGCAAAATACAATAATTTGTGGGTCCTGGCTGTTATTTCAAAGATCTTTGGCAGTCGTTACCGGAAGTCAGAAGCTTGAAAATCTGGTAAACAGACTCACCAAGGGTTATCGTGTTATAGCCCACGTAACAGGGTTGTGGAGACATGATGGGCAGTCGCTCCATGTAAAAACTGTTATTCAGCTGCATCCGGTGAAACTGGAAGCCGTCTCCAATATGATTGGAAGAAAGGCTTGGCTGGTGTACCTTATATTTTTATCCCAACGAGACAAAAGTACCCAATTATTATTAGTTACAAGAATTTACTTTAAAGAGTAGTAACGGCTACATTATAATTTCGATCGTTAGTCTTTAAGTCTATCTAACCGGCTCTGTAGTTCGTTAGGGATTTTCTCGAGTTTCTCTTAATTAAATCTGATCTTTATCAGTCAAGTATTAAATGCGAACATCTTCTTGTATAATCGTATTGACGTAACCGCTAACGTTCCTGCTTCACAAGATTATCTTCGTTTTAAATGAACTTTTACTGTGGTAAGCTTTATTTAGTTAAGAAACAACTATTACTAGAACATAATACTAATAAAAAACTCAATATTATCGAAATTTATTATATTTTATATTTCTTTCTTTAGATGTCCAAGAAATTGCGAGTGACATTTAATTAAAAAAGAATATTTAACTAACTGTTTGGGTGAGTGTCAAGGAGACCTCTTGTCACAGTTTTAAACCAGTGATCCACAGTAAAATAATCTCTAGTTATCTATCATAAAATCTTAAGTCAACACATAAAGTGTCATAACAAAAAAAGTTATTGCTAACGAGGAATTATGAAATTTTGAATTGCGCATTTAGCGTAAGTCCGTACTTTATATGAACTTAGTTAGGACAAGTAATAAGATTAGCCCCAGTTTAACAGTTTCAGAAAACATTTTTGCTGTCGCTTATATTTTGCTGCGCAGTAGCCCATTTATCTACTAATATCGAGTATCGACAACCGGCCAGCTATCGAAAAATTTTGTATAAAAATTTCATTAGCGCCTCTAGCGGACGTCGTAGAAATTATTTTGGCAGTACATTTTAGCTGTCAAACTCTCGATACTCAATGGTTCCAATTGTACAGAATCGCGCTACAGGTCCACTAGTTTCTATATAATTAATATAATTTTGTATTGGCACTAACGGCTATGGTCCATGTTGCTTATATTTATGTCTTGGTCACAGGTCTTAGAATTCATGTTCACGTTCCACTATCACAATTCACGAGTCCCTCGTTACGTGTTACAATGTTGCAGTTCTCAGTGCTCTGACTAATGTTATATATTTATTTCTGTTGTACCTATTGCTATGCTAATCTCTGTTATTAGGTCTGGTTTAATACGGCTAAAGGAGCCTGTACATGTAACAACCGTATTCACATAGAAGCGTAACTGATCAAATGAAAATTGTTATTGCTAGTTAAACAGCAAGAAAAATACGTTTTACTGCTTATAGATAAACTATTTCATAGATATAGTGGCAGCAAATCCATATAATATTTCTCCCTGATAAGCAACGATTTAGACTTCTGAAGAGATATAACCAAAATAAGCTTTCACCATCTCTGAGTAGGTATTGGTATAGTTTAACTCTTTAATTAGATAAACTGGGAATTATTTATAGTTTGCGAAACTTTATCTGACAATGCTAGATTTTGACAACCGACCGATGTTTCTACTGTATTCACAATATTCACATGCGGCAGATATTGCTACAAATGCGCAAAAATAAAATGTATGCATGCTACTATAAGTTAATTTCCCGTAGTAGGGTAGGGTTTAATAAATGTTGAAAGTTAGAACTTTCCTTGTAATTTTATTGCCTTTCTATCAAGCGTTTTGCATATAAAATTACTTGGTATGAATTAATTATTTTATAAAATATATAATGAGGTGCTGAGTGGCAATTTCCTATTACTGTCGAGGAAACTACTATCGAGGCTTACATCTCGTTTGTAGTCGTCGCTTTATGAGTACACTTAAGCTTATATTTATTACATACATACCTGAAATCACGCCTTTTTTCCTATGGAAAAAAATAGCTTTTGATTCACATCAATACGTCATGATTTACAAGACTTACGAGTACTGCGCACTTGATCTTCTCAGGCAACTGACGGTACGTGTGCATGTGCATGTACATGTACCTTAAATGATTAAACCTGAGTCGCTATGTTTTGTGCAGATTTATAATGAACAATAATTATAGTCTGTTAATGAAGCAATTATACAAATAATAGTATTAAGATTACTGATTGTTTTTATCTTGGATATCTTGTTATTTATACATGAATTACTTGAGACCGTGTGAACGTAAACACTCTATTAAGCAATCGTAACAAGCTCCCGAAAATTCTACAGATCTGATTTCGATTTCGAAAATGTACTTTCTTCTTAATAATATCTTTACATAAGAATTCTTTTGGCAGAGAAATGACTTCAGACAAGAAACGAGTAATCGAATAAGAAGAGGTAATTGAGTATAATAAGTATAAGCATACCTACTCTTATTAGTTTTACAATACCAATAAGAAGCTGATGTAAGATAGATGTAGATAGAGCGACGAATTGAACTTTAATTTGACTTATAAGATAAAAATGTACTCATGTAATCATGTCTCAAGTAATCCTTAAATCCTTTTATACAAATCTGTCCACATATTTTCAAGAATAAAATAATGACCAAACCAATTACACAAAACATTACTAATGTCAACATAATTCAAAACGCAAGATACATACTGAAAAATAATTACAACACTCTCGAAACAACGGGCCTTATTCACACAAACACACACGTGTAAGAAACGCACATACGCGCAACTTCTAAACAAGCGCACACGCAGACACGCATACAGACACACAAGCACGCAGACAAACACACGCTCATAGAGATCGCACGTGTGAGTTAGACAGAGGGCCTTTATCCTCTACAGGATATATGTAGGTCAGCATGTCTTCCCCTCGCTTTGTAAATAGACCGAAGGGTACCGTTGATAGCGAAATACTTGTATTTATCAGTTTGTTTAAAATTTCCATGGGACCACGTGTGAACAAGGTTAGATAAGAATCTGTTTTGAAAAGTGAAGGATTTATAGGAAGTATCTATGTCGTACGAAGAAGTAAGATTGGAATTAGGTCAATGTAAAATATACTGCTGGTTTTTTGGTTACTTTATTTGGGAGTGGTCTTGATCCTTGGCATTTTTAAACGGCCCAAGAGAGGTATTATGGGTTATAAAAAAAATTGACAATTCTCAGATACCATTTCCATATTGCTTAAACTGCTGCAGTTCACTACTTTATTTGGAACAAAGTTCTCAGCTGAAAAGTTATTATTACTACAATTTGCGCTATATTATACTTTAATCGTTAATTACTTAAAACACATTATATAATTTTTAGCCCAATTTGAGCCGTTTTATTGTATAATATACCTAATATATGTAGTCGTATATTATTACATTAAAATCGCAATTTATCAACCAATTTTTTGTCACTACATGACGTCTAATGCGAAAACAATAGCGGACATTATTTGTCCGTCTGTCTCGATGTCCTTGCTCGCCCTATCTCTAATTAGCCTTTAGGTCTTTGGCCGTAAACACACTGACTTTCAAACGTACTCGTGTTATGAGAAATGTTTTTCGATTTACTTTTTATAACCATGCATTTTTCAAGTTTTTTTACGTCACAAATTTTACCTTTTACGTTTATTTGGGAGTGCGTTATTGGTATAACTTGTTAATATCTTATTTTGTTTTTGAACAAATACAATCTCATATTTCAGTAGAAAACTTTTATCATTTATTCGGTATAAGGTCGATGGCGGCTCTAATTGATCGAACTATGACCTGAATACTGACTAAAGTAACCGACCTATCTCTGCAATTCCTGTGAACGTGCCATAAGGACAGCTCGAGGTAAAATTTTCAGTATTTGGTCGAAACGATTGGTTAAATGTCACTTTTGTTTGCTGTAAAGGACCATGCAAAAAAATGTATGGGCAGTGTCCCATCCCATCAACAGACATGGGACAAGTTTCAATATCATTATTACGTCCCATGAAAAGCCAGTACCAATTTTTAGTTCGGAATTCGACGGGGTTTTTTTTTTAAAAAGACTTTTGACAAAAATAAAGTATTTTTATTTTAAAATAAAAAATTACATTTTAGACGATAATTACAAAAAGCAATTGTTCAACTAGACATTTTAAGTATTAATAACACAAAAACAATTGTGCAAGTAGATACTTAATTACAACAGAACTATTATCCAGACAAAAATAACGTTATATTATTCATTTATTATAATAGTCGATAACATTGCCGCTGGTAGATTAAAGTCGATATTATTATGTCGACCTTTGCCCATATACCATATAATTGATATTATATGGGCACAACTTCCAACCGTACGCGCCCCTGTTAGGCATGTGCAATACCACTGTTCAATAGCACGTCTCCCAGTTTCACTTCGGTTTATTAATATGTAACAATAATAAACGCGCGATCTAACGTGTCGAGATTGTATTCGTCCTCTAATTAACCAGACATTATCTTCTCGAATATTATACCTTGGCAAATCAGTTAGCTGGTTTTCTCTAAATAATTCAATATAATAAATTCCATTCCGAATATGTTCTGCACAGTAGGATTTTGCAAGTTTTATATGGTAGGTCCCCAAGGCGAATAAAATGATATCATCATCAGTCAGTTCTGGAAAGTCCTCAAGATGTGGCATGGTGGCCTCCATCGTCATAAAGTAAAAAGTAAAGTACGTCTTACGGCTGTTCTCTCTCGAGTTTTTTTTAGTTAAATAGTACATTTTTAATTCAGTTCTTATACTTAATAAAACTGTATAAGTAAGTATAACATTTTTTTTTATTGCACGATAACCCCATATCCTACAGTGATGTCGCCATAGTAAAAAATAATCATAATGTCGAGATGTATTTCATGAGATATGTTTGGCATCTGTTGATGATATGGGACGATTTTTTGCATAGTCGTTTAATGCTGCTTGCATGCTTTCTGAATTATCTCATTACATGCACTGTTAAGTACTTGGTTTTAAGACCTAGATAATAACTTCTAAGTACTATTTTGTGGGAGTTAAGATCAAATTAGTGTCAGCATGTATGGTTGCAAACATGTGCATTACATTCGGTCTGGAGCCTAAATTCTGAGAACGTCCTTGTTTTAGGTTATTCGAATCATTAAAATAGCTAATGGCTTTTTAAATTTATTTATGTCTGGTTCCAATTTGCGTCTGTGATTTATAATATGTCCAAATCTGAAATGGCATTCAAGTTCGTATTTTTATATGCAATTTGATCTTGTCATCTGTGATTGCGTTTCACTACAAATTTACTATAAGGTATTTGATTAGTCTGAATTCCTAATCATTCAAAATGGCTGTCGACACACTGAAAGTACACCGTAGAGGCGATTTGCCCAAACAAATATTCTGACAGACTTTGGAGTCAGATATTTTATCTGACTCCAAAGTCATAACTGAAGACCAAGTAACTTCAACATCTAATAAACTCAAGGGCTGATCATAAACCAGTTGGGTAGAGCTCCAAGCTCCTATTTAAACAGTCGTAAAATTATTGTGAAAACGATGGACAAAAATTTGCACCTCTTGATACATACAAACGTGATTTCAAAGGCAAGATACAAACTGCGGGATGAGTTGAAAGATGCAGCTACCAATGAATAATTAAATGTCACTTTACTTGCAATATCATTCAACCAATAACTCAATTTTCTACCTCTGTCGACTAGCTACGAAAATCTGACCAGTTCCTCTAACGGGCGATGCAGAAATCATTGTGACAGTACATTTTGAACGTCAAATTTTCGATACCCGACAGTACCGAATGTAGAGAATCACGCTACTGCAGTCAATACCATCAAACAAGAAGCCGAACATTTCTAATCAATGCGAAATGACGTGATGACGTCACTTAGCAACATGAGTACATACTCGTCCTAATTCTCTAACCAATATGACGTAATGTACGCCGCAATCGAATGGGGTCGAGCTTTGCGCACGCGTCTCTTGCGGTGTACAAATGTTTGTGATCATTGCCATTTTGAATGTAGTTTTGACGGTTTTAACACATACGGCTAAAACAGTATCTACCCTAATATTATGAATTCAATCTCTACATTACCCCAAGATAGACTGGTAGAAAATGCCTTTGGCATAAGTTCCGACTATATACACCTATAAAAAAAGTTAAAGTATATAAAGTTTAAAATAAATTGAATAGATTTGTCTATTCAATTTATGAGGTTTATTTCTCTTTAACGCAAAAACTACACAAATGATTTTCATGACATTTAGTATCCATATAATTTAATGCCTAGATACATTGCATACATATTGGTTACTTTTTATCCCGAGAAAAGATATTCACGTGGACGTAACGCGGGCGTAAGTATAAAATAAGTTTCAAGATGGGTAAGCGGTTTTTGAAAGTCTCCCTAAGCTGTCTCCTCACAAAGTTTGGTGACGTGTCCGGTAAATTGCATTGGGATCGCCCTCTATTACACGGGACTGACGATTTTGTTGATGGCAAAACGTGGACAATGGTGGTGATTGGTGACATATAATCACATAGGTTTTTTCTTCGGGGTCGACCAGCGGCCAACATACAGGTACTTAGGTATATGAATCAACCAGCTTATGTCCCTAGGGGTAGGATAAATGTTATACATATCAAGACTAGTCACATCCGTAACAGGATATCAGATGAAAGATTTATAACGGTGTTCGGCTTCTGACGCAATATTTTCAAGGACTTATTGGAAAGTTTTCTTTAACGGTCTCCTCTCTGATTGGTGATTTAGACATATTTCTGTGAAATGACCCTAAAAGGATAAATATTTGAAAATTAGATCTCTCATTAGTCATACGAACTAATTGAATCCAGCCATATTTTGAATCACTATAGACTATCGACTAACTATCGATGTATTCTAGCCGGCGCCGTAGGAACTAATTATTGTGACAGTTAATTTAATTGTCAACCCTCAATACCTGATAGTACCGACTGTAGAAAACCGCGCTACAAAGTATATAGACAAAGAATACTTTACTTTAAAAATTTGCCAGTCAAATTAGGGTAAAGAAACTAATACTAAATGGAGTTTAATGCCATTTCATCGTAAATTCTAGTGATATCTTATAAGTATTAGCCCATACAATAATTTTATTCCCATTCACATTCACATGTTCAAGACAAGTAATTTCAATAGCAGACTTCAAAAGGCCGCCGATTGGCTGATAATTTTGGCCAATAAGTTGCGCTGATCGCATGCAAAGAGATTGAAGTGATAGTGTAAGATTTATTGCTGTTTAGTTTCGTGATTGACACTGCCCCGGTGTAGGTTGAGGTACTAGTGTTGCTTTGTAATACACTGGTGACATTAAACCTAGTTTTGGTGGAGTCAGGGCTGACAAAAGCGGTATTGGATGTCGTACATTTAATTTAAAAAGGTTTTTAAAACTAAATGATCAGTATCATTCGGGTTTATTAGAGAAAATGTATTCAGTGAAAACTACTAAAAGTCAGAAAACTCAAATCACTGCTATTTATGAGTAAGGGCAACTAATTAAAAGTGATTTTATTAAAATGAGATTATCTAATTAATTAAGCAGAATAATAACCACAAAATACATCAAGCCTTGAAACCTTCATTTCTACAGATTACAGTTATCAGTTATGTCTAGCTTCTTCTGGAGGACTTTCCTCTAGAATTGATAGTGCTATTAGCCCGTAGCCGATTAAGTAACCCCTGCGAAGAAATACGGTTAAAGACGTAGCAATAAGGATATTATACTTTGTAGAACGTACAGCCCTAAAAATTAGCGTGCTCTATCTCGTCCCGCGATAGGCTTGGTCCCATTGTTCTTGGTGCCTACATTACAAAGATTGTAGAACACATCGCCAACTGTAACTGAGATGTTTGGATAACTCTGAATTATGTGAACTCGTGGAACAAAGGAGATTGCACGCTTTGACGGTTCTTCATGCGGTTTTGCATTTTATATTTGGCGTTATTGTAGGTGCGGCTAATGTAATGTTTGAAACTGACGTAATGCAACGTTTTGTATGATTTGTATACATAAATCTTTTATCGTTATTTATCTTTTAACTTTTTTTGCGAGCCCATCGGTGGATGGCTTCTATCAAAATCTAAACTTTACCGGCCAGATATAGCAAAACCTATCAATTTTATGTTCTGAACTGTTTCTTTCTCTACTATAATGTAAGTATAAGCATAAATGAAAGTAACAAGTTGACGGACGTTTCAACACTTCTCCATTAAGCTCAACAGATATTTTTTATTTTATGTCTTTAACTGTAGCGTACGGAGTAAACGGTATTTAACTGTATACACTATCTTTAATATAATTTCATTAAAATATCATCAACTTGATATGCAAAATAGAGAGCATAAATTATAAAATTTATCACTTATTACTTTTAATTGATATAATAATTAATCCTTTGTTGCCTTGTGCTATAAATTTTAAAAGAATATTACACTTTTGTTCTTATTGTCACACTTGTAGGAGGACGATGTATTTTTATCACAAATTATCGCCTAGAATTATCATAGTCACTTATCATAGATGATAGGATCTATTCCTTAGTAAGGGAAACGTGGTCAGAAAGACAAATGGCCTGTACATTAACGTGGAAGGTTTATTGGAAAATTTGCATTTTATGTTAACACTAGCTGACCCGCGCAACTTCGCTTGCGTCACATAAGAGAGAATAGGTCAGAATTTTCCTCGTTTTTGTAACACTTTTTTACTGTTACTCTGCTCCTATTGGTCGTAGCGTGATGATATAAAATATGCTTTATTTTTCACGAATAATATTCTTAAAATTATTTATATCTCTTAATATAACGAAGTCGCGCTAAGGCATATCCACCATTAAAACAGTTGCCATGACAACGGAATTATGTTAATTTAATGTCATTACAATATTGATTATTCGCGACTTCGTTCGCCACCTGAATTTTCCCGGAAAATGCGTCATTTTCCCGGAGTAAAAAGTAGCCTATGTCCTTTCTCGGATATCAAAGTATCTCCATACCAAATTTCATGCAAATTGGTTCAGTAGTTTAGGCGTGATTGAGTAGCAGACAGACAGACAGACAGACAGACAGACAGACAGACAGAGTTACTTTCGCATTTATAATATTAGTATGGATATACATTATTCTTTCATTCATCGTGTGGTAAGTAGTCAAATACTGTCAAAGTTATTCAAACCACTCGAAGGTATTTGACATGGTTTAACGACTTACTAAATGGTTAAAAATACAACTTACATTTCACGTGCTCTACGAAGCACGAAGACAGTTCAACTCAAGTACTACTCTACGGCCACGGAGACATTTGCTATGGAGAATATCATCTATGGAGACTACTGCTCGAACAGTAAGCGCTACAAGCTAGGAGAGCCTCTATAAATACATTGGAAAATTGAGGAAATCTTCATAGAGATGTTTTATTTTAGGTGCTGCAATTTACTACCAATAATGTATTTAGACGTTTCTCTCACGGCAAAATTTGCCTAGAGCTGTTTTTGATTTCTCGCCAAATATAAGTTTTTTCATTTCCCAAAAGTATTTTCTAATTAGGGCTTGCATGCGAGTAATCAGCTAGTGTTCCATAATAATTCTCTTGGAACATTGAAATGAACTGCTGTTATAACAAGACGATATGCATAAGATATATGTTTCTGATGTCAGATATCCATATTCGGTGATGCCGACGCGAGCTGCATACATTAACTATATTTATAAACAACTTTCTATTTATTTTTCCATACATGTAGTGGGAAAATGTAATATAACACTTGTGAGAAAAAAATAAAGTTAATGTTTACTTTATTGTGAAGAAATTTGATAGTATGTTTTCTGTTATTTTATCTACTGCATATATAGATATAGTATACAGGATAATTTAAAAAAAACATAATCAAAATGGAAGTCTTAGTGACACTAACCGATGTATGTTCATTTAAAAGCTCAATTTTAGAACAAAAAAAACATAAACCATCTTAGACGGCATGAAACTAAGTTAGCAAGCATAAGAAGTAACAAGAATTGAGTCTTTTAATATAATTTACAAGCTTTTTAAAGTTTTATCCTGCTTATGTGTAGAAATGTTCATATAATATCCAAACAAAATTCAACACCAAAGCAACACAGCTCTCCAACTGCGGCACAAGTAAAAGACACCAATAAACATCCCAACAGCTAATGTGACTTCGAAATTCACACCTTTAAGCTTCAATACCTTCAATATAATCTAATAACAGCATTGATAACGCATCTGTGAATAGGTCATCACCCTTTACAAGTAATCTTGCAAGTGACATTTAAACTGATTTGCATACACCAGATTGGCTGGAAAACCTATGTATATTATTTTGTACGTATGAGCATTGAACGGTACGACGAAGGTCGAATAGGCAATTTTAAGAAATACTTTGTTGTATCAATGGCTGGAGAGTGGAAAGGATTCTTGAATGAAGACCGTCACTTAAGAATTATGACGCGAGAATATTCTAGAAAGATGACTGCGTATTTACACATGTATGTACATAAAGAAGGCTTTGTTAGGGTAGCACTTGATGAATACATTTTTGGTGATTATAGGGGGCTACTTCTGGTCAAAGTGATTGTCACGTCTATCTACGATGGCGGGAACCGACATTCTGATAGTCAGGATGCCTTAGGTAGAAGAAAAAAATGCTGAAAGAAAGGAAACCTAATATACTGTATGCTTGTAATCGTAGAAGGATAGAAAGAAAACAAAAGATAGGCTCAAATGATATGTTTTTAGAGTCCAACATAAAACTATTAAAGTAATGTTGATGAAATGGAATATTTACTTTGAAAGTCCTTATAAAACTTTATAAGAAACAGATATTTATTATATCAATGTTCAAAGCAGAAGCCGCTTAAGTTCAATGATATATAGTTGTGATCGTTCGCCATCAAAAAACATGTTTTAGGTATTTAGTCAAACATTTCAAAAAGAAAAAGAGTAAAGTTGGCGTATTAAGTTTTGAAATTATAGTTAGTCGCATTCAAAAATATATAAAAACATTGGCAAAAAATCTCACGGTCACTTTTTAAGGCAGGTAGTTTACCGACGTTTATATTGTACTTATTGTTTTTGAATGTTATTTTTGAATGGCAGAAAGTTTGAATGTTTACTTGTTTGCTCTTTGATTGGCTTCTGCTGTGGCTTGCATAAATCGGTATGTAGTCTGAATCTTATGTTAAAAATGGTGGACGTATGGCATCTCCATCGCATACCTGAATATTTATTGTGCTCGAAAATTAAGCAGTGTTTGCTTCACTAATTGCTATTTTCAACAGCACTTTTTACATCAAAGAGGTACTAAATTATATTTATAAAATAAATAGAGGCAGCAAAATGCCATCTTTAGGATATTTTCAAGTAGCTCGGTGTTTCATATCGTATACGGCTTATTATAATGCTATTAGGCACCTTTATTACATAGAACTATCAATATAGAACAGAAAACATGACCTTCAGGTAACTGGCTTAATAATATTGATACAAATATGAATAAAAAACTTTAAAAGTAATTATTAGTTACATTAATTTAGTCGTTAATTTTATAATTGCCCTTAGAATTGTATACGTTATCCGCACCTAGATAGAATACTTATAAACTGAGTCATTTTAAATACCATAGAAGAATATTACAGCGAATCGCATAATTGTGGGTACTTATATAAAACTTATAATTGTATCATGTTTAATTGGATTTCGTATCATCTGTAATGAAGATTATTGCTTTATTTATCTAAAATGTATTATTTAAATATAATTGAGATAAATAAATGAGTGTGGTAGGTCCCCACCCAATAAGTACGATTATCATTAGCGCGTTTCTCTAGTCGGTACTGTCGAGTCTCGAAAGTTTGACATTTAAAATTAACTGCCAAAATAGTTCCTACGACGCCCTTTAGAGACGCTGATCAGATTTTCGTACAAAATTTCTCGATAGCTAGCCGGTTTTTGGTATAGTGGTAGAGATCCGAGCTACTGTTCTGAGTCTAGATGTAAATTTATTTATTTGAATATGTATGTATTTGGAAGTCTAAAAGTACGTTTGTCTGTCGTCTGATTACCATAGTACAAGCTTTTCTTAGTTGAGAATAAGACCACTATTTGTGATGTGTCAGCTAGTTAGAAAACCACATTATTTAAAATGAAGCTATAAATTCTCCCGTTTAATTACATCACGCTAAATATTCAGTATTTAATTAGAGTCAAAGTAAACAAACAAATTATATATTACACTTAGATTATGTGCATAGTTTGTTATGCAAAATTATTTATGCTGACCTTTTCAATTGAGCTAGGTGCATCAATAGGCGCATCTGCTTGACTATTTTTAGTCTAACTTGCTTAGACATACACACGCCACCTGTAGGCATAAACTAGGCAGCTTTTGCGGCTGTGCCTGTGGAAAATATTACGGGAAAAGTCCGTAGTTTTTGTCACTATAAGTCACAGTTAAATGAGTCCGCTACTAGAGCATGAATCTCGACCACTATCCTAAGGACAAACGGATAGCTATCGTCGAAACGTTAAATAAAAAATTAATCAACGCCTCTAGCGGGCGCGATAGGAACTATTTTTGCAGTAAATTTCAAATGTCACATTTCGAGACTCGGAAGTAACGGCTGCTGAGAATCGTTAGTTTTTAAAATGACAGGTAAATGACTGATTTAGTAATGATATTGTGACCTCTGCAATACATCTACTTTTATAGTTACTCACTTTATCAGGTTATCTATTTGAAATTCAAAAGGCTCGATCGGCAGCTTATTTATTTTTAATATAATTGCTACAATCGAACTTTAAGCGTTGGTTCTATAATAATTATACATCGTTTCAATGGTCAGGTGTTGCTTATTAACTTAATTTGGTTTAATGTGTACTTAAGCAGCATCTGGTGTTAAATATTATAATAATATATTGTAAATAAGAAGACAGCCGGTTCATTTTGCGTAACCGGCTATCTGGGAATCATTCCTTGGGAAAAATATTATTTAATGCGTGTTTCGTCCTTATTAGGTTTTTCTGCTCTATCGAATAAATTAAATCTTATATTGTACGAAAATAAGACAACATTTCACCGTCGACTGCTTGAAGGTTCGGCACTAGGTACACTTGTCGTGGACCTAAGCTGTCGATTAAAAATGGCAATTATATATTCATGTAATGACCAAAAACTTATTGTCTAAAACTACTGTTTAGTGTAGAAATAGTTGTTAAATTAAGCCATCAGAAAGTAGGCTTGATTTTCTTTTAACTCTAGCTCCTTTACTCTACAAAATCATTTTCTTAAGTATTTTTCAACAAACGAACAGACAAACATACAAACACAAACTTGCTCCACATACCGACCTAATAACATTGTAAGTACCATTTATGCAAACTATATTGATAAGTTTGCTTTCAAGCAATCGTGTAGATGATAATCCTAATTTTATATGAAAGGTCACATTCATGCGTATATTTACATAATTATTATATTACAATTCATAATCGTTTTGTGGCAAGACTGTGAATGAAGTATTTGATAAAAGACTAAGATTATTAAATGGATAGGTTAACATTTAGTCAAGGAAAATTGTACAGGAAAATTATTTTTTTTTTTACGTGGAAAAGTCAAGCATATATTTATAAATTTTCAAGATGTTTTTCTACTGCAGTTGCTCAAATGTAGTTTAGGTGGTCTTTCCATAAATATAATTACAATGACATAGGCAGAGAGAGAGTCACACATTTTTTCTACCGCGGCTGCTAATATATGTATATGTTACTGTAAAAGCCCGAACGGTGGTATATCCTAAGATTTTCCGGTATAACCTAAGATTTACCAACTCGCAATGGTAAAAGTCCGAACAATTCTTTTATTTCGAACTTTTACCTATATTCACTTGATGATGTCGAGATGTCGCCGGAGCCCCGCTTCGCGGGGCTCCTCCTTCGGGGTGGTTAAAAAAAAATAACCACGAAGGCTAAGGTGGGAGCTTCGCTTCGCTCGCTCCCACCTTAGCCTTCTAACCTAACCTACCCATGTCGCTATGCCCAAAACTCCTTCTTTATAACTATGTCACAGTATATAATTATACCGTGAAATAGTTATATACATAGTTATGAAGGAGGATTTTTTTATATACCGTAACATAGTTTTTAAACTCTGGCTTGTTCGGACTTTTACCATTAAGAGTTGGTAAATCTTAGGTTTTACCGGAAAATCTTAGGATTTACCACAGTTCGGGCTTTTACAGTAACATATATATAAGGCAGTCTTTTTATGTATTACATGACATAGGTAAGGTAAGAGTTTGCAAATATTCTGGAATAAGAAAAAAAAGTTTATTTTATTAATACATTTTGTTTTCTTTACAATTGCAACGAAAAGCATTTACCTAATTGTTTTTTTAATTTTAAATTAAAAAAATATTTTTAGGGGGCATCTGAAGATTAATCATTTTATGTGCACTATTTTTTGTATGTACTCGAAGTGTCTTTAGTTGCTATTTTGTTAAATTCAAAATAGCTCTACAACCTTTTAGCGAAATAAACTTTCTAAGTTATTTTTAGTTAAATAAATACATCATAAATAACTAGGTCTTTGCTGGAACCATACATCATTTTTAAAGACCGCCCAAGTTGCAATATTTGCATTACCAAAGGCGAAACTAATTTACTTTACAATGATAATGTACCATGAATATTCATTAAGACATCTTAACTGGGTACATGGGTAGGAAAGTGGTTGATTGAAATACAAAAAGCGTATGTGTGGTCAAGCCATATACATAAGGAATAGTTGCCGAATGAACCACATTACAATCTCTATTTGTCCAATCCGGGTATTGTACTCGAGACCTCTGCCTCAGAACATATGTCATAAATAAACAAATGTATATTATTATTTTGAAGATATTTAGAACTATTTTTAAGTAAAACAAGACAAATAAAAAATAGTTTAAATGCTTTTTAATAAGCAACCTAAAATGATTGCAGGAAAATAAATGGAGTTCATTGTAGTAGATATGAGACATATGTATGTACATATATACGTAGGTAGAACTTTGCTATACGTTTATTAGAGCTATTAACGGGAGCATCCAATAGATGCTAATCGCGAAATGGAGGATAGCAAGCAGTTATATCTATAATTTCAAACTATTATTATAAATATAAAAGGTTATCTATCTATCTAATCACTGAAGCGATTTTGCTAAAATTTAAATTGAGGTTGTCGGAGATAGTTCTCTTTCTCCGACAACCTCAATTTAAAATATTAATAGCAGCACGAAAGCGTCCCCAGTCTAACGCTACTGGCAATTTAGTGAATTTAGTTCCTATTGGAAACACAAACATACATATTTTATGCCATCAAAAACATTCTGTAAAAACCTCAAGTCTCGCCGTAAAAAGTGGTGAGATCTATATAATACCAAGTCGATTAATCTATTTAGTCCCTACTTAAAGGACCTTCTGTCTTAAGTTATTACGTATGTTATTATCATGCCAATTTCAAAAAAATACCTCTAAAACAAATAGACCGACCTGGCCATCGCATGATTTGATTATTAGTATGTATCACACTACACAGCACGACAAGAAGTTAATGCTCCTAAAATGTTAATAATGGCGAATTTGTGTTTTCTTGCGATGACCAAGTCGATCTATTTGTTTTAAAGGTATTTTTTTTAAATTGGCATGATAATAACATACGTAATAACTTAAGACAGAAGGTCCTTTAAGTAGGGACTAAATAGATTAATCGACTTGGTATTATATAGATCTCACCACTTTTTACGGCGAGACTTGAGGTTTTTACAGAATGTTTTTGATGGCATCTCACTTCTTTTTGTAGAGCGAACATAAGTCAAATTTGTATGGAAAGACGTTTTTTTTTTCATAATTCAACATATTTTCTTATGGGAATGTTGTTCAGTTTCATGGGCTAAACACCCTTACCAACCCTTTACCCCCTCCCGTTATGCCTCATATAGTAGTTACCTATTTACACCTGTTTATTTTATTTTCTACAGTAATAATAATTTATTAACTGCAAATGTAACCTTGTAATCTTATACATTTATATGGAATTACAAAGTTATTGTTGCAGTTGGTGTATTTAGAAAACTGGACCGAAATTAGAAAATATTAAATTTTTCCCATGATTAAGACACTAAACCCTATTTGTATTCTAAATTTTAAGCTTCTAAGTCTGATAGAAGTACCTTAGACTTTTGATGATCGGTGAGTCAGTGAGTCAGTGAATCAGTGAGTGACAAAATTCAAAATTTTAACAAGTTGTCATTCTTAAACTACTGGTTCAAATTGACTGAAATTTTAAATATACCGTGTTTATACAATGACTGATTAGTTGCTGAAAATCCAGGCTTCTTGTTTTATCCACAACGAAATTATAGGGGTGTCAAAAATAGCCCGAATTGCTTCGAGAAAAGGATGTTACGGCCGTGCCGCTTTTTTTTTGCTCGACTTGCGGGGGCACTTCCGTGCCCCCAGATTCACACTAGTAGTTTAAAAGATTAGCCCGTCTAATCAAGAAAACTCTTAAGCTTAATATTAAGTATTAGTATAGATAAATAAAGCAGTAGAGTTAAATGGTTTTTTTGTGTGCGAGGTAGGGCGGGAGTTGGGACGCGGAGTATCCAATTGGAGGTACCGCGTCCTGGCCACTTTATGGTGACTATTGAAGGAACACCGTCAGGTTTTAAGTCGGTATGCCCAAATTTTAAGCCGGAACGCCTAGCCGGCGGGAGAGCCCGACAGGCCCCCGCTTCCTCCCTGGAGCGGGACATGCAGTAATGCATTTTCCTGACGAAAAAAAAAAAAAGGGCGGGAGTTGCATGGGTTAGTAGTGCAATCCTCTACAATCGGTATTACCGAGTATCGTGAATTTGACATTTCAAATGTACTGCAAAAATCTTTCCTACGACGCCCGAAGCGCTGACCAGATTTTCATACAAAATTTCTGGATAGCTAGCCGGTTGTCGACAGTCGATAGTGGTAGGGAATTCCACCTTAGTAAGTGTATTCAAAGCTTTACGTTTTACTGTCTTTAGAGAAATTGAATTGAAATACCAAATGCCTGTAACTGTCTAATACTAAGTACAAAATGTCTTGTTAATTTGTTAATAGGTGACAGTAAACATCTTGCTATTACGATGTCACATTCTCTTGCTTCATTGCATGCTAATACACTCATTAAGGACTTTTATGCACGTTTTAAGCTGTTTTTACATTAATTAGTAACTTCTTTTAGTGCGTTGTAATATTAGGTTAGATATGTCTGTAATTCCTAGGCATTTTCAGAAATATCAAAGTTTTTCCTCGACCATCTGTCACTTGGAAATATCAACCTTCATGATTTGGTATATTAGAAAGAGTTTTTTGTTTAACTTTAGAGTAAAATGGGGATAAAGGAAAATCCACAAAAACCTCCACTAGTATTAGTATTCTATTCAAAGATATCTTTTTCGGGTTTTGTACCGAAGAGGAACACACGGGACCCTATTATTGAGACTTTGCTGCTGTTTGTCACTAGGCTGTATCTTACGAACCGTTTAAGCAAGACAGTTGAAATTTTCACAGATGACGTATTCTTGTTGCTATAACAATAAAAAAAAAGAATTTAACAATTATTTAATACCCCATACAATAAGTAACGTTTTTGCTCTTTGTAATCTCTTTAGTGTAAATATGGATACAGAACTCTCCGTGCGCGAATACGACAGACACTTGGCCGGCTTTACACATTCAGCATCAACTCATTACCTCAAAATAACAAAGTTGAATAAAATAATTGCAAAGTCAATGAACTGAAACAGCCATTGCAATATCAGACTAATCCGACAGGTGTCACCACTAGCGCACTCATAAGGTATTACAAAAGTAATTTCAACTCCCATAAATGGTTAATGTTCATAGTTATGATATCATAATTATTTTAATGTGTTAATAAGATATGAGTGGGCACGAAGTAGACTATTATTTTTTTGGGTTGAAAGTAGGCGCGAATAGTTAGTTGCGCTTATAAAATGATAGTGGGTTAAGGTAAGGGTCTTAGCGCGAACATTTCGTAGATGGGTGATTGCGTAGTGGGATTTTAGATAAACGTCTTCGTGCTTTGGAGGGCACGTATAAAATCCACTCGATTACAACAGTTACAGCTGGATTACAGTCATGTCAGAAGACTTCTGGCAACTATAACACTAGGTTGATAGAAAACATAATAACCATATTGAAATATAGGAATTAAAAAACTATTTGGACGAAAATACAGTTCCAATTCGTTCATTTCAGTGAAAAAAGTCCGTTGCAATTATAGAAATTATATGGCTGCCTTCAAAAATGGCATGTCTTGTTGCATTCATTACCCGATATAATGATAATCACACATATTTACTTCTTAATAAGTAATAAAAAAGCTTATGCGCGAGTTTGACTTTTACGATTAAAGTTCTGTACTAAATTATCCCAATTTTTTTCTTAAAGTGTAATGTGCAAATGTGCTGCTGATAAGATTTTTATGGTAGTTGACTTATATCCACCGAAATTGTTAAGTAAATTCTTCAAAAAGATGAAAATGGCTCACTTCTCATGGCTTCCGTATAAAAATCAATATGGTAAAATATTGCCCGAACCTATCAAATTAATGTATAAATTATTTTATAGTTATTTTTTGCTTTATTTTCATAGTGACCCTGCCTTAATGCCGATTTTCAACTGCACACTGCATAATTTTTCTTTTTCTAACAATATTTTGCAATTACATCAATTACTTGTTAGCTAAATTCCACCAAATATTTCAAAATACCGATCAATATAATATGTCGAACTGTCAAACCAATTAATTTTGAGGAACCCTACAAAATACAATTCCGGCAGAACTCTATATTTTACGCGCGCAAATTTTAATCGAACCTACCCCACGGTTGTGTTTTATTTTTGTGTAGAAAAAGTCGTCCGCACTGTATACAAGTTCGATGTCCAGTCAAGGCCGCATTTCTTAACCGGAGGAAATAGCCCGGGATCATTTCTCCACGCGTAAATAAAAAGGTTGGAGGCTTCGGGTAAATGTCAAAATGTTGGTGTAAAGACCTGCACAGACGATACAGCGAACCGAACATGTTATGTTTAAGCGAATGTGAATTCAAAAATGATGGTAAAACATAAGGAAACTAATACATTAAAAAACTAATATTCAATAAGTGGACGGAAAAAAAAATAGAAATACTACTTCTAGGACAGCTTGACTTTAGGTACTCGCAAAAATACATACAGAAATCGAAGAAAAGAGACAAGTGAAAATGAGAAGGGAGGGCTTTACTTTGCATGCAGTCTAATGTACATGAAATTAACTGATCGGGCCAAAAAAATTGTAAAACCTTTATTTTCTTAATAGACATTTTTGTACGGTCTCTGTATTTTGAAACCAATTTGTCATATATATATTTTTTTAATTCTAAACATTTTTATAAAAAAACATTTTTTTCCACTCATCTCTTGCAAAATATTAATACAATAATGTTCGTACCGTGTGGCAGACACTTAACTCAAGGAAACGGGTTGGCGATACTATCTACATTTTACGTTTGACCAGCTATCATTAAAACCTATATGAATGCCCGTCGAGATTTTTATTCCTATTTGTACTTCGAAGAAAGAAAGAATTTATTTAGGAATCTTATGTTTCTCATTCGTTTTTGTATTAAGGCGTCGTGTGAGGCTTTCGAAGAAAAAGTGTAGGTGTTGACGATATTTTGTGTTGCTAAATGGTTATAAATATTTTTATTGTAATGTCGCATAAAATTGAAACAATGTGGTCCTTATATGCATATTTAAGGACTAATATGAACCTGTAGTTAACATTTAGGTCGATCTAACTATCTTGGTGGCCCAGAAGCACATATGTGTTTATTTGTATGCAAATCATTCGCTTCATTACTATTATTGCTCACTGCGTTGTACGGTTTATCTGATATGAAACAAAAATGTAAGTAATTATGTTTCATTTTCTTTCGGGCCTAGTTGTACTCTGTGCTATGTGGCTAACGTGCTCTAGTTCCTATTAATAACGCCGGGGATAAGTGATGACCCACCTACTTTCCCCGTGTCAACAAAAAAGTGTAAAATTAAAGTGATGAAAAGTCGCTCCTAAAATAACTATTCGAATAATAACAGAAATGTTAGAAGAGAGCCAATGTAGATTGTTCACTTCACAAAAAGAAGAACTGTATCTAAATAGGTGCGGACATAGTGCATAGTCCTGAAATTTACAATAAAACGTACTCAATAAATTAATATAAATAAATATTAATATATTAAAGCCTCTATTCTGATTAAATTTCCAACAGATCAGCGCAGTTTGACAGGACGACATCCACGCGAGCGGAACCGTACTGGTCAGCTAGTATTACATACGATGATGTTCGCTAGTTTTGTCTTTAGCTCAACATGCTACCGCGTGTCTAGATTAGCGAAGAACCCTTCAAGAGTTGTTATAAAGACGTTATAGGATACTAAAGAAACATCTGGCAATAAAGCCTCCTGAAGCAACTAAACAACACGCTTACACATATCTAGAATGTTGGCTTAATATAAAATTAATTAATCCACCTACGGCTACTGCGATACGCTTATAGAAATATTATTAACGCAATATTAATAAAAATATTTAATGTGCTCTTTCATCTGTTGTCTGAAGTTTAATTAGGCGTAAACTTTTTTTTATATCACTTAATTCGCTTCCACTATACTTTTTAATGTAAATGAAGTGAAGACAATGATAATTTTACTTAAATAAAATAAACAGAATCGCCGCCAGGTCCCTTTTGAGTCAAACATTGGTAAGCACAATTCGGAAGGATTTGAATATGAACATTCGGTCATTTTACCGATGCTCCTATCCGTGACTAAATAAATTCTGATGAATCTAACTTTAAAGGATTCTCCAAATTTGTCTGTCATTTTATCTATTGATACTTGAATAAATATACAATAATAATAATAATTATTATAGTATAATGGTTGAGTTTTTATTGTATAATAATAATTATTATTATTGTAGATATTTTATGCAAGCCACATTGACGTCTACGGCGAACCCCAAAACCTTAATAGTGACGTAAACTACCATATTTCTGTCTGTATAAACCTCAAACACGAAACATTCGAAACACCTTCGAGCAACTCCACGAACAATCTATTCTCTCGATAACTTGACATTAAAAAACGAAAGCGCAAAAGTACGAAGCTAATAGAGTTTTTTTCTTAGACAAGTGGTACAATGATAACGCGATGTATGGACAGGTGGGTTGGTTGCCATATTGGTAAGCAGGACACCTAGGAGACCCGTAATTAGTGATCGGCTGCAGTTGTTTTAATCTTGTAATGCTTAGTCGCTTGTTAAAAGGATGTGAGGTTGTGGTTTTAGTATAAGATATGGCGATTACGTATAAATATAGTAGCTTTTTTAGAAGAATGAACAAAAAATAAACCTTTTTGGGAAGCATTTTTGGGTATAGTTTTCCGTTTATGATTCGTTGACCAAATTTAGCAATGCGAGTGTTAAATGTCTGAGTATTCTTACCAAATCGTGTTCAAACCAAAAAACATCATAAACTTCAGATAAATATATTGCCACTGTTTTTGCACAGAATTTATGTGAAATGTAATCAATAAAAAATATTCGGTACTCGATTCAGAAAATATATTTTATTCATTGCATACATTTATTATTTGCTTTCAACTGATTTTTTTTAGTAATAAAATGTACGCTTGTTATTTAGATTGCTTATGATAATAAATGTACATCTCGTAAGTCTGGTAGCATTCTAACTCGCTCCCCGCTTCGCTCATGTAAGTGTGATCAGTCTGAGCCGTCAATGAAGGTTGTCAATCGTGCTCGGTGTCACCGGATGTGATGCGCCGGCCATCTGCAGTTCCGGTCACCGAGAAAATAAAACTGGTATGACTCCTCTACGATAGAAAAAGGTTCCGTAGATAAATTATTATCAATAATTCTGAACAAGAGCTAATATTTGACAAGTAAGTTAGAGAAACTTTTAATTTATGTTTTTTAATATTTTTTAGGGTATAGTGCTCCTTTTTTATTCAAGAAATATTTTTTTCTTCTCTTTTTTTTCATTGTGTAAATCGCCTATTAATCTTATTCGCCGTTCTATCGTATGAGCTTCCAATTTCTTTCAGTATGACTCATATTTAATTAAGTTTTCAGTCTTCAACATTTCTTTGTAAATCTATAAAACTAATAGTAAGCATCTAATAGTGAATAGTAAGTTCCGTAAAATGTTCAAAGTAACCCGATTTTTCGATAAAATCTAGATCGAATATCACAGCATCAAAATTAACACCTAATGCGCCCTAAGCTAGTCTTACTATTTCACAAGGATCTCTTACGAACGATAATTTATGTGAAGTTTCATGGCATGATCAATGAACTCTGCCATCATAACTAGTGTTTGCTTTGGCGCACCTTTGTTGGCCACGTGGAAATAGCACCTTTTGCTATATTACTTACTCCATATAAGGCACGCACAGACGCGTTATGCAGAGAAAAGAAAAATACACCCGAAGAAAAGTTATTTTTATTATATCGAAGTACCCACCATAAGTTCTAAGTTTTTTTTAACTGATTATTCAAAAACGGATACCATAATTTTTCTTCGTTTTTCCAAACAGATGCTTTATGCCACTAATTTTATAAATGGTGTAGTTTTTATTTAATTTATTAAAGCAACTATGTACGTTGCGTGTGTAGGTTTTTCATATCTTATTTTTTCTTGTATAATTAGTGTTATCGAAGCTTAATATACTGTCCAGATGAAACATTTGTTAAAGTAGTTGCACGCATTTATTTCAAGTTTTTAATTAACTTCATTAGTGCAAATCTTGAGACCGTTTTAGAGCTGCCGATGTACGATTGGGGCTGATTGATTAATTTTGAACCGTAATGAGAACTATTACTTAAGTTATTTTCTACTCTCTTATAGGCAATTGTAGATGAGAACAACCACTAAGAATAATGAAAAAATACCGTTTTGTTTTTTTTATATTTGAGCAAGAGACCTCTCCATAGAATTGGTCCACTCGCGATTTATAAAAAGTAGTTATTGTTAAAGTCATCATGAATAAAGCACAAAAAAACAATACACGCACCTAAAAATACGACAAAAGTAAGGCGAAGGCGCAAGACTTTTTCTTTAAAACACATTTTAAAAAGCTGACCAATTGAAACGTCATGCGTCAAGTGGACATTTGGATTCAATAAGCATTTATTACTTGAATATCGTTCAAACATCACTTGTGGGAATATCAATATTTCAATGGTTTTTTACCATCTCTCCTCGAACAGGTGTCTCCATACTTTTCCCATGAAATGGAAAATAAAAAATATATAATGGACAGGTGGAGGATACAAGTTGTGGTGTAATTAAGGGCGGATAAAAGAGATCTTGGCAATCTGGTTTTCAGGGATGATAACATTGTGAATGTGAGAAAATGTGAATGTGCTTTCGTTGCCTGTTAATTGGGTGGGTGTGCATTATTAAACCATATGCGTAAACTGGGTAGCTTATAACGACATTGTTTATAAGATATACTGTTTTTAAAGATAGAAAACGATTTCTTTATTATGGAAATAACTACCTACTTTAAACATAAAACATATTTTGTTAACAGGTGTACAGGTAACAGGTGAGCTGAAGTCATCTGTTAAAATCATGTATGATTTTGGGTAAGTATGAATTTTATTTTAACCCGTTACTGTCCCACGCTAGGGCAAGGGTCTCCTGACCCTTCCTCTAGACTGAGAGAGATTTTTTTAGTGCCTATATTGAAAACCAATAATTAGTCATCTTTAAAGAAACATACATAATTTTCTAGAAGCACAGATTTTTCCATAAATTACTCAAATTTTATTCGACAAATATATTATACGAATCATAAAACCATTTTCCATGTGTGATTTTCTTCGCAATTCACATCCAAAATAGCAAAATACTCGTACATCGATGTAAATATAACGGTTCATACAGGATGCGGAGCCAATACCGATGGTCTTACAAAAAAAACATTGTATCCGATGCTTATTCGCTAGCCATTTATATTGCCCACCATTATCTACCGATGTCAAACTTATTAACGATTGTAATTCATACTTTATACAATTTTAACGCGGTACTGAAAGTTCTTTTTAACACGGTTTCCTTTTATTTGTTGAATTGCGTCCTGTAGTTTTATTAGCGTTTCTGAGTTAATGTTTAATGAATATTAAACAATTTAATGTATTATTAAATTACATATTGGGTTAGCAACGCAAAAAAAACAGGATGATATTTTTCAGATTCCCATTTTTCGGTCTTTTCCTTTTGAAACATTTTGCTTTTTAACTAACGGTAACGGACCTCTAAAGGTATGTACGTTATTTAAATATTTACGTATTTCGATAGGTAGTCTTTTTTTCTGATAATTTAGAAACAAGGCAAACGAGCCCATTTTAAATCTATTTAGCACTTAGCCAAATCCTAAATTGCTGTAAATTCTTCTATAATTGTCTTCGTATTTTACTTTACATTTTTGTAATTTAATAACAACTTCTCTTTTCCGTATTTTAATCTTATAAAATTTTACGAATTATAAGTTAATTGATGCATTGTCGTCTATTTTTTCATCTTTATAGTTCATTAATATAACATTACGCCTTTCTTCTTACGGTTAGTTTACTACCAGTCGAAGTTATTCGAGCCGCCCAAAGATACGTTAATATGATACTTTTAGAAGCCGAAAGGTGCGATATTATGTAAAGGGGCTTTTCCACTTATGGTCAAATACTGTAAATATTCCTTCATTTCATAGCAACACCGAATGAATTATGTATATTATTATTTTTATTTCCGAAAATCAATTATTTTCTATGACTTTTTTAATAGTATTGTTATTTAATTACACATTTTTGCGAATTTGTTTCTATGGTGTATGGCGTGTGTGCTGTGCGCTGAAAATAAACTTTTTTTTTTCTTTCTATTCTGTTCGGCATTACTGGGAAGATACTAAATTGTGACGATATAAGTCGAAAGAATAACTCGATCAGCACAAGCCGAGCAAGTGCAATAATTGCTTCGACTCTGTTTTGTTGTTTGATAAATATTTCCGAACCTAACGAGCCGAACCGACTATGTGTGTCGCTTGTCATTTTAAGCATCAAGAGTTTGACATTTCAATTGTACTGCGTACTAAACCAGTAAGCAGTCCCTACAGCGCCCGCTAGAGGCGCCAATAAGAGATGTTAAGAGATGTACCTCATTTTAAAAGACTTGAACTGACAAAGTTACCTATTAGAAAAGTTGAAGACGACAAAGTGTAAAAGCACTCTAACGCAAAGAGCAAGAGAACAGCTTCCACCTGTGTACTAATAACATTTTACTACAATGAACCATTGAATTAACAATTATAATGTTAATGGTGAACTAGCCGCCGTCTAAAAGTACTTTTAATAAGAGCATACTTGAAATTCTTGGATAATTTAATTATTTTCTGAAGGCGTGCAAAATAAGCTAGTATTTTTTCTCACGAGGCTGTACTTTGGGATATTTTCTCTTTCATAGGTGTGCAAAATTACATGAGTCATTGTGTTATTGGCAATATCATAATCCCTAGAATCACTTTCTGACCTCCATCGATTCTTGTATAAGCCTACATTAAAAGTAAGCTCTGTAAATAAGTAAATATGACATACATTGCAACATTATATCAACATACACATTTCTGAACAGAAGAAGACCGTCAAACATTAATCAATAAGACATATATAAAAAGTATTCGAAATACTCGAAGGAGCAAAAAAAAAACATGTAGAATTCATGATATTCTTTACTTTTTCTCACAAAACAGTACCGACGAGTTTCGCAAAACACTTTTTAACTTACATTTACAAACGTAGTTAATATCGGGTGGATAAATTCCAAGATACGAATGTATCGATAAACGCTCAGAAATTGCCGTCGGAATAGCAAAAGGAGAAATGAAAAAGAAACCCAATTAAACTCGAGTATCGTCGTCATATCCGTTCAAAAGCTTTAATGGCCGCTTGCGTGACAAAATCTAGTTTTTGCAATGACTTCAATTGAGTGGTACAAGTTTTGAGAGCTTTGTGTTTTAGTACCTGGAGAAAGGCGTAGAGCAGAGTGTTGTCTGTTGTTGTTCATGAAGTGGGAATTGCATCGGGCTTAAAACCAGCTATTTAACCGTCATAGTGGCGAATATCTGTGAGGCATATAAATGTCTTTATTTTTGTACCAGCTCAGTATTTTTGACGATTTAAATTTTCATTTCTTAAGAACATTAGCAACTTCATCAACAAAATCGTACCATGAACTCGATAAACTGACCCTATACTCCAATTAAATCTACGTTTCATATCATATTTACCCTAATTATTCGTAGTAATCATCTATGGCCTAAGCCCAAAACTATAAGCATAAATTCTCACTAGCTAAAATCGTATGACTTGCGCCAGCGCACATTTCAGTTTCCGCTGCTCGTCCGAGAGCAAGTACCGTTATAATACTGGATGGGCAGGTCCCAACTTAGCGTACTGTTCTTATAATTGCAGTTAATTCTGCGGTTGTGGCTTGCACTATCCCGTATACATCGTGCGATGGAAATAAGTGCGAGCTTTGTTTTGCGAAAAAAGTAACATTTTTGTCATGGATTGCGATTTGGAATATGAAGAAAGGGATTTTAGCAATTTGAAAGAAAGGCTAGATGTAGTTTTTAATTATATGCAATTAATTAATTTCTATCTCAGTTGTGAGGTATTAGTTAGTTCTGACTCTGTTACTTGTTTTAAGAAATTATTTGAACCTCCTCATCCATCTACACATTGATCCGATCATCATTCCTACAAAATGTTAATAGTTAGTCAGCTTAGTAATTCACAATTTCAGAATATATTATTCGGAGTATCATTTCGTAATATAATGCATGGCCAAAAACACTCCTTCAACTATCTAACGAGTAATAAATATCTCTGAATGAAACAGAAAGTTCCCTAGAAAATTGCACCTATTTTATCTGCATCAGCAATAAGCTTCATAGACAGGACACAGGTGTTCACAACCGTGGGAAGACCGCCTTAATCTTCAACCACGATTGATAGCGACGATGTGGTTTTATTTCACACTAGTTACACGACGCCACTGCGTACGGTATTCTGATAGAAGACTTGAATTAATAAAAGCTTTTTCTTTGCTAACTGTGTCTTGCAGGTTAATGTATTGGCTTGACGTTTTATTTTCTCAATGAGTGGGTTCATTAGGGTCTATCGATCGGTCTGCCGCTTTGTCGGTCAGTCTGAATGTCGGTCGACTTATTGCTCTGTCTGTCTATGGGTCTGTCGGATTCTCGGCCGGTCTGTCGGTCATTCCGTCGGTCTCTCGATTGGTCTATCTGACGAATTGCTTTATTAGTCGATCTGACAATTTGAATATTAGTCAATCTGTCAAATAGCACGCCGGTCAATCTGACAATCGGTTAGTTGTTCGATCTGTCGGTCTATCGGTCATTCTGTCAGTCGGTTGTACTGTATGTCGGACTATCGATCTGCGAACTACTGCCATGAGGTTGATAGTAATTTTTGAGTGATTGTATCTGTTGGAATGTTTTGTTCCATGCCCTTTATTTGGATATAGTCACTTATTAACTTGTAAACGGTGAAAAGTAGATGGTTCTCAATACAACCCTGTTTACTTTAAAAACAAACCTTTATGGATAACTGGCGAGCTTACAAACAAAGTTAATATAACTATTTCTGTTCTTTTTCTTTTTAGTGCTTTAGTGCATGTTTTGAACATTTTAATAAAACTCGAACTCGTAAAGCGAAACAAACAAATGCGAATAGAAGTAATTATTACAAAGCTCGTACGAGCTTTCATCTAAAATTATAGTACCATTATTTATAATAATTGCTTTTATAAAGGCTTTGAAACAGCTGCGCTCAACATTTTCCGTTATATTACTTTCAGTTTTAGAATTTTATGGCAAAAAATGGCATAATTATGTAAAAAATATAAAAAACACGAAAAAACTTAGTACGTTATTCATAAGCGCAAACCTTTCGGCTTCCCTCTAGCTAAACAAAACCGTCTTGGCATTTTTGAAGAACTGAAAATTTAAATCGGAGTATTGCTATGCTGAGACAGAAACTTTCGCATTTTAAATATTGAAAAATATAGTATGAGTAACAAAATATATAAAAACGTCTGCACATCACGCAATTCAAGGTTGAGAATGTCTGTAAACTACTTATCTTTCGTATTCATTCAGATTCAATTTAAATTGGATTCAGTAATTACAAACACACCTTGCGAACCACGATAGAACATCGATTAAGAGCTATCATTAATGCAATACTAATACTTAAATCTACTGCTTCTATCTCATTTATAAAGTTGCAAATAGGACTGGATTATAATAAACTGATAAGGGAATTTAACTTCAGTTATTTTAAAATGCAGAACGAGGGTTTAAAATAATGACTCTTTAACAAGTCGATAGAACGGGCTCTACCCCATTTCCGAGCTAGTGGTAGATTTAACGACTGTCTTAGGTTCTACATTCGTTTTGATTTTTATTGATTTGACCCGCAAAATTATCTATGTTGAATGCTTTTTGAGATAAAAAACATCATATTTGTTAATAAAGGTCTAATAACTATATATAAGTTAAGCAATCATAGCGCTGATATTCCGATGATGGTAGCCGCACAATGGTATTTGAGCTGAGTATCTCCGTGCTTCCGAAACACATAAAGAGTCGGTCCCGTAGATGTCTATTGAAATAACAGCTGCTACGCCATGTTAAAGGCCTTCAGGCGACCTGAGCTTTGACACTAGGTTAATCATTAACCATACGATGAAGGAAATAATGAATTAAACTGGAGTCCATTTTTCAAAACTCCAAAACCATATAAAGAACCAACATGGAAGCAACTAATCACATTTTAATTAATTACTTCACCTCGCTTATTTCTAACAGGAAGAGATTTGCCGACTATAATTAACATCTAACTTTTTAAACCGACTTGGCGAAAAAAACACCACTTTACTTTGAGCTCTCTAGTTTCTTATAGTGCGGAAAATGTCTTTGGGAAATTAACGAGGTGTGTGTATGGAGAGGTCAGAATATACTGGACATGTTGTATTAGAGAATGATGAATGACTTGTTTGACCTCTCGTTAATTCGATGCATTATGTATTAGTGGCGTGTTCATACAAAGTATTCGTATATAAGCTATATAAAAGTTTTACTTTTATATCATAAAAGTTTAGAATGTTCGTAGTATTTACTACATATGTATAATTAAGTAAAGTATTTATAATTCACTAATTAATGTCTTCTAGCCTCGTCTGTCTGGCTCATATTTAATAAGCTCAAAATTTATTGAACTATTTTTCACGACATTCGTTATTTCAGTGTGATTCTCGAGAAAGGCTTAATTGTGTAAATTGTTAAAGTTAATAAGCTGGGCGAAGCCGGAGCGGGCAAGCCGTAAGGGAAGCCGCCAATAAAATATTAATAAAAATATGCTCATAGGCGTAGAGAGTGAAATCGCTGCAAAAATTGCTTCTTTTAACACCAACGGATGACATCAAGCTGTGAATGAAATATTCATTAATTTGCAACAGTAATTGTTCTCACGCTCTTTAAAACTTGTTTAAGTACATTATTTATTACAAAAATATAGAAAACATATGATACCTTGTTCACAGAAAGAAAAGGAATAAAGATTGCCAATTACCATCATTACACATTTCCTTTGCTTCATCTAGATTCATATATTTGATCATAATCGTATTTTATAAGCTGATAATATAAATTGCTATTTTTTCATTATTAAGTTCATTAATGCAGTAGGGTTTTTCTCCTAGCTCGTTCATAAAAAAAGAAAAAAATGAGGCTTTTGCATTACTTTCAATCTGTGTAAAAATCTCTCATAAATCGGCCTCCCTTTGGTATTTTGCGTAAACTAATCTGAATAAGATTCATCTAACCTTGCGTCAATCTATTGGACAAGTTATATTACGACTTTGGGTTTTTATTTGGATAAAATGCTTCTGCAACTACCCAGTAGTTTTTGGGTAAAGAAGTCACAAACTTTCGCTTTTATAACACAAGAAGTTTTATTTAAGTAGTTCTTTAAATAATAGCGAGATGTTAACCTCTTGACTTCAATTTAGTGATACAAGTGCAACAAACAATACATTCAAGTTCGTGTTTTATTTTAACAGTACTTTTACACACCAAAATCATTCATGCCATCGCTTTCGTGTAAACAATAAAATGAGAAATGTCCCCTGTTGAAGCTCTCAAACGAATCAATAAATAAAAGGTAATTTTGTCACGAATGTTTTATTACAAAGAGCCATAAATAGCATTTTAAATTAGTATAAGTTTGTGAGAAATTGTACGAGAATTGCGTTATAAATGATACTGTCGATAGGACTAATAACTAGATGAATGGACGAGAATATTATTATACTCGAGCTGTGTAGGAATAACTATAATATACGTGGGTTGACTAGGATTTCTTAATATAAAAATGGTTATTTCCTTCGATCAATAGATAGATATGTTTTATTATAATAATTGAAAGTATTTTTAACCTGTTATGGTCCTACTGATGAGTACAGGTCTCCTTCCCAATGAGAGAGGGGTTAGGTCTGGAGTCCACCACACTGACCAAGTGCGGGTTACTTTGCAGGCTTTAGATTATAATTATCAGATAATTAATGATCTATGTGTAGATAATTCACTAAATAAATGTATAAATAAATAATAATTGACTTTAAATTAAACGGCCTATTATAATATAGTATGTTTGATATTTGTCAAAGCAGTGCGTGTAAAAAGATAATAATAATTTGATTAACTTAATTATTGTTGCATTTTTCTTATTTTTTGCAGTTTTGTTAGACATAGTAGAGCGATTATTAACATTGGGTACTAACAAGTAACGAGGATACGACATTTAGAATGTACTGATCAGCTGGTTCTTACGGCCATCTAGAAGTGCTGATTTCATATAAAATTTCTCAATAGATAGCCGGTTGTCGATCAAAAAAGCCTTTCAGTATCTGTAGTCAGGTACTAATGCAATGCGGCTTTCAGCGTAATGTTATTAATATGCATTGTGTTTAGATGTAGATCAATGATATTTTACCAATTGTGATAACTCGCGGTATCGTATAACGTTTTCATATTTAATATGTTTTAAATTATCGTTAAAATAGGAATTTTCTTCATAAACTATCTTTATACCGATAAACGACATATGTGGTTTCTTGGTACACTAAATTATTTATGTATTATTGTATATTATTTATGTATAATAAATAAATACAATTTATACATAATAATTTATTAATCTGGGAGTTGAGAGCACTTGAATCAATAGTGACACGAGATAAGTTCCTTATATTTTGAAATGCGATCGAAATAAATCTAAACCATATCATGACTGCCAATCAGCTAGCAGTCAGATAATCTAGAAAATCAATACACCTAATAATTAGTACTACCTAAAAGTATTTTTGCAAAAAAGCCGCGGGCATTTGCTTGTTATAATATAATATTTTAAACGCTAAGCGTTGACTAATGGGAGTGTTACTCGCCAAGTAAACTGGTTATCGATAAAAAGCTTATTTATTATAAATCTGCTTATGATAAATGTCTTTATTTCAATATGTATGTCCGCTATAATAACAATGTCTTTGTTATATGTTGAAAGCCTAATATATAGCCAGTATTTATCATTTTAAATATTGTGTGTTTATGATTTAAATATGTGAGTGTTTTGACGGTTAAGTTTGTCGCAGTGTATTTTTGATTTGACACTTTTCGTAGTTAAATATAAAATCAGTTTAAAAATAATGTTGCTAATTATAAATAATACCTTCTAAGCATTGCATTGCATGCAAGGTTTTGCGACTTCTTAATATATATCATTCATCATCATTAGCTATAAGCTCATCAGATGGAATTTTCACAGAAGTTTTCATACATTTTTTTCATAAAACTACCAATTTGAAAGTAGATGGTTATCTTACATCTTTTTATAAACTGAAAAACTGCCTGCCGGCCTAAAACTAACAATTACAAAATGCATGTATAAGTTTTATCACAGTGAATACTTATATTTATTGTAACATGAAAAACTGCAATAAATAATTTTAACAATATGTATCGACATTAAATGAGATGGCATTATTATTAAATTATTTAGAAACGAACTCCACATCGGTGCGGTATAATACCCGACCATGTAAGTATCAATTCCAAACAAGTTCGTCACTCAAAAAAGAAAGACGACTGACAACATGTCAGTTCACGTGAGAGCTCGACCTACCTCAACATGTCCATTGTTAATCACGTTTAAGGGCTTTTTCCATTACGCGAATCACGAATTAACTCTCCAAAGAAAAAACAACAATCGTTAAGAAATAATCGCTGAATGATTCCACAATTAATGTTATTATTATCGACCTTGGACCACGATTTCTATCATAGTAACAAAGAATGAATTAATGGTATGCAAATGTGCATACAATTATTCCCGGCTTCCGTACATTGAAAGTTATAACACGAGAAAAGAGCAATTAGGTAATTATGTATAACAATGGCTATTTGCGTATCATTTTGCTGCGACTGCGCAATAATGGGAAGAGGGGGGGAGTCATTTGCATATTTATTGCAAGAAAATACCGCTTGCAATAAACAACAGGATGTCGATGAGAAAAGGACGATTATGAAATTGCGGTTAAGATGAGTCAATGAAGATTGGAGTATATTTAACTATAAATTATAATAATTATAGTTCGTTTAGAGAGAAATAAAGGCAGTTAATATATAAGTACTGTCTCTATGCGATGTAATTTGCGAAGCGCTGTTTAGTTAGTCGTCCCTTTATTGGTTACAGTATGTTATTACGCCTCGGTCTCTTTAATATGTCCGCTCTTTCCCTCTAATTATTCTTTTTCCATATTCATTTTGCGTGATTAGCAATGGTCAAGTCACCTGAAACATGAGTTTTACGCCCGGTTAAAAAGGATTTAAATTCACAAAAAGATTTTTAATTTTCCCTCATTTTACTATATAGGTATACTAGCTGACCCGCGCAACTTCGCTTGCGTCACATAAGAAAATCATAATTTTCCCCGTTTTTGTAACATTTTTCACTGGTACTCTGCTCCTATTAGTCGTAGCGTGATGATATATACCCTATAACCTTCCTCGATAAATGGGCTATCTAACACTGAAAGAATTTTTCAAATCGGACCAGTAGTTCCCGAGATTAGCGCGTTCAAACAAACAAACAAACAAACAAACTCTTCAGCTTTATAATATTATAGTATAGTATAATAGTATATAGTATATAGTATAGATTTCAGTTTTCAGCATATTCAGGGTTTAAAAGATAAATGTACAGTGATAAACCGAATGCACTACAATTGTACATTTCTGTTTTAAAAGCGAATTGTACACAATCACTACATATACGCTATTTATAGGGACGCTGCCCCCGCCGCCGCGGCCGGCCCGTACCGTGCCGCAATACTAATATCGTGATATCTCCTAAACTATATGTCTAAATAACACACTGTAAACTGCAAAAATAATCTAAATTAAATGCTCGTGATGATGAACTTACTTATTTTGATAAGGATATATGTATTATTGGTTATATCACCAGTTAAACATCACCCAACGAATTAAATGTTTTTTAAATACAGAAAAGTAGTTTTTGTGACTTAAATAAAAAAGCTGGATATATGTCATCGCGGACTTTTTTGTAGAACTAATAAAGACCAATGTTTTTGCTATACATTGTTCTTACTTGTATCCAACGGTATAAGCGGCGCACGCACAAATGCAATCTTCAATTAGATTTTTTTTCTGACTTCTTGGACATAAATCGCTATAACTCCGCTAATATAGTTTCAATGTATTTCAATTATATATAAAAACCTGTCGGAGAAAATACTCTTTCTATTAGTGAAAACCGCATCAAAATCCGTTGCGTAGTTTTAAAGTTTTATGCATACGAAGGGACTACAGACAAAATGGGCGACTTTGTTTTATACTATGTAGTGATTACATCTAGTAGTATTCGTAAAAGAAAATGACAGGGCCTTGGTTCGTTCACTTGTTTTATTCTGTAAAGTGAAAAGTCTGTAGCTGCACTGTTTTGTAAACGGTGAAAACTGTGTGTATTAAATATATTATTATACATCAAAATACGCCTTCGAGTATAACACGTGCATGATATCATAAAAAAACGAAAATTCCACATTGAAACCCACCTTTTAAAACGACAATTCATTAGTTATTCAACAACCAAACACAAAAAGAGCATTATCAGTCGACAATGTAAGTAATGATTGATTGCACTAGTTGCACTATCAATTAGTGTAATAAGGTGTCTGTCATGGCTTCCAAGACTAATCTAGACTAGTTTAAATGACTTGAAACTTTAATAGGAGAAACACCTTTGTTTTTTGTTGCGTAAACGGATAATCGCTTTCGATTTGATCTGATTGATTTATTGTTTAAGTTGTTTTCAGCACGATAATGTATATCGAGAAATCTGTGGCAAGATCTCTTGTTGTACCAATATTGACGATTTATCCGCTAAATTATGGGTTGTGGAGGTCCGACAGGTAGTTGCTGCAAGTAAAATAGTGTCATTCAGCTGTATCGGGAGGGACTGGGAGCCCACTTCAGCATTTTAATCTATTAAAATTAATCACATTAATCATAATTGAATCTAATAGAAAGAACGTCCCAAAAAAACTTTGGTAATTTTGGAAATTGTATAAATTGGGAGAAACTGCTAAGTTCTATTGAAACACTTTTTAAAAGATCACATATTATATCCACGCAAGAGAAGAATATTACGGTTTAAAATTCATTTCATGTCGCACTAAAGTGAATATAATTTGCCTTAATACCTCACTTAACTTTAAGTTATTTCTCACCTACGGGATGTGACTGGCATCAAACGTCTCGCTTGATTAGCGGAAAACGTTGAAAAGCTTAGATCAATATTAATAACGTGTCAGTAATGACGGGATGTCGTTAAATAAGATACGATTATATAGAACTAGCCATAGCCATATGACTCTTGTCCGCGAACCGTCCGCGTGAATTATAATATGGATATGGACGACATGAACAAAACCACGGGCAAAAGTTAGTATTAGTCAATTTTTTTTTAGTTTATAGTTATTTTGGTTCATAAGGTACGATACTGCCAAGTTTTATCAAAATCTGTTCAGTAATTGAGTATTATAGGTTTGTATGTGTTAAAAGTGAAAAAATAAAGGTTTGACTACTTAGGACCTTAATAAGGAAATATTGTAAAATAAATTCTTTGATAATATGTCTCTATTTTATTTTGACAAAACGTGCACTGGGTATACAAATGCACATTGATCATAGCTTTTCTTTATGATCAACAAAACTCAATTTCTTTGTCAATAGGCATTTTCGCCAAATATTTCCTCAAATTTTCCATAGAATAGACCTAAAAATCATTATCTTTCCTGCTAAATCATCCACATTCAAACAGTAAGATATAAAATAATGCACATAAAACATAATACAGTGTTAGCAAACGTTGATTAGCGGCTCTAATCACAAATGCCTCTCAGAAGGTTGGCAGTTAGCTGGGACCTTGACGGCGAGCGGATTTCACATCACCAGAACGTACCCATAGTTATATGAACAACCGTTTATTTTGTACCATTTTATGGAAATTGTGTTGTACAAAAATGTTTGAAAGGAAATCTTGAACTTGGTTATCACGCTTGTAACCTATGTAAGTAATTAAGGTTTCGACTCCCACGCAAGTGGTTGAGTTGTAAAACTTAACATGCCCTGTTGGTATCTTGGAACTCAGAATTTAATGTAAATAAATAATTTTTTTTCATGTAATGTTGTAGTACTTTATAAGGAAACATATTTTAAGATAGTAGAGATCGCGGCATTCTTTAACGGCTGCCTACACACTTTTTTTAAGGGTGGATGATATAATATTTTAAAATAATGTAGTAAAACCACGTAAAACTGTCACACCAATCTTGTCAGCATCGTAATCTTTTTAGTACAAAATATTTCTCAACTTTCCCTTCGACCAAGAAGACACCTCACCCTATAAGGAACCAGTTACCTAAGAGCTTCGTCAATAATTGTTTAGTCCAATTTCATCACCGACCTGTTGAAATTCACAAGTAACTTCGTCTTGACAAATTGTAATGTGCAAAGTGATAGTTTGCATAAATCTTCGACGGTCAAGGGCGAATATCAAAAGGCGTTGATACAATTTAAGAAAAATAGTAGATTTCCTTGAATGAGCCAAACTTGTTGGGTATGGTAATGAAAGATGTTAATATAATGATGGATATATAAATAATAATGATGCGTGGTTTTGTAACGGCTTCCTATGAAGCCCGTTTGATGTTTAGGTTAAAGGAAAATTGTAGGTTGTCCTCTTTGTGTTTTTATTTAAAGGTTGTTTCTTGAGAAAAGTTTCGGAGGAGATTAAAATAAGTCACATTTATGATAATATTAAGTTTAGTAATGTTAGCACGGTTAATAACACAGATGACAATTCGTTTTTATTTAAAACATTTTTAGCTGGAATTATAGCAATAAAAATAACTCGAGAAGTTTGCGTTTAAAGTTACATTTCAAGTCTAAAGACGATTCTGAACAACCAGTAAGACCGTTTCAGACTAACACACGAACTTTATGACGATACTTAGATGAAATCGTTCAAAGTACTAGGCCAGTGGGCTAGGATGTTGTCTATAAACAATGTTAAGTGCATCCACCGGACATAATAATTTAAGTGTTTTGTTGTCAATTAACAAGATTTGTGTTTCCTTCATCATTGGATTTCGATGATGACCTTATTTGATCAAGAATTACTCTGATCACGTTATTTTTGTACCTAAACTAAACGTACCTTCGTCTAAACGTACACCTATTCAAAATTTAAGCATGACTGATTGATATCGTGCCAAATCATCAGTATTACTACTGATGATTTAATCATTGCTATTTTTCAAAAGAGAAAATACATTGGAAATGTCAAAATCAGATTTTATTTGCCACAAAAAGTATTTTTATTCGGTAATTCACTCTAGAAGCCATCAAGCACCGGTTCTTATTTGAAAATATTTACCAACTTTTATAGCAAAAAAACAACAAAACATTACGACAAACGAAAACATCCACGCTCCATTACCCGCAAAGATTAACCCCAAAATAAATGAGCGGTAAGAAAAAAGCAATGTAAAAAGAACAATACAAGTCGATCGAAAATTGAAAATGAAGCACGTAAAGTAGACAAAGGTTTTCCATGAACTAAATCTCACACTTATTCGACCACACACAACCTTGCTGAGTGGATTTACAGCACGCGGCAGTAATAGCCTAAAGGCTCTGTTATATTGATAAGAGGTAAAGGGATTCTGAAACAAATGCAGGAAAAATATGAAAGGGGAACTGGAATATGTTTTAAAAGCTAATGTTTCTGGAGTATTTTACTCTGAATTGGTGTCATCTTCAGTATTACTTCAAACTTGCTTTTTTATCTTTAAACATTATGTTTCATGACACGTTACGTCATATATTTGAACTTAATGATGAAAAAAATACATAATAAACCTGGGCATACGCAGTTTTGAAAAATAACATACTTTTTTAAATCCACATAGTAATTTGGCTCGTCAATCATTTCTAAAGAACGTTCATGTCCTATATTTACAATTCTCCAGAATCTTACTGTCCTATAATACTAAATCTATACGAATATAATAAAGCTGAAGAGTTTGTTTGTTTGTTTGTTTGATTGTTTGTTTGTTTGAACGCGCTAATCTCAGGAACTACTGGTGCGATTTGAAAAATTCTTTCAGTGTTAGATAGCCCATTTATCGAGGAAGGCTATAGGCTATATAAAATCACGCTACGGTCATTAGGAGCGGAGTAGCAACGAAAAATGTTACAAAAACGGGGAAATTTTTGACCCATTCTCTTAGGTGACGCAAGCGAAGTAGCGCGGGTCAGCTAGTGAACTATAAAGAAACTATCCTTATCACCTGTACCAACGATATCACCACAAACAAGTTTCCTTCACTCTAAAAGCGCCTTAAACATGTTACTTCAAGAGCCTACGCCGAGTAATTTGTGTCAGTTGAACAATAGTCGCGAGTGACAGACGGCATTAACTGAATATGCATGATGAGCCTTGTTATGAGGGCCCAATTAATTGCCACTTACGTGTATATTGCATTGATACACGACTTGTCATTTTCACACCTCGTAGAATTTGTAGGGCTGGTAGTTGAATTAAAGAAGTTTAAAATCAATAAAGAACCTGTCATGAGGTGATTGATGGTGTGATTGTGTATTGTCCATAAAAAATGCTTTTAAGTTCCCGGTTATTTGTCTCTTATAATATCACTAGCTGACCCGCGCAACTTCGCTTGCGTCACCTAAGAGAATGGGTCAAAATTTTCCCCGTTTTGGTAACATTTTTCATTGCTACTCCGCTCCTAATGACCGTGGCGTGACGTTTTATAGCCTATAGCCTTCCTCGATAAATGGGCTATCTAACATTGAAAGAATTTTTCAAATCGGACCAGTAGTTCCTGAGATTAGCGCGTTCAAACAAACAAACAAACAAACTCTTCAGCTTTATTATATCAGTATAGAAGTATAGATATGAAAGAACGAGACTGCAGCAAAATAACTAGAAATTTCAGACACGGTAATTGAAGTGTTGCAGACTAACTAAGAAGCAGAAAGAAGAAAGTAATCCATAATTTATATGTGATCTCAGATATCATAGTCAGGAAAGTGAGATGTGATACACTGGAGCGAGTTCCTACCCTTACAAATTTTGTGACAATCACTTGTCACAAATGATCGAAAATTTGACATTCAAACTTTGCAGCCACCATAGTTCCTACGACGTCCGTTAGAGGCGCTGATCAGATTTTCATATAAATTTTTTCGATTGCTAGCCAGTTGTACCGACAACTGGCTAGCAATCGAAAAAATTTATTTGATTACCGAATCGATAGTGGTTGAGAATCGAGCTACAGCGCTCCTGGACGTTCTTCGTAGTCGGTAGTACAGACTGCGGAAAATCACGCTAATTGTTTTAGTATGCAAATATCAATAATAAAAGTCCTATTGTTATGACTACAAAAAATCTGCGTAATTGAGACTGACTTTGATTTGATTGATTTATATAACGATGCATACGTGTAATAAAGATTAGGACTTCCAATATTAAGGGCTTATGACTAAGGTGTCGGTTTCAAAGACAGGAATCGTGACAAACAACACCTACACGAAACTAACCTCAAACATTTCACAATATTACATCAATAATTAATTTCTGAATCTATTTGAAAACGGGCTTCTGCGCGAAAATATTCCGCGAGGAAAATTTTCTCCTTTTCAACTGTCTTTATACAAAAATAGCGAGTCATAAATGAAAAATAACGTAGTATAAATGAAAGAACTTTTCAAATTGATCCAGGAGTTTTGGAGATTCGTTGTAAAATACAGACTTAGTTCTTTTAATTCTGTTAATAGATCAACTAGAGGTATAATAATAATACATGTATTTTGTCGTCAAACTACTGCAAAACCAGTAGTGACTCATACTCGTTTGGATGATCTAATAAATATTATTTTACATTATTTATACGATCATTAGCAACGGAATTGTTGTAATATTCATTAATTATTTTGGTAGACGAATTTTAATTTGACTTTTTTACCGGTTTGTTTTTGTCAACAGATAATGGCGTAATGCAGCCATATTGTCATCATCATCATAATTTGTTGCAACTACAGCAATATTTTAAATTTTTACTTTTATTATGATATACACTAAAAATAATATGTTTTGACTTGTTTTTTTAAACATTTTAATTATCTGTAGTAGACCTATTTTGATACTATGTATATTTTTACAAAGTTAACTTTACTAACCGTCACAATTTGCATAATATTAGGACTTCAAACCTCTTGATAAACTCTTTAGTAGAACATAGATCATTCCATAAGCAAAGCAATACAGGCACTACATTACATTCGGTACAACTACATAATGCAAATTTTCTTTTATTTTCTATATACTAAAGCGTGTCGAGTTGTAAAGTAAGCCCAAATTGAATACTTTAAAATCATTCACGACTATAGCAGATAACAAAACATCCAATTAGCCAATTTGGCCTAGTCAGCCCTGCAGCAAAGAGTAGGAGGCAAGGATAATACCCACAGTAATGGAGTCACATTAAGCTTGCCATTGTTGGATTTATGAGTTAATCAGTCACGACGGCCCTTTATGACGAGAAAAAACGGTATAATCACATAACACTGCAATGTAGTTTGTAATAATTGATTTTATAATTGTTATGTTTTAAGCTTGCTTGATGGAATTGTTCTGTGGTTTTATACCTAAGGTTGTTGCTTGTTTATGCTGTTACTTAGTAAGGCTCTTTTATTAGCCTGAAATAGTCAAGTATAGTATGGGCCTTTTTTGCAGATTGTTGAATTGATTCGTTTAATAAAGCCTTAACATTATACATACTAATCCTTAACAACTAAAGAAGATTTTATAAGCACACATTTTAGCTAACTAATACATCATATTGAGCTTACATTTATATGACATACTAGCTGACCCGCGCAACTTCGCTTGCGTCACATAAGAAAGAATGCGTCATAATTTTTCCCGTTTTTGTAACATTTCTCGTTGCTACTCCGCTCCTATTGGTCGTAGCGTGATGTTATATAGCCCATAACCTTCCTCGATAAATAGGCTATCTAACACTGAAAGAATTTTTCAGATCGGATCAGTAGTTCCTGAGATTAGCGCGTTCAAACAAACAAACAAACAAACAAACTCTTCAGCTTTATAATATTAGTATAGATTATGCATTTCGTGAGTATTAAACAATTTTAATTCGTATTAAAGGATTGCTTCCCTTTGAAAACCACCTACTGACTTAAGTAGCATAGTGCTGACAATAATTTGTCTATTTTATCGTGTTTACCGCAAAACACAGAAAATTCATCAAGGCTTAGCCATGTGGTGATCAAATTAATTTTTAACGTTGGATATGATAACTGTCAAAAGTGATATACCTACGAATATTTTTATGATGATTATCTTAAAGAAGTCCGAAGGCTGAATAAGAACCATGAATCCGAATGAATTATTGACATTATGAGAAATATCGTATACTTAACATAAATATAAATAATTTATTATATTAGTATAGATTTTAAAGAATCAATTCGCGGCGCTCTCTTATGATGTCAATTTAATTGATGTTATTATGATGTTTAGCTATTACTTATTAATGTGTTTAATGATGAAGATAACAAATCTGGACAAAAAACTCGAAGGAATTGTGATAGGCTTAAATCTAAGAAGTTCTAAAATACTTTTGTAGCCGTGACTGTCAAATAGCAAAAGACACAAGCACTCTAGATAAAGTATTTTGTAATAGTCCTTGTAAATATCAAACTACAGTTCACACATGTTAATTTGAACATTATTCAAATGTGGCTCGTAAAATTCATTTGTTGATACTTCCAACTTTTTATGGCTATCAATAGAAGGAATGGTATCAATGTATTCGCCGCTAGGTTCCAGCGAATATCCACATACAAAAAAGATAAGTTATACCACAAATAAAAGTCTCCCACGACTTAAAGAGAAACTGATACCGACGCTCAAATTCCTTGACCTCATCCTCTTTGGGTACAAGATAAAACACAGTTTCTTCGCCCTAGAAATTTGCTTAATTAATTAAAAGGAATCTCGGGATGGTAACTCAAAACATTCGGATTCGCAAACCAATACTAGCTAACCGATCTTTATCGACCAAAATTATGGCATCCGACTTTTATATCGACGGTATAATACCAAACTGGAATGCATTTACCTAAGGCTTAGGTAAGTTCTTAGAAGTGCCAACAAAAAGTTAGGTAAATTCACCGAACAGTTTTTTATCGGCTAAAAAGTCGTTCATCACATCCGAAGGTCATTGGCTAGACGTACACAAAGAATGCTTGTCTGCCTGCATGTTTTTACTTGAGTTTTTTTGGCAATGTCATACATGAACGTATAGAGAAGTCACGCAAAGGTCGAATGTATTTGGCCAAAGAATAATTTCATATTTGGTGATGCGAAAAAAAGTAAATTTAAAATTGTGAGTTGGGTCGTGATTTATCTTATTATGGTCGAGATTCGTAATAAAATTATGTTTAAAACGTGAGTTTTATTCCTTTTGTTGTTTTGGAAAGACTTAGTACGTTTTGTGAAACCTAAAGAATGCGTAGAAATATAAATAACATATTTAATGGTCGACAATAACGTCATCTCGAAGTATTACGTATATTATATTCTAAGTAATGTTTGTTCATAGAAATAGCTATTAACGCCACACCCTATTTTATGGTGGAACGCAATTATAATCTTCTTCAAGCATTCAATCAAGTTCTAGTCGTGTTCAAGGTTCATCCTTATTAGACTTAGCTATATTTAGTAGCACAACACTTTTAGTAGTGGCAGTGTTATGATTCTTTGCTTTTTCTACTTTGTTGATATTAATATTGTTTATCAAATAATTACGGTGGTTATCGAGTATACACGCACTATAATAATATGAACTTACTACGTACTTAAAATAATTATCTTCACACATCTCCGTGTGAATGACGGCAATTACAATTTTCAAGTGTATTACTAAGCAAGTTGTTATTTAACATTACACCGCATTTTTCCAATGAACGTTATTGATGACTGTGCACAAACATTAAATGTCAACTAATAATGGGCCCATTCTCTTTCCTTGTGGGACGCCGTAACATCTAAGTCAATAATACTAGAGATGGGAAAGGTAGAGGTAATCAAACACTTGTTATTGATACAGATAATAGCTGTTTAGAAATTACAGATGATAATCTCATTCATTTGTACAAATAATTTGTTTTACTATTACCATGTAAGAGAGCTTAGATGAGAGAATAGACCGAATTTGTAATTTTAAGGTCACAAATTTCGAATGAATTCTTGTACTTACAGCTTCTTTGTTTAAAGTGCAATTGAATACAATGCTTACATCGTATTGCTTAAAAGACTTAATAAACTAATATAAACTCAAGATCAAACTTCCAAAGCCATTTCTGAAGCTACAAAATAAAAATGAACAGTCATTTAGCTCCATTCATCGGCAAATATAATATAATCTCGACATAAAACATCCGTAGCATCTCTAGCTAAAGCCTTACATTCTAACACACTACTTTTTATGGTTCCATCAATTATACCATCAAGGTTAGCCGCTGCCTCTACAGGTATTCCTTATACTTTCGTTTTTTAACTTGCAATTAAATCAGCTATTTTATATCGATTACGTCTTACACGTGCAATAGGTAAGGATTGTTATAAATTATTTATAACAGATAGGTATTTGAAGGAAAGGTAAATAAGGATAATTTATTTATGTGATCTTCTACATGCTGTGAGTGTTGTTGCAGTTTTTTTACTATTTTATTGTCGTAGTATTGCTTTTGTTTAAATGTTTATATTATTGAGAAGCCTTATTCGAGTTTGCCAAATTCAGCTAAGCAATATTTGCGTTAATATGTACAAAAACTCTATTTATCTCCACATACTACATTACATTGAGAAAATGCTAAGATTGCATTATTGTAAAAACGTAATTTGATATGGGCGTTTTTGGAAGTCTGTGAAAGAAAGTAGATTTTTGTCATCTGATTCAAATATTTATTTTGCGGATATGGGTACATGTTAAAATATGTTACAAATATGTACAGAAACACCATAATCAGCTTTTGGCATGCAAAATAACACCCTATACTGACTGATCTAGGTCTGTTTTATTCTATACAAATGTGAAAGAAGAGAAAATTGATAAGAACATCAAGCAGTTTAATGTCATTTAGGATAGCTTGAAGCCCTTCGTAGATAATACAAAGCATATACTCATACAAAATGTTGAAATGAATGAAATGAAATTCTGTACGCTTGTCCCTATGCAAATTTAGTGGGATATTACATTGTTTTATTTAATTAAGTACATTTCGAAGCATAATTTTCTGCATTCGTAATCCTAGATTAAACAGTAGATACAGAAATAAAATTAGCAAACAACATAATAGCCCTATACAGTCGTCATTCAAAGTTTACTTCGCATGAAGACACACCTACAAAAGCCTGCTTAGAACCAGTAATATAACACCACGACAGTATCTCTAAAGGGTGAGGCAGGTGTATTACAAATTGATATTTCGCCACAGTAATATAATGTCAATACCCCATGCAAGAGTGAAAGCTTATAGCCTATTATTGCTATTTATCCAGCACTGGCTATAGACTTCTTAACTAATTTCTTATTGACAAACTCAGTGACTTAATAACTATTATCTGTGTCTAAATCACGGAGAAGTTCAGCTTCAACCATTAAATGATTTCTTATCCATGGTACGAGTATGCCTGAGCCTTGGGTTGCTAATTTTAACCCAAAAACGAGGAGATGCTCAGTTCAGAAACAATTTAGCGCTGTCACCTATCTATGGCATGTCCGAGCCATAGGTTGCATAATCCATTGTTTAACTCACTGGTATATGCAACTATCTTTAAGTGCGTCAGTGACACTCGGTGATTTGGGTAGGGAAAACCACACTACTATTCTGCTACTATTTTATAGTAGGTCATCGCGTTTGTTACCTTTACACCGTCATCGCAGCAGTTGGTAACTTGTGAAAACAAATAAAAGCATGTTGTGATAATAGACACGGCCTTTTCCCCACCAAAATTCACAAGACCGTCCGAAAATCGTGTCGGTTACGCAAATATACGTGAAAAATATCATGTCCAGATAGTTTTTATCTTAATTCTAGTTTCGCAATTCGTCATTGACGATTGTAGAAGTTGTTTTTTATAATGATCATTATCTTATTATGCTGACCTTACTTAAATAGCACAATTCTGTATCGTTGCCCGCAACTTAAGTTGTTTCTCACGCTGTCCGCTCCGTGTGAGATTCAATCTGATGTTTGAAGTAATGAGCACAATCATTTTTGTAATTATTCATCTGAACATGTCTCGAGGCGATTTGTTCCCACTGGTCATAGAAAAAAGGCGTCTAAATCAATATTGTATATAGTTCACTGAGTGGTATCTAATGACTGTTTTGCATTAAACCGCATTTGTTTTATTGGATTGTGTTTCAGTGAGTGAATGTGGATGGAGCAAAAAATGCATGAATCAGAGTATGTGTATCTCTAAAGATAAATTGTTCGATATCAAAATAATGTTTTCTCATCACTTTTAGATGCGGTAAAACCATCATGTTTGCCAGGTCAACGTTTAAAACAACCACTTTTACTTTGATTCTAACTTCGCCAGAATGGTTTTTTTTTTGTTGCAGAAGCATAAGCAACTCGTATGGTGCTCCTGAGTCTGCAACAAAATAATAGTTACTTATTTAAGACTTAGTGAACATAATGAAAATCTTAACTTTAGTTATAATTTCTTGAGCAAGCAGACATGAAAGAGTCCAAAGCGCTAGCCTTCTTGTGTATATCTTTGATAGATCAATTCATAGTTTTACCATTCAATATAACAATATCAGCAAATTATAAGCTCTAGGTTTCTTATTGAGAATAGCACGCAAGCTTCTTCGACAAATGATTGACAGCAGTAAAAAAACTTTGAACATGCATTTACTGCCTATGAATTTTAATATTAAAAAAGTTTGATAAGTGAGCATAAAAGTTCATATTATTATGTATTTATAATGAGTCATCTACAAAAAATCTCCTTTTAGGATAAGGTTAATTTCCTTGATATCCTCGTAGGGAGTAAGTTTCAAAAGCCGTCCTTAAACCTTTCTAAAATTTCCTGTTAACGATCAGTGTAAAAAACTTGGAGAGAGTGGAATCAAGAAAAAAGAATACCATAATTCCTGGAAGCAAAGGTTTTTGGCTTTTGTTCATAGCAATTAAAATTAATTGCCATCCTAGAAACAAACCCTAATTCCGAAATCTGCTGTCGAATACAATAAATTCGAGTTAGAAATACTACTTCTAAACCAGCCAGTCATCAGTCAGTCAGTCATTGTTCAGACGTAAACTCTATCTACATAATCTTGTAGTAAAATAATTAGACAGCTTGAATACCAACTTGAAGTTATAATCAACTTGTCAAAATACAATTTCACGCTTCCTATTTCGCAAGACTTGTCCGTATGTCCGTAAGCGCTTTATAGAAAACTGTCAGTACACACGTGAAGGGTGACGACAGATAAACAGACAAACAGATGCTATCGCATATACATACAACGCCGTCAATCACGAACTACACTAAAATATGCGTGTGAATGTATATTACCAGTTAACTTGACCTCTGTTGCCATACCATGAAATAGTATATGAGAGCTCTTTTATACTGGTTGGTGGTGTATGACTATTGTAACTTGAGCTCTTGTGTGGAAATGTTCGTATTTGTACAGGGGTCTTATGGTTTTGGTAATGCATGCAGTAGTTAGCCTTGTATTTATTTGATAAAAAAGTATGTGGGAACATTTCCTAGTTCTTCATTACGTAGGTAGAATTCGTGGGTTATATAATTAATTTGATGGTGTTTTTCAAGTTCACGTCCCACTGTTTTGGTAAAAGAGATTACGTTGGAGGAAATTGTGTGGAAATTTATGTACTTAAGTATGGCCTTTGATGAAGAAACACTATTTCTGAAGAACAATCTTCTAGGTGGCTCTTTATAGTAGGTATGATAGTGTTTTAGAAAAAACCTAATGTAAATAAAATATACTGGATTGTTTATGGAAGCAGCTATAACTTTTTTGACTTGATGATGTCTTTGAGTTTATTGAAAGATTTTTTTGAAACCTACAATTTTCTTTAAAGAAAATCTTAACGTCCTATATTTTAATGCCTCATTATGAAGAGAAAGGTGTGTTGGATATCAGTCTTCAATTATTATTTTGCAATTTCTTATGTTATGGACTGACGGCTAGTTACGTGAATATATTCTATAGCTTGGCTTTAAGTGACAGATTACTATAACAACAGTTCTAGCGCCGTTTATTGTTTCTGTTGTAAATTATTTAATTAAAAAACACGGCCTCTACAAACTGCAAGTTAAACTGGCTTATTAAGGTAGAAATCTTAAGATTTTTGATTTTCACTTGACACAAGAGACATCTATCGAAAATATAGGAAACTAAAACCTTCACAATGCGTTACGCTTTTAGACTATAAAAGCTAAGTAAACCGAATTTTTCAGTTGTTAATTAATTTTTATATACGAATGGGTCTTTTGATAATAACTTTTTAATTTATTATAGTGTAATCTCAATAATGAAATTATTTTGAACAGCGCCATCTGGCAGTTTATGGTAAAACTGGCAACGGTTTGCCATTTGAACATCTGTCTAGCTGTTTTTGTTACGGTTTAGTACACTAGATGTCATTGTAAGCAATTTATGAACGTTCAGTGCTTACTTTGCACTGAGCTTTTAATCTTCAGGATAATGTTTTCCAAAATTACTTTATGAGTTCTTAAACTCTCTAATTATTTTGCGCTTAGCATTTTTATCTGTAAAAAATTACGATCAACAAAATAATTCTGTAATGCATTATAATTTTTGTTGTTGTTGATATAAATACATATTTTTCTTCGCTATGTGCTCTTAAAACCACTTTCTACTACAAAATAAACAGACATTACTATTAAACTACGTACAAATACCCACGACAAGATGATACTACACTTTAACAATTCATAAAACGATATAATCTAAACGTTAACGTTCTGAACATAACAAATTACGTACAAGATTTAATATGAAAGTTTACAAAGTAAATAATCGTAAAATCCACCTCATAGTGTGTAACTCACGTACTTACTAGAACAAAATAAATCCGCAGATCGCAATTTTATGCTTCAAGTTATAACATTACAACTGTTTTATTACAATTATGTATGACTTACATATTATATGAATAAATGTACAACAGCATTTTTTGTGAATAGTTTTTAATTTATTTTTTATAAACGCATTTTCAGTAAAAATGACAATTTGACTGCCTTCGTACCGCAGTGGTTTAGGTCACCACGCCGATACCACTGCGTCGGGAGGTCGTGGGTTCGTTTCCCACACGGAGCAATAATATGTGCGATCCACAAATAATTTTTCCGAGCCTGGTTGTGCTTTGTGTCCGTTGTTTATATGGTTGTAAAAGTCCCCGCGACACAAGAGCAATGCTTAGTGCGGGAGTTGTCTTTTTTTAAAGTATAAAAAAATAAAGAATAAATTGGCTTTTCAGGCAGGTTAAAACCTGCTTGAAATGTTGTTATAATCTACAACCAACTAAATAGCTAAAAGCTGCTTAATCTTCTTCTAGCTTCGTAATTGATTGCTATTCCTTTGATATCATCATTATTTTAAAATGAGTAATTTAGATAAAGTTAGGCATAGCTCAAATTGTTTAAGCCACTAAACCTGTCATGGCCACACTTGTCACATCTTCTATTCTTTGAGCTACTAGGTACTAGGATTCTAAGCAGTTAAAAATGTCTATTACGAAATGGGTTCCGAATATACTTACTAGAGATCACACTTTGAGATTCGAAGATGTATATAGACTTAATATGTATAAAGATATGAATTCGAATTCTTACGTACATAAAAAACGCACATGTCACTCATTGTACTGAAATTCTCGCTCACGCGCATCGCTTATGAAATCGCTCATCCCATAAATTGTACCAGCCCGCTTATACAGTTTAAGCTTCGGTACGCCAACGGTAGTTTCATAACCTGGGATAATAAACTAAAAGCCTTTGAATTTCCAGCTCACAAAGAAAGCTTATTACATTAAAATTTCTTTATGGAACGTTGTGAGCCCGTCACTTCGTTTAGTTGCTAATCTTCACTGTGGGTAGATAATACCTACTGGAAATTATTATTAAATATCAAATATGGTGCAGTATAAGTGCTCATAGTGTCCTGTAGAGGCTCGACGGTATCTATGGGTGTTTTGATAAAAGTTAAGCTCTAGAAGTAGAAAAATAAATGAAGGAAAGTAGGCTTAGGTAATAATTTGAAATGTGCTTCGGTATATCCTACAACTATTTAAAGTTGATTGAAAGGACCATAGAATATTGATTTGAATAGTTGGCGAAAAAATTCCGACAAGTTAAGACACTAAAATTAGAGGTTTCATATTTTAATTTTATTCCGTCCTAGACCATTGTATAGCGACTATGTAACTGGAGGTTACTACTACTATTCAACAACAATAAAATATTTTTATATTTTTATTAAAGTGAATGATTTTTAAGCCAATTTGAACACCATTTTTTTTTATTCCTTTCTGTCTACCTTTTATTTTTAAAACCAAATCAGACTTTTAGTATTCAGGTACACAAAAGGTTAGTCTGGCATATGTAGAAGCCTAATAAAAACACACTAAATAAGTGTCTACAAACAGTATAAAGTACTTTTGATATGATTTCTTTGCAAAACGAATGCTTTGACGAATGAAAAAATAAATTACTTTTTGGTATGTTGTAAATAAACATTTTCAAACGACTCGATTGTGGCCTTTAAAAACGCGGAGAAAACATTCATATAGGAAAAGGCATAAAATATTGTTCTCCAGAAAAGAAGTAAGTATTTCTCGAAAGAGCTTTCTCTCGAAACTAGCTTTTCAATAGCTGGCACGTGGTTTCTATCCATAAGCATATGATAAATAAGTAGTGTATGTATGATAATAGTAACTTTTTAGTTAACCTATGACAGAAGTTGATAGGCTTGGTTTTCTTTAGATCTTCGACTTTACTTTAAGTTGTAAAACACTAGCTTTACGTTGTTTACCGAAACAATATTTAAATTTTTATCATTACTGTATTAATTTGTTATTAAAAATCCAACTGACTTAATAATATTAAGAGCTGTTTTTTATATTGTAATGTAACGGGTCTTAAACGCGATTGAAAAAATAATGTTAAAAATCGTTAAGGGCTGTTTTTATCGAGCGTTAAAAATCTTAAAGCTTTAACAAAAATACAGATTACTTGCTTCTTCTACTTCTTCACCGGTAAGATCGCTATGTACCGCTCATTACCTCCCGCCGGCCTCACAGCCCCAACATTGAGGTAACATTAAATTTGTCAAAGAACCCGTGAAAACGTTTAAGGTCCCTTTTGATGTGAGTCGCATGGAATTTTTGTTTGCGTTCATCTATCGAAACATCTTAAGGAGGGACTTAATTTTAATAGGTTTCAAATATTTTTTTAATGCTTGTCAATTTATTGGAGTGATTTTTTTCCCGTTTGTTTTGGGGTGGGTTTGCTAGTGTAATACAAAGTACAAAGATAAAGATTTTATTTGATACTTTTGCCCTTTGATGTACTAAGCATTCGTTAGATTTTTAAAGACTTGTAAAAACGAGGGGTGTTAATTTTTTTTTTGGATCAAACAGCAATTTTAAGTCGTCACCTGAGGAGTATTTTTCTATTGCCATAATTTATTTTATAAAGATTTTCTATTCTAAAACGTAAACCAAACTATACCAACCTTATTGTAGTATTGATATCACGTGGACTGATGAAAGTAGTATGGAATCCAGGATATGTATCTGGACTTGAAGTTACTAAAGCAGTCAGTGGGTTGTCTAGCAAACTTTGTAATATAACTAGTTTTTAAGTTATTGGTCAATTTTTATCACATCGTCATCAACTAGTTTGCGATCAAACACTAACCAATCTATAATATGGGAAATCATTTTCACTGAGAACCTCATATTCCCCATACACCATAACATACCAACAACTAAATTATAACAACGTTATGAACAAAGTGACGTCACCGTACCGTACCAAGTGTACCAACATTACGTCGCAAACCGCAACGCTTTCACCGCGAGGTTGGCAACGCTGTCGATGCGATTCAATTTTACCTTGTTTTACTACCGAGGAAACTTTAAAAGCCCTATTTATATAACAAACTGGCTTTTTCCAGTGACTTCACTTGTTTTAAAAGGTTTGATTTTCAAACAATTTGCTTTTAATAAAAATCAACTGACTTGCTTACTAACTATAAACTAACTGACATTGTAGGCAAAGTGTCGTATTGCTAGGCAATGGTCCTATAATAAGAAAGGGATTACATTAGAAGAGTCTTGGTTTGTAGCTTTGGGATCAAGCCCTAGAAAGCTTGCGTGGGGGGCAGATGCTTAAACTATTGGCTAAAGAAGTAATTATAGTCCTTTCATAAAGTAGTTTTTGAAAACGATTCAATACTATTTGACATTATTTTACTATGGACAAACAAAAAGTGTATCTCTTTTTAATGTGAGTGTAAACAATAATAATGAAGTTTCAGTGGTTCCAGCTAGTTTTATATTTTTCTCTTAGGCTGAGTGCTTCCAGCAGGCCCGTACTATGATATAATTTTTAGCCGAGCGTACCACTTTACGCTTGTTTTTTTCCATGTAAATAATAAGATTTTCATAAAAAAAATTGTGAAAATCAATAAAATTGTAAATTGCCCTGAATAATGATAAGTATATTCGCTATTTCAATAAAATTTTCAATGAATTCGGTTCTCTCAATACCGGCAAATGGCAGATACCGTTGGTTTTTCTGGGTCGTAAGCTGATGGAAAAACATCGACTATCAAAGAAGTCACCATTTTGATTCATATTACGAACTCTCTGCGTATCGCTATTATGAGTCGGCTACATATTACTTTCCAACATTCAAATACCTCCGTGGTGCTGTGGTTGGAATAGTCGCCACGCCATTACTAGTACGCCGGGAGGTGGTGGGCTCGATTGCCACACGGAACAAATATTCGAGAGATCCACAAATGGTGTTTAGGGTTTGATTCTATATTGTGTCCGTTGTTTGTATGTTTGTCAAACTCTCCGCGACACAAGAGCAATTCTTAGTGCGGGAGTAGTCTTGAAAATAAAAACAAAATTTATAACAAAAAATATCTACTAATGAACGTTAACAGACAAATATTTTCATACAAACCGTACTAAAAAAACTAAATCCACTGAACTGAACAAAAGGTAACAAAACGCACACGACTAACATAAAGCGTGCACTGAAGCGAGCGACGCACAGATGCAAATTATACGTGGACGCACGCCGCGTCGGCAAAACGACCAACATGTATGAAACGTAAATATTGTGTATGGACGCTATGAACTGTAACTGCAATAATCAAATCTGATAAATTTTATCGGTATGTTTGAATTTGCGGACTAGTAAAATATTGGATTGTTAATTCCCTCAGTCTGGATGTGGATTGTGTTTTTCAGTCAAACATAATTCTTTTTTATTTTGTGCTCATTTAAAGTTCATGTCTGTGTCGGTAAACGTGAAAAAAATTATTCAACTTATTACATACTTACTTAGGTACAGAGTACATAAAATCACGCTCTTTAGATGTACTTGTAGATTTTAAGTTCTTCGCAATCTGTTCAGGCACTGCTCAGGCTGGTAACAACTAAAACCATCATTTCTGTGAAGCAGAGCTTAGCTATATAATAGTATTCTAGCTGCAGTCATAATGAGTAGTTCCAACATAGACCTAAATAGTACCAGTTCTTTTGAAAATGTTTTCTGAGAACAATAAAATGTTTCTGAGAAGACCAATTCTCTTAGAATTCACCAGAATCCTCTAAAGTATTTGGTATGCTTGTTTTACGAAAAACATTTTTCGACTCATCTAGGTTTCGTGGAAAAATACTTCGCTCAAAGCAAGTTGCTACCAGAATTTCTATGCTGCTTTTTCTAACGTGTAGGCCCAGTCATCTAGTGAACATTTTATTTGTCTGTCAGTCCGAATATTCTCAGTAGTATCTAACAGTCCTCAATTTGGCAAGGTGCGCATGTCTATACAAGACTCATACTGCCAGAAGTAGAGAAAAGTAAAAAGATTGTGATGAAGAAGTACGCTCCTTTTTTCAGCAAACAGACACGAAGCTTTGGAAAAAACTAGTCTAGAAAAGATGCACCCAATTACGGCAAAATTTAAATAAAATATCCCACCTAGACAGCAATGAAACTAAATAAACTATCCACTTAGACACATTTAACGAGAATCATCCAACCGGGTGTGCACTTGCAGTGTCCACGCGCCCTGCGAGTCCCCTCCCAAGGGCGCGAGGCGTAAGGGTGGCAATTAAAATGTAACATAGCTTTGATCTCGCTTGAGGACCACTTATCGCGTCGCTACGAGTGCAGCACTGGCCGATATTTACGTGTGTAGGATTTTTAGAGTTGAAATAGTTTTGAATTTCAGGGGATGGGCTTTTTGAATATTATTTTTTAAGTTGCAGTGATGGATTTGTTGCCAGTTTGTTTAAAATACTACATTAAAAAAATAGTAAAAGTGACTAAACAAATTATATTAGGTACTTTTATATGTAAATGAATAAATAAATAAATAAAAAAAAAATATACATACACACATAAAACAGTTTCGTTTAATTTTTTCAAAGAAAGTACTAAACTTTAATTTTCTTGGATGTCTAAAGAAAAAAACACGCAATAACATAAAAATATTAAAAATATATATATACTAGCTACAATTTGTTTACCATTCTGCGGTCACAGTCACCTTACCCATTAATACGCTCAAACTTAGTGACCACATCTTAAAAGAAAAATCCCAAACTAAAATATGTCTATCCATTAAACAGTCTTCAGAATAATGCTCCGGCCCATAATACGATGGTATAAGCCACTTTTTCAAGTGAATAGCCTTCGAAGTACAAAAGGAGAACTAATGTGCTACTAACTATCAATAGGGATAGAATTTATAGGAGCCACCCCTCTTGTGGAAGAAAATATTAGTCTTACGAAGTACCCAGACGTGGTTTGTGAATGCCTTTTGTGGATAGTAGGGTGTCTTCGCTGGTTTTGGTGCGAGTTTAAGACTGACGCGAATTGGATATATTACTTACAAAACTACCTATATATTCATAATAATATAGTAGGTAAATCACAAAATGATCGTGATCGACTATTCTAATTAAATCATTAAGTCTATCTGTTTCAATCCTTTTGAGGCGTTTTTTTAAGACAGGGTGCAATCGACACCATTAATTACAAGACGAAAAAGTGTCAAGTGATTTCAAAGTGATTTTTGAAACTGAAATAAAGGTAAACGCGAGCTTCACTTTCCTGTTGCACTGTTTGTCAGAAATTGCCTTAATTTCAGATTTATTCTCAGTATATCTTATGAATAACACAGTGAAGATAGTAATTCTTAATTAAGATACCTACCTTACATTTCATACATTTATTTAATAACAAACGCCATTCGCTTATCCCTTGTCGTAATTCCCATAAACTTTGTCGTAGATTGTAAACATGAGTTTTTTCGCGGTTTCCACAATGAGTGAATGATAGCCGAATGGAAAAACAAGTCATTCACTCTGTCGATAGGTTTATTTGTAGCTTGAACTTTTACCCTTTGTGGAATTAAGTTTATGATTTACTACATATTATGATATATTTTGACAAAATATATTATGAGAATGGGGTATTATGATGAGTCATGAAGATACCACGTTTATATTCTGCTTCAAGTAATAAAATATGTATTTTCTATCTCATAACTTATATTTATAGGTAAATTGCTCTCCAATTGATTTCGGATCTAAGAAAATAAAAAACTTTATCACAAATTGCAACTAATTACATGTAACCCTGAACTTATGTAAAACTAAAACATTTTTTACATTTGTGCTATTGAACAAAATTTTGATTCCTTCTTTACGATTATTGCGTCAATTGTTCAATGCAAAAATGTATATGTATTGAACACCGAGAATATAAAGTCAAACTATTTTCTGTGAGTGTGTAAATATAACATATGTGCTATGTTTATTTTACACATTGAACCGAAATTATTCATACACCATTCACACAAATATAAATTCATGAGAATATGGATAAAATTCAAATGTATTCTGATCATTAAATTTTTAAAATAGTAAACGGTTTATTCTACCCGAATACTAACAAATCGAAACCTCAAAAATTTAACTAGCAATATTTTAGCACTATAATTACATAATCCCATAATAATTTCCCGTTTCAAATATCGATATGCTAATTCGATATTCGCAAATAACAGTTATTCGATAAGTCCAATCATTCGTTCAATTCGGCACCGCTCATTCGATTCGACCGGAGCGACATCTACATATCCGAATGATCTCCGTGTTGATTGTGTCCAAAATAATTGGATTCCTCTTATGGACTATCACCCTGAAAACTACCAAAGGAAAATACACCTTAGAGTTTAAAACATAAGGTTTATTTTCTAATGTTTTGTAAATAGTTTTGCTGATTATGAGAGTCGGTATGATTAATGGAATCTGAATTATATCCTCGTATGTTGGTATTTGCCAATGATATGTGTTTTTAAGCTGTATCTGCAAATCCCTCGTGATGGCAGAACTGCTAATCCGTGAAATTATTTGCTGTTAGTATTTGATAAATTATGCTAGTTATCGCGTGATAACATAATAATTAAGTTCTTTAAACACTTATACTATAAATTATGTGTACTATTATTCAGTCAGTTTTTGTTGTAGTGATAATAAAGAACAATCAAAAAGTATGGTAAAAAATAATTAAAAATATAGTCTATCAAATACTATATTCTTTGTTATTACATAAAATTTATGTTGTTCTGTGAAAACTATTAAATATCTACATTAGCTATGCAAATACATATGTAGGTGCAACTTGTATACATTATTAGAATTACAGCTGTCTATACCATCGGACAACTCCCAAACGACTGCCTGATTGCAAACTACATAGATTTATAATACAGTTCTACCTATACTATGCTATAGTAAACAACCTATATACTATGACTAGAATACTTTACCCGAATAAAAAATAACACGGTTAATTAAAACGTATGATAACAAACTGTTATTTAAAACGGTATCAAAACACACTGAAAATACAAAGTAACACGAAATAATTCGCAAATATTATTAAAATCCACATAATAATATGAGAACAGCGAGTGAGGTACTAAATCAAGTGAAAAACGGTATTTCGGTCTGCTGAACGCGCTCTTTCATACATAAATTAGTTTTTATGAAACTCTCTGAAATGTGTAACACACCTTTAGTGTTCACGCTTGACGATTTTTGAAGCTAAATAGCTTTCCGATGTAAACTATCTACAACAGAGGTTTTCTATAGTAAAGAGTTGAAAACAATTTTAAAATGAAAATTCACACAAAAAAAACAAAATTCAAGTAATTACTTGATTTTTTTTCCTTTCATCTATACTAATATTATAAAGTTGAAGAGTTTGTTTGTTTGAACGCGCTAATCTCGGGAACTACTGATCCGATTTGAAAAATTCTTTCAGTGTTAGATAGCCCATTTATCGAGGAAGGCTATAGGCTATATATCATCACGCTACGACCAATAGGAGCAGAGTACCAGTGAAAAATGTTACAAAAACGGGGAAAATTATGATTCTCTTATGTGACGCAAGCGAAGTTGCGCGGGTCAGCTAGTTCAAAATATAGGCAGACCAACACCGCTCTATATGTTTAATTGGTGCTCAATAAGTTTTTTTTAGAAAATTAAAACATGCATGCCCAATGAAATAAACTAAATTGAATTTAATTGCGTTCGACAGAAGTATTATTTCAGCCAGACTTAAATGTCAAACTCTTGATACATGTGCGATACTCGATAGTACCGAGTGTAGAAAATCGCGCTTCCTATAAGCCAAACGAGATATAACACTGTCTATAAGACGATTGAATTACTCTACTATGTTAGACTTTAAACAGATTTGAGTTGGAGCCGCGCCGAAAAACTCGGTTAGCAAGTGCACACCGTGAAACGAATGGAGGAACGGTGTTCTGCGTAAACTTATTATATGAGGGGGTAGTTTCTGTACTAGTGGTGAATTTGATACGGTAGTAATAGAGGAGCAAAAAGATATAAGATAGAGAAGGAAAAAATTGTTCAGAGTTAAGAGTTATGAAATTAGAGAATTTCAATCTATAGTTACCAAGGATTTAAATATTTTTTATGACTCATATCCCTAGGCAGTTTGCTTGTCTGCTTGCTTGCAGTTTGCCTGGATATGTGGAGTTTGCTTTGATACGGTGGTCATAGAGGAGCAAAAAGATTTTGAGATAGAGAAGGTGAGATTTTGTTGAGAGATAAGGAAGGAAGGTATTGTTCTGAAACTAAACAATTTCTATAGTTACCAAGGATATAAATAGTTTTTATTATTCATATTCTTAGGCAGTCAGTTTTGATTTTCTATTGGTTTAAAAACTCCTGCCATCCTTATATAAAGAGATCGTAGAGGTGCTAGAAAACAATGATTTTTTGGTAAGTATAACAGTCATTTAATTTATAAAAAAGCAGTATCTACCATGTTTTTAAACCCTTATTTTCTTCACCACCACACAATGTCTAACGTGTCTACAGTAAGTAGAAAACCCATCACAAAAGCAAGTTACCGCAAGCTCGGGGCGAGACAGTGTTGCCAACCACTTGCGTACAAACTTACGTGTTTGTGTACTACACTATTATTGGATCAAGTGTATTGAAAGGTATCTATAGTAAAGTGACAGTAGACTACTGTCTCTACTCTATACTTATTTACATTGGTGTATTTAGCATTCAGCGTTTAAAAGTCAATCATAGGGAGACCGCACACTAGCTAAACTACTTTTAAAACAGAAGCTAGTAAGCGGTCTCCCATTCTGAAATGTATATTAATAAGTCTCCTCCCGTAATGAGGGAGGGGTTAGGCCTTGAGTCCACCACGCTGGCCAAGTGCGGGTTGAGGTTAGTTTCCAAGTAATACTTGCCTTTGAAGGATAACTCAAGAGCTAATAGATCTAGTGTAGCCTTTTACTAACATGTCCATGACAAGGTAGAACCAGACCCGCAACCTTTAGATATTTGTGATATTGAATATCAGATAAATATTAGTTCCATTGGGAGTTATACTGACGGATTTGAGATTGGGAGTAAAATCTGCGTATTAACTACCTTAACGTCAATGATACAGACATTATTATTTCGAATACATTTCAATTTAGTTTTGCAAACAAAATTAATCAAACCAACATACAAGAAAAAATATCTAAAAAGGAATTTAAATCTTGGTGTTTGCTCCTTCACTTCCGGTTCCGTTAGCAAGATGTTTCCTATTACGTCATGTTTGAACAACGATATTGAGTGCCGCCTCCTTGGAAGCAAACAGGAACATCTACTTATTTTAAATAAGTTGTGTAGCTTGTAGGGTAGCTTGTTTTCTTAGAAGACTTCATCTTGAATGTGTAGAGTAATTGTTTTGAAAAATGATGTAGAGGAAAGTTTACTATGGATTTTTATTTTATAAGAGACTTCTTATTAAATAAAAATGTGTAGTAAACTTTACTTCTATACAATTGATTTATCAAATGTAGTTACAGAGAGTTTCAAAAAAGTAAGATTAATCCTGTAGAAAATTAGTTTGGCTATGAATTATGCGATCTCAATTCGTATAATTCATTATTGAATGCTGAAATGTGGGTGTATTTGGCACACCGCTGCCTACACTTTTGAGTATAACAGATATAATATTATGTATTCATAATTATTATGGGCTTAAAGAAATCAGCAATGGCTGAATAAGATTACTATTTTACATTGGTGAATGGTGATAACAACTTTATTTACATAATAATATACCGTAAATACCGGAATATCGGAAATGTTCAGATAATAATAGGATATATTTTTTTTAAATACTATTTTTCTTTTTAAAATAGTCAAAAGGTGACCTAACTTTGTTTTAAATTGCACAAATTGTTTTTTTTTGGCCAGATATTGTGACTCAGTGCTTCAACGATTATCATTGTCGTCATCAATAGTTCATGCCCAACAAACACCATAACCCAACAAAACTAACAACACCAGTTATTTGTATCGATGTCACTGTAACTTTTCTTATTAACGACAAACTTTGACTAGTAATCCTTCTTATGAAGAAAACTAATTACAGTATATATCGATATATCGACGGCCGATGTTACTTATTATGTTTCAAATATAGTTTTATGTTTGTTACAGTAATTGTCAAAGAGGAAAGGTATTTTTTGTTATTACTAATTCCAAGTATTGGATTTTATGAATTGGGCTCAAATAATATTTACTTTGAAGGCAAGATAAAAGTGAATAGTGCGTAGTTTTGTGTGTTAGTATGTCAGAACATTAGTTTCGTGTCTTTGTGAGTAAGAACTAACGACGCAAGTTGAATAAAGTTTTTAAAATATCGTAATGTGACAGTTTCTTGCCAGCTTCTCATTAGCCATATGCTCGCTAGTCAAACGAGATTTTGTCATTTAAAGTGTTCTGCAAAAATAGTTCCTACGTCGCCCGCTAGAGGCTGATCACTTTTTTATATGAACGTTGTCGATAGCTAGCCGGTTGTCTGTATAATAGTCTGTAGGAGTAGAAAATCACTCCTTTGATCAGTTTTTCATATATTTCTCGGTAGCCTGCGGTTATGGATACTTTGATAGTTGATAGTGGTATAGAATCACCGTCTTTATATACTACGCTTCTACTACTACACAATCCTTATATATTTACCAAGTATACAATATACATGGACTATGTACCGTGCGTTTGTCTATTAGTAGTCACCTGCATAAGACAGCTGCCGTGTTCGACACATACAATGTACATGTTCCCGTTCACTAGCGTTGTTTTGTTAACGGCTAATTGGACGGGACAATGTATTAGTGTTTGCTATGATAATGTAGCTGGTGAAATATTGGTTGTGTTCAAATATTTTTGGCTTGGGAGGACAGTTCATATGTTTATTTGGGTGAATTTCTGATTATGAAGATATGATTATAAAACAGGTATTTATCTGTTCAGCAATGGCATTGTAATTGTACAATATTCTTTGTAGCTTTAAGTCTACGTAAAGGCCTTAGTGCATGCCAATGAGTAAGTATGTAATATCGTCACTTGAAAAATCTTTCCGATTGTAACACAATGCAACGACTGGTAGAAACACGACTACAAGATATTGCTGATTTTCTGATAGATACTCATCACTACTTCTGTGAAGAAGAGTACATTGCGAATAAAAATGTGCAGCGTTTTAGTCATAAACTAAATGTATATTCAAAACTTTAAGGCAATAACGACCTGTACCAGTAAGTCACCTTTTTATAAAATTAGCTCTATATTTGTTTATCCATACCGCTATTTTGCATTTCCACTTTCTCCAGCAAATATTACTAACCTAAAACCTACCTACATACCTATATTAGATTTCTATGGCACCTTTCTTATCAGTGCAATCTGGCCAAACAATTGCCCTCCTATAATTCTCGCTTAAACCACTTCAATATGTCGAGTTTGGAGGACCGTCGTTTGCTCCTGGATCATTTGTTTCTTTACAAAGTCTTAAATGGCTACATAGACTGTTCACATTTATTAAGTCAAATAAATATCAATGTACCCTACAGGCTCGCCCGTCTATCAAGGTACCAACCGTTCTTTGCTGGCTGTTCTAAAACTAACTTGGGTCATTTCTCAACTTTGAAACGATTACAAGCTCAATATAATCACTTGACACGCTCCTGCAGCCTCGATAATGATATTATGTTTAATAGCCTATACAAATTTAAAAAACAATTAATAAGTCAACTAAAAAATATGTAATCGACATTGTTAACCTTTTGATGTCATGCTTTTCAAAATTGTTACTAGCACTTTTTTCGGCTTTTTAAATAATAACAAAAAAAACTATTAATCGATCAGTAACATAAATCTGTATTCACGATCTGCTTTGATCTTTTGTAATATTTTATTACTTTGCATGCCGTGGCAGCCTTTAATTGAGGCAACACCTAGTTTAAGTTTTTATGAATGTATCGTATTATGCATGCTTCCTGGTGTATGCCTTGTTGGTTGTCCTAAATAAATAAATAAATAAATAAATAAATAAATATTATAAACAAACGCAAATTACGGAGGCTGCACTCAGACAATGTTGTAATGAAGTTACCCCCGCGCCCTGTCTGTTTAGGAAACAATTAGGTATTATTATAGAGCCTAATAGAGGGTGCTCTACGTACCCTCCCCTTGAACACACGCTGTATTATATAGGTATAATATTGAGGGTGCATCAATGGAAACTTTGTTATTATGTTTTGGTTAGAGTGAGGTTTTGCTTTTCTAGGTTTAACAATTTTGAACTATCGCGATTTGAAATTATAATTCTAATGTTTTAGACGCAACTAATATATAAAGGTTTGCGGTACAAGAACCACGGTATACATCTGTTCACAAAATAATTATTCTAGGCTGTTCAAAGCTCGGACTATATTATCAGTACCCAATAATAGGAAGTCTGTAAATAATTTGAGTCAGACTTATAGACTGTCAAAAATATTGGCCGTATATTTTGTTGGCTTCAAAGTTACGGCGATACAATCAGTTAGAAGTCACATGACGTACATACAGTACACAGCATCGCACATATGAAAGCAATTGACAGCGTAATTAGCACTTATTCTTTTTTGCTTTCATACATTTTAAATAATTCTAACAACTTATATATATTGTAGATACTTGAAACACATCTCAAGTCGTACTATCCGCGCGTTTGTTCTACGGCTAGACGTAGGTCAGTATTTATTGATGCTCAAGAACAGATGCGTATTTCTCACAGACGACTCGATTAAGACAAATGTAGTATTTAACTTATATCATTAATATTGATGCTGTAGTAATTGGCATTGATTCATCAGAGGTTATTTTTCTAGTAGAAAGTATTTTTGATTCGACGTGTTGGAAAAAGTAACTACTATGTGGTATAGATGTATATTTCTAAACCTAAATATGGGTTTATCAGATTGTCATTTTGAACACTTTCAGTTGTAGACTAGAGTTTAGTATATATCCAAATATTTGTTAATAGGTTTACATATTTATGTTATTGGATTGATACAGATTCTCCATGAGAACCATTTGAAATATAATCAGCAAAAAATCAAAGCTCTTTTTTAATCATTATTTTTAAATCTGCTTTTTTGTGTTAGAATACCGGCTCCAAATGAAAATATTTGTACTTACAAAAACACAATACATTGTTTATTGTAACACTAATACAAAAAAAAAATATTCGGTAAAATTTTCAATTAAAAAGTGCTACACTCACTACACAATATTTTATCCAACATCGTTTATATACGGAGCTTACTGCACCATGTTAAAAGCGTTCATTTTGCTTTTATTTATAACATAAATTATTGCAGTCAGTAACAAGATTAATTCGACTTTATGCGTTTTTGTGGTCTCGACAGTAAAATTTTCACTCGAAAATACGCTGACCCAGATACGGATCCAAAAATTAAAACATTAGCGTAAACATTTCCTTATTTTTCGTTTGAAACAAAATAATCAGTTTAAGAGCAGTTAGTCGAATATTAATTAATTTAAGGCTCGCTACACAAGTGCCCACTTTCGTTTGAGCGAACAAAATCTTTTTTCATTTATAACCTTTTAATAAAAAGGGACAGGTACGTCCCTTTATAGGACAACTTAATAAAAAAAGGATGAAGTTCAAAGGAAACGTTTCGGGTGTAATTTATGCTTAAGAAAAATGAATGCTACGGGACACGTTCGAATTTTATTGTACTTTCAATTGCACGGTAATAAGATATTCGTATGGGCAAAAGTTTTTGGATACGTGTGCCCTACTTTGATAGTAATAATTTAATAGGTATATTTATTTGAGAGGTACTTACTTTGTAGATGTATGTTAAGGCATAAGGTTTGATACTTTATGTTTTGTTTGGTTACGCAACACTTAACCAATCATATAAAAACAGTGTATAAAATTAAAAAGCGATTTTCAGATTTTCATTATTAAGTAGGTACTCGAAAATTCTTGTGAAAATAGTTTGTTTTTTATTATTAGAATAGTGTTATTAGTAGAATAGTGTTTATTTTTTAAACGTCTTTTATCTACATCTCGTAAGGATAATAAAAGGTTCGAAAGTCACATCTATGTAACATACATTTCATGACAAATTCACAAATAGTCGTGAAAGTATTCATTTCAATTTGAATTCGTCCTCAAACTATCTGGCATTAAAATCCATATATCGCTTCGGTCTTATATCACGAATTCCAGACTAACCCCGAATACTTCGCGAAGAAGTTCGGTTACAAACTTCAGAGCTCATGTGATACATGATTCCAATACTTGGTACAAGTATCTGTACTATATGGGACACTACGAAAGTAATAATATGGTACTTATTATTGAAAACATAGAAAATAAATGTACTATTTATTCTTAGTATATGAATTGAATTAAATTTTGAAAAACGCCAAGTAGCATTTTTAGATTTTTTGTTTGTCTGTCTTCAACTAGAAAACTGGAACTTGATTAAGAATCAAAATATATGATGTAGTCGAAAGAAAACATTTGAAAACTACTACGTCACGCCATTTGAAGAAATTTTCATATCACTACTAACCCTTTACTTTACCAGATACAATTTTAACAGGTATTGCGCAGGCAGCGCAGGTCTCAAGTCAAACAGCTAATATAATACTCATTCAAAACCATCGCCTCTCCAAACTATAAAGAACTTTCTACCTATCCTAACAAATTAGATCAATATACAGATAAAAAGGAGAGAGCGGCTTAAAAAATATAAATAGGGTATTATCACCGAAAATGAGAGAGGGTGTAAGGCTAAATCGAAAGCCCTGGAGCATATGTGAGACCCTTGTCAGAGGGCAGTCGTCATTTCACGGGTATCTTGCTCCTGCAGGCAATTACAATGTGATTGACCACGCACCACTACACTTAGAGCTCCCACACCTCCCTTTGCCGAAGAAATTACAGACGCATGAAAGGAAACCGTTGGATTTCGACAGGTCTTGGTTGATTGGACGGCAGTATGTACCAAGTGTTTGGTCCAATGGTCGGATTGATTGAGCTTTGACTCGGAGTCCGCTCTGTTTCAATAATGAAGTGATTGGCTATGCCGAGTTTTACGTATGTTGGTATTTCGTGTGTCGGAGATAGTACGATTGGAACATCTTTAAGAATTTATTAGTATGGAGAAATTTAATGTGAAATACAATGTTTTGTTTAAGAATTATAAGAATTTTGAATAGATCTTTTGAGTATGCTTTGATTTTTAGGTTTTTATGGCATTTACTTATTATATTTATACTACCGCGGAAAGTAATTTTCATGGACTCATCGAAAATCCTTTTTACTTTTTGTTGAACCCTGCAAAACCTTTTAATTTACGGTAGGCTTTGTGTACTTTACGTTAATTTATTGTGCCTTCTTTTGTAAACTAGCACGTTCCTCTGATACTGCTTGTCAGTTTGCATTATTTCCTAGTGTTTCTTTTAAATATATACGGACGAGACACGGGTGTATTTTATACATTTCTGCTTGCACTTTCGAACATAACAAGTGTGGTGTTTATGTGTGTACAATGTACAAACTGGTTTAATTATATAATCATAATTTTATATATCGGAGATATCTGAACGTCTAACCCCCGTTGTTAGGCAAATATCTTTCCTCTATCGGTAGCTGTAAGTCATGGGACAGACGTATTTTAAAATATAAACTGTGCACACAAAGTGCACTACATTTCATTTTTCGGTACTATAGTGAAAATAAACATCCCAAACCGTATACAATGTTTTAATCTATACTAATAATCTATACTAATAATATAAAGCTGAAGAGTTTGATTGTTTGTTTGTTTGAACGCGCTAATCTCAGGAACTACTGGTCCGATTTGAAAAATTCGTTCAGTGTTAGATAGTCCATTTATCGAGGAAGGCTATAGGTTATACATCATCACGCTACGACCAACAGGAGCAGAGTAGCAATAAAAAATGTTACAATAACGGGGAAAAATTTGACCCTTTCACTCTTATGTGACGCAAGCGAAGTTGCACGGGTCAGCTAGTGTTTTAATACAAGTTACCATTATGTACCTATTTAATGTCAGAATAAATATTCACACCAATAAAACTGTCTATACAATAAAATTTCAATACTGAACAACAAAACGAAGTCGTATAAAATACTTGAATGTATTATAATGCATTCTTCTTATTGAAGAGTATTGAAACACTTTAAAACTTATTGTTGAGAATATTGTCTGGAGATGCTTCGAAATTGATATTATATCGCGTATTTATTGCTTTCAAGGAGTCTGTTTGTGCAAACAGGAATATGAACTTTAGCATGTTTTTTTATGATTTAATAGTTAAGTGCTTGTAGGTGTTGTATTTCTTATATAGTAGTTGTCGGTATGTAGGAAAACATTTTCTTGTGAAAAGATAATTTTATTGTGTCAAATTAAAATTTAAACTAATATCGTGGACTCTTGGTTTTCGTATTTTTGTGGGGTTTGACGGCTACTAACTTTAACTAGGTACTCATTATTTATAGGGTTTGAACTTTGCACAGTAATGAAAAAAGGTTCTTACTTCGGCCAGTATGTTTTTTTATGTGTGTTTGTACAGTGTACACCGATTACGCTGGAATTTGCTATTAACACCATGTTCTGAGCCCAGTTTTCAACATTATTTTAACGGATTTTATAAGTTTTCTTATTTAAGAGATCTCAAACTTTGATGTGAAGTAAAAGGCAGGTCATATCGGTGCTCTAAAGAATCTGTTCATAAATTTTTAGGTAACGCGTAAGGACGAAGGGTAAACACAACGTGTTCATGTCACCCTTCCAGATATGAGGTGTAAGGTGAAGGGTGATGATACTATAAAGAAAAAGTGCAGTAAGCCAACTACTTCAAGCATAAGAAGGAATGTTTGAATTCTTTAGTGATGAATTCTTGCCTTAAAATAATTGAAAATACCAATAATTTCAGCTGTTAAGTCAGTTTTCGCAGGTCTGTTTAGTAATCTGGATTGCTCAATACATTTTAATGATTCAACGGCTTAAAATTGCAAACGGAAACAAGCGTCTTTGTAATTAAGTAGGTATGCCTATACAACGTGTCCCAAAACTCAACGTCAAAATGAAAACCTGAGCTAGGCCGAGTTGTGTTGGCTCACAAAAAATAATTTAAAAAAATCTATCTCGTGTAGTTTAAAAATGACAACCATTTTTGTAAAATTGCCACCCTCTGATGAGTTTAGTCTACTGTGGCAACAAATGACTTCTTTTCTAGTTCTTTTTTTATGTGGAGTATTCTTAAGTAACGCTCCCACAATATTCAATTCATTATTTGCACATAACTTCATTGGAATATCAGAAAATATCCCTTTTATGGCGAATTATGCCGTGAAAATAATTTCATCACTCAACTTTGACAGTCTGTCCTGAAAAATAATTGTACTACGCTTTTTCGGCATGTACCTTCAAAAGTTGGCGCATTTAATGAGCTTTCGAAAATGGTATAACACTTACTAAATTATTTGATAGACGATGAGAAAATAAGAAAAATCTTAAGATAGTTGGTATTTGACGAATTATTAGTTCGTCATATAACTATCTCAAAATTATTCTTATGTCATCTAAGCGTTATTTTTTAGATGATTTGATAGATCTGGTAGTATTAAAGCATAAAACAGATAACTGGGCAGATTCTTACAAGGTATTTAAAAAAATAATTTCAATAATTTAATAATTTATAGATCTTTAGTTAAACTACTGCGTTACCCCCGTACAGTGTAACAGTGGCTGCCTGGAAGCGGCGAGGCTGTTGTTTACCCCTCACAGTAACAAGTTTACACTGCGTTGCCTTCGTTAGTGCGTGTCCCTGTACCTAAACTGTTTTGTTTAGCTCCACACCGAGTATAAGACTGGATATTCTGAAACTTGCCTGTTATGGAGACGTTGTAACTTTGAAAATAATGGTACATTATGATGTTAGTTTTTAACTTTGCCTTGGTTTGTTTGAAAGTTTATTATATGGTGTATACAATGAAGGCTTCTATAATGCTTTAAAGAATTTTTTTTAAAGTCACCGTGCACATTTGTGCGAAATTAATTTGCCTAAGAATTTCTCTAAAGGAGATAACCTGGCGACAAATTTAAAGTCTGAATTAAAGATGTTGCATTTCTTTCTTCTTCAAAATTGGGTACAATAATACTACTATTTTTTGCCTTCGTGATCTGAACGATAGTGAAAACTGCTGCCAACCTCTTGCAATCTGTTCCCACTTTAGACGTAGTTAATTTTCGTGATTATATCTACCTAGTATATTGTAGCCATTTTTTTTACCCGAGGGTGAAATGTTCTGATATCTTAGAGTACCTTAGAGTTTTAAACATATTTAGCTGTTACGAAACTTGATCCTTATAAAAACAGTAATGATTATGTCATATAATAAACTCTAGTTACATAATATACTAAAAATAATATCAGTGACAGCGTTGTACCCGTCATTCAAGCAAAACATCATTATCTAGTTGCACCCCTATTTTACACCACTGTCAGTCGAAACTGAACCTTATGTACTTGTGATAAAGTCTATCATTTTAAAGTAGTGCCAGGATAATTTGTGTTCCGTTAGTTGTTTTACTGAAGGATGTACATGAAGGTATAGTCAGCAACGAATGTGACTGAAAATAAATAGTTTTATTAAATATATAAATTGACAAAATGTAGGTGTTGGTGAGTACTATTTTAACATTGTAAACCAATCTCTATATATTATTATTCAATGGATGTGTCTGTGTTACAAAATTCAGAAGGGCTTTTCATTTAGTATATTACAGTCAATTTTTAAGATATCTTCTTTGCTAAGAACCGAGTGGAACAAGTAAACAATCAACAAGACCTGAATTTACTACTTGAGATTAACTTTTTTTGTCCGTTGCATATCACACAGCGCTATGCGCATACGCAATAGACAAACGACTGTCACATAGATGAGACCGGCACTTTTATTCATTTGACGTTCAGTTTTATCAAGCTATTAAAGTTAAAGTAGTCCGAGCCGCCCGTGATCTTTGACGTGGGTGATCGACTGTTATCCCAATAGACAGCAATCTCGACAGACGTTTACCTGCTCTCCGAAGCACGAACATGCTTTAAACCTTAGATTAGAAGGATACAAGGATTAAGGTGTCATGTATTGCAACTCTTTTCTCATTTCTTTGCTGCTATCTGTACCTTGTTGGATAATAAACGCTGTTTGTAGACAGTTTGGGGCATACGGCTCGTTAACGGACGGTCTGAGTGTTTGAATAAAAACTCATTCAGGTGACAAGATTTTTTTTAATGCAACACTTCATTGCAAATTGTATGGCAACATTTTCAGTAAAGTTTGGTGCTAAATACTTTTTAATTGTGTTATTTGTGTCTTATAGTCCTTATAATTATTATGGTTACATTCATAATTATTAATATAAAAGTATAATACCGAAATTTTAAATATTCAGTACCTATTCTTCATTATGACTCTATCAATGTTTCAACGTCTTTTAACGTTTTTGTCCTTTGGGGTAAAGTGGCGATGTTAATACATACGTATATTTTTTATTTAGTTATACCTATATCTTTGAATACGGTAAATATCAATATAGATTCTATATGTTTTGTAGGTAAAAATATAACAAAATTAATGTATTACGCACGCAGTGTTCTAAACAAAACTTTAAACACCAACCGCAAAAAGATATGTTTCCGCCCGGGATCGAACCGGGGGCCTTCTGCGTGTTAGGCAGATGTGATAACCGCTACACCACGGAAACTTGAAAGCATGTGTCGAATTAGTCGTATAGGTAGAGCTACTTATTATTATTAGATTAAGAAAGTTGATCCAATAATATAATGACCTCGATAATACAAATGTATATTTTATCTCTTTTTAATTCTGTTCTATTATTGCGCCCATTATACTTATGTATAATAATATTGAATTACCTTGACGATATATAATCATAAATATTTAGAATTCATTTAAATATTATTAAAGTTATGACACTGTTATTATAGTGATATATGACTATATAAAACATACTTTTTATATTAATCTCCTATGTGACTACATGGGAGATTAATATAAAAGTATGTTTTTTTTATATTTTATCACTCGTTATGTTAAATCTTTTGTCATTCATTACTCACAATCGTTTTAAAGGAAAAAGTACCAATGAATTATAATAATAAGGATATTGTTAATAAGAATAGAAATATAATCTACTCTATATACAACATACTCTCAAAACGTTTGTTATTATAGTAGGAAAACTGATTAAAGAATAATAGCCCTATTTATTATACTCTTGAAAGGTATTTTATAGTACGAACATAAATAAAATTATCCTAATATTTTTGTTAATAAACGAAACAGCGAGCGTCTCTACCAGCCCAAAGTACCTAACCAAAGGGACACATTACCAACAGCAGGAAAGCTATTAAAATTGTACATTTCCAAGCGATAAAATAAACAAATATTCGATAACAGATTGCGTTATCAATAACCCGAAATACCAAAATAAAATTAACAATACAGCAAATTTGTAAACGTATTTATTTGCGATTTCGCCATTTTAATTAAAATGTACCGACGTTAATAATAAATAGGCGATCCTTTGTACAATAATTGCTATTTAAGAATGTAAATTGGGATAATTTGTTTAAAGGCGGACGAATTACTGAGTGGAATATATAAAGTCGTTTTAAGGTATTGTAATTGAATATTTGTGAGGCTCATTGGATTAATTGGAATGCAAGGTTTTGCTTTTCAGAGGGGAATGGGGACTTATTGATGGACTTTTTAATTAGGGATATAATGTCCTTTAAATTGGCACACTAGAAACAGAAAAGGATAGATCGTTTAAACCGCATGTATTGCTGAGAAGAAACTTCAAAAACTTTACATTCATTTTCTTTTCTTTTCTTTTGATCTGATTGGATTGCTCTCTATGTTCCTATATTTCTACCCTTGTACATTATCATTTTACACATGAAGAAAAGAAGCTCACGAAACATCAGGTGAATTTATGACGTGGCAATTATTGTCTAGATGACTAAAAACTAGTTATTAAGTATATAAGTCAGTATTATCGACACCATTTGAAGCGTAAAATTGAAATTTCGGATTTAATTGGGAGCTTCGGTTGTTTAACTATGAATTCTAGTACTATTTCTTTTCAAATATATTTTTGTAGTGTTTAAAAATATTGCCAATACACTAAAGTGTTCCGTTACATTAGCGTGTATTTGTAACAAAAACAAGTCGATGTGATTAATGGCACTTAATGTTTGAGATCTGGAGTGCTGATACAGTCGGCCGGGAGGCGATCCTACAAGCTTGCCTAATGATTGATTATTGTAGGCGGATCTTCTGCTAATATTGGGAAGAGGCCGCCTAAACTCGGTCAACTAGGCCAGAGTGATAAAAAAATGTTGCTAATAAGTATAAAAGTTATACAAAAGAAAAAGAGAATCCGGGAAATTAAAATATTTTAAAGCAAGTTTGATGCGCGAATAAGACTTGTAACCATTTCTCATTTATTTATGGCAGTCAACTTAAATACAGACGCATAAAACATAAAAGGTTCCCAGATTAAAACATATAACAATGCACTAGCTATAAACAATATTTGGTTTCAAATTTAAATTAAATTCATGTAGTTACCTAATACATATGTATATTTTTGAATTATTTTTCTGTTAAATACGCCGTGGTGTTCACGAAAATCTTTCAAAATATATTGGATTTCTCCTTTCTTTTGCATAAAATCTGCGTCGTAAAGACCCTACATTAAGGTAATGTTGTTTCATTAATCCTCTATTCCCTGGACCGTTCTCAAGTATCCTGTACTTTCTCCATGCACCCTGACCTACCATATCGAGGTCATTGGTTCACGTGAATTATGAGGTACCTAATATATTGTGCTACTGTTAAACTTCTAACTATGGAGAACTTAAGACTTTCTAAGGTGTTTACCGATGGAGCATATAGTTGGGGCACAGTTTTATATAAAACTTTTGAACATTTGCTGTTTTTGAGTTGGATTCTATAAGCTAAGAAACGATTAGTCGTTGCTGTAAATACTTTTAAATTGACTATGATAACAGGATACTTGATTTTTTACTACCAGAGTAGATTTAATCAATATTGTGCAAATTTTACAAACAACAGACATCACCAGCGCCAAAACAACTAGGTATTTCTGTATCACACAAATATTCATATCGTATGCGCATGATCTCGATGCATCGATAGCAACGACCAACTTTACTATTACATCATGATAATAGTAATCACATAAATGTTCTGTACCTCGATTCATTACCTCTATGGACTACCGACAACCGGCTAGGTATCGAAATTTTGACATTTAGAATGTACTGCCAAAATGTTTCCTACGACACCCGTCAGAGGCGCTGATCAGATTTTCATACAAAATTTCTCGATGACAGGTCGGTTGTCGGTAGTCGATAGTAGTAGAGAATCGAGCTACTGACGTCTCAAACTGGCACTTATCATGGTTCACCACAATGTTATTTTACGGTAACATCTATAGCAACTTAATCCTCACATAACACGTTAGTAAGGAGTACTGACACCACCAATTTGATACCGGTTGACATGGGTGGGCAATTTTCCATTATTTATTGCCTCCAACAAATTTATGTAACGCCATTGTCGTTTATTAGCGACGTACGTAAGTTATGGAGCAGTTCTGATGCTGTGAGTCTGGTGATTGTTGCGAAGATTGTATGTGGGAGAGTCTGAGCTTAAATTGGCTTTAAAATGAGTTATTTAATTTTTTGGAGCTGGCCGCTGCAGTGTGACTTCCATACGGTTTTAAATTTAAAAGCAAATAAAAATTTACTTAATGATTTCGGGTCTGAAGTGTGTAATTATTTTATCAAGTTTTTGCTCCAGATTATTACAATATAGATAAAATAGCTGCTTTCACATTTTTCAAATTTTCTCTCCTGAAAAGGCTTCGAAGTATAAACAAACCATCCACAATTTTATAAAAGTGAGTAATACCAAACAATCCCTCTTGTAAAACCGTGTATAGGTAAAGCCGAGATTAGTCTCCATACGTGTGCCGTAATCACGAACGAAGTGTGCCCTACAAACAAGTCAATCTTAAACCCGGTTTGCATAGATTAGCACGGCACTCGCTTTCAGAACACATTAGGGTATGTCCCAATATCGCATTTCAAGCGGTTATTTTGTTCTTGTCGAAAAATTACGTTTTGGTAATAGCGCCATCTATCGGTCAATAGAGATAAATGTCTTATGATCTACAATGATGTTACGTTTTGAGAGTTATCGATTATAATCTTACGGGTTTGTAAGATTTTTTATAGAGACTAGTGTTCCATTTCTGAGATGTTACTTAACCATCGAATTATCTTTCTATACCACCTATTTTGGCCATGGCGACCACTTCGAATTGTAAAGAAATTGATCCAATTTAGCAGAAAACTCACATGTGCTTCTGGACATATTTGTAACCATCGAATTATAAAGCACCCTTGAACCATTCAATATTGAAAATTTTGCATACCCGTCAATCAAGCAATGCTCGTCTGCTTTCAATCGCACACGCAAATTATTTCGGAAACGCCAAATAATAATAGAGACACTAGTAATCGTCGACCTACATTCACTGTAGTTCCTTCATAACATACATAAACAATTTTTCATAGCTACATCATCTCATAAATGAGTGTGACCGCTGCCTCTCCCCAATCAGGCCGCTCACTCCTCAGTCGTCGACGTACCAATCTGCATAATACGCAGACACACTGCTATAAAAATGGTAATGCACTGCACTGGCTTTGCTTCGGGGTAATAGGTCGCTTGTTCGGCTGTTTCATGAAACCTTAATGTGCTTTAGATCTTCGAAGTCTTTAACTTCAAGAAGATCTATTTTAAAACTGTTTGTCGTAAGGCAAAAGCAATTTCGGTCTATGATTGAAAACCTGAACCTTAAAAAAGATTTCTTGAAGTTACGTGTGTGTTAGAAGTTCATTGTAAGGAGCTGCTATTCCATCTAAACCATTGTTGAAATTCCGTAAGCGGATTTTACTAATGATTTTGATGACTGAGTCTTACTGAATGAATATACATAGTTATAAAAGGTCTTAAGTAACGTTAAAAATAACATATTTTATTATAATTAAAGTTAGAAGAAGAAATGGAACCTTCGGTCGAGTGTCATCGGTCCCGAAGGTTGTAATTTCAGAGTAGACCACCTTTAGGCTTTAGAAACATTTATGTTACGACTACCAAACATGTTTCTTACGTAATTTACGATGTTTTTTTCTCCATTTCTTTTTCTTTTTTCTCTCAAAACTGCTATCAGTATCCGAGGACGATGAATCACTATCCGTATCGCTATCCGACGAAGAAGAATCTTTGGTTTTCTTTCGCCTTCGTTTGGTAGCTGGTCGAAAATCTGGTACCATGATCATAGGGGGCGGTGCTGGAAGTAAATAAGGTAAAGGGTACATTTGGGGAGGTGGTGGGAACGGTAGAGCTTCTCCGTTGGTGTTGTTATTACAATGTCCTGGTGGAACCGGTCCTGGAGGGAAGGGTGGGGGCGGAAAAGGTAATGGGGGTAAGGCAGGTAACGGTGGAGGGAATGGAATGTATATATTTATCGGTGGAGATTCTTCTTCTGGTTTCTGGGTTGTTGTTGTGGTTTTTTCTCTGATTGGTATAGGAATACCAATAGGTACGGCAACTGGAACAGGCACTTGGATAGGTGGCGGCGGCGGTGGTAGTGGTACCATTGCAAATTGCCCCGGGTATTGACAGTTTCCTAAAGATGCTATTGCTAAAAGCAGCCATGTTTGTAATGTGACCTGGAAAAGAAAGGAAATTGTAAAGTAGCATAAAATATTTTGTGCTACACAGTCAGTTCCAAATGATTTTTAGGGTTTTATAACAGTTTTCAATTCATTGACAATGTTTAACTCTAAACAATAAAAATTAAAGAGAATAACAAATACATATTTAATGAACTTACTGAAATCATTTCAGCTTAAAAACCACATTTCAATCAAAATTGTTCCAAATAAATGCACCGAAAAACAAATATTGAACACGTACTTATAATAAACTCACTTCCTAGTAGCCTACTATTATGTTCTGCAAACTAACGTAACAGTATTTCGTCACTATTGCTGTTGGATTTTATAGCGTAATTTAGGAAATCAATAAACCTTAGATTTATGCGTTGAAATCTTGTATTATCGAACATTTATGGCTACGTGAATGTGAATACGCGAGTGAGCCGGTACATTCACCTGTGCAGAATCGTTTTTTTTTTTTTAAAAAGACATCTCCCGCACTAAGAATTGCTCTTGTGTCGCGGGGACTTTTACAAACATACAAGCAACGGACACAAAGCACAACCAGACCCGAAACAATTATTTGTGGATCGCACAAATAATTGCCCCGTGTGGGAATCGAACCCACGACCTCCCGACGCAATGGTTGCGGCGTGGTGACCTAAACCACTGCGCCACGGAAGCAGTCAAAAGTTTAGTGGGAAGTAATATGTATTTGTTTCAGATCACTCTGCCTTCGGGTGGTCTCTTAGTGAGTCGATACATACGATACTTTTGGAATCGGTGGTTTAGTTGTTTTTATTGTTTTTCACGATTAAAGACATGAATTTGCCTTTCATCCTGATTGTGGACAATAATGTTAGCGATTTAACGATTACAAACTTTACTTTTAAGTGGTGCTCGTAAGCAAAAATGGGAATAATTTTAATTACAATATAAGAAACGAAAATACATTTATTTCAGTACTTAAGTGAGAAAACGTAGTAATTATTTGTTTTCTTGACAAAACAAACTTGCAATTCTATTCCCTCCTCAACAAAATAAATAGCTCCACTCTCAAGAAATCCATCAGCAGTGATCAAAACACACAGATTTATTCACAACCCTTATTTGTCTGATCTTCCCCCATTGAAAGAATAATAAACAATAAAACAAGCGTTCAGTACCCACTAGTGTCACAGTAAGAGCGCAAAGGAAGTAATAATCGTAAAGTGAGCCGCGTATATCCGGCTTTGCTTGCATCCCAGTAGGGGCGCCAACAGTTTAATAGTAGTACTACCGCTTTTCTAGTAGTTATTATCCTTCCTGTAATAAGAGTTAAGACTTGAAATGTTCCTGGTCTTCTTTGTTACTGAAATGGTTGAGTGCAGGTGCCGCCAGTGACTTTGTGCTTTTTCAACTTAACTGTTTTCTTATTATCTATCTACGAAAATTTATATGATTTCGAGTAATTTTTATGTATTTTTTACAGGTTTCTAAATGTCTTCATAGTCGATATTTGGCTATAGCGGTCAATTTTATTGAAACTAGTGAATTGTGTAGGACTCTGTTTAGTGTTCCAGTCCAAGTGTGTGAAACAGAAGCAGAATATCAATCAAATTGAGGTCTCGGGTACGGTTCACGTGTCAGGAAAACAGTTATTATAAGTTTATATTAGAATATATTTAAATAGTAGCCTGACATTTGGAAATGTGCTCGGTAAATACCAATAAGTATGCACACAAATTATTGGACGTAAAAAATATTGTATGCCTCTGCCAACACCTTCGGGTATAGGTAATCGGTTTAATGTTACTTATGTGTATAAGTACAAATAAGGTAAAATAATAGATAAAAATAAGTACATATAATAATAACAATGAATGCAAATATTTCGTCGCAGCAGCCCTAATGAAGCCACCATTGTAGTTTTATGCAACTGTTTGCGAGGATTTGAATTGCGTCCAAGTGCTATTTGTACTCATATTATTGGCCATATGACTCAGGTTTTTTTGTACTTTACGCCTTTATACTATTAAAACTTGTGCGCAGATTTTTCTAATTGCTATCCTGTTTGCTTACTTAAAGCATAAACAATAATATGAGAACGTTCACGTGTATATTTCTATCGGTATTTTCTCTCAGATTAAGACGTGTTTTTATAGTAAAATTATCCATTATAACTTTAATTATAATCGTTGATTTCTATGAAATACCTTTTTGCTAAATATTTTAATAGCATTTAGACTCAATATTGAAAAATATTACAGCACTTTATCACAAACTAAAATACCATTTTGACTATCAAAATTCCTGATAATTATTGTTCTAATGATTTGATTTCGAAATTTGTTCGTAGGTACATATTTTTATTTGGAAACACAAATTCTTATAATTAATACCATTAAATTGCATGGTCAGTCTCTTTAATCATCAAACATTTGTACGTATTCGTCACATCGCGTTTGGTTCCTCAAAATATAAAAGTTTAATAGTGCTTGGTATTTCGATGTCCAGATACTAACAATTTTAGTATTAGTATCATCTATATCGCTTCTACGAACTAAGTCGTAAAACTGCCAAACGTTTCCGGATAATCCCGAAACTCTAAAATATAAATTTTGCTTCTCAAGAAGTAATAAATAAAGCTGAAAATATAAATGAATATCGTATGCAGGAAAAGTCGCGGGCGATAGCTAGTGGAGTAATAAAATTGATAAATGTGTACGTAAATCAATGCAGATGTTTTACTACGCAATAATGTTTAAGCATTTTTGAAAATTCGTTATTTTCCTGATATTTGCTTTCGATATTGCAAAAATTATTTTATAACGAAAACTGTTAGTGCAATAATGTAATAGAGAATTTATAATGGGGTACTTTATTAATGATTTCTAACTCCCAATATAAATGAGTCTTGATTTATTATTTTGCATTAGATCCGAGGTCAGTTCTTGCTTCAAGATGTATGGTTGTGGTTATCTTAGAATTGCAACCTGATCATTTGAAATGAAATAATTTTTAATTTTCAAACTCTCTCTACGTGGTCCAAAATTGTTTCCCGTTTTCATTCAAATCTGTTGTCTAATTATGTTATCAATTACAATGATGTTCTAACAAAGCACTAAGCGCTACAAAATACCACAGTCCATACTTGCAAGGCCATCCACACGTCAGTTAGCTAAATACGTGTTAGATTAATTTAGCACTGGACCATGAAACTGCGACCAATAAATTAAAGGACCGGACACGATTTACTGCCGTCCACTGTAAATTAGAAGCTTAATGATACATTCGATTGAAATTACGTCATGTAAAGGCGGGTAGACACTTTGTTAAATTGATGAGCGCTTTACTACGTGAGTCTGTCGGTACAAATTTTGTCCAGCTATATCAACGTTTTATACTACAAACTTGTGTGTGTAGGTACCTGGTTTGGCAGTAGGTACTAGGTTATGGGATTTTAATTTAACATGACAAATGAATCAACCACACTGTAAATAATTTGGCGATTGAAAAGAGTGGCCGAGACGCTCACAACCACTCTTTTCAATGGGGTTCGGGTTTGAGATGGACTGGGCCCAGTCCATCTCAAACCTATGTTGATATCTAAATAGAACATAACTAGATAATTAATCTAAATTTTTTTACTAATTTATTTACAACACCCAAATACATAACTTCGTCGTAAAACATTCCAATTTGTTGACTATATTGTCCAAAAATACCAACGTAAAAAGCGAACCAAAAATTCTTCAGCGGCATATATTTTCATAATTCTCCGCACTGATTGTCGGTTAGTTGTTCCAAGTTTCAGTGCTCGGAGCCGAGTGCTGAATATTCATGACCGACAGTAATAACAAGCGGGACCTCACTGAGATCGACTCGAGTCAACAAGCTGACTGTGGAGGTACCTACTGCACTTGTGTACTATCGAACGAAGATAAAATTGCTTTTGGTTTACGTTAAAAGGTCAAATTCCTTTGATAGAGATCTGTTTCAGACTAAAGTGGCTGTGGAATGCGTAACATGGTTTAGAGAGATCATTCCAGAACTTGAAAAGGCCAACGAATTTTATTTTTCATTCCTGATACGCCTATTTAAGTTTTTTTTAGTCAGTAATAACAAGCGGGACCTCACTGAGATCGACTCGAGTCAACAAGCTGAATGTGGGGGTACCTACTGCACTTGTGTATCGAACGAAGATAAAATTGCTTTTGGTTTATGTAAAAAGGTCAAATTCCTTTTATATAGATCTGTTATAGACTGAAGTGTCTGTGGAATGTGTAACATGATTTAGAGAGATCATTCTAGAACATGAAAAGGCCATCAAATTTTATTTTTCACGCTTGATATTTTATTTTTTTGTAATGAAGAATCAGCTGACTGGGGCAAATTAATTTTTGGAAGACATTAGTAGTGCACTAATCTATTTCAATAAGCGTCAAATAAACCTATTAAGAATAAAGCCTGTTTTTCATAAGAACCACACATACAAACAACCATAAAATCACGCCTTCTCCCCTTATGATTGGCAGAGACCAAAGATTTATTATTCATTTTAAAAATTGAAAAAAAAAACAAAAATAATTTTATTCAGACCCTTGCAAAAAAAACCTTATAAAGAATTAACATACTATTCAAAACAGTGACCAATTCAACTATACTCTACGCACAACATACACTCGTAATTCTTCGCAACTACATACCTAATACATATACCAGTTACGGACTCCACTCGAGTACTGAAGAGCTGTTACCGGTAATATATCAGTGCCGTACTCGGTATGTATCGGTGCGTGATACGGCTCTTCATTAGTACTAGTACCTCTGTGCCACTCGAGGGTCCTGTGTAGACTGTCTTAGAGCCCATTGTAGTACGTTTGAAGTGAATTTGGGTGAAGACATTTTGATTTGATTTAATACATGAGTTTTATATAGACTGATATGAAGAGATAGTACACATAAATCTCTTCCGCTACTGAGTAACTGATGGACAACGCACGGCTGAAACGACTGAGCGTAAAAAGTTGAAATTTGGTATGAGAATTGTTAAGAAATATTAAGAGAGGATCTGTGGATATTCCACTCTAAAGGGGGTGGAAATCCACGAGGGCAAAGCTAGTGAAACATAAAACTATTTATAATATACACGTAGATTCACAATCAAAGTTTAGTTAATGTTGCTGTATAACCGAAGGAATTAAATATTAACACGCCTAAAATTTACGGGTAAAATTCTCAATTTCTGCAGATACGGTAATAGTTAAAATATGCGTCGTAGGAAATTCAAACCATCATCAAGCTTGTCAGGTGGCATTTAATTCATTTTTGTCGAACACAAAAGTAAAGAAAGAAGAACAAGTACTCGTTATAAGTGGAAATCAAACCACCGTTCGTTGATCACCACAATGATCACTTTAACCATTGCACTATAAACGTTGTCATACATTATTATTATCATGTTAAAAGTATAAAAGTAACATTAATACTTCTGAAAAGCCACATTTCTCAATATTTTATTTCAATAAACATAAATATGAATAACCATAATTTGCAAATAAAACAACGTTTCAACAGCTGATTTTAATGTTTTTCATAATGAAGTGGTCTTGTGAGCGAAACCATTGGAAAATGCCGGTTAAAATTTAATTCAATAACATCAAAAACAGTAACGTTGAACAAGTGCACCAATTTAAATATGTACTGCTGAAATAACTTATTTTCACTACAAGGAAATTTCAGCTTTATGTCCTCGCGTTTAGAGTACATTTTAGATTGTAGCATATTAATAGTTATTACTTAATTGAAGTTCAGCGTATATGTGAGATCTGTAATTAGCTGCCATGCTTTGCTTCAGTTAATTTAGTATCAAATATTATGCAATTAACATAAGCAAAACCAACTTTTTGCTTCTAAATGATATTAATTTCAGTACCTAGCAGTTAATTTTATGTCAAAAACATGACATTTATTACGATTTTTTTCCCACTTTGGGATTTATTGTAATTGCTGTCTATCAATTGATGGTAAACAAAGAGTTGAGCGTATTAATGTAGGCTATTTAAAAGTTATATGCACTGTGCGGAACACGCCTGAATGAGATTGAAACAGGATGGGAAAGTGGGACATATACAAAATGATGTAGGATATTATATTATTTGCAGATGACACTTCACTCATTTTTAAAGTAGATCGTTCGAAGTCTTGTTTTATTGATATCAATAGTATTCTTGAACAGGTCCGCAACTGGTTCACTTGTAATAATCTGTTATTAAATTCTAACAAAACTAAGTGCATTAGGTTCACTATGCCCAACGCGAGGAATTTAGGTACTAACATAGTCGTAAATGGGCAAACTATCGATTTGGTAGCTTCGGCAACTTTTTTAGGTATCAGTCTGGATAGCAAGCTCCAATGGGGCACTCAAATAGCGCATCTCTCGGGGAGACTCAGCTCCGCCGCGTACGCAATCAGAAAAGTAAGACAGTTTGCTGGTGTGGATGCGGCAAGACTGGTTTACTTTAGTTATTTTCACAGCGTCATGTCTTACGGTATATTACTGTGGGGTAAGGCTGCTGATATAGATGTTATTTTTGTCCTTCAAAAAAGAGCTATCCGTGCAATTTATAGTTTAGGAGCGCGAGACTCCTTGAGAGAGCTTTTTGGGCAGATAGGGATACTGACGGTGTCATCACAGTATGTGCTTGCAAACTTGTTGTATATAAAACAAAATTTAGGGACTTTCGCAACAAATAGCGATAGACACAATTACAACACTAGAAACAGACACAAATTAGTAGGTCCCCATCATCGTTTACACAAGGTGCACAATTCGTTTGTAGGTCTCGGCATTCGTTTCTTCAACAAGCTTCCAAAGCACATCATGGATTTACCCCTGCCAAAATTCAAAGTTGCTGTTAAGGAACATCTCGTTAGGAAAGCTTATTACAGAATTGATGAGTATCTAAACGACAATAGCTCTTGGGATTAGTCGCTCGCTTGATTAGGATTCTTTGAAATTAGGGAACTTTGCTATAAATTGTATAAACTCAGTAGCAGTAGGTCTAAATATTGTAAAATATGGGCAATTAATGATGCAAATAGGTGATGTTACGTACAATTTGATGTTATTCATAAAACTGTCACTTTTTTCTTTTATAATGTTCACAACCAGTGTGCTCACTTGCTGCCCATATTCTTATTATCACATGCTAGTAGGTGCCCCCAACATACGGTATGATCAGAGACTAATAAATAACCTAGCTATGTTCATTTAACTTAATTGACGTTTAGTCTATATCGCTGATTGTTGGCAGCTCCTCGCATGATCAATTATTGTATCAACCACATTGTAAAACTTTTTGGCGATTGAAAAGAGTGGCCGTGAGTTTCTCGCTAGCTCTTCTCATAAGGCTCTACCCCCTTTCCGAGCTAGTGGTAGATTCAGTAATTGTAACGACTATCATAAGTGTCAATATTTGACCTAAATGAATAATGATTTGATTTTGATTTTGATTTTGCATTCAAAATTAATTACTCATTAACAGTTACAATCAAATCATTTACTCATTAACAGTTGCTGAATCTAGAAAGAACCTTAAGAGAAGAAATAGCAAGTCCACTGAAAATTGCTTAATTATAATAAAGATTATTGCTTGAATTCCCGTGCACGCAAGATTTAAGTTCCCTTACGTTTGAACCTACAACCAGATACGTGGGAGGTCAATGCAAATGTGGTTATGACTACTTCTATACAAATGTAGACACCATAGGTAAGTATATCACTCGGCTATCACAGCTATATGTAGATAGTTAAAAGTCGTTTAATGAAACCACTGTTCGGTATCGTCGCGTGTCTATCAGCAAATTAAATAAGTAAATGAAGACGAACGTAATAGCTCTAATGACCGCATTTATATTGTGTTCGCTTCGATTTATTTTTGTTTTGTATGTTTCTGACTATTTTTAGGTTAGAATGTGAACAATGTTTTGACAATCTGAACTTTCACTTCCATGTTATATTGTTATTAGTTATCTAATATTACTAAAATAATCATGAAATTAACTCTCTCTGTTTTGTCTGCTGGCTAACTAAATCGGACAGTCTTAAACACAAAAATATGAGAAAGTGAATGTTTCAAAGTAAATAATATACTATTTTGGCTGTTTACTGGTTATCAAAAAATGCCTAAAAAGAGGTTTATTTGAGATAAATACAGTGAAATTATATTTGACCTCAAGTTTTAATAGCTTTTAGATTCAGTTAAACTTCAAAAACAATTTAGTAGCAGTAATCAATAACATCAGCTTAAATACTATCATACTTTAAATAAAGTACATTTGTTACAGACAGATTCTAGTAGGTACGTAATGCATTCACATTCCAATCCAAACAAATCCAGTTCAGCCATTTCCGAGATAACTCTACGAATGTAAACAAACATTCACTATCAACTTCATACCTACAGATAGCGTATCTGTCGATACGTAGATACTAGATAACAGAAATTAATTGGTACATTATCTTTCAGATAATTTATTAGCTCTAGTTACGTCTTGTTATTAGCGCATTACCAGTATGACTCCGTGGCGCAACGGTAGCGCGTCTGACTCCAGATCAGAAGGTTGCGTGTTCAAATCACGTCGGGGTCAATACTGTCTTTTTGTAATTTTTTGGCGATATTTTTATTTGGTGATTGTTATTTAATTTGCAAAAGGTAAAGATGTGTACTATATTTAGGTACTTATGTTTTTGAAATCTTTTAGATTCTGATTTTTAATTGGTTTTGGGTTTGTTCATCTTATTAGTTCTTGTAGGAAACCGATAACCTGAATTGTTATAGTAAAGAGAAAACATATAAACTATAGAATTTGGACCGACTCCAAGAATTCTTTCACTTTACGGGATAGTTTACTAAAAATACAGTAGAAAAGTACAAGCAAATAGAATCAATGAACAGTATAGACAGATCTCCCGATTATTTTTAAATATAAAATGGTATTTTAATTGGTTTCTGAAGCGCCCGTTCATTAAACGGATTATTTCTAAACTGGTAACAACAGTAACTGATTTATGGTTCATACGATATTTTTTTCAATTTTCAGTTGATAAAGATCTGAAAGCAAATCTTCATAAAAGAAAAACTCACATCACATATTTGAGTTTAAGAAATAAATCCATATTTTTATTACAATAAAACTTAACTATAAGTAACTTTTAAAAACTAAACTAAACTAGAAATAATTTTTTTTTTTTTTTTTTAGAGTTTTGGGTTAATTTTTACTTTACTATGGTACTTACATTCTTATAGTAATAAACGACATTAACAGAATTTTAATTTTCTTCAAAAATAATGTCATTGACCCCGACGTGATTTGAACACGCAACCTTCTGATCTGGAGTCAGACGCGCTACCGTTGCGCCACGGAGTCACTTGCCTTTTACCTTCAATATATCTGCACACTTTTTAAACGAGTATTAGCAGAATGTAAAACGTGTCTCGACATTTTTTTTTCTGCACTATTAAAACGATTGTAAATTTATGAAGCCAATGTTTTTGGCTAAAACATCGAAATATGAAAAGGTTTCGTGAGCTTATAAATTGTCATCTTATTAGGAACAGTGTAAAATTTAGATTTGTGTATGAATCGTAATTCGGGCATGGATTTATGTAACATGTATCATAATTAATATTACCCACATTATTTATCTGTTTTAGACTTCAGTAAATTTGGTCTCAAGAGCTCATTAGTAATTATAATAATAATTAGGTACGTCAATTAGCTGTGCAGTAATACGTTAATGTTAATTAATTCAATTTATTTTAATAGCTGAATAGTTTAGTTTGGGCCCTAATTAAGTTTGAAGTCAGAAGAAACGATTTTGCTCATCCGTACAATAAGTATAATTCAGATAAACTATCCTACTAATAAACGTCGTATAGGCTCTGATAATATATAGTGTTTTATTACTTTTACAGTAAAAAAAAATATCGAAAGTAACAAAACACTGTGTTACTAATCAGAGAGTTTCCACGACATTTATTAATAAGATAATTATTTAAAAAGCATGAGAGGTTGTACAAATTTCATATATTGTCCATGTTGTTGGCTTTCAAGCTACTTTACAATATGCAACTCTAAGGTGAACACTGTGTCTGCGACAAAACGCACTTACTTAAGACAGTCGCGTTACGTTGTCGTAGCACTTGCTACGTAATTACTACGAGTTCTCGATTACGTCACATCAAAGGAAATAAGTCGAGCCAACTTTACATTTTTATGAGAAAACACCTGTGAATATAGACATACACATAATAATTATCTCACAGACACGTTTTATGTAAATATAGCAATTTCATTCATACATAAAATTAAAATGTAATAACTTAAAAACATACTTGGATTACAATTATTTTTCCAAAATACTCCAAAACTAACTTATTTAAGCTCTAAGTAATCATATTTGAAATGTCCAAAAAGAGAGACATGACCCCGACGTGATTTGAACACGCAACCTTCTGATCTGGAGTCAGACGCGCTACCGTTGCGCCACGGAGTCGACATGCATAGACGCCAAAATTGCACGCCACAAATGGGACAATAAATTATCGCATAGACGAAAATAGTCTTGTTTGTATAACCAGTGCTTAAAATATTATGCAACTCATTTTGACTGCATCATAAATGTTCTTATTCTCAACTTACTACGATTTGTATAAGGTTCAAAGAATATTTTTTGATAACAATAATATAAGTAAGTGGAGCTAAACATTTTGCAAGTCAATTTGATTGCAACATCTATATTAAAATTTTAAGGCCAGTGTATTAGTCTGGAAACGGTAATTTATAGGGTAACAAATAGTTTAAAGAAGATTTTAAAAAGATAACACCTTTGGGAATTTTATAATTTTGTTCCCAGTTTTGATATTGTCAAAATCAAAAACTGATAATTGACCCCGACGTGATTTGAACACGCAACCTTCTGATCTGGAGTCAGACGCGCTACCGTTGCGCCACGGAGTCTTGTTGTCGAAGCATCAATAACTCATTTTGGTGACATTTCTATTATCTTTTAATCCCAAAATAATCGTAATTAATGAGTATTAATACTCATTATTTCGTTTTTTTCTTTATCTCGTTTATCTTGGGTTTTAGATCTGAATAAAATGATTTGAATGTCTTTTATCTAAAATTATGTGGCTTTCAACTTTAATGTTGATAAATAAAGACATCAATTTAGAAACAACAATTTCTGTGCAATCCCGGTAACTTTATTCTTCCTGTTTCTTTTATTTTTCTCTTCGCATTTTTCTTTCCGTGTTGAGCTGTTTTCGAGTTTTGCGCTAATCACACACATTAAGCAATAATTTTTTATTCATATAAATAGATTTTCTATGTTCATACGTTCGTTCTTTGTTTTCATTTAAAATATCGGCTTTCTGTTGCAAGTTCGCGTATTCGTACAAAAACGCATCGCTGTTTACAACTACGCGTGTTTGTTGATTGAGGTTACGTTTCCAAACCGTTTTATTTGTGGAGCTCCAGTGCAACTCGTGTCATTTGTTTTTTATACTTTTTACAGCATCAGCGCTGGCCAGAGTTTCACAATGTAAAGGATTTAAAGTATAGACTATATTTCACTGCTGCACAATTTGTAACTATTACCTATAAGTCAATTTAATAAATAACTTATTTACTATTTATTTACATAAAGTTATTTATTAAATTAATGTTCAATCAAATCAAATATTGAAAACTAGCTGACCCGCGCAACTTCGCTTGCGTCACATAGGAGAGAATGGGTCATAATTTTCTCCGTTTTTGTAACATTTTTTACTGTTACTCTGCTCCTATTAGTCGTAGCGTGATTATAGCCTTCCTCGATAAGTGGACTATCTAACACTGAAATAATTTTTCAAATCGGACCAGTAGTTCCTGAGATTAGCGCGTTCAAACAAACAAAGTCTTCAGCTTTATAATATTAGTATAGATTATGAGTTTTCCTTCGTTCGCCGTTAATTTGTATCTAAATTGTGTAGTAAGAATATAATAAAATTATTATATACAACCAAATTTTTTCTCGTGAATAAACTCTACTTATTGTACCTAAGCTTCTTCAACTACGAATCCTCTCAAGTAGGTACTAACAGTAGTAGGTTTTCTTCAGTTAAAAGACCAGTAGCAAAACCTATTCCATTTCTACATACAATCCACATATTCTTCAAAAGAACCACGGCTTTCAGAGTCGGTGTCAATCCAGCGTAATTTTCCTCTAAGGCATCCATTGTACGAGGTGCGAAGAGATTTGCCTGGCAAATTGAAGGGCCGGAGTAAGCCGCTTACGACGGTCCGTGTCGGCAAGCTCCTGTTCCAGTTATTATTTATACAAAGCTATTTCATTGTTTTGTACTGTGATTTTAGGAGGTGATTTCTGTAGTTGGTTTTGAAGGACGTTTGTAATCTTTCGAGCAGGGTTTTTGATAATACGCTTATAGTTAAATTGTGAATTTCTTAGATGTATATTGTGATTAAAAAACTATATTTAGTCATGAAAATTATGAAAAAATTAAAGAGAAAGAGTGTCCAGATTTAACTAAAATAATAAAGCATACATTTCCTGTGTTTGCCGAATAAATTGGTAGGTTACCGACGAATAAATAAATATTCTTTCAAACACATCAAAATGTACTGCCAGAATGATTAAAAATGCAACCATGTTAAAAAAATATATTTTCATACCTCTACCGAAAGAAATAAGAAAAAACGGTCCTTAATACAAATTCGGTGCACGTTGGACACGTTGGATATAAAACCAAATCGCCGAGCCGATTTGAACAAATGGATGATGACGTCACACACATTGTCACATTGACGTATGATCTGACGCGAAAATGGAATAAAACAACGAGACCTTATTCAATATCACGAAAAAAGTTTTTTTCTACCCTTATTTTATCTATTTTTGGAAGCCTTCAGGGGTAAAGTAGGCTGATTTATGGAATGAAGCAATGAAAATATTTGAATTGAAAATTGAGTGATTGATTTTAGTTGGAAAGTGCTATTTTTGGACGATTTGCGTCTTGTTATGGTGAAAATGTCTTGTTTGAAAGCTTCTAATAAGTATTTCTTGAGTATGACAGCTAATTTAAATAACGTTTTATTGTGATGATACTGATCTTGCATTAATTTTATGTATGGTACTATCGAAACTAAGTAGTTAAAAAAGAATCGTCTCAATATTTCGATAAATAATAGTTGACCACAAATATTATAGCTATGAAACCAATTTACCATCATCAAAAATATTATCGCGCATATCAATTGAACTATATTTTATTACGGGATTATCTCTCTTTAAGTCAAGTAATTACTTCCTACACATCTCCTAAATCAACAAACCCCATCACCGGACTCTACTTTAATTATCCTACGAAAAAATACCCAGGTACGAACATATATGACGTAATAGAGTAGCCACATCCAATTTGGTTCAGAGTAATCCGCTTAACCGTGTCACAGGGAGGATTAATTATGTAAATTGATGTCGTTTTTGTCACGCCAACCGTGTTTGTAAGACAAGGATTTGTTTGGAAGGTAATGAGAACACCTATGCAGCTGAATCGTGTGATTATACGGACAAGAGAATTTAGTTTTAGATAATTAGTAGAAGTTTACAAGCGTTTGTTGTAGCAAATATTGGAACCTGGGTGAAAATATTCAAAACTCATTTTAACCGACTTCAAAACAGGAGAAGTAAGTCCCCAAGCCAGCGTGGCCAGCGTGGTGGATTCAAGGCCTTACCCCCTCCCCATCGTTTCATTTGGAGAAAAATTGAACTTATAATACAAAACCGCGTCACTGTAATATGATGTATTTCCTAACAAAACTCTCTTCACTTACTTCAGCCCCTACCTAATATGCAATATCCTCCCGAAATAAAAACAAAAGCTAACCAAAATCCTGAAGCGAAAAAAAGGTGGCCAATCAATAATATTTCCCCTCTTTTCAATTAGTATAGCGAATGCACCTTTAATACTCCACCTCGGGGTAAATCCCCGGTTTAACTTAAACGATTTAGGGGATCCGCCACTAAATGAAATCTCTACTAATAGGGGGTTCCGTACGTAATGATGTTTTAATAAATAGGTGGAAGTTTCTTTTGTAGTTTGTTTTTTCTCGTCTCGAAATTTTATATGCATGAGTAGCATAGTATGTAGTCTCATATAGATTTTGTTAATAACCGTGTGGTGAATGAATCTATTTCTTCTTGCTTGCCAATTGGTTAACCACATGACGCGACATTTTTATCACCTACACCACCCAGTACTACACATACAAAATTAACTTTTTCAAAGTTTGAAAGACATTCGATTTGCAGAATCACTTCAATTAAGAACTATCTTTTGATTGAACTTCATACAGCAGCAAATAACAACACAACAAATCGTACTTCTAATTGTTTTTAAACGACTAAAGCTATAACATCATCTGCAGACATACTGAGCTTAAATAGACATTCTCTACTTCTAATATTGGTGTCTGCAATATTTCTAAGATTTTCTCTCCAATTCCGTACAGAGGATTATAACTATTAGGAGACGTCAATATGTCGATATTTCCCGTAATACTTGTCCACTGGGATTTGTCTACGACAGGCTTATTGTTTCTAAAATAAGTTCAAATAGGATTACACCTATTCTTCATTTATTTTTATAAATATTTCGTTTAGATTTTAGACTTATGGGCTTAGTCTACTAATTTTTATTTAACGAAATGAAAATATTACTTTGGCAGACATAAATAACTCACATTGTTTTATCTTTAAACGTGGAGTCAGCCCGGGCTAGTTAATATTTGTATTTTCACAGACAGGTAGTATGAAACTTAATTGGAAGTTTTCAAACTTTAGTTTGTGCTTTAGTGACAAAATCTAAAAACAATCAAGTTGTTATTAGTTTCTCTCTCTCTCTCTATCATGCAGGTTGCCATAACAACAGAAAAAATATTTCATGCGCACTAAAAATATTGAAACAAAAGTAGGTAATAATAAAACGTCACACATACGTTTTTTTGGTTGATTTTTAAATCTTTCCATCAAAATACACATTATATTTACCTAAATTATTCAATACACAGAAACAATGCAGCCAAAAAGGTTATCATTTTGATTGCAACCCTTATAAATATTGTACATTTTAAAATATTCGTGTTCGGTATCTTATCACAGTTTTTCTCGACAATATTTTTGCTGTGTAACTGACACCGTTGCTGTGCCATGTTTCGGTTCGAGCTATGAAATAAGCGAATTCGACAAACGTTTAAGCAGAACGGTGTTGTACCTAATTTGTTTTTTACGAACAAAGGGAAACATTTCTAATTTTCTTACAAGAGATATGTACACTGTACAGGGTGGACTTTTGTTTCTAACATCGAGATTTGTAAACTAGTTCATCAGAGGGTTTTTATTAAAGGTACATTAATTACAGCAAGTACATCAACTAATGCACGCACTTCTACATACATTGTCGTCCATTCGACACCAAGAAGCGGGAAATTAAAGAATAAGGCCTTATTAGGACATAGGCTTCATTTAGGTAACCCTCCTTACTATTCAATGTAGATACGAATCGCCAGTGTCCATCTGTGGATATTTGCAGAGTACGCTATTTATTCGATAGACATAATGGATAAAAACATACATTCATGCACATAGCAACAATAAGATGTTTAATAATCAGAATAACCGGTAAAAACGTAGTCCTTATTTTATCTAACGAAAGATTTCCGCAACAGTTTCTTTTTACTTTTATTCTACTAATCGCTGTTTTAGTGTCCCCTCGTGAGACGCGACATAAATCTGCATGCTTTTTTTTAATATTTTGTCGCCCGTGCAGTAATTTATCTCTTGTTTATTTACTAGAACTCTTAATGAGCACTTTCTTACTGTTTGTTATGTTTTATTTGTGTTCTTTGCTGGGCGGGGACTCAATTTCATTTAATGGTTTCTTTTAGGTAAGTGTTTCTAAATGGGTTCTTTGTAACTCGATGTGTTTTTTCCACTTTATGGGGTTTCAAATCGAGTGTTGATTCTTTTTGAGGGCGTAAGTTGGGGTCATCTTTTGTTTTTTTAATACTGAATATTAATTGGTATCTTGACAGTTTTGATTTGATTTCATTTTATTGTTCTATTCTACGTAATTCTCCCAGGTTGTACTCCTTAAAAGATTTGTATGAATTTCAGCACAGATATAGTTTATGGACTATATTGCTACAAAAGATTTATTACATTTTAAATATCCATTTCACGCGGCCGTGGTTACGGGCAAAAGCTAGTTGTCTTTAATCCTTAAATCACCTTGAGCACAGTCAGCACGTACCTACAAATTACTCATCAAAAAGATTATTCAACAAAGAGAATCGTGCTGAAATTAAAAATGTAATACTTTACTTCATAAATTCAAAGTCTTTGGACCGTTAAAAACTTAACCGGTACGTTTGAATTTTAATAAAAGGCTTTGTAAACTTTCACGTAATGAACTCGGCGTGAATGGAAACTAGGGAACTGAAATATATTCGTAATCACGATTCTATTCTTTTAGTTTTTGGTATATGTGATGACAATTACCATATTTTATGGTTAAATAGTTACTGAGTAACGGAAAAAGTGTTACAAATATTTAGGTACGTTTTACGCATTACAAGTCATCTTTAACCTAAAAAGGACCATGCATTTGTAATCGTAAATTCACTAAGAAACGCAGAAAAATCTTAAGATTCGATACATTTTAGAAAGTCCATGTTTAAATTGGTACATATTTTGTAGTATTATCTGCACGCCCCTCTATTACAAAGTATATCACTATAATTGTCCTGTAACAGAAGAATTATTTAGAACATGCCCATTAGCGCACTTTCGTTCATGGCTTAAAAGGTCTACACACATTGCAAAACAAAGTCTAAAAATCTTTGCAAACAGGTAATTCATTAATTTATTACCTCGCAATATATGTTAAATATTAAGGCCAACATATTTACTTCATAAATACAGGCATGAAGTTATAATCATATTCCATCACACTAAAATAACACATCGCTTAACACAAATAGAGTTTTCACAGGGCATTTTGTTTGAATTTGTTATTAAAACTAATAATGTATTCATTGTCACGCTTGCATTATGAAACTTTGAACACCCACTGCATATTGTGAAAGCAAATGAAAGTAGTTTTTGCCCGTTTTGTGTATAGTAAATGAGTTTCCATATTCAGTGAATAGGTTTATTTTTTTAATGGGTCATTGGGACAATAAAATTTGTTGCTAAATTTTAAATGTTAGTCATGCACGTAAATTCTTTCATAAATGTATAAAAATATATTTTTTTTAAACTTTTTTTCGATTTAATTATTATTAATTTTTTAGGTTTACATATTGTTATGAATGTGAATGCGCAAGTAGAAGATGTGTAGATAAGAATGTTTAATGAATTATATTTTATTACGAAAAGTTTTTTAATAAAGAAGAATTTTACATTTCCAATTGGGGAAAACTGTTATTGCTTCACGGGATATTGGTTTTAAACTAGTTTAGGTCTTAAGACGACAACAAAACATTGTATAATATATTTTACGACAGACAGACTCAAAAACGAATGTCAACTTTGAAATTTAATTTAAGAAAATTCTTTTAAAATATTTATATTTTCAGCTCTGGCAGGATGTTTGTGAACATGCGAGTATAATGCATAAACTGGAATATTCTAGACTTGTGTACGTACGCACCACAAAAGGACAGGTCCGTTTCACAGTTTGAAGTCATAAATTGCGCAGACGTCTGAGTTTCAGATGATGTGCAAGGGAAAGGAGGAATAAATCGAGTATTCTAAAACACATTTTTTTTATCTGTCGTTCTTGTGTTGTTGCTTTCAGCCTGCTTAATATTAAGCGATTCCGATTGTTAAATTTTAATGCAAAGAAAAAAAATGAAGTTTGTACCATGACCGTAATGAAAATGCTTGTTCGCAGAATTACGTGAGTTGGGATGCTCGCAAAATAATTTTATTTTTAATTTATGGCACTTTTAATTTACTCAGAATTGGTAAGGTATTACTGTACGCTACTTGTATTTTTAGACTTAGTTTACAGAATACAAATAATGGATTTTATCTGATGAAAATATGATAGGTATTTACATTTTGTCAATAGTGTGTTATTTATTTCTTTTACTTTTCCTTTAACCGCTTTAAGTTTTTTACTTGTACCAGCTCATCACTTTCACAGCAGCTCCGTGGATGTGAATAAAGTAATTTAATAGTCCCCGAAAAGATGAGCACTTGTCGACTCCACGCTATCTCTCGTCTCGAGTGCATCTAACGTTTTCCTGTTATTAGTTTGACGAAAAATTTAAAAAGTTTTCACAGCAGTGTTTATTTTATTCCAAACCTTGCTGGAGAAAGTTAAATGAAATTACAAGACAATATATTTGTATATAATAAAATAAATAAATTTAACCCATTAATGTCCCACTGCTGGGCAAGGGTCTCCTCTCGTAATGAGGCAGGGGTCAGGCCTTGAGTCCACCACGCTGGCCAAGTGCGGGTTTTCCTTCACGGTTGATAATTATTTCTAATACACACATAGTTAACTTCGAAAAGTCATTGGTGTGTTGCCTCGGGTTCGAACCTGCGACCACTTGCGTGGGAGGTGTCAACTTATACCACTCGGCTATCACTGCTTATTAATTACATAAAAAATATAAATGTTGCTTCATTTCGAAAGATTATTATTATAATCTCCCTCTAGAATACATACACACTGCTAAAGACCCTGTCAAGTGACCTTTAACTCAATATTACGTTCGTTTACCAAAATATTTTTTCGTATAAGTTGTGCAAACTTTTGATCAAGGAAAGGTCGAAACGTGGGTCGTCATAATATCATAATTCTAAATGTCAGCTCAAGAGGTCAAACAAAATCAAACAATATTAAGTGCAGAATAATTAAATCGTTATTTCTATTCAATGAACGCGATCCAAACAGCCTGAACTAACATCGCTCTAAAACTAATAAGCAAACATATTCAAATTTGGTACCACATCCCTATTCTGTAAACGCCAAACCACTTTCGTACGGTTGAACGACTTAACGCCAATCACGGCTTTGCGACACCCAATACAGACTGGCGGCCGGATTAATTGAATAAATTTGCATTTCATCCCGGTAACATTTCCATTTGTTTCGTATTAACCGTTCGTCGAACGTATAAGTAATAGTGACGCTGATGTTCGATTGTTTATTGAGTATAGTTTTAAAATTTATTTTTCAGTTGAATGGCTCAATTTCCTCTTTCCAGTTGCTTTTTGTTGAGTTTTAATCAGAATCTTGCTTAGACGCTTACACTATTGGCCGTTCATCTGAGATGAAACCTAGCCCGTAGCCTTGTTACATAACAACTTAGCAACTTCAAATTGCATGAACAATCCTTTGACTGTATACAATTCGATAATAGTTGCTTTTGAGGGTTTTATTGAGGACATAAGGATACAAGAAAGCCTTACTTGTAAATCGAACTCGCTACCTCAAGACTCACCTCATCCGACATAAGCAGATATATAAGTATTTTATAGTGCTTTCAGCACTATTATCAATAGAAAAACCTACTTAAATATAGCTTATTATCGAACAGCACTACGATCACTTAGACTTAGGTCAAACAATCATTCGCCTCACTAATTTATACATAAGTTAGTACCACAGATATCCGTAGTTAGTACACACCACTTAATTCTGTTCAATGATATGTGAACACCTGTCCAACCATTAGCCTATTAACTGTTACATATACCTATGTATATACATCAGAAGCATAAATGTGAACCTATAGATATATGGAAATAATAAAGTGTTATTCAGAAACTAGTACATATAGCGTGGTTTTGCGTTCAAAGTTTTATTCCTCATTTCAATAATGAAGAAAAATGAAGCAATGAACAATGCGGCAATTTTTAATTCTTTGGTTTATCCAAAATGCAGTGATAGCCGAGTGGTTTAAGTTGGCACCTCCCACGCTAGTGGTCGCAGGTTCGAATCCGAGGCGACACACCAATGACTTTTCGAAGTTATGTGTGTATTAGAAATAATTATCACATGCTCCAACGGTGAAGGAAAACATCGTGAGGAAACCTTGCATGCCTAAAAATTTGTTTAATACATTTATTGAGGGCATGCAAAGTCCCCAACCCGCACTTGGCCAGCGTGGAGGACTCAAGGCCTAACCCCTCCCTCATTACGGGAGGAGACCCTTGCCCAGCAGTGGGACAGTAATGGGTTAAATTTATTTTTTTTTATTTTTTATCCAAAGTGTTTGCCTTGCTTTTTTCGGCAGTTTTGTCGTAAAATGGTACCTAACACACACAGGTTTGCATTCATACCTTTATTATCGCCACAAGCCAGACAGACAAACAAACTTCCACTTGTAAACCTTTTATTCATCAAAATTGCATATCTTCTAATTAACTAATACACTTTAACATAACATAGTTCCATAACTAAGTTAAATCTTGCCAGAGCATTACTTCAACCTAACTTATCTCAACAAAGTTCTATCGAAACGAAAAGCTTGCACCTGAAGCCAGCAATCAAGGGATAATATATTCAAATTACGGTACATTGTAAGACAAAAATCACTTTTTTTCGCTCCATATTTCTCTTGTAATCCGGTTCGTTACATCGCAGATAATTTGACATACAATGAAACTGTAGAAAATCCTTTCATAATTCCAAATTGCAGATTGTGGGGTTGAGGTTTTGGGTTCCAGGAATTATGAACAGGTTTGTTTATTACGTTTTTGGAAATTCCAAGGAATGTTTTTATGTAGAGATAGTTTAGATTTACTAGTAAGTAATAATAATTAATTATCTAGATAAAGGGACATTGTAGTTCATAATCGTGTTTATTCAGCCTACTATGATTAGTTCATTAAATAATTAACGTTCATAGGTCCCTAGACAAGTCTTTATAGCTAATACTAGTTAAGTATATTAAATACAAAAGTTTTAATGTTTCGGCGTTTTTCACCGAACATAGCTTACTTTTCAACGCAAGTAGCCACGGGCACAAGCCAGTTATAGATCAAATAATTTCGCATTCAAACACCCAATATGCTTTCTATTTATCAGATCCAACGCCTCACAAAAACAGTCTAGCCGCACACAAACATCAAACACACACACACAAAACACGGACAAAACCCTTCAAAACAGACGAGCAACCGAATCAAAGTTCGGTTTGCACAACACAATTTAACAGGAGCTGTGTAGCCATACAATTGTTACTGAACAAGTCTACCCCACTCTATGCTATTGACGCGCCGGTAACGCACAATGCACTTGAAATTTGCATACAGATAGTACATTCTGTTATTATATGCATAGCAATGGGAGTACTGGTTTACAAGTCTGTATGAAATAAAGGACAGACGATGGACGGTGGACACGGTATGGACATGGTATGGACACGTAGTGTAGGGGGGAATATTTTGATGTTCAGACTTGCGTTAGAACAAGGATACGGTGATGTCTATCCTATTGCAGATTGTGACGTCAACTCGAGCCATGTAGTATATTTTCGTTTTGCATGTACTCTATTACAAATTACTCAATCATATATTTTTCTACTCTCGAATAACTTTATTTGAGTTTGTTTTTGGGTAACGTAAATGCGTGTTGATTTATATTACCTGACAATTAATTTTCGGTCAGAATTTTATAAAGTTACCAATCAAACAAATTATTATCCATAAGGAACAAGAATAATAATCAAATACAATTATTGAGTATATTAGAAAAAAAAACGTTTTTTTTGGTATCATTTCACGTGAAATCATTGTAAGCAAACAAATAGAGCTACCAAAGAAAGCTATAATTACGATATACTTTCGTGTATTTCTATTTATTCAAAAGCACACTTGTATTATTGATGCAACTTAAGTGCATTGTATTTTAGATCTAAACCTTTGGGACTAAATAGGTTTGATTCGTTTTGACCCATTTCATATTTCTATTGTAAGGGGAAATTTACAAATAAGCCACATATTAATTATTGAATTAATTTATTTGAGAATTTTTCTAATAAAAATTAAGAATGGGCTTCTGGAATGTTTGTTAGAGAGCTACACAATAGTCTTTAATATTTTTTCTAAAGCTCAAGCAGAATCCGGACATGCACCAACAGTTCGTGGGTATTTTTAGTCTGATAAGGGTCGAGTTTCACGACATTTGCATGTCACAACTCAGTTACACAACGAAATGGTTTTCCTGAGCGACAACATCTCGTTTTGTACAAATATCTACGTTTTTTCTACAATTCGTGTGCGTAGGCAAAAAGTCACTTGCTTCTAAATACGTGCATTTTATAATAAAATACGTTTTGTCTTTGAATAAATCATACACGATCATCTGATTGCAATTTAAGCAGAGCATGTACAAATGCAAAAATGCAGGCAGCGCGACGGGACTGTTATTATGGTAAGACGACAAGTCAAATAATTTCTGACACTTTTGGTAATTAAAAATGTATAATGTTGTACTTACTGATTCAGGGAAGTTGTCCAATTATTTCTTAAAACAAAACATACTCACTGAAAACTACTAGCAGATTGAAATATATTGAAAAACCTATATCTAGGCTAAGATCATTAATCATTTGATATGATAATCTTGGAGGTGTAAACCTGATCGATAGACAGGCGACGGCTTTGATCGGCTTAAGGTGTCTCACGCTTTGCATCAATAACTATCGGTTTTGATGCCATTAGACAGTGGAGGTTGAAAGGCTTAAAGCGCCTGAGCGGCTTAGACTTCAATCGGTTTGTTTATTTACTTACTACGAGGAAAAGCTTAAAAATAAGTGAAAATCTTACCAATTTTGTATTATTGTGCCGATGTTTTATTTCACTGACGTTTTGGCGACATATCTTCTTTCTAACATTTAGTTATCAGCTAATTCTCTTGGCTTTGTTTTCGTACAAAATTTCATCCGCTGGTTGATTGTAATAAAGTCTATGTATTATCCTTGTGTCCTTGGATTTTTAACTATTTATACTCTCTGTTAATAGAACAGAGACAGACTTGTGCATTTATGATATTTTAAATTGAAATTGTTTTTATAGTAAAACAAACAGTATTTTATTTATTAGTATTGTTTTTAATAGTGAAAGTGCAAAGTGGAACAAAACGAGTCTTCCCGCAATCTACTAGATTAAACTGTGATTAAATGGTTGTAAGGTGCTAGCACACTATTCAAGCATAAATCATTCGTTAGAAAATATACAAGAAAACATTACAGTAAAATAAACAACAGTTTTAAATGTTATATATTAACTTTAAGCAGGATGTTCAGAGAAACTTGTCACTTAGCAGTAGAAATCTTTTATGCGAAAAATCAATGGTATTTCCGGTATTGTTCCCAAAGAACTTTTATCTTAGGCCATTTCAATATTAAAACCGTGCTATAAAGGTAAAATTAAAGTATCGAAAGCATTTTTACCATTAGCTCACCTTATAAGATCAATAATATGGCACAACAGGGAATATTGCATAATATATTTGATAGGTTGTTTTTTACAATACTTGCGACAGTGTACTACGTCATACAAGGCCGCGTAGAATTAAACTGGGCAAACTTATTGCGCAATATTATCATAGGTCCAGGGCCCAGGGTCGGCTTTAGTTATAAATATAGGAACAATACTATAACATAGAATCTAATAATACTCTCTAACCAAATAATCTAACTCAAAGCCGTATCGCTAAAGAGACCATCAAAAATACAAAAATATGTTTTGTGAGAACAAAATCCCGATATTATATGGCAAGGAAAAAATAAACAGGCAGTTTTTCTGTACAATTTATTCATTCAATCGCGCGTAAGCTCAGTTTCGACGGTAAAACATCATTTACATCATTATTTTATTACTTGTGAAAGCAAACAGAGCCTACTTATTCAATAAAATTTTATTACCAAGATTTACTGGGTTTTTTGCTAGATTCAAGATGGCCTGGATTTTGAAGAGCTTATAATAAAAAAACGTCTGTCTTGAATTATTATTAGAACATGATTTTCTTTGTAATGCTTAGTGTAATTTTCCTAAAGAACTATTTGGAAGACTCGCTTGATTATAACTGTAAGACGTTGATTTTATTTTTATTTTCCTTGGAGATTTCTATAAATATTATTTCTATAAAAAATGTTGTACTTACCTAAATTTCTGTTATTGTAAAGTTGAGAACGGGAGGCCAAGTGATCAAAGTACAGTAAAAAAAAATCTATTTACTACACATCAAGTACCAAGTCAGTTATCTAAACAACACTTTGTACATCAGTATACTTCTCTTCTTAAAAACTAAATTCTAAATAAAATCTATTCTTCTGTACAAGTGTGTTCACTCCCTAAGCAGTAAGCTGCAGGTGTGACGTGACAAACAGTCGGGGCGTTTTGTTGTTTTTAATTTTTTGTCTGTGATATTGTAGAAGGTGTAACGTGGTGTAACTGCGTGAAGTAGATGCGATATCTTTGTGTTCACGAGGAACTTTGTGCCACTGGGACTTATACGTGATTATGAACGGGATATTTTCCTACGCTTGCAACGTGGTTTGATTTTTTTTGAGAACTTCGTATATATATTTTGCGATTTGTTTTACTTTACTTATGTAATTATGTAATTTGTTAGTGAGGAGCTTGAAGTTCCAGGGCTGTAAAAAGCATTATATCATAATGTTCTTAAATTAAATAACCACTAAGTATGGGTTTATAAAAATACTACCGCTGCCAAAACTTTGTAAGTAAAATACACAATAATAATATTATTATGTTGTTTTGCTCTAGCTCCAACAAGGCACTATCTATAACATAAAGTTCAAAGTGTACAAAGCCCAAAGTTGATAACAACTGCATTTCCTGAATTTTGTCCATACAATCAGGTAAAGTTCCTCATGCTTTTTTTATCTTATTACCGTCCAACTGCTGGACAAGCGTCTCAGTTTTTACATATTATTATAATATTAATTGATTTTATTTACACCTACATCTTTTCTTTAAATAACCTAATACAATACATAATATAACTAGTCTGAAACGATATTTTCTGATAGCATTGACTCAATAAGAACAAAGTGGTGCAGTTTTCTTAGATTTCTCGTCACGTGAATGCAATAACATGATCTCGAGCAAATTGCGAGCACTAAGTTGCTAGTCCACTTATACCATTATTATGAAATTGAATTTATACAATGCAAGTCTTTTAGTGGAACTTCGACTTAAAGTTTTAAATCTCCACAAGGCAAAGATGGCAATTTTGTCTCTACATAGAACATATTGTTATAACATCAAAATCATGTCTTATTGAGGTTAGAATGATATTGCAATATCATTAATAGAATTAATCTTATTTGTATTGTAAATCTAATAGTTTGGGTTTTTGGATGTGTAGTTGAATTATATTGCTTTGTTACACAATCACTCCCAAACTACTGAACAGATTTTGATGAAACCAGCATTAGAATATTTAATTGGTAAGACTTTAGTTACCAAAAATATACTTTGAAATCTGAAACCAGTTTATAATTGAACTTATTTTCACGTTAAAATAAGCACTTCTTTTCCTCGAGCCTTTTTTTAAATAAGTAGTAGATAGTATAACGCAGTAAAGTACACGTCGACAATAATCTTCACTACACCATTAACATTGTTCTACCCATTCAGTAATAACATTCTAACACATGTAAAACAAGTCCCAACTCACTCGGGGCAGCAACTTTGTTTTTTATACCAACTTGTAATAGCTCGGACGTGAGATTTTACTGGAACTAGTAAAACCTAGTATAAAACATAGTGCAAGTTACTTCTGCGGCCAACTTTATACGTAATAAGAGCAAATACTGTTACTGGAAACTGTAAAAATAAATACGTTAAAAGAACATTACATAAAAGGCGTAGTTTTGCAAAGTTTTCTTACGACAAAAGCTGGAATTTTAGATTGTTGGACTGAAAAGTTACCAACGCGTTTAACTGGTTGAAAATAATATATCTTTAGGAAATCGACTATTAACATTTAATTTTAATAAAATTTTCATCAATATATTAACAATCGTAAAATTCAACGTTAATAATATTTAAATAAGTAGAACCAAAAACCTTAACTTTAATTTTACGAGCTAAGCGTTCTCCAGTCTAAGAACTATAACTATAGTATAATAAGACACAGGTCTTGATTGCAGCGGTACAGGCAAAATTCGAGACTTATCTCAAAATAACTAATCTAACTATTACCAGGATATAAGCTAAACGCAAACCAAAATCACAACACAGCTCCCATTTCCATCCACATCAAATAAAATAAACTACAGCGTATCATCAAAAATCGTTTTAGCATCATCCCATCAGAAAGCGTTTTAGCTGACACAAATTAGGTGCAGGTTCACTATCAAAGTCACAATTACTTCAGCGACTGAGCGTCTCAAGGCGAAGTGGCTAACCGTACACGTTATCGGTGTAATAGCCGTCTGGAGAATGGACCCATTTCGATGGTAATCTTCGACGAATTTTGGACGAACGCGGAACACGAAATTGGATTACGTAATGTTTTGTTGAACGGGAAAATTCGAGGAATTGAAACTGTTATTTCAGTGCAGAAGTAGATGCATTTTGATCGTGAAACAATCAAAACTTTCGTGTTTTTTTTACCACTCGGGTTACACACCGGGTCTCCACTCAAACGAGGGAGGTGTTAGGCCTAAAGTCCACTTTGCTGGCTAAGTGGATTTTGCATGCTCAAGTTAATTAATTTATTTGTATAATTACGGCTGTTTTCTAGTCACTACGAAACTTTAAGTAAGAAAACAGTTTAGTAGCCTGGTGAATTCTGTAGTTTGATAAATAAATTGTACTCAAATTGGTTATTACAAACGACCTTTACAAAAGGCAACTATACAAAGGCAAATAGAATTTAATTTATTTACATAAAAAATATATAAGATCTGAAATGTCTAGTCAGAAAAATAAATAGGCTTGACAACTTTGATACGAATCGTAACTTCAATAAAATCTATTCATAGAAAATTTCTAAGAAAATATTCACACGCTCGCCTTATTTTCTGTCACAAAGGATCGAAATCAGAGGAAAACACGTAAAAAAATGTATCCAAAACTATTCGGAGCGTGACTCCGAAAAACTCAATATAACGCTCTTCAAAGCTCCACAGTTGAAGTGGAGAAATCCAATAAAAGGCGACTCCTACCTGCAATGTCTTCGCACTCCGGTATGTACGGAATTCCGTTCATTACGCCAGCACCAAACTTGTTACCTATCCAATTTGAACGGATTTTGGACTGTTACTTGCGAAGAAGAACGGAAACGATTTATATGAAATTTCTTCGCCAGTTCGATTGGCGAAAGTTATTAATGGAAGTTCTTACAATTGTCATTTGTCAAGTCAATATTTGGTAATAAAAAAGTTTTGGAGAAATAACCCTGAAACATCTTTGAAAACTCTTTTTATTTATCGGATTAATTTAACCAAAATCGGACTACTATATTTTTTTTTACAAACGAAATGTCCGACGTAGGTTAATTTGGACTCAAAGGGACAAAAATATTTCAATTTTCAATCTCAAACAATTGACACAAACATAATATATAAATATATAAATATCTTAAGTGTTATTAGTTTGAAAAGGCTATGGTAAAGATTTGCAACAAATAAAGAACAAGTAATACTATTTTGATTCAAAAACGAGTCATGCTAATTTAATTTAGTTAGGATTAGCCAAAAGACAAATACAAAGCTTAAGAAGTTAAGCCCGCATTTGTTTACGGGACAGACGTCTCGTCTTGGCACGACTCTCCGTCTATTTGTTGGACCTTGTATGTAAACTACGTTACTTTAATTGTAAGAAAATATTCTCTGTGTATGTATGTAATGTAAGTATGTCAAAATAATGTTTACGTCGTAATTAAGAATACCCACGGGAAGTATACTAACAGAACTAACAGTAGTCGGCCGGCTGATATCCTACAACTAGACGTGATGTTATTGTTTGGAAGTATGTATGTGTGTTTATTAATATTTAGCCACAATGTAGATTAACATAGGACTAAACGTTTTTGTCAGTAACCTATCCATATACACATAATCGCCTATATAACTAGTCTTATGTTAATGAGATCATTAAAAAACTTATTGGCTCCCAATTAAACATCAATCGGAAGTCCCGAAGGTCTCACAATTCACCCAAACAAATTGTTACCGAAAAAACATAAAACATACTGAACAAACACGTCGGCAACAAGGCCCAACTTGCCACCAGTATTGTATATCCAATTAAAATTTTTCCTATCGGCTCGCGCCCCGAGATGGCATTTTTGCAAACCAGATTGAACTTTTCTAATTACAACCGTCACTTCGTTCGGCTTTCATTAAAACTCGGTTATAATTTATTTTTGGAAACACATTGGTTTATTTTTAGTGTGTTGTTTGTTCAGATGTTAGGGTTATGCAGACCTTTAAAAAAAATAAAGAACAGTTAACGTTTTCAAACTCTCGCGACTTGTACACATAATATTATAATGCAACGGGTCTTAAACGCCACTGAAAATTAAAGGTTAGGACCTTATTTGTTTCCCCGACGTTTCGATCAAATTACGTCGACCGTGATCACTGTTTAAGACCTGTTGACCATTATAATAATAAAGAACAGTTTTCGGTACAGCATTTGGTGGTCAGCGGACAATCGCTAAGACTCTTCTACCAATAGCTGGTGGGTGGCTAATCACTTGCTCGTTTGAAGACAAAAGTAAGTGTATCCGTGATCAAAATCGTCTCATTCAAGCGCCTTGAAGAAATTATGGCATAATTCTTTACGCAAAAACATGAAATCAAAATTCAAAAATAAACGATTAAAGTCCTGATGTTATCACAATAACTTCCTGCAATAGTTATAGAACTAAGTTAGAAACAATATGAGGAAAAAACAAACAATTAAATAACCTTATATTACAAGAAAAAGTGCCCAAGCAAGAGAAATAATTTCGCTGCCAAGCATTTTTCAAGTCTCCCTGTCAATTTTCATTACCTGCCCCGTTTTATTGTTACATACGCAAGAAAATGTGGCGTAAAACATTTTTATTGCTCAAACAGCCACACACGTGCAATTACTTGCTAGTAGGGTAAATGATGTTGTCAAAGAAAACGAAAATTGCTCAACGGCACAAATAATATGGGACAAACAACACGGCAATAAAGATTTATTGCTGTGATTTTTTATTCGTCTTTGAAAGATTGAGTTATCTATAGGAGGCAGCGGACTAAAAATCAAATCACTCGTAATAAAATCGTTTATACAAGAACCTCCTGTATCTTTTCCTATATTATATATTTCGATAAATAAGTAGAGAGCCTTGGTATGCTCGATCGATATCTAGACTATAATCTTGTGAGCTGATGACATGACTTTACTAATCTTTTAATTTTTTTGTATATCTCAGCCTCCCACGCACTACTAAGTTATTTTCAAAATAATGTGTATTTGCAAACTTTATTAAATTTTTTATTGTTTAGTACATTGTATGTTTTACGCAAATTTTGACCTAGGCACTTACTACTGTAATAGACCATTATGTATCACATATACCATGGGAATGAGCCTGCGAACTACCCTTTACTTCATAATAATATATCTTCATAATAATGTGCTAAAACAAATATAGTAGAAAAGTTGGTAGCGAACTCTTCCCTATGGTCAGCGAAGTTTGCCCTGTACTGATACGGGACAAAGTTGTTCACATATTGAGTTTTACACTATGTTCTACCACAGAACGTAATAAACACTGAATACTAGAAGCATTCTCGCTATAAGTACTATGTGATGAGCAATTGCTTCTAATGCTGACTATAGAAGCTTAGCCTGTCTATATGAGTAGGTATAATTAATATTATTTTGTTAAAATCTTTTATCTAGGTGTTTTTAAAATGAGAGGCACTAAGTTTTTATGAGATAAACCCCGTAAAAAGTGAGTTTAATAAACAAATTTGATAGTTACATACTGAAAAGCAATTTAATTGTTAAACAAAGTTAAAAACTTTCTAGTACTCAGAACCAATTTAATATCAAACTGTTAAAATGTTGGACTTTTACATAAAGCCATAGCGATGTACAATATTCATGCGAATGAAGTCGGAGGCTATTAGGCAATCTGTATCTTGAATACGAAATACAATTCAATCCAGAAATCCTATAATCTGCGTTGCAATCTACAATATAAAGTATGTGCAGCTCTAAGGAAAAGTTGCTACTCTTTTATAACTTAATACCATTAAAAATACGCAAAAAGTTAATGAACCGACGAAAGATGACTGAATCGTTTCCGCGGTGATAATTTGGGATATATCACACAAAACGGGCACATGTATTTTTAGAAATGAACGACGCAAATAAACAAATGTTTACGGTAATGGAAATGACTTTCTGTTTCAATGAATACTCGTTGTCTGTGAATGATTGGTGTTTTAGTCAAATTTCGATTGATGTTATATTATTAAATGAATGCTCAGAATTTTGTGATTTGAAATGTACTTTTTTATCGTTTATTTGAACTATTAATACTTAACACACAAGGAACAAAAAATTATAATTCATTATTTTTTCAATCCACAAATAATATAATTGTTTTGACTTTCGGGTCTAGTTCTTCTTTGTGTCCGTTGTTTGTATGTTTGTTAAAGTCCCCTCGACACAAGAGCAAAGTTGCCTTTTTGGTAAAAAAATGAAGATTTTTTAATATTCGTGTAAAAACGTATTCAGTTTCAATTACAGTTTTTTTTATATTTATACGCACGTTGAACGTAGAAAGCCTTTTCACACCTTTTAGTTGTAAAAGAAAACGTAATTCCCTCTCTGGGCTGCAAATAAACTTATTTTGCGCCTAATATCTAGCACCCTAATATAAACAAAGTGGTGTAAATAAAAGTAAAACTCATAATAAATTACATTCTGCTATACTTTACTCTAACATACTCGTTATACATATAAATAATCCGTTTCTTTATACAATGAAATGACGGATTACATGTTTTATGCGTACAAAATAGCAGTCTTACTAAGGAAACTCGAACGATTACTTACTTTTAATCCTTTTCATAAATTAACCTTATTTTTTTTATTCATGAATACTATGAATAAAAAAAATATTTATTTTCTTCACTTTTTATAATATTGAAAAGGTACCTGCTTCGGTTTTACTTGAAATTAGCAATATTCAGGAAAAATACGAAAAATGCCACTAGTACATTTTAACACATGTCATATTATGGTAACACATATTTTTATTTTTAGGAAACTATCCAAGATCCGATCCGATCCCACACTATCCGATCCAAGCTTAAAAGCACAAAATAACTTTGTCTATGTTTTTCTAAGCTTTACTCACTAAAATAAGCATAGTTTAGCATAGTCTTCTCGATTAAAACAAATGTAAAATCGAGAACCATTGATAGAAGTCTTTAAACACAAGCCACGCGTGTGCGTCTACGTGAGGCAATCTGTTAAAATTTCCACCGAGACTTTCGCGTTTTTGACTACACCAGTTTTTAGTTCAAAGGAAAATACCTTAATCTTTCATACTTTACATATGTGCGTGTCTCATGCATATTTTATAAAGGGTTAAAAGAATTCATTATGAGTAACTGAAACAGAACACCTAGTTTAATTATCAAAGCCATAATTTCTTGTGAATGTTTTAGACTTAATTACTTTTATTCATACGACGTTATGAGATATACAACGAAAAGTTGATTAGTAGACTACAAAAGTAAACTATATTTTTTTAATAAGTATGATTAATTTTTATATCGGTTGAAGCCGGTGAAGCATATAAAACATCGATAATTTTCATTGAACATAGAATCACTACTGAAAAACTCACAAACGTAAAAAGAAACATTCAAATTATAATTAAAACGCCGACATCGTCCATCATCTCGCAGACGCATCCTCACAAAGTGGGCACACGTTTTTCAATAGCACCCCATGTCGTGGGGTTCGTTCCCGGGTCGGTTATTAGCACCAATTCACAGGGGTGAATAATGTGAGCTTAATTTGCTTACGGTATGTTGATGGTATGTACATATTTTATGCGTATTATACGTACATATGGTACTGAAGGATGTTTTCACGGTTATTTGGCTCGTGTTGTGTGAGGTGAATGTTAGTTTGGAAGTTTTTTGGTTATACAGGAAAAGGTTTTCCTTTTCGGAGCCGTTTTTTTAAACAGATAATGTATAAATAATAAAAAAACTAAACGGCTAACCAACACATTAATCACTGACCAACGTCAGTGATTAATGTTTTGGTTAGCAATTTAGTTTTTTTTTATAATTATGGAGTTTCATTGTCTTCAATCCCATTTTCGAACTCACAGGAGCATAAAAAAAATATATTATAAATAATAATTTCAAATAATATTAATAGGCTCGCTCCTTTCACATGGGACTAACAATGTTAATGGTAAACTGCGGATGCATTAAATACACCTTTGGCTTTAACAGGCGTGATATTATGCATGTAACTACTTATTTATTTGTTGTATGTATATTATTATGTTTATAAATAAACGCATTAAAGCCAAATTACATCAAAACCAACAGAAGAAAACAAATCACATACTAACTAACACAAACCTTCATACAAAATCACTGCAACACTAATTGGAAAACTAAACCACGTAGGAAACGCCTACAAATTTAGGCATAGCAATATAGATAACGTCACATTGCTATTCAGTTCGTCGTGGAGCGATACATAGGAATATTTGGCACAGGACACTGGCACTACGTCCAGTATTGTTGGCACTTAACACCGTAGGCCATTGCCTGTTTGGCAGTCTTCGATCGGCTATTACGAGAATGCTGATTCAAAATGGACGAATGTAACGGATATGTTTTTAATGGTAACTGGTTGGTGATATAAGTGTCGCGGGAAATGATATCGATTTCTACGATTTATTTCAACAACAATGTATTTCATCTACTGGTTTATCTGAGATTATCTGAGCGCTTTCTTCTGTGGTGTCTCCACTTGTTCAATTTAAGGAGCCTTTCGTTTGACTACCAGGTTTTAATTAATAATGTTGTAAGTAGAAACGGACAATTCGGATACGTACCCCTATATTCGGTTCAGAATTAATCAGTCTACCCGGGCAAAACCGAATACGGGTAGATGAACTAGATCGGCAGAAGCCGAACTGTGTTCGTGAGAAACCGAATTTGTTTGTACCAAGCCTTACATGGGACTAGAAATATAAGATAAAACACTGATTTGGATTCTGAACTCAGCCTATATCTTTGCCAAAGGCCAAAACAGACGTGATGTTACAAAAGAAGTCGCTGAAGTCCTCATAAACCGCTTTTAAAATATTTAAAGCGACAAAATTGTGTAAAGACACTGCTGTAAAACCTTTTAAAAGTCGACAATAACTTTTCTGAAGCTGTCAAATTAGTAACATTCATCTTAAAACTCTTGATTACGTAAACGCAAATGGTCACAATGAATTAACATAAATAAACACGGACTAGCTTTTGAAATTATAATCAACCAAGTTTTGATTCATATTCCGAATGTTCGTTGCCGTAAACAAAATAGGACGTCTACTATGGTTCGTGAAAACGAAATTTCGTCGAATATGAAAGGTGTTTGTTCGTGATCGTTGTTATTAATTTTAAACAATTATCATTTTTATTTCTGCTTTGACACGAGCAGTATCGGACAAGCAAGCCTTTCATACATATATTTGTGGCAACATACATACATAATATGTTGCACATTGTTCTTGTTAATTCTACCATCGTCCGACCGAAATTTTATCACAGATAGAATTGTAGTAAAAACAATCAAAATTTCTCCAAACATTCGTTTTCGTTGATTATAGTAGGGCCTCAAAAATCTTTGAATAAGTCATACGTTTATTTAAAATGTAAAGTTGCAACAAATAGCCAAGTTTGTTTGTTGTAGACATTTGTTTGGAATAATTGAAATATCGGAAGCACCTTAAATGAAGTCGAGTAATAGGAAATGTTTTCAGTTTATGAATCGTCTTAGATGCTTTGGATATTCTGTTTTAATGAGAATGAAATTTAATTATTACATTTCGACTTGTATATTATTTACTAAGATGTTTCTTGCTAGACTAAAAGGCATTCATTTAGTTAACAATACCCAAATTTCCGTTTTTATAATTCAACTAGCTGACCCGCGCAACTTCGCTTGCGTCACATAAGAGATAATTTTCCCCGTTTTTTGAAACATTTTTTACTGCTGCTTTGCTCGTATTGGTCATAGCGTGATGTTATATAGCCTTCCTCGATAAATGGGCTGTCTAACTCTGAAGAATCAATTTTTTCAAATCGGACCAGTAGTTCCAGAGATTAGCGCATTCAAACAAACAAACAAACAAACTCTCCAGCTTTATAATATGAGTATAGATGATTGTAAAAAAAATCTTGAATGTAGTTTGTTAGATTTCTGTATTTGTCTCTAAAATAAAAATGGCATGTTATTATTTCAAAAAAGTGTTTGTAAATCTATACATATAATAAAATTATAACAACCTCATGTCTGCACATTATAGTTATTAAAGATAAACTAAAATGTGGGATCTTCATACAACCAATAGAAGCCAAAAATATGATTTAATTTTTTTTTGTCTGTCTGTTTGTTGTTTGCTTTTCACGCGAAAGCAACTGGACGGATTTAGATTAAACTTTTTTTGTTATATAGCTATTAGTCTTCGCTAATATATAGGCTATTTTCTTTGGCAATTCACTCTTTAGGGGGGTAGAAAGAGGGGGTAAGTTTGTATGAAACTCCGTCAGTTTTGGAGCTAATTCTATTAAAATTAATATTTGGCTGTATATAAATATTTTTAGAAATTCTGCCTTAACAGGGGTGAAAAAGTTTCTATGAAACTACGTCGGTTTTGAAGCTAAATCTATAAAACTTAAAGTTGTTTAGCAAGCAAGTGGTCATGATCTCCTGGTAACTGTGAAAAGGTTTATAGAGAGTTTTAGAGTTTATAGAGCCGTTTTTTAGTTTTTTAGGCCTAATTCTGATCGGAAAATAGATCCACAGCTACCAGGAGATCATGACTAATTGGTGTTGTTATTTCCATATTCTGTTCTTCTAGCATGTTCAAACACGGTCGAGCGGGATAAAAAGTATCCTATGTCCATCTCCTGGCTCTAAGCTACCTCCCTACCAATTTTCAGCCAAATCTGTTCTGCCGTTCTTGAGTTATAAGTGGTGTAACTAACACGACTTTCTTTTATATATATAGATAATTGACTTATGTTGTTTTAAAACGCCAAATAGAAGTGAATTATAATTTTAGCAAAAGCTATCTATCTTTTTCTGAACGTCTGTATTTAACTAAGAAACCGTGTCTGAAAAGTACGAGAATAAGCTAACACAAAACCAATTTTCTCCTCTACAAACAAAATTTAAAATACAAGTCCTTTATAAAACGACCTTTAAAAAACAGATTTCAAATTGAAAAGGACTTCTCAAACAGAACTTCGACACAAACACCAAGTTCGCGCAGACGGGTCAAACCCACTCGCTCTCTTTACCCTTAAAAAAGCAAAAAGAACTATTTGTCTACAAGTGCCTTACGGCGATAATAATTCCGCGACATCAATAAAAAAATGAGCGACAAATCTCAAAATACCAACAGCGGCCAACTAGGCACGCCTTCGAAATTAAGCCTTTTTAACAACATTCACACACAAATATCAACCTTATTGTCGACGCATAAAGAGTAATTTATTTCCCATTGACATTGTAAGTTACATCTTACTTGTTTTAAAGAAGTGTTTACGGTGTCGTGAAATTTTACGCTGCAGGGCTTAATAGCCGTATGCGCGGTCTCTTTCGTTTGTATGGCGTTGTCCTTGTCTGCGGTCATCACATTCAATCCGACTTTCCTCATAATCCAATAGTGGACTGGACAGACGGGATTTGTAAGGCTCTTGCTCTGCTTTCGGACTGAAATATTGCGGAAATATCATACGGTTGGGACGGGATTAAGGAAAATTGGTAAAATGGTCTCACAATTGAGTTTTTGTTTCTTATCTTATTATATTTAAGCATTTTATTTTCTTTCCTTTTACATGACGGGTAGTTAATCTTGTCAGAGTTACGGAAATTACAGTTGGGTTCTGTCTTAACCGCTGTGGTATACTCTCTGATTGTGTATAACAACTTTGTAGCGATTTACGAAAAGTTGCTATTGCAATGTGACTTAAAGCCGAGAAAAGGCTACGACTCGATGTGTTTGCTACGTTGGCGTAGCAAATTAGAAATCAGTAATCTTGAGCGTAGCTAACTAGAATAAAATTATACATACCTTCACTAATTCTTCTTTGGTACTAATGCTACAGTTTTATTCTCTCATAACATTTTGTCTTCGTATACAATGGATACTGGACAATTACGGTACAATTGCTTCACGTTTATACAAGAGAATGTTACTGCCATTGCTACGAACATTCGAAGACGAAGCAAACATACCGAAACAATCCACACAAGACGTAATTATCCAAGTCTAGACCAAACTAATACTTATTTGTCTCCTAATACCTCAGCGCTATGGGCAGATGCACATAATCCTGTCAATGGTTGTCGCACCACGCTGGGATTATCGGAAGCGTGATGTTACAATGCGGACTGAGTTAGGAGAACGAGCGATTGATGCCATTCTAATGCGGTGATGTACTAGAAAATAAATAATTAATTGATATAATCAAAATTAATAAGTTTACTTATTGATCACGAGACATTTATTTATATTTGATAGATTGTAAAAAAACATACCTACATGTATTTTTTCTTTTTGTACATAGGTAGTTAAATCAAGACGGCGATACATTGAGCAGAAAAGTCGCATAAATGCTTAAATGCTTTTAACTAAGTCACTTTTTAATTTTCATACATCACACCTACGAAAGCACAACTATCTCTATAAACCCAAGTGCACCTACGTGGCAAAGCTAGCAAAGATATAAAAATCCAATTTAAAAACGCGCAACATAAGCAAAAAGCTAGAAAATTTCTCGTGGATGTATCGTTGATTTTTATTTTGCAGTAACTTGGCTAAGTTCCACTTGAAATTGAGAAATAACTTTGACCAAGTTAAGTCCATTAGCCGGCTAACTTAATTATGAAAGTAAAACAAACTTCAAGTTCGAAGTAATGAGTTTGGAGAGGCGGAATTTAAATACAATGTATACAGATTATGTTGAAGATACGGTTAGACTTGATAGTATTTGTAGAAAATACTTACTATTATATATTTAGTTGTTGTTGCTGGTCTAATGTCCTACCAATATAATTGGTTAAAGCGGCCGTATGTTATGCATTTTTTATTTTTTTCGGCAATGTCGTAGCCTGATAGAACAGAATACATCTTAACTCGGAATCTTTAAATCGATTGTTTTCTGAAAGAAGAACTCGGTAAGAGCCCATAAGACTGTTGCAGCAGTTGCACTGCCTCTGCGAAAAAAATAACCTGCCTAATATTAATACTACGATAGATCAAAAAGCGTAAAGGAAACTCCTTATTATTTTTCTGATTCTTCCTCTACTTAACTTTACTTCTGAGTGGTTACTGTAATTATAAAGATAACAAGAAGAAGGTACATACATACTTTAACAAATTCACAGGCATTAGGAGACATACAGCAACTGTTTAAATTCCAACAGTTCCCAACTTACACCACAATTACAACATCAGACGCGCGTTTGATTGATTTATTACTGTGTTTGCCCAACAATGCAAGCGATGGACAATGCACATTGTCTCATCAATACTCACTGCCCAATCATTGGCACGGCCCAATCATTGGCCTGGTCGAATTGTCGCCAACCAATCATCAACGCACGCGATATCTAAATCAATCATTTTCCGTCCATCGATCAGATTATGGATCGCAAATTACTAGTATCGGGGTTAACGGCTAGTCTATAGCTTTATTAGACTAGCGTGCTAATATGGACAGTATTTATAAATGGAAATGCCGGAATTTTAAAACGTTGGTCGATTCTTTTGCATGATAAATGGGATGTTTGCCTTTTATAAAAAGATGATTCGTTAATACATCGATGGGTGCTTTTAACGTTTGTTTTGGTTTGTCCATAGTCTTTGTAAAATTACAACAGCACAGCAGTGCCGCTACTGGGTCAGACATATTACTAAGAATGGTTTGAATTCAATAAGTTTATGCTAGTTTATTAATCCATTTATGTGAAGTTTATCGCAATATACTTAACCAGATATTATTGTATTGTTTCCATATCGTGAAGTAGGCATTAAAATTACGTAGAAATATAACAAAATACAAGTGACGATTATCAAGTCACTTTTTTCAATAGCTACCTTGGCAGTAGATAAGGAATTCAGCTATCCTATATTAATAAAAGTTAATTTGGTCATAGTTCGAATCCAGTTATTTTCATTAGTAGATTTTCGAGCTTCATTTCAGTGCGAATAAAATTCAGTTATCTGAGACTGCAGGGAGAATTAGTTTTGATGCAATAATGGCGACCGGCTTAAGAGTTAATTTGGAGACTGTCCAAATTTAGCTTTTATCTGCAAATAAAAAGGATTGTACATTCTGATTGTGAGAGTATAAAATGTACTTAAATCACGTTGGATTTACATAAAATGAATAAAATATTTATAAAAAGAATTAGATGTGGTCCATGTAACAAAGCGAATGATGAATATTTTAGATCTATATCATAAAAAAACAGTGATTAATTTGGTTTGAAATGACTGTCTTTGTGGTCACGGATCGAACGAGACTACAATCCACAAAGTCTAAAGTTTAATTTGTGATTTTTTTGTGAAAATTCATTTCAATCATATTCATTCCAAAGTCTTGTTTATCTCAACATAAGAAAAAAGCACAAGTCTCTTAGAATTGCTTGCAACTTATTTTCAAAGTCACTTAACTTAAATCACAACTTATTACTATGATACAAAATGATCAAAACACATGTTTTCTGTTCCATACATTTTCTTACATAAACTTAGTCTAACTGTTATACTAAACGATAACACGGTCCCATTAATTACAAAATTATTTACTCACAACATGAACGCTTAAGCCTTTTGACGAGGGTGCTATTATTTATGGGTCCTGTACCGGCTAGTAAAGACTCAAGCCCCTTGATTATGTTGTTAACAACTGGTATTATACTATTAAAGATATGTAGTAGGAAGGTAAAGATGTGTAGATGTTTGGTTAAGAAATGATCGGATGACATCTTGAAAATTATTTACTTTTCTAATAGAAATAAGATCTTTGAATAGAAATAAGAATCTTAGCTATCAACTGTAACCATTCAAAAAATATTATTATTATTATTTATAACAATAAAATAAGAAAATTTTACTTGGTTATAAAACAAAAACCTCCAAACCAACCAACCAAAGTAGATAATTCTTTTGTTCACACCATAATTTTATTGCTGTGCCAACTTTCAAGTGCTTGTAGTTCCAAAACCATTGGTCTGATATGATAAATCAGACGACATGAAAAGAAGAGAAATACATAATATATATTGGACCAGCATGAATGATGGAAAATAAGCAAGTAAAAATAGTTGCTACGAGCGTTTACGTTAAATTATTTAGTTACCTGAAAATAATTATCGGAAATGAATATATTAGCGTCCTAAAATTATAATAACAAATTACTAACAACAAACAAACACGATAATTAACAATAATTAATCATTTAACTGAACGAGCAAAGCAAACAGCCGTTTGATTTTACCTACAAAATATAATTATAATTTCTACGTACATTAACGAGCTTCTGAATAATCTACACAAATAACTATTTCGTGCTCACTGTGATACATAATAATTAAATTCGACGCAAACGCAAATTAATGACAAATTACATGAATTGGTAGAAATGGATTTGACGACGAGGGGTGGGGTGTCAGTGCTAGCGACTAATTTGTTTGCGTTTGGCTTTGATAATTAGGTCAGTGATCATTAGTGTGTTTTGATAAAGGACCGGCTATTATTATTACTAATATAAACAGTCATTAAAATGTAACCAAAATGGTTTTGCCTAAACTAAATAAAAGTCAACTTTGGTACATGAAATTTGTATGTTCTTATCATTTTCTGGGCAGAAAATAATTACTTCACTTGGAAAAATGTATTGGCCTACTCCCCTTGGGTATCTGAAAGGCATATAAGGTAAAAAAGTTGTGACATTTGTAGCCTGTCGTAAATCAATGGCTAGTATACAACGCAATAATTGTTTGGTAATTGACCATTAAGTCAGTTGAAAAAACAAAAAAGTTCTGATAAAAGTGAAAGTGCCTCATATTTTTTTTTGAGAAATGTGAAACGGAAGATGAAAATCCTCGCTGCATCTAAAACCTCGCCTTTATTTGAAAGAGCAGCCCAGTTTCCAAGGTAACAGCTTATAGGTAGGTTATTTAATTACATTTGAAGTATGCCGACATTTTAGCGAGTAACGCAACGTCTAGTTATATTACTGCTGACATCATTATTAATGAAACACTGAATACGAGTGTGTTTCACTATGAATAGCTAATTATTATATTCGCGGAGTGGTATTTGATTATTTGTGCATGTGTGGTAGACTTTGAAAGAGACGTAGCGAGTAATGGTTGGCTAATTTCATATTTCAAATTGTTCAAAATCTTCCGTCAATTTCATTGTAAAGCTCAAAAAATATTCATATATAATTGGCCTTGTGAATTGTTTAGCTTGTGCTTTGCTAAAGTATGAAGAATAAAAGATTGCTTGAAAGACTCAAAAAAATCCAAACTTGCTTTAATTTAATCCAAATAATTAAAGTATATTGGTTTTGATTAAAAAGAGAGTTTAAGATAACAGAAAGTGCTCTAGAATCAGTGGAGCTGATTCCATCAGACAATTATTGCACCGGCGCTATAGATTATTTGGTTTGAAATTCAACAATTACGGCTGGGTGACGTTAGGCGATTTTCGTTTTCAAAATATTAATCAAATTATAGCAATAATATTTCTATATCTGAGAGTTTATCAATAACTAGCTGACCCGCGCAACTTCGCTTGCATCATATAAGAGAGAATGGGTCAAAATTTTCCCCATTTTTGTAACATTTTTCACTGGTACTCTGCTCCTATTGTTAGTAGCGTGATGATATATACCTTCCTTGATAAATGGACTATCTAACACTGAAAGAATTTTTCAAATCGGACCAGTAGTTCTTGAGATTAGCGCGTTCAAACAAAGAAACAATCAAACAAACAAACTCTTGAGCTTTATAATATTAGTATAGATTAGTATAGATTATTTACACTGATAAGTTTGGAATGTCTTAGATTTTCAAACAGATCAAAACAAGTAGTTCATAATGTAAGATAACAAACTATAAATTCTAGTAGTTCCACGCCTAAATTGTGTTTGCATTTCATTACATTTAGATTAGAAATCACATTAGTGCTATATTGGGAATTTCAATTTACACGAGTGTGGCGTAATTTGGATTTGTTGATACGTATCTGGTGTCGGTGACCTAATTAGTTTGGTTTTAACGTTAAGTTGTATTAAATCTTTTAATTAAAATATATAATGTTGCCGAGCAGTGATTGCCGAGTAGTTTTGGTTACGCTTGCCGCGAAAGTGGTCGGGGGTTCGTACTCGAGACAACACACTAATAACTCGAAGCCGAAAAAAGACATTTCCCTAAACCGCACTTGGCCAGTGTGGTGGACTCTACTCCTCCCTCACTCCGGAAGACTTACACTACTTATGGACCGAATGGTGGATTGGCTTTAACAAAATAAATGTAATATACAAAACATTGTTACACGTTGTTCCACTGATTCAACGTGCAATACATGTATGATTGAGAGGACACACAAAAATACACATTTTAATTCAAATAAAAAGAAACTTACAACGAAAACACATACACACACAGAGACCCAAACAGCTCACAAACAGTCACTATTCCTATCTCTTTTACTTTTAATGAGACTAAGCTAAACGCCTCGTTTTGTTTACACTGCTTTAAGATTCTCAGGTATCAGGTCACAAATCCGCCACCCAAAGCCTGAAAGTTCCTAGTTAAGCGCTTTACCTTTATTGCAAGCGCGAATAAAAATAATCTCCAACTACCCTCCTCCGACCAAAACTAATTTCAACCTTATTTTAAACAAGATACAGTTGAAAATCATTTGCGTGAACTAAAACTATCAACTAAGATGTTCTGTTAAGAGCGTTTAAAGTTTAATTGAGTTGTGGATTTCAGTAACAAGTATCAAGAAACTAACCCGATTGAGAGTGTTTTCGATTTGTCTTTGACAAACAAGAAAGACAAACAACGACAAATTTTAATTAAAATCCCTATTGAACGGTAAAAATGTTGGTCTTAACACGTCGTAAACGTTTATCATGAAAATGAAGTTATTTTTGTTACTCCTTTCATTTACAGGCTTTATTCAGTGTCAATGGATTATTATTTTAATTTGATTTGGAGAAAGCGATATACTTTTTCTTGCATTAAGAGTTTTGGACATAATAAACGTGTCACTTTCCATTGCGAAACAGTCTTTGTAACCTGACTTTAACACAAAATCATGACGTGAAAGGCATGCATAGGCTACCTTTATGGTCACGTGTAATTATTTTACCTCTATAAAAAAGAAGTAAAGACAGTATTACCAGCAGAAATAACCGAGTTTTCTTAGCCCCAAGATATTTAAGACTATTTATTTATTTTATTTATAATGAATTTAGTTTGTGTTGAGATTCATAGCCATACCTATCTATGTCTGCTTTACTTAAGCACTTTTCAACAGATACAACTTTTACAATTCTGGCGGGTAATATTCCAATCTAAAAACGCAAAACCAAAATCCAGACATCACAACAATCCCTTTACAAGTCTAGATCGATTAATTAAAGGGAAGCCGAAGTGAATGGCGACCGTAACACCCAATTAATTGAATATATTTGCATCCATTACATTTACATTTCAATTCGGTCCGATATATGCGATGATGTTGTATACGTGGCTAGTGAGACGTGCCAAGATACCCGTGTTTACTGAGTTTGTGGTTTAATGACTATATTAACGTGGACAGCTTAGGTTTTGGATGAATTGAACGCTATTGTTATCCCAAATAGACGATAATACACATAAGTCTGATTGAAATTGTACGACCACTTACTACATTGGATAATTTGGTCCAGTTTTGAAAATGCGGTGACAGTAGATTTCTGCTAAGTTAAAAAATAAAAGCTAGCATGAGAAAATCTGAAATTATTTTCTTCTAGCTTGGTGGACACCAGAATGAAGTTCTTTTTGCACTGCACATTTTTCAATTTTAGTTTCGGTTAAACGCTACTCAAGGAGTTAGATACATGTATATTGCTTAACTGACCATGATTCTAGTCAAGCCAAAATCGACTTAGTCAACACATAAATCCATTTAGTGCACTACACACTACTAGTAACTGGTGGTCATCTATGAATATGAATGAATCAAAAGAAGTTAATACGGATTGCAGCAAGTGGCGTTTCTTGGCTCCTGCCTTTTTTTGTTAACGAGGGGAAATGCTATTTATGAGAGTACGTATCTAATATTATAAAATTGTTTGAACGCTTTAATCTCAAGAACTACGGGTCCGATTTGAAAAATTCTGTTCAGTTTTAGATAGCCCATTTATCGAGATCGAGGCTATATATCATTACGCTACGACCAATAGGAGCAGAGTTACAGGATTTTTTTTTACAAAAACGGGGAAAAATTTTACCCATTCTCTCTTATTTTACGCAAGCGAAGTTGCGCGGGTCAGCTAGTATAACATAATGCGGTCTTTTCTTTTCCATCTATCATTTCAAACTCCAGTCACTCATCAAGACTCCATCTTTGAGGCAAGTAATTAAACTGGACCTACATTAAAATACGGCGAAGTTTCCTCAACTCAGAGCGAACTAATAAAACTTAGGAGTGACCTACTCTGACCAAGCTCGGACATAATCTGCATTCTTGAATCTATTTTTTTTTTACATGTCAAGAATCGTGGTTTACTCTTTTATTTATTTTCATAGATGTCTGTTTGCGAAGTTTGTGCAGTAGTATGTATGTAAAATGTCTTTGACTATACAGTTGTGTGGGGTAAGAAAAAGATTTTAGTAAAAAGTTAGGGTTGGTCTCATGCCTTGCGTATGATTGATAGCATTCCTGATGATGTGAGAAAATGAACGATCTAGATATTTGTCAGTTTGATAAACTTGAAGAATAAAAGCCAAAAGCTTTTTAAAAGGTCAATCAATAATGGATTTACTCTCATATGTCCGTAAACTTAAAAAGAAAAACACTGCTCAAGAGAGTAGATAGCAGCCTGTTTTCAAAACCACTTATAACAATATAACACCGTATGTGCAATTCCCACTATTCATTAATATACACTTAAGCTACCGACGTCGAACAAAACGAACATCATATCAAACCTTTCACAACCAATCCTTTTAACGTAAAAACTTTAGCATAGCTACGGGAATTTTAATAACAATCTAGGGAGCTTGTTCAAACAAGTCCCGTGGAAAGTTTGCCAACATTAAGAAAACAAAAGTAATTTTATTATTCGTTGGCTCGTTCATTTATGATAATAGCGTTGAATATGATGATCGTACTGTTATCTTGCAGTAGTGTGGTTTATTTTGCTTTTAGTTGATTGTTTTAGCTGCTTTTGAGTGTTTTATTATTTTTGCAGTGGTGAATCTCTTTGTAACGTTTTGCTTTTAACGCAATTCTACACTATGGATAAAAACCCGAATGAAATTATGGTTTTAAAATTTAGTTGCTGCTAATTTAATGTCATCAAATCTAGGACCAATTACTTTTGTAACTACTTAAGCGACTATGGGACTACACAGTAAATAACGGCGTGTATATAATGGTCTAAGATTATTTTTTTAAAATCGACACTGATCAATTAAGCATACCTTTTTATTAAACAAATTCAGCATAGTTTTAGTACAAACTTATATACAACAAAGTTTCTGCACGTAGATTTTCATTTTCGCGAGCACTACACAACCTTTGCGTCGAGGACATTGTAGGATCCAATCTGTCTGTCACCCAATTCCTGTCATTTACCCTCTCATCCAACTAGTTCTTTTACGCCTCGGTCTGAATTTATATCTAAATTTTCACCTAGGAAACTGGCTGGTTGAATATTGTACATAATATGTTTCAATATCTAACAAGATAGGAGTTAATTATGTTGTAATTTTAATTGTATACCTGTATAAGTCTATAAAATAATAAATATATACTACATAATAATTCGAAACTAGATTGAGTTTTTTTATGTTGCGGTTTTTGTTTGTATGTTTGTAGACGGCTTTATGACATAAATGCGAACTCCTCGCACCGAAATCTTGTCTAAAAGAAACAACCATCTAAATCAGTGGACAAGACAAGTTCGCATCTATAATTTGTCTTTCAACTAAGTCTGTAAAATCTAGGCCGAACTCTAGTTTATCTCGAAAGCTAGCTCGAAAAAGATTCATACTTATTCTTTTAAATAACCGCAAAAAATAACTTCTGGTTCCCTAAAAAGTAACAGTTTCGATGTTCCAAATGTGTTTTTAGATAGGCTCGGCCGCCATTAGGGCTAAAAATATTATACCTATCAGACAGATAAGATCTGTAAGTCTCGTGGCCGACTGCCAACTGAGGGACAGTGCTTTGTAACCAGTTGCTATGCGAATATTCCACTTTAATGGCGTTATTATTCGCGATTTTTGTAGGATTTATTTGGCTTTCCTTTGTTTTTTTATTGGAATGATCGGTTTTGTGTATAGCTTTGTATTGGAACAGAGTTTTATTATTCACTATATCGTTAGTGAAATGTTATTCAGGACTATAGAGTCATTCGGGTCAAGTGTGCGCACTTTCACCTTTGGGACCACATTGTGAATTAGAACAGTGTAATCAGTAAAATAAAAGTAACGTATCAAAATAAACATTTATTAGACTACAATTTGGAAGACAAACTAAATCTGTAAGTATATTAGTTTTCATTCAAACAGACAAAAACAACTGAAAGTCGGAATGCGATCACTTGACCCGTGTTGTGGGTAAGTGTGCGCACAGCTATGGGGTAAATAGACGCACTTGGGGCAAGTGAACGCATTGGTTGATTTGACCGAAATTAATGATATTAATTAAATTATTTCACCAAAATTATCTAGCCTTTGAAGTAAATTTAATGAAAATTAACCAGAACCAAACATCTTCTCAGAAAATCCAAACACAAAACCAACAAAACTACTTGAACATTCTAGCTATAAATATAAAAAATAAATAATCAAATTAAATAATTTGTACTATTTCTGGCTCAAACCGACCTATTGAAGATGCAGCTACGTTCAATTTAAGTCTTTTGCGAAGACATGACTCGCTTATACCTATTGCTTTACTTTTACCCTGTTCAATTAGAGCTTTTGCTTTAGCGATTTGTTGTAACAGTCGCAAGTTCAGGTTTTTTTCTAATATAATTTCGAAACATGGCGCTACACTAAAACAAATAAGTAAATAAGATTTATTTGGGACTAAAATTATATAAATTTATTATTATCTTTATGAATCCGGGCAAGTGTGCGCGTGCGCCCACTTACCCGCGCACACTTTCCCGCAGACCCCAAAATTGAATATAAGAACCGCTGAGTCCAAAGTAATGAATATAACTTTATATCACGCTTACAAATTTCAACAACAATAACCATTTAATCAAAAAAACATGACTTTCCTGGTGTTGCTTTACAATCTTGTGTGTCAGAATGTTTTCCAAACAATAAGAAAGACACAATCAAATGGCCTAAAACAGTGTTTTGCAAATAAATAAACAACAAAGAGTGGTGCGGCGCACTGACATGTCGCGACTAGTTAGCGTCACTTGCAGCTACGATTGACCAAAACAGTCACCCCCGCCCCCTCACCCCGATCAGAGATATAGGCCCTGCGCTCACTTACCCACTGCGAACAGTTACCCCGAATGACTCTAACGTTATTGGATCGTCAGGACTTAGAAAGCTATCTAACTAAACTGGAATATGATGAGATAAGAAAATTTTGGGAGATGCACCAATGACAACCCCGTGTTTCTCTTAGTTGTCCAAATTTCGTCTTACTTTTTAATTCAATCTTCGGTGTCTTTGTAAGCAAGGCAATCACACAACAGTAAACGACTTTATTCTTCAATAAAAGCAAAAAAGCCCTCTTACATAAGCGCACATTGAAAAAACAACAACTTGAAAAATCCGCATCCATTTAAACAAGAATGGTCTTAATACATTTAAAATGCAGTTTTAAAAGAAAATTACTTTCGGAGTCAACATTGTTCTTAAAACTCTGCATAGCGAATATAATGTATGTTAATGTGTTTTTTGTTTAAGCCATGTTTACTCAGTGTTTTTCATTCTTTTCATACATTTTACGAGTTGTGTCGCTGCATTATTTCACGGTAAACTGAACTAATGAGATTCTTGGCCGCGATTATATTAGTTTGCATGTAAGTGAGTTTTGTTGTGGTTAGTGTACGTAATTAGAAAATTACCATAGATTTAACTAGTTACTTAACATGTGGTGACGCACGTAAATGGACGAAGTTCAACTTAATTTAAGTTGATTACTTCTAGAACAAACTTAATATAAAGAAATAAATACTATTGGACAATTCACACACGGTTACTGTGAAGTTTAAGAGTAACTGCTACTAACTGATGAAGAAAGAGAACAAACTGTGAAAGGTTACTTCGAAAATTACTGTAGTTTGTGTAACGATATCACTCTATGCCTCAGCTATTTTAGTCTCGTTAGATAGTACTCAATGTAGACTAAAACTGTAGAATCATTCTAATCTTTAACAGCTGCTAAGAAATAACAATAAAAATAATCTTCTCAGTCTAATTTCGTGAAACTAAACTAAGCTCACTTCTCAGCAGATAAAGGGACATTATATAAGACATATTTGGGTCCGGAAACGCGAGAATTAAGTGGCAAAACGTTGGATATCGCCGTCAGAGGGCTGTTTACCCAAATTGCAATGTTTCTGATAGCAGCGTAATTGCCAGATTATCTTGCCACTCGTTGCTATAAGTGCGATCCAGTACGAGTTTTGCGCTATTCGCCTAATTTGGACGCTTAGTACGATTGTACTTTAATTTTGTATGAAAGTTTAGTGTCTGACAACTGTTTATTGCGATATTTAGTCTTAGGAATAATGAAGAATTATTAAACTGATTATTAAAAGGAGTATCAAATTCAAATTTATTTCAATTGATGGTGAACAGTGTATTTGCCAGTTAATCGGTATAGAGAAGGGTCATTGCAAAACGCAATGGTTTTAAAGTCTACGGCATTGAAACCGGCGTCGTAGTTCCAATTCCTCCTAAAAGTAAATTGATGTATTGTGATCAATAATCAAAACCTACAAGTTCAAGGGATCTAGAATTTAACTTTCTATTTTTAACATTTAATATTTAGTTTTATAATTAACAGACGTTACGAAAACTGTATCGTTGCTAGTGTTTCACCAATAAACAGTTTTTGTACATCCCAATAATGTTTTCAACTAAATCAAGAGGCTATCTTTAAAGATCAAAATTGATGAAAGCACTATTTACTTTTAAAGCTTTGTCAAACAAAAATATTTAAGAAAGTGCAAGGAAAATTGAGCCCTAGCAGTCGAGTTTGCTGACGATGCTTGTTTAAAGGGTGGATTCTCATTGCAAGTTATAAAACTGAGTTTTTCTAACTCGCGAACTAATTTCATTAAAAGTTGAACTGGTTCCCGCGTTATTATCACTACATTTTATTTATAAAAGTACTGAAACACCATTGCTTTTACTATTGAAGGTGTTTATTACGGTACGATGTTTTGTGCCATAAAACAATTTGATAAACATAATATAATAGAAAATAATATTTATTTTACTGTAGTTTCCAGTTTCCGCCCTAAATATACTAAACAAAGCGAGTTTGGAGAATTTTACTATTATTATAGTAAGCAAGTAGTAGAATCTTAGGAAATCAAAACTTTAGCAGTACTTGCCAGTGTTAAATCTGTTAGCATTTAAATATTAAAATTTTACTTCAAAGATAACATAAAAATATTTTTTTCAGTTCTAAAAAAGTGTTAGAAAACGCAGTAAAATCATTTTGCACTACGGTTGATGTACTATTGGTGTGACGTCACATCTCCCTGGGAGACTCCGCCGGCGCCTACACAAACAATTCTGATGGAAATTTTAATTCCACTCCATGCACTGTTTGTTTTAAGAATATACTGAAAATTGCTAGCGAGGTTATTGTTCGAGTGAAATATTCTTCTCTTTTTATGGAAATTTTAAGCATAAGTGCTAGTTGATGTAAATTACAGATAGTTTGAAAAAACTTGTCTTTATTACAGTCTCCCACAGATTTTTTATTCAAAGCAACGACTGTATGTAAAAATAATACGCAATTATCTGATACACAAACTAAATAGAGTTTTTAACACGGCAGTCTGACAACTGATTATATATGTACATACATCTAAATATATAATTGTTGTTTATATACACATTCACATTCCTCATTCATTCATACATTCACATGAACTGTAGTGTGGTTAGGTACACTGGAGCCCGTCACTAAAAATGTGTGACGTACACGAAATTACAAAACTATTTAAACTCTCAAACGAGCAATCTAATAAAAACCTTCACCAAAACCAAAAAGGCACAAGCGCCCAGACAATCTCCTTCAACAATGACATTTTGAAGCAAACCTTCCACTAAAATATTCCGTTATCTTCAAAGCGTTTTAATTTATGCCACTAATGAAGATGTTCTAGGCATTGAGCGAAGACAACACGACGCGACGCAATTTCCGGTTTTTAGTTTCAAAGACCCGCGCTGGGGATGTGCACTGGCTTCCCGTACCTTGGTTTTGCAGAATGAGGTGCTACTATGAGTTTTCGATGCGAGATTGGTGAGAAGAATGAGTTTTGAATGATGTGTGTGTGGGAAAATATAAATAGTTGTGTTTAATATAAAGTATTCAAAGTCAAGGTGCTCGACATCACATAACATAATAGTAGCAGTGATAGCGATAACAGTGACAAGATATGTTAAACAAAGGCTGTCTTCTTTAAATAGTATTTTTGGGATAAGCATATTTGCTATTCGAAAGACTGGAGAAGAAGACTGAAACAAATGCATACTAAACAACACAAGCAAACGATTCCTACTGGCGCTCAGAAAAGAAAGACCAAATAATTCTAAAACTTTAACATATTCAACGAACAAACAAAACAACGCACTAGAAAACTCGACACAAATCCGTTTAACAAAAAAGCGTATTTACATCGTAAATCCTTAGTAACCGCGAGGAAGCACTTTGACAAACACGGATGAGCTCGGAATTGGTTCCGGTGTTTAGTCCCGGGATTGCCTCTCATTCCTGCTCCTTATTTGCCTTCACGTAATTGGGTGTAGTACGTCGTAATTTGAAACATATTGTTTTGGTTTGTATTATGAATTTGTTTTTAAATTTCATGTCTACTGCACCTGATCTCGTTAGTTGTTGAGGTTGCTGTGGTTAGACTCGTTTCTATGCTAACGTGTCTGCAATATTAATATTTTTGCTGGAGCTTTTAGCACGTGTTCCCATTCTAACCGAGTGTAGTGTAATTTGTTTTTTTTTTAAATAATTGGATCACACGAGTCTTGCATTCTATGTTATGTAGTGCTTTATCTACTTAAGGATAAAATAATCGTAAGTAATTCTGAATTAATACTTTAAAGTTGCAGGAAATATATAACTGATTAACAATTATAATAATTTAGCAGTGTTTAAATATTCTATTTTCATAAAAATGCGTTTTAAAAAATACTGACTCTTAAAAATAACTACACACACATTTTTAAATTCATAAGATTTCGATTAATAGAAACGACGTTTCTCTATTAAATTGCAGCAAAAAATCTTAATATCCTCCATAAAAGCAAAGGAAGTTCCAATAACGAGGGAAAAGACAAAAATTGCCAATATCTTTGTTTACCATTTCAATCTACAAAGGAAATCGATCGCCCGCGGCCATTGTCAAGATTACGATGTAGTTGAGGGGGCGGCAACGGGTTGGTCACCCCTGCTTTAATAAATGAATCTAGCTTTAGGCGATTTGATACTCAGAACTGTATTGTTAATTTTATGGATTTTGATAGCGTTTGTAAGAAAAAATATTAATCAACTTTTGTTTGGTATCGTGCTGACCTACCCAGGATAATAATTTGTGTTAGTGATATGTTTCGCGATATTACACTACATTAACACACACGTAGATGGATAGATTTATGTTAAAAGATTATTTTTCGTAACAAATAAATCGCGAAAAATTGCAACATTCTATCCCACATGTAATAAAACCCTTCCTTTAAAGCCCAAATCTGTTAGTTTCTCAAGTGTTTCTTTGCAGTTACGAACGACAATCGTATTTTCATAGTAGAGTCACGAGCTGCCGAAGTTTGGAAAAATATTGGTGCCTTGCTGCAGGAAAAAGCTTTGATTATAATAAAAATATGTAATTAAGTTTTATTTTAATTAAAAGTTGAGACTCTTAAACAGAAAATAACTTAAAGAGAAACGCAATTAACCAATTAATTTTCGAACAAATTCACCCGCACATTAATTATATTCCCAAAATCAATCGCGCCAAAATCTAAAAATTAATTGCATAAATTAACATTAAGAATATTTCTTTAATATCAGAGATCGTATCCCCCTCAACGGTTTGTATCGAAAAATTTCATTAAGTCGAAAGTAAATGGAATGAAAGCGAATTTCACACTCGAAAAAATCTCAAAAGGAACCAACTTGAAATACTCAATATTGCGTTAAAAAGAGAGACCGCATAATAAAATTTTGTTTGTTGCTTCATCTTGTATCATTAGAACTTGGCGCTTTTTTACAAATTTTTACATTTTTCGATCGTGTCATACGATAAAAGCATTCATTATACATGTGGTCGTTTTATGTTTTATATAATCCTTTATTTTAAAAACAACGATAAATATTCTTGTCTGCTTGATGCCTCGAGTATCATATCCCCGATGATGCATAATACAATGGCGATTTGTACCACTTTCGACAACCGAATGGCTATCGACATGAGTGTTAAGCATGAAAAACACATTAATGTTCCATATACTGTAAACAGATGTGAACGAATTATTAATTGTTTATTTATGAATCCAAGCTACATACCTAATCCAGGAATATTGCACAAAATTTCTTCAATTACTCTTAAACACTTGAGACAGGCGATGTCAAAGCTAATATCAGCAGAATTTTCCTCAAGTCCAAAGTCTTCGCAACTAATTTTATTACTAGAATACTTGTCGGTATAAAACGTTCAGTGTCGAGTGGAATCCGTTCATGCGCAATGAAATCGCTAGAGCGTTCCTAATTAAATGTTTTAATGATAAACACCTGATATTTACTGCAGTACACCTTGCTGTGAATAAGAAAGTAAATTGACAAGAGTAGGAAAACATTTATGTATCAAACATTACATCAAAATAATCTGTTCTTCTTCTTGTTTATTTGTATTACAGTATATTATTATGTGATTTGGGAATTATTGAACGTTTTGTTATAGCGCGATAGCGGAAGGTTTGAGCTGTGACTAAATATCTATGCAGACACTCGATACTGAGTCGATCCGAGGGTCAAAGAAAACTGTATGATATTACTTAACAACACTGAGTATTTAACACCATAAAAGTTACTTTATAAACATATTGTGTCATTGGAAACAATTTTACGTTTATTAGGATGGCACTAGTAGTTGTGTCACCTTTTCTGTTGATCTTTCAAGTCACGTACATTAAGTCGGCCCAAGACATAGTAAGCTTGTTCAAGCATTCACTCGCATGTCCTAAAGTTTGTTTTAAGCGTAATACGTTTCTCCATAATTACCCACACGCTCTCAAAACAATTCACCAAATATTTTTCATATTAGCAAAACAAATCCTTAGGGGTGTAACACAGAAGATAGTTGGTAAGAAACTTTGCAAGCTTATCCCAACATTAGCATATGTTAAAAGAAAATCTTGAAGAAAACGCGTCATGTGCCAGCCTGTATCTATAACAGTTTGGAAGCTATGAAAAACAGATTTGCGAACAAAAGTATGTGTTCTGACTGTTTAGTGAGTACTCAGTTACTTTTGAAGGCTTGAATTGTTTGGGATGATTATTGTTTTATGATTTTTTCAACATGTTAGGAGTCAGTAGTGGATAAGGAGTCTATTTACTTTACAAAAAACTACTTGCAGTTGTATTTTTTAATAAATTTAATTGAAAGAAACCAGTAGTTTTCACGTACATCTTCGTATTTTTCTGCAAAATACTTTGTACTTAACGCCGCTAGCAAGTATTAAGTTTACAAACATCTCAAAAATCGAACCCTGGGCCTTGTGATCGCATCCAATGCAACGGGGATCATTATAATGGGGATCTTTAAAATACTACCATCTGGAATCAAATTCTGAACTTTATGTTCGCATAAATTGTAACAAGAATCACCAAAACCAACTTTTGAAATACTAAATCACATTTAACCTACAAAAGTCAAAACGTAAAACATTCAAGTCGTTATTTATCAAACAAATTGGTGATTTACCATCGCGCAGTACTCTTCCAAACATTGTGATCATAATTAATAATAAATTTCAATAAACGCCTTAAAACGTTGTAACGGGTTGACGGCAATGAATAATTAAGATTTTGAAAGTTTGGTAAATGAATAAATGTAGAGATAATTTGTATAAAGTTTTAAGCCTGTGGTCTACTGGGAGATGGTTGTAAAATTATGGTTTACCATGGTGTGAAGTGAATTCATTATAGGCTTAACTATAACATTATTAAATAAACTACTTATAATATTTTTGTTTATTGTTTTAAATTACTCGGGAATTGACGTGAACAAGCTTTTTTATGCGGATCGTCGTGCGGACGTATCATAGCAGGTTACACTGGCCGTGGAGGCAAGTCTGACTGGGAGATTGCGGGATCGATTCTATGATCCCTGTTCTAAATATGTTATGCAAAAAATATGAAACTGTCACAATATCCAACTGAAACTTATATAATAATAAATAACTTATAAAAAAATGTATATAACTATGAGTGCCGAATTGCCATAATAAAAGTATAGTGGTCATAGAGTAAAATGCATCCACTACTGTAGTACCAAATGACTCAAAAAGCTTCGTTGATTGATAGACAAATTAATGAAAGTTTATAAAATCGTTATCCCAAAGGAAAGGATGGTCGTGTTCCTCGAAAACCTCCTGAAATATTTTACTAATAGATGTCAATCAATTATCGAGAGCAAATTTAACTCTAATCAATCTAAGTCTGTATAATTAATAGGCTTTCGGGACTCAAAAATGTTAAGCTGGAGACTTAAACTTTAAATGATGCAGCTTTCGGCGTAGCATCTAATTTTCTAATAATAATATGTATCAATTTATATTTTTACCTTAAATAATATAATTTTGAAGCCTATCCTATTCCTAATTTTGATAAGAGATTTGTCACTCAACAGTTAAATGGGCGTTGGTAGTTTTTTTTAAGAATTGCCCTAAGCTTCTTATCCGGGATTCGAATACGAACTACTGCATCACATATGAATCGTTTTACTAGGTACTAACATTGCATCAAATAGGTTAAAAAAATATTCGCAGTCTACTTCTACGAATTGCAATGCAACAAATTACTAGTTACTATAATCAGAATGAACAGAGTTAAACTGCCTCAATTTTTTCGTATTTCCCATGAAGCCTTTAACTAGCAGTTGTACGTTTATGTCAGGCGGAAGTCGTTAGCCGTCGTCACAACCACCACTTCCGGCCCTTGACGGGATAATAGCCGGTTGATGTGTTGCCACTGTACGCGTTCTTTTTTTAAACAAATTATTGTGATTTTTGACGATAAAAAAGCAAATATGAGGTAATTGCTTGTCTGTTATGTAAAAAAGCTGAAAGTGAAGTTTTATAATTTAGCAGTCATCTGGAATTTTGTCTGCATTTTAAAATATGCTGCACGCATTATGTAGACATTGCCGCAAAATCTAAGAATCTTCTTTCCTTAAAGAAATAAAAATGTAATTGCGCAAATGACTCATTTTTATTAACTTTACCAAACATAAGCCCGATTCTCTATTAATATTGAGTATCGACAACCGGCTAACTATGGAACAATTTTGTGTAGAAATCTGATCAGCGCCTCTAGCGAACGTCGTGGAAACTACTTTGGCAGTACATTCTAGATGTCAAACTTTCGATAGGTTATGGTTTCAATTGTAAAAAATCGCGCAACACTTCACTTAATATAAATCCATTTCCAAAGTCTTAATTAAATAAGTAAACTCCGTTCAAAATTATTTCAAGTCTCACAATCACTGCAACATAAACCGTTATTAAACTGGCGACACTCACTAAAAGCTTCAACGAATCTTACATTTCAACGCCAATCTAAAGTATTAAACTTTTATTTACTACTCTAAACAAACTTTAGCCGTCAGAATGAATTTCAAACAAGTAAATTGTAGAGTTCCTTCTTCAAGAAATCTTTAAAGTGCCAAGTGGTACAAGAATGACCTAGACTGTCTTTATACATCACCAAACGAAAGTCAACCTTATTACCTACTACACAAACATCAAATTCTCTTGACACTTTTGATGGATATAAGCTGTTATGTCACAATAGTTTGTAGTCTGAGTAAATATCATTATCGTGGGTCCACAACAGCTCCTCTGCGGTTTTAGATAGCCACTTAGCCATATACTTTAACAGTATATGTACTGCGGAGTGCTTTTAATAATATAACTACAGGTATTGTAGTGTACGGTAATGGAGACAAAAGAACCTTATTAGTAGGGTCAACAAACTTGAAATGAAATTAATATTGTATTCCAGTATTTTTTCGATAGAATAGTACTAATTAGATTAGCGATTGGACAAGTTAGGCACTTTTTACTTTGTTTAAACACATTTTATTCACAACAATGGTATTATGCCTTAATGCTCTTTGAAAGTATTGTACTTTAGAATAAAAAAATAATAACTATAATATTATCAATATCTTTCAAAATATATTGATACTATTTAACTTTAGTGCTTCATGACTACTTTCCAAAATGTCTTATTAACTTAGATACTAATTTAAAAGAAATAGAAATATAAGAACATACATAAAAATATAATGTAAAGAATGCTTAGATGGCTCGATGATTTCACCAGAACGTTCTTAGGTACAAGTAGTTTACTTGACAGCACTAAAACTAAAGTAACAATATACACACAATATAAAACAAACTAATATACACATAAAATATAGTAAAAAAAAGTTATGCCTAAAATATTTCACTATCCTAAAAATATTAAAACTATCTATCAAAAATTCTAGTTCTAAAGGCATGTATTATGAAAAGTGGCTACTGTTAGCATTTAATTCACTTAGTGAGAGCCCGGGGCGTAGCGGTGGAGCGGCGCAATAAAATTGCATGCAGGGATTACCCACGTGATCATGTCTGATATGATTTAAGCTTGATAGCCTATAATGCTGATGTTTTAATTTATTGATGGGTTATTAACTGGTGATTGTTGTTGTTTTTAATTGGAAAATGGCTGTATAGAAAAAGTATTACGGGTTTGAACCTCGCGTACCTAAATTAGTTTGGAGATTGCTAGGAGTGACTGATTTTCTACTTAGCTTCTATTAAGCTATACATTTCTGTCAGAGTTGGTAGCAGATCCAGTTATAACTTTGATATAAATGTCAACATTTGATCTAAGTCAGTATATCATTTAATATTGATTTTTATTGCAGGTCATCTCTGGATTCCCAAGGAGGGTTGACGTCAGACAGGGGAAAGGGATGTAAATATCAGTAAAACCTCTTTACAACATCTTTTAAAGACCGAAAACATGTTGTTACGACCTTATGTAACGTGAGATGAGGACAAATAAATATTTTAATTGGCGTCTATTTATATGAGCTACTTTTCATTTTTTTTTTATTCAAGCGTTGTAAACTATCTGGTATGAAACAAACGCAACCTTCAAGAGTACACTTCACCAGATAAGCCGTTTGTTAATACTAATAGATGGTAAAACATTTCTTGGCATGAATATAGACGCTGATACGACGGAAACGATCTGCATAATTTTCTTGGCAGAAATTTACTGGATTAAGCATACCCGTTGTTCTAGTGGAAGAACGATCGTACGAAAATAGATTGTTTGGCATAGCGTCTTTAAAGTACGATAATTATTTTCTTTATTTTGAAAACATTGTATTAGTATTACAAGTCTCAGTAAAATGCAACTGGGCCTTGAATTGCGATGAACATTGCCGTTGAATTGATTAAACAATATTTTGTTGTGGGTAAGAAATCAAGGTAACTGCAGGTCTATCCTAGATACAAAACCAGCCAGGCCAGTTTTACGAGTTATAGATATGTGCCAGGTAACTTGTCTACTATACATGTTAAGTATCAGCAAATTTATAAAAACAACTGATAAAATTCCACCATATAAGTAAAATGACACTTATTTAGAAGTAATGAAACCGAATATAACAATGTCAACGTATGGTTACGATAATCTTGTACGCTTTAAAAACTATGCAAACTTAGTCTTATAATCGCAAATGCTGAAACAACAAACTAATTACTAAAGCACTAATAAACTTAAAGTTTCGTCTGATGAAGAGTTCCATACGCCGAGCACATACTTCTTACATATTTATAACCATGTACTTTGATATTGCGTGCGAACTCCACTACGATTGCCTTCACACACGAAGTCGTAATTTTATACACAAGTGATTTTAAAATACGTTGTGTTAAGCCTTTAGGCTTTCATGAAATGGAAATAATGTTTATTACAAGATCAGAATTAAAACATTATTACAATATCTACGTATCTATGTTTTTGCCAAGACAGAACGATGAGATAAATTTTGATCTTGAAAAGGATCTTTGTCTTACAGCAGGAAGACACAGGCTGACATTACAGTATTGATTACCTTGAAAACTCGCTGTTTTCACAACTAAAGACCTGCAGTGATTTCAAATATTTAAAAATATACCTAATCTCTATTTGATTTGCATAGCCTGTTAGATAAGGCACTTCGCACACAAGACGCAGAGTCGAGCATAATGTAAAACAAAAGACTAGTCTACAAGCAAAAAAAAGTTTTTCGTTTTGAATATTTTCATTTCTCACACACAGCCGAACCACAGAGACTATAGATATACCTTCATAATATAATTTTAAACCGTCATACATCTTAGGGTTGCCGCCTTGCCAAATATGATACTAAATAATTGCATTAAGTCGTCACTGTATCAAATGACAATGCAAACACGGGTGTTCTGAGAGTGTATTATGAGGGTGGCGGTGATTCATCAATTGGGCACCCCTGTCTGTAGTCGAGGGCCTCAGACGTAGGATGTCAATAGGTAGATGGTAGAGCTTGATTTTGTATATGACTGACAATGTTATTAAAGTATATTCACAAGGTAGATATTTAAAGAAGTCGACGCAAAACGTAACCAAATCGTAAGTGAACTCATTTTTTCGATAGTTGGATACTAGTCATCTTCATAAACCCTAACATATGTTGCCCATTGTCACTAACTGGCTGGCTAATTTTTTGTAATAGTGTAAAAATAAAACATTTGTTTCCATGGTAGAAAGAAATTTTGAAATACCTTATACTATGTCGAATACGCAACTGGCTGGCTGATATAGCGAGCTGTACTTGTTACAAATTATTCCCTCTTCAAATCTATGTATACTAACAATGACCCAAAACGCTCCCCGTAGGCTAAAATATCTAGTCTAATAATAAGAAACAGCTAAAATTATTAGGTTACACCAACATTGTTACTGTACTTGTAACATCGTTACTCATACTTGAAGTAAGAAATTCCAGTTATTTGAGAACTAGACTAGGAAAGTTTGCAAACTAAATTATGTTCCACTAGACTTTATAGTTGTTTAGTAATTAAATTTCTTCATAGTCGACACGGAAGAACTATCTCAAACTGTGTTGAAGAAAAACTATTTTCCATGCATGCATTATTATGCACAAACTAAGTTAACACGATCACGTATATATTCTCATAGAGTAGACACAGTTATATTATTTGTAGTGCTGTACGTTGTAAATAAAAGTGCACTTTGAAAAATATTAGATCACGCATACAGTGATTCAAATCATTATTAGGATTTTGTGCTCAATGGGTAAAACAAGATAATATTCTACAATTGAAACTTCGCTGTATGTCTGTTCGTCTGTCACCAGAATATATCTAAGTAACTGTAATAAAAAAAAAACTACTTTTTGTCCTCAGAATATTCTTTCTTTCAGAAAATTGTAGTGCTACTTGTTTATTAACTAACAAAGCAACATAGAAAGCTTAGCTTATCACAACATCTAAGCCTGTTGCATAAACCATTAGTAAAACCACCGACAAGGGAGCATACAAAGAAAAAAATGAAATAAATTTCTCGTTCAACAAAAATCGCACGGATAACCATCGAATGCGGTTTCTAGTAAACGTTTGAAAGCTTTTCAAAGACGAGTTTTCTTACAAAATATTGCGTGAGAGTATTCAACGTGAATGGCTGCGCATTTTAAAATAGCTTTTTGTATGGAATCGCAACAAAGCCGCACTGTTGATGAAAGAAAAGTGAATAAACATTTTCCGTTTTATTTATTATCGATTCGTTCGCGGGGTTAAAGTACGAATGTTGAGTGTGTTTTTTGTTGAATGTTGTTATGCTTTTGTTTTAAAATCCGGTCATTATGAAAATAGTTAAATTCTCTAGTATTGGCATGTATTATCTTAACGTTTTTAGTGTTTTCGTAACAGTATTATCTTGTCCACAAGGAGGTTTGACTCAATGGCTAGACTAATCCTCTCTAATGCCGAGTTGAGGGAGAGAGTGGTTCGTGCTATGCAGTAGAAAAAGAGGGTTTTATCATTGCTAATGTCATCGTTGTCTACAAGGCTAGATAATATCCATTTCAAGACAATATGATGTACATGATTTCGAACTTACACATTGAACCCCAGACACCCAAACAACTTCTATAGGGGAACAGGCTTCCAAAAATATGAAAAACAAAGCAATAAAAAATAAAATCCTCGTCATCCCGTAAAAAAGGCGTCACGCCTGTCGTCATGTCGGCCTATTTGAGGTTATTGAACCGTATCGCCCTCTACCCCTAAAATTTGCAAACGACCGGCACCCTGCTGTAATTAGTGATAATCAGAAGAAAAATTTACAGTCCCTTTTTGTAATTTTAACAAGTAAAAGTTTTTGATACTGTGTACCTTTTTAAAGTACACATGAATGGATCTTAACTTTAATATTGAATCGTTTGAAGAGCAGGGCTCGCGAAAGAAAATAAATAAAGTCAAGATAATGTTTTTTTAGAAAATTACAAAGTGTATCGATCATTTTCCAAAAAGAAAAATGATTAAGAATGTTATTGCAATAATTATGCTCCCATTATTTCTATTACGGCTGTCCTGCCCCATTTCACTGCTGAGAAAAGACCTAAATAGACTGTTGCATTTAAAAAATATATTTTGTAGAAAACGTCTACTAAGTACAACTTAAAATGTGTAATTGAACTGTTTGTTCTATTATTGCTTTGTTATCGATTACATTGCATAATTAGTGACTTGCATATTGTCCCCCACAATTGTTACACAACCCAAAAAGCGACCTAAACCCCTTCATTAGGAGAAACATAACAATCCTTTTTGGAGCAGCAATCAACGACCTCCCACAATTTTCGAAAGTAGTAAGGACCATGCTTGTAATTGACTGCCTCCGTGGCGCAGTGGTTTAGGTCGCCATGCCGATACCACTGTGTCGGGAGGTCGTGGGTTCGATTCCCACACGGAACAATTATTTGTGCGATCCACAATGTGCGGTTGTACTTTGTGTCCGTTGTTTGTATGTTTGTAAAAAGTCCCCGCGACACAAGAGCAATTCTTAGTGCGGGAGTTGTATTTTAAAACAAAAAAAAAGGAATTTGAATAGCAACAACAATGAAATTAGAACCAATATTAGTCTACCAAGTTAAGCCTACGAGTGCAAATACCATGATTATTACCAATTTGGCTTCTTAAGTAAAAGAGTCGATTTTATTACTTTCTGCTAGGCTCGCATGCACTTTGCATTTCTAATCAGCATGAAACTATTGAGCGCAATTAAAAAAAGGGCAAGAGGTTTGAGACAAAATATCCAATTGAACCATGCAATAGAAAGGGACAAACGATTTAAGGATCTGTACAGCGCATTAAATTGTCATTAAGTAAAAGCTCGGTTGGCCGAACGGAAGGAATTACTTAATTAGTTCTCGCCGACCTGGCCCTCTCAAATTGAGATATATTGTGTTTACTGGCGGCATTCTTTAAACCTGAGAATGGGACTTGGCCTTTCTTGAGAGTATGACAATTGTTTTGCGGGACAAATTGAAAAGTAAATGAAAAAATATGATAATTTTCGTTCATATTTTTACGTAAAGAGACATTGTTCAGACTAAGATTAAAATCAACATTCTACTAATATTATAAATGTGAAAGTTTTATGCCGGAAAATCTTTCCATGCAGACGAAGTCGTGGGCCGAAGGTAGTCATTAATAATTTTGAACTCTTGCGACTCGCACAAATAAGGAGTGCCACACGTTCCAAATTTAATTGAATCTCAGTTTTCCTAATCTAACGCGTAAATACCAAGAAAACGAATAAACTTCAGCAACAATGAAAATGGATTTTCTTTCAAATAATTTGATCTAAAATTAAACCGCTCGTGTAAACCTTTCTTCAGCTGAAATTAGGAATAATATTTCCCACATATAACACGTCAAATTTATTCATAGACCACATACATATGAGGCAAAAACGCGATTACAAAAATATTTTCCTTTGCGTCAAACTCGTGACGTCATCGTATCCTCTGAGACGTGAAAAGCTGAACATCAAAGCTTCCAAACAAATCGGCAATGAGTTAATTAAACATCAATTTGACGACTCCCCTTCCGTCTGCTTTAGAAATAATCTGTTAAGATACATTCAGATTTGTATTTGATTTGAGATTTTGGATTCGAGCTCTTTGTGAGCTGTGAGTACAGTTGCTTTTATTGAGGAACTAATTTGTTTGAAATATACAACTGTGTCATAATACAAACCTTGTTCCACTAAAACATTATTGGTTTATAATATGTAGTACCTAGACTTTCAAAAATAATCCGTTAAAGTTTATGATAATTACGTAGCTATAAGCTCTACGCAGTCTACGACGTAGCTCTCGTAGCCTCTCGTAGCGTACACCGAACTAATGCAACTTTTTATTTGCAGAGTAAATAGTTATCATATTTTTGATGCTTAATGTTCTTTAAGAATCGAGATAATACACAAAGCTTACGCTATAGATTCTAACAAAATGATTGTGCAGACTACAACATTGTAGGATTAATTCAAGAAAGATAATACAGTGACTGCGCACTACACGACAGACACTGTAATATACAACGCTGCATTATATCCACGAAAATGAATATCATTGTATTTAACAACGCAATGAACATTGTACATGACATTTAACGATATCTTCGTGTAATTTGTAGCTAGTTAATCCGGGGAAACAGTCGGTGACAAGTGTGTAAAGGACCCGGTTTACAGGTAGTAAAGTAAATTGCATTATTATTTTAACAAAGACATAGAATATATGCACATGAATTTGTCTTTTAAAGCTAAAATATTATGTACTGGAATTGAATATTCTCGGTAAATTCACTTTTTATCATAATAAAAAAAAACATTTTTTTTATAACAATACTTATAGCGCTTAACGTAACATTTCGATTATGAGTATTTAGTATAATATTACCCAAGTTACCTTAGTTTACTGCAGGCACAAATATGGTATTGAAATCATTAGTAGCAATGGGTATTTTGATTACATTTCATTAGTAAAAGTAAGTCAACCGCCATATGCCACAAGAGACTAAAACATTGAAAAATTTGGCACTTGAAATCTACCAACGCTTTGAAAAATTAGATGCTATATTATTTGAAGTTATCTGACTACGATTAGTAGACTTTATTTGCTATTATGTGAACTAAAATAACATTTCTTATTTAGAAGAGGTTACTACATATTATCATACCCAATTCATATTCAACAACACAGCCAAGTCACAAGGCTTTTCTCTTGACAAACCGTGTTCTACATGGCTAACATAATTTTCATATGAAATGCACTACTCTATGCAAGTATGCATATATGTGGTTGTCGCTTTGTGGTACTGTTTAGATATGACAGAAATCTACCGAAATGTGTTTTGTACTGCACTATCCCTTAGGCGATGGCTGCATAGAACGTCTTTGAAATAAATTGCAATATAAGACTGTGGTATAATTTGTAAATGAAGTGACCTTTTAATGTGTTTTTTTCTAAAATATGCTCATAGGTACATATTTTGCAATATAAATTCCATTTATGTTATAATCCTAATCTAAAAGGGAATGAGTTTGACGCGTGTTTTCTAAAGACTGCATGTTTTGTTATTTTTTAATCGAATACAATAATTTTGGCCAAATCCATTCACGTTTTTTTCAAGTAAACTCATCTACAAAGTCACGAACAGAGAACCAAATTCCTTTGGGTAAACTTTAATTTTTGAATTTTGATATCGCATTCTCTAACAAATCTCTTCTTCGAAAGCAAATGTATGGTACTCGATAAAGTTAGGTTATCAACGGGTGTAGAGAATCGTCTCTAGATTACACATTGATAATTCGTAAGGCTATTTTCTTAAAACATTCTTGTGACAGTTCTAAAATATTTAACATTATTAGACTGCTATTTTAGGGGCCATCTTTCTCATCTACGTCCGTTGTCCAAATGGTATTCTGTATCACCTACACCTAAGTTTTTCTGAGAAAAGGTACAAATAAAGTTACGCAATATTATCATCGCTGAATACATTATGTCACGTACACAACATCCACTATACGCGTAAATACAAGGAAAATAGGATGGAATACGCAAACATATCGACTGTCACACAGTATTAGGACGACAAACATTTGACACACACATACATTACATGTGTTATAACACCAATGAGTTTAGTAAATATATAGGAATATAATATCACTCATAGGGATTAAAATAAAAATGTCTGCTTGTCTGTTGAATTTTCAGATCCACGCTGAACAACTTAAGGTGAAATTTGCCCTTTCATCGCGGGCATAGATTACATTTTGGTAATTATTCCGAATTCTTTGAAGGATTAGAAATATTGGTAAGAAATTTTGCTGATTAGCAATAGATTTGAGGTAGTCCATTTAGAGCACCCGTTCGAATAGCACTTTGACGAAAAGCACCGTGCCTAGTCATCGAAGGGCACCCATCAATATAATATTTGGCAGGTACTATTCATACGGGTGCTTTAGATGGACTACCTCATAGATTTTTACGTTTATTATATTAATATTGAAATTATAGTTAACTCCCAACCTTAATTTATAAAGTGATTTAATTAATTTTGCATAGATCCCGTATGGATATCTAAACTATAATATCTAAAACCCAAAACCTCAATTTATTAACCCCCGGTTTCTGAGTACATTTAGCGGTAGATTATCTATTCAATAGCCTTATTTTTGTATGAGTTTTAACGCTATTGAACGGATAAACTGCCGCCAAATGTACCTCAGAAACCGGGGGTGAGTGATTTAGTTAATTTTGCGTCGTTTCTGAAATTGTATTGATTATATTATCATTGTTTCAGTCTGCAGCAATACCGAATATAAATCGCCTAATCCAACTAAACCCTTATTCAGAGTGAAAGCTTGGCAGTGTGTTGCAGTACACGTGGCTAGTGTCGGTCCATATCCGCATCCATACATTTGGGTGACAATTATCATATTTTGCGGCTGCAAATGTACTAGCCATGCTTTTATCTAATAAAGTAGTGAGTGGTTGCACGCGTTAAAGCTAATTTTGGTGCTATGTATGTGCTAAAAGGTTGCATGTATAATTTAGAACTTTAGATTATATTTGTACATTTGAATTGCAATTTGTTTTAGTATTGCCAGTGAGTAGAATAATTGGGTTTGAAATAGTAACATCAAATTTAAATTAATGATGCATGCAGCATAAGTACTAGCCTAGGCAGATATGCTTCAGTCTTCCAAGCAGAAGTACACGCAATCATCGAATGCACCCAAGAGATTATAAAACGAGATACAAAAAATCGCGACATTTATATACTCAGCGACAGTCAAGCAGCTATTAAAGCTCTTTGCTGTTCTAAGGTCAATTCGGGACTTGTACTGAATTGCATAAAGAACCTGAACAAGGTAGGTCGTACAAACAACGTTAGGCTAGTTTGGGTACCAGGCCACGCGGGCATAGATGGGAATGAGAAAGCTGATGAACTTGCACGGAAAGGATCAGAATCACTCCCAATAGGTCCAGAACCAATAATTGGACTACCTGATGCGACAGTCAAACTGGCAATAACCAACTTCACCAGGGACCAGCATCTGAAAGAATGGAAAGCCATATCTGGACTAACCCATTCGAAACTGTTCATAAATAACGTCAACAAAAGCTGGAGTAATAACCTAATAAACCTCAGCAAAGACAGCATCAAGAAAATACTTGGTGCTTTCACAGGACACTACGGCACGAACTACATGTTATACAAAATAGGAGCCATAGATGACCCCAAATGCAGGCACTGCAATGAAGAAGCAGAAACCATGAAACACATACTGTGCGAGTGTGATGCTTTAGGAAGGAAAAGAATGGATCTTCTAGGATGCGGTTACCCTAAACCAGAAGACTACAGGCTGCTTCCGGTGGGGTGCATAGCAAAACTGATAAGTTTTGCCCTGCCCCCCAACGTCTAGAGTAGCAAAGGAGGGGGTGACACAAAGGATCAGGAATGGTCGAAGTGTCAGCCAGGCATTAACTGGCACCCCCACCCCTAAGATAAGATAAGATAAGAAATTAATGATAAATTGTGATATTATTTGTTTAGAAACAGGTATCCACAATATTGAGAGCCTATTTCAGTCTTAAATGCATTACATAGTGTATTGTTTTTTATTCTTTGATCTGTTCAAAAATATTATCCATTTTTTTAATTTGCCCTTAAGAAAGTAGACACAAAGTTAGAACTAGTTAGAAGCACAACAAATGATTTCATAGTTTATGAAACCGTTTTCAAAACAACTTTAGTATTTTTAAAGTAGGTCTTTTCAAAAACAAATACAAATATTTGCGCGTCTCTATTTGAACTCCGAATTCTGAAGTGTAATAAAATATTTTTAAAGAATGTCATCTCTCAAATCCATTCAGATAAATCTAGTAATACATATTGCAATATGAAAGATACTGTTTATTGAGCACCATACATTTGAGTGGCGTTTATAAGAGAAGAAGATTTTAAAAGATATAAAACGTCTGACTGCAGCTTTGTGTGGGCGCGTTCAAGCGAACAAAATGTATAGATCTGTGGAACTATGGGTAAATAACCTTAAAGCTATGTTTGTTTAAAGTTATATGTATTTCTATTTAATGTTTTGCTAATATTAAAAAAAAAGAGCTATGCTTACCGCTTGTAAAGGATAACTTTTTGCAGCTAGTACTTCAAAATGTTGATTCTGTACCAGTATTCGGCTTACGACTACAGCGAACCAATGCAAAGTAAGTTAAGTTGGCACCTACCATGGCAACACACAACACCAATGAATTTTTGAAGTTATTTGTGTATTAGAACCATCGTGAGGAAACCTTGCATGCCTTAAAATTATTTTAATACATTTATTGAGGGCATGCAAAGTCCCCAACCCGCACTTGGCCAGCGTGGTGGAATAATGGGTTAAAAAAAAAGTAGTGTCCCCAGATGCTTCTCCCCAGTCACACCTCAAACAGACAATACCTCCCAATTACTCAGATAGGCGTCATACAAACATACAGAAAAAAAATGAACCAAATGACAGCTATTCCGCGTCGATAGGAAAAATAATCAAAAAAATACGAAGAGGAATCACGGTGTAATAATTTAATTTATCTATACACATAGATAAATTAAAAATAAATTAAATATAAGGGCGGTATGTTCATTAAAACTAAATTGAGTATTCTCCTCTTATTAAAGTCGCTAAAAAGAAAATAAAAGAGAACACCGCTAAATTAAACTCATTACAATCCAAAACAACATAGACACTAATAAAATAAAGGCGAAGCCACAACATGACATTGTGACAAACGTTCAAACACAAAGGGTTGTAGGTGTCAGTATAATCGGCTGTTCGCGTTGTATCGCGCCGAGAATGCGCCCGATCAGTGCGTTCGAGAGATAAATAGTTTCATTATGACCGGCTTTTGGTCTTCCGCGAGGCGCCATGCAGTATATGTAAGAATTTTAGAAGATGCTTTAAACGATTTTAGTATTTGTTTGTTTGGAATATTGTTGGAAATAATTTTGGATATCAATTACTAAAATAAATATAACAGTTTTAATACGGAAGTATTGAAAGAAGTACCCAATAGCAGTAAAACTGCTTATTTGTTGTGCAAGAGGTATAACGTTATTCAGCTCACAGATCACGATTTAATTTTACAAACTGCTTGTCTGTGTAGGTGTCCATTTACAAGCAGTCTAAAGCTAAACTTTTAGAAGCAATTCTTTAAAACTAGAATTCTTATATCGCATGTTCCGAAAGAATTTCAAAAGCATGTCAATATTTCCCATATACGCCGTCTAAATAAAGGAGGAGCATACCAGACGGAGTCATTATTTTGCCAACAGATGGCAGCACAATCGATTACAGGCCGCGCCGGGAGCGAACGCCGCAATTTGCGAGCCCCTCACCCGTGAAATCTACTGAAATGAATAAAACTATCTGAGAATCGAACACTCGAATAGCTCGATTCCACGGATCGATGTGTTTGTGTTCAAGATTTGGACTACGAGGAAATTCTCGATGAAGTGGGTGACTGTTTGACAATGTGTATATGAGCTGAAATTGTGGTGAAACCTACCGGGAAGGTTGACTGGATGGTTCATTGTTGGGGATATTTGATTGTAAGGAGTATTAAAAGGGTAAGTAAAAGGCTATGTCTATCTGTTAATTCACTACCTACAAATTAAACAAAACAGTGCTGCCAAAATAGAATAAAGAAAATTTTTTTTGCCAAGAATCAGGTACGGTCAAGTAGGTAATTGTAACTAAGAAATAATCTATTGTGCAGTCCCATACAAAAAAATATTTCCTATTACCTATTGAACACTCACAAATAGCAGCAATAAATAAGCACTTTCCACAAAACCATGCAATTCCTAAACCAAATATTATTATTACCGGCCATCAAAACTCAGTGAATCGGAATTAGGTACATTAATACAATTACCACAGATAACGAATAAGTGGGGCGATAATCTATGGCTAGGGGAAGAATGAAAGAGCTACCTATCAGTTATCGCGGCTCTTGTTATATGATCGAGGGATAAGGTCTGATTTGATTATAATTGGATTACTGGGTACTTGAGTAATCTGTGAATAGATATAAGGATCTTCCATCCTGTGTTATTTTTAAGTTGGTTGTCAGCAAAATGGTGTGAATAACAAAATAAATTACATTATTTTTAAAATTTTATAAGATTACTTATTAGTAATGAGTGCCTTTTTTTGCGTGTCTGTGGCTATGCACTGACTTGATTTTATTTATCAGTCTAACATTGTATACAAAGCACTAACTTTTCCTAGCACAATTACGTACTATGCAAAATAATTTCTTTGAAAATTACTATATTCACTCTCCGCTTACTTTTATTCTCCAATTCTAGCATTATATTCTCCAAAGCATGTAAAATCCAAAGAATTTTTACACACGGTCGCTTTTCAAAATGTACTCCCGACCACATTACAAGCACCTAAAACAATAATTAAGAGGCACTTTACATTTGTTCATCATAAAACCATCAAAATGACGTCAGAACGGTATCGTAATACCTCGTATAACGCGGGCTGATCCGATAAATAATTAAAAAGCAATCACGGACACCTTTCAAAAAGCCAACCACTAATACGGAACGATGTTCCTGTGATCAGGATCCATTACGAACGCGGTGCCTTTGATAGCGGAGAGGAAGTGAATTAGAAGAAAAAACATAATCTTCTCTGTTTTTTAAGTACATAAAGCATTTATTGTAAGTTAGCCGAATAAATAGTTTTGAAGATCTTTTGATTATTGTGTTTTTGTAATTTATCATGCTTTAATTGCAGCATTAACGTAACGTGAGGGTTATTTTCTGTAGAATAATAAAAAAGCATAAAAGTAGTCGTATCGTATATTTTTACATAACGTTTAACAGGCTTTATCTACTTTTGAACATTGTTTTATTTATTATTATCTGATTTGAATAAACGTACTCCGTAGCTTACAAACGATGCCCCAACAAACCTATGAAATTCATAGGTTCAAATCCAAAGTTTTTTCACTATACGTATATATAAGTGATCGTTGTCTCGTTGTCTGTGTCGAAAAAACTTTTCACATTAAAATAAAGTTCTACTTAACTCGCTGCAATCAGAGCCCCACCTTTAATCCTAATTGGATAGAAGGACCCGGCAGGCACAGTAGTCTACACACGTATAATTGAAACCAACACACACATAAGTGTGTGTCACATGACAGTACATTGTCCAAATATCGATGTCCGACATGTGACGCGCCTCGTAATGAAATACCTAATTGAGTCGCTTCAATCATTTTGTTCATAGCGTTCAGATGATATTTATGATTGATATATGAGGGTATCAATCTATGGTAGTTAGACATTAGATGTTCGTTTGTTTACTATCAAAATACCGGACTACATTATTTGTGTCTAAGATTATCTCTATAAATAATAAATTGCGTGCCACAGAAACTTATAACAGCATTGCAAAAGTGGACCCAGTTCTGGCTATCAAATTTTGCACATTAGTTTGATATATTACTAGTTTTCTAAGATCATGTTTTACTTTCAGTATTTACGTTTCTTAAACTCCACATTTTTTATATCATATGATATTTTAGTCCCCGAAAAAACTAGAACAGACTATAATAACAATAAAGTTAACCTTCTTACCGTGTTCCGTGTTTCTATTTTAAGAACTCTTCCCAACAAAAAGACTCAGTGACTAAGATATAAAAACCGCAAAAAATGTTCTAACAAAAACATATAAAGATCAAAGAGGCTCTGGGTGTGGACTATAATTTCCCAGCGGACTACTAAACACAGTAAACACTAGCCAGCACTAGTTTTCAGACGACTTTTACGATATCCGTGATTGAAACGGACCTAACTACGTTTTAGTACTAAGCCTGTTCGTGGGTTTTGTTTTGGTGTCTGTTTTTGAGGACACTGTGATTGTAGCCAAGTAGCCAAGAAAAAGAGATCAAATATAAAAAATAGGTACTTGTAAATAAAGAATAAGTACATGTGCAATATAATAACGTCTTTAAAACGTATTTAAAGAATTAACTTTGAGCATTGCTCGAACTTGCTCCTCATGCTTTCCGTAGTACGTTATTTTCATTCTTGGTTTAAAATACAGCTATCAGTTCAAGTCTAATTAGGTTTGAGCTAGAAATTTAAGAGGGCAAAAGCGGCTTAGCTACTTCACTGAATCTGATATGATAGGAAACCAGATTTTTTACATTATTGATGCTCTAGGCGTAAGGGCGAACAACGTCCTAGTATTGGCAGTTAATAATGTTCAAAAATTATGTCGTTTGTCCTTGTTATTTCTTACGGACGATATCTGCAAAGACGAAAGGCTCATAAGACGTTTATCCGCTCAATAAACAACAAAATTTCTTCTATCAACGAACCCATCCCGTTCCGTTTAATTTAGTTTCAGTTGTTCGACGTTCCCATCAACGCGGGACATCGCTTAATCGGCCCGCCGTACTCCATTAACTAAAGTTTAAACTTTGTTGTTGACGCTACCATGATTAGACGCCAGCTTAGAGTTGCTGTTGACAAATCAATTTGGTATTGAGCTGATCGAGGCTTTTAGATGTCAGTCACAGAATGTTCAGTGATGTATCGATGACTTTTTACAGTATGATATTAGTATTATTAGAAAACTAAGTATATCGTAATTACAAACTTTCTGAGCAATATTTTTGTACGTGACTTTTTTAGTTTTTGACAGTCTCAATTCGTTGAAAGTTGTCTTAACAATACACCGCCAGGATAACCATTCACATTAATCAGTTGGACCAAATATACTTCACAGTTTTTATATAGGTATGTCATGTTTACCGTGCTTGTTTTTCCACTTTTTCCGAGAATTGAAATTACTGCTATTATTCTTCAAGAACTGCTACAGTTTTAATAGCTTCAGGCCTAGTAGACTACTTAAGAATTAATTACTCCATAAGCGATGAAAAACTAAAAAGAGAATTAAATCCAAGAAAAATCTTAAAACCACTTCAGACTTGAAACTAAATACTACAATTATTTGCCATTACAGGTGACGATGTTTCTCTTAAAAGCCATTTTAACTTTACTTCACTAAACGGTTCTCGTGGTTAGAACGCGAGCCATTTAAAACTGAAGTGAGACGTCCGCAGGGAACCTTGCAATCTTCGGCCAGTTGAGTGCAATTTACACCGTATTACGGTCAAATAATTATTTCAAACTAGCCATTTTGCTCTTAAGTTTACCTGCTTAAGGCTGGGCTTAAAATATTTGAGTGTAAAACAGGCTAGGTTTAAAATGCGCGTTTCTGCTTGCTTGAATTTTTAAACTTTTATGCCTGTTTTCTCTGAAAAGTTAGGAGGTATGGTTTCGTTTATTTATGTATTTCTGCTCAGAAAATGTTTAGTCTTTACCTATATAAACTTGTAATTATTTTAATTCTAATAGTATGTTTAAAATGGATGAAGTACTCTGTGATCCCGTTAAAGTCTATCAGAATGTATACAGCTCATCTTAATTGCTCGAACAACAGCCTAAACAATTGTTACAACTCTTCAGTATCCACAAACTAACAAACACGGCAATACGTTACATCGGACCCAACCGTTTGTCAAACGAAATTCCCATTGATTTAATTTGTCACGTATTTACATAATAAATGAACGCCTCCGCCTCGAAGCGGCGTAATCCGGTTTAAACCGGTTTAATCCAGCTTAAACCGCTTTTATACATCATTGAGAGACTTGATTCTCGATCGGGAGACAATTTGCATGTTATTTCGTGTTAATGCCTTAATAGTGGGTGTGTTCAGTAATTTTGTAATGACGCCATTTGCATAATGTCGAAGGCGAATAGGTACACCGTGTTTTGGTTGTTTAGCTGAGAAGGCTTTGTAAGTTTGATGAAGAATTGAAATACAACTCCAGGTATTGCTGATAAGTTATTCTCTAAAGCGTGTATATTCAACAGGTAGTTTTTTTGATTTCATTATTTTAATTCTTAGCATACTAATCAATGCTTTTATAATAGGCACAACACAAAACGCAGTTTTGTTTTCAAAGCGGTCTTTCGTAAATCACCGATCAAAATAAATCTAAGAGTAGAAGTAAAATAAAATTTAGAGTCCATTTAACTATCCCTTAATACCCCACACATTATCAAAGGTAATAAGTTTCCGCGAGTTTTCAACAAACTATAAAACTCAGCGAAAGAAAAGTCGTTGCGCAAAAACCTTAGACTTTCTTACAATTTACACTCAAACTTCATTATACCAGTTTTAATCTGCCTCCTTAATAGAGTTTTTCAAAGTTTCATCTTTCCCTTTAAGCAGCCGAGCCTTTGTCAAAAGAAATGAAATTTCCTCCACGCTATATTTTTACTGGAAAACGTGATGCATAAAAAAATAATGTGTTTGAAATTGTGTTTCGGACGACAAAGTTCGTGTAATATTTTCACTTTGAAAAAGATTGGTTTTGATGTTCTTTTAAACTATTTAAAACGTGTTTTGTGAGAGTAATTGGAACCAAAATCTACTTCAAAATGTTAAATATCAGTTTAAGCTTAAAAACAGACCGGCAGAGGCTTTAGAAATTGGAAATATACATATGTTACCAGTATTTACATTATCCATGCATTTGACATCGGTCTCTTTGGCTACGGTTCCGTTTATGTACTACATTCAGCTTTGAGGCTGTTTATATTCAATATATTTGTATAAACAAATATTTATAAAATATTCTATTTCATCAATAATATTATGGGACGAGAACTTTACCAATGTTTGCAACAAACACCATCACGAAATTCCCTTTCAACTTTCTTCCAGCACTTGAAAAATTAATAAGAAATCTCTTAATGAAACACTCAGACATGTAAACAAGTGGTCTGTATAACAAAATCGTTGATTCGCCATCAACTCCCCATTCCTACTCGCTCACTACCCTCGATTCAATTAAACTTTAACAAACTTCTCGTAAACAACACAATTAATAACTACACAATGAATTTACAACCTTATTTTGAAAGCTCTAAGTGTTATTTCAGGTTGTGGTAAATAAATGTTGTCAATTATCAAAATGCTATTGTTTTGCTATCATAGTCGGCAAGTTCAAATGAGTTTATTATGATAGCTTGGGTGACATTTTATTCGTGTTTGGATTGATTAGTACTTATATGCTTGAGCTAAGTTACACTTGCAGAATCAAAGTGCTTGCAGACACGAAAAATGTTGTGTAGATTAACTAGGTTATTAAAATATCTCGAACAGTATTTTTGTAAACCATTCTGTTGTCAAAATAAGTACTTAACATGAATACGTACGCATATTCATCTTAAAGCATTCAAACAATCAATAAATATTTGCAATTGTACAAATCACAATACTAAAGAACAAAGTGGAAAGTACTTTCAATAAATGATTGTTGTATATTTACGAAACAGGAGAATGTTGGATATCTAATATCCATTGTAAAACGGTTGTAGACATAGCAACGTTTGATCTTATGTACGATTCGAGTATTGGTGGGCCATTAAAACAGCGGCTGGCTGGCGTAAGACAAAATAAAAACATTGAATGTAGTGTAACAGGAAATGATGATGAACTGATTCTTTGAACAACTTTCAAATCATAATCGAAAGATTTTTAAAATGTAAAGATGAATATATTTCTGAAGGATGTTTAAAACACAGTTGTTATTATAATTTCAGTGAATTATGTCTATTTATTCATAATAGTAATTCGTAATCCTTTAGAAACAAAGTTTCACATTTTCCACTATAGGTATTTACAGTAGATTTTTTTGTTTCGAAATATATTTTTTACACATATTGCTTTTTGTCCGGTGTTTCTATGGCTGTACTATAAAACTTATTACCGCCCCTTGTTTCACCTCTCGCCTAGTAACGCATCGATCACGTAACCTATACAATACGCAAGTTTCGTCAACTTTGCGCCAGACAAATCGATGCAATACACCGACTTGACAGCTTTTCGTAAAAAAATAACTTTTATAGACGAAAGTGTAAGTGTTCCCACGGATGAAAAACCATGATATTATTATGTTTATCCATGATAACAGACTAGGATGATTCCTTAAACCATATTATTAAGTTATACTGCATTTTAAACGATGTTCAAAACAAGTGCGGTTAATCACGCTTTCAGCAACTCGAATTTGAATTTACAGTAGTTTGAGAGCTACCCAAATATTTATTTTTTAAATTGAAAAAGATTTGTAGTGTTCCGTGAAAACTAAAGCAAACGGTAAGCCACCGTAAGTAGCAAGTAGACGTTCAAAATTTTAGGAAAACAACACGCGTACATTTCATGTTATATTATTAAAAGTGTAAGTTATAGTCATGGCGTAACAAGGTTTCATAACGTGGGTTTTGAACTAAAATATCATATTTCTAAGTCGAGCAAGGCTTCCTGTTACTGGTATAATCGGCCCGAGTTCTATTTCGCGCTAACATTTTACAGTTATGGAACATTAAGGCTCTCGTGATTGTTTTCTTTATAATACTAGAAGTAGGCGCTTATTTTGTGAAGTGCCTTTTTAATTATGGTTTCTGCAAATTAAGGAAGGATAAAAAGAAATTGTGTAATTAGGACGCTGGTTAATTTTATTCCAAGGTTAAGATTTGAAGAAAGGTCTGACCCAGTTTTTATACTCAGCTCAAATGTAGTTCAAATATTTAATATCTACTTTTTTTTAAACAATTGGAAAATGTGATCATTTACGCCATCATACATGTTTTTCATGCTTGTCGCTTTGGCATATTATGTTGCACTGAACACGCTAGCAAGCTAATTCACTAGCGAAACCATGTTAATTACATATTATTTCGTTAATGCCCGATAAGTATCAAATTAAATTCATGATATCAAGAGTCTCCTTAAATAAATGCGGGTCGGTACTTTAACATATTTTCTTTAATAAGTTCTAAACAAGACAAGCTCATAGCTCACTTCAGCGAAGTTTTTGAGCTTAAATAACGATGATAGAGTCATCAAACTATACGACACTAACGTTAGTTCACCTTAACTATTCAAACTAAAGTTTATAGAACAACCCACAGTCTATATGTCCTGGCTTTTACAGAACCGAGGTCGTATCGTAAATTTTACTATCGACTCTATGGGCCGACACTCCCGACGCCGTAAAGTGCACATTGCACGTTTTGTTTACTTTTAAATTTACTGCGGCAGTACTATGGAAGCAGTGTATGGTGAAAAAGAGGTAACTGTTGGTGTTCATATTTTTACGCAGACGGTATCGTGAAAAATGTTTAAATAACTATAAGTCACTCAGCAATCACTAGTATTGTGAGGCCAGCGTTTTAAATAATGAAATAAAGTTTAAGTGAGGTTAAGTTTTTATTTACATGCAACATCCTTTAAAAATATTCATAGGATACTTGAATAGAAGTATTTTTAGCATCGAGCTTTTATCTGGTTTATTTTATGTTCAGCGAAATTAAATTATTGTTGCTGCAAAATTTTGTGTTAGCATCCAAAATTATTCATTTACCTACAGAACTTTTATGATGCTAACAATAGTAGCGCCCCATTCAGGTTAGGTACGCTTAAAAACAAAACTGTTTTTTAGATTTCTGACGCAATAGAGACCGTAGTGCATGACCAGCTATAGTACAGTCGTGTTCAGTCCATAGGTTAACGATGTATTGTAATCATCAAAGCTAGGAAAAAATACTGAAGCAATAGACAGAATGGTGATTTGTGATTCGATCTGTTTTGCGATTTTAGTCATGTTTGTATGAATAGTTTGTGAAACATTTATGATATTTAAAGAAAGGTTCTCGTTTGGATTCTTGCGAACACTCACTTCGGTAGTTTGGTTCACACTGATATACTGCTTTATATAAAAAAATCGAAGCATGGGGAGGATAGGATACGATTATGTTTTTAAGAACATTTAATAAAAAATTACGTGATTTAAAACCTTAATAAATTCGTAACTTTCTGCTATTGGAATAAAACCATCTTATACCAATAAACAAGTGCAGGCAAGAGAATATGAGCATCAAAACTTCAAAAAAACAAAGCAACATCTTACACTTTCTACAAATAAAACAGCAAGTACATTTGATTAAAACAATTGCAACACCATGCATCTCCATCACCATACGTTGTGGAAGTTCCACTTCACCTCCGTATATCTTCACGGCGGCTAATAACAGGGGCACAGTGACAAATGTCGTGGCTCCGGCTGTTAGGTGCTAACTACGATTGATGCGTCGTGACCCGAACCACTCATAAATTTTACTAGACATACGTGCCTTGGAGAGGATGACTGTCGATCGATTGGAGAGACCTTACTTAAAAGTCTTTAAGTAGTGTAAAATTAGGTTTAAATTAGTTAATTGAATGCATAAGTTTAAAATATTATTTGAATGTGAATTTACTTTTGCAATTAAAACAAAAGTAAGAGCCCAGCTCACCGGTCCTATTGCGGGCAGGAATGTAAAATATGTGTCAGAAAAAGAAACATATATAGGAATTTGTAAATTAAGGTTTAGAAACGGACATAAAGATATTTTAACATTGACGTTGCTCTGTACAATGTGAAAAAGAGCTAACTAAAGTATATGTAAAGTAAAATAGAAGTTAAAGTTTTTTATAAACATTTATTTTAGATTTTAGCTAATTAACACAGATAGCTTTTCAGAGAATCACAATAGGCCGAAAAAACTAGGTCAAAAAACTACTTTCAAAATTCGAAAGCACAAAGAAACTAAAAGTTTCGCGGTGCCTTTTGAGAGGCTCGGCTCAAACGGAAGTTTAACTCTAAAGCTCTGCTCTTTCATATCCGGTGGCTTTTAGCCTCAAAATAATACGGCCAGTATTGTTGATCATATTTTTTATTAAAACCCTACTGTAGTATTGTTTGAAGGTTTTTGCAATCGTTTTGAGGAACATTCGGATGTGTTGAATGTCAGTAAATGCCAGTTAAATATCATTGCGGATTTTGTTGGGTTAGTAGGTTTTGCGTTTTGATGATGTTAGAATAGAATATAAATGTGTGTTTATTTTGGGGCTGTGGTCTGTAAGAAATATGCAAGTATTTAATGCATTGAACATTGTATTAAACTAGCTTATCATTTCATTAAACAAGCAAACGGTAAACAATCAGTATCACAAGGAATCATTGACTTGAATCAATGAGTGTTAAGAATTCGTACTGTACGTGAAATTCCTTATTAGGACATTATGAAATTTCGTTCAAGTTTCTTACTACTAATCGAAGAAAGTTAGAAACGATAGGAATCAAACAACTTTATCTATACTTACACTTTAAAACATTTTTCCATGGCCAAATAAGTTTATCCGACTATAAACGTATTTCCTATTTTATCTGTGAACAATCTTTCTACTCCCTACCTACCACACTGCCCAAACATTTACCCACATTATACAACACCCTTGTGTAATATACTAAGTACAAACCATTACAATAAAGGTATTACAACTCATCTTAATTATCTGTAGTTCGCAAGTTACCTAATATTGTGCTATAACCCATTATGTAATTAACCGTATTACGTTCTAGTTCATAACTTTGTGAGAAATGTGGCAACTGCCGAGATGCGATGTAGTTATGTAGTTTGTATCGGATTTCAATTTGTGGATATTTATTGTAAGGCTTGTATGTATTTGTAAGAGATTAATAAGTCCTAGGACATAAGTAATAATGGTAAAAAACACTATCTTACTCTAGCAACGACAACTCACTGAAATATATGATTTTAATCTATCTTTCAAATGGTTTAGTTTTAGCCGGTTATCCAGGTTTAATGTTACAGTTTATGCTATTCCCTAAAACTTGCTGACATATTTCAAGATATCTGAAAGATTCCAGCGGTTTAGTAGTGGAAGAATAACTTACTATCAGTGCAGTTTTTTTTCTATTATTCATTTATTACCTTTCTATAGCAGCAGTAGTGAGCAATTCAGTGCTAGTACGATATAGAACACAGTTATAACAAAAATACAATCTACGTTTTGCGTAAATCAATTACTTACATAAAAATACATTGTCTCTTAACTTCCACAGAAAACTGTTCCCCAAAAACAATTGTAAAACATAATTTATCAGCTCACAACTTAATTAAAAGGCGTTGAAACAATGTAAACAATAATTCAATTCGATATCTCTGTAACTGCGAGCGCCGAGACTATTCGAGTAAACAAACTCAAGTTTTAATTGTTAAGAACGAACAATTGATTGAAACTGTCGGTTTGTAGAGTTTGTTCGTAGAATTGTAGGGTGTCAAAGAGTTTTGTAGAGTATAGTGTGAAATGACGGTTTACTTTGTTTTTAGGTTTAGTATTTCTTCTGGAGACTAAATTTATAAAACAAAAATATACACGAATTAAAAACCTCCTAATTATGATTTTTCTTAATATGCTACGTCATAATTATTTTGCTTTTGGTTTATTAATGTAAGAAAAAATATTGATGGAACGTAATAATTACTATTATAAACATGAGTTGTACTGGTAGAAATATATACGCAATTATACGCTTAAAAACTAACTAGTTTTATGCAAATTATTGTCTTACTTGTTCTTTATATTCGACGGATTGTAGTGTTAGAAGTCAACAATAAAAAGCGAAATAACAAAGAAGAATAAACTCCCAACTTTGGGCAGAAAATCACAAAACGGAAGATAAAGTGCGCCATAACAGTTTTACAGTTTGTCCCGACAAAAGCAATGATAACAGTAGGTCACTGGTCAACGGCCTCACTGCTAAAATGGATGACTTGGCTGAAACACAAAAACTAACAGTTAGACATAAAATACACCCTTAAAACAAACACTACATCATTTGATTATCAACTCTTTAATATTCTGCGTAAGGTTGATATCTGTGTGTGAGGTGTCGTAACTTGTTACGTTTTGTGTTATAAAGCGTAGACAACATTAAGGACACATGTTGCAAAGGTGAGAATGTTGAGATTGTTCTCAAGATAAGTGCGAAGATTGGGTATGGCTCTCAAGTGGTCGCTGGCCTGTAATGAAGGACGATAAATCGTGGATAGTGATGCGAGTCGTTTTACTCGAGTGAGTCGAGTACTCGAGTCGAGAGCGATCGACTTCTTTACTCAAGAGAAAGAGGAGAAAATTAAAACACTGGTTTATTTTTGTGTCAATGGCATTTATTAATGCCATACAACTTTAAACCTTTGATATAATATTTGTTTCTCGCTTTTAAGCATGTGTGTCCACTGCGATTTTCCTTCCCGAAATATCTACTAAACTAGTGAGCTACGTTGTTGCTACGAGCGTAGCACATTCGTAGCACCACGAATTAACACACCGTTTATTCTCATTCTCTGCATCATATATTATTATTTCTCTGACTATCGTTTAAACTCTGATTCCACCTTTCTGATACCTATAACTACTTTCTGTCACTAAGCATTTTAAAATGGTAACTGGAAACTTAACCGCAATATTCGATAGGTAATGACTACTTACATCGAGTACCTTCACTAGTAGCAACTAGTATCCGGTTGTCGTGACGTATGGCACACAATCATGGGCCGTTACGTAACTGATGATCTCAGGGCAAAAGTTACTATTGTTGTACGTTCCCTTTGTTTCGACTTGTGCTTTGTGGAACTACTTTATCGGTGTTTTTGTACGTTAAAGGTCAGGTGTTGAATGTAAGTGGGAGTTATTTATGTCTAGTTTGTTCTAAATAGTTACGACAATGTAGCGATTTGATTTCTTGCCAATTTCCGTAGACTAAAAAAATATCCACGATATAATTTATATCTATAACATAATGGTGTATAAAGAAGAATTTATAGAGTCAGGCTAAACCTATTAATTCTTCCTAGAAACTAAATTGGAAAGAGCACATTCAATATCTTTGCGATAGACTAAGTAAGTCGTCATATGCTTTATATAAACTATCACCAACGGTGACCTTAGAAACACTACTCGTAGCATATCATGGACTAGTAGCTTCTATCCTAAGGTATGGCATTATTTTCTGGGGCAACTCAACTAATAAAATGTTAGCATTCAAATTGCAAAAGCGATGTGTGCGTGCTATGTTCAGATTAAAAGTAACCGATAGCTGCCAACCATACTTTCTGAAGCACAATATATTGACGTTACCATCACTATACATCCTTGAAACATGCATGTTTGTAAAAAAGAACCCAACGCTTTTTCCGCGCCTGTGTGATACTGTGCAACGCAACAGGCGCGACAATGATCGCCTGCGCTTATACAGCGCTAAAACTGCCCTTATGGGTGATAGTATACTCTGCATGGCACCGAAAATTTATAATAAATTACCGAAACAATTGAAGAATTTAAATATTGATATGTTTAAAAATAAAGTTAAAGATATGTTATCGAAAAAATGCTATTATAATATTAACGAATATCTGAATGATACATTTTAGTAATTTTATGTTAAATATTGACATTTTGAATTATTTTTATTATCTTTATTATTTACATTATTTTGACATTATTGTGATGACATCTCATTAACTGACATATTTACATTAATCATTTCTGCTCATATTACCTTAAATTATTGATGTTGTATAAAACTACGTACCTATTATTATTATTATTATTTTATTATTATTCCACCTAACATTTGCATGCCAATTATTGGTAAAACATGTTGATACGCCCTGATATGTAACTAACAACTTATGTAAACCACACATGTTTTGAGCAAATAAATATCTTTATCTTTATCTTTATCTTTATCTAGAACACTATATTTTTCTCAAAAATAAAAATTTGTGCAAGAAAATATGAATGAAAATTATTGATATATATAATAATTATTATAGCTAAGTAATAATATTTTATTTCCAACTAAAGCAAGTACGACCAGAAATTCTATACGTAAGTAATAAAAACAGTTTAATGTTGTTATAAACACGATTTTACGAGCGAGCAGTGTGCAGTCGCCGGCCAGCAGAATTACTTCATTTGTCCACTTTTATGGACCCTTTAGTGATCTTAGAAATTGTCAGTGGCTTTACTGTGAAAGGTTCGGAGTGCACAAGTTGTCTTAAATTGAAAATGGGCCAGACAATGTTATGATACGGTTGTGTGGTGTCATGGTTGATGTTTGTTTGGCTACTGTCGTCTGCTACGAATGACTTGTAAAAATATGGATGTGATATGGTTGAGTACACCTTTGTGTATTGGCTAAACCTGTAAAGATTTGTATTGCTTTAAATAATTGATGGTTATTTATGTTGAAGCCGTAATGTAATAAAATATTTGTCAAAACCATGATGAAAAAAATGTAATAAATAAACTGAAACACTAAGCGACTGCAAACAATGCCAATTAAAATGAAAACGAACAAAAGTGTACTGCGTTTTAATAAAGTGCCATTTTTGGGACAATCAATATAATCTGATTAAACGGTACGGTTGGACGATGTCACGATTGAAAAATAGCTTTGTCTATAGTAATTCAATTAAAATGAATCCAAATTGGATTGAAAGCGTGACGGATGAATTTTATTTAGTTTTTGTTTGATTTTTTAAAGCCCATGTGTGTTTTTTTGATCCGTTTTACACGGCTCGCTTGATTTTAATTTGGAATCGAATGCGTTTGTTTCGATTGTAGATTTAGAATGCTTTATGAAAATTAAATGAATGTTCTGTTTTGTTTTTAACTTTGTAATTCGAAACAAGTTTGTAGCAAAGATTTTGAACAAGTTGGACTTGTAATAAATAATGTTCTTAATTATATGCTCTGGAGGAGATGGTCAATAGAACGGAGGAAACTAAATAGTCGATTTACAATGTTTAATACAAAATGATTAGACTAACAGTAACTATAAAATATAGAAATATACGTGCTATTCATAAATATACAATTAAGCCACTAATAAAAATCAAACCTACATAAATGGAAACTTCAAAGGACAAATTCTTAAAAGCGTCAATATTCCTCACCTTTCACCTCTCAAGCCAAGCATAGCAAAGCCCGCAAATTACAGCATCTTTATTTTAATATCCCTAAAAATATGAGACAAACGCCCCCGAAATATAAACGTTTACATTTTTAACAAACCATCTGAGACGAGTCACATTTAGAAGTCGACCCTTAAGCGTTGAGGTGAAAGTAATCGTCGAATCAAAGCGAAATTTGTCAAAAACACCGCTCCCGTGCACTTCCGTCAATTCTGTCCAATTAATAACTTCAATCTACCTCTTTTACACCTAAACAAATTCATATAAAGCTATCTCCCTCTTGTACCCTTGTTTGAGAAGCCCCGTCGAGATAGTATATTGCCACTTTGTCGTCGGCTCCCGCGGGCTGTTTATATACAAAAGAGAAATTGCAATATTTTCTGCTACCGACGAAGGAAAATATTGGATATTTTAAAGTTTTATAAAGCGAGAAACTGGCTTTGAAAGGTAGAATTAATTAAAGTTGGCTATAGATATCGACAGTGATATAAAACCATGAGAATGCTGCGAATTTTGCAGCTTATTTTGATAAACATTCATCATATTGTGTATTTATTTCTGAACTACAGATTAATATTACTACGGTGTATTATTCGTACTTGTGTTATTATTAATTTTCAGGGAGTTGAAATTTTTCCTTTATTACCTTTATATACCTACATTTGGAAAATCTTATCAAGTGGCGACCTTTGGCCCTCTAAGGAATAAGGGCGATTTTATGCATGTATGTATTTATTACCTACTCTTCAACGGCAAGTTCTAAAGACGACTCAAATTGTTTTAGATTAGGTACTCATAGACTTCATTACTAAGAATAAATTCCTCATCTTCTATTTAATAATAAATAATCCAATAAAATAATATCTTCTTACTTATATTTTTAAAATATTGCGGTCATAAACACCCACCTGCTCAATTCAGAATTTTAAAATATTATATTCAAAGTTCAATACCAAATAGGTCCCACGCAAAATAAGAAGCAGATGATCAGAATATCCTATTGATCTCTCGAGAATATTGTGGCAATATTCTGCCAGTATTACAAACACCTTGTGAATTTATTTAACATTTCAATTTTCGCCTGTAGTAGAATTCTGTTCAATAATATATTTGAGAAATAGTCGTGAAACAAAATTGAAACGCAAAATGTATGAAATAAAACGATAGTTGAAGACTACTTGCTGTTTCTTGAAATTGCCATAGAGTTATTGTATAGGTACTGTTGGTTCCAACCTATCTATTCTCTTTTACCAAAAGTTTTATTGGTTATGTATGATAGATATTATAGAGAAATATAGGTACATTGCACGTCACTGCATTTTCATTTGCATACAGGACAAATATTTATATAATCCATACATTTTGCTTCAAAATTTATTCTGCTCACTTGTAGCTTTTTACTAATGTCTAAAAGAAGGGGATACTATGTTAGAAAGATTGTTATTTCCTTTCTCACTTAAAAGTGACCGTGAAACGTGTGTCCATGCAGCTTACTAATAACAACGAAGATTATACAAGTCAAGTTTGTAGAAAAATTTCCTAATGTAAATAGTTTTATTGCAATTGCCTCGGATACTACATGTCAATAATCTATATCGTTAATTATTCAGAAATAAATCGAATTACCATAAATCTCAAGCTAGTGTCCTAATTTCAACTTAAACAAACGTTTACGTCACAACAAAACGACCCAAATTCAGAAGCAATTTTTTCTCATTTCGAACAAACAAAGTTCTCATCTAAATTATGTAATCGGAGTTCAAACAGTCGGAAGTTGGCCGCTGTTAATCTAATGATAAATACTGGCGGAGAGGCCATTAGGCTGGCTGATTTATCGGCCGTGACCAAGCCTCCTAGTTCCAGTGATGTGTAGTTCTGTGACTTTCGTGAGCTTATGTGCTGTAGTTTTTAGGACAGGTAGTTTAAGTATCTTGTGATGGTTTAGTGTGTTTTGAGTGTTGAAGTCTGTAGAGGTACTTGCCGTTTTTATGTTTAATTGGTGGAATGTTTTATATGGTGGTCTATATTTTAAGCTTTTCTTTAACAAAAATAAAACTCACAAGTATAGGTTGGGATAACAAAAACGATTATTTCTGCTATTTATTACTTAATTTGGGTCAGAATAGCGATACGCAAATTGTTATTTTCTCATAAACATATTATATTCTCGCGCTGATTCGGGAATTTATCGGTGTACCTTTACATGGAGAATAAATAAAACACATTTGTATTATAAAATAACATTTTATTTCGTTCGTCATAATTATTGAAGCCATATCGATTACATATTACATACATCCACTTATTATCAAATAAACAAGTACGTCTTACAATTAACATTTAAACACATCGTAACATTTATTACAAAATCACATTCGTCTGGCACTCTTGTCATATATTATGACGTCACAATTCCTACTTTTAACCCCACACATCGATAATTTAATCTTAAGTATACTTTTGGGTGGTTCTAAAAAAATATTTTCAGTAATTTTTGAAAGAAACTCTTCAAGAAAGACAGAAGGATTGTTTTAAAAAGTGTTTGAGGGATTTATACATCCACAATTTTTTTATTCTACTTATTATAGGTCTTATAACTAGTTGACTATTTAATTTCCAATTCAGTAAACTAGCGACATTTATTAGACAAAAATGTATTGTTATGCTATTTTTGTATTATTAGTATATCTAGAAAATCCTTTACGAGTATTGATTTCGATTAAATTGTGGACAATGAAACACCAAGGAACTGAAATCCTAAACAAACATACAACCTCTTACTACAAAACATCTTTATATTATTAATTGTGGTCTTCTAACAATTTCAATAGACTCCCGGTCTTAATCAAGGTTATGGGATATCTTAATAGCTTACCCGACGTTTCGATCGAATTGCAACGACCGTGGTCTGTTACTAAAATTTCAAGAAAATGTCAACGTTACATTCCAGTTCATCGAGAAGTTTTTTAATAAGAGGGTGTAATTCTAATACATAATTTCACAACATCGATGTCACAATAGCAGAAATATTAAATTACGAGCTAAATTCGAAAGCGCAAACTAATGTTCATCCCAATGAAAAGTCTAATGCATTATAATGCCTAAGAGTAGAACACCCTGTATGAGTCCATAACGCGTTTTAAATACAGTTATAAGTAATATATAGATAGCATGTACACTTATGTAATTTTGAAAAATAATGTTTTACAGGGGTCTTTGTGGAAATAAAGAGAAATGTTCAAGCTAGTCAATATTTTTTTAAGAAAAATGTAGGTACTTCGGAGCGCCTTTTGTAATATGGTGAGATAGGCTTTTTACAACATGTAACATGGTGATGGTAAACACAGAAAATTTGTATGGCATCGATTTCGGAAAAGCTGGATACGTTTCAGTAATTGATTCTTAGTTCTGCTTTTCAATTTTTAGTGTTTACCATATTCCTGCTGCATGTTGTTTTTATTATTCAAATAATATACGTAAGCACATCAATATAATATATTCATATAAAGACACAGAATAACAAGTTATTGATGAAAAATCAACATGGTATATCATTAACAAAAGCAAACAGGCAAATAGCTGCAAAAACAAATCCTGTAGCCGACAACATTGAAAAAGCTGTAAAAATAGAAACACAACAAAATATTTAAACAGAATTTGTAGTGTTTTAGTATGTAGAAGAAGATATATTAGCAGTTGATAAAAAATCGAGAGTTATTTTCATACCAAATACGGTTGATAAATTTCATTTCAATACTAGAGAGAATATTTTTACTGAAATTACATTAAGTTTTTATATCGACGTCTACTTAGATAAAAGCCTACGCTTTCTTTCAATACAAAAAATATTTAATCATAATATTTACAATATATTTTGCTATCAATTGTTCAGATTTCTTTTATCTAGATAACATACATTTGAATATATTTATAGTTTTTATCTATTTATAATTGTGGTATAATAGACGAATATCTCTGTTACATGGTTGTCTCTCATGACTTTGTCTTCAAGGAATTTAATAATCATGAAACAAAATGTGTGAAAACGATTTCAAAATAGTATACGCTTATAACTATAGATAAATAGGTATATAGAAAATTATTGCACATCGTTACCTGTTAAGTTTCACACGATTTATACTTTGAAACACACTTTTTTTATAACAGATGCTGTTTTGATAAGGGTAAGACCACATCGCAATCTTTAGATAGTTATAAATCGTCAAAACTTACAATTACTAACTAAATCATGGGGGAAGGGTGATTTCAAATTCGTCAAAGCAAAGTAGACATGCCATGAACTAACTACTGTTTTGGTGTTCGATCCTTTTGCTGGCCTGGACGGACTAAAAGTCCTCAGGAACTCTAAAACTAACTTATTTAACTTAACATTAATCTTTACTTTTACTTATTTCTAAACCTTGGTGGTTTTTCACATTGAGATTAAAATATTTTATATTAGGTTAATTTGGTATTGTATTACAGTAAGTGCTAGATGAGCCATTGTTGTATTGCAGAAATTTCGAAACTCAATATTAAGAAATAACGTTGTTTTTATAAAATTGACTTTTTATTTATTCAAAATTACCATAAAATTGTGAAAAAGAAGTAAATGTAGCTTCGTGATGGTCACAATGGGACTGGCATATCTATATATAGATAAAAGTCCCTAAATTTAATGTAACTAGAATAAAAAAAAAAAAAAAGTAAATGTAGCTTGTCGACCCCTAAATAATTAAATATAATTATTTACAGAATTTATGTTTATAATCAAGTTTCCTTCAATTAGTATTATCTGACAGATTTAGGCATGCTTTGAATATCTGTTTCTACTATTAAATTATTGCTCTACGTCGTTCTCTGTATCAATGGTAGTAATTACAGATCTAATATCAATATCTTAACGTAATCATTACTCGGTATACAAACTTGAAGCGACCCAAATAGCTGTAGTCTCTAATTACAGATATTCGACAATGGTCGTTGAACAAGATAAATTTCGGAATCCTCAAGTGGCGTTAGCTTTTGATCTATTCGAATCCCAATATTGTTGTGATATCATAGTTCGATTTAGAAATGTTCTGTTATTTGGGTCTTCGACAATAAATGTAACGGTGTAATTGGGGAATAAAAGTATTAGATGATTTAGTTTTTCATTTCGATAAATTGATATTGTGTTCGTATATTATAGTAATGGCAAAAAAAGCATCCAGAGGTCGTAGAGAGGATTGAAACTAAAGTACAAAAACTACGCTATTTAGCTATATTTTTTATGTACAAACGTAAATTTCTTTCCTAAATGGCTCATCAGCATAATAAATTACTTAGTAAAATTATTTTGTTCTACAATAAGTACATTAAACGACATTTTAATGTACATTCACAGCAATATTGATTAATCCCTTATTTTATTTTCACATCGAGTAAAAGCATCAGCTTTGTCTAATCAAAAATTAAATTCCATTTGCATCGAGTCCGTATGTACATACTTATTTTATATTTTCTTCTACGTTGTTACAGGGTTCGTATTATTAGACGTACTAAGACAGAAAATCCACGATTAATTACTTGCTCCTATAGTATGATCATTGACAAATGTTTTTATACATTTAAAAGGTAAATATTTCTAATTTTGGATACGTTAAAAGGATTCACTGTAAGAGTTTCACGATAGTTAGTTATATTATTACGGGTTTGGTTATTAATAGCCTAGAAAATCGTATCATCAATACAAAAGATTCATCATTTTAGTTTTAATTTCTTAGTTAAGTATTATTTACATTGTCATTAGATCCGTAGTATTGTTTTTATCATTTTTGTGCTCCTATGTGATAGATAGACGCTTAGCTTACAATTTACTTTCTTAATTAATAACACTTCATTCATCTAGCGCTTCAAAGTCATTCCTATGACGACTTAAATTATTAAATATATCACTTTTAAAATCTTATTTGAAAATATACATTTCAATTCGTAATGTTAAGTTTTAATATTGTGTCTGATATTCGAAAAATCTGAAAAATATACGCACACTGCAATCTGAACTCGAATTTGAAATAATATTTTTCCAGTAACTAAATACCTCCCTAAAGTTAGATAATGGTAGTAATAAATAATCTTAAACTAAATGTGGTGACCAATTTTGATTCTTTGGCAGGCACTTTGGTATCGAAGAGAACGTAAAGTATAGTGCCAAGAATTTTGAGAAATTGACAAGATAAGACTAGCTTAGTACAGAAACTTTGGTACTTAGCACTGAGATAGTATAGACTAAATTATCTAGATATAAGTGCTGAGAGCTTGCCTGAAGTCGTGAAGAGCGGCTAGGAGTTGCGGCGCCGTGGGTCGGGCTTGAGGAGAGAGAGTCCAACACCATGACATTAAACCGTACCTGATGGTGGAAAATGTAAAACATGTTATCAATATTTTTAAAACAGCATCATCCGATCTTAAGATTAAAAACAAACACACCAATATATTTTATGGCGTTAATATTTTTGTAACATAATCAAGTTCATATCCGTATTAAATCATTCTATTTTTATAGGTGATCGAAATGTTCATAATAAAATACCTTAAAATACTTACGTCTGATTCGAAATATATTTTTAGCCACTTAAAATTAAAGTGTTCAACAAATATACGAAAGTGGAACAGAACCGCAATACAATTTATCAAACGCCATTGTTTATTTAAATTATTTTTCTTTTCTCCTCAGCGAAAATTGAATGTTAAGACGTTGTCAATACCAAAAGCGATCTTGGGCAATGAAAAGTCTTTTTAGTAAATTGCATTTTCGCTTCGAGACTTTCAAAGTTGACACTTTTCAGCGGCGCTTTTAAATCTGATTGAACTTTTAAATCGGTGCAAACATTTACACTGCTGTGACTTTCTTTTGCATTGTTCGTTCCTTCAATTTGAATAAAAGATGCGCCAATAAGCAGAAATGTATTTTGCTGTTTGTAAAATAAATTGATTTTGATCACTTAGAGTATATTGTTATTTTGCTGCAGAGGCGACGTAACTCCATGTTTTTTAATGGGTAACAACTTAAACAATTTTACTATATCTTGGTCGAACAGTCAAGCGAGTATCTTTTGAACCGGGCCTACGTTCTGTTTAGTTTTTACTACTGGAAGTTGTGTTCAAGTTAAGAAACTTAACTTGTTCAAAGAAAAATATTTCCTTAGAAAAACTCACTAAGCTCAAATTTTTTTTTTTGACATTTCATCACAATTATTTTTACTCACAGTTCATCAGGACAATTGTGCGGTTGAGATGGTCTGTACCCTCCACTTAAGAATGCTCCAACATCAGCGGCATCCAGCTCCGCCAACGGCGATGCCCCAAGAGTCGCTAACTCCCAAAGAGTTATTCCTAATGACCACTACACAAAAATAATTTAATCAATAACGAGTTTTAAAAATGAAAATCTGGTTTGAGAAATGCAAGCGAAGATACTTTCTAAATGTAGAAAAATGTTCTAGCAACATTGACGTTCTTGAAATGATATCAAGTTTCAAATACTTGTCACTTTCTCGGAAAGCGCTCGCTGCGATATCGTTGTTTTATCTTCTCATCCTAAAATAACTTTTGAAATAAATGCAGTAGAACTTACCACGTCAGATGCAGTCGTATACTGATTCTGTAGTAAGGTCTCCGGAGCCATCCATTTGACCGGCCGATTCTCATTGTCTCCCAAACAATGGTAGTCATCAGGAAACAGATCCCTTGACAAACCATTGTCTGTCACCTTCAGCCTTAATTTCTCGTCCACCCTACAAATGTATTTAACTTACTTTGTTGTCTAATATTTTCTCTGACCTACTTCCAAGCTGTGATAATTCAGATTTTCTTAAAACATTATTAACTCACTTTGTTCGGCACTTCGGTAAAGTTAAACTTCGTATCTGTGAAATTAGGGCTTAGTAGATACGAAGTTTTGCTTAGAGGGTGTTGGATGTTGCCGGTAAATTACTCTTATTAAGTACTTGGAATGTCACCCTCGCAAAGTCTACATATTTAGACAAAATTTGGGAGCAGAAAGTCTGGAAAGTGGTTATAATATAGGTCTCTTTAGGCTACTTACACACAATTTCTGGCGGCAACGTCAGCATGAACTATTCGCTGAACATGTAAATAGGCCAGTCCACAGGCAACTTGAGCTCCTAAATCTACTAATTCTCTGGTTGCGGGCGCCGCTTGATGCCCTAACCGGCATGACGTAAGGAACCTGAACAAAGAAGCCACATCGTTTTAACGAGTAAATTCTGCACTAGAGATAAGATGAAAACGTTATGTACCGTTAAACGTTCTCATACCTTTTAAGATTAGAAGAATGAGAAGGACAGCAATACACTAGAAGAGGTTTCCGAGCTTCCTCTGCACACGCGGCCATAGGCGCCAATACATTAGCATGAACTAAACTAAAAAGACGAAGGCCTTCAGCTACTAGTAACGCTGCTTGCATAGCTGATGCCGCATCTAAAACAAAACGTAACTCTTGAATAAAATTTCAAATAGATAAAATTCTTCATTACCTTAGAAGAATTTATAAACAATAATTGAAAATGAAAAATAAAACCTTTATTATAGTACAAGTACAATAAGTTACAATGAGATCAAGATATCATACTACTAGTAGATTGTACAGTGACTTGATAAATATTTAATTTTATACGTATTAATTATACTACTACACTAGATGTATCCATTTCTCAAAGAAACTGCCGTAACAAACCAAGACAAGCCAACCGAATGACTTTCACAAATTGCAGAGATTTCCAAATAATTAGCTCATTTTATCTTCCCCGCTCAGATCATAGTGTATCCAAGTTTATAAGTAGGTTAGGTTAGATGCTTCCCGCTAATATAATCGTGGCTTATCTACCGAGACGGTATCAGGAACAATCCGGTTAGCATAAAAATAAACTCATACACGCAAATGCTCCATAAAATCGGCATCCAATTTAAAATGCAAGTTTCCTGGTCTGCTGATTTTAATACTAATAGCTTTTCGATCAAGGAAAGATAATATATGTAAATTTATTGTAAAGGAATATATAATAAAAATAATACTTCTAAAAATAATACTTTATATTATTTTGTAATAATTGAACACACGTGTAACATAAGGAAATAAAGAAGTTAAGGTATAAGGAGCTAGCAACTGTAACTTAGCAGTTCCAAGAAGTATTTTTTACCTTGTGTCAATTATTATTCAAACATTTATATGAAACAATAATTTAACATATTTTTATATAACCATACTAAGTAGCAAAGTATGCTGTGTTATAAATATGAATTTATATCTACATATATTATTTATTATTTAGACCAAAAGTGATTAAACCTAATAGACATGCCCACTATTAATTGCCCACTGATGATATCATTCCTTGTCAGTTCAATTGATTCTTGAACTTGACACTACACTGTGATCATAAGACGGCTAGTTTGAAACACCCATAGTAACATTGTTAAATGCGACTTTCAAAGTAAACTTTCCTCAAACTAACGAAAGTTGCGAAATATGGAACAATCCCAAAGGTAATCTTAAAGTCAGACGAGAGAACTTTGAAATGTCAAATCGTGAATTCGAGAACTGTTATGTGTGAATGTCTGAAGTGGATTAAGTTGTTCTGCACGTTTTGATATTGTATTATTATTATTTCCTCTATAAAAATTATGCTAACCCTGTGCAGTGCATTATTTGATAATTTTACAATACTCCAAAGTGCAGAGAGAGTTTTTGCCATTAATGATGTTAGTCCTATATGACAGGAAGCGAGACTATGTTCATGTACCTGGCACGCTTACCAAACTCCGGAACTACTATTGGAAATAATCTGATATAAACTAGAAAACGACTAACAGCAGTTTTTACGACTAGGGAATCTAACCCAGGATTTCATGTTATCACTAGCATACACTTCAGAATGCTTCACAGAGGCAGCCATCTTAAGACAATAAACATAGATCCGACGCTAGTGAACATTCATAATTTCAATCGTGAACAATTCAATCATTTATTGTGTGACATACGTAGCATATTATTAAAACTATGATTGACTGAAGCCCTTTTGCTGTGTAATAAGATTGTCGTTCACGAGTAAAATATGACAAATAATATATAAAAGAAACTAAATAACTATACACCTACGCGTGCCTGTCTGTGAAATATTAATATTGCTGTGGAAAAAAGCTGAATATGCCACCTTCTTCTCGCATCGGCAGTAACACACTAGCTTAAAATCGCTAGTTTTACAGAATTTTAAAGCTAATAGTTTAGTCCAATAATATGCTAATAGCTGACATTGATACGCCGCTCGGCTCACATTTTTAAAATTGATTATTTTACGGGAAAATGAGCGTAATAATTTTATTACAGTTTTTTATTACAGTGCAATAGCTGATAGGACGACATGCATTTGCATGTCGTCCTATCAGCTATTGCACTGTCATCTTAATTAGTTCCTAAGGCGGTTTATCCATGACATTATATATTCAAAAATATTCGTAATTATAACACCTATAAAAAAATAAATGTCCATCTTGTAACTTACCTGTAACAGTCTTAACCACCACCTCTTCATAGGTGTCACCTTTCTTGAACACTCCTTTATAAACTCGGCCAAAAGTGCCCTCGTGTACTAATATTTCCAAGCGGATGTTAGAGCGTGGAGTCGTGAGCAAACGTAGCTGTTCCGCCGGGTCCGTGATACGATCTTTTGTTATCGTTTGCTGAAAAGAAGGTGATATTTAGTAAAAGTAACAAAAAGTAAATCGCAAGGCTGCATCGGTTGCATAAACATACATACATAATATCACGCAAGTTTCTTTATTTTAGAGTAGACAAGGACTAAAGACCGCCATTGAGTACAATACTACAAACCTTGCATAAATTCGTTATAAAAGCTTTTGGTAGTACTGTTTTTCCGAGGTATCTGCGTAACTATTTCAATTTTAGTCCCGTAGAAATTGACTAGCAAAAACTCGCATTGCAAACAAAAACATAATAAGATAACTGGACGTTCGCTCCACGTCAAAAACCTGTTACTTTTCAAATACGTTATCTCCGTGTTCCCGATTGCAATATTCAGCTTCAAAAGTCAGCACTCGCTAACTGGCGAGTGAAAAGTGTCACAGATAGTACGAGTAACACAGAAACTAGAGGGGAATAGTTTCACGAGTATCTAGCCAACTCGTGCACTTTGAATTCGTTGAAACTGAGCTTTGAATAAGTAACAAGACGAGATTTCAATATTCAAGTTTTTCCGATTCTACTACCTGAAATATCAAAGACAGTCACGAATTTCTTAGCTTTACCGAAATCATATTTTATTTCTCCATACCTAGATTAACAATTTATCAACGAAAAATGTATTAGTTATCTACATTTAGCATTAGCTACAAATACGGCACAATTGATGCCTTTATAACAAATTCGTAATCTCTCTAGAACTGCAAATTGAAAATTTAATAAAAATCTAACAAAAAATCAGCACACAGCTACCCATTTCCATTTCGTTTTTTATTCCCAATTGCAATATTCCCGTTCAAAAGGCAGCAGTCTCGAAATGGCTTGTAAAAAGTGGCCCCCAGTAAGTGGCGACGTGCAAGTCTGTGGCACTGGTCTTTAGTTAGTCGCAGGTGTGCGACACATAATTGCATTGAGCCGGGCGACGTCCAGCGATATCCTTAATCGAGTTTGTGAGATAGTCTCGCTTTTGCGCTAGGCTCTGGGTGCCGGAGTGAAACGATTTTGTGACATCGTTATTGCGAGATGGTTATTGAAGTATTACTTGGAAGGTTTGATAATTTGTTGTCGTTTTTCCAGTTGATAATGAATCAAAAATATTAAGTATACAGAATTATGCGAAATCATCTAAAATCATTACAAAGACCAGGGTTTTCTAGTAACTAGAAATATAAGACATATTTCAAAACTTTGTTCTTTTGAATATCGATAGTAGAAGTTTCATCTAAAGGAAGTTTTTAGAGTAAAACTACTGAACTGATTCAAAAGAAAAATGCATAGAGAAACTTGAAAGTTCAAGAAAGTAACTTTCTAGCGGCATCCAGAACTTTTACGAACATCGGTATTTGAATTCGATTTTAATAAAAATGTATTTAACTAAGTTGTGAATATTGTAATCTAACGAGTGAGAGTTCTCCTATGTTCTTAACATATATACTAGTTTAATTTAGATATATAATATGCATTCATGTCAAAATGTTTGAATATAAATAAAGCTACCGAAAATCATAGTACCTACTTATATAAGCTCTAAATAAATATATATAACAGTACGATCGTTTTCGCAAAGCTTCGACCCGTCACTGCAAATCTAATAAATTGTTTTCCCAAGTTTCAATTTCTCATAAAATACACTACAGAGCGCTCAGATTTCAAATAGAATTTCTCTTTGTATCAAGAGCCGTCTCGTTTAATAAGAAACTTCTTATTTACACCTCCGTTCATTAGCGAGCCCTCCTCACTGAGGACACTAATTCATATTTCCTCCCAAAGACTTTCAACGGTGCGATAAATTCACGGACAAAGGGGATTGCAAATTAAAAACTCGGTTCCTTGCCAAGACCAATAATGAAAGTCCAAATATTGAACTGGATGAGCCAAGTGTTAATTCTAGTTAATTAGAGCGTACTTTTATTAAGATGGGGTAAAATCTTGATTTGTAAATAGCTTTCAATTTGGACCTCTGTTTCAAGCTTTTATTAACCTTGCTGCATATTTGATTATCAATATAAATTGCTAGGTTACTTGGTCTTTACCCACACATGTAATTGTTCCAAAAGTCTACACCTAGTCCTAGTCTACCAACATGTCTGTCAAGATCCAATAAAATTACATGTATAAAAGAAATGGCAGTCACTCAAAGCAAAAACAAAAACGCATATTACGGTAATTTTTAATACCTACGAAATAAGAACAAAATACCGTGAAGTTGACATTGTTTTTGCTGTTACCGTGAAACGAGTAATATCCACAACACGTTCCACCTTTCCACATTTACATAACATAAATAAACCGTTTAATATACGTTACACAAACATTTGGTTAAGACAAAAATGTCAGCCCTCATAAATAGGGTACACCTCACACTTCATCCTACTTCAGTTCGCGTGACAAGCACTCATTTATAACCAACCCAAATGCCACATCCACGCTAAGATCTGTCGGGTTATTCGACGATAGTAAATAAAATATAATACAACAATATTACTAGGATTGTTTACTTTTGTAACTATTATGATGAACATATATGATGTAATGTTCAAAAGATTTGAAGTATTGGAATGATCCAATCATCCTCGGCAATGAATATAATATTTAGTTAAGTGAATCAAATTACACACGGTGTCATTTCTTTCATAGTTTTTTATAGGTACCGCACAATTCTCATACACAATTTGTTATCTAATCGATTGATTGTACTATAACACGTATTGGAAATACTACAGGTAAAAATATCCTACATATAAAACGACAAATATTTATTTGTGACTCATCTTCTTATACAAATATTTTCCTATGTCTTATCCAGCATCAATGTTTGCTTGTTCAATACTTGGTAAGAAGAGCGCTAATTGCATTACGTTTGTATTACCTGCAGGGGAGGCGAGTAACGCGCCTTAAATTGGATTCTTAATGAGGTAAAGGGCTCGTTTTATGCACAATTCCCTCGCCCTTGTGAATGCACAAGACGTGTTAGAATATGTCATGAACTGTGCTTTGTAAGAAGATATTTTCATAGGGTGAAAATAGCGGTGGAATTTTAGATGTTTAAAATGTTGTAAATTCTAAGGCATACTTTCTCAGCACGTTAAAATTTCTACAAATTATAAGGTAAGAATTTGTGACAGACTCACATATTCTCATGCGTAAATCTTAAAGTACGAACCAATTAAAATACTTGTAGCCTTTTAAATAAGATAAGATAGCAGTTCCTTAACTTTACTTTTAACATAAAGTAGCGCGATTATCTACCACTATCGACTGTCGAAAATCGGCTTGCTGTCGAAAAAATTAGTATGAAAATCTGATTAGCGGCTCTAGTGGACGGCGCAAGTACATTTTAAATGCCTAATCTCGATACTCGGTGGTACCTACTGTACAGTATCGCGCTACAGTATGTGGCGACTTCGCACGAGCTTCAAAAATTTTATCTAATTTGCAAATGACTGGACTTGCGAATATTAGTAAAAAAAAATGTTATGACTTTTAGGTACAGCGAATGTACGTCAATAAATTATCTCTTCACCTAGAATTTAATAAATACGTATGTCTTAAGACTTTCACATACATACAAGGGTATAATACAATTAATCCTGGGCAGGGTTACCTCGAGCCGCACGTAGACGTATTGTACCATTAAGTGTTTGCGGGATTGTTCAGCCAAAGATCAAGTGTAACCTCGTAATGTGGGTTAATTTATCTGTGGAAGTGCCTGAATTTAAGTGTGTGGCCCAAACGAACGGTATCAGAGAGTTTTCTCTACCAAAATTAACAGTGGTATAGATGGCAGCTCATTAATTTAGTGAATCATGTAGTTTTGTTTCGTGATTCTATTTGAAGCCTTTTTTATTTTCATTTATAGTATTTTTATCTTATAATGCTTTCTGCGTATGAAGTTGTGAATCATTTTTGGAAACCACTCCTTGGAAAGAGTGTTCCTTCTGATCATAGCATTTTAAATATTTTATCTTGTAATGTCATAGCATTTTAAGTAACCCTTACGTAATCCAAAAATTCGAATAATCGAAAAGAATCGAATAAGCTCGAATAATAATAAATAAAAGATTTATTACTTTTCGAGCTTATTCGATTTCTTATACGTACTTAAAAAAAATATAAATCGCTTACGCTTGTGCCTTTATTCGGATCACGATGCCACCTCATCCGGACCGGCAGTAAACTAAAATTTATTCCAACACAAAACTAATTTATTATCCACGGAATTTGTAGCTACATAAACCGCAAGCCTAATGTCTTTATTAGATCACACCTAACGTATACTATAACTCATTGAAGTACTTTTACAACTCGAATACAAATATGTTGGATAATAATATCTGACGTTTTGTGAATATAAAAATGAAAACATATTCGAAGTTTTCTGTATAAAATTGTGTTGAAGGATACAACGCCCGTTCTTATGTTGTCTATTTTAAATTATGGGTGGACATTGAAGACTTGTACGCAACATCGTGAAATTGAAATAAGTTTTTAGACATCTCTTTTTTACTACGACCACACAGTAGTTTGTCCAGCGATTTATAAAGTGAGTGTGATCACATAACTCCCTGTCTTATACATATACAAAAAGATATGATTACTAAGTTATAATGCAAGTTACAATGCAATGTTATAAATAATCACTTGTAAGGTTCATGTTTCCCATTGCACCAAGCTAGACTTTGTCTAATTATTTCATTTACAGCATTCTCCGAAGACGTGCATCTCAAAATTTAATTAACATTCTACAATTAAACCGAAGTTTCAGAGTAAAACTCGACTTTACAGACTTCAATAGAAGCCGGGATCTCTTAACAAAGTGCAATGCGAGTAGGTTCTGCGAACGATTCAAGTCGTACCGTTGAACAAAGCTCTGACTTGCGAGGTGAGCTTTAGAAACGCCACGGAACGTATGTCAGGTACCGTTTTTGTAATCTCTTAGTGAATGTAAAAGTGTACGTAAATTATGACGTTAGTGCATTTTTGGACAATAATTTGAATTTACTCGTGTGTATTTGTGTGATTGAAATAATTAATAATATATTTTCTTAGAGATCGATTGTTTTTACCTTCTTGCTGCTACGCCTTTTCGTCAGTTATTTTATGCCCATAAAGACAATATTTCAACAATCAAATATTAGGTATCGCAAAGTTAGTTTTTGAACTGCTCTGCGCGTATAGCAAATCATAAAAAATAACCACAAGTATGAAATTTCACAAAGCCCTGCATCAATGATATTTGATACCATAACCCATACATACAAAATACTAATTATATCAGTCTAACTATAAATTGTGTGGCTGTCAACAGTTTAGTGATAATTACCTCACGTAACTGATTTAATATAATTAATTAATTAATCCGCATTAATTAGTTAATTGTTAATACACACGTAATCCGTGCAAATGTGTTTAACTAACTGCTTCGTGTGCACAAATAATTAAAGATAACAGTCATGGAATGAACTGAGCTAATCAGACTGTATGAGCAACGACCCCCGTATTTACAGAAAAAGTTAGATATTTTTTTGAGTTTTAAGGAAACTTGTTTATAATTTTACTAGCCAAGTATACTTTCACCAGACGCTACTGAAGTTAGATTTTTTACAGTCGGTCCTATAGAGTTCCGCTTATTCCGTTATCGCTATTGACATTTAAAATGTAATTCAAAATTTGTTCCTAAGGCATCCGCTCTTGGTACAAAATTTGTCGATAGTCGATAAAAGAATCGCGCTTCTGAGAAATAATTGTAACGGCAGTTTTATTTAGTGACGACTTGTAAAGTCTATCAGAGATAAATATACAATTACATAAATGTATATTAAAAGAAGAAAAACGTCCCAATAATAAATTATTACATAATACGGAAGCCTAAAGAATTCACAAAGTGATAAACCCTTGAACTTAGTGCCTTTAGTCTGAAGCAATTTAGTGTGAGAAGAAAATCTTAAGTGGCGTTCTTGGCTGGCTAGGCGTGAAAGCGAGCCACTAAAAGCCGTTTTGCTCTCAACTAGATGGTATTACTATAACTTATATTGATAAAGAGTAAGTTGCTCGAAAGTTACAACTCTATACACTTTTTATTTACGACTTGTATTAAAAATCTGTAGTACTAAGTAATGTAAAGATGTGCAATAATACCGACTTGTTTAAAGTATGCGATGCGAAAAATTTTTCGTAGTATAAAGTTCCCCCGTGATAATAATATAACAATACCACTCACTAGCTTTGCTCTAAAATAATAGTAATATATGACGACAGACAATCAACGTGAAAACTTTAATTGCTTATGTCAATAGAGCCTATCAAAAATACTCGTTTATTTGTTCAAATAAATTGATTTCCATATTTCATAATATTCGATTCCATCAAATTGTTAGCAAGAGTTTTCGTTTTAGAGAATTTAGTAAAATTGATTTTGAAAATTCATTAGCGAATAACGAACTAATGAAACTCGATGATCGGATTGGTTGAATTTCGATGAAAGTTTGCTAAAAAGCTTATGTTTGACTATCGACTGAATTTGTAACAAATTTTGATTTGACTATTATAAATTGATGCCTGTTATGAGTGTTTGATAGTCGAAAAATACTTGTATTATAGGTTACTAACATTATGTTAGTAAGGGAACTTGACAATATGATTGAACAGTCCAATGGGTCCATTTTAACCACCATAATTATAAGCATTTATTTGGCGTGGAAGCATTCATCATTTTCTGAACTTACGATTTATAGGGACCAAGACATTTGAGTTCTCATAATCTTATACATAACAGAAATATAATTCGATAAAATGCGTTCTAGACTTATCGATGATTTTTATACTTTTCTACGTGGACTGCGAATCCTCCCTCGTGCCTAAATAATTAGATGCTATTTTTAACTCAAGAATTATAATCTAAATAATCCTTAATAAGTACAAATTCTGATCGTCAACAAAGCAACAAGATACTATCAACACATAAATAGACACAAATTATTACAACATTATCATAATTAACACGGCGCGTGAAACGTGTGTAAGATTTGAGTAGGTAACGTGAGATCCTTGACTTACGCCCAGAATTAGGTAAACGTACTTACCTACTATATAATTATGTTTACTTCATTATAAAGCCTATGACATATTCATTGGGGAAAGCTAACTTTACTAAGCTGTGCAATGAAATGTAGAGATTTGTTGAGTACTGGCTTCTGTCGGAACTTCGTCGGTGTAAAATTATTTTCGAAGGAAAGCGTCTACTGCTGATTTACTTATGGTAAATTCAGTTGTGCGATTTTCTACCGCTATCGACTATCGCCAACCGGCTGGTTATAGACTATATAGTCGATAGCTATCCGGTTGGCTTCGTGCTGGTGTGATAGGAATATTTTAAAACATATACTTTAAATAGAAACTCTCGATACTCGACAGTTCCGACTCTAGAAAATCGAGTTTTATGTTACAAAATATTTGAGTAATAATTTTTATAAGACTCTATTTAGATCACCAATTAATACTGCTTTAAAAAACATTCATACATATTAAAAAACTTTCGCATCTAAAAGTAGTAGGATCATAAAGACCGCTGAGGCGCTGACCGTATTGGATCAGATACCTGTGTTATGAAAACATTGTTTGAACAATGCTATTGTATTTTTAATACATTGTTTGAAGTGAAGCTGTGGCTGGTTGAAACATTATTATTAAATTAGTACATAATGTAGAGAGACAATAAGCATTGTTTTAAACTATGTATGTTTTGTCTTTGTTGCGCCACCCAATCGTTATTTATCTTCATGTAAACAGAGAATTTCAGAGAAATACGCTCAGGTACCTTATAAGAGATTATGACGGCCTTAATTTAGTGACGACATTTAAATCAAAATCACAAACACTTATATTTTAAAGAACCACCGCAGAATTTTATTTATTATACCATAATGTACGATTATATTTACAACCTCACAAAATATTGCGTATAAAATAATACGGTGTTTTAACGTTTAAATACTAGAGCGACTTCTTCACAAATTACTATAAATCAAAACGCGACTGAAATGTATTTTGTCCTGTATGCTTACATATAGTTTTAAACGTGATTAAAATTGACAAAACATAGTCTTTCTTATCCATTTATTCCCTAAATTCATTTCACAATCCTCATAATTTGATTCTCCTTAATTATATGTAACGTGATTAATATATCGTTATAATAATAGGCTTACCTGTGAAACGTGTGTGAGATTAGAGGCGGCGTAATACGAGACTCTTGACTCCGGTTTAGCGTAGACGTGCTCGCCTATATGTGTTGTTGCGTATGGCGACGGTGATCGTCTGCTGCCTGTGCACAAAGATAAAGGATTATAAGTTTATTTAATGACTTACAACATTTAGGAAGAATAATTTGAAGATGAATGTATGTTTTGTCGTGAGTAATATAATATCACGCCTATGCTATGGAATAATAATATGTATAAGTTAACAATACCACTAATTTGGAGGCGATACTTGTAATTTACTGACAACGTTACTTAATTCTAGGCTACTATTGAGATATTCGTAAATTTGACTAGAAAAATACCAATAAAACATTTCCCCGACCAAAGAATCCAATCCACGAGCTCATGATCAGTAGTCGGATACTAATGTATCGTTAGTACGACTGCGCCACAGAGAAAGTCGGTACAATAATAATTACAACTAAAAGTCTATTACATAGGTTTACGGTTTATTACTTCTTCTGACCAAGCGGTCATTGCGCATATGAGACAGGCGCAAACAAATATTATATTCCAAATAAATAATAAATATATTTCAAGCGATAGAGTACTTCAAATAAGGATAATATTCAAAGAACAGATCATGTCAAATAAAACTAAAGCAGGTAATATTCTGTTTCTGTGAAAAGATTTTCTAGGAAGCAATTCAGTCAGGACGGCAGAAATAATATTAACTTCGGAAGTTTAATACAATATTAGCATTTCCTAGCAAATACGAATGTAATAATATTATTATTCCAAGAATTTCTATTGTAAAAATACTTATAAAATCACACTTGACTAATTTATTTGTTAAGAAAAATAATTTGGTAATATTATTACACATTTCTTGGAAAATAAATAAATGAGAAAATTACGTCTATCGTATATCTTTATGAGGAGACTAAAACCATTTTCTGAGAAACATTTCTTTCAAAAGAAGTTAATTAGGGATACTTGTATGTCAAATTGTTATTTGGGACACTACAAATACTTCGTTAGGTTAATAAAAGACCTCGTTTGTAACAACATCCAACGCTAATCTGACTAATCATATCGGTAAATACAAACCCGACACAATAATACATGAAAGTATCTACTTCTTCATGGTCTATTATGGTTACCAAAACCTTTCTAAACTACTACTACTACTACTAAAGATGTAGTAAAATACCGAATACTAGGTACAACAAATGAATGATCAACAGACTATTCAATAGACGACCACTACAAGACAACATGGTTGATTAAGTTTTAAGAGTGGCAATCTTTAAAAATAATTTGCAAGAACTTTACTTGAATAGTGTGTTTAGTTCACGATCATTATATAGCTATTTGACATTATATGTCAAATAATTTCTTATATTATAAAAAGAATGTTATTCGAAATCATCAATCACAAAAGTTGCCGCAATGAAAAAGGAAATACAAGAGTATAACATCAATAAAACACGAAGTAGTGTACTTACCGAATGGGAATTTGTGCAAGCTAGCAATCGTAGCGTAAGATCCTGTGGAGCTTGGCGGTCGTCCAAGTGTATCGAGTCTTAATAACACGTTCTGATGACTGCCGTACGCCGCTGTAGTGTATGATGTGCTGGGAACAAAGTATTGGATTAGTATTGAAATTATAAAACGATAAACTGGTGCTTATATTCGCTGCTTCGTAAGGCACAGGAACTATTAGTGAGTGTTCTATAATTTATGTTAATACTTAATAAATAGATGATGATAAAAAACATCATTTTCATAGAAGGAATATAAATACGTAATTAGCGAAACTATTGTGTTTACCAATATATTTAGCTAATAGCTATGTATGACCAATAAGGCTAAGGCCCTTTGGTGACAATGATAGCCTGTCTGTATTTGCAATTCAAAAGGAGTATAAATGTATGGCAGTTAGGTACTAATATCACCAAGTGGCTATGTTACACAAAATGTTAGTCAAAGATCGCGTGCCTATAATAAAATACTAGTTGGCATATTTACTCAAACCTGATACTGAGTTTTATTGATTCTAGCCTAAAAGCTCACGTAACATTCAATAATTGCTTTAGGGAATACGTACTGCCTACAATATATTCCAGATTTATATCGTTTAACTGATTTGTGTGCGCAACAATACGATTCAAGGAATTCCTGTGAGGCGATTATTTGAACAACCGATTTAGAACGAAATGCTGTTACTAGAATTAGGAAATTGTGTGAACACAATTGGATTGCTATGAATTCACGTTACTAATTCTACCACTTGAGTACGCTGTTGTATATGTAGAAGTTTTGAAAAGTATGTAGTCTTAATGAGTAACAATACTGATCAAGTGAAATGTAGTACAGTAATTGTTAGACAAATATAAATTCAAATTCGAAAAAAAGTGACATCTCATTCAGAATTTTTTTTTTCTTGATATAAGTTAGGTCTTAGGGTACTTACAGTCTACACCAATCAATTAATCGTCAAAGTGATTGATAAGGTTCTCGTAATAACTGCTAGAAGTTTCAATGAGCGTCCATAAAATAAAAACCAGGTTCTTATATCCAGGTTCATATTTTAAGTTTGACTCGGCCTATCGACGCTAAAATTGTGCTCTAAATCAAAATAACAACCGATACTGCGTTATTTTAGCTCTCGGTATCGAGTAGAATACAGGCGAGTTCACAAAATCAACCTAGGAATTTGATCCTACTAGTTAGAAGATCATGTTTTCATAGGAAGAGCGTTGTTGTTCCACGGATACGAATTTCGTGTTATGATGAACTTTGAAGCTCAGAAAATTGTTGTATTTAGAAGCTAACTAATCGAAAGTTTCCGGCTACGGTTTAGTATAAATCACTTAAATATATATTTACAATAAACTATAACTTATGATTTAAAAGACAAGAGATAGGCCGATTTTAAAATCGTTTACTGGTAAAAAATCTTGAAAAACTATGACTCACACACATCATTTTATATGTATATGTTACGGTAAATATAAGCAATCGGTAATTACTTATCTTACTTTAATTGACTTTAGAAGTCCTAGTCGTCTTGCACATCCTTTTCTACACTCCACTATATTTAGCATGTGCGTTGGAAATTATCTTTATTTACCGTAACACATACGTAATATCACGGAATCTTTCCATTGGGGTAGGCAAAGACCAGAGAACACCAATTTGTACGATCCTTACAAACTTCACAAATACGGAAACACTCATCATTTTCTTGTACAAAAAATGTTTCCGCTTCCAAAATCTATATTTTCTACACAACACTGCCATTCAAAAACTAGCACACATCTTAACGTACACAATAAATCTCAATGGCATTGAACCGATACTAAAATATACTAACTATAATAAACTACACCCCACAATCTGCACTTGATATCGCGCCATAAACGTTCACACATAAATTTCCCATATCCTGCCACCAAAAAGCTATGATAAAGTCTTGTGGATATCGAGTAACTATAAAAACATTTTGCTTGTCTATCATAGAAGCGTACCGCATCATCCATCACACACGTCGGGTCGCTGCCCCCTATATGTTTTTGAGGGTTGGTGTAAGTTAAAAGAGGGACGGTGTTACGTTACGATTTTGTTTTTGGATGAGAAATTGAGTTATTTAGTACTAATATAAGAAAACATTATTTGTTTTAATAATAGGTTAGGTACAGATCAACTGGAATTCAGGAATGCTATTTTGTTTTAGAAGTTAAACTTAACATTAAATAAGTTAAGACTAAATGCGGAACTTAGTTGAGAAGACTTTAACTTAAATTCAAATATTATTTATAATAAGGTACAAAATCATAATAATCTTTTGTCTTCACTTTTAATTCAAAGTGGAATCAATAAATGTAGGTACATAATTTATTGAAAATGTTGTAGTTAATGGACTTCACTATCGAATACACGCAAATTGGTTGCAATTAGACCACACAACATGTTTAAGGTCAACTTCAACCTGATATTGTGTTGAAATTGGTACATTATTGAAAAATTTATAAAGCCCCGAAGGGCACAACGAAGAGGGTCGGGTCCCCATACAAGAATATTTTCTAAGAATTTAGTTCTGCCTTAATTTACGGCCGGTTTATATGCCATGCATAATGTATCGCTTTTGTATGCTTTGTAGTGCGTCCTGTCCATTGTAGCACGCAAATTTCGGTCTTTCTTAACCTCGTAAGGGAAAATTGGGGGAGGAAATTGATTCCGTCGTGAGGAAATTACAAACATGCGAATGAAAATATTGTATGAATTTTTGTTGGAGTTGAGAAATATGAGTTGTAATGGATATTTGACCAGTGTTTATGTGGTAGAGTGGAACTATATTTGCTTTGAGAAATATTTAATTGAAAAAAAATCATAAAATTAATTGTTAAAAGACTAGTATTTAGCTAATCTAGTATTCGACAGAATATGATATATTAATTTTACATAGCAACACATTGTAATAATAATAGACAAAAAGCCCTGAATAAAGCCGTAGTTAGTTACGTCGCAAACTTGTTAAACTGTACATTGTACAGGTAATTGCTTAATCCTAGTTGTTATTAGTAAATGTAGCTACTAGGCAAATTAGTTCTCACACAAACATTTCAGCTTGTCAGGAACCGAAGCCAATGGGAGCATTTCACGTACAATGTGTACGCTAGCGGCGTGCTACACAAAGTTTAACTACGCTTCGTGGTCAGTGCTACGCGTCATTGCTCAATGCTACGGTTGGCTACAACGTGCGTAGCTACGGTTTAAGCGTGTAACGATTTTTAGAGGCTTTTTATTTCAGCTTAAAATATTAAAATAAAGTTAAAAGTTTATTCACATCGTGTGTTGTTTTATATTAAATACTGTAAAATAAAATATATCAGCGCTACGCTATAACCAATGAGTAGCTACATCATAGTTACGCGTCATTGGACCGTAGCACATTTCTGAACAGTTCACTACGTTCGTAGCTCTGCTACGAGTTTGCATGGTTTTTTATTCAGTTCATACAAAATAGAATATTGAATTTAATTTTGATGTCCGATATTTATTTGCGTTTTTATGAAATCTCGTTATTTATTTTGACGCGACAAGGACTTTTCCAAATTCATAATGGGCGACCATTTAATAAAAAAATTAGGTAGATACCACTGTATCTTAAATACGACTGCTCCTTCACAATTGATGTCTAACGTTATATTTACTGTCAACTCAACTTGCGACCAAAGAAACAAAAAAAATAAACAAAACAATTAGATTCGAAGACTACCAGCTAATATATCTAATTTCTAGATTCAAACAATAAACAATATAATACTAAAAAGGATTTGAGAGACTCCATTCTAGTAGTACTAATAACATGAATATTTACACACCTAGTTAAACAGGTCAGACCCACATTTTCATACATTACACAACTCAATTCCAAAGTTCTAGTGAAACGTAATATTTGTTTTTTTAGTTAAACGACTTTGCTCCTATTGAATTCAGGTCGGGCACCAACATAGAGCCCCGAGTCTCAAAACTTTTAAAAATATTCCTTTTCTTCTATAATGTGATTAGATTTCTTGTTCGAGAGCAATTACTTATGAGTTTACAAGGCTTCATTAGGCGTATAGCGAAGGTAATTTACATACGGAAAAGTTTTTCCAAGAAATTTGAGCTCATTGTTTGAGTGAGGGTATATCATTTTTTTAACAGCCCGTAGAAAATCATAAACTCAATCGTCTGTAAAAACAAGTAGCATTGAATGAGTCTGCGAGAGTGCCTTTTATTTTTAACTTCAAACCTGAAAAAGTTTTTTTTACTTAACAACAAACATAGCTAACAATCTATAAACATTATGCTATGAATAACATCCAAAACTAATTCAACTTAAGTCGAAACACAAATTACTTTTTACACTTTTAGCAGTGGTGAGAGATAAATTTATCTTCTTCATTGATGTAGCCATACAAATTTATATTTGTGTCGAGATTCTCTATAAATAAACTGGATGAGTCACCTCAAATGTCGTTAAAAGGTCACCTCACTATAAAGATGAATGGGCAAACGGTCTTCTTTCATTATTAATAGCTATCTAAGGCTTAGATGAATGAAGTATAGAATAACAATTTGTGATAAAAATATATTATAGTTAAGTTATTCAATCACATAAGTTTTGAAGGCTTGAGGTAAATAACTTTAAATTCTGTAATCGATGTTATTTTAATATTACTTTCTTTTGCAAAGTATGAATATTACGCAATGAAATAATAATTTAAGTACAATTGATCTAAGTATTTATGTAACTTAATATGTTATTTTGTAACATTGCATAATTATTTTCAAAAATATACTCAGGAAGATGCTGAATCTTATGCTTTTGATACAACAATCAGAAAGCAATCAACTTTATTTAAATGTTTTAGTTATCCAAGAGCAACGTAAGCCGGACGTATAGCAAAGTAAGTTTAAACATTCAATGAAAGTATGTTTCAGACATAGTAATACATTGCACCTAGTTCATAGTATAAAGAAACTCTTAACTTATGAAAAACAAAACCCAACTTACTGTATAGAGTCATGATGTCTCGCTTTACTGCCTCGCTTGTACAAAGTGCCGGCAGCAGCTGCGGCGGTCAGCAAAGCTAACGCGGCGGCCGCACAGCCTCCCGCCGCGAACAAGATTCCCCCTGTGTTTTGTGACGCGTCGCCCGCTAGCCGCGCGGTCTCGTTGTGAGCTTGTACCGTTGATAGACCTGTGTAAAAACAAATTGTAAGGAGTGTTTTGTTTTCTGTAACCGTAATTTAGTAAGAATACTTCATGGGTGGATCTATTGATTGACAAACATAGAAAAAGTAGTCAAAACATAAAGCACGAGATTTTCTTAACTTAAATTTTTGTTACCTATACATTTAAGGTCTAAGCATAATTTATTGATCACCCTTTGTACAAAAACATATGAAATGTGACACCTAAAAATTAAATATCCTCATACCTAACTCATAGGAAAGTATAGAAATGCTTGTTACGAATTATAAGTATTAACATTTTGAGGAAATAACTGCTATCAAACATGATCATTAAACTAAACCGTAGTTTGAATCACTATTCACAAAAGGTACATTCAAGTAATAATGATAGTCAATAAAAAATAAATTACCTGGGGCGATTTTCACGCGCACTGCACTTAAAACAAGCCTCATCGCTCAAACTCAACGAATGCCCAGTAAATTGAATATTGAACGTTGTAAAAAACTTCAGAATAAAAGTAGGGGACGTATAATAGCAATATAACGAGCCCAGGTACTTCGTTTATGAAACGCCTCCCTAATTTTATACGAAATGATAATACTTAGCGAAGAAAACTATGTTTTAGTGGGGAAGATTATATTAGATTCGTTAAGTGCTTTTTTCTTACTTATTAAAGTTGCTTTAAATCTAATATTACTTAGCCTAGATCTGAGTAATTCTGATCTTAACAGACAGATTTTAGTCACCTTGTTCATCTAAAAGGTGACCTACTTTAGGTCCTTAGAGACAGAATATGGACCTAGAAATGACAGTGACAAAATATTGCGCAATAGTTACATAAACATTTTAACCGTAGTCATACATATTAGGTCGGGGAAAAAGTCTTTTCGCATTATAGTATGTATGAACTTATAATAAAATCTTTTCTCTACACAAAAAAGCTCGGTATTTGGGTACCTCACGAGCTCACTGAAAAAAACCTAATATATCGTGTACTCATTTGTGATTCTTGAAGCCAAAGAGGTTTTATTTCAAGTTCATATTTATAATTATGATTATTGTTGTTTACCGACTCGAAATGATCATTGAAGGTTTATTCTTCCCACAGATAACAAGTTGTAACCAAAGCAAACCCTTACAAACATTGTTAGAAACTTTTAGTTAGCTACAGGTAATTTCCGAAGCCACTCAACCGATTAAGGACACAAGGGCTCTGAGGAATAAGACTTTTACCATTACGAACTTCGCTAAGTTTTGTGAGGTCGAACGATGACTATTGACTACAAATTGATAGGTCTTGAAAGAATTTAACCTTGAGAAGCTCAGTAATTTGTTAGATTTAAAGCCTCATTTAAGAAACTCTTTTTTCTGTGCTCCGTCATTTATTCTTCATAGATTTTATGGTTTACCTATTGAGTTTTATTTGTGTTGAAATATACAACAAACTGCTCGCCACAGTCTTTGAAGGCTTAAAGTCTATTTTTGTACTTACGTGTTTAAAAGAAAACTGCTTTGCTGTTCACTTTTATACTATAGTATCGTTGAAGTTAATGAATAATTTTAATTTTGACTTGCGTACGTACGATCTTAGTCTAGCTATATTACAAGCTCACGCCTACTCCCTTTCTCTAAACACCTGCGTAAAATTAAACCACAGCAAAAACGCTTATATAAATGCAAAATAACCTGATATTCTAATTGAGTCACGTCATTATAATTACAAAAAAAATATACATACATGAATCTCCTGAATAGCCCTCGCCCAGCGATAAAAATTAACATTACAAATACCGCGGCAGAAATTATGAATCTTTTGATGTGGCTCGAAGGCTTTTGCTTAAAAAATAAACATAAAGAAACGCTAACGCGTGTAAAAGGAGCAAGAGAATTTCCAAGTCAAATAAAATGTAGAATAGGACAATCGATACTGTCTTGTAAACACATTAAAAGAGGGTGCGTAGGGCTGTGTCGAGATTTTCACGTGATTATTCTAATGCAAGGATTACTAGGGATTCCCTTGGTATTTTGTTTTGTTTTTAGCGTAAGATGCGGTAAAGTTGTGTAAAAAGGTGGAAATATTTATTGCTCGCAAATAGGATTTGCTTGTAAAATCTGGTTGTTTCGTACTTGTATTGAAAATATGTTATTTTCGTCTTTTAATATCAGTCGCAAATCCACCATTGTAATTATATTATCACACAATGAGCACCTGAATTCCTTCAATACAAAAAAAATGTATTTATAAAAATATTATAAGGGCACTTAAAATACGCGCGCTTTAACACAAGGCAAGCAAATAATTTTACTACATAACATAAAGTTATACATCGTTCTAATTCAGAGCGTACAAAAACTAAATAGTAATATAATTTTCATTCAGTATAATGAGTTTTGCAAATGTTTTATGTTAATTAGCTCACTAAAAGTTATGTGAATATAAATTACGAATATTTTATACAAACAGCGTATTTATGTTTCAAAATGCGTAATACTAAATAATTTATTAGTTAGCCTAGATTTAGACTATGTGTTATGAGCTAATGTAATTATGTTAGATTTAACAGTTCATTTGCCTTGTTCTAATGGTATTTTAATTCATAATTCACAAATAACTGCTAACACTGGTTTGAATGTTTCCATTAATACATTAATCATTGGGTGATGTTATGATCTGACTGTATCCTGCAGTTGTACTTGCGTTAATATTGGTGGAAAGCAAATCATACATCATAATCATTAACTCGAATACAACTAGTAACAAGTGCACAAAAAAAGCTTTTGAAAAGTGACTAATAGCTCAAAAGATGACTGCATTCACATATACTAGAATTATACTAGAATTTATGGCTTTTTTACGTTTAATATACGTCTATTTTTTTAAATCATAACAGTAAGTTGTTAAAGCGAACATTGACCGGTAAAGCAACGTCTTAAACATCTCTAAGAGGTTTTTGTCAGCCCTATGCCTCCGGGCCGTCGGGACCCTCTCGATACGTCTCCATCCCTCAGAATATCCTGTTGCTTCTACATGCTAATAAAGAGTACGCCAAGTGATTTGTGGGGCGAAACTCTGAGCGATAAAGATATACGATACAATGTTATTGTTTTTGATTAGATGTGTGTAACTTTGTACTTTTCCTTGTACTGATATCGAGTGCTTTGACGACTTTCAGTAGATATGTAAAGTTTATGACTTGGTTATCCGAGATTATGCAATTTCTGTTTTATGTTTTGGAATGTCATATGATGCGAATGACGATTGAGGAAGGTATGCTTATGTATGAGGAATTTGTAGAACAAATATTATACTATACGGAAAGCTATCTGAGTCAGTAGTTAAGATTAGTTATGATAAAAATTATGATTCACAAAAATAAACCTTCAGTAGATGTTTAGCCCATAAAAATCAATATTATACTGCTCATGTATAAAAAGTTCTCGGACAGTGAAAATTTCCTTTCAATAAACTACGAGAAAAGATTTACGTTACTATATTACCTTCATTCGTACTAAAAATAAACCACTATTGCAATAATCTTTGTCTTATTGTAGTGCGCGACGTAAGTGGTAGTATACAATATGTGTTCATAATGTTGTTCAAAGCCTTCATTGTCAGTGTGATGACTTGTCGTAGTACGTAATTATATCCTTTGTGTCTCTGTGAATGAACCTTCCTGCGTTAGTACGTTAAGTACAGCTTATAATATGGTAGTTTTAAGTGTACTACAAAGTTGTATGATAGGAATCGTTCACTGTTATACTAAGTTTAAAAAATGTGTGTTTAGAGTCACCAATATTGTAGTGCTCAAATATAAAATTATTTATAGCCATTTAATTAAGAAGTTTGGGTGCTGCTTGAACGATAAATATATGTGTTTTTTTTATTTTGTGAGGTTTTAAATAATAGAATGGTCATCGATTTCTGCGATGAAAAATCATCAATGCAAACAGATCCATCTTTAAATACAATTGCGATATCAAAACAAGGCTTTAAAATGCAAACAAGCTACAACAGAAGTAATAAACCCAGTTATAAACGAAAATCATTTTATAAAAACGAATGCGATGTAACATATTAAAAAAGTAATTCTACATAGCAGTTTCACGGTAGCACTGCTTTGCACTTTATGTTACCAACTTCATCGCATATTTATAGGTCTGCAAATTCATTGTGTACTGAATATACTGTTATTATTATAGTACTTGCTGTTTGAGGAACATCGCCCATCGTAGCCCGGTTTTAGTGGCAATTGTAGTCGTAAAATGATTTGTTCGGAGGGGAAACGACAGTTTGTGAGTTCGCAATTGTTTTGGCGGGATTTTGAATGTAATATTTAAAGGGAGTAGTTTTGGGTGAGAATGATGACTTTATTTTGAGCGGTTGTTTTATGTGAGGGGAAGGAAATTAGTGTGATAAAGTCATTTATCATTCTTTGGCAGAATAAATTGCTAGTTGTGAAAAGTTCTGTCACATGTACGATGAAGTTATTTGTAATAACTTGCATTTACAATCATAACTTATTCATTCCGCAGAGTCCGATTGTTGACTGAAATATATATTTCCTCTTGTCATAATAATATCATAACATGTAACACCGTGTATGTGGCGGTTGAATTTCAGAATGAATAACAAAACTCATACAAGAGCTGAACCCAAATAACCTGAATATAGAATAAGCCAAATACCATAATTCGTACGAAAGCTAATGGCACGTGAATTGTAAGTAGTTTGAACAGTAACTCGCAGTAACTTACGTAGAACGGAAGAACATATAACAATGAAACTTGGCCCACGGTCAAAAAACTACTGAGATTTATACGAGAAGGTTTCTTTCGCTGTTGTTAGATAGTCATTATATTTTCATTAATGGTCATAAAAAAGAGAGTTACAATTCGTTGAGACAAACTTTAGCGTGATGTATTGGTTTTAACGATCCGTAAAGAACAGATAAGATGATTTTACCTAGGCCTTTATTAATCAGAACAGAAATATAAGTATCCTAGAAAATAAATAGGCAAAGCTCTTAAAGAAAAAAATAAAACTACGCACTCCATTTCACCTATGTCGGGAAAGTAAAACAAAAGTATTTGAATAAATTGTGTCGGACAATCAAGCACAAACATGTAGTCAACAGTAACCATGTAGTATCAGTACGTAATCTATAATTTTCGCTATAGTATAAAATTACGAATCTGATCGTGTTTCCGCTTTGTCAATTCCATAGGAGAAAAATTCAATGCTATAAACCATTTGAAAATTGTGGTCTTACCTTTCAAACAAATCTTGTTTCTCTTGAATAGCAATCGTACGTCTTTGTGAGCGCGGTCCGGGGCCGATATATTGAGCTGCATCGTGACTAAGATCTCTGCACTTCTGGTTCCAGTGCATGGTAGGCGGACCCTGGTTGAAAGAAAAATGAAGTTTTTAGACCAACAATATTTATATTGTCGATATCACAATTCAAAACGGTACAACAGCACATACCTATAGTATTATATTGAAATTAATAAATTAAAACGAAGATATCTGTAAGTATTAAAAGTATTCGTGGAAATTATATTTGGTGGGAACTACCGGTAAAAAACTGATTCAACAACCTAAATACAAGCAAAATGTTGAGTGCGTAAGACATCGTTTACACTACGTAATAATTAGTGAACCGTTACATTTAAAACCTGAACTAAAGTTGTCCTGGGAAATAACATCAATACTTCAAAAGAATTGCTGCAATGGTTGCTATTGCAAGTATCAAATATCACTTGTATTTCTGAATGTACTACGTGCTTTTAAGACTAAACATTCATTAGTAAGTATTGTTTATTTACCTAAACGTCTGCAGCGTGGTCGGTACGAAGCCACGTTCAGATATATTGACCTGCGGCGGCTGCATGGCGCCCCGGCTCTCATAGTCGATCCCCATCACGTACGCCAGCTGAAATAAACAACACCATGTAAGTGTCGAGTCATATACATACCAAACTTAGTGGGATTTTTTTATAGTGTCTAGATAGAGCTTTATAGAGGGTGATTCATTTTTGTTTATTTTCTTTTATGCAGATTCCGAAGAAACTGTCACGACAGCTATCTTTTTGAGATTATTTTTGAAGAAAAGGCACATTTTTATGTTTTAGCGCAAATAATTCATGTAATTAATGCAGTAATTAAAATTAAAATCAGCTACATTTTTATTCAGACCAGCTTTTATTTTGTTACCAACATTATTGTTTCTTTATAAATATAGATGGAGTTCTACATAGTTGTTTTGATTGCATGTTGCCATCTTTTTACGGATGATGGTTGCATACCTTTTTTAATCACTACTATCGCTCTGTTATTGAATGCTTATAACAAGGTTTATATAGTTCATTTTGTACCTCTCCTGTAAAAAATATTCCCAACAATCAATGCTATTAGAACTCAATCTATATTCTTGTCTTCATCGAGGTTAATGGGTGTTCATCAATAGGTTTGTTTGCGATGAGTCACTGCAACCATGACCTCAGAGCTGTTGACGCTAGTCGATTCATTCTGCATTAATAGTATATTGATTTTCTTGATACTAATACATGGAACAGCTATTATTAGATATACTGATGTTGTGTAATATCTACTAAAATGAAATATTGCATAAACCATTGTATTAAATTAGTATGTATCGTTTTTGTAGAATGTCGTAAAACTAATTATAATATTTGTGCTTGTAATAAGTGCTAATAAGTTGATTTGATCAAGTTTAATTTGCTTTCACTAACAACAAATAAATCAGTATTAAGTTAAATAACAGCCCATTACAAATGAAAACCCAAAATAAAATTACTCTTAAAATAACGTTTTGTGTAAACCGGCTTTCACTTCCAAAATACTTATAACCCCCATTAATTTGCAGTTAACAAGTGTAGTACAAAGAAAAAAATAAACAAAAAACATCTATCCTAAGCCGTAAATATCCGAAACTCAGCGAAAAATGACGACTTAATCCGGGCCCTTTGTTTTCCAAAATTAAATCGCTTTCAAACCAAATTGGAAAATGCGGAGCGCTCGACTCAATGCGACCGAGTGTTTACTCAATGGAATACAAATTTAATATACAGGAAAATAAAATTAATTGTTGTGAATTTGTAATAAAGAATACTGTAATTAAAACGTTGATTTAATTGTGAAGATATGATGGTCCAATCAGTCGGAATAATGCCCGACATATTTGTATCAACAGTATCAATCATACGGAATAATATTTAATTACGTCGTTTGACTTTCAAATTGCACTTAAATATGCATTAATTTTGGTATTATTTTACATGTCATTGAATATTAACGAACGAATTGACCCAGTAACAATTGACAACTGAAACTATGTAATGCGATCATGTAATTTCGATAAATTTCAGTGCGAAATTATGAATTTTTAATATTTGGGAATAGGTAGAACATTTTGGATGATTTTGTACTAAATTAAAGAAGCAGTTTTTTCAGACCTGAGCTTTTAACTACATTAATTATGAATCAGTGATAGACTCGCAAGTGGTTCGTGATTCGCCTTGAAAAACTATTACTACCCGTAGAAGTAGGACCTGAAGCTATAGTTCTATTAGGTTGTACAAACTAAAGATATTACAGATTCAGTTTAAGCTAACCTTCTAAGGCTAAACTTAAGGCTCTAAACGTATACAATAGCGTTGAGAGCCAAAATTAGCAAGTTTCTTGCAGAACGTGAGTTTGATACTAAATTAATCCATAGGTAAACATAATTGTTCTTTGTTTCTCGAAGCATTGTTTTCGTTCGAGTGAACATAATATAATGTACTGTAGCTCGATTCTCTACTACTAGCGACTACCGACAACCGGCTAGCTATCGAGAAATTTTACACTATAATCTGTTTCGCGTTCCTACTGGGCTCCGTAAGAAATATTTTAGCAGTACATTTTAAATGTCAACTCTCGAAAGTCGACGGTTTCGATTGTACAGAATCGTGCTACTGAACATAATGTTCCGTGAGTCTTAACTAAATTGGTTATGATCAAAAATGTTAAACATAACATAACACTCTTATTTCCCGGAGGATCAGGAGTCACGAGGACTTCACAACACCCGTAATAATTCTTTATTTGATGTACCAAACAGGAAACCAATCTACAAGCATGTTTTAAGAGCAAACCAGAATTAACACATTCCTAGAAATTTTATATTTGACGCGGGGGATTGACAGACTTAAATTTAAAAACACGATTGCTTCAACTATATTTTTACCTTTTCGATTGGTAAAAGGGCTTTATATATTTTTTATTATATTATCTTTGGTCAAAGAAATTAATTGAACTTACTGGTCTCCCACCAAGAGCCTGCCACATAAACTCCAGGTCTGCGATGTGAGCCGGCACTGGTACTATGAAGCTGGTCGCGTATTTGTTGACTACACCTTCTCTCACGTAGTATAACTCCGCGTCTAGACCTAAAACAATAAGAAAGAAGTTATTATTACGTCTTCAATAATAATAGAGATTAGAATCTAAGCCGAGTGGTGGAAATATTATTTAAACAGTTACCAATATTTGTCATACACTGAACGCCAATCTCGCTGTTGGAATCGAATGGTTTCGGTTCAGAAGGGAAATAGCTTTAGTAGGAGTTAGCACTCCCAGTGGGTTGCCTAAGAAATAACTTTTCAAGTTTCTCTTTAAATGTCTAATTCTTAATACTAGTAGATACATGCTCATGTACCAGTAGTAGATTGAAGGATACTGAGCTACTGTTTAAAATTTGCATTAGTTTTTTATCAATTTCATATTAGTCTCCGTTCGTTTAGTCTCCGTTCCACAGACAATGTGTATTTATGAAATAAAGCTTAAACTTAAAATGCTTCACATAACATTGGCCACATCCAATAGTTCAATTTCCATCGTATTATAGGTATCATAGTGTGTGGAAACTAAGCAATCAACTCGTCCAACACATTTCACACCGTCCGCACGCAATGATGAAGTGTCAATGACACGGTTAGCTAACAAATAAACCGCTGTTTACGCTATGTTATTATGTACTTACTGCTTTACGATTCAATCAATTAATATGGATTAGGCTAGTTAGAATAATGCTTACAGCCCTACAAACGTTATGAATCCAAAAACGGTATATGTTATGTCTGTTGTTTAATCACGTATCAACGAATAAACAGTGCGATTTCACTGGTCAGCTATCACCAAATTTTAGAACAGTTTTTTTGATATTTATAAGTCAAACTATCGCTTATAGATAGTACTGAGTATAGAAAGCTGTGCTTAAGGTACTGACATAAAAACAACATCGATAGTTTATATACTGCCATAATTATATGAAATACTTTCATTAGGTGTGGAGTGCAATATGCATCGTTAAAAAGGCTTCCGTTCCAATAATAATCTTGTACATTTTTCTAGAGTGTGATTGCTATGGAGTGTTCCCTTCACTATTAACTTTGACCAACGTTTCTTCTCAAAAGATGTCCTGGTTCGAAAAATTGCTTTTTTTGTTTCCTTTTTTACTCATTATGTTCGTAAATTACCGAAGTGCTTCCAATCATTAAAGAAAGGACATCCCCTCTCATAAAAATTTCAAACGCATACAAAACTAAAATCATATTATTCTAATTCGAAGTGCATTACGGACGATTGCGCGGTATGGGAGAGTGTCTCCCCAGAACAGATGCAGGTTCTATTCCCCACGGGTGTAGCGCGTCAAATTATCCAACTAACTCTATTTGCTTAGCCGAAAAGAAGTGTTGGTGTACTGCGAGGGAACAGTTTTGATACTTGAGTTTTATAGGCAAAAATATTTACGACAGTGGTTCCTATCGCTTATATTTAAAAATTAAAATTAATTTGTGTAAGATTATGAAATGTAAATTTTCTTTACCATGCGCTATTAACTACATCAAAAACTCAGAAATTTGTATATAAAACGAGTATTTACTTTAAAATAATAATTGTATTTTTGCTTATTTTCATACAATCACCACATTTGACTAAAAATAAACAGTCCAAACAACAATTGTTTCTATTTCGCACAATATATTTTGTGTTTCATCCGATTCAAAAAAACAATATGACAATTCACAATACAGCAATCAACACGAAACAAAAAAATAAAAGAAAAAAATGACCAAAAAGCGAGATGATCCAATCATGGTACATTTAGAGGCGCAAAGCGACAGTGAAACGGACTGAATATGAAGTGGCACTTTGCACAATTGATGAATCACTACCCCTGCCTATCCGTATACCTACACGGTACCCCACTTACTTTGTGAGCAACGGGCACAAAGGAGTAACTGGAAAAGAGGAACATTTTCGTTTGTATGTTGTGCCATTTATTTTATTTTATCACAATAATGGTGAAGGATAACATTGTAAAGACAGTTGCAGGAATATTCGCAACATTTATTTATATTATTTTATTGCAAATATTTGTTTTGAGATGTCTGCTATAGTACCATCTATAGAATAGTTACACAAGAATTTAAATTAAATTCTATAGTAGGAATATGATAATTGCTTTGCCTATTAATTTAATGAAATATCCTTATACTACAAATACCGAATAATCATTATTGAAAATAGTTTATTATAGAACCAATTTATTACATAGCAGATATGTAATTTTCATAATCAAACATTGGATATTATGAATAGCTAAAAAGCAATCATTTCTACTTAATTAATATTTTTAAAGCAATAGTTTTTCATTATAATATTTCAACCACGACAGAAAGAGTACAATTGTAAATTTAATTAAAAACCTATTTTCATATTATTATCGTCATTCGTGGTCGTAGATTTTAAAATTATTTAATTATAGCAAGTGATTACAATGCAAACACATTTTATAAAATTTCAATATTACCTTTTTCGTTAAAACTATGTAAAATAGTTTAATTAAAATCATATCTCGAGCCGTATTTAAAGAGTTTTACGAACACCAAATTCAAAAATAATATCACAGTTTAATTAAAGCAAAATTAACAAATTATAAAAACACTGCTTTTATAAAATCACGTAGAACACTACAAACAAATGTAAAATGAAATGCAAAATTTATACCAAAATAATTTTAATTATTGTTGTTGCAGATTTCAAAGCAATTATGACAGCTGCATAAGACTAAAACATTTGAACAAGAGCCAAACACGAACCAAACAGACTTACATAAAACATTCAGAATTCAATTCACACATTTGCACGGCACCCTTTGAGGTGAGCACGTTTATAATTTACTCGCAGTAATGACAGACAATACCTACATGTACCCTAAAGCGATCTCTTTGTAATTATTACTCAAAGACGCTCACGCTTGGACAGAGGGATTGTTATAATATTAGGATTTGAAAATACTGTCTCATTGTCTCTTTCCAATTAGTATTTCTGAGTAAGAGACTTTAATGTTGATGTGCAATGGTTTTAATTAACAATCCACGTTGTACAGAAAATCTTTCGCTTTAATATCATAGTATTATAAAATTTATTCTCACCAAAAGTAATATTTAATTTAAAAAAAAAACATACCGAAACGGATTTACAATTATTAAAACTAAAATGTTTAATTGAGTGAAATATGACATCTATGAGCTAAAGCAACACAATCACTATTGTATACAAAAGAATGTAGAGATAATGTGGTAGGAGCAAAAAAACATAATAGAATATGACAACGTGTGTGTATTTCAAAGAACTATAAAGGATGAGAATCACACAAGCTTTGTATATTGTCGTAACAGAAAGTCTAGCTATATTTTTTTTTTATATTCTATACTATACTGGAATCGATACAGGTTTACAAAAAAAGTTTCCAGTAGACCTCATTCTAAGGGACCTGCGGATTAACGAAACATAGCAACTCCGAAGTTTCGCTAGAGTTTACGATATTCGATAACTATAATGTGTATTCATAATGTATGTGTCTAAATCGATTTTTGATTCAATACTTTCTCGAATTGTAGTAGATTTAGAAGACAAAAATTTATTTATACGAAGTATGAAAATAAATGAAATCATGTTAAGAATCAACCGTAATCTTGTGCGAAGGTTCGTTTTGTTTGAATTACATTAGGCGCCTAGAATATATATCACCATAATATATCAAAATCAAAAATCAAAAATCAAAAATGTTTATTTCGTTATCTCGTACAACTTTTACAATAAATGTTACATAGAGACCTCCTTTTAAGTAAAAAATATACCTGTGCTAGGAGGTCTCGCTCTTCAATAGCAAATTATAAAAGGGTAAAAGTGGTGTACAGAATAAAATATAAAATATTAAAAAGAAATACAAAGGAAAATTTGAATATAACAGAATTAAAAATTAAAAGAATATTAAACAAAATAGAATCTCTTACAAACAAAAACGTCTTATGATACGTTACATTAAGTGGAAAACGCAAGACTTGCGTGTGTATGTACGAGTACGTGGAAGTGTGTGTAAGTTTGTGTGTGTGTGCGTGTGTGTGTTTGTGTGTGTGTGTGCGTGTGTGTGTGTGTGTGTGTGTGTGTGTGTGTGTGTTTGTGTAAGTGTGTGCAATAAGTGAGTCTGTGTGTTTAAGAGTATTTTATATTAACGATGTTTGCATTAATATTTCAATGTCATCATAAGTTTTCAGTTTTAACCATTCGATTAATGTCTTTTTACAGATTGTTGCAGACATAGGATATATGTTAAGTGTTTTGTTTATATTATTGTAAAGTATGGCAGAATGTGCAATGAATTGTCTTTTGGCGTATGCTGTTCTTACGTATTTAGTAGGTGCAACACTGTGTTTTCGTCGCTTATGTTGATGGTGAGGGTCATAAGATAGAGTTTTATGTAATTTTAAAACGGTATGAAGTACGTACAATTTTCTGACTGAGAGGATGTCGCTTAGGGAGTATAACTCATTAGTTGGAAATTTGAAAGGTTTGGAAAACATGACTTTAATTAGAGATCTCTGAACCCGCTCTAGTTCCAGAAATTTAGTTTTTGTTGCACCTCCCCATACGGGTATACAATAAATAAGAATGGATTGGGCCAGAGAGACATATATTGTATTTAACATTTTATGAGTTGTCACATGTCTTAGCTGCTTAAATATCCAGATCAGTTTTCTAGTTCGGGCCATAACCATATCGATATGAGAATGCCATGATAACCGCTGATCGACATGAACTCCCAGGTACTTTATATTGCTTACTTTTTCAATCTTTTCACAAGAACAATCAATATTTGATGAGTTACCACATGTATGAATTTTTATAGTTACGTTTGGTCCGGGTTGACTGTTATTATAATTGGTAAAAGCTATATGTTTGGTTTTCGAAATATTTAGAGTTAGAAGATGCGAATTAAGCCAGTTAACAATGTTGTGAAGCCCCTCCTCTGCAAATTTATATACAGATTCCCAAGAATCGCCAAAAAACACTTTTGACCAAGCAGTTTAGTATAGACTTAGCATCATAATAAAGGTGTAATAATACCACATAATAATTTCCATAATGTGTCGTAAAGACAATACACGAAAGCCCCGAAGCAACGGCAGCGGCTTGGTCTTAATTATACAAAGACAAACGCCTTTAGTCCTGACTAATGAACGCTTAGGGGGACCAACGTCGTTACTAAATTGAGGCTGAACAAAAATTCTTAAAAAACTTACTGAATTCATTAAGAATTGCTTTGTTTTCATATTGAACAGAGTTTTCAAGAAAACGAGCTAATAATAAATAGGAATTAATTTCGACATGCCATCAAATTTAAGTAACGTAATTGTATATTATTATTTTATATTCAGAATGCATATATTATCCTGTATGAAATAAGAATAATCCAGGCAAAAAGTAAAAATATGTCTGAATACAACGAATATGATATGCATCTAGGTTTTTATTGTAAAAACTCATTTTTGGAAACAAAAGATAACAACAAAATTACATTAATTTTAAGTTTGAAACACAAGTATGAGTCACAGCATGTGTCTCATCCACGTATTTAAATTAGCTGTTTGCTTTTAGATGCTCTTTATTCTACTCCTAAACATAAACTTATTGGACTGGATTTTTTATCATTATCTTTTAAGTTTTAAGAGAATAGGTTTTTACCACAAGTGTGTAACAGTAGTAAATAATTGGACTTTCACTTCACTGCTTCAAGAATCAACAACAAACAACTTAAAATGTAACAATCTGTTGTAAGTTATTATTTCGCGAATTAAAAATGAACCACCTTTATAATGTCCCCCACCTATAGCGACCCACGGAAAGGTTTTTTCTCATTTGCAAAAATGAAAGTAACATCGCAGTATATTAAGAATGAAAAAAAAAAAATTAGTGTTAAACGAACGCTTTCAATCACGAATATTTTTTGCAAAGAATTCTATAACAATTCATTTGAAAAAAAAATGTAATTTCAATAACATGGGTGTCATGACACAAATACGTTTGTATAATGATGTATAAAGTATTATTTACTGAGCGTCGATGCAGTCAGAGCAGTGTAATGAGGCTTCGAGGGGAAGGGGACGACGTAATGACTCGTTCACAACCAAATGAGGTGTTGAAACGTGAATATTTATGAAAAAATCCTGTACCAGTTGCTTGTAATTAAGAAGATTTGATTGTTCTGTAGGCTTAATGACTGTACTCACAATTAAGAGATTTAGATTAAAATATAAATACAATATAGTAGTACGTTTTGATATTTAAAATGTCTTAAAGTCGATTGTTAGTGCTCTACGATTGAATAGCACACTAAAAGCTCACATATAATATTTAACTTTATTACTGTTGAAAAATACACAATCTTTCAAAAACTTTTATCAAAACTGCAATGGCAATCCGTTCCACCTCTTTCTTCTAATCAATAAATTCCAAAATCCATCAACACACTACAAAGTATTGTACGAAACTATATAAATACATCCTTAACTATATAGAATACAATATTTAATTTTTAAAGCGTATTTTGCAGAATACCCACGTTAGTGAAAAGTACTAAAAATCTTTTTCACAAGTTGTGCAAGATAAAACAGAACACTCGGCATTTTTTTCGCTCGTCTTTCAGAGAACAGTATGCAAATAACTATATCACTTTTTCTAATTAGCGCTTGAATGCAGTGGCTGGTTTTAAAGCGAGAGACTTTGTTTACAAGACTAGATTTATAGTGACTTTATTGTTTCCCCTTTTTTGTTATCATTTACAACTTAATAGTTAAAACGTGGTAAGGAAGAAGACAGGGGAATATTAACAACTGCAGACTCTGAAATAGTTTGGAAAAGGCAGTGAGAAAATCTAATAGAGCCTATATTCAAAGATGACATTATAAGGACCGTCTAGTAATGAAAAGTTTCGAATATTTAAGATTTCCTCTAAAGATTTTTGTATTGTACGATATTTAAAGTGATAGAATAAGACAAATATTAATAAACCGTGCCCGTAAAACGTAACTGTGTATACATTTTCTTTTTCACATACCGATATTTCACTGTTATTTTTGTAGATCTCTCGCAAAACATTACAAGGCTTTCATTGCTATAATTCTTAATCCAACTTGAATACAAACCAAACAAACAGCACGAATATAAAATCAATCCCAGTTATCTCGCAAAATTTCCACGAAAATGGTTTAAAAAATATCTTTCAAAAAAGCTTGAGAGTTTAGTCACGAATATCAAATGTCAAATGAAGCCTCTGGGTGTCGTATCACCTGGCAGAGGCATATAACGGTTCATTAAACCTTGGAGAGTACGCTTCTCGTCACGGTGGACCACGTTTATGACCACATTACCGAGGTAACTGCTCGTTATGTGCTTTTAAATATCAGACGACTTTTTGGCTGTCTTGTTTGTTTTGGCATAAGTTGGAATGATTATAGACAATACTACTAATCCTACAAATAGTATAGTTTCTTAGGATGGATATATTATATTATTGCGCACGTATGCATGTTACTCTTTCATGCAAAAAAAACTAAATTGATATTGATGGTTGATGTTAGTAGATAGCCTTGTAGGCAAGTTGTTTGCATGCCCTTTTAGTAGCTCATAATAGAATACTTAAAATGTTTGCATGCCCTTAATGAGGGTGAAATATGTCTTCGAACTGCATATTTTACTATAACATCTGTATATCTACCATATTTCAAGCAAATAAATGATATTTGAATTTTTGAATTTTGAATTTTGAAGGAGCCATGCTAAATTCTGAATCTGAAGCATCACTGTCCTATGTAGCTGATGGGGGCCTGTTTAACTAAAATCTAGGTAAAGACTGTCTACCAAGCTGTCGGACTGTAACATATTATAGCCTGTGTATGCACCAAGTGACTAATCTCAAACAAAAGTAATATAAATAATTCAGGACTGTGTGTATTCCTTTGTAACATAAGATGCTTATGAACTACATCTATACTAATATTATAAAGTTGAAGAGTTTGTTTGTTTGTTTGTTTGTTTGAACGCGCTAATCTCAGGAACTACTGGTCCGATTTGAAAAATTCTTTTAGTGTTAGATAGCCCATTTATCGAGGAAGGAAGAGCTATAGGCTATATATCATCACGCTACGACCAATAGGAGCAGACCGTTAAAAAACGTTACAAAAACGGGGAAAATTTTGACCCAGTCTCTCTTATGTGACGCAAGCGAAGTTGCGCGGGTCAGCTAATTTTCAATAATGGTATTAACTACAGCAAAAATATCTCAGCTACTAAACAGTACCTACTCTCTGGAAGAACGTAAATAAAGTTTATAAACTACGATTAAGGTTTTAATTTAAAAAGTTTAATTAAGTTATTAATTACTTTATTACAAACTAAAAGCGGTTTACGAAGAGGTACTATGTACGTTGAAAATTTAATTTAAATGTCCTGAAACTATTCAAAAAGGTGTCAACGTCCTCTGAAGCCTTCCAATAAGTTTGTAATCAAAAGCGTTAAGGCTGAACTAATTAGTTTCTACGACTACTTGTAACTAATACCAAGATATTTTAGGCAAAACCTACGTTTAATATTGAGGCACATGAGGCAAGTGACCTTTTATTTATAGAATACTTTTTGTTGTTGTGGACGATAGGTATATAATAGACTAAAATACATTTAAAATAAATTAAAGATTTTGAAATTTGTTTAAACTCATTTACCTTATAAACAACTAATTAGATCTCAATTTTCTTTATTTTTGTTGCTCATCGTAACTATTATTTATACTGTTCCCCAAAAATTTTGAGACTTAAATATAATGACGAAAAATATGCAATATAATGCAACATACTTGGTACCACAAGTTTGCTACCGTGACCATGCAAAACTCTTCAAAAGTTTCCAACCGTTTCGAAACAAAGTCTAATCTTGAAGTCGCAGTGAATCACGAATCACACGAAATCCCGAGCATTCCTCAACATTATCGTGTCAACCCAATTTAAACTCGTAGCAAAAAACGACACTATAGCGTTCAGTGCTCGCGTGCTAACCAAACATGGAGACAATAAATAAAGACTTTATCGCCATTTTAATAAATGTACGCGGAACCTTCTTAGAATAAATAAACGGTGTTGAGCAATAAACGGTATCTTCAGGAAATTCCGCGTGCGACAAAACACACGAAGGTTTATGATTGGTCTCATGAATATGACTTGCTTACTGCATATTCATAATTATATTATGAAAGTGTATGGCGTTGGAAGTAGTTAATTAAGTTTATTTGGTGCTTTTCCTCTGTCTGTATGCACGTACTAGTCATATTTTGAACGTTCTTAGTAGCCAAATAAATTCCTATAACGTAGTACTAAGCTGTTTCATATTAAAATTATGTGTAACTTCATAAATTTAAGAACAATTACAGTAATATCATGGTGCAATGACTTTAGTTTTATGCATTTCAGTATCTTTTCAACAAAATTCAGTTTGCAAATGAGCGATGCAGCTATAATGAATAGCTGCATGCTGCAATGCAATGCTGTAGGTTTCAATACAAAAAAACGATACGAGATTCTGCGGTAAGTGCAGCACTCAGTTACACATGAAGCAACTTTATCTAGGTCAAACAAGTATTTATCCGGTAGGCTCGGATCGAACCCGTAACCTTTAGTACGTGGAATGGCGCCCCGGCACTGCGCCAATTAGGTCATAGGTAGATTACTGTTCTATTGATGATGTTACGTACTCAAGAAATGAAAGCTCTGCCGTATAAAATTGCAGTAAAAATATTTTACTTCCGAAAAATATTTTACCAATGGTTTTAATGGCTTTAAAATATTCAAATTATCGTTATGTTAAGTATTATCTAGATAAAAATTTATGATACTAATTACTTAAAAATATAATTAGTTCGATAGAAGTAAAATTTTGAATCACGAGTCCATAACAAACTCTTTTTTCACTTAAATGAATGTCCAAACCGTACAGAGCTGTGAATATTATCTTTGTTAAAAAAACATATTACTTATCTCATAGATTTCTGCAAATGTATGTATTGCAGAGTGACCATGAACTTTATTATTGAATCGTCAGCACTATTCCTGTGGGAAATGCTCTATGAATAAGAATGTTTGCATGTGACTTATACGCGACCGTAGCATGCGAATAACAAACATGCAACGTTTCTATGTTTTTATTCGTGCGTTGGTACATACACTATTTTACGGCATTCACTACCTTAACTGTCGTTTTAGACGACGGATACTTTGTAATTTGTTCTTTCCTATAATTTACTAAACTCTGACCGCGACATCGTTCGCTAAAAAAGAATTCCCTCGGTATTATATATGTAGTTATAAGCTATCATTGTACAAATTTCATTAAAATCATTTTTTTTGTGAAGAATTAACAAACAAACGTACATAATTCGTACGTACTCACTTATATCTTTTGCATTTATAATTATTATTATATTTAGTTGGATTTTTATAATTGATTCTTGACCTTTGTATCTTTAATGCAAGGAAAAGGCTTGAATTATTAAGACTACACTTTCCCATTATTTTTATCACCCAACTTCACTGTAACGAAGTGTACAGTAAACGCGAAAGTACTACAAATGAAATTTATGCCGCCTTTTCGAAGTTTTGTTATCGTCGCGATAAATTTCAGTTTGCGCTGTGCCTCATTCGCGCGGGCGAAATTTGCGGTTGTTCACCAATTCTTGTTGGTAAAAAGCTATTTTATATTCTACTTAGTTAACATATTTAAACTAGATAGAACATTTATTTTAGTAAACAAAAAAGGAGAAACATTTATGACAAGAGTAAGTTAAGTTAAGTTACAGTATTTATATTAAGACAAGGAAAGTTATAATGCAAAATAAATTTTCAGTCATTAACCACTGAAGCATAATTCAACTTTTAAGTAGTATTAAAATATATTTTTGGCGCTCGTATTCGCATGCAGCTGCAATAAACTTCATCTGATTAAGAATAAAAGATGTTTTAGTAATTGATCACTAAAGCCTTACCCATTGATTGTACAAAACCTGATTTTTAGACGTAATATAGCATAAATAAAATTACAAATACGCAAACACATTACACCAACACATTACAAATCTAACTAAACATTATTTTACCACTATTACCAACGAAAGCTACCAATTTGACCCAACTGTTACCAAAAGGAGGATTTACTACATCGTTCATCAACCCTTCTATTCGATAGTTAACACCACAGACAACGTGTTCTCAGACATTATGCGTGATCGATTTTCTTATAAGCATGTGAGATTTCTCACGATGGTTTTCCTTTTACACGTTATGTGAGAAGTATACATTATGTTTTTGTTGAATTTCAGCAGGGCGTTGCCGGGTGAAACTGACTAGAGAATGCTAGGGAAATTGTCAGAAGAACGAAATGGAGAGAGAGAAGCAATAAATTGAAACCTACATGTTGTCCAGAAGTTAATGTTATTAACATTTTATGCATCAATATGTTTGATGAACCGATCCGCGCGATTTAAGCCACTTTAACATTTCCTCTAATTTATATAAACTCATAGATCATGCCTCTGTAACACGAAAATAACTAAGACTGTAATTGTACAAGAGTTTACTACGGTATGTTACCAAAACAATTAATATCAATCTATCCCCAGAAAACTTTCGCAATGCTTTTCATCATCGTTATGACTAAAGTCAATATTTCTATCGAGTTTCATTCAAAGTGGCTTTTGATCAACTCATTTTGTTGCGTCAAGTTTTTAGAAAGCAATTTTCGTTAGCAACAACAGTCGAGTTTATCGTTCGAGTTTGTTTTACAACTTTGCTATGTAAATTTTAACGTTACTTTGTAGTTTCTGGAATGTACTATTTCGATTTGGTCCGTTTATTTTGGGAATGGTTAAAAGTTTTGGTAACGCAAAATTTAAAACTTTAAAATGTACCTAAGTTTCGTTATTTTGTTATTGGTTCGTATGTTTCATGAAAATAGAAAGTAAAGAAACTCACCATATTACTATTCTACTCCATTTTGTAACGGATATTAAAATAAAAAATAAAACATATAACAAGCGTAATAAAAATACTACGAAAATTCACACGAGCGCGCCACGAAACGAAAACAGGAAAATTTCAAACTTGGAAAGAAAAAAGAAAAATAATAATATTCATTACACGATGTTCTATGATGGCCAGTACTCACTGACAGCGGCTCACAATCGGCCTCGTTAAAATTTACCTTTTTAATTATCGCCCTTTTTCAAAAAAGTATCCTTTTGATAAGTTTTACATCATTAACGTCTTAGTTGATTCATCGCTTCAACGCTTTCATTTTTAATATTTCAAAGTATTTTTTCTACGAGTTGTGGAAGTTTAAGCCTTTGAATAATATCAATTAAAAATATTTTTCGTGTTTTATTTTCAGCGAAGTAATACCAAAAATATTTAAATGATGCAGGGTTAAATGAGGAGTACATTTTACAGCAGTAGCAAGTATTTTTTAATTTCTTCATGACTTTGGTATATTTAATGGATGACAGGCATTAATTTAAGGATCTATGACTCGATTCTCAAAAGGTAAGTTTCGTCGAGGTATATTATAGCTTACGTTACGTGTCTTAATCTTCTAAAATGCTTTTGAAAAAATATTTTTGTTCTCTTGTCTTTGTAAAATAAAAAATAAGTATATAACCGAGATAAATAAAATCAAAATGTTTCTATTCATCAAAATAAATATTTATAATCTACTAAGAAGGCATGTTTATTACGTAATTCCAAAGCTTCTTACAAGTTATTTTGTTCGGCAATATTCTTTTTAATAATAAAGACGTGGGGATGTATCACGTTTCGTAGGAATTTTGGCCGTTAATTTTTGTACGAAGCCTCTCAACGGTGTCAAGGGTGTGAGAAATATAAAACCTTCATGGTTTTAGCACTTCATGGAAATGCCTATAGCTAAGAACGACGTGAATCATCAATGAATGTAAAGGGATTATAGGCTTTTTTTTTACTTGGTAAAATGTTCTGAGCTTGTTCAGTCGTATTAAATAAAATTGTTCCATATGTTGTTATGAATAGTTTATTTTATGTGTTCCAAGTGTTTGGCTTTACTTATAACGAGCCAAATATTATCTGTAAAAAATATTTCATTACACACAATAATTTGTAGATATATTAATAATTTGTTTTGTGACCATTTATTTCATTTTGTCAGTTAAAATATAGCCCCTACTTTTTAACTATACCCCTACTTTCAAAGTATTATTCAATTTGGGAAAAAAACTTTAATTTCTGCTTTATGTACTTTTAAAAAAACTTAATAAAAAATAATAACATATTCCAAATTCTAAATTGAAACTCATACGTCAAAGCATCCTTAGCTTACGCTACATTAAATTGGTTCCTAGACGCTAAAGACGGGTGGCGTGGCGGGAGGACGCGGCTGCGGCCGACACTGCACCATTACTCAAATGTTGTGACCTAGCAAAAACATTGACACGCTTACAACTTGCTAGCAGTTTAATATAGTGTTAGGATTGAATTATGTGAGTAGCATAACTAGCTTGATAGTAACGTTCTGTTATATTCATTGACATCATAGTTGGCATAATTTAGTCGACTGAACGTAAACGAAAAGTATAGAAAAAGCATGTGCATTTTTTTGTTGCCTATAAAAGTTTGCGTATTGTATATGAATTAAAAGAGTACATTAGACAAGGAATTATCGAATTATTTTTTACGTTATCAAGTAAATATTAAAAAAAAACTAATAATTTGCATTAAGATACATATAAAACCTTTTTGAAAATTCTCATACCTACTCCACGCCAAATAACTTAACGGAAGTAACAACAAAAGAACTAACTTTTCCAAATAAAATAACCGAAGTAATCTTTCTTTCGCACCATTCGCAAATAAATCGCAATCTTCTGCTCGGACGGTCATTAATACAATATTTGGCCCCACTTGTTGCGGGCTCGTACGTGCATGAGACCCACTTAGTCCTAAAATAATGTCATTGTGGGACCCACAGAGGGAAATTAACCGGAAACCAGATATTTTTGATATCGGATAGTCGGTTTGTAGTGGATATTATGTAGGACAAGGGTATCCCATCGATCCTCGATTTCGGGTTGAAGTGTCAATTGCGGAAATAAGTTTTGGTAAAGATGAGAACTTAGACGTATTTTCGGTTCATTTGGGACTTTTTTGAGTTGGAACGGCTATGTGGTCTATTAAATTTTTTACTATGTATTTAGACGTTAGTAAAAATTGTAACCCTTTTAAATAATGTTTAAAAAAAATTTTGAGAAATCATAATTACGGATATGTATCGTAACAATAGGTACTGTCATTCATGTAATATCGAGCACTAAAATGTTTGAAAAACTCTACCAGAACCAGTTTTAGTTTTAAAATATGGAGGAGGTAGTCTCAATATTTTAAAACTAAAACTGGGTTCAAACACACTCCTCACCTGACTTCAACTTCGCTTCCGTAATATCATATAATATCATATCTCAAAAACAAAAAGAAAAACAGCACCCCAAAGAACACCAAACTCGGTATCTTATTATTGTTTTTTAGCCATAATTTATCAGAAATAACAGTTACTTCCATCAACAAGTGGGCTGGCTGTACGAAGTTTCGTTACATAAATGATTCTACCGTCCGCCCTCGTTCCTTGCAAGTTGTATAAAAAATAAAGTTTCAGCAAAAACATTGGAAGAGTTGTTGATATTTGGGTGAAGTTTTTCCCTTTTTATGATTTAGTTTTCGAGAACGAAAATATTTTTCCCGTTACAGCTTTGGTGTTTCTTTTTCTGTTATTTCGAGATTTTAGGAGTGACGTCGTAAATGTTGTCGATGTAGTTTTGTAGATAATATTTACTGTTCCAAAATGTGCCCTAGTTCTGTGTCATTATCGTCTGATCGTTATTCGTGAGTTTAGTGTGATTCGGAATTTTTGTGAATCGGAAATCATAATAATAATTTCCAACCTTTGTTGTAAAACCTTTGTTGTAACATAGGGTACCTACATAATATTTTAGTGATCGAAATCGTGAACGGAGAAAAAATAAATACAAAGTACAGAATAAATTATACTTAGTAACAAATTCTAAATACAACTATGACGTCACTTTACCAGCTGAACTAAAAACACTCAATAAAACTCTCCATAAGGAAAGCAATAAGTCAATCACGCGAGCACTTTGCCATACAACGTGCACTCTCGTGGCGCAAACGTAAACATACTGCTCGTTTACTTTCACACTAAGTGTGTGCTTTGTTTTAGCTTAACGTATACTAATTAGAATATTGGAAAAAGTTCGATGTGAAACATAAAATATTTATTTTGTTACTCTAGTAGGAAGATTACGAAAGTTTAAGATTTTATTATATTAGTTAACTAATAAACTTTTCCAAGATACAATTTCGCGTCATAACCGGATTCTTTGTATTTGAAAAGTATTGCTATAGTCCAACAATGTATCTAGATAATATTTAAGAATTGTTTGTATGTTTAAAATAACCTTTCTGTATAAAACAAGCCACCGCCAGCTGCATACAACACAGGATCAGTGACACTCTTAATTTAGGATATTGTATACCTCCGATTGCCGCGAACGTTGCATACAAGGCTCTCTACAAAGTTGACGGACTATAAGCCATCGCCGATACCTATTTAATGCTTAAATCGTGGACAAGCAGTCATTTCAAGTAATACACTTTATTTATAGAACCTTATTACCACCGTGTCACACGACACTTTTCCTTAAGTATCGGTTCAACATCAACCCTACCATCAAGTCAAAACAAACCGTTCAATGTCCGCGTCCAAGAATACAAGTTCACAGTTTATTCACGACATAAACACCGGGCATTAGACGACTCCGGTTACACGAATGACATTTAATTTTCAGAGTTCCGCGGACGCGTAAATAGTAATTGTCGTCGGAAGGGTTGACAAACGGTTCTGTACGTCGCGACGGCCACCAGATGCTTCCCACGGTGGCTTTGTCCTCTATTTATAGGTTTCCAGCCACTTATGTAACTCCAACTGTAATTGCCTTAACATTTTCTATTCGTCTGACGTCTCGAAATGTCAAAAGTGACAGCTGTCATAAGTAACGTCAAATTTGGAATAATGACTACTTGGTGGGCGATTTATTCCGTGTATGTTTATTTTTGACAGCAAATTTATTATTGAATGTTGTGTCTAAAACGCACTGTCAAGTATTGAACAAGCAAGGCATTACTTTTGAAATTTGTTGTAGAATAACAAGAGACTACAGCCTATTACCTAACTACGAGGTAGGTAACTACGCTATTTAATAGCTACCATATTTCAGGCTTCAAGAATTCATGAATTTATGACTAGGCTTAGTATGAATTATTATTAAAAGTTCGAACAAGTTATAAACGAAAATAAATTGTGCCCGCTTTTTGATAAGAATTGTACCAGAACTTATCGCTATTATAATTGTTCTTCAAAGTAAAAATATTCTATACATTTTTTCAGCAGACACCGCCAAACAAAAACGAAAGTCGGGCTCGTAAATTACGTAAGAAAAATTTTACAACTCCAACTCATTTTAAACGTTCTCCCGACGCGCACACTGTATCAAACGCAATAAATTATAGGCAAAAAAAACACAAATAGCAATAACCCGCGGTGTCCAATCAAACGGCCCCCAGTGGGCTCGGAAACGCAAATTCCGGGCCAAAAATGATAACTGTTGAATTATCGCTCTCATTGTAACAAACGAAGTCACTTCATTGGGGTCTAGTTTATGAAGACCTTTGGGAGATTTTATCAAATGTTTTATTGAGTGCGAAAAAGTTTCGGACTTTTGCGCTCTCGGTTCATTTATTACGATTTTATGTTGGTGTAAAAGTAGTCATTATAACAACCGCGGTACAATGACCTATCAGATACTGAAGGTATCATTTTCTTCTTTTTTCGTGTGATTAATGACGCCGCATTAAATATTTGAGCTTTTCACACCATTTACATATCATTAGAGTCACCATCATTTCTCATGATAAAGGACATGCTTTTGTTATTTACTGAACACAAAAGTAATGTTGATGTTTTTTAACGTCATAAAAAATTAAGATTTTTAAAAACTTCTGACCCCCTTTTGTAGTTTCACTGATGGACAAGTCCAAAGTGCCTCTATATAGTATCAATTATTTTTTAAGTAGGAAATAAAATTTTAACTAGAACATTAATTAAAGCAAGTACCGACTCTCGATCAGGTGGCTTAATTCCTCGATAAAAGGTCAAGCCTCACAAAAGAACGAAATAAAAAAGACTCTATGTTACTTTGTCCAGGTACTTGATTCTACCGCTGTTATCAATCTTGCTAAGCAAGGTGATTATGGTATTATCAAACCATTATGTTCTTTTTTATTATGCTGGGAGGTCGTTACGGCTTGCGTTAGGGGAGACCGAAGCTCGTGGTGGACATTTATCGAATGTTCACTGTGAAATATAACGGAGTCTATTGTATTTTACATACCTGAATGGCTTTAGACGATATATTTTTAAAGTAATACTAGATAGGTCGTAATTACCTCACTCTTACTTTTGAGCTGATTAATGTTGTAGTTAGGCTCAATTTTCTCAGAGAAGTTTGTGTGTCATTTATTAATTATTTGGTTTCATCATTCTTCATTCATTAAATTTATTTGTGACTTGAATGTTTGTAGTGTTAATAACAATATCTTTAGTAAAGTAGTTACGTTGAAAAAATGTTTTCCACTAGCGCTTCGTTCTTTGTTTTTTTTTCAGTTGCCTCCTAAAGCTTGTGTGTATTTTTAAGAACATTATATTTTGTATTTATATTTATCTCAAATTGCGTTTATAAGAAGATTACTTTTCCATCTATAAATCTTTCAAGTTGTATAAAGTTATGATTTATTTTTCTCTTAAACGTTGAACGGATAAGATATCTAAAAATATTAAGTATACGATCTTAATGTTAAACAACAAAAAGAATAACAACTTGTATATAAGTAGTAAGATTTGCTAACTATGCAGTAATACGTAGTAAATTGTTTGTAAAAATATCTACATAAGATATAAAAAATGTCACTTAACATTCACTTGACACGTGCCATTATAAATCAACACTCAGAGCCATAAATAACAAACTAAATCAGTGCTATTACGTCAATTTGTACAAACTAGTGGGTACAACCCTAAATCATAGAGCATGATGTATCGTTCGGACTCAACAACGTTTGAAAAATGACAGCAGGGTTGTCCAATTAAAGTGTAACGCGATTCGTTGTAGATGACACTGTACGTATAACTTTGAAACGTTTTTTATCACAGCAAAGGGTTGCAGACACGTGGGCTTTTTGTAACTGCTCAGTTTACAGTTTTTTGTGTGGGCTATTAACTGAGGTGGTTTGGAGATAAATTTGATTTATTTTGGGGTTGACAAGATGCATAGGTTTGACGGTAATAGCAAACTTTGTGAGTATATTTATCAAAGAGTTACACTCTTGTTTCACGAAATGTGGGTATTTAATATAAATTGTTAGTTTAATTAGCGGCTTGTTTGTAAAATTATTCAGTCCACAGTGCAAGTAATAATCATCCATTCTGTCGGATGCATGGTTTGAGTATCTGTTTGCCACGTAATTGTCGTTTATTTTACAAGTGCTCATTTTATATGTATTTTTAGTACAAAGAAATATTGAGACAAGTTTTTTTTGGTTTAGAATTACCACCTAATAACACCACTGTGTAACAACTATTCCTAAATAAACATAATTTACACATTAAATTGATTTCGGCAAATGGTGGGCGTATAACGGCCTTGTAATAGGGTCAATGATATCAATATTACCTCCTACATTAGGCCAGGGTAATGTTCCACCATCACGCATGACTTCAACAAGTGGTTTATTTCCTTATAATATGGTGCAAACATCCTTGCTGATAAATTTATATGACCCGACCTTTTATGAGCGCCTTATGGCCCGGATTTGTTTGTGATTTTGTTATGGAACATTTTGGGGGTTGGTAAAAGCTTGTATTGTTCTACTGGTGTAATAAGGAAAAATTGCAGTACATTTCTCATATTTTATAGAATTACTGTAGCTTTTTTGTATTGTACATTCTTCAACCCATTATCATCACACTGCTTGGGTATGACTCATATTAAGCAAGGAAAGTAGTCTCAAATGGGTAGGCATTTTGTAGTGCATTTTGGACCTCATTATGAACTGTTTGTAGACCCTTCAGGGTTGCTTGTCAATCTTAGCAATATATTTTTTAGCATTGTTTTTATTTGTTAAAATCTAGATTTTCTTAAAATACAACAAATGTGTGCTGCTCGGACGCTACAACATTTTAGAACTTGTATTATTACTGGCTAAAACAACATTCTGCAAGCTAGCTTAGCTAAACATAGTTTGCAGAGACTACGGTATCTCAATTTGCTTTTCTAAGAACGTCTTTGTGCCTCACACAAGTACATCGTACAAGCTCTACCTGTTATCCAATTGCTCTCCAGTTCTCGTTATCATACATACATAGATATAGATTCTCTTTACTACAAGTTGCCAGTTCTCAGAAGTTCAGCATTAATGATATTGAGGTAACCTAGGCTAAAGCTTGTTGTTTCTGTTCGAGGCTTCGTTATTTCGAAGTGATTTTCACACCTTCCAATCTATTGGTATCTTTTAATCTTTTATTGTCCTGTTATTCTGATCCAATAATTAACGCATTCTTGCATTTGTACTTTGGGGTACGTTGGTGTCTCGTTTTGACACGAACTTATTTTCGTTATTATTAATGACTTAATCAGTAATATTGCAGTTTTCCCTGTTTACATAGAGAATCGGTTTTTTTTTCGATTTATTTTAGAGAGGAAACATTAAAAATTATAATAACTAGGAATAAATTCTTATAACACTAAAATCTCTCTCATTTTTTTCTCAACATTACACCACAAAAACTAATTAAAGCGCAATCACATTCTTTCTACAAACAATCTCATATAAAAGAAAAAGAAAAAAAAATCCAATTATCTTGGTCCGACGTATGCAGGCATTCAAGTTGCAGTGACGTAAGTAGTTGGCACCCCACACTGGCACACTGCGATAAGGCCCCTACCAAATTGATGTTTGAACTGTCATTAATTCCCCTCTCACCAACAGATGTCGCTATAGTCTATTATTTTTGACACCTAAATGTAATTTGTCGTTTTTAACGTTGGACCAAGATCCCAGAGCTGCCAGACCTACGTGATTTTAGCAAAGCTGAAACTTTGAGGATTGTTAGTATAAAGGGTCTGTTAAGAGGTATGCACATCCACTACCTTGAAAGCGGGGCCGTTTCTGAGGTAGCGCGGAGTGAAGGTGCGTAAAAAACGACCCAACCCACGTTATAGTAGCAAAGTTGGTTTTCAGATATGTTATTAATGATATTATGTAGAATTAAAATTGACTATTGCCAGACCGTTTCCCGGGGCCATTACTTCTGCCAGACGCCTTAAATGTTATAAAAAAATGAGGTCAACTACGTCATAGTAGCAAGCCTAAATTTTATATATGTTATTAAAGGTACAATTTTAAGACCCCCTGTATGCGGACAGACCATTCCGCGGGGCCCTTCGTCCCCTAGACGCCATTAAACTTTCCCTATGAGTGCGAGAGTAAGAGCATTATTCATATGCATAAATGAAAAACAATTGAATTAAAAAAATAAAAATTGAAAAATTATTGAATACTAACTGACCCGCGCATCTTTGCTTGCGTCACTTAAGAGAGATAGGTCAAAATGTTACATAAACGGGTTATGTAACATTTTTCACTGGTACTCTGCTCCTATTGGTCGTAGCGTGATGATATATCGCTTATAGCTTTTCTCAATAAATAGGCCATCCAACAGTAAAATATTTTTTTATTCGCACCAGTAGTTCCTGAGATTAGCGCGTTCACACAAACAAACAAACTTCTCAGCTTATTAAATTAGTATAGATTAAAAGTACTTGGAATGTTTAGGAAGATAAGTAGCATTATTTTGGGAATTATTTTAAAAATAGATATGGTTTACACTATCCACAAAAATTATGAAAAAAAAATTGTAGTCATTCATCATCATCATCATTATCTGAGCTCTTACTTCCCTCATCAAATTGAATATTTAAATCATCTCCACCATCGTCTTCATTGTTACTTGAATTCTCTGTAAAAAAAATGTAGGTGATGCTGCACGGCTACAACTTTTCATTAACACGTATACAGTCGGCGATGTGAATGATAAATTCCACCGGCAAAATGTTAAAAAATTCGACGCAAGTAATTTACCTCCTTGTAAATCTGAATTGCTTCAACAATTTCGACGAGCAAATTATATTGCGGGTGTCTGGAGTAATGCTCATATAAAGCGTCCTAGCATTTTAAGCCCAGCAAATAAAGGGTGGGTTCTAAAGGATAACCATTATCATTTTAAGTGGTTTGATGGTGACTAATTGCCAAGTTTCGTAAGCGAATCACTTGAAAACGAATTAGGTATTTTATTTTAACTATAAATTATTTCAATATACCTACTTGTAACTGTTTTCAACATCATTACCTACATTTTTTTTTACAGAGAATTCAAGTAACAATGAAGACGATGGTGGAGATGATTTAAATATTCAATTTGATGAGGGAAGTAAGAGCTCAGATAATGATGATGATGATGAATGACTACAATTTTTTTTTCATAATTTTTGTGGATAGTGTAAACCATATCTATTTTTAAAATAATTCCCAAAATAATGCTACTTATCTTCCTAAACATTCCAAGTACTTTTAATCTATACTAATTTAATAAGCTGAGAAGTTTGTTTGTTTGTGTGAACGCGCTAATCTCAGGAACTACTGGTGCGAATAAAAAAATATTTTACTGTTGGATGGCCTATTTATTGAGAAAAGCTATAAGCGATATATCATCACGCTACGACCAATAGGAGCAGAGTACCAGTGAAAAATGTTACATAACCCGTTTATGTAACATTTTGACCTATCTCTCTTAAGTGACGCAAGCAAAGATGCGCGGGTCAGTTAGTATTCAATAATTTTTCAATTTTTATTTTTTTAATTCAATTGTTTTTCATTTATGCATATGAATAATGCTCTTACTCTCGCACTCATAGGGAAAGTTTAATGGCGTCTAGGGGACGAAGGGCCCCGCGGAATGGTCTGTCCGCATACAGGGGGTCTTAAAATTGTACCTTTAATAACATATATAAAATTTAGGCTTGCTACTATGACGTAGTTGACCTCATTTTTTTATAACATTTAAGGCGTCTGGCAGAAGTAATGGCCCCGGGAAACGGTCTGGCAATAGTCAATTTTAATTCTACATAATATCATTAATAACATATCTGAAAACCAACTTTGCTACTATAACGTGGGTTGGGTCGTTTTTTACGCACCTTCACTCCGCGCTACCTCAGAAACGGCCCCGCTTTCAAGGTAGTGGATGTGCATACCTCTTAACAGACCCTTTATACTAACAATCCTCAAAGTTTCAGCTTTGCTAAAATGACGTAGGTCTGGCAGCTCTGGGATCTTACTCTACGTTGATCGAATGAAGGATTCGGTTGTTGAACTATGTCGTTATTTGTTTAGATGTGATAGGAATCAATGGGCTTGATTAAAGATGATATAATTTTATTTTGATAGACGTTTTATGGTGCGGTTGGTAATAAAGTGTGGTATTCGAAGAGTCTTAGTCATGGCTTGTTACTAAATTAGAGCAGTCATTCGTCGAAGTGGATCTATATTGTGTATGATTTTAATAAAAACTATTTGCTACAAATTACAAAGTCTCTGAATAATCTGTAGTAGATTACTTGGTACGGTTTAGGTACTCTGGAGTCACCAAAAAATAGCTTTTATTTGAATTATTGCGTCTGCGACATGAACAATCAGTAAAACATCAACAAAAAAGAACTTGTTCATATCTCAAGATACAAATTACTACAACCAAAATGGCTCCTAAAACTACCCTTAAGATAACGGAAACATCAATTCCGTCGTAAAATAACACAATATCGAACGTCAATATATTCCATCGTAACAAAATTTACTTCGAACAAGATAGGGGCAAAAATATTACATTCCATATACCATCATACTAACCATTACGCGTATTTCCATTCCCTTACTCTATGACAAGGTTTACGACTCAATCGGAGGCATTCGGAAATGTTCGGCCATTTTCGGAAAATGCATTCTCATAGTAATCGTTAGAATAATAATCCCATTTTAATAATGTGTGACCATTTTGGTTGACGACTCCTTTGATAATAATGTTCAGCATCAATCTTCAATAAGACAATATCCCTTTTGATTTAATTATGCACATGAATGCGTATATACCTATTGTTTATAATCACCATTTCATTCTTAATAACTGTTTGTTTACGTATAAAGGTATTTAAAACTCCGGCCAGCGTGGCTAACAAAGAAACTTGAAGTTTTTCTGCATTATATTATAAAAAGCGGCCATGATAATTATAATAGAGAAGCTATAGTTTAGTTTTCTCAACCTGTAGGTGCAGATGGCCTTATATAGACTGAAAAATACCGGTAAAACTGAAAACCTTCTTAAAAGTCGGTAAAAAGACGAATTCAAATGACATTTACCTAGTTAAATAAAACGCATTCCCAAACATTTATGTTATTTTGCGCACTACAGATTGAGATTGCACATCAATTCGCTCTCTTATATACGATATGACAGTTTAGTTTATGACTCAATCGGGGACATTCGGTACCGTTCGGCAATGTTCGTTGCGTATGCATTGCACGGTGGCAAGTTTCTTTTATCTCTAATAAGATTCCAATTCGGATAGTCTGATGTCGCGGGCTCCCTAAAGTAATAAACTAGCGGTGGAGTGGAGTCGGTTGTGCGTTTCCGTTGTAGGATACAACACGGTAAGTGTTATCGTGTTTGATTTGTTATCTTATCTACCAGTAGGTACAGTAAAAGCAGAATTGATTGTTTGAGACATTAATTTAAAAATATATGACAATGAGTCATCCACAAAGTAGTATCATGGATATCCTGGTAGATATCCATGATGTGACAACATAGAGCCTACCACATGGCTTATAATGGTTTCACCATGTTCAGTAGAGTCATCAATAAATTTAAAGTCTTTTCATAATTTTGTTTTAGTTAATTGATGGTAAAAACTGCGCGGAAAACCTATCCGAATATGAATAAAAGTTGCGAAAAACATTTTGTTCTTTGTTTTTTGTTGTATCTCTAATAATATATATTCGTCTCATTTCCTCCCGTCCACTACAGTACAACGGACACACGTCCAATTGCGTACGAAATACGTCGAATTTGTAGAACAAATATAAATGGTCGGGGGTAGATCGAGGGTAGATAATTACATTTTTTGATCTTCGGAAACTGGGGATGACGTTTGAGGAGACGTCTTTGTTCGACGTGTTTCGATACTGTCACCGATATGAACCGTGTGTAAATAGGAAACAAGCACAAGTACGTTTAACTATGAAGGGGAATTTTAGCAGTAATACCCAGATTCTGTGGTTAATACCAAATTGTAGTGACGTACTTAATTACTTTTGTGGTAGACTTGTAGTTTAATTGCTGTTATCTGTTGATACCAATTTTGACGGAACTAAGTTGTATATTCTTTATAAAAATTGTTGGATAGGTGGTTTTGTTTGTAAGGTTAGTAGCAATTATAAGATAAATGAACTTTTACAGGCGTAGTAATTTGTTTTGTAAAACTTTTGGAACCAATTTTTTTTGCGGAACAGGCAGGTGATAAAATCTAAAAATATATATTGTTATGATGTCATGTTTATTATTCAAACTAAACCCCTTTTTCATCGTTATTACATGAATTATATTAAAAACCACTAATATGTAATGGCTTAACAGTTAGGAAAAAATATTAGCAAGTAAAATGTTCAGAAAAAAGCCTCAATCGGAAAATTTTTCTTAGAACTTTGCAACCCCAGTTGCGCTTATCGCCAAGGCTCCCGATAGTGACGTTGTAAAAGCCAAATTGTTATAAGTGACGTGATGACGTCACCGCCCCCTGTTTGCGTCACATAGCAAGTAACGCGGGTGGAAAATATTAGTTAAGTGGTGCCTAATGGTGTATACAGTTACGTTTATTTACTAAGGATATTTTTGGTACTACTACGGTAGTTCCGGTTGCACAGTGAACGGGGTTTAGTGTTCGATTCCCGCGACGATCAAAATTGGTTTAGTGTATACTGTTGTAAATAATAAGCTTTACGGGTTACGGATTTCTGCTTCCGTATTGGCTAAGCTTGCAGTTATAAAAATTTGGCAGTAGAACATAATGTAAACGATTTATTGATTGTTATTACACTACAAATAGTGTAATGATAAAAATTTGGGCATTTTTATGGAGGTATATTTTCGTGCTTTGTGGGGTAGGTACCTACCTGTGCCAAATTTATGATATAAAAATGTAGAGGCTTTTTCATTTGTTTAAGATCCGTGTGAAATATTTCACAGGCATGCAAGACATGCACATAACGATATTTATTAGATACTTATGTCAAATCTTGTCCTTTATGATTGTCAAAATTACAGTACCCTATTGGATTTGTGCTCATCATCACGAGATATTGGACTTTAACATCGTGGGTCTTTCTTTCTTATCGTATAGTTACTGGTCAACTTTGTGGGTGTATTGCCATTTACAAATTACGCTGTTAGTTTTAATTACTTAACTTTACTTTTAAATATAGAGTTATTAACTCTTGTTAATTACCATATATATTATGTATTGAAAGCTTCCTAAAATATTTGTGTAAATGTAGTTTCTAATTTGATACAACGCGGACTTTTAGATTTATGAACTCTGTAGTGCAGGACGAAAAGGCTTAGTTTTGACTAATAAACCTAATTGAATTTTTCAAGTTCAAATGTATATTTTCCAATTCTGTTTCTATTATCTCCTGAAAAAACTACTTCGGGGACAATAATTTTGATTATTAAGCATAAATACTTGTAGAATAAATAAATCTTATTTCTACTCTTGCAGATACAAAAACATTTTAGGCCCAATCCCAATTTTATTTTATAAACCAATAACTTTATTTTTGTTTTGACAAAATAATGCTCATAAAGAAAATCGTTAAACTTTAAAGTCAATGATAGTAATAGTATATTCATCTGACGTTAAAAAATCGGTTTGAAATCATCTAAACTCCGTTTTCATAAGCTCGATACAAACAATAAACAATTTAAAAACAACATGCGATTGTCTTAAACAACCTCCTGGCAGCTACGGTTTTTTTAAAGCTAAAAGATGTAAAGTAATAAACTAAGAATTAAACATGCAGTCTGCAAAACAAAAGAAAAACAACATTTAAAAAATAGTAACGAATGTAATCATTAATTATTCTAAAATAAAATAAATAAACCAACATTCATCAACTAAAATTCTAATAACGATATTCCAACATTAAACAATATTCAACTACAAACTCAACGTTAACTAACTCCGAGCAGGAATCGATAGTTTCAAATTCAATAACATCGAGATATTGAAACAGTTTGTAATCAAATCGAGACTTACCCAGCAACTTCATTACTTCAGCCTGGCTGATGAGAACATTCAGATGGCCCGTTGCCAATGGCAACGCGAACCAGGCCGCCCAAGCGATAACAAGTATTTTAGCAGCCATTTGTGTTACACTCCACTGACAGTCATTTTAATTTTCACTTTTGAGTACATTTTAACACAGCGACAGGACTGAAAAAGTTCATGTCGTATCCATTTTAACGTCTATAAAAAAAACAAACGGTGACAGTTACTTTTTAAAATTCACATTCTGCAAATAAAAATAAACATCTGAGTATAAAAAAGTAATTAAAAACAATCGAAAAACGTAACAAACTAAACTATTTGGACAGGTGATAAATAACAAAAGAATCCGCGTTCGAAAATACGAATTCAGAATGCGAGTAAACCGACCGGAAAATTTTCGAATTCGGAAGCTGTACGTTCGGAAACGTTTACAGGCGGACACAAGCCAAACGCCCGCGGTGCCGCGCCGCACTGCCGTTCAACACCGCTCGGCGGACCAACAAGTTACTTACTGACATGCGCAAAGCACAACCCTATCGTATTCCGAACACACATATTTTGATGTACATCGACGATTTACTTTTATAACAAAATAAAATTACCGTTCAAATGCAGCGTTGTATATTCTACTCCTATCTCTGAAATAGTCAAAATGTGTTTAAATTTTAAAGGCTTTATTGAGAGGGACTCGTGTTTTAAAGGGAATTAATTGAGTTTGTCTCAAGGGAGAGGCGTTTCCGTTTTGCATTAGGACCGTACTGTAGTACTAATGAAATTACGCTCTCTTTTATAAATAAAGTGCTCTGTAAGAGTTCGATACGTAACATGATAAAAACGTAGAGTGTAATTTTATAGAGGCTAATGTGGTTATGGTATGAAAAGTCCGGTTTAAAAGTTAGTTATAGCATAGAAAGTGGAAACTTTTGTAACATTTTTATTTTAACCAGATAGGTTGTATTGGAATAAAAGCGGAACTTTTATGAACGTGCACTTAGGGAATAATTGCTTTTATCGGAATATATTAAATAGACTATTGGGAGCCATAAAGTAATTCATGTCATAGGTACCTAAATATTATAAAAATGCAAACTGTTACTGTTGTTAAGTATTTGATAGATTGCCGAGCGAAAACTAAAATCGACAGAATAAACCGAATCAAAGCGGTGTAACTCAATTTCGTAAGTGTAATTTCTATATAGCAACCAAAATTATCTCCGCACAGTCTTGCACATAACAAAGTTACTGTTGTAGTACACTGAAGCACGTTTGTTGAACATCTTAGCAACTTAGTGCGTATTAACGCTTAAGTTTAAGATTAATTTATCGGTGTTTCTGAGAGAAATGTGCTCTTTGCGAAATGCAGTTTTAAGAGGATTGCATTTAAAAAACTTTCTTAGCTAGAATGTGAGTCAGAAACTTTGCCACGGTATCTCAACTTTGCCTCATATCAACAATAGTAAATTAGGTACTCAAAAATCTAACTAGCTAATTCTTTCACTTTTCTAAAGCTTTCACCTTTTTGCTGAAATTACTATTGCATAGTGAAATTGCTTGATTTGTCTATTATATGTAGTTAGTATAGTTAATCCTTACGAGAATACTTTTATATCTTGTACTTATTGTGATAGGTATAATATAATGGCGAAAGTTTAAGATAAAAATACATAAATCAGATTTTCACGTCGTAAATCTTTATTTCACCTACCAACTCCGACTGTTTGAGTACAACGCAAAACCTAATGATAATGTAATTATATTGTACATACAAAACATAATAGCCTCATTTCTTCACTCTATCTGGTAGCTAATACATCAAAACGGTTGAGTTTTCTCACATGTCAGATTAGCTGGCCGTGGTGAATGCATAAGTAATAAAGTCTCCACCCTGGCCGCCTCGTGGCAATGATGTATCGTGCGTGCAACCAGTTTGTTTAATTGTTGCTAAACGATTGCCTTATTTCCTACGTGCTGTATTTTCTTTGCAATAAGTAAAAAAAGATTAACGTTAGGTGTTTTTGTTTTGTTGATTTTCTGTTTCTTTCTACGGGTTGAATCCAGCACGTCGCAAACAACTAAAGTTGATTTAGTTAGTATTTAGAGAGCTCGACTATGTATGTAATAAATAGTTTGTTCAATAATATACCTACGATCTCTGTTTCTGCTTATTCTATTAGGTTATTTGTTGGTTGTTAACTAACAAAATGGCAATTTAAATACCTAGTGTATGTATTTCGCGCCTTGTGCAATGTGCATATTATATGATAATGCAACGGGTCTTATTCTTAAGTACAGTTACGATACCTTATTTATTTATTTGACATTTCGATCAAGTTAAAATGATCACAGGCTGACCAGGTTGACAGAAAAGGATTATTTTTTTATCATACAGCTCAATTCTCAATGTAGTAAATGCAAATAATAAAATTGTCTGATAGTTTTCGTGGGAACAAAGCTCCTTTGTCAAGATATTCGTTCCCATAACATAAATAAAACTCAAAAATATCACATCAAAATTCTCGACGTTCAGAGACTCGAAATAAAATTCGAAACACTGCACAATTCAATAATATTTGTTCAACTTATCTTCAACATAATATGACCAGACGACGAATGCGCCAACGATCGGAACGCACTCTTGCGGAAAATTCTGAAAACTCACACGACTATGAAGTATGCACGAGCGACGAAAGTTTACGCTTGTTTTTTTTAACTTTTCATTTTATATTTTTTAAAAGGAACCTTCTATCGAATAACGAGTTTACGCTCGGAGTGCGAACGACAATTTATACGGATTTAAATTTCGTATTCGACGATTCCGAATGGGTTCTGAATTAAACAAAAAGTATTTTATTGATGAGAAATTGTTAACTCAATGCCCATTTCACTAATAACATTTTGTTTCGTCAGTTGAAATTTAAAAATAGAATATTTCCAGGAAGAAAGTGCTATTTTTAAATTGCTATTACACGAATAAATAAAATATTCTCTTTGTTTTACAGTTTCAGAGTTAGAGTTAGAGACTATTAAAATTTATAACAGCTTTAACATTTTTGCCTTATTATTTTAATGCATTAATGCCTTAAGATTGCTATCAATTAATTAAGTTACTATAAAACTAGTGTAAAATAACTTAAAATATACGCGCAATAAATTGTCAAGCCCACAATTTCATAAGAGACGATAAAAAGCATACTCCAAGAACCACAGGGCGCAAACATTTTTCATAAACTTTATTATATCCTGGAGTTCATTTTAAGCGCACATAAAATGTCTAATTAAATGAAAAACCGTACATCTTGTGAAGAACGCAAGCCAGCACGATTTCCACAAGAACATAATGGTTGGTAAGAGTACGACTCGATGCGTTTTTGTTTTTTGATCATACATTTTTATTCTGCATAAATATTTTTTAACTGTTTCGTTGAGTTCTAACTCTTTTCTTTGTTTGAGTTCGTTGGCATTTATTTTATTAGCAGTTTTTATAGCTACAATGGTTTGCATACAAATTGTATGATTTTGGCGAGCATGTATTTCTTAATTCACAATTCAATGGAACATTTGCGGGAAAATGACGATTATGGATCTTGACGTTCATTCAATAGTTTATGTCTAAATGATTTTAAAGACTGTTTACATCAAGAGCCAAAAAGATTCTTTCGTCTGCAACCATTGCACAGTCATAGTACATATACTTATTTTAATTGAAACCTTAAAACCTTTTCGTTACAATTTTAACGGTGGTAAAGGCAAAACCAGCTTACAAAATCAAAAGAACAAACGAAAAATCTAAGCTAACACGTTCCACGTTAGATTGAACAGAACATATTTTTCCCACAAAGGCTCATATTTCGCAGCTAGTACAGTGAACGTTAATAACTGGGCAAGCAATTTGCACAAACACTGCACAACGATATTGCGCCGGCTACCACTTTTTGTTTCACGTAATAGCCCACTGTTCGGATGTTTAGATTGCATGGCTTTGTTTGCCATTAGATTTTAGGTTCAATATGAATGGTATAAACCGTTTTTAAGCCAACACACACTGCTCACACCGCTGACTAAAAATATCTGAAAAAGTTAAAATTGCAAATGTTTTATCTTAATTGATATTTTCTTACATACATCTTATTATACCAAAAATGCGTTAGGGCGGTAAACATTATCTTAACACCAATTTATAAGCCTTACACACTTCTACCGAAACATTCAATTGATTAGGTTTAAATTAAGCTAACATTTTACGTGCTTATAATGCTACTTTTTCGGCAGGTTCCTTAAACATGAGAATTATTATATAGCAAATCGTGTATTTCACTTCAGTTAGCTTGGCGCTTAGACACTGATCAGACAGGTCGCGGTTGCAAGCTGTCACTCATGCTGATTTCAGCCAGTTAAAAAGTTAATTCTTCCTACTTAAAGCGATGTTTCGTGACTAGGGAGTCAGCATTAACTTTTCATTAAAGTCAGTGTCAAAACCATTATTTTAACACATAGTTATCATAATACAAAATTGCTAACAGCTCATAACGCGGTTAGAATTTTAAGGTTTACGTGACCACGGTCAATGCAATTCGATCGAAACGTCGCGTCGAGCAGCGAATAAGGTATCGTAAACCTTCAAATTCTCATCGCATCTAGGACCTGTTAACAAATTTGTATTATGTGTACAAATCAAGATAGTTTAAGACCATAGGTAGACCTATCAGTTCCATGAAACATATATTATACGCAATAAACATTATAAACATAAAAGCTTGAGTCATAAGTGTATTTCAGTACATTTTCATCGGAGTTTGCTCTCGAGATGGAACCCCGTCATGTTTGCTCGTCTGATCTCGACAAACATTTAGCGATCTCTCACAATATTGAACGGCTGTTTGTCGACGTGTTTTATGATAATCTTCTTGTAACATACCCTGTTGTGTTAGCTTTACATTTGCGAAGAAATTCGTCTATGTTTTTTAAAAGATTATGGTAAGTTTCCGGCCAAGTCTGCCGTTCAATAGAATTCGATCTCTGTTTATTTACTATTTCTTGCTTTCGAAAATAAATTTGCTTCGACTTAGCTTCGTGTCTTATTCCAAAAATCAGAGCTTAAAGAATATTTGTAGGTATTGGTATGAAGAATTTCTTCGAAGATCACTCTGATCGTTTTCCGAGAAAATATTTCAAAATCCACTATTTTATATATTCACGGGAACCGGTATTTGCAGCAAAAATATAAATATACAAGATTACCATTTTGTACATTTTCAATGCTTTTCCAAACCTAGCACACGGATGCAAACCTTTACATGTAGAAAATATTATTTGCAGTAACTCCTAATTCTAGGTATATCGACTCTACACGGCAACGATTAGACCAATAAAAATATGTATCGAATGCACATAAGTAATTCCGCGTGTGCAGGCATAACCAAATTAAATATACATTTCATATTGCTTGAATTCACGTAAGTATATATTGAAAGTATATAAGTATGTTTATTGGTTGTTTGGTTACCATAGTACAATTTGCCTAGTATGGAATCAGATGACCGTGTGTGAAATTAAAATATTTATTTACAAACATATATTACACTAAACCATGTACATCGCTATTCATAATTCAATACTGAAATTTATACTACAGCCAAACATAGATATAAATAATGACTAAATTAGCCGCTTGCCAAATTCTGACCGAGACTATTTATTACCAAACGCTTAATGCTTTAAACAATGGTAAATTACGTCTATTTTGTATATAATACGTTTGTTGTAGTCATATTTATATGGATTATTTCCTATAAATTTATTAGAAGAAGACGTTCAAGTGTATTTACTGTGGTAATAAAATTTGTAGATTACTATCTATATCTTGATAATGTTACAAACTGTATAATAATAGTCTGGTAAATATTTAGAATGTTCTAATATTACGAGCCACTTACCGAACAAGGCGTATTTTGAGTTCTCTAAGACGTTTAAGTAATAAGTGCTTTAGTAAAAAGCATAAAGTCAAACCTTAGTTAATAAGTGAATAAAATTTATTGGTCAAAAGTCTCTGTTTTTTACCTACAATGGACGTAGAATACTATTTTCCCAAAGCCAAACCTATAAAAGCAGTGAGAGTCAATACAGCGTTATTATTAATTAAATTCATTACAAATAAAACCACACAAACCAAACCAAAAAATTAATCATACTCATGCACATAATCCCGTATTTATAACTCGGATTATCCAACAAAATTTTATAATAAATGCAAAAATCAAAATTAATTAAAACCGCGGTAACACAATGGTTTTGCTCAAATATTATGATAATATGATATTGCAAGCCAAACATATCGACTCGCGTTTCGTGAGTTTAAATATTCGAAGCCCCAAATCTCTTGTTACGCGGAGTCCCGGATACGTTTCCCGGTCAAAACAAACAGATAATCGTGATTCGAATACAAGGAAATATAATGGAGATGTTTGAATTGAATTAATTATACTTTATCCGGTTTCGTTTTGAGTTTTAGGGAGGATCATCGTGATTTTTTGCGTTGTTTGAAATTTATATTTTTAGATTTCTCGAAACTTTTTATGCCTTGAAGAAAATTTATATTTTACCGTATATTGATAGAAAACTTCGAGAACCTGTCAAATAATTCCCATAAATCATACATTAATGCCTTTCAGTTCCAACAGGCTACCAAAAGAATTTTAAAAATTTGTCAAAAAATACATCGCAACAACTTCGCCCTCTTCAACACCATTCTACAAACGACACCATAAACAGAAAAAACAGCCTCTATTACAATTCCCGCACACATTTCAATTTGCAACAAATTCTAAGCTATACAATAAAAACATTGCGATCTCCTATTTTCTTTCTGTAAAATTCTTTTGCAATTCCAATAGGCCGACGCGTGGCGTTTTTCTGATACTAGAACAATTGACAATCAAGGGTGTTCACACCGAAAAAGTTTTCAGCGTGAAAATGCGAGACTCGCACGTCGGCTCATTCATTGCCTGCACAAAAAAGGCGCAATTTGTTTGCTAACTTAAATAAACGACAGTGTACATGAAACGAGATTTTCGGACGCGAAATTTGTTATCTCTTGCCGAAATGAAAAACCGGCTCGGTGTGAATTGTATGCGCTTTTTCACGATTCCGTTGCGCTTTTGCTTTCGTACGGCGTTCGATGTTTTCCAATAGTTATTATCCCGTTTCAGCTTTCTGTCATATTGATATTGCAAAAAGAGAAAACGTATTTTTGCATATCAGATATAGGCACCTACTTCCATAAAAACGGTCAGATACGAACTCTTAAAATACATACATACATAACATCTCGCCTTGTTCTCATAGGCAGAGAACCAAAGAACGACACTTGGTACGATCCATTTTAAATCCCATGCTAAAGTTTAATAACATAAAGCTGATAATTGCTTTTAACGCGGACTGCTGTTGCCTATTAAACATACAATATGTTATAAAATTGTGTATTACATTTTCAGTATATGTGAATTATACGCACCAGCTTTCACAAAATATAATAAAATTTAGCAGTATACCAAAAAAAACATTCACATTGACAAAAATCAGTATCTCAAAACCAATTAACAAACATTAAATTCTCTTTGAAACATGAATTACAGTACTCATACAATTCATACAAAATTCCGTTTAGATGCAGAAGCGGAACCGCAAAATGCAATCTGAATTAGGGTTACGTAAGTGTGTGGCTGACGGGCGCTCGCCACGGTCCAACCGCGTCTATTTCATGTTGTACGGAACCCGGCAAATTGGATTGGAAATTACGTATGATTAATTTCTGAATGTACAAACTGTTTGGCAAGCATTGGAAATAATTTATTCTCTCTAGAATCTGCGTACATTGTTGTTCGAAGCTTGCATGAAAGCTGCTAACTATAGAACATAAATGAGCTCAACTCACAACTCATTTGGGCAGTGTAGGTACGTGCTAGCAAATATTATTTACTTTGGCTACAGGGCTATAGACTTATAAAACGCAGATTTTTTTCATATTCAGTATCCGATTACAACTATACATATACATAAACCACAACTAATGACACAGTCAGACAAAATAGTATGTACGGTTAAGAGCCCTATGTACATTATTATAACAACCCATGATAATTATGTATTGCTTTGTTACACAGCATTGAGTGATCGAGCACTTGTCCCATTTATTCAATAAAATAATGAAGCAATATTTTATAGAATCTTGAATAGCAAGGAGAACCTACTTTAAATTTCAGTCTCCAAGTAAATTATTTCGCTATAATTTTGCGTATCAAAGTTCAGCGTCGGTTTTCTAAAGCACAACATGCTATATTGTTTTGCTTCTTAACCGTTAGCTACGGTTCAGTGGCGAAGTTAGCCGAACTTAGCCGAAGTTGACCGAAGTTCGCTTAATCTTGCGAGAACGGTAGTCGTGTCGAACCACGATAGTTTCGAATTTGTATCGCAAACTTGACGTTATGGAGGTGGCGACCATTGAATTCGCCGAAGCCGAAATTCAAATGCAGTTAACTCAATTCACGGAGCTGAATAGATACTTTATGATGTTGACGCATTTAAATTTATGGTTTTACATAATGATCGAAATAAGAGGCGAATTGGAGCACCATTTGAGGAACGCGATGGCGTGAATATTGCAATCGTTAGTGCATTATTAGAATTTAATATAATCTTTTAACCAGAAAATGTTGTAACTGTAACGTATGTAAAAACGTGTGTAAAAATTGGCAACCATAATATCTTGTCAGCCAATAAATAACAATCTATTCTGCTCTACGGATTAAAATTAAATAAATACTATTTTAGGCGTTTAAGTTATAAAAAATCTTTAAAAGCGGCCCAAAGAGGTATCAAATAGAGTTATTTATTCATCATTAATTAACTCGTAGCGCACCTAACTCTATGTACAGTAGAATTTCCATAATCATGTATTTACAACACATATTTCATCGCTTAGCGCGTCGTTATAAAGTCGTAAACCTAGAAAACTGTGGTCCTTAGAATATACTAGTAGCGGTTTATATTATAAGTTTCAGCGGTGTGACTTTACTCGTAAATGAGGAGCATGAAATTTTCGTAATAAACCTTAAAACTGAAATATACTTTAACGAATAGTAAATACGTCTTTTGAGTAACGGTGACAAGTTTCAAATAAATATAGTATTTTGCAGTATCAAAGTTAAAACTTTTTCAACACACTCAATTTATATATGTACTTGTATATTGATGATTCCTCTACGCTAGGAATCTCAATTCTTTACAGAGGCTACAAAGGAGTATGACACACATTGACCCATTTTTAGTGAGTATCCAAAACATTATAAATCTCTCATCATTGCCTTACATAAAAGTAAATAAAAATTACATCATGAATAAGCATCTAACGCCACGAAAAGAGACAATAACATACAATTCGATTCAAATTCAAAAAGATTTCAAATTCAATTCTTTCGAACAATACTGGCAACAAAACAAAGTACACAACCTCTTTTCTATTGTACCACCAAATTAGGCTATGTTTAAAATGGTTGACAGTCATGCAAACATAGCATGTTACTCGTACATAAAGTATCGTAGGTTCGGATAAACTTTTTAGAATTTTACGACCATTTAATGTGCGTTGTTCCGTGTTAAATACGAGTGTGGCCTTTCGTATGTGCGAAAACTATAAACAGCTTTAGAAGAGACAGAACGACTGTCATCGTAAATTTTGCTTCTGAAATAAACACACAGAGATTACTAGGCATATAGAAAAAGCGCTTATTTGGTTGTGTCTAAAATGAATTTAGTCATTGGTTCATAATTATATTCGTTAATAAGATGTAAAAGGCTTACGTATAAATATAATCTTACTAATAAAATTGAATGTCGTGGTTAGTTAAACAGTGTTTTGTCTTTTTCACTTATATATTGTTTCTTGACCAATTAATTTAAAATGGCTAACCACAATATAACTAATCAAAGCTTACAGGATGCTTATTAGTGAAACAGTCATTCTTTGAATAAGTATTTGACAGTTTACCACACAAAGAAAAAAGAGTTCCCGTTTTCTGGGAACCACAAATGAAACCACACTTTGTAATAAGGTGGTGTATTTTCATTAAAAACAATTACTGACGATAATTACGTCGGATTTTCTCTTTATTACAATTTGATTGAACATAATCGTTACCACATTCCACGGTAATAAGTTTGATGGTTTAACACACAAGTACGATCACGTGGTTAATTAATTATGATATTCAAGTCTAATAATATAATATGCCAGCCTTATTATTTTTTATTATTACACATCTGTAGCACAATTCTCTACAGTCGGTTCTATGGAGAATCGTGAGGTTGGCAGTTTAAATATATAGAAAAATAGCTTATGCGCCAACCGCTAGAGGCGCTGATCAGATTTTCAATATTTTTTTTATAAATAGCCTGTCGTTGATAGAAGTAGAAAATCGCTTCGCTGGCCGCTTTTTACTGTTACCTATGTACATTATGTACTTAATATAATGCAAATGTTACTGCTAATATGATGAAATCAAACTTTGTAATACCGACCATGGTGGCCTACTAAAAAAAAAACATATCGTAACCTTTAATTTTCAATCGTGTTTAAGACACACTTAGTTTTCATATTACGTGTACAATACTGTACAAGTTGGGAGAATTCAATATCGTTAATATCATGTTGAAGATGATTCTGGCCTAATTCTTCAATTAAAGCACACTCGCGCTTTCATTTGACGAAGCAAAACCCATTTTTATCAGCCGAAACTCTTACAAATTCAAACAAAAATCGCTTAAAAAAATAAACATCAGCTATTCAGTTTCAATAAAAAACGGTGCAGCTAAAAAACTGGATATACTAAATCACAGTTAGTGTTCGTGCCGGCTTTATCTAACAAAAGTTGAATCCAAGAAGTTTTCCAGTCGAGCGAGTGAAAACTGAAATAATTGCTGGAGTCGGAACGCATCGCTGCGCTTTCAGCATTGAGACTGGTGTTCACACCGAAGAGTAGCATAGATTTGAATATCGTAATTATCGTGTCATAAATACTGTCAATTTTAGTGATAACATCATTTTATTGAAAGTTCCATTTCAGCTAATATGTATTAGTAATTATTTTAGTAATGAAAACTCAATTTACATATCTGCAATCTATGCGTGGATTTAATTCAGTTAATTCATGATTATGATTCAACAAAGGAAAAGTTCAGTATCATACGTAGGATTTGTTATTAGATGAGTATTTGTGAAAAAGTGAATATCCCCTGTATTCTTCTTATTGCTAGATCCAATTCATCGAACCCTATGGTTCAGGTTCATTTGTGGTGTCTCGAAAAGAAAAATGCTTATAGTCATTTGACTAACTAAATGGCACATCCCAAAATTAAATGCATGACTGGCGGATTTAATTTTGATACTAGCTGACCCGCGCAACTTCGTTTGCGTCACATAAGAGAGAATGGGTCAAAATTTTCCCCGTTTTTGTAACATTTTTACTGGTACTCGGCTCCTATTGCTTGTAGCGTGATGATAAATAGTCTATAATAGCCTTTCTCGATAAATGGGCTATCTAACACTGAAAGAATTTTTCAAATCGGACCATTAGTTTCTAAGATTAGCGCGTTCAAACAAACAAACAAACTCTTCAGCTTTATAATATTAGTAAGTATAGATATAGCCTAACAGAAAAAAAAGGAGTGACGATAAAAAAAATACTTTTCTATTTTTAGAAACGTTACAGTACTGTGAAAAACACATTGATAGATGGAATTTTAAAATGCGGTACAAAGAGTAAAGGGGGCTAAGTGGCCGCCCTTTGTATGTGCGAAACGGGTGCGATACGCTTTGTGAAATAATTGGAAAGCGCGACGATTGGCCTGTGAGCTAGATACTGTATACACGGCTTTGAAAACCCGATGTACTGTGTACTGTTTGCTGACAGTTTACTTTTAAGTGTTTTTAAATAGTACAGGGTTGGTGAAAGGATGGGTGGTCTTTAATGTTTATGTTTTCAGGTAAAGTTTCGCTTTGATACTTATTAAAACTTTTAAAAATTATATTTCAGTTATAATCAAAGAAGTGATTTTTTATTCAATGATTTCTTCTCAATTAAAGTGTAGTGTGGGTAACCAACTCAATAAAAATCCAAATACCATCCAAAATTCATTAACAGAATAGGTACTATCAACATACGTAAAAAGAAAAAAAGCTTGTCCTCGACAGATTAAACTTAAATAAAATGATGAAAAATAAAATAACAATCTTTCACAATAGACCCGAAATTATTCTGCAGCAAACAAATCAATGCAATTCATAAAAAACAAATTTGGTACAGCCTTTAAAACAAACTTCACACTAGACAAAGCGCCGCAGAATGCAAGAAATAAAAAAATCAAAGTGCATCGTGCCGCGAGGAATGATTTCCACTTTGAAAGTTCCCCTGTATTCATGGCGTGCAGTCCATCCATGCAGAAAAGTGAAACTATTCTCTATTCCTGTTTCGTCGCGATCGGAAACTACAAGTTATAGGCTGAAGACTTTTTGTTTAGTATATTAAATATGTGTTTGGTGAAATAATTTTTGTGTAGAACTTAATTGTAAAATGTTACTAATATTAATGATAGCACATAATATCAATAGAAAATAATTAACTTTCGTATTTTTATAAATAACTTCCGACATCAATTTGCTATAATGTTTTCTGTAAGCTTACATTATTACTGTTAATAGGCAAAAAATTAAAAATCAGACATTTTGCATCGGTTGCTATATGAAGAGTCTAAATAATATAAATGTTGGCACTAATTGCAACTCCATCTATCTCAGGAAATATAAAAAAATACTTAGTTTTACCTGTTTTAACGTATTATATTGTAATATAAGATTAACAGGTATTTTCATAGAAGAAAAAAAACTTTGCTATTAATTACTTTTACAAAGAAGAATACAAAATTTTACAATATTATACTTAAATCCAAAATGGTATCGTCTTTTCCTGTCACTCATACCACAGCGGTACAAGAATCTTAAAGGTTCGAGCAAATATGCTACCGGATATGTTGTTTGATCGCGAAACATATTTACTGACAAATACACGGTACACATTTCCGATACACACATTTCTTGAAGATTAAAAAGATTTCCTTCGTACCTACTATCTATTTCCATTTTTTGTATGTTTATACTTGACTTATTTTGTACCTATAGGTCTTTTATCATCATAGTCATCTACATTTAATCTTAGCCAGAGTTATAATATAATTTATCGTCAATTATTGAGATTTACTATTTTACAAACTTTACAGTACCTAATAAGAATATCATATTTGTTTCTATATTTTTTCAGTAATTGAAAGCCTTGGTACCACCAACTTTTGTAACTTGGTTAAGACCACTTAAAAACGTAGTCTTACACGTTCAAATCGTATTTTTATTTCCAACCCAACTATTTTCTTAACTGAACCATTTGTATGCTGAACTTATTCTAGATCTCTCGTCTAGTTTCATTACAGCGATCACTTGCCTTACTAACAGGCTTTAATAACACTTAGGCACCTTAAAAGCCACTTAGAACACGACTCCAGCCAATGTAGGCTACATCCAAATTCTCCATACAAAAATAGCTTGAAGCACTCCTGTCTGCAACCTGTCTTTGTTTATGCCAGACAAAAAAGCCGAAAGCCGTCCGTCGCAGCCTCTTGGCCTACATACTGTTCTGATTGCGGGACTTGGCAAGCTTGGCACAGATTCAAATACATACCAAAACCGGAATTTATTCAGCAAATAGAGTTTGTCTCTCGACCGAAAATTGTCGGCGAAAAATTGGAGCCTAAAGTTGTGTAATCGGAACATGTGTTTAAAGTCGGCTTTTGATTTTAAAGTTTGGAGGTCGTATTTGCCTTTGTTGAAAACTCTGTTTATTTGTCATGAAAACGTACTAAGCTTTGCCTTTTAGCTCCTAATTAGCTAGAATATAATGAACCGTTGATATACAAACATGTGATTATGTAAGTGATTCCTCTCTTTCATATTCATACCTCTTATTGTCGATCGTGGTTAGCTAGCAAGGTCTTCGTGAGCACTTACGGATACTACCACAGACGTGTCATTTCATCAATATTGTAAATAACGTAAAAAAGTAGTCGAAAATAAACTCTCAAACAACATGAACCCAAAGTTAGCAATAACAGAACTTTCTACTCAATAATAATTCACCCAATAATATTAGAGAAGTGAGAATACAACGCAGATAGCCAATTTCATCGTGTATACAAGTTTTTGACCCGAACCGTCGAAGTTCGGAAGCTAGCGAATTTCGGCCCAAGTTTCGGTCAGTACTTCGCACTTGGGGTCCCTAACAAGAGGACCACAGTCCCCCAAATTGGGCTGTTAATCCGAATTTTAAAGGACTTAACAGACAACCATGTTTTTATCACATAAGTTTAAGTGGGGTACCAAGTTTAGAAAGACAACGATTAGGCTCTTACTGAGTGGTCTCCAGAAATTTGCAATTCAAATCGCAAAAAGGATTTTCTATGGACTTCACATAGGGACAAATTATGCAGGGACTTGTATCTAATATTTTTCGTGTTAGGGTAAGTAAGAGGATGTCATCTTTTTTGATCTGGTAATTATGTTCACAAAACATAAACTGAGTTTCCAGTCAGTTTTCCTACAAAATATTTTGTTTTTTTATAGGTATTTGAATACATATGATATAATAATCTGAAAGTCGAGTAGTGTTATGTATTCGAATTATTACTTCTATTTTTCAGTCTTTCACCTGTATTCTTCTTTACCCCTGCTTTAAAACAACTAACAAACACTGCATCTGCAAAAACACTATCTATAATTTGATTTCGACTTCATAACAATATTTTGAAACTAATGGTCCCCAAAAAAGGTGACACCCTCCTCATAGAAAACCATAGGGTTGCGTCCCATAGGGTTGATGCAATTTGAAACCCATCGATAATACCATAATGGACTAACTTTCCGGTTGCATCGCAACTACATTAATATGATTACGAATTTTCTTTACCAACCCTACACACTGCTAGAAAAATTGGCGAGCATGTTCAAAGGCGGAAAGATTTTGTAGCTACATAGTGAAGTATATCCGAGGTCCAACTAGTTTCTGAAAGGAATTGGTAACACATCTTGACCGGGGTAAAGAACTGCATCTTAAATTTCACCGTGCTGCCTACTAAAAATATAACTAATTTGAAAATATTTCTTATACTAAATCCAAATCATCGTTCACTGGTAACTTAATTAGATTTTAGGTTCTTACTACTAAAATCAATAAAATAAAGTATCTACATACTTTTAGTTGATTAAATTAGTATAATTTTTAGTATAATAAAAGCTGCAGTTATGACGGTCTCCGTCATAACTGCAGCTTTTATTATACAGACAGTATCGGTATATAATTTGCTCATCATTCAATGTGTAAGTGTGTCACAGAACAATCAAGCCCTTGCGGTCGACGGTTATGCACGCTACGACACTCCGTCCAAATGGAGAAGTTTGTTTTATAGTTGTAAGACAATCAGCCGAGTGTGTTCTCAATTTTGCAAACTTATTGAGATTGATGGTATTGTATTGTATTGTTTATTGTATTTGATATGATAGAGTTTTAGTGTACATCCTAAATGACTTTACTGTAGGTAAGTTTTGAATTAACGTAACCCAAATTCAATTTTTTTTATGCTATTAATACTACTAGTAGTAGTAACTGAAACTACTGTGTTTGTATTTTAAAAACCTTTATTCAGTTCTAGTAAATTTGATATCATACTGGTTAAAGGGCAACCTAACTTGTATATTGTTAGTTCATATATCATTATCATTTACTCTTACATATTCAAAAGAATCAAACATCTACTGAGTTAAAGAACCGACAACAGATAAACTTATTCCACAGTATTTGTTCCACAGAGGAAAATTTTCACTCAATATTGCTACACAGCAAAATATATACTCCCCATTCCTAAAATAGAAACTAAAACACAATATTCTTATCAATAAATAAACGTTTCAAATAAAGCTTTGATCAGGAAACAGCCTACTCGCAGTTTCTCAAGTCAAACACTTTGCCGTTTAGATTTCCATGAGAATTTTCCACTCGAACTGTTTCATTTCAGTTTACAATCCAAATTTTAATCACCAAACACAACAATAACTGAAAGCGTTTATAATAATTAACAATGGAGCCGTAGCAAACGGCTGACTCTAAGAAAGGTGAACATACGGAGAAAGAAAAAGGGCGGGGCGTCTTGTTTGATGTCTAAATACTTGCACGTTTCCATATATTAATGGACTCGCACGGCTTTTCCGGCTTGAAAAAATTAAGATTTAATTCGATCTTAAAAAAAAATTTAAAGTAAATTTTGCTGACAAAGTTAACATAATGTGGAATAGTAGGTAACTACCTCGTAAAACCTTACGGCATATCTAATTTAGTGATAGCCTTATGACGTGTAAAATTAACAAGAGCGGAACTATCCCGGCACCGTCATAAAAATAGACAAAAATTAGAATATTCAAATTCATACTGTTTAAATTTCAAGCCACTAGTCAATTTCTATTTGCTCAAATGAACAAAATATTCGGGAGCACTTTAAAAAAATGTATTTTAACATCGCACATCACATTTTGAACGTTGAAGCAGAATTTGTATAAAATAACACAGAATGCAATATGGAGTTTCAATTTACGTATAAAAATGCAAAAAAGTTGCATGTTTTCTGCGAAAAATGGTGGAAAAAAGTTTTATGCATAAAAAATATGTATTTTTCTCACACATTGCGGAATCTCGTCATTTGAGATTCAACATGGGCGGCTCATTAATATATATTTTCATTGAATTAAAACCGACGTTTTAACATGTTCGGGATCCTCGGCTCGCATACGCTTGTCGCTTTGAATTGTGGTATATTAATACCAAATAACTTTCACATTATTAGAATGAGTGCGCGTCATCAAGCTTATATTTTAATTTGCTATGATATTTAATGGTTTACATCATATTTTATTTTTCTCTTATCAGTACGAGTATTTTATAACTATGTGAATGAATAGATTCGATGTCTCAAAATGGCGTGTAGATACATTTGTAATAAGTAGTATGAAAATATGTTAATTTTCTTAAGATCCCAGAAGGCAACGCACCCGCACAAATTCTCAAACCCGTAGTCCTATGTTTCCACTGAGTCAACACTAACGCCCTGCGATTACAATAAGATATTAAATTGCAACCCGCCCCAAGAGTAAACAGGAATCAATCATCGCTCCATCACGGCCCGGAAAAGGGGTTAACTCTATTCAAATAACTCGCAATCGCCAAATATTCGCTCGATAGTAAAATAGGACACGCATGTTTGAGGTTCTCCCTGCGTTCGCATATGTTTGATTATTCCGAGATAGGTTTAGTCGACGATTTAATCGGAAATTCCGATTTTAGAAGCAATTTCAGGGTCGGGATAGTCATGAGCTGACGTTTTCTATTAGCGGGATCAGATGATGTTACTATTGTGTTTAGACGGGACTGACAGAATTATCCCACGTTGATTATCCAACGTACTCTACGTTCTTGTGTATTCTATGAATTTGTTCGTGACGATGAAATGCATGCTATTGCGCCCGCGGCGACGGCTTGACTAAAGACAACGACCGATTGTACAAACTTCAGCCAAATCTCCTTTACAGCATTTTTTTTAGAAAACATATTAACACCACGTAACCTGGTAAGGACAAAAAAGAGAAGTCTTCACTAATTAATTATTCTTATTTCTTATATATGCTAGTATTTTTTCACCTACTGCCCTACAAAACCTCTACTACTCTTCATCAGAAAGAAAATGAACTTGAAAATCCATTCACTATTCACAAACATGGAAACTCAGCTTCCCTACAAACATGAGCGGCGGAGAATTAACCCACTTGAAACGAAAGCTGGAATGTTCCCTCACATTTTCGCTGTAATTAGTTCAAATTTACCTTCCACCGTCATACAAACTTCATTTGCTAGAATTAATAACTTACGTAATAGTTTAATGCATCTGATGTTTAAAGTTCTTAAACGTACTTATCATCTACAGTAGCGCGATTTTATACAGTCGGTGCTATCGAGTATCGAGAGTTTGATATTTACAATGTACTTCGAAGAATAGTTCCTCCGTCTCCCGCTAGAGGCACAGATCAAGCTTTCATACAAAATATTTTGTTGATAGCTAGCCGGTTGTCGATAGGCGATAGTAATGGTGCACGTCCCGGTGATATAATAGCAATAATAATCGCCTCATGTGTTATAGATATCGCTGATACCCACAGATACCTAAAACTTGTTTGAAACTAAACAACCAAAATTAATTTAAAAGTATTTATTAGTCTCTTTGAGAAACATTATATTGTTGAAGTCGTTTTATCATAATTTGGATCACAAAGTAAAGCGTGCTTTAATTAGGTATTTACTTAAATTAAATATATACATCAACTTTTTTTTTTATAGAGGCAAAGACATACTACCTGATAGACAACAGCAAGCAGTTCACTGGCCTTAATAATCGCATTACCTAGGTATGCATACATGTATTATAAAAATCATACACAATATAAACTAATTGAGTGCTAGCTCTTCTATGAGGCTCTTGAATTTCTTAAGTTGAAGCCGAAGTTCGCATCTTATGGGATGTTCAAAGTTTGAGGGCTTATTTTAATGTGCTTATTCGGGTATATTGGGAATTTTGAACACTTGCATTTACTTAACAGTTTGTGTACGATAGTTCGCTAAAAGTTTTACGAACTTCAGTCTATGTTTAATTATAAATTTGAATTTACAAATTAGACTTTACATAATGTATTATAATATATCTCCCTAATTACGTACCCTAATATTTGTGGTTTGGAAAACAAACATGACGTAGTTGAATAGTAGTGCTGGTACAGTTCAAAAGGTAAAGATTTATTTTGTGATATGCGTATGTTTTACACCTAAAATGACAGCTGAGCATCTTCATCACTCATTAGAAAAGTAAAAAATAGTTAAATTACGAATAAACAGCCAGTATTAAAATCATTTTTCTTACTTTGCTTTGGTTTAGCTAACTTTACTGTAATGTACCTTTGTGTTTTTAAAACCCTGCCAAGCGAGACACATACAGCGACAGACAAAATTTTCCCTGATTCAAACTAAAAAACCACACCACCAATTACATATTCTATAATAGTACATATAAAACATATGCGGTAAATGTATCAAGCCGCAAGTCTATGGCGCTGTATGCACTCGACATGTGTCTGCGGGTTGCGTGCAATGCGGTTTGTTATGCTCCCGTTATACCTGCTAGTGTAGTTTATTATATATTTATATTATTATAAAATAGCTCATTTAATTTTATAGTTACTTAATAACTACCACTGAAGATCCTGTTTGAGGTTTTGTACAGGGTAGTCTTTTTTATTTTGGGCAATTTTCGAACTAAGAATTGATTAACTTCTCATATGTATGAAACGTAATGATATTAATTCGTACTCTCTGCGAGGACAGCTGCAAGTATTAGTTTGTATCAGATAAAAGACACCGAAATTATTTTTTACCAATTTAGAAAAATTGCACTCATTAATAGTACCTACTACTTAATATATTACACAATAATAATACAATACACAACTACTACAAAACTTCTATAGTCGCATTGTTTCCTGCAATTTTCCAATTGATCCTTCTATATTCTACAAAAGGCAGGAATCGCTTTATCAAAGTATCCGAAAAGAATTTAATGAGACAAATAATCAATTTTAATTTGAACAAAGAGACGGATATGATGGAATTTCTGCGCGAATGGTTCTACAATTATCGGATTAACAATAGTCAGATAAAAGTGACCACAATTTAAAAAACCCTCTCTGTATTAAATAATAACCAAGTAAGCAAGTTGGGCAAAGGATGCTCACGAACCACTTGCAATTCTGTAGTATTTAAAAAAATCACCTCAAAAGTAAAAATACTACCACGACGTTTTTAACAACGGGTTTTTTTAAATCATGTAATGTATGTGACATTGAGTGAGGTCAAATGTACACGAGAACATCATTTGACATTTCGTGTGAACTATGAAGTTCACACGTTTGTGAATATCCGACCATAGTTATTTTATTACATTTTTGATTAACACATGGATAAAACATTGTGAAGCAATTTCCATAATCATAGGACACGTATTTACAGTACCAGTGGTAATAATTCATATTCTTCCACCACTAGTATTGACGCAACTCTAAGCTCACCCACCCAACTCTTAGCATCGAGGCTAAGCAATATCTCGCTACAAAGTAAAGCTGTTTGTTAACCACAAATGCACGACTGCATTCAAAGCCGTAAATAGAAATTAAAATCGGCATGTAGTACAAAAAAAGTGTACAAATAAATGGTATGTGGGCCCGTTGGGCGTGATGAGGCGATGCTTAAGCGCTTTAAGCGATTTAAGCCAAAGGATTTTACGGCCGACGGATTTCAGCTATCCACGCTTGTGGACAAGCTGACTGAGTTGATTACGTGTTGCGATAGACAATAGACATTGTATGCAATGGCAATCGTGTACACGATCGATAAGTATCTTGCGTTTAAATAATACTTCAGAGTAGGTATTTTTTGATGCACTATTTTTAGCTTTCGTTTGTTACCAAAAAGTGACCTTAGTGGATCTATTTTCATATTTAAAAACGTTTGAAAATGATTACATTGTAATGTTACCGTACATCCGAAAATACGTTTTCTTTTTGTATTCCCTTCAGATTTACTCTGCGTAAAAAATTAGTCCGAATAATAACTTTCATAAATTATCCCTAACAGCATTACAAAACTACAATCTCCCTATAATCAAATAAATAAAACTTCCCACAACTCCCTAACCAATATTACCAATCAGGCAAACGTCACGCGTCAATCACACCCGCAAAACCCTAAAGGCTATTCCTAATAGCAATAGCCTTTGTTCGAGACACGTGTTAGTGTCATAGCCTGCGGACAGTGCGGACTGGTCGTCCGAAATTGCGAAACCGCGTGCGGTGGCCGGCACTCGCCACCCAGTTGGCGCCAATATTGGCACCAAGTAGAATGCATAGAGAGAAACTTTAAGTAGCGTCATTGTTTCTACTTCGAATTGCATTTGTTGGATGCTGTTGAAATGGGATTATTAAAGTTGGTGGGATTGTATGAATGTTTTATAATAATGTCCAGAATTGAGATGCAGAATTGAGATGCTGCTTTTTCTAGGTAATAAAATAAGTAAAACTTTAATAATAGTAACGTGAAATATAAAATCTTGTTCTTGAAGTCAAACCTTCTGCAATGGTTTTAAAAGGTTGTCAGCCAAGACATATAGTAAAAGACTAATGTACTATCCAATATGTTATAACTATATGTTAAGTTTAATCAAATTCTCTAGACATATACAGAAAAGACTGGTGTACTCTTTAATATGTTATAACTATGTCTAAAGTTTAATCAAAGAAAAACAGATAAAGGTGCTAATGAAGATCAATGTTTTTTCGCTCATAAAATCAAAGATTTCAATAACATAATAGCATATCATAGTCTGTGAACACAGTCACAAAACTGTATATTCTTTACAATAGTTTTATATACAATCTAAGTTATAAAAACAGTCTCGACTCAAGGTACAATATCGCGCCCCTCGACGACGCAAGCAAGCCAGCGCCCCACCGCGCGTTTACACTGTGTAACTGGAGCTAAGTGAATCAAACTGTCATTCTGCCCGCGTTATACTGGATCACTTCATGTAGTACAGCTAAAGTATACAAAAACAAAAATAATAATTTGTAATAAATTAATGAGATATTAAAAAAAAAAAACAAAATCATTTTTAAGCATTACTATGTAATTAATATTTAAAGCATATGCTATGCTTGAAAAAAATGTTTAATTCCTAAATTTTTAAATAAGATTGCATTCGACAAAATATTTTTGGGTTTAACTAACGATTACTTTCACGAGTTACGAGAGTCTAAAAGCTAGTTAACTAGGCTACAGTTCACTTTTATGTCAGAATCAAAATTATTATTTGCAGGATTAATGCGTTTGATAGGTTTGATATCTGAGAAGATATTATTGCAAAATGCCTTTCACTATTCACTGGGAAAAAGCTTTTAACAGCAACAGTTTAGTGATGATTGAGTAATTGTACTTAAAAAAAGCAGGAATCGTCTCTAAACTAAACTTTAAGAAACAAAATAGTACAAACAAACAAATCTTGAAATATTTCCATCGTATGCAACCTGTTTCTTTATTGTTCAATGCCATCCTTGCAAGAAGGGTGCGCCCTTCAAATCGCTTTCACTTTCGATACACACCTTTAATTTTATTTTTTATGTTCCAAAGCTTTTCTCGAGTGTTTTTATATTGCTTTTTACCTTTTAATTTTGTGCTTTGATGGCATTTTCTTTTATAATAACTGTTTTGTTAGAGTGTTATGGGTCGAGAATTACGTAAGGTTTTAAAGGGATTTTTCCTGTAGGTACTATTTACTTTATACCCAAAGAACAGCATGATTTGAATATACATATTTGCAGTAATTAGTAAGCTTTTTATACTTTTGATGTCGCTTTTGCAATAGAATAATAGGTATTTATTTTTATACATTGTCGAGATTTTGTATTGATGATGTACTCGTACACATAGTGCAAAAGTTTTACCGATTATACTTATTTACCGATAATTGTTTCAATCGACCTTAGGCATAAGTGCTGAGTGCTGAATCTCCAACTTGGCGATGTTATTGAAACAAAGAGCCATCAAATCGACATATTATTATTGTGTCGACGAGTCAGTGACTCTGGTGATTGTCCTTAGCATGAGAATACTGTTAAAAAATGCTGGGCTTTTAAACAGCTAGCCTACTTAGTACGTGTGTATAACACACAATAATTGATTGCCTACTTCGCTGAAATATAGACATGATATTGTAAAATGCCATGTTAAAAACAAGTTAAACCAATATTCATGTACAAGTAACATGACTTTAAATCGTATTTTAATTTTATACGAAGTTCAGTTTCCGCCGTTAGGCTTTTAGCGTGATGGCATGTAATTAAATTAGTCGTTAAGATATTAGATCTGGGCTATTGGCAGAAAGGTAGAGCGCCATTTTGTTAGAAATACAAGAATAGAGTTTAAAAAAATTGCAACTGATCTTAGTTTTACGACAAAAAAACTTGATTCCCGATCTGGGGGCACGGAAGTGCCCCCGCAAGTCGAGCAAAAAAAAAGCGGCACGGCCGTAACATCCTTTTCTCGAAGCAATTCGGGCTATATTTGACACCCCTATAATTTCGTTGTGGATAAAACAAGAAGGCTGGATTTTCAGCAACTAATCAGTCATTGTATAAACACGGTATATTTAAAATTTCAGTCAATTTGAACCAGTAGTTTAAGAATGACAACTTGTTAAAATTTTGAATTTTGTCACTCACTGATTCACTGACTCACTGACTCACCGATCATCAAAAGTCTAAGGTACTTCTAGCAGACTTAGAAGCTTAAAATTTAGAATACAAATAGGGTTTAGTGTCTTAATCATGGGAAAAATTTAATATTTTCTAATTTCGGTCCAGTTTTCTAAATATACCAATTGCAACAATAACTTTGTAAACCCATATAAATGTATAAGATTACAAGGTTACATTTGCAGTTAATGAATTATTATTACTGTAGAAAATAAAATAAATAGGAACCTACTATATGAGGCATAACGGGAGGGGGTAAAGAGTGGGTAAGGGTGTTTAGCCCATGAAACTGAACAACATTCCCATAAGAAAATATGTTGAATTATGAAAAAAAAACGTCTTTCCATACAAATTGGACTTATGTTCCCTCTACAAAAAGAAGTGAGATGCCATCAAAAACATTCTGTAAAAACCTCAAGTCTCGCCGTAAAAAGTTGTGAGATCTATATAATACCAAGTCGATTAATCTATTTAGTCTCTACTTAAAGGACCTTCTGTCTTAAGTTATTACGTATGTTATTATCATGCCAATTTAAAAAAAATACCTTTAAAACAAATAGATCGACTTGGTCATCGCAAGAAAACACAAATTCGAAATTATTAACATTTCAGGAGCATTAACTTCTTGTCGTGCTATGTAATGTGATACATACTAATAATCAAATCATGCGATGGCCAGGTCGGTCTATTTGTTTTAGAGGTATTTTTTTTTAAATTGGCATGATAATAACATACGTAATAACTTAAGACAGAAGGTCCTTTAAGTAGAGACTAAATAGATTAATCGACTTGGTATTATATAGATCTCACAACTTTTTACGGCGAGACTTGAGGTTTTTACAGAATGTTTTTGATGGCATTCATATTGTATGATAGAGCTTTTCTTTTAGGAAATGCTTTAGCGTACGGTTTGGTACCTAGCATTTTGTTTATAGAAAATATGATTTGTTTTTTATATTAGGTTACTAATAAAGGTGACTAAGAATTTGTTTTATGTCTTTAAAGAGTCGAATAACCTGTCTGGCAAATAAATTGGCAGATGTTCGAAATAATATGTCAATTTTCGTGTTGATAAACTTAGTGGTATTTATCCAGAAGCGGCAAAACCACAATTAGTAATAAAATTTGGTTAAGTCCAGAACTTTATTTTAAACAGTTTATTTGTCTGTATTTCTAGTCAATATATTTTTTTCTGTACATTGACGCTCCACCCTTATGAACAATACTGTCCGTAGTCACGATATAGAAGTATTTTTTAACAAGTATGACCTAGATAGACATCAAATAAAAGTTTTCAAATGATATTTGTTCGAATAATTGCTAAGCTTATTTTAGTTTTTTTTTCTAGTTTGTGGTATAACGGCATTGTACAAAATTTACTAATTTACCGTAAATTTGTACCCGTAAATAGCAGAAGTGTATTAGGTTGATAGACAATATGCTATTCTCAAATGCCCTCCAAGATACGAATAGGAAATACTAGATTGTTCACAATAACGGTACCATGCGCGCAACTTGATCTTTGACAAAAAATAACAACTAAACCTAAATAATATGTACTTTACTTAACTTACTTTACTTTTACTTACTACTTTTAACCATACTTACCCATCTACTCTTTCACAAAATTCTAACTGAATACCTCTCCAACACTATTTCCTTCAGTTCTACATAACACGGGACATATGAACGTATGTAGGCGAGCGGTCAGTGATTGATGACCGCTAGTAGACTGATGCAGTGGAGCAAGACCTTAGACATGAACATCCTCCATCACGACATTAGCTTATTGGGGAATCTAATAACGAGACGAGTAAGTGTTACTGGTTGTATTAGATATCTTTCGTAATACTAGTTTTTGATTGCAGTTGTGTTGTCGTTCAATTACTTATGAATTAATTTAAAAAAAATATTCTTCACTCAGATTCTACAAGAAAAAAAACAGTTTTTAGGTCTATTTCCTTTAATAATTTTAAAAGAATTAGGGGTTTAACACAATCGATATATATTCAGAAACGATTTAGCTCTTAAGAACTTTTTTTTCATATTACGCATTAAGAAATTTCTAGAAAAGTCTAAATTCAGTGTGATAAAACTATGAAATATGTTAATCTCTGCGAAAGAATTAAAAATAACAGTTTATTTACATTATTTTACCTATTTCAAAACTTGTCCTATCCACCATCTACACTAAAAATTGGAATCTAAATATAGATTAAGTAAGCCACGCTGGGGAGGTAGTTAATTTGAGCTTAAACTCAAACTTGGAGAGCATCGTATCAAAGTTAATCTTTATCATGTTAAGTTTCGACCTTTGACCACTCCGCGAGCGAGACTTTTACACAGTACGACTCTTTAATTACGTTAGCTTGAATACTAAACATGACTGTAAGGCATTGTTTTACCCTATTATTCACTAGCTTACTCTATCTCCTCTTGAAAACTTTACGTGTTTATATTAAGCAGCCAAAAAAATGTTATTCGATGAATAGGCGTCACGTAAGTCAATAATTAATAAACTGATAAATTTTTGGAAAGTTTCTGCTCTCCGGTTCTAAACCTAACATTTTCTAACAAAAATTTTAACGGCTGCCAGCTTCAAGTTAACTATCATAAAGATCGTATCCGCCGCGTCCCCTATAAAATCGTTTTTCCCGAGTAATTTAAAATGCATAAATCTCCTTGGCTCAGTCGGTCGGCTAACTGGATTCCCTGGAGTTTCAACTTTCCGTTTTATGAATAGGTAATCGTTTGCGATGCGATATCTAGTGGCCGGCGATACATGGGCTTTATGTAGCTTTACTATAACGTTAGGTATTCGAGAGGAGAGCGAAAAATAAAAAAATAAAATTATTGGGGAATTTGGAATACATACAAACAACAGTCAAATAAAACCAGATATGAAAGATCATCTTAAGGATTGAATTATGTTTTAAGTAGGAATTAACATGACCCACTTTTGTAGTAGCAAAGTGACTTCCTAAATAACGGCACTATAAAAAGCAAGTTTTGATTGATAATTTCATGTAAAGAACTGTCGTGTGTGGCGCAATGGTATGCATAATGGCATTCCGTAGTACTACAATAGCGTCAAATATGCACACAGAACAAAAAACATGTAGAATTGCAATATCGTTTCTATAGAATTGTTTCACTTCAAATCCATTGCAAACAATTGAGAAAAGCAAAGAAACAATTAAATTGTTCTTAGGAAACCAATAGAAAATAAAATGCAAAATCTCCAATTTACTTTCTTAGAACATTCAAGAACGTCTGCAGACAGAGATTGAAATTCTGAAGTACCCTCAAGTAGCAGGAGCACAGCACTATAAAGTTTACTCTCAAACGAATCTGCAAACAAATCTAAAAATCACTTAAAAAAGAAATAGACTGACACCTATCTGCCCCATTCGTCACGCCATGTCAACAATCGTGTGAAACATCCCCTATTTTACATTTAATTGCATTTCTTTGTCGATCTCCCTGTTAATCTGGATGCACCCTTATCCTTTTCAAACACCAATTTCACTTGACCTCCCTCACCCCTCTTTAATCGTAAAACGAAGAAACTTTATAGGATGCTGTATAAGAAGACAGGGGTCTTGTTATAATGGACAACGTCTAGACATGTTTGATGTCGAAAAATATGTTAGGCTGTGTTTGCGGACGCACTTAGTGCGATTGCGTGTGCTTAATTTTTTGTCAAGTGTTTGGATTGAATCTGGATGAAATGGATTTTGAGGGAGTTTCTTAAAAGTCTTCTATTTTCTTTTCTCGTTTTTCTTGAAGACGAGTAGATGAAAATAAATAATGTTCATAAAAAACGCGAAAATAAGTTCATATTTTTTATTAACAGTAAATTCGTGTTTATTTTCCAGTCAGCATTCAATAAATCAGATAACGACCAGTGTTTTTCTTACTTGAACATAAAATCATTCATAATATTAATTCCATTTCCCCTTTTTTCAATTACGAACGTTAAACTTGACTTTGCAAATACAGCATGTACATCATTTTCCACTGGATTATTCAAAGAAAACCACTCGTAGCAGCAACAGCCAGACATTGAAAAAACCTCTCAGACATTATCATAAATTAAAAGCAAAATAATTAACGAACCAATCGTATCGGTTTAAACCGATGATGAACCAATAACAACCGACTACTCTACGTAACAAGCATTGCCTGAAGGCTATCAAATTATTTTTAAAATACCCGGTACAGATTGTTTCATTAAAATAATTATCGACGGAGCTCTGATGGACGCTCAATGAAAGGAAAATGCGAGGATTAATCCAGTCGTTTTGTGCCTTTAAATGATACGAGTATTAAGTATTGTTTGGGAGATTCTTTATCTCGTTTTAATTAATATTGTAAATGGTAATGATATTCGTGGAGGCTTTATTAATTTGGAAACCCGGATAAGACTGATTTAATATCAATTTTGCACTAAAAGTTGTTTTATCTTTATTTCATCAGAAGTGGGAAGAAATTCATTTTTATTATTACGTTTATACTTGTTTTTTCACTATATTAATAATATCAAAGGTAAAATTCAAAACACTTTTAAAGTTTCACCATGCTTTAGTCTACTAAACTAAAGCATGTTCGAGACACTAACACATAGTCTCGTATAATATTTACTCTGTACTAAATCCCCTACAATCCCCATAGCAGTAGCTGTAGGTAAGTGCCCCCATCGCACAATGGTTAACGGATGACGTAACAGCGTATTATCGCCTGTGCACACGCACTGCATTCACTCATATATTTAATTGTGTTTAATCGTTCTTCCGTTCTTAGGAGAAAGGGGTTTAGTTTGGGCCTTTATTTGGGAAGTGAATTCGTGAATATAACTTTAAGTTTAGCAGCCTGACAGAGTGATAACTACAGTAGTTGGATCCTCTACTGTCGGTATTATAGGGTTTGACATTCAGTATGTTTCGGAAAACAGTTACTACGGCACCCGCTAGAGTCGCTGAATCGATTTTCGTTCAAATATCTCGTTAGCTGGCCAGTTTTTAATATTCAATAGTGGTAGAGAATCGTCCTAAATATTGAGTGAAGAAAAGAAGAATAAGGCAAAGGAAAGTGATAATTACTATTACGTTTTTCCAATTACTCTTCGATTATTACGGTCTCGTGTAATAAGACTGCTATTTACGTAAGGTAAAAAAAGTAGATAAACGAGAGTGCTTTCAATAAATTTAGTATAATAACAAGCGTTCTGATATAAAGAGAAACTTCTATTACAATTTACAATAGCAAACATTGTGTTCTACGTATTTATCTATGCAGAGTCCATCAGGCCATTCCTGCTAAGCGCATGGAATTGAAATTTTGCCTTACTACTATTACGCCTACAGTACGGAACATACAAAATCAGTCATTTCGGAAATACTTTCCTATTTTCAGATATAAGCTGGTCTTCGTACAACACTTTGATTTAATAAACAACTATGGCTAAACATATTTATTGATTTTTGATCTGGTCAAATATCATATTCTATTATTTTTTTAAATAGATATAAACTATAACATGTTAGCTTGAATAAAAGTGAAGTATATTTGAAACTGAATACAAAATGCTACTACAATACATCGACTGACAGGTAAAATTTACAACGTATAGTTTCAATAACGTAAAATTTTTGAACAAAAAATTCAGCCGTCGATATTTCTATTACGGTACAAAATATGACCTAACTTTCCAATCTATAAACCGCCACGGGTATTTGGTTTCGACACCTAGCCATCAATGAAGGCAATCATCGGTCGTTGACCCCTGTTGATCAATATTTCGGCTTTCATTTCAATTTGACAGTGCTCCATAGGTAATTCGTGATGGATACTCCGTGATTAGGTTACCATAATATCTGTTGATTTACCCTCATTTTTGGGTAAATATAACTATTGTTGGAATAGTCATTTTCGTGGATACATTTTCATTTGTACTCAGCCTATTGTTTTAGTCGATACGTTGTGGTAAAAGTTATAAACTATAAGTCTTACAAATTAGAAATTTGATTCTGTATTTTTAGAAAACTTATCATTTAAAGTCGGTCAGACATTTACTATTCTTTTAAATTGGAAAGATACGATACGAGACTATGTAGGGAATTGTCGTTGTGCAAAATCTGTTTTAGACAATCTAGCATCTAATCAAGTTTAGCAGTTTTAGTCTGTTTTAGTGAAAATCGTCGATTTAGGGGTTGATGTCAGTGAAAAAGATATTGATAGACATTGGCTGGGAGCTCTACTTAAAAGTTCGTTTAAATTGCTAGACGCTATACACATACAGACAGCATTTTTTTGCTTAAGAATTATGTACATTCTAACACAATTTATAGGTTTTATTTTACGTCACAAACTAAAATCTAATTTCAACAATTAAAGTTTTCAAGTAAATTGTTCTTAAAATAGGTCAATAACTTAAAAGTAAAGTAATGAAACTCCCAAACTAAACGAAACAACTATCCATTATAATTATTGCAGCAACTTTTTATAGAAAGTGATTAAAGGCAATTAAGTAATTAAATCATTATCTACGATTGCTTTCAGTTTATGAGACGATGACCGCTTTTAATTATTATCTAGGAATATATAGGTCAGTAAAAGTAATGTGATATTATATATTTTGTATTTGACTGAAGTAGGGATCAGCCCTTTCGTTGAACGGTATCAATTACGAGGTCTACGTGCTTTACAAGAATATATTATTCAGAATAAGAAGAAGCTCGACGTCCAAATTCAAGATACCATTTAATATTTTATTTTTGACCCTATGGCATTCACGTTATTTTTTTTTGCATATATGTATACTTAAAATCACGCCTATTTTCCATAGAGATAAGCAGATACCAGAAAACGACACTTGATACATTCTTACAAATTTCCTTGCTTCTTTTCAAACCATATATCTTGTCATACAGCATCGCAGTATTTGTTATATATTCGTAAAAAAAATTGTGAATTACTGAGCGTGAAAGAACGACAATCTATCGGATATTAAAATTAAGATTTATGTTGACCTGCTAACACATATTCGTACCAATCATGTACATATTATTTACCTTTAAAGCTATCATAATAAGTTCCAAATAGACGTTCAAAGATAGCAACTAACTACTAAGTGATTACAGTAACTAGTGCGGGCGAAGTAAAATTGCCGTACAATCCATTACCGGCCTGTTACGAGAACTATTACAGCCAGCCTGATGAAATATTCAATTGTAACACAAACTACTCGCTTTGTAATTTACACAATTTAGTTAATAGTACAAGCTATTGTCTTTGTAAAGTTTCTTGGGGTAGTTATCATTGCAGTGTATTCATATTTTAGATTATTTGGACACAGTAAAATAATGTAGTTTGAAGGTATCGAAACAAGTGACTTTTTTGGTCTCTGCCCATTGCCTACGAAAAAAAAGCGTAATTTTGAATGTAAAACACACAAACATAAAGTTGTATATGTGTTTAGCTTCACATTATTCCACAGTTGAGCTGTGGGTAAGCTTGGAGTCTGTGTTTATAAGCATTTTTTAGCTATTTGTACATTGGCTTGCTGCGATTCTGAACTGTAAATCTATATGAGATTGATTGGATTAATTAGCACGTAAAATTAGGCGAAGTCTTTTCCGCGCGATGATTGTTCATTAAGGACGACCGGTAAAAATATAATTTAAGCACAACCTTTAGCTTGCCCTCTCATCATAACGAGCTTATTACTATAGTACCTATATACTCTAGTAAACGATATTTAAGCCTCAACAAAGCTGTACAAAAACGTTTGGTACACAAACTTAGGGGCGGACGAATTCTCTGCAAGGGTCCCGTGCCTTCGGGCCGTTGTCAAGGAAATTGCATTCTGTACCCGAGGAGTGAGGACCCTACAATGGAACCCTCACTACCACTAACGAAAATCTACAATTGGTTGAACTACGAAAACTAGCCGCTTAATATTATGAAGAACATTTTAAAACATGTTTGTAAAGACATATGAGTCAAAAACATTTTGAGGAGTTTGATTCCATTTTTTGCGTTCTTTACTTTCTTTATTGTTTTAAGTTTAATACATTACTGAACGAATAAACAAACATTTTCAATGAAGGTGTATAAGAGATAGCTTAATGTATTTTTTAATTTTCATTTTTCAATGCAATTATTCTGTTGTAATTTTTGGAACTCAATTCCTGGAGCCAGAATAAATTTTAAAATTAGTTCTCTTTTGCAATTATCCTATCTTTAGTTAGGCTTCATGAAATCAAATCTGAATAACTATGTGATATTAGCAGCGGTAGCAACTCTTTTTTAGGTTCACAGTGTTTGTGGTGTAACTAAACTGTTAGTTAAAGTTACACATGATTTGTACAATGATGTAAGCAATTTGTATCGATTTTCCCTAGACCTAAATATGACGAACGTATATAATTATGTTTGAACCTTTTTATACTTAATTACTTTTGGTAGGTATATCTTTCCATATTTCAAACCAAAAAAAAAAAGCTTTGTGTATACCACGATATGGCTGTGGGGCAACATTATTAAGTTTTGTCGGCATGACTTTAGCGGTCATTAGCAGTACAGTCGGTACTGTCGGGTGCCGAAAGTTTGACATTTAGAATGTACTGCCAAAATAGTTCCTACGACGCTCGTCAGAGGCGCTGATCAGATTTTCACACAAAGTTTTTCGATGACCAGCATCCACTTTTTTATAGTTATATACACATTCTATCTTCTTCACGATGAACTGTCCGTCTATCAACAAAAAATGTACCGCGATATCATAAACCTCACGACATCTAAATTACCTATTCACCTTCAACCAAATAAATATACCCACTCAATCACCGTAATACGATAATAATGAATATATGCAAAAGGTGACGTAAGGATTGGAAATACAATTTTCTACATGACGTCACGATCAAGTGGGTTATAAGGATTTGGTGTGACGTCGACAGTAGAAATAAAATTGATTCGACGCAATAGAAATGTGACAGACGGATTTACATCGAGTTGTTGCTGAGATTTGTCGAGTATTTTTAGTCGATTTTGAGGCATGCTTAAGAATAAATCTTCTACATTTTTGGGGCCATTTTAACGTGAAGGAATGCTTATATATAATCGCCAAATGATTGCATTTTAAATTTAAAAGAGCTTTGTTATTAATATTGTAACTGTTTAATATATAAATTTAACTCAGTTAAACAATTAAATTATAATTATAATTCAATGTTATTTAATGTAAATTAGACCAAGTGTTTTACTCTAATTCGACGGAGCTACGAAAACAATCTACCCAATTTAAAAGAAGAAAACTAACGTAAAACCATCTCATACTTTAATTTCGGTATCTAAAAGCTCACTCTATGAAAACTAATAAAACTAGATTCAAAACGCAGAGTGCATCGGAAATGGTCGACTGGCGAGTGGCTGACTTGGCGAACATTCCAGAAATTCTGGTATGCGCCGAAGAATTGCTAATTAGCAGGAAATAAACCCTCGGAGCCGAGCAAAGTTATTACAGTGAGGAAAATTGAGAATAATATGCTTTTTTAGAATATTTTTGAATTAAGTTTATGACCGAGTGTGAGTTTTAAATTGGGGCAGTTTACTGCTGAAAATTAAGATGGTATTATAATTAAATTAAATGATGCGATATAAATTTATCAGAGTCCAGTTGAAAATCTATACAGAATATAATAATATTGCTAACTCAGAAGTTATTTCAGCGAACTGCAATCTGTTTTTGTAGTTATGTCCTAAAATAATTTTATCCTAAATCCTCCTGGATTCAAGAAAATCTATCTCGATTTTATGATAAAATAAGTTTAACTTTCGAAGTAACCTTTAAATCAAAACTAACAACATTTCATTTTCCATAGGCTACCATGAAATTCAGGCGCATTCTAACTACAATAATTTTACGATATAATTACTACTTATCAGAAAAAATGCCTCTAAAATATTCAATAAATTAATAAAATTCAATTTCCCAGTGGAAGTTGGTTCATATTAACGCTATGAGAAAGTTTCTAACTTCAGGTGACGACATTCCCACACAACATTGCTTTGCTATTCATTAAGAGGTGGTAAAAATAGGTGATAATTATACACGAATTTTATTTTTAATTAACACTTTTTGTTGTATAAGTACTTGATTGTAGTGTGGTAAAACTAATATACGGTTAAAAATAACACATATCTGTTAATATTTATTATAGTTCATTTTAGAGTACGAGTAGTGACATCTAGTGAAAAATTATCGAACTAAATTTGTTCTAATGAAAAGTACTTTTCATTCCTGGGTCAAAATATTTTTATTTATAGTAGTGCCGAAATCAATGATACTATAGAGTTTTAGTACCTATTTTAACGTCCCTGGGGATAGTTAGGGAATGCCCCTCACACAAAAATGTACTGTCATTGCATGTTATGGTCAAGCTACATTAAATAACTTTATGTTTCAAAATATGGTTACAGTTTTACGATTAGTTTACAACATTGTGACTTTTATTGTGTTGGCTAGGGAATAAGGTTGTAAAATTACACTACGAATATGTCGACTTTTATATACAGCCAATAAACTTTACTGTCGGAAACTAAAAGCGTCACAATTATCTAATTAAAGAGTTGTTATTACACCACGTACTCGAGTTATCACTTTACATAAAAATACTTGAAAATAAAACTGAATAGTGAAACCAACTATTTATAAAAAAAAATACTTGTTTATAATTAGAAAAAAAGGCACCGGTTCTACAATATGTCCAATTTTTTTCTACCAACAATTGAATCACGCAAACATCTTCTAAAGAAATTGAATTGCCACATTCATTCTTTTATTTTCAGTTCGTTTCTTACCTCTTCGTCATCTATAACATTCTCACTGGACAAGTTTGTAGTGCGTTATTTAATGAAGTTAGTTTATTAGTTGTCGCTACTTGTACGCGATTTTAGCTACGTGATACAGTGTGTATTACGTTTTATAGTAAATACTCATTTAGAATTAAGATATTATGTTTAGAAACCTTGGTTTGTTAAGAAGAATTGAAGATCTCACGTTTAATATGAAGAGTATTTTTTTTTAAATACTGTAAGCGTAATTTAACAATAGTCTTAGTAAGTAAATTAATCTCAGTACGATACTGAAATATACATATTTTAATTTATTTATATAAGAATAGAATTTTATTACATTTTATACAGTACAAAACTTATATAACTAAATATTTACATGAAATTATTAAAATTAAAACTATATATACACATGGACGAAAAAAAAACAAATATATAAAAAAAAATTTGGAATATAAAAGAAAGGAAGCGCGCTACGCGTCGTAGTACTCCTCCACATCGCTGTCTATCGGGAACGTTCCCAGAATGCTGGCAGCATTGCCACGTTGTATGGCAATGCTTAACCTTTGTCCTAAGAAAATGCCAGCATTCTGGTCACGGGAACTGTCGACGAGGCGTTTGGCGATGTCTTTGTAAAGTAAGTGGGCGCTCGGGCCCCATGGTCCCAGCGTCTCGACCCCAAACGGCTCAAACACATACTCACCAACAAGACTTCTGTATTTGCGCCGCTTGAGGTCTTCGGCAGCCGCAGCAGCAGCTCCAGAAGCACCGGCCGTCCTTGGAAGATGAGACGGCGCAAGGGTGTCGACGCAAGTTGCATCCCACACCAAAGGCCGTCCCATCCTCCAAGGCATCAACGACATACCGTCCGGCCTCTTCCCGTCATCGCGCGCCAGCCCATTGGGTTCTAAGATGGCTGGCATTCCAGCGGCGGCAAGAGACCGGCGAATGATGTCGTTGAGGTGTGCGTGTCGGGGTATACGGCCAGAGCTCCTACTGCAGGAAAGACCATGGTGCCCAAGGCGGTCGACAGCTTCTCCACAGAGACAGCGATGCGGAGAAACGCAAGGAGCACCCAAACGGAGGCAAGTGGCGATGCGAAAGGTAGCATCATCCATCATCGTGCCCACGTTAAAAGATGGAAGTGCTTCAACCCAAAGGCCCGACTCCCACTCTCCCACAGCCAACAGGCGAGCACGCTCCGCAGGAGAAGATGACGTCTCGAAGATTTTGTCTTAATAAACTGCAGAGCGGCGCGTCCCATTGTCTCTGGGAGGACAGGTTTCGGGGCAACTCGGCATTTGGAACGATCATTCTCCATGAGTTCATGGCGTCGGTCTTGCAGGACACTTCAGAGTCAACCAGTGTGGGGGTTAAAATTTTCCTGGTTAACTCTTCCGTGTTGTGAACCGAGGACAGGAACGCAGGTAAGCTGACGGAAACGGATGGGTAAGGAGGCCTGAAGCCACACTCGGTCGTCCAAAGCCACATTTAGAATTTTGCTCAGTATATTCTTGATGATACTGTCAATTTTGAGCAGAGGTGCTAGATTTTTCCAGAAAGGGGATGATCTTAGTGCATGAGTAAATTTTGGGACAAAAAGACAATATCGGATAATAGTGAATGCCGAATGTAGGTTAATTTTAAGTAGGCGGTCCGAAATTCCGTTAAAATTTTGTGTTTTTTCTTCAATTAATGGCACGAAACCCTCTTCTAGGATGGGGGCCCCAAGGAGGCGAAGAGAACTGTTTTGCACAATTTTGATGTTCAGGGCCAAAGAGTTAAATTTAGAAATAACTAAAGGTTTATCTACTTTATCGGAAAGGTAAATTTCGCTTTTATTTGAATTTAATTCCAAACCAATTTCGCTAAATTTGGTTTTTAAGAATGCTAAATCTTGCAAAACAGTGTCAACATCACCTCCAAGAGTTCCATCATCCAAGTACCAGACATTAAATTTTGAATTTATTTGTCTAATAATTGGGTGTATGGCTAAACTAAAAATGACCGGTCCAAGAGGGTCACCCTGTTGACAACCAACCGAAGATGCCAAAAGATTGTCCTTATATAGTAATTTTGTAGGTTGTCTATAACACTGATAAAGAAATTTGTATAATTTTGGGGTTTCTAATTTTGCCTGAGTCAACAGGGTGTCCCTATTAACCGAGTTAAAGGCGTTTTTCAGGTCAACCTTCAGGATGACCTCTCCTTGACCGCAACCAAGGTATGAGGCTAGGGCATGTATGGCAGCCTCGCAGCCCCCTCTTGAGCCAAAACCAAGCTGAAGGGGCTGGAATTTTTCTGTTAGTGATTGACTGTAATACTTACAACAGATTTTGGCTGCCATACGCCGGTATGTGCACCCTACGGCAATGGGCCGAATACCACCATCCGTCTTGCGTAGAGCGCAAAGATTTGCCCCATACAAGACGTCGATGATGGCATCGCACACATTGCCGGAGAGCATTAGATTAGCTAAAGCCGTGAGCTCCTCCAGAAGCGAAACACCAGCCTCCCCGGCGCCCGGACACATAAGGTCCTTTAAGTGTTGCGGTGTGAGGCCATCGAGACCACCGGCGGAACCCTTCCGGAAAGAGCTCACGGCAGCGAGGACGTCTTTGGCTGCGACAACGATATGCTCCCAGTCGGGATCGGGAGGATCTGGAAAAGAGAGGTCATCCGGGGCTGTAGGGTGCTTGCTCTGCAGAGCCGCGAGTGTCTCTGGAGAGCAAGGCGCCACTACATCCGTACTAAACAGCAATCTCGAAGCACCCGCAATATCACCCTCCCTTAATTTGGATTCTACATAATGAAAGACCGAATGATTATTGTTTATATTAAATTTTGAGTCAAAAAAGTGGCTGGTTTGTCGGCAATTTTCTTTAATTTTGGCTGTCAAACTATTAAGAGTGTTTTGGTCTTTCTTAACATGTAGAATCCTATATGGGAAGGTTAATAACTGCTCCCAGGCGGGTAGTGAGTTCTCTCGGACTACAAGGCCAATACAGCGCGCCAAACTTTGGGCCACGACTGGCCTCGCACCCCGAGGAACTCGAACTATATTTAAAACAATATCTCTAGCGTTAACCCAGTTTATTTTCTACGCAAAACGCTTGGCCATAAGCAAACAACCGCTCATACATTTATATTTAAAAACAAAACAATTTTGCTGCGTACACTTTTTTGCGTTAAAAAAATATTCGATTTCACTTAGCACCATACCGACTAACATAAGAAAACCTCTTGAAATATTTCAAAACACCTTTATACCAAAGGAATAAGGTTGAAATTTGAAAAGTTTGAGAGGCCATCCTATGGTGGATACTGATCATCCACAAAGATTTTGTAGGGAAAATATGAAGATGAAAGTTGGCTAGGCCTGCTTGTTTCGTTTTTGCCGAACCGTGGAAGGAAATTGCGGAAGACAGCGTTGTTTCGCTTCGAGAACATGGTGTTTTTTCCGATGATGGATACGATTAATCACGTAATAGGGCGCTGAAGGGGAAACAAATTCTTGCTGTTGACGTAAACGTTAGATAGATATGGATTATGTAGATATTAGAGTAGTTTTACAGAAGTTTTTTTTTACTGTAGCTAAGATTGACACACATAACTATTAAAGCGTATTTTATCCTACTTTCTGTAATTTGGAAAAAGAAAAGTATTATGTTCTAAATCAGTACGTTTTAAAAAAGAATATAAGAATATGCAGTTACAACAAGGGAGACTAACGCGATTAATTACTTATTTTTTAATCGCCTTCCATTTTAAACATATAAATAATATATTTAACAATAAAACCACTTGCAGCCCTAAAGTATTTATATAGAGCAGTTCGTGCGATCAACATCAGTCGTTCGAGGGCTCTCAAGGGCTGTTACAACCCCGCACTTCCAAGTCTCACAGATTTTGAGGGTAGTTTTTTTAAGGGTAAACAGTTTATCGCGATTTGTTCAGGCTTAGAGGATCGGGAAATACAAATGTGGATTTCCAGTAAAATATATTTTTTTCTGTTTCTTTATTTTATGTTGACGCAGTGTTGGTATGTAAATGTGTTGAATAAATATTTAGGGGAAAGGATAACTCTAGTTTTGCAAGTATTTCAAATAGAGTAGCAGACTATATTATTGAAAATGTTCTTACTGCGTCTTTAGTGGTTATGAGATGACACACGAACATCAAGTTGATTTTAAATTAACTAAGTAAAAGATATACCAAATAGTGATCGATCAACGGTACAACGAGTGCAATTTGAATTGCATCTCAAAGAATGGTATTAGAGGTACCTATAGGGCGAAAAGAATCAGGAAATACTTGCTTCACTATAAACAGTACTATAACTTCAATTTGCGTCTGCAAATAATATAAGTCATAATTACTAACAACGGTCACAAAATATATAACATATAGGATTATAGGTAAATAAAAACATTTCACTTGAATTTCTGTAACAAAAACCTTCACATTGCCGTGGCACTTTCTACAAAACTAATATTAATCATCCGGTACAGACGATTCCAGTTACAATATTATTATAAATAGAGCCGGTCTAGATGTCGTGGACTCCCGGTGATCTATTGCGGCGGGAGCCATAAATTATTGCCGGGAACATTATTAGAGACTCACTTTGTTGGGTCAGCTGGTACAATGTGATGTATTTTCGTGTAGAATAAGAATTTCAGGTGATATCTTTATTATAAATTGGAACTTACCAATGTTATTTTGCTGTACATAAAATGTAGATTCTTACGTGTTTACTTTGTAAAGTTTACGTTTCAACATTAACTTTTTTACTTATGCTAAAGCAGGCTAGAGCTAAATTTGAATTTATGCATCATGAAAATCGTTAACAAATATCTTAACGTGATTGAATAAAAAGCAATGGTAACTAATTTCTGCAAAAAATATAGCCTTGAAACCAGAAAGTTTCCTAACAGTAAAGATCTATAGAGTTATATTATCTCCCCTCCCGATTCCCACATTATTTATATACGCATCTTTGTCCATACCTAACCTACAGTAAGCAGTAACATAACGTAATAAACTAATAACTCATAAACCGTTTGTCGTATCATCACATAGGTTTATGTTGGTCGTTAATTTAATGGCTTTACGAGCTTACGAGCGACTTGATGAAGTGTAAAAATTGTGAATAAGCAACTATAAATGTTTGTTTACCTTTTTTTAGTGGGCAATGTGTATTTGAAACAATTAGGTGACAAGATGTTTGTTGTTGGTTTTTACTCTTTTTTATTACTAAGAAATGATTTTCTTCTCTTTCTACCTACTGTTTTTAATTACAATGATTGAGAGAGTATACAAATTTAAGAGCCGTTCTTTTGTGTCTCATTCAAATTAATCGAATTAAGATCACAAATTAAACTGCAGCAAAAAGCTTTGATAAAGCAAAATATATCAAACATACACATGCTTGTTCTATAATATCAATGTACTGCTTAAACTTAGTTCAAATTGTGAAGTAGATCGCCACTAAATACTCATTATTTAGATTTGGGTAATAAAGCAAATTCATGTTATTGTATTAAACGCTTCTTATTATTTTATACCACCATCGCTGGGTTCCAACCAATCCTTACATGATAAAGTAGTCAGGAAAAAACTAGAGCATCAGATAACTCAATATCCTCATGAGTAGAGTATCATGTCAATAAAAATCCGAATACAGTAATTTCAGGTAATCTTTCATAACGGGGTCAGCAATACCGATAGCAAATGGGTAAATAATTACTGAACAGAAACAATAAGGTAATGGAGACAAATGGACGGTTGAAAGTAACTCATTATTACGAGTGCAATATCTACTCGATGAACCAGTTATTAGTTTTTAGTTCAGAACTATGTTGTAGTTTTATTTGTCTATCTGCTTTTGCAAATAGATAATGCCACTTGTTTTATAAGTTTCATTATATGTATATACATTGCCGTAGCAACAAAAAGGTTTGCCAATCCCCATTATGCAGGTGACAAGTCAACAGTTACCTGACCTGTATTTGACCGAAATCGACCGAATATCAACTTTGAATGTACTTAGAAGTAAATTTTTCGTCACAACAAAAAGGAAGACTTTCAGTCCCATCAACACTCTTCATTCGCATCATCTTGTAATCCGAAAATCTTAGGTACTTCTAAGAATTTTTAATTTTAGCCATAATTACTTTACTAACACATCCATCAATTGTGGCTGTAATTAACATTGCCACCTCGCTTTATTCTGTGGTCGAATATAACGTCTAATGTGTATATACTTAGCAGAATTTAAGTAGATAAACGTCTAGTTGCCATAGTACAGGCACCGCTTAGTTCAGAATCATATATGACCGTGTGAGGTGTCCAAAGAATTCCTTGTATGAATTTACCTCGACACGATTCCAAAAACGTGTCGCATTCACAAAACGTTGGAAACTAGAAATACGTACAAATACTCTGAACATAGTGTTGGAAGTTAATACCTAACAGCATATTGTTATATGAAAACTAGCGGTGGAAACTGTGTCGTCGGAGTTCTAACTGAGCTTTGTGTAAAACCTAGTTTCAGCTCGCGGCAACTAGTTGTTTAGCATTCAGATGCAGTACGTTTTAACGATATAACTCTTTTAATTGTGTAGATACAGTTGTAGCAGATTTTAGTACCTGTTTTTGAGAAAAATCGTGTGTGTGTGTTAAAAAAAACTTTCTGTTTTATTTGTAATCGCCTTTAAAAAGTACTTTGCATCTCAAAGCATAATTACTGAAATCTTAAAGTGAATAATCGACGTCCAAATTACTGTTAATATGAAAAAGTTAGTCCAAGACTTATAAAGATAAGCAAGTTTTTTGATTGATATAATTTTACCATCGCGCTGATTTTAAAATGTATGTAAATAACAACGTATTTTTTTATCATTCAAGGCTTAGAAATACTTATAAAATTAATATATTAATATCATGTTCTCATTCCCCAAATTCAGCCAATCGTACATCTCAAGTGATATACCTAATCTTTTACCATCAATAGAACTGTAAATCGAGCACAATTAATCCGCCTTATATCACCCCTTCACCGAGGGTGCAATGAACGCATCGCTGACATTCCGACTCAAAGGCGTCAGAGCATCCCCACTTATTGAGGTTTTATAATCTGTAACTAATGTTAACAGATGAAAATCTATGGGTATGTATCTGTAGGAATCAAACAACTCTTTCTTTCCCTAATTGATTAATTTTCATAAAATCTAAAATGTTGGTTGGAATTTTTTTCGGTTCGTCCAAGTTTTTATTGCAATATACCTAAGATCCTAAGTTGGCATACTACTTACTACTACTTCTTCTAAATACTTTAGTGCATATTGCTATTTTCATTACCTATTTCAAACGATGATTCAGCAAAACAAACTTTAGCCCTGCTGCACCGTGTGTGACCATAACGTGGTATGAAGCTGAGCATCTCCGTGTTTCAGAAGTCACTTTAATTCTATTTCCATTTTATTCTATCATCGTTTTTAACATTGAATAGGTACAATTTGAACGTGTCACTACACAAAAAAATAAAATCTTAATATGACACTTATTTTTCTTTCATTACATATATTTTAGATCAGACAAATTATTAGTTGAAATATTTGTAAGTAATCACATCGCGATACCTAAAACTGGTTTATATACATACCAAATGTATTATCGTGATACCGAACACTGGTATCTGTCAAATACAAATACAGCGAAGTATTGTATACAATAGTATTGAAACTCGGCAGACGGAAAGCGGCATGCAAATAATGAAAGTTGGCCGACGTCACCGCTTCGACACACCCTATCACAGTTAAGGGTAGCTCCACCACACCCTGTAATTACCTTTCGATAATAATTGATTTTACTTCGCACGGTTTTAATGAAAGATTGCTTGTGTACTTATTGATTTTGTTTCAGGTTACTTTTTGTGCTGTGTAATAATGTTTGGAATTAAGTGTTTTATCAATTTGGGAAAAATAGGACATCTTTAAAATAGTATTAAGTAGATAGTTTTTAAGTATAAATTGCGAATGTTAGTGGTTTGTTGATCGAATATATAAAAAATACCATTTAATAAATTCCTAACATAACTAGCATGCACAAAGCTACTCACAAGTCAAATAACTTTCTTTGAAATGACTTAAACATAGATTTTTTTGTACTTAAAGTAATATTTTAAGTCTTACAAAAAAATTAAACTATAGTAAGTATAGTTATCAGATGAATATAATACGTTTGATTTTGAAACAAAAGAGACGGAAAACATTAAATCAAGCTAATTCCTCAAAAAAAATATTACAAAAAAACAAATCGCAGATTTATTGACAGCAACAGCCCTTAACAGTTTAGAGTGTTGGAGAACAGTGACTAATTAAAGTTAGGAGCACACGGCGCGACCGCGGTGCTTCGCTACAGTTTCACTACACCTTGTACACAGCGCTGTGTACTGTGTATTGTGTACTGTCGCTCTGTGCTTCACACGTGTTGGACAAACAAATGAATTTGGAGAACTTTTACCATTTTTAAATTTTAGAATCACAGTCACTTTTTGTCATCAGCCTGGCCTTTCTTCTAACTATGTTGGTTTTGGCTTCCAGTCTCACTGAATGCAGCTGAATACTAGTGTTTTATACGGACGACTGCCCATCGGACCTCCACATATCAGTTACCCGGATTATAATTCCCTTTCGTAAAACTGGTTGGTAGCTAAATTCACTACACCCTGTACACAGCGCTATGTACTGTGTATTGTGTACTGTCGCTCTGTGCTTCACACGTGTTGGACAAACAAATGAATTTGGAAAACTTTTAAACTTTTTTGATGACTTTTGGTGCGATTGTCAAGGTAGGTTCATGTTCTGTTGGTGAGCCAGTGGTAGTTATTTGAGAATTGAGTACATGTAGATGACATTCACAATAAATTACAACGTGGAAGACTGATGAAGACACTTCTTCTATTCATGATAAAGATTTTTATGAAATAAAATTTGGGCGTTTTGATTTTTGGGCGCTGGTAAACGTAGTTGCTTTTATACTCGAGACAAGCATTTCTATGACGCGAGGATAGCTTTTTGTGACAGTAAAATTGCCAGATATTAATATAGATACTACAACATTTTCTCATAATTGCACCAGTGAACTACAAAATCAAAATGAAACAGCTTTTTAAACCGATTAAAGATTTTCATTAAACTCACGTTCAAACGAATGTCGTATAAAAATAAAAACCATATTACGGTCCATGAAAGTAGCCTCATTTCAATATTATGAACAAAATTAATACGACGAACTGAATAAAATTAATCAGTGGAATTGACACGGCAATCGAACCTGGGTCATTAGCGATATTATTGATGGCTTATAATTGCATTTGGTCTGAATTGCAACACGATTGGACATGATTAGATTATTATGTCTCTGAATATGAATCGAGCTTGACAAATGTGAAATTAATTGCATCGATGTATTTCATTTCGTTTTAAACAGGTTATTAGTGGGGTTGAAATATGTCTGCTTTTGAACCTGAAAAGTAGATTCATAAAATATTATTTTTAATTTTAAGTAACTATACTTGATTAAGAGTAAATGTAGGAAAACATTGATAGAATAGTAGACTTTAACCGTAAAAAAAAAAAAACTGGCTAGACTGCATTAAGTAACCGAGCAATTTGTAGTTTACGAGAAATCTTTCGTCATCGCTGGCATCAGGCACTTCATTTTGTTTCTCTTTATACTTACTTTTCTAAATGTCTTTGGCATCATTTAAAATATCTGCATACTCTCAACACGTTGTTGCAAACAAATAAGGTTCAAGCTCACATCTTAATTTATTTACAACACAATCAGTGAAGCACAACAACGGAACTAACAGGATTACACCCAATATTTGTTTACCGAAGGGTGTACATATTCGAGAAATTTAAGAGGATTTGTCAGGTTTCAGACGTCCGGCCGACTGACGAAATTATGTTCACTCATGTCGGAGCCCTGTGAGTGACAATTTGTGATGGGCGCTTTGAAAAATTGCCCCCAAACATCGCGGCAAAAAATCAAGGGGCCGGGCTAGGATTTTGTGAAAGGATGTGCTGTGTGTGAAGGTTTGTGGAGGCTTTTATGTAAAAATTAAATAAATTTAAATGTTTTTATTTACAACCTAGCTAACTTTTGTGGCATTTTGGTGTGATTTAAATTGTGCTATTATTTTTTGTCTTGTTTAAAATTCTATAAAATTAGTACTGAGAGATATTTTATGAATTGTATGCTGTAGAGAATCTATTTACTTAATTAGAATAAAAGCCCATAGAAGAAGAACAAGTCAAAAACGTAAAACTTTCGTCTAGTATTATTTTGGTCCTAAATGATTTACAATGCCATATTTTTTACATACAGTTCCTATATAAGAAAGTGAAATTGAAAAATATTTAATCTGACAACATAATCAACGTATCCTCATCATTTCATAACAATATCAAAGTTCAATCTCTCCTATAATAACTGTAGCAATACGATCTTCAAATGAGATTGTAAAGCAATCACGCAACAATGAATCGTGATTGCTTACAATAAATTACTTCTGTACATACGTTGATTACATAAGACAGGAAAAATCGTATTTTAAAAGAAATCGAGCAATGACATTGGATCACGTGGGTGTGGTAGGTATTGAACATTTTGAGGCATGAGCTATAGCGGATTTTATCAGATAAATCCAAGAATCATTGCGGAAAATTAAGAATAATTTATTGTCAACGAATTAAAACAATCAAATAAGTATTTTTGAAAATAATTTTACGTGCGTAAGTCAGGTCTGAAGCGTGCTCAGATGTTTAACAATAACGATTATAACGAAGTCTTTTGGTACGATGTCGACCCGTAAGACAACTAAAACCGTTGAGTTATGAGATTTAGACAAACTATTCAAATAAAAACTCGTCTAAGCAATAAAATAACCTCTTTTAACATACACCAAAGAAAAATATCTCAGTCGGCCTTTTCCCGGGGATCAACCTCGAATCGAGATCGTAACTCGATCATATTGTAACATGATTACCGGGGTTTCGAGTACTCTCCAATGGAAGCTTTTATCTATAATGGCGTATTATACCGTGTACCGTACATGGCGAATTTAGGGTTATTTAAAAGGAAAATGAAGATCGAAATTTCATTTAAGGTGTTGTGAAAAAATCCTTGATTATTTATGGTAAGATATGGAGTTTTAGCAAGTAGTTTCCGGTCTAAAAGCTCTTTAAAAACATGCTAACGTACCTTTCTCATACTGCAAAGTAATAAACTATGATATTTTTATTTCAGAATTTTTGTACACTCCGACGAGTTATTAAATAAAGTTCTACTAAAAGCAATTGACCGCGATTGTAGATGTGAGACAGATATTAGTCAACTATGGAAAATTCATTTTCACAGCGTTATTCACAGACTTCAATTCCTAGGATCACAGCCGCACAAAACAAAGCACTAAATACCAGAAATTCCATAGTGAATTCTATTGGTACGAGTTCGGTGGAAAATCGGTAGTGGAAAATTATTCGAATATCGCTATTCCTTGAATCAGTTGATGAATCTGTGTGTATGGTGTCCTGTTGAAAGGCTTCATTTATTTTCACTTGTTTATGAAATCATGATCCATACTTTATGTACTATGCATACAATTTGTTGCAAAGTTTAATACTAAGCATTAACGATGTCACGAAAAGTCACATGATCATTTGAGCTGTGATATTACAAATACCCTTATTCTAAAGATATACAAGACGTAGACAAAGCTTTTAGAAACTTAAAAATGTTAAGATAATGTTTACGCAGAAGCTTGTTTAAATATTGCAAACTTTAATAAATTCGCAAATTGAAGGCATGAAATTATTCAGTGTTCTTAAATTCAAAGTGAGATGTTATAAGTCACACAATTGGGACGTGTAAATGAACGTAATAGAACTTAAGTAAATGATTCTCATCCAGCAATCAATCAGTCACAAACCATCATCATAGTGTTAATGCGGCGACATTTACTACCAACACGGTAACAGAATATTTTCCAATGCATATTTTGTCATTAATCTGGCTACTAATAAATTTATGAGGCAATTAATGGAAGCGGATTACAGGAAACCATGACTGCTGTATTTATTGTTATCGTGATTTATTTGTTAACCAAGCTAAATAGTGCGAGCGAACAATGAAAACTTGTTTAGTTGTTTTAGAGGCATTTTCTATTATTTTTGTCCATAGGTAGTGCACATGGTTTGCTATTTAGTGCGCCACATTCCTAATATTTATTTGCTAATATTATGGTCCCTACCTTTAAAAAACATTCTTTCAATAGGTGTAGAACATATCTAAAAATTTATTTAGCTTAGCAGCGCCGGGGATGGCTCAAACGGGAGTTGATGACCTGGACGTGTTCCTGTGTGGATGGCTGGACGTAGCAACTGACCGAGGAAATCCAAGGGGGAGGCCTTTCCTCAGCAGTGGAACACATAAACGGGCTAGATGATTAAAAAAATGGTGCAAAGAGTTTCAAATCTGGGGAAAAAAGTACCATTAAACTAAAACCGAGTCATGGGCATTGGTTCAGAACAAAATATTGTATCTGTACTCTTCAACTCAAACGCGGAAGTTCTACAAAATGAAAAATGAAATGGATGATATTTCAAGAGTATCAAGAGATGCTCCACGGGTCGTTGAACTCTCCAAAACAACGAGTAAGATATGTCACAAGTTGCAAGGTACCCTTGATTTTTCACGGTTCAATAGAATCTTTCAATCGGCAGACGTATTCATTTCCTCTAAGCGTCTCATTCGAACGTTGCCGGTGCCAACATGAGCCAAGATTAGAGCAGAAGTTTGACTATCACATGTGAAAATCATGTATTCTTTTTAATACATACGTGTGAATTTGACAGTTCTTTAATCCATTTCAAACTCCGCTTTTAAGCATAGGTACCTCATTCTGTTACTCGATTCTCTATACTATCGACCAGCAACAACCGGCTAGCTATCGAGAAATTTTGTATGAAAATCTGGTCAGCGCGGCTAGCGGGCGTCGCAGGAACTATTTCTGTAGTACATTTTAAAAGTCAAACTCTCGATACTCGATTGTACCAACTGTAGAGAATTGCGCTACTGGACAAGAACTTTTGTTAAACTACGTCAAACGCATGTCTCATATATACATACTCATTTGGTTTGTAAGATTTTTAAAAATAATAAATATTCCATTCATATTCGCGTCACTGGCATTGCTGGATCTTAGCTTTAACATTTTTGTGTGGAGATGCCATTGATTTACTACACATAATAATTACTTATAACGTGTAGTAGACAATGTCAACATCATATAAAAATTATTTGTACAATCTAAAACTTAAATTCCGAGTCTTTTATCCCTTCAAAACTTCACCAGAAGCCTTCAAAAGTATCAGTGACTAGTAATAGAGTCGCAACACCAAATTAAATTTCGGTTTCTCGCCGGTCTAACGCCGGAAGCTGTGAATATTCGGCGCGACGGTTGCAGCCCCTGCAGCAGACTGCTACATCCGGTTTCAACTTCCCGCTCTTTCCAAATCACGGTTTTTAGTTCGAAAACGGTATTTTTATTTATGTTTTCCTTTTTGAGTGTGGAATAGTCGATTTTTTGAAGTTTGAATCTGTTATTCTGTTTTAAAAGGGCGGGAAAGGAAATTTTAAAAAGTAATGCAGCATTACAGCTACTCTTTTAGTGTTAAAGTTTTACAATTTAGCATACCCTTAAACTGTTTGTTTTGCAAAGCTTCTATCACTCCTTAATGTAAACAATTCTTGGCTATTCCATGCTAAGATCGAACTTACTCATATTCCATTAAATAATAGAGCTAAGGAATCAAGTAAGTTTTAAAAACAAAATTACGAAATGTGGACAAACTGAACATAAAATGCCATAAACATTTATCGTTATTTTAACATTTACTCACCTAGATAGGTAGAACTATCTAATAGGTACTCTACTAATATTATAAATCTTTATGTGAATAATAATCAATATGTGAATAAACCAAGAAAGTGTGTAAGGATCATGGCGTTCTCCGTTCTTTGTCTAACTCTATGTGAATAAGGCGTAATTTTATGTAAGTACAAATTTTATTTATGTATGTATAACTCTATAAATAACTTTAATAATAAACAAAAAACAGCAAAAATAGTCAACGAAACTCCAGTAAACCGCTCACATCTCGTTATAAATATACGAAGGTAATATCGTTTTCTCAGATATTGGCTGGAGCGTCCAGCTCAGGTGTCACGGCGAGCCTGCAACGTGACGACCACGACTCGTGATAAATAAACGTCGTTTATATTCATAACAGTTGGATAAATAATGAAGATGTATAGAAATGTCTTGGTAGTTCAAGTGATGTCACTGTTAGGATTTGCTCGGCTTATAAAAACCTATCCGATGGATAACAAATTTAGGTAAAATAGCTAGCAACATTGAAAAACTGTAGTTAGTGTTTAGATAGGGGCGTGGTATCCTGCTTATTTTATTTATTTCTATGAATCCGACCGATAAAAATGAGCAATAGTGCAATTTTTTGGGTCGAATGGTAAAAAGTCCGTAACTTCCAATAATTATATATATAGCAAAACCGGAGATCTAGTACTATTATATTATACTGAAGATTTTTTACATTACTAATCGTTTACCAACTGGGTGGTCGTAAACACATTTGTTTTATATAGGTATTTTAATGTAAACGTACTATAGTTTAATAGTAAAAAAACAAAACTTATTCAATATAGTGGATCGAAGCTATCGTTCGCACCGTCCACTCTCAGGTGTCAGTAACTTGACAGCGCACTGAAAATGAAACGCCTCGCACAGTTTACGATAGAAAATGTTTAGCTTTATTTTACTTTTGATAAAATGTTTAGTAAATACATTACTTTTTATGAAGTTCAGAATAAAAACACTCGATATGAATGCGTTCGCGAAAAATAATAACTACGCTACAAGGTTCTGCTTTAATTCAATGAAAAACGAAATTTAGTGAAAATGTGTTCTTTTATTCTGAAGGTTAAATTATTCGATCGAAGAATGATACAAGAATTTGAGGTATGTTGCCTTATCTACATAAACAACATTGAGTAAGGTCAAAAAACCAAAGATAAAAAACGTCATTTCTAAGAATAAAAACACCTAGTGTTTTGATTACCGTTGTAGATGCCATTAGTGGTCATCTCAGCTCCAACATTCAGATTACAAACAAATATTTATGCACCTCTGCTACCGTTCTTGTCTATCCCAAAATAGCCCTAGGTCTCACCGATATGGTTTAACGACCGACAACGATTTACATACTCTCTGCTGCCGGGAGACGTTCAGGTTTAATACCTTTAAGCTATCAGACATCCTCGGGATTACCTCTCCTGGTAGAAGCTTTGCGGCTGCTTATTGATCAATGAATGCACCTGCAATAAGCGCGTTAATCTAACCGTTAAGATTACGATGTTGCTCGGATTTTGTTGGAAGGCATCATGAGCTGAGGCACTATTTTTGAAATGTTTTATTATTTCACTTTTTTCATATCTTACTTATTCGTTAGCTGGATAACGAATAAATAGTATATGAAAAAAGGCAGACTAATATTTGTTTGTATCAATAGTTATGATTCAAAAACAATATAAAAATTTGGAATGACCAACGTAAAAGTAAAAACAACTTTTCGGACCCACCCTGGCGCTTAAACAAGTACTGTTTCCTAGTAGATATTTGTTTTTATATAGCTCTCTCTAGATTTTAGTTCTCAAACGAGCGGGACTCTGGACGTTTCGCAATAATTTTAAATTATGAACTAAAGCATCGCAAACTCACACCATTTATTCAAAAATATAAAATGAAACCCATCATTTCCCCACATCACAATACCATTACTAAGCATTAAACTTTTGACCTGTCATCAAATACCTGAGAATTAGCTCTACAACTATCTAACAAGGTACCCTCGTCACTTGCGACTGAATATGACAGCCATGTCAAAGTGTAAACTTTGGACTCAAGAAGCACTGCTTTAGATATTCGGTGATTTGATTTTGTAAGGGGTGTTTAGACTGTTTAAGCTAATATATAGGGACCGTTCAGTTCGCATAATGATTAGTAACTTTAACTATGCAAATTATATAGGTTGATGTAGAATATTTAATTTATTTTAGGTGTGTAAAAAATAAATAAAACGGAAATAAAAATATAATGAAGCTTGTTCAACAGCTTAAATGTGAATAAGAAACATAAATCATTGAATCTATATAAATGCATGAAATAAATGCATTTCAATTTAAATACACGTCACTTAGACTAGGCAACACAAAAAAACGATTTTACACTTTAAATACAATTAAAAACTTAGAATCAGTCCATTTATTCAATTTAATGTACCCAGGTAAGCTTAATAAGGTGTTACTTTATTATTTAATACTGCATAATCTATTTTTATCGTGTGAAAATCCGCTTACGTTCGCTTGAAACATGATTTACTTTAAAATTAACACAGTTTTCTCCTTATTTTCATGTAAATGTGTAGGTTAAGCTTATAAACCGTGTTAAGTAGGTTTTAAGCATAGCTCAGATTTTTAAAATAGACACCATATTATGCTCTTAAAATTTATTAAGTTACTTTGCACAGACAAGTATAAAATAATCAAATTCTTTATCAATATATTTATTGAAGAAAAAGCTCAATACAAAAAATATTGATACAACCATATCATTCAAAACACATCTTACCGTTTACTTAAACATTTATTCGTGTAAAATATTCCCAAACACCCGAAACGTGAGTCCCGAACCAATAATAAAACCACCCTACTCTCACAACAAAGCGATAAGAACATAAAAACCGCGAGCCTAACGTCACCAAACAAACTGTTTAGTAGCCTTAATCCTTCGGACAATACAATTTATGCCTCACATTGCAATCCTAAGCTCCAATACAGAAACCCTTTTGTGTTACACCAAAAAAAGGAGGAAAAATAAAGGAATATATATAAAACCACGTTCTCGGTTACGGTCCCGTCATTCAATATCTACTGATATCTCATTTTGCCGCGCGAATAGAGCCGAACAGAATGGATAGCGATTCGGAGACCCTTAAGAACTGGTTTAAGTTATAGAAGACGGTGAGGACGCTTGCTCGGACTTGCTGAGAGGTTGCAAGGGATCGCCGGAATGGATTTACAGGGTGGATTGAATTTGAAACTGCTGGTAGGTCTGTTTATGAAATGTTCTTACGTACCTTCGATTTATGCTATAAGACAAAAATGTAAGTGATCAGCAAAATAAACGATGTCAGAACACAAAAGGTTTAGTGTGTAGGTACCTAACTTAGATAAAGGTTTTTGGTATAGTAAGACAAAAGACGAGGATGAAAAGTACCTAATTAGAATTTAAGTATTTTTTATACTATAACCAAGTTTTATAATTAAAAGGGTTCCATAGTTAGCTTATATAATACTAAATTACACCAGGCCGATTGCTATAGTTCTACCAATAAATCTGTTTAAAATCTAACCATATGTTTTATCCCCTTCAAATTAGAAATACATTTTCACAACACAAGTATGTTGGCGACATCTCACATATTCTTGTAAAAAAGTACAAAGAAATCTTGCACCAGACCCTTTGATCCCCGAGGCTGCGGCCTCTCGTGGCAGGGAACATTGAATTTTGTGTAGCGACACATTTTTGTGAAAATATTACTTTGCCGACACGTATCAAGGCTACATTGTGTTAGTAATGCCATTGATGGAATATCATGCGATTATTGATTTTTAGCCAGTGCTTTATAAATGGGATGTTGATTGAAGAGTCGGACTCTGTTACAAACATGTTTTGGTAAAATAGTTTTGTTAGTCATATTTTTTCTAAAGATTGAAGTTTAAGTGGCTGCATTTTCACACTTCCACCACTGGATATTGGACATCTTTCCAATAATGGTTATCTAAAATAATGTGTCAAAAAATCATACAATATTTTTTAACTGGATTTTTTTCCAAATACTTGTTACTTTTTCCGTTGCCAACTCTTATTATTTGCTCCAATGTAAATTTTATTGTATGCATGTTTTAAAGTCATTTAATCCATGCAGATTATTTGTTCAAACATAAAATTCCTCCACTTAATAACGAATTATGCAGGCAAATTACATCTGTCGTAAACACTACCAAAATCAATTTCCCCAAATAAAATTCTCGCATATAAATCATTGAAAACCACAGTAAAGGTGACGTTGCATCGTATAAAAAGCCCGTTCTACACTGTCACCTCCAATCCATTTTCAATTAACGTGTCCAGAGGAGCGTTAACGCCGCCCTACACACCCGGAGTTAGGCTGAGTGCACACCGACGAGTGTTCGCACTGACAGTGTTGGCTCACAATGCGACAGATTGTTGTGATTAAACCTTATTAGGTGTTGGACTGGTGTGACCTTTTTTTTTCTTTTGTGTTCTGTTGTAATATGGGGTGTTTAATAGAGTAGGTGTGCTCTTTTGTTGCAATTGGCTTGTTGCAATTAACGACTGTAAAAAAACGGTTAAGTATTTTGTTTAAACAAACACGATTAGGAAAGATAGGTATATAAAAGGTTTTTTAACGATTATTCCTACAATATTGATGAGTCCTTGTAACGTTAGTGTGGTCACCTTAATCTATGTAATTGTAAATAAAAAAAATCCTTACTTTTAACTGCCATCAGTTTATGATGTAAATTAATACCTAAAAAATTCATCAAATAACCTTAAAAAATAACATTTAAATTTCATTACTTTAAACTGGCTGATTTATAAACAGAAAAACCATTTAAATTTAATCTCACAACAATAAAATCTTTTAAAATCAACACAACAATTTAATGTGTACCACCCCTAAAGCACACCGCCCGCCCCTTATTCAAATATCTCGCAGACGCGGTAGGATGCTAATTACGTAGCCTAGGGTGTCTACAGCCATTGAATGATGCTTCCTGTTGTAATGCGACTACGCCACTACGCTGCTACGCTGCTACGCCGCTACGCCGACAATTTGACTTAGATTTTGAAGCTTGTTATCGCCTACAGCTAAGATTTTTAAATATAAAAAGCGTATTTTTACTTTTTTTGCTACGAAGCGTCTTGTCGCGTAGATTTTTTAAATATAGGAGGCGTATTTTTTTAGGAGTTTTTAGCAGTGAGTGAGATTTGAATATAATTTAACTTGTGTAAAAAAAATTTTTTTTTGCGTGGAAAGAAAATTTTATTGCATTAACATTTTTGTACTATTTTTATTGTTTCTTGTCTGATTTTCATTTGAAAAAAATGTTACTAAAATTTTAACTGAAATGTGTATCTGGGATAATTTATTGCGAGGCATTTAGTTATAACGTTATGTGGACGAGATAAAAAAACACCTAGCACTATTTATAATTTAAGCTAAAAAAATTAATAAACTTATATTATTTTTATAAGTACGACATTATTTATAAACACCCATTTTTTCCTTATTGCACAGTAAATAAAGTGTCATATCAAAAATAGCTAAAAAGCTAAACATCAAAGTATAAAACACATTCAATTAAATAGTGCAAGGAACCGTTAAGTCGCGTGAAGAACAAACATCGTATATGAGATGTCACGTAATTAGAATTGAGGAGGCATTCATGTTTTCAAGAGGACTGCGAATGTTGCACATCTCGCACTTTTGTATGTATGTTTGTGTGTTTGTTTGTATTATGTCTGTAAAGTTTGAGAGCTTTTAGGCTTTAGTAATATCAAATATCGGTATAAAAATACAGACAATTGGGCAACTAGTGGCTAATATCGGTGAAAAGTTCGTTTTGAAAATAAGGATCTTTTTATTGGTGGCGTCTCGTCTGCACTGGATATAGAGTAAGAGTCCTGTATGAAATATTGATAGTTCTCAACTAGCAAAACCAACATGAGTAACTGAAGTGATATAGTTTATATCACACAAGCTATAATATACGAACCAGAATAAAAGCGCATTTGTTAGCCCTCTAACCCATTATTTTAGGAACTAAAATATGTTATGTGCACGTGGTTTATGCCCAAAAAGGGCTTTATTTTAAAAGTAACTCACATTGCAAACACGAAGCAGACATATTCAAACGGCCCAGACTTGCGTGACCGCATTCAATTCAAAGAACAAGTATCATTTAAGAGATAAACACGGGGCTTTTAAATTTTTGTTTAAATATTAAAAAGCGTCTGAGTGTAGGTAAATCTATCCGGCGTTTTCCAACGTTTTAATACAATTATACAGGGGTCCGGGTCGGCTAAAAGCTCGTTTATAATAACATTACTTTCGTTTTCGCTGAGAGCACGACGCTAAACCAATTACAAGGAGTTTGAACGTAGTTTTGCTATAGAGCCTATCGCGTTTCAAAGGGTAACGTTTATAACGTTTTATGTGTTTACCCTTCTTCATTATGATGAGACCTGTTTTTTAAAGAACTCTTTTAATTCTGGATATTTACGCTGCTGGTCGCAAATTAAGTTATACCAACGTTTTCCGGGCGTATGTTAAATTTTTGAAACAGTAAGCTATAGTGAAAGATTTACATTATGGCATACATTACAGAGTGCAGAGATATTAGATACTGCATCGACTTTATGCAAAGCCGATTCTAGATGACAACTGCAACTGTTGACTTCATGTCAAGGTTTCATCGTGACTTTGGACGGCGGTTGTGGTCCATTGCTGTTGTCTGTAGTTTATAAGTGTGTTGGTTGTTTTCCAAAAAGTAAATAATTGTATATATTTTATCAGGTATCACAAGAGATTCATATTAGATTTATTTTTGACGATTTATTACGTTTCGTAAAGTAGGATAATATAACAGATTTCTTGAATATTCCCTAAAATTAAGTTTATTTGAGCCCTTTTGTGATAAATACTTATACTATCATTCACAAAAATATCCTTGAAGTTAATTGAACAAAATTCACACAGAGACAGGAGAACATTTATTCGGTATCATCTGTGAGTGAACCAAAAAGTGTTTCCCTGTACCCAACATTAAGTTAACGTTGGTTATAAATCTCTCCAATGTGCGGCCAATGTTCTTTTGTTTTCCTTCAACTAGACACTATAGTAAATAAGTTAAGGATTTTCTTAGTATTTTTAAGGATTACCGCAAAAATAATAGCAGTATTCTTCTTTAAGTACATACCTTTTTTGTATTTTCGTTGCTGAAATAGGATGCTGAAACCATAGGTGCTGCTAGAGAAATATAAAGCAAATCATTGTTATGGGGATTAAAAAGTACAGTAGTGTTGGTTGCATTTGGTGATTAATTGGCCAGGATTTTCTTCTCATTTTAAATACTTTTCTCGCATTAACGAAAGTATACATATTATTATATTATTTACTTCTATTTATTTTATGTTATCTTCCAAAACCAGTCACTAATACAAATCTACTTATCACAATAATGAACGATTAGCTTAATACGGGATTACATACCACTATTTAAGATAAATACAAAATAAATTGCTACTATAAAATAAGATAAAACCGATAACCGTAATCGTTTAAACTTTGATAACTCAATGAGATAATTATAGAAAATGTAATAGTGGCATTTTAATTCTGCCTACGGCGTCATTTTACGAGCGTGAATGCTACTATAACATGGTACAAATATTATGGTACTAAAGTTCATGACATAATTATGTAGGGATAAATACCAGATACCGAACGAATGAAATAGCACATACGCGTAGGTAAGCAAGTACGTGCCAAAAGTATTTTTTGTTTTTTTTTTATTTATTCGTCAATTAAATTATAGAAACATTGCTCTAGCATTCGTTTTGAGTTAAATTCCAAATGGAATATTCTTTAAATCCTTAACGCCATATCTGGGGGCACGGAAGTGCCCCCGCAAGTCGAGCAAAAAAAAAGCGGCACGGCCGTAACATCCTTTTCTCGAAGCAATTCGGGCTATTTTTGACACCCCTATAATTTCGTTGTGGATAAAACAAGAAGCCTGGATTTTCAGCAAGTAATTAGTCATTGTATAAACACAGTATATTTAAAATTTCAGTCAATTTGAACCAGTAGTTTAAGAATGACAACTTGTTAAAATTTTGAATTTTGTCACTCACTGATTCACTGACTCACTGACTCACCGATCATCAAAAGTCTAAGGTACTTCTAGCAGACTTAGAAGCTTAAAATTTAGAATACAAATAGGGTTCAGTGTCTTAATCATGGGAAAAATTTAATGTTTTCTAATTTCGGTCCAGTTTTCTAAATACACCAACTGCAACAATAACTTTGTAATCCCATATAAATGTATAAGATTACAAGGTTACATTTGCAGTTAATGAATTATTATTACTGTAGAAAATTAAACAGGTAAATAGGTGTAATTAAGTACCTACTATATGAGGCATAACGGCAGGGGGTATAGGGTGGGTAAGGGTGTTTAGCCCATGAAACTGAACAACATTCCCTTAGGAAAATATGTTGAATTATGAAAAAAAAACGTCTTTCCATACAAATTGGACTTATGTTCGCTCTACAAAAAGAAGTGAGATGCCATCAAAAACATTCTGTAAAAACCTCAAGTCTCGCCGTAAAAAGTGGTGAGATCTATATAATACCAAGTCGATTAATCTATTTAGTCTCTACATAAAGGACCTTCTGTCTTAAGTTATTACGTATGTTATTATCATGCCAATTAAAAAAAATATATACCTTTAAAACAAATAGATCGACTTGGTCATCGCAAGAAAACACAAATTCGCCATTAACATTTCAGGAGCATTAACTTCTCGTCGTGCTGTGTAGTGTGATCATGCGATGACCAGGTCGGTCTATTTGTTTTAAAGGTATTTTTTTTTAATTGGCATGATAATAACATACGTAATAACTTAAGACAGAAGGTCCTTTATGTAGAGACTAAATAGATTAATCGACTTGGTATTATATAGATCTCACCACTTTTTACGGCGAGACTTGAGGTTTTTACAGAATGTTTTTGATGGCATCATTATTATCTCGTCTCTATGAAGTAAATAGCATATAGCTAAATAGTCTTGAATCCAGCTACTTTTCGTAAGGGGGCACCTGTATTATTGAGTTTAACTATGATATTTAAACGGCTTATGCTGCTTTGCTGCCAATTGGGCCCCAAACTCAAAAATATATGTATTGGGGTGCATACACTAATAAAATTGGTCCAAAAATTACATTATATAACAACTTAAGCATTATAGAAACTAACCACATGACTAATTTAAGCTGACATTTGTAATTTAAATTCAACACACGCAATAGTAATGCGAGTGAAAGTAGAACAACGCGTACGACAGTCGGCCTAAAAATATAACGCTCGCCGACCGAACGTCTTATATCGTCTTAAGTAGCAAGTTTCCGTGGTGTAGCGGTTATCACATCTGCCTAACACGCAGAAGGCCCCCGGTTCGATCCCGGGCGGAAACATATCTTTTTGTGACTTTATTCTGCGTTATTTTAAATTATTTTATACATTTTTACAGTATATTATTACATTTTAATGGATTAATTTATAGTAACTTTACGTTTAAAATTATTTTTTTCTACCATACCACTTCATGTCTAAGATTCCTAGCTAAAATTTGTAACCATTCCATTCGTTCTGGCATCCATTAACAGAGATCCATTCAGTTTCACTCATACTTCATGTCTTTCGATATTTACCTTGAATTAATTAGTATTTTTGACCAATTAATTGATTTAATAGCCAAGTCAGTTAGAGCAAATCTTAGCGTCTTAATATTTAAACTTAGCGCAAAATAAGTATATTAGGTCGGGGGAAAAGTCTTTTCGCATTATATTATGTATGAACTTGTAATAAAATCTCTTTGGCTTCAAAAATCACAAATGAGTACACGGTTCATTAGGTTTTTTTCAGTGAGCTCGTGAGGTACCCAAATATCGAGCTTTTTTGTGTAGAGAAAATATTTTATTACAAGTTCATACTTAGACTTTTTTCGCCTACCTAGTACCTAATATTTAACAACATATAAATATATTATTCTTACCTGTACAGTCATTAAAACTACATAACAATACATACCTAATCAACAAAGGAACAAGTAATCCGAAACTCAATTTTCAATCATAAATATTGATACTTTGACCGTTACGGGCGTAATGTACTGTGAAAAAATAAACAACTTTGGCTTAGCTTTGCCGGCTGTCCCTTCCGCCTCGCTAGATTTTCCATATTGTAGTCGGGTACCCCAATTTTGTGAAATTTGTTTGCTTTGATGCTTGATTAGTTTATGCAGAACTGTATGTTGTACTCTGGTTATACCGGCCGGAAAATGTTTGAGTGGTTCATTGTTGTATTTCTAGCTTGTTATAGAGTTTTGTAAGTTGTTTGTGCTTGTATAAATCAGATATAATTATGTTTGTATTTTTTTATAAAAGGATCGGGAATAATAGTGATGTTCATATTAATGTTCACTGTAAGCCATTCTCTAGTTTTTCACTCTCCCAAGCGTTTCTATGTTAGGTCAAAAAAATGCTTTTATTATCAATACTGTCTGGTTCTAGTATAGTTGTTTATTTTGTCTGAATACCTGTGTTATAAATCTAGACACGCGTCAGGGATTTCAGTAATAAAGATAAGCAATATTTCATTTAATCGTCGATAAATACATTATGATAAAGGTTATCTGCTAAAGGCTATTCAAGTAATGGCCTAAATGTACCTAATATCAACCCTACTATTCGCGTGGCAAATCAATATACTCGTAACAACAAAATAACTGTCAAAACATTCACTAACAATAACGTATGAAACATTACACCATCCAAAACATAAGAAGTCACTTTTGAACAACAAAAACATCAGTAATTACCTTCCCTAACCCGACCCGTAACAAAACCTAGGGAACTACTGCAAACGACTTTTTTATTAACCCGCAAGGAGAAATAAACAACAACTTATCCACACAATTAACTGGCCACAAAAGTTCTTGAAAATGTCCTCTACAATGGCCTCGTTGACCTACTGACCATAAGCCAAACATTTAACCCTCTATGACAGATGTTTTCACGGCAAAAAGTGCTCTGGAACACGCGAATTGTTCATAAATCCTTCAATGCACATTATACAATATTTGGACGACCACATGAAAGCAACAAACCATAGAATAATTAAGAAAAAATACCGGTTAGGAAATCTTTACTTCGTATATTGTTTACTCTGTGGTCACTTTTCTGAGATCGACCTTGCGTTGCGTGACAAAAGGAAATTGTGGTCGGTTTCCAAAATAACTTAATTAAAAGAGTAAGATATCGGGTTACTTCCTTAGTATTTATACTCACACACAATTATTTACTCGTTTTTTACTTTATTTCCCACGGAAGGTCGTAAATTACTTTTTTGAGTAAGTACAAGATGCGAACGTTATCGGTACTTTCCTTCAGGATATCGGTACAGGAGTCACGACTTCTTGGCACCAGTATATTAAGTATTATGATGAATTGTAACCTGTAGCACGATTCTCTATAGTCGGTATTATCGAGAATCCAAAGTTTGAGATTTAAAATGTACTGCATAAATAGTTCCTGCGGCGCTCGATGGAGGCGCTGGTCAGACTTTCATGCAAATTTTTACGACAACAAGTCCGAATGCCGAGAGTAAATCGCCGAGTCCTCGATAGTAAATCGCCCCTTTACAACATGATTTACTACTATTATCGACTATCGTCAAATTTTGTATGAAAAAACTGATTACAAACCTAGCGGATGCTGTTGATTTCCGTCGGTCGTACTAGGGAAGTATATCATAAAGGTATGACTCTCGATACTCGATAGTACCGACTGTAGAAAATCGCGCGACTCACTGCAAGAAATCGCGCTACTGTTGTAAGAGTCATAAGATTGTCATCTTTCAGTTTCCGATTATTCATTGAAACATTCCACAAGCATTTTATCAATAACATCTATTGTTTGTATAGTTATTGAATATGAAAACACTGTTGAATGCTGCATGACAATGCATCTATTTGTTGATGCCATCAATGTTATGTAAAATATCTCTTTATTAGTAACTTTTCCTGAAATGTCAAGAATTTTACAAAGGTTCACGTTATTCATTAGTTATTGTATAATGTACATTTTTGTAGAGGTAGGTAATGGTTGAATGTTTTAAGCGTTTGTCAGATGGACTAAGACCCTTTGTACACAGGGTTAGGCAATTCTTTAATACTCATCGATTTTGGTCTTTATGCGACTACCGCTATACAAATCCAGTTGCTGGACGAATGTAATCTACAGTATGTAAATATATGACTCCTAAGTATCTTATCTTCTTGTACAAAATCCTAGCATGGTTCACATTTTTAAATGTTCAGGTCTATGACCAAATATTTTAAAAACATGTGGCCAATACAACAGTACCAATATAAATGATTTTTGGACTACTCCAAAAAATACCAACGTCTTAGAAACGCCCCATTCTTAATCTCAATTCGCTCCACAATAAAAAGAAAAATAAAAATCACGAACCACATGTCCTATCTCACATTCTCCCCAAATCTTGAGCTATTTCGTTCATTGATAAAAATGTTGCCAACCGAAGCGTTTTGAGGGTCCGAATGCACCGATTGCAACATGCCGATAACTGTATTGGTATTTAGATTTTTTTCACTTGAATTGACGAAGGGTGGATGTGGTTGCGAGTGGTTCAAGATGAATACTAAAGCGTGTTTGCCGAAAAAAGAGTACTAAGTAACTTTATAAGACATATCTAACCAGAACAGTCTGCAGTACTCAATCAAAAATAGCCTCTCATCAATCCAGAATGCGTTGGTCGGGTATTAATCAATATTTTTTAATCCCTTGTTACGTATGAACACCTAATTATGGAATAGTCTCATGCATCTGTCACTGTTCGCTACTATTACTTAATGAGTAATACTCAACAATATTTGCCTGGTTTGAATTAGTATTGCGAAAAATATAGTTGGTGTAGTAGGAAGAAGAGTATATTGACCAATATAATTTCGAACCGCACACGTTCAATGATTTTAAACATTCATAGAAATTGAAACGATAAACAGATGCCTGTTCGCTTCAGTTCATTACTTGTAACAAATATGAGGGTGAATTTTCATAAGCCAAGGAAAGCAGCCGGAAATTCTACGTTTCATTCGACGAGCAATAAATACCTTGGAACGAAAGTCATTGGTTAGTAAGTAATTTACCAAACGATTGTAAGACCAATAACAAAAAGCTATGAACATAAATAAATGTATCGTCGCAATCATTATTCTTAACTAATCATCATTAAATGGTAACCTTTTTGCAAATAGACTACTACACCATGATACACAAAGTGTCTTTTTATAAACACAAATGTCCCGAATTGCGAATTTGATTGTGACAAAACTAGGGTAAAATAAAACAGAAAAGAAATTAGTGGCAGACATTTATGTCTACATTTTATTCGTTGTCTAATTACAGTAAAACATTGTAGCAGCGAAAGAACTCGTTACCACCATAAAATAAATACGATTAAATACATACTAGAACTACAACACTAGTTGTTTTACATTATACATTCTGCTGAAAATATAGGTATAACAAAACAAACAGAAATAACAATACATATCTTATTTCTCAAATAAATATTGGTAAGCGTGCTATCGATACAGAATCGCTATCATTTCATTTGATACATGACGTATGTACGTTTTTGTACGAGAGGCTACGTGACGCGGCCAATCGGAAAACTGTAACGGAAAACTGAATAACATTGCATAGTTTTATTTTTAAATGTAATTTTGTTTTAAGTTATTTGGGAATTGTTTGTTATTTGTTTTTAAATATCACAGGAATTTCCAAATTCGTCAATTTGAAAGTGTTCTAAGTTGTATTTTTTTTTTAAATCCGTTACCGTTACCAGTTTTTATGGATTTATAATGTCTCTTATTTACTTAGAATTCCAAAACCTGCTACCCCTTGCTATTTTTTCGGATAAAGTAACAACAGGCAAACGATTTTGTATTTGAAGTAAGTGATTATTAATAGTCAGAACTAAAAGATTCCTTAGTTAAATACGCTGACATGTTTTTAACAGAACATTATTAAAACTGCATTTTATGGTGTTGACAGGCTGAATGATTAACATTTTCAGTTTTCTTATGTTTTATCGTATTCGATTACAATCTGAAACTCCCAAAACAAGGCCCAGCTAGTGATAGGCATAAGGATATAACCTAATGATTGTACTGCTGAAGTTACTTTTTTTATTATAAAGCATGTATAATCTTAAAACCGTACCTTACCTACCTATTACTTGAGAAAATAATCATGCAACATAACATAGCATAACAGTAAAAAATGACAACAGTCTCACAAGTCAATAAAACAATTACTTATCAATACAAATTGATATGAAAAAGGCCAACACACCTTGGTAGGTAGAGATGATCGCCCTCAGGGAAATTTTGTCAGAATCAATTCCTAACGTTGCTAAGATAAGGAAGAAATATAGAATGATATTATTTTACGACGTTACATTTTGGGAATACGCAGCCTGGTCAAAGATTATAAAAATAAAAAATATTTTTACTTTAGTAGGTTAGCTACCTTTTAACTACAATGAAACGATGGCCATTATTGTGTCTGAACGCAGAGCATGATCTTTATGTTTTCGACTCGAATCAAGAAATTAGTTGAAATAGGATAAATATGACGATAACGTCTAGAATCACTCTATCTTTTGGAATAAGCCCATATGAAAACCTTTTTCAAAGGTACTGTAGCTTTTGAATAACTAGGTATTTAAAAAAGAAACAAACCTGTGGTAGGTACCTAATTGTAAGGGTGGTGTGTGTAAGTCTAATGCTTGGTGGGTAATTGTATCTACTACAATTAGTGATATCCTTCACACCTTAGCAGTTTCGGATCTCAACAGCTCTCAAAATATGTAGATAAGTAGACAATAGGAATTTTACATTTTCAAACATTATCATGTCTGTACATTAATCTATGAGTAAAATCGGTTGCTACACAAATCACGCGCGAGGCGTGTATCGGCGATGTATCAAGGCATTTGTTCGACCTTCACTTTGATTTACGTCCATCGCCAGTAACCCGGTTAATGGGGGTTTTAGTGGCTCTATTGATATTTCCATGATCGGAGACTGAAACAAACAGCGTGGCTGTGTTTACGATGACATATTATGTAGTTTAAACTTCTGGGTGTTATTGGTTTTTCCGTTTTTGTCAGTCGAAACATGGCTAGCTGATTCTGTAGCGTATAGACGCGACTGTTACTTTGAGGTCTTGGCTTCCAATCCCAGGTCAGTATAAAAAGTTAATTAGAAAGGGTATCTAAAAATACAGGCAAACTTTTTCAGAGTTTCAATTAGCCACCGTGTCGGTATGACCTACAGGACAAAAGATTATAAAAAACTCAGAAAATAATGACTATACCTAATTATGTTGTAGCGAGTTATTTTTGGTCAGATTACCCAAACAAAAACCGAAGTTAACAGTGGCGCCACCTACACTAAGTAACTCTTCATAACATCCATCATGTCGTCTACCAAACAAATTGGTTTTATTGTGAAAGATCATGGAGCCTGCCCCCTGATGGTTTGTCGCCGCCGTCAATTTATTCTGCTAAACGGAATAGAGCTCTCAGAGAGGGGCATGTCGGTAGTAGTTCGGAATCTTGACAGAATATCTAACTTTATTACTCCTACATGAGACTTCCATTACGGGAGATTATAGTGCTATTTTTAACAATTTTAAAAGTTGGAGGTGAATGTTCCTCAATGTAGGTATGTACCTACCTATTTTAAAATGGTGGACTTTCTGTTATAAACATATTCGGTATGTAGCTTGAGGCGGCAGATTAGAAGCTTGTACAAAAAAAATATATATTTTATAATATTTCTATTGTCCCAGTGCTATTGAGTGGACAGGATGTAACATAAAGAAAAACTTTATTATTATTTTTTTGCGTACTAGCGACATCTCTGTCATAATTTATGAACCACGATATGTACGATTTCACTCTTAATGCTTAAGTTTATCACGTACAGATGGCGCTAATAATAACAACAGTAATAAATAGGCAAATGTTAGGAAAAATACTGTTATCTCTAACAAAAAACGTTTATTAAATAGTAATAGTAATATTATTATCGAGTGACATATTTTATACTGTGTTGCTTTCTTGACGCGCCAATAAAAATAAACGAGTGAAAGGAATATTTCTTATATGACTGGCAAGTGGCAACACAGTTATGACGTTAGTAATCTTGCTTCAGTATTGATCGATTTTATTTGCAAAATTATTTATACAAACACTTGTCGCTTCTGAGATCAACACGCATCAATATTGAAGCAACGCGGCAACAGAATTATTAAATAAAAAAACACAGACACTTATTTCTTAACTCGATTTGATTCAGTAAAGTACCGTAACTTGTCGGAATCAGAGTTCTCGGAACTTATATTTTGAATTTTGCCCAAATTTTGAGTGATGGATAAATTGGTATTTACCTTTTTCGTCTCTCTGAGTTGTGTTTTATTTGTCTCCGGACATGAAGTGGATACCTACGATTTCCTCATGCCAAATGTCTGGCCACATAGGGTAAGTTTTTATTTTTATTTTTAATAAATTTAAATGTTCGGAACGTGTTCTAAAAACTATAATTCGCTTGTTACACAAATAAGCTAAGTTTATTTTGTTTTTGTAAGACTACTTTACCTAAATCATTATACCTATAGTTTTATTCATATATTTTGCTAATAACAAGCATCTTACATAGAAACACTGCTTTAATTGTAAGTTATTTTGAAGAATTTTTGTTGCTGCAGCAAGTTAATTCATGTGTTGTAAAGGTAAAGAAATCCTAGCTATCTATAATGTTTATATTAGAGATGACTGAAAAAATTTGATCTACGCTCAAGCAATATGAAAATTTAATTTAAGTATAGGTATATTGTATGCTTGATACCAGCGAAAGATTTAGTTTGTCATAGTATAAATAGTGTAAATTAAGTATACCTACACAGCTGCTATGATAAAGACAAAATTTACTAATAGAAATAAGCATGTGAAACCAATGTGTTCACAGATTATTTGAAGATACACTACAGTTACTGAAAAAAAAAAAATGTAATTGCAACATTATTTTCCAGAATGTTTGTACAAGTGCACTCCAAATTTTAAATTGTATGGATCTTTTTTTTACACTGTTTCCATCTTTGCACACTTATTCAAATAATCTAGAAAAAAAAAAACATTCTTTCCTTTAGGTATCTTTGATTTTATCATTTTAATTTTGGTGGTGCCATCACTCTGAAAAAAATAAATATTTACCTGAATAGATAATATAAAGCAAAATGCTCTATAACTGTGTTTTTTTAAAACAAGAAACAATATTTTTATTTTTGAATAAATTACTGGGACATGCAGATTTTACAATACTATTATGCCATCAGATTAGCAATAATCTAAGTCATCACTATTTGGCATTTAAAGGTCATACAAGTCACTGCAAAAAGAAATCTGCTTGAATCTATTTATTTATATATACTTTGGTAGTATTCATTTCTGCAGGTATAAATACAAGTTTTCACACAAACATTTTGACCGGCCCTTATTTCTCAAAAATTGTATTATTTAGGTACTACACATACTTAAGAGTGTACCCATTAATGCCAAGTTTATTTCTTTATCATTGTAAAATATGTAATGCTAAGCTTTTTTTAGAACAAGTAATAAATAGTAGTGTTTAAAATATATCTGTATGAAACTTATTAGAACTTTCTCGGACTCCTTTAATTGCTTTTTGTACCCAATATATTAATGCTCTAATTCCATGAATTAATATTGTTGGCCATATTAAAATGTCATTGATATTAAGTTCTAAGTATAGTAAGTAGCTATCTTAATTAATTTAGTGTCTATTTTTTTTATAAATACTAATGAAGTAATTTTGGCTGTCAATGTAGTGTATCTGACTGGTAATTATGTTGCGATTACTGGGTCAGCCATACTAGGTATTGTTTTTTTCTAATTGGTATATTATAATGTAAGTACCTATCTCAATAGTAACCTCAAGGTATGTTACATAACCCAGTAACTAGCAATAGTCTCGCCCCCTATAACGTAGAATTAACATTGCTAATGGCGTAATGTTGGTGTAATTTAAACTCCTTTGCCGACACCTTTGGGTATATTATGCATGATATTAGGTTGTATGTAAAATTATCAATAAAAAACTTCTATAATAATATATTAAACCTACGTCGTATGTAATTATATTCAATTTTATAATAAACCGTAACTTCCTACAATAATTAGTACCAACATTAATTATGTTTCTACAGTTCAAACAAGAAAATTCAATTCCGAATGTTAATTAACTCTGATAAGACTTCGATACATTCTAGGCTTTCATACAAAACTTATTTAACTTACATAACAAAAGTAACGAACGTGTCTAAAAATAGCCCACCCTCTTACGTGGGTGGCATAAGATAGCGGTTTAAGCTGAAGACGGGATATAGCTACCTACGTCAGGCCGAGGTTGGGTCGAAACCGACTTGATTGCATTTAGCCTAGTTGGCTGACCTATAATGTTACGTATCTGCAATCCCCGGAATGACTTACGTAATGTATTGAGAGGTTCTGTGAATCGGGGATGAACCTATTTTAATGATAACGAGTCGAAGTCGTATTTCTGTCGTATGTATCACGTAGTTCGTACTGATTGTAGAGGTCGTTTATAAGTATATGGTTACGCCAAACAACTTGAACACAATAGGTTTTATAGAAAGCCGAACGTAGACCTAATGCAGAGGACTCTCGGTTTACGGTTCTTCTAATCCAGCGATTGCAGCGTAATAGTGTTAGCTGCCGTACCTTGCACTTCTTTCCTAACAGACCTAAAAATTCATCATGATATACCCAATTGTTTCGCGTCACCTATAATCGTATTTTTATCATTACTTTCCCCTTGTACCTCGGAAATATTATAAGTTTAGCCGTGAGTCCTGTAACGCCCTAGCTTGTTTTCTCCTCGATCCAATTGAAAACCTTCGATAGCCTTATGTTATTTAAAGATTGCGTAATGAAAATTGCTGACTAAATGCATTTATTATTGGATATGAATAACACTATGGCTATCAAAGCACTTGACTATTATCATCTAATAAAAGCCTCTAAAGATAAATTAACTTCATAACGTCAATGTGTAGGACGTATTCTGTGATATACCTTGTACGTACGATAAATTAGGGCTTGATTCGTATGAAGAAAACAACACGACATCTAGAGTAACTATCGACGATTTTTAATGCAGAAATGAAATGGCAGACTAGGTCTCTTGCTTAGTCTAAGGAAAAGTAGTAAAATTAAGACAAACTGGAATATTCCTTAATCCAAATATATTGGTTCCTATTTGGAGCTCCTGTTCTCATAATTACTACTGCGTTTTAATACTCGACAACCTTATTTGCGTGATTACAAATGTGCAGTTACCATACTTTAGTATAGGTATACACCTGAAGCAGGTCTGAAAATTGATTCATAATATATTTTCGCTTCTTGTTTTTTATTTGTTAGAATTCGTTCGAAATCGAAGAACCCTGCATAAACGACGCAGACAAAACAACATTGCCATGAAACATATGAATCGGACCTAAATACTGTACATTGCGCGGGTGGAATCACGATCAATATTAAATAATAAATGCTACTGCTTCATAAACCCTCAAAGGGGTTTATTTATAGGGCTAGTTTCTCGTTCAAACGACCTGGGAATATTCCATACAGCCTTGGAAAGGTGTTTATTCACTTGAACATTCGGATTGTAGAGGTTTATTATTTATACAAGCAAAGTAAACGGCCATCGTCAGAATATTATATTTGAATTATGGAATCACCAGAATAGAAATGATTCTTGGGTCGCGGGACACTTTGCATACAGAATAATATATGAACTTTTTAAATCTTTAAGTTAATTTCCTGTCAGCGTAATACGAGTCTGTGTGTGTACTTTGTTTACAACTCTTTAGCAGTCGCTTGTTATTTTCTACATACTCGGTTATTTGTTCTTGATAAGTCAAGTTTCCAAATTAACTATGATATTCGACTAGAAAACATTTTAAGTCTTCAAAAAACATCAAAACATGCTGGTAGTTTTTGTCGCCACATCTATTTTTGGAACTCTTCAAAAACTCAATTCCCGTAAATAGTAGTCGTGAAATCATACAAAAACTTTCTGTATAAATGTCCACTTGGAAACTGAAGCCTTTCGAGACGTTTCGCAAGTAACTAAGCCGTGGTCGGTTAATTAGAGTTATTTGCAACTTTGTGAACTGGGAACTTCTAAGTTTGCATAATTAACTTAGACTGCGGACCGCCGGATAGGGAAGAGAAATGGAACAGTCTAGAGCTTACGTGTTGACACATTTTCTGTGAGATAAGTTCGTTTTGCAGGCATTTTCTTGGTTGCCAAAAAGTCTTTTGAGATTGGTACTATCTCATCAAGTGGGCTACTCTGGAAAGGCTTATGGTCCCCAATCTCTAGTGGCCTTGCAATAGGCTGATACTGACGCACGCTAATAAATTCATAAACCTAAAAAAATCTATGAAATAACAACACATATTTGTGCAAATTACATCGTGTTTCTGTCATGGACCCGTGTATGATACGGACCTGGACAAAATGACGGTATAATTATTATAATTTATTTCCTTATATCCGGTAATTTCCCTTATGGTTTTGTACACAAACAGTAACAGCATTTACTAATCATTTAAATGAACATCAACTCAGCAATATAAATAGCCGTACCACTCGTTCCTAAATAATTTGCCGGTGAGTTCATGACGTCACTAGACCTCTAGCGGTAGTAGCTATATGCGACAGGGAGGTTAGACGTACCGCGTTCGCCGGCAAACCTTTTGTGTTGCTGTTACATCGACACAAATGTAGTTACCACATAGGTGCAAATTACAAGTATTTCTATGTGTGAGTAGTTCTAGTGTAGACGTTGATTAATGTATTTAGGTTTCCTTTAGACAATCAAATGCTGTGCGGCGGCCCTGAGTACTGCAGAATCATTAGCATTTCGTGATTTTCCAGAGTATACACTACCTTTACTGTGTAGCTGCCGATATAATTATGGAAGTACCTTATTCGTTACATATTTTAACATTTCAGTACTATTCTTTAAGGAGCTGATATCTAAATTCTCAGATTAAACTTTCCTGCAAAGTTTCTATTATATTATGGGAATTAAAATCTTATCTACGACGGCAGACCTGCGTCGAAACTAGTTAATTTAACAATGATTCTGCTGTAAACTTTTCACACATTCAAACCACCTACCTTTTCATTGACCCGCATAACGTCTGGATATGAATGGAAACAAAGGAGAGCCTACGTAAAAAGCCTTCTTATATTTTTGTAGACCAAACAGTACAAAAATAGAACCTATCTTTAGACGCTCTATTTTATTCTCTGAATGCGACACGTGTGGGTAGATGAATTTTCTATTTTCTGCAGGTTGTTTTTAGGTTCAGTTAGTTATTTAGCTGTTAGCCTTCTTTTGTACGGCGTAATACAGTATTTCGTCGTGAATAAAAAGCTATACAGTAAAAGTCTAGCACCGTTAGATATGTGAATTGTGAAGCCAATGTTCCCTGCCTCTCCCTGAAATTCGGCAGTTTATGTGTAAAATGTACTAGGCAGACATATTAGTAAATCCTATTGGTATTTGTTATATTGAAAAGTGTATAGTGAAACTATACTTTTTTGTTACAGGATGAACTCTATCTCTGCACGCCAATTAGAATCTCACCACACAACAATTACTACATAGGTATGTATTAGTTGTTCCAATGTTTATTATTTGTACAATAATAGTCTAATGAAACCTGTAATTTTTATTATACTCTTCCGTTATTATAGGTGAATGTAATTTTGTTGCAGCACTTATTTCAATTTTGATGTAAATCTACTCTATAACGGATTTTACCATTTTTTGATTCAATTTTATCAGATCAGCATTACATTGACTCCGCTCAAAAATAATTGAGATTTCACAAATGACAGAATTTAACACAAAAAAATGTTGACTTTACCTTTGTAGCCTGTATTTTCCAATGGCCACGTAAAATCCGTGATAGTATCTGTACTAGATACACACATGAATACTTTTTTCGATCGATCCATGTTAGAGGTCGAACAGATTGGCATTTAACGCCCACGTTTATATTTTCCACTCCCTAGTACGTAAAGTTCTCTTTTTTCATTTTATAGAATCCAATTATATTTTGTTCAATACCCCTAGGTTGGTAGGGAAGGTGCCCTTACAGTCATTATATGTACCAATAGCCCAAGCTCAAGCCCAATACCAAATAAGATGCCAAAAAAAAAAATTATGTTCAGAAACTTTGGTTAAAGAAAAAACAACAAAAATCCTCGTTAATGCACGTGTAATTCCATCAATTCGTATTCAGTGAAAGTACATTGATGTGAACTAAACGTTCTCTTTATGGTAACATCTCACTTTTTTATACTTATGCATGCAAATTGCATTGCTAACTAGTTTTTGACTACAAGAAAACCACTAAAATTAAGTTTTTAGATTTTTTTGTTGTAATTTGGTTGCACCTGTTAGCACGTGATAAGAAAATTTGAGAATTCAAATAGTCGTTTATGTTAGGGTTGGATTCATATCGATAGTGCTACGAATAACTTACGACCTAAAACATCTAAACAATTAAGCTGTTACTACTTCATGGCAAAATATGAACCTGTCTTTATTAAAATTGCTAAGAGAGTACGCTGCAAAATCAGATTAAAAATGATTGTAAAAATCACCATTTTGCTATAAATCCACCAAATTTAGATATGGTTTCGTAGATAGAAACTAAGCTTAGAATCCTTTTGTTCCAGTTGGCTTCGAACCAAATGCCTCTATGCACACCGCTCACCACATGCTGCTGTATGGATGTTCAGAACCAGGATCTAACGAGTCAGTTTGGTAAGTCGCTATTTTCAAGTTATAAGTTATTAGGTATAAGGTCCTGCGTGTCGCTTAGTCTGCGTAGGATTTTTCCCTGAGGTTAAAACTATCAGTATAAGTTCCTATACATTTGTTAATACAGATTATGAAGCATTTGCCATATCTCATCAAAGAATATTCAGTATTCTTTGAGTATTTCTTTCATTCCAGACATTTATTTTTAGTATTAGGTAGTAAGACTTATGTGAGGTTCATTTTCATTAATTCCTGATGAATACCGGTAGGGAATTTCTAAGCAGTAGATAGAAGTCTCATTAGACACAAACCGTATGGCAGACTCATTACTATAAGACATATTGAAAAGCTGATTTTACTATCGTATCGTATCTTTTCTTTGCGACTAATGACGTGACTGAATTCGAACACAATCATTCGCTGTTTGATGGAACTGACCGAAGCTTGTGACTTTATGCCTACTAGGGTAAGGAATATTATGGCCAATAATTTATAGATAGCTAGGTAAATCTTAAAACTGCTCAGTAAACAAGTAGTAGATACATCTTGCAGTATTGTGGGTTTGGTGTATCGACTGGTTTTTGGGCTCTTTCGTCAAAGGCATTTCGTAACAGTTACAAGGCAGCTGTTCCTTGGTAGTCTACGTCTTAACCGCAAAGATTTAAGCGTCTATGCTATCATGTTAGTCTTTCTATTCCTTTATTTATGTTTACAGGGTTCTTTTAAAATCACCTATGTATTTTCAATATTTTTCCTCCAATGTATTTTCTAACTCCAAGTTCACGGTTTGATTACCTACAAGTTCCGCGGCGATAAGAATAATTACATGCGTTGACCAAAGCCGTGAAGTGAACGTCAATACTTTTATCATTGGATGTTTATTGGATTATCCTTGCGTTACGTGTCGTGTTTATTCACAGGGCGCTACAGCCATCCCACTGACCTTTACATGGCACCTACTTATATCTACTCTACGTATAACAACATAGTTTAATCAAATATGCTTTACAAGGTTGTATAATACTACCACAATAAACGCGAAAGTTTGTTAGGAAGGACGGATGCTTGCTTTCTTTTCACAAAATCTTATAAATGAACCCTGATTCTGTAAATGACATAGAAAAGTCTTCTTATTTCTGAAAACTTTTCTGTCATTAACAGAATCAAGGTTTTCATGCACTGCGCGATTTGGTCAACTAAATTGTGATTTTAATCATGTTTTCCTCAACAATACGTTATTAATGTTTATAGTCTATAGAGTTATGTATATTTGATCCCATATCATCGGAAGCGAGCATATTTTCCTATTGTGTAATTCAAGTGGAAGTAGCCGATGCTCGAGTATATTTGTATTTTACCATTGTAAGGTAGATACTACCGAATCAATATCGATTTTAGTATTCGTTACAAATAAACTTGTATTGTCCATGAATTTGAAGGTTAAACCTAGTTCTATACTATTAGTCTAATTGCATTCCATCGATCTAGTAAAATAAATTGCTAGAAAATTTGATGCTCGTATACAAAGGTCAGGGGGTCGGAAGTTTCTTTTTAAAAAGGTCCAAATTGTCTGCCTAATTCCTGGGCTCTCATAAAACATGCAGATTTGAATAAAATATGTTATGCCCTAATGCTCAGGCCTAATGAGCCGTAAATATTATATTACTCTTTGCACACTTTGTGGAACTTAATGTTAAGGTAATTGCTGTAATTTTGTATAATAATAAATTACTTTACTGACATCCTCATTGTCGGTAGGCTTGCAGTCAAATAAATATACACATTACACCTGTATGATGACATCAAGTTTTTTAAATTACACGTGATGAAAATCATCAGATAACTTGCAAAAACATGGTATACAGCGTGGTTCAGCAATAGCAACAAACTTTTGTCTTAAGCGTACTAAGCTAAAGTAGAATTTATCATTTTCCAGATGTACATATTTAGTTCGAAATGAAATAAAATATACGTCTAACTATTGTAGCAGATAGATTTGGGATCGGCATAGTCGATACAGAGCAGCATCTTAAATATTATGTAAGACTAACCTAAACCACTTAGTAAATCGAAAATCTAAAATAGTCTTAGATGTATACTCGGTTCCTCGCAGCAATCTCGCTCCTTTGAGGGTTAAAAATGTTAATCACTTGCCATAAATTGCTTTTACAGCAAAGCAGAACCGAAATAAGTTGCTCTCTCTCTCTGTCTACGTAGTCCCTTTACACAATATTTCTAATTTGCAGGAGTTGCGGTGAAATGCAGAGCAATGAGGTTGATGAGATGTACAACACGGCAAGCCCTTGTCGCTCGGGATCTCAGGTAAAATATCCAATAAATTAGAAAATATATCACAATATTTCGGTTATAAATATTTTAGTCTAGTTAATTGATGTCTATAAATCTTTGAGATTTTTAACTATGAATGATTACTAAAATTGTTAAAATTCTTCTAAAGTATTGTGTGGGAGATGTTTTTTTGTAGCGGCTCTAACCCTCTTGATCAGTTTAACAACAATTTTTCTAGCATAGGTACCACACCAATGCTAGAAAAATTGTCGGAAATAATCTTTTTGAAATACTCTAAATATACATAACCAACATTGTAGTGTGGCACATTTTATTGTTAATTTTGTTATAATACGCGTGTAGATAAACTTTGTAGTAAACTGGGAATAACCGCGCTAGTGTCAATAGTTCAAATAGTATTGATAGTAGAATTAATATATGAACTTTTGACTGCCTCTGTGGCGCAGTGATTTAGGTCGCCACGCCGATACCACTGCAACGGGAGGTCGTGGGTTCGATTCCCACACGGGACAATTATTTGTGCGATCCACAAATAATTGTTTCGGGTCTGGTTGTGCTTTGTGTCCGTTGTTTGTATGTTTGTAAAAGTCCCCGCGACACAAGAGCAATTCTTAGTGCGGGAGTTGTCTTTCAAATGAAATAAATGAAATGAAGTAATCTACAGTCTTACAAAAACATAATAAGTTACAATATTGTATTATGAATTGAACAATTTTAATGAACTTGTTATTACTTATTGTTATTGCAATACTAGCGACTACATATAAAGCGAAATTAATAAACATTTTTTTTTGACAATATTGAGGATTTATGTCACAAACTTACGACCTGAATTCTCATTAGTCATCATATTACTAATCATCTTTACTTCGGCTTGTAGGGGATTACCCCTTTTTTCCTCTCGTCATATACAAATGGCTGTCAGTTCTCTATCTTCTTATATCATTTGACTATAGTTCTAATATGCTCACAATTTTCTTTTCAGATCGTATATGCATGGGCTCGAGATGCGCCTAGTCTGCATTTACCTAAGGATGTCGGCTTTCTCATCGGCAAGGACTCGCCTATCAAATACTTAGTGCTGCAAGTACATTATATGCATCGTTTCCCAGGTAACTTGTTATTATTTTGTAACTACTTTAGTCATTGTTATTGATACAATGTTCCCAAATAAAATTGTGGTTAACTTGTCAATCAGAAATATTAAACACTCAATAAAAAAAAATTGGCACTTATGAGAACTTTCTAAAGTACCTAAGTTATTACTAAAAAGAAGTATGCAGTAACGTACTTAGTAAAGTAAATTGAAAGCTCTTGAGACAGAAGCTATACAGACGTAGAAGGTCTGTCGATCGCTACACTAAATAAGGCTTACACCAAAATGGCTTTTTGACGCAGTTACTTGTTTACGGAATACAAAATGCGGGTACATGAATTACTTATCAATGGCTACATAATGTATGTATGCGTAGTTTCACATATATTTGGCAACTTCGCATAGTGATCTGATCAAATTCTAATGTATTGAAATTTCTGTAATTTTTTTTTGTCGCCTCTAGCTAGATTTACAAATACTCCTTTGCTACTGCAGTATACCATAGAGATAATATAATCTATACTAGTAATATTAAACTGAAGAGTGTCTGTTTGAACGCGCTTAACTGAGAAACTACTGTTTCAAATTGAAAAAATCTTCTTACGTTATATTGTTCATTTATTGAGAAAGGCTACAGGCTATAACATCACGCTATAATTATTAGGAGAGGTACCGCAATAAAAATGTTGTTAAAACAGTAAAGACTAAATTCTACGCAAACAAAGTTACGGGTAGCCGCTAGACTTAAAAAAAATACTATTTAATTTAATTACAATTTCAACAGTTTTGTATCGAACAATAAGTATACGTAACTACGGAACTTATTCGTCGTAATTTGAAAGAAATAAATGCTTATTAAAAGATTCCATTCCTTAACAACAATTACATATTGTTTATAAATAATAGTTTATATTTAATCAACAAGATACTTATATTACGAATGTCAATGTGTTGAGAAATCAATCATAATATCAAGAGGTACTTGATATTGTTTATATCTACAAGTAAACAATGAATGATAATATAACTTACTATTTATTCTGAAGAGTCATTATAGAAAGTTGTGAATATATCAGGCCATTAGCTTATCAATGGCTATACCCTGAAAAAGTTATATAGCAATAAATATACCAGTTTTACTCTGGGTATAAACATGTTTTCAATCAATGTTTTTGAACTCTCGCGACTTGTACACATAATATCGGTATCCTAACCTTTAATTTTCGATCGCGATTAAAAGCCGCTGCATTACAATATTAAATGTTTTCAATCATTCGTAGCCCATAGAAAATGGAGGGCTATGTCGTTTTGGTCTCCTTAGTCTTCAATATATGCGTACTCCAACAAACTTAAAAATACTTGAGAGATATCCTCATAAATGCTATGATGTTATTTTCAGAGGAAAAACTGGATAATTCTGGAGTGTTCCTCAAATACACAAAGGATGTGTAAGTATTCACTTGTTATAGGAGTTGCACGTTATTTAATTACAGTGGTTTTGTATTAGGAATAATCTTAGTACTCGCTGTTTTCTTTCATAAGCAGAGCAAACGTAATAAATGTTCTGTAAACATATTATATCAGTTGATATTGTATGTTTTAAGTAAAAATTCTAAATAACATAAAAAATACGACATGTGTGGAACCTACACTGACTCATTTTCAATAACATTTGAATCCACAAATTTAGTAAAATTGTTTTTTACTAATGTAATTTTACAATTAATTTGTAGTTGACTAATAGCAATCATTATATTTATATTTACTGACCAATTTACAAAATTAATATATTTATGTAAATTTTCAGAATGCCTCGTCAAGCGGGAGTGATATTGCTAGGCACAGGAGGCGTGATCGCTGCTAACTCGCTTGAAAATATGGAGACCGCCTGCGCTATCAATGAAGACAAAGTCATTCACCCCTTCGCGTTCAGGACTCATACACATGCACTGGGTAATTTTTATTTATTTTTGCGCTGTTTAAGACCATTTCAAAAGAGAGAGCAATAAGAAATTGATTAAGATCCCTTTATTTCTTTCTTTAGCGGTTTAGTTTTATTACAGTTGTACCCTAAGACTAATTACTCCGAAAACTCAAGCTTAAAAATACGCACTGATATCTTAGTTATTCAGATTTTCAAATCTTACTTTAATGCTAAGCAAAACAGCGGAGTGCCTTATGTAAGTTGTATCTTGGTGATATTATAAAATTATTTTATTTATTTATTATGAATGAATGTTGTGTTTCAGGCGTAGTAGTAACCGGCTACGTAGTCCGCCAAGACGCCAGTGGCGACATATGGACGCTGATAGGCAAGAAGAACCCTCAGTTGCCTCAGATGTTCTACCCCGTGGTCAACACTAAACCTATACGAAGGGACGACGTGCTAGCTGCTCGCTGTGTGATGAATAATACGCATAATCATCCAGTTAGGATCGGGTATGTGTTTCAGATTTCAATTGAGAACAGCGCCATCAATTGGCAGAATTGTTCAAGCTTGATGGTTTATATATATCGCAATAGATGGCGTTGCAATCGTATAAATAGTAGCTGTAAAAACATATTATTAACTGGCTTGTGTGAATGTTAATGTAAATCGTAACTTAGGTAACTTTTAACATTAACTATTCTGCCAGTGAGCATTGTTAACTTCGGTTTAGCGGTTTTGGTGCTAGAAATTCATAAATTTCTACACTAGTTAACTCCTCCTCTTTAACTCTTGCTTTGATTCATCAACTAATATCAGCCTGAATTAAATGCTCATCGTTACTTAATTTCACTAGAAACTCAAACAAATTATCTTCAATTCTAGCGCTACAAACAAAGACGAGATGTGCAACTTCTACCTAATGTACTGGGTTGAGAACAGTACTCCCTTGGAACAGAAGTACTGTTTCTCTGCCGGCCCCCCATACTACTACTGGACCCGAGCCCGCGAGAATCTCAACAACATCCCCGAAAGCATATCTTAGGACACGAAATTAAGATCCACGGTAATTGATTGTATTATATATGTTATACTTTTCGCCTTTGCTGTTTTCCATTGTTTCGTACATAGCCAGTATTTGACTATTATTTTTTAATAAGGCTAAAGACACACCTCAGAACGTTTATAGCGTTTAAACTTTCGCGTTGCAAGTTTAGTAATATAAAATCAAATACTTTACCTTGAAATGCTTGAAGTTTCGGTAAAGGTTACACTGGCCGTGGTCGCAGGCTGACTGTTTGTATTTTATAAAAAATAATACGTTTACTAATAACCATCAATCATTTACAAAATGTTTTTTACATTCTACTTTATTGTATCCTGTTGAATATGAGCTTTAAAAATATGCAAGAGGATTTTAAACTCAAAGGAATGTAGTAATGTACGGAACTGAACGTTAATTTTAAACGTATAAAAACTGTCTACGGTGTGGCTTTACCTTTTTCAAAATTTAAATAAAATGCATTTAAATGCATCTGAAAATTGGGACATTTTGTAATAATTTTAGTTCATTTTTGTTTCAAACATACATTATAATGACTAAACTAACAAGTCAATATGAGGGAATTTACTTTTCTTTATTATTTCTACAGTTTCCCGACTGCATCACTATTTATGAATCCCAGTTGGTCGGTGGGGAACTCACGACTCAAAGATTTCAAAAATATTGTAACGATCAATCTATATCCTTTTATTATTGGTTATATAACGAATTCGTTCAGTGGATCGATGATTAACTTGTAAAACAAGTAACTAATATAACATTATTTGATTGACATAAGAAAGAACTGTAGAATATATGCATTTACTTACCGCCGTTTTCAATAGTCTATCTGTCAGTAAGAAGCGTTAAAAAGTTGAAGTCACTGAAGGATCTTAGTTTATCATCTTCATAAAAGACACTGGTTCGGCACCAAGCAATCAAAAATACAAGTCTTCAAAATCCTGGACCCGTCTTGCTTACTTTAAATTTAAATTAAAGTAAGCACCTTACCTTAACATTATTGAGGATAGATTATTGAAAATGGGCGTGAAATTGAGATCATTGATAATATTTGGTTCTAATATCAATATATCCAATGTATTGTATGCACTGTCTTAAAAAAGCACTGGGTAGTTAAATGTTAAAATTCTGCATAATAATTGTTTTTAATCCATATAATTGTAATCTAACAATTTGGGTTTGTATCACCCAATAACTAGTATTTTATGCTTAAACTGATCTGAACTTAGAATAAGAAAATATGATTGCTGAATATCTATACTTCTAGTCAACGCGGTATAAAAGACTATAACTTAAATATTATATATTTTACATAACCAATATTTCTATAAAACAATCTTATACCTGACATGTATTTTTCTAGAAACTTGCTAAGACAATCTTGTATGACGTCGTCATACTAATATGAATTATCTCACATTCGAAGCGGGGAATTAGATGGACTACAGACATGCCCGTCATATTTCGCAACTATAGGTTCGTAGGATGTGTTTGTAATTGTAAAGAACTGCACGTTTGGCTTATCAGAATAAAAAATTGGCCGTTTGTGAGGTACTCAAAAACATATTTCACACGACTGTCTAGTGAATTCCCCGCTTTAGTCACGAAATATTATCATTCGAAGTTATTTTTCACCTTATCTCAAATTTAAAATTATGCTTCTTTAATTCAAAACTGTAGAAAAGCCAAGCAAATGGCCTACAGTTACGATCATTGGCTTTGAAAAGGTTATCCGAATTCTTCTTACACTGTCTTGAAGTCTATTATTGTAAATAAGACGTACAGTATTGTTATTACTAACAAACATTGTATATTTAATATTATACAAGTATATGGGAAATATATTGAAATGACTACGGCTTTGTACTCTGGACTTCGATAATTTGTATGCATTTGATATCAATGAACAAAAATTATATGTTTATATTTTGAATTGAGATTGAATATGTCTTATATTCTTAGAGGTTTCACACAAAGTTTCAGTAATATTTAGTCAATCGTAGATTATGTTATTATGTATGTACGTAGAATCAGACGATTTTGAATGTTGGATTTCTGACTTTGTATATGAATTAAAAAGTAAAGGAATGTAAGCCTAGGCTTTCGAATTACAGTACTTAAAGATCTTCCTTTAAAGAAAACAGTAAGCAATTTAAGTTATTATTCCAACATACATTTCAAATTAGAAACATCATAACTACGTGTGTATTGGTTATTGAAAAATAGGAACCAAAGAGTAACTAATCTATTGATATCAAATGCATATAATAAAACTGTAAATATATAATAGCTTTAGTGAAACTAAGCTCACTTATTCAGGTGCTTTTGTTATGTATTCGTGTTTTCAAAAGTTTCTGAATGACTTTACTAAGAATATATTTATATTATTTTTTTTTGTATTTAATAGATTGGTTGTATATCTGATTATTTAAGCAGCTATTATTATTTTAGTTATTTAATTATATGATATCGGTATTTGCGATAGTGCATTTATGGGCTAGATGAAAGTACTGAGGCTTAGAATACAAGAATGGAAAAATATCCTTGTATTTATAGACGAAATTATATTGACACAGAGGTTAATCAAGATTGCGTGCGTTGCGTCATCGCAAGTGTTCCCGTATTTTTATTTAATATGAATTTGTATATTTTGTTAATAAAAAACTAACCTATGAGGCCGTCGTAGAGAAATGGGTTTAGCCTAGCGATGATCTGATTGATGATGAGTGAAAAGGATAGACAGTCCACCGAGAACGAATGCTATATTTGAAATGTTTTAGAGTTGCATTTTACGTTGGAATAGAGAAAATTATGACGTACTGAGTACTTTACATAATAGTTCCAAGTAAGTGACTTGGAGTACATCTTTGACGACTAATTGAATTTGGGAATGAAAGTGCTGAATCCAGACATTTCTAATTTCGTGATAGCAAAACAAAAATTGTTCAGAACTTAATATCGTTTAATTATTTTGTTTCTTATGTAAGTTGTATTATTCTGCTAAAAATATATATGAATATATTAAGTATAAGGTATTTAAAACTTAAAGACATATTACACATAGACTGTTTATGAAAATAAAATTGCTTTGGACAAAACTGAAGCACAAAAAAAGACAAATATCTGTGGTGTATCAAGTAAAAATGTGTTTAGAATAAGAACTTTAACATTCCTAGTAACTTTATTTTATTTGTTGATCTGAAAAAGTGCCTAAAATTATGTTCATTCCATTTTCAACTAATTTTATACTTATTTTATTGTTCGAAATGCTTTTTTTTTGTTAATTTTAACAAATATTTTCTATGGATTTTTGTCGTTTTTCAAATCCTATATAAGTGCTATGTGGATGTTGGTGTATAATACCTTCAAATATCACAATTTTTATTCGATTTTCAAAGCATTTTGAATAAAATAAAAGATCTGAGCGACTGTTGCTATCTCATTTTAACCCCTTAAAAAGAAAGAGAGATTTGAAATGCTTTTTAAATCGTTCTATTTATCTATCAGTGTACGTGTTAAACACGGCTGTCCCTAAGTATTGTTAAGTTATAAGATAAATTTATTAGCATAATATTATATTAAATGTTAATTCATATCTCTGTGTTATGCTACAGACGTTTTATTCAGACTGGGGTGACTGTGTGAAGCTGGAAAAGATTTTAAACTTCGAAAACCATGAGCCAAAAAATGTTAAAGGTATAAACAACAAAAAAGTATGAACATATCCTGTTTTAAAAAGACAATTCGATCGCACAGTTTGCCTTCAGTTCATTTAAAATAAATCGTTCGCAATTTCGTATACATTGACGTTTTCATTTCACAGTAATTATATTTTACAAAATAAACTCGTCAATGTAAAACAACTTGCGAGCGATTTTCTACACTATCTCTTTACTGTTAGGCCTAAGTCACACATGTGTATTAAAGTATTTTATTCAATTATTAACTTATTGATGTCGTAGACTTATGCCTAACTCGATGTGACCCTTGGATTCCTATCGTGTGAACCTCAATGTAAAATGGTATACTTTATTGGAAAAAGTGCAAAAATATAAACTATTATATTTTAAATTGGTGTTTTATTTCCCATAACTTGCAATAGTAACTACCAACTCGGTTTCATTGTTTCAATACACTGACACGCTCAACAAGTTTCGCGCTACTGCCGATAGATGGCGTTAGTAGTATCTTTATTGCACAACACCTACGAAAACTTAGGCCACTAATATGCAAGCTTTTTTACATTTCATATAGCTTCAATAAACAAAAAACAGTGTTCATTTATATTGTTAATGGTACTGAAAAAATGGCACAGATTAAACTAAATCTAGAATTCATATTCAAAGTTAAATTCAATTAAATCCATGTACAGAAAATTTAAACTACAGCTGTTACTTTTTTAAATCCTAATCCTTATGACGTCATATCAAGATTTCGCAGGAAGGAAATGTCGAATTTTCACGGTCACTCGAGCTACAAGTGTAGGAGCCGCCTACACAGCGCTCTTAGGGGGTAAGAGGGTGTGTGGTGGGGGGTAGCACGTTTTCTCTACAGCTGTACCGCGCCGCGCCGGGAGAGCACTGCGTGGGTCCTTTTATGGGACCGCTAAAGATTCTAACTGGGTTACCGTCGCCAAATGTGGCCTTGAACTTAATATTAAAATTATGGACCAATTTTACGGTGTTTTGTTTTAGTAACGTTCGATTTGACAGGCACTGACTACAGGAGGACATTTATTCTGTAAGAATTAACGTTAGGAAGGAGAAACTAATAATCTTTTAACGCTCATAAGTCGGTCTGACTACTAGTACGAATTAAATATTACCTGCTTGAATAAGTGCCTAAAATGGAACTTATTTATCACTTAGGAACAGCTACTGGTAAGCTTCATAGGTGCATCATCCGTAACTGCGAAATACTTCACTTCTTATATTATATATTATAGTAGGTACGTATTACGTAGTTACATTACAGTAAGCGCAACCTTATATACCTACCTATTTACGTTTACGTGCTATGAACAAAAGAAATACAGGTAAGTGTAGATCTACATAGCTATCAATCTTTCTTCAGCGTTACGCCACTATTTCCCTTAAGAATTACACTCTAATAAATGTTTATTGGATAAAGGTAAGTTTACGATAGTGATATTTCTTGTATCACCTCTAATTTTCGATAATAATTCTCTAAGCGATCAATGATCAATACCTACATTATTTTTACGTTTACAGTGAATTTTTTCATCTATAGCTTGCTGCGTGCCTATCTAGCAGATACGTATGCATCAATTCTATTCATCACTTATGATTTCATGGCTGAAAAATCTTTATTTTCTTGATTAGCTTGGTGGCGACCCTTGTTTGAGGCCGGATTCCGCCAAAAATAGGTACAGTATGAATGAGACAAATAGTTATATGTATATTTTTTAAGCTTTAGTGCTAAGCTGCCAAGTTGAAACAAAGTCTATAAATAATAAACCTAATGCAATAAAATTAAATAAAAGTCAAAATGGGTTTAGCAAATCGCATTTTAGCGGACCGCGACAACTAACAAGACCTTAAAGTTGAACAAATTCCAGGAAACGTCGCTAATTTAGGTACAAACAATCTAAATATAACACAAACCTGAGGTATTTACAACCAAAATAGCCTAAGACTTAAGAATAATACCTTACGTAGTACTTTTACGCAACTAAGTTTATAAATGGTTGAAGTAAATATAGTAGTGTCTGTATATAGTTCATAGTGTGTCCACTTTGAGTATGTGTATGAGACACGCCCGCGGAAGCCCATAAATAGGTGTTACGAGACGTAAGCCTGTTTCTAGTTGTTACATATGCTTGTTAAGTGGACTCACTTGGAGGTGGTAAAAAAGAAAGAACAATGCAAGGAAAAATTTTTCATAACGGATTGACTCTTGAACTGCTGTAGCCCTAGATCGTTACAGAAGTCTGAGGACCCCTAAGTTTAAAAAAATATAAATATCTGCGTATCTCTCATATATTATATGCCTTATAAAAAAATCGGACAACCTCATTATTCGTCTCGTGAGTCTTTCTTTGAATGATGACATAGGTAATATACCTATATATCTATGTCATGGAAACTAAATCATTCAAGATAATCACAATTAAGACCAATTCATCTATAGATGGTTAACCGTTTACTGTTAAAATTAAACTTTTAGCTAAATCAGCAAATTATTACTAAGTTGCTCTCCATGGAATATTCTGCTTCCAGATAAAAATAATCTTGATAAAATGTATAGGTTAACATAATAGGCCTATCTCCTGAACGAAAACAGATTTACTATTCCTTTCAATAATCACGTGCGAAATGTCATGTTCACGAAGTTTCGGCGTATTCTATAAATGTAACTAACGTGTGGGAATATGCCCTAGATTGTAATCGTATTCAGAACATAAATCACACAGGTAAAACAACCTTCGAAAAGTAAAAGTAGGTATGATAGACAAATCTGATACACATAATATTATAATGTAACGGGTCTTAATCGCGATTGAAAATTAAAGGTTAGAACATACATATTATAAGGTATTCTAACCTTTAATTTTCAATCGCGATTAAGACCCGTTACATTATAATATTATGTGTACAAGTCGCGACAGTTTAAAAACTGATACACATACACCGCATTTTGTATGGAATTTGGACTTATCTAACTTTTTTAAATAATAATATGTAGTTATTATTTATACTTATAATGCTACTGAAACATAATATATATTTGAGAAAATACTATATCAAATTATGTCTCAACTTATTTATGACCTGTGTATTTTATAAGTATCCTGACTACGATGATGACTTTAGGTTCACTTTAAGTTGGCCTTCTATTGTGCAAGCCAGTGCTAGTCCGCATAGAAAAACCCTTAAGAAACACTATGCAGGATCACTAATATGAATTACTTTTTTAACACCAGAGAATGACTTGTAAAACCTCATTGTGTTCAGACTGTGATGATAGGTTTAGTATATTTTTATTACACTCCTCTCGCTGTACAAGCTAGTGCTACTTCACATAGAAACACCTCCCAGTTACCTAGCAATCTCAGTCTGTAAATGTCAAGGGAATTACAGCGACTTAATCAAATTGGAACTTAGATTCATTCACAATACTACCTTAATTAGCACCACGAACACTACCTGAATCCAGGTAGAACCGTATCCAGATTATAATTTCTAAGAATACCGTGTTAATGTATTCATACATCCATATATTTGTTTCCCGAGATCGCGTGTATGCAGAGCGACGGATAGGTCGCGTGGCAATGCGTGTGCCTCGCCTTCATAATTGGCTTCTCATGGATTATGTGTGAAAGTGTTGTTCTAAAGGCGATTTTCTGTTCTTATGGTGACGTAACTTAGGTGATACAACGTGATGAACTCTTGTTCTTGAATTAGAAGTTATGTGGGTCAGTGTAACGTGATGGTCATGAAATTATCTAATAATAATACTTAGAAATTTCATAGTTTGGGAACTGGTCTATAGATACCGCAATTACGGCAGATAAATCAGAATAAGGAATCTCGCTATTGGCAACCCAAACCTGTTTCCAAAGTTCCTACGTAAACGATTCTGAATAGGAAACACAGTAGGTACTTTCCTTCCCGAAAAAAATTCAAATTTCAAATTTCTACTGATTTTAATCAGTAGAATAGCAATGGATCCTGCATTATCCCTGAAGAGAGATATGCTGCTATCTTGTTGTGGGTTTTTCCTTCGCCCAAACAAGGAAAGCCAGTTTAATGAATCTTCCTGAAAGAGTCTAAGTGGCCTTGGTCCCGGCTTTTTCATTAAGCAAGCCTGGTTTACCTCTTCAATCATTTTCACATTGTCATCAATTTAGAAGGAAAATTATGATTCATTTTATCTCGAGACACTTTCGAGATTGCAAATGGTGCTTCCTTGTCCTCCACTTAGACCATAATGTGAAAAAATATCACGTAATTTTACAAAAAGTATAATAATCGCCGTATTTATTTAAACGCAGCGCAAAAAGCATTATTCGGCCGCTTAAAAGGGTGGGGGAAATTTTATTCATAATTCGCTATGACAGTCGTCATTTGGTTCAAATTGCGGTTTACAGAATTCGGCAAACACCTACACATTCTCATGTTCAAAGAAAATTTAATTTGTAACAACACGTGTTTGATTTGTCTCGTAACAGCCACGTCAGTTACAGAGAAGGCAATTCTCGTATTCTGAATATTTTTGGATATCTCAAAGGTTAAATCCCTGTGTCGTATGAATTTGTGGAGAAAAATGTGCGATCAAGGGATTCGAGGAAATAGATCAAGGTTTTGTGTGGAATGTTGTACTGAAATCTGGGAATTATTCCGTGTAGTATACACCTTACGTCTATCCTGGAATTTCCAATATCGCTGAGGGTATATACGCCTCGTCGAAGTAGTTTATCAATGAATTGACTGACTTGAACTTATTTGGTTCCCAAAAGTAGCTGACAAGCACAAATAAATCACACAATTTCTGTGTACTTGTCTAATGACAACATGATGCATGTAAAACTAGTAAAATGTAATTTGCGATCTATAAACTAAAACGTATGCCTTCAAAGAATGTAAAGAAATCAAAACATAAATATTGCCGAAACATGATTGCTTCATACCTTATAGGCGTAATATTATTATACTCAATCAAAGTAAAGTTGTCTGTGAGTTTTACTCATTCCATACTTTCTCTTTACGGCTCTAAGCATCAGTTAATATCAAAATAATTGCAGTGAGAAACGCCCGGTTTCTTTACAAATATTGTGCTCACATGATGTTTCTATTTATAACAAGTTAATGTAATAGATAATACCGTTATGTAGCATACTTGCTACGTATTAGTGGTACACGTAAGTTATAAGAAGATAATATGGTTATTTATGCATTTCTGTATTTATTTATAAATACCGTAATAGTGTTACTATTTCTAGTCATTCAAGTACATTCAGAATAGGCATCAAATTATGTATACTAAATATTATTACAGTGCTCATCATATCATATCTTATGTTTTCTCTGGTATCAAAAATGCTAATAAGTATCTAAGATTAATCTTGACAATTCAAATCTAGCGAAAAGCGTTCTAAATGTTTCAAAATTTCTTTCCATCGTTTTTTTTTTTTTTAATTGTGTGTAACGACAACAGCTAATGCAACCCACATGAATTACTTTAGGAAAAACGTCATTTTAGCAAACTGTCGCTATTTTATTCCACAATTATACTACTTCCCATAATGGTAGGCAGAGACCAGAAACGCCACTTATTATTGTACAATACTATGTATCTAAAATCACAAGTATAATGCCCCTCTAAATATATCGATCACATCGTTAAACCGTTTCTAATAAAATATGAAACACAATCTGTTCCCGATACAGCGAGGTCTACGTGCATTTAACTTGCATGTCGTTTGTTTGACACGAAGCTAATGACGTCAGTACACACTGAATAAGGCATAAACGAATTTACGTCGCAAGCATTTTGTAAAGTAGTTGAAATTAATATATCATGGTCCGAGTTATAGGCTATGTAACTAATTACGAAATCCCTTAGTCGATTTCTGGAGCGGACGTATTATTAGGCCACGTATGATTTCCCAATTTTACTTAAGACTTTCTCAAAAATAGTATTCCAAAGTTTGGTAGCATGCCTGTTTTAAGAAAAGAGCTTTATTAAAATGATATGGATACAGGTGATTAGAAAATATAATCTTCAGGTTATAAGACGCTATAAAAGTTGCTAATCGTGAAGCTATATAAGTACTTATTTAACACAGTATTGAATCATGTAACAGTTTTGCACAAATAGGCAATCAAAAGGGGTCAATGCACTCTAGTTATGTACCATACAAATTGGCAAAAAAGAATAATAACATTTAAATTTTGCTTAATAAATTCCAATTATATTCCAAAGTGATTCATAAAAATAAAAGCAATAAAAGTCTTTCAAAAGTTACTGTTTCGTAACTCACGTTCTTACAGCAAAGTTTACAAAATTGACTGTTTGTATGTCTTCTCTAATTTTCCTCCCGTTTGTGAAATAACCGTTGAAAAAATAATAACAGGAAAAGGGGAAATGAGTTACGTAATAATTTTAACGGCTAGTCGATATTAAAAGAAGGTAGTAAAATAGCCCTGAGCTTAGTGTCGTTTTATTATAGGATCGAATCTTTCATTCGTTTATCATCATCGGCCACTCAGAATGTTGAGATCTCTTAACACTCAGGTCAAACTAAAAATATTAATATTTGACGTTTTTTTGCAAAACCCAACCCTCTCCTAATTGCTGACTACTAGAGTCTAGATTTTGAATCATAAATTTTAGCTACAACGACCATTTAATATAATAGCGTTTTCCAAAAGATTTCAACGCTATAATATATTCTGTAAAAAAAGCGACTTCATAATATTTATCGAATAGCATTACAATATTATCACAAACTATAAATAGGTTAAATTGTTAGTCTATCAATATTATCCAAATCCAACAATTTAAAATGTTGAATTAAACAACAATAATATAACCTCTTATCTATCCAAGAAAAAAACATACTTGTATACAAACACCAAAGCAAAAGGCTTATCAATATCTTTCCTTTGTCCTCTGAGAACGGACTTAGAAAATAAATTCTTCAAGAGCAATTCTATCGGGCGTATTATAGGTGTAAAAGCGAAAATCCTATTCAGTATTTTTCTTTGATAATTTCAATGGAAAAAATGTCTACGCTCTATCAAGGTCTTCGAAGAAATGATAAATATTGTTCTATTCGTTTTCTACCTACGAGATTCCAATTAATTGTGTATTATTAGTAGTTAAATCTATTTTTGTTCTAAATCTGTGGGCAGTAATGAGTTGGCAACTAGACGGTATTTTGATATGGCTTTATTTTTTGATAAAGATGCCTAAGTTGGGAAATCGAAGAAAGTCTCACTTGCTTTTGGATTTCTCCAGGGAAATTGTGTTGTAGTAAGTGATCATAGTCATTCTTCAGGTATTTGTGCCTGGTTGTATGTTATAACTTTTATATTAACGATTTCTACATAATATAACTCTATGTGTTGCATTCATGTCAAATAAATGCAAGACTACTTAAGCTTACTTAGCTTATGGGAGTACAAAATACAGGTTTTTTCTGTATTATTACTAGGTATATGCTTAGACAATTAATATTAAGTACATGTTATAAGTAAAGAAATAGGCCGTAAACGATGCTTATATATCCAAAAAAGTTGAGCATAGATGTTATGATTATGATTTATATCGAATTTCACGTAACAAAAAACAATTATTTTTTTGATCTAGAATGTTCTGACAAGGAATTAAATAATAATAAATAAAGAAACAAAGAGATAGCAACATGATACCGTTATATTGTGAAGTAAGAAAGTAATTATTTATATTTAGATCTGAAACTAATTAGCCGGAGCTCTGGCCCGTGTATCCTGGACTGTACATCCCGTGTCTTATCCGTTGTGTTTTGCGTCACGACTGTTCTTAATAACTACCTACGTTAGTATCACTTTAGCCCGTGACTGCGTTCGCGTTGGAGGATATCAAGTAAGGTAACATACGAAGGAAGTCTCCAGACTTCAATTAGGATCGATAAGGAACTTATATTAGCCAGAAGTGATTTGGGAATGGTTTTTGATTGACGTTTGGATACCGGCTGGCTGACTGTGGACTGTGGTGGTTTTATTGACTTTAGTAAACAGCTGTATAGTTTCAGAACGACAAAATATAACATTGCCTCACTTTAAACGTTTTTTTTTGTATATACAGTTACAAGTCATAGTCATAAAAAACTACCAGACGAAAGCCACTATTTGCAAATCACGTAAATATTCTGTATGACAATCAAAACCGCGACCACCGAGCAATTCAATCTATGTAGGGGCGTGAAACCGCTGCAACAGTTTTTCTTCTCTTTTGTCATTTTTATTTTATCATATGGATAGTGCCGTTTGAATTTGTTCAAGGACTGTTATTTTAATTGACAGAAACCGCGTCTGACATTTAGCGTGCCTTGCGAAGCACGGAGACGCTTGGGTCAAATACGGACCACTGATTGCTATGCCAGTTGGTATTGAGAGCTGCTCATAGTCATATCTATGAACGGCTCCAGAATTATATTTATAAAAAAGTACGGTAAGGCACAGGTTGTACTTTTTATATAGGTAGTAATTGTAAAGAAATTTAAATTTTCAAAAACCTTCCTTAAGTCTGAAGGTACGATGAATAAAACACGTGGTTCTAATAACATATCTTCAAGTTTTCAAGGCGTTCACACATATCTGTAGTAATTAAATCACAAATAGAATACTTGAGGTAGGCGATGGATCGATGGTTGTCGTTACTTATTGACCTCTCTGCGGCCTCGGGTACGGACGATGACGTTGGGCTGCCATTGGATGTGGTTATGGTCATGAGTGGGGTGGCCTCGGTGACTGTATCGGTACTATACAGTACTATTTACTACATATATTATTATGAGAAAAGAGTAACGATTAAAAATAATGCCGTCGGTCGAACCCATTCGATTCATACAAAATTTGACAGATTAATATTTACGGAAACAGGTACTTTAAATACAACAATCAACGCATTTTAAGCCACAGGGTGCAGCTAGAAGCTTCTTACAGATATTTAACTACAGTGGCCAGTTTTATCGAATTGGGCAGCACTTTATAGTTTGGGATACAGGTCAGGCCAGGATTCGAACTTGAGATTGCTGCACTGCAATCGTAAACACTACGAATGTGGCACAGGGGCATTCAAACAAATAACACTACCCTAAACATAAAACCATTTCCAATACTGAGAACAAAAATGTTTCAACCGAACAAATACGGAATAAAAGTTTTTAATCTGCATTTCAATATAATCCAACTGGACGGCAGTACCCACGCATTCGCACACAGTATTACTAGGAACAGTGATCAATGCGCATACATTCCATTCCATCACCCCCTCTCGCTTATAGTCCAACAATTAAGTGGAGAGCTATGGCAGGAACGATTTATCTAGATTTTTATATTTTACTGTCCCACTGCTGGGAAAGATCTCCTCCCGAATTTGATGGAGGGGTTAGGCCTTGAGTCCACAACACTGCGGGTTGGGGACTTTGCATACCTTCAAGAACTGTTCTAAATAACAATCAGGCCTGCAAGGTTGCATCAAGATGTTTTCCTTCACCGTTGGTGTGTTGCCTCAGGTTCATCGACTACTTAAGTGAGACGCGCAACTTAGATCACTTCTTCTGTCCAGATTAATATAAAAATTAACACAAATTATTATTTTATGAATTTCCAAAGTAGCTGTGCCAAACAGCTCTCCGTCGGCTGCATAAGTTAAAGGATCATTGATGTTCTAAATTCAGATTTTTTATACAAATACAAGCTGCGAACCTTACACACAAGGCTCTCTACAAAGCTGTTGGGCTATAGTACTTTTATTTCCACGAATATGGCGCATCACGTCCTACCAATATATTTTTTTAAACTAGCGGTTCGATGTAAAGAACGGTTATAGGTACTACGAAGGTAAGTTATTGCGGCTAAATTAAGCTCTTTACGGAAATATAGATGAACCTAACTTGTTGAAGTGGTTTACGAAAATAGTTCAGTTAACTAGAAAGTTTTAACCTTTAACCTTCTTATTTTTCGATAAAATAATTCAACCTGAAGTGAACTGTTTCGAACAATTATCTATTTCTAATATCAAATTAAGATTTTTTCCGTGGTGCAATTTCCTCACATATTTTAGCTGCAGCTTTAAGTAGTTTATTTTCAAATAAAAAATATAAAGAATGTAAACCGACAATAATATTTCAGACTTAACCATCTTAAATATTAACATACCTACTTTTTTTACTCTGCCGTATTTTACCAGATAGTCTACTAGACAGTATTCAAACGGACACAAATTCTTTGGATTAAACTAGCCGTATGTATCCAAAAATGTTAATTTGCTATCAGGATATTTCCAAACCCAGTAACAATAGTAATATGGGTGTACTAACTCTTCAGGGACAACGTATGACGTCATGTTTTCAATGTTTTTATACATTTAATTACTTAGTTTCTCAAACTAAAACGATGTTGTCTAATATTAGCCTTTAACCGCAAACGGCTACGTCTGTAGTTATTCATTAATTATTTATTGATCAACCAAATGGCTATTTTCATTTAATTGCCCAACAATAGCCTATTTTTAGCCGCCGAATTGATAATTGAAGCTTTCGTGCTTTTCCTTGCTTGATTAAATAATAAATGGACACAAAGGATTTGTCGTAAATCGTGTTGTTCTAATGTTCTAGGAAAAAGTGAGATTTTTCGTGGAAAATCACAGAAAACGGTTCGTTGGAAATTTGAGGTACTCTAGCATATTTTTTCAATAATATAGTGTCGAGCGAAGTGAAGAAAGACTATGGACTTTCAAAACATTTTCCTAGCGACGCAGATAGCTTTAAAATATTTATTATTTTAACCAATCTTTTAATAAATTGGATTTCCTAACTTTGTCATAACCATTTATCGTTATTATGTTAAGGGGATGAACTTAGCATAGGTTCGGAGAGCATGGTAAAGACAAAGAGAGGCATTTAAATGAGGAATCGTGATGATCATTTTTATTACATAAAGGACACTCTGACTATTCTGCTTTTCTTATAATTTAGAAAGAAATGAAAGTCGATATTCAAAAATGTATAACGCTCGCACGTTTCTTTTACAGGTCGTTGCATAATCTTCCACCCTTTTCTAAACGCTATAAAAGAAAAGAGAAAAACTCCATTTCACGTAACATGCCATTGAAATTCCATTAACACTGACCATATTCAAGTACAAATAGTGAGTATGTAACAAAAGCTGTTTTCAAAAATAAATGAGTTCTTGTATGCATGTGACGGGGCGCGTGGCCGCTCGCACGACGCGCTGATGACGTCAAACCACCCCTAATTTAGGGGAGGAGGGTGCTTTTCGGAGATAGGAAAAACACTGCTACCTGTTTTTCATATTTATCAAGCATGTTTGTTGTTTATGTAAAGGATATTATCGTTTTTGTTTTGCGTTATAAATCTCTTTAGCGATTAGTGTTTGATCAGTTGTTGTTTCCGCATGGAGTAAGTGCTTTATATTGAACCAAGATTAGGCATAATATAGGGATATATACTACATACTATGTTTTACTTTAGAAAATCAGATTAGATTATTAAAAAAGGTTTTGATCCCGCAATAATATTATGTACAGATAAATTGTAGGTACTTTTTGCACTATTCTTACAATCTTATAAAAATTTTAAGTATAGACATGTTATAATAAAAAAAAACATAAAAATACTCATTATAATAATTAATGTTTGATGCCTCCTGTCCAATTTATTTAATTCACTTCATTGAAATATCATGTAAATATAATTTACTTACCCACTATACGAACTTCTATCAAATAAGACGTAACCACACCCATCGCTGTCAAAATCGATAAAACATCTCGACACAAAACTCAACTGTTTCGTAAATACAGTATTATATAAATATTATTTTTTATTCAAACTGATTCTATTCTTATAAAATGATATTTTAGTACATGTATAGTGAGCAATTTTATTCAAAAATGCCTATAATTTTTTAATTTTTTACTTATATAATATTATTTTTCCAAATTAATTACTTTAAACATAGAATTTATATATAGTAGACAGGCAAACTAGAATTACAAAAGGAAAATAAATATAACTTCCGATTTAATAAGAACAAAATGAACCCTGAAAAAAAGCACTTTATTTTATAGCAAAATAAGTCCAACATATTGGCAACAATTTTCTATTATTATTAGTCTTCTTCATATATGTATATAAAAAACATTTTTCTTTATTTTTGACACAATAGCATTTACGATTAAAAAAATATTTTAACTAAGCTAGTGTACGAAAATATAAACAAAACTAGCTTTAAAAATATTCTATTTTTCAATGTAGGTTATAAACAATAAGTGTACCTTTTATAAAAACTTTTCAGTAGTTTTTGCGTGGAAGAGAAAAAGAACATGTCGCTCCTTGAATACAAAAGGGCCACAAGTCGAAATCTATAAATTTTACAGGAGAGCCAAAACAAATTTTTGAAACTGTTTTTTTATAACATTTCATATATTTATTTATTAAATATAAGATGTTAATATATCATTAGATGCGTATTTTTTAGCTCTATCTTTCTACAAAATAAACTTTGTAATAGCTGTTACCTATTAAGAGAAAAAAGCATATAAGTCCCTTTTGCATTCAAAATTTGAACCAATATTATGAGAAATATGTCAAAAATTAAACACAGTTTTACAAATAAAAATGGTTAATTGTACTTTTTTTGTAAAAAAACCGTATCAAAAAGTTTAATAATAATTACTAAGTAAAACCATAACTGAATAGACCAGGAAAACATTGTATTAAACAATCTAAATAAAAAAATCTTAACTTTTTATTAAGTAAGTAAAATTATTGAGATCAACTTTGTGCGTAACTTTCATTATTTAGTAAAATTAAACATCAATCATCATCATCAATCAATGGGTAACGTGACGAGTAGACTGAGTGCAGCAGGAGTATTAAAGAAATAAGATAATAGAAAAGGTTTTTGAGTTTTATAAGCCTTTATATTGAGCATTCGTGGATTATTCCAAAGCTTTTGACAGCATTACTCATTCCGCCATAGAATCATCACTCCATCCAATTCCTACTTAAAGATACTATGTAGAATCGAACCTTCATACATCAAACTCATCAAAGCAATAGACAACAATATCATTCCAAATCCAAGGAAGCGTGAAACAGGGAGACCCGCTATCTCCCAAATTATTTACCAGCACCCTCAGAGAAATTTTCAGGAGCCTGGCGGTGTTATGGCAATCAAACGCATAGTTGTAAGTGGTAAACAGTTAACAAACCATTGTTTTGTAGATGACATAGTCCTCTTCTCTTTTTCGGCATCGGAACTCGAATCAATGCTCAAAGATCTGAGCACGGCAAACCTTCAGATTGGACTGAGTAAGAACCGTACAAAAACACAGGTTATGACCAACAACACAAAACGTAGGGTCGAGGTAGACAGGCACGTCATAGACTATGTCGACGAGTACACTTGCTAGAGCCAGATAACCTCTTTTAACAACCGACGGGACAAAGAGTTGGACAAACGTGTCACAAGTGCCTGAAAGAGATCCTGGTCCAGGAAAGAGCTAATGAAGGGTAACCTTCCACTGTCACTGAAGTGAAAGCTCGTCGACATGTTTATACCTACTACCCGTCCTTACCTACGCTGCCCAAACATGGTCCCTTACGAATAACCAGAAAGAGCCAGAGAGCGATGGAGCATAGTATATTATGCATCAAAAGAACAGATCACGTCCGAAATTCTATACAGCGCTCCCAAACTCGCATAGCCGATGTAAGGGAGAAGACCGCCTGGCTGAAATGGAACTGAGCCGGCCACATTATCCATATGCATTCGGAAAGGTGGACCCGCATATCTACCATCTGGATGCCAAAAGATGGTCATAGCAGACGCGGGAGACTTAAATGGAGATGGCGGGATGATTTAGACGCATTTGAAAAGGACTGGTCGGATCTAGCCCCTGAAAGAGGAATTTGGAAGGAAAGGGTGCCTCTTTACTTTGCCTGCATCAAAATGTATTATTTTATTTTTAAAATTGTAACGAAAACTCAAATTATTATCATACCAAACGGTCATATTTCTGGCCTTCCCATTCTAGCACGCTAAAAATGATTATTTATTCCACAATAATTTAATGCAAAAGGGACGTATTTCAAAATATGCTACTGTTATATTACAAAATATAATAACAAATACTAGTGTTTGAATGCAAAACGGTCGTTTTCAGAAATATGGCACTTTTGTATTACGAAATATGGTAACAAATACTATAGTTTGAATGCAAAAAGGACGTTTTCCAAAATATGGCAGTTTTGTATTGTAAAATATAATCACATTAACTTGAAATTTTGCACCCAACACAGACATATTTTGGATTGTGGCACTTTTTCATGCAACTGACGAGCATTTGCGTTGAATCTCCGGGCGCAACTCACAAAGTGGCTGTTTTGCACTGACATTACCTGTCAAAGTGAGCTAATGCAAAAAGGGCAGTAAGTCAGTGCAGCCATAATATAAGCAAAAATGATGGGGGTTTTTTTTTTACTATAAAATATAGTCGGTTCAGGTGTCATTTTTGCAATAAAACGATTTTCATTTTTTTTTGAGTTGTGGCCCTTTTGCATTGAAGGAGCGATGTATGATTTATCCATCCATCCTGACAAACTTTCGCATTATAATACGGGAAATACGTTTAAAGAGAGAAGTAAAATGGAAGAGTGCGAAACATCATAATTAAATATTTAAAATATTCTCCCGGCCATCCCTATTCGTATGATAAGCAAACGGCATCCTTACTGTTCCCGCACGCGCGTCGATCAGCTGTTACAAGTTCAAGGTTCCCCGGGTCAATGGTGTGCGCGTGGGCGTCGCCATGGCAACCGGCCCACGCCGCCCCCGCCCAGGTAGTCAATCAATTACGCTTTCGCTCACCAGTAATGCTATGATGTATTGCATTTTCGGGCTTTCTTCTTGAAAATCTGTTATTATATTAAAGGTATAAGTGTGGTCTTATTTGAGAGAACATAAGATGTAAGTGATGCTAAAATTCTGGTATTTTTTGTCTAAAATCACTTTTTTTTCAGGTATTACTGAATTTCAACTAAAAAAGACTAACCTCACTTTAATTGGGTATTATTTTTAACCTTTAATACTACATATTTTACACCTAACCTTCTGCTAGGATACTTGTAGGCAAATAGCTTACATTGAGTTACCACTCTTAAACACAATTACCGGTTTCAATTTCCGGCGAAATTTTCTATAGCGACCCTGAATTTCACTGAATGTACCAGACAAAAGGCTCGCCTATTGCTCTCTCTTTCACACACTTTCGTCTCTCTCGCACTCTCGCTCCTACTTATATTTAAAAAAGGAAAGTATTTAAACATATCCTTGACAGTGTTAGTTCAAATTATTCTAAATATGATAGTGTTTCATTGTTCTCAAGGCTTAGTGTAATGGAGGCTTTGATTGTTTTTCAATACGGGGCGCCACCCCCCTCGCCCCGCACCCTCGCGCCCACGTCACTGGACCCGGGTAAACGCGTCAGAGGTAGATGTAGTTTATTTAATTTGTTTCAAAAAAACAATGTTTTGGCTAAACATTTGATACGGTGCTTTTAAAACACCTTTTTATTTTTTTTGTATCTATAAGTCCGTTGAGACGTCACTATTATGCGGTTTTCTTTGTCTTTTTTAACTCAAGGTAAATTTTGCACGGGCAACTACTGTTTTTATTACTTTGTTCATCCCGAGAACTGAATTGTAGAACTCGTGATCGGCAGACCCATTTGCTGTTTTTGTGTTCGTGTTTTAAAAGTACATTGTAATAGGATTTCTTTCAATTGTTTATTTGTACAGAATACACAATTTTAAGAAAAACCAGGGTGTACTTTTTGAAAGAACTTCCGAGAATTGTGTCAAAATAAGCAATTCCTTAGGATGATACCACACATATTGATACGAGTACATTAAAATTTATGTGTTTAGTAAATCAGCAGATATTTTGCTTATTTCTTATGGTTATTTAATATTTGCACTCAATAATGTAACTCTAAGTGAAGGCACTTAGTTATTATACAATTATTTAAACATAATTTGTGGAGCAATACAAATTATTGAAAATTCTTCTCTCATTTTTCCTCCTTTATATAAGCCATTAAGTAACTAATTGAATGCTAATATTTATTCAATATCTCAAGGTTAAAAATAAAATATTATTTTACCACTTCTTACTAATTCGTTTGCAGAAACTTGATAAAGAATGGCCGGGGAATAAGAGGCTTTTTAACAATATAATATTTTTTAAAGAAGGAAAATACTTCATAAGAAACTTTTACTCTTTCTTTCAACATTGGTTATATTATTTCCAATTGATTTGATATCAACAATATTTTGCTGATATTTCTTACATCTACTTTCAATGCGTAGGTCGTAGACCTCTACGAGTCTACGCAGCCTTTCGTAGACCCAAACAAAGCGTAGCAATTTGATCTTTGGGGCTAAAAAACAGGTTTATACAATGTTCTTTGTTAGATACATTATTTGAGATCGTTGCTTTATTTTTTATACGTGTCGCTTATTGTATTGATAGTTAGTAAGTGAGAAGTGTGCGTTGATGAAACCTAGATTATAGAAATATAATAGCGTAAAGATCAAAACGTTTTAACGGTAAAGTATCGAACCACAACCAAATTGTATTGATAATGAGGATTCGGTTGAATAAATTTGATTTAATAAGCATACGACCTCTGTGGTCTGAGTAGTAGTGTATGCGACTGATAATGACGAGGTAAGTAATTTCTATTCCGTATTAGAATATTCCCTGGTTTGGTAACGTTATTTAACGTTGGGTTATTTAATTAGGAAAGACTATTTACGTTACTTTGTACACGTTTATATTAATCCCCGGTTTCTGAGGTACATTTAGCGGTAGTTTATCTATTCAATAGAGTTAAAGCACATATAAAAAAACGCTATTGAATACATAAACTACCGCTAAATGAACTCAGAAACCGGGGGTAAGAGTCCGTTTACAGATATACATACGTTCAATGGCGTATCCGATAGATAACAGACCTACCAATTTTCCATTTTATAAGCTATCTAATACGTAGAATGTCTCAAATTAATTTTATCAGTAGACTTATAAAACTTTTGTATCGTGAGCTTGGAAATCGATACTTCTTCTCAACAATTACGTCAACCGTTACATAGAAGTTTAATTACATTGACAATGGTTATTGTAATACAATATCCGTTATAAATACACGACAATGTATTATTAGCTGTTATCTATATTAATAGATGAGTTCAAGGTTCGATTTTCATTGTGCGTCATATGTATGTATTATATTTGATAGCGTGTCTAGTTTTTAAATTGTTGTCAAGGCATACTTTTCTAATAATATGAATGCGATATATTATTTTTATACTTGAGGTTGGCAACAGTTATTGTATGAATCTATGTTTGTTATCATGTTGGTAGACATAGAAACTCGGAATTTATGAAAGATTTTTTACAGCCACATCCGGCGCCGATATCAAAACAAATGCAACTTGGCCGGAACGTTAAAAAATAAGAAAGGTATGCATTTTTCCATTGCGTATTAGCATAGATTGAATGTTTAAATACCACTTAAACGATTTTTATTTGAAGAATAACTAAAACATTATGTGTAATGAAGCTAAATTTTTTTCCCCGTAGAAAATGTATTTCCCTTATAATTTTAGCACGGTAACTTTAAAAAGTTAAAACGGACACTAACACAGAACTCTACTTTGGCTCTATATTTAATTTTTAACGATTTTAACAAATAATATATTCCGAGTTTCTACATTTAGTAGAGCCTAGGCTCTCTTGCTGAAAGCTTTTAAATTAAAGAACTCTATGATTTATAAATGCAGTGCACTTATGGTAAACGCATTTGCTAACATGGGAAATTTTCTTGTCTTTAGATGGCACTTTAAACCACTTTCAATTTCATGATTGATATGATGATCTTGATATCGCATATTCAACAATTTTCAAGCTAAAATTTAAAAAATGGGTTCCGTTGTTTAGCCATTGAAGTGCAGCAGAGAGACTTTTGGATTATGATGCGATTGAAAATTATGATGAATCATTCAAGTTTCGATGAAACTTACAGTTCACTAGCTTGATATTGGTAGCAATGAGAGCAAACCACAACTCTTTTGATGGGTAAGTACGTAAACTAGCAGTAGTAGAGCCATGTAGCTGATCCAAGATTCTTACAAGGGACAGGGTGTCGTATAAACGGCTATACAAACCGGGACAAAACAAACGTTCGCGTTTGCTTCACTATATCAAAATATAATCTCAAATACCTATTTACATAAACCTTGAAATATTAATAAAACATTAGCTAAATGGATAAATTTTCTTATATAATATAATAATAACACCGCCCACCTTGTAACGGTACATAATCGTTACATATACCGCTCTATATAGAGTCCTTAGGAAGAGGCTCTCACGCGCACTGCACATCGTGGGCACGCGCGCTGACCCATGAAGCCTTCACGCCACGAGCCTCTACACTTGAAATGCTGTTTATTTATACATATTATAGAGCTCTCTACTTTTTGTAGAGCCTTTTTGTTAAAAGTTTTTTTGTAGATTATGTAAAACAAATACTTGGGTAAAATGCGCTAGTTTATTTTGGTACGTGTGTGGTATTTTTTCACAATTATTTATTTTAGTGAGGTTCAATTATAATATATTTGGGCTACTTAATGAGGGTAGATATTGGACTCTTCTATAATTAGTACAAAAATCGTAATGCTGAAATAATATGTTTGACTGCAAGTTGATTATTATATTTTTAAATTACTGTATTCAAAATAATAACTAAAAATACATAAGTAATGACGTCATATAGGTAACTTGGTTTCTTTTTCCAACTTATTTCAAAGCATATTTCTCATTTTTCTTTTAATAAGCGATTTCACCTTCAATCAATATTAATACGATGGGCAGAATTCAATCGACTTTTCTCCTATTCATTTTCTTTGCTCTACAACAGGAAGGTGAAGCTCTATCAATGTTATTGCCTTGAACTTAAAGGAAGCAAAGATTGCTTGACATTTATATTTTTTCTATTTATTTTTATTCTACCTTAATTGGGTGACGTCTGACATACATACATTTGCAATCTCTTTGAAAAAATATAGTCATGATCAAGTTATGGTATTGAAATGAATAGAAACTGGTAAGTTACTCTTATTTCGGGACCAATAGAATGAAATCAAAGATATTAAAATGCAAAAGAACTAAAAAGCCTGAAGTATGTTTTGCCGAATTCGAATTAAACAAATATTATTCCGCGCACAAAATTACTATACATAGATACTTATAATAAGGAATTGAAATATGGTACACGTAGTTGCCACAAATTTTAATATTGCAGAAGTTCTAGTAATTAATACTTGCATTTATATACAAGACAGTAAATACAGTTAGTAGTTAAGTCACCTACAGTTTTTCCAGACACGTTTGATGAATAATCATGACAGTAAAGTTGCACGACATACTAGCAAAACACTCAACGTTTTTACATCTACTTTTATATCCACTTGCAAAAACTTTACTATACCATGTCCGGCTTTACCTCATCATAAGTACTTTTTAACCCCGTGACGCGGCACGAAAATCCGTAAAAAGTATACGGTTGTATGAAGGTAATTGGTGGGGACGGCCGCTGAATATTTGAAGGCAATCGCTCCGAGTGGCTCATTTCATTTTACCCGCATCAATATTTTATGGCCCGTCACAGATAAGCTCCAGGCCCGGGATGTCCGGGCGAGGTGACGCCTCTGTTTTATTTTTCTTAAGTTTGTGTAGGATGTGTGAGTGTGATAATTGTAGGCGGTACTGGAAAGTTCTTTTAAATCTATTTTATAATATAATGTTATATAATATAAAGTAATGCTAATACCTTTTAGCCATCTACAAATACATGTAGCCTTTATGTTTTCTAGCATCCTAGGTTCTCGAAAATGCAAATTAACACCTTGACCACTATGTGAGTACTATTATTAGGCAATAATATTCCGCTTTATTCAAAAACTGTTTATGAAATAAATGAAACGTTACTTCAATCGATTACTGTGAAACTTTACAAGGTTGGGTCGCTAGTTCATCACAGAATCATAAAGCAGATCATCTAAGTTTTTAATTAAATATTATTGCCAGGTAGTTCTAAACTTCCACCGATACTTTTTGTAAGAGAAAAGAACTGTATCACTATAATCATATTCCCACATAAAATCTTGACTATCTTCAAACAGAACTATAGGCTTCATCGATAACACCTCTCATTCATGCCGTTCGATGGAGCACTTAGTAGCTCAAGAGGTGCAGGTGCGCCGGCGCCGGCGGCTCTTTGTCGGCTGCCGGAGATTACCGACTGAACACGAGTGTGCACGAGTGGTGATACTTAAGTGGGGGTTATGACCTAAGAGCTTGTTTAGTTTATTTGATCGGATTGATTAAACGAGGATTGCGTAATGGGCGTCACTGATGAACGAAAAAAATGTTCATATGATTGACATGCGTATAACAATATTATCTTTTGCAGAATTTACATTATTTAAAAGAGATGTTCAAATATTGAGAAAAAGACAAGGACAGCGTTGAAAAGAGATGTTCAAATATTGAGAAAAGCGTTGTTGATACAGGTGTCATGCTGTGGCGCGACGTCCTTGGTTGGTTATTATTATGGAGAGAATATGACGTATTTTCATTATTCATTATCATTTGCGTAAGTTGCCCAGCCACTGATTTCTTAATTTAGCTAGGTATATTGATCACATTAAACTCTTATTTACTTGCAACTTAAGTAGTTTAATTATGGTTTTAACAATATTTCACCTTAGCAAGCATTACTAAATAATTACAATGAAGTGAAGAGACTGATATTCTACTAACTACATTACCCATTAACTAACTCACTATATCTATATATATATATAACGATTTAACAATTCAGAACGTTTAAGTAATTTGTCTTTTAAAATACATTAGTAAGAGATTGAATTATCCGCCTAAGCGATCACACAAGGGGTAGTGAGTGTGTGGGCGGTACTCAAACAGCTTAGATTTGATCCGGAGATATTACGTTACTGCTTTGAGTAGAGCTCAGCTACTGATCTTGTAAGTACTTATTTAAGAATTTGTATTTAATTATAAATAAAGTATTTACAAACAGGCGTGTACTCATACTTAGTGAAGTAAAATTTACTGGATCGTAACGCTATGTAAAAATGTCTAAGCATAATAATCCATTTTTGTGGTATCCAGAATTAACGTGTTATATACGAAAAGTATTCGAAGAAAGAAGAACCAAGAGAATTTTAGTGGGAGTTACCATACCATGATTATGCTTTAATCATGAAGCACTGAAACTACATTAACTCATATTTCGGTACCTACTCTATCTAGCCATTGCGAGATACCTTATTATGAAAATCATTATTGTTATTGTTATTATGTAAATCAATCCTAATATTTTTACACATCATTACTTTCAATTATTCGCAATACCATTTTTGTACCGCATAATTATAATTAAGCAATCATTCAGCAAAACGGAACGAAATGTCATTCAACATAGGGTAATTACTATAAATGTGTATTAAATTTTACGTACAACAAACGTATGGTATGTACTCAAACACCCGTGATATACAACGAGCCTATTAATTCCGAAGTTAGTTCATTAATGAAACCGTACTCGAACTCTGTTGGTTAATCACAATGCGGTACATATTATTATTATATACCTAATATATGGAACAAATACTTCAAACTTATTATACTAGAATACAGGAATTTACGCGAACACGCATTTTACCTTAGGATGCCTGACGTTGAAACGTCAAGTTGCACTGGCCGTGGTCGCAGGCCGATTCTTAAAACTTGTTAGATTTCTGTCTTCTGCTCGTGACTTCGTTCCCGTGGATAAGTTTTTTATGATCCTTCGACTATTTTCCGTAATGGAATAAAAGCTATGTCAACAATCATGGCTATATATTTTACTAAGAGACAATCAATTGAATAAGAGCAAAATAGATACTATTGTGTAGTATAAAATCGTAAATATTCAGACAAAATAAGTAACTAACTTGAATCTCAAATGGTTAACTTTCATGAAGTCGAGCGTGATTTTAGAAAAGTCTGATTGAATAGAAAACAATTTAAGACGAAGGCTACTTTTGTCTAATTCCGCCGTTTGATGATTTCAGGCAGTCTACGTCACGCTTAACAGTAATTGGAGTTGAAGGGACAGCAGAATACTTTAATATCTCAAAACCTGATATGAGCTAGGCCACTACATGTAGGTAGGATGCAAGAAATTAAGATAACATAAATTATAATAACAATAATTTTAGTTATAATAACACCTATGTATAATTTTAATAGTATTGATGGATGTTTTTAGTGATATTGTTTTCTGTTATAGTTTATTGTTACGTTATTATTTTTGTAAAAGTGCGCCATCAAACGTCAAAGTTTGGCGAGTTTACTTGAAATGAACACTAATTGTAATGTTGATATGTACAAAAAAAAAAATAAAGGAAAAATATCTACGTAACTGTAGAACAAAATATAGCTCAGACATTTTCTGTAGGCGTTCTAAAAACGATCTAATCCGTCTTTCTAACTGTCTGTATGAGAGTTTATAAGATTAATTATGATGAAGTGTTTTATAGAACAAAGGAAAAGAAGCAGATTTGAGTATGTAATTTGTTTAAGAAATTGACACTTTGATAGAGCTTTACTTTACTAACTTCAGGTTTCACCACTTTAAGATATCTGTCAGCAGGCTTATCAGACCAAATTTCTGCGGTTGATTTCATGAATTCTTCGTCATTTTATCTAGCAAATAGGTGATCTAATACTTATATCTGAACGGTGTAAATGGCACTTAAAGCCGCAGTCTAAGCAGTATTCTTTTGTCTCAATTTAGTTAAAGGAAATTCAAGCCACTTTAAATCATCATGACTTGTCTCTTTTTATTTATAAAAATACATAAAAAGAAACTCCTCGTATCCTTGTTACATGGCGCGTGGGCAGGACTTTATCAAGGCCTACATCAAAATGTTTTATAAGTGTATGCTTTACAGGCTTTCCTTGACTATTTTTAAAACACTGTATAGATCTAAATGAACTAATTTACATAAATTATTATGACTTATTTACGTGCAGATATTCATTTTATTTATGTTACTAATAACATAAATAAAATGACGCTTTTCTCCCTTAGTAAGCAGAGACCAAAGAACGCGACTAGCTACTTCTACGAACGTCACAAAAATATTTTGCGTCTTTCATATTCATACGTCTTGTCATACAAGATCGCGTTACATTGCACCAAACCTTCTAAAACTACTCTGACGTGGTCTGAAGCGCGATTGACACTACGTCTTGTGATGCAAGTTTAAAATGTCTAAATCTCGATATCGACGATAATGACTGTAGAGAATCGCGCTAGCGTTGCGTGTTTTTCAAGAAACGTAAAATAACAGTATTAATTTTAAAGCACTTTAAATATTGCATTACAAAGATCATCCAACGAGTTTATTACAAGGAAGGAAATATAATTTGATAGATAAATGACACAGCACTTGAATATTATTTTCCTGTCCATTTTATTATGTAAATGACATGTCATTACACGATTAAACCACTTTGTAGGCGTAGCGGGCTGTCTTGTAAAATGTTCAGGACGTCCCACGGTGCAATACTTTGTGAATACATGATACAAAGACTTTTGTGTTTGTAGTTTTCTTTTGCGACATTCCGATGGTAATTACTGGGGGTTGTTGTTTTGTTTTTGCAGTTTTGTAATGCTTGATATGGTTAAGGAAGATATTGTAATACTTTGAAATACCTAGTTTAGTTGTAAAATCACATGTTTTACTAAGTCCGTTATGCTGCTCATTTACTGAGTTGATTTTAGACATGTTAAATACATTGTGACAAACATTTTAAACTGACTAGTTTCATTTTGCTCTCTTTTATCTGTTGAGATCATAATTTGGTTATTTACCGTGAGCATAGGTAAAGTATTAATAAATGAATCAACATAGGAACTTAAGATGCGCGCCCACACATTACGAAATTTAAAAAATAAATCATTCTAATACCGATAATACCTAATAAGTATCAAATTCACATACCACAAAATCCCAGCACTATAGGCGAAGGCAACACAAATTCTCACACATTCAGCCTACCTAAAAAAAAGAAATACATTCTACCGCGATACTTGGAATCGATATAATAGGCCCGCTTCGAATACCAACCGTGCGTCGCTGAATATTTGACGTTAGGCCCACTTTCTAAAGGCATGTTCAGATAAAAACGAAATCCGCTATTGCGGTTAAGATAAGAGGAATTTTGCAGCGTATAGTAGATATAAAATTTAATATATCTCATTGTTTTGCTGGACATGTAAATATACAACTCGTACTCGGTGTTAATCAAAAACTCGTCAGACGTCAGACTTGCAAATAGCTTAATCGTTAACCACACGTATCAACCAAAAACCAAGCAGTTTGAATGACAATTTTATTTTAATATGTATGTTAAACTTGCATATAGTCAATGTTAAAAAATATTCTGAGCTGTAGAAATATCACAAACTACTTACCAAATTTTTGCTAGCCACGGCGAATATGGTTAAGATCTATACAAGCCCTAAAGATGACAGTAAACCGTAAACTTATCTGGGCTTTTGCGACAATTTCGCTGAGGTTAAGGTTGAATACGGGTGATTTGACGCGTGGGTAGAAAACGGATGGAAGATTTCTCGCTTTAGTTTTTTCTAAGAATAAATTTTCTATTTGACAAATTCTTAAAGGATGAGATAAATGGACGTTATCGTTTCTTAACCGAAGTATAAGATACTAACTGGCCCACGCAGCTCCGCTCGCATGAAATTGGGGTAAAATAAAAAACACGTTGATTTTCGAAAACTGTAGCCTCTATGTTATTATTAGATAGATTAGCCTACGTTGATTTGAGAGGTTTTATATCTTTATAGTAAAAAAGATTCGAGTCTTCGTGTGGGTATGGCTTTTCACATTCATACACAGCATTCATATTATTTTTATTTCTCTATGTATATTTCAAATATTTCCCAGGGATATGGAGAAAACCTACTACATAATATACACAAAAACACAATCCTCGCATTTTCTTCTTAATACAATCATATGTATAATAGAAATCACTGCACGGCTCTGCAGTCAGTTTTTCAATCTATCGAAAGACAAAGTAGGTACAAAGTAATTTCGACTTTCTTTTTAATCTGCTGGTTAAAAATGGATTCTTTTGTTTTCTTATATATTCACGAGAAAGTGATAAGATCTGTCATTGCTTCTGAAAAATATACGCCTTATTTCCCTAAAGATCTGGGCTGCGATGTATTATATCTTTTTTATACAAAGTTATGTAACATGTAGCAAGAAAACATAGTAACAACTAATTTGAATACTGAGTAGGCTTTGTGAAATGAGCGAGCAGCTTTATACATACATTATTTATTTTTTTTCAAAAATGTATGATAAAGGAAAGAAGAGGAAACATACTGTTCTATACTAGCATTGATAAACTAGTAGAGATCTTTATTTATACGACAATCTATATTGTCTAATAGTTTACACACCAGAGTGGTATAAAACAGTGACAGGCGCAAGCTACAGGAAGCTGACGCCCTACATAAAGTAAATCTACCGATGATTATGAAAAGCGAGACAATTAAGCATAATAGCGGTAATCGTCGTGTATCAGTTAATAGACATCAAAATTGGGAGTTATTCATTAATGATAGTGCATCAAATACTAAAATAACCAGAAAATCTGATCCAATATCAGCATGTGAACTTTATACATTATTATCTTTGAAACATCAATCGCATGACATTTTCGTCAATCCGATCGACATTTGACATTCACATACATTGTAGAAGACAAAGAAATGCCATCCAATATCCGTCTCCATTTCCTACCGTCAACTTCAGTATAAAATTCAAAGTGCTCAATTGTTAGATATTTCCTTTTTACCTCACAAAGCGGTTGTTTACCAGTTTCCCCATTAATTTTCCGGGGTGATCAACAAGTGGCTACCCGGGATGGAGCTCTGTCCGGGCACAGGGGGGTGCGGGGTGGTGGGGGAGGGCGTAGCTACGCAACTAAGCCGATGGAATAGGGTGACAGTTTGAAAATTGTATTCGGGGATGTTCGAGCCGAAATTTGGCTTTGAAAACGTGTTTATTAGTCTAATACTGTTATAGTCTGTAGTTTGGATTTAAATTGAATCAAAGGATGGATTAGTTATTGTCAAGGCGTTTTGTTAATTCAACATTCCAAAAATAATAGACACAAATTTATCTTCGCTAATACCATAAAAAATACCTTATGTCCCGCTAATATTTATTCTGAAAATATCTAAAGAAATTACCTAATTTAATCAATACCTGTGTAATTCTTCTATTTTTCTCACAATAAAAGAAAAAATCCGCGATTTTTTCCAAGATGGCCACTTTATTTCTTACGAAGCACCCGTAGTCACGTCCTTGATGTAGGATCTTATTGAAATCGTGTTTACGATTTTTAGTTTTTCTTTGCACAAGATGTTTATTAAACCCCTCGGCTTAGTATTTACTTAAGCTTATTCAACTGTAAGAGATTAGACGCACTAAAATGTTCTAGAAAACTTTACAAGTGAGAGATCTGGAACAAATTTTGCTAAGAAAAATTAGGTCTTTTATCAAATTCCTATCGAGAACTTTTGTTGGAAACTGGATTTTTCACTCCCTGATGTTGCAAACGGGAAGTGAAAAACAACTAAGAACTTAAGAACTTACCTTTGAAGAAAACATAAATATTTTCATTATTTAAAAACATAAGTCATTGTATGTTATGCAAGTAAGTATGTACTTAAATTTTATGTGCTACAAATATCTATTGCTATAAAATCGCTTTGACAAATCGTGCCACAAACGTGTGTTATTATATTGGAGTATACTTTTGCAAATTAGGCCCAACAATGCTTTCGCGACTCGATAATATAGAAAGTTCGTAAACGCGCGTCTCCTCTATTAAATTGTCTGTAAGCCGGTGTTGGTTGCCTAGCAACGAAACGTTTGAGTAGCGTCAAGTTCGCTCGGTCAAGGTTTCAGGCTTTTATATGTACTGTAACGCTTTATTTATTAGTAGCTCGTTATATTACGTTTGTAAACAGCCCCGGGGATAATATTTGAAACGATTTTTATACTTTAATTTTGATTGCCTCATTATGTACCTACATTGTATTTTTCTTTAGCTACCTTATTTGGAGAGATTGTTTGCAGTGGAGAGCTATGGGGGAGGCCTTTACCCAGCAGTGAGACGATACAGGCTCATAATATATTAATTGTGGACGTATAGATCGAATACCTCAAATTCAATGAACCATTTTTTTTAACGGAATATGTGATTGTCCCATATTCAGTCGATGCCTTTTACTGGTGTCATAAGGAATGTTATTTAAGAGGGTAAAAATTACTACCGTGAAAAGGTAATTTTGTGTAATCGATACTTTATTCATTTCGTAAAGTGATATTTTAATTATTCGTTTAATTGAATAAAGTGTACTTAGAAGTATCAGAAAAAAGAAATCTTGCTCGAATTTTCAATATTCAATAAAGTCTCATAAATATTTCAACATATTGCCCACAATACATATCTGTACCGCGAAACTTTTGCGACCGCGTTAACCGCGCCAGTAACCGCGATCAAACATTGTCATGGCAACCGAGAACGCTTTGCAAAGTATAGTAATATTAAACAGTAATTTACACCGATAGTTACATAGTCGATAGTTAAATAATGTTTAGCAATCATAGTGGAAGCTATGAAGCAATGCCAGAGAGTTCAAGTCCTAACGCAAAGACGAAGAGAAACTTGAGAAAATCATCACATTTGAAAATAATGATCACGTCCTTCCATGTATCTTGGTGCAAAGAAAATGTTAGAAGAACTATGTACCTACCTATGTTTCAAACTTGAGGGTTCTTTAAGGTACCCAACATGAGTAACCTAAGCTTATTCAACATAGTGGGACTAACTACTTGGTTTTAGCAAAACCCAGAAGACTACCTATTATAGTTCAACAACTGAGTACTGACGTTGTACGCTGTACTGTCGACTTAGTTGACAGTTGTTGAAGGAGACAACATTTAGAATTTAGAAAATCAGTGACTCACAGGCTTATTCAGCTGACGGTGGCCTATTTATTTTTACAGCTTATTAATTTTGTCATACACATATTTCATCATAATTAAGTTAAATCGTGCATGCCAACGCTCTATGCTAAAATGTGGGACTAAAGTATTGTCTCCGATGAGGTTTGATCCCATACAAAAATGATTATGAATGGTGCAATAAACCAATGCGCCATGGGACTATAATCCGGCTGGTTTCATTCGGTATCAAAGATGGCCTAATGGGACAAAACATAGTCGTGAAAGATACAACTAAATAAAAACTCTTAGAGCAACTTACAAAGTTAATTCGTATGAACAATCGATACACCGACGCATTCAAATGACGGGGCGAAGTCGATGCACGTCATTCAAAGTTCTAACGTAATGGCCTGGGTATGCGCCGTGTGGTGGCCAAGAATAGAACACCCTATTACCTACCATAAGTCAAGGGTTCCAGAGCTTTCGTTCACTCACTTGTAACTCGTTCAGGTTGGTTTCCATAAATTAAACTCATATATAATTATTACCTTCATATACGGTTTAGGTGTTGTCCTATTTAACTATTAAATGTCTTTGGTTGTATCCTACGTATTTTATTAAACTCAAAAGTGTGCCTGAATGGGTGTAACTGCTTACTTTAGTAGTGTTGCTAAAACTTCTGAACTATGAATTTGGCACGCAGTTTATTATCTAGATTGATTAATAGGGCAGTTTATTACCCTTAAATCTTCGCGGATCAATTAGCATTCAAAATTAGCATGAAGCAAAATAACATTTAATGTGAAAACAGGTTGAGAGAGCCAGTTATAATAACCATTCATTATATTATTACAATACTCTTAGATATGAAATTACTTTTTAAGTATAGTATTAAATTCTGTTAAGTTCGGGTTACACTTGATTATACCATACCTAAGTTCAAAATTCGAGTTACATAAATATATTTCTAGTGTTTAATGCACCTGTGTTTTCATAAAAAGATTATGGCAGCTGGCGTATTGTTAAAATGTAGAAGGAAACTAACTTTTAAATATGTTAAATTAATCCTTCAAAAGGTTTTTCAAACTGATTACCGGCAATATGTTGGCCTTCAAAAAAGCTTTACGGGTTATGGAATCCCGAGAATCACAATTTAATTATAAAATGTCGGAAAAGTTTCCAATTAAAAGATGGACATTGAAAAGAGAAGAGGAATGTTGCTAATAATTATTTGAAACAGCCAATTAACTGAAGTTCAATGATATTGAAATGTTTAACTATTGGTCAATCCCAATTACTTATCGTCAGATACGGATAGGGAGTAGGGACAGATAGTTTAATTGACACTGAACTAAGGTAAAGACCAAAGCATGCATTGTTCAAGTCCATTTTTCTATGCCATTGTGTAAAAAACTCATTATTAGTGAAAATGTCACTCAGATAACTCTGGTTTAAGCGTCGTCACATGTCTGACGTCATAATGGTCTGTAATAATATAAACAAGTGTAACCCGAACTTCACTAAAAGCAAATCTTATAAACATTTCCAATTACATACCATAATGAGCCCATAAATAGATAGAGATCGAATCACACAACTTACAAATCACTAATAGAACAATACAGTAGCGCGATTCTGTATAGTGGTTACTGTCGAGAATCCAAATTTTGACATTTAGAATGTACTGCCAAAATATATCCTACGAAACCCGTCAGAGGCGCTGATCCTGTGCCTCGATTCTCTACTACTATCGACTACCGACAACCGAACTGTCATCGAGAAATTTTGCATGAAAATCTGATCAGCGCCTCCGGCGGGTGTCGTAGGAAACATTTTGTCAGTACATTCTAAATGTCAAAATTTCGATAGCTAGCCGATTGTCGGTAGGTACTCGATAGTTGTACAGAATCGAGGTACTGCAGTGTATGTCTAATTTGGATAGGTAATGAAAAAAAAACATAATTAGCGATTTTGTCACCAAAGTCAGCAATAAATTTAAGCCTTATTGGAAATGCGGTATAAGTACGAATTAGTAAATATATATCTTGTAACTTTCGACACAGTTTGTAACTATCTATGAGGGAAAAAGACAGAACACAAACTTATGCGTTAATTAGTAAGCCAGTATGTTTATGAAATATAGAGTAAAAATCTGTTTACAGTGAGATTTGATCGCTAGTTGGGTATAAAGTAATGTAAACATGATATCGACATTGTTGGGCGGGAAACGGTCGCGTGTGATTGGTCAGCGGCGGCCATTACAGCCGTATAGGGAAAGCCGGCGCGTATCAGATTACATTGCGCATACGCAGTTGTAATAGGGCTGCCAGATTTTGATAGTTGATGGGAAATAAGTTATAGGTTTTAAAGTTAATTATAATTTGAAGGTCTATCGTAAGCATTCATCGTTCATGTATTTCAGAATAGGTTTAAATTAAGTCGTAGCATATTGTTGTTTAATTTCAAATTACATAATAATACTATTTCTACGGAATTATAAAACTAAGTTTATTCACATGTATTTATTTCAAAGTATGCCTCGTTGAAATGGTAATATAATAGTAAGTATATGAGAAATTACTGGATCTAGTTATTTCTAGAAAGAGCTGTTCACACGCAACTTGTAATGCAGAGTAATTCACCATAAATATGTACTGTTAATTACATTATTCAATTATAAAAATATAACTAAGAATGCATATTAACGCATGCAAATGGAAATGAGAAACACTTTCATAAATAACTTAAAAGACTTATACATACAGGTATGTATAATCCTACAAAAACATGCTCTCAGCTGTGGTACGAAAGTAGATAAAACGTATACGTATTCGAGTCAGGTGTATCTCCCACTTATTAGCCAATTCATTAGCGATTGTACGAAACCCACAGGAGATGAGGAAATTCTAATTTTAGCGGCGACATTTTTACGTTACGTTATATCATTAAGAAATTCTGTTGTTGTGCGTCACGCGGCAATGTTGTCTACGTCACGAGTCTGGCGAAACAAGGATCGATATGTTCTTGGAACTTTAAGAGTTCCCCAGCCTATGTGGCAATACCCTCTCTATTTACAAAATTGTGAGGAAATCCTCAAGTACCCGCAAAAGTTGGTTTTACGTCACATTTTGTATTCTAATTGCACGTGGATTTGTACTTACGATATCGTCCAGGAAACGTGCTTTGGAGTTTATCGAGAAAACAATTTTCCGGTGATTCAAAGTTTTGATCTTTGAAAGATAGATGGCAGTAAGATCGCTGTTCATTCTGTGAACTCAAACGTCTAGAGAAATGTGGGTGTATTATTTCACCTTTGTTTCAATACTTCGGAGAAAAACGGAAATTGATGCTTTGACTAGACTTTGTGTAATAGAAGTCTAGCTGTTTAAGTTATTTATTAACAGTTGTTACTTTTTATTTACTTTGATACGTCGAAAATTATGAGTTTTATATTTTTTATTTTATATAAAAATGGTAAGCATATTAAACATTTTGAAACCTTTAATAGGATTTTCTTCCATTATCCGTCAAAAATAACATAATTTTATGTACAAAGTTTATAACAATGGCAAATCGGCCTGTCACTTCCGAAATAATATTATTTCCTTTCCTTATCATAAAAATATATTGGAAAAAACTACACAAATGTTTGAAAAAAAATTACAACTTCCTCTAGGGCTGTCCAATGCCGAATTTTCTTTCAACCCAAATACTGTTCTAGTTTCCTACCTCGGTATAAAGTAAACTATTACGGTGCAACGTTCGGTAGTAAACACACAGTGGTCGTAACGGCAAACAATCCTAAATATCCGTCCGGTTGAATGGCTGTGCTTGTGGAATAGACCTGTTTATTGTACGGTTGGAAAATTACCCGGTGACGTCATTGGATTGGAATTTATTGGTTAAGTAGATTATGAGTATCTGTGGTTAGTATGACCAAGTGTGTGCTGAAGAAGTTAGAATATCTTGCTAACCAAAATCTCTTCCTTTACTGTCTAGGTAGCTATGTTCATATTTTTCTTGCCGAAAAACTTTGAGATAATGATTTTTCTTATGTTGTGTATAGAAGTCTGATAATCGCTTTGTAAGTGAATATTCTAATCAAGAAATATAGTTCGGTGCTTTAGGAAAGTCAATAATAAATATAATCGTTTTTGACTTCCTTCTTCACTTCTTCTTCTTCTTGGTACTTCTTCTTTTCACATTAACATAAAATTGTGATGTAATTTCGTACTAAGAGCAATTAATATCGTTCTGTCGTATTCTTCAGTGTATTAGTTCACAAATGTATTTAAATGACATATACCTACACATAAATATCCAAGTACATAAACATACGTATAGTAAGGAATGAGTAAACTTTGTGGTAGTAAAATCTCACACCTGTTGACTTACGTGTGAAGTATTGAGCAATATACTAGTAACAAATATTGGCACCGATGCAAAATCACTGAATAACTACCTATTGTTATCTGATTTCAATTCTTGAGATTAAATGATGAAGAAGTTCTTGGTAATTTGGATTAAATTGCGTTGATATTGCTTGTTAGAATTTTTTATTATTTGATTACCTATCCACCGCAAATGCTAAGAAAGAATAAGTAACATGATTCATCGAGTGTAATACGCCGGAAGCAGAGTGACTACAAAAAATAATAAGAGAAAAATAAGATATATGAGTAGTTTCAGCACATTATTTAAAAGGCAAATGCAGACACGGAATGCCATTAAAGGTGCTTTATATTAACTGGACATTCTTCAAATAAATAAATGTTGAAGAATGAATCTGTGAAAATTTTGAAGAGAAAGTCGTGTTCGCTTTTGAATCATATTCATTTCAAAAAAATATCAAGCAGTTATTATTCGATCATCTTCATTCAGCTACTTATAAGTCCACAATTCCCATCACTAGTAGTTGTTTTCTTCAGTCAGTTCATAACGAAATGTCCTCAGTAGTATTGAGTATGAAACCTCGGTGTGCGCGAGTATATCATACGAGCCAAGTCACTACACCACACGTTGAGAAAAAACAAATGCACCGCGGCTGCCGTGTAAACAAACATGCGCGAGCGACTGTGATTGTGAAATTAGTGATAGATGCGGAATTAGGTAGAAACGTATGTTTTAGAAGTATAGTTACAGTTTTGGCAAAGTTATTGTTAAACATATTAACGGTAAATGAGGATTCGAAGTGAATTTTGTTGAAGTTATAACCGTAATATTTATTTTTTATTATGTTTTTTAAAACGGATTGCTGTTAAATTATCGTATTGGTATTAGTAAAGAACAAACTAAATCTAACACTCAATTATAATAATATATGTACTTATCATACATCAAAATTCTCCAAGAAAACCTTAATCATAGAAATCATTGTAAGTACCTAAATAAGAAAGAAGTCGTTCGCTACAGCAAATTACAGCACACAACCCATAATATATTTAGGCAACATATTCTCATAAATTTATCGCATCTACATACTTGTTCTATGTAGAAACGTGAGCCAAACTCAGTTGGAGGGCGGGCGGCGGCGCGGCGGTGGCGCGGCGGCGGAGGGGGGCGACGCGCCCCGTATATGGCGTGCGTTGGCGCAGCTACTATACACTCGACACCAAACATTTATACACAGACTAATGAGATATTTAACCAGCTATGTGCAATCTCCGGTTATTATGTACATGCTGTACAATCACTGGACATGAAAAGGTTTGTTTGTTGGTTCTGCTGTGATTGGTTGTCAAAGTTTCGTTGTAAATTTGTAATTTAGGTGTCAGAGGTACTAGATTCTTTGTGTCTTTTTAAATAACGTCGTCATATTCAGAATAAAAGAAAAAAACCAAAACGATAAATCACCTTTTTCGCCTTGTTTCTAAATGCTTGTTTGAGATAATATTTTGTTAACTACTCATGTTGTTACGTTTTTTTAAATATTTTAACACAATAGCCCTTTTGAAGACTCTAGAATAACACATGTATACCTTCAACTTATATATCCGTATACAAAATACAGGCACCTGTAGAACAATGAATATAAGTTTTCACTTTTCATAAAACAAAGCGTGTTGTTTGCGAGTGTACGTCGGGGCGCCGGCTGTTCGGCTGCGCACGCGACGCTCCGCCCACACGACGTTGTGTGCGTGACGCCGACGCCGCAGAGTCTTCACACTCGACTCCCGGACTCATTCCTTCACAAACACTCGTCTATTGAAACCCTATACAATTTTTCCTGACACATTAAAAGGTTTGAGGCGGAAAATATTCATAAAAATACATGGTAGAGATATGTTTCCTGTGTAAGGAAATGCAGGGTTTCGATTGTTAGTCTTATTTCAACAGAATTTACTCAGTACAAAGTCAATTTCAGATTCATTATCATTGCAAGAATTATCGTTCTAATGTAGAAGGCAAATTTATTCTTTGTTCACACAAAAAGCCACCTGAAAATATTAGGAGGTAATTGATTTACTAGAGAACAATAAATGTTTTTTGGCGTATGCGGTATCAAACAACTTTTTACAAGTATCGAAAAGTAATGAATCTCCCGTTAAAAGCCTAAAGTGCTGAAGCAGTCTTAAAAGTTTTGGGAAAATTTATACCTATCTAGTACAGTAAGGTTTGTTTGCGTCAATAAAATGAAATTCTGAAGTGTATTCATATTACAATCATTAGTATTCATTAGGTATTCTTCGAAACGATTCTTACTCAAGTGGGTATTTTAACCCGCGAGCACACGCGCTATGAGCATTTCCCTCACGGTGAATTTAAAATTCCCAACATTTATTGATTTATTTGTCTACGATTGTCATTTTCCCAATAGCTGAGTTTTATACTTCCCCCGTCCCGTGCATGACGGTTTTTTTATGTTAGTGTGCATCCATCGGTCAGTAGATGTGGTTTGTCTCGGCGAGTCTCGTCGCGCGGCATTTTGCTCATCGCGCGACTAACAGCGTAAGTACTAATTTTTAGTAGCTTTTTTTTTCCTTACAGTATTATACCTTATTTAAAGTCTTTATTTTTATTTTATTGTTAAATACTGGTGAAATATGAGTTTATTAAGCAGTTTACATACAAATATCATATATTTTTTACAGATGGATAGACAAAACAACAAATTTATTGAAAGTGATGGAGAGAGTGAGCACAACGATCACAACACTGATACTGAGCAGTCATCTTTCACATCCTCTTCAACAAATTATCAAAAGATTCACAAATGAACCTGGCTTTTCAGAGGATATGAAACCTGACGGTGTGCGATCTGCGCGATCTGTCCATGGCGTAAAAATAGCAAGACAAAAAAGACATGCATTACATGTAAAAAAAAATATGCACTGAACATGCTTTTACTTTGTGTGACATGTGTAAAGCTCGTGCATTTGATGAACATAAATGATTTATTGTTAACTCCTTAATTTTTTGGATAGAAGTTTATTTTTTTTAGTTTGTACCAAAAGTGCACTTAAGAAATGCCAATTTCATTCCTGTTTTTGTAATTCAAATATTATAGTATAACTAATGTTAAATATTAATAATAAATACTTAATTTGATTAACACGTTCTTTTTATTATAATTAAGCAGTAAAATATGTAAAAATACTATAAATTGTGTATTTTTTGGTTATTTGTAAACGTGAGCAAAATGCTCTATACGCGAGTGGTCGTGTAAGTTTTAAAGGCGCGAGTGCTCCCGGGTTAATGAGCTTGTTAAATCAAACGAAAAATATACAAGTACCTATCAAATAATTCTTGAAGAATATGTTAGGTGCAGGCTGAAAATTGCGTATGCGTACTAAATATTTTTTCTTGATGACAGAATTAATACATTATTTCATGCTATTTGCATCTGCTATCATACATTCTATATGTATGCTTCCCCAGCTTTTTTGTCACATGACATCGTCTATTTTGTTGGAATGCTATGGATTTCGGAAGTGCCTATAGTAAAAGACCTGCGCTCGGCAGTTTAAAGTAGCAGGCTGAATAGATAGATAGGTTGATAACTTCACCACCCAGTAAAAATAAAAATAAAAAACGAACATCTACTGAACTTCCTTTCGCTAACAAAATTTCCTCGCTTCCTCCCATCTCCATAAAGCGATAAAATAAAAATCATAACCTAATTAGTTGTAGGTGCGTTCTAGTAGGAAGACTGGCCAGTAAATAGGTCGAGTAACTGGCTTAATGCCAGAGAATTAGTCACCCGGTGCGGCCAGCGAAGCCAACGTGACGTTAAAGGTTACGTCCGATACGTGAGACGAGGATTATGATGTTCGTTCCAGTTCTATTGAAGGTTATTGATGTGTTTTGTGATCAACAGGTTGATGCAAACGAGGCTTGGGATTTGAGATTTTGTATTGAGAAGCTCCGGGGAATGAGTTCTGGTTTGCGTTTTTTACTTCTGAAGTGCAATGTGGGGCTTATAGTTAATAACTTTAGGGTTAATGTTAAATGTAAAAAAAATCTCACCTATTATTGTTTTAATATTGGGCACAAATCCCAAAAAGAGACAGGAGGACTTTAAGTCTACTACAGCTGGTTATTCTGAACTTTGCATTTCTTCAAGATTAGATAGAGAGAGAGAGAGAGAGTTTTCACTTAGAGAACTTTTATGCATGCAAGATTTCCTTGCGTAACATTACTTGGTTATTCTGCAAGTTACGATTGTCTTTTAGTTAAGGCAGTAGTAAGTAAAGCTGAAGCGAGATTGCTTGAAGCCCGACGGCCACCTTGCGACGCCTTTGACAGTATACGGAGCTGAAAACAAACCATAGAACATGAAAGCTTTCAAAATATGAATCACTATTTTGATTAATAAAACATGACGTATTTGGAGTCCTCCTAAAATTATGTTTTAAATGGTATTAAGCTGAAATTCTTTAAGACGAAGGTAATCATAATGTTATGAGTTAAAACCACGCTGTACCTTTCAAACGCATGTAAACATCTCCGCCAATAGATTTAAAGCGTGAACGATGATGTTTTTCAACATTTTTTGAAGTAAAAACAAATTAATTTCATTCACAACCCATTGGTGTGTATTAGAAACAAGAGATGGGTGGGACACTCGCTGACAGCCGGATTAGAGCAGACATCAAATAAGCTTTTATATTTCTGTTGTATAACAAAACGTTTTTGTATTACATTAAGATGAATTTTAAACAAAATACTATTAAATATTGTATCTTTCCTGAAAATATACAACGATCGATTCCTTGTTTATGATTTTTTCAATGGCTTAAATATATTCTTATTCGTGGATAACAACGCAAGGCTCTGGGTAAAAGTGGTAATAAACTAACTAATATTACGTATTTCGAAATCTAAATTGTATATGGAATTGATTGTAAGACGCAATTATATTGTCAAATTACTCGTAATTACTTAAAGATTTGAAATCTTTCTTGAGACATTTTGGCAGACTATGCCTTCAATTTATAACTTTTAGCCACCGAGTACTTATGAATTTGACGTAACTTACAGTATCTTTTAATTCTGTAAAAATATAGAAATTTATTAGAGAATATCATTCTCTGGAATGTTCGTCTGATACCTTCTTTTATAATCTCCAAAATTTCTTGGCTTAAAATAATACAGCGATTTCTTTATAATACAATTATAGTTCAGCAAACAATTCGCGGCAAATTAGTTGCCAAATATGATACACATATATCATAGACGATATTATTTCGAAGGTTCATATAAATTGTGACGTAATCAAAACTATGATTGACTAGAAACGTATGAAGGTAGATGTGACTTGAATCAAATGATATTAATTAGCGTGAATACACGTTGATTACGACTCCACTAACTAGTGTATTCAGAATGTTATTGCTATATTAATGTTTAAGGGGAGATACTTATGACTTTTGCAAAATTGTTTTGAAGTGGTTAAATATGGGTTCCATCGAAGTCTTAATAAGTCCTAAAATATCAATTTCCAAAGTCATAAATGTCTCTAATTGACCCTAACAAAAATACTATATATATCACTAAGCTAATATCGCAACTGATTCATGATTATTTTATATGCTAAAGAGACCCGTTATATTTACCGATCCCTAAGGCACAATACACAGGCATAGTTCCTCAAGTACCTATACATTTCTTAATGATTAAACGCAAAATATTTACTTATACTTAATTATTCCACAAAAATGTGTTTGAGACAGCCAGAAAATAGGTGCCTTAATAATAAAACGATATATACCTTTACCAGCTGTCAAATTCACTCTTCTAGAACCTTCTAGACGTTTTTCTCTACACTTTTAACAGATCAAAGTCCACTCACATTATTAAATAAGCTTGAACATTGAATGAGGTCACTGAAACACTGTTGTATGTCTCTCGTTATACGAAATGTGCACACGTCTGTTCACATAAATATTTACATACAGTTATTTACTATGAATGGTTCAATTCTCAGTTTCTATGAAACCACGTATAAAGTTTTTTTAGGGAGTATACATTGGGAAATTCAAGGTCTTGATGAGAAACGTTGGTAAAAATATATGTAAGTAGTTTATGTGCTACAATCTTTATTCTATCTTTAATATTCTGTATACCTTCAGTAGTAACTCCCAGCCTACTGTATACCTTTAGTAGATTTTTTACTAACACGTTTGAATTAACTTTGTCAGTGTATAAAACATGTCTTTTAGTACGTTGTATAGAAGTTGCTGCCCTGTTTTCATACAAACTAACATTACAACTCACTCATTACACTCAGGCCTAACGCTTCTCTCATTAATGTAAAACTAGAATATTCCATAGATAGTAGGAAAATATTAAGACAAATAACGTGAATTGCATTTATGCTGTGTCCATCTCATTCAAAATGTATTATGTTACCACGGATGTAGTAAAAGTCACGTTAAATGAAGCAAGTAGGTCGTTACAATGCACATGGTGTAAAACATACAACTAAACTAAACTAATGAGGAAATAGACATCTTTATGAAGCTTTGGTAATCGATCGATCGGAGTTTCGTATCGTATCAAAAATTGCAATGCATGTGATGTAATCTCATCTCTCTCTCTCTCTTTGATAATGTTTTCAATGCGCTCGTAATAAGGAATTAGTATTTGATATATATAGTCTACTATTGTTTTCTTTTAAATAGACGACCCAATAAAAGCCTATCCTGGGTAAGTTGAGCCCAGACTTTGACAAACAGCGACTACATACTAAAAGCTGGCAGGCTAGATAAAAAAAAACTTTTTGAATTCCTTCATCTATTAAATGATTCAATATGACTTTGAAATTATTTTCCTGTACTAATTTCAAACTTTCAAAGGTTTCAATTAATCAATTTGAACGAACATTTTATGAAAAGACATCCGATAATTGAATATCTTGGTCACCTTCGAATGACATTGACTGTGGCATGTTTTCTTGTACTGATAAATAATTTACATTATCGCGACGCTCAAAATTACATTAATTTTCTTTTCGCTTATTGCTTCGTCTTTATTCCGTTAGTTGAGTACGTTTGCCATGATTTTTCGGAGAAAACTCGGACAAACGACACAAATAGCGATGTTTCAGATACGGAAAAAGCCTAGTTATAATTGACTAACCCCATGTTTCCAAGGTACATTTTGTGGTAGTTTATTTATTCAATAGAGTTTAAGGTTATAAAAAATCAATTTGAATAGATAAACTACCGCTAAATGTGTCTCAGAAACTGGGCATAAAATGATTCCAGTATTCACAAGCAATCGACAAAAATATTTCGGTATGCGAACACAAATTAGTATTGCCTACACTGCCTACTAATGTAAAACGAAGAAAAAGTAAGTAAAAGTAAGTTCTATTCCTTTTCCAAAAACCTCTGAAATAACATAAAAGTAGACCGAAAGAAACATATCATTTATACACCGACTGTCCGATATAAAACAAACATTATGGTGATATCAAAACGCCCACCAAAACAACGTTGGCAAAGGAAACATAAATATTGGTGTTACACTCATAGGTGTGGATTATTGGCCCAACATCTTTCAATATTTCTGCAAATAATTATCTAATAAATACTACGGCTAGGTATTATGACAATTAGTGATTAACATTGTATTTATTTAAAAAACTGACTACAGTCTAACACTGTGGCCTGGGCGGTAGTGCTTAGAAATGTTGATTAAGGGGTCCCGATAGATATACTCGTAGATAGATAGGGTAAAGTGTTCGGGTCCCGTGTCAGGCAAAGTGCTATTAGTTTTTTCATGTTTATATTAGATTTTTCTTAATAGTAGCCCGGAGTTGGCCATCCCTTATAGTTTTTAAATTGCGAAAGGTGTATTCTAAACACCACTGCCAACGCCTTCGTGTATATCAATTAGACTTCTTTTGACAATTAAAACTTTTCAAGTCTTTGAATTTCTAGCTTCTGCTATTTATTGCCCAATTTGGAACTTAATAACCCAAATATAGTAGAGATATCTGGAATGATACTTAGCCTGCAGTTTGGATCTGTGCCCGGTTGGAGTCAACAGGTTTGCTCTATATTTAATAGATAATGGGAAAGTGAACGTGGACGTAATGCAATTTTGGGAGTTTTATAAATATAAGCCCAATTGGAAAGACTTTACATGAGATTGAAAAACACTCTTTCGTAAACTTGGTATTTTAGATACACCTCTTCCTACACATTTGGAAAAAAATAATATGATAACTAGAGAGTTTAAGAGCTCCTACGTGAGTAATTTAATCACATTTCTTTATCTCAAATATTTGTCTTGAGAGGTTCTACTGAAAACAAAGCGTAGGGAATGTGGCAAGTTCGAAGATCCAGTGAGTGAATGTGAGGTTTCCAAAGACGATGTCGATGTCACTACCATATGGGATGCAAAACAGGGAAGAGAAAGAGTGATAGTGACGAAGTGACCACCTTTACCATTTCGTTAAACACGCAGATGAGGTTGATGACGACATTGAACAACATCTCAACTTATTAGTCTTAACAAGATAAATGCGTTACCTTACAACATAAATCAGAAAAGCTATTACATATTTTTCATAATAAATGTGTTGTGCCTTTAACTTTGATAAATATTTTATTGAGTAAATAAATAAAGACGTAAAATAATAAAATTTTATTTTTTATTGGCAGGAAACGTTGACGTGTGTCTACGATAAAATTAAACATATTGGGTTTTAAATAGTAACTTGTACTTTTGACATTTTATTGTCATGTTATTTTCAAAATTCGTTGTTTGGTATGTATATTTTTTAAACGTCTATTTTGTTTCAGCGGAAGTTAGCGCGACTGCTGATTATTTACAAACGATTTCCTGATTTATCTTCGGGCTGAAAGATTATTGTTTTAAAATGTTCCTATTTTATTAGAAATTATTGTGATCTTTAACAGATTTTAGACTAAAGGGTCGAGTTACCTGGGCTGACCAAGAAAGACTTGCTGTTTAATTTCTTTGTACGTAATTTTTATTTATTTCTTTAGGGAAAACCAACAGTTACACGCATTTCTTAACAAAAAACATTAACAGTAATTGTTATAAAATGACATCAGTACCTACCTACACGAAAATGTGTCAAAATCTTTTTGTCAATACCTATACCAAATTTGATGGTGATAAACAGGTCAATAATAATGATGATATTTTGTTCTTTTCTCTCGGAAGGGTTGAAACAAGCTAATTGCCTTGACACTGACTAATCGATGCTGGGGCACAATGTCCATTGTATGGCGTATTGTGATGAAACAAAGAGGCTCTGTACCTTGACGGTTTTAAATTGAGCGATCAATATTAACTACCTTTATTAAGGTGGGCGTAAAAAAATATTAGTAAGCTTCTTTCTTCTTTTTTATTTATTTTTTATGTTTATGTATAACACCATGCCTGGTCACCGAAGGACAATTCTAAGCAGAGGTTTTGAATACATATTATATACTTATAATAATAATAATATATTATAAATATGTTTTTACTATTCATACTTTTTATATGAATTGGCTTATCATTAAGGAACTATTAAAAACAGTAACAACTAAATATTTGGTTTATTGAGTTACTTGGCCCACTTCGATGCCTAAAGAACAAAAATATCATTTGCATTGTCTTTTTTAGATATCGAATCTATTTTTTATCAACGATAACTTGATCAGATATTGTAGTTTTTGAATAAGTAGCTAAAAATTAACTATTACTTCACTATAGGCGCAATCATCCTGAAAATTTACTAGAAGGTTAATAAGAATAATCCCTTATTGGCTAATAAGTTGTATATTTTTACGAGTACTTGTTGCGTTACCTATATATTTTATTTTATGCATAAATCGTTCAGTTGTTTATCTGTTAGGGACGTAACGCAAGATCGGCGCGCCGACATTTGGCTAGACGTCCATTCGAGGTCATCGTCTCTTAGCGCGTAGCGTCGGTATATCAAACATTTTCTTAGCGGAAAATTTTAAGTACCTAGTTTCTTTGTAGTTAAGATTCATTTACTTAAAATTTATTTGTTCTTGGTAATAAATTGGGACTGTATTGCCCTTGTTTTATGACTTTTTCATTTGGAATTGACAATACGTCAACTTTTACTTGGTTTTTCCTGGGCGGCAATTGAAATTTTGATTCAGTTTCATATCCTATCTATAAACGTCTTTGTCATCATATGGGTAATTAATTCAGGCAGCATTTTTTCCTCTGTTTGTAAGACGACTCATATTTTGCTGTAAACGAAGTATGTTATGTCATGTGACATCTTAGAATAATATTATGACTAATAAAAACGTTTCCTCTCTCACATAAGAATATTAAACTTAAAATAAAAATTGCATTTACAAAAATAAAAAGATATGTAATGTACTCAAAAAATTATTTACTAATTTCCACGCCAACGCAACTAATAATATGACGTCAAGCAAAACTAGGCTGAACTCGATTTCTTCTGCCGACCGTACATTTCTTCAGTACACACACATAAATTTTCACCACTACAACTTTCAGTTTTGGCGGGAAGCCAATCCTCCTGTACTTATCTGTGATTCGCTCTTATTATTCGAAAATCGAATTATAAAGAAAAAATATATCATTGTGTTCGACGTGTTCTAGCAATTAGCGTTACAGCATAACGTATGGCCTGAATCAGTCGATTTTTATTTATTACAGATATTGAAAGATTTGTGAGTACTTTGCACTAACTAAACGCGTGGGATGCAAATACAACGCAACTGACGTTTGTTACACTCCAGTAAATCCGCCATCATTCATTTGAATTTTGAACTTTGATGTCGAACTGTCAATTTCAAATAGAGTACTTTTTTAATTTGAAATTTCAATGTTAGCGACACAGTCTTTTGAGAATAAATCGTAGAATCGTGTCACATGTGAAAGCCATAACTTTGTCTGAAAACACGTCTGAAATGAGAATATTTAAAATGCCAGGCGTTCATTAAATTGTCTGCGATTCTCACAAACATTTGAGTGGCAAGAAGAAAATATGAGTGCATAGGAACACTCTACTGAAATTTATATTGAGGCGTTGACTCGGAAATGAGAATGAATAAGAACAGATCTTTATGTCGTAGGTGGTGACTAAAGATATTAGTAACAATAAAAAAGCAACGTGACGCTTGGGGATTTTGTCTCTCCGCTTTCTTCATGACTGCATTTTCAATAGATAAATAGTAGTTAAGTATATAATATTTCAATAAATTGCTGAGTATATAGTACTGGTTGCATAAGATTAAAATGAACTAGAAAAAATAATCAGATTAAAAAAGAAAATACGAAGAATACCTACTTTATTTTTATTCCAATAAAAATAATAAAATATTTAAAACGATTTAAGCTATAGTTTCGGAGAACTTTCAAGTCAATCGTCGGACTCGTCTCTAGCGTACCGTAGACTACTTCACAGAATTTGAATGCACACGTAGAAAACTACCGAAGATAAATCTCAAGACAGTATGTCAGACACGTTAAAGACAGTTTCTAGAATCTATTTTAAAGGTTGTCAATGATTGATGAAAGTGTTCTGAAAGTCGAAAGTTTCAACGTCCGATGTCCACCTTTTAAAATTATATATTAACAATTCAATCATAAATAATTATCTATGATTTATTGCTTTATCTTTGGATTTTTAAGAAAATGGATAAACTCTCACGGTAAGTGGGAAGCTGAGGTTTTTGGTTTTCCCAACAAATCTTATTTATCGCACACAAAATTAGTTATTGAATAAAGCTTTTCATTCATACGTAGCATTTATACTGTGTATATAGTAATAATACACGTTAATTTTTACCAGACCGTATCAGTCCATTACTCGATCTCCCTATTTCAACAAACACTAACAAGAAATCAAACTATACAAATGTATAACATCATACACATGAACATTTCCCAACCAGTGCATATCCAAACACCATAAAGTTCCACTGCGAATGCATCAAGTACATACAAAAACGCAGAACATGTTAACAGTCCGTTAAAATAATATTTTTCCATAAATTTCGTTGTGACATGAAAACTGTGTAGTAGGACAGACCGCCTGTTGCTTTGGCCCGATGCCAAATCTCTTCGTGTGGTTTTTCAACATACTCCCAACAACATAATGTCGTCTATAAAATTTTGGACATGTCTAGAGATGTTTAGTACTTGTTTGTACAGTTTCTAAGCACTCGCTTTAAGCTGCCTAAATATGTTAGAGAGTTTATCATGTTTTGATTTTGTACAGTTGTGTTGGATATTAGAGGGTTAAAATTACAATAAACAGTCTGAACAAAATCTATAATATTTCTAACAACGTCTACATACAATTGTTTTTAAGCTGCAAGAAAAAGGTGGCTCTCCAAAGCTGTAAAAAAAACCAATTAAATTATAATGCTCTACAATATTAAACATTGACAGCCGAGTCCGACGCAAATGGTCACAGGTTTGAATCCGAGACAACACACCAATGTCTGTTGAAACCCGAAATCGGATGGATTTCTCCCCTTTAGTCGTACCTTTTGGTTCCCGTTCCTATTCAATTAAAACAAGAATTTGTTAATCCAAAATTCCATCAAAAACTCTAAATACAAAATTCAGAATACAATACCTACTATCGATCCCTAACATTTCCAATTAATATACAACGATCAGATATCCTTGATACTTGTTGCTTAAATAAGTTTTGATAACATTGAACCCGTTTCGTTAATGTTGTATTACAAACATCGATCAAATACGCCTGAGTGGTATTGATGTTTTTGTATACAGTATTATGTAACATAATATGGGCGTAAAACTTTGGCTTTACTGAAACATTGTTTTTTTAGCTTTGTAATAGTTTTCGTAACACGTGCTGGGACGTAGGTGTATATTTAAGTCTGTAAGAGGAGAGCTGTTTGACCCTTTTATAAATTTTACTCACCATTTCCTACGAACAAAGAAATTGTAATGCAAAAAAGTGCTAATGAGAAAAAACTATCGAGTTACCATTTAGTTAGCCTTTATAAAAACTGTGTAGATATACGAATCAAATATAAGCCGTAAATTATTTTAAAATCTGTAATTTTACATAAAATGCAGTGATAGCCGAGTGGTATAAGTTGACACCTCCCACGCAAGTGGTCGCAGGTTCGAACCCGAGGCAACACACCAATGAATTTTCAAAGTTATGTGTGTATTAGGAATAATTATCACTTGCTCTAACGGTGAAGGAAAACATCGTGAGGAAACCTTGCATGCCTAAAATTTGTCTAATACATTTATTGAGGGCATGCAAAGTCCCCAACCCGCACTTGGCCAGCGTGGTGGACTCAAGGCCTAACCCCTCCCCTGCGTTTGGGAAGAGACCCTTGCCCTGCAGTGGGACAGACATGGGTTATTAAAAAAAAAAAATTACATACCTACTATACAACAACTAGCTTTTAAAAGTTATTAAAATTTCAAATAAATTTATTTGAATCCATTATATATAGATAAAAGCAGATAAAAACTTAAGTATAATTATATTGTGTAAGTATATTTTAAAACATTAACATAATATAAATGCCGCCTTAGTTCGCCGCCCTAATATGTTTTGTCCGCCTACAGTCAAACTAATATTTGATATGAAAGTTTTACAAGTTTATTATTACTTTAGTTTGAAATAATTACCATTGTTTGACAAAACAGAGATTAATATGAAGCCAATGTACTCTTCCATCGTGCGTAGGAATCGCTTTACTTTTAAAATATTATTATGTAGTTTTGGCTATGCGTGATAAGTATTTGTTATCTTCTAAGCGTTTTTCTGTTAAGTAAATATATCTGTATTTCGAATTTGACTGTATAAAAGTCATCCTTCTATCCCCTATAAAGTGAATCCATCACTATACTTATAAATGTAATCAAAATTTGATTTTTCAATTGTGATAAACTTTCGGTCAATTTGTATTAAAACGATGAAAAACGAACACCAAGGAAGTCAGCATTCGATTACTCGATGCTGATCATTGCTTCAGAAAGCTATACTTATGTTTTTTTACATCTATAAGTACAGTTTTATAATGTTTAAGGTTTTTTTATTAGCTTTGTGATTCACTATGTATGTATCTTGGTCAAAATGTAGCACAGAAATGACGTAGAAATTCTTCTACTACAAAAATGTGTTCGACACTTGCATAGTAGAGCACTGTGCAACTTTGTCAACACCTAGTAATGTCAGCTCGTGAAGAGTTTGGCACTTACTAATGATACAAAGTAAACTACAAACAAATAAACTGAAAGGGCGTTCCTTCCTCACTGTTTCGAATATGCATGAATAAAGCACGACACTTAAAACATTTTTAACAATTTTTTCTCGAGTGTTTATTTTATTAATTTCTATCCTGTATATTTTCTCTTCTTTGTATGGATTCCCTGGCTGCATAAAGCAAACTAAAGTGAAAAATTGGTACTGAATTTTTCAGGCAAATAAAATCCTTATGTTATATCTTATGTAAATTATGTTTGTTAAAATTTCTTCAAAAGCCATGGCTACACTATTCATCTATGCCAACGGAATCAGTTTCACCAACCGCAATAAAACCTCTTTTATACATCATGAAAAACATATTACCGTGCGTATGCGCACTCTGACGCATATCAAAGATGCGCGACGCCATTTCTTTTCCACTGTACGCTCCCGATTTGGCCGAGAGCCAAAGACGCCGCCTGGCGAACGGCCAACACACCAAATCACCCCCTCTTTGCGCTTAGCCGGAGCGTTTTCGACAGATGATCGCGGAAATGAAACGAACATTCTCGTTGTTTGTTTGTCGTGAGGAATTCCTTTCACAGTTTTTTATTAATTTATATGATTATTAGGTACTTATGACAATTATATTTTAATTAAAGTTGCTTAACGATTTTAATTTTGGGCTATAAAAGCAATCAATTTATAATTAAAGCAATAAAAATTGATACATAATATACTTTTAATCATCTAATTACACAATCTATTCAATCCAGATGTGCAATATTTGAACACGAACTAATTAATGTAAACTAAAGACACGTGCGGTCCCCGTGTTCCATTTAGCAAGAAAACCGATGACAGATATATGTTTAAAACCTCTGTAGGGGGTATTAACACTTTGTTAAAAAGAAAACATATTATTTTACAACACTTTCTTAATTTTTTACGAAGAAATTGCGATATATTTTCTGTTAGGTATTTTTTTATTCGCTTTAGAGATTTTCGTCACAAAATTCGCTTTGTCGTGTCGATTTTGTTCCCGTTTCCCGTTAACCCCTTTAGCTTACGCGATCAACGAACTAAGGACATAGTTGAAACGCATTCCTAGCTTATTGGTGTAGTCTTTACGATTGAAACCGAGTCGATTCAACAGGCAAAGGTTGGCCGCTATCATAACAGATTTATAGCCGTTCATTTAGGTTGCACTCAATCGAGTAACCACTTAGTACCTTGAGTGCTTCGTTTCGAAATTCAATTTGAAATTTGAATCCGTGTTCTTTGTTTTTTCGTTTTTTTGAAAGATTCTTTGTTCGATTAAGAATTTTTGTTTAACAGTAATTATGTTAGTAAGTTGAGTGTTTCTTTCCTAAGGTTTGAGAAGTATCACTTTACATACTTGTCTATAATATTTTTTTAGTTCAATGTTATGTATTTGCTTCTATGTTTTAAATTTAAGAAAAAGTCATGAAAAATGTTTTGGTATTCGTCATCAACTAAACGGAAATATTAGCGACTGTGACTTCCTGAAATTTATAAAAAGACATAGACAAGAATTTCTTCAAAAAATTCTATAGCTATGATGGATCAGTTAAAAAAGTTAAAAACATTGAAAAAAATGTCTGCTATTCTGAAAAACAGAATTACATAACACCATTAAAATCAACAGTTGAAATAATAAAACAGAATAATAATGTTTTAAATGAATCACACAATGACGCAAATGTTTTGCCATGACCTCATGTGCTCTATCCCTTTTCTTACAATAGGAATGAAAAGAGATAATAGCATAGTGATGTTGATTCGCGATTCATGTGCCATTAACACAATTTCGTGGTGTAATTCGGAAAACAATACGATTGGTATATAGCTAAAGCCGTCAGGAATTCCGTCATGAAATTTTGGATGGTCGAATAAAAATAAATGTAGAAATTAAATTGTCTTATGTGATGAAGATAAAGCTTTAAGGTGATGTAAATGAGTAAAAGTTACATCACTGTAATCATGGTAGTGATACCAATACTTTGTCATCATTAAAAAGGTAGACTTTTGGGTTAGGTCTGAAATTTCTACACTAAACATTAATACAAATAAAATAACATTTTAAAAGAATTTATTATTTACAAGTTTTAATCTGCCGATGAATAAATCTAGTATTTAAATGTCTTAATTTAGTATCAGTTTTGGCTAAGAATGTTTAATCTATGATTATTGATTGGCTATAAAATCAATAGTTTTGTTCATGAGAAGCTCGGATATTTTAAATTTTTAGTTATCTTATTGTTTTTATTGTTAAGTAAATAATATTTGATTTGATATTATGAAGTATCCTTAAAAACACTCGAGGCGAGAAAACATTACTGAAATAATGACCAACAAAAGAGTATTGATAAGAGTGTTGGATTTTTTTAAAATAAAGAAACATATTAAATCTTATTGGCTGAACAACAGAAATTTCCAATGAATGGTTTCTTAATCACTCCTGTAGGAAGTAGGTACATTTCTTAAATGTAATTCGAAGATTTAGAGAATGAAGCTGCGTGTGAGTCACCAGCGTCAGGCGTCACAATTGAGACAGCTGCCAAAGGATCTCGGCTTACTTTGCGCACGACGCATGTGTCGTGATAACAAACACTTTGACAAAACGACACATGTCATTCCCAAACTATACGCAAAATTAACCCTTGTTGCAATTGAGTTAGGTGTTATAATAGTGTGAAACATTTTGGTTAAGTTCCAAGGAATCTAGTGCCAATTACTCGTAAATAATTAGTATTCGTTTTGTGGGTGAATGATACTTAATGTACTCGTATTTTTTGTCTCATAGTTTTTTGTTTTTTACGAATAGAATATAGGACGCGGGTAAGTCAGCTGAATGGTAGAAAAAGTTTTTAGATGCTGTCTTTGAAAAAAATAAAATAATGTTGTTTTTAGTCCATAGTTTCGCTGTTGCTATAAGCTGTTGACTGAATGGTTCATTAAACGTAAATAGTCGCAAAATGTTAACATGTCCATGTAAAAGTTTTCTAGAACTTCACCTTTCCTTAATACACAAAAAAATATAGGTGTATCAAAATCAGATAAAAATCCCACGGTGATTCGCAAAAAATCTCGTTGTGCCGGGATTTCCCGTTTTGCTTCACCAAAATGAATCATTCAAATACTTATCCATCGGAACTCTAATCCCATTATTACTATATCCCAGAAATATTCGAATTTACTACCATTATACAACACTAACAAAAATAAACATACAAACAAAATTGACCTTTCATAACCTGCAGTAGTATTCACTTCAACCATATTCGGTACTACAGTAATTAAAGTCTCAAGAACATACAATTTCAAAACGAAAAAGGCAATCTTAATAGGCAAAACGGCATTAGATAAATCCTGTAAGTAACTCTTAGGTGCAGGGTACACTTGAAGCGTCTTGAGGTGAATATTTACGAGCGGCTTGCGCGCGCGCAGCTGTTGTGTACACTCAGCACACAGCTGCTTTGACTAAACCCTGCAGTGCGTTTCTTGAAAGTAATGTTTATACGGATTTTGTGTATAGAAATATAATTAAATGGGCATGTAAGACTTTGAGTCTGAGAATATTTTTTTGGTTTCAAGGTAGATCTAATGTAGAATTTGGATTTTCTTTAAGCAAGTACATGTAGAGTATGTATATTTAGGTCACCTGTAATTGTGAAAATTATTCATATTATGATAAAATTTAGTTCCAATGATTTAAAGAAGTCATCATCATAATGAAACATAATGTGCTCTATTAAGCATGTTGCAAAGATTTCAAAGTAAATATACACTAAGAATGTGATTTTGCCTAAACTTTAAAATTACGAGTAAGTTTATAGGAAATTTCATATCAAAATTGTAGTGGCATAACATAAATTATTGTATTAAGGAAAATAAGCTGATTAATCAACAACAAACCTTCACCATCGCGGGCTTCTGAAAAACAGCTATTAGTATAATTCAAAAACTATTTAGCCCCATTCATTTCAAAAGTCATTAAAACATATTCGTATCACTTTACGACTATGTGTTTCTGTAAACACATTGCGTAACGTTTGCCATCCCTTCGCAAGGTTAGACAAGTAGCGGTAGTTTCAGCGCGCAAACGAATACCGTGACTAATAGCAATCGAGATTTATTACACAGTACATAACTAGTAACGTATTAGCTATGCTCAATGTGTCTTCACTTGTGATTAAGGTGGTGACATTTAGATAGATAATACGAGTGTATGGAAAGCTTTTGAAAAGTTAGGTAGCTCTTTATGAAATCCATATTTTTGTTATTGAACTTTCTGTTTTTGTGGCCTCTTTCCTTGAAGATGAGAACACTAAACATATTAGTTAGAAAAAGTTACTTTTTTCCTTAAACTGGATGTGTTCCGAATAAAAAGGTTTAAACTTTCAGCGTAGGAGAGACACTTCACAATCCTAAAAATATTTGTACTGAGACACTTGTTTTATGTTAACAAAAGTTTCTTCTTATTTTTGGTATCATTTCTGATACATAAAAAAACTTGTTAATAACGCCTAATCCTCTCTTAGATGTCTAACTCTCTGATAATTGCTTTCTATTTTACATTATACTTACATTGATTTAGAGCTACTGATTATTGCACAGCCAAAGCTAATAGGCCTCATAACGCACCGCTTGAACAAACATCACAGGTCATTCGGACATTTCTCAGTAAATCTGGCAGCATATCAAAATGATCTCATTTCAAAGATTCTGCGAGTGTGTTGACTTACTCACTGTTGCTGATGTCGTCTGTTCAATGTCTATACGTTGTCATCATCAACTGTTCTAGACGAAAATGTTTGATACATGCTTTCATGATTAATTATACTGTTCAGGTACGAACTGAAAGTAGAGGTGATGATCAATTTCCAAATATTGATGGATGTCGGATGTCGATAACGGTCACTCGACACAATCGCAATGTTGGTACCTAGCATTTGCATATGGAATAACCGAAAATGTTAAAAGTTGTCAACATATAAAGTTTGACTGTAATTTTGAATAACACTGGCAACAATAGCTAATAATTGAGAAAGTCCTTTGTGTCTAAAAATCATAATTAATAAATTTTAATTAATCACTAAGTACTTCAACCGAAAATATCCACCCCAATATGAACTCAAGAAAATTCAAAACCAAGGTAATCTCAAACAGCCATAAATTGTTCTTCTCCCCTCTTATCGTAGACGAATTCCTGTAAATGTCAACCCTCAGTCTCTTAGATCTTGTACATCATCAGATTACCGAAGTTAAAAAAACAACAATTAAGGAATCTTCACATCTCCAGCGGTTGGTAACGTTGGCTCGACGGGAGGCGAGGCTATATTTAGATGCGCGCGCGCCGCTTCGCGTGCTCCACCGCGCATGCGCGACGCACACTTATGTGCGTGTGTGCATGAACATCGACGCCACGGTATGTACCTGGGGGGGAGCAGTGAACTTGTGTTGTATACAGGTATATAAGAAAATTGAGTTTTGAAATTGAATCGCTTGACGAACGATTTTTTTAATAAGCGGTTAAAAGACGACAAAAATTTGTATTGAAGCATAAAAAAATCTATATTTTTTAAAGTGTTACAGGAGTATTTTAAAAAATCGCTAGTCTAGCAGATGGTTAGTTGTACGTATTCATAATTCATTTGAATAAAGCCAATCCACAGGAAGTACGATTTGCTAAGACAGGAAGAGAATTGATGTCAGTTATTTCTCATTCATTTAAGAATTTTTCATCCGTTCGTAATGTATGTACACTTTAATCTTTTAACTTTTTATTCACACTGCAGATATTCAACTCAGGGTACATGAACATTTTATGAACTTTCGTAGCAACTTTAAGGCAAGTACAAACTCGGATACCTGTAGCATATTTTAACGTAAACCTTGTACGTGTCTAAACCTTAAAAGGTTTAAATTGTTTGATGCAACAAAAAAATTCTTCCTCTACCTAAAGTAAAATCTTTTAAAAATATCACTGGTTCGAATCTTCCTGGTAGGTAGCTATTTCTTTTAATAAAGTTTTATATTACACTAATTCATACTATAAAAAAAACGCTCTAATTAACAACAAAAATATAACTTAAATTATTTTGTCTATTTATCATTCTAACAAAATTTCAGTACGGCACATATCATCTCAAAACACTGCACTACATTTAAAATAGTTAAAACTACAAATAAAAACAAAATGAACATCAATAAAACTCACAAAGAATCAAGATCGCATTAAATAACTTTCGAAAGCGATTACAACAATGGTATTTCATTACATTATAGAACAATAAAGAAGTGTACAGAATGTGACGCACTACTCGGCGGTCGTCCAAAACAACATCACCTTAGCTGATTATTTGAAAGACGTTCTGAATCATTTGCTGCCTTTTCCGAACTCATTCACCGCAACTTTGAATCGCTTTGGCTTGACCTAAATGAGTAATTAATTTTGATATGAAGACTGTTCCGTCTGTACTATAATGATTCCGTTTTTATATAATTAGGACTAGCTGACCCGCGCAACTTCGCTTGCGTACATAAGAGAGAATGGGTCAAAATTGTCCCCGTTTTAGTAACATTTTTCACCCGTACTCTGCTCCTATTGGTAGTAGCGTGATGTTATATAGCCTATAACCTTCCTCGATAAATGGGCTATCTAACACTGAAAGAATTTTTCAAATCGGACCAGTAGTTCCTGAGATTAGCGCGTTCAAACAAACAAACAAACAATCAAACAAACAAACAAACTCTTCAGCTTTATAATATTCGTATAGATTGTCGTCCTCCTGCAATAGAATAACAGTTTTTTAACACTATGAAGCCATAGCCAGATATATTGTCACGCTTATGGCGAATAAGCGTGACAATTACAATGGCTATGGCTACATCGAGTAGCTATCGAGAAATTGCGTGGAAAACTGGGTAAGGGATATTTGAAATACTTTTTTTGATAAGAAATTCTATATGATATATACGCGTTTAAAGGCAAAAAGATAACATCAAATTAAAAAAAAATGTCGTTCCAAATTAAGCATGTTTTCACAAACAATACATTTTTTATCAAACCGGAAACTCAATATTAAACGAACATCCAAATAATACGTTTATCAATGGCTGAAAACATCCGTCCCTAAGACCTTTCATTCAATGAGATGTATTTCTAGATACATCAATGATGGGTGATAACAACAATCTTTACTTAGAAATAACCTGTACTTGTCATTTTATATCTGTCGTATTCACTATCTCAAAACTATAGTGATTGTATGTTATCTGTTAATCCATGACATGTGAGAATCACTCAAAATGAAATGGCATGTAAAGTACTCGCTCTATACACTCCTCTTGTTAAAAATATAAATTAAACGCGAGTTGCATGTTTACGATCCTGGCATCAGGTCCTGTAATTATTCCAGTTATTATGCCTAATTGTAAATCTTACCATCCAGAGAATAACTTTATCACACAAGAATAATTCTCACAAGCAAAAATCCTGCCAAAAAGTTTAATAAATATCACGATCTTTCGTGAGAAATGCACAACAATTAATATTAAGGAAGTATTTTTTCTTGTCATGTTGTAAGTAAAACCAAAACAGTTTAACTGCTAAACTAAGTATTACGAATACTAAGATATTCATCTTATCTTTTACACCGAATAAATAGGTATCAGGAACCACCATGTTTTTAACTTTAATCAATCTTAATACAAGAAATTAGATCACAAATATTTATTATTGAAGAAGTCCGTATGTTTCCAAACAGTGTAACGCTACGCAGGTTTTTCTTAGACCTGTATCAGTTAAAGAGACTGATTGATAGTATGATAGAAAGCACTCATGGATGCTCTGTTTATTTCGCGTAAATAAAGTGTTTGGTAACGGTGGGCGTAGTCTTAAAATATATTGCATCGAGTGGTGATAGTGAACGTAAGTTTAGACGTATGACTAAGGTGTAGAAGAAGTGTTGTACTAGTCATGGTTTTGAGAGTAGGCCACGTCAAAAGGAGGACTGAAGCATAGCAATTTTTTATTTTGAAAGAGAGACTGTCGATATCTCTGGCTCGATTTCTACTTTAGTTCAATGACTATCGAAACTTCGCACAAAATTCGGTTCAATAATACCCCAATATCCTTCATTTACAAGCTTCGTTTGAATGAAATTCGAACCTTCTTAACCTACTTTCATTCTAGAAAGTACCTAACCAAAGATCTGTTTAGCAGGTGACAGTCATCGATCATCGAAATTGTAAGGTAACTTCGTATAAACGCAACGTAGTAGGCTTACTCTAGGCACTATCAGCGAATCTTTCATTTTAAAAATAGATGCTTTGGAACCTTATCTCGATGTGATAAACTTAATCGTGATTACTTTTAGATATCTACAAACTCAGCTATCTATTCGAGCACGAACTATTCCTATACGATAAATAGTTCAACGCCTTGAAAGTCATTCAATGATACTATTTTTCCAAAAGATGAACTTAATTTTTATGTATCAATTGCTCAATAAGCAGATTTACCCGAATTCTAACTTACTTTATCTCAAAACAAAAGTAAAATTTTTGGGTTTAGCTTTTGGTATCCGATTATTCCATGAACCAGTACATTGATTTCGGTGGTCAACTTCAGTGTGTTAACGGGAAACCACCAGAACTCATTAAAAATTGGGCCTCCTGTTCCCATTTTGTTTCTTCCGGCCTTTGCTGAACGAATTCCAATCTCCCACTACACTATCTTTGTGTAACTGATTGTTATCACTTATACAGAACAATCTTCTTTGAACTGCAGAGACTGTAACTATAAATATTATGTAGATTCCAAAGCTCGAAAAATAATTCGCTTATTTCTAACTTGTAATTTCAAACCGTCATGGCGTAGGACGTTTTCCTTAGATGTACAGTTAAATGTTCCAAGTCATTGTACGGGCGCGGCGGCGACTTAATAAACCCCGTTTTTTTACCATTAAAAGGAGAATGTGTATGATTCACGAATCTTTCCTGAAGATACGTCTGGAAGTCACCACATGTGATAATCTCAATGTTTGCGATACCTACAGGATGTGATGAGTTTACTCGCACATTTTATACGTATCTTGTTGTGGTTATAAAATTCTTCAATCATTAAGCTCTTTGATGGAATGTCGTTAATTTTGGGAACAAAGTTGGACTGGATTCTGGAAAAATATAGGAAACCTAATTTTTTTACGGTATTTTAGTACTAAAAATAAGTTATTATTTTAAAAGACACTTTTTTTATTTCCTCCTATATCAAACTTGATTTTCTCACTGAAATTAATGTGTATCTTTTACATACAACACTCAATAGTACAATATTTTAGAGTAGGTTTTTTAAAAACTATACATTAAATAATCTTATTTTGTGCCTAGTTAACCAAATTTAATTCTTAGTCACTTTTTTACGTCACATTCAATGAAACCTCAAGGTACATATCGACCCCACACGAATCAAAAATTTCTCCATCCAGTTCATTCCACGGTATCATAAACAGAATTCACATGCATAACAACATAATGCGCATTATGTGCTAGTATGCAGCACACACACACGCGCATGCGCGGCCGCCATCTTGCCTGCGCGTGGGCACTGGCGGCGAGCGGCACGTGCGAGCTATTTTGGGCGGCGCCCGCCCTGCCCCGCGCACCGCCCGCCCCCCGACTTCTCGAGTGAATTGCGTAGACACGACGATTGATTTGATTTTATTCTTTTGTGTGAGATTATTTCGTTTAAGCTCTTGTTTGGAATGGCATTTTGTTCTAACTCACCAGTTGGTTATGTAGATTACGAGGCATGTGGAAGGAGCAATGACTGAATCTAAAGTATACTCACTTTACGCGCTTTTCCACCGATATAAGATTGACTTTATGACACTGAGCAGTGCACGAAATATATTTTCCCATTGTTCCACTACGAACTTACTCTACTTCTACCACTAGCATATCAGTTCCCTAATGGAGATTACAAAAACTTTTCCTTCATCATTTTGTTGAAACCACTTACTTCTTAATACCTGCATTCAAATCATCATTATCATATTATCATTTCCTCAATCAATCAGTACATAAAACAACGTAAGGGAGGTTATCCCAATAAGGCATATGTAACTTATTTTAGATTTCAGCTTTTAGAATATACAAACCAGTATCCCATCTGTGTATTGCTCTTTGTCGTCATACCTATCCGTGGTCACCGGCAGCCCGTCTCACATTTTCATCTTAACGTCACATTTAATGATCCATTCACGATGCCTAGAGATTGTGTGTTGTGTAAACAACCATAAATTCATTTTTTTCTTTGACAGTCATAGTGTTGGTTGGGGTTGTAAAATTCGGGTGTTAATGTTGAGATTGTCGCTGTAAAGTTGATTAAAGCTTCTCGGGTTAAAGGGGTTAAGGAAATAGAAATACTGTTGAAATGTAGAAGAACGTATGTGAGTTCAGTTTTTACTTGTAATCTTAACAGTTAACAGTCTTATGAAAGTGTTTAAGAGAAATGAATACGTCATTTTAGATTTAAATTGTTGTTTTAAGGCTAGTGTGCATGATCCTCGAGTAATACAAACTAATTTTTATCAACGATTTCTCACTAAGACATTTTAAGCCGCGATCTAAATAAATTCAACACCATCGAAAATGATTCATTAATTAGCAATGAGATAACGAATTTGTAGTTTTAGAAAAACTATCTGGAACTTATCCGTTAGTTAAGAACGGTGCCGATAAAGTCTCGATTACAGTATAACAAACGAACACTGAATGAATGAAATTGATTTTCAGACAGAAGATAGATAAAAGTGTTCTATAATAATTTTATTCGTAGATAACCGGAAACCGTCTCGACAAGGTCTCGCTTGAGATCAAGATAAACAACTTTTACTTTTCTTTTTAATCTATTTATATGACTTACAATGAAATTTATAAAAGATCTTTATTATTTTCAAAGTCTTGAGTAATCTACAGTTACTAAAGTAAAAGGTATTACAGTTATTTGCAGTCTACCCAATCACATAATTATATACGAATAATATATAATAGGATGTAATGTATGAATAGTATGTAATAAAAAAATAAACTTTAACCATATGAACCTGTTCTAGACATCCCCGAGAGAGGTGACGACATTGGAACTGATCGCAATATAATCTTTCATTATCTATTGACCATGAAAGAAAAAATATTGAGCAATTGTCAGGATACCTACTCGTTCTGTTATTGAAATCTGCATGACCATTCGTTTAAAAGGTTTTGAGTTTTTAACGAAAAGACAAACAGACATTTAACGAAAAGACAAACAACAGACTTTATTTTATCATAATATGTAGTAATTATTCTATTTAGTGTACACAAACGTCTTTATTATAAGACTTTTTCAGTCTTGTTAAAATATTTCTGTTATAATATACTCTTACTTATGTATTTAGTCACTCTAAAGACATGCAGGAAATGATGGAATGGATTACTCATAACTAAGAGTTCCATTTCAAAATCATCGTTATTACTTAAGAAGATGCCATATTAGTAATATGTTTTATTTTCAATGTTTTAGTAACTAAAGGGAGACTGACTGACTAATTGGGAGACGAAACATCGTGAAAAAGAAAGCCAGTAAAGTATTTAATGGTTGGAACGGAAAATCTACAGAATTCAAAGCGAAATGATGAAAATGAAAATGGCATCGATGTACGAGTATGTAACTTAAATTTTAATCTTCCATCATCCATGCAATCACTGAGAAATGCTTGTCAGAGAAACTCAAAATCAACATTTAGTTTCGACTCGGGATTTGAACCTAGGTCGAAACTAAATGTTGCCGTCAAGGATTTACAATAGGTATACAATAAACAAGATTCCTACCTACTCATTAAAAACACCTTTTAAACACAATATTATGTCACTCAAAAGCGTTAAAACTATAATTAATAATTGTAATTTGTCATGTATCATAAACTTCATATGTTCGGAACTAACAATGCCTAATTAATTAGTTAAACATTATTTCAGTGCCTAAAAGTAATTAGTATTCTTTAAACAACATTCATAACGCCTCTCAACAATTTAGGGCTTAAATTCCTTAGCCCACTAATTGGGATTATAATTGATTTTTTTTTGTACTAGCGAGGTACAAAATAAAAATGTTGTATATCATAAGTATGTGAATGTTTTTAATTGAATATTATTATACGTGAAACATAAATATATATGTATATCATTAAAGTTTGTTAACCGAGAGCTATAAATATCACCGCCACGTCGCGTTCAATTAATTTAATTATATGAGGAGATGTTATAAACAGGAACCATTAGCACTATCTCACAGAATTCTCATACGTTTTATATTCATGTGCATTGATCTCAGAACCGACAAGTGCTAAAGCACAAAAAAATCCATCAGTGCCATTATTATATAGCATTTAAATCAAACGGCGAATATTTCTGTAAAATATGCATTATAGAAAAATTATCAATCTTTATATTAAATGTTACTTGTACATAAACTAGACAAAAATTATTATCCTTACTATAGCATTACATTAACCAATTATTTTTCATACATAACCCACACTAAGGCAGGTCAGTTACAATATCAGAAAAAAACAACGTTCTAAATTTAGTCTCATCTCGAAGCATTCGCAAGAGCAAGTCTTGACGTGTAACAAGCTCATACATCCACCTGCCACCATAGACAGCCGCTCGCAAAGCCGAACACTCAAACACTTGTCTGGCAAGGAATCGCGGAAACTATCAGACACCGTGCACTACCACCTGAATAAATGATAAATGCTACGCCTCGTAGCATCGGCCCGTAGAGCTACGAAAACTTTCCTGTATTTATTCAACGCTTGTCTTCTGTCCAATATAAGTTAGCGTATACAATATGCATACTTAGATGCTACGCTTCTTTGTAGACTGTTGATTTTTTTAGTTATTCAGATCCTTGTGAGTACTTTTCTTCGGGATTTTAGCGTTGTTTTTTTAATGCTTGTCAGTTGTTTGCATTTTTAAGTCTTGTAAAGTGAAAATGTTGTTGGTGTTGATAAGTTTGTAACTATTTATTATATTATTTTGAAACTATTTATTATAATATTTATTATATTATTATATGATTTTGAAACAGACACTAGTTTATTTTTTAGCAAAACCAATAACCGTTTTAATAAAAAATAAACTTATTAAATACAATGAAAATTATAAGCAAAATAGTATTTTAATCTGTTCAATAATCTTCAAACATAGACAATCCCACATTTTTTTGTATGAATTCATAATTCTAGTATTTTTTTTGAAATAGTAATTTCACTATTTCTAATGAATAAAGTTCTTTTGAAAAGGTAACTATATACATTCTATACACATAGACTATACTATACGTCTGCACATTTAATATAAATTTTAGATTTTCATCTAAATATAATTCAGCAAAATACAAAAACGTTAATAAATCTAAGCAGCAATAAAATCCATTTCCTAAAACTTTATAACTGAATGGCTACAGTGATTGAAACGTAACCCATCGCGTGGTGTTACCGATATATTTTTTATGGCCGTGTTCAAGACCACATACGTCTGTTGTGTACAAGTGTGTGTTATTGTAATAATCAATAGCGGAGTGCAAGTAATGACTTTACTTACTAACCGCATATGTAATACTTTATGATTGGGGAAGAAAGGCAATACTTTGTTTAATGCTTGCCGAGGTTGATTAGTGGATGGGTGACCATCTTATACATATCGAGTTCCTCCGTGTTTCGGAGGGCACGTTAAATTGTGGGTCCCGGCTGTCATTTTCGAAGATCTTTGACAGTCGTTAACAGTAGTCAGAAGCTTGAAAGTCTGACAACTAGTCTTACCGAAGGGTACCGTGTTATCCCAGGTAACTGGGTTGTGGAGGTCAGATAGGCAGTCGCTCCATGTAAAACACTGGTATTCAGCTGCATCCGGTGAGACTGGAAGCCAACTCCAACATAGTTTGGAGAAAAGGCTAAACTGAAAAAAAAAGAAGTCTATTATGTACATATGTATATTGGTATTTGTAAATAAATGTTATATTACCAATAATTAACTTATTGTGTTAGATTTACTTACTATATGCTATATAAACTAAATGATCAAAAATATTTACCCATTTAGAATTATATGAAAAATACACGTCATATTTGTATATGTTGACATGTTGTACACTATATATTGCCTTAGGGCAATATTATTTGTCCTGGCCGGAGTCATCTGTTGTCGAATATGTATCTCGAATAAGTAATAAGCCATAATAAATATAATTTCGTAAATAATAAATATTGTATTACATATTAGATACATAAATAATTAATCAAAGCAATGCCAATTGTATAATATTTTTCACAAAATGTTGTACACTTTTAGCAGATTGGTACATTAAAAAGATGAAGGTGAAGATCTACATGTTATTAATATATTTCTAAAAATGTGGATACTTTTCGTGTAAGTTTCACAAAGTTTCTAGTATCACTTTCAGCTGAGAGACAAGTTGTTGAAGTCTTGTGAGTTTTTGACGACATTTGCTTATCAACCGAATAGTAATGAAATTACTTGTACAATCTTGAAATTTGTTCACTTAAAGTAAAGTGTAATTTTTGATAGATTACTTTTAAATTGATTAATTATTAGATAGTTCTTTGATAGACTAAACCAACACTTATTGTTAAAACATTGTTTTTATTTATTTGTAACGAGTCAATTTTTATTTTCACACTAAAAATGTAACTGCATTTTTTTTCGGATGTAACATTTGGGTTGGCATAAAATTTAAAATCAAAGAGGTGTGTTCGGATTCTTAGTATGTTAGAATGTTCACAGCGTACTTGCATCATACAATGTAGGCGCAAATGAGATACATTACAGCCGCGTATACAATTACATGATAACAGATATTTGAAACCGGCTAAAGTCTTAAGTAAAATCTTTTTCATCCAAACACTAGTTAAACAGTTCAAATGTATAATATTTTGTCTTATTACCACCAATAATCCCTCAAAATCACGTACACACAAGTTTTTTGACCGGCTCGTTCAAATCTCATACATTTTATTAACATCATTCTATCGCTGGAACACTGCCAGCATTATTTTTAGACTCGATTTCAAGGATTCAATAGTGTAGAGACACGTTATGAGAGAACGAACTGATCGTCATAATGTTACGGGTGTTTTAGAAATGTTTTTCAAGATATTAGTCACTTATTTACCCGATTTACTTTTGTTATTGAGTATTGTGCTTGTGGCAAGAAAACATTTCCGTCCCGTTGATGTTTGTTAAAGTTTTGTAAAGGAAGTGTTATAGTGTTGTAAGGATAATAATATGCTTAATTATTCAGTTTGTAAAACAATAGTACTGAATAAACATTTGTTATATACCCGCAGTTAACAATAAAGCGTCCATATTCTATTACATGTAGGTCCACAAAACATAAATGTTTTTAGAGATACTTGGTACTAATTCAACTATATTTTTCTTAAATGATTAACACCATTAGAAATAAGAAACAGAAATATTACGTTAATAAGTATAAAAGTAAACAAAAGACAACAACCAAGTTCAACAACATCCTTCTAATTAGTTTTACTTCAACAGCCGATTACCTTCCTTACCCACACACTAAATCACAAAGTGACTTATAAAAGGTGTAAAAAAAATGTCACCACACTGGCCACTGGACATTTCATATAATTATCCTCTCATTAATGGCCCGTTGAAAACAAAAGCCCCTGAAAAACCCTTTGATTTGCCGCTCCATCACATTTCCCCGGGTCAAAGGCTTCAAAACTCAATAGGGCCTGAAATTCGAGTGAATCTACTTTTACATGTTGCTTCAATAAATTTCTATTAAAATTTTCACACATGTATGGCGAAAATAAGAAACAATTTCAACAACATGCTCTTCGTTTTCTCCACGTAATAAGCTACTGAAAAATTATGACGCAGTACCAAAATACATATTTCAATAAAAAAATGTAAATTTGAAAGTGCTGACATCAATAAATTATGATAATAACAACTTAATTTTTCACCTTCGCCTCAGTGTGAAAATCTAATAAAGATCGAATAAAGGTTTTCACTCTCGACAAACAAGATTTGCAGCTACGAAATTTAATTGATGATTGTTTATGAATGTATGTCATTCGTATATTATCTGTTACGTCTCATGCAAAGCATAATGCATTAATGTATCAATGCTGCAAAATTCGTGCGATGACAACGTTTGCAAATATGATAATAATGTACTACTAACTAAAGACGACAGCCACGACGTGGGATCAGCCAAGAACGACGCCATCAGCCGGATTCTACCGAGAAACAAGCGCTGCGTAAATCAGCTCATAGCTCCATAATTCGACAGTGGTGAATGATCTACACAATAAATCAAATAGATACTGACACCAAAATGGCCGAGGTGGCAACATGGCGGCCAATTCGTAAATGGAATGTCATAAGTTTGGCAGTTACTTACGTGTCGGTCGCGGTGGCTGGCGTGAGGTGAGTGAATGGACGCGGGCTGGCGTCATGAGGAGCAGTAGCAGACGGCGTCTCACTAATTTTACCATCTGGCTCGCACGCACCACTAAGTTTAGCCGCCCCAAGATAGCCCCGGTCCACGACCCATCGCGCATAAACTTTTCACAATTAGACTATTATTTTTGGTAGCAAAGTCAGTCGGTCGATTATTAATAGAGGCTTTTCCGAGTTTATATTCGTTACGTGTGTTGTGGTGTTAACTTTTAGTGAATTTATACATAGACGCTTATAAATAGGATGTGCTGAAGTTTCGTCTGACGGACGGGGGAATACCTTCCTGAAATATCGTACTACGGTCGGTGGTTTGCGTGTTTTCGGACGCATTGGTAAACGATTATTTATACATTGATTGCGAGGATTTCTCTCTCGGCAGTTAGCGCTACGCGGCGCACGACTCACGCCACTCTTGCGCTCCGCCTCTCGTAGCTCTAGCGGGCACCGCTTGTCCTATGATGTACCCATAACTTACTTCTACAACTTATATCGTTGACTTTGCATATCTTATGTCAATCTGCTCTTTCATTACCATCGACAAAACGACATTTTCAAGGTAACATTTTTCGTGATCAAAATTAAATCATGAGTCTTAAAAAAATAAGAATATGAAAAGTAAAACCTAAACTACTTGAATATTAATGGTATTGTACACTTTGCCATCAACTTATCAACTTTTAGCACTAAAGTAAATATTATAACAGTTCTATTTAATTATTGTTCGTGAACATTGAAAGTTTTCAAAGTAGGAAATTGGTTTTTATGAAAGGAAATTTCATAAAAGTTAAAAACTTGTTTATGAGGATTTTGTTGGAAGTTTTTATTAAGTTATTGAGTAGCACTCGCTCCCTTAATATTTATAATGAAGGGTGACTCATAAAATATTATAAAGCTAATTGGGACTTTGTACCGTTAAAGAGCACTGATTGCTGCGAGATAAAATTGACTGTCTTCCTGGCAGCTAATTCGAGTTATAATAAAATAAACACAACTTTTAAAAACTAGAAAAACAAAAAATCTGCATACCTTTTACGTATTCACAATCTTATACTCTCATTTTTATTTCTTTTATCATCAGTAACAAGAACAAAAACTCAGAAGAAAAAGGTCTAACCAAAAAACCGCAATAAGTGACACAATGTGTGTCCCCATGCATTATTTGTCTTTAAATGATTGTCCATTCATAGCGCAGCCTATACGTATAAGGTATGAAATCATAGAGCCCATCGTCTTTCATTATCAGGCGCAAATTGTAGACTGCAGTCACAGCTGGTGTATTTACCGATACTTACTGGCCATCCTGTAATTATCACATCGCTTTGTTTTCATTATATCAAGACTGTTAGGAGGCTTTCTTTAGGCTATAGCTGGATATCCATCGAGATTATTTTTATAGATTTTGAAAGAAAATAACGGGGTACTCAAAAGTGTGATACATATTGATTTTTGGTATTAATTAGGTATTAAATTCAACTTTGATAGGCATTATTTCTTTTTTTCTAGTTACTTCATTATCATCATCATCTACACTATGAAATTACATTTTTGACGCTTCGGAATGCAACTAAGAAACATACGAAAACCATACCATATCAACATTTCCAACCGCTATATGCAATCAATAGCGTAACCGTTTATAGAACAGAGACAAAACGTTCGCTAATTGCCTGGAAATTCTCTTCCAGTTTCACATTACTACACAAACTAAAAGTACATAACAAATAGATAAAAGCTGCACTGTCAAAAACCATTATGACAACAGCCAACGTTGAAATAAATTGAGATCTAAGGGGGGTTGCACACTACCCACACTACCGGCCCGCCCGCCAGACGGCCGATGTATTTTAGTCTGGCCTGATCTGTCAATTTGAATTAGCAAGTGCAGCAAGCCGAATGGCTAATTGAGACGATACTGCGATAATGTCGACAGTCCCGGATTGCGGTAGGTCGTTGCAGTGAAATATGTATTATGCGAGCGTGGGAAACGCGTAATTATTAATTATGTTCGGTAAAACTTAACCTGAAAATAGATTATTGCAGGTGTATAAATGTATATGCCATGGATTAACATTCATCAGTAATATTCATCTGTAATTTAATAAGTTTTTTAACAATACTCGTTTTAAGAAATTATCTGGTCGATGACTTTCGTTGTTGTTTCCATAAATAGATTGACTTTTTTGTTGAAAGATTTCTGCAAAGACAACTAAAGTCTAGATGTAATTAATGCATAAATCCAGGATGATGGATAGATTAACTAACTTTCTTTAATTTTTAATCTGTGGTAAAACTTTGTATAAACTTTGTCAGATGTCTTTTATATACCGTCGCCTTGGTTATATTTTGAATGAAAACATTATCTTTGTTTTATAAAAGAAAGAATAACGTTTACCTGAACTCAATTTCAGCCTTTTTGGAACAAAATATATTATGAGTTTTACCTCGTTCGAGTATGTAAAATTATTTAGATTAGTTGCTAATGCTTGCAAATTTTGTTGTAGATAACGCTGTTATAATTCACTCGGCATTTACAAAATAAGTTTCAATAAAATTAATAGGTCAATTTTATTACATTTTTTGCAAAGTACTATCGCAAATATAACTTAAAGCAAATAGTTTATTTGCAATTAATGGTCTTAGTTAAGTTTGTTATTAAATACTACTTTTGAACAAATAAATCCTGTAGGAGATTCCGGTCTTTCATAAAGCGATTTAACATGTTACTCATCAATGCAAATATAAAAATACAATATAAATATACGTATTACATCATAGTATGCAAAACAATAACAACACCGTCCTGTAACGGTGTTAGAAAAAAACAAACGGTGACAGGAAGCAAACGCAGCAGCGCAGCCGGTAAAGACGGCACAAAAAATACGCCCGGTCATCGACCCGAGTATCCTGTGTGCACCAACCCTTATAACATCCGTCCTGAAACATTTTGATCCGTTACCCAAATTGACCTTAATTTTCAAGTTGATTTCGCCAGTAAATTAATTTAATTAAGCGAGTGTAAAGCAATTATAGAAATACGTGTGGCTGAAGACTGTCAATATTTGTTTTCGAATTAATTTTAACATTGAATATCTGTGTGGGTAATAGAAAGTTGTAACAGCGTAGTTTAGTGAAGCATATTTTAATAAATAATAGTTAGTTACAAGCCTATTACGTAATTTTGCCGTCGTAAAGAATTGGTTTAGATTTCACAGATGTCATGGTTTGAGCATACGCTACTTATGCCTCATGCCAAATGATTCTGACATTGTAAGAAAAAAGACGCAAAAATGTGTAGCACTTTTTCGCAATTAGCTTATTAGTGCACGCTAACAAAGTCGTGCTTATCCATGATAATGTTTGTAAAGTTTATTGAGAAGACTTATTCAGCCTTCTAAATCTATAAAACAATAGCTCGATTCTCTACCACTTTCGACTACCAACAACCGGCTTGTCATCGAGATTTTTTTTATCAAAATCTGATCAGCGCCTCTGATGGGCGTCGTAGGAACTATTTTGGCAGTACATTCAAAATGTCAAACTTTCGATACTCGACAGTACCGACTGTAGAGAATCGCGCTACTATTAACCTATTGACAGTGCATAAAATTTCATCATCATGTACCAAATCGATTGTCACGGCTCAGTTCATTATTTCGTGTGTGGATCCCCCTTTGTACGAAATACTGCGCCGGCGCAGGGGCGCGACTGAAACTCATTTGTAAAAGTTACGACGTGCGTTTAATCAACGTTATTCACTTAGACTCGCTTTTGTTTTGCTTCTTTCTAATTTATAATAATTAACTGTTCATTATTAAACATTATAATAAGAAACGATACACTTGATCATAAGTTATTTTTCTGATCCGAATGATAGAGAATTAAAAATAAAATATTTTTAATAATTCGTCGTAAACGATACGTCGTAAAGCGATGACTATGGAAGTTACAACTTTAGGAAGAAGCTCTTTTTTTGTTAGTTAATAAAGTAATTTAGGCATTTGACGTTGCTAACAAAATAAAATACACTAAAATTAAAAGTAATAGCAACAAAGGCACATTAGTTAAACACACAAACAGCACAATACCAAGAACAATTTCCACAAAAGACCGTTTTCCATTTCAACAGTCTACGACGCATTTTACCATGCAAGTCGGTAATAATAGTCATCTTTGTGCCACTCTGTAATTAAATTCCTCTGTGAATACGCGATTGTAGGACAGTTTACAGCAATTATAGGTAATAACTCTGTATTATTTATTAAAATTTCAAACTGTATCTGGGTTTATTGTGGAGGATTTCCTTTGTTTAGATTGTGTGCCAAAATAATTTGATTTTGCAGCAAATTCCTTTATGAAAGAATCCAGATTCAATACTCCTCACGTGTATTGTAGTTGTTGCTCTTCCTTAATAACTGTTAACTGAAATGGAAAGACTTCTGTAAATCCCTAAATTATATTTAATGGTTTTAAATTCTGATCGGCGTTAAAAAATATATTATGAGCTGGTTTATTTTTTTTCCTTTATTAATTGTTTTTATACTTCCATTCTTTAAATATTTCTATTTTTCTTTTAAATCATTGCATGAAAATAAATATTATAATCAAATCCATAACAAACCTACAATATATTCACACTAAGTACGTTAAACCCCAACAAATCTGTCGCCACCACGCGGGAATGAAACAAAAACATATAAAATATCGCCACACGGCGTCACCCTCAGTTCCTTTCCTCCCGTCCTCCTTCCTTAACTCCCCCTTCCCCCCTCCGCATGCCCCCCTCCCCCTTTCAGCGTCGACGTCGCATCCGGTGCGACACCTGCGCCCGCGCCGCTCCTTCACGCATGCGCAATGAGTTATTGGATTTTAATACTCCTCGCTACGGTTTAAATAATGAACTCAGTGTGCTTTCTGAAAAATGGTTTTGTAATTATTGTTTTTTTAGTATTATGTTGTTTGGAGATCATTTGTTAATGATTTTTAGGAACAGTTTATCACACACGTTTTACTCAACCCACAACAAAAAGAATATGTCAGAATCTTTGCAAAACTATATCAATTCGCGCTAAATTCCTTTGACTACTGAAAGTCTAGTTTTCAGTGGCGTGTATCTATTCTATAACATTATGACATTGCATAACATCAAAGCAGAAATTATCAAACACACCCTACAAAATAAAACACAGTGGACCATTGTTAGCGTTCTAACCGCTACCGAAAACAACACCTCTAAAATTTTCACCACACAAAAAACTCAAAGAAATACATTTTAAACCGGCACGAATCCTTTTATATCCCAAGTTTCCGAAACTACTGGTGCTATGCAAACAATCCGTTTGCTCCATAGCTGCTGCATACATTATTCAGGGACCGCTAAGTGGCAAAGCCATCCGGCTTCTCTGCCCATATATAATTCAACTCCTGACTTGACACGTCGGCGCTGACAGCCACCCTAGGGGGGAGGCCACGTCAGTTCCATCCCCAATTATGCACACGCTGAAATGTCACAGGCACTTAGGCCAGAATGACCCTTAAACCTATTGGCCTTTTATTTTAGTGTTTTGTGGATACGGGTTAGGACGGTGTCGTCTGATTACGGACAAGGTCGAGGGATTTTGCCAATTTTTATTACATGTCTTGTAAATGTATAATGCAGTTTTACCTTTTTGGATTGTTTTTTTTTCGGGGTTTTAGGCGTGAATTTGTTATGTTTATTTAATGAAGTTGAGTATCGCGTTCAACTTCTGTTTGAATGTTATAATTTAAAAAGCATGTAGTAATAATTAACGGAAAGAAATAAGTTAAACAGAATTGTCAGTAAACAAATATGAAAAGAAAAAGCAGGCGCAAAATAAAGTTGTTGTTTTGATCTTATTTCAAGGGAATCAAACATTTGATTCAGCAGAGAGCTAGCCATATCCTGCTCAAATCACTAAAATAATTTCAAAATATCAAATCATTAAAAAACTCTTTAAAAACACGAAACCAAAACAAAAGCTCGACCAAAAATAATTTCAGTAAAAATTCAACCCTGCAAATGCAATCCATGATACTTTTAATCAGAGTAGACATTTAACGGTTACATATCCGGAACGGAACTGCATCGGCGTCCGTTTATTTTTGGACCATGGAACACAGAAAACCGCTTAACCCGAGAGTTTATTAATGAAAATTGAGCGACATCCATTGTAACAGTCCGACTGTTTTAGACTAGGCCTTATACGAAAATCTAGGACAAGATATTTCCGAACTAACTGATGTCCAGTGAAAATTATCTGTAGTTTCTAGACTCTGTGTTCGGAAAAGGGAAATTAGCGCAGGTATAAATAAGAATAGAATGCTCATACTTTGTTGCATTGCGACATTTTATTTTTGTTCTCGCATTATAAATCTGTTATTGATTAAGAATTTAAATGTTTGCGATTCAATACTTTGAGGTCGGACATTCCTGAAACGTGGCATTTACATTAAAAAAATTGATAAGAAGACGTACCTTTACTCTATCATTAGAAAAGCAATAATTTTTACAGTAATATTACAACATGAAGATTATGCGACATATATCTCTCGTAATTTTTTTTATAAAATTGAGAAAATATTTTTTTTTATACCAAAAATAGCGCACTTAGCAAACTGCGCAGACGTACATATTTCTCCATATCAAAGCAGTCATAAAAAGCAATATCAATTACAAAAGCAAACATACAAAATAAATACAAACAAATAATTATTCTAGAACAATAGCGTCAGAATGTATTGAGCGGTAGGATTTGCGTATACAATGTGACATGACACCACGTGTCGCGCCGGTGCCAACATGTGACCGGTGTACGTGAATTCAGTATCGAAATTAATATGTATCAACATCATCAGTATTTACTTGAGAGGTGAAAAAAAGAAAGGTGATGGTAAAAATATCATGAAATTAATGAGCATTTAAACTTAACTGTTGTAGGTGTATTGTGTGGTTCTAAAGTGCTAAAAATAAATATAAAAACTATCACATATTCAATTCTACTTTTTTTGTAATAAAATATTAATTTAATTAATGCTACTGGTCAAAAGTAATAATTGTAAAAATACCGTAAAGTACTCTTATTTTATTCATAAAATGATACAATATAATCTTATATGAGTGACTTTATTACATGGATACTTTATTTTGGAAATTCACTGCATTACTAATTAATCTCTTAATGATCTTGATGAAAATGGGGACAAATAAAAACACTGAAACTTTACAAACAATAATACAAACTGTATATTAATATCAACAAACAGGCTAAGAAAATAAATTTTAATATAAAGAAAAATAATGTACTGTTCTTCTCATGCTGGATCATTTTCTGTTCCCCAACATACGACGGAATATACCCAGAAGATACTTACAATAACAATACGTATAGATCGAAAAACAACAAGACTTACGAATTCCCAGAAACTGAAACGAAATAAAATACATTTTTATTATTTTTTTCAAACGACGCAAGCAACAAGTGGGATAAATTCTTAATGCGAAATAATTAGCTCTTAGAAATATACAATATTATTTCGATAATAATTTCGTTAAATTGTAATAACGAATTTTCTTAATTTGTTGATAAACGTTCGTACAAAGAAAAATACTAAGAAATATTTCTGAGAATCGACTGAAGTTGAAAATAAATAGAGAAAGAAATCCTAAACATTTTATTTGTTATGATTTAATAATTATTTTCTCATCAACAAAATAATTTCTGCCTGTTTCCAAACCTATGGACCGTACCGTTCCTCGGTCAACAAAAACTTAATGTTGTTTATTAGTGATTTTTGTAGGCACATTAATTAATAATATATAATCAGAAATTATGTAGTAGTAACAAGTTACTTAATTGACTGAAGCAGAATACGAATCCTATTATTAATTACGTACATCTTTAGACATGACGATTAAAAAACTTTTTTCTGCACATTTTTGTCGCCACAACTATATTGTAAGCTCGCATATTCGTGCGACTATAACGTAATAAAACAAATCTAGTGGATTATTTTCCCTTATTATATGTAACATATTCTTACTAGAAAATATAACAAACACTGCTTTATAGAAAAGCGATAACAAAAGCCTCATAAACTCCTAATGAATGCTCCACAGGCTTATTAGTTGAATAGTTTATTCGAAAGCCACCGTCCCGTTAACTAGTTAAATCGTACCGTTTAGCATAATTGTTAAATAATTATACTTAAATACTGTTTGTTTACCGTTGCGCTGCTTATGAACAGTACTAAGAAATTTGTGAGTGTAGGCACTTTGATTCTGTTGTAGTTTTATAGGTTTATTCCAAATACAACCAAAGTAACATTCATTTGAAGTATGTGTGAGTCATAACTTCAAATTTGCGCATCTCTATCTCCGTGTGATTGGATTTTAATTATTTTATGTATGGTATAAGTAATGCAAGATTCAGCAGCTATCAAGTAGAGATCACTTCATTAGTTAATATCATTACCGAGATGACTACATGTGTACCGCCATTAATACCACTTTCGTGTTCCAGCTCCTCAAAAACAATTTGAAAATATCTATCCAAAAACCTCCAAAAAACATTTCAATCGCAATCTAACTGGAGGGTCTATCTTTAAGATAATACGTTCATTCATCGATATAAAGTTCCGGATATAGTAGCAATTACTCTGCGGAGTCTGAGGCAGGCCATCACAAAGTGTTGTCGAACCACCAGTCAGTTCATTACTTTGAAAGCATGCCCGACGAGCCGACTGCCAACTGTATAATTCAGACCTTCGATATTTTCCACTTATTGTTTTACAATTTCATTATTTTGTTTGATATGTTTTGACGGTACTGTATGGGTTATTTGGTATATTTTTATAGGTTTTCGTTCTGTAAAGTCCTGTTTACTTTGCTTTTATTGCCAGTCATATTTTGTTAGGAAAACTATGCAGTTGATTGACTTTGTTTTTCTGTGTAATAAAATGAGATCTAATAATGAACTCGAGTTAATATTTATTAAGATTGATTTGTATAATGATTCCTAATTTTCAACAAATTGTAATCATTTAAATGTCTGTATTTTTTAAATCTAGTGTTTCAATTTAAATATCTTAAAATATAAGTAAGTCGTCTTTGTTTCTATCTTTTTGTTCTATTGTATCGTAACTTACTTTTTACTCACAATATTATTGAAAATATAATCTAACACTACTTCGTCGTACAAATGATAGCATATTTCACATGTTGATAGCCTCTTGATTGACAGACTGACATTACGTCGTATAATAAGTTGCATTGTTGCTATACTCTAACATCAAACTGTCAATACTCTTATAAGGCTACTGCAATTATATTGTTATAATGATTAGACAGAAATCATTACAAATCGGATTTCATAAATTCTCTTTCAATTCGAGAACAACTTGGCATAAATTAAATATTCTTTGCATATTAGAAGAAGCTTATTAAGACTTCTAGAACCAAAACCTGTTACAACAACGCAGCACATTAATAGCGTTATCATTTTAATAATACAATTTAAATAATCCGTCCAAAGGCAACATTTTTTTTTTTTTAGATTGATAGATTAGATCTTGGATTTATTACAAAAAATATCAAACAATACAAAAATATTCTGAAAAACGACAGTCAAATTTACTTCCTAAACCAAGACACAAAAGACAACTCACCACAACAGTAGTGTGTAACTTCTCACGCGTGTGTCATCACAGGTCGTAGCTAGTAATTTATAAGCAAGCCCATGTTCAATGCACAATTACGGGCTGATATCTAGTTAAAGCTGCGCTGTAACTGCCTTGCCGTGATTACACTACTATTGACATTACTGTTTCAATGAGCTTGCATGATTGCCTCGCTTTTACTTAGATAACTGGTACGACTACTGAATATAGCTCGACACAATCTAGATACGACTTTATAGCGTATGCTCGATGGTATCGCATCGAGTTTGTGTCAAGTTTTTGACAGTTAGTCGATGCTCAGAAAAAATAGTTATTTTGACTTGCGTGCTCAATGAATCTTAGTTTGGTAGGGCGAATTCATGTTTTTAGTTTATCTAAAGTATCCTATCAATCTTAAATGCCTAAACTTCTTAATAATTTACACTAAAAAAACCACTCATGGTTCTTTCTCAAGTAGACAGGAAAGAAAACAATAATTAAAACTGAAAATGTCCTACCTATTTTTTTGGAAAGAAGATAAGAAACAGGAAATCTGAAATCGATCAATCGCTTTCGAATTGGCTTCTAAAGTATTCTAATGTACATATATTTAAATCAGGATATTTCAGACAATCGGTCAAGGATCCCAAGTATTTACGTACATCCAGAACTAAGTCGATCGATAAAAACGATTTATAAATAAATACGAGAAACACCGCGTCATTAAAGGGTTGACAACTTGGACAGTTCATGCGATTGAACAAAGTGGTCTTTTAAAGTTGTAAAGTATGACACTGCAATTTTATTATTAGTAGGCATGGATTTCAACTAGCGCAATGATATGTAATCTATGTTTCCTGGATACTGTACTGTGTTATTTTAGATGAACTGTTATGCAGGTTGAAGGAAATGTACTAAAGTACATTTCCTTCAACCTTATATTATAAATAATCATTTTTTTTTTTGATGAGCCTATGTTATATTTGGAGTGGTCATATTCAGATTAGAACTTATATGGACTAGTTCTGGGTATTTATTATGTGTTATTAGGTAGTATAAGAATAAATTTAAATAAATAATTCTGAATAACCAGGATAAAAATGACTTAAACTCTGGGCAGGATAAAATATTGCAACAAGTTTTTACACTAGGATTGCTTCTTATTTATATTGAAACTTAACATCTATGTTTTTCTTAACGCACGTAAAATTACGTCTTAGTTCTTATCATTAACGACACTAGTGATTGAGTTCAGTCCATACCATCATAAAGCATTAGAAGATTATGACATTATATTAGTTACGAACTACACGTAATGATAATATAGCGGCAACAAAAATAGGTACATAAGTTGTTAAAATCTTTGCTTCCTAACTATTAACGGTCTATGAGATACAGCCTGGTGAAAGACAAACAGATGGACATACGGACAGATAGACAGTGGAGTCTTAGTAATAGGCTTCCGTTTTTACCCTTTGGCAAAAAGGAACATTGCATTGCATGTACCTATCCAATATGAAACACGACGGACGACAAACTGTCATAATAGACATTCATGGTCATTACCATCGGCTTAACAACTAAAGTGTTATGACGTAGGTCACTGTGCTATGACGTCATAAACGCATACCAAATACATATCGTTCAATACACTAGGTACTCGCTTTAAAATTAATATCAGGCCGTTTTGATATGAATATTTTTTAGGGTTATGCAATAGGCACTTTTGAATTTATTTTGATGCATATAGCAACTATTTCTTAACTGTTTGTTACAATTTCAAAGTTGAGCTTATACGTTTTTTAACAGAAAGGTGAAGTCTAGCTAAACCACTGTCAAATAACAATAAAAGCACTTGAAGACATTTAAAATTATCATTACGGCTAAAAGTATGTATAAATAATAAATAAATTTAACCCATTAATGTCCCACTGCTGGGCAAGGATCTCCTCCCGTAATGAGGGAGGGGTTAGGCCTTGAGTCCACTACGCTGGCCAAGTGCGGGTTGGGTACAATGTATGGTAAAAGTATATAAATAATAAAATATAATATCAAAACAAAACTATTCTCGAAGACGACTATTTCAATATTCTCAACGGATTTAATATAATTTCTATGTAAATGAACATTGACACTGACACACATAGGTTATTTCCTACAACAGCTTCATATCGATGGAGGACCTTCGGAACTTTGATCGTTAAGGTAAAAATATGTGGCGGTACGCGTGGGTGATCTACAGGGAAATACAACGTGCTAGTGTTTATTTATTTATACTATTGTTTAGATTTATTTGATGATTTTTTTACGATTATAGAGTTGAAATAACTTCTTAGTTATCGGGAAGGTTCCACGGGGAATTAAAAGGCACATGAGATCATCCGGCTAAAGATTATCCTTTCCTAACAGTAAACTAGGTTCTGCCAACACAGAGAACAGGTACAATAATGATTTTTTTCAGGTCAGAAGGCATCACCCAAATAAGATCGCTTATGGTGCAATGCCTATGGTGCTGTTAACGTCGTCTCGCGCATCAATAAGCTTTGTGTCATATGGTTCAAAATCATTTTGTTAATATTTTCTAACCATGACATGATTTTTGGGGACAGAGGGATTTATCCTGCAAATCCCTCTGTTACTTAAGGTTTTTTTTATGTTTCGTTTTCGTCTCTATATTTATTTCTACTAATATCACCAAAAGTTCAAAGACCTATTCAAATAATATTTACGACTCTATCTGAAACATTGTTTAAAAGCAGGATAACTTAAAAGTGTTTTATAACTATCGTAAAAGTACGGTGTTGAATCGTAAACTTTCTACTCATTAACACGTCGTAACTATCGATGGCTGACAAACTCGATCACCTATTAAATAAGTCCTTCGTTTTTACTCATAGTTTTTCTTTCAGTTGAAATAATTAGGTTTTTATGAAGGCTGTACGTTGATTGACTTTCAGTTCAATTGAATTGACTAAAGACAATGTACTCCAACCAAACAATTTTTTTTCATGAGCATTAAGGAATAGGCTGATTATTACATTTTCTATGAATCTCTTTTCTTTATCCTATGTAGTCGAAAGGGATAGCAATGTCCTAGTACACAGACTTTATAATAGAGACGAGGTTATTCAGCTTTCAGAATATTTTATTTTACATTCACGTTATTCATGATAAATGATTGTGACAGTAGAGAAGAGGGTATTTGTAATTTTTAATCTCATTTTTCTTATTTCACATAGTAAGTATTTGTAGTACATATTATGATTGCATTATGTAAACAATAAGTTAAACAATCACAATTTCCTTTTTGGTAGCGATATTGTATAAAAAATCTCGTTTTACACCTAATAGGGCTCTGAAAAAGTAACAATCTGTCTGTAGCAGTATTTGCTTCAAGACCTACTTGTTTCTAGGTGGATTGGACGTGCAAAAGATTTCCAAACAAAGGTTAAACCATAAAAATATGTAATTGGCGGTGTGAATCATGAGTGAACAGAGGCGTTCGGTACTCGTCACTCGAGACCTGGACAAGGTGCGTCGGCGGATGCGGTGCCACATGGCCGAGAGACGGCTGCGGCACGGGCGCCTCGCGTTCACCCACGATGTCATAGTGTAGACTGGCCTTTATGTGTATAAAGTAAAAATTTACAAACGTGCTGGTGTGTGAATAAATTTAAACTTGCTTATTTTAGTAGTTTAAAATTTAAGAACCAAGCTAAGGCTTAGTAATAGGAAACATTATAAGATACGTTAAAATAATAAATTATCTAATAAATAAGTCGCAGCATAATATGTATTGGTATTTAAAATTCACAGTTTACACAACAATAAACTTGCATTATTTATGTAAAAGGTAACGCCGATGTAGATATATAATATTTCACACTTAATCACTCATTTCGTTCAAAAATCACAATTGATTACATAATGAAGTAACGGTTATTCCTGGAACAATCTTCGGCGATTAATCTTTTAGAAATTATCCCATAATTATTGTTTTAGAATTAAAAGTTCTTCGTAAAAGTCGACCTTCAGTCTATTGTTCTGAGAAAATCCTCTTAAGCACCAAATAATAGACTAATGAACATTATATTTTAAAGATCAAATTACTACCTCAAAAAAAAAAAACAGACACTAATCGTCTTAATCTAAGCCTTTTTTGAACAAATATAACCATCACCATTTTATTCAAAAGCGAACTTTATCGAGTTAAATAATTCTCAAAAATTTAATTAAAGACTTGTCCATACTAAGTCACACATAAAGCAGTGAGTAACATTAAAAACGGTGGAGAGCACGTGTGTGGCAATTTCAGGCGAATGCAAGACTTCCCCGCACCTAATACTTGTGTGATATAATATAATATAATACAAGTTTTAACAATACTGATTAAAAAAATTAATATGAAACGAAAATTCGTTGAAAATGATCGTTCTCTAAATATTGTACCGTTTAGAAAGAAAAAGAAAGAAAATTTTTAGGGTTAACAAGTTTCAATTGATTGTCCTGGATTGTAGAGTTTGTAGATACTACAACTGTCTCATAGCTCGATTCTCTACTACTATCGACTTCCGACAACCGACCTGTCATCGAGTTTTGTATGAATATCTGATCAGCGCCTCTGTCGGGCGTCGTAGAAAATATTTTGGCAGTACATTCTAAATGTCAAACTTTCGATAATCGACGGTACCGACTGTACGGAACCGCGCTACTTATTCTAAGCGGCTTGTTGATTGGATAGGTGACTTAAGAATGAAACAACTGTAAAGCACTAATAGTTTAATAAAATTTTAAATCACGCAACATATATGTGTCTTGGACTATTTGATTTAAATTTTGATTGAGCGTGAAAGATGAATATACAAAGTAAAATTAAACGAAGTTTAATATTAATATGTGATACTTAAGTGAAAATTTTTTCGCGACACAAAAATTATTCTACTCTTTTAATTGCAAATTAAAGAATAATTTTCATTTGTATCCCACTCTCATCACCTTTACCGCCTACTAAAAATCACCAAACTTTACAAATTAAATTTAAATCACATAAACTAATATAAAATAAATCAAACATTAGTACAAATCTGCAGGTTTAATTTCGTCCTGAGGAGGCTTTATTAAATCATTTTCTGGGAACCAGGTTATTTCAGGACTCATGTGGGCGTGTCTGTTATTGACAGTCGAGACGGTAATACCACTAAATTGTTCAAATGTACTACTTGCGTATGTATTGATATCAAATGTTAGGAATTTGGTTCATGACGTGCGTTTCTTTGTTTCCTGATTGAATGATCAAGGACTTAGATCGTTTTAAAAGCATGCTATTGTCAGGGAGGTAGTTTGCTAATGGCATATAATTTACGGAAAGGAAGAAAGAAATGAATACTTTCTGTCTGAGGACAGTAGTATTTTGGTCTTAAAAACTTGCAAAATCTATCTTACTACTTACAAGGTTAAGAATATTTTATTAAAAATTTGCTCTTTGGCGCAGGAAACCTCAAAAACACGGAACTGGCTGAAACAGGTATGTAACCAAGACTTGAAATCGGTAATTACCTGAATGTGCGATGAAAAAGTAGTTTCTGTACGTCTTTATGTAGATGTGAAACGTACCTTTATGATAATTTGCAGTAAATAACAGGATTGCTAGATTGCATAGTAACTCGTACAGCAAGAAATATTTAAGGAAGACTTTTTGTATTCTCAAGCATTAGTGTATAAAGGTAACCACTTTACCATTTTACTTTAACTCTTTCTTCTACCAACTTTTCAAGAGTAACAAAGAACCAGAAACTCTTAAACAAAATGGTAATTAATAACACACATCCTTTAAGTATATCCAAAGTTTGTTTACAATAATCGCATGCGCAGATGTTGGCTCTTATTTCGGAACATTAAACTGAGCCTGCAAATCTGCAATTTATAGCTTTATGTATTTGTAAACATACTTAAGTTGCATTTTAATAAAACGATTATGGGTTTTAATAATAATAGTTTTTGCTGTGTGAAATAAAACATCGTGACGAAACCTTGCATCCCTAAAAATTGTTTACCGCATTTCTTAAGGCAGGCAAAATGTCCAACCTGCACTTGGCTAGCGTGATGGTCTCAAGCCCTAAACCCTCTCTCGTTCGGGATTTTGCAGGTGGTTAAAAACAACCTGCACAATCCTGTGTTTTTGTTGTAACAATACAAATTAAAGTAGCGGGAACAATATATATGGCTCTTGAGCTACACTTATATTTGATCGATTATCTAAATTCGCCTGTATCATAGATAGAGTGATATTGCATTTTTATTAAGCCGGATACATAACGGAAGAGTTATACTCGCTGTTTGTTTCAAATGTAATGATAGTAGGTATTATCTACTGATGATTCACATTGTCTCACGTGAAAGGCTTTTCACAAAAAAAAAATACGATTCATTCAACCGAGCAAACATATTCAATGGGTTGCAAGAATAGTTTTATTTGCAAATATTTTTTAACACTCACAAACAACTTAACTTAGTACGATGTATAAATTACAAACGCATCCTGGGAATAAATGGCTTAAACAAAAAACGTCTGCCAAATTATGGACAGCTACACAAAATCCGCCTTTTTCCTTTAGGGGTATGCAGAGACCAGAGATCGCCACTTGCTATTATCCCTACAAGTTTCCCTTGCTTTATTTAAATCTTGAGATACAGGACCTACGCTGCGCCGGCCACAAATACCTGACCATTCTGCAAGCCTACAACTTCCAAAAAAATGTTTACCCACCTAACTAAAAGTCAACACATCATACATAAGAATAGGTTTTATTCTTTAACAATTTTCTTAATAAGGTATTCCACATACGGACGGCGCAGTCTATTTCCATCAGTGGCCAGTGAGAATGTCAACTGACATTATCAGTTCTACGTGCATGTGACCTCGGAGCGCCGACACTGGCCGACACGGCATCAACTTGTGAACTTCGCCACACGCAACTTTGCACCTTGGAGGTAGGAACACTGTACAAACCCTTGCAGGTATAATATATGTAGTTCTACGTTAAAGAACTAATTTTCTATTGCTAGATAATTTTATTAAATTAAAGTCCTATTCCGTCACTTCTGGATATCTATCAGACTATCCGACTCGCGCAACTTCACTTGCGTCACATAAGAGAGCATGGTCAAAATTTTCTCCGTTTTTGTAACAGTTTTTACTGGTATTCTGCTCCTATTGGTCGTAGCGTGATGATGCCTATAACATTTCTTGATAAATAGGCTATCTAACACTGAAAGAATTTTTCAAATTCGACCAGTAGTTCCTGAGATTAGCGCGTTCAAACAAACAAACAAACAAACTCTTCAGCTTTATAATATTAAGTACAGATAGTTAGTCGGATAGAATAGTGACTGTTTTCATAAATTTGTCGCATTCATGGTATTATAGACAGTTAAGGAGAATCAGAAGTTATTAGGAATCACGATGGAGAAATTAGCGCAGTACTGTCAGGTAAACTCTCCTTTGTCTTAGGTACAAATACAAGTAAAATTACTTTCGGTATCTATAGTAGCTTCTAGATAAGTAATTGTTTACTTAGTATTATCATAGATTTATCAACAAATTGGTGCTTAGGTACTTAGTCTTAATATCCACATTCTTTTGATATTATATTATTAAACTTTAATTGCATGATATTTTACGGTAAAATCCGAATTTTGGCCCATTACATTGATAAGCGATAGAAAATGATAGGGAATTCATCTTGACAAGTACGTGCGTACTTTTGATGATAAGCTGTTCTTATCGAAATTATGGTACCGTGAATGTCTGTCATTATTTTTATTGTTGAATACAATGATATCTATCCGTTTATGAAGTAAAATAATTTTATAGTGTTGACAAACTTTGTTTTTATAACTTAAATTTGCTTTCACCCACGTTGCTGCTTGCTTACTGTCAGTTGAAACTTTGTCAAATTCTTAATGATTTCAGCTGTTTATCAAGGAGAGCGTAAAAGACAGATACATTTTTGCTGTAATATTTTTCGGTTATATGGTTTGAACACCCTTTAACCAGGTATAATTGATACATACATACAAAATACTCTACGCCCCATGAATCATTTTTAACATTAGTGTCTCATGATTTTATAGTTAATACAAAAAAAACATACCTCATTTTTTCTAGAAAAATCCACTAAGGTCATCATGGTTTGATTTCAAAAATAAAGTTGTATGTTTAATACCTGTCAATATGTGTATGATAATCCTATCTGACAGGTGATAGGTGATAAAATAGCATCTTAACTCTTATCGAAGCATGAACGAAATAATGACGCACTGTGTTTTACCATTATTTTATTATCTTACATTTATATACGTACCCGTTCTTAATATATTTTTACATCTTTACAGCTAAATTACGTTTAGGTCAGGGATGCAAAATAGGCGTATCTTTTATCTTTGTTAAAATACAGAAAAAGCAAAGTATTTCATTGCTGAACCTTTTACATTATCCTACAACTTTATTTTAAATCGATTTAAGCCACCCCTTAATGTTACGAGTAATTGAAAATCTATTTTCGGATGATGATCATATTGTTAAAACGTATGCTTTCCCTGACCAAATTATTCAACATTGTACAATATTGAAATTATTGCATTATTCCAAATTGTTCAAAATTCGATAACGCTGCACTTGAAATTACATTACTTAACAACTTATTCAAAAATACTAACTTAAAATGAAAAATAAATGCATGTCCTTAATATGAATTTCGGTTTAAAATTCATACAAAGAATTCATCAAACATAATAACTAAATCAGTAGCGCTATTAATACTGACTAGTTATTTCATGAGGCTATCTGGGAGTTATGGAATTTACTTAGAATGGAGAATAAAGTGACTATTAAGAAAGTGTATCCGACAGATTTTGATGCCGAGTTGTCCTCATCATCATCGCTATCGTCTTCATCTCCACTCCCTTCTTCTTCTCCACTCCCTTCCTCTTCTCCGCTCCCTTCTTCCTCCTCCCCACTTCCCTCCACTTCCCTATCGGCTAAACTCCAATTGCTCTCAGCATCAAGGAAGTATTTCGCATATATATCGTTCCAAAACGTTATTGTGTCCGGATGGGGGTCTAGCAATACCGTTTCTAAACTCGCATCATCAGCGTTAGTTATTTCGTCTGAAGAAAGAATGCGAAGGTAGTAAGGGCTGTCGCTGCTGAATGGCTGCCAAACCTCTTGGGAAGTTACACTTGTCGGGCGGCTGTAAAGAAATAAACATTATTTAAATAAACATTATTTGCATAAAATTTTATAGAATTGCTAACACAATAATATGTAATTAATAACTTACCCAGTTTTAGCAAAGTTGGTCCATCTTTCAACAAGAATGTCACCAATTGTAAGATCTCTGTCTGATGCGCCTTCAGGACTATTGTTAAACATATAAGCCAGTTCTTCGCTATGAGCAGCAGACTCAACATCCAGAGGTCCCACATAAGGCTCGCCCAAAGCTCCTTTGTACGAAAATTGATATAGATATAAAGGTATTGTAGACGCCTGTGCTCTTGCCTTCACTTCTCTTATACTTGACACTACCATCATTGTTTCACCATGATACGCTATATATTCATCAACCGTAGAAAAATCAATTGGCTCATCTTCAAAATAGAATTTTCTTATGTCGTCAGCTACTTCAGTCCGTTGTACACCGTTTTCAAACTTTAAATCAGATTGTAAGAAATCAGCGAAAGATTCATCCATCCTCTCCAACCAATCATCTTCAAGGGCTTCCTCGGCTCTAATGGTACCTTCATTATCAACAAATCCAGTAATAAAAGGAATTTGCAAAAACTCGCCATCACTAATGATTTGAGCAGGAGTTTTAGCAAGAAACGGTGTGACGCCTTCCAAATCTTGTCTCTCAATACACGGAGCAAATGCTAATTCGTTTTCTGTCAAATCAAGTTCATTTATAGCAGCCATTAAAGCCGCTACGCTAGTTCTAGCAAACACTTGCGATAATTGTTGGATATCAGTCACTTCATGACCAAGAGCTTCGGCAACCTGAACAGCGTATTCTAGGTTATCTCGTGAAACAGCCCAGGGAGCCATTGCGTTTCCACTTTGAGATATAGCTTTCTGTACTAAACCATTAGCCATTGGTGACATAGTAACTAAATCGACAGCAGCTGCACCACTACCGTGACCAAATAGAGTAATGTCATCAGGATTTCCTCCAAAGTGAACAATATTTTCTTTAACCCATCGTAATCCAGCGATAATATCCTTCAGCCCAGCATTGCCAGGAGCAGTTTCAGTACCAAGGCACAAATAGCCTAGAATAGATTCACGGTAGTTAAGAGTGACTACGATCACATCTTTCTCTACGAAGTTCCTGAACGATAATTCTTGTTGATGTATTTTATCAAACTCTCTTCCTTTGATCCAAACCATGACGGGTAATTGGCTTGTACTGTCTGTTTTTGGTGTAAAAATGTTTGCGACTAAGCAGTCCTCTGTGCCTTCGTATCCAACACCCAGAGGTCTCACGCATTTTATGTCTCTCCGGCTTGCGACTAACGTATCTTGAAACGATGGTGGTGGTGAAGGCGCCTAGAAATAATTATAATAAATATATCAAAGAGCCTTATCTCCATACGTATCATCACGACATCACTTCACGACCAAAAAACTAACTGACAGTTATGATTGATTAGCTGTATGAATAGAGCGAGAGAGATTGACATTGAATGACTAAAATTGTTTACTTACTTTAAACCTGTTTCTTCCCGAAGTTGAATCAGCGTAAGGTATACCGTAAAACTCTAAGTAATCACCATCCGCCGCAACAGATCCGACTACAGTACCCTGTGCTATCGTCACTATTCCTCTCAAAGGTTCTAGTGTCGCGACTGGTTCTGTGGTATCAGTATCATCTGGATTATCTTCTGGATTGTCTTCAGGGTTGTCTTCTGGATTGTCTTCTGGGTTATCTTCTGGGTTATCTTCTGGGTTATCTTCTGGGTTGTCTTCTGGGTTATCTTCTGGGTTGTCTTCTGGGTTATCTTCTGGATTGTCCTCTGGATTGTCTTCTGGGTTGTCTTCTGGGTTATCTCCTGGGTTATCACCAGGATTATCATCAGAATCTGTAATATGTAATACTTATTGTACAAGTGCATCAATTGACATGGTAGCAAATTATTTTAAAAATACTGACTACTTACACTAGGTAAAGCGTAGTTAGTATACGAGATTTACAGGGCAACGATAGCTTTTTTCTAGTTCAATTTAAATTAATAAAAGGGACAATACAAAAGATCAACATAGTTGTACCCTGATTATATAGCATTGTTATTAAAAACATAAATGATGATCACCTGGATTATCTCCCGGATTGTTGTCTGGATTATTTTCTGGAGGCACGATCGGGTTGTCTTCCGGAGGCACTATCGGATTATCAGGAGGCTCTATAAGGGCATTATCTGGAAGGTCCAGCAGGTCATTCTGAAGCCGTCGGCCAGAAGCCAAAACAGCCAATACGGAACAAATAAAAAATATCTCCCACCTCATTCTTTCACAAAAACAAGATCGCTACTGAGTCTCCAATTTTTGCGTAAGCATCAGTTTTGTCTTTGATTAGATAAATATCAGACTCTTGCGTTTGTCTTCCAAGATCAGCCCGATAATGTAACTGATTGGAAGATAAAGATGATCGTGATACTTGAAAAATAAGATAAAGCAGAAAACTGGTGCCTCTGGTTTATCTCGTACACAAATATTAATACCTTAGCATTTCATTTATACATACATACCACACCTTTAAAAAATACAATAAACATTTAAATGTTTTTTTATGAAACAGTGTTATGACTTCTTTTAAACGAAACTGTTGAGATCAAATTAAGGGCGAGATAGTCGTAAAACTAAGCCCCAACCACACAAAGAAAAGTATGGCAAATCGTGTGCCAAATAAAGAGGTCATTGACCTAATTCACCAAAAAAATTATGTCCCTTCAGATACCGTTATTGGAGTCCCAACTTCGTACGGTTTTTAGAATATAAACTTTATGGAAAGGTTATAAGGATGAATGTTGATAAATCATTTTATTCTTGAGTTTTTTCAGCGGTTCCCTTAGAGGGGGTGGGAGCTACGTGTGCGAGGGGCGCGGGGTACGCGGGGGAGGTTTCACAAAATGTGTGCAACACGTGTCTGCGCCCGCGCCGCTCTCAGAATTCATGAGAATTTCTGATTCATTGACTCTTGTCATATTGGAGTGAATTTTGTTTTGTAATAATTAACTTTTTTCGCTATCCAGACGATGATGATTCAGTGTATGATCGTGAACATTTGCGTATCTGAAAATGATTAAGGATGAGCGTTTTGTCATTAAGATGTCTGGCATCTGTTTTGAAATAAAAAGGCATGAGTATTTTGTATTTTTCTATAGTGGTAGAGAGCAACTGAAACCGCGGGTAAAAACAAATGAACATGGGCCACTAATTTATTATCAATCTCTCTCAGATCGATTTCCATGAATCGTAATTATCATTATCAAAATGTAACCTTTACAGAAACTTATGAGCCACAAAATTAATTTCTAACTCTGACCTTTTGAGGTCCAAAAGTTGCTTGTGACGTAACTGCCCTAATATTATCCCCTAAAATATTAATACCTGGAAGATCTTCAAAAACGGATCTAATATTCAAGGTTTGTAGATTCTGCTTACCAATGATTTGATTGCAAATCAGTTCTTGTAACTGCCCGGTAAATGGTTAAGGGAGTTAATCAATCTTAGCAGCTCGATAATGGATAGCCTGCTAATTGCTTAAGGGTGAAAATCATATTAGGTTGTATACTTTTACGGACTTAGTTGAAGTTTCTATCAATCATGAGTAAGCTAAAAGCAAACGAAACGCCTTCAAAAAATGAACTCTAAATTAACCTTTTCATACCCTTTTTTTTTTTTTTTTTTTTTTTTTTTTTTTTTTTTTTTTTTCGTCAGGAAAATGCATTACTGCATGTCCCGCTCCAGGGAGGTAGCGGGGGTCTGTCGGGCTCTCCCGCCGGCTAGGCGTTCCGGCTTTTAATTTGGGCATACCGACTAAAAACCTGACGGTGTTCCTTCAACTGTCACCATAAAGTGGCCAGGACGCGGTACCTCCGATTGGATACTCCGCGTCCTAGCCGGTGACGGCCCGCTTTGGATGCGGGCCCACCTTCGAGCGGGGGCGGGCATGAATATTGCCCCCCCTAGCTCTCCACTTCAAGGGGGTATGCCAGGAACACACAGCACACCCCCACCTCTCGGACCTGTTCCCTGTTCAGGCGACGGAGCGTACCGCCTCCGCCGCCCACAGGTCCGCGTAACCTTTTCATACCCTGGGAGCAGAAAAATTATACAAAATGCTAAACCCGCAATATTCTTTGTACTGCGATGGGTACAAAATAGAAACGTCTTCTAAAACGTACAAGAATTTCATGACCATTTAGGAAAAGACAAATTTCCCCTAAATTTTATTATCTCGCATCTCCCGGCTTGTATTGGGATGCGATGGTCCTAAACATGTGTTACACCACGTGGGTCCTGGGCAAAAAACTCACCATCCAAAGAGGCTTAAGCACCACACCAAAAGCACACAAAAACAAACCATATGTCGTCAAAAATAAAGTCGCAAATTGAATGAGTTTTAGTAAGTAGTTGTATGCTATTGTGTGAAGGTTTGCTACCTTGTGGGAGACTCCAATGAGACAGGCGAAAGGTTAAACGTTATGCGTACCACATTGAACGTGCAGTGGAGATAAAAAAATAAGATCTTGTAAGAAAAAATGTTTGTAACATGCAGGTTTACGTAACAATGTTTTGAAGAATAAACTTGACTATTCAATATAATGTTTGGTGTATCGTATACATAGAGTTACATCCACCATTTTAAATACAGTCATACAGAGTTCTATTCTTTGTCTACAAGTCAATTGTATGAGTCTTAATTTCGAACTGATACCAATAAGTTTATACTTTCAGGATTACTCTATGTTTCATTCAATTAAGAAATCTGTTAAAAACCTCATTAGATCTAGCTAAGGAGCTAGATCTAATGAGGTTGAAGACTAATTGGGAACGCGATGAAAGTATAATCCTCAAAGTCGCAATGTGTCTTGCCAACTAAAACAATGACAAACATCCTAAAATATTCATTTAACTTTACCAAATTAAGTGAAGTTATAAGTGAACTAACGTCAAAATCAAATTACGACGGAAATCAGAACCCATGTTTAATAAATAGTATGCATTTCCTCTACATTCCGTGATGTTGTTCTAATTAGTTTACAGTTTTTATTGGTCGGCCGGCAGAGGGCGCCACAGTCACGTACAGTTAGTCCACGCATGACGGCTATTGTTTAAGCGTTTTGTGTACACATACGTGCTAACTGTAAAAGCGGAAACTGGTCATAAGCTTCCATATATAGGCTGCAATTACTCTGTAAGTTTTGAAATTTTAGAAGTTTCGAATAACTTGAATAGTTGTTGATAGTTGTTCTATGTCGTATCGGTTGCAGTTGTGTTGTATCGTATCTACTATTTACTTACAAGATTCTTATGACAAAATAAGATTGAATCCTAATAATAACAGCATTTATTAGTATACCATCGAGTTAAAACTTAAATAAATTGTGAATGTTTGAAAGACCTCTGATTGAAAAGAGATATTTATGGTATACTTACCAACTACAACGTAGTTTATTAAAGCCAAAGTTGACTGATAGAAACTGCCTGGATGCATTTATTCCGCTTATATAACACTACTTTACATGAGTCATAAATACATACTTGTGTTCATATCCCTATAATTGTAAAGAATAGGACTTGATCCGAAGAAACAGGATACAATTCACCAAACCTGCATAACAAAACGGTTTTCCTTAAGCTTTAATCAAATCGCTCAGAAGAAAAATCAAATCAAATCAAAAATCAAAAATATTTTATTGACATAAAATCTGTTACAATATCCACACATTGTCCTTACATCTATGCTAGCTAAAAAGTCACCAATGTTTACGCCAAACTTGAGATTAATCTAGGTACGTAATATTATTCCCAAAACTTAAGTTGTTATTGTTATCTTTAAGTATAAACAAGCCTATTATTTTCCAGTACATATTCCGCATTTCCACGAAGTCTCAAACGCTTAGACTTTCTCTTGTAATAACTACTTAAAGCTCACGTATCTGGTATAATAATAAATTGTTTATTTGTCTTTACTGAAGAAATAAGTTCTGCTTTTCTCGTTTTTAAAGGAATTTTCCTTTGTTGTTTTGTCGACCGTAACTTGTGTCATTTTGATCGGACACTTATTGTTTTTCATTGCTGTAGCACAATTTTCTACAGTCGGTACTGTCGAGTATCGAAAGTTTGACATTTAAAATGTACTGCCAAAATAGTTCCTACAACACCCGTTAGAGGCGCTGATCAGAGTTTCATGCAACATTTCTCGATGACTAGCCGGTTGTCGGTAGTCGATATTAGTAGAGAACCGAGCTACTGATCTGATTCGTTAACTTACGTGAGATATAAGCATAGGAATCCTTCAATAACCTATTATAGATATAGCCAATAGTATAGATTATTTATCAATCGGTGCTTCATCAAACATGCATGGCCAGAACAAATGATTTTTTTTCTTAACAAAAACGTATAAAGTGCAATATTCAGAACAATAGAAACTACTGACAAACTCCTCTACATATCCAAATTTCGGTCTCATCTATACAAAAAAGTTTAGAATACCATTTATCCACTGCTGCGATATTGTGAAACTTTCAACGAAAACACGGTTTTTACATTAGAGTGTTCAAACCTCCGCTTCATCCTGTCATAGTTTCCTTTAAAAGTGGTTCACAATTTGACTCAGTATTGTTTTGGACAAAAATGTCACCTACATTTAAAACGAAATTAAAAACCATGGCATGTCAATTTCATTGCACTTATTAGTACATTAAAGTGTAAAGTCTCCCTGGAGTGCGCCCGCGCCGATGGCGAGGGGAAGCGTTCAAAAATAGATCGCTCATGGATTCCTATGTTTATTGCTATGATGCTTGATCGTTAGCACGCGCCTGCTAAGCTCTGTATGTATTTTAAGCATATAAGGTAACATGTTTTATTATGCATGTTATCTTAATGAAAATCGAGACAAGTTTTCTTTGCAATTCAACGTGGTAGTCTCAGATGCAAAAGGTACACGTTAAGAAATTATTATCTCTAGTAAGATATAGTCTACAAGATCAAATCAGTATCATAGCCCGTAAAACCTTAGATGTTTGCGAAACTTGTTCAATGAATTGCTAGTTGTATGCTATAAAATCATTTACGGTCTTCTGTAGAGTATCGGGCGAAACCTATGCCCGATAGCTGTAGGTAACTCAGTAAGGTACTACACTGATAAATAGAAAATCCGCCACGCTACCAAAGCTTTAAAATCGCTAAATTGTGTACTATAATTTTCAAAACGTCACAGAGAGGATGTAATAATATTCTTTCAGAAATCACACTCAATAGCACATTGTGGAACTTTTTTCAACTAACCATTGAAATATTAGAGAGGGGTAGTACACTCATGACAGATTTATCGTCTACCACCGTGTCGCTTGAAATTAATTATGTCCTTAATAAACCCCTTGATTAAATACAAGGGCATTTTGTTACTATTTATGATGTTTTCAATGGAGCGGCTTATTGACTTGTTTTACTTGTTTACAATTGCGAGTGCTTCAAGGAATGGCCTGACCTAGATATGCTTTCTTTGCTCCCATTTAAACGGTAGATCAAGGTCTCTCATTCATTTTTCTGCTTCATTTTACAGCAGCTTTAGTTCCTGCTTCAAAGAGGAAATATTCTAGGTTAGTACTTATTCTTACTTTTCATTTCAACCGCCTGCAGTACTATAGAATCTTTGATCGTGTGATTAACTTGTAATAGCACGTGATAATGTGGTAATCGTCAAGCGAAATTGAAGTGTTGTAGTCGTGAGTTTGATTGTACTTACTTTGTTTTTATATCAGTAATTTTTGTTTTTAAACATGTTTTGCAATAAAAAGGTGGCCCTGAGTTTCGTGCTACTATCTATACAAGACCTTATACCCTGTATATATACCCTGATATTTATTGAATCTTCAACCATTAAAGGCAGCAATATTTAACCAAAATAAATAAATTATATGATTTCGAATATAATTACTTTGCAAACGTCAAACTATGGAAAATGTACATGTAATAATTTAGAACATCCTCATCGCTTACGGGTACGATGACGTAAAATTCCGTCAAAATGGCTGAATATGATCATCAATATTTCAAAGCAGTAAGTGATACATACATTTTGTATCACATGTGCATCATATTTGACGGATAGACGGGGAGGGGTGGTCTCCTCCCGAGTTATGTTTTATAATGTAGAAGGCATATGAATTATTAGCTACATTGGTTTTTAGTCTAGGTTATTTAAATAGTAATCACGGCTGTTATACTCGAAGAGAGACATAGAGGTAAATAATATACGAATGCAAAAAAGGCGAGTCAATTACAATAATATTAATAATACAATCGGAAATGTTTCCGAACACCGAGAAAGAAAAAAACGACCAAAGACTGGGTTATTAAATTGGTAGTTAAATATTTATAAGAACTTTGATCTGATGAGAGTTTGACTGAAGTTGAATTAAAGGAATAATTATTGCCGTAAAAAAAGATAGTCTTATTTGATATCTTACTAATGTATCCCCCGAATCAATAAAGGTGATCTTTATACAAATATAATTTTAAAGTATATCATTGATTGTATTCCAATCGCAACGGGAAATATGTGTGTTGTTTTTTACTTAAGTACTTATTTTGGAACTGCTGGTATTTTTCGTTCGTGACTTTTTAGTTTGCAAGTGAAAATTGATTCTTAGATCGTGAATGAGCCAAAAAAGAAAGCAGTAAAAAGGTGTTACGGACTATTTTCAATGGCTAATACTTATTACATTAAGAAACGGGTAATATTGAAATTGTGTGCAAAATCAATATCTGTATCCTAACACCTCAATGCAAATGCAATTGCCATTAAATTGCTTAATAATAGAGTTAAGTCTATTAGTGACCGACTGTAACACAAAGCGGTAAGCGATGACATCCAGGAATTTGATTGGAATAACACCTTTGGGTTATTATTACTAATAATTTTGGTTTTAAGGTAAATTCTTGTAACAGGCGTTGTTTAAGACTATGTTTTTATTATATACCATTTTATAGTAGATTAGCGCTCAACTAATTTTGTCTCATGGTCCAATGCAGCTACTTACAGCGCCACATTTATGCAAATATATGTCCCTTATTAGTGAATACATTAGTTGGATATTTGTCTTTTTAGCACGGAACTTGTGCCAACTTGATGTCATCAAAAGCAAATTAAATTTCACCTCGAATTTAACTTCTGATGAATTTCTTCATCAAAGTCAATTTGTAACAATGAGAAATGAAAGTAGAGATTCTATTAAAGGGCATGATAGAACAAAAAATCTACCGCAACCGCATGTCTAAAAATAGCCTAAGATTTTTGAGATCTATGGTTAAACTTAAAGCTTGTCATTGATTGCATCAACACCGACATTCTTACGCCCTATGAAGCGTGACTGCGTCGGACAAGTACCGCTACTCGGTACTCTTCACAAAAAAGTCTAAAAGATCGGAAATTTGACCTTTTTGTAGCCAACGCCGGCGCCCGTGACAAGGCACTTGACTGTAGCTTTATAGAATCATCATTTTAATAAACAAATGCATCTTTTTATTTCGTTTCATTATCGTAACTGGCATACATTATTACATGACAATATGCATGAATACGCTTGAACTGTAATTTGTTTACTGAGTATCCCATTGGAAAAGAGGCATTATGAGAATGTAACGTCTTAATCGTTATTTTGATATGAAATTTGACAGTTTGCAAAATATACCCGACGGACCATTTCAAGTTGCCGTCATTGTGGTACAGGTCTTTTTACAACAGTTTAAGAGAATTATAGATCAGATTGCTATAATTTATTACAACTAAACTTTGTTATCGCCGATCAATAATTATGCTGACCATATTCTGTAGCGCGATTCCCTACAGTTGGTACTATCGAGTATCAGTAGCTTGATGTTATAAATGTATTCTAAAAATATTTCCTACGGCGCTCGCTAGAGGCGCTGCAGAAACATCAGATAGCAATTCAAAATTGCTCGATAGCTACCCGGTTGTCTGTTGTCGATAACAGTAGGAAATCGTCCCTCTTATTTCTGTGATGAGCAGTGGAATTCCAAGATAAAATAGCAGCATTAACAATTAATTTCAAGAATTACTCGTAAATAGCCGTGAAATACTAGTATCTAATTGTGTATGGAAAATATTAAGTGCGAAACCTTCTTTAAAATCCAACCATAAAATTATATCTAACCATCTTTATTGCTTTAAAAATAAGGCAGAATTTCCTTTATTGTTTACACAATGGGCGTACACAATGCGACGTATCGTCTTGACAATTTCACATAATTTCACACTTTCAGCCAACATCTGCATATTCCCAACGATTATTTTAATCTATTATGATTTCTAGGTTGTATTTGCAGTTCTATATATTCAATATTCATGTTGTTTCAGAGAATATTTTACGTCAATGTAATATTAGGTACTAACGTAGTTTTAAAAAGGTAATCTTTATCCATTTTCGGTATATTTTGTAAATTGCAGTGAAAGGGAACTAACATAAAAAATACTATTGGTTACCCGAATATTAACACAACATAGTTACTTTAATATACTGATATTAAAGTAACTATGTTGTGTTAATATTCGGGTATATACGTATTACTGCTAATATTGGTCTTTGATATTCAGCTAATATCTTTGTACTTATATCATCGCATCAAGGAAAAATTTAAGGCCTTCATTGATTTGAAAAATATGGTTTCTTCCTCATCCAAAAACATTGGAATAGATAATAATAGCTCTTACTTGTACCCTTATTCTAAATCTGGATAAGAGATATTTTTCGTATATCTATCATTTATACAGAAATTTTTTGTATGTCCGGATTACTAACGATCACTATGAAGTAATTTTAATCCTTCGTCAACACGTCCCATTGAAACTAATAACTTTATCCCTGAAACACTTTATTAAAAACATAACTAATGTAAATACACTTAATAAAAAAAATAGTTATCAACACTTCGGAATCCTCATTCTTTTCACTAACACTTTTTCAACTTAAATCTCCGATACAATTTCCTGTAATATAATTACTTGAAAACATTTTAAACCCAACCTTAAAACACATGACACAACGTATAAAATCCAACGAGAGACAGGAGCATACGTATTTCAAGAAAAATTTAAAGACGACCACGCAAAATTCAACTTTATTTTGAGGTAATTATGGTGTGTTTTTGTTTGTGATATTATTGGTTGTTATGAACACCAACGTGGGTGTTTAATGGTCGAGGTCTGAGGCTTGGAGACAGCTGTCGTTCCCTCGGGCACCACTAAGGGTTTTGTTTACAGCACACTCTAATGACAAAGATCTCTGCGGTATATACAGATTGCTTTACTCCGAATATTTAGATGATCGTGTTTACGACAGTGTGTATCGTAACTTAGAAGATAATCTCAACTAATGCGAAAACAGTTTTGGTACAGTTATTTGCCTAGGTTCTTTCGAGTCACACTTGCTGTGTTGGAATATTTTTTACTGACATAGTTTTATATAGTATATAACTACGTTTATCCAGTCGTGCTGCAAAAACGAATTTAAAAATTGGCCCACTGCTGTTCAATGCTCATGGGCTACTCCTACAGCAAGGATTGGGAATTTCATATTCCTTTACGAACTGTTAAAAATTTGATAGCACTAATAGCTGTTAAATTGTACTCGCCTTAAAGTTTCTTAGGCAACTGTGAAACAGTGTCAAGTTTACTAAATTCACAGTCAATCTGGTAGCGTCTCAACATTCTTTGTTGACAAGTATTTAGACGTAGCGCACTAATAGGTTAAACAAATATGATAAACATTAGGAATAGTTATCAATAACGTTACCTGCTTCCATTCTCATATTCCTTTGCAGCAGAATGCATTATTAGTCGTAGAATAGATTAAATTATGATATATTATGTACCACGGGAGACAAAAACCAAGACGGCGAGATAAACTGGACTGATTTGAGATGGACTGGTTGGATGATTTGGAAGGAAATTGGTTGACCTTTGCCCAGCACTGAGACACTCAATCGGACAAAGGAAAAAATATTAACTACGCTATAAGCGGAGACTAGTAATTAGCTCTCTTATTTTATGCAACACTACTGGTGCATGATAGGTAAGTCTTCCATATTTTCAATAAATAATTACTTACATTTGTTTTACAGATAGACCTAGTCGCAGAATACTCTGGCGGAAACTTATTAAAGTTACAAGAAACGGTGTTTTTTAAGATAAGTTCTCCCTCGTAGATAGAAACTGTCAGAATTGTATGAGGAAGGAAGCAATTAAAGATTTTTTCTTACCCCTAAGGGATGTAGTTCCGCTGGAAGTATCAACATAATAATTTAAAACCCCTTTACTGATGTTTCATACACTAAAGATCTTCGATAAGGTACGTTTGAAACAGTTTATCTAGGCTTTCCAGTTCACCAATTTCTTTTTTGGAAAACTTATAATTCATGCGTAGGTGTCTTGAAGAAGATTTCTTAAACCCACTAACGTACTTCTAGTAAATAATTCAAAACTTACAAAAGTAACAGGAGGTGGAAAACATTATGTACAATCAAAACGTTATTTAATATAAGCAAATCATGTTCAGGTAAATTCAGAATTCAAATCTTTTAGAAATATATTTCTTAATAAACGAATAAAAATACATCTCACAATATTCTCTTTCTTATTCCCGTAAATCCGTTATCAAGTTTCAAACCTTTCCTGTCTGAAAGTTGCTGAAAACTTGTATCTACTATCTTACAGAGCCTTATCTCTAAAACACTTTTTCGTTTAAGAAATAAAAAGCCACTTTATTTTCCCTTCGTCCCCGAAATCGCACGGAGCTACTAAATTGGAAAATAACACCAGGATTGCAAATTACATAGAAAATTGATAAAAATTAGCCATAGCAGATGGGGCTTGGGGAAAAAGTGAAAAAGATTCGAGAAAGGAATTTACATACAACGTTTTGTGCAAAACTGTGAAATCTGTTTGTAATAGTGTTTAGTATTAAGTTTGATTGAATTCAGTTCGTTCACAGACGAAGATAATTATATTTGCAGAAGTTTCTATTATTCCTACGTAGAGGTAAAAGTTTAGAAACTGCCTTCAATATAAATGAGTAACTAGTTTCTTAAGGCTACAATTCTACTTAAACCCTAACACGAGTATAATAAAAGCTATTTGGAACATTAGTTCTATCACAGCCTAATCGTTGACTAACCTAAGTAAGAGTATCTATTTTTATATTTTTGTCTAGGAAGAAACACGAAATTAAAATACAATCAGTTTGGATTTAAAAAAAAATTGTTAATGAATTAATAAAGTACATGATTGGCTCAATTTACCGACGAACTAAAAGTATGTTAAAAGTACTGTAGGAATTTTATTGTGCCACAGTTTAACACTACTTATTTTCTAAGATTACGGTATATCTGATCCTCTGGCACACAAAACTGACATAACAAACGCCCAACTAAAACAACTCCCTAAGGCAAATAATTTTCATTAACTTCCCATTCAAAAATCTACAATAACTAAATTCATTCAACATTTAGCTCTTGTATTTACAAAGTTCAGTTTCTTGTTAACAAATTGTTTGTTAGTTTTGTTGTCGACGTTTCGTAAATATAAATATTTCGATTGTTAACAGTACTCCAACTTTCATTTGTATAACTAAACTTGTTAATTTCATCCAAAACATAAACATGCAGAAGTTAACCTCTTACGAAAGTCAAATAGAATAACTACACAGACTTTTAAAGCCAGCTCTACTTCCTCTAACTGAAAAATAAAAGTTCTTCGGTTGTTAAAACTGTCATGTCTACGATGAGTAGATCCTCGTCATTTTCGTATTTATTTAGTGCTAATGTATATTAACCTTCTTTGGCATTTACCCAATACTCTATGGAATTATAGATTTAATCTGAATAAACCTCAAACGTTTTATAAACGGAAAGGTAGTGACTATAAATAATAATTATTATTCAGATCATTCGAGGATAGCAAATAAATTACATTGTATACATAATTCATGGTGTCGTGATTTCTTTCCGTGCTGGCCGCCCGCTAAAGCACACGCCCTAGCTGAAGAAAGCTCTGTAGGGCGGGCGACTTCCTCGACAACGGCGCCTCTCGCGGCCGGCGGCAGGAACTAACTGTCTACCGGCGATTGGCCAGCTCGTGTGACGTCACCGTACATCCGACCAATGGGGGGGAGCGCGCTCGCGCTCGGCCGCAGTCCTCATCGCCGCGCCTTCGTATGAGCCGTGTGTCGCTGCCGGCCTCCCCCCGCACCCCGCGACGAGCCGTCTCGCCCGCATTCTAGTTGTGGGTGTCGCGCCGTGCAGTCCTCGCGTGTGCCGCTGAACTTAGTGCGCCGTTTGTGAGTGCTTTATATCCCGCACGAGTGTCAGTGTGACGGAGGATCCCGTAGCCCGCCGCGGAGGATGTTAACAGCGCACGGTGAGTGATGTCGACGAGTCGACGGACGCTTATCTCGCTGCGGCGCCACGTGAACGCGCTCTATTTATAAAATGTAAACACGCAGCTAATTTGATTTGAGACTATATTACGGTATTGCTACTTAAAAGCGAGAGTACGCGTCCGGAGCGCGCTCCACTAGCGTTCGCAAATTAACAATAAAGACTCAGCGCGCGACGGTCGAGATTGCCCAGTTCCTGTAAGACGGACGTGCTAGTGACGTGTTGATGTCGATGATTTAATAAAAAAAACTCACGTCTAGACCTGAGCCCGTTAATCCGAGAAATGGATATGCCAGTGTTAACCTTGGATTGGTTCAGGGCTGGCGATAGCACGATAACGTGACCTTGAGGCGAAGTCTCGCGAACGCCGGCCGGCGCTGGAAGCGAGCGAGCTCACGGAAAATGTCCAGACAAACAACGATAATGGTGTCGCAAACACAATGATAATTCTGTTAATGTGAGAGATTCGTGCAGGAAACACAATGAGAAAATATCTTTAATGTTTACGACCAACTATAATAATCCGAACGAATTTTAATGCGTTCGTTTTATATTGTTAAAACAAATATGCAAATTGGCCGAATGTAGAGACAAATTAGCAAACGACATTGATTAGCGACGTCGAGGTTCCGATAAAGCAAAAGAGATCAAGCTAGTAATTTTGGATGCGTTTCAATTAACTACATGCAAGACTGTTCAAGTGACTAATGAAACGGTCCAATGAGTAATTCAAATGAACATGAATTTGCTTATGTTAAATGGTCGGACCCAAGAAGTAGTAAAGTATTTATGATCTCCTTCACAAACAACATACTACAAGTGTTCCCTTTTCTAAATGGCTGTAATTTCTACAACACGGTTTTCCCTTATAGCGCATTTTTTTTATAATGGCAGTCAAGTCGAGTCTGTCCGGTTGAGATACCTCGATACGGTCAGGTTCGAGGCGTTGGTCCCACGCCTCGTTCCACATACTCACTTCTTTCGATTTGTAATCGTATGGTCAGTGGGCCTGACACCAATCGAGTGATTTACGTCTAATAAGAAGATTAAGTTCAACAACCGACTCTTTGATGATAGAGAACTTTAATGTCAGATCTTAAACCACTGTGATAATGGATTAAAAAATTAATAACATTTGAACGAAAACCTGTTTTATATGTTTACCAAAAACATCATCGTTGTAGTACACCAAGGTCAAAACACGTTTGAAACCAAAAAACTGGTAGCAAAAACGATACTTAACAAAAATTAAGAAGATTTGGGATTCTCATTCGCACTTACGCACATTCGAATGTTAAAAGAGCAGTTGCCATACGTACTATGCGTGTGTGTTCCGTCTAACTTACAAGAGCTGCTTATGTGCGAACAGGACAGAGATAATTCGCATCGAGTGAGCGAACCGGCCATGCGAGATGCTCAGCCGTATCATAAATATTAATCAGGCGCTGGTGTCAACAGCCACCGCGTAACGTGACACCGCCACGATCCGCTGCTAGCCTGGTACTTGAAGTAGTGGCCAGACACTATAGTCCAGACAAACATGACAATTGAACGTAGGACTTATGACAAGGCTGCACATAGAATGCAACAATTAATTTCGAAAGAATCGCATGTTACTGCGTAGTGTAACGGAACGATCGTCCTGTATATTATATTGTGCATCAGTTTTCAATGCTGCACAAGATTGTAGACATTAAATATTTGTTTTCTCTTAACCAGCTCTTTCTGCTGCAAACAGACTTATAAAATAGTGATAATGTTATCGTTTGCACATCCGTTTGTGCTTACGCATTCAGCCATGACCTGCCCTACAACTCTCAGACTCCAAGTGGTGAACGCACTGCAGTTTTATGTTAATTTGCGTTAAGAATTTCAATTATTGTTAATGCTACGAACAACTGAAAATGTCTTTACTGTTTAATTCGGTCAATTGTCCTTTACTAATTTTATTATTTTGTGGCACTGAATGCTCAGTGTTTCGGACTTCCCTTCTTACTATAAAGTGTTAGTATATTTCAATACTTTTCAATAGCTAACACTGATTATTTACATCATTGCAGATAGTATTAGACCTGTTCAGAAGATCAAACAGATTCTCGACTTCTGCCAATGTTTTATATCTTATTCTTTGAAGAGTTGTGTTCATACAAACTGTTGTTGATAATATCTCGACGATACAATGTATCGGAAGTCTTGGTGTCGTCGGTTCTTCGCACTATCGACCTTCATGTTTGACATTTTACATAAATCCACAAACAGGTTCCAGTTATGTATGTACATTATATGTGTACGTTGAAATAAAAACGAGCGTTAGACATTTAATTTGTGTAATTTTAACAATTTTCAACAAGAAGCACTCGCGGGCATCGTTTAATAGTTCTAGTTTTGAAAGATAACAGAACAATTAAATAGAAGGAGCTAGCTTGTTGTTTTGTTTTTGCGAAAATATTATTTGTATGAACAGTTGCTTTATAAACAAACACGTTTAGTGATTACGCTTCAAAGTCATGACGTTTGTTATCTAGACATTTTTCAACAACCTGTATAATGTATATTCCCTCATAAAACGTTATTATCAAGAGAGGCTTTCTTCGATCACACTACACTTGCGATTAAAATCTTATCAACAACATGCATAATTACGTATCAGTAGTTGTACATGTTTATTATGATGACGACGGCATTATAATAAGTGTTGACAACGCTCAAATGATGGCCGACAATGTCGAGCAATGTCTCGACAATTATATAAACTAAGTAGATGTGTACTTAAAATGTAATTAAAAACGAGTTACCACTACGACAGCTCGGCTTAGGGATAATAAAGATTTAATTGCACAGGTTCTGAATAGAATAAAAAGAGTAAAATTATTTTAAATAAAACAGCAAGAAAGCCGTCTAGAACTGTAGATTGCAGAAAAGATGTTAATCTTCCCAGACATTTCACACTGAAGACTTTATCGGAAGACGAATTACAAAAGTTTGAGCAGTTATCGAATCGTTTTGAGCTAATTAAAACTGAAGTCTTCGTTATCTGACGCTATTGTCTTTGGAAATGGAAAAACACGCTTCAAATTCCCGCAAGTAACTCAAATGATATTTTAAATTCAAATATAACTTGTTCAGTTTTATCATGTTAACAATTTAATTTATCTATATAAACGTGTTTTTAAGGAGGCCAAATGTTTGAGGATTTTGAATACAGAAATAATGAAATTGAAGAGTTTGAGACAAACAGTTTAAGCTGCTCCGACGCAAGATCAAGACATGCCGGTCGCTTTTTGCTTGACAACGATGCGTGTGAGCACATCTGCAAAGTTTTTTCATCTGTATGTGTGTGTACGAACACGTTTTTTACGTATGTGCGGGTGTGCGCCAGCGGTTCGCTTGTGGGTTCTCGGCGTGCGTGTTCAACTGTCCTTTTTGTTTTTTCTTCATTAATATCGCTCACTTTATTACCGACCTCTACTACTGAATAAATAAGAAAATATTTTACAAGAAAATATGGATTTTCTCATTTCTCTTGCCTATTTCAAAGGTGATAGGAATTAAGAACCATATCTGCATAATTAAAGATAAGGGTAATTGCATATTTTACCTTGTTTGGTAAAACAATAACTCGAACTGACAATGGAATGTAATTTTATGGAAAAATTGGATATAAAGTAAACTATCTGTTATAAGCCAACTAATAGATACGGGAGCCTATCATTTACGTGCTGTAAATTTGTCGCAATGACAGGGTATGTAATGGTTAATCAAATGGATCAATGAAACGTTTAAGGCTCTAATAAAATGATAATTTGAGACCAGACTAGGAAAAGCATATTAGTATTCACCGGCGATGAAATATATTCCGCGGTGTTACATTTCTAACTTTATGAATATGAGCCGAAGGTTCACTTTTGTTCGGTGAATATGAATTGACATATTACGTTTATTGATAGTGACACTCGTAATAAGAGTCACGAGTTGTTGCGTAATGCGAACAATCTCGCTCACTTCATGTGGAATACCGAAGCGAGATTTTTTTTGTCTATTTGTTTTAGCTTTATGTTTTGGTGTATTTTTAGTAGCATAAAGGTTACTACTACGGTTAACAGTGCATTGTCCTTATTGTAAATCTAAAAATAACAACTGTTTATATTGACATTGTGGTTGAATTCATCATTTATAAATATCTAATGGATGTATTAGTATAAAAAATAATGATTCTTTAATCCATTTTTTGTCAGCACTATTAAAATCATATAAAGATTACAACGTAATCACTGGACAGGTAAGAAGAGTATATAATATAGAAACAGGTACGACAGCGCGGCTAAAGATTTTGTTTCTACTAAATTCTATCGTAAATTAACTGCGAACTGCGAAGGGCTCTACATTTAATAATATTTCATTTCCCATCCCTCATTACGTATGTTTCCTTCAATAGCGTCGTGGGCGTATCATCAGGGTACCCTAAAGAATCTCAGATTTCAATTAGATAACTGAAACTCGGGACAAAATGTGGAATAAAACCTTCAAAGTTCATATCGTCGACGTCGAAATACTCTTGTAATATCTCAAATAGCTTCATGTACGGCCAATTTTGTTCGCCAACTGAATTTAATTTCACTTTTATATTTCATACATATGTACTATTGTCAAAGATTCTACTTTCCTGATTATGTGCTTCCGGTATGGTAATTTATCATTTGAGTAGATCATCAATCTTGCGGCTATTATAAATCACTACTTAAGAGTTAATGGTGATCAATGATTTCTTCCAAAACAGATATTATTTTGTATAAGAAATTAATTTCTTTCAATATTGTAGGTGAGACTGGAAAATTTTAAAGCCCCTAGAGAATTACAGATGTGATCAGTGATAGATACGCAACTAAGTTTTTTGTCCCAAGTAATGTTCTGTCATCGACTGATAGATGTCGTGGCAAACTTAAAATCTTCCATGTATGTGCCCTAGAGCATTCGCCGACAGACGCGGAGCATGTGATGGATGGGCTCTTATCACTTTTGATAACCTTCCGACGTCTTCCCCCGGCACCCCACCTCATGCGCTGTTTTAGCGAAAGTGCGCCTATAAATAAATAGAACATCTTAGTTTCCTGATTTATGGAGACAATTTATACAAAAAGTTAGATCTAACAAATGCATTTAATAAAAATTATATGAATGTGAACGAATTAATAGTTGCCATAAGAACAAAAGATAAAATTAGTTTTCCTCAAGCAAAGAACGTCATCGAAGATTAGTATTAGTACCGTGAAATATCGTTCTATTGCGAACACTTCGATAATTGATACAACGGTAATTAGCTGATGCATCAGTCTTACTCAAGATTCTTAGGTCAGTATCGAAAACTTCATCAAATTACTTACATTGCACAATATACCCAACAGTTTGATTCTTGTTATGAAATGATTAACTTATCGTTTAGATGTCAGTAAGGTCACTAGATCACACATCTTAACCGATAACAGTTAATGGATTATCGTTACAAAAACTCCTACATCTAGTTTTATCCAGTCTATAAATAAATATAGTAAATCTACATTTCTAATTTTAATTCTATTAACAATGTCATCACCTTCTTCGTCTATTGCATTAATGAAGTGAAGTTCAACTACCTACTTATTGTACTACTAATTGAACACTTATTATAATATTTTTTACTCTTTCTTTCGTTGCCTTAAGATTCCAAATCTTCGTTGTCAATCTAAAAACTGTACAAACATGTTCATTCATGTATACAAATACGCTGCATTTGCGGAAGTTTTTCAACGAAATAGGTAAATTTTATGCCGTCAGTAACATGAACTACTGCAAACAAAGGTCACTCGCTTAGATAACCTCGTGACTTTTTGTGTTTTTCGTCTCTTTTTAACGATTTATGCGCGTGTTTCGTTTTGTTTTCAAGTGTTGGTATTATTTTATCATTTATTATGTTTGTTCAACTGTAGGATACAACTCAGATATTAAATCAAGATTTACCTCATTATAGGAAAATGTATTAAGTAAGGAAGCATCCTCTACCCTTGAATTGAGACTTCAAAGATTATCAATTACTTAGTTTATTTCTGGTCGTCCAAGTGACTTTCTTCAATAATATAAATCTTTTAAGTTTTTGCTCCAATTAGTTACAGTATCAATGAACAATTCAATACTGGAAAAGGGACTTTCGAATGACCTCGCTCTGACCTTATCACAGCCCATAATTATTACAAAAAAGGCGCTCTACAAGTGAGAGGGTGTTTTTTACATTTTAATGATCACCCATAATAAATCAAAAACAAATTGATGTTAATCGAGAGGTAATGCGTGCAATATTTTTTTTCTTTTTTACTTTAATATTTTTCGGAGATTGATTGCAAAGTTTTTATTATGTATTTTAATTAAATTATTTACTAATGTTATTGACATTATAATGTATTACTAGGTCGCTACTAAAGTGCGAACTTTAAACTATATACAAAATTGATTCATATTGTTTTCAAATAACCTGCTAAAGTACCTATCATTTCCAGCAATATACCTTTTGAATTAGAACAAATACATATTAGTAACTTGGTTCAAATGAGTCAGTAACTCAGTTTGTTGTCCGCAAAATTACTTATTCTAGTCTCAATATGAGGAAAACACAAACATCTGAAATCAGTTCCGGTAATTGTGTTTAATATGCACATCACTGAAAACGTCTTAGCATGGCATTTTTGCTTTGTTCGTCTTTTGATATGTGATTTCATAGCTTTATCCCTTTCATTCTTAAAAAAAAAGCATGCGCAAGAGCAGGAAAAAAAGATGCTATCGATGTTTTAACTGAAACGGAAAAATACCATTTCGTCTCTAATTAATTTGACACTATTTTAATTGTAGGATAGTAGAATAATCATAACTGCAAAATGATCTGAATTAATACCAATTTTTCTTATAGAGTAAATACTACGCTACGCTAAAGTCAAATGAAGCGTAGAAGCGGTATGTTATTTGTATGCACACACATACACACGCGGACATACACACCTGTATTATAAACAGTCGAACAAACATTACTTTTGAGTCCATGTTTTTTTTTATTTAAAAGGCACAAGGTCTCCTCCATTGTCGACATGCGTTTTTCGAAATATGAACATTCAAATTTCCATTTTTGGTAGCACTAACTTTTTTGAAAAACAATTTGGGACGAGAAGAGCGCTAAATATTAATTTATTAATACTTAATATCACTTAAAATATAATTATAGAATAATATTAATTTAAATATATTTAAGAGTTTTTATTTCTACTAGTAACTTTAATGTATTAATTTTCATTGTATACAGTCCAAAAATGTACAAATAAAAACCTGACACTAAGGTTGAACCAACAAAAAGAAATCGACATTAAGAACAAAAAGTTGAAATACCATTCAACTCAAGAAGAAGCAAGTTCGGAAACTCATTTCAATCTGTTAAAAGCTAGAAATATTGTAGCAATAGAGTGATTTTGTTCAAAAACATCACAATTCGTGATCGCTACTGACAGTATCTTTGTGTCCAGTTTTCATTAGTGAACTCGGCGTGTTATCGCACACCGTAGCTAATGGTTCCATATCAAATATTGACTGGTTCACTATCGCGTTACGTCATTCAGTGGTCCGACCACTCGAATATGGCTACTGTCGATTTGAATACGAAACTAAAATGTCTTTGAAAATGCTTTTTTGGGTAATGCGCAATTTTTTATGGTACTGAGTCCAACCCTGTTAAAAATTTACAGTTAACGAACGCGGTTTCAAATTTCGATTTGTCATTTTGAATTTCCGAACGAAAATTAAATAATCCGAAAGCTTGCATAGTATTTTTTTACAGTAACGAACAGCTAAAGGCAGTAGAGTGGTCGCGCGGAGAGTATTTTTTTTATTGAGTGATAGTAACACATTTCGTCATTTCCAATTTAAAAACAATATTCTAAAAAAAAAGGTCCTATATTTAACCATCGATCTTTTTAAATCGATTTAGATAAACACATTTTTTGGTGTAATTATGATAATTCATTGATACAAATCGAATGTTTTTATCGAACCGGTATTGATTTATCTGGCTTATAAAAACTAACAGCCGCGTATGTAATTAAATTCTAATTACAAAATATGATTAGGAACTATGTAAATTGCTGAGATCTATGACGGTCTAGTCTTAATTATAATATTTCATAACTATTTAATTTTCTTCCGATTTTCATGCAGTCTGACCGAGCCCTATATAAATAAACTAATTTAGAAATCAAGTAACATTTCTTTAAAACAAATACTATCTCAAAACCTCTGGTATATTACGACAAGTCTATCATGCTTTCTTTATTTTTAACTTAGATATTGTTTATTAACAATTAAAATACTCTAAACACGTAGATATATTTCTATATATAAAATTGACACAATGTTTTGAAAAACGCTGTACGCACACAATAATATTCGTGCAGATTGAATAATTCATATATGATAGTAATTATAATTAAACAGACGTATGTGCTTGTACTTAAAATCTTAAATAGTAACTAATTAATTCAAAACTAATTAGAATTTATGACGCGTTGAAAGTATTTTGGATTCCAAACAATTTCTAATATAATTGTGGTACTTGATGGAAATAGCTTGAAGATATTATTTTAAGCGTCATTACTTGAAAATAACAAGATTTAATATAATCAAATTAAGTCAATATCAGCAATAAAGATAGAATCATGACGTATATTTATGAATGTAAAGTATGTATGTATTCCACTACAACACTTAATGAACGATTATGACGTCGGCAATAATAAAATGTCAATTATTTTTAGGTATATAAAGATAAAAATAAGGAAAAGATAACGAAAATAAATAAAAAGTGTAAAAATATATCTAATCGTTGTAACTTCGTTTCGGTTTTACCTGCAACCATAGGGAAAAGTTTACCAAAACTCGCGATTAAGTTTTTCATGTTATTGTCTATATATTACAAAAACAACAACTTAATTTTTTATCAGCCGTTATCGAATTAAATTGACGTGTATACTATAAGTATTTGCTTTTACAATAATCATTAAGAGCTTCCACACTCAACGATAGTGACGCAAACAATAAGTAATTATAAATTCATTTCTATTTATAAATGAATGCGCTACTATTTTTAACAAATTCACAGCTATTTTTAGAAATAACGCTACATTTTACCAAATAAAACTATCTAGTAGGTTAATTATACACGAATAACGTTAAAACTTTCATTTTTCTCGGCTACCAGACAAATACATACCTTATACATATTGATGTCTGCGTTATACGGAAGACATATACCGGTTTTTCTCAAAAATTCCGTCGTTTGAACCTTGAGTTGTATATTATTATGTAACATCGGCATAAATAATGTCTAGCTAATGATGTACGAGTGATAAATTTTCCTAAGGTCACGCAAATATTGATATGAAATGATAACACGACCCTGCATTGTTTTGCAACGATCTTCCGCTTCGAAGAAAATGTTTAATTTCTAATACCTCAGCTTTGAAGGATGATGTCATAAATAATAGCAAAAACATCTGATGTTCCCTTGTTTGTTAGTTATTCATCACTATCTTTGCGGCTTTCTTCCTCGTGATTTATATTATAGAATTTTCCGTGTATATTTTCTAGGTGGCTGAAAGCCCCGCAAACAATTATAACTACAAATTCTAATAGTCGAGCTAAATCATCAAAGAGTAGGTGTACATGTATTATATGTATGCATAAGTACTAGTAACATGACTGCGTAATAACACAAGTTTACCGGTTTAATGTTTCTCTAATATCCCATTTCCAATAACATTATACAAGTACCCGCTTTTATTAAACGCTTTACAAACATCTTCAGTTATTACACGCCCACATTCCATCAAAGAATATTCAAATATCTTTCAACAATATTGTCTCCTATTCATCCCTTTAAAAGGGTAACATTAATCAACAGCCTATCACTCAATAATATAGAACAATTTTTCTTCGTCGCCCTTAATAATAATTATGTCAAAAAGCTTTTTAGGAATTGTAAACCCGTTGCAAGGCAATCAGCTATCCCTTTTGCATGCCCATTTACAGCAGTCATTGACCGTGATAATAGACCTCATTTTTAATATTATTTTTTGAAGAGAAAGGCACAAGTATCTAAAGAATTTACTTGGCAACAACAACATAACCCTATAATGTTATTTTGTCGAAAAAATGTGGGAAAGTAAACCTCCCCCGAGGCTTTATATTTTGTGACAACAAAGTGAACGTTACCTTTCGTACCGACTGAATGGCTTATCTGTCTATATTACACGTGCCAATCATAAACGCCTTATGTGCCAGCAGAACCTGACATCTGTCTATCTTTATTTATACCATCCGCTCTTCTTTTCCTGTATTTTTGCCGCAACGAAATTTCAAAGCAGGGCTCGAACAAAAGTTTTTTACCAAAGAATTACTTGCCGAATTCTTAGTTCGTTTTCTGCGAGTTTTTGAAAGTTTCAAACCGCAAGGAATCATTAAAACTCTCGACGACTTATATCAACTTCAAAAGTCGAGATTATCACGCAATATATGAAAAATCATACCTTTTCATAAGGACATGAAACAGCAAAATATATTTTGCTTCTTTGTGCTTATCTCGAACGCTCAAAAACCGTACGACATTAAGTACACATCATTAAAAGTGGAAGCAGAAGGTTTCAAACGTGAAAACTCGAAATCCGCCCTGTCGGTGGCAACGTGGGCGTCGGGCTACGGATGAATGAAAGCTTCGGGCGTTTTCGGAAACGCTCGACCATCTCCGGCCACCAAGGTCACGAGCCGAGGGAGGCCGACCCATTTCCACGGGGATCGATGGGAGCGAGAATCACCACCCCAAAATTTGGGTGTTTAGGGCTTTCGGCATTTTCAATGTCAAGTGATTCATGACGGCCGTGCTTATGAAATTCACGTGTATATTACAGTATGCCGTGACTCGACTCTGTTACCCCCTAACGGCTCGCTCGCAGTTTTGATTTGCGCCCACAACTTTGTATTTTTCCAAGTGGCCGATGCGTAATGTTCGGAAATTCGTCTCAAAGGAAATTCGCTTTGTTTTTCTTTGTCCTTTTATTAGGTCCGTAACTGGATCTCGCGGGAGTCTTTAACTGTTATCTTGCGAAGTTAAAACAAAATGGTTTCTTGTTGAAGATGAATGTTGTTTCCTTATAGGTTGAGTCTTTGGAGAGGAGATTAAAGAAGATTAAATACTCGCAGCCTCCTTAAAGTACAATCATCTTACTTAACCACTTTTGCCTTAATAAAACGATGATCGTAGAATTGATTATCTGGTAAATTGAATTGACAATCCATAAAATATTTACAGTACTCCTCTTAATATATTTTATAACTACTTGTTTTATAGTTGTACATCGATTTCTTACGTTCATTGAATATTATTATAATAATTTATAGGATTAATGTAAATAGTGTGGCAGTAATAAAATGTGTTTAATAAAGAACATTCTTTGTGTATACATAGATTTATTACTTACATAAATAAATCAAATTACTGTATCATTTTATCCCTTCACTCTACATAACGAAGTTTCTACATTTTAACGTTTACTATCTTACTTGGCACGTGACCAGCGTGGTGGACTAAAGGCCTTACGTCTCCCTCGTTTGGGAGTGTTTTGTCACTTTCAATCAATCCTGAATCTATGTATGCGTGAAAAAGACCAAACACAGTAAAGCAGAGCTTACATGTTGAACACTTAACAAAACAGCAAAGAAAGTGTTTGAAAAAGAAACGTTTGTGTCGTCTCCCATGAAGGGTGTGTTTAAACAAATTAAAGCAAATTACACAATGACAACTTGTCTACTAACAACTTCTAAACGCTGTACTTTGAATAGAAGTTCCTCATATTGTAAGGCTTTGTTACAATTATAAGGATAACAGCAATCAATGGTGTAATACGATATTGTTTCTTTGTAAAACAGTTCAATATTGTACTTGGTTTTTTACGCGATGAATGTTACGTTTTTCTTAAAAGGCTGTTAGTTTTACAAAACCAAAAAAACTATAGTTTCTAAGGTAAAAATGCAATCTTTATAAAATTAACGTTCATGATTTTAATATTAAAAGCTAAAGTATATACGATAGTTTTGAAACTATCACGACTCTTGCGCATTGTTACAAATTGAACAATGCGATGGAATTTATTAAAATTTATTCAAGTTTTTCTTTAAACTTTTGTGTTCATAACAATACCGGAAAATCGTCATCGTATCGAAAATCGTACGATACTTTTTAGCAACATATACATGTTTTGATGGCAATAGATACCAATTATCTTATCATAAGCCATTAAGAACTTATAATGTATTGAGTAAATGAACATGACACTAAAGGAAGCTTTAAGTAGCTATCTTGTAATAAGAATAAGTAAGATAATCCTTATACAGGAAAATGCTAGTTCATTAATAAATGCCAAAAAACATGAATTAAAATATCTGAAAATGTTATCGGTTTTATCAACATCGCTCAATAAATTCTTATCAATCCTACAATTATTATTATCTTTTATCAGTAGATTATTCGTTATCAGCTTTAAGAATACTTAATTGATATTTCTGCGTAGATGGTGCGAAGTTTTGACGTAGATTTGCAAAAGCCTAGCCGAGTCAGTTGATAGTAAATGAGTGAGATAAGAATAAGGAGCGGTTTTCAAATTATCTTTTTATATTTCTGACAATATCGTAATGATTTTTTGTTTGTTATTTGATATTTTTAGATCGCAAAATCTAATAATAATGAGGATAAAATAGAAGATTAATACTGAAATTATTTGATACTATCTGATTTTCATATTATCAGTCCGGCTTAAAGTCCAACTACTACTTTGCTCAAAAACACATATTTGGACTATATGTTTCACCATTTGCTATACAGAGAATAATGAGGAAAAATTTATATAATACAAACTATCACACTGAATGCCACAAAGCAGTGACTATCACACATCTTGTTTCAAAAACACATGTTGGTTTTTGACATCTGTTAAGGAACATCAAAGTTTTCTCAGCAATTTTCAACCTTATCACCTAAAGTATAAGGTTGAGAAAATCTATTTATCTTTAGAGATTAAATCTCTACAAAAAGTATCAACGATGATAGCAAGAAGATACTTCAAAGTAGCATAAAACAGCGTGTGTCCGTAGTTTTATACCTATGAAACTTGATCTCAGTACACACCACCTTGAAATGCTGATCTCTGCGAATATCATTACGATATTAGAAAGTAATTTATTGTATGACTACACAATAAAGTTCTGTATTTAATGCACTTAACATCGCAGAAATATTAAGCAAAGTTCTATTGCATTCCGATGAAGCACGACATGATATAGAGGTTGCACGACTGCAATGCCAATATTCTGTTATTGATAGTTGCGTGTTTTGTATGTGTGAAATGTTAGTGTTATGTCGTTCTCATAAAAATACTTCGAAATGATAGACGTGAATCTTGAAAATCAGAATTCAGGAAAGTTATTTTGTCATCTCATACCTCCAAACACAATATGTATTTTTTGCGAACAATTTTCAAATTACTTTTTTTTTAAGTACCTATATACTTTAGAATTACGTCAATAGCGACAATATAAAAACATTTTCTATCACAATGACGTTACAATTCGATTTCGAAAAAAATAATTGTATCGATAAAAGACTCGTGCCTTTAAATCGTAGCGTCGATTATCGTGATAACCAAAGACTTCCTACTTCTGTAGTCTGCGCTTGAGTTGTGAAATCGCTCGCATTGTCTCGCCACTTCCTCGCAGATCGACCTTGAGTGACGTATCGTATCGAATATCAGCGTAAAATACCTTATTAACAGTAAAATATTTAGCAGAAAATCTAAGCTATAGCATACCTATGTTATAGATGTTTTAATGTTATAAATCTTTTGGTGTTAATGAACAGTAATAAGAGACTCAAAATTAATATTTTTTACTAGTTATATTACATTAAGTACTGAATTAAAAGTATTTTATATTTAAATATAATATTTATTTTTTATGTTTAGCACGACCTCGATGGCACGATGAGACCCAACTTAATACCTAAAATATTAATCTTTTAGTCCATAATATAATAAAAATATAAGTCCTGAATCTATTAAATACTTGATATGATAGTAGGACAAGCAAAGTTAAAACGTCAGGAGATTGGCTTTTATTTTAGTCATAACACGAGGGATATAATGCATGCATACCGCAGAAGAAAAAAAAATATGATATATATTTTTTACGTATACAGATTGGAATCGATCAATTTCAATATTCATAGGCGATTATTTACAAACGTTAAATTGATTTTTTATTCAGACTATTTCTTTCCTTCGGAGACCTCCAAGGAGGGAATTGAAAATAAAGAAACTAGTATTCCCAAGAAATAAATTAAAAAATATCATGAATACTTTAAAACAAATCGTAATTGTAATTTCATGTATGTATGTATGATAATATTTCTATGCTAGTAATGAAGGAAACAATATGTTAATCGGCGGGCTAGTGACCCCACAAATTTCATCCACGTGGATTACAAAGGCAGAATTTTGAATTCAATTTGAATAGCGGTATTTGAAAGAGTTTGAATATTTTAACTTTTGTACTTGACTTTTTATAATAGTAATAAAAAAAATTATACCTTATATAAATACGATCTACAGATATTAGTTTCGTTTAAAGAATAGAATAGTGTGTTATACATTTCTGTGTAAACGTCGAACAGGTTCCAAGATCACCAACCATGTCAAAAGGCTTAAAATATGTTTATTCTCCAAAATATAATAACACAGTTTAAATTCACAACAAGACTCGGCCTAAAAGAACAAAAAACGTACGGTCTCATACAAATTAATGCGAAATAATGAATAATTAAATATTTTGGCTGCTACACGGTCCGTACAAGGTCAACCCCTACAATGAAAACTAAAAAATCTTGAATACAACTTGATAAAAAACATGGTTTTGTATGGAATTAACAGGTTATTTACAATATTCTAAACATTCAGATTCTGTAATTGTTAGATTTTTTAATCCCATTCGGCTATGAAATATTTTGACACATCATATTAAGTGCTCCAATACTCTATTAAGCCAGGTTGTTTTTTAAACACACTAACGTTCATAGAAAATATTTAATTCGCTAGCAACAGACGTAATTTTCATAACACTAATATTTTTCCGCCAATCATCTTCCATCCTTCTTCAACTACTAGTGGGCGGTAGGATCGTGAACAGTCGTACAAAGTGTTAACTACCGCGTAATGTTCGCATACATTGGTAAAGGGTCGTTACTTGTTACTCGCGGTACCGACAGCGACACAAGTCCCCCGAGCATGATGCATTGGCGCCAACTACTTCAGATTAATATAATTTTTGTTAATTGATACGGACTTGGAACTTGTCTCCGCCAATTAGTACGGACCAATTTTGGATTCTGGAACGTCTAAATATAACATTTTCACATGTCACGAGACTAGAAATTTGGTTGGAACTAGTTATCTAGGTCGAATTTACAGGCGTTTGACGGTTCTTAGAAATGGTTATGTTATCAATTGTCGTAACCTTTTATTCAAAGGGCAAGTCATACTCGGTTTTAAGTCAACACCATTTATTATTCAACACTTGAATGATTTTACAGGAGCGAGTTTCCAGTGTTTGTGTTTTCCTTGGCTGAGGAAACCAAGAAAATTATTATGTTTTCATTGAAAATGGTAGCTTGACGTATTACCTAGTCGCAGTAAACTGTTAATTATCGTTATTATCAATTTGTCCTTAAAATTCTTTATAATTTATGTGGGTAGTATTAAACAGACAGATAAAATTCTCAGCTAAATTTACATGAATTCACCAGGGTTTTACGTCACACTTAGATTCTTAACAATTAAAATATTTTTCTTACAAAAGCAAGATATTAAAATAATCACATGTTTTATCATCAGGATGTATCTGTTTGTTATTTTATTACCGAACACACTAAACAAAACAATTTATAATAAAAAAGACGTGAAATATTAAAACAATTATGTTAAGCTTAGGTGGCTCTACTAATTCCCAAGTTCCAACAGTAAATATAAGATGAGAACTTGATCTCGTCACATTTGCCATGCATTAGGAGGACGGATATAACACATGCAAAACAAATTAGATTAATTGCTTTCCCGAGCTGAAAACTCAGTTGAGCAACGAAACCCACAACAACCTCAAAGCTCTAATAAAGCCACGATTAGTCCCTTACCCGAAACCCACGCAACTCAATTCATAAACACAATTTATAATTCCAAACAATAATTTAAAATGGTCACATTAGAATACCTTACTTAATGAAATTACAAACGACAAAAAATGGTAACACAATCATTGAAAGACTTATTTATTCGACAGTCACCGCGTATGCGAGGTACACGAAAATCTGTGACGTACACCGACCTCCACGCTTTTTCAACAAGACTTTACTTTTCAACGTTTGGTTCGGTCTGATTTGCGGAAACATAATAAGTTTTTTTGTAAGTCGATGTCGTAACTTCACGGTCAATGTCGACAAGTCGGCCTTGCGACTCACTCGAGCACGTCTCACGCTCGATACCGTCCGAATAGTGGACTTCTAGTTACGTAACCCAACTATTAATTTGCTAATGTATCCTCGCGAAGTGAATTCAAATCGAGTGCTAATCGAATTGAGTCGTGTTGGTTAGCGACGCTCATTGGTCCCAACTTTGATTAGCAAAACTTAAACCGTACCATGTATACTAATGTATGTTTATTTTGATGATTTTTATTCGCATTAGTAATTCAGAGATACAAAGTCTTTGTTCTCGTTGTATGCGCTACCGTTTGACAAAAACTCAATTGTACATCGTTTTTATTGTGCATTTACATTAAATGGACAACAAAGACGTAATGCAATTTGTACAATTTAAATTGCGTCTTAAAGTTTCAATAAAGTAAACAAGTGAGTAAACAAAATACAGTAAGCTTTCTCCATCACAATGACCTGTCTAATAGTCAGTTGATTGGCGATAACCTCAGTTACGACGTTCTATGTCAATCGTGAGCAATATAACCAATAAATTGCAACAAGTCATTGACACTGTTACATTACAAGAGTAACATTAGTATTATCAAGTGTAAGCGTCACAGCTCGCCACTACGGTCGCTGTATTTTTAGACTAGGCCGCACTAAAAATAGTACAACAGTTATTACTGAATTAATATTTCTAAAAACGGATCGTCTACGCGCCGGTGATAACGTGGCCGAGACCGATAGTACGAGTGACGTTTCTGACGCCATATTGGATTGTTTGTTTTTGTTTCTTGTTGTCGGATTTTTTTACACAGCCAGTCTTTTTTTTTTCTTTGACGACTTACGACTTTTTTGGACGTGAATTGCGATTTATGACATTACGATACTAACTATTATTTCTTTTTATGCGATATCGTATTATAATTGTTGATTCTACAATGAACGTAAACAGGATGATAAATTCAGTTTTGTGTATAAATAATTAAAATTAGTTTCTTTATCGCATTAATTTTAGTTGATGTTTTAAACAAAAGTATTGAAATAGGTATGCCTAGTAGGTTGACACGTGTATTTATGGGTCATTCTCAGTTAAGAGGTAATATGATGTTAGAAGAGGCGGCATGACAAAAATGATAAAAAATTAATGTAGTATCAGTATTTTCTTACCAAAACACTTATTATCTTCATATCCAGACAACAGCCAGACAAAATCTTAATTTTTTACCATTTTATAACTGACCAGGGGAGATACTGAGGACAGGGGAAGGACATTTATGTTGTGTTATGAAATAAATAACAGTGGTAGTTTGAGAATCAACTTCATTTTTATTTAATATTAATCAGACTTAATTTCAACAGCCATCAGACTTCACTATAAAATAGTCTTTCATTCCTACAAAGCAACAAAAACATGACATTATACGAAAATCAATTTGTTTGTTCTCTAGGTGTCATTTCATTCACAGTTTTAATTAGTCCTTCTTTTTTCTTATCATATTTCTTTTGCTCTTTAATCTTTTGCTGTTCATATTTCACAGGGTCATTTTTTATTTTTTGGTATCTCAGTCTTTCCGCTACACGTTTTTTTTCTAAGCGTTCTTCACGCGTCATTTTTTTTCGTGCCGCCATAATCTGTAACCAGAATATGGTAACTTGGCATCGACGTTTTTCTATAAGGTAACCGGGTTAAAAAGGACTGCTCCTTTACTTATTACAAAAACAATAAGAGTTTCGAGGAACACTACCTGGTATAAGATATTTAGGATGAAAGCGACAATAAACACTCGTACAATCGACATTTAAAATAACAAGATTTATGTTTAAACTAAAACCAGACTAGGTAAATACACTCGGATACTAAATAATGGAGAACTGCATCATAAGCAGGAAGCAGTTATCTCCCCTGAGCAGTAAGTATCTCCCCTGGTACCTTAAGCGGCAGGGGAAAGAAGACAGGGGAGATACTATTTCGACAAAATATCGATATAAAACTCTAAATTTTTGTAACAAGTTATTAGACGGGAAGATTACGATTCTTTGCATACATTACAGTAATTCTAGGAAGAAAGTAAAATATTTATGCTTATAATAAAGAATAAAATCTTACCAGGGGAAAGAACACACTCACTGAACCACGACAGTTTTCACCAAGTGGCGTCTGTGTAATAGCGAACCATATGGCGGGCGCATTCGCGCCGACGGCTTGCTGTCAACTTCACGTTAGTAACTTTGTGCTCAAGGTCAGAATTTACGCGGCGAAATTAAAAGTCGTGAGTTTTTAATGAAAACAAAACGCCAGGGGAAGAGATGCTATATACGAGGGACAAATTTCAATATTAAACATTTTATGAATATCTAAATGTTACCTTTTTTATTCTTTTTCATTGCTTTAATTTAGTTTGTCTAGTTTTTAAATAATACACAATTTAATTTATTTAATAATTTAAAGATAATTAAAAATACTAATTTATTAACATGATCGGTTAAAGGACAGACCAGGGGAGATAAATTTTTCATGTTTAAGGCGCTTTTGTGACTAAATTAAAAACATTTCATCGGTGAATTTTAGTGACCTTACAGAAGATACTGACTTTGATAATCTCACAGCTTTATTTTAAATAAATTATCAATTAAAAATATAAAAAAATTCATTGACATTGAAATTACCTCATAACTTAGAACGACCCTTATACAAATGCTGGTAAATCGGTCATGCCAGTTAAAGGTATAGTAGTAGTTTTTATTTATTTATTTGTATTTAAAGAACCTATATTATAATGGCACATTACCTATTTGTAAAGTATATTTGTTCAAGTTTTTTATTTCTTTTTTGTAGCATTACGAACCAATTTAAACCAGACTCTATGACGCCACAAGCTAGTTTTATAATTGAAATTATTGTTTTACAGAAGTAAGAAAAAAATACTTGTTTGCAAGAACAATTACCTACCAAACACGTATCTATCTGCATGTTAGTACAGCCTTTCTCTTATTTAATTACAGTGAAAGGTGTCTAATAACTTCTGTTACCCAAAACTTTATGGTTATTAACATTCAACAACCACGGATTTACAGTAACTACTGTTCATTGTAATTATGTAGTTTTTATGTCTACTGTACGTCTAATAGCCAAAGTATTTTTTTTCTAGACTTACTATTTTTAAAACCTAGTATTCTTAAATCCCATCTAACGCATCTATACAGAGCTATACACTTATTTATTAAAGTAAGTAGATTATAGGGTACATATTTTAAAATCCATGCGCCTAATTAAAAATATAAAATGTAGAGACGCTAAACCGTGTACACTTGTTATCAAAAAACAATGCCAAACTAAATTAAATAGCGTTTTTTTATACAAATTATGAATGACAGCCAAAAACCGTCTAAGTAGGCACAAATTACGTAACCAGACACAATTACAGGAAAAAAACCGAAGAAAAATAGGTTACAATTTAAACGATAGTGTCTGGAGATAATTTGGCAGCCGTCGCGTATCTTACCTAATGTAAACATAACATGACCCGTCGGTTGTCAGGCCATGACTGCATCTCGATAAGATACCATTGTGTTATTCGAACATAATTGATAATTATTATATTTATTACTCATTCTAGTTGACAGAACCGATAGAGATTTTTTGCGGACGATTCCGGTGAAAACTGTCGTATCAGCAATATTAAATAGTTTTTCTAATTATTATGAACGCTCTGTTATATTACTCTACTTTCTATTTATTATAACCATGACTTTGTTAAATAGGTTTCGAATAATATCTACTAATACAAAATTGCCTACTTTTGATATAGGCAGGTGATATATTCTTTTAGTCTCTACATAGTCCATACATAGAGCTTTCCAAATCAACTTAAAAAATATTTACCAAAATGTTTCCTTAGCTTCATAGATCCTCAAATGCATCGTAAAATTATAAGCTTACACTACATTAATACATAATTTAATACAAGGAAAATTACCTATAAAGGTTACTTTGGTTTAACATTGAACTAATACCTACAATATTACAATAAGGTTCAATGTGAACTTTCCTTAAGTCAATGCACCGAGTTTGAACTAAATTATTTAACTAATAATATTATAAAGACGCTAATTGTAAAGCAATATAATTTTATAACATTTTCCGTAGTAACTTTGAGAATACACTCCAAACTTGAACGTGAATCAAATAAAATATACCTACGTGAGAATTGGAGCCGTAACAGCCGGTGTAACGGTAATTTCTTTAAAGCTCATTTTTCTGTTATCAGATAACTTTATAGCAGCAAATGCTGTGTCGTTTTTGACAGATTTGTGAATTAGTAAACTATCCGTCAATTATTTTCAGACGATGTAGAGTGGCGTCTATTTAAAAATACACATATTTTTTTTTTTTGCTAACCTGAGCTGTCCCATTATCTGAGTTCTTAAATTTGATTTAATTCTTAATTAGGTATGTATCTAAACATGCCTGCCATTATCAAACGTGTCAAAGTATAAAATCGTAGGTAATATCAGTGAGCGCTAAAATATTAACCGGCTAGTGTGAGCCGCCATGACAGTTTATCCGAAATTACCTTTTGACACGAAGTGTGACGAATACAAAGAGGTCTAATACCTAGACTTTATACAGGCTGTAGGCAGAATACATAATGCCTTTTGTAATGTTCAATGAGTTTAAAAAGAAGATGGATTGACTAAAGGAAATTTGATTTGAACATTTTTGCAACATTATTCCGGGAAATATAGTTTATTTTTAAGGAAAACCAGATTTATGATTCATGGGTTTCTCACACAACTAATAAAAATAAAAAATACCATTAATTTCAACACCCAACCAAATCTTCATATGCCTTCCAAAAATCACCCTTTTATGTTAACACAGAATAACCATACATAAGAGTAAACAGGACAACACTACATAATGAAAAAGACACATGGCCAGGAGACCATATTGTACTGAATTGAAAATGACTAATTATAAGATTTCTGCTCTTCCGATGTATTATTACATACTTACCTAATTTATACCTATCCCAAAACTGTTTTGGTATTAAAACCAAAATATTTACACTTTAACACACATTTTAAAAATGACGTCATTTGAATACGATTGTGTAAAAAGGAAACTACACAAAGAATTTAATGTACGTTCTACAACTTAACCAAAGTCGTAATATAGTAAATCTTTTATAGGTTTTAGTCATCGCCAATCAAAGTAGTAATAAAACTATGACAGGAAAAGGCTGAACTTTTACAATCTGTGCTTTAGGCTGTGTCTACGTCACGGTATCACCTACCCTACTTACTCGGTTGCCAGTTGCCGAAACTGCCTTTAGTCACGCATAGAATCTGATGTCACTTGGAAAGTACAGACCATACTAAACGAACACTATAGACATTTTATCTTTTTATCAACTAATTGGTACATAATTGGCCATTCAAATGATTGAATATCAAATTAATTCAATGATTTCGATTAATGAAACCGGTTTTATAACAAGTAAATATATTTATAATTAAAAGCATCTAAATAAAATATTATATACTTGAAGGTTAACAATGACGTTTGTCAAAATGTTACAGGCATAATGCGTACTTTTTTAAAGTTTAAAATCGAAAACACGATAGATTTACATCAGTTTTCGCATTTGCATTATATATAATAGAGTGAATTTTAACGTAAATTACAACGTTACACGTGTAAGAATGTAGATGAAGCAAACTAAATATATAAAGAAAAGCAAAATAGTAATAGCATACCGTAGTCTCAGTATACCACGAATGCAGAACGAATTTTTGAAGCCTAAATAATTAATCATTGTGACATCACTGGAGATGTTACAAATAAACAAAATAATGACAGATACAAATTACAAAACAATCGATAAAATCTCGAATCCCATACTACTTGAACTTAACCTAAAAGAAGTTAAATACTCATAATAATTATAAGCAAGGCGACAACTTTCCCAAGACCGTGCAATAAAAATCATGACGTATGTAATTAATATTTTTTTAATCTTGTTTCAGGTATGTGATCCAGTTCTTCGTTTCGTATTGAAGGCACGGTCATCTGGTCGTATTTGAAATGAGGTGTTCTGACCTCCGTCGGGACTTGATTTCGGCTCTGACGTCACACACTCCGTGAGTATGTCGTGGAACAATGCCCTCATTCAATACGCGATCATAAAAATTTAAACTTTGCTTAATGGGTTAAAGGTTAAAAAATAATTTAGTACTCCAAACAATAGTATGGTTGTAACTGAACTCGTTTTTCGAACGTCAAAGTTTGTGGTGACACAAAGAAATATAATAGCAGATTGACATTTGCACATCCATACATAATTAGTTCCTTTGACGTACGAAGCGATTTTACTAGAAGATAGCAACTCGATAACAGCTGTAAGTGATTTGCAATCTACTCTTTCCGCTTAAAACTCGAATCAATACTTAAACGCTCGCTAATACTCAGCTAATGGAGAATGTTACTAGGTATGCCAAATCGCTTTAAATTTTGACACAGTATGGCCTGTATGTATACATATAAACTAGTTTTTGTTTGAGTCAAAAATACCGAATAGTTTTGATTTTATAAGCATTCAAAGTTTCGAAAAATATCGAGTCCCGCTAGCAGCCGCGTGAGCGGCTGTGACGTCATACTACATTGCCGTGCCGCGCGGGCCGCGTCCCGCTTAGTATTTTGGTAGTCTTAGTATAGCTTGCGTAGTATTTTGTTGTATTTTCGTCCGCTTATGTATAAAATAACTTATAATAATAGTAAATACTATTCGATTAATAAAATGGATAAAGGATTTGAAAAAGGGCAATCGGATAAACTACCTAAAATAAATGGAATAATGGTTGCGAATTATTTCGTGAAACGAATAGAGGTTTTGTTGCCTCCAAAATCCTACTTAATATTATAAATGTGAAAGTTTGTGAGAATGTACATATGTATGTACGTATGTACGTATGTTTGTATATGTATATATTGTATGTACGTATGTATGTAAGTATGTACGTGTGTATGTATGTACGTACGTATGTATGTATGTACATATGTATGTATGTAGTTATGTACGTATGTTTGTATATGTATATATGTATGTACGTATGTATGTATGTAAGTATGTACGGATGTTTGTTACTCTTTCACGCAAATTTGACTGAACCGATTACGATGAAATTTGATAAATAGGTAGCTGAAGACCCTGAATAACACATAGACTACTTTTTATCCCGGATTCCGAAGGATCGGGATTTACGCGGCAAGGGTTTCCATGCGGACGAAGTCGCGGGCCGCTTCTAGTATATTATACATATAAGTACCTAATATGTTAGATATTTACGATCACTGCATATTATAATGAAACAATTTTTAACCGAAATAATCGCGAACTTATTGATTTTACATTTTTCCTGCCACAGTAAAATCAATAAACTCGCGATCAATCCGGTTAGAAATTGTTTCATTATAAGATGAAGTTATTTATTATTACTTATGTACTTACCTACATAAAATTAAATTACATTTAGGCACAACATATGATTTCCTAGTATTTGAATTGGACATTTTTAAAAGTATTTAGGGATAATTTCAACGCATTGAGCGCGCGACCGCAAGCGGACTGTGTGAGCCAGACTGAGCAAGTGTAAAGTGACGTCACACCGTCACCGAGAGCTAGCGTCGTGCGGTTACAACTTGTTTTACTTATAAATCGAAAACTAATTGACGTATCGAAGTAATTCTTTCACCAGTATTTTTTATTTTTAAACGAGAATATGGAGTGCTAAAAATCAAAATTAGGTAACATTCTCCATTACTTTAGGTTCTCGCATTCTTCGCGTGTTTTCTACAACAATATTTTCCTTCTGGTTGACTTTCATAATCTCTATTGTAAACAATTCAAGTGTTTATCTAAACGGAAACGATTAAGATTGATCGGTACCTGAATTACTAGTTATCTAGCTTTTGTAATACGTAAAAGGTATGTCGAATTTCGAAGGTTACGTTACGTGTTTTAGATGACGAGTTTTCTAGAACTTGTATCAATTTTAATAAGCTATTAGACATTTTATTAGAAGATAAGTTCCAAATTGATATTGAACTTTGTATCGTGGGATATAATAATACATAGGACACACCTAGAGCACAAGTCTTTATGTAACAAACAAAAACATATTTTGTTTGATCCATAAAGACCTAAAGAGAGAAATGCCAACCGTAAAACTATCGACTCTACGAGTACATTGGTAGAGTATCCGATAATACATACATATTCTAAGGATATAAGCCCTCAAACAAGCTGTTAAATTTTCAACGTATTGAAAATGTATGAATCTGCTTACCCGTACTTACAGTCTTAGAGGCTCTTATCCCTCTTAAAGTTACAAGATTTGTACCCAAAAGTGGGACAGTGATAAATGAATTATTATTCAAAATACGAGCAAAACATTGTAAACAAAATCGTGCATAAGAACAACAAATAAACAATATGTATCGATAAATCAGAAGTGATGTCAAACCGTCTGCGATCCGATGACATCACTCGATGCCTTTTGACTTTAATGACAAGTTTTACTTATGATTACGACATCTCATTTAAATGTATGAGTAAAAAATTCAATTCGATTTTAAAAATCCTTGTCAAAACGTTTTATTATAAAAAACCTGGCCGTTACAGAAAAACTTAAGGTATTTTTTTTTTCAGATTAGATTTAGCGGCCAAGTGTGTATGTAAAACTATTACATTTACATAGAGATTAAAATAATTTTATTCATTTTTACTATATAATGAATAAATAAAAATAAGTTTTAATAGCGCAGACGCCGAATTAATCTATGTGTCATTACGTACAGCGTCTGTTGCTTATTATTCATAGGCTGTATGGGTTTAATTCCTTAACCACCCCCCGATTATTAAATCTAATGTTGATAAAGTAAGCGGCTTCGCTAGTTGAGGACGGGTATCTTAGTGGCACGGCCGGATTTTTCTGTAGACACCTGTATCTGTAGGGTTGACACACTGGCACTGAAACCTGACCAATAAAATGCAATTTTCTTTCACCAGTATAAGCCAGAACACCTGATCAAAAGATTGTCTGGTCAGGAACAAAAAAAATGTAAAGCCTGATGAAAAATACTAGTAGCAAATTTAATTCCAAATATAGTCCTAAGACTAAACTAGCAGGCATGTTGTCGAGCTTCTCTATACATGTATAAACACAATCACTTCTACTTCTAGTAAAGAACCTGAACTTAGCAGAAAGCAAAATTAATTAAATCCTTCAATGTAATTAAAACGCTTGTTAATGATATTTTATTGTTTTTTTTTTCTACGTTTTTGTTGCTTTGGGTTTTTCTCACAATAAAACGACCACAAAGTTTCTTTAATACAGAATAATTAGTCAAATACAATGATCTCATGTCATCATGTAGAGAACTCTATAGATGCAGATACTAATGTTACTAACACAAATAACTTCAGTTTAAATATTATATTGAAACCATAAAAGAGGTTTTTTAATATTTTTTCTGTGATGTTGGCAGCCCTATACTAGCCACAGACTAGGGCACCAATCAGGCGCGGCTGAGAGCGCGAAGTGCGGCGACGCATCGCTTCGCAGATAGTAATTTAGTGTCGTTGCTACTTGCTACCGAGCTAGCCCAGACCGGTCCACCAGCAATTAAGTGACACAGTAAAAGTTTTAAAAATAATAACTTTTAACCCACACGCTTTGCATCGCGTCGTTAAAACGATATTAGTTATCAGCGCACATAAATAATAGTCCTTTTTTTAGTGCTGAGACTTGAATTCCAAAGCCTAATTAAAAAAATATTTTATGCTGTGAAATTATCGTCTTGGGAAAATTTATATGCTTATAATATTTTTATATACTACCCAGAAAGCCTAGGGTTTGAGGAAACTAAAAACAAAAGTCACATATCCACTAAATGATCTTTTTAACGATGTAAATATGACGTGCACAGATTATTTCCAGAAAATAAACAAGTACTGTATTCAGATTGTAAGCTCTGTACCCAGTAAGTAGGTAAAAACTTATATCGTTTGTTTCACGAAGGTCAAGTTATTCAGTAAACAAACCAATTAATGTTTTTTCTTTCCACATAATTTTGAATTGATTAGGGTTTTTAGTACTTCGATAACATCTTTGTGTATACTGACAAAACATAATTTTATCCGAGAATTTAAACCAGAGACAAAATTTATATCATCACGCTAAACGAGGCTTCTAGCACAATGATCATACAAACATTATTCCTATGCACAATAAAGAAATAAAAAAATGCATTATCTTTTCATTCGTCGATAAAATAAACGGTTCATATTACGAAAATTTGAGAATGTATGGACTCGTCACGTAGTTATTTGGAACCAACACATTTAAATTACATAGTTGCATAAAAGCAGCGGCTCAATAAATTTTATGCAACTTTTTTGTTTACTAGGTTAACTTATAATTAATGTGATTTAAAACCTAATTCTCACAACCTGTCTAGGCTAGGAGTCCAGTGACAGGTGCAAAACCATTTATGGCGTTACCAACTTTTTTCAGTGGTTTACAGAATGTGTTGAAATTATCCCTTATTAGCCTTGGAATAAGGTTCAAGGGGAATGAATAAAAAAATTGTATAGCCGATGCGCTTACGACGTTCCCATGCGATCTTCGTGTACTGTATGTTTTTTTTTCTTATCTGAAACGGGTCTACAATGAGAAGATTCTGGTTTTGCAAGGCAACTTGCAATGTCGATACCCGATATTATCGACTGGATAGGTATTTCGGTTTTGTTTTAAAATTTTCAAAACTGCACCTAATTCTTGGAGAGTAAAACGTAGTATATTATGTAAGGTTAATAATATATTATGGAGATACATAAATATACTCGCAGACATTATGGCCGGTGCGTAACATGATAGTATTGTATAACCAAACGATTAGCATTTCGTTTTCAAATTCAATCGTGTACATACTCTATTATTATCTTCACACGACCTGTGAAGAATGATGAAAATTTAAAATAACTATTCCAATAATAGTTTGATAAAATACAAGAAAATTTAAAGAAAATCATTTTTTCTTTTCTATTGTGAGTGTAAAATATATTTTATTCAAGAGTTTTGACTCTACAGAATACTTGACCTTATGGTAAAGCAATTGTAGAAACATTAAGAATTTATTGTTTAAATTAGTGACTTAAACTGTGAATAAATTACCACAATGTTTGCATAAAACTTGAATCTAGTTACGTTTTAGAGATTTTTTTCCATCTAAGATGTTTCTATGCATAAAATGGCCTCTAATACGATACATTAATATCTGTGTTTATTATATCACGCTTATACTGGCAACCGGCAATTTTGCATCATCCGAGCTTAATTTGTTGTGGAAGACCACATTACACGCATTACTACTCTTTTCTTGGGTATCATAAATATAGGGTTATTATTTTTTTTACGATTTTAGTCGAATGACTCTATAATTGAAGAGTCACCGCACTAGTGCGTTCATAAAGAGCGGGAGAGAATGACTTTTAAAAAGAAAACTGTTATTTCTCCTAGTCGTTTACTATCCCAAGCATGTTGGAGTAAGTATCTACCCAGTTTAACCGGATTAGGCTGAATATCAGTATGTTCATGGACTGACAGACTTAAAACCCCAGAAATCTTAGGGATAGCCGTTAATCCAACGTTAGTTGTTAGGGATCTTTAAGGGTAGTCCCCTTAACGACTGTTCATATGCATGAGAGATCGATAGTTCCTGCTCTTGAAGACATAGGGGAGGTGATCTTTTTGGGCATGTCTACTAATCAAGGCTTGACTTTAGCTAAATGCTTAGCGATGTCGATTGTGTCAAATGTAGAGTCACTACAACATGAGTCCCTTCTATAAAGAAGATAATTTTTAAATGCAGCGCCTCAGAACGGTGTATAAAAAAATGTAAATGCCCTCCGTGACTAGGACAGCTTCTTGTGACCTTGACGGCGGCCATTACTTTTTTTTCGCGCGTTCAATGTTGCCAACACGACGCCGTGCGGTGCGTTCGCTATTTCGTTTTTATTTTTCTTATAAGGAAACTCGTTATGCAACTTCTTTTTATTTGATTGTATTACGACAATTAATGGAGTAAATTTCTTTAATTATATAACTTAAGTTCTTTAAATCAGATAAAATATAATTACATAAGACTTAAATAGCTAACATTGCAATCTAGTGTAATCTTTCTACGTCGACGAGTTGACGATAATATTATACACAAGAATCACTCTAGATAATGATAAAGAATATCAAGATAATAAATTGTAATGAATATCACTTTACGAAATATGTGTATGACAAGTAAAATTTGTGGTATAGGAAATGACCCTTTGTAATTACGTCTAACGGTCGCTAATGGCGTACAGCGTTAATGAGTTAAAGTCTCGTAACGTCATTTAATTGGCCGTTTTATCTAGAATCATTAAAGATTTGTTTATTTTTGTAACAAGTTATATTCATAACGTGCTGCTGCTATTTTTAAATATTCCGCTATTCGTTTAATCATGTTTGCTGCTATTGATAGCTGTAAAAAACTTTATCAAATTATTAATGAGCAATGATAATATTGTTATTGTCCATCGTAACCTAATGTCTGTGTTGATGTGATTCATTTGCCTCTAATTTTAAATTCATTTTAATATTAGAATAAGCATTTTCTAAAATTAAATTGACATTGTATATTTATTAATCTCAAAATAAACGATTTGATTTTTTGTATGCAAAGGTATTAGCGACAGGCACATGCAGCCAAAGAAGTATCAAACACGTACCTGCACACTTGTGCCGCTATCGTTGTCAGATAAAACTAAATTACAGTGACACTATGCAATTATCTTATCATGTTATTTTGCCAAATAACGCGTGGAGGTAAATAAATATCGATTGCGATAGGCGTTTGGCAAGGAGCATGTGATGTTGTTATCTGTTACGCCTGACGGGGCTGGGTAATCCGCTTCCTACTGAAGATAGCACGTTCCCCAGATTTGCCGACGAATTTTGTTAATCGAGCGTTAAGATTAGTCTCACGGAAATGTTAGTTTATTAGAAACTTGGTTTACTTAGGCACTACTAACCTTTAGGTAAGGATTTACCAAGTTTTGTTTCAAGGCTTACCAAAATTATTTGATAACATTATGCTAACGAAAATTTGGTTGAGGAAAATTTTGCAAAAACTTCCAAAGCGAGCTCTTGGATCGAACAAACTTGTTTTTCGAGCCGAATTAACAACAAGTCGTCTCTGGCAAACTAAAAACTAAATTGTATCCCCGCTGTTCAACTGACAAGTCTCACTTGTATAAAGCTCAACGTGTTTGTAACCAAATAGTTAAAACTCGTTCAGAATCTCCACTTTCTTCCGACACGTCGTTAGCACCATATTCAAGGACAGTAGCGATACACACCTACAAGGGCGTAGTCGAGTTCCCCATGATGCGTGGCACTACAAATTTCGACTTTCAAACTATCTGCATAAAATCTAGTTTAGTTTGTAGCAGTGTTAAGACACTCGGCCGCAGATTGAATAAACTGCTTGACACAGATTCGCGTTTTGGGTCAGACGGGTGCGAGAGCCCAGTAAACAAAATGCTATGCCTGTTACGACATCTCGCTATTGGAGAGAAAGAATTCGTGTGATGTTCGGAACACAGTGAAGTAATGCGTAGTCTGAGAGTTTGGAAACATTCATTCGGACAGTGAAAGTCATTTATAAAAATATAGAGACATGAGATGTATGCGTTTGGGTGCGTCAAAAGATTTATGAGATACTGCAGCAGCTATCACAATGAAACAAGATGTGAGTTTAACTGTGTATGTAATAAATTATGAGTATTGGAATTTAACTTCTATGTAGAGTGAATTAAGAAAAAGGTTTACCTAAATAATTATATTTAGTCAATAGGCATTTAACATGAGGAAATTAGGCTAGTTATATTAAAGTGTAGTCTTTTCCTCAAAATTTTTCAAAATAAAAATCACCTGGTCATGATAATGTAATTAATAGGATAAGAACATAATCAATGAGATTGTTTTGACAATATAGATTAGATTGCGATCCAGACTATACCGATTATGATAGAATTTACAAGAATACCTTTACATAATTGGGTTTTTTTAATAAGCTAATAACATCCTTGGAAGATAATACCTAACATATCTAAGTACTGTTATTGCGGATACAAATATTGATAATGTTTTGATTGTGATTCCAACTTTTTAAACTGTTAATAGCTATCACAAAACTACAAGCCATTAATTCGAAAAGAATAAAAAAGCCTTCAGAAAGATTCCGAATTCAAATTGATGCTTGTTTAGTTTTCCTGTTTTGTCAATAGTTCGTTTGCAATGCAGACGCTTAATTGTTGTTACATAAAAAAGCAAAAGAGTATTTTAACAATCTGTAAATAATCTACTGTTTTTGGCGAACGGTTTGTGTAAATATTAGCACTTTCACGCTCAATAAAATAAATGGCGATATTTAAGGTAAGTCTTGCGAACACCAATAAAGAAACAAGGAGCGATTTATACGTCTCGATAGAGTCACCATGTTTTGCAAATTAATTTTTGATTCAAAAATATTACCAAAAAAAAAATTACTTGTGAGAAATGTACGGATAATAAAGTCAAGTACCTTATTAACTTACTCGTTGCCTCGTTAGTATCTAATAGACTAAAGTGTTTTACTTAAAACGTGATTGTCAAAAAATATGTTGCAGTAAAGTCCAGCAGAAATTCTTTTCCCCAAAAAATACTTCTTAATACTGAATATGAAGAAAATTCATAAAACATGGTATAGGTACTCACATTTTGAAATGATACGATTTTGCATACGCTGCGTATAAAACTAGCAGAAAATATTCTTTGAAGAAATTATAGAGTCTTAAGTATGTACGGTTGGTTACCCTACCCTTATATCCAGTGTCGGTACAGATAGCATCTCATCTGGCGCCGTTCTACGCCACACATTAACATCTGAAGGAACACATACAATTTGACATTGTAATCTTCACACAAAGGAATGACCTGACATCGCCTTATCAGTAGCTCGCTCACCAACTTATCTCGTACAACTGTCGAACAATAAACTCTTTATATTTCACAAGACTTGTCAGTTTTTCAACAGCAAATGTTGTTATATCAGTATCTTGTTACATCTCTTTGAGAACAATTTGAATGCAACTTCCTTAAAGGAAGAATCGTTTACAGATCATGACGATTTAAAACTGTTTCCAATGGTAACAAAAAATGAACGTGAAATCTTTGTATTATTGTAAGAAAATAGATCAATAAAAGCTACCTTTGGAGAAAAGGTAGAGACTACTACTACTCATGATGTTTAAAACAACTCTTCCTTACTTAACCAAAGCATATTGATCTGTCACTTGATTGATAAAAAAAACAGAAAACGTATATCTATAATCTCAAAGAAAATTAAAATGTGTATTTAGAATATACGCATATACGTAAACACTACCGTTTACTGCGAACTCTACATATTTCTATTACTTCACTCTGATTCAAACTTACCTACAACAAAAGCACTTAAAAATTCAAAATACAATGAAACAAGAACAAAGCTGTTTTCGGTAGTCTATAAAGCCGCAGACAGTTGAAGTAAATTAGAGTCTGCACCTTATAAACGTCTGTTACCGTGAATTCCCCAATCGTAGTGCAACAGGTTGATTGTTTCATGCCTATAGCTCTTGTTATATGCATTCTGTTGGGGTTCGAGGAGCAAATCAGCTGGACGACTGTTCGTGAATTCGTAATATCAACGCTAGTACAATTGATACTTTACTTACTGGCTAACGTTTCTTGATATTTTAGAGTGCTTTTGTCTAATGAAGTCCTAGAAGAAGACAATTTGAGAATAATTTCTTTTTGTTACTTCGTTTTCAAAACCAGATTTGTATCTGTAAAATGTTTAAAGTGATTATTCTCTATTGTTTCATTAAAGTATGTATTGTTTCGGCCAAAGAGATTGGATTAGTGTAAAACAAATTATTCCGATTTCTGTGGTTTGAGTGTTACGTGTCTATAATCTGTATATGTAGTTTTGCCGGCGCCAAGATCAATAGAAGCAAAACTATTGCGTGCATACCGAATACATGGTACAAATAATAAAACTGTTTCCAATAAAACCAATAAACTAGATGCAAACAGAAAGATAAGTGGTGAGCCAGTAGGCTTACAGCCGCCAACGATGTTTAGTATTCAATTATGCCTAGATCCTACGGGAATTCTACTATTCTCTGAAATGGCAACTCCAATTTTTACTACTTATATACCCGCTTCAATCAATTTGTTAAAACTATCATGACAAATACGAAATGGTATTAAATGACTAGATAATAACCTCGACCTAATCGTACGTACTCATGTTTGTTCATTGCTAAGGTCTTGTATAATTAAGTTTACAAATATAAATATTCTATTAATAGATCTACGAAACTTTAAATTGTTGCACTATCGGTAGTTTTAATTTATTTAAATAATGTATTATCACTACATAGTATAAAACAAAGTCGCCCATTTTGTCTGTAGTCCCTTCGTATGCATAAAACTTTAAAACTACGCAACGGATTTTGATGCGGTTTTCACTAATAGAAAGAGTATTTTCTCCGACAGGTTTTTATATATAATTGAAATACATTGAAACTATATTAGCTGAGTTATAGCGATTTATGTCCAAGAAGTCAGAAAAAAAATCTAATTGAAGATTGCATTTGTGCGTGCGCCGCTTATACCGTTGGATACAAGTAAGAACAATGTATAGCAAAAACATTGGTCTTTATTAGTTCTACAAAAAAGTCCGCGATGACATATATCCAGCTTTTTTATTTAAGTCACAAAAACTACTTTTCTGTATTAAAAAAACATTTAATTCGTTGGGTGATGTTTAACTGGTGATATAACCAATAATACATATATCCTTATCAAAATAAGTAAGTTCATCATCACGAGCATTTAATTTAGATTATTTTTGCAGTTTACAGTGTGTTATTTAGACATATAGTTTAGGAGATATCACGATATTAGTATTGCGGCACGGTACGGGCCGGCCGCGGCGGCGGGGGCAGCGTCCCTATAAATAGCGCGTCGGCGGCAGCGGCTCCCCATTAGCACTTTGAAATTGGAAGTACACAACGTTAATCTTCTAAAAATTAATTGTTTTAAGTAAATAAAAAGTAAAAAAAAGTCCATACGGAATATAAAAGATACAAAAAGTACTAAATCAAAAATTAAAATAGATAGTGTACCTACATAAATAAAGTACAATCTAATACATAAAAAAGGTAAAGAAAAAAAAAAATAAATAAAAGGAAAATAAAAAAAAATAACATGTATATCTACCTACAGGTAGTTTTTAATTGTAGATAGTCTTTAATCTATACTCTATACTAATATATAAAGCTGAAGAGTTTGTTTGTTTGATTGTTTGTTTGTTTGTTTGTTTGTTTGTTTGAACGCGCTAATCTCAGGAACTACTGGTCCGATTTGAAAAATTCTTTCAATGTTAGATAGTCCATTTATTGAGGAAGGTTATAGGCTATATATCATCACTACGACCAATAGGAGCAGAGTAGCAATAAAAAATGTTACAAAAACGGGGAAAATTTTGACCCATTCTATCTTATGTGACGCAAGCGAAGTTGCGCGGGTCAGCTAGTAGAAGATAATGTTCTAATTTAAAGTAGGAAACATAGTGACAATAGTGGGTTGATAGACGTAAATAGTTGTTCTGTCTACGTTATTACTCTTCTAATAGGTACTAATGTCCTTATAGTTGGTGGCGCACGATCGTCCACAGCATTTGAAGTGCATGCATCATTCACGACGTGTCGCGAGAATCAGTTGCATATTCGATGTGCAGTCTCACGTCTTCCGTACAATGGCTTACTACTGGCATAAGATTAAGTGTAGCGACGATGTCACCTTCACGCTCATACAAAACATGCGAACACACAATTTAATGACGTTAACACGATAATAGAAATTGCGTAGCATTTCATCAAAGAATAATATACTTTCCTGAAGAAGTATAATTGTTCAGAACTCCAATAATTATTTTACTAAGTAAACTTCACTTGAAAATTGAAAAGAAATGTTTTAGCTAAGTTTTAGAATATTTTAGAGCTCCTCTAAGTTATTTATATTCAGCCAAATTGGCGAAAACTTGTGAGAGAACCTTGAATTTTAGAAAGTGCGTACTTAGCTATTTTAGGATGAAAAAATAAAATCCTCATAAAACTAAACCAATATATCGACTTTGGACCCGGCTGGCGGGAGACGCTCATATCAATTTGTCAGTCACGGGATTGAATTACACTTCCAGTTTTCGCAAGTCACAATAAAGTCTGTGGCCCGGATTTAATTCCAAGTCCTCTAATATTTCTGAAACTTTCCTCTTTGGTCTTTGATAATCCAATAGAGATTACCGTCACTAAAATATCCTGTGTCATAAAGAAAGTTCCGAATGGAATTGAATATGTCTGCTACGAACATTGTAACGAGTGGTGACGGTTTACCTTTTAAATATTTATCGACGTTTACTTGTTCAACTAAATACGTGTGTGCCGAATCGATAATGTTTGAATGCCCAATTCACGTTAGTTGATCGTTTCATGGCGTTTGATCGATGGAATTTTATGTGAACTTTCACGAGTAATTTTGAAAGTAATCTTTGATGGTTGCGTCAGTGTTAATATGATGAAACAATAAAACAATGCATATTATTATGGAGGCAGTTCATCTTCAGATAGTTCTAGAAAATTACCGGAAAAATCCACAACTTGGAATAATTTAAAACTATTTTTTGTTCATGATTATTTTTCCTTTTTGAGTTACTCACATTTTTTACCTTCCTTAATAGCAGAAAATTAACCATACATAGATATTGTATAACTACAATATATTATACTGTTGTTCCGCTTAAATGAACAATATATCACAAGCATGATTGAGCTGACATAAAATTGTATGGAAACCGAGAACTCCACGGTTAATTACTAAAGTTACGTAACACTATCTTTGACCCAGGAAATACCGATCAACTCACAAATTACTGGCCTGACCTTGTACCCAACTTAGTGACAAACATTTGACATATCACTACAAAGCTATAGTAATTACATTCGTACCATCAGCACGGTAAACGCAACAGAATGTAATCTCCAACACCCACACATGTTTGTCCACACACACACAAACATTTGTGGTTTTCTTTATCAATACACACGAGGCAAGTGCGGTTGTGTTAGTTAGGTGACGTCATGCAATTGTCATCGCTGTCACGGCTAACGAGCGGCACTCGGTCACCGTTCTTGGTTCTGTTCTGCGTGAAAACTTTTATTTGTTTATCGTAACAAATGTATGTGATAAATGATCGTGTTATTGCTGAATTCCTTAGTTAACAGCTTTATTACCAGCGACCGGTAGCCATCGATGAATGTCATATGCGTTTACAGTATACAGCGACCTTCACAATTCAGCTGTCCTTTCAATAATATCCAAATTATTTCGATTCAATATTAAGCACATTCTAGTTTAAACCTGTTTGAACCAAATTTTAATACCATACTCATGACAAACAAGGACAATAAATTAATTAAATTACGGATACAACTCAATGTTTCATCGTTGTTTGGTCGCTACCATGTTAAGTGACAATGTATTGGGGACATCATTACGTTAAAGCTTCATCGCGGGACTATCACGTGTTTTTAATTTGAATGTCCTTTGTAAACTCACAATGTATGCTCTGTTTATTAATACAATCGTATTTTATGGTCATCGTACGAGATGTTTATATTCCTAACCTACTTAATTTGCAGTCTCTTAAGAGGCATTTTTGCTGAGTTCAATTGAAATCATGTCAGCTCTATTGCACGCGCAAAATTATTAAATGCGTTTCTACAGTTAATATTATTGAGCTATAAGCAATGGTGTGAAGCGGGAAGCTAATTTACGTTCGGCATTGAACGTGTTGATACAATTGTTATTGGTTTTGACAGGTGCCAAACGGTACGTGTATAGAGTACACTCGTGAGCAAACACGTGGTGGAACAAGTGGACTTTAGAAAAAACCGTTCACTTTCTTTTTCACTGAACTTGACATGGGTCGAACGGTGTGACACAGCTAAACAAAACGTTTCGCTGATGTCATAGGCACGCGAGTTCGCGGCTCGTAAACACGCTCATAGGATCATAGATTTATACGTTTGAATATTAAAAAAATAGAATTGATTTGTGGTTATATGTTAACACGCTACCAGACAGCCATGAACTCGTTTTCATATTCAAACACATTTTTATAGCATACTTCGTTTCGATTTCCTGGTAGATATTAAAGTCTGGTTGGTGTCTGGTGAAAAATTCTTAGATTTCTAGGGTTCTTATTGCTCTAAACTTCACCTTGTACTTTTACCTTCCGCGAAATTCAAGGACAACCCTTGATTCGGGTTCTCGAGTCTCTTTTTCACTGGGAAGTGACACGGTCGTCGGTCGGCTGAGAGACCTTGCCCCCCTACCCCCACCTCTCCGTGCCGCCGTGCGATGACGTCATGCGCGCCATCTTGGGACAGTGACGCGTTGCTTGGCAACCACACGCGACGCACTTAGACAGGTTGTATCACTTGTATCGCGAATTTTATCATGCAAATTGTTTTTTTTATGATACTCGCAAAGATTCGTTAGCATTTTCTGTAAGAGATTGCATATTATATTAAATGGGCGCCCATTTGGCATTTTGTTTTCATAGTTTTTTGTGTCCCATACTTTTTAATGACTGTCCTAAGGTTGACGTCATTTTGGTTGATGTTAAGTAAATAAATAATAAATATCTGAATGCAAACGCATAATTTTTATTTGTCGTATTACATATACCCACAATAGCGTATAATAACAATTTCATGATAAATGAGAATACTCATCACTAATATCTGTCTAAAATGAACTAATGTTTTCCGGTCATACGTTTCTCACATTACTTAGTAATAACAATGCAATGACATTGAGTTAAATATTAAATTAAAACATTACAATAAATATAATTTTATTTCAGCCTAAAACAGCGATAAAACGGCTCCATCGCATGTTTTATATATTATTAACGAATGTGCTGGCCTCTACATTACCTTAAAAAATCTGTTTCATATTTGAAAATTATGAGTAAGCTCTCCGACTAAGTGATATCCATAATATAGCTTCAACCTCCAACTCCTAAACTATAATTCCTCAGTTTTAGTCTAAGAGTTAGAGCTTCATTTCCATTTAACTTTATATTCTTGTCAAAACACCGAACAATTATGGTCTACCACAAGTTACTAGTTTAACTACAAAAAGTAAATTATCCGAAGGCAGAGTACGTTATCAAAAAAGTAAATAATATCAAGCAATGATGCGCTAGGTTGAGCATAAATTATCTTTAAACGTACGAAGTATACACGAGTTACGTATAAGTAAATATTTGTTGATGCGATGGAAAATATGCATTTATATACGCAGTATTATGATACAGTCATTGTAGACTAGACTAGAGTAATGATACGTCGAACGGAGAGGTACCACGAACCTCTGTCGAATTTGTTTTCGAGTAGCTATCGAGTATTTTGTCCGGATAATCTATCAATCCGTAAATCGAACGAACAAATTTTCCTACTGTCAAAGACTAGACACCAAGGCGACAAGATAACATCGGAAGTTCGCAGAAATCGCGATTTATTATCATAGTTACGCACTTCATTACCTTGATAAATAAATTGATACTTTGATGATTTTAATCTTATACAATGTACTGTTTTAAAAGTTCAGATTGGTTCAGAATCATGTGGTTATACGTATGCACTCGCGCAAACATTATCTTATAGAGAAATGCTCTTTTGGTGTGAGCGTTTCCTAATAACGTACCATAACGAAATTGTATGAGAATGCTCTAATTTGTACGTACCTTCAAGCGTAGCGTAATTATACGAAATTTGGTACATATTAACGTAATTCTCGTTTGAGATGTCGCAACTTTTTAACTGTAAAACTAAAAATGTTATGTGTTTTATTCTGTGTTTGTATGTCTGTGAAGTAATGCAAGTGGAATTTTAGCTTCCATGAAATGTGGTTCATTTAATTTCTTAGTAATTTACAGACGAAACTATTTTATGCGGGTCACAAAGAATTTGCACACGTTATTGTTTATATAAAATTCTTCTCTTTACTTTTATACATTATACCTGGTCACATTTTTTTATTTAACATGCCTAGTCATAATGAACAGTTTGTTCACGAATAATGTTTTCTTTATATAACGAACATAATCTTGAGTATTTTTTTACATATTTTCCAACACTGCCGTTTAAACACTTGACAGATGTGAATTAAATACCTAAATATGCTCATTAGTCTTACTACAATTTACAGAGAGTTACAATAATTTTTAAACATTTTGTTTGTCTGTACCAGATACAAGGCCTTTCTCAAACGTAAATTATATTACGTCTCTCCGATTCTACAATATAAAACCCAAGATTTTATCCTCATACTTTCCCTACAAACAACCTTTGCGGGGAAAGCAAATGAGTAATACTAAAGAACAAACTAACAATTGTAATAAACTATATAGGTTAACCTAAGCACTTAAATTTATTTGAAGTCAATTAACACGTATCAAAATTCTCTTTATCGTTTAACAGGTAAAATAAATTAATGATCAATATAACAATTATACATTTACAAATAATGATAAACTATAAACTTATGATAATTAACTAGTAACTGTTTATTATTAGGTATTAAGGTAGAGTAATTAGGTAGGCATAGAATGTTTTAATTGGGGCTCTGAAAATCAAATTAGTTATGGACTCCGCCCGGTTTGTTTATGTTCAAATCTTTCCTTTAAAATCTAATGTCAAACTAACTGTTTTTCCACAAACGTGTTTCCAGTTTGATAAATATATTTTTTTGATATTACTCACGAGCTCTTTAGACCACATTTTATTAAAGATTGCGTTCAAACACTACAAAATCGGGTCGCATAAATTTGTTTTTACCAAATATGTGTAAGTGAATAAACTCTTTAACCTTATCTATGAAAATTAATTAATATTCTTGCTCTTAATTATACAATTGACGTGCAATAAAATCGACAAAAAATAATAATTAAAATACCATAAAGGAATCAGCATTACAATATCATATATTATTTAAAACGCCTTAAAAGTAATAAACGTATAATTCAAGTTTATACACATGCAAGTAAAACTGGTATGAATGCAAAAATCAATTAATGAAAGGAAATATGAATAAAAGCCTTGATCTTATTATCCAAGAGGTCTATTTAGTGCAAGTATGAACGTACGGCATTTACACACGGAACAACGGACTATTGACAGATCAGATCGTGATGCAACAAGTACCTTTTATTCCTTATTACATTGTATAATTTTATTGTATAAGCGATAGATACTGGGATGAAATACCAAGTAAGTATTAAACACAAAGATGGTATCAATAAAATTGTTAAAAAAAATACAGGTGTGGACCCAACGTAGCTCCTTGCAGAAGAATTAGTAAGAAGCGTTTGATTGCATATATATGCAAAATTATTTAAATTGTGCAGGTATTATTTGACCGCCAGACCGATTAACGGTTTTCAAATTAGACTAAATCTGAATAGTAGTTAGCTACTAACGGTTTTAAAAATATTTTTATTTGAGTCCAAAGTCTATGTCCAAAGTTCTAATATTGATACCTGTTTTTCACTCCTTTCTCGTTTTCAAAACAATGTTGTTGTTACTTTCTGTTCTTTGTCATATCATCTGCGAAGGCCAGTCTACAAGTCAACAATCTTTGTCTGAGGTTGTCCAAAATTTGGCAACGATGGCTTTCATGTCTGGCATCGCAAATGGTAGCAGTTGCCAATAATAAAATGTATTATTTGTTTACATTATTAATTGTTGTTTAAAAGTACATAAAAAAAATTAGATCCTGTTATCTTGATTAATTAATATATTTTTATCTTAAGTTATATTATTTGAACATATTTAGGTTTTTAGGATTATTTATGTCCTCGCCGTTATACGCTTGATTTGAAATATAAATTTCAAATCTTTTCAAACAAATACCAAAGTACAAACCAAGAGTATTAAAAATAGTAGCAAAACATATAAATAAAGTCCCTTTAATCAATTTATTTTAGTTACAAACAGTTATTTATTACATTGTCCTCTGACATAGGATAAATTTGCAATAATAAAATACCTAGAAATTCCCCATAATATTATGCGTCAGTTACTCTTAATGATGTATGTATGAAGTTGTTGTGAGGTTTTTGCGTAAAATACGTGAATTACGCCTACACTTTGTTTTGTGAAATTATATCCATTTAATTGGACAATATAGGTTGCCAATTATATGATCAAAACATAATTAGATCGTTTGACTAAACATTTATGATTATCCTTAGCCTATCGACTTATTGTTGATAATTGGCTTCAGCAATTGATATGGAAGGTTAGAAGTAGGGAGGTTTTTTCCTACAGAAAGACCACTACAGAAGAGAACCTTTGAAGTGAAAATAACAACATACAAAGACTTTCATTTTATACATATAATTAAATATCTAAAGTACTTAATCTATACCTAACAAATAAAACATTAATTATAATTACACAAATGATAAGCGACGAACAGGTAAAGTAATAAGGACACTCCAGAATAAACCAGTGTTTTATGGAAAATACATGATAAATCAATAAAATACGTTCATAATTATCACCTGTCGGGCGAAATGAGGCTGTTTTGATTTATAATTAATAGATATCTGTTAAACGATGAGGATATTAGGTATAGTTTGAAAAGAACATGTTGCTCTTGCATCCTCAATTTGAAAACGTTGTAAAGTATTTGAATAAACTGGTTTTATAAACGTATAATTATATTTATTACTATAATTTATTGATGCTTTTCATAAAAATCGCTCAAAGTACGTTAAGGTATTCAATACGTTTGTAAGTGATAGACTGAGTAGTGATAGTCTACTTAAATTGGAACATATAGTTAAATTCAAAAACCTTTACCTATCTTGATTATTACAAGAAAAATATCTTCAACAAGGTTTACTAGGGTAACACTATTTAATATTTAAGAACGTAAATTTAGTAGTATGTTTATTCTTATATTAAGTTTGTTAATCCGAACATTGGCATGACATCCACCGACTACGTCACCATGAAGTCATGGATAGACCCATTTGCAGACATTAATGTCAATGTTTTCCTTATAAGCTGTCCACTATTGTAATTTATTACACGAATCAATGTTGATCTAGAACGGTAAAACTAACGTTTGTTGAATTAGGAGCTAAATATACTGTATTTTCTTGATATTTTGTAAATATACAGGGCCAGGGACTCAGGTCCATATCTGTCACAAAAGTACATTTAATTTGTATTACTCCGTAGAGCAAAACTGAACGTTTTATAACAGGTAAATTTTTATAATTTATGAGTTATGAAACCATAATTATCTTACTAATTAGTTCACAAAGTCAACCTAAAAACATACGAGAGTAATTTTTCTGTTGTTATAAAAGAAAACTCAATGTAATTCCAAAATAAAATGTAAAACCGAAAAATACTTCCACATCATTAGTACACAGTACAATCGTTATCGACTTCTGTCTTCGGCAATTAATGATTAATTTCTACCTAATAGTCGTACAGCCGTTCATTAACAAATAAAACATTCATTTTATAACGACTTCCGAGTGCCACTAAACACAAGTTACACTTGCAAATTGCGCTCTATCGCTTGCTAAACGCCCAATTATTCGACTTTACACCTTCGCAAATGTTCTACATACTGCTACATTTTCTCACACAATTCATTACTTGAAAAGGTATTTTTTTCCTCCTCAACACCAAATTCCTGTGTTTGTTTAAGAGGGGAATGTCCTAATGAATTGCAAGAAATTCATCGTAATTTGATAATATTTATGAGTCAGTCTAACTTGCGGTTTTATTCAGTGTACTCAATTTTAACAAAGGGACATGTAACTTTACGTGTTCTCTTAATTACACTATAGTCAAGGTGCAATTTATGAAGTTTTATTTTATTATAAATAAATCTGGCCAGTTACGTGTTCAAATAATGATTTTTATTCCAGAAATATTTTTCCAATTGATGAAACGGAAAATATAACTTTTAGTAAAAAATACAGTACATTTTTTGACATGAAATTCGCAAGCAAAATGTCTGTTTTACATAAAACACGCGCGTCGGCTTAAAAAACAAACACGATAGGTAAAGGATCGATGTCATGAAAAATAGTGGCGCGGAAAGCTTCGAGGTCGGATAAATCTCATTTTCGCATAATGTCATCATCGGATATCCGTTGCTACCAATTAACGATCCAGGACTTACACGTGCCGCCTCACACATACACTCGCACACATTCCCGACTGTGTGTATGTGTGTGTTCACGTGTGCGTGGGAGAGTACCACCCTTTCAGTGCATCGCCCACCTGCGGTTATGAGCGGGTTTGAAATTCAATCAAATAATGGACACCTATTTTGGATGCTTTTAATCTACTATCGCATGGGTAGATAATTATTGTGATTAAAAATATTTTAAAATCAACATTGTTTTGTAGCATTGTCGTCAGTATCAAGTCGAGCTGACTAGTAAGATATGATAAAACATTTAAGTATTTTTAAATCAAAAGCAAATTTTCGAAGCGAAATTAAGTTTCATAGTAGATTAATTACAAAAACCAACATCTCAACAGTGAAATCTGAAGGTCCATTAACAATGAATCCGTTTCAATCTCAAATAATCTTAGCGTAATCAAATTAGCTTAGAATGCCGAATAACCGGCCGGAGGAATGATTGAACACACCCACGCTTCGATATTGTTTGTCAAAACAAACAAACAGATAGTGATTGAGTTTCCATTGCGATAGATTTTATGTACATTAGGATTCTGGACATAATATTGGAGTGGGTGTCTGCCTCATTCCTGTGCGCCACCCACGCAAGGTCGCCGAGGGTGGGGCAAAACAGGTGTCGTGGTGACTTTTATGTCGGAATTGCAGATTGAATTTAACGTGATTTGTTTTGAATATGCTTTAATTGTCAATAGTAGAGCCCTAGGAAAACCAAAGTAGTGTAAATACGGGCAACATATTGGTATTTTTTATTAAACTTAATTACGCGCAGTTTGTAATTAAACTACTGCAGCTGAATATCAATACAATTTTTTTTACAAAGGAATGAAATTAAATATCTCTCTGCGTTTTCTCTGCAATACATTTCCCAAATAAATATACTTTCACGTAACTCAATATTGCAGTTCAATAAATAACCGAAGCGTCTTTACGCTAAATTCACATTTCCCACTAATTGCCTTTTTTCTAACAAATTATTGAAGAACTCTTCTAGTGCACTTGACCGAGGAAATTGATACCTATTTGTATTGATTCTAGCTACGAACATCCCTATTAAGGTCCACGAGGCGCGTTGCCATGGTAACAAGTGTGCCGGCGTTATTGCATCCGGGAGCTTCCGCGAAGAGAAATCAATTTAATGGACTCTCCATTACCTGTAGAGCTCAACGTTTTTATTACTTTATTAAATACTGATACATTGATACAATTATTTGTTAGAGACGGTAAATAAAAGGGCATTAGAGATAGAAAATGTCGCATAAGTGTAAATGAAACTAAAGAATTGTTGGCATAATATCGTTACGACTCTACTCTCAGAATCAGAGGATTGGCAGATTTACACACCGTTGTTATTATAATTTGGTAATACTAAGCAATATAACAACAGTATTCATTCGATCCGAAAACCAACATTCAAATGAGAACTATAACTAAAATGAGAATTGATTAACAATAAAATTGGGCTGAAATTGCTAGTAGTGTTGACACAACCCTATATCGATAACCACAGCCAGTTCCAGCCAATAACATACTGAAACAAAAAGGTATTGTCCCTTTAAATACTAATACAATTTAGATCCGTTTGTTTATTATTGTAATACACGAACATATTGAGATATTTGGGCCGTATGTTGACCTAGAGGTTAAGAGGATTGCGGTGAATTTCACTGGAATTGGGAAATACGGGGAAAATAGGTTATAGACTTGTTAAACTAGATACACGTGGATGCCGTTCTAGGCTGTTATATTTATGAGGAATTAGTCTAAAGTACTGCGAAATGGTGCTCAAACGTCAAAGCTTACGTTTAGCTAGTGAAGTGGATCATTAGACTACTCTCATGTTGAGAGTAGAGTCAAGTTATGGCATAAATATGTTAGTTAAGGTGTATATGTTGACATTTGATGTGGTACATGATTAAACAATAGAGTCTGTTTCGAAACAAAAGGAAGCATTTATCAACAAACGAAATATCGAAACACGTAAACATTAATCAGAATTCGTAAAGAACAATGTGTTAAAATTTGAGCAGAGGTTCAAAATTTGCAAATAAAATGAAAACAAGCAAGCCTATGTTGACAGTACAATTGTTAAGGCTGTCAAAACATTTGATAGACAGCGATGATGATTTATGCAAATTGTTTAGAACTGGTGATATGAATACCTGCTTCTGTTTATTTTGTAGGAACGGAATAGAGAGGTTAAATTTTATGTAATGTAAACTTATAGTTATTAAGTAATGAGTATGGTTTGAACTTCATTCATATTATGACAAAACTGCTTTACTTCAGCATTACTTATCTTTTAATCGTCTGTAATTTCAGATCAATTCACATAACCAACTTCAAGGTTAGCAAATATTACATAACCCAAGCTTAAATAAAATATCGCTACAAAAACTTTTAATCTTACCAAAAATAAACTAAAAACACGCGTCAACTTTCAAAAAATCTCATTTCAGTTCTGTCAAACAGTACACCTACAATCAAAAGCCTTTGAAATATCCAGAGCTATACTCTACATTATTGCGTAGATAGAGCGCGTGTGGGCGTAGAGCCTGGAAACCGCGCGCCCACGCCTCGTTCCTTGACTACCGACTTTTTCATTGCTCTACTCTCTAACCGTTCATAGAGCGTGTAGAAAATTATATTTTAGAACACTTTATTTTTTATAGCTACAAAATTGATTTAAAAAATTCTAGTTGGTTTTTCATTCTCGTGTGCCAGTATGACGTATTGGAAAACGTCGTCTAGTAACAAAAAAATATAATTTCAATTAAAGCTGCTACTCATGATATCTGAACAATAATAACATAATTATGTTTCCTTCGTACTATAGACAAGCGTAAAACTAATACCAAAATTTAAAGAAATAGGCTAGGTCGTATAATCGGAAAAGCTTACAAAAACGACTATAGGGTTTACAATAATACGACATAAGTACTTTCTCATTTCTACAGTACATTAAGATTTAGTAATATCACTTAGAGAGTAACACAGCTGATGTAATATTAAAAGGTAAAACGTGTAAACGTGTATACTTGTTTTCAAATTACTTTAAGACCACAATTTGTACAAGTTATTAACGTAATTATCATAATAATCAAACGTTATCTCCGTGTATATCTCAGTTCCTTGACGGAATATTAAGTAGCTAAGTTCTTAAGGTTTTAAGTGTGAAACATCGTAATTTGCACTTTTAAATACGTTATGTAAATCTACATAAATAAATAAATAAACAAAATGAATCGCCTAATGTGTTGCTAAGCCCTAAAATCGAAAACAGCTCGGCAAATAAGGCACAATTTTGAAAAAAAATGTCCAGTATAGGTAAGATTTTAATTAAAAGAAATACAGACAAAATCTTCACTTTCATGTTTCTAAGATAATTAATTTACAAACATAGAACTATGTATCTAATGTATTAAATAGATTTGTTCTTAGAACTACATTATTATCCCGGAATTAGAGGCCACGACCACTCAAGCATTTTATTCTTCACACACACTCCATTGGTGCACAGAGCTGAGTCAAATGAAGTGAGAGTTTATACATTGTACCTACATTTATGTTAATGATTTGAATAACTTTGCTGAATGTTTTAGTAAATAAGTATTTTAATTTGATTGATAACATTCAAAAATCAACATAATAACATAGGTAAGAGGATAATGACAAAAATATTAATACAGAAATATTATCAGCACAACCATTAATTAAATTATCAAATCGTAATAAAAACCTTGTCAATTCTATAAGAATGATTCCATAGTATATGTACGTCGCTGTATAAAACGAAGCACTCTTAATTTGCTCTGAACATTTTCCCCCCGTGTATTTTACCTTGCGAGATAATTCGTCCATTAATCTATGCTCGAGGCTTTCCTTTTTGAGTGTTGCGTTAAAGATATTCTCAGTTATTTACCTCTGAAGCCCACAGTTCACGGCTTTACGCTTATGTTAACCTTTTAAGAAAAAAACTTAATGAGCCGTGAGAAAAAAGGGAAGACTGCGTCGTCGTTAAGCTTTGGCTTCACTTAAATTTGCATATACTCACTTCCAGTTCATTTAATTAAAGTAAATAATGTTGAGGTCATTTTGTTTATAAAATAACAACTTTTCTTCAGTGGTTTACTGATTTTTGTGGCGTTTCTTGATTTGTTTAGGGATTAGATCAAATGATATGAATGAAAAAGTTTAAGTAATTTCAAAAATATTTATTCAAATAACAAAGTTATTTCGTTATATAGATAACGAGATTCAAATTGCTTTTGTAGTTAGTCACGGTCATTTCTTCAAAAGTTTTAACAGAAAGACACAATAGTAACAGGTGCACTTTTAGTCAGTTAAATTCGAAAGAGATTTATACGGATTGATCTCACACTAAATTTAATCGCAGTTATCAAAAAAAACTACTGAAGCTGTATTTCATTTATCCTCATCACCTGTGAAAGCGAAACCGATAATTAGACCATACGATAATCACCCGTAGCGGGAACGTGATAATGCATGATTAGACGCAAGTGCCGCGTAACAAGCCACCTATAAACACAGTGACCTGACACCCGCTTACCCGCTCCACCCCACACGACCCCCTGCAAACACCCTTTGACCTACACACGGGCAATGCCAGTAAAATGCACACACACTCACACTAACACGACGGACACACACCTACACGCCGCTAATGCGTGTCCCAACGCACACATACGTAAGAAAGGGGAAACTGGGCAAACATGACACCGTGAACTATATTTCACGCACACACAAACACTTATGCACCAACTCACGTAGACTGGATCGGAATTTGCGGCATCACGAGCAATAAAATCTTTCTCTTGGCAACAGAAAAATGGCGGAATTAAACGTTGACATTTTAATTTAGGCATTTCAAGTCCTAATCGCGAAGCGTCAAAACGAAAACATTTCGCTTACACTTTTAATTGGTTCGAAAGAAAATATTTCAGGCAATAAATTCGAGTTTACGAGCTTAAATAGACGTCATTTATTTTCAACGGCCGTATCGTTATATTTGTTAAAAATATGAGTTATTTGATAGCAACAGACTTTTGTGAGTTTAATGATCAAATATATGTATATGAAATAAAATTATGTTTGGTAACATACTGTTTGCTATGTAAATAGGTACTCATATAAAGTTATGGTAGAAATTAAAAATGTTAAATGTCACGACGTAAAAGCTTGAGAATTATACATTGAAAATTATTATAATGTGGTGCAATTTACGTGTAACGTAATGAATTATGAAATTAGGTCGCATAAAAAACAACCTAGAACTTACTCACGTAAACAATGCTTTATATCACGCACTGCTGGAAGCTAAGGGGACTAGGGGTACTCTTAGGGTCTGTACACTCTGATATTAAATGTAAAGTTAACTACATAAAAGCACTGCGCTGATTCATAAAAGAAGCAACTGCGGAGTCTATAGAAACTAGTGTTTCCTTTTATATGTCACTTTATAATTAGAGTTCATTCAGTAAAGAAATAATCTAGAAAGAGAAACAAGACTCTAAAAGTTCACTAATCGACTGCAATCGTATTAAAAAACTTAAGATTTATTCGTGTGAAATCGTTTGGGTAACTTTAACACATGTTTCATTTTAATTCGCAATGAAAGGTAATAGTAATATTTTACTCCCTTCAAACGACATGTAATTAAATTGACTAGCGTAGAGTTATTGTTCTTAGGTGTGTATCATGAAACCTTGCAAGAAACATACGCCCTTTGCCTGACTGACGTACAACACCCGCCCTTGCGTGTTTGCTATGGGCCCCCAATAAATTATGTTATATCGGTATGTTCTTTTACTCTTATGAGGTAAATAGAAAATGAAATATGGCGGTGTTGCACTTAGTGCACATATATTATAACAATAACATATAAAGTATATTTCTCTAGACTTAGGACAGAACTAATGCAGCAATTGTCTTAAATTGAAGAACGTAAGTGACGGAATATGCACTTGTAGAATTCCAGGACACAAAACCGAGCTAAATTGCTATATTATTAAATTAGCGTTGAGCCCAGCCTAGAACAGGCAAGTATCACCTATAATCTAATATCTAATATTATCAAACAATATTGTAAGTTATACAAAATATGACTTGCTCAACAAACCGTCGGCATTTCTAATAAAATTGCTGGATCATAACTCCGAAGACATTAGTTGTCAGTTCAGGTTTGTCAACCACACTTAGGTCAGCGGTTTCGACCTTCAAGACAACAATATGGAAATACGTGATTATATTATTACGGTTACACCGAATAACCGTGTGAGAATAATTCTTACTTCTTTGATAATATCTGAATTTACGGCAATGCGGCTTTTACTCACAAGTTGTCTAATTAGCTAATTGTAAGCTGCAGTTTTTCATTTTCATTTTACTCTTTCTATCAGTCATGTGTCAGTATTTTTCCATTACATATTTCATGGTCTTGACACGATACGATAACATCGCTTCTAGCATTGCACCAAGTGTCGTAGACTTGGTTTCCACATAGAGTATGTGTTTGTATGATCGACAAATAGTTGTAATATGTTCAGTGGCACGATTCTTTCCATTAGTGACTATGAACAACCGGTTAGCTATTAGTGCCTCTAGCGGGCGCCGTAGCAACTATTTTTGCGGTTCATTATAAATGTCAAAATCTATACACTCGATAATGCCGACTGTAGGAAATCGCGCTACAGATCTTTAAAAAGTCATTTATTTTGGTTACTGCTTAGAGAGTTTTAAATTATTAAACGGGAATATAAAACAGGTCAAATTGAATTTTTATTCCTGGTTAACCAGACTGTTTAATAATGCCTAATTAGCCCACCTGCCTAGTGACTCCTAGATAATTTTGTTTATTTGTCCTTTTTGTTCATTAAACCTCGTATAATTAACTCCTACGTATGCGTCGCCGTTACTAACCCAGGGATCATTATTAACAACAAAAGCGTACAAAAGTTTATGTGTTTCTATGAATATTGGAAGCGATATGATGGATGCCCTCACCCACGTGTCATAGATACGTGTATCATTAGTTTTCGTATCAACACTCAAGTTGATTTGTTCGACTTTTTTCCCTCTTGTAATTAAGCTACCACTAGTCTTACTTTGTAATGATACTTGGTGGTATTTAACCCATTTTTCTAGTGAGCGGCTCGTATCTTCTAATGGATTCAATCGTGCTATATTTTTCATCTTGAAAGTGTGTGAGTTTAGTACCCACAAATATGTTTGAAAAATGAGAACTGCCAGAGTTTGCATCAAAACTTTACCCGTAGGATATAATTTGTACCGGTTTCTTGAAAAATAGTGGCATCTTTGCGGTTTATTTGCGCCAAATATTACATTTTCTTTTTCTTGCAAGCGAATATTTTAATTTTCAAATGAAACCCTGATACAATTATTCGCGTTTCATCTTCCTATTAAACTCAAATTACCCAATTCATGTCTTTTATACGGCCTCCTTTGTTAACATTATTGGTATCTCATAATTGAGCGTTTATAATTTATCGGAAAAAGTCTTAGCTGGGATTTAAATTGTTAAATTACATTTTACTTGAAACATTTTTTTTCCACGGCTCTGATCTACATACAAACGTACATAAAAAAAATATCAGCAGTTAACAAAGTGAAACACAGAAACATTAAAGTTACTATAAGCGCGCACAAGACGCCAGGTCACAGAGATTTGCATAATGACCCTATCAGCCCACATGACCCCGTTTTTTGCCTAACACTGTGCTGTTACCATTGGTAATCAACGTTTTCCTGTTACCAACACAGTGTCTGTTATAATCTCGTGTTACGACCACTTTCTCGCGTGTTGATACACTGTGTTTTGTGTTTTCATTTGTGTGTCTTCTACTGTGTTCTCGCATAATTCAAAAGTGAGAATGAAGTTGCCAGTTTGAAACCGAAACTCTAGTAGCGTATGAATTAGCGTTTAAAATTTGATTCGTTCTTTGAACTTTTGTATGAAGAAGCCTCACAATTGGGAATGTGCCAATTATTTTTTATAACATAAAACGCCTACTTTGTTTAGTCGGTATTGTTTGTAGACTCGCATGAATAATGTATGCCATCGATACCAATTCTTTGAATGAAAAAAATATACTGTGTATTTATTTAAACAATGTTCTATCCAGAGTTATCACTGAGTCTAAATTTGTCAATCTGTTGTAATCAACGATTAAATTTTACGCTAATTAGTACCCGTACAAATTTTTCCTTCCCTATTTTTTTATTTCAATGGAATATCATTGAACGATAATAATATAAATTATTTTATCAAGATTATTCATTAAAAAATGTGGTGTTATATTTACACTAGCTGACCAGCGCAACTTCGCTTGCGTCACATAAAATTTTTCCCTGTTTTTGTATCATTTTTCACTGGTACTCTGCTATTGGTCGTAGCGTGATGATATATAGCCTATAACCTTCCTCGATAAATGGACTATCTAACACTGACATAATTTTTCAAATCGGACCAGTAGTTCCTGAGATTATCGCGTTCAAACAAACAAACAAACAAACTCTTCAGCTTTATAATATTAGTATAGATAATATTAGTATAGATAATATTAGTATAGATATTAGTATAGATTAGGTAAAAAAATTGCAAAAATCGACCACTCTTGTGTCAGATGTAAAATACACAGAGACACAGAAAAGCAGAGGTTAATCGTTTGAAAACCAGATTCAGGTTTATCTAACACATAATATTGTTATATTGGTAGAAATTCAAACCGTTTTGGAGTGCGTTTTATTAAAGCGTCTGTAAACGTGGTGACGTCATCACTGTCAACATTATCGCCTAACTGTTAGGCACGTATGTGTAAAGTATGTACGATGTCCGGTCAGTCTGCAACTGTCCTCGCAAAAGCTTTATTATTCTTACTTTGTACGTTTAATTCGTTATCTTCTTTAGTTATTTTATTTCTTTCATTTGTAACTTTTTTATGAAGTATTTTGACATTTATTGGAATTCTTAAAAGGAGTGATAAAAGTAACTGGATAAAACTAATAGTTTATTCCAGTTATTTCTAACTCTAGCTTCAAAACTGGAAATAGATTCGATAACTGTTTCTACTATGATGATAGATAGATATTTATTAAAATTACTACCTAAGTGATTTGATTTAAAAAATACCTGAGTATATAAAGTAGAATATTCTGATAAAAAAGTAACTATAAATTCTATTTTATTTATAGTACTAATAAAAGTATAAAGAGAAAAGAGACACTATGTATAAGGGGTAGGTCTAACAAATCCTGTATCTCCAATGCAATCTCAAAGATAGATTCAGTGTATTTATCAATGTATAGTAAAACAGGCTTGAAGCAGTTTGTTTCAACTAAACCTATTAGGCTCAAGAAGTTTACCAGATTTAATCTTACCTATATTTCCTACTTGGAAACTTCGCACGACAGAGGTAGTACTTCGGAACTAATTTGTTGGCGATGCGCAGTACTATATAACAAAGTAATATATTGCGTTGTTGGACTCACTTCTAAGAAACTCAAGAAAGAGTTATTGCTTAAGAGAATTTGAGGGCATTGATACTATTAATTTGATTGACTACTTCAAATACATCCGAAATTATAATCGTTTATGTAATAAATGTGTGCGTAAATTACGTCATTTCATCTGTCACCGGCCTTGCTTCGGCTATGGTCACAATCACGACCATGGCTCCATGGTACTCGATGACGAGAGCTTTTAACCTTAATCGATCAATACTAACATGTTTAGCTCTTATTCCTTCAACAATACAGATTATAATTCCAAAACATTTGTATGATTTATAGAATTGTCGTTTACTTAAGAAATGTGTTTGTGGGCGTTTCTGAACTGAACTTTATTGTTTATGTTTTAAAGTTTGTTTTCTTTTGTTTATAGGTAGCAGCTGTTGACGTCCGCAGTAGCAGCCAGCCCACAGGCAACTCTTTTTCTCGCCCCCCGCTCCCCGCATCCCCTTCCAAGATTGCTGCCACCATGGGTCGGAAGAAAATACAAATATCCCGGATTACGGACGAACGGAATCGGCAGGTCAGTATAATTAAACAATAAATCATATTTTACCTACAACATAGGTCAGTACCTACGCAATTTTCTCCGAAATAAAAAAGAAATATAAAACAAAACTAAAATGGGATTCCACTTTTATAAGATATGAGGTAAAATTTAGAATGACGTATAATACTTTTTACTACGAACTGACCAATACCCAGACAGACTTATTCATTGTTATTGGGAATTTTTACATTTCAAGGAATTTACTGGACAAAAACGGGCGCTTCCTGGTACAGTTAAATCAGAGTTTTTTAAATGAATACTTCAACATACAATACGAACTAAATCAAATCAACAACATTTGATAATACGTTATTGATACATACATAATATTGGAGGCTGTTAGAGTGAAATGACCTTACCATGAGGCATGACCTAACAGATGCGGCCTATCAACACTCCCACTGCAAAACATTATCGCGACGGGACAACGACCGCTCCCGCTTGTAATTTATTAATTATACGATTACACTGTATATCAACCTTGTCCACTTTATTATGACCCTACAAAGTACTCTTCACTCTCCCCTCTCACAAACTACGTTTCTAATTACGAGAGGGCATGGAAGCTCTTCCAATCTGGTCTAGTAATAGCAGTAGCAGACATGTAAAATTAAAATTGCGAAGGTCAATTTGCTTTCGGCGGTTCTAACTTCCTTTGTTCTTTAATAGCAATGGTAATAGGAATCATATACGTTCAGATGTATCGTACCAAAACAAAAGAATTTACCAGAACAAGTATCGATTTTTTAGCTATTAAGGAAAATTACAAATGAACCGCAGATGATGTGTACACAATAGTGCATTATTTAATGGTCTGTAAGTTTTAAGCGTATGAGCGAGTGACACATAATGTTGATGAGTTCCAGTAATAATTATTTGATTCCGTCCGTGACCCAATAAAATGCTTTTGTTTTCATTTTACCAATATCTAAATGACAATACAGATACATACTTAATGGTATACTCGGCGTTCAGTAGGAAAATTGAACTACTTAAAAATTCTATAATTGCTTTATAAACTTTGATATTTTGGCCTGTAATTATAACAAGAATTGTATTACTATTTTTCGGTACAAGTGGAATAGAAAGCGTATTAATTGAATATTTATTTTGTTTTATAGAATTATTTTGTTTGTTTTTTTCAGGTGACTTTCAACAAGCGCAAATTCGGTGTAATGAAGAAAGCTTACGAGCTCAGCGTACTGTGCGACTGCGAGATTGCTCTTATCATCTTCAGCTCTAACAACAAACTCTACCAATATGCCAGCACTGATATGGACAAGGTTAGTACCACCAGCTATTTCAACATTATCTTTAGTCCCATCTTCTTATATTACTCACGTCTATTTAATTCTGATGTCTATTTTTTCTAAGTCTGTATTTATATTTTATGTTCCCTAATTGCACTTCATTATCTTACATTAGAATCACTTTAATTTATATTCTCTCACAATATCATTTCTTTACACGCTGTGTGTTAATTATGTATGTTAATCCTCAAGAGCTTCCGTGATGTCGGGTTTTTTCTATAAAGATATGAAATAATTTAGAAAATTGTGTACTTTATTCATAATTATATTTATTTCGCCTACACTGGTTATTCATCGTCAACCGTCTAACAGGCCTCACTCATAACACTAAGCTTTATATTATAATGAAACCCAACGCAATAACAACTCGGTGTAGCCATTTGCATATTTTTTATCGTTTATTCAAAGCCAACATTGGCTGAATAAACCACCCATAAAGATCACGTGGTCCAAATGATCTGTCGTTACTTGTAATTTTGTGTTTAACGTAATTTAAGGTCAAGGGAAACACATAAAAGCCGTGTAAAATGCAAATCGATTCGATCCATACGAGACGCATGTTTCTGAAATAACATTTTTGCATACAAAGTTCAGTTGTACTTGCGCATACATTTATATCGCATGCAGTAGTGTCCTTATTTCCTTTTATATACATACGTGTATTGGCTTTTACATTTATCTTTGACACATTAACGTACTCATCTTCCGTTGTTGTAAATTATTCATGAATAATAAATTCCACATTTTCATTGCAGATATTGACCGTTTATCACCTCGATAGACTTAAATTGCAATTTATTAAATCAGCGCCATATTACTTTTATTATGTCTTTGTTTTATGAAGTGTGATATAATTCACGTTTGCTATCTTTTGGTATTTTTATTATTCCAATGAAAACAAAACAAGTGAAGCAAAAATAATATCATAGCCTGAGGTAGTGAATGTGTTGATGTAATTATGAATAATAATGTATTGGTTATTTTGATTGCAGGTTCTTTTGAAATACACGGAATACAACGAGCCACATGAGTCGCTGACCAACCGCAACATCATCGAGGTACATTAAGTACGGCGTCATCTGTGTGCCCGTGATCGCAATGCAATGTCCATGCAAAATTGACTTATCCCATTAACCGCGTGCTTTGTACTTACACACAATACCTAATGCATACATTTGTTACTAAAACAAACCTAGAGAACGAGACACCACTAGATTATAGATGTAGAGCTCGTTCTAAAGAACCTTGTGTAAACGATATCACAACGATTATACACATAACATAGACAAACACGACCAATAAAGAAGCATGTTTATTTCCTGTTAGAAAAAAAGATGAAGTACAAAACACCAGACACCCCGTTTTATACTAACAGTTTATGACTAGACACCCCAAATATTTATGTTATTTTTTCCTGTACCAGCATGGGTTTTGTAAATATATTTGTGTTTATTTGAATTAACCGCGCCTACCTGACTCCGATGTTTTGATACAAGGGTAAAGTCAGTGTTGCATCATTGCGTTCGACACCACACAAATGTACGCTAAAAAGTTTTTCACGTACAATTACTTAGTAACACCGTAGTTTTATTGAAAGCACAGTTTTATTTTTGACCCTCCACTACATACTGACGTGATAAGATCTAAAAGATATAAACAGACGCCACACTCACTATGGAGTTTAACGCGATCGTCTTCGATAACGCTAATGGTGTGTACAGAGGGTGTAACCTAATAATTTAACTGGAGTTTTAATGCATGCAAGATTAATACAGTAGTATATTTATAATTTTGGCTCGTCAAGCCCCCTGAGCTGTTTTCGCTGACACTTACAGGCACTAACGAAGAAAGAGCATAAGAACGGAGTGATGTCGCCCGACAGCCCCGAAGCCGAGCCCGAATACAATCTGACCCCAAGGACCGAAGCCAAGTACTCCAAAATTGACGAAGAATTCCAAATGATGATGCAAAGGAACCAGTTGAACGGAAGCCGCGTGAGCGTGGGCGTGACGGGAAGCAACTACAACCTGCCCGTCAGCGTCCCGGTGGGGAACTACGATCAGACCCTGCTGCAAGCTAGTCCACAGATGCACACCTCTATCAGTCCACGGCCCTCTTCTTCGGAAACCGATTCAGGTATAACATCATAATCTACTTAACTTAATTCAATATGACCTCATATTTTACAACATATTTACCAAATACAAAAATAATTACTCTTCAAATAAATTTTCCTTTCATTTAAATATTTTCTGAAACACCTTCACTTACGACTTCTAATAACTACTTATATGATCTTGCAGTGTACCCAAGCGGTGGCATGCTTGAAATGTCGAATGGATACGGCGGCGCGGGCTCCCCGCTGGACGCGTGCACGCCGTCGCCGTCGCCGGGCGCCGCGCCGTCGCCGCACCGCGCGCACGCTCCGCACAAGCATGCACACGCTCCACCGCCGCATCACTCTCCGCGGCACAACAACCTGCGCGTCGTCATACCCAGCGCCATGCCGCCGCCGCAGGACGATATCTCTTACTCTTCGGAAGTGAGTATAGATACACTCAATATCTTCAAAGACGACAAATAGAGAATAAGTGTGATTTGAAATCATTGCTAACTTAAAGAAATCAGTGGTCTATTGCTATAGCAGTGCTGGTTGTTGTTTGTTTGTCGTATGGTTAGTGGTCAACCTAGTCCCAAAGTTGTTCAAGCCTCCCGAAAGGACTTTGACATGGCTTAGCGACTGCTATCTTAGAAGACAACAGCCGGGACCGACTTTTCACGCCCAGCTCAAATACCACTATGCGGTCACCCATCTTTGGAATGACCGCGCTAACGATTGCTTAACCCAAAGGTCGTTTACTGATCGGTGAGCGCAACGGGCTATGGGCGTCTCGTTTCCTTTACATTCATTCATTTCCTTACTATATCCAATTCCAGACACCGCTAAGCTACTCAGGACTAGGCAACTTCGGACCACAGGACTTCAGCATCAACTCGGACATGGGCATCGGACTGACGTGGGGCGCGCACCAGCTGCAGACGCTCCAACACAACAGGTACATGTCTGTGCCCAATTTTATATTACCTTTTTATATGTCGCTTAGTAAACAATCTGGTCAACCAAGTATTCGAAAATACAGTAAAATTAATAAATTCAATGGTTTTGTATAAAGGTAACACCAAAACCGGAATTAATATTTTGAATACTGATACTGCTTTTGAACAATTTTGTGGTAAACTTAAGTAAATAATATTAATAAATAAATAATTTTTTACGAACTTTTTTTGATAAGACTTTTTCGGTTAATTTTGCTTCTTCAGTACGATCTTTTTGCCATTACCAAAATGTTAGCCTCTGTCATTTTCCCTCAAAGTCATGTCAATACAAAATTTTACGATGGAAATAAACACATTAAAACTTCCGTCTTAATTGAAATATTTTATAGTTTCCTTAATTAGTATCCAAAAATATAAAATAGTGATCTGCTGAAACAGTGATTAAGCTATTTAAATAAAGAGCTAATACATAACTTGGTTGATCAGGTTCGCTAGAATTGTGTCTAACTGTTAACTTAGTATTAGATGTAGAATAACCGTGTTATTTGGTTTTTGGTGCTAACACTAACCAACTAATATTCAAATGAAATAAATTAGCTTTTATTTTTAAGAAGATTTTATTATTTTTTGCCTTATATAAATATATAAACTTTAACAGAATTTATAATGACATTTTAACTTTTTGTCATAAAATTTTAATGTACAGCCTGTGGAACTGAATTATGTGAAAAAAAGATAAATTATAATTAAATTTAAAGCTTAAAAACCAAAATATACATCATATTGAACTGTTTGGCTCATAAGTCCATGCAAAACAATCACGATTTCTATGAAACACTAAAACAAATGCCAAAAAGATATGTTCCGCCGCGACAGTGTAATCACTGCCGTGACCAGGATTCGAACCTGGGTTACTACGGCCACAACGTAGGGTCCTAACCACTAGACGATCACGGCTATCGGAACCGGTGACAAAGGCAGCGAAATTAACAATCTCTTTAAAAAATGTTACATCAGTCCACGGTTGCGTGCTCAAGAGTGTTACAAACGCGGAATGAAAAGTGAAGGCAATTAATTCTATTTTTAGACGATCTTCACTTAAAACTTGGCTATTTATAAATTTTTATGGTACGCTAGACGGTAGAGGTCGGGTGCCATTGGCCGAGTAAAATCAGATATTCTTATGAATCTGGTTAGAAGCGTGTCTAATGCGCTTGGGAATACTGGACATAACTACTTAAATATAATGTACAGACTTCTCTAATAACAATAGAATTAGTGTTGAAAATATACAACCCCGAGTAATTTAATTTAAAAATATTTATGGAAGAAAATGATATAATAAAACGAATTTCAAACTTGAAAATAAAACTAAAATTCAAGATCACGTTACTTTATGTTAATAAGACTCTTCAAGTAATTTAATAAAATTCTATTATCACTGGCTTGTTTAAAACTGTTTACAAAAGAAAAAGAAATACACACTCGAGTTCCGTTGCCAAGCAAAACAAAGAAAAAAAAATGTATTTGAGCTCCACGTGTAAGAAGCAAAAAATGCAAAAACACATGTTAAATAATTTGTACAAATTCAGTGCGTGTTGTATGAAAAAATATAATGACTTGACGCCCAATCATTGTAAATTGTTGCTAGTGTCTTTTGTTAGACTTCGTTTTGGTAGATAGTTTTTAGTAGGCAGTTACTTATAAACTCTGCTTAAATTAACATTATAATTTTGGTGTAGACTTTACTATCTTACATTAAACTTTAGTATTTTATATTAATATAACTAAAGTATTTTCTTTACGCTTATTGAATTCTTTTTAAAGTATAAATAGAGTCGGGTTTTTTAGTATTAGAATATTGTTTTGAAATATTAGCTGCGACAGTTTCATTTATTTCTTCTTTTCTAAATAGTGTGGTATAAAGTTCTTCCCGGAGGTAAAGCATATCGAATGAATTAACGTTCCGCATCATTTCAATCAGATTAGATTCGTATAAGTAAAAAAGTTCAATTTGCTTGTACCAGTTTTTGTTGCCACTAAGTGAATTGTTGAATTAGGAAATTCAGTTAGTAATAAAAAAGCAAGGATTCTGAATTAAACTAACTGGACACTGTATTTAATTTCAAATTGATTTTGAAGGAGATTTTTTTGGTTGGTTGCTATAAGAAAACGGAAAAAATATTAAAAAATCTGCTCCGCCGCGACAGTGTTAACACTGCCGTGACCAGGATTCGAACCTGGGTTACTACGGCCACAACGTAGGGTCCTAACCACTAGACGATCACGGCTGTCGGAGCTGGTGACTTTAGCAGTAAAACGAATGACCACCTTGCATTGATATTGTTATAAATGTTGCAATAATTTCCCTTTCACTTTGATCTTGTTCTCAAGCCTTAAAGAACTTTAAGTTGAATGCAAGGTAAAGTAATACAAGTACTGATTATAGCCGTAAGATGGCGCTAAATAAATAAATAATTTCGTTTCTAATTTTAGATGTGAAAAACAAGTTTTGAAATGGCAATGATAGTTAAGAAAATGCAGGTGTTTGATGTCAATCTTTATTTAAATCTAACCTGGAAATGTACTGTCATCTATTTATTACACTTTGTCTAGTCACTAACCCGTTCTTAGTTGAAATACGCAGTCCCGATCTGGAGGCTTATTTTTGATGAGTATAAAACTAGAACCTAGGGTTATAACGGTCATAACGTAGGGTCCTAACCACTACATGATCTGTGCTAACCACTGACGGCTTTTGGAACTTATTATTTACCATTCAAAAACCGCAATCACTTTCTGAAATGACCAACGTTGACGACATTCCTCGCCCCGCGAATTAGTACCAAAGTCAGACGCTAAAGGGGCTAGAGCCTGTAGTTACAGTACTTACTTTCACTTGTTAGTTACGCATAAGTAAACCGACCCGCGAATAATGCACCATAAATAAAAACTTATCGGTCGCCAACCGCTTAATTTCTGCATATTTATAATTGCCTCATGAATAAAACATAGTTAACGTTACTACAGTAGTTTATGTCGTTTCAAAGTAGGGTATCGATTTGGAATGCAATTTTTTTCTTCAAATGATTTGCAAACCATTTAAAAACTCATTTTGCTGACGTATTTTAAAACTAACTCGTATTTGAACCGAACAGTTCATTAAGGAATATTTGTGGAGTTAAACAGACAGTTCCGTGAACCACAGACTGCGCATACCGCTGCATTATTATTTCTACAAAGACTCTACATTGATTTTTTCTTAAAGAAACAAACAAAAGATTACAACTTCGATGGATACTATGAGAAAAATATTTTTTTCCCGCATTTTTTCATAATCAAAACTACTATTGAGAATTTTGTAAAAGAATTAAAACCTAAAGAGGCTCATTGAAAACTATTCCTGAGGATTATATTTACTCTCTCTAAAGATACTAAATTCTAGTTAATATTTGTGAAAAAAATCCTTATAACTAACGATTTATTTCCGTCTACAGTAGCAGCTTGCCAGTACTGGGCGGGGGCGGGACGCCTCCACCGGCGGCTTCACCCAGCAATGTGAAGATCAAAGCTGAGCCGGTGTCGCCGCCGCGTCCCGAGCACCTGCCGCACCGCGCGCCGCCACCACAGCCACAGCCTGCACATCTCTCTGGAGCTATAGATGGTGAGCATCAAACTATACTAACAGAATACTACAATGCAGAACAAAGAAATCTCTTACCACTATCGACTGTCACTAGCAAATTTTATAAGAAATTCTGAACAGCGCCTCTAGTACTTCGACGGAACGTTTTTTCAAGTAATTTTATATCTCAGACGTTTGTTGTAGATAGTTCTATGGGAATTCACTCTAAAGGGTTACATGCGATAAAAATTAAGTTGTTCCTTTACTAATTACCTAACGTTTTGGCTAAGCTACCTAATATATCGTGACAACCTAAATAAACGTTTTAATTTTCATCGCGTATACGAGTAAGTGCTGTTTTGCATTGTAGTATTATGTCTACTAACATACCTTTGTTTTCTGCTAATAATGCTTCGGCCGATTATAATATTATACTCATTCATACGTTTATTTGGATGGATATAAAAGATGTTACTTGTAACCAAACGATGTCATCTGAAAGTATAATATTGGATTTGGTCGAACTGCGTCACTATTGTTTGTCGAATTAATTATGTTGTGGTTGTTCTTTTGGAGTCCCGTATAATTTTATAGTTAGAAATTACTTAATTACACTGACAGATATTACGCGACCGATTTGCCGTTAGTTGATTGGGACTTTTTCATTAATATCCTTTTTAATAAAATTGATTAAAGAGCATTCATCTCAATTATTCGCTTATTTATTCGTTATACATACCTACTTTAAATGTTATCGTCATTTGCAATCATATTACCTTTGCCATTTATTGCACTTGTCAGTTCTTGCAATTTTATGTTAATTGACATCTGCAAATTATCATATAAATTACTGGTTAGTGTAACGGGCTTTAGAAATTAAGTCCAATAGAGAAATAGTTTATAAGCTAACATTAGTCATTTGAGTAACTTAACTGTATCTTTTACCAACATTTTGTTAAAGTTACTTAAATGAAACGTAACCTAGTTATAAGATTTACCAATTTAACCAATCCGTAACACAACAGTCCAATATAATTAAGAACACAGTGTACCCCAACTTTGCAGGTTCAGTGTCATCGAGTAACATGGGGTCGCCTGCGGGCCAGGACATGCGGCACTCCAACGTGCCGCTGGACTACGAGCAGCCGCACAGCAAGCGGCCGCGGATCGAGGGCTGGGCCACATAGCTGGGCCACGAGGCCTTCGGCTCCTACCCGAGGCCCCTGCACCCGCACTGCTAAGCGGCTCCCCCCCTCTATCGAGCTTCGTCACCGTCCTCCCGATGACTACTTCTACTCGATAGCGCCACAGTGCTAAACTTATCACGCGACCAAAAGTCTGATAAGAAAAAGGTGCATCTACAATATACGGTGCTTTTTTTCATGGCACGGTCGACTATCAACGTTCTCCAACTATGAGAATCCCCGCCCCCGGGCGTAGTACGTTACGATTTCGTAAACCTCCACCGAGGTCTATATAATGAATGTTCAACTTTACACTACCCTTCTATTAATACGTAATTAATTATTGTATGCACACGTGAGTACACTAAAGATTAAGATAAATGTTTAAATTAAGTACGATACGGAATAGCGGCAACCCTTCAGATCAATTTTGAACTTTAAGTACATATAGATAGATATCTAATTCCCCTGTAAATAGACGACATTATATGTGCAATCCGTGCCATTGTCTGTTTAGCTTAAAGTTAGTCAATTTAAAGATTAGTGAGTGTAAAATTGAATCTGCACTAAATATAGTGGAAGTTGAGTGCGTTGCTAAGAAGCGGCCGGACGGAGTTGGTGAAGTGCGAAGTGCGCAGTGCGCAGTGCGTGACGGACACTACACAATACTACATTGTGTGCGAGTGCGAGTAAGACTTATAAACAAAACGACTGTTGACTTTTTGTGTTAGTGTTTTAAAAAGTTTTTTGTGCCATTTTAAAAATTATTATAATAGTGTGACATCCGAACTTGAATCTGTAAAATAGTAGTCGTAGTGTCATCACAGAAGATAATAAATTATGTATTGTAAAATGTACTTTATCTATTGACATATTTATACATGAGAATCATAATGATATTTACATAATATGTATACACGTCCCGTTAGGAACGAATGTTATGTAAGTAAGTAGGTAATGTTAGCTAGAGATGAGTATATAATGGTACCACACGAAGCTTTAAAATTTCTTATGATAACACTTGCACTCTAAGCAGAACTGTAAGTAGACACCGTTTATATCGTACATATTAGAACTCTTGACAATTCGTCACATAGATTTTAATTTTAATTTGACAGCCATATAGAACCGAGGTCGGAACGTTTCGTCTTTTTCTGAATTTTGCTTTGTGCTATGATCATAGCATATCAATTGTTTCAATATTCGGAAAAAGGGATCTCTGATGATATTAGTTTGTTTGTAACTGTACGCTTCGATCATTATCTTTGTACTATTAACTCCATTTCATTGTATGTTCGTATGGTCGTATCTCGTTGCAGACCAAAATATTATCAAGTCAATTTTGAATATCATATGTAATTACTTGTTAAGTATGTGTAGGTTTATTTAGTGGCTATAATGGGTTACAAAAATGTATGGAACAACTTTGTTGATAGTACATTTACTTTTTATTTTGTTAATGTGATCTGAAGTATGTTTTAGTTTCTACTTAATTAAAGATAACTAGTAGATATTGTAACATTGAACAATATACCTACGAGTCAGCTTTAAGCGCACATACAAAAATATATTTTACACTAAAAATATTTACACTAAAATATGCACTATATCACAATCCGCCCTATTTTTAGATGATATTGTCTGAAACTGTACATTCGTGTCGTCCATAGTCATAATGTGTTAGTCATCATCCGCTTGGTCTAGACGTGGCTGTTCCTCCCCCTCCGGAGCACACCTCCTCCAAACTCCTCGAGTACCTCTAAATGTTTGTAGTTCAAGGTCCCTCTGTCCCTCCTATATCCTCATATCTTCTCACTGTAGATGCCTTACTCACAGTGCCTAAATGTACCATTTTGTACCAAAATTTGTATGTAATAGCATTTTGCTTTAATATTCACATCCTGGTAACTTTAAGTCACTTAAAGATGTTGAACTGTTGTGACCGTTGTTCTACAATCAGATATCAATCAAAAGAACGTGGGACCATACTTTGTAGTTGAATGTACATTCGATGTTATAATATTAATCCTTATCTGTTCCTGCGTTCTTTTGAACATTCTGAACGTTATGCTCGGTGTATTTCATTGTTTAGCCGAGGGCTCGCACTGAACATTGATACTGAGTGTCTACCACGTGTGTGCTATGTCGGGTATACGACCCAACATTTTGTTAATAATTATACTTTGATCTATGTTCTCTCCGAGCCCTCGCACACAATGGTCGCAACGATATTTATCTCTGTACACATTTGCCAGTCAAACTGTATGAATGTGTGTTAACTATATTAATATAATAATAAGTGTAACGAACAACTTTGCAACATAGAATATCATTAGAATAAACCTTCAAATCACAATAACAAAATGTTAAATGTACATTTGTTAAATTTGTACAGGGAATTAACCAGTTTTGGAGTTCAAAAGTCTGAACGCATAAGAATTAAAAAAAAAATGTATTTTCGCATTGTAAAATAAGTACACGGTTAGTTTTTAACGAATTAATATTTTATTACCGGAGCATAATGAATGTTAACCCGTTTTTAGGGAACTATTATAAAGATCATGTAAGTACACCTTGAATGTTAGACATAAATTGTTAATGTGATATAATTACCTACACTGTTACAACCCTGGGCCCGCCTCCATTGTTAATACTTTAGGCCGGCCGCGCACACTAGTATTGGACGTTTCCACATCATCGCGATGCTTTTATTGTTTGTGAGTGCGCGCGCCTCGTTTGCAAACTTCTCGCGGGCCCTTAGTTTGATATTCTACATTGCGTTATCTGCTGTTCTCGGTCGTTCGTTCCTAATAGTTCCTTTCTCTGAAAGCGTCGATGTGTTTTGTATTAAAATTTGCTCAATATGTTCGGCGATGATGCGTAATCCTTGTTTCTTGTTAGAGGTTCATTTCTACTTGTCCGTTGTAGTTAATGATGGTATGATATAGTTAAGTGTTGCATTGTACAGTATCGAACACATTCGCTGTTACCTATATACCTATCACGGAGGCGCACTGGTCAGAAGCCATAGCCAAATAATGAACGCAATTTTGCACAAACACATTGTTATCGGATGAAAACGTTTGCATTATGTGAAGTTTCCTTTGTATTCGCGTGTAGTGATAAAATATCAGACGTTATGTTTATCGCTTGCACATATGTATCGACTATATTGTATAAATATTACGACAGTTAAGCTGGTATTGGGAGCATAATTTCCGAGGTTGTGAGCTTTGCTATCGGGAATGAGTTCAAGTTTAATTAATTAATAAATATATAAATATAATTATTCATTTGGACGCACAACCGTGTTGTGTGTTGTTGTAAAAAGAAGTTTGTTTGTTCTTTATATGTACTTTGGTAATATATGTGTTTACCTGTATTTTATCTCGCTGTGTGACAATAGCAAAGGGCTTGTTCAGTTAATTTATAATCTAGTTCATTGCATTTAAAGAGATACGTAGTGATAAGTATGATAACAGAAATTCTCTCGGGATTTCTTCACAGTAGATGTCGATGTGTTTTGTTTCCCCCCTCTTCGTCTTTTTTGCTATTGCACCACAGTTTTATCGTGAACAATCCAAATAGAATATAGGAATATAAATACATATCCTTATTGAATACTCAAATCGATTTCACATTAATTTCTCTCGTAACAACAGTTGTGCAATACATATATAACAAAATGCTTAGGTAGGTATTAGGTATATTTTCGTTTGAATTTTACAAAGAATGCAAAATCTGTTGTATTTTATCGATATTTTTACTGATAACGTGAGAGGACGCCGACGGTATTCCGGAGGTCAGTCTCGGGAATATTAAGTCATAATTGTATAATTATTTTTTAAGATAAGGCCGGGCCAAATATTGCATTAATCTAGGTCTTGCGGCGCTGTATCTCTGTGTTGAGGCAGCCATTTCTGCCCCTGTGTATTATATTGTATGATGAATGAAAACATCTCAGTGGCTGAATGAAATATTAATGTTTATCGACAGTGTTAGAAAATTGTTATAAATTATTTTGATGACTGTTCGAAGGATAATAAAGAGTTGGATGTCAATTTTGTTTTTTATTTAAACGTCTTACGCACACTACCCACCACACTTTATACGACTTATGATCTCTCATCACAAATTTTGTTCTACATATGGACAGCTGAAAAGCAAAAACTATCTCAACTAGAAAAAAGAAAAAGAAAACTTGGTTAGGCATAACAATAAACTCAATACGTCAAAGCAGATGGTAAACATATTTCTTATTTATCATGAACCGGATCACCAAAAGCACCATGAGATGCAGTTCCTCTATTACAATCGATATCTGACATCTCCACATTAAGTATAGGAATCCTTCGTCTGTTCTGATCTCTCTCAAATATCTCCTGCACTTCCCTATCTACATCTATAGAGCTCGATCTTCTAGAATCAAACCGATTGATATCAAAATCATTATGTACTACAATACTTTCTTCAGTGACATTAATAACTTGGCCTTCCAAAGTATCCCTGGAAGCTGCAGTAGACGGTCTAGAATCAAAATGTATTCTACTTTCAGAATCATCTATAATTTTAATATCAGTATCGCTATCAGTTTTTGGAGTCGATATTAATTGTTCTCTAGAATTGGCACTGCTTGGTGTATCAACTTTTCTTCGGAAGCGGCATTTTCTGGAGAAACCTCCCATCCATTCGGAGAGTAAAGCTGTAGCTGCTATGAGGAAACCAGCGGCTAGGAGTAGAAACATGCCTTGAGTGTCTTCAAGAGTAAGGCCCTTTTCTTCAGCTGACGGAATTTTTAGATTACCTCCTCCTGCCTGTAGAAGTTCAAGAACATAACTAAGAGACCTAAACATAACTTTAGAGACGTTGGTACTTGCTTGAGTTACCCCCGGTTTCTGAGGTACATTAAGCAGCAGTTTATCTATTCAATAGCGTTAGAACTCATACAAAAAAACGCAATTGAATAGATAAACTACCGCTAAATGTATTTACGAATAAATTTATTATTAGATGAATAAATGCTTGGTACTAACTGCAAGCAACTTTCCACTCGCGCTTCGTTGAATTTCAAATCGTACTTCATCGAAAATCTTATCTATGATCCCACCCTGGAAGAATCTTCTGATATCCTGGCTCATCTTCGCAGAATAGAGTGAGTTGTTGGGAAACCCTATCGTTACTCCAAATGGTACGAAACATTCATTTGAAATATGCAGAGCAGCTCGCTTGGATCTGAAACCGATCGTAGTTTTAACATTTAAAAAAATTATAGTCATAACTGTCACAAAAAGTGCATTTCTATCATATTTATAGAAAAGTGCTTTATGAATAAGTTGTCTAAAAATAAGGTACTGGAAAAGCTAGGAAACAAAACAAAGCATCCCTCCTTATTCTGACTCTAGAAATGTGATCTTTATTATATTACAAGCACTTACTTTGTTTCTGAAAAGTTAGCTTGAACGATATATTCGAGTTCTGCCTGAGACCCCAGAAAAGCATGAGGCCAGAAGAACGCTTTAGTCGTATTTCTAATACCGGCTTCAACTGAAGGCACCAACTCTACTTTTTTAAACAATTTGTTGGTTTGAGGGTCCGATGAATTGAAGAACCATCTTTCCCAACCACCACGATCTATTTAGAATAATAATTTATTTAATTATAATCAATAAGAACAATGTTTAGGTATACTACGAGATCTTCATCAATAGATACTAGAACCTTACCTAAAGTGCCGACCCTATAAAATCCCGCCAACAACTGCTGAATAGAATCCACTGTTTCAGGAAACACTGGTAATGTTACAAACGCTATAATAGAACCAGTGTAACAACTCGTAATGATTATTGTGAAAATCCAATACCAACCTGAAGGACAAACAATAATAAAAATACCATAATCGACTAAAATATTGTCAAAAAATCATATCTCTTACCAATTAGCAATCGAGTTGTAATTTTTGTAGTTTTACTCCATGAATTTTTCCCAAGAAACGTGAAGCAATTCGTAAATGTACCAAACACGTACCAAAACATGTTCTCTATCTCACCACTGTTATGAAGAAGATGTCTCAGAGTATGTTTGTCAGAAAACGCTAGGGGAAACATTCCGAACAGATACGTGAACGTCAAGGCAACCCATACATGCCAGTGGAAAGGACCTAGAATTGCTCGGTACCTGAGAAATTAGGATAATTTTATAAATTAATTTACTAACCACCGGTTTCTGAGATACATTTAGCGGTAGTTTAGCTATTCAATAGCGTTAAGTCTTATATAAAAAAACGCTATTGAATAGATAAACTACCGCAAAACGTGCTCAGAAACCGGGTAAGGGCACTAACATATTCTATATATTTTTTCATTTACCGAGGTAAAGCTGTAGACATCAAAGTTATGAAAACTGCGCAGTCTTGAGAATGTGAAAACGACATATCCATTTCTCTAATCCTATCACTCGTCATGTACATTCCAGCTATTCCGATATCAGCTCGACCCATGGCTATTTCTTTACTTACAGCATCGCCAGGCCTGGTAAAGTAAATTTATATATAGATACAACTCGAATTAGTTCCAACTAAATGTATGGATTGTATTGTTACCCAAGATTTGGTTCCTGAGGTTCTATAATTTCTATAGAGAAGTTGTTTCTTTCTGCTAACAGTTGTATTAAACGAATTTCTACACCGTCCCATACAACTCGCGGATTACCACCATCTAGATCCGCTTTAACTCTATAAAAAAGTGATTGTTTTGTTATTAACCAGGTGTTTGAAACCCCTATAGCCTCATAACCCCTAATATGTTGTAAGGGTTTTAAACATCTTCAGGTTTCTAAACAGCAATAGGAGATTCTAAATAATACATAATTATCTAAAGTGTACCTTCTGAATACAAATGGTGGTTGATTAGCAGCGGCTACAACAAATCTATGTCCTGCATAGCCTTCTGTCATTTTCGGAGGAAATAGATTAATATTTCTTGAAAACTTTCCATGAGTCCAAGAATTGAGTACCACAGGCTTACTTGCTCCAAGACCATCAGTATACAGTTTGTGAGTATACAAAATGTATGGAGATTCCTAGACAAACCACAACATATGAGATAAATTATATTATTTGATAATATTTATTTAACCAGCTTTTTTTAAATACCTTTTTTTGTATACTTACAAGCGTGTCGTCGTCTCCTTCTTTAAAACTCTGGCCAACAACAAGAAGATTTACAAACATTCTTGATAAAGGGCTCGCCAGAAATTCTTGCACTGCCCATTGTGAAGATCTTGCTACCACAATAACTTTGCTTTCAGATTGCTTCCCCAAAACTTTCGCACTTTTTGTAACATCAGTCAAAAATATGATATAATGTAGACATTCGGAAGCAGCATGCAAGAGTCTGGGTTCCACGAGATCACCATCATCAGTAACATACCCATGAACGAAGGACATCGGAAAGCCTTTTAGTAAATTTTGAAGCAAATAACTTTCTTTAGACTTCACCAGATTGTCGTACAGGATAACCGGAGTACAGTCTTTTAAATATGTCATCGTGATATTATGCAACAATTTTATGAGAGATGGTGTCTGATCAAAGGCTGAAGTTTCATTAAGAAATCTTTCGTTCCAAAGTTCTTCTCTTGTTTTTGGGTATCCATGGAATACGGGATCTATGGCTCGTTTTTCTACATTTACTATTATATCGTCTTCATTATTCTCTTTATTAAAGTGCCTCCAAACAATGTCAAGGTTACTTCCATTATTTGGTACTTCTGTAGAATCATTTCTCTTTACTTCTCGTTTAGTTTCCACTTTATAATACGTATCTAGTATAGCTTGAGATGGGTAGTACTCTACCTCTTGGGCAAAACTGACATGACGACCAAGTAAAGAGATGAGAAAAACCCAACAACTAATGCCTTGCATGTTACCTGAACCACTATTGGCACGATCCGCAACGAGTACGGTTTTTTATAGCTTTTGTTTAACCTTGGGCAGAAAGAAAATATCACCGCACAGGTGTTATGATTGGAATTTAATTTTTGATGTTACTGCGGATTACTCGTGGTCACGGTCATAGCCCTGACTTTTCGTTATTTTCTGTCTACCCTTTTTACCAAATCAATTTTTATTTTATACCGTCTAGTCATTTGTTTTGTTACTCAGTAGTAGATTATATTTTATCTAAAGGATTTTTAATTAATTTAATAAAGATAGGAGGGGAGAAAAAATTAAACAATAGATATTTATTTATAGCATTTTATTAATCAGCACTGGTCACAAAATTGTTACAGTTCTTTTTCAATATAAATAATGATGCCGATACACAATATGAAACTTTCTAGTCATAAACATTTGCACTTGCGGATCTCAGTGCTAAATCACGTCCGAGATATTCGCCCTAGCCGGAAGTAATAAAAAAGTGAAACTACCAATTTTAAATACTACACCTATATTTACAGTAGGACCTATTAAATAGTGAATAACTTTTAAATAAGATTCGTAGCAAGCGCTTCCAATCACTTTAGTTGCAATAGCAGACCAAAGCTTTTACACTAATAGAGTAGAGAGAGAGAATTTACCGTAAGAGTCATAGTTACGATAGATTTGATAGGTTAGCAATTGAAGAGAATTCAAGCATGGAGTAATATGAAGTGAACAGATTCTATGACTCAAACGGGAATTCGCCTATTAAAAAATATAAAGTATTTGCATACGTTCTCAATAGAATGAACAGTTGTATAGACATGTGCGACATCACAGATAGACAAATGCGATGTGGTAGACGTCTACACAATGTTATTATAACAGATACAATTTTATTTAAAAAGCATTAAAAAACTGATTCTCACATTAGTAGAAACATTAATATTCGAAAGAATTATTTGTCAAAGAACGTACATAATACTAAACTTATACTAATAAATTATTGACTAATACTAATCCTATATTTACAAATTATAAAAAAGGCAGTGTCAACCACGAAGCTGGCAAGATTAGAAAAATATTTTTTCTAAATTTTAATATGGCTTTCGTTTAAAATTATACGGAAAATGGTAATCATTTCAAGATGTGTGACCATAATGACATAAATACTGAAGAATGTAACTTGAATATCACTTTATGAGATATTTAAAATGTCTAACTACATCTCAGATAATGTAAAAGAGTATTATATACTAAATCGAACACAAAATAGGAAATCTTAATATTGCAAAAACATTGCACGAGTATTGTTACAATTAGACCATGCAATTATAACTAATGGAGTCGGCGCAATCTTCACACTAGACGATTGAAAACACTTAATATCACAGTTTCCAATACATTTAGGACGTATAAGAGAATCATAAATTCGTCTCTGAGTTACTATACATTACTTGTATATGAAATTGTCAAAGTTTGCTTTGTGACCATCGAAAACTAAATGGCACTCTTCAGTTGGTGACAAAACAATTTCTACTGTGAGTTATACAAACGAAACTTTGCCTCGTTGGCGACCGATACATTAAATGTATCAGTTTCTATTGTAACATCGATGTTGGTATTATTATACTATAGTAACTGTTTTTATTCTCCGATATCGTTGTCTATGCGTGAAGATCTGATGCCAGACTTGCCGGTCCATGGGTAGACTTCGGGACAAGGTTGACACGTCCTCATGTATCTGACGCCTGATTTGTGCCATAGGTTGCACACTTTAGGATTGTTGCATTTCTTCGGCCGGTCCTAGAAAAAAGATATAAATTTAGAAAAAAATAATAGTATTAGTTAAGAATTAGTTATTTAGTTTTTTCTTCATTTCGTTATTTTTTTCTATTAGAATCACATTCACATCTCAATTAAAAAAGTCTTGAGGTTATTTTGTACTAGTGTACTTTTGTTTTCGTATTCTTCTTTATCAGCTGTTTTCGAAATAAATCATGTTCTTAGAAAAGTGGTGGCTATCGTACCTGGTAGTTGCACTGGAACGGCTGGAAGTTATTGAGTCTGTTGACGGGCGTGGGGTCCCTGACCCACTGCAGCGCCTGCCAGTTGGTGACGATCCATACATCCGGCATCTGGTTGATGAAGTCCAGGAACATGATGAAACCTTCCTTGTGGTGCGGCTGTGTGAACCACGCGGCGTGGTAGAACAGACCAAATGGTGCCCTGGAAAGAAAAAGAGAGAATTATAGCATCTATTAAATATGTATAATATGTTGTGGTCGTTACTTGATCGAGGGGGTGGCTTTGTGTTATTGTCGTTTGTCTTTAAATTTGGCATGAAAATCTGATCAGCGCCCCCAGCAGGTGTGCCGTACGAGTGAATTTTAAGTCAAACTCTTGTTACTTGATAGCACCGACTGCAGAAAATTGTGCTTTTAAATATTATTCCTAATAATAATATGATGATGCTAAGAAATGCAAAAAACAGCAGCTGAATAAGGACAATAAAGAGTAAAATAAATGAAAGCGAAGATGCTTCGATATAAAAGCAATGTTTGTTATTTGTTTATTTAATTTTGCGTTAATATTATTTTACCTGTTTGTCGTGTAATGTCTGTCAAAGTTCTTCAATATCATTTTGTAAACGTTCTCGGCTTCAGGCGGGTTGGCGCACGCGTCACCCATGGAACAACGGCCTCCGTTCAGGTCTTGCCACATCACCATAGGAACTTCCCATACACCTAAAACGACAGAATTATCAAAATGAATAACAACTCCTGGTAGAATTGCTGAATTTGCCATAATATTGATGTGAAACCAAACTTACACAAGGAACTAGTAAGAAAGTTGAAAATAATTACCTGGGTAAGATTTAGTCGGGCAAGGCGGGATCATACAATCGTGGAAAAGTTTGTAGTCCAATGTGTACGGCCAGCTCGGTGGTCTGTTCTCATATACTGGTAGTGACGAGTCGTAAGTGAAGTTGGCATCGTACAACATCTTGAACATCTTGTTGCCACCGACAGAAAGGAAAGGTGCTCTCATGCCTCTAACATCCTCAAGCTTAACTCCACCGTAAGCTGCCAGGATTTCTCTTTGACCTCCCACTTCTCTGTACCATTTCTTTTGGGAGAACTGTTCTCCAAAACTATGGCTGAAATTGGTTTTAGTACATGTAAGTTCAAAGTTACATTAAGACGGATATAACATATTGAAAAAAGAAAATATTATCGTTGAAATGAAGTGGAAAAAAGAACAAAATACTTATAATACTTATATTCCAAAAATAAATAAATATACTATAATAATAATAAATTTTGACACAGACAAGTTTGAAAGTAAATGACAAAATTGTATTTGGTGCTGATATAGTTTAAGGTGCTGTATTACTTCTCCATAAACTTACGAAATCGTGTGTGAAGCCATCTCGTGTCCAGCGGCGTATAAATTCTGTACTTGACTGTAATCAGTCCATTCGTGGGACACGTAAAACGTTGCACTGATAGGGCAACCGTTGGGGTTGACGCGGCCTTTCTCAAACAGGTCCGCGTACAGACCCTTGTTCAAGTCGTTTACGGAGTCGTCGAATGTCAGTAGAACGATCTGTGGTACCTGATCCACCGGCAAGTCGCCTGTAGTGGTTGGATGGTGTATGTGCGTGTGGGTGTGTAAGTAGTGCCAGGATAGAGGAAGAAAAGAACAAGGTTTCAAGAAGGACGGAAGATTTGAGGAAGAGAGAAAAAATAAAATCATTAGTGTTAATCATAATATACGATACATAATACATAACCGTCTAAACTATAAATATATAGATGGCCATGAATACCATGTTAGCGGCGAACCATAGTGTCTGTCGAAAGATGAAGATAGTTCCAGAGAGTGAATCTGATGCTCATTAACTTACGATACTGTATGGGAGCCAAATTCGTGGCCATCTGCATATAGATTTTGAACTTGACTATAGTCCGTCCACTCGTGAGAGACGTAAAAAGTGCCAGTAATAGGACACCCGTTGGGGTTCTTTCGGCCTCTTTCGAAAATCTCTTCGTAGTACATTTTATTCAAATCATTTACAGCGTCGTCGAACGTTATCAATACCATTTGCGGTACTTCGCGGACGGGTAAATTTCCTAAGTCACAATAATAATTTGAATAACAGTTGAATATAAAAATTGATTAGCTTATTACTCCAGGAAGCATAATTTTTAGACTATGCTCTTCGATCAATGTCAAGAATTAATTAACCAACTAACAAATACTTCATCATTTTAAATAATAATAGATAAAAATGAATCTTCAAAACTATTTTATCACGTACCAGGAATATCCTTTCCACCACAATAACAATCAGGCAGTAGACAGACATCCTTCCTGCACTTGGCTGCTGTTTTGTCCGGAGTAGGTTGAGGGTACACTGGTGCAGGTCTGCTCGCAGGATGCGTGTAGATGTCCGAGAACTTTACATTTTCGGAGACGATGGCAGTAGACGGCTTCAGAGTAGGACGGTTGCGACTGCTCGACAATAAAACCATGTTAAAAGCATATCATTATTAGGTGTATGAATGTGTGAAGTAATGAGATGACATGAAACGCGTGTGTAACAAAGTGAAAAACAAAAATATTTGATGTGAATAAAATGTATAAGCGGAAATAAATGAAATGAAATGATTGAGTTTGTATATGATTCTAACGTTGGTGGTGTTCCTCTGTTCGGGGCTGGTTGTGACTGGGAATCGGAACCGCTGGCGGTGGAGTAGTGTGCAGAGCCACGGCCTCTCGTACTTGTGGGCCTGAAAAGTGTATAATATACAGTAAATAAATTGTCACTTCACATGAAGCTCAGTTAGTATGCGTGATTTTATAGACGAAGCAATTTCAGTAATATTTTAAAAATGATACAATTTTTATTGTTTTTATGAAGTACGAGTAGTTATGTGTTTTATATTCATAAATTTTTAACATCACTCAAACACAAGTGTACAACCAGACGTTGCCGTCTGATTGTCTGTATAATGATACCACAAATATGTTAATAACGGTGTTACACAACATGCAGTAGCGTACCAAACACGAACACATTTCGATACACTAATGATTCTGGTGCACTTAAGAACTAATGATGAGTTGCAATGTGGTGCAATACGATTACGTGAAGCTTCATACATTGAGGAACTTGCTACCCATAAACATTTTATCAACTACGAATATTCCACAAACTACACAAAAATCTCCAATAGTGTGCAGGAAATGGAAAGGTCGCGTCAGGAGTTAACAATTCAGAAATTCAACTCAACCGACATGAAGTCCCCCAATGAAAACAGTATGTTAAGCGAAAGAGTTTAGATGTAGGTGCTATTAAACGATTGTCGGATAAGATGTTTGTCTCCATGCTAGTTACTCGCGAGGCAGAAAAGGGATATTTTAATAACGAAGCCTCCACCCTCAATAAGTAAATGTGAGATAACTTCAGGCTGCTTAGACTACTGGCCGGCGAGTATTTGTACCTCTGGTATTTGATTTCGTTGCATTTTGGATTCGCTTGCAGACTGTTGTCTGATGAGCATTTGGACGACGATTGGTAACTCCTGCGCCCACCTCCAGGGTTTGTCGCGGCTAACTTAATGGCGGGATTGACTCGTGAGGCTCGCGTCGGGAAGGATATACTTTTAGTAGTCGATGTCGTCGGTTCGATTCTCACAGTCGTCGTAGCTTTCGTAGTACTAGTCGTAGAAGCAATATCACTTTCAACGTCGCTAGGTCTGAACTTTTCGGCCTCCGTGGTTATTTGAATATCCTCCGCGATAGATTGAGTTGGATTTATCTGCTCGTCATCATAACTACTAACCCGATTATTATTACTTTCGGTAGACGGCCTGTCAGTAAATATTCTTTGAAATTTACGCGAGCCTTCAGTTTCTGGCTTACTTGCAATAAAACTAGAGAATTTAGATTGATATGAATCCCTACTTGGAGCACTTCTATAATCATTTGTGGAACTTTGTACTGACATTGGGGTTGTTGGCATGTTTGTGTACGTGAATGGACTACTACTCATGCTAGCCATTGTGGTAGTAGTTGATGAAAAATCTTTTGATTCTCTATCATCTTCAGTAAAGCTAATAGATTCTGCAGTTGGAGGGATAAATCTACTTTCAGCAGGTTCTGTTATAATTTGTAACCGTTTCACATTAGAGCGCAAAGGTTTTTCATCAACATACTGTACAGGTTTCTTCTGGTATCCTATATTAACTACTTCTTCTTCGTCTCTTTGTATTGGAGTTGTAGACTTAGGAGTTGTAGTGGTAGTGACAAATTCTTCAACAAGTTGGGGTTCAGGAGAACTTACAAAGTTATTCAAAAATGCCTTGATAACGTTTTTGACTTTACCGTTAAATATTTCTGTGGTTTGATCAGGAATGACCTCGTCTTCTAAACGGTAGCTGTAGTAAGAAGGTTTGGTGCGTTGTTTTTGTTTAATTGTATTACGTTGTCTAGATCGTTTCCTTGTTGTGGGTGTGTACTGAGTGGTGGATGTAGTTGTTGAGGTTGTCGTAGTTGTAGTAGTCGTATAGTCCCGAATGTTTTCTTTTTGATATGCATTTCGCAAATTGTCTAACGTTTTAAACGGTGAAACAGCGGGTTCATTCCATTCGTATCTAGATCTATCATATCCTCTTGTAGGCGATGATTTGCTTAAATTATCATTTGGAGACAAACTTGATAATTCATTATTATACGCGTTTTGCAAGCCAGTTTCTATTAAAGCCTCAGTGTTAATAGCATTTTCTGTTGAGTCTCCAAATTCTTGGTTGTTCACAGAAAATGGTGCGGGTCGCTTAGTGACAGTGCGATCGCTGTTTATGTAATACTTTGTTGATGTTGTAGAAGGTAGCGTGGTACTCCTAACTCTAGATTTTACAGGCCTCGATCTACTTGTGGGTCTCACGTAAACAGGGATATCATCATCATCTTGGCTATTATCAGGACCATAATCTTTTCTGCGCGAGCTTTCGGAGGATTTTTCATATCTACTATCTGATTCACTTGTCGGTTCTACAGAAGCTTCTTTACTATCGCTACTACTATCGTAATAATACCTATCAGATTGCACCTGCCTGCTACTATTCTCTTGGTTACCTTGTCTACGTGCCTTATCAAAATCATCAAATGGTCGCGTTAAAACAGTCAACGTATAAGGATTATTGGTATTATTCGGATTACGTCGGATTGAAAAACCGGATGTTAGTGACACAACTTTTTTATTATTCCTGTTTGACTTGGATCTTACCACTTCCACATTATTATTTTGGTTAGTCACTTCAGAAGATCGTCTAGGGGCAGTCGGAAGCTTTTCAGTCGTAAGTACAATCGGTCTTAATCTATGTGAATTGTCAGTCTTTTCAAAGGGTTTAGCGAGGGAAGAAACATTTATGATAGAATTTGGTGTGGTAGGGACTGACGAAGTAGTCTCGTCAGAAGGCTTTGAAGAGGACTCGGGAATTGGACTTTCATCTGTGGATGATCTGTTGAATACAAAGCAAAAAAAACTTTCTAATTGAAGCTCTATAAAATTACTACTTATATAAATATTTATATTAACAGGCAATAAACTGTCTCAAAAAAGAGATTAGTTAAGTTAGTGAAGACGAAAACATGTTATAAAATGTTTATATTAATCACTACAGAGACAGAAAAAGATACCACAAAAGCTAAATCAGATATTATATCAAGATATAGTAAAGAGAAAAGACAGTCTTGATAATAGATTTGAAATGAAATTTTTGAAATGATAGTTTGAGGCAACCTTCAGACCGAATCAAAACAAGACAGATGTTAAGTATTAATAGTTTGAATCAGTAGAAAGGTTGCTAATGAAGATGAAATTAAAATGAAATAATTAGATGATGTTTTTAAAGATGTTAATGAATTTCGAAAGTGATTGAAGCCGGGGTGAGTTTACATTCGATTTTGGTTCTTTTGTAGTACCTTGGGGTATATCGAGACGGGGTCATTGCTTCAGTGTAGGGTGCTGTAGTAGGGCGTTGTGTGGTCGTGCTCGTGCTAGTAGTGGGAGGAGTAGTGCTCAAAGTGGTTGCTTCGTACAAAGTCGTCTTCACGCTGCTCGGGTTATGATCATATCCCAATTCATTACCTTCGCCCCTGGATTGGCAATTTCGGTTTGTTAATATATCAGTTGGTTTTACTTGTAGCATAACTATATGGACTAAAATATAATTTATATTCTAACATAATTTCTATCAGAAAACTTACCTTGTCGAATGGCGAATGGGTGTTTGGTACTGATTCTGGGTGTTTATCTGAAAAGAGCGTGTTACAGGTTTTAACCAGGACTTATAAATTTTAATTTAACTTACTATTAATGAGAGCGATCATTGTATAATGTTTGAAATCTACTAAATCAAGATACATATTGTAATAAGAAGTGAAATGTTAATTATAGAAGTTGTTTTTTTAATTACCTGTGGCTGAATAAGTTCATCATCATAGTCGTCAGGAGATGGCCTCGGGGTGTAGGTCTCAACAGGTCTTCTCGCCGGTGGCGGAGTGCCTCTGTAGGTCTGCTGCACTACTGGGCGGAGCGAGGCCGTGTTATATTGCTGAACGTAGTCTGCCAATACCGGTTAGTAGGTTACGTGCCATTCAAGTTATTCAGGGTAGTGTACTTACAAAATATGATAAGTGAATTATAAATAAGGGAATACATTTATTTATACATATTGTATATACCAATGGATTCCATGTTATTTGGACTAAGAATCGTTAATACCATTTTGATATACTAAGGTCGTACGAATTATTATATGGATAGATGGTGCTTAAACTTTTAGTTGAAATTGGATCCGATAGGTATTAAATATTCATATTAGTTTGGTTCTGTCAATATTTTATGTTCATCATTAAACAATGTACTTTTGGGGTATCAGTCATGCAAATGTTACCAAATCATTTTCACTGTTATTTATTCCATCATACACACCAAGTGCAGTAATAATAATCTTAGAGTACTATATTTCCTTTGTACACAGTAATTCTTAAAATAATTATATATTTTTAGGTCTTTCTCTATGCTCATTCATGCATGTCTCAGATAATTATTTAAGATAATTAAAACAAAATGTTATGTAGATCGCTCTTAAATTAATGTTACCTGTATCTTTATACAATTCACCGTCTTCGTCATATACAGCGTAGAAGGGGTCGTATTGGTCGGGACTATAGTTCTGAGTTCCATTGTACAACATCTTGGGCCGAGGACTTGCTGAGTACTGCACCGGGGTGACACTCTCGGTCGGTTCCAAGCTAAAAATACCATTAAATCTGTAGAAAATCTTATAAGTCTAGACGTAAATACATTACTACAAAGTTCACACATTTTCGCAATATACAAAGCGTTTTAGTCAGTCTTTAAGTCAAAGTCACCAGTCAATGTTAGTTGGGTCACGCAGAAGTGTGATAGATACTAAAATACTGAAGAGGATCTGTACAGAAGGAAGTTAGTGTAGTGCTAAAGTTCAAGTCGAATACGTTTCAGGCGAGTTAGTACTATAGCGTCTACTCTTCGAATTACCTGTTTGTTTTATCGTCATGTTTAATCTTTGTGTATCTAGTCTCTTGGTTGTGGCTGTCACGAGGAGTCGTTAGTTTCATTTGTGCCACTATATTTGGATGTCTTACTCGTCCTCTGGTCTGCTTATCGCCATCATGAGAAGGTTCTTTTACGGTAGTCGGCTTAGCTAACCTATGCCTAACTGTATAGGGACGCAAAGTCGTCTGATTCAAGTATTTAGGAGGCTTGACTGTATTGGGACCATTCTCTGTAACTGGTCGTCTGATATGCATAGTTCTGTTTCTATGCATATGATGGACTATTTGGTAGTTTGATACTTCAGGTCGAATTAAAGTATTTGGCGTGGGAGAGTTGTAGTCTACTAATACAGGGATAGGAATTTTCCCGTTGATGTTCTTGTTAAAGTTTTTAAGTGGTACCTTAGTAGCTATAGATACATCGTTATGATTTTTGGTGGCACTTTCTGGCTTATATTTCAGAGGAATTCTCGAGGATTGCGGTCTGGCATGTTCAGTCTCACTGTCATCTTCATAGCTGTCATCATACTCTTTATAATTTTGAGCCATTGGAGGACGTTGTGGTTTAATTTCAGTACTTGGCATGTATTTTGGCTTCACAGCTGGTTCAAAATATTGTTCATCGTCTTCATAGTAATAGTCATTCATTTCAGGGGACGGTTTTGGTATAGGCCTACGTTTTGCTGGTGGTCTTGCTGTAGTAGTTATCGGACTGTTATTGAGGTATATTTTATGATTCTTAACTGGAGACTGTGTCGACTTAATCACTTGTGAAAATAAATTTTCTAGTTTTTGAATAGCTGGCGTGCTTTGTTGGAACGAAAATGAACGTAGCGGTACAATCTCAGTTGTAGGATTTTTGTTCCAGTATTGTTGCAAGGCTGACAGTTGCTCGTTTGCAATCGTAGTCAATGGTTTAGGCGTAGATTGTTTGAAAGCTATGTAAGCATTATGTGGTTTGATGGACGAAACCAAATACGGTTTTGCACTACCAACTGGTTTCAGAGGTATGATATTTTCAGGTTTGACTATATATTGGTGCTTAGGTGTTGAAAAGATTAACGGTGAGCCTGTAGAGCTTATGAACACGAAAGGTTTTTGAGTGACGGAATAAGTCTTTTGTGGCTCTGCCTTTGACTTGTTATCATGGTAAGGCTTAGGTGTACTACTTGTTATTGGTCTACTGAAACTATAGCTAATTGGTAACTGACGATCATCTTTGAAATTCGGTGGCTTCAGTTTAGGTCTGACTGCTTCGAGAGGTGTACCGGCCGTGTGTTGTACCTGAACATTCTCGTTCAACGACTGTTGTTGCAAATGCTGTTGCTGAATTTGTCGGGTGGGTTCGGGTCTTTGGATCAGTTGCTCATGCGTATGTCCATGTTTTAAGTGCGCTAATGACGGTCTTGGACTGCTAGCAATAGGCATCATTGAACTTCCAGGTCCCGATGGCAACGTAAATGGCTTTGGTGTGCTCATTCCGATATAATTTACCGTTGAACCTAGAGACGATACTGTCGAGACTTGAACAGTAGGATTAACAATCGGGGCTGGCTTATGTGGGGGTTCCGGCTTTCCAGTAGAATATTGGCCATTGCTTATCTTTGCCAAATACGCATCGAAATCAAAATCGGGATTAGCGAATGGATTTTCTATTTCCTTGTATTTGTTACTAGGATGCGTGAACTCATAAGGAGGTTTAAAGTCATGTTTGAATCGTTCTTCCTCTTCTTCGTCTTCATCTTCATCCTCATACGATTCGTCGTCCTCTTCCTTAGATTCGTCATCATCATCATACTCTTTGTCTTTCGATGGTCTTTTTTCTACGTACTGTTGTGTAGGCTTCACATTTCTAATAGGTTGCTGATTTTTCTGAGCTGTATAGTCTTGCGATTGGTAATTGTTTCTGTTTTGTTCCGGTCTTCTATAATTTTCTTGAGTCTTGGGTGATGTGGGTACCGGGACTGGTTTGCCTGTAACTACAGTACTAGGAACGTAGGACGAGTCGGGATATGAAAGCGGATTTTGAGATGCCGAAGAAGGGGCTTGATTTATATTTTGTCTAGGAGCATTGTTATAGAAACCTCCAGCCAATGAAGAGTAGGGATCACCATTTAAAGCAGATATAGGAGGACTCTTAGTTATTATTTGCGTTGCAGAATTCAAAGGATTATGAGCAAACGTTTGACTAGAAGGATCTGGTAAGCTAGGTCTAAAAGGCACATGTGATTGGAAATTATTACTTTGATACTGTAAAAAAGGATTGGCCGCAGATTGATACGAGTTGCTATTATGCTGTTGTGGACGACGATTACTATCATAATAGTTATTGTTATTCAAATTGTTGTATTGTTGCTGTTGCTGATATCTAGGGGAGTTTGAACTATATTGTGTTTGTGGATATTCAACTACTTTAACCGGCTTTACGTAACCCCAATTCTTTCCAGGAGATTTGTATCCATTTTTCAAATAGTATCTAATTTGCCTCTTTCCTCTCTCAGTGTCATCTTGAGGTAACGCCTCTTCAAAATCAGAATCAGCATCAATTTCAACGTATTCCATTTCCTCGCCACTATCACTTCTTTTACTCATTTCTCCTGGTTTTGTTGTGCTAGTTTCGTTAACACCTAAGTCTTTTCCTACCACTTCCCTTTTCTTTCTCAAGACTGGTTTATCAGTCAAGTCATTAGTAGTGATTTCATTAGTCTCAACGTCTAAATGTCTGTCATGATGAGAGTCAGTCACGATGTCACTTTTGTCTTCACTGCAAATAATGATAAAGTCCATTAGTTTCACAATCTTAGTCAATCTCAAGTCTTCCGTTACATTCCTAAAACACTTACCTGTAAGACTGGGGTGCCGGAGTAACAGTAGCGGTCCGCCTTTCGTCGACTTGTGAGCCAAATGAGAAAGACCCAATTTTACCACTGTTCTGAGGAATGGAGGCTGGAATAATGTTAGAATTGAGATTTCTTCCGGAGCTAATTTGCTGAACTCCATAGCCGTCTCTGTCCTTTTGAACCTGTCCAATGGTGGGGGGTTGTCCTCTGTAAACGCGCTGTTGTCTATCGCTTTCAATTTCTTCAACTGGTGGCAAGTCGTCTACTTCCGCGTAAAGCTGCTGTTGCTGTAATTTTAATCATGTGAGTAATTTATTTACTCCGATTTCCGAAAAAATATATCAATTTATATTGAATAAAATTAAAAGAAGCTTAGAGAATCTGAAAGATACCTTTTCATATTCTTGTCTATTGAATTTAGGCTGTCCTCTGGATGTAACGACGGGATTGGGCTGAGCACGCAGTGGCGGCGGCGGGGGTGTGCGGCGTGGCGGGGGAGGGGGAGGTTGCCGCTCTCTCGGTCGTTGCTCGATGACTCTTTCTAACTCTTCACCACCCGCACTGGTGCCGTCACAGCCTACGTTGCGCGGCCAATCACAAGTTTGGAGCTCGTGGCTAAATGAAATAACACACATGGTTTAATAATAATCTCTATTGACGTAGTCTTAGTCTATTGTATTTTTTTTAAATACGCGTGAAAGGTCTATATATTTTTAATAATAATAACAAATGTGCCGTTAACATTAACAAGCCTTTAAAGCAAATTTTATCTTTCAACGTTTGTGTAACAATCATATATTTCCATTATAAATAGTGCAGCAGGATTGTAAAGAACTTTTTACATGTGAATTTCTCACGAAAAGAGAGTCCATCGCATAATAGTAATGTCTTTACAGTTTTATACTTAATTAATAGGCAGCCGTAAGTCACGCGGCGTATATATAACTTACTTTAGCAAAAAGTAATGTAACTGATACCCACGGCAATTAAAACAGCAACTCTAGTATGGATTTTTATTTGACTAACAGTAGAGAAATTGTAATTATTAAGCTTACATTTGACATTTGGAAGTAAAAAACAAAAAAAAAAGATAGGACTGTTCGATGTGATAATAACAAGTTTTTAGTAATGTTCAGATTGTATTTTTACCTGTACATAAGGCCACCAGTGCAAGACTCGAGAAGTGCGCCGCCAAACACGCAGACATAGTACAATGAGCAGTCGGTGGGATGAGGGTAGTAGCCGAATTCTTCAGGGCAGTCGAAGTCCGCGTCTCTTTTGATGTCGGCTGCGACTGGAACCGACCGCACTGGGCCCGACCGGGATCGTGATCGATCTGATTGTGCGCCGTAGCATTCTGGAAATAAACAATAATTCTTATAAGTTTAAGCCACTAGGTACTATTAGGCAAGAAAACAAAAGTCATATTCTAGACATTTTTGAAGTGAAAAGTGTATTTATGCAAGATTTTTTTACAGATATGCTACTTTGACTGTAGTCACACAATGTGTCACGTTTGTTGTACAAAGTGCCTGATAAATTGCCATCCATTAGAAGAATGGTAACTCAAACATATTGAAAATGTGGGTGTAAGTTTTTGCTTTGGAAGTATAGCTAAATGGTTACTAATAACCCGACCAATCAAAGTTTCGTATGTAGAAATCAGGGTGTTATCCAACGAGTGACATAAAATTAAACGGTACGAACATGACAATTGTCGCAAGCGGCTGCAATAACGCGCCACTACGAAATCGTCGCCGATACACTTTCATTATAACCGCACACTAATCAGAATAATAACCAGAAACCGCTGGTTTAATGGCTGTACTTTATATGTTAGTCGCAATACACGGTATGGCGCTCAATATGCTCATTTTATTTACAAATGGCTCGTTTACTTATTTGAAGCTTAACCAGGGTATTCTATTGGCTAGGGCTAGAATTCAGTAAGGAATAAAATTCGCAAATTTATTAAAATATCTAATATCACCTATATACAACTTCGATAAGAAACTGAAACGATAATTATTGTAAACAATTTTTAAGACATTTTTGATATTGCCTGAGTTTTCAGAACGCCCTAAAGTCTAATACAAAACCTTAAGGTCTCATTGTAAGCTCTAAAGCCTAGTACAATAAATACAGCTGGTTTTTCCCTGTAGAATATTATATTTTGACCTGGAATAAAGCAGGTCACCGAGTACAGTATGTCTCCGGCCTAAAGCACGCAGTTGCAACAGTGTCCTTGCAAGACCGCATGCACTGCCGCAACCGAATACCTTACACTATCTCACCACGCTTAACTTTATCAGATCGGGGCAATCAAGCCAATCTCTACCTTAATATACTGATAACATAATTGATTTCGCAAGAGCACATTAATTTAAAACATAAAAAAATGCGAAAGCTATTATAGGTATATGTTGTACATACAAATTATAACAGCGTGTAATACTCCAAAATATTTCAATAAATGAAAATCAGCTGTCTGTTTGTGACGCTTTCGCAGGTTAACTATTGAACAGATTATGATAAAATTTTGCTTGGAGATATTTAGATGCTTCCAAATGGTGCTTAATTTGGGATACTTTTTTGAAAATCCTTGCAGAGATTGACTAGTATACTAGTGATAATAATAATAATTGATTTCGCAACAACACATGTCAAGAATCCAACGTTTGTTGATTGTGTAATCAAATTATTGTATAACAATAGGAATTGTGCTTTTTTTTCACATTCCGAGAGCATAATGGCAGTTCAAAAAATGGCCAATTGACGGTTATTGTAGAGTTTTGATAGTTCGTAATGTTTGTTACTGGCATTACGTGGTAATTAAGTAGAGGTGTATATTATACTGTATAATTAATGCCACCAAAAACATTCTGTAAAAACCTCAAGTCTCGCCGTAAAAAGTTGTGAGATCTATATAATACCAAGTCGATTAATCTATTCAGTCTCTACTTAAAGGACCTTCTGTCTTAAGTTATTACGTATGTTATTATCATGCCAATTTAAAAAAAATACCTTTAAAACAAATAGACCGACCTGGCCATCGCATGATTTAATTATTAGTATGTATCACACTATACAGCACGACGAGAAGTAAATGCTCCTGAAATGTTAATAGCGAATTTGTGTTTTCTTGCGATGACCAAGTCGATCTATTTGTTTTAAAGGTATTTTTTTTAAATTGGCATGATAATAACATACGTAATAACTTAAGACAGAAGGTCCTTTAAGTAGAGACTGAATAGATTAATCGACTTGGTATTATATAGATCTCACAACTTTTTACGGCGAGACTTGAGGTTTTTACAGAATGTTTTTGGTGGCATCTCACTTCTTTTTGTAAAGCGAACATAAGTCCAATTTGTATGGAAAGACGTTTTTTTTTCATAATTCAACATATTTTCCTATGGGAATGATGTTCAGTTTCATGGGCTAAACATCCTTATCCACCCTATACCCCCCCCCGTTATGTCTCATATAGTAGGTACCTATTTACACCTATTTATTTTATTTTCTACTGTAGTAATAATTCATTAACTGCAAATGTAACCTTGTAATCTTATACATTTATATGGGATTACAAAGTTATTGTTGCAGTTGGTGTATTTAGAAAACTGGACCGAAATTAGAAAATATTAAATTTTTCCCATGATTAAGACACTAAACCCTATTTGTATTCTAAATTTAAAGCTTCTAAGTCTGCTAGAAGTACCTTAGACTTTTGATGATCGGTGAGTCAGTGAGTCAGTGAATCAGTGAGTGACAAAATTCAAAATTTTAACAAGTTCTCATTCATAAACTACTGGTTCAAATTGACTGAAATTTTAAATATACCGTGTTTATACAATGACTAATTAGTTGCTGAAAATCCAGGCTTCTTGTTTTATCCACAACGAAATTATAGGGGTGTCAAAAATAGCCCGAATTGCTTCGAGAAAAGGATGTTACGGCCGTGCCGCTTTTTTTTTTGCTCGACTTGCGGGGGCACTTCCGTGCCCCCAGATGTGTGGGCTAGTATAATTATGACCTCATTCGCTGACGCTTTTGGGCATAGCGATGGCAAATATAATATAATTTAATGCGATCGTCTGGTTACTAAGCGAGAATTGCACGTAGCCTTAAAAGTTTCATAATGCATAATAATTATATTTTAATTTTTTTTAAGCTTAGTGTTTAAAACATTAAAATACCTCAGTCAATTTCGGTACTGTCCTATTGGTGGGCAAAGATTTCCCCAAAATGCTTCACAGAGAGCACAGAGGCAATGTCGCCTTCTCACGTATAACGTTTAAAAGTAAAACTGTAACATTCCAACAATCAAGATTCACAGCGCAAGTTACGAACTTATTATCTCTGTGAAAAGAAACCGAGAGTTAAGAGCTTTTATCTTAATCGCGAACAATTTTGTCACGTTCTTATTGTATCACGTTGTACGTGGGATTTAGGCCACAAGGCGAATCTCGCAGATTAAAATATTAAGTCGTTTTCAAGAGTTTTATTACGCTACCTTATGTGCTGTTGCCTAATTTGGGATTTAATATCGATGGCAGAATATAGGTTATTGTTGATATGGGTATTGAATATATTGATGGTTTAATGAAGATGAGTTGTCGTCCGGTAGCACGAAAATATATGATGATGACTCATTTGATGAGCTTTTTGTCGATAGTTATAAATATCAAAGACTTTCAGCTAATACCAATGACAAAGTAAAGATAGTCTCCTTAATAAAAACAATATTTTTATCAATAACTATTGTTTAATAAATAACCTCTAAAAATAAATTATCGTCACGTTTTAATATTTTTCTTCTTCGAATAAGTATTGTTAGCGCATCTAGTTAGACTGACTTTAGATAATATTATCTGTCACTTTATAAATAGGCTGATTTAAATGTAAGTACAAATACATATTATTATGTCATTTGCACAACATACAATCCATACACCATCATTTCCATTACTCAATGTACGGTGTGAAGACAGACAGAAGACTTCAAAGTAATAACATCACATAATGCGCTGCTTTCTTCACGATTAATTGCCTTCCACGAATGACAGGTGCCATCTTGTTATGATTTAATGTCATTATTATTCGTTCCGCAAACATTTTACATAATTAATTGACTAAACGTTAGCTTCTGGTATGTTAGCCGCCTGTGTTTTTACCTAATTTAGAACTGTTTTATAATGTTGGTACCTATCTCTAATAACCATACGTAAATAAATAAAATATCGCATTTTCTTTTTTTTCTCTAAAGCCTATGTAACATAACCAAGTTTCCACTTCAACACCAACATAACACAGTTTATAGAAAGCAGACGCGATGGCAAATATATTATGCATTCAAACTCTACAAAACCAAAAGATCGTAAACAACCTATAGGTCCAAATACGTCCACAATATCATAAAGACATTTATAGGAAATCTGCATATAATACAAACTCATAACAAAACAATACAAGTAATTTTGCAAAGGTAATACGCAGACCTTATCTAGATACAGCCGCATCATGCCACACAGTTTTGCAAGACAACCTTGTGTTCGAGACTACAGCATCACCATTGAACAATAGTAATGGTAATAACCAAACAAAAGCTTGAGTTTCCCACAAGTAGCTAATCCACGTTAAAGGCAGTTGCAGTTCTGATAACACGACACACAATTCTGAACCTTACACATATGGCTGTATGATTGATAATAGAATGAAAGTTATGTCGTCAGTGTCGACATACGACCGTCAAGATTTGGGCCGTGATCAGCACGCGCTCAACCGATACATGCCTCAGGCTTATCTGCGTGTGCGCAACCAACTTGTAATTTGTTAATTATAAAATTAGCCTCGCGTTAATCGCCATACATTACATCGTTAAAATATTTGCTAAACAATAAATCTATATTCAATGAGATTTAGCCTTAAGCCTACCGCATTATTTTTTAGTCCCGGCAATCTTGTATGCAAATTCATCGTATTGAGATCGTTGACATTTAAACAATGATTTATACGACTAGACATCCCATTACAATACATATACTAGTTAAGGCAAATAGAAGGCTATGTTATTGTACAATAGCTCTCTATTGAATCAGTTGTATTAAAACAGATTAGGAAACTATAGCATCGTGTAATTACCGTAAGCAGTTGCATCGCATAAACGACGGATGCGAAATGGACACACGCCCATCCTAATGGCTAGCTAAACCATGGCTAAATGTAGGCAAATCGCAACAAAGTAAAATTACAGCACAACGAAATCGACCCAGTTTGGCAACGACTCGGTACCCAGAACCCATATTAACTTATTAATCAATCAGCAAGTCCCTTGGTCGTGGCTCCGGGTGTTGCAAAAGGTAATAAATCTGCAATTATTCGCCGTGGACGAACCATAGAAGCATGAGATCCATAATAATGTCTAGTTGTGTGGGAAATGCTCAGGCGATTTATCTGCACATTGCAATATGACGTGTTGAAATATTCTCCAAGCATTGTGTACATACGATGCTCTATATAAACTCGAATCCGTCGTTTCAAGATCGTTGACTCCGACATTCTCGGCCGTTTTCTTCCTATCCTACGTCGATTGCGTTTCCATGTTTGTGAAATCAAAAAGAAACTCAATGACTATTAGGCGATAACTACAGGATAGGTGTGGGCGGGCGCACGTCGAATATCCAAGTATTGCGAACATATTTGCATTCTGCAGCCAAGTTGAATGCATTTATTACACCCACCGTGATTACGAATTCTCTGAATCCAATCTAAATTGTACATACATGAAAAACAAAACTCTCCTTAATTGGAAATGCATGCAATGATAATAAATCCTAGGACACCTACTAAGACTACCTCATACGCTTTACGTATTTCAATGTCTGCAAGTTACTAGGAAATAAATTGCCAAAGAATCGTCAAACAATAGAAAGAATTATCTGCGCAGGAAATTCCCAAGTATGAATGAAATATGTGTTCATAAACAATGCTTGAATTATGTTCTGCACACAGAGTCATAGATCAAGTAAAATGAATGTATGATCACTCGGGCAGTCAGGTTAACGCGTTGTATCAGATTTTCGCAGCGAGCAACAATGTTAGAAATGTGGAGCCAGAGGGAACTCGACGGCGGGATATGTAAGTAACCTCGTGGGAGGTAAATGGACCAGGATAGTCAATAGGTGGGTGAATCAACGGCTAGGATGCGAGTAGGCGAACTTGGACAGAGGTGATTGTATTGAATGATTTATGATATCTGGAATCTTGTAATGCTAATGTAGTTAATGCAAATAGGGTCAAAACAACGAAGAAAACAATCTTGGATGGTTCTAGACAATTTATACTTGACAGAGATGTAAATAGCAAACTACACTTTACTTAGAGTAAGTATAATCAAGATAAAATGTATTAACTGTATCTCTAAGCTTGTATCCATAAATAAAATACATGATACAAAAGAGATTGCAAATCAGTGCAATGTCTGAAGTAGTTTTTAACTAGATCAATGTGAATAGGTTAGTCAGAGGTCAGTGATTCATTACCGTGTTTATATGTAACAGCAATTACGTCTAGTCTGCTCTAATATTGCCCAATAGACGAAATTGTATGTTCCCTACACATGAACAATGGATTAAAATCGTGATGGCGTGCCCTTTGTGGAGCGTTGACCTTTTAGCTTTAATTCCTATCTACAGCCTATATCACCTCGGCGAACTGCCCATTCGTGGTTTGGCTGCACAATATAGATAATGATACGTCAAAAACAGCCTTGGACCTCTCACTCACAATAAATTCATTATTAACAATAACAATGTAGGCGTCATTCAAATGTTTGGTCACCGAAACTCATTAAAATTGACGAACGATATTTTACTGCCTTTTTCGTTTTGGATCATTACTGTCAAACGAAATCTAGATATAGAAGGTAATGATATCAAATCAAATAACGATCACGAGAATTCGTTTAAGACATTTACAAGATACGATCCAATCTGACACCCAATTATGAATTTGTATTTGAATGAGGTAACTCTATTCAATTTATTAAATAACATTGTTATGTAACAATAAATAGTTCTGACACAACTATGATTTTCTTTTGAATATGACAACAAAAAAGATTTCATCTATGATACTTCAATATTTCGATCAATGAGATACGAATTCGTTGCACGCAATTACAATAAATAAAAGTGAACCAGTTTCATTTAAATATTTTGTAAGTGGTGAATTGTAATATTTTTAAGATTGGCTAAGTTGGTTTCAAAATATTCTTTCAATTTTAATCTGTGTTTTTTTTACAGCAATCGTCAATTTTTACTATCCTAGTTAGTTAGGAATGAAATACAAAAAATAAAAAATTGTGCAGGTTGTCCTTGCAGACAATTTAGGCATACTTCCTTATATGATCTTTTATAATATGTTTAATATTTTAGTAGGTATACTATATTTATCAACAAAATAATGCTTATCATAATTGCAAATATGTAACTACGATCTATATCAAAATGATTCTAGTTAAAACAAATTCATAGCACATGGTTAGTATTGCGGCACCATCAATGACCGAACATTACGTGTGGTAAGATCGCCTCGGGCTTCGCTCTATTACGGTTTACACGCCCCGAAATATTGTTAATGTTGTTAAACAACTACATGAATAATACAGAATACATTATAGTACAGAATACATTAATCTGTATTTAAACCCACTCGTTATAATTATGTTTAATCTGGGGGCACGGAAGTGCCCCCGCAAGTCGAGCAAAAAAAAGCGGCACGGCCGTAACATCCTTTTCTCGAAGCAATTCGGGCTATTTTCGACCCCCCTATAATGTCGTTGTGGATAAAACAAGAAGCCTGAATTTTCAGCAACTAATTATTCATTGTATAAACACGGTATATTTAAATTTCAGTCAATTTGAACCAGTAGTTTAAAAATAACAACTTGTTAAAATTTTGAATTTTGTCACTCACTGATTCACTGACTCACTGACTCACTGACTCACCGATCATCAAAAGTCTAAGGTACTTCTAGCAGACTTAGAAGCTTCAAATTTAGAATACAAGTAGGGTTTAGTGTCTTAATCATGGGAAAAATTCAATATTTTCTAATTTCAGTCCAGTTTTCTAAATACACTAACTGCAACATTAACTTTGTAATCCCATATAAATGTATAAGATTACAAGATTATATTTGCAGTTAAGAATAATTACTACTGTAGAAAATAATAAATAATAGGTGTAGATAGGTACATACTATACGAGGCATAACGGGAGGGGATGTAGGGTGGGTAAGGGTGACCAAGTCGATCTATTTGTTTTAAACGTAAAATATTTTTAATATTGGCATGATAATAACTTATGTAATAACTTAAGACAGAAGGTCCTTTAAGTAGAGACGAAATAGATTAATCGACTTGGTATTATATAGATCTCACCACTTTTTACGCCAGAAAGACTGAGCTGCGAGACTTGAGGTTTTTACAGAATGTTTTTGGTGGCATGAATAATTGTCTTTGTGCAGAGCTATAATTGTAGCAAATGTTATTCGTCATGAAGTACAGGTATCTAAAACCAAAGCAATGTTCTCAATAGATAAAGGAAAAGGATCTATCTATATTTAATTCTAATTCTTGTTACAGGTTACCATTAACAATGGTAATTACATACATACGTAACATCACGCCTTTTCCCATAGTGATAGACAGAGACCAAAGAACGCCATTTACTTATTTTAGTTAAATATTATTTAATAGTGTTACGCATAATTACACAGTTTAAATCGTCTCGCTAACTCATTCATACATTTTTATACTGTACCATTCTTTTTTTGGTTATACCTAAATGTTGGATCCATTTTTGTTTCCTCTAACCATACATCAAAGTTAACAAACATCTCTGAATTATTATGTCACAGTCAGCTGTATACAGACATGTCATTCAAGTTATTAAGCTACACATTGTGGTAATTTACGTTCATAATGTGAAATATAAATTACACGTAGTCGTATGTGGATTTGGCCGATCATTGCACTGCGTTGCGACATCACTTTCCGCGTCCGTATTTTGGACACCGCAAGATAAAAACTTATAGACATGAAATATACCATAAGTACCATAACCTTTTTCTAAGAAGCGTTATAAGCATTTTTATGTAATGAAGAATTATAATGTTTTACCTCACCATGGTCCATTCAAATGTATGTATGATGCATATCTTAACACTTTCATGTACACGTCGTTTTCATTCTTAGTTCATTAATTAGCAGTATATTAGACCAACTTAACTAATACATGTAATTTTTTAGGTCTGCCATTTTTTAAATAACAGAATACCAATTGCTTTGCTATTAATTTCCAGAAAAAACCTTCATGATTTAATCGCGTTCCACTCGTCACTTGTGCCTTAACGTTATTTTTGTTGTCACGGTACTCGGCCTCGCTATCGTAATAATAGCCGCCTTTTCACTTTTTTTATGCACAACTACTTTAAAATATGCCTGTACGAGTGTATTACAACATTCGATACTTTAAAATGTCTCAAGGTTCAAACTGTTATATTTCTGTAGGAAAGGTTATTCTAAGTAAACGTAATTCCTTTGTTTCGCAATGTTCTAGACAAGTCTACTAATAGCTGATGTTAATTTGGCCGTGGTCATGGGAAGGTTGATCTAAAATTGACTAGGTTGAATACCTCCCACGCCACATTTATGTTAAGTGCCCACCTTTGAAGGTATACCAACTATTAATGTCATTGGTAATAATATTACATCCATTAGTAATAATATGAAATTTCCTAAAATGTCACGTATGATATTATTTTACTTGTCATCTTATCTCCAATCTGTTCTAACAAATTTGATCTCATAACTCATTTATTTACCTTTATGTAGAGCACTTTTAATATGACAAGCCGTCAGCCTTGGCATTTTATTAGATGTTGTTTCAAATATCACATAAACACGTACTTTGATTGGAAAATAATTGAAATTGTTGATACTTGAAACTGAACGGACGTAAAAACTTTAATATTGAATGATTTAATAGCTGATCTAATTTGATTATAGAAGTGCAAAAAGTATATTTATTACCGTTTGTATAGTCTAGTGCTGTAATAACTTCCTGCTCTATATAAATCGTTACCTTGGACAATTACTGCGTTAATGTCATGAGCGAAAATCGCATTTGTATCTATAAATTTAATTACCAAAACCGCTTTTTTCTTTGAATCCGGTAGTCAAACGAAATATTTATTACTGTTTAATCAATTACTGAATCTAAAAACAATTTGCCTGAGGCGTATAGCAATCAAATACAAAGTATGCAACAATTTTATTGCGTGTAATTTTTAGTCCGCAACGATGCTAACCTCAGTGTAATATTAGACGTCATTTTGCTCAGACTGTATTGCCTACATAATATGCAAATCGTTACAGTGTTTCCTTTGAACTCGATAAAATGTCAAGATTCTTAGGCCGTGGGCGGTTCGATCGTGATACCTAGGATTAGCTTTAATACCGATGTTATGGAACAAATAATCCACGGCTGAAGTTACTTAGATGCGAAATGAACTTCGTGTCAGTTTAGTGTTACTTTAATGATGCTATTTGTATTTAAGTATAAGTTTGTTTTATGAACTGTTTTACCTGTTTCAGTTCATAAATATTTACTTATAATAATTTATAGTATTATAAATATTAGCATTTTTAAATATCAATAAAATCGTTTATCTATAAACAAACTGGAAGATTATTATCCATCTTCTTATCGATCCAATCTTAACAATCTAATCGTGGACATAAATTAAAACAGCACTAATAATGTTGTCTACAAAACGAAAAAAGGAAAACCAACATTTTTATTACTATATCATCCTCTTATTGATCATAATTTTGTCTGGCGTTTTGTCGTTTGTCTCACTGCGCCATTTTTGTTCTTATACCAATAAACTGTCGCTCCTTTATCGAGACAGTTGTTTCGTATTGAATGTCAAGGTAGCGTTAAACCGTATCCGGGTTTGTTACACCTAAAGGCCCCTTTATATGCTGACAAATGCAAGTTGTGATAGGGCTGGCTTGACTGGCTGTATTTATTAGCGTCTACATGGCCTTATATTATTTCGACTAAAGACTGTGTCTTCAAACTGCAAATAACGTAAATAGTGTATTAAGATTGCAGTTACTTGTCAGATGGTAACAAAAAACACTGACGAAACTTGCCCTTTTCTTAGAAGTCGTTTAGAATGGAGCACGTTAGGAGACATTTGCTAATTTTTGCGATTATATGTGGCAACATGTAGTCAAGCCTAAAACAAGGAACTCACTTATACTTGGAAGCGATATTTCTCAAAAAAATACTTCAGTGTGTATGCCCTATAACATAAACGAGTGCACTGCTTGTCTGAAGAACATCGTCAAAGTTTTAAATGAGTCTATTTTTACTCTATATTTATACCAGGCATTGTACTGTAGAATAATGTTAATGGTCTTTGTGAGGCTTGTAGTGCAAAAATAGCACTTTTTATAAGCCTTGTTCTCTAGATTATCATAAGGTTTATTCTAGTTATCTATTTTTTGTTCGTGAGAGCGAGTGCTGGCATATTTACGGCGTGTTTCACGGCTCGCTATGGCAATAAACTAAAAAGGAATTGTGTTTTTCATGTCTACCACCTACATACATCCTCTATGACTACGTACATAAATAGATACGTTTTCATGTTTTTTGATAGCTTAAGTCTTAATATATCAATATGTTGCTATGCGGTAGCAAATTTACCTGCATAATTATATGCAGTTTTACAGCGACAACTTACAAGTCAATTAATCAAAACATATATATCGTACATATAATTTTCGACAGTTTTTAAACACATTGCCGAAAACTGGCCAAATCATATTTATGGAACACGCAAGCATTTTTTATCTAAGAGGCTTAAACTCCTAATGGCGCAGTTTTAGCGGCACATCCATCAAATTTCCTTGTTTTAATGACTTCCCTATATTTAAATCAATTAATAAAAACTGTTCAGTAACTTTCCGAACACAGTCACAAAACTAAACTAATGCTAGATCTTTAAATTCCCATTGTTTGTAAAGGGCAGCCATTCTCAATTTGCGTTCACAAATCTACAACCAGTCACGATTGTAGCCGTGAAATTATTAATACGGGCTTTATATACGCAGAACAAGCGTCTCGTATGATTTGAACGATCTATTAGACAAACTAGTTGAGTAATACAGAAGCTGATATTAGAGTAAGCCAGAATAGATTTATAGATATAGATACAGATAGATTATGTTATTTTAGCAATATAAATATTATAGAATAGGATAATGGCGTTATAAACAAATAAATTACTATTATCGTATCTTAAGTTGTTGTCTGCGAAGTTATTAAATGTCTTTAATAATCTTTTATTTGATGTATTTCATGATTGTATACCAAATATATGTAGGTATTGTATAACGGTCTACTTCCACTGGGAATGCTTATATATGTACATATATTTCAAACATCATCTTTGTTGCTATGGGGTAGACTAATATTGAAGCACGCTATTTGCTATAATTTGTTCTCACTGCTACATCTTTTAAATACATAGCACAAATTACAAAGTCATGAACATTTAGCAACGCATCTAATATCATGGGAAACTGTTGTAACCTTAAATTCACATTTAAGCTCATCTTCGATTGATTGCGTTCAGTACATGCCCATAATAATGGTATTTATATTAAGAAATATTGCTTCAGGTGGATGTTGGGTAACTTCCTTTAAACTAGATGTTATCAGATCGTTAGTTTAGGCATTAACCTTATCGTTAGTCTCGCCTTGTTCATGATCTAGTGGTTTTGATATAAGTATTAAGTAAGGACTTCCATAAGTCATTAAATGAACGTATACCATGTAATCTTTTATAAATAAACTTGTAATTGAATAATATGCATTGGATGCTGTTTGCTATGCATTAAAAATATGGATGTATTTATATGTCTAGTAACAAGAGCAACGTGTTTTAGTGATTGTGTTTTCGTGAATTATAGCCTTTTCATTGTTCTAATTATACTTTTTTATAAGAATCGCCTTATACCTAAAGTAGTTATGTTTAATTGAGTGAAACTTTTGTAAAAGCTTACTTTTCTTACTATATTAATTATTGCCAGAACTACATAACATATTGAGAGATAGTAAGAGTAGATCAGTATCATTTTATAGTGAACCTAATAGATACATATCTTAGTTTAAACTCATGCATAATACCTTTCTAATGGTTTCAGTAAATGTAATAATTCTATTAGATCACAGCAATCTTAGGTAACTAAGGTATTTACAAGTTCCAATTAATTAAATAATTCTAGAGCAATGTTGTCTACGCCTACTTGCGTAGAATGTGAAACTTTCAAATTGTGAAATTGCAACTCGATCGGTATTGCTCATTGAAATCTAGACGACCTAAATATAGAAGCTATTTATAGTAATATCTTATATTAGTGTTACAAAGAATATGAATAGAGCGATGAAATACGAGTTCAAGCATTTGGCGTTTAAAACTAAAAATAACTCGGGCACTACGTTAGAAACATTTTTCCATTTGTAGCTACTTACTTATACGAAAATATCTGTTTCAAACAAAGCCAGTACAATTACTGTGGTTCGTTAAACTGAAGCGAGTACATAAAATATTTTTTAGTAGTACTTGCTCGTGTTCCTATTCGGTGCTCAATAACATTTTCGGTGCAAATTAATTGTTAATCAATGCCCACTAAAAATATGATTAACGTAATAACTTGCAATAGTCTTTTAACCAATAAACTGATTTATAACCAGCAATGAACCTGTTTAACTGCACCAATTTATACTGAAGCAATCCCAATTTAAGTGATTTGCAACCATTTCTCCGATCACTCACGTTGCAATTGTATATCCTTATACAAAACCAGCATTGTCCAGCGAATAAGCGAATGTTTCCTTAAGCACTGGTCACGATATGTTTCATAATGGCTGTGACAAGTGGGCGCAGCAACCTGCCCGTTCCCGGCGACAGTCGACACAGGCTGCGAGCGTGACTATCGCAATACTGCGGAACGGTGCAAGAAAGCGAGTTGTGACGTCATAGTTTTGTATTCGCGGTTTGAATTATTTATATGTTATCTTTATAGCCTTATTATATTGAACTAAATCGGTAACACGATTTATTTTGAAATCAATGATGTCAATTTTGTATTGTGGTGGATCAAGAAATTTTAGTTACAGACAGAGTTTGAAGTACATATTAAGTAATTTAAATTACAATATTTTATCTTTTTCTGCCTTCTGAAAGGATACTGAGAATAAATTTTTCTACAGTAGCCTAACATTAGTTTTGCCTTTTGTATAAATAAATTTCATTTTTACTAATATCTTAGTTTTAAGTACCTGAAGCCTGAAGCATACAGCGACATTTTACGCTTCTGCTTGCAACTTAACAACTACAGTCTAAAACAATTCGTGATACCTGTCTAAACAATGTTATTGTTTTTGATATTTGTTTGTAGAAAGTGTTATTATACTGCCATTAAAATACAATTGAATTAGAGATGTTTCTGATCTATTACAGACAATAACAGCTAACAAGTTTGAAATGGCATTTAAATGAAAATGAAACATGAATTTAATAATGAACGTGTTTTGCAGTCGCTTATACAGTCAGCACGATGGCTGGCTGTTTGAAAACTTATCCTCGTCAAATCATCGTATAGGTTATGACTAATTTTGAAAAGCTATACAAAATATAAACTGTTATTTACACGTATAACATAAACTTAACCTTGGATATAAAGACAATTGACCCAGAAGTTGGCTAGCACCATGTTTCATTTATAAATCTGTGTATGAAAACCGTATGCTAATTTCACTGGAAGTCAGCATCGAGCTATATATAATACTAGCAGACCCGCGCAACTTCGCTTGCGTCACCTAAGAGAATGGGTCAAAATTTTCCCCGTTTTTGTAACATTTTTCGTTGCTACTCCGCTCCTAATGACCGTAGCGTGATGTTATATAGCCTTCCTCGATAAATGGGCTATCTAATACTGAAATAATTTTTCAAATCGGACCAGTAGTTCCTGAGATTAGCGCGTTCAAACAAACAAACAATCAAGCAAACAAACAAACTCTTCAGCTTTATTATATTAGTATAGATAATTCAATTTCACTTGAACGAAATGAATTCGACCAAAACTTCAAACCTTCCGGACATCCTCAACTTGTCATTTCCACAATACCTGTAACAAAATAAAAAAGTTCGCATTAACACATCGTTTTCCGATCGCACGCAACTACCCGCTACTTCCAGTACCGGCATTAGTAGATAATCTAACAATTATACACTGCAGACGTTCCGTGTACACTCAACAGCAATAACTTGTATATATTGGCACATTATCAATCCATAAAACTGTAGATAAAATGGCAGTGAGCTCGCACATGGGACTAACATTATTCATGGCGAAAGGTGGGTCTATTCCATACATCTCTGCTCCACCTGCGGTGATAACATTTGTGATATTTGTATGTATGAAATAGTGAAACTATTGCGGTTTGATAACCATTTAACATTACCTTACAAACACCAAGATGTACGCCTGAAGTATAGCGTCAATCATAATATGTATAAAATGTCACACCTTTAATCAATAAAACAGTAAAATAACTGCGCTTTGTTTACGTCAACATAAATTAACAATCGTTATGTTATCATAGATATATTCTAGCGATAGTTATATTGCTGTTTTCATACATAATTTGATATGTTGTATGAATGTGTAGTTTCTTATTTAGTATTGGATGCATATTTATGCTAGTAACTATACAATGAGGCCGCATCACGAACCAGATCGTGACAGGACATGATAGAAATGGTATCGCTTTCAAATTACATAAATTATTATTCGCCCACGGCTCGGACCGTTTAATTGTGTAACGATTTGTTGCTAAATATCCTCTCACTTACAATCATAGGATTTAATAGAACTCGGCATTTCATGGTGTGTATTGGAGCATGGGAAGTAACGCTAGTAACAAGTAATCACCGTGACATGTATTGCAGTTTGCAGTTAATTAAGTTAGTTGTCGATGGTTGTTTTAATTTAATTTGATTTGGAACTAAATGCCATAGAATGGTTTTAAAACTAGGATTATTAAAAATACCATTTTTAAGTGCTCTGAGCGTTTGTCCAGGTTTTTGAGAAACGTCTAATTTGTTTACCCAACGACAAATAAAAACATATAGGTATTATTCTAATCAATTTTATACATTTTAAATTTTCAAAGACATTGCAATAACTATTACCGGCAATGATCATACGCAAATTCTTGCTTACATAAGACAATGACCATGTATTATCTAAACACTTGATTACATAGTATTCGCAATCAACCCGTATTTACTCTATTGACAGCTGTACGATAACGTGAGTGACGGCAAACGATCATTGAAAACTAATAGTACATCGTGACGAAATACTAAGGATAATTGTTGAGTTTTGAAAGTTAAATTAAAATTTTGTAAGAAGTTTCGAAGACAGTGTAATTGTATCCTAAAAATATTTTATTGATAATAATATATACGTTCGATAAACTCCCAGCTCACTTTTTTTTCAGGGGCTTAAGACAAAGCCTTATTTTCATTTATGACCAGTGTTAAAAGGACTTTTACAGTTTCTTTCCTTTGGTTAGAAAAAGTTTTTTTTTAAATGTTAAATGTCAATTATTATTAGTTTTGCAATAATAGAATACATATTACCCAGACTCAAAGCACAATCTGATCAATCAAAAAGTGACTTACAATATTTTCTAGAAATACTTTTCTACCAGAGCATTCGGAAGACTCCTCCTTCAATAAAGTTAGGTTGGCAAAATATAGCCTTAACAACTACAAGTAGGATTTGGCACAAGTCTAAGGACATATCGAGTTCATACAAAAGTAGATTACCATAAACGGTAGCATCGTTTTATCAGATCGGACGTGAATGAGCGAATTGCCTTACTGAGAATCATAACAGCTCTTTCAACCGTATTAGGGATGTAAATATCATATACGTACTAGAGTAATAAGATGGGGTTTGATGCGTCATTTAAATACATAAATATACATACATACGTCCATTAAATCACGCCTTTTTCTCATAGGGATGGTAGGCAGAGACCAAAGAACGCCGCTTGATACGATCCTCACAAACTTCCCTTGACTAATTCACATCCATACAAACACAAACATATTAAGCACATTTAGCAACTTCTACTTCTCACCGCTGTAACATAAAAGAACAAACCTGATTGCGGAGTCAATAAAAAAATAATTAAAACAAATTATTTTGTCTCAACAACTCTTTTACTTGTTTTAATTGTTCACGCTCTGGTACTTTTTAAAAGCGTCAATAGACAACATACTAAATGCAAGTAGAATTAAATCTTGTTATCAATCAATCACTTTATGTTATCAAATGTCTACAAAACCACAAATAAGCGCAAGATGCATGCAAAAATAACATACAATCTTAATTAGTGACTAATACATTTTTTTGAAGAGCGTGTACTCTGACTCGTTTTAATATAAAGATGATGAAGCGCTTATGTCATTTTATTACGAGATTCTTGACCTACGACATATCGGAGATGTGACTCAGATTGCACACCGTACCATCTTCAAACTAACATTCTAGTAATGGAAAACTGAACCTTATTGCAAAAGCTTCAAGAGACATTTTTGTTAATGTTTGAAACCAGTAATTAAACTCCCTTGATTGATTGCAGATTAGATTCATTGTTTACATAATTGGGTATTCTTAAAATTATAACAGAATCATTAAATTATATTTTAAAATATGAGGATCTAAAGATGTAAATGGCATTTTTCTTCTTTTTTACTGTCTGAAGCTAATTTGGCATTTTATTACTTGAGATCAAACTCGTAACTTGAAAATGATTCATCGATTTTCTTGCATTCAATATTGAGGTCATGTAAGGTCAAATCGTATTACGTTTCATCTTGCAGATTGCAGGTAAATATCATTACGAAGATCTATCTTTCCATAACTAGATAGGTGCGGTAATGCCACAGCTTATGGGTTATTTTGTGGTTAAGACTGGCCACATACATACTTCGGTTTTTTTTTGGTTTTTGTGCAGTGAAGATTACCTTAGTGGTTTCTTGCTATCACGTACAGTAATGGTCAGGAGTTATTCAGGAAATAGGCTGTATTTCACCACATAGGCACGTTTTCATATTAACGTGATTTTGTTTTATTTTCTAGTACAGATTATCCTGGAAGGAAATGTAGGAAGGAGAAGGTTTCGATGTAATAGCATTTAAAAAAATAGTAATAGAACACCAGCAACGAAACATTTCAGCTAAAATGTTTTTCTATAAAATCATCTAAGAAATAAGATACTCCTATTTTTATTGACTAATAACAGTTAATAATATTTTTTCAATGTACGGAACAAATATTTATTTGTTTAACTACATTGAAGAGCAATTAAACGAAACGATTGTGTTTGTTTATCTAGAACCTAACATAGATATCTACGAGGTCAATCGAAACAAAATCTCAGCAATTTTTGACCCAAAGACCTTAATTTGTAAAAATAATTCTCCCATTATTATATTACATCATATTATTGTTTCATTCCGGAACTAAACTTAATTGTTTTGATTCCGTTTCATTAAAATCAATTCTTCGGGTGGTGTTTGAGGTGTTTCATCAAAATTGATTTAAACTTTGTTGCGGTAGCGTCCCTAAGTTGGTATAAAACTGATTTTTGTTTTCATCACTGAATCTAAAATACAAATCTTTAGAAGATATATTTTGACTGTGTATTTATTGAGTTAAGTACACATAAGACTTGGGCTGAAAGATTTGGGCTGAACATTATTCACTTTATTATAGATAAAGTGAATAATGTTCAGCCCAAATCTCTTTTGAATTCTTGTAGATCAATCTTTTTTACAAGTCTGTATATTATGCTTAACGTAATACGTTGTTATTATATCATCTTATGCGTACATTATCCCACTACGAGAAGAGCCTCCCACAAGGCTGCCCTGTACCCGCGATATAAATGTAACAATTTTAAGCGAATTATAAACTGCTGTCTCAGAAAATTATCAAGTAAAATCGACAACAATTGCTTTATTAAAATAAATAATACTTTAAGTTATCTTATTATTCCTGCAATGTTCTTATGTGTTTTCCCCTTTTTCAGTTACAAAATAATTTGTATAAAATGGCATGACATTTTTAACACGCTTTCAGCTTCTTTTTATATAATGAAGACTGAAACGTTTGTTTTGTTCAGTTTTTGTCTAATCATAGTACGACTAAGATGTCATGCAACGGATGCAATTTCACAAGTTATTCTTATTTAACAAGACGTCTAAAATTCTGTCTTACGGTTTGTAATGAACAATTGAATATTATTCGAGTAATAGATTATTATTAATGTTCGTTAAAATTAACTATTATATTGATTTTTAAGGTATTGCAAATCTGTGACTGTCGCGGTATGTATATCCAAATAAATTTAAATTATTTTGTTTTTGGTGATATTATGCAGTATTATTTATGACACAAGGTTGATTATATTTATTGACCCTTTTTTTGACATATTTATGTCATACAGTTTTTGGATTCAGTATAACAATGAACCATTATTAAAATGACCATAAAATGGATTAAATAATCATAAAACAAGGAAAAGTCATCTCACTATTAAATAACATAAAATCGATTTTACATTACTTACTATCAAATCTTTTCACTCCAACAATAGTACAAATACATAATATTAATGTATGTTATCGACCTTAATACCTACTTGCTTGAATACTCACGATTCGACATAGGAACCTCGGTGACCCGTTACACAAAGTTTCATTAAATGTCGGCGTCAATCAACCAATACTAACCGTGACCACGCTTGACCACAATACTAAATATGTTGTATAACACTATGAAGGAACTTATAGTGAGAAATACTGGACAGAAATAATGTCAGAAGAATTTAAGAAGATCAACAAGCTCAAGTTAAATAATGTTGAAAAAAAATCTACTTAAAAATCAAGTTTCGGCAAAAACCACTAAAACGTAATAAGCTGTATGTAATTTTTCTACCACTCTTAATAATAAAGGTGGAATTGGGCTTATAATCAAGTTCTTACAAACCAAAGCTCTCTCAATTTTTACTCTCTCATACTTTAACAAGAATAACAATGTATTCTTTCATTCAATTGCTAAGCAACAATATGTCACAAGATAATAATTACTGTCATTTAATCAACACCTGTGTGGCACAATTTATTGATTTATATAAATCATAAGTTCTTATAACTAGATGTCACAATCATTAACAATAAATACTTCTCATCAATGAACGGAAGAAATCAATTCTTTGATATCCTGTCATTATTGTAATAAATGTCAGTTATTTTTACCTATTCAATTAATATAAAGTTCATGTGTTTATGTCACACTAATACTATAAAACACCTAATTAAAATCAATTTATTTGCTATTTACTTGGCTCATTAAATTTTGAAATAGCCTAAGTAAAATATGCACCTAAATATAAAGTCAAACATCTTCAAGATTAAAAGCGTGCCTTAGATTGATAACTTTTTCAAAGTTTTCTATAATACAGCAAACTATACTCCAAAATAGTGCCTACTATAAAAAGGCAAGTCATAATTGTGACATAGGAGTCAAGTCATGTGTCATGACATGTGACTGTTAAAGCTAACTTAAAATTTGCAGACAGTACCTAGAAAGCTTTGAAATCGACCAAATACAAACCAAAACATGCCGATTTGCATACATATTTATCGCCTCTTACTATATCCCTTCATTTGTTCATCACACTAGATACCAAAGAAATTCGATCCAAAAACTGATATATTTTCCCATGATTTCAATTTTCGTTCCGATATCGGTACCTACAGCCCTATTCCTGCTCTGATATAGAATACAGGTGTTGCATTACTCTGTCTCAAGAGCTGCCGGTAACATTAGAATGAAATGTGCAAGTGCGTACTGGAGTGAACATAAATTGTGCAAGACAACACCTGGCGCGTATCCGGCACGCTCGTTATTTAAAGGTTCTAGGTCCATTGTATAACGACTATATGGAAAACAATGACATTAGAAATGAGAGCTGGTATTTAGCTCTCAATTATAAATTATAATTATGGCATCTAGTCGATTAAAAATTTTGCGCTTAATTCAATCAACTAACAATAAATTGTTTATAATAATTTACTAAAGTAAATATTATTTTTATAAATTGACGCCACATACATTTTTTAAATTCAACATGCTTTTACTAATGCCATCATTACCTACCTAACGCAAGCAAAAATTATTGCAATAATTGGATTGTTTAATTACTTTTTTCATCTACAACACAAACGACATTCAATATAATTATTATGCTAGTACAAAATATCGTGTGTGAATGGAAACAATGTTTATCTTCGCTAGCTCAGTAACAAGGTACCAACACGCGACAACACACATCACAAGTATCCATCATACTATAAATTATTCATGTTATTATTGCAAATGAGACTTTGTTTTATTATTTATTGCATTTTCCGTATAATTAACACATACTGTAAGATTTGTAAGCTGTCAATTACTGTATCGTTATAAAATACCAATCTCAAACGGATTGTGAATCTCAGTTGACAACTAGTGTACGTCAATTTGACTGCCACTATGCAGTACATTACAGCTTTGATATAACATATTGCTCATCTTCATTTTAGAAAAGAAGCAATGTACAGCGGAATATCGAACGGTTGACAATTACCTAACCAGCCAAGAAATTTATAGATTGAGGCATAGATTATACTTTTTCATTATAATATAGATTTATTCTCATCCTTTCATTGAAATAATGAGATTATTAAGTAGATACCTTGTTAGCAAGAAATGGTACAAAACCGCCTTCTACAATGAAAATTATTCCTTCTTATAATAGTTTTTTTATTCCATTAAAAGTCTACACGGCAATGTTCTTATCAATTTTGTGGCCCAAAAAAAAATATTATTTTCTATTGAGAAATTCCGATTAAACGCATGTATTTAATTACATTTATAGAATAATCAAAATGTAAATCGTAGCAAATGATATGAATCAATCAAAATATTTAAGAGTAATTATAACACAAATAATTAACTTGTAAGCAATATTAATTGGAGTTATAAGAATCAGTTATTACATATACGATTACCGTAATTATACACAGTTATTTCGATAATTAGTTCCAAATAAAATTACGAAATTCGATGTAATTTTGTCTTAAAATGAAGTACGTGTTCAATTAATCACAGGATATATATAGCTTTGAAAAAAAGTAATTATAAGTACATTTGAATTCCACGAAGGTATTACAGGCACGTATATGTAGCTTATTAATTACAAATGAACATTTAGTAGTATCCGTTAGATTATAATACAATAATTACTATCGATTACCCTATATAATTGCATAAATTTTGCAAAATTTTACATTATATTTTTCTGAGAATTCGTGCGATGTTATAATAAAAACACCAAACATTTTGTAAAAATAAATCAATAAGTATCAATTTTCGTTGATCATTAAAATAAAAAAATAAAAATTTTATAACAAAAAATATACAGTGAGTGCAATAAGCTCGCATTCGCGTTTTTACTCACTGCGACCGTATTACAAAATTAATTCCGTATATTAGACATCAACGCGTTCGCGACACTGCCTATAAATTGTTATCACAAAAACAATGATTAGCCAATGATAGATGGTGTCGCAATCACATAACGAAGCCCGACCTTGGGCACGTGGCGGCAGATAATTAATGATAGTGAAGCCTTGAGAGCTGCGGGCTAGTGTCAACTGTTACACAATTGAAACTTGCCTATGTTTTTGTAAGTTAATTGAAAGACATGAACAATAACGAAGTACAATGTTGGAGTAAAAGAAAATGTAGTAATATAAAATACGCAAGGCAGCATTGTGGTCTTTATACTAAACTGAATTTTATTTTTCTTTGCATAAACTTAGAGTAGCTTACTACTGTTATTCTTTGCCCTAAGGCAAAGATTAAGTTCTTAAAATACGAACTCATTTAAACAAATTAATATACATTTTTTTTGTTGCAATTATTAATTACAACTGTTATTTGCGACATTAATTCGTCTTTGTTAATAAATTATATTAGCTAAATGCTTGCATGACCAGTACTGCAATGTCTATATATTTAAAGCAAACAATGTAGGTGTTAGACACTCAAGATTTATGAAAACCTGTTTTACATGTTCGGCACTGGACGCTGTTGCTAAGTAAGTTGACGCTATTTATTACCTGGAACAAGAAATAAACCATCATTAGCAAAGACATTACAATAAGAGCAATAAACTTAAAGCAAATAAATATCTTTAGACTATTTAATTATAGTACTAACAATATCTTATAATGAAACTAGTTTTAACAATACCATTAAACTGGTACGATATAATTTCAAATAACTTTCCCATCGAAACAAAACTACTAAAGTTGAATCATACTAATACCATAAATGGAAAAGTCTGTCTATCTGTTTATATGTCACGTTCTGACGGTTTTGTCAGAGACGTGGTCGAAAACTTAGAATCAGACTTACATATACTTTTATTCCAAAACTTTGAACCTAAATGGCTGAAATTATAATAGGGGTTGAAACATTAAACGACTACTATTGAAACTTTTTTTAACTATTAGTGCCCAACTGCTGGGAAAGGGTCTTCCTAGAAACTTAGTTTGGTTACTTTGGTCACGAATAATTTTCACATTAAACTCGAAACGCACCTCATGATTCACCAAGTTATTAAACTATCAACAAGGTCCAATCTTGTCACTAGCCAAGTATCAAACCAAACTATTTAGGACACCGTGTTGCACGTCAAATTCAAAACTTGCTACACTTAAATTCATATCAGCATTAAATAGCAAGATCACGAGTTCGCAAATTATAGTGCGCACGCGCATAATCGGAACCATGTATAATAAATCATTAGAATATGCCGTGAAATGGACAATAGCCGGGAAGATGATTTGATACGCTGTTCATCTCTGCTCGTTATATATGAAGGCTTTCTAACTAGATCTGAGCTTATTAGGTTATATAATTTATGATTAAGAGCGGCTATAAATTAATTTGAGGTTGAAAGTGCTGTCTCGATTGTTATATGATTAGATTAGATTGATTAGTGGGAAGATTCACGTTCATATTGCAGCGAAGCAAACGTTGCAGATACACATGAAAGGGTTTCCATTGAAAACGTGTTTCTGTCTTGAATGATAATTATAACTACAAATATTTCTCTAAAATCCATCACGTTGTATAAACTGATAAAGGATAATCTTACCAATCTTTTAACCATTTTGTAAGTAGAAAACACTATTCAATCGCAACATATAAAAGCAGGACCGATTGCGAAAATGCTTAGTTACATAGTTCCAGACATTTACGTTATACCTTATTCAATCTCAGACCATACCTAATAAAATTACCTGAACAAAACACACCGCACGAGCTAGACGACGGTATTCTACTAGTCTTACGCAACAAAATATCTAGTTCCTAGCAATATACTCCTTTTATTTATCCCACCACCACCACACTACTGAACTCGGATCTCCTTAAATAATGATCAGGGTTTGGGACCTTGCGTGCCATCCAGAACTTTAAAAAAATCCGAGGTATGCTTAGGCTTCCTTTAATCCTTCCCTTCTCCGCTATATCCAGTGACAATTGTATCAAAAACTTACAACTTCTAACAGTCATACCTTAGAATCGTCCACTTTTTGTGCAGGAAGACTATTTATACCATACAGCTAGCTGTCTCTGCTCTACCATCAAAAGACCGTACCTAACAAAACAACCTGAACGAAACACACAGCACGAGCCGAGTCTGTGTTTGCGCAACAAAACGTCTACTTTATACATAGAATTAATTCGTTTCTCATTACTTAGATCTACGAGCCACGTGAACGAATAAACATTTATCAAAGATACCGCTGTGGATAGTTTGTTAGTAATTGCGAAATACTTGTAGTGTTTATGTAGAAACTAGCTGACCCGCGCAACTTCGCTTGCGTCACCTAAGAGAATGGGTCAAAATTTTCCCCGTTTTTGTAACATTTTTCGTTGCTACTCCGCTCCTAATGACCGTAGCGTGATGTTATATAGCCTATAGCCTTCCTCGATAAATGGGCTATCTAACACTGAAAGAATTTTTCAAATCAGACCAGTAGTTCCTGAGATTAGCGCGTTCAAACAAACAAACAAACAAACAAACAAACAAACAAACAATCAAACAAACAAACTCTTCAGCTTTATTATATTAGTATAGATAAGCACCTGCTTGTTTTGATTTCCTAGCTATTTAGTTAGCAAATTAAAGTTTTTTTTTCCTTTTTGCAAAGATTCAATAAGACATAAGATTTGTGCAAGTAAAGCTTGAACGAGTGCTATAGCAATTAGAAAACTTTATTTAAATTAAAAACGAATAATAAGAATTTATTGGTCTCCTACCCTTATCGGAAAAAGGCGTATCTTAATAAATGTATGTATAATTAGTTTTGATTGCTGCTGCATTTAAAAAAAATATTTGACGAAGATTCTCGGGTATATTTGTTCGAGAATTAGAATGATCACACATTAGTATAAAATCTACTAACGATGCTTTCTTTGTAATTCATAATAATAAACAAATGGTCACTCATAAATATCGCGCTTTCATTTTAAACGTCCATCAGGAGCGTCAAATCTATCCTTTCTCCAAGACAGTCATAACACAGAACAGTTATTAATGCGTCTCGACTACAAATACGCATAATATTGAATCACGAACCTCGCATTTTACAGTCGAACTGGCTATTACTATAAAAAGTCTAATTTCACAGTTCTAGGCACGTAAAGTTAACATTGTTGAATCGTCCGTGCGCGAAACATTTAATTTACGACTTACTACCTTTCGTGTTCCGGAATCCATGAAGTGTTTTATAATATTACGCCATTGCATTACGTTTGTGTTGAGTAAATTGATGTAATTGAGTCTTGAATAAGCTATGATGGGTGTTGCTGCATGCTGCGTGCATGATGCATGCGTATGCGTGGCTGATAGTGCATGTACAATAAAATTATGGTGCATAATGTAAACAAGTTTTATTTAAATATTTTGTAATCCGTATTAATGTAATGTGCAATCTGAGCTATTTCATCACCCTTTTGAAAATAGGCCAGTTCTCAGTTAGTACGAATAAGCCGTACATATATTCCGATATAAAATATTTTACACGTTTATGGTAGTAATTTGAAAATCGTATTGAATTCATTAATATGATATTTTGTTTCGCTAAGATATTATACTCCGAAAAAAAAAACAGCTCGTAAAATAATTATTATGAAATTAAGGTCATTTTTTCAAAAGATTTTCCTTAACAATTTCCTCATACATTTTGTAGTGTGTCATTTGACTGCATTCACTTTTATAGTCAACGTACTCGTTACATAAATACTAACTTCAAATAAAGTATGAACAAATGTCAAAAAGGAACAAAGTTTTAACTACCAGTAAATATAGTGTTTTTAAGATAACAGTTCGTTTTAATTATTTGCTATGTACTCGTATATTACGCGTATACTAGACCCATTTGCATTTGAATGTAAAAGTTACATCACTGTGGTAGAAACTGTATTATGTATAAAACTATCTAAGCACTAATTGTATGAAGATAAATGTAGTCAATTATCAACATTTTAATAAATCCACAGACTTAATTAATGTGTAAGTAAATAGTACTGCCTAAGGAATACTTCTTCCGCAAATACGTGAAATGTGTGTTTGTTTAAACAAATATATAAAACTTAGACAGCCTATTTCTTTGATAAGCCGACACATATCAGGTTAAGCTTAATTTAATGAGTGAATGACGGCTTCACCGATTTAAAGTCAATCATGTCATGATAACTAGAAAATAATTTTTATACGTATTTGATGGTCGAAACTTGAGACGCGGAAAGTAAAATGGATTCTGCTTGTAATATCGCAAGAGGCGACTAGTTTATTTTATTTTCTATCTGGTACTGAAAAGTATAGCTATACTATTCTTTTGTTTGAAATGATTAAATAATAATCTATCGTCACAGTGTTACTCACATAGTTTTTACTTACCAAATATCTAATTATAATTTGTTTGCAATCGTGTCATAATATTTCACACCTATCATAAAGCGGATCTCATTTGAACGGAAATGACATCGGCAAAAGAAAGAGTTGCAAACTAAATGTGCAATTGGAATATAATTCATTCGTTCGGTCCTACTTTCACATTGCATGTTGGATAGAGAGAAAAAATATTTGGGACTTTCTTTCTTATTCTTCCGTTCAAAAACAATAAGTGTTTGACATCTCAGGGACTTACTAATATATGAATATAAGTTTTATTATGTTTGTAATAGCTTTCATTTAGCATTCCTTTATTTTATCGATACACGATAGAGAATTTTAGTAAAAAATCTTCTTTAGTAATTATTTTCCTATCTTATCTACTACTTCCCACTATGCTTTACTAGTGCTACAGTGACGAGTTAAATGATATAGTATACAGTTAATCCAGAAATAAATAAGAAAATTATCTAATGTTGGAACTGCAAAATTTTTGTGCAATTATTTTCAGATCACGAAAATATTCGCTCCTCAAAGTATTCAAAGCAACAACTTACAGCACAAAGATAATCTTAAGATACGCTTTCAAAACCTACATAACTTTGTACTTAGTATTCTTGATACACAATTTGGCCTTGAGTACTATCATAAACCCCGATCTTCCTTATCTAAAGTCGTTGAACCATTTGGCAGTAAGCGTGGGTCCTATCTGCCATCTTAAAGAAACGTGATAGATCCCACGTGAAACACTTGCATCACTGAAAGATTTGTATCGTATTAAGAGCGGTGGTTTAAGCAAAATGTAAAGGATTGCTACTGTCTGTGAGAGTTGTTGTAGTTATAAATTGATAACTTTACTATTATAAGTGAAGTTTAATTTACTCAAATGTAAAAAAGACTAGCTGATATTTTATTGCAGAATAGAAACTTAAAGAAATGTTACTATCGATCATTCAAATTGCAAATACCAAAGCTATATGCAATGTTTTAATTGATACTTCGGAAGAGACTTCATTCCTAATCATATAATGCTTCAACTAAAAGCGGTATTCGCGTTTACTCCGTTCAATATGTATAATTAATCCCGTGTTTACAGACTATTGTATCAATTGAGAAACTGTAGAACCAAAATTGTTCATACGTTAACCAAACGAAATAATCTTAAGTAAAACTAAAGGATAACTCAAGAACAAACCATTTGAACCGTTTGCAACAATGTAAAACCCTTGTTACAAAAGCTCTCGACATAAACATTATTTATAGCGCACTTATCGTCAATAGCTCACAATGCTGTGAAATTCAATATGACCACTAAAGTGGTGGTCGGTGTATTATCTCTCGCCATTACGTGGTCCACGGTACTGTTATGTGGCGACGAAGATAAACGGCTGTAATGTCGTCCTGCGCACGCGCCGGTAAACGAGTTAGGATAAGTTACACGAAGAGTAAAAGGTAAAGGACTGAAGATTGCTTTTAAAAATATTATTGGTATAAAAAATGGCGATTTAAGAGAGTGTAGATTTACTGGAATTTGTTAAATAGAAGGCTTCCAATGAAATATAAAGAAAAAGACGAGATGTTTGCCTTCGTCTCTACATCAATCACCACCAATATTGTCAATACTATACAAGTTCACAATCAAGTTATTTTCTTTCCACGCACAAATCACACTGCCAACAATATACTAAGCAAAATTACAACTACAATTTCCCTTATAGAAGTCACCTAATAATTTCAACCGTATCTTTAAATTAATCTCAGAAACTTACTCGCAGCGAGTCCATTCACATTTAAACCATACATTTTCTCTGTATAATAAAGCACTTGCACCACAAAAGACTGTTTTATCGTCTGGTCCTTACAAGTACCTACCGTCACTAACTAGATCAACTTCTTACGTGTACTGTTATGTAAAATCTTATTTGAATTGGAACAATTTCCCTTTATGAATAAACTCAGTGGTGAAAACTACATAAGATAGCAATAACCGTGGTTACGGGATCGATGTTGAATACGTAGAAAATCTTGAAATTATCTTTCTAGAGCTGAACTAAGTTTGCAACTATCTCTGGTTTTACTTAAAAAATCTAGCCCTTTTACTCGAGTGGAACAAGTATCCAAATAAAGGTAAGCTTTTGTATCATGTAGCATTAGGCGCACTCATTACAGGCTACATTTATTTACTCACGGGACTACATCGTGCTACCATCATAAATAAAACCTTATCTAAGAGGGTTTTTCTCAAACTACAATTTTAAGACAAGATTTACCAGCAAACATTACCAGGGTGTTACGCCAAAGTTAGTGAAGTAGGTAGTAAAATTCAGGTACATGTTTCCCTATTTCCTTCTACTAAATGCCCAGAAGGCTTTGCATAATATCCTAAGTACACAAACTTAAAGCGATCATATTTGAATTCGCAATAAATTTTCTTGTGTAAGCAAAACGTTTGTTACGTTATATTAAATAACTGTTTACTATGCTTTGATTTGTGGTTTTCTGGTTCTTAGTACTAATTTATTATTAGACGACCGCAAGGCGCTAAAAATGGACGTATTTTTAGCAAAGACTAGTGGCATTTGATTCTACTATATTGACATTTAAAGACCTCACATGTTTAGTATTAATTTGTTTTATTATGATTTTATGGACAATAAATTATTGTTATATATTTTTGCTTGTGGTTAGAAAATAGTGCAATGGTCTAATAACCTGATAGATATATCCATTGTGAACAGTGTATTTTAATGAAATTAGTTGTGCGATTTTCTACCACTCGACTTTCGACAACCGACTAATTATTGACAAACTTTTGTATGAAAATCTGATTAGTGCCTCTAGCGGGCGCGATAGGAACTATTTTAGTATATTTTAAATGTAAATCTTTCAACACTAGGTGTAGTGATTCTCGCTACTTCACACAAATCATAAAGAAGAAAGACCCTTGATTGATGAGAAAATCATTGACAACCAAACAAATGGAACCAATGAAATACGTAAGAGCCCTGTACATACTATTTTTATTTCCTAACAAAGAACAACTCAATAACATTTGTGTTTAACAACTTCGTTACTCGTTGCAATATGTCACGTCAATCAAGCACTTTATCAAAGGTTTGATTATTAATAAGATATTATAATATTGATAAGATTATCACATTCATGTTCAAAGTTGATAGAACGTTACGTGTATATTATGTACGGCTATAATTTGCGTTTTTTGTAAACATACCTTACATAATAAAAAAAACATTATAACATTACAACTCTATGCATGAGTAACTCAAAGGCAAAAAATGTTTGAGAATATCTGCTTTGTTCTTTCTCAAAAAGAACGAATTATTTCAGAGTTAAATAAATGGCAGACAAGGATATCCTGTCTATACCGAGACCAAGCTGGAAAACATTAAAAATAAAATAAAATGTAATGTTTTCCTTCCGTATGTGATAGCTACATTAAAATTTATAACAAAGAAGTCTGTCTGTTTTTGTAGTACTTTGGGATCTTCTAACACAATCATTATTTTCCCAAAATAAGGCTTTAATAACAAACTTTGGAATTACAAGACTTACGAGCAGCTGGTCAATAAACAAAGATTTTTTAATCTAATTTTATTGGTCTTTAGTATAGTATTACTACAATCGTACTACAAGTCTCTGTGACATTAGTAATGCATTAACGTTTATCTTAGGGTGGAGCTACAGATAGGTCTAAAAACACAATGCAATTTATCGAGTAGTTGACATTTTAGTTACCGACCCCGGCGATCTAAGTCGCAATATTGAAAACAAATGCCGGCTTGGGAGTGGTTCAATGTATCTCTAATGTAGGTTCTTGCTTTTAGTATTGTTGATACTCGTTCACTATCATCCTTTAGTTTTTATTGTTCAGATAATGTATCATTTTTATTTCATCGCTTAATTTATTCTTATAGCTTTTTTATTCGATAATAAAGTTAGGCGTTTTACAAATCATTTTACTGAGAATAAAAAAAAAACATTTATATCTAGGAACTTGAAAAACGTCGTGATATATAGCGATATAAAGTGTCGTAAATTGTATGTTACAAAGACGCGAACTTCCTTCCCGATCTTAACTTTAATAAATTACATCATACATATGTCAAGTCTATCATTCTATCTAACTACGTGAAAATACGCGACAGATTTAGTTCAAACGATACGTTAGTTCACTGTCTACTTGCGCAAATGGAACTTGGACCTGTTATAAGCTTATGCTAATAGTAACGCTTTAAATAATTCAAATATTGACTAATTTGATTAGCCAATGGAAATGCCGGTGAAGATAAGAAAAGGCGTGTTTTGTTAATAAAAATGCGTGTTTAATTTATTGAGCTTTTGATAAAATGTTTAGTGTCTTCAAGGTTTCGTAGAATAAACGACAAGACGAAAGCCCATATTGTCAGTCATCGTATGTCTGTTTGTCTAGTCCTTAATAACTAATTAACTAAATCAGTAGCAGAATATTTTACAGCCTCTATGATGTAGGCACTTATAAAACTGAATGTATGTGCATATAGATCGAATTCATGCAATGGTTTCGATGAATAACAATATTATTATGCTACGAAAGAACGTTTGCATTAAAGAAAAGGTCAACACAAGCAGGAAATTAACAATACTTCCTAATGTAATATAAAAACAAACTAACCACGCCTATTGAAATAATAAATACGTAATTCAATAACAAAATAAATTGCATGTGTCATAATCCTAATAAAAAAATAATTAGAAGTACAAGTAAGTACAAAACTACTTATAAACTTAATGGAGGGCACAGACCTTCGCTGCATTCTGCCGATTGCGTCCTTTAAAGGAAAGCGGTCCTACGAGCTTCTATTGAGCAATATACAACCAATTTATTATTGAAAAATTCTCTAGACTGCCTGAGAAATAGTGCATGCAATTTTTTACGATTTATTGAATGCTCTCGTGACGAATACTTTTCGAATAAATTGGATTCCAGCTGCGAGTACTATTAAATTCAAGTACGTACAATGTTGTAATATTGATTTGGTAATATTTTTAGTGTTGATAATAAATTATGATCGAAAAGTTAACATTGTCATATCGTATGACCCTAATTCCGAATTTCCTAATTTTACTGCATAGTTTTTATTTTTAATACATAAATATTTTGAATATGTTCATTATTTAGTACTGCATCTGCTAACGACGAAGAAAGTTAACTACCGCTCCACCGAATGAACACTTATCTTCATAAAACTTTATACACACGTTTGCAAGACCATATGCTTATTATGACAATAATTCTCCTTCCTCGTAATATAAATTACCTGTTACCTCACTAACGTAATACCACCAATCTAATAAATATTCCAAGCACTTAGAGTTACCATAATATTGCTACACTGTAAAATGACTTAATAAACAAAAGTCTTGCGTAATAAAACTGTAACAGGTAAATTGTTTCCTGAACGGAAAATTGGCCGATTCGAAAACACTTCGGCGGCAGTCGGCAATGATCGGCAGCAGTCGGTCGAAGTGCGGTAGTGACGCCCGATGGACTAACAATCGGTGTTCATGTAAATATTCACGATTTTACCGCACAAGCACCAATTACGTTGGGAAATAAATGCTTTTACTATTCCAACGTAACAGACAGACGTGGAAGGAAATGCCATGAAAGGATGTTACACTTAAACTATTAAGTACTTTAGCCATTAGCTTTTAGTTAGTAACTACCTTCAAGCAGAGTATTCAAAAAAGTGTCCTAATGTTCTTATTTTTGTTTTAATGTCATATGAAATACTTTCAGCACAATTTAATTAACTGTGACAAAATTTAATTACAAACCGGAAATTCACGCTTACAAACTTGCACATTAATTAAACCGCAGAATCACCTTACTTAATATCTATTAACATAACAAATTAATCTTAGTTAAAAACATATCTAATTCAATTATACTGGCCTAGAAATTAACATGCACGAATGCAAAAACATTTTATTCGCTTCGGACGTTCCGCACATCCACAAAAAAACGCATATTACGCCAACAAACCATTAAATTAAGGCTATTTATTTCAGTACAAACATTTGAGCGAACCCGCTTAGCGATCTTAATTACTTCTAATCTTTATCAAAGCGATTTAATTAAAACACTGACACACTTATGCGCTGGACTGTACGTTTAGGGCCGGCCCACATTGCGCCACTATAACGCAACCGCGTTTATTACTAACATTTTATCATTGCATTCACGTGCGGAGAAAGTGTGCGACAAACGGAAGGACAGACGGTGATCTGACTGTTTATGTACGTGATCCAAGATAATTTGTATCCTTGCATAAGCCAATAGGAATCGATAATCAATCGATTAGTAACCTTATTTTCTAAGTAATAGGGACGATTATATAGTCGGTGAAAAGTAAGGCTGCAATAGTTTTAATTTTATATGGGCATGCGCTAATGGCTATTATCTTAAGTATAGGTATTCAGTCCGTGTGGTCTTCGTTATGCAAGCAGCGGAGAAATTGTTTACAATTAATTGGACTTCGAGAGCAAACATTGCTTGGTTTATTTAGCTTTGTACCGTGATCGTAGATTAGAATTACGCCTCCAGCCTGATGAGCCGATGGTTTGGAGAAAACTGGTTAATACGTTTTATATTTGTTTAGGTTTATAACTTGGGAAAGTTTACTATAAAATAAAACATATATGCGTGGTAGAATTAGGCATACATTAAAGAATAAATGGAAAATATTCCTAAACGCCGCAATAATCTCAGGCACTAATCCTTTCGATATTATTAACAAAAGTAGCTTTTCCTTTCTAGATTACAGAGATATCAGACACAAACAAATCTTTTCACGCAAAGACACCTGCCCAATCGAAAACCTTTCCCTTTACGTAATAATAACAAGCAATAACTAAAATGCACTTATAATTTCAGATATTAACACTCATAACGATAACATTCACAAAACGACGATTATAACAATTAGAAACTTTTAATCGATAAAAGGTGGTATCGATACCGCGTTTAAGAAATCGATTATACGTAATTATTATAATGGTACCGATTGTAATAATGTTTTTGAAGATAACACATTATTTTACACCCGGATCAACAAACCTACCTATCAAATAACGCAATTTTCTCCTACTACCGACGACCGGCAAGTTACCATAAGAATTTATATAAACAACTGATCAGCGCCTAAAACGGGTGACGAAGGTACTAATTTTTGAGTTCATTATAAATGTCAAACTCTCAAAACTCGATAGTACCGACTGTAGAAAATCGCATAACAGCAAACTTGATGGTACGATGATGTAAAAAAAATAAACAGAAAAAAATATGACCTGTACATTATTCAAAAACAAAAAAAACAGTCATACACATCTTCAAAACATTAAATCTAAGTTCCCTATACAGTCTAAACGATTTACAAGTATTCGTATCACAAACGATTGGCAACGATTCCGCTCTACTTATTAGATTCAACCCACAAACATCACTAGTACGGGAATTAATCAACAATGGCCAGTGAAAGTCGCTACTCGTACAGAATACATATATAAGTATACTATAGGTCGACAACTTAGTATAGAGCCTGGGCAAGCACTTTTATCTAGATTATAATTAAGAATTTAATTATGTCTATCGCAGTAGTCCTAATCGGTGGTCTTGTATGACATGACCAGATGATGGATGTGAATGAAGCTAGGGAAGTTTGTTAGGATAGTGCCAATTGGCGTTCGCTAGTTTCTGCATACCCCTATAGGAACAAGACTTGATTTTATGTATGTCTATAACAAAGAAACCATATCAAACTGACCACGGTCATCTACATAAGCCTTACACTTATATTCTGGTTCGGAATTTTATATACCTCCGACAGCCCAAACCTCACATACAAGGCTTTCTACTAAGTGGTTAGACTATACATCGATCCTGTTACTAAGTGTATTATGTAAACAACAATAGGATAACTGATAAGATACTGTTACGTCATAATTCCGATACATTTTTGATATATTGGCTCGTGTTGTGTAACGCTTGAAGGAATTCTGTACTTTATAGAACAAGTTACTAGGAAGTATTTTGTTATGAATATCTAGTGCTATTTGTGCCTTAGGATTAGATTTAACAAACAACTAAATGTAGATTTTCTTTTTGAAGTATTTAGTTAGGTGTCAACGGTTTCAGTATTTTTATCAAGATCTTGATATAAATATAGTACCGGGTTGCAAATATTTAGAATACTTATAAAGGTACATACAAACATAATATCACGCCGGGTATATAGGACGGTTAAGGCAGAAATGTATGATATTATTAAAGTGGTTATAAAATCTGACTGATTTAGCAACCTAAACCAATCAATTTAAACATATCTTAACGTACTTTTTGATGCTATTGAGTAAATATTTCAAAAATTCAAGGCCTCATAAAGCGCTAATTTACAAACAAATCCTGTACTTCCTTATACCTCTTTCTACCTAATCCGTAACATAAACAGATAAAATCGATTTACGTAAACAAGAAACCGATGTCCTACGCCAGATGAATATCGATTAAACATTTCCATAATAAATCGTTGCGTTTGAAATTTATTGTCTTGCCGATAGTGTACCGTGGTTACACAAAATATAGTATAACGGCCTTTTCATAAGTAGACGAAAATGTCTCGACTGTTATGCAAAATAATATTTCTTCATTAGAGGGGCGGTAAAACCCTAATTACGTTAGTTGTATTCTTCTTAACGAAGAGCTCGATGCTTTACTACGATCGACAACCAGCTAGCTATCGAGAAATGATGTATGAAAATCTGATCAGCGCCTCTAACGGGCGTCATAGGAACTTTTTTGGCAGTACATTTTAAATGTCAAACTTTCGGTACTCGACAATACAGACTGTAGAGACTCGCGCTACAAATACGATAATGTAGTTACTTAATAGCCATAGATTCATACCTTACACAAAAATGAATATAATAGAGAATGTTTTCTTAGTACTACGGTCTTTCCTTAGATACACAGGAAAAAATACATGATAGTAAATAAAAGAAACATAAAATTCTTACGCAGGCTAGAAGTTGCGAAACTAGATTGTCAATCGCTGGCATTGACCGTTAGCGAAAGCTTTACCAGTTTTTAATGTATAGAACTAATTGAGAGTTTTTTATCGCTATAGTAAGAAGTTGCGTTGTACGTATTTTTCAAATACCTCATCTTGTGCAATAAATTCTTGTTATTTTATTTCAGTGTTAAGTAATATAGGCTATGTTAGATAGAATTTTAGATAAATATGCTTGGCTGCACATTATTTAAGGCGGTTTTTACTTGTACTACTTAAGCAATAATTATCTTGCAAATACCTCTAAAATATTGTGCGTTCCAATTCTGCAATCGCATTCTCCTTAAATTACTTTTAAGACTATAATTTTAAGTACAATAATGGTGATCATACAAGTGTAACAGAGTTTAAAACATAGCTTTTATAAATAAACTTCATAAATATTCAAAGAGATAAACTAGTTTTCAATAAATATACTAAAAACGAGTTTCCGATAACCCATATTGGAAGGTTACTAATATGAAACTTCTGCCAAACCACTTTCATTTTCCTTCGCGAAATTACTACATGTATGTAAATAAATATTAGTTAGATATTTTTACTTAATGTCACTTTTAATGGTTATAAGTTTCCTTAGCTTACTTGAATATTAAATAAAAAGAGTTTTTTTTAAGATATTGTATCCTGACTCGGAAGCCGTAATAAATTTGTTCCGACTATAATCAAAATTTTGGTCACTACTCATTTTCTCAATAAGCCATCCGCATTGTCAATCAAACCATGATTTCATGGTTAACCAACGTACATGTAACTCAATAACCACATAACATTACATCAATAATTACATCCAATGAATAGCGTTACAAAATAAATGAGCTGATATAATAGGTCCCTAATTCATATAGTTGTGTAATTCGCATGCGATAACGTGCGCGTGAGTTGCGCCCGATGCGCGAGACGCACTTCCGACGTAATCACCTGCTATGGGAACAAGTAGACTTGAAATGTTATAGACAGAGTTTACGCGTGAAAATGTATAAAATGGATTATTTTTAAGCGTGTAATTTTATGTGGTAGCTCTATAATGTTATGGTGGAGTGTTTTGCTTCTTTTTAGAGAAAATTTGAGTCAGATTAGGAAAATCATGTGTGAAACTTTAGTGTGCCGAAGATGTAATAAAATAACGTTTACTAAAAATGACTCTTATTTCGCGCTTACTTATGCGTATTCTCCTTAAAAAATAACTGAAATGTATTATTACCTAATTAAAGAAATTTCCAATTTGCATCAGATAAATTTCAAAACAATATTAAAAAACCATTGGCAAGTCTAAGAGACAGTAGAATTCGTTACTAGCGGCGCACAGACATCACGACTCGGCACGCGCGTGTTCTGACAAGCACGTTTTCATAACGTTCAAACAAAACTGGGCCATTTGCGCACTACTGATCTCGATTTCGCATAATAAAATCGTTCAGATTAAAAGTAATGATCCATTATACGGACGTGAGGTCTGAAATCAAAAGTGACCTAGGATTTGGCAAGGCTGAAAGGATTTTTTGTTAGACTTTTATAGACAGTTGAAATAAATGTTGCATAAATATCTTATTGATCTAGTTCTGTTACTTGGCCGTGTTGTAAAGTACGGAAGCTAATTTATTTGTGGAACTGAAAGAACAGAAATATTTGTTCGAGGTAAAACTGCACCAGGATATGACTGCATTAATTAAAAATTGTTTTATTATTAACTAACGTTCATTAGGGAAAAGGATGTATACAATTTTATTAATGAACAACAAAGCATACCTAATGCTCGAACTACTTCATCACTCTCAATTTATTACGAAACCTTGACAGGAAAATAACGGAAAGAAAACTTTAAACGCCAGTTCTCACCCCTGTTCCGCAGTCTATTAGTTTCGTAAGCGATCAAATGCTTGCGCACGCGCTGATTTAACGGTGATCGATTTCAACCTTGCGGCTCGACAGCGCCACCCCGGACGTAACGAGAACTAACGTCGCCATGTTTGTTTTCACCTTCGTTTAACTGGAAACTCACAAGGCTAGTTGCTTTCACAGCCTATTACTCAGTTGACGAAAGGTGCTATAATTGCAAAATGTAATAACACTTGTTAAGTAAAATAATGACGAAACGCTGCCATAAATTAATTTCTACTTGAATGAATTGTAACAGAAATAATATATCTTATGACACGCAGTGCAAGGAAGTTACGACAATGTTGTATGTTCGTATTGAGCAAGTGCGTTAAATGTATTCAAATTGATACATTTATTCTTAAAAGGTACGCACTTAATAAATGTCTACGTTATGACATACCAAAGCACATTTTACACTCAAGACTACATATAGCTGATTATGTGACACAGAAACATTATCTACATATCAGCGCTCATGCGAATAACACCTATTGCACTATTGACATATCAAAACTAGAACTGTTACAGCATTCCACGTAAAATTCCACAAATACTTGGATAATACTGCTGTTTAAAAATCAATTAAGTTCATTAAAGTGATTAATTTCACAAAATGCAAATGAAGCGAACAACGGATATTGTTGCTAAACTTTACGCATGATTGGTGTACGTTCTGTCGTAAGTGAGAATGCGAAATGAGAGTCTTGTATCAACGCATTTCGAATTAGCACCAGCCCTATCATTACAGAACAGAGGCTCTCAACCTTTGATTAGTGGAACTAGACCGAGTTACTTCAAAACGCAGTGTTTTGTTTCACTAATCCACTAATGAGCATCAAAACATGACTTAAGTGTTGCTATCGATAGCGTAACATGAGCGATATTTCTAGGTGTAATTAATGCAGACTTTGGTAATTATTATCTCATACCAATGCAACGTGTTCACCGATTCGAAACCTATTCATTACTGCCGAATAAAAAAAGGAACTACTACTAATTGGTTCTTTATTCTAAAAACTTTTATAAAGAGCAACTTCAACTTGAACTTAATTTCGATTCACTCCGACTCCCAACAAGTTAACCATAACTAATTAGGCGCTTAAACTTTTCCCGTAAATTACTCTATCTATTGGTGAAACCCTTATGAAAATCCGTTCAATAGAGTATGAGTTTATCGCAAAGAGGCACACAGACGACGAATAAAACTTTATTTATAAGATGTAGTAAGCATTGTTAGTGATTTTACGTTTGGACCACTTAGTCAAACAAACAATTTATAAAACTGTCATCACCATAAAATGTTTTACACCTCTAAGTATATTAGATCAAGCCTACGGTTGCAACTCAGCGTGCTACTTAATATATCAGCAGTTAGATCGAGTGAGCATGTTGGACGTCTCACGCGATTTGCCATGAGATATACGAGTATTGAAGGTTTGCGACATGGAGTTAATGTACTGTGATTTATCTTAGGTAACACGAATTTGTATTAGGATTTGTACATGTAATTTACAGATTGACTGAAACTAAATCGTGTTGGTTAGTTTGTAGGCTGTATTTTGGAAAGTAAGAAATTAATTTGGTAGTTTGTTTAAGTATTACTCTCTCATTTCAGAAGAATCTCTCTCATTTCAGAAGAATACCCATGTCCAGTAGTAAACTCTAGTAAAGGTCTGAATTTACTTTTATTTGAAAGCAATTTTTTGGGGAAGAATTCTGTTTATCTTCAAATAAATACTTGCCCAGATTGCGGTAAGCCTTCCAACGTGTAGGCATATTTAATTTGTACACGTAATGCAAGACTACATTTGTCGTATTTTTAACATATATTTTATTTTTAATCACATCTTCTTAGCAATTTAAAAGATTTATAGTAACGAGTGTTGACGGTCTCGGTTGGCAATTCAGTTAAACATTTGACGGATGTTGCTCAAAGTATCATGTAAGTAATTAGCGCTTACGCAAAACTACGATTAACTTTAAACCGAGGTTTACGGTTAACGTAATTGAAGCTTAAGCCGTTAAGATGTTGCCGCTGATGAACTGATAAGATGGTCATAGTGTTTAATTTTGTTTAGAAACTAACTACCTTGTTTACGTGTAGATATTTAAAGTTAAGTTTTTCGTAAAAAAACGTTGATCAAAAGAGCTTTCACTATGTTTTGCCCCTGTTTCTTTTAAAGAGCGCTTGGATTTATCTATTTAGTCTTTCAATTAGAACAATCAATTATTTATAATACTGTCAAATCAAAATAAAGTGTGATAACGCATAATGAGGAATGCTATAATCAAGTAAAGCCTTAAGGGCAAATACTTCTAAAAGCCCTATGAGCAGCTAGTCCCATTATCGTTGAGGTGCAAATTCTTAGGTACTTGTCCTGTGAATGCTTGACATTCAGTTCTATCTGGTTAAGTATCTTGACCGTGTTACTTTATTGTTATAGCTCTGATAATCTCAAAGGCAGTGTTGTCAAGAAGGTACAAATAGTTATGTGCATACTTGAACTATACTCTGAGAGATTTCAGTCTGTGTTCGTGATTTATATGTAAAATCCCTATCAAACCATGCTTCATTTTAACTAATTTAATAGAACAACGTGTCTTTTATTTGTGATTTATATTTTTATACAAAGCAGGGTAAAATTATGACATACTAATTTCTTTTTTCGTTTCACGCGAGTAGAGCCGTAGCTAAAATCTAATTAACGATTACACAAACTGCGAAATTAGAGCGTTTACGATTACAGCCTTTGAAAAGCGAAATAAAAAGCTTCACACATAAACTTTTATGACACTTTCATACAATACAATTATATAAAGTAATTCAACACAATCTAAGGAAGGGGTCGCACATAATACTAAGAGCAAGTAAATGCGCAGTCGCATTGTAATCTTGCATTATGCATGACAATTAGGAAGCACGGCTGTCGTTTCTCACACTTCTCACAAGCCAACATTAGGTCGCTGTTATGATTTACTTGCAACATTAAACTTGTTGGTACATCTGTTGCTTCATCTGATGCGATGAGGAGAATTGGTGCAGGCGACGGTTTAGGGACGATAGTGCTGTATTAGTACTAGATAAGTGATCTTGTAAATGTTGTTTGTACCTAAAACTAAACTAAGGCTTTGGCAATACGTTACTCATATGACAAATGTGATGTTTCGAAATTTCTGGTAATTTGTATTGGTTTAGCGCCTGCAAGACAATATTAGATTTTGATTTTGGATGGCTAAGTCACATTTTACAAAATGTGCCTTCAGTCCCATATCATAAATAGCAAAAGAGCATATTACCACTAAACACTCAACAATCTTTAGGCTACAAACCATTTTCTCATACAATATCAAAATGTGTTGAGAGCATAAACACATTACAGAGATAGGCATCTTGTTTGCCCGCTGATCGCTCTCCTAAGTACCACACGATAAGGGTCAGTACACACGGTCATCAGATTGCCTCGCGTTGATGCAACCGCAAATGCATTTTATTGAGGTCAACGAACCGACCGGATGATCGACAGATCGTTTTGATACATCTCGACTGACGCGTAGATACGTTCCAGTTTAGATCCTAATCAAGTTATTTGATTTACTATTGGTTTGTAATAAAATATTAACAACAAAGGTCAGATGTTATTCACATCCGTGATAATTTTATGCAATGTTTGTGTTTGTTTGAATGCGTCTGTATTAAATTTCTGATTGATTTGACGATGACTTCATCCTTCTTACTTAGTATAAACGTCCCAGTTCTATCTGAAACTTCATAAAAGAAAATATTTACACGCGAGTGGTCGGTTATCACACTATAAACATATTATCAAAAGAAATAACGTCGACAATAAAATTGAACTACAAGGCAATCGGTATCGTTTTCAAAAAACAACTTACTAGTTACAAGATTTCCTCATTACCTCGTTAATCCCACAATACCTTACCACAAACCACATGCATTAAGCAACCTTTGATCTTTACACTATCATCAATAACAAAACACTACTAAGGACATACAAAATTACATTCAAACAAAAACAAATACAACGATCCAATCAAATAATCATTAGCTTGTGACACGAGGAATCGATTCGTCAGAGTCGAATAATCGATCATATAAACATCGATTGGGTCGATGGACTTTAATAAATGTTTCGCGGCCGATGGTTACAACACTACTGATGGTAAAGACATGTCTTAAAGTAAAAAGCATTCACGTTCACTTTTGTTTAGTTTTGTTAGACTTATTTGGTTAGTGAAGAGTGTAATGAAAATGAGAGCATTGCCTCATTCATAGTAACGAATGCTTGAAATAATTGAATTAGATAACAGTGTGGTACATTTAGTTTGGTACTTTGATATTCACCGACTCGTTTTTGGTCTACTATACGATACGCGTAACGAGTTGGATTTCATTCAAAGTGAAATGAATATAATTTACATTTGAATAAGAATTTGATGCACTCTGTAATCAAGATTCGATTGTTTCATGACCATCATTGGTCACTAAGATTCCCTATAAATGCATTGAAATAAAGTACATTCAATATTCCATTTGGGAAGACATGTAGAAATTCAGATAATGATATTAAGTCCATACATCAAAGAGACGAAATCACAAAAGGAAAAGTTAAAACATTGATGGCAATCTTAAAGACTGTCTTACATTTTTTGAGGACGTTCAACTGCATCTCAAACAAATTTTTCAACATACTGAAATCTAGTGCATTGAAATTTGGACTTTAGTTAGTTAAAACAATGTTCAAAATGCAGTGTACGTACGTTTTTAATTTACATGTGATCTGCCGTGTAGTTTTTGATTACTATCGAGTATTCGATATTTTGTAACACGGACTGGATTGAATGGTACATTTTATTTTATAACTACTATGTATTACCTACTCTTATATCATGACCGGTTCTAGTTGGTAAGCAGGAAACGCCCGATTGGGTTCATCAAAATTGAATTTTTCGACTATTACTGCATTTATATCGGCTACTGGATAATTTAGATGTCAGTAGCTCGACCACGAACTTTTGATACCAACGTAACTTTTAACCTTTACCTAAATTCAACAAATATTCTATTCCGTACGCTAGAGGAATATTGCGGTTTTTGTATGGAATTGATGACACCTACACGATGCCAGATTCGCAAGCTATAAGTCCTTGCTCCTTTGAATTGTTATGTTAAAATTCTAAAGATTATCTTGACATTTTTATTGCAACATCTTTATTTTTTTGTCAGATCAATCTATCAATCCATCAATACGTCTCAATTGGTGTCTCGTTTACCATTTACGGTATACAAGGTCATATTGCTCCATATATCAATAGCGCTAACGATTCCTGCGTATTGATAGTAAATCAAAGCAATTATCTATTGAATACACATAATTCATCAGATTGGACCGATGAATGACACTCTAAATGATTGATGATGAGAGTGAAATTGGAATTGCTTTGGTTGTTATATTAATAGAAGTAATAAGCCTCATCAATGCGGATTTAATTGTTATTGTAAACGAATTAATAATACAGTATAACCATGATAATCTCATAAAAAGATGTAGAATTTAATTATAACCAGCGAATTACGATTTAAGGTGCTTTCACTGATATTAAAACCACGCCTGTAAAAATCAGAATCTATTAAGAAGAGTAAGAGAGAGAAGAGCGAGAATATGTCTTTATGCGTACAAGCCAAATGAAATGTGGTAACCGATGTATAACATTAATTTTAAACTAGAGAACAGACTAGTGCTAACAATAACAATACAATTTGCACCGGTATATGAACTATAATGAACCTAACCTTGCCTTCTTCACGTAATCGATTCCACGCGACATCGATATTAGGTAATAGGGTGCCAAGGTAGTGTCGCAACACTAATGACGGGCAAGGTCGAGGCTGTACGGGCATGGTCGTCGCGACCTCATCTCTATCCGATGTAGCTTTCTATTCTCTATCTTAAGATTGTTTGTTTTCTTGCGATGCGTTCATTTCGCTTTCGTTTGTGTTCATTGATCTTTATGTATGTGCCGTTTCGTTTAAAGCTATATAAAAGTTGGTATAGGATACCGTCCGGGTCAATTTATTGGTATGATAGCTATCTGTTTGTAAGATTTGTAGTTGATTCAAAGAGTTTCTTCTAAAATACTAATGTGTTTTTTTTTTCATTGTTGGTCTGCAAAATGAAGATGAAAGTCATTCTAAAATACTTTACATATGCTATAGAAAAAAATAGTAAAAATGTTAAACAAATTGAAAAAAACTTGAAAATTGAGACGTTACATTAATGACAGCGATTGATTTTCCCCGTCAAATCTATTACACCAAATCAAATATTGAAAAAATAAATGATGTATAACGAAACGAGTTAAACTTTCGTCTATCCAGACAGCTCAATACAATTTCACAACACATCAAAAATTATCCATCGAATCTTGAAGAAATGGTCTCGGTCGGTCAACCTTTGATTGCGCCGCCGTCGATGCATCGATCAGAGTGAAAGTGAGCGATTACTGCAATCGAGTTATTAGGTGGCCTGATGTAATCATTTGTTGCACTTTTTATCGATTGTTATGCCGTTACGATTCAATAATGAGATGTTCTGTGTGCTAAATTCTATAACAGCGTACCTACTCTATCGGAGACTGACAATTTATATCTAGACTGTGGATGTAATTGGTGCAATTTCAATTTAATTGCTTAATAACATGCAACGGCTCGAAACCTGTTCGGTATGATTTACTTACGACGTTTTAACTTTATGGCGTTTCATCGCACTCGTGTTTACCTGAAATAATAATAAACAACTGGTTAGCAACATGAACAAATTAAATTTTACATTTTTAAGATGACATCAATCAGTTCACTTCAACACTTAGAATCGTATTTTTATTTCCATTGTCTCTAAAGAGCATGACAATAAATTCTTTACGAATTAATTACTGTAATTACGCAAAGCAACATTGAAGTGCACATTTATGACTTGAACGTCAAGTGTTATTACCAATAAACCGCTTTATTCAACAATAAATTTGCATTAAAAAGCTTAACTATCATACGAATTCTTTGGAGTCGCAGAAAATGTATTGTAAAATATTTGTACTAGTAATCGTAAAATTAAAAGCTATCGTTACTGTATTAGCGTAGGTATACGCTGATACTTAAACGCTATTGTTTAAGAAGGTCAAAAGCGTGACTAAAATGCAATGCGACATTTTTAACAGTAACGGGACCTAAGCAAACTTGCGGTTTTGATTTGAGGTCGACAGCAGGAAATTTACTTTGTAAATTCCCAAATTCTGACTTTTAAGCATTCCACTAATTTGCATAACGACTTTTGGGACATCCAATGTCACTGGAAAGACAAAACTTTTCAATTTAATCCTTGATCAATCATGAGGAAATTTATAACGAAACGTAAACCTAGCACTGATTTTAAAGTAAGAAGAATGACGAAGCAAAACGCAAGGACAATACAAAATGCAAATGTCTTCCAAATCAGCGATAAAGTATGCATTTGGAGGCGATGTTCAAGGCTCATACATTCACACAGCTGTTACCGCTACACCCAACATGAGTGTACTACAATATTTGCACAATCCTTAACGGTTCTCCTTAAAAACCTACAAAAAATAAAAACAAACACAGAAATTTGGTCACAATGAATAATTCAATACGGGCAGCTTCACAATTGAGATCGAGATACTGTTTCTGGATACATTTCAAACGACAATTGAGGATATATTACATACATTGATATTCCGGATACAATTAATAGACAAGCGTCAAGGTAAAACGTTCGATGTAATTTGAAGAATTGTGAATTGTCGTGACAACGCGGTTATAAAGTGGCAATTCGTTAAGAACGAATTGTTGGCGGAGATAAATTGCCTTCTTTAAGGAATTGCACTCAAAACATCCGTATTTGATAAATGTATTGTCACGGTTACCTAAAAAATGTAACACCGTTTGATTTATTGCCAGAGAAAAGGCCATACCGAAATATCTACAAGACATATTATGTTGAACAAATTCTTGTATTCACAATGGCATATCCATCATCGTTTATCACTTAAACATCGCTACAGCTAGTGCGAATAGCAGAGTAAGGACAAAACACTAATTAAAGCAAGTATAAACGCGATGCAGTTTGCTGATAGCCGATAAGAAGCTTTGTAGTTCGCAAGCTGCAATAGCTGCGTTAGCTACAATGGTCGCAAATTTAAAATATCATTGCATTGTCATCGTATTATCGTGTCATTGTATTATTGTTATTATGTAAATTTGCAAAAGATAAGTTTCAATGGAATGTGTTCTAAACAGTCGAGCTTTAAAGAAAGTCAAGAAAGTTCAGGCGATTTAATCGTGTTCAGTGCAAAGGGACATTGTTTGTTCAACAAGATGGGCAGTCGAACGTCACGTCATTACGAGAAGTACTTACAACCGACATGGTAGACGGATCGGTAAAGTCAGATGTCATTGAGATAGAGCCGGGAATTGTTCGCAACATGGACGCGGCCAACAATGGGTCATGTACACGCATTGTACTGTCCGACTGAAGAATACCGGAGGAAGCAGAGGCCATGCATCTAAACCTTGGCGGTTGAATAGCAATGAATGTCCCGAGATCCACGTTTTACATACAATACCGAAAATGAGCAACATTTTAATTGATGTTGTAAGACTTCGCGTGTAACTTTGGAAGCGGAACTAAATAATAATTTCCGCTCTTATATTGAGACAATAGATCGTTAAGAGGCGTTGTATAATACCTACAGGTGCTAAGTTCGTCTCCTTATTGCTACATCGGAAAAAATGCAATTTATTTTACAATTTAACACGCCAACGGCGGCTGAACATTAGATAATAGACACTTTTGTTTCCGAGAACTTTGATGGACTTAATTTGGTGAAAAATGGTGACAATTAAATGTTTGTTTTATTTTTAGTAAAAAGGAGAAGTTCCGGCTTTGATGGCTAGATTTGAACCGCTGATTAAATACTAGAGTTTTCCTTGAATGCCTCATAAAACAACGTTTTAGATTTAATGACGGTAATTATCATTCATAACGAATTGGTCTCAGTACAATCTAAGTACAATCTAGATCTAGGATGTTCTCCACAACAGGCGGAATACAGACAGTTACAGTAACAATTCTAATATTTGTCAAGGTAAACTATTCATATTTTTGATCTAATATTCTGACCTTAGTGCATTCACTTTCAAATACTGGAGCAGAAAAAAATAATGCAAAAAGTGCATGTCAAGCAACATTTCGAATGAAATATATATCAAATCTGAACCGGAGCATAACGAGACTTGTTATAATAATGTTAAGAATTTTGCAAAAAATTAAATTGAAGGACTAATTGCAAAATATCACTATTGTAAGTCTGTAAGTGAATTTTGTGCAAGTGGTTCAATGATAGTGCTCTGATTGCATGCAATGACGAATATTACGAAAGATTTAAATGTTTCATGTATATTTATGTTAATTGAGACCTTAAGTATTGCAAAGAGAATGTACTGTTGCGCTAACAAAAAACCTGAAGGAAAATATTTATGTTAATGTAACTTCCTCAAAATACATATTATATTTGTAAATTACTTTTGTTAACACTTCGCTAACGACAAAAGGAATATTTATTATATAATAATTGTATACTATTTTGTATTTTATTACACTTGCCCTAGTTACGGAGAAAACTAAAGTTTATGTAATTGTTAAAAGTAAATTTTTAAACTATTGAGCTGATTTTAAGAAGACTTTTATAACATACTACAAAACTTCAGTACTTAACATTGGTCAGTTTCAAATGCCACAGCTGGTGATAAATATAAGAATTTATATTCACCTAGTACAGGACTGTCATATGTATCAAGTAGTTTCATAGCAATCCGTCAAGCTCAACTTTCAACCGACAAATAAAACATATATTTTATTCACCCTGTATCTAAGATCTTGGCCGACTTTGACACAGGTAGACAGTTTGTTATACATTCCATGAGTCATGAAATAAAATGCAGAAAGGCTGCCACATCAATTCTACACTAAGTTGACATGACAGGGGTGTTGCAAGATCGTGAGAAGCCTTTGGCCCAAACTAATTTATTCACTGAATAATTAGCATTTATTATCTATGCTACAGTTTTACCGCCAAAATATTCTAATTAGTTTACGCCTTGGTTTCATAAAACATATTTCTATGAAAATGCATATTAATCAACCTAAATGCATTCTAAGATTTTATCAGAAATTCCTTTAATGAAGGAAGTTATAAATAAAAATTATGATATACAACATTTTTGAGTACAATTTGAATGCCAAATAGATCAGGCGATCGCAACTTTGCGAAAACAAGGTCTTTAGATCAATCCTAGTTTATGCAATACTACCGATTTTTTAAACGATTCAACAACTTCATACTCCAAAACGTTAAATTAAAAATTCTAGCTCAATTGTAGAACATTAATTTAGAATCAAACACAAAGTAATCTCTCGATAAGACGGATTGATACATAAACTGGACGTTGGTATAAGCACTACCGCCGACATTTTTTTCCTCCATCGAAAAAAGAGTACATCCGATATAAGCAATAATTTTTCCTAACAAAATTCCATATATGTATCATTTAGCGAAAGAAAACGGTTGAAAGAAACTTTGCCATATGTTTTTTATCGCTTTAAGTATGTGACGACATTCTTAACCGTTCGACTAGACCCGACATCGTTTCTAACACGCATGATTTGTTTTTATATTGCCAGTTTAGGTAACTTTAATTGATTTGAGTGCTGTGTAACATTTGTAACATCTTGGTGTTTTTTTTTCCAATTGATTATTCGTTACACATGGTAAGGTGTAATCATGTCGACATGTGATGTCCGAACGATTCTAACGTGGTGTTAAAATAATTAGAATATGTATGTAATGGAAAGAAAATTTGCAATTTTCCGTGTAGTTCTTAACCCTGAAACTACATATTTTTAATTGTAATTTTTATTTATTCCTTTATCTACAACCTGAATTCCATTCTCCGATTGGTACTTTAAAATAGTCAACAGGTAAACAAACAGACAACCATTTTAAATTGATTTATACGGTTATTATAAAGCCCAATGGACAAATAAAATGCATTAACTCTAACACAAAGCATTACCATCGTAAGTTCCTAAAACATAATAAACGGCATCATAGTGTTCCATTTCACTTGAGTTTATTACCTAGATAGATCTATTCCCCAGTCGCAGATGTCATAACAGACATTATACAATATAGCACCAAGTTCATTGCCGCTGGGCAAATGTCTCCGAAGGTGAAAGTGTTCTACGTCATAGTATAACCCGGCCGAATGACGTAATACACAAGCAGATGGCCGGCTGAAGTAACTCCGTGCTTTATGATTCAGTCGGATTATGTGACATGTGATCGTGAACTTTGTCGGTGATTTTATAAAGAATGTGGTGTAATTTGATAATTTTGCTTGGTTATGTCGTAAGAGAGTTCTTCGTGGAAGATAAAAATAAATGTTTTTTAAAGGTTGGTATCATACAAGAGGCTTTTATGCATCTTTTTATTTCGTGGTGTTATTGCGATTGAGAAAAAACGTCGTCGTTCCTTGATAATGTCGCTGTGATCTTAAATGGAACTGCAAGTTTGGATGCAAATTTTATTATAATGTATTCTTCTACAGACACTTGAACCTTGGAATGACGTAGAAACTATGCACAATTTCTAGTTTTATCAAGGTCCAAGTATCGTTAAAGTAATATAATCATAAATTTTTGCCCAAGACTTCGAACCTAATGGATATAAGGGTACAAAATTAAATACACGATTATTAAGAGCAGTTGAAATTTATATTAAAATGTCGTGCGAACATGTAGCTGATTACTATAGGTACTTTACGCAATATTTGCAAAATTATAAAATCTACGCATTCTATTTGACAATAAAGCGGGCATTGCTCTACAGAACAGTACAAACCCGAGTCAGAAACCACACACGTACATTAGTATTATTTACAAAGTAAATCGTAAAATAATGTTACTTTCTCTTTCTACGCGTGTAATGAATATCGTTTAGATTATCCGACTATCACTATTATATATCTACGGACCCTTTCGTTCGTATAATTACCAAGTTCTTAATCATACGGAATTTATATGTGATTTCACTTGTGGCTAATGAAATTTTAGAACGAGTATCGACGAATGTAGAATCGTCTTGTTACTACATAATAATTGTGAGTACCTAGTATATGAGTATCATTTTAGTTAATTTATCATTAGAATGTACACAAAGATAAATCTGCAAGTGATCTATATTGCGATCGTAACAGCCTTACGTTTTGATTGCACTTAAGATAAGCTAAGGTACGCTGCCGATTGATCCGTCTGATTTACATACATTGAACCGCTTTTATTTTCAAAACTTATAACACTAATGGAACCCAATTAATGTAACTAAGCCACAGTCTTTAGTAACTTTTCTTTATATTGGTCTCAAGTAGAACGCAGCTTTTTTTTTATATGTGAAGTATGATTACAAGTAATTGCTACTACTATAAAACCAGCATAAAACGTAAACTTGGCGGCATAAACCCAGGATCCGGTGCCTACGATATAAATATCACTATAATAACCACTCACGGCCCTCGAACTATATTATTCACTATAATAAAACGACATAAACATACTAAACCAATATATCCTTTATCCGCCTTTCAAAACACCCGCAAGTCGAATCATTAGACAGAAACCGCGCCTAGACTCTCGAACTTAATCAGTCGATAATAATATCTCAACGAAGGTAGCTAGTTGTTAAGGATAATGGGAATGTCGCAAAACTTACAAAACTGTTCGTTAGCCTATCATTAACCAAACAAGCTAGTTTTTGTCGTACATTTGACAATAATACAAGGCTACGGTTTCGATTTCAAAACTCGTATTATATTTCTTTGTAATGGCGTCAATTGTAGTTCTGCTGTTATTTTTGTTGTCTGATTGACAGCAATGAGGACTAATATTATGTAACGCTTTATTTACCACTGTAATCCCACTGCTGGGCAATGGCTTACGCTCCCTGCACAGGAGATGGGTTAAACCATGAGTTGGATATACTACGCTATCCGAATGCAAGTTAGGAACTTAATGCTCCTTCAAATAGTGATACTAATTGTTACGATAATTTGACACTAGCACCCATACGTTCCGGTTTAAGAACTATTGAAATCCTACTAGCATATAATTGTTTCCACTGAGCTGTTATTTTTATTGTATTAATTGCCGTGACTGTATATAGCCAATTTAACTTGTATGTAAAATGGATATAGAGAGTACCGTACTGACCCTGACATTTGACTGCTACCTAAATACTTTCTAGTAATAAAACACTGGGTAAATTGACAGACAGAAATGTAACATTGGATTCTAGACTTCGTGACTTGAAAGCTTGCAACTGATCTATACTAATCTATACTAATATTATAAAGCTGAAGAGTTTGTTTGTTTGTTTGTTTGTTTGTTTGTTTGAACGCGCTAATCTCAAGAACTACTGGTCCGATTTGAAAAATTATTTCAGTGTTAAATAGCCCATTTATTGAGGAAGGCTATATATCATCACGCTACGATTAATGGGAGCAGAGTACCAGCAGAAAATGTTACAAAAACGGGGAAAACCTGACCCATTCTCCATGTTTTGACCCATTCTCTTTTAAGTGACGCACACGAAGTTGCGCGGGTCAGCTAGTCTTTTATAAAATGAGTCCGTACTATTTGTAATGATACTTTAAGATATATCTTTATAGACTTATTTATTGTTTCAAATCGAAATTAACATTTGATAATTCTATACCACCACGTTACCTACTACAGGATTGCAACACAGACTGCCTCTGTGACGCGGTCGTCGGTAGTTTATCTGATTGCTAACCGCGAGGTCCCAAATTCGATTACCATGTCGAAAAAGTGAATAATATGTATTTTCTAAATTTATATTAGATAATTATTCTCTATTGTATTATATTATTATTATATTATTACATGGAATGAAGATTGGTGATTGCGAAACGCAGGTGTACACCTCTGCCTACAGCTTTGCGTATAACAGGCGTGATATTATGTATGTATGAATTGCGACATAGTTTTCGTTAAAAGATTTCAGCTTATTAAAATACAAGTATTATCGGTACTCATTTCGTATCTCGGGGGTAATCACCTGTCCGCACTTAGCGATTACCACTTCGAAGTAAAAGAGAAACTATATAATGAATTATAATGTGTCTGATTGATTGTCTGTCTGAACTATCCATTCATTTACTACCTACATAAATGGCTTGATATATTCAGCTGCATTTTTGCACTACGATTTAAAAATAATATAAATCTTTTGCAGAAATGTCATAGTCATGGTTCCTGTTTCTAAAGTTTCTATATCTTCAAGAGGGTTCAAGAATCCACCACGCTTGACATTCAGGCCAGCCTATGCCTCTTAGAATTTGATAAAATAATTCAACACAATGACTTGTCAATGTAGGTAACGAGTATATCTTATTATCATGACTTCTGACGTCGTTTCTAGGAAAAAGGAGAAAGACTACGTCGATTGCAAGGAATTCCAATCGCAACAGCCAAAATGGTTGTCTATTTTTTTCTATTACAAAATCTAGCAATTGCCACCTAACGAACACACAACGAGCGTCTAATTACAAATAAAAATAAAAAGAAGCTGCACAAAGTATCATAACAGCAGGCACTTGCTACATCAATTAATCGTCGTCCACTGGCGTCTCAACACATTGTTCTCTTATGTAACGAGTTATATCATTGTTGAAGCACATGCGCCTACATACATAAATTTTAACAATTACGCTCTGTCGGAAGTGTCAGTAGGAACCCTCGTTTATTATGCAAGTTATCTTTTTTGGTTTCTGAAATTCACCATGTGTGAAAATTAGAAGTTTTTTAGAAATATTTTAAAAGTTAAATGTTAAACAATTAGGTCGTATCCTCATATCAACAGTTAATGTTTAAAACGACAGTGTATATGTCTCAAGATCATAAGATCCTATTATCAAACATTGAGTACAGGAAATCGCAAAAAAATCTATTATGCTATCATAAATGAGTGTCTAAAGGTCGCTATATCGAAAGATAACTAAAACTTATTATTTATTTGCTTAACCAAAGGCAAATCTAGTTCATTGCTACAACTGGAACCAAATACAAGACAATTTTAATAAACGTGGAACCTAGCAAACTACCTTCAAGTATAACCGAACCTAAAGTTACTCTATCATTTTATCGGCCTTCAGATTTCAATGAACTGATTTGTCAACCTAATTATAAATTCCTAACATGGTACCTGAACTTTGTAGGCCGATAGATAAAGCTTAAATCACGATAATGTTGACCTATCAACATTATTTCGTGTTCAAACCCTTTGTATTTTAATGCGGCGAATGCAAATTTTATGGTGATCGATATTATCGGTCTGATATCGATTGGTAGTCAATTTAGCATTTTAAATGTTGTCAACCATTATTTATTTCTCAAAACCTTAGGTTTAGATAAGATACTAGACGGAGAATTTATTAAAGTAGTTTTTCATTTTAAAGACGGCAACATAATTACAATCGAAGGAACCTGCACATTTGAAAAAATTAAGATTCGGACGTCGATATTCTTTTATTGGAATATTCTTTATATGAATTTTATACATTTTTAAGCATAAATTAAATCACACTATTCTAAGAAAAACAAAAATATATTACAGATGGCATTAATATATTACATTTTTATAAGCAACTAAACTGCAGCAAGCATATCCGTCTTTACGTCACAGCCTACGACTTTTGTTACCTTGGCTACAAGTCTATAGACGACCTATTAGTTCAGAACTGGTTTATTTTTAATAAATATATACTTTATTAAAATGATCCGTAATAACCGTTTATTATAATTGATCAACTAGTTGCTCTACTTATATTATGAAATGCAGAAATTTTCCATGAGGGACTGATATAAGCAAAAACCTTGTTCTTGTAATATTTGCATCCTTACATTCTAGTCTCTTGACTTAAAATATTCCTTGTCTACTTATTATTGTTTTTTTTCTTTCTTTAGGAGGACAACTTCCGCACTTAAAATTGCTCTTGTGTCGCGGGGACTTTTGTGTGCGTTCGCGCAGCGGAATGTTGTTGAATTTAAAGATATTAATTATGCAGATATTTAGTGTATGACGTCGTATAATTGTGTATGGTAAAAAAAAAATTGTGTACGCAGCCATTGTGGAGAAATTCACCAAAAACTGATTCCGCTGGGCGAACGTTGTCCTGGCGGAACTTATTTTAATCCATAGACTTTAGAAGAAAAGAGGTGTGTCCAAAAATTAGTGTGTTTTTGTGTGTAATTGTGTATGTATGAATAAAATGAGTGCATGCATAAACTTCGGAGAAATTCAAGTTTCCGCTACGCGAACGTTTGGCCATTAGCTAGTTTTCATATAAAGCGCTTACATGGAGAGCTGTAGATTTTTACATACGTTGTTTTGAATTTGTTTATATTTGTTTAAAAAACAGATTTAGAAAAAATCGTAGTGCTTAAAAGATAAAAATATAAACGTAAAATACACTTAATAGGTCTTAGTTCTTAAAGTATGCACTTTGGGGTCTAGATTTTCACGTTTATACAAACCTTGTAAGTATCTGAAACATGTTGCCAAGTATCAATGATGTTCCGTTAGTAATTAAAGAGTTAAAGGACAATTTTACCATGAATAGATCACTGTTTACAAAACAGTCAAATATCACGACGTTCTAAAGGAATTGCATGGTAAAATGTATGCCAAAAATTAGTTTATTCATTCAACTATTCACATGCAAAATTTCATGTCATTAAATTTAGTAATTCAAGAAATCAATTAAAATACTGACGAAGCATCGAAAACCTACATAACCCGACCAAGTTCGGATAGCTACAAAAAAGCGTCCATGCAATATATTTAGGTAACATCCCAAAATTTACCGTATAATACCGGTATTGAATTGGTATAGGTGATAACACAGTTGTTGTTTCGATATAATTTAAAGGTCATTTATTTTTGTACACCAAATTGTTGTTCAATTGTTCTGATTTTTCAGCTCCAGAATTGACTGGAATAATTCCGGAGTACCGATAGGTATTCACATTTTTTAAAAGTTAATATTTTGATTTAATTATATTCTTGTGAACGCACGTAATTTAACGTCTGTGGAATATTCCACAAACTGCTAGTCGAACAGGACGCGCGCGGCTTCCCGCTTGAAACGGTACTTCCATCCTTGAAGAAAAGAGAGGGCAATAATATGTAATATACTTAATAAAAAAATTTTTTGTACACGGATATTTAAATAGAAAAGTACTTGTTAATTGAAGATTTGTTTTTATCGTAGATAGTTGGGTAATTATTAAAAAAATATTTTTAATTCAAGAAATGCAATTGTTTTATTTTTTCCTAACGCTTGTGTACGGAACTGTACCATATTAGTAAATACTATATTGGAAGGTTAAGAACGTCTCTTAGATATATGGCTGGGCCGCTTTTTTGTAGCTATCCGAACTTGGTCGGGTTATGTAGGTTTTCGATGCTTCGTCAGTATTTTAATTGATTTCTTTAATTACTAAATTTAATGACATGAAATTTTGCATGTGAATAGTTGAATGAATAAACTAATTTTTGGCATACATTTTACCATGCAATTCCTCTAGAACGTCGTGATATTTGACTGTTTTGTAAACAGTGATCTATTCATGGTAAAATTGTCCTTTAACTCTTTAATTACTAACGGAACATCATTGATACTTGGCAACATGTTTCAGATACTTACAAGGTTTGTATAAACGTGAAAATCTAGACCCCAAAGTGCATACTTTAAGAACTAAGACCTATTAAGTGTATTTTACGTTTATATTTTTATCTTTTAAGCCCTACGATTTTTTCTAAATCTGTTTTTTAAACAAATATAAACAAATTCAAAACAACGTATGTAAAAATCTACAGCTCTCTATGTAAGCGCTTTATATGAAAACTAGCTAATGGCCAAACGTTCGCGTAGCGGAAACTTGAATTTCTCCGAAGTTTATGCATGCACTCATTTTATTCATACATACACAATTACACACAAATACACACTAATTTTTGGACACACCTCTTTTCTTCTAAAGTCTATGGATTAAAATAAGTTCCGCCAGGACAACGTTCGCCCAGCGGAATCAGTTTTTGGTGAATTTCTCCACAATGGCTGCGTACACAATTTTTTTTTTACCATACACAATTATACGACGTCATACACTAAATATCTGCATAATTAATATCTTTAAATTCAACAACATTCCGCTGCGCGAACGCACACGGGACTTTTACAAACAACGGACAGAAAGTACAACTGTTTTCTGTGTGGTAATCGAACCTACGACGGTACAGTGATGACTGTGATACAGAGGCAGTCCAGTTGTAACTATTTGTATTGGACTGCTGAACAATATAGCTAATTCCAGTTAACACACACTCACGCTGTCGTCCAATCTACACAGATAGGAAAGCCTTATATTTATATAGTTATAGTTACATATCTGTATCAGATATTTTTCCAAACGATGTCGTAGGTATGCATCAAGTATATACCACTGGGCTAGCAGCTAGTGAGCGGAGTAGGTGACCTCGCCGCGCCTTGTAAGGGCTCGTTACCACGCGGAAACTTCCACCGCAGGGAAACTTTATTTTTCTGACCAATGGTTCATGTGGATTCGTTGTTTTTTTAAACAGGTGTCGATAACATTTCGGGTTTATTTTTTTTAACGGCTGGTTCTAGTAACCTGTTGCCAGTGAATACGGGGACGATATTTGAACTGTCGGGATATTTTTATTAATCGCTTTGGAATGGTGATATGTATCTGCCTATGATAGGTTGCTTGACAACTAAGAAGCTTCACTTAAAGGAAGTTAAAGACCATGCACGAATAATTTTGTGATAAAATCATTTACACTGACAATTCCTAATAGGTACGCTAGGGTTATCCCTTCTAATATTTTTCAGTTAGGTTATTATATGTCTGATTACTGCCAGTATGTGTCTTTTTTTAACACATTTACACTTAAATTAATTTATCAATGATTAACCTATTGCAATATGCCAGTATCATATCATATGCTCTAAATATCACACCTAATAAACTACTTCGCAATAACCACCAAACTGCAATACATATAAAAAAATCTAATTTACTTCATTAAAAATCGTCCTTACTCTATTTGCAGACGCAATAGGCGATCATTTGTGCAGATTCTAAAGGTTAATCAAGCAGGTCTTCTGCACATTGAAATTTTACATCAAATATGAGTGAAAGGTTTCGAGGATGAAGAAACCTGGTGACCTTCGTGTGGCCAAGGTCACGGGCCACGCCTGGACAACTGTCATTATTGACTAGTACTACTTGTTTTCTTCCGCATACCCACGGATACATAATGTAGGCTTTTAAATTGCTCTACTGACAGACATTGACTTATAATTGGACGTAGTTATGAAAGAACGTTCCAATCCACAAGGTGGTCAAAATTGAGTTTTTGAGCCCAAGCTAGGTATTTTGGATCGTCCTATCTAGTGGTGAAGACACTGACTCTTTTACGACAATAACTACTGAAATAATTACACGGTCTAAATGATAAAACGTACCAAAAGATCTAAATTGTAATCGTATAACGTGACATTACATATGGATCGTACTATTTTTATTTGTTTTGGACTGAATGCAATAGAAATAACGATCCAATCCATCTTGAAACGTTTTAAAATAAATATTTTTATAATAATTTTAAATCTTAAAAAGTGACATTCCATTTGGATCGTTATATTTTATTACATTTTGGACTGAATAAAATAAGAATAATGACTCAATCAACTCGGAACGTTTTTAAAAATAACAATTATAAATGAAAATTCATTTGGATCGTACTGTTTCAATACGTGTTGGACTGAATAACATAAAAATAATGATCCAATCATCTTGTTTGTTTTTCTTCTTCTTACTATCTATTTCTTCAAAACATTCCATGTAGGTACTTTATATATAACGTGACGATAATAAATTCATATTGGTAAAAGTACCGTAAAACGGGGTGAATAGAATTCGCGGGGTGAATAGAAAAAAAATCAGGAAAGTTTTCAAGTTTTTTTTAATATTTGAGTACTTCTCGTTGAAGAATTTTGTTCAAATTTTAAATGATTACACGGCGATATTACTTCTCTGCGGTGTTATAATTGTTTAAATTGATATTTATACCCAAAAAAATGCTTCAAAGTCTACCGTCCTTGAATACCTTAATATCGACCCTCAAAACTTTGGATTTAAAGTGGGATTTCTTTTCTAATGAGTTGTTTGGAGTGTTTATGTCTTTAGGTGTATATTAATTTATAAAGATACAATATTGTTAATTGAAGAAACGTTTTTAAATCTAAAAAATATGTTTAAATCATGGAAATAGTATTTTTTTTGTATAAACGGGGTGAATAGAATCGTTTGAAGGGTGAATATAACTACAGTATGGGGCAAATGGAAACATAGCAGGGTTCAATAGAAACGCGTAAGAGGTGAATAGAAACGAGTGAGGGGTCAATAGAGATTAATAAATAGGGTTGTCAAAAACTGTAAACAAAATTAACATAAACAATGAAAAATTAATAGTCATTAATCTTCTGAACTTCACAATTATCATTGTATCAAAGTTATAACGGCAAACTACTGCATATACTATGAAAGTTAGTTAGGTTATCTTGCTTTATTTTTTCAGTTAAAGTAATTATCAACGGTTATTTAAATTTTTAAACACACAACCTCCCTTTTCAGTATGTTGGATAAGTCGTCTTTGGCAGCCCTAACAGTTTTTCCATTCACCCCTTTGGTCGTTTCGATTTACCCCTATCGCTGGGTGAATAGAAAATGACCATTTTTTAAGGAAAAATCGTAAAATTATGCATATTTTTGGACAAATATGGTTTTAGCTCTTTCTTCATGGCGCCGGACATGATATAAAAGAACCCGACAATAAAAATAACAAGTTATTCGCAACAAATTTTTAGGACAAAGTTGAAAATCGTTTCTATTCACCCCGTTTTACGGTAAACCTTAGTCTACCTATGACCCCAAACGCTGTGGGTTAGTCTCTGAGTACCCCGATCCCCGAAGCCCCCGTCCCGGAGTGCCCCAATTTATTTTCGTCTTGTGGAAAATCATCACAATAAAATTTACATTCACATATTTCACATACATCACATGTTATCTATATTAATATTATAAAGCTGAATGAAAAGAAGAGTTTGTTTGTACGAGCAAATCTCAGGAACTACTGGTCCGATTTGAAAAATTATTTCAGTGTTAGATAGTTAATTTATCGAGGAAGGCTATAGGCTATATATCATTACGCTACTACTAATAGGAGCAGAGTAGCAATAAAAAATGTTATCTATACTAATATTACAAAACTGAAGAGTTTGTTTGTTTGTTTGAACGCGCTAATCTCAGCAACTACAGGTCCGATTTGAAAAAATCATTCAGTGTAAGATAGCCCATTTATCGAGGAAGGCTGTAAGCTATATATCATCACGCTACGACTAGTAGAAGCAGAGTACCAGTAAAAAATGTTACTAAAACGGGGAAAATTTTGACCCATTCTCTCTTATATGACGCAAGCGAAGTTGCGTGGGTCCAGCTATGTATGAATATTTCTTAAAAAATATGTTTTAATAATGTTTCATTGTTTTACTTATGTTTTAGAAAATATATATATTAATTACCAAAATATAGCAATTGTAACATTTTGGAACGTTTTTGCAAATTAAGTTAAAATCTACTTCCATACATCAAGCCTTTTTTCAAAAACGTTCCAAGTGCATTTTTTTCATAATTTGTATGAGAAATATGAATAAATTTTAGTGACAAGTATATTTAAAAATAAAGTTTATTTATATAGTTGCAGTGATACATACTACTTAGCTGTACTCGCTACCAAAAAAAAGCGTACCACAAAATTACAAAAACGCGATTTACTCATTTTGACCTGCGTGTGGATTGGAACGTTCTTTCATAACTACGTCCAATTCACTAGCTACTGTGAGGCGCGGGATTGGTTTATCGCCCGGAAGAAATATTTGTATAATCCTAGGAAGTCAGCTAACTTCAAATCCACTAGTATTTGAATTTGAAGTTCTTTTTTGAGGTTTGAACGCAATAATACTACTAACAATGATTTTGGTATGTATTTTAGATACATACACTAATAAGCAAAGGCTTATTAGTTTGAGATTTTCGAATGGTACTAAAATACCAAACATCTTATTCGTATTAAATATACATCAGATAGGCCTCATTCAACTGTCGAAAGCTTAAAGGTGAAATCTTAATATCAAGAAAGTACGTGATGTGATAAACGATACGGTGCTCTGACAATTTAATTGAGTTACACATCATCGTTTTTTCGAGTCAAAATAAATTTGCATGGACTTTGATGCGCATGTATGACCGCTTACCGCGTCCCCGATTCGACCGGCATCTGACCGCTTGCCTTCAGTAAATCATCGTCACTAATTACCTGTAACAAAAACAAATTGATTAACATTTTAATAACAAAGATGTTGACATTTCCTTAAGTAGGACGTAAGCGCTATATTCCGTGCGCGCGCCCTTACGACAGCTCAAATACGTAACTTTGTAGCGACGTCAACTTGCATACCAATTTGTCAATACATTCTTGTCGGGTTTATCGCATCTGCGTAAATGTTTAATTAAGTTGAACTAATTGAAATTGGAACGCAAACCTGAACTGACACTTGTCAGCGTTGGCCTTTAATTACAACATGACGGCTGACCGAAGCCTTGAGAGCGAATTAATAGAACGTAGTTCTTAGAAAAGCTTTCTTGAATACTCATTATTGTTGCACGTGCATTACCGCAGACTATAATTTATCAGCTAAACTAATCATAATTATAGCCGAGTCGGTTGATTGCGGAGGATAATAGAGTCATATTCTCGTACACCTATGCTTAATGACAGGGTTGGAATCTTTACACGTAATCAAAGCACCATGTGCAAAGAGTTTTGACAGCAAACGTCACAGTGATACATTAACAACCTCGATAACGTAATTTGAGTTTGCATAATACGATCGATTTTATAAAAGCTCTACTTTTCAAACCGGTCGGCGATCGACCTTGTAACTTGTAGTAGGCCGTCGCGATCTGTCATCTGATGAAAAGTGAATCAAAACTAAATAAACAAAGACGTTGTTGCAAGGTTAGTGCGTCCGCCCTGGCTTCCGGCGGAACAGAATCTTGTATCAATTGACCATAACATGTGACCTCGTATTGTGCTTTCGGCTACATTCACATAGGAAGCGCCATAAAAGTACGTAATGGTTATGGAATCGTTTTAATTGTGGTAATAAGCGTAGTCTCTGTACGTAATGGTTAATAACCTCTAGAATACGTAACTTTATATATCTTCCTATAAGGGTTGGAACAAGTCAACAAACGCTTTTATTCAGTACTGACTTAGAGCTACTGATCTATCTATCTATAGTCCAACACATTATTCAAGAGCGGGGCCTTCAAAAACTATTTAAACAACTTCTGATACGTTTAGACAAAAACATATGTATATAATAACATTATGTATATACAAGTGTCCTGTTCAGTTTTTGCAGCACTTACGCGTGTCGTTTCTTTGCACGCCATACGACAATGGTCATGAAATCCGGTTAGTTTTTATATCCATCAAATGTCTTCCGCATGTCTTCGTATAATCTCTTTCTGATAACGAGTTACGAACTCCATTTCTGTTTTATGTATTTTTTTTTTCTATTAGTTCTAGACGCATTTAATTTATTTCAAATTTAATACTGAATATAAATTATGATTCTAATGTCGAATACTAATTTGAATTAAAGCATTTAATGTAGTGATTTACATATATTTTTATTACTTCCAGATTTTTTTTACTTTGAAATATTATTATCCATATAATTGAAGTAATAAGAATCAACAATGTGTAATTGTTAACAAGAAGAAAAATAATAACATTTATTATGTGAAGCATTAATTTGAAGAGCCAAGATGATCGACAGAAAAAGCATAATTTTATCTCCCAAAGAGGTCAACAATGCGATAAAATTAAGAAACACATTGTATCCTCAACATTAAAATACGAATAAGGGTCCATATACCGATATCAACATTAATATCGCACGATTGTTGCATCAAACGCAATCTGTATGCATTAAGAGGGTGTCAAGTTAAACTTATCGCGTGAACGAATCGAGAATTTCACGTTTTACAAATCGCACGTAATATTTCAAGCCTTCCAGACTTCGGTAATTCGAGAAGGTAACCCGAGCATACCCGAGAGTGCCCGAAGTGATTTCGTAACCGTATGTGCAAGCGCCGACGGTGGCTACACATTTGGCTTTAATTAAAATAGTATTATGGTAACCAAGACAGTGACGGCTGGATGCAGTTAGAAGTAATTGCTGATTAACTGCATAGATTGGATGTGAACACGGTTTAAATGGTTCTACACCGATGAATTTACGGTATAAGGCTGGTTTTATAGGTTTATTCGAAATCTATAAAGTTTTATGCTTACTATTATGTTACAGAAAACTACTGATGAATCAATGAAATTGATTAAGTTACTTTTACTAAGTGCTTATGTCATTGTAAACCAAATCACAACAATAAATTTTTCTGTTACCTATTTTTAAAAAATCAGCAATTACCTTGCATAAACTAGTCACCTATTATGTATAACACAATCGTATGTGTCTGTAAAAAGCTAATTAGAAGATACTTCTTCCGTGCTTCTTGCCATCATAACTAACAAAGATTATGTACAGCACCTTAGTACTGTTTTTCACCGGTTACATACGCTATCTGATCGAGTGTTTCCCGACACTGCGGCAAGATTAACTTCCTAACAAGAATACTAATAAACCACACATCAACTCAGTTAACCACCGTTAAAGATCTCACCACGGAAGAGTGGTATCGAGATACAGTGGCCAGTGAAAATACATTCCTTGTGGCCGGAGCGATGCGGAAAGAGAGATCTATGAATACTTACATTGAATAATGCTGACGGTAGAAAATGAAAATCGAGTAATAGGACTATGAATGAATTCCAGTAGTGTAATTAAAATCAATTAGGCAGGTGTGTAGAAAAGCTATCAACACGCTCGAATGGAAATCGATATAACGTGTTAAGTGATTTTGTATCGAGTTTGATCGTTGTTTAGGGTATAGAAATAATTCGTTTCTAAATATTTCTGCAGCGTTTTATAACTGCAATATAGTGATTTCAGTTATTTAAGTAGTTATTAAAATTGTAAAGTTGTTAATTATAATCATTGTCCAGGCACGCGTTGCGACGCGGAAGAGTAAACTCATTGAAACTGAAAATACTTCGAGAGAAAAACAGTTCGAGCAACACTTTTCTTTTGCTGCTTAAGTGTGTGTGTTGTATGTGGATACGGAGTATGACTTGATATCAAAAATAAAACCATTTACTGCAGCTCGATTCTCTACCACTATCGACTACCGACGACCAGCCAGATAACGAACATTTTGTATGAAAATATGAACATCGCTTCTAACGGGCGTCGTAGGTACTATTTTGGCAGTACATTTTAAATGTCAAACTCTCGATACTCGAAAGTACCGACTGTACAGAATCGTGCTACTGGTGTCCATATTTTGTTTAAGTCTATCCGCTAAAGAAATTACTTCGCTATTTTTTGTGAAGACACACATTACACAGAGTTTATTCCATAGATTACTTTGCATTATTTTAAGTCATTGAAGATCCTTGTGTAAACAAAACCAATTTGTTTACCGAAGCCGGATATAAAAGTGCGATATCATCATACCGCGAAAGCAGTCTTAACATGTATTTGAAGAAATAAATAAATATTTGTATCTATAAGTTCTTACAAGTAACAACATTCTGTAGTAAATGGTCACTAGTTTATAAGTGAGACATAGAAAGCTATTAATAATTATAAATAGAGATTTAGTTTCTAGTTATTCTAGACACTAATATACCCATAGCATAGTTAAATACTATGAAGTCCATTTATCTTATCTTATAGTGCCTGTTAAACCACTAAGATAATTACACAATTCTATCCTACATATTATGACAGGAGACTTATAGTTTCCTATAATATTAAGTTCAGGAGTTTATTCCGTGATTGCCTTGAAAGGATATTGTATAATACATTTGCATTTAATAGTAGCCTGCCTTACCCACTGCCTAGTATTTCATTGAGATTAACTTTCATTCAATTCAGAAACGTGTTTATTGCTTGCTAATAAGTAGTCAATGATAACCACTAAGTGTTACCTTTGGGTGGTTACGTTGTTCTTAGGAACCAATAACTATTGGCTAGTAATCAATAGAAAAAAATAAGGAATCAATTGAAGCACAAATTAGTTTAAGCTCAAGTCCTATCACCAATAGTTTTCTTGACAAAGCACAATAACTGGCAAAAGACGTCTAGCTAGCATAAAAATATCGATTTTATTCCGTAGTACTACTTTCCGGAAAAAAATTCTAACCTTTACATATCGAACTAGCAGCTTGACATTCAAACCCAGTAGTTTGCTCAATACAAAATACTAAGACATAAACCAATCGTTAGTAATTTACGCAAGGTCTACGCATTCCTTCGTAGAGATAACTGAACCACTAAAGCCAATGTCCGCCAGCGAAACAGCAGGAAATTTCGCCATGCCGACACCGGTAGATTACTGAATTAGCATGCATAGGATTACGAAAATATCTTAAGGCTTTAGTGCACTCGAGTCGAGTAGCACTCACGATTTTGTTATATAATGTATCGTTTATGTAGTGCTCGTGACAAAATATTTTATGTGAACACGTGTCGCTAGATCTGTTTGATTTGGATTTGAATAATTCAGGTGCTTTGGACTAAGCATGTGTGTTTTGCAACGTGCTTGCATTCTAGTTGTATTTATTTTAGGTTATATTTTTATTTAGAATAGTCTTACTCTGACTTACATTTTTATTTGTTGGAACTTGGACAATCTTTTTTGTTAAACTTCTTGTGACGTTTCTTTATACCCTGTTAATATGTTATTCGTTCTGATTGTTAATGTAACTGCATTTCTTCATGCATTTATGTCAGTGTGACAATAATCGCTAAAAGTATTTTATTGGTGTGATTTTACGGCGCTATAATACAGGAATAAGGAAAGTTTAGAACTAAAATAACCAGAATTGTAGCGACCAAATTCTATGTCATAAAATAACACATTAGAATATAATAGAGCATTCTGTAAGCTATAAGTAACGTAGAATGTCCAAACACAGCTTAAGGCAGCCGATACATAATTACATATTGTAAATACTTGAGGTGTTGCTGTAATACTTCCTTGCACAGCTATCTTAATGGCAATCAATCTGCCAATGGTTTGCTATGCGAATTATTTAGCCTACAGAGATTATTACAATGGAGCTTTCAAATATGTAGAATATGTATTAAATATCATACTAATATCCTTTAGGGGATTAGCCAGTTTATAAAAAAGAGTCTCTCATTAACTGTGCCTCTGGCGTTTTTTATACTTTATCGTTATGAAGACAGGTTGAATATTCACTAACTAAATTTTTTGTTCTATTTTTATGATGTTTTCACTTTACATTGTGGAATATAAAAAATCTAAACTATCACATTAACGTCAATCACTGCAATTTCCCTTTTTGTTTTTAATGTACGCGTCATTACACGCTCCTATAACGTTTATAGATGAAAAATATTATTAAAATAACATCAAAAACTACATAATAATTTATAATAAATACAAAATTGTCTACGGAGGGAGAACCTAATTGGCTTGAACCGCAGAACATCACGCCTCGTCCAATCGTGACTAAACTTTATGCAATCTACTTGAAACATTACAAATCTTAAATAAAAACATCAACACAACAAAATGCTTTTATTTTAATAAACAAGTCACTATTAATTTATTACTAAAGTCCCCAACCCGCACTTGGCCAGCGTGGTGGACTCAAGGCCTAATCCCTCCCACATTACGGGAGGAGACCCTTGCCCAGCAGTGGGACATTAATGGGTTAAATTTATTTTTTATTTTTATTCTAACAAATAAAGACATTTTCTAGGCGACTGACACCTGGTTCAATGTCCAATCATCAGTGTTAATAGCATATTTTCATAAAACAGTACTTAATAACCCTAACCCGCACTTGGTTAGCGTGGTGGACTCGAGGGTACTACTCTGTTTCGTTTAGGAAGATACCATTGCCCAGCAGTGGGACAGTAATCGGATAAAAAAAGTATTTAGTTCTTAATTTTTTGTATTCTTTAGACAAGAATGTCAAGCAATACGAGCGAAGTAATCATTTGAAAAATGTTTTAGTGAATATATCGTAAATCATTTAAGTTCTTCTGGTACAACGCACGCAAACTACTCAGTGTTAACTAGTATAGAAAAACGTTACGTCAATATCGAGTAATTAAACATCATCAATGATATGCACGTGTGAGTTTCACTAACGAATATTAATTTTAAAACGCAAGTACTCTTCAACATTAATCATTTATTATTCGTAATATTTTGACTGCGGGTGTCTGAGTTATGCAATTGGTAATACGACGTGTTATAAGTTGGATTTATTGATAAGATATATATCTTTGCCTTAAAAAAATAATCTACCTACATTCAACTTTGTCTCATTATGTAAATTTGGATTTCCCTTTTTCTTAATACTGGATATTTTTTATCAGCAAGTCCAAAGAACGCCACCTTGCTCCAATCATATCCATACATCTAGTCACAAGGACCGCCGGTTACAAGTATTATACACCTCACCTTTTTCTATATACACTAAACATACAATAAACATTTAATACATGTCTTTACTGTTCTAGAAGGTTATATTTCTACCTCGTTATCGACTCGACTTTACCCCACAAAGCAACAAGTTCATTAGCCTCATCTGCATAGCTAGCAATTTGTCAGATGATTTTATACATCGTCTTAACATAAATTTGATCGACAATGACTTTCTCACGGATAACCCAGACATGTAACAAGGAAGCTTCATTTCAAGGATTTTATAACAATGTGTGGAGAAATCAAAACCTGTACCGATTACTTTGTTAAGGCCAAAATATGAGTAATTACAAATAATAAAATAAACGTTGTATTGTAATAATAAACAATCAATAAATAATTTCATATCATGCTCTTACGAAAATAATGACGAAACAATTTTATTGAAGGGATTGTTTAATTTTGACTTGTATTATTTTAAGGCTTTGTTGGCGGTCGTTTATTTCTTTACTTATTTGTGAAGAAAATTCTCCTCCAAGCTATAAATATACGACAAGAAATAATGGTTTCTTGGTGCCTTTCATAAGCGATAAACAAACAATAGTAGCGTGTAGTAGGAAATTAATGACAGTCGGTTATTATTTATCGATAATAATTATCTATGAACATTACTGTCTAAACGTCAGTTCAGTTTAATATTAAGCCGTTCTAAAAAATATTTCTTGCCAACCAGTAATTAAAAATAAAAACGTACGAGCAAGTAGAACACGAACAATTTAAAAACAATTCATTTACAAACTACTTTTAAAAGTAAAACAGTTGCAAAGTGTATAGAAGCCATTATTCAAATGGCCACTGCGCAATATTCATTCTAAACTAAATATGCCTTTTCTGTGAGTGGGTCCACTGCAATAGTTCAACAGGTCAGTACTTGGACTCGTGCCCTTTCGGCACAGCCATTATTGTTACACATTTTAGCTTTAGCAATGATGTAGGGCTATGTACTTTCAATATCGATTGAATCTTAAATGTGGAAACAACGCTTAAGACATTTATACGGGACTTTACATGCGCGATAAAAATTTCTTGAGCATTTTTTTTTGTTATAAAAGCTATTTGACATGGAACACTAGTTATTTCAGTAACTACGCGACCAATCGCCCGTACAATTATTTTCTGAGTTAAATTAAACATATTATTATCTGAAACAGTGTAAAGATGGGCTTCTGATAAGTACATTTTGAGCAACCGTAACATTACATAACATTAATTAATCTGGAAACTCAGTTTAATTTCACACAGATTAATTTTTTTACATAGTTGCTCACATCATTACGGCAACTGATCTTCTTCAATAGGTCATCAGAAGATGAGCTGACATCATTACCGATACCCTGCGGCAGTAGGCCAGCAAAAAAACGAAGGAAAATAAGGCAAAACATCTCAATAACAATCATTCGATATGATGAAATCATTTTTGAGAAGTCCACGATACTGCGGGCGCCCTTCAACCGGACAGCTAGTTGCATCACGATTCAAAACTTTTAAAATTCTTATATTAAGCCTACGCCCGTATGAAACATCTGTCTCCGGTTTCAATCGATGCTAAACAAAATGTATACCAAACAGACATTACATGATATCACGTTCAAAGTGTTTTTATAATCTTGATTGATACTCTTTGCCTAAAGACGGAACCAATCAACAGTCATCTTTTTGTTTTTAATGAAAAACGTCTCCTGTTTAGAAAATAGCAAATAGTTTGCAGGAAACTTTACGACGGGCACTAGTCGCAACTATCCTCAAAAAAATATTTCTGGAACACGCAATTCGAAATCGGTTACATTCCATACTTGTAACTTTTGAAGTCACAATTTTATAATAGTACAGTTGATTAGCTGTCCATCTGTCAGTCATGGATAGTTAATAAAGCGTAAATATGTAGTGGTTTTTTGTTCGTAAACGGCTTTTCGATAAGGTGGCGATATGAACTAGGTTGTGACCGAGTGTTGATTAATAACGGACAGTTACGGATACGGGCCAATTTGTACATGCTCGAGTTACTAATTGCACTGTTTTGCGGTTCGTATTGTTTTCTACTCGATAAAAATATACAAAATCTTACTAAAAAAAATATTTAAAAAAAACGTAAAATTAAGCTTAACTTTACTATGATTGCGTATTTCGGATCATCGCACTATTACGTAAACTACTACTTCTAATAGTTAAAATTATCAACTACAAAGTTAGGTTCAATGTCAAACCTTTTAATACTAGCGTCCCAAACCTTTGTAATAAGCGTGTTTATCTGTTATATCTTCTAATTGTAGTCAAAAACTCACATTTTATTTAAGACAAAATCGAAAGCCTTCATCTAGACAAGCTGTATCTTTAATTCATCTATCTTTTCTCCGCACTTAATCGAACGGCCTTACCCACCTACACATTCTATTCAAATTATAGGTATCTAATATCAAAAACTTTTACACAATCAATCAGATAAGTCTAGTGCAGTTCTATGAATTATTCGCCACGCATTTCTTGTGTTCACAGCTTGAATGAAGGCTGTTTTCAAGTGTTGATTGACCGTGTGACGTTTACTCTAACAAATAACGTGTGCAGTTTGGCCATGCATGCAAAGGTTGGTTTCAATGTCAGTGTAGGAAAGTTAGAAGGTATAAATTGTATATATTATATAATACAATAACTATAAAGTCTGACAATTGAAGTAACGCACAATGTTCATTTTAGGTTATTACCTATGAGACGGTAGCAGGTGTAAATAAGAAAAGGTATGAATGAATCTAATAAAGACTTCATTAATAGAGAATAGAAAAAACACTGTTATTTACTTTAAAGATGTAAAAATTTAATTGAACAGTCATATTATTCTAGAAAAATATTATCAGCATGTTCCTTATACAATACGCATCATAAGTTAATTAATCAGCAAGTGACTTGTACTCGTATAGTCAAGTTAAACTTTCGCTATCACTTCCTATTACTTTAAACTATTCTTTAAGAGGATGTCATTGTTGTACAAAGGTTTTAAATGTAAGAAAGTTTGGACGTTCTACGTTTCCTTTCACTAGACCTATATTTTATGGAAAAGTACACATGACTATATAGTCACGATTTGTAGCGTTTTGTTTTTATTAAATGTTTGTTTTTTAGTGCGTAAGAAAGTGGAATATTATTATGTTTTAGATGAGTTGTAAATAGATCAAGAAAGCTATTTGATTACTTTGACAGGCACTTTAAAAGTACTTTGAAAGCTTTGGTAATACGAATCATGTATACCTACCTTGATTACATTATTATCATAGGTGATTAAAAGTAAAACTACGTGAACATGATTCATTGCTAGCGCAACATGTCTGACCAAAAAAAATACTACTTTTTTATAATTTTAACTGAACCTCATTTACAAAAAATTTTGACAAGGTTTACGATCTATAAAATTTACTACGCTTTGAACTCAAAATCCAGTGACATACAGTAATAAACGCTCACCTATACATTAGTACTCCACTCACGTACAAATATTTTATTATGAAAACTGTTCAGCGGTGTCCGTGGTCAGTGTACTTGAGAAACGGCCTGTCCAATAAGGTAGTTTATGTAACGCAAACTAGAGCAGTTGCAGCATTTGCTTACACCACCTGACTAAAGGACTAATGCTTTAAAGCGCTAAATTGCTGCGTTTATGTGCTTTTAGTTTACATAATGTTAAAATTATAATGCTTTTACGTGACCAGCCTGTGATATTTTGTGCGCGAAAATGTATCTTTTTTACGGCTTTTTTTCAGGTCTGCTATTTATGAGTGAAAATGTAAAAGACAGACCAAGCTACTTTATTCTCGTTTTATATTAGTTTAACAATATAAGTATAATAGGTAGTATTAGTTTGCAATACTCTGTTCGAGATTACTTTGCATCGGATGTCATAGTTAGTTTGATTTTTTTAGTGCACGTAAGTATGTGCCCTTTATTTTTTTCCGTGTACATTTTGAATCCGCCAAGCTTTATTGGCTTGTTTGTAAAGACTACCATGATGCATGATGCATTCTTAACATAGACATTCTATTTAAAAAGAAAAGAAACGAATTTATTAGCGGAATTTAGCGATGTTTATAATGCATGATGTCATGTTAGTTCGTTTTCAAATAACACGTGGTTTGGCGAGTCTTTTTACGTCAAGTTGTAGCCGATATATTGAGTTTTCAAACCGAACTGTTAATTAGTGTGGAATGTGCGTAACTACGAACTGCATGTCAACATGTATGTTTAGTAATCAAATTGGTATCGTTTACAATGTAATTATAACGCCATAGTTATATGATTCTAAATATAAAATTTAATTTTACTTTCGTGTATTTAAAATTATTGAGATGAAGTTTTGCTCGCCAATCGTCAACGTGGTCAAATTTTACGACGAGAAATTATACCTTATTCACGAAATAAACCTATGCCATCAAAAACATTCTGTAAAAACCTCAAGTCTCGCCGTAAAAAGTTGTGAGATCTATATAATACCAAGTCGATTAATCTATTTAGTCTCTACTTAAAGGACCTTCTGTCTTAAGTTATTACATATGTTATTATCATGCCAATTTAAAAAAATACCTCTAAAACAAATAGACCGACCTGGCCATCGCATGATTTGATATTAGTATGTATCACACTACACAGCACGACAAGAAGTTAATGCTCCTGAAATGTTAATAATGGCGAATTTGTGTTTTCTTGCGATGACCAAGTCGATCTATTTGTTTCAAAGGTATTTTTTTAAATTGGCATGATAATAACATATGTAATAACTTAAGACAGAAGGTCCTTTAAGTAGAGACTAAATAGATTAATCGACTTGGTATTATATAGATCTCACAACTTTTTACGGCGAGACTTGAGGTTTTTACAGAATGTTTTTGATGGCATCTCACTTCTTTTTGTAGAGCGAACATAAGTCCAATTTGTATGGAAAGACGTTTTTTTTTTCATAATTCAACATATTTTCTTATGGGAATGTTGTTCAGTTTCATGGGCTAAACACCCTTACCCACCCTATACCCCCTCCCGTTATGCCTCATATAGTAGGTACCTATTTACACCTATTTATTTTTATTTTATTTTCTACAGTAATAATAATTCATTAACTGCAAATGTAACCTTGTAATCTTATACATTTATATGGGATTACAAAGTTATTGTTGCAGTTGTTGTATTTAGAAAACTGGACCGAAATTAGAAAATATTAAATTTTTCCCATGATTAAGACACTAAACCCTATTTGTATTCTAAATTTTAAGCTTCTAAGTCTGCTAGAAGTACCTTAGACTTTTGATGATCGGTGAGTCAGTGAGTCAGTGAATCAGTGAGTGACAAAATTCAAAATTTCAACAAGTTGTCATTCTTAAATTACTGGTTCAAATTGACTGAAATTTTAAATATACCGTGTTTATACAATGACTGATTAGTTGCTGAAAATCCAGGCTTCTTGTTTTATCCACAACGAAATTATGGGGGGGTCAAAAATAGCCCGAATTGCTTCGAGAAAAGGATGTTACGGCCGTGCCGCTTTTTTTTTGCTCGACTTGCGGGGGCACTTCCGTGCCCCCAGATTATTATTATCAAACATGTGATCCAATTTTACAAAATTAATGTAAATATTTTGAGTCATGAGCATTCATAGAAACTTAAATTAAACACTAAACTATTTATAAACTGCTTTGAATTTAACTGAAATCAATAGGGTCTATAAATATTTAACTGCATCATCAAAATCTAAACATTAAGTGCAAGTATAATATGACCATAAAGCCTTAAAAGCGGGCTTTAAAGCGCTTTATTGCTTCCATAAACAAAATCCATTTATATTCGTATCAGGTGCACAAAATCATGAACTGGATCATACTCTCTCGGAATAATGATTGAGAGTTATAAAAGTGGGATTGAGCAATCGTTATTTAAATATTATGCAAGCAAGACAAAGTAGAAAGAGAGCATTTGCTTTTCATGGAATATAAATGTAGAGGCTTGAAAACTATGGAAAAAAACATGAAATTGAAAGGGATTTAATGAAAACTTATGTTTATAAGGAAGTATTTTTCATCTAATAAATAGTGGTGCCTCATTGCTGTGGCCTTACCCCAATTCGCACTAGGACAGCGTAGTAAACTTAATGCTTTACCCTGCCCTCATTTCTGAGGAAGAGGCTGGCGAAGCTTTGGGCCAGAAATGGATTACAATTTATACATAAACTAGTTATAATAGTATATAACCAAAATATACAGTATTAGCTAACAAAATATTTATTTTAGTTTACTTATACGACTCTAATTTTTAGTTTATGCAGACCCTTAGCGTAGTGTTGTGTCACAGAACATATCGTTTAAAATGTAACAAACCAGGAAAAGTAGCAGCGGGACGTTATTTCGTAACCTATTGTCGATATCTAACAACTATCTATGATATTAGTGTTGCGGAATAGCCGTTATTTTCCTTGCGTAACTGTTCTATCGCTGGTCCGATGTCGATATGAAAAACGTTTGCCTTCATTAGCAATCTTCGTTCGCTCATTATAATACATGTGCATATTACAAATGATCTTGTTTACTCTGATATTGTTCGTGAAATTGCAAATAAGGCAATGAACTGGGATGGAATTCGTGTGATATTTATTGTTTAGTTAATATTTTAATTATAATCCGTAAAAAAGATTATCAATGAAATAAGTATCTAATGTTTTGTTTTCCAAAATGAATATTTTATTCATTTTACGATATGACTTTAAAATACGATTTGTAATTTGTCAGCCAAGCACATTTCTTCAACGCAATGCCTACTATCGAATTTAAAAAATGAATTGCCGTAACCTTACCACAAGGCTTATCAAATTCACTGATCTAGATCAGCGTTTAAAATAATCGATATTTCGCAAACATTGATCAATCGAGTCAAGTGTCACACTAGCACAGGTTAATTGGAGCAAGTGCATTTTATGTAATTCTATTCTCAAACTGTTGACAGTATCTGGTCGTAGTGACGTGACACTAATGTACTCGTAATCGATTCGGTTTAGAACAGGTATTACCTGTTACTGAATATGGTACGGATTAAGTGACAATGTGCTTGCCGCCATGTTTGGCAAATCGTGGCCAAATTTAAACGCAATCGTATTCTGTATGGCTATTTTAAGTTTGTTGTAATAGTCGTTGGGTTTAATAAATGAATTGCTGAGTGGTCATTTTATTCAGACATAGCGTGTAATCGTATTACGTGGTTTAGTGCGAAACAGACCCAACATAATTATTTTTTACATACTTAAAGTATTTTTAGAACGATTTTTTGACAAGGGGCTAGGCAATGTTATGACCATGCATATTATTTTTTTAATAATATGTTATGCAGGTATTGTATTATCTACCTATCATAGGATAACTTATATAACTATGCTTCACTTAGGTAAATGTTATATTAACAACAAACCCGTTACTATTAAGTGTCACTTACTTATTATATAAAACATTTTATCGTCAACTGTTAACCTAACAACACATTATTATTTATTGTCCTGCGTCCTTATATAAGTGGGTCGAGCAATTGTCTATAATAAATGTCTGACAATCACCTAAAGACCTTGGCTGCTGATAACGGACATTATCAATGCGATCGATTTGCTGGACACGTTGAACCTTAAGCTTAATTGGCATAGGTATTATTTTATACAGCCTTAGGTATCACGCCGTATCCAACAGGCATGAATTAACTATTACACGAAAGATATACAACCTTATTGATAGCTTCGTGAACGGTATCAAAAAACAAGAGCATTAAATCAAAATAATTTGTTACCAACTGATTATTTAAATAGCTGGCTGGTTGTTTAAAATACATTTTCGAATTTCAACGATCTAAATTCAAAAGTGTATCATTCTCTCCATTGTCGCTTTACAACTAGTCCATTGAAATGTTACATGAGATTTACATTTATTAGAGGACGCAATTTTATTTTTGGAACATGTAGGGGGGGTCAATAGAAGCTTAACTTGAAGTTTGTGGGGTCGCCACCCTTGTCCCCCGGCCGCCATCTTGGAAAAGGGGGTGGAAACACTTTTTCCGCTATATCTCGGAAACTATGCGTCTTACAATAAAATTGTAAACGCATAATTTGTAGCAAATTATTTTGTCTACAAATATGTTTAATAACTTTTTGTCCTAAATTAACAATTAAAGAAGTTATAAGCAAAAAAGTGCAATTTTTTTTATAGTTATTTTCTTTATTGCTCTATAACTTTTTTTAGCGACAGCCGCGCGGATGGGTCTCTGAGGTTAAGCTACGCTTGCCGAGGTTGTTTGGTGGATGGGTGACCATCTTACACATATCGAGTTCCTCCCTATTTCGGAAGGCACGTTAAATTGTGGGTCCCAGCTGTCATTTTCGAAGATATTTGACAGTCGTTAACAGTACTCAGAAGCTTGAAAGTCTGACAACCAGTCTTAACGAGGGGTATCGTTTTATATCCCAGGTAACTGGGTTGTGGAGGTCAGACAGGCAGTCACTCCAAATAAAACACTGGTATTCAGCTGCATCTGGTGAGACTGGAAGCCGACTCCAACATAGTTTGGTAAAAAGGCTAAGAAATATGAATATATTAAAAAAAAATAACTCAGACCAATCTTGAAGATAATTTTGCGAGGAAAATTTTGCCCTATATTTTTTTTAATTTCATTAATTAGAAACTCAGTAACAGCGCTCCGAAATAGACCGGATTCGGAAAGAAAATTTTTGTAAAAAAAAATTCACTATTTTGCTTATAACTTCTTTAATTGTTAATTTAGGACAAAAAGTTATTAAACATATTTGTAGACAAAATAATTTGCTACAAATTATGCTTTTACAATTTTATTGTAAGACGCATAGTTTCCAAGATATAGCGAAAAAAGTGCTTCCACCCCTTTTCTAAGATGGCGGCCGGGGGACAAGGGTGGTGACCCCACAAACTTCAAGTTAAGCTTCTATTGACCCCCCCTACATGTCCCGAAAATAAAATTGCGTCCTCTAAGAAATGCAATATTCGGCCCTCAAATTGTAACATTTCAATGGACTAAACTCATTGTTCAAAATTCAAATTGTATAACACAGATTAAAAAAGTATTTAGCAGATAATCTTGAGCACTAACCTACTTGCTCTATTACATAATGCATACAAAGAGTTTTTATTAATGCTGTTGTCAGTATTGAAAGAGCCGTTACGTTTGACTCTTCAAACTTCATATTATTAGATTGATTTATGAACGAAAACAAAAGAGACTTATGTATGACAAATTACTATCAATAGAAACTGATGTTTTCCGTTGACGAAATTACTTAACTGTATTATGGCTTATTATGAAATACCGTGTCATTGCTTTTAAACATTAGAACTATGTTACAGATTTACGATTTAGCACAGTACGGTTAAGACTGCATTGAGAATCTTTAAGCCAATATTCATAATAATAACAATTATTATTTGGTCGAGTCAAAAAAAAATATTGAATTAAATTGCAGACTGACACCGCAACTAGTTAAAATGTTGCATTGGCAGTATTTTAAAGAATTTATTCGATAAGAAAAAATACTTATTTCGCTTAGTATTGCTAAATTAGATTGTTTTAAATGTCCCGTGTAATTTAAAAGTTAATCGACTGTCAAGTAAAGCTTGATTGTGAAAAAGTACTCAATACAGAATGAACAAAAAAAAGCAAGTAATAGCAGACATAATTAAAATCTTTTTGTATTTTTATCTACAATCTGACTGGCAGTATACAAAAAAGTACGTAAGTACGTCAAAAACAAACAGTGTTATTATTACTACTTAATCTATTATTACATAGTTCATATTCGGTCACCGTTGTTTTTATTAAGGTTTTTTCGCCTCGTAATAACCTAAATAACTACACGTATATTTTTTGTTGTAGTCTTACCGCAGACTGTGATTACTCAATGTCGCAGCTCCAGCAAATACTAGGTACAAGATAATAAGTACGCACTGATACTAGTATGTGACATCATTATCTTCCATCAAGACATTATTGATGATGTTTACCTGTAACAAAAATAATTGATGTTGATTAAAAATGCTTTCAATAAAAAAATTATCAAGATTATAGTACAACAAAAACATACAAAAAAGGTGTAATGCCTGTCTAAAATGACGATGTAAGAAAATAATTAGTCTTTAAAAAACAAATCATCAAATTGGGAACACGAAATCATTCTAATCATAAGTTGAACAAACACGTCTATCGATTCGTTACGCTCGTACTATCATCGTATTACCGATTCAGAATCGTAGTGCCAATGACTGACTACGCTAAACGGCCTTCTTACATAACAATTGTGGACCAGTTTACAACCATAATTTTGTGCCTATAAATCGTCGCCCCAATTTCGCAAATCGATTTATTAATCGATTACAAGATTGTTAAGTGAGTGTTTTTAGCAATCATTAATATTATCGCATTGTTTCTGATATTTCAATTAGTTTGTATGTTACTTTAATTAATCATGTATAATTAATAAGGAATGTTTTAAGAAGTAATCAATGATTGATCTGATTTTTTCGCCTTTGGTATGTGATTACTAAATGCGGAGAGTATTAATATAAATCTTAATTAATATTACATGAAAAAAGCGATTGCTTCATCTTGTAATTAGAAACGAACTAGTAACAGGGTTCCGGCTGTGTATCCCCTCGTACAAGTATTCAGAGATTGTGTATAGAAAATCTATTGCAAAAATCTTCCCATGGGTAATATGAGTGCTCAATGACACTGACAAATGGCTCTAGGTGTTACCAACTTAGCTCACAAAAAGCTTCGGGAACTTAATACTTATTAATAGTCTAGCGAAAGGCTTGACAACATGACAAGTATTAATTTAAATTGCAAAATGTTATGACTTAGAGGACGTTCTACGAATAACACTTATTAAAGCCTGGCTTGACATCTTTTGCCACACAACAAATGTAAGAAAAAAGTCTTTAGTGAAAATAATATATGACAATGTGCCTTCCTTCGCGTGGGTTTTCGGTCAATAACTTTATGATATAACTTTTGCAGGTCATAGACGGTTGTACTTTGTTATTACAGTGTCAATATTGCTTTAACTTATGTAAAAGATACTGGGGGCGGCGCTTGTTAATAAAAAAGTCATGAGACTTATTTATGTGAGAGTTGGAGACTTATAATTTCGGATTAAGTATTATTTTGTACAGAAAATGGATGCAATACATATTTATTTGAAGTATTGAGAATTTTGGTAATCCCGAATACAAATACAATAAAAAAATGTTCGTAGGCATCGAATTTGAAAGGTTGACTGGTAGGTTTTTTAAAACCGAACGTTGGAACACGAACTAATTTAAATAGAAATTATATTATTTTACCTATAATGCAGTTCAATTTCTGCTTAAGCAAGCTCTACAATTAGTGAACTTTAAAGGGCTGCTATTTATATATGTCATTAGTTATAACAACTGCTATTTAGTTGCGTCACACGTCGTTATAACGAGTTGACTAAATAGCTGTGCTATTTGTTTATCCGCTTGAGTGCAACAGTGGGCGGTCTAGTAGCGTAATGATGTACTACTTGGACTAGTTATTGCTGTTTTGTTAAATGTAATGAACTTAAGAGTTCAATGGTACAGTTTGTGAACGGATATTCAGAATAATCATAATCAAACTAGGATTTGCATCAATAAAAGTCTTTGAAAAGGCTAATTAAAGAATTTATTAAAATTCTATTTGTGATTTGTATGTTTTTCGAATATAAGCAAGAAATATAGCAGGTGTAAATCTTAAATAATAATATAAAATTGATAAAATTAGGTTCTTCAGCCACTTGTAATTGCTTAGTTATTTTTATTATTTTCTACCAAAAAAGCCCAGTGGTATAAGTTGACACCTCCCACGCAAGTGGTCGCAGGTTCGAACCCGAGGCAACACACCAATGACTTTTCGAAGTTATGTGTGTATTAGAAATAATTATCACATGCTCCAACGGTGAAGGAAAACATCGTGAGGAAACCTTGCATGCCTAAAATTTGTTTAATACATTTATTGAGGGCATGCAAAGTCCCCAACCCGCACTTGGCCAGCGTGGTGGACTCAAGGCCTAAACCCTCCCTCATTACGGGAGGAGACCCTTGCCCAGCAGTGGGACATTAATGGGTTAAATTTATTTATTTATTTATCTACCAAAACTGAGAACATTATTTTCATTACGTTGAACGTAAAAAAAGTCAGTGACATAATATTTCATTTATTTTTGTCTATCGATCGCAGTATTGCGAAGCGTAACACTATCTTATTTTTTCACCGTCTACCCGCAGTGGGCGGTCCAAAGCTGGTGTTAGTTAATCATCTGCTACACACTGCTATTTATCATTACGAATGTTATTGTTTGAGCGCGTGCCTATTACTTATGTTATTTATTTACTTTTGAAATATTCGTCTAGTTATGCTGTAGTATTAAATTAACTGCAGATCAGATAAAACGACGGTGATGTAAAACCAAATTGAACAATAGGAGAATTGAGAGTAATACAAAGTAATAAAGTAAAGTAATACAATACTCGAGAGATTACTTTTCAACCAACATTGACAGACCCTATTAACAAACTGATTGATAAAAAACAAGAACATCCTACATGGGTATAATGTATCAGTTGATAACTAATGTACGTTACTTTGACAACCGCTACGGACATACTCATGCACGTTATTGCTACTTTGGCTTACAAGAAAAAAATAATGTACTGCAAAGTAGTCATCAAGATCAAAAGCTTTCAACTGAGATGAACTATATACCCGCAGGAACGTAAATGTACCATGATATTTGCTACTAAGTGAAAGTGTAGGAAAAATATTTTTGGCCTAAAGTGGAATTTTGTCGCTTCTATACTTAAATACACAGTATAAAATATTCGGAAGCACAACTTATTACACGCGCCTTACAACGCGAGTGCAAAATACACAACGTGCAAAAATTATTTGACTTATGTCGTAATGTACTGGTTTCCACAACTATGTCAATAAAATATGAGGAAAACATGTGATCTCACGTTCGACATGATGTGATGTCATAAATTATGAACGGAGACGCAAATTACCGATAAATTACGGATTCGCATTATTATATTAAAATTTTGCGGCAAAAGTTTCACGGTAGCTCTTCTTCTTTTTAGCCTTACAATTAGGCAAGCAATTTACTTTGACCTGAGGTCCTTTGATGTGAATTACTTATATGAGTATAGTAAAGCTAGATACAGTCGAGACTAGGTTTGGGATGGGTATGTATGAAATATAAACACGTGGATTTTATAGTCAAAATAAGAGGAGAAGGAGAGGATTGACGACAGTTCGATTAAAATAAGGCTGTACATGCAATATATTTATAAATACAACTGTTTTATCTATTGATACGTCACGATTGAGCATAATACTTCTTCTTAGACATATTAAATGCGTTATTTATATTTGTCTTGTAAACATTAATCAAACTGAATTTTACATTAGTAGATATATTTTCAAATGTACTGTGATTGCAGTTAATTACAAAACTAAATGTCAAATCAATCACGTAATAAACAATATACTGTCACACTTAGTTCCCAGACTTTATTTATTAGCGTCGTATACTTTCCAACGTGAAATATAGACAATTTGTTGTCAACTTTATGAGTACAGAAATTAGTTAATATTAATTAAATCGAACATCTATAGAAAAGCGATTTCCTACTTTTGACAATCGGCTAACAGTCGATAAATTTTGTATGAAAATATGGTTAGCGCCTCTAGCGAGCGCCGTAAGAATTAATTTTGTGCTACGTTTTAGAACTTGATAAAGAGTTAATATAGGCTGTAACATACATCCAACTATTGTCAATTTTATTCTATTCAATACCATCTGTCTATGAAATGAATCACAGGCTATGTCGTAACGTTTTCATTGACATTTTGACAATATTGGATTTCCCTGAATGACCATATTTCCCCAATGGCGCAACATCGGCATCCTATTAAGTTTTCTAAAATAACGAGAACAATTCACTTACCAACTTGTAAAAACTTTTATATAAATGTATCCTTTTCTAACAAAAAGATTTCAGTGAATCTCTTTACTTGCTACTTTATTTATATTAACTGTTCAATAGTGTTCAAGTAGTTATAATGTTTAACAAAAGTTTTTGTTAAAAACAACAAAATCTGATTCCATCTTAAAATTTTATTCGTAAACTTGACTTTGACATGCAAAACCAAAAAAACAAGAGACAGAAATGAAGTCGAATCACATTTGAATAAAGAATGTGCAGTGGCCATGTCACTGGCCAGCATCATTATTGTTGTATAACACGTTATTTTCACACGAGAAAGTGGATATATCAATAAAATTTCATTGAAAAACGGTACACTATCTGTTACGCAAACTTACATCAATGAACTTCAATAAATCTCGCGATTTAAAAATAAACATAACAAAAACTTTTTTATAACTATTTCAGACGCGAAGCAACTCCAATTCTGCTAAAAAAAAGAATAGAGTTCTATTGCGTAAGTATTGTATTTGAATTTGGAATACAAACTTCGCAGTCAGCCTATTGAAATTGAATGTTTTTTTTTTAATTCTATTTTTGAAATCATCGCATTGTATTTACATTTACTTTCATAGAATACGTTATGACGATTGATGAAAGAAAGTATAGTAAGTTGTATGGGCACGACGGAAGGTTTTACATTAAATTACATCATAATACAAAGATTACAAGTTAAAACGCAATGACGAACAAATCACAAGGGAATTGTTCATTAATTAAGATAAGATAAGTTTAAATAAAAGCGGTTACAATAATAATATCGCTTTCTTTCCGCTACTAAAATCCGGTACGCACAATTAAGTTGTCATTGTCAACTTAAAAAAATCACATCATACATCTTTAACCCTTATGACTTAGAGAATAAGGCTGACAATTGATACAAAAGAATTCTAAATACTCAAAATGCACTTAAGTTTGCGATTATAATCGTTGCGCAAGAGTTTTCACTACGCATGTCATCTGTATTCAAACATGTCGGCCATTGTCACAATGGGAGGCGAAGTAATGTCGGAAAGAATAGCCTAATAAGACGATTAATCAGGCTCTTGTTTCATTACATGAGAATGTGAATCACTTTCGAAGAACTTTCAGAACAACTACTTAATGATTAGCTTTCAAGACGATCCAGTTGACTTTTGCAACATTGACACTGAAAGCAAAAGTGAAATTGATACCAGTTTCGAGTTTATGTTTGTTAAAAGTTCAAGAACGTGTTATATAAAAGAGGTTTTTATCCTTACATTTTTGTATCGCAACACTGGTCTGGTTTAAACTTTTATTATTATGGTGCAGATGTTTGTTTTTAAGTTCAATGCGAATTCTTGATTCTTTTCTCTGACAATAAATACCAATTTCATCTTAAAATATATTGGCACGTTAAATACAGGTTTTCTTACTTGCTTGCACGGTGAAGGAAAACATCGTGATGAAACCTTGCATGCCTGAGAGTTCTATAAAACAGTTCTTGAAGGTATGCTAAGTCCCCAACCCGCACTTGGCCAGCGTGCTGGACTCAAAGACTAAGCCCTCCCTTATTCCGGGAGGAGAATCTGGCCAGCAGCGGGACATTAATGGATTAATTGTATTTATTATGCTTCGAATCTTAACACTGAAGGTATTTTTGGTGTGATAATTACCTATATTATTTGTTATTTGTTAATTATATAATTAGTAGCAATAGCAATAGCAGTATCGTGCATCGTGATGCCCGTGTCAGGGCTACAATAGAAATTAAAGAGCTTCACCACGAAGGTTAATAACGAGTACATAATCATATTATTTAACTAATTATTACAACCTCGGATGTATCCTGCCTTTTCTCTTTTTTATTAGTTACAAATAGCAGTTATTAGTTTAAAAACAACGTTGTATTTAATCTAGTGTAGTTTTTAAAGAGTCCAACAACGTAGTAGAGGGCCTTAGTATGCATGGTTATCTAGAATATAATTTAAAAATATTTGTATTTCGAAAATAATGTAGATGTTTTAGACAGGACACCGTCAGCTACATAAGCACTGATGTTCTAAATTTTGGATTTTGTAAATACCTTCGCCAGCTGCAAATTATATGCAAGGCTCTTTTCTAAATTTTAGAACTATAATCATATAGTTATGCTCACATGCAGCCATTTTTATTTAGATTTATTGCTATAATACAGTCGATATGGTTTTAATTCTTACTCTACAATTTGGTACAATAAATCATATTAGTCTCATGTTGATTTTAGTATCTGCACGTTGTAATTATCCTACATCCAACACCTACAGACGTTACTAATAGATTTTAATAGGTATTGCTTCACCTTCATATCGATAAATATACTAAGCTTGTAATAAAGTAATAGGTTTATCTAATTAAACGTTAAAGTTCAGGTATTCAATATACCATTAATAGTATCTTATATATAAAATTTCCATGTTACAATGTTAGTTACCTTACTCCTTCGAAACGGCTTGACCAATTCTCATGAAATTTCGGGAACATATTGAGTAGGTCTGAGAACTGGCCAACACCTATTTTTCATGCCACTAACTGACACTATTTTTTTTATTTATATGGCAAAAGAACGTTTGCCCGTTCATCTAGTTATTTATATAATTTACCTTTATAGTATTAGGAACATAGATTTGTTAATTTAAATAAAGTTACATATGAACATTCATACATTTAAATACGCAGTTATAGTGTGATCACGTGCTAATTTTATGCTGATTCCGTACCCAAGATAACCTACTACAAGTTAATATGTTGTGTTTGCTACCTGCTTACACTAATCGTATCTCTAGCTCTACAAATAAAATGTGTAACCTAAATTATACAATTTAAAAGAACTCGTTTTCGTTCAAATCGTGTTAAGTAGAAAAACCACTACAAAACAAGTTACGTCTTCATTAATAGTGCACCATAAAAAATATCTATAACAGCAATAAAATGAATGAAAAGAAACCATGACACGAGCGTGCTAAAAATAGCTGATACAAATAACACCGTTATCAAATCGCTTTTTTTGTAACGTTGTATCAAAACTAGATGCTATTATGAGTTCATCAGCACTGGCGCTTTTTTACTTTTTTTATTGTTTTGCAAATGGCGAGGACGGAACTTCGACATTATGTAACAATAGACAAAGGAAGAGTTTCAGAATATAGTTAATTAGCTAGATTTCTTTGTTGTTTTTAATTTGAATAAAATTATATTGAATACACTGGCTGACGACGCTTTCGTTTTGCTTTAAATGTTTTAAAAACATTTTTATTATGTTAATTCTTTAATTTAGCCTAAATAAAAATGTTTAATTGACAACTATATTGTATAATGTTAGGATATTAGTGGGTTTTTTTTTGTCTTACTATCAAAATAATAACAATATAATTGGGTTTACATATTAATTATTATACAAAAATATTTTGGTAAAAACTCAACAAATAAAAATAACTACAGAAAATCGCTACCGACCGTTATTATTCTTCGATATGTTTTTTAATAATTCAAAAGAATTCCGAACTTGTGACCTTTTTCAACTCATAAGAGGTCAACAGATTTGTGACACCGCATATAGAGTTGCCAGCTGCATTAATTTTCAAGTAACGCTGAGAACGTTGCGGCTTAAGACATCCGATACATATTATATCTCGCTACATACAATTTTATTATGAATCAGAATACATCGCATATACGACCTTTTTAAGAAATGTCAAGTCATTATGCAGCTATTAAAAATATAGTAGGCTCAAGATTTTAGTGCATCAGCTTTTAATTACATATTAACATTTTAAAGACATGTAAATATTTGGGTTATTTTAGATTATGTGACTTTATTATAAAGAGTATCACAATTTTTTGTTGTGCTCAACACATTGATATATCCCGGGTGGGATTCAAACTCACCACGCGTGGCGCCTTGGTCATTGCGGCGACCACGTTAACCTCTGCGCCAAACGTACAATTAAATAATTGAGCTGCTATATTTTATTAATATTATTCACTAAATAAATTTTATAAATCGTTCCACGATAAGGTGGCATCGATTGACTTCCAGGTAAAAGGTTATTCACCGTATCCCCTCATTTGCAACAAGTATTTGGAAGATTTACAGTCGCAAACCGCAAAGGGGAGAATAAATCCTTTATTTTTCTACATACTAATGGATTCCATATAAGTTCAATAAAGAATCCCAAGCCGTTACTAAGAAAAGGGATCATTTTTGACGTAAACAAATTCCTAAATATACCTTTGCCTTCTTATTATATTTAGCTTAAAGGGTAACATTATCATACCAAATTATTTAAATGATCAAATCACATGACAGGTTAGATACAAACACTACAGTGTAGAGTGCAAATTAGTAAATTATCATGCACATGTCGCTTAATTATTCATAAATTAAGAAACGGCTAAATGCATAGCAAAATTACACTTGGCCAATATGCAAATTGCAAGTAAATAAAGATATTTATCAACTCCTTGTTGGAATAAGGCTGAAATGTCATATTACCATTGCCTATGTAGGCATTACGTTAAAAAAGTACTGGCATATGGCAATAAAGAGCAATCAAAAAAAGTTTACAGTATTTTTTAAATCATTCTTCTTTTAAATTTATTTTGCAAATGTGTTAAGCTTTAACAAAAAGTTTTGGATATCCCAAACGGATATAACCCTAATAATTTTGAGATCTTTTTCCCTTTATATAAAGCCACTGACCTTAGGACATTTCGACCAGTTTGCCATACAATTTCATAACATTCTTTTTGAAATGACATAAGAAACGTTGAGCCAATGTAAAGGATTGCTAAATGTTCGAAAGGTTGGATCCTTGTGGTTTTTTATTGTAATACCTAACGCCTGATGTCATCAGAAAGATTGAGTATATTTTTATTACATTTCAACAACATAAATTGATTTAAGCATTTCTATTTTTATTTCAATAAATTGTGAATTGATAATATCGAGCTATCTTTTTGCACATCACAACTACCATTTTGTTGTTAATATTTTTGTAAACAGAAAAACAACAATTCATTTTAAATTACGAATGGGCGTTTTTAATTAAAAATCTTAATATGATGACTAAACAAAGACCAAAGTCATCATAACGTTTATTTTTTTCTTAACAAGTACCTATTGGTATATTTTTTTCATTCATCTCAATACTTTTGTACAGTAAAAAGGAATAACAAACATACAAACAAAAGGTAAGTAAACGAGGTGAAACGCACATCGTCAGCTGTAATGTAATTGTTAAACTGTCAAGTTATGATCCCTAACATTTTACAAACCACACAATATAGACAATTAACATTCTAACCTTAACATGAAAACCTCAAAGTTTTGTCTTTGAACTGCTTACAATGTATCTAAAGTTTAAATATTTATTTGTTTAAAAAAAAACGAAAATACCTCTTCACTTTGTGTAATAACTTGTAATTAAAATTAAGGTCTATAAATAGTCTTGTAGATCTAGTCACCTTACCAGTACCACTTAGTCAATATTCATGTTTCTTTACCCCCGAACCGCTAAATTCATTTAAGATAACACACTACATTAAATCTAGATGTAGATTGGAATAGTATGATACAGCATAAAGAGAGAAAAAACTTAAGCAATGCTTAAACCAAAAAACAAACAACGCGATCGTAGCTGCAACCATTACCTAGTATTTTAAAATAAAGTTTACATTACTAAAATAGAAGTAATTGTTCAGTACATTACAATTGTACTACTGACACCGCCCTGTGCTAAATAACCAGCGTTTTTTAAGAACTGCTCAGTCAAGCGCGGCTAATGCCAATTTGTTTAAGTAAATAGCATAGGTCACGGTAAATTCAACGGGGACAGACGACAGAAATTGTAGGTAGCCTAGCTTTTGTGCTAGCGATCGTTTAAATCTTACTATACATAGTATTTATTTATTTATTCTTAAGTACTATACAAAAATACGAAAGTTTGTTGTTTTGATGTTGGCACAGTTAGATGTTTGGATGGTTGGATAGCTGGATAGATAGATGTTTAGGGGGTCGGATGTTCTGTATCAGATCTTTAGATGTTGGTATATAACGATACCTAGGATACTTTCCAGGTAATATTTTAACACAAACGATGTCGCGGGCAGATAACTTTTAAATACCCATGTAGTTTATTTAGCGGATGGTAAACGTTTTGTCAATTGGAAAGTATGTATATTTTTGAATAGAAATTGTAATAAAATACATTTGTTGCTTTGAAAGTAGATGATTGACTATATCTTTTTAGATATTTTTTAAATGACTTTCTTTTGGACTTAAAAAATATGTATAGAGTCAAACAGAGAAGCAGTCTCTAACAACTTTGAAACATTCATATGATTTTGAATACTGGTTTGGAAACTACATTAAGATGTTTTTAAACGTCAAATGAACGTGGAATATGTGCGTCTAAACCCAATGCATTTACACAGTTCAATATATTAAAGACGATGACTATTGACTGGCGTCATGTGGGCTGAGTGACCTTTAGGTCTTAGTTATGAGATGCGCAGATTAACGATTATGTTGCTATATAATCACTTAAAATGGAATCCTTATATATTACTTCATAAACAATTAAATAATAAAGAAATTATATTCATACTTTTGCCCGTACAAACATAGTTAGTGTTGATCTAAGCAAAGGTAAAAAAAAATATTCACATTAAAATCTCCTCCGTGACCATGCCAAGCATGGCCATTCATGGCTGTAGATATGGAGGCATAATTTAAAGGAGTATTTTACACAGAATTGCCTAACAAAGAAAACAATTATCAGCGACAAATCGCTCAAGTTTCCACCCACTTAAAACTATTGCAATTGTCTCAACAAATTCGCGGAACCTCAACTCACTCAAGGTCATCCAATGGTCATTATTCTACCGTCACATACCAAACTGGTGCGATTATTATAATCATTTACTGGCCTTAGTTTGACAAATACGTAGGAGGCGTAATTATTCACAACTACAATGTCACAACTTGATAAATGGTATTAAGCAAGATTTACTTAAAAGTAACTTGCTATGTACAAATACATTTTGTAAATACCCAATTACATAATGAGTTAGTAAATTGATAAAACTAGTTTTTTTTTCGCTAATGAGGTGCGTGATTATAGGTTTTGTGCGACTGTGTAAAATATACTTTGTACGGCTTTTAGTGCTATGATCAGTTATGGACGACAAAACTACCTTAAATATTGTAATGAAAATTTCGCTCATAAGTTTAAACTTTCGCATAGCTTAATTAATATTATAATTCGAAAAGAGGATTATGGTTATTATGCAGTATTTACGTTTCGACTTGCAGCGACAATAGATATACCTATATACCTTAATAACAAATAAAATTTGAATACATTTCCCACATTAAATGCTTCTAAAAATTTTACCTACAGCCTTGAAGCCTACAAACTACTACTACTACCTACTAAACTTCAATCAAATGGAATAGAAACATTACCATGGGATACATTATACCGTCATTGAAAGTAAGTGTTTGACCAAGTTTTAAATAAGCAATCTGGAGATGATGAAACATTGCCTCAAAAGTATCCTTTCTTCTTACATAATGATGTTCTAAACTTCACAAAGCTATTAATCTTTTGAGCCTAATTAACACTAATGTGAGACTGTGTGAATCTGTACTCGTAGAGGCACCAGCGTATACGCACAAAACGTAGGCCTCTAATGGGTGATGACAATAAGTACTTAGTGCAACATTGTTCCACACAAACCTCATTAAGGAACACAAAAACTGACTACTTACGCGAAAAGCGAACCTCAATATTGAGTAGCTTTATACACCTACAGTTCTTCTTTATCTTTCAGCTGATCTCATTCACAATCAGTAGGGTAAAGTTAAAACTACAGTTCTATACCGACTTAACTTATTATAGTTATTAATATAATTTAAAAGCGAAAATGAAAAACCTATGCAATTTATTAAACACTCATAACTTTTTTACTGGCTGAGCTCATGCTTCCTTTTCAGCTAGCCACAAAGGTTGTAAAAACTGAATAAAGACAAATCATGAAATAACTAAGTTACGAGAATGTAGTCCCTTGTGACTAATCTACATGGAATACTATGGACCAGTGCTTTTTTTATTTACAAAATGACAGCCAGTAAGAGTTTATTTCAAGCCATTATAAACTTAGTATCGGCCTAAGTAGATATTTGAACGCTTTAGTAAGCTACTAATTTATATTCAAGAAATGGAAACTATTCAATACATTTGGTCGTAAATAATGTTGTAAAACGACAAACAAGTAACTATGTCACATATCTCTGATTGCAATTTAATTACCTAAGCTTGACTTAGAAAGGCATTTACAAAACATACCTGTTTTTTGTGACTAGTATTTATAAATTAACTTGGATACATATTTTTATGAGATACTTAACAATCGGATACGGTTTCAAATTTTGATTTAAGAAAATTTCACATATTATTTTCTCTTGGTTTAATGCGAATTTTTAATATGATTTTTATTTAAATCTGTATTTAATTATTATTTGTTTATACTAGAAAGCCACGTGCGCTACACATTTGTAAATGTTAATTGTATTTTTTGATCCTGATTAACAAACTATCTTGCTACATATGACGTGATTCTCGTTTTATTTAAACCTCAAAAACTTTGTATAAAACTACCTCTATGCTTAACAATTTATTTGTTTACAATCTGACTGAATTCTTACATCATCAATCATGTAAACATCAGCATACATCCGACTGATTAGCATTTTATATAGTTGATATGGTCACGAATTACAACTAAATCTTATTTTTTATTATAAATCTGTGATTGTAGATGATTATGTTCAATTATATTTACAATAAATATAAATATTATAAACGATTCCATTTCCTGATCGCAAAGAATCTCACGATTTATTCATAACATCTTCTAAGAAAGTAGTTTCATAACGATTTAAAATGAAACATGCATTGAAAAGTGTATGAGGTGACAAAAAACTAAATCTCAAGTCACTTCTACTGTATTTAGTACACGCAAAAGTGGAATCAATACCTATCATAACACGGTCTATAATTGATTGGGTATTGTCGACAATATAATTAATGTTCTCGACACCTTCATTTTTATAACACACCACGCGAAAACAAACTTTAAAACTTCGTCAGTATAGTCTGTAATAGAAAAGTATTGTTTTACACATGACAGTATTGAACAATGTACTCAGACCGCGGAACAGTACGAGTGTTTACGTGCTAAGTATCGATTATAGTGGACAGTTTTCATACGCTGACATTTCCCTGCAAACATAATGAATATTGATGTGGTCATGCTTCTATGAGCGTGAGTGATTTGATGTCGTTGTAACTAGATAAGCTTAATCTTACTAACACAGTTAAAGGAGACGATTAGGAATGTGGCTGAGAATGTTCGCTGCAAGATGGCATTGTAGTGTTTATTGCTGTCGTCGAAATATCGTTACGTTCAATTGTTTTAAGTATCATATAATCAGTTTATTGATGTAAAACTGTCGGAGCTACTAAACCGCTACGAAATTTGATATTTTCAACATTTCCTAACTGTGTTTCGCATAGAACTATGTAGAAAACTTTTTTGTTTTACTGGTGGAAGAAAAGTTAAGAAAACCTAAATTTGATCAGTGGCTTTTGTGCGACTTTACTTGCTTGCTTTATTGCAACTTTAAAATCAATATTGAAAGATCTTGAATTACTAATTACCTTAAAATTATGGTTTAAAACACAGCTATTGGAAGATAATCCTTTCAGTAATAAAATATAATGTTGAAGATTATCACCATTATCATTAAACTGAGTATAAATCACATTAGAGTTGCTACTTAAAGCGTGCACACCGCAAATAAACAGTTTAAATAAACATTACTACCTAATGATAGTGAGTGATCAATCATGACGAAACATAATCGTATAATACCTTCGTACTTCAAAAGTAATGAAAACCTTCTTAAAGTATATAATACATTAATACATTACATATAATACAGTATATTAATTACATTTTTATACTCTACAATAAGTTAGAATCAACAGCTTATGTCCCACAACCAAAGCCTATGACAGATAATCTTTCAGCACCTATGTCTCCCTGCCTCTTGAATTCGACATCTTGTAAGCATCTACCAACACCTGAATAATTTACCTGGGAAATAGTAATACGCTTTTTAATACACATTTGCTTACATCGTGTCATATAAACATCCGCCTCAAATTGTAAGTTAATTCCCATCAATCACACAAAAAACCTTAAAATAACATAAAAACAAAACCTTGATATACCTCAAACCAAGGCGAAATCCACATCATAGGAATTCTCCCATATTTCCGTCTGTACTTAATTAAAAAGGCACCTGTAATGTACCCTATTGTTGTACACTGTACAGCGGATATGATCTTTCTCACGTTTGTTAGGAAGCAGAGTTACCTCATAATGTTTTTCTCTTGAGTAGTTTGTCGCAGTTGTCGGAAGGAAAACAATACTAGTACATAACATAATGAACTGTCGATGTGGAAATATTGTGATATAAACTTTATTCCGCATGTGCAATGTGCATACTGAACGGAAGCTTGTCGAACATTAATTGGTACTTAGTGTTTTTCTCCTCTAAATTTACTGACAAAATGTTCAATTTCATAGACAGAAAATCTTAATTTCTGGGTAGCTATTGTGCATCTACGTTGACAACAATTTGAAAGCCACTATGATGTAGAACGTTTCTACTTTAGATGGTGGTTAACACGATACGCCAAAGCAGCAATGTACTGAATAGTGACTATAATTTTGTCAGTCCATACACCTTTGCTTAGATATCCGGGAGATATCATGTATTTGTGTATATTTATCACTTTTTCACTGTGTATATTTATCGCGAATACTGTGAACGGAATATTATGAGTTCACGAGTGAGTAAACACAATAAAATCATGCGACTCGAAATTTAAAAGACATTTACAATCATTGCTCATCATCGCCAATAGTAAAAGAACAACGCAACATTTGGGTAATTTTCAATGTTATACGCACATCCTTGAATGAGTGTACGCGTATGTGTACAATACTCGCGTGAATCACTTTGATTTTGTAACACTACAGTGGACAGAATCCCTAATACCTGACGCGTGTGGTGTTGTGAAAGATGTTCACTGTCCGTCGTTTTCCCTGTTAGGTTAGATGGTTTTGAATAGCTATCTATATATTACTAATTCCATGAAATTTGTTGAGAACTGTCGTTGATGTTGTTATTAATTTTGTTTTAGTTATTAAAAAACCATTTCAGTCAACCAAAGAAATACTTTTGAAGTTTATACATGCATGTTTATAAATAATATGTTGCTGTTTGTGACATAGCTGTAGAACTAAAGTAAAGCCAAGTTATTTATGTAGATATGCAAACGAAAAACTATAGCTAGTTGTACTTAATACAACAACTGGATCATAACCTTTGGTGCCATTCTATATAATTGTAGGCCACTTACTGGTATTTAATATGTTAATGAAGAATTGATAAATGAACTAAATGTATTAATACTCTGATTCTACGCCTGAGACATTCACAAACTAGTGAGAATGAAATTAGTTCGATTTGAAACGGAAGCGACAACTAGTTTAAACCGATTAGACAAGCAATACCAGTGATCGTGACTAATTTGAGCAATCAAATAAATAAACAAAAAACGATCCTTTTAAAGCGATTAACCTGAAACCTTCGCCCACTTGCTATTAACCTGACTACCAAAATGAATAAAATATCAACTTAATAGATATTGCTGGTAGCTATTACGCACGCAATTATACTAAATTCCAATCAAAGTCACTGACTATTTATATCTTGTATACAAGTATTTTAAAGCACAGTAGAATTATAAACCAATGCAAGAACAGCCTATGTGCTTTTAGCTATGTTCCATCTGCTCTTCTCATACGTCCTTTTTCAATTCAGGCGCAACTCTTACTCCATTTGCATTTTCAGTCAAAAAAAGCTTATGTGATCCTATACCTCTTTGACTTTACGTCGTTCTCATACTGAATATATGCCTAATGTTTGACAACTGGCTTCTTATAGGTTAGTTGTGAAACGAGCACGACAGTACTTCATCTAATGCATGTGCATACAACATAAGTTAGGACCAGTAGAATGTTGCAATATTGTAGGTATATTTTACAAGGAGTACTTACTCCTCGCTCAGTTTGAACACTTGGCCAATTTGTCAAGGTGCACTTGCGTATTATAGATACCTGCAAACATACATTATTGGTTACAGTTCGCAAGCCCTTCCAAACATTTCATTAATTTGTGTGACTTGTGGATCTATTGTGAAGAAACGATTAACTCAGTTTGCATATTTTTTAATCGTTTCAAATTAAATGAAAAGATGTCTCTTACATGGGACTCACATTGTAAATGGCAAACATGGGTCTTACAACTTTGGGTATTATAGGCTTGATATTTGCACAAGAATACGAGTGTAAAGCTGTGTGTGACCGAAATCAAATGACAATGGACCTGTAATAGTCCCGCTAAAATGAGTTTTCAGTATGTCAGAGATTCTTGCTAAGCAAGTTAGTTAACATAGGACGAATATACATATACCATCGGACAGTTTTATCCATATACCAGTCAGTATACATATTCGTTTAACAATCTCATCTTCACAATAAATGACTTAGATTCTTATTAGACGACTTACAGTCATTTAAAGTTAAAATGCCACATTACATTAAATAAGTACGTAATACTGCTAGTAAGTTGTGAGACAGGTTTACTGTACGTAAGCCTGACATAGGAGCGTCATTAGGCCAAAAGGTCACACTCTGAGGTTAGTAGCCGTATGTGCTGACCTATTTTCCTTTAGTATGTATTGTAGACTTTGTTTGTAGTTCGATATCACTTATAAGAGATTAATAGTATATATTGTATAGTTTGTTTTATATAGGTCACTTGAACTTTGGTTTTATTGTGACTGAATTTTGAATATTCGTAATTTTCTCTAGTAGTTTGTTGAAGACTTAAAACTGACCTGTATATGAAAGTGGGAGCTTATCATTTTCAATACGTGATGCTATATATAGCACCTATATTAAACAAATAGGATACAAACTGATTGGGTCATTGAATAAAACTCTCAAATCTTGGATTATTCTCACTTACTCATCCACTCAATAAAAATAAACCCAAACAAGCGAAATCACTGGAAAGTCACTGTCAAACTAAATATTAACGTAAAATTCATGATTCAAGAGTCTTATATAAAGATTATAATTCGTTGACAGCGCGTGGCATTGACCTTACCATTAATATGCAGATAAGCAGAGAGAACGAAAGTGGTTACTCAATGGAGAAATGCGACCGTATTCATACATTTCAACAGATTTTGCACTCAAATTTAACACTATTTCAACGTTTTAGAGTGTAAAAGTGTATAAACTTTATTTTTTCGGGGGATTTTCTAAACAAATTAAATGATAATTATGCGCCGGTAACCGTATGATTCGCCAATTTGACTTTTACGATTTCTTATTACACTGACACAGTGAGAAATGCTTGAAGATAGATAGAAATTGCGGTTAGATAAGGTGATCGTTTATTAATTAGATTTAAATACTGTGCCAATTTATTTCCATGACACATACCTTTTTCATATTCTGGAACTATTTACAGCATTTAATCATATCTTTAAAGTTCCTCATGCTACTTTTTGCACTTAGATATATTCTAAGCCTTCTAATTGGACTACTCATTAGTTTTCAATATAATAATGAAATATGTTTCTTTAGCCGATTCTGAACCATTGACATTTGGCCGTCGATGTCGTTAATCTTACCACGCTACATTAACTCTAATATTTTCAAAACCAACGCAATATTCACTTACAAAATATCAATTTATTTATAACCTACAAAATAGTACGTCTTCCTAATTGCATCATAACATAATAACATGTTATTAAATGATAATCTTAAACTATTAACCTTTTGAATGGGAAAATGTGAGACGAGACGTAGGGGTTTCAAAACAGTCGGTTTTATAAACCATTGTACAGGTAACCTGCGTGAATGACGTGAGAACATCTTGTACAATAATTATTTCGTACAATTAATTCTTTTTTTGTAAACCTACGGTGGATGGAGGTGAGGCATTGCATTCGTATTGAGGTAGACACGCGAAGTTTTAACTACTGTCTGTTTAAAATAACATTGAGTAAATTTTCTTTTTGTAATTTTGTTCCTGATTGAGAGTATACTAAATGAATTATAATGTGTGTTTTAACTTACATCTTCGGCGGTAATGACTCTGTACCTATAAGCAATCCTTTACTAATATTTGGTAATTAATGATAGTATTTAATAAACTTAACTTTGCCAATATTTTATGTAAACTAAACTAAAAAAACTAAACCCACCAAATCATCTCGCAAATCTCAATGCCATACAAAGACATACCATTTCTCCGAACCCTCAAACGTTACGTAGAAAGTCACACGTACGATCAGTAAAGAGTTTACCTGAAACAAAAACAAAAGGTCGTTATTAGAAAGTGAAATAAGTCACATCAGAACTTACAGATATGTTAAACATCTCCTTTGTTTTAAATGAGAAAGCAAAGAAAATTTACAATGTCAGTGTAGAAGCGCACAAACAAGTCATTTACTTTACTTATGCTATATGTATTTCAATAAATACAGCTTTTGTATTGTTTACTCTAGACTTAAAGTTGGTAGTGTACGTAAGTCTAAAATGCTTGATTTTAACCGCTATTTATGTGATTGGATCAAAATAAACGATATCAATTTTTAAGAAATGAAATACTCAGAAAAGAGGCAACTGCTGCTGCACCTGCAACGACTACTCACGGGTTCGGTATAATCCGCATATATTTCGAAATACATAATCACTGAATAACACTGCCACATTAAAATTTATTTCAATAGAGTTCAAATCATAGGTCTATTACCAACATAATCGTAACTTAGAAACTTCGTATTACCCCACCTGAAATAAGCTCTTAGAATCACTTAATATCTCAAAGTTAGACAACAAAGAAGCTCAGATTACCTAACTTTAATTCCACATAATCCATACGCAAATGGTTGGTAATTTACAGACCGCAACCGCATTTCTTATGGGAAACGGTTGAGCACACCTGACTTCAGGGACGGACTGGGTGAAGGGAAAAGTGCAGTGCTGGTCAAGGGTGCGAAATGAATGTTCACGGTATTGCAAAGGTGAGATTGAAGTACTTGAAAATTATACTAACAATCAAATTGATTGTGTTGAAGTGGAGCAAATCGTAGTGATTATTTTAAGTTTGTATCTCAATGGTTTTAGAAACCATTCAAGTAACCACATCAATCATATGAGCAGTAGTATTCTTTAAGTAATAACAATAGAAAAGGAAATCGAATATGTATGTAGTTTTTTTATGATTTTTATTAATGGTAACATCGTTAGGAATTGGGTTTCGGGTAGAAAATGGGATATGTGCAATGTACATATTATAGGTTAATTTAAATTTGTCCTCAGAGGCTCTAAAGCTACGTGTGAATTATTCAGCGTATAACGTATTACACACATTGATAGCCATCTGACCTCAGAAGCTTGAAGATCTTTATCTATGGAGTAACAATTAGTAGCCATGACAATATTGTATACGTAATATACACGTACTTCTAATGTTTGAAGCATATTTCAAAGAGAATCGTAGTTATTGTTGTAGCAGTACTTTGATAAAATTATATACTATAAATATTTTACTGCCGTATTTCTGCTATAAAAAAATATGCACTGTTTTTCATAATCAAAAATATACGTAAAATAAATTACTCCAAAATTCTGAAAAATATTTTGTAAAATTACTCAATTAATTTATTTCATTGAAATAATTAATATTGCCCAAGTCCTCCTCTGTTAATATTATAGTGAACCGCAGAGGTTGCAAACCTGTACGAAGCAACTAATTGCAGAAGTTTGCAACTGTGAGAGTGTGAAACAAAGAGCAGTTAGCGCTGCCGCCGACACTTCTAATTGATGAACTCACTGCGTTTATGTAGCACAATGTTGCAACAAACGTATTAACTAGTCACTATGGGAAAAATAACTTGATACATCCTAAAAACAAATTGCATCTAGCCTTCATAAATGATGATGGTAGAACAAAGTTAATAGAGGTATAGCTTCAATTTTAGGAAAGTGTCTGCATTAGGTTTACATTTATTTTTCTAATATTTACTTATTTATTTAGCAGTGGATAGTGGCCGACTTATGAGTCCGTATTCATAAGTTTTATATCTTACTTTGGCTTAGAATATGGACCCCTATAGGAGTTATAATAAAGAGTTGTAATAGCAAGTACACTACAGTCAAATCTCGATGTCATTGCTCTTTATATTTCCTTGCTGTTTAAAACTCGAGTTCTTTTCCGCGTCGACGTATATCTTTAGAAATTCTCACTTTATGTTTGTAAAAGTGGTTTATTACAGTGCATGAAGTTGTTACTTGACAAGATGATAAGCATGTAGCTTCACTGGGTTTTTATTCACTTATTCATCGGTCATATTATATTATTCGTGGTATTTTAATTTTCCTCATTCAAATTGCAGTACAATCAAACACTTCGCGGATAATTTTACGGTTTAATTGGATTACAAAAATACGATTTTCATGCTAATTTTCAAAATTACTACTATTGTGTTAATTGAATAACAGAGGCATATTTTTATTCTTATGATTCACGCATACACTAAATTTTAATTGTCTTGTTATCGACATGCATTTTTTTCTTGCTGTTCGGTCAAATGTCGCATCGCTAGTCATTGTCGTTCGAGAACATTCGTTAGCGAAATCTCCGTTTATTTTTAGAGGTGATTACTCGCGTATAATTTATATTAAAAGCTTTCTTAATAATTGCATCATCACAATAAAATATCAGACGCAAATGTTTTGAGCGCACCGACACAATATATAAGGTTGTCTAACAAACTATTTCCTTACATCGCGCAAATTATGTGATGACGTCATGTTACTGACTTAATACATCCGACTGAGGAAAGTTCAGACATTTTTCTAACTTTTACAACTGAATAACATTGAATAATCGATCTTAATACTTCGTAATAAGAGTCACTGATACAAATTAGAAGTAAAAAGAAAGCAAATATATATTTTTTAAAGCACTCATTGACTTACGACTGGCGGATCGGTCGATCACCAAACCGGCTTCTTAATAACAGTAAAATTTGTATATCATTAATTCTTATTCATAGACTGATGCGTTTTTAAATCGTATAGGAACAAGTTTTTTTTTCAAAGCCTTCAATGTCGGAGGTCAAAGCAGACGAGACTATAATAAATATTATTTACTCATATAGCACGTGTGATATCATTAATTTATTACCGCGTTATATGTATTTGGCAACCGTATAATGCTTTTTTTCCTTGAACAAAACATTATTCATAAATATAAAACTAATTTTACGAACTTATATTGGATTTTATTATTTGACGTTTATTGTTTTGTTAATATTTATTATTTTAATAAATATACTTAATAATATGTTCGACCACAAAAATAACGCTTTTCAAAGTTAATAATGAACGTGAGCAATCAAAGTAATTCACTCGACTCCAACTTCAAATGACTCTATTTATAAGGTGAAACTGACATTTCCAAAACGTCATTAGTCAGAAAGAAAAATCATAATTTTTCTTTTCGCTTCTGGCGGAAGATGCGTTGGGCGTAACTTCGTTCGACGCAACGCATCTTACGTTAAATCTGTAAGGCTGAACGTGTTAAAATCTATGATATTTCTTGGCGTAACGCGACCGAAAATTCGTGACGCATTTTCTGTCAGATATGAAGCCACCCTTAATCGGTATATAAATTGTCAACTGATCATCCAACCATTATTCAAACGTTCTACCAATCACTCACACATTATCTCATTTCCTACATCTCACTGAATTTGGTATAAGCCATAAAGCACTATAAAAAAGCTACTGAACAAGGAAGGTAAAACCAGACCTTTGATAAAGACAGAAAGTGGTCAATGTTCCTGATGTCAATCGAGGGATAAGGAGAAAGGCGTGATAAGTGACATCGCCATAAGACGGAGTGTCGTAATACTAAAAACTTCATGCTCAACTGTCAACTGTGTTACTGGTTAATCTTGTATCTTTGACAGATGAAATGATGTTGAGTGTATCTTATAACACTTCAATACTATACTATATAGATAATATAAACATGTAGACTAGTAAAAAGCTTTTAAACTTAGATTTATGTATATCTGTCTAAAACTTCTAGTTCCAGTCTTTGTCCTATCGTATTTTGTTTCCCCCCTATTTGTTATTTCACTTATTTATATTTTTATATAAACGTATAATATATAAACGTTCCTGTGCTCGCTTATAGTCCAATTAAATGCTTACATTTAAATGTTTGCTTTTAAAATTCTGGGAAAGGGATATTCAATATTTAACTATTAAATTAATTAAAAACGTTCCTATTTTACAAGGAATTAAAATTGTACCAATGGCCGCTATTAACACCTAAACCCAGTCATGGATACTTCCTTAAATTAAATCAATTACATATCATAGGAAGTATTACATGTAATTGAACACTTTAGCGAAAGTTAAAGGATATCGGTAATGAATACTGTCTTTACATAGTATCTTAATAAAACGTATCGGTTTATAAAATGTATTGAGATGAATTGAAAAAGAGAAGGTGTTATGCCGTCCATAATTGGCGTTGGATAAGGATAAACTAAAGAGGAACTTTTAATCAAAGTGTTGCAAAAGATTGCAAAATCTGCGGTGACTAGCAATTTTCTTAAATATTGCCATTCTTTAACATATCAAACAATTAAAATAGGCATACTTTGCATCGATACATATTCAATTTGAGACCTTCAAACATAAAAACACAGCGTATACTCCATATTCATTCATTAAAAAGTGCCAGCATATTCTTAATGCAAAGTGATCTTGAAAAGCGATCAAATCTTGCGACACTTTTAAAGATGCTATTATAAAACCAAATACAGCTCAATTTAGTCTTTATATATTTAACTTAAATCAACACAAAAATCAACGTTTCGTCACTGTCACAACTGTGTCGACAAATGGTTCTAAATCAATTAATTTAGCATTTAGCGTCAAAATTGTCGTAGCCTTGTACCGATCTTTTATTAAGATGCAAATTGTGTCTTTGTTGCATCGACATCTTCTGATTGGTGCATTTTATATGCATCATGGAGACGACGAGTATTTGCAATCGCGGGTCGACACGATGACTTAAGTATTCGAACTCTGTTAGCCGGACTACAGATACAAGATGCTTATTGGCTGGCTGGTTATACGGTTGCAAAGCAGCGACAATTCGGAAAACAAGTTCTGTTTATTTTGTTGTTTTATTATTTTTGACAATTTCAGTACGATTAGTCATCGCTATCTAATTTTTATGGAACGCATATCACTATTTTTTTTACCCGTAGCGCTCTCACTACTGCTAGCCACATACGGGTTGGAGACTCTACCTACATAAACGAAAGAAATGCCATGTTTATTAAATAATTTATGATTTCATAAAACCGGTATAGTAACATACCGTCCAATTAAAAAATAATCTAATCAATCTTGAATCCACAACGATTATAGCTTACTATAAAAAAGTAAACCAATTTCCCTAGAAAAATTACGTATAATATCGCACCAACACTTCCAGTTCGCAACAAGGCGAGTGAAAACGCAACGACATCGACGCAAGCGCACACACACATACACACATACAAGTGACATTACGAGTAAAGCGTATGTGTGCGTTAACTCTTTCTTCATAGTTCAATATATTGATGCAAGCCTCGCTGCTGCTTAACGATTTATAACACAAAATAAAATTATTTTTAATATAACACTTGTATGAGAAACAAATTTTGTTTTTTTTCTTAACAGATATTTTATGATTGAGAAATTCTCATGTACTTGCTAAAATTTCTATCGACCTTTGACGTTTGATTCATAACATAAAAGATATATTTGTATTAACTGTATTCTAAACCTCAAATTTAAGTTAGCTGTACTGCAGTTAAAGTACTTATAATCGACTAATATTAGAACCTTTACATATCAGCAAATGTAAAACAAAAGTAGCGTCAGGTTCTATTTATACTCCAAATATTTTTCCATTCTAACCCGCTTTCATGTGCCACAAACTTTATTCTAACACAACCACTACTACTGTGGGACAAATTAATATAAAAAAATATTTAAATTAAAGTAAAATATTCTGTGTAAGTCAAAGGGTCACATGACACATCGATTAGCATATTGAGACACGAATAAGTTCGTGTATTAACAAGATGACGGTTCAGACCATGACATCTGCCCCTCACGGCAGACACGGCGGAAACAGACGTCCTCAAGACAGTCACGACAAACTCACCTTAACTCACTTTATTGAAGGTATTGTTTAAAGTTCAATTAAGTAGAAGTTAGAGGACCAGTTCCACGGGTTATAGTTACGTGTTGGATAAGGTATCTGATAGATAAACTGTGTGGAAATATACAAAAAAGTACTACTTGGTAAGTTCACCGGCACTCGTTAATAAGTCGGGAAACCGGCCATAGCGCAGAGTTTTGAAGGAGACTGGAAACCTATCTAAAAAATTACGGACATAAATATATGAAGTAATTATTTAAATACTTAAAATACCTCATTTTAGGTGACCACAATACTAATATTTAAACATATGACTATTTAGAAACAAAATTAAGTAACTTCAACCGCAAAAGTTGCGTCGATATTCATCTCGCGTATTTAATCTAAATCTCTTTATAATACGTGGTATGCATGATTTTATCATATTCATAGATTTATAGGCTTGGTTTTTGTTCAGTAGCTCTACAGATCAATCAACTTCGCACTGATAGAATATAAACCTGCGGTTTTGGCCTCAATGTCGTAACAGCCATACTGACTTGATTTCATTAATCTTGGGAAACTGCATTGACTAGACGTGTTTATCTAATAGATATAGTATTGATCAATCTATTGAGTGAGTTAATGGCTAAATAATATTAGAACTGTGCTTTAAACATTATGCTCTAGGCTGTATGAATAGATGAAGATGCTTTAATTATTATTTTGTAGAATGTAAGATTAGAAAATAATTTAATCCATACTAATATTATAAATTCGAAAGTAACTCTGTCTGTCTGTCTGTCTGTCTGCTACTCAATCACGCCTAAACTACTGAACCAATTTGCATGAAATTTGGTATGGAGATATTTTGATACCCGAGAAAGGACATAGGCTACATATCATCACGCTACGAGCAAAAGGAGCAGAGTACCAGTAAAAAATGTTACAAAAACGGGGAAAAATTTCACCCATTTGCTCTTATTGGATGCAAGCGAAGTTGCGCGGGTCGGCTAGTTATCTATAAAATTGAAATTCTAATCTCAAAGAATAATCAAGAGATCACAGTCAGTCTGTACTTTCATAGAGGTGCTGGACTACATGTTACATCAAGTTAAAATATAATTAAGATGACCATTTAAGGTCATAGACCCTTGTTTTATAATTAATAGGTAAAAGAGTAGTCTAAGTCTAAGTATCGATTTAAAACCCCTGGTCATTACCTATTCTGAACGACGGGATAAGTTGATAAGGTGCAACAGGATGTTAAATCTGATAGCTTTGATTATTACTATTATTAAAACTTAGTACTAAAATACTACCGTAAATAAAGAGCAGACATCGTAACACACTTTACGGTACATAATTACTCCATGTGAAATGAGGAATGACCAATATACACATGACAAGCAGAACGCAAGCACACAAGTTTGAGTGCACAAATACGCAAGTAATTATAAGTAGACAATAACCGTCGAACACATTAACATAACGGCATAAAACTTCCTTCCTCAGCAAACGGCACTTTCTTTCCTTTATTTAATACGGCACTAATTAATTGCGCAAGTGTATTGCACAATAGGAAATGCACCATAAGAAGCATCTTGATTGATACTGTGACTATATTAACTTTTCTCATGATATGTCATGGAAGTTGTTAGCGGAACTAGGTAGTCTAATTGGTTCTAGTTGCTTTCGCACTTAAAAAGCAGGAGAGTATGATTTCGAAACTATACAAGTAAATGAATTAAAACAGCTAGGCTTATGATATTAGCTTACCTACCCTTAGCTACCCTTATCCGTTCATGCATTTTTCAAACCCTTGTCCAAGTTGTATCTAGTTTTTAGAACCAGAAGGTATGTTCAGGTCTAATTTTTTTTTGTCAAATATTTTGATGAGATCATTGAACCAAAGATTCTTTGCGATTTATGAAGTGTGTGTTAATGACAGTATGAATAAAAGATTCATTGAACTTATTCACTTTATTATTTACCTTTGTTTGGAAAAAAGAATTCTACATAGAATAGTATTATAATTGCCTACACGATTTTCGGCCCTGTCAAATTGCATACTTCATTCCATTTGACCAAATTCTTAAAGTCATTTACTAACAATATCAAATTGATAAAATTAATTAGCAAAAAATAATTTGATGTCTGTCATATTGTTATAATCTACCTTGAACCAGGCATTTTTATGAACGCATCACGAATTTAATTTTAAAACCAATGCTGCAATATTTTTTTCTTCATTATAAAAACAATGTTAGTGCTAATAACGCACGTAGAAACAACTTTCGGCCTGTGATTTTACTTATAAAAGAAAATTACAAATCTCATATTGGTTTAGCCGTTTCAAAGATTAACTCCCGGCAAAACAAATTTCATCTCCATATTATCTAACAAGGAATTCAGCATTATTTGTTCAAGAATTAGCCAATTCACATTTGAATTGGAAAATCATTGGAACACCCGAATTGTGTACATAAATGTAGTAATTAGACGACAACTTACATAAGGCGAGCTCAGAAATACGAAAGTTGCCATTTCACCGGTGAACGATGTGTTATGTTATGGCTTACGATTTCTCACTGACTTTGCATACTGCCACTGGAGAAAGAATGGTCAATGAGAGAAAAAGATGGACGACTTTCCGTCTCTCTCCTACAATCTATTGCTAAAAGATCTCCTAGACATTTTTATAGTTTAGCTGTGTCAAGATGACTATCTTCATTCAGTTGAATCTAAACATTTGTTCTTTGATATCAATCATTTAGAAGCCATTAACCAGTCACACCCATAGCTTGACCCTGCTAAAAATTATTTCGCTGTGCGTTTAATATGAATACCATATCGATTACACTTATAATAATATTTTATTTATATATTATGATATCATTGTATCCTAAATTATGTTACAGTTGCCGCTAAATCCACCTACGTTTAGATGCCAATTTACAATTTTGATATAGCACAGCATAAAATACTTAAATATTTATATAAATTTCGCATAGAATAAGTTCTGCATCCATAGGTCATATATGACGCTGTGATACGTTATTTTACGCAGTATACCAAACGAATCAGATTGATTCACCCGTGAAATATAATAGAGCCTGACATTGGCGGAAGCCTTGACGTAGATTACTAAATCTAGTTATGAGAATACGAACAAAATCTTTTATTGCACCACGGAAATGTAAAACTTGTTTTGTGGTCATTAAATTATATTTTTTCCTTCAATCGCTTGTTAATACTCTTATTAACTTGTCATAGTGTTATTTGTGATAATTATTTCAACGCCCATTGAATGGTTCAATATTGATTTTTATTTTACGCATCGATGGGCCGTACAATACGCGGCATAAATTATATTTATTTTGTTTGATTTAAGCCGACTGTACAGTTGATACACGCCTTAAAAGTAATATATAATATGAAATAGATACACTCATAGCAAATACAAATAAAAATTTTGAAGTTTCCTAAAATATGCCAACGGAATCATGCCACTTATTGTCTAAGTTAACATGCATTTTGAATAATTTGCGATACATCAATTTTAAAAAGACGCAAATGTCTTTAAAAATTCTCAATTCAGATATAAATCTGAACACGTATATTGCATTTATTTGACACAACAACACATTATATACTATTTTAAATAATACTGAATAATATTTATATAATATGTTTGTGAGGCCTTGAATGAATGAAGATGCTTCAAGCACCCGTCTCAGATCGCACGCTTGAATGTCGAGTGGACAAACAGTACACGATCACTATTGTACGATTCATTAGCACTCGACAAGTTGTTGTAGCTATGGTATTGAGGCAATAAAGACGTACTAATGACATGAGATAGAGCAAATATTTGAGTAAAAGATTTTACCACGGGATTAGATGGATAAGGTAAATCTCAAAATTATGGTTAAGCTTTTTAAAGTTAGAGTACACTTATTTTATATATATTGACTCGATTCAGATTGTATTGGAAAAAGATTGCCAGGAAAATAAAAATACTTTCTGATATGTGTTGATGTGAAACCTATTTAAAAATGGAAATTAGATATTGGAGTCACTTCCTTTTTTCATAAAAGTTTCTAGAATAAATTTATAAAAAAAGAGCTCTAATCTCCTGAATAAAATAGTTAATTTCCCGTCTAAAATAAATGAATAAACCACCTTAGAATAATCATGTGAACATTATAGAACCTTCATTACTTTACATTACTCTCATATAATATTTAACCCTACACGTTGAAATACCATTCAGGGCAAAATACGCACTGTTTCATACATTTCCGATCACTATTGGCATTGAAAAATTATGCCGGCAAGTTATTGTCATTACTCATAATAACTAACATAACAAGCGTCAGGAAATCGTTGTCATAAACCGTTCCGTTCTTACGAGTCTACTTTACTATCTGAATAATTATATGCCAATAACTTTGTGGCAGTAAACGAAAGTTGACAGGACAAGGTGTAAGTTTATGCCTTGTTGTAAATAGTTGTCGCTTATTTGCTATCGTTGGTCTGTGTTGTTGTCGTTCCTGATAATAAATAAGTATAGTAAGTTGAATTTACTGATGCCCAGCTTCTGAGGTACATTTAACGGTAGTTTATCTATTAAATAGCTTTTAAACTCATATGAAAAAACGCTGGAGAGAATGACTTCCAGTCTTCCCACGGTAAATAAATTGAGTCAGGTTATACCTATTAGCATCTGTGCATACATTTAAGGCATTTTATTTCGCTTTTGTCTTTGCCAGCAGCTTCAACCAATTATTGCGTTCTGTAAAATGCACTGGATGGAGGATACATTAATATAGGTTTTAATATCGATTTTTAATTATTGCTGTACAAACCGGTTCGTAATTCCAAGTGTAAAAGAGGTCCATTTTAAATTGAACTATGACATCAAATCATTCACATCCTGGAAACATAATACATTCATTGAATTAAACAAACGCATTTATATGCATCAGCTATTCTATCAAATTTAAGAGCTGATAAATAAAATCTGACTATTATATACTACACCTGCGCTACGTGTTAACCTTTGACTTAATGTGTCATTACAATTCATTATATTTACATTGCATTAAAATATAAACAAGATTTTCCATCTAGATGTTATATTATTCTTATGTAACGCCAATTTTTCGTTCGGATTCAGTTTTTATGCCAGTCAATAAAACGCTTCGGATAATCGTTCGATCATCTCGCAAAAAGTTGTCAAAATGTCAAACAATCATTAAGTTACGTGTCCATTAATCAGAAAAACGGAATCAATTTGTCGAAAAAATTCAAAGTAAATTCACGCGCCAATAGTTAAAACAACGATCGTTGTAAATAGGATTAAGTAATAGTTACGTAAAAGTGATTAGCCGAAATAATTAGTGACGGTGACATTACAACACGGTCAACGCGCTGGGTAATGCACCTGTTAGGGTGGAACAATGCGCCCGCGTCGAAGAAAGTGTTCACGCACACACACACACACATCATGACCATGAAAGTCCGCAATGAAACAATCAAAAGAAGTGCAATTCCGTGACTCGCTTTACGTCGGACAGCGTAAGTCGTTGCGCAATAGATGTAATCGAACTTACTTGTAATTTGTTGCAGGTTTCGTGGAGCAATTAATGAAACGCGTATGTTACGTTTGATACTGTAACTAGAATACGATAATCAATTCTTAAGTACACGAGACTGCCAAACCATTACTTTTGGTGTACGTTTAGTTATTCAAACTAGAAAACCGAAAAGTTATTAGATACTAAATAATATAGATATCTATGTAAAACCCACATAAATAGTCGGATTACAGGTTTAAACCTTTCTTTAATCAACCAGTTTATTTCATCTTAAACTTAAGTTACCAAATTTTCATGGCCGAAATTGCAGCGTAGGTACAATAAATCGAAAAGTTGACGACATTTTTATCAACAACATTAAAATATTTACGCAAACTTTGAACAAGATTAATTGAGTAAAGAATTACAAGACAACATTTATTTTGGTATAAAAGTAACAGTTGCGGATTGATTTACGATCTTTGAAGAAGGTTACTGAGGTTCTTGGCTACATACGTTCCAAATCTGTAGCCATTAGTGATTATGTCACGATATCTTCGCGAACTCGTTAACGTGCGTGAGAATCAAAACTGTATTTAATTTGTAAATGACGATGTATACACGACCTTAAATAAGGTATGTTACACAATAAGTTGACGGTTATGGCGGTTTGATTGATACAATTACGTTGGAAATATTAAACTTTCTTTTTTTACGGTGCTATATGGATAGAAAAGAATTTGATGGGGAATGATATAATGTGTTTTATTCTCACAGCCAGTAAATAGTAATTTTAATACTGCAGTATCAGAAATAGCATGTCATAAGACAAGCAACAATTTGAAATCGTTAGACGCTGGATAAAATTCAAGCAACCATCTAGGCCTACAGGTTTTTAGAACATGAACTAACTAACCTATTTGTTATAACATTACTTTCTGTAAATACTTCAACACAAGGAACTCTTTGCTCGATCTATTTTCTCTTTACTATAATATTGCTAAACCTTTGTCCTTATTTCCGTATGCATCTTAACACATAAGGTATACTAGATATAAGTGATGGAGTGGAGTGATCGAGTGATGGATTTTATACCACGTAGGTCTTAAGTGTACAATTTTCGGCTATTGCAAATCTATGAACCTGTTGCAATATTGTAATGTGCCATAAAACAATGCACAATTATCTACTCGTGACATATAAACGCACGATTATTATGCAAATGTGCCGTTTGTAAAACTTCTAACCTATTATATAACCAATAACTAAAGATAAAACCTATGGCTATCGATAGATTTGCGAAATGAACTAACAATAATAGACACCTACACTTAGTGTGTCCAAATTCATCAAAATAGTGATTTAATGTGATTAAGCAATGTTTATGAGGATATATTTAGATACAGTTACTTAAGGTGTGGGTCAACATGCTTTGACACTTAATTCCATTTTGAAATTGTGTTCGGGAAATTCTAACTTTATGTAGTCTGATTAAGTCTAGTGACAATTGGTAGTAAATTGACTGTACAATAACAAAGATTGTGTTGGCATTAAAAGTCGTGAAAGTACCGCTAAATACTAAAAACGTCGGTATTCTGAAGTATTTATAATGTTCGTGGTTTGAGTCCCAAATCTATAAAAACACTTCAAGTTTAACTATCCTTTTGTATTCAAATCTAACTCGCTAATAAATTTACGATGATCCAAACATTCCACAATTTACTAATTCAATAAACGTGTACACTCAAAAGTTCAATGGTACATTCACACGTACGATAAAGATACGGGCAATTAAGTAATTTCGTAATACATGTATTTACGACAATACCTTGAAGCAATGTACAAAGGCTACTTTGACCCTATACCGGGCTGCGTGAAGCAACAATACGCATCGCACATTTTAAGGTCAACTGCAGAAGAGTTTTCTACTATAGTTGGGCCTTTACAAACGTGCAAACTCTGACTTAATTAAAAGAATGACAAGAGTAGGACAGGGTGTAAGTGCGAGCGGGAGAGCCCGATTATGTGAAAACAGTATGACAACGAACAAGAAATTCTCTTGTTTTCTTCGGTATTTATTTTACGTAGCAGTGTGGTACGAAAAGGCTCAGGAACCTATATCAGATAATCGCTGTCGTCGTCTTTAGAGCATCGTTTTGTGTGTGTATTACTACACAGATGATAAATATAAAATAATTTGGACATCATTTTAATTTTAAGTTCTACTAGCACACAACGTGGTAAAATGGTTGCCTTTGCTGTTGGTTATGGTGTAAATAATTTATTGTTATCTAAAATCGCAATATGTAAAGAAGCTTCTTATTAAGCAATAAAATGTACAGGTTTCTAAGTAAATCTGCCTTTATAATTAACCATCTCATTGACTCCACTTTACGCCCACTCAAATTTTTGTATACTTAATCCTCTCAAATATTTATGATATACATGCATATTTAATATTTACAATACCAACATAAATTAAGTATACAAAATTTATTTTAAAATGCCTAGCACGGGCTCATGCAAATATTCTAAAGACAAGACAAATCTTCAAAAAGTATAACATTGCGCTGCTTGAAGCTACGCTACTTAAAGTCTTGAAGAGGTCTTTAGCCAAATAAATGTGGGAAATGCAATATTATGCTTTGGCTATTGATAAATAACTTTATGGCTATCACATGACAACATTGTCGTTCCTATTATTCGCTTGCAGAACCACTTTTGTCACACGCATACGTCAACGGTTCTCGTGTCCGCACAATGTACAAAATGGTCCAAGAAAAACTTAAAAAGCTTGAAACACAGGGTATCCTAGTTCAGGCACACATCTGGACATGATCTTGCACTCACGTCACTATAGCTAGCCAGTTGTCGATAGTGACAGAGAATCGCGCTATTGTTACCCCATGCTAAGCTTCTTCAATCAAAACGCAATAAAACAAACCAAATCAACAGATCTATTCGCAACCTTGACCCTTTCGACATTATTGTCACATATTAATGTTTTATTTATATATATATGCGTGAGCGTTATACGTCTTACTCGATACGTTATATAAGTAATTTATGGGCATTGTGTGACGAAATCATTAATAATGTGTTTTTTTGAAAAATATTGAGGAACTACTCATGAGACAGATTGCACGAGTTTTGTTTACACATAGAGATGAACAAATATCGCTTATTGTGATATGTTTTAGTTCTATTATAACTAATTTTGCATTTACCGTTTAATTACATTTTAACTGTGCCTCTTACACTTGATAGATTAATAACGCTTACATACTCGACACATTAAGCATACTGTTTATGCAACTAAAAAGTGTCTTCAAGAAACTACCAGATACAATTATAATTCTATTCTACTAAACAGTACTCCAACCCAGATTAATTTTTTAACAAATCGTGCAATGTTATGCAATAATCTATTAAATATATATCCCAATCTTCCACAATACATACATGCAAACATTTATAATTTTTCCTCGTTTAAACAGTTACATATTATCCAACAAATGCACGCGAGCACATTCTACATAAGCATTTTACTTACACCACTTTGTATTTACTATTAGTACTAATAACGGATAATGGAGCTTGCAAATAGATTTGTGTCTGTCATATCACTATGTCGGCTTAGGTTTGACGGGCTGATAGGCGTATGAAAGTGAAAATAATAATAGTACGCATGTGCCTATTATGGTGTCATAATTTGCTGGATTGTTTTAAGACTTAATTGAAAATGACAATGCGTTTGTCTGTTTACTTATCTTTCAATATTCTATTAAATAATTAGCCGATTGTTTGATTCCGATATCAATAGTTGAATGTTGAAAACAAAATTTCAGATAATGCGATCGTATTTTTTTTTATTTATACTGATTAAATTGTTTTGTTAGAATGTGATTTTAAATATCTTTACCTACATTTTCAAAGAGGTAACAAAACTACTTTTGTCCTTAAAGCTTGTATACTTTTAAAGGTCAAATAGTATTGCAAATCTATTGTCTAGTTACTAAATACATGCACCATTTTTGGATATACTAAGTGCTCTTGTGAAAGTGCTTAAATGCACTTGAATGCGTTCAACACGAAGTATTTCTAAACTTTGTTCAATTTACGGACATTGTTATGTACAACGAATCGCCGATTTCTAGAACTACATTTTTCTAAGCAGAATTTTAAATGCATCTTTGTTAGTATGTCGTTATTGCTTAAACAATATTTGCAAGTATAAAAAAATAAACTACATCATTTACAAAGGTTTAATAAATTATTCAAAATGTGCAATACTTTTTTAATCGCAAAGAAATAATTAATAATAACCGATGCAAAAGCAAATTCTAAACACATCCTCGCTGACCTAAAAATATATGCAATACACAACAGTCTAGTTATACCTTAAAGTTCTTGGCAAAGACTGTTATCATGAAATTACATTAGGGTCAGTCCCGCTCTCCCTCAAGGGAGTCTTAACCTAGTATTTTCGAGGAGTCAATGACCTAGATCGTATGTCGCCTAGATGTGTGCCTAGGACATACAGACAGACTCGCGTCGCATCACTAATGCTATGTTTGTGAAACTGCCACCAACCTTGGCCGACATTATTGGACATCTATTGTCGGATTTATGGTTATAAACCTGATGAGGCAAGTGACTACACCTTAGATTATGATTTTGGCAATAATAATAAATAAATTTATAGTAACAATATTTATTCGTGTAACGTATCAAAAATCAGTCTTATTATGCAACTTGGTTTGAATATAAGCTGCAACTAACAAACTTAAAAACGGAGTCTACGTGCTCTGTGGTAAAATTTTGTTTGAAACATTGACACAACTTTGAAATTGAAATGCAAAACCACATTCTTCCTATATTTCCTTCTATGAATTTTCCAAAAAAAATGCAACAACACAATTTACAATCACAAAAAATATTACAATACCTTGTCAAAATACTAAATAATACAATTATAAAAAAATAAATCAATTCTTTTTTTATTGCTTTTTTTAATATTTGAAATATGAGCTTCTACATTGCCGCACCCGTATCTATGGAATTTTAATTGCATAGTGTATGGACATCAAGGTTTCGCATTGATTAAGTCTTTATTCCCGTAGAAAACAAATATTTATGTGACAATTATTTATTCCAAGGTACTCAAAAACTTTTGTAATAATTTTATCGAAACAAGATTTGTCGGGTATAATATTATATTCTAGGCATAACTAATCCTGTCCTTAATTAATACTTTCATTAAAGTTACATCTCCTACACTAAACCGTATCTTATATGTATAGCAGGGTCTTTTACAAACATACAAACAACGGACACATAGTACAACGAAACCCGAAACAATTATTTGTCTTGTTCAATGTGGGAACCAACTCACTACCGGACACCACAACAACTGCGCCATTTGAACCGAACAACTCATACATCTCAAACCAATTAAAACCATACTCAAAACAATTACACAGTATTACTTCAACGCTCATATAACATAACATAACAGTACATAACTGACATCGCATCGCCATACATCGCTCGCATTACATCGCGATATCGCACCAACATGAAAGCGGTAACGCAATCGCTTGACCGACGCCGCGTGAACAGAAAGTGACCGTCATGGGTTCACTATAAAGTACAACAGTCGTTAAGACAAGTCGTTACATACATACATACAAACAGACATACACACATAAAATCACGCTTTGTTTCCATAAGGGTGGGCAAAGCGCAAGTGATAACAGTGTTACAAATTATGTCAAGCTATATACATATAAGAAACTTATTTCAATCTGTAGAAAAAACTGCTCATTTTGTTTCTTCAATAAACTACATTTCCTTCATACATTGCTAATCAACGACTGACTTTTAACATGCTCGAATACTTTGTCATACCGGGAAAAAGGATATGGGATTTTACGGTTCCGGCTAGATTTGAAACGAAATTATTCTTTTTCTTTTTTTCGATGCTAAAACCAAGATGGTAAAGGAAGCACCTTGTAAAATATTTAAATGATTAAAACTTGCGGAAATGTACCTAAAAACGCATTTAAACAAAATGAAATAAATATTTTTGTTTCTTAATATTCGTAAAGTTAAGCAACCTAGAAAACCTGAAAACTGAAATGAAACTTAGCATTTCGGTAATATAATTATGAAACTTACTAAAAATATGATTTCATTTTTCAAAAACTCACACCAAATACATACATCAAACTCTTGAACCAAGACTCAGTAAATCGAAAACGAAAAACTGGTGATAAATCCAAACGCATTGTGTACACGTTTTGTTGCAATTCACATTAACACAACAAAACCACCGAGAATAATCTCTCTATACGTATTAAGTAATAGTTTTCTTTGTACGCGTTTTCGTGAAAAATGCCCGTGTCCGTATCAATCTTACCGTTGTGGGCCAGCTTTTGCATATGTTGCGAAGACATTGTGAAATTTGTACGGTATTTGAGCAAAACACCGTGACTAGGAGCACAAAGAACTACAATATCCGGGGCACATCGGTTTTTCGTTGAAAGAATTTCGTGAATTGTGCTCTTGACATTCTTTCAAGATTCGTTTGAAGACTAGACTTAAGTTTTTTTTATCTTAAGTGGTTGGTGGTCCTTGGTTTTAGACCTTGTGTTAGTCCTTTATGTCTGAGGTCTTTGTCTAAGCAATTGCTAGATGATAATCATCGTAGCATATGTGGTATATAGTGCCGTTGTCTAGCGTGACGCTTGGAAGATAGTTAAACTACCGGAGCTTGTATGTCGGTTTATAAATCCTGGCAAGCATTAAAATATAGAGCTAACCCCATAGCTTTTACAAAATTCTTTTACAAATTTAAATTGAACTCTAATATTTATTATAAACCCATTGCTGTTTAACGAACATATTTTAAACTGAATGCATTGAGACTAGTACTTAAAAACATCGAGATAAAATCAAAATACAAACGCAATATATTATAACACTGTATTGTATTTTAAGCAGACAATAAGACGCTGGCCATTATATCAGATATTTACATTTCAAATTATAACATTCAGTATGAAAATGCGATATTTAGATACTATATTATTATATTGGTATTTATTATTCATTTATATTTTTTATTTTTGGCTAAATCCGGATTCTCACGTCGAAATTTGTAGTGAAAAAGTATAGGTAAGTTTTTTTTTTTATTTTGTGTCTTTTCGCACTTCTTACCAATGACATAAACCTGCGCTATAGATTATTGTGTTGACCTACAGATTTTATAATAGCATTTACGGGACATCATGACTCACATAATGTCATCTACCTTATAAGAATTTATTGACATAATTTAAGAATTTTCGCAGTTCGTATAATGGTAATTTTCCTAATCTTTATGTTTATTAGATTATAATTTATTGCGTGATTCTTTTTCAGATATTACGCCTCCTCAGTCTAGACAAGATATAGGTTTCAAATATATGTCATTATGCATTGATATAACATTGAATTATAATCAGTTTTTTATTCTAACTGTAACCTTAAAGCCTTCTCATGCATACGTAAAGAAATATTTATAACACTGATTGAATGATTAGTCTATTTTTACGCCTCATATTTTTTCTGGGTTGAATGATACTTTCGTAACAGCGCGACAGTTTTACTACGCTAAAACACGCAAACTATAAAAATAATTGTATTTCGTTCTATAAGGAAATACACAATTACATCTTAAGTTCAAGCAACTTTGAACAGCATTTACGTAATATTTATAACAATCAATATAACGAACTAATTTGTTTACAATCGCTCAAGGCGGTCGCAAAAAGGAAAACGAACGATCAATTTTCACCGTCTGTTACGCGCGGTTTACGTTCACGGTAGCGGCGACGCATGCGTTAAACATAAAACGGAGATTACGCAAAAAATAGCTCTAATTATAGACATATACTGCTGACAGTTATGCGAGTATTTTAGTTCAATGTTTAATGCATTGCTCAAGACTACTAGCCTTTTTCACTTGCCATTTTTCCCATGAGCGCGCGCTCAATGAAAACTCGCAGCTGTACGTATTACTATAGTCGGTACAACTGGTTAGCGAGAACGAAAGTGTTTGACAACAAATAAATTTATACTTAAAAATCGAAAGCGGTCGATTGATATGTTTTTATAACGTGTCTTTTTAATATTTATAAATGTTAGCATTGAAAGTGATATGTTAATGACCGAAATAGCAACCAATATTTATGCAATTTCGAAACTAGAGCCATTAAGTGGTTCACTATACGTATGGGACTTGATGTAATTTGCTTAGTAATTTGGAAATTCGCGTACAATATCAAGCGTTTGGAAAGTGTGTATGTATACGCGTGACATATCCGCGCGCGTGTTCACGAGACGGCTTCCTACATAATTGATTAATGTCGAATTTTCTGCAATTGATTTTCTACCACCTAAAAAAAATAATTACCATAATTCCTGACCTATTTAAATAAAATATTTGCTCCAAAATCTTACCTGTTATGATCGCTAGTGTAAAAAGCGCCGCGGCGCCGAAAGACCTCATGGTTGCAGTAGTTCGATCACAGATCACGGTGTTTGTAAAACGCAAGTCGTACACAACACAGGCACTTGTCACCACCGACGCATATTACACAGTCGACGCGCGAAAGCTCAGCGCGCGTGCGCGGGAGTGAGCGTTGCAGAGGCCTGCGCCTGCGACGACGCTGTGGTGGGGCGCTTGCGATACAATTGTTAAACTTGAAGGCTTGAGGGTCGGGTGATGGTGACGGCGACTTCAATAAGGCTATTAGAATATAGAGTACAATTGAGCCTTAATTGTCTTGAGGTTACTTGTGAAGAGCATGCGAAATTGCAACTAGTAAGACAATTTTTGTAATGATTGCAAATTTTGAATGAAATATTTTATAGTTATTCTGATATTACAGTTACACATTTAAAAATGAGAACAAAGGAAAATATTGAAACTGATTTATATTCTATCGTCTGTACCTAATTGAATTTATATACAGATAATAATAATAGCGAGTGACATATTACTTCCCATATGACAATGTATTATAGCCCTTTCTAAGCAAATTCGCTAGTACTGAGACCAATCCCCAAGGGTTACGGAAGTGAGCGAAATGTCAGGGATTTGGCGCTATAAGGCGGATATCTGAGCAGGGGTAACGCAACACATTCCGAATAGTCCACCACATCGCATTATTGAAATAACCACCTTGCTGCTGCAACTGCTGTAAGACAGGGGTACTAAACCCTTTTATTATGAAGAATATTTAAAAAAAAATTAAATTACTGACTATGACAAAATGTGTATGTTAAAAGGTGATTAAGGAAGTTACTCATTTCGAACATACTTTAAATAAAAAATTTGAAAATTACCTATATTGCTCAATCTTCCTCTTTATACGCAAAAATGTCCAATTTGTCAAATGGCATTTGAAATAAGTTAACTTGACAAAAGTATTGCAAACACAATTCATGTCCTTTCAAACACTAATACTCAATAGTATTTTCACGAAAAGCAGTACTTACTATACTTTTGACCATAAATAGTCCAAAACCATGTGTTTATTACCACTGCCTAAAATTAACTCAACACATTGCATTATAGAAATTACCATCGTATTGTCCGACAATAGAAGCCAGAAATAGAACCGGACAGATAAAATCTAAATGTTTTATTTTTGCATAAAATGGCCGATATAATTTTATTATTATTGGATGGTGTAATCGGTGGATTGAATATTACACTGTGCTATATGACTAAAAGGCGTAAAGAATATTTTAAAATGTTCAGCTTATGTTGTAATTATGAAACAGATTATTTTTCTTCAAAATAAAATGTGGGTGCAGAAAAGGGCAACTAGGAGATAAAATTGAAAACCAGAAATGTATTAAGAAATCAAAACGAGAGAAATCAATTTCGAAATTATTTATTTCAACAAAATATTGCAATGCCCTAAGGTTTTTTAATAAAGTGACCCGACAATTCATATGCCATAAGGAAAAATATATTGATTTTTTAAATAGCTCTACCACTTTACAAACATTCCATACTCTACATCCGGAACACTGCATTGTCAATAAACATAAAATAATTTACATAACTTTTATCCCACGGAATAATATAATAATAAACCTTACGGCTCTAATAAACCATTCAATTTGTTTAATAAATGACACCATTAATCGATTTAATTGAAATTAAATAGTCTTTTGAGCCTTGAAGTTAGTACATTGATGTATGCATGGAATTTCCTTCATAACAAGTTTCTTCTCGCATGTGACAGAACCATAAAACAGTCATTACTAAACGTCATTTAAATATCAAGGGAATGAAATTTTCCGGTTCCAACACATTACTTTATTACTCGCAAAGTTTAAATATTTATGAAAATTATGAAGACTTGTTATGATAAGGTCATATTAAAAAGTAATGTCTCCCTTTCTAGAGCGTTTCAATATTTTTCCAGCAAAACGTGTTGTTTTCGGTTCAAGGGAGTGCGTTGATGTCTTTTGTATGGAAACGATTCGACTTCATCGTAAAACAAATATTTATGACGTTTTGTCATAAATTAATGGCGTAATCGCTATGATTGATCAATGGTCAAGGTTACGCTAATATTTTAGACGGATTTGATTAATTAATATGTAATTTATTCGCCATTAGTGACGTATTACGATCGATCGGATGTCGTGACAGTTTAGAATAAATTACTAATACTTGTGCGTTACGATACATCTACTTCCACTTTTATTTTTATTGTATTGAAAATATCGATAAGTTAGTCAACCGCCAGATATTTTCTGATTTGTCTAGAGGTACTTGCTCTTTCTCTAATAGGCCCATCTATCTAGCTAGCTTTCAAGTTCGAGAGTTAAATATCTAGGTAGAGATTACTTCTTACTCAGGCTCTAGTTAGACTAGAATTAAATCTGTCGTCATTGCATACTTTATTAATTAAAACGGCGTTCGACGACTACGTAATATAATTATCCTTGCCGAAACATCAAGGAGTAGGCTCTATTGTGCCGTCAGTTATTTGGAAAATCCGGAGACATAAAAATTAATCGAGAATAACATTTCTAATAACGGTAAAAAAATGTCACTTCTTAAAATAGAGCATAGAATATTTCGAAATAAAAAATCTATAGGTAATAAGTGCAGTAGTGCAATATTACGCAAGTGCCCAAAACACGATGTAGGCCGCGGAACACTTTCGTTTTCGCGAGCCTCGATGGCGGCCGACCACCACCGACAACAGCCGACGGCACCCGACCATTGCCGAAGATATGACGGGTGCCCGAATTACTGACACACATTGTTGCACGAACAAACCCTAGGGTATTGCGGTCAGGTGACAAATTGATACCTGCGGTGATAAATTATAGCTATGTTAGATTTTATAATACGACCTGTGATGAATGGTAGCGATAACGAAATTATTTAGTAAATCTATTTATTAAATACTGCGTGGTGTAATAATGGCTTGTGTAACGAGATCCTAGGTTTCATTGCATGTCGAAAAAAACATTTATTTCTGGGCTCATTTCTAAGATAATTCGTAGTATGTATTTTGAAATTTCTTGAAAACTTGAACTTTGCTAACAGTAATGAAGCCATTTTGAGCCGAACTATACGTCTTTATTAGAGTGATGTACGAGTAAGATTTACGATGAGGCAACTAAACAATGGGAGACTTATCTATTGCTGAACATTTGTTATTGAGAATAGATGTACATAGACAATATAGCAAATAATAATAGACAATAGTCTAACCTAGACAAATACAGACTTGTTTTAGAAACATTTCGTTTTTCTACCGAATTACAGACGAATATATGTAGATTTGTGCAGTTGGCCAGAGTGGTGGACTCAATGCCTAATCTCTTTCTTCCTCATAACGGGAGGAGACCTTTGCCTAGCCGTGGGGCAATAATGAGTTTTTTTTTAATTATTATGTAGATTTGTGCTCGTGTTATTCTGAATATCTGGGGGCACGGAAGTGCCCCCGCAAGTCGAGCAAAAAAAAAGCGGCACGGCCGTAACATCCTTTTCTCGAAGCAATTCGGGCTATTTTTGACACCCCTATAACTTCGTTGTGGATAAAACAAGAAGCCTGGATTTTCAGCAACTAATCAGTCATTGTATAAACACGGTATATTTAAAATTTCAGTCAATTTGAACCAGTAGTTTAAGAATGACAACTTGTTAAAATTTTGAATTTTGTCACTCACTGATTCACTGACTCACTGACTCACCGATCATCAAAAGTCTAAGGTACTTCTAGCAGACTTAAAAGCTTAAAATTTAGAATACAAATAGGGTTTAGTGTTTTAATCATGGGAAAAATTTAATATTTTCTAATTTCGGTCGAGTTTTCTAAATACACCCACTGCAACAATAACTTTGTAATCCCATATAAATGTATAAGATTACAAGGTTACATTTGCAGTTAATGAATTATTATTACTGTAGAAAATAAAATAAATAGGTGTAAATAGGTACCTACTATATGAGGCATAACGGGAGGGGGTATAGGGTGGGTAAGGGTGTTTAGCCCATGAAACTGAACAACATTCCCATAGGAATATATGTTGAATTATGAAAAAAAAACGTCTTTACATACAAATTGGACTTATGTTTGCTCTACAAAAAGAAGTGAGATCCCATCAAAAACATTCTGTAAAAACCTCAAGTCTCGCCGTAAAAAGTTGTGAGATCAATATAATACCAAGTCGATTAATCTATTTAGTCTCTACTTAAAGGACCTTCTGTCTTAAGTTATTACGTATGTTATTATCATGCCTATTTAAAAAAAAATACCTTTAAAACAAATAGATCGACTTGGTCATCGCAAGAAAACACAAATTCGCCATTAACATTTCAGGATCATTAACTAATCAAATCATGCGATGGCCAGGTCGGTCTATTTGTTTTAGAGGTATTTTTTTTTAAATAGGCATGATAATAACATACGTAATAACTTAAGACAGAAGGTCCTTTAAGTAGAGACTAAATAGATTAATCGACTTGGTATTATATTGATCTCACAACTTTTTACGGCGAGACTTGAGGTTTTTACAGAATGTTTTTGATGGGATTCAAATTACTCGACTCGTTTTTCTACCTTATTAACGGAACCCTAACGCAGTATAAAACGAAATGCCTGTATTACACCATCACGTTACAATTACAATTAGAACGTCTACATCTATGTAATAATTACACAAATTTATTAAAATCAAATAAAACATCCACATATTAAACAATAGTCTGCAAAAATTATACTTTTAAATGAGATATTTAAACGATTACGATATCGTTCGTACATTTCTTCGAGTTTTAGAGCGAAATAATTGGATTCGCAACACTCTTGGGCGAAGTACCGCTAACAAGTCGTAAAGAAAATTATTATGATAATGAAATAAGTAGGTAAGTGCCTACATAATTGTTATTACGTAACAAGTAAGTTTGTAACTGGTTGTATAATATGTAGATCAGTTAAGTAGGTGAGAAATGTATTATCTTAATCGATATAATGGTTTCGTTGTGTGGTCGCTATTTGGGTAAATATTTGTTTACGTTTTTGCAACTGTTATGCTTATAATTGAGCTTTATAAGATATTTATATTTCTCGGGGGTTCTTAACAGTTATTAAATTTCAAAAGTTTTCGTTCAATTACACAGATATCCATTCAGCATAGATATTCTATACAATGGATAAACATCGTTATTTGGGTTGCTTTACAAGCAAACAAACATAGAGTACAACCATCCACAAAATAATCTCACATATACTTATTTGTTTCTCGTTAGAATCGAACCCACGACACAGCCAACTACTCTCTATTACACCACATTCTTACCCAACTTTTATTCACAAACTTAGTTGTCAACGTCCGCGTGTCATAATTACGCATTTTATCACTTCCTTCCATACAAAGACGTAATTTAATGTATAACACATATTCCACACATTGTTATAACTGTTTCATAACAAACGTCATAATTAGCGTCAACATTGTCGTATGTAACACGAACTTATTCTGTATAATGGTGGTTCTGTTAGTTTGTTAGGATTTTTCTCTGCAACTGCTAAGCCTATTTTAAGAATAAGTTTTTGTTATTAAGTTTAAAAGTCACAGCAGTTGTGTCGTGATTCCAAAGTCAATAAAGTAATAGTATATTCTTTTTGTATGTCTTACTATACTAAGAAACTACTGTACAAGGAAATGGTTTTCCTACTTATAATGTTCGTTACTTTTCATCCCAAAATAAAGATTAAATGTTACACGAGTCTATCTTCTAGTAAGTAGGCAAAGTCATAGAACAACCCTAGTATAAGTAGTGACAGGTTACCGAGGCGTTTTATCGTACGTGAAATCTTAGAGCATTCAGTTACCTCACAGTATTGCTTGATAATAGAACCTGTCAGTCCGAGCTAGTGCGTATAAATATGTAATATGTTATTAGAGAAGTAGTAATCAAAATGTTATGTGCAATAACATTTGGAATTGTTTTATAAGAAGTACGACGTACTTGTTGTATTATTTATGTTTATTCTCGTTGACTAGTTAGTCTATAGGTATAGATTGTTGAACAATCAGTATAGATTGTTGTGCTTGCCTGTTATTAAGGTATTTTTAAAAGTTGGTTTAAGCAGCTTTATATGAAAAAAAAACAGATTTTTTTAAAAAGACTTTATTATAATCATTTACTTACACAAATTAAATAAGAATTGACTGTAATGACAATTCCGACACAATAGATACGCATACAGATGTCGCGTGAATGTAGCATATTTAATTTCCGATGTATGAATAATATTAAAACAAATATTTCTTTATTAGCATTACCAGCAATAATCTACAACCACAAGATCATCAAATCCTAACAATACTAGTAAAACAATATTACAAAGTCATAATGATCCACAAATTACAGTAATTTATTCGAAGGAAACTCGAATCAAATCAAACTTAATGCGCTTGTTATTAGATTAACTTATTGTTATTTTTACCTGCCACTTAGTTCAATTGACTGGATTGACCTCTGGTTATATTGTAGTTCGCTTTCAATTGTCGGTCGGTAATCACTGTGCTGAGAGAATTGACTTCCCATATAACATGGTCGAAGATAAAAGCAAAGGTAAGGTTAGATAGGTCAATTTTAACTTCCAATAATGTTTTAGTATAAAAGTGGCTTACAAAAGGCAAAATTTTCGTATTATTAATAATACTCTTAAGTTTAGTTAACTGAAGAATTTTGTTAAGTAACTGAGAAGCATTTTATCTTTATAAAATTACAACAACCCCTCAGAAATTTGAATAATATCATATTATAACTATCTTACTGCGACAAAAGCGTTCACTGTGAAGAACTTTAAAAATCATATTTAAGACATACCTATGCAATAACCGACTAACAAAGTCTCAATTAGATGAGAATGCATCTATATTTAGAGCACAATGTCGAAAGGGAGCCAATCACGCAGGAGCCGTACATTAGCGTCTATTGTCGAAATAATAATTAAGCAATTTGTTATCATTCGGCCCCATCTCTACCCACCATATAACAAGACCCTTGAAACAAACCAAGATCTTAAACTCCAGAGGTCTTAGAAAACTGGTCGTTTTACCTACATACTGTAATAATTTCATCAAACGTTTAATAAATCACTCTGTATAATATCTAGTTACTTATGTTCCAAATTGAAATTTCGTACGTTTCGCAAAACATCGCGTGAACTTACATTGTTTTGTGTCATTTGCGGTAACACTGGCCGCTTGTAATTCGTTAAATTCTCGTTTAATACGTTTAGGAAATAGCAGAGAAAATGTATGAATGTTGCATGGTATTAATGTTACGTATCATGTTAGAAAAATGGATACAAGGTCATTTAGGCTATTAGTAGGTCTAGAAAATAAAAATACTCGACTTGTCAAATTGAAATGGACATTTTCTTGGGACGTGAAATCACATTAACAAAAATTGACTTGACCCAAACTAAAATTATTGACAGTTCATTTGTTGGAGTTTTTAATGAAACTAGTGACATCGGATTAGATAGAGGGAGCTATTTTTATTCTGACTGGCACATCAGAGATCGAAGGTAGAATCTGTTTTGACAGTCACTAGTCATCGAATATTTATGTCGATCTTAAAGTGAACTATGCCATGTTTAAGACCACAACTAATATCGAATATGACGAACAATCAAACATTTAATATAGATATTAATAGATAAGACATTTAACCCTGACCTAGGAACCAACAGGACCACACGTAACAATGACATCATCCATCACTCTTACATCACAATACAATCACTAATACATTTAGGAAATACCACAAAAACGAACGTAACATGCTGAACTGTAACGCTTATTTCAATGCCGATATTCGCCATCGGTCTACTAATATTATAAATGCGAAAGTTTGTGATGATCGATGTTTGTACATACATACATGTTTCTGTATTGCTATTTTAAGAAAAACTTCTTTCAAGACTATAAAGAAATTTAATACACTGTTAGCTTATCTGGATTAACGACTTCCTCCGTGGCGCAGTAGTTTAGGACGCCACGCTGCTACCATTACATCGGGGAGGTTCGATTCTCACACGGAACAATTATTTGTGCGAACCTCAAATAATTGTTTCGGGTCTGGTTGTACTTTGTGTCCGTTGTTTGTTATTGCGAAAGTTGTTATTAAAAAAAATTAACACATAGGATACCTTTTACGCCGGAAAATGTATTCAGTAGCAAACATTTGTTGCATTACTGCATTGCAAATACATTATGAAATACCACAGAAAGAACGTAACATGTTAAATTGTAACGCTAACTTCAATGCCGATATTCGCCATCATAAGACCATAAGACGATGTAATGGTATAACCTTGACCCAGTCACATTGTTACCGCTCTCTGTATGCAAATAATGGTGCGACAGCTAACGAACTCATTCAATAGAATATGCATAATTATACATTGTTTTAAGACTGAACAGTTTTTTTGAAAATCTTCGGTAATTGACGAAGCTGTTTTTATGTTAAGGCAACGGTGGTGTTATAATTACTCTACACCATTTTTTTCAGTCAGGCAAAATGAATTTGCCAATCAACGTACGGGATTTCTAAAATTGTTGGAAATTATTTTGGAACAGCTTATATCGATCAACAATCTTATCTTGTTTAACATTCTGAATAGCAAATGGTTATAATGGCTGACAATACGTGTTTAAAGCTAAAATTTTTAAATTAACAATAATTCCATCAACATCATAACACTACCAGTTATCCTACCAAGGAAAACCAGCCGTGATTTTACAATAAAGCCAATATCCCATACATGTCTGTATTTAACAGCAAAGACGTCAATCAAAATCACGCTTAACTCGAAGCAACAGGCTTGGGTGCGAACGTGACACGTCTCCCACAGCTAAAGCGTAAAGACGAAGTACGAACAGTCTGTCGGAATTCGATAAGTGATCTAGAAACACGCGCTGACGTGAAGTTCCGCATAATTCGCGAGGCAACCTTGCCAACGATTTCAGAATGCAACAATGTGTGGTATTTCTTTTTAGTTGGATAAACAACCTGCGTAGAGAAATCGTGTACGCCTGATCGATTGTTTTAAATATCTGAAGCAGCGGTATCGAAAATTTATCTTTAGATACGAATGTTAAGGTACGAAAAACTTTCAGGTTATTTTAATTACAATCCAAAATAGCCCACAACACGCTTATGTCAATCTCACGGATTAGTTTTTCAATGACATGATGTGTGAGACCTTTCGGAAAGTAGACATTTGTCAGGAAACGTTGAAAGCGTCCCGTATTTTGCTGATTACTGGTATAATATTCAATTACGTGAACTGCAATCATATTTTCAAATTGCATTTTATTAACTGCAGCTTTGTTAATTTAAAATACAAACATAATTCTAACAACAAATTGAGAGTATGCAATGCAACAAGTTTTAAATTATGTTATTATAAACTGCAAGTGTTACATGAAAATATAATAATATTTTACAACAAATTGAGGTCACGTAGAGACCATTTTCTAAATACATTCGTGTAAATTGCTAGTACAATTGTAAGGCAACCTTATTCAGTACCTAACTATTAGGCATACAAAAGGCGGCGGAACTCGGTCGTTTTCTAAACGCACAACTGTTGAGACATAAGTTTGTCTTGATTGTACTTTTATAATGACCTAGAGTTTTCTGGTCTACGATATTGATTAATAATCTGTGTGTATGGACAATTGCCGAGAGCTAGTATTTTATTCTACTCCTGAACCAGGCGATTAAGGCGATCTCTGTTACCACTATTATGGAGTTTGTGAATTCCATCCTTAAAGGGAAAACAATTGTTGTGAAAAAGTTAGTTATGTCAAGTTTTTTTTCTGTTTGCTTTCGTTTTGATTGTATGTTGGTAAAGTCCCAAAAGTAAATAAAGGTTTTTAAAAATAATTAGGGTAATGTTCATATTCCGCTTTGGGTTTAGCATGCTTAGCATGTTTATGAGGTATTATTCAAAATCTAAACTATGGACTTGAATTGAAGTTAGAATATGACATAAGTCAATCAGGAATTCAGGACCTCACAAACAGCAATAACTTTAATAACCGTGAACACCGATTGGAGTCCTTAATCAAAAGTAATTTGTTTTAAATTACTAGTAATTCAATAAATAATTATAGTTCAAATCTCATCTCCTTACCGGTGTGATCATTGTGCTCTTAACACGTTGTCATTCAATTCAAATCAAGTGATGTATGAAGTACAATCGTTAAATCACTGACGCCGCATCGAACTAATGAATCTATACCTGGTATATATACTTTTGGATGCAATATTTTGTTTGTTTGTTTGTGCAAGTGTAGTGTAAAACACAAATATTTAATGTAATCCATTACTGTTTTACTCGTGGGCACGGGACTCTCGCTCAAATAAAAGAAGAATTCAGAAGAAGAAGAGCTCCAATGAAAGCAAAATGAAATATTGTTCCGGAACTTTGTATTCCTTCAAGAAATCTAAGAGATGAACCATCCGTTTGGGAGGAAGAAGAATGTAGGTATTACCATCGTGTTTTGCGTCCAGCAAATGTTAATTATTTTGAATGCAGACATTACTTAAAGTTAGGTATGAACACTCGTCCATTTTTATACGAAGCGTAGTATTCGCTCAATGTGCTCTATATAAAAAATAAATGTTTATTCGTATATTCTCAAGAATGCAGACAAGACCTACAAACGTAAGCTAGTAACAATTATTTGTACATTACATGTAATAGTATCGACAACCTTGGGCGTGACCTTTGTGTCAAACAGAACCTTTCAACTATCACCCGCCGACAATATGTGCTCGTGTTATTTGTGTCATAATATTTTATACCGCATGTTAGCATGAGATAAGACTAGTAGACTTTTAACCTCCCACGCAGTATGTTGGTTTGAATTAGTAGAGATTTAAGCAATTATTTCGTTGTACCTTTTTAATTTCGAACGAAACTTTCCCTGTGTAATGCTTGGTGAAAATGTGTATACAATATACATCCACGTCTATTGTTGGTATTTCTTAAAAAGTCTATTATTACATGACTAGGTTCGCGTACTTTCATCCCTATATTTCTTACGGGTTGACCTTTCGTTGCAGAGAGTAATAGCTTCACAGACAGACTTATGCATTTATAATTTTATTAGTGTTAGTGTCTAGTCCAGAGTTAACCTTATTTTAATCGGACCAAAGATCACCTTTTTTTAACTAATCAGTCAAATCCATTTCAGATTTATTTTATGAACATTGTTTTTTTATAGTCTAATATCGTAATTTTATTTATTTATTTATTTATTTATTTAAACTTAATATACAAATTTGTATAAAGGCGGACTTAATGCCAGGGGCATTTTCTGCCAGTCTACCTTAGGGTGATGCAGAGATTATTACGAAGGTGTTTAAAAGAGGAAGGAAAGTGAGTTAAGAAAGAGTGTACAAATAAATAATAATATAAATAAGCGATATGAGTGTAAATACATAAACATAAATAATATGTACATAAACATAATAAATATTACTTATGATGTATAAAAAATAAATATAGATACTATAAAATATGAGATATATACAATAATAAATAAATATAAATATACACTAAGATAATTGTGACGATTCTGCAACTTTGTTCAACAAAAGATCCCGCACTTTGTTCTTGAACGTAAGACGGTTAGTGGACATCCTGATTTCAAGAGGGAGCGCATTCCATAACAGAACTGACTGGACAGGGAAAGAAGAGTTGATAAACCCAGTAGTGTGGGATGGACAGAGAAGAGTGAGATTGCTTGAAGAGCGGAGATTACGGTTGTGGTTATCACACAAGTATTGAAAGTAGGGAGTTAGGTAGGCTGGGGGAGAAGAAGAAGTGAGGAAAGAGAAGAGTGTCGTGAGAGCGCGTAAATTACGGCGCTCACGGATTGGTAGCCACCTAAGTTGAGAGCGATAAGTAGATACATGATCATACTTGCGAAGATTGAATATAAATCGAATGCAGTTGTTAAGAAGACGGTCGAGTTTGTTGAGGAGATCTGCATTCAAGTCAAAGTAACACACGTCACCATAGTCGATGAGAGGGAAAATTAAAGTCTGTACAAGCATCGCTTTCGTCTTAGATGGCAACATGTTTTTGAGGCGATATAGAGCCCGCAATATGCTAGTGACTCTGCGACAAACATTGGCTATTTGGGTTTTCCAGCTTAAAGTTGAGTCAATGTATAGCCCTAAATCTCGCACAGCAGACGTCGTTTCAATAGTCGAGCCATTAAAAACTATAGGTGGAACGTGAACGTGACCAAGCCTGCAGATGTTACGGTGACTGCCTACCAGTATAGCCTGACATTTGGTAGGGTTAACGGCTAAGCCGAACTTCTCGGACCAGGACTTGATATGTTCGAGGTCGCCGTTCACGACATCAACCGCTGTGGATATGGAGTCCACAGTTCCTTGCGAATAAAGCTGCAAGTCATCAGCGTACAGATGATACGCTCCTTGAAGATTTTGGGTAACCAGATTAATAAAGAAAGAAAACAATAATGGAGAAAGAATGCCGCCTTGCGGGACGCCAGAATCAAGTTCACGCCAGCTCGATGAGGATTCACCGAAGTGAACTGATTGCTGGCGTCCTTGAAGATATGAGGAAAACCATTTTATTGCACCGGAAGATATATTCAGATGAGAAAGGATAGAGAGGAGGATATCATGACTGACGGTATTGAAGGCGTTTGAGAAGTCTACCAGAGCCATCACAGTGACTTTTGTATCCTCCATCCCCGCCCTAATATCGCCAGTCACTTTAAGGAGTGCCGAAGTAGTGCTGTGGCCTGGTCTGAACCCGGATTGAAATGGACTAAGGAGGTTATTGTTGAACACAAACTGTGTTAACTGTTTGTGCACACAGGCCTCGAGCACTTTGGAAAGAAAAGGGAGAATGGAAATGGGTCGGAAGTGAGCTGGAAGCGACGGATTTGGAATTTTAGGTAAAGGGATAATGTAGGCTTTGCGCCACAGAGAAGGGAAGGAACCGACGGTAAGGGAGAAATTAATGATATGGGAAATAGCTGGGAGCAAGTGATCCAAAACAGAGACAATCATCCGACGACTGACGTCATCGGCGCCTACTGCATTCGACTTAATGGACAGGATTATCTTCTTTATATCCTCCGGCGTTACTGGAGAAAAGGAGAAGGATTCAAGATTTGGGCGGGGTAAATCTAAAATGGAACGGACAGTATTGCACTTGGTTTGGTGATCGATAGGTGTAGTGGAAGTGAAATGACGATTTATATCATCCAAACCAACAGTGCAATGTAAGTCATTACTCTGATGTCTGCCAATACCCAGGGTCCCGAGAAACCTCCAGATATCGACAGGGGAGGAGGAGGAAAGATTATTGAGAAAATGTCGGCGTTTAGCATTGCGTACCATCTGATTGCATCGGTTTCTTGCAGCTTTAAACCTAACCCAATTTTCGTCGCAGCGGTCTCGGCGAAACCTGGCAAAGGCCCTGTCCCTTCGTCTCATGGCCATACGAACGCCTTCGGACATCCAGGGAGCGGGTGGACGTTTGAGCCTAACTTTCCTAACGGGCGCGTGGACATCGAACAGCCCAACAACAGCTTTATTGAAAATACAAATCTTGTCGTCAATGTTTGAAGCTGTTGTTAGCTGCTCCCAGTTAAGATTAGCGGCATCCGCACCTAATTTGTCGACATTCATACGGCCGAAACAGCGCTTGTACAGAACCTTTGGGCGGGATTTAGGAGGCTTTAGGGTATAGGACATGAAGATTAAGTCGTGATGAGAGAAACCAGGAGCTGGGTATTGGCCAGAGGATGAGACAAGGGAGGGAGCAGACGTGAGGATTAAGTCCAGCCAGGTATCTTCACCTTCAGTGTTGTGGTGAGTGGGATGTAGGGGTAGAACGTGAAGGCTGGTGGACTCGACGATCTCAAGGAGTTTACAGGAACGAGGTGAGCGGGTAGAAAGGAGATCGGTGTTGAAATCGCCCATGATGATTTGATGTGTGTAACTAGACCCTGTAGATTCCAGCACGGACTCGATGCTGGAGAAGTAGTCAATGGAAGGGGGACAATATACAACGCCGAGAAGGACTTTGACTCCTTTGACACAAACCTCGAGAAAAATAAATTCGGCTGATGCAGAGTAATTAGGACAAGAGGAATTAAGAATTAGATAAGGGAAGTCACTCCTAAGGTAGATAGCGACGCCACCACCTCTCTTATCTATGCGGTCGTTGCGTATTAAAGAGAAACCAGAGAGAGAGTAGGAAGAAGATGGTAGGTGAGGTTTGAGCCAAGACTCTGAAATCAGGATGGCATGAACGTCAGCATCAACGAATGCTTCTTGTAGGTCAGCGTAGTGGCTCGGAATGCTTTGTGCATTAAGGTGACACACATTAAATATATTTTTATTTGAGCCTACAAAAGTTTGCCGTACAAAATCACCGAGCGTACCCTCTGTGGAACAAAAGCTGTCACTTGAAGAAGAGCTGAAATTGTCAGCTGATGCGAAAGAAGCATCATCGCTGCTATACATAATATAACAAATAAATATATATAAATATAATAATTATAACAAATAGGTATAAAAAAAAAAACAAAATATATAACGGTGCAAATTGCTCTCTGCACCACCCGCCAGCTAACACACACAAGTAAAAATAAAAAAAACATAACATAAAAGCATCATACTAGAAAAACTTAAAAATAAAAACGGTAAGTGAATTGAAACAAAAAATTAAAATTAAAGACATAACAAAACGCAACACCGAGCGTTACTGAACGTAACTCCCAAAGTCACAATGCTGTCATCTGTCAGTTTGACAGCTGACAAGTGACAACACTGCGACCCAGTGAGTGTGAAAATAACATTTAAGACAATAAAATAAATACAATACGAGGGTGATTGCTAAATAAATAAAATAATGAACAAATTGATGGCCGCGCGTACCGGACTGTGCAGTGCCACTAAAATGCATAAACACACGCTTCAGGATACGATCAAGTACACTTACTTAGATCTTACGCGGTTTAGCAGATCCCGCCGCAGATGATCCTGTGTTCGCCGCTCCGTGCCTCGGCCGGGATGGGACTGCAGTGGCCACCTTTGGATGCAGGGCAGTTAACGACTTCAGCTCTTCCAAGGTGACGATCTTATGTCGTTGATCCATAGTTTTGACGACGATGATGCCGTCCTGAGTCCAACAGTCCTTCAACCCAAAATGCTGCCGGGCCCTCGCAAATACAGTTTGGCGGGTCCTCGTCAGGAACTCCCGGACCGATATTGACGTCCCGCGCAGTTTCGCCTTGGCTCGCCAGACAGATGACCGGACCTCTGCATCCGAGAAGCGCACTAGAATTGGTCGATGGTGCTTACCTCCGGGGGTGCCAATCCTGTGACATACCCTGATGGAAGCAGCAGTGACGGTGGTCAAGCCCAACTTGGCATGGAGAATGCTGGAGGCCATACTTTGCCGGTCTATGTTCTCAGTCTCCGGAATTCCAAGGAAGAGGAGATCCTTCCTCCGATGCCTCGTCTCTATGGAGTCCACCATCCGTGCACATTCAGCAACTTGTTGTCGGAGCAAACTGAGGACACCAAAAATGAGCTCACGGAAAGTCCGGAACTCCTCCGCCACCTTCGCCACTGTGTCCTTCGCAGCACCCGTCTGCAGTTGGGCCTCCAGTTCAGCCATCTAATTTTAGATTAACAATTCAGACAATTCACAATTATTATTTGAAATTGTTACAACTTTATCTCTGCCTAATGACCTTCAGTGGAAAACATTCCTTATTTTTTATCAGACAAAGCTCAATTTGCTGTGACAGTTGTCAATCTGTGGTCAAGACCGCACGGGTCATTTTGGTCAGCCATTTATATCCGCATTGTTCACAATGTCGTAGATTTAACGCAATAATAAAGGCAGGTTTAGCCTTCTTTTTAATTTGCATTGTTACAAAGACTGGACAAGAGTTAACATAGCAAAGTTAATGATAGTAGGTAATCATAATCAAAATATATAATTTTGCTGTCTTACGTTACAAACTGTAATATGATATTTCAAATTACGTACAAATGTACATATGTATTTTTCCACTCCTTTGTATAGTAAGTTTTCATGTGAAATTGGCCATTAGCTTTTTGCTGAGGTCTCCCTCAAAAGAAAACTCTTCGCAAGGTAGGTCGGTAAAACCGATGATAACTTGATTCGAAACTACTCTTGAAGGATCTCTAACAGAAGCCGAACTTCTATCCAAATTTTGACACATAATTTGTTGACACGGTCAGACCTTTTGAATGTGATAAAATAGATCACAGAGTAATATTGAACAAGATGTAATTTGTTTTTTTTTACTTATCCGGACTAAATGTTCTTCTGCTGGGCAAAGGTTTTTCCACGGGTTCAAATACCTCACCTTGTTTATTACCCAGGTCATTCATCTTGGAATATACGCACATTATCCTCGCCACCAGTTTTGTTAATGTCGTGTACAAACTTTATAAAAATCCATCATAATTATTTCATCTCGCTGACAACCTATAATTTTATTGATTGACTGGCGTATTTAAAACTCGTTACTTTATCCAAATATGGCGGAGTAATGTACATAGCACAATTACAAGAAGACGCGGTAGTAGCATTTCTGTACACTTGTTGAAAATATCATAAAATGTTAAGGTTTGTTGTGATGTTTGTCCGGGTATGGTACAAGTAATTTAATACTACTTTCTTGATTAAAAGACGTAAATTAAGCCTGCTACTGTTCTACCGGGTGGCGTGAATTTAATCTCACAATGACATGCTGTCATGTTTTTGTTTTTCAGGTCCATATTTCATTCTCAAGACTTGTTGATTGGTGGTTGTCCTGGCTCATGGGCATGAACAAATTTAAGTGGTTCGAGCACTCCTTGTGAAGGGCCTCTAAATCGGGATAACCGTGTGGCGTGACGTTTGCGGTACATGCTTCAGCAGTCACTTCATCCCACTGCACGCCACCGAACTGTCAAGTCCCGCGTAACCTTGCCTTTACTCCACCTAGGGTACGAGTACTGTACTCCAGATGTACGAGTTATAAATACTCCAAGTTAAAAAGAAACATGTTTAGTAACAATAATATTAATTAAACTCTCAGGCATGCAAGGTTTTTAATATCCTCACTGTGTATCTTTTTTCTCACTGTTTATTTGATTAAATAGGTTGTCTATTATCTGATAAAGAAGCTCACATTTATGCAGACGGAAGCTGCGAGTAAATTTGTACTTGCATGTACATAATGCACGTTAATTATACAAAGCTGTTGTTTAAAGCAGTAATCATTCTTTATTCCACAGAAACCTTTGTTGGGCTCCAATTATAACTGGTTTAATCGTAGCTCCAATCGAAAACTGTGGAAAAAACACCAGTTTAACAGAATTATTTACTAAATTATGGTTTTTAACTTAAAGGGTACCAAGAAACAAAGAAATAACTGCTTGCATGTCGCTTTTATGTGCACACTCATTAATTTAGACATTAAAATTAATCATTTTTTACTCGCCTACGTTCTTAATGCCCGCAATAAAACAATTAAAGCCATATTTGCAGAAAAACGCGGAAACCTTTTCCGCAATTCCATGGAACACAAAACATACATTTGCATAGAGAAGCCATTTTGAACTGAGAATATTCTCAAAACTGTGTAATTATTCAGTCATAAGGTCTGTAACTGTGGCTAATTGTGCTACCAAGTTTGTATAAAATTGCTACCTAACAAAGAAAATAAGATTACTGCACTACCAAATGTGCAAAATTGTATTAAAACCGCATTACCTTGTATAGTCTTCGCAAGTATTCTTTAGTTCTCTAGATTGTCTTCTCAGGAAAGCTAATCGCTCATCTTATCTTGGCGCCTAAATTAAGGGCCATTTATTTTCATTATTCATTTACGGTGGCTGAGTTTTAAGCGTAACTGTTACGCATTTCTACGTAACAGTTCTAACAATAAGCATAACTTGACATAAGAGTATAATTTTGAATACTTATGTAGATAAAATCGGGACTATTTTCAGAATAAGAATGTTTAAAATGTTAAATACTTACGGGTACTATACCTTTAAAGCAGTGGTCTCATTTCCTAGATAATTTGTTATGAGATATCTACAATCTACATGTTCCATAGTTCCTTACTATTATTCTCATGTTATACGAATCGAGGTCATTAAAGGATATAGGCCCTACGTTATTACGGGAGGAGACCCTTGCCCAGCAGTGGGACAGTAATGGGTTAAATTTATTTATTTATTTATACGAATCGAGCTTTGTAGTTAATGAGTCCTTGTCACACTAAAATACAATTACATTTTTGGTGTTTATACAGATTTGTACAGATTTTACCAGATCTTTAGACGCCCTATACTGAGATTGAATTATCTTAATTTCAATCGGGAACAATACGTCTAACTTTAGCCCTGTAAAAAACCACAGAAGTGACTATTTAACAACCGATTCGATAGTATAACAAGCGTATAACACGCCTAAGCAATTACAACATAAAAATCACAACCATTTAGCAACACCAATTTATAAGAACACAAGTAAACTCTCACGGTACTACCGTATAAGTGTATAAGGGCTCGATTCGATACGTTTGCAAGGGTGTAACGGATTGTGAATCGAACTTTTTGTTTCGATATAATTGGTCGATTGTTGCGCCACAACGCACGTGCGTGATGCAAAGTCGCCTTGAATGCTTTGATCATTGTTAGTCGGATGTAGTTATGTGAGGCTTGTTATCGAAATGTTTTAATGGATTTCTTTTACAATGGGAAATATGGATCTGTAGTAGCAATACTGCAATAGTGATGTTGTATACAATGATAGATATTAGTAAAGTTTTAATGGATCGATGTCGAAATACTCTATATGCGGTATTCTTAGATTTAAACTATATAGGCAGGATAAGAGCTTTTTAATGAAAAGGTCAGACAACTTGGACACCAACTTGAAGGATCAACGTAGTACATTTAACGATGGAGTAAAGTGTAAGATTTTGGGAAGAACCTTTGCAAAGCAACGGCATACGCTACTTGTCCTGAAACAGGAGGCAATGATAGTTGCTAAAATCACTTGCTAAAAGTAGCTCATAAGACCACACTTTCTGCGTAAAATTAACACTACATTTTACCGGACCTAATACTATTATTTATATGAACAGCTGTTGTCCATATAAGAATATATGAGGTAAGTGGGTCAGAGTGAAGGAAATTCGTACTAAGCATTATTCATCAGTAGTCTGGACACATGCCACGTTTGTTACGTTACGCCACGACGCTATGCACGCTACAAACATTACAGCACTGTGTCTGTCTACTTGTGTTAGTATGCATTTGGTAGTGTATGAGTGACTTTTCCATAGTTCTTTATAGCAGCCCATCAGGAAATAAAATTATGACGCAATAAGAGAATCCACATTTTCATACTAATGCAATAAATGCTCTGTGAAGTCAGTTCGTATCGCTTTCGGGGCTTGGTAAAGTTAAGCTTAAAGATATAGGTATGTTGTTGAAAACTAGGATATTTAAATCGTCTCCTATTGGACTATAAAGGAACGCCAGGAGCCACACGGCGTCAGCTAGTCTTTGATAAGACATTCGTACAAACTTAAATCAGCAACATTTTCTTAAATAATTGCAGATTCTACTTTAAATATTTTAACTTCAGAACAAACATTTAGCTAATTGGTCAGTCACGAAGCAGTTTTAACATTAGACACTAATTAAACCTTTGATTTCTCACCAGATATCCTAGAATTCTAAGAAAAAAAATGATCTCATGACTTTATTTAAAGAACCTAGTCTGAAGTCTTTATCAATAAGTTTTATAATAGACGATGGTAATTAAGATACGGCCTGTTAAGGAAGATTAATTACTCCATTAGATGAAGTCAAATGTCGAGTTAATTAGTATTAACGCGTATGCAACCTTGCATGCATAGACTTTATGCTGCAGTAAAACAGATAGTTCGTGTTTTTCATGATTAACGAGACTATAAATAAAATGTAACTGCGTCTTCCTCGTGAAAGTTTGCGGGAACAGTTTTAGTTTCGGTTGACACTTTTATGTGTTGTTCTAATTAATCGTAGGACGGTAGGTTCGTTCACCATTTTATATTAGGCGATAATAGCAAAGCAAAATAAAATGTTCTTAATTCCAATTTTTTATTTTATTTCAATGGAAGCCCTCTGGGGTATTTTAACACGCTATTAAGAAAATATATGAAATCTCTAACTGTAGCTTAACTTATTTAAAACTAGCTGATCCGCGCAACTTCGCTTGCGTCACATAAGAGAGAATGGGTCAAAATTTTCCCCGTTTTTGTAACATTTTTCGTTGCTACTCCGCTCCTATTGGTCGTAGCGTGATGAAATATAGCCTATAACCTTCCTCGATAAATGGACTATCTAACACTGAATTGAGAATTTTTCAAATCGGACCAGTAGTTCCTGAGATTAGCGCGTTCAAACAAACAAACAAACAAACTCTTCAGCTTTATAATATTAGTATAGATTACCTACGAATTATAAAAGTAATAAAACATGGTATGAATTAAATAATATATGCACATTATATAATGCTTAATCACGCCCAATCATTACCAATATGTCGGCAATCGATTCGAAATATAAAACTGCGTTACCATATTTATAGTCATTTGAACAACTTTGTTTATTTTTGACATAAAACCATTTATCTTAAGCCTTAAGGAAGTCGGCTATCAAAAACATTCCGGTAATAATTTATTAGCTATTACGTCTATTACTCGAAATTGTCCAGTCCATATAAAATTCTAAGCCGCCGTAAGTCCTTGCCGAGTTCCGTATTACCTTTTACTGTAATAAAATGTCGAAAAACATTCGATAACCACGAATACAATGAATGTGACTGTAATAATTTCATGTAATATCTTATATTTCAGCTGAAAACTATTTGGCAATCATAACTTGTAGTTTTGCGTTACTGAATTGGCTAATAGTGCAAGATTGAGACGTTATAATATTATCAATGAGAAGTTTAATAGCTGTTATATGAATTGTAATTAAAATGTACCAATCTACTGGATGCATTTTTTGTAAATATGTTGAAATGCATTTTAGACGCCGCGGAAATTGAAATTATTGCGGCAAATATTAATCATAATTTCTGTAATAATTGATTGAATTTGCTCCGCGAGGTCAGTGACATGGATAGGCTTCAACAGGTGCAGCCAAAATTCAGAATAACAAAAAATGCATGCAGAAAATTGGTACATTTTCATAACAATGAAGCTAAATATTTAAAAATGATGTACAAAAGAAGTAATCCGAAGTGCGTTCCGTAAAGCTGTGAACTTTAAAACTAGCAATTAATATCAAAGTAAATTGCCTGTATGATGCTAAAAGCAGTGAATTAAAAATAAAACGAATAAATTACACTCATCACATCAAAAGAAAAATGGATTTACACATCCCACCAACAAAAAAGACCCCAAAGATCACTTGAAACAATTGCTCCAATTTTTTGCTGCAGAACAGGACCTGATCCAATTTTCGCTTGTCTAGAAACATTTCCTATATCTATCTCTGTCACACGACCGCACGTTATTGTCAAGGTCATATAAAATGGCTGCAAAAAGCAAACTTGTCGCTCGGAAATCCTACTAATATTATAAATGCGAAAGTTTGTGAGAATGTATGTATGTATGGATGTTTGTTACTCTTTCACGCAAATACTACTGAACCGATTACGATGAAATTGGTATATAGGTAGCTGAAGACCCAGAATAACACAAAGGCTACTTTTTATCCCGGAGTTCCCGAAGGAACGCGGTTTACAGGACATGGATTTCCACGCGGACGAAGTCGCGGGCGGCCTCTAGTCATAAAATAATGTGCACAGGATATTAGATGATTTGTGACGGCTAGTTTATAGGCGTTGATTGCTGTGTAATTGTTGTTTATGATTAATTTATGAAACTAATAAGGAAATAATAAATAATTAAGAAAGAATGTTAGTGTCTGGTGCTGAAACTGCTACATATTTTTGAAATAGCAACACAATATTTTACTATAAAAGTCTTATAACGCTCTAATAAAGATCCCTCACGAATCATAATATGTATTACGACTTGCAAAAATGTCCTAATTTAAAAGTACTTACAGACCAAAAATACATAAAAACTATCAACAACTTTAAAGTCTTTACGTGCTCCTGTTCAATGATCAAGTTAAGAGAAATGAGGCCCGTATAAAATATAATTGAAGTGAGCACATAGCACTGTAAATAACTGCATAAATGATCATATTAAAAAGATTGATTAAACATGAATACAATTTAATTTAATTAGAGAATTAAACACGAAATAATTGAAATCATTAATGTTACCTTGCTAATAACCTTAAGAATAATTATAATCATTAATAATTATATCAATAGCGTTATAATTAGTTGGACATTTATCGACACCTTTGCAAGTAAATGTCTTTAATGGCGGTCAATGTTGCAATCAATAATGTCGTCTATATGTCATGTGTTATTGATTATAATGTTTGTGGGACAATTGCAATTGTCAACGGCATTTCCATTCTGTGTGCAATCAAATCGGAACTTGTGATTGCGTTTGATCTGATTGACTTCTTGCGTCAAGGGTTTTTGTACAGTAAATACTTTGTTATTTGAAACTCTCCGCTTTGGTGGTATGTTTGCTTACACCTCATCTTTTGTTTATTGTCACAAATAATTAAGTAATCATCGGAGCGTTAGTTGCTCAAATCTATACTAATCTATACTAATATTATAAAGCTGAAGAGTTTGTTTGTTTGTATGTTTGTTTGTTTGTTTGTTTGAACGCGCTAATCTCAGGAACTACTGGTCCGATTTGAAAAATTCTTTCAGTGTTAAATAGCCTATTTATTGAGGAAGGTTATAGGCTATATATTGTCACGCTACGACCCATAGGAGCCGAGTACCATTGAAAAATGTCACAAAAACGGGTAAAATTTTGACTTATTCTCTCATATGTGACGCAAGCGAAGTTGCGCGGGTCAGCTAGTATTTACAATATATCTTATTGTCAAATTATCATTTTCCAATCTTGATAAGAATAGAAATTAATTTGTTCACATTTTAGTTAATTTTAGCATGTTGCTTGAAATCTATTTTAGAAAAAATGTACTTTATAGAATAGATTTCATGTCATAACCACAACTCACGTCAATTTTCTACTTCACGAGGAAACAAACAACAATTATATTTTCAATCCATTCAAAAGTATCATAACAAAAACCAATCTTTAAAACAATACCTCTATCTCAATAGAGTAAACAATACAGTTTGTAGCAATCGATCGAGGCGGGCCTCGGTCATGAAAGATTATTGTTAACAGCCCATTATGTTAATACTCCATTATGAAACGAACAATATGCCCCAAATAATATTGTTGCATAGTAATTGTAAGCCCTACTATGGAAAGCGAGTTTGTTAATCGAAAGTACGAAATTTTATTGCGTTTAAAACTCGATCGAGTTACAACATTAATTTTTCGAGTGTGGATGTTGCTAAATTGGCGACATGTTTTATAAATTGTAGCAATTGCAAAATTTTTGCCTGGATTGTTACGCATGTCTTTTAAGTGCTAAATGCCATCTGTGGCTTTAGTACTTGCAAAACGATGTTCAGATTGTGGTGTTAATCGTGTCGTTTACGTTGTTCAGGATGTTGTATACAAACTCAAATATAATAATTCTTAAATAAAAATAATACCGCATTACACATGTCATTTATCAGGCGATGAATAACAGCATAATGAAGAATCACTCTAGTAGCGCTATCTTTCATATCCATCTAAAAAAAACTTCAATTTACTAGACCCATGACCGTCATATTAAGTATTAAGCATAATCTTAAACAGTCCCATCGCTTCAATTGTACTATCAGTATCACAATTCACAAAAAAATATCAAACAATACAGTCACACGCAAATTAAACCCACCTAAAAACATTACCAGAAAATCCACGAAAATGGAAACTAGTCACGTTCATTCTTGCCCTGAACCACATCTTGAAGGACGTGTTAATTCTCACAGCCAACCTTTACCCCACGGCTTACTCAAGCCTTGCCCATTCAAATACAAATCACTCATTCTGTACCACGCTTTATTCCCTCGGCCGAACCATTGTAGGTAGCTTCATACAATTAGTTATAGACATTGATTTGCATACGCCAATCGTTTTGTTTGTTCGGTGAAGTTGCAGAATGTTTTTTTGTTAATTGGTGATTTGTACTTTTTACGGAGAATAATTTACAGTGTTCTGAAAATAAATAGTTTGTATTGGGTGTCTTTTCAAACGTGTACGGAAGAATATGTTGTTGTATTATAGCATTAAAATATTTATTTTATTCACAACATTATTTAAATCAAATAATTGGACACATCTTGAGTCTCTGCCTAATCCTGTAAGATCAAGACGTGATGTTAAGTATGTATTTAGACAGATAAATTCCAAAAAAATACAGTTGCAAAGAGCTATTATCTAGGAATAATATCTTGTCATTTCGATTTGTAATAACAAAAGATCATGATTGTTGTACCATTTCGCAAATGACTACAAAGTCGTGTACCAATTGGTATTCTACGAATGCTTTGATGGAAATCTGTCATCAAATTGCGCAATCTTAACACCTCTATGCCTATATACGTATGTATATCTACAAAACGTGATTATAAATTCTGTCGGTAAGTCAGATTATAATCGAAACTGTAGGCGTAATTTAATATGTTCTGTATGTACTAAATCTAAATGTTAACTGACATTTAATATACAAACCAAATAGGAGATTCGAATCAAGTAAATAAAAGTATATGTGTAGGTTTGTGGAGTCATTTTAATTTGATCATCTATTGTCTGATTTTAATATTTTTCCGAGAACACAACGATATCGTTTAAAATATTTCATTTTGGTTATTAAAGGCAAGATTGTGGACCAATAGCTAGATTTAATACCACTTTTGACAACCAGCTAGTCTGAAAAATCTGATCAGCGTCTCTGGCGGACGCCGTATTAACTATTTTGTAGCACATTTTAAGTGTCAAAATCTCGTTACTCTATATTACCAACTGTAGATAATCGTTCTACTGAGAGGAGAGCTTCGCACCAACTGTGTGCCATTAAATATTAAAATCTTAATTCATTGTACACAAGATTGACTGATAAATACTCTTCCGTTCTGAAAAGAACCCAAGTGAAAACTGATTCGCTAATTTAGATGTGTCGTAATTTTACATTAAAATTAGTGAAAAAAAAATTTAAAGTCTCAATCGTTAGTACGGAAAGATGCAGGTGGATAGATTACAGACATATCAATAAAATATAATGCCTAAGCTCTATAAAAATGTAACACGCACTCAAGGTTTCACCACGCAATTAATAGCTCCTTTTAAGATTTATTGCCTCGGCTACCGCAAGCCTGATCCATATGAGTTATTTAACACAATAACTAAAAAAAATAATGAAGGTCATGATCTCTTTATCGATTTCGAATGCCTAACAACCTTTAAACGCATTTATTCATATTAAAACGTAATATCGCATATAAAATTGAAATATAATTAACAAATATTTTAGAAGGACGGTAATAAAATAAAATTCGTGTTGAAATAAAACTGTATAAAAATTGTCAGATTATGAATTAATTACTTTAGTTATAAGTAGGTAGATAAAGGTAATTAGGTGCAATTATGAAGGTAACATATTTTTGACAAGGTGACGCTGAGAGTAGGTAGTTTGAAAACTTTGTCAAACACAGGACACACGATAAATTGTGTTATTAAGTTCAGTCCACATTATAAGGTTAAATTGTCGGCTGTCTGAATTTGTTATGAAAAATATAAAAAATCTCAGCAGAAACCACAAAGGGAAACATATTTGGGGGGCTATCGCGTATTTCAGTTGACAACTATTTGAAGGCCACCATGCTGTACTTTGTTTTATTCCTTAAATTATAGTGATGAATACGTTACGTCAATGCAGCAATGTACTGTAACTTGAGGAATTTTGTATGAAAATCTGATCAGCGCCTTCAACGGGCATCGTAGGAACTATTTGGCAATACATTTTAAATGTCAAGCTTTGGACACGACAGTACCAACTGTAGAGAATCGCTCAACTAAACAGTAATCATAAACTTTACATACAGTAGTTGTCAACTGAGGTACCATATAAGCTCGCTGGACATATTTAGGGAATAAAGCCAAAAGTTTTGACTACTCTATTTATTTTCAAACACAGGTAACCTTTTAACGCCTAACATATAAATAATCTGATTACGGTTTTATAGTTTTACGCAGCCTACAGATCGTGTCCGTTCTTATTCTTACCTCCAGGGCATCCGTGTATGTTCTTAAAATAATTAATATATTAGGTACGGATTTAGCGCGTGGATTTTGGCAAAAAATGTCCTTAAATTCACTTACACAACTTTGCACTCTATAATTAGGAATAATTCCTATAATAATCCGCTTTGATGGCTTTTGACACTTCAACAAAAAATAACCTTAGCTAGTCTTCAAAGATAATATAATAACTTTTATGAATTCGAATAGAAAAAGCATCTAAGTCTTCAAAGATAAAATAATAACTTATAAAGCCATATAAAAAAGCAACGTTCATATTCTTATTGAGAAATTAACATATTTTTCGTATGAGTGAATTTTATGCTAAGTTCTATCATTATGTCTCCTTGTCTCATGTTTTTTACTCTAAATCTAAGGATGCAAATAAAACGAATAACGTTTTTTACATAATATTGTGTTGCTTATATACTTTATTTCTTTTTCCAGACCTCTTGCACCGCTGATAGCTGTCATATGGAGACCAACCACGATCCGAAAAATAACAAATAAGATATAGCTTTTTATCATGCTGAGGGCAAATTAACATGCGTGCACAGTACTCGTCTAGATAATATTCAAAGTAATGAAATATCGAAGCACAATAATGTACCAACGTTAATTTCAAACTAGTACACAAAACTGAATATTAATCACTAAGTGACTTGTAATCTAACACTCGAACCAATTTAAATAATTCTAGAACGAACGACCTTTACAATTATATGTATGTATAAATAATATTAATATACTGTGAGAACCAGCCGCATATTCTAACTGAACTGGACACTAGGCTCGTAAAAACCATTATACAAAGACCTTCCCCGCCTCCCTTTGTTTCAGAAAACGCTTATAAATAAAGGGAGTGTTACAATTATCTAAAGGTCAATATAAAATAGTCGACAAAGTAAGTCCAGTTTGATTAGTCGTAATATCAAACGCCTTGGCATTTGCAGAATTGGTTCAGCCGTTGACGCATAGAACTCGAAGATTGATAAGTGTACCCAAGAATAACGTCCTCGATCAAAGTTAGATAAAACAAACTTAATTGCAGCAATAAGTCGCCTTAAGGATATTAATGAGATAATAGGTTTTAAAGTGGTATTAAATTGCATTATGCACCATTTACATTGTGAGTTTAACACTTTGATTTGAATACCTTGCACGTTTCCGGAGTCCTACATTCGCTTAGGCCAAAGGTTCCGGACGGGCCCACAAGTGGATGCTAAAACTTTTCATGGAGGGTGGCAGCGAGTTCAAAGGCAATTGAAAAATGTGGAAAAAATTAAAACTGACTTAGCTATTTAATTATATAAAGGGGGCATTCGAGATCGTAGTCCATAAAAGGATGGGAACCTATGGCTTAAACGGTTTGAAATTACAACTTTACTGATTTGCACTGTCTGAAACCTCAGGCACATCAATGAATATACCATCATACAGTCCTGTAGAACAATAACTCTTTGTCAAACTTGAGAAGTTGAGATGCAATTCAACAGTCTTTTGTCTAAAGCCTACCGTCTCACGTAATCGTTTGCAATTCAAGACCTATTCAGACCACATACTTACATAAACGTACTAAATATTGCACAACACAGACTTCATTGTTTTACGCCCCAGGAAGCCAGCACAAGCACTGATTAATTTTACTCGATCGCTACAACAAATAGTGTATTGTACTGACCATTGAAAATGTCTATAAATCTTAATCACATAGACATTGTGACTAGACCTTGTCTGAGGCCAGGAGTACAAAATTATTGGGTACGTCAATCAATGTGTCCGAATGTGTACATTGTCCCGCCTATTGTTCGTGAGTTTACAGTTTAACATCAGTATTTGCAGTTTATATTGAAGAAGGTAAGGGTTAAGTAAAAGATAGGGCGTTTTCTTACTACGATGAAATCGACTACCGACTACCTAACTACCGAAAAAAGATCTGAAAATGATCAACAAATATTGTAGAGAACCAATAAAAATTTGCTACAGTCGGTACTATCGAGCATCCATTTGACAATTAAAATGTAATTCAAAATTACTACCTGCAAAAGCCGCTATCAATGATTCATTTTCTTTCCGGGGCCACATAAGGGTCTTCTAAAAACCGGCATGGTTTAACATCATCTTATCATCATACTCTTCCAATAATTACACAAAATAGTAAGGAAGCCATAAAACTTCAAGAGCCATGTCAAATAATAATCATACTTAATGCAAAGCTGTAAATAATAAGCAATCAAAACTAAATAAGTAGACGGATATGTTTCACGTATGACGTCACAAGACGGACGTATTGGTAAAATTTCCAACACGATCATGGTATAACCTTGCACAGTATTAATTATAACGGAACGACTGTCATTTCCTTCATGTAAATTCAACAACATGATGATAGTAAGGATTTGGAGGGCAGACTATTACGGAAGGCCAAGAAATATTATGAAAACAAAATGCTGATGCAATATCATTTCTACAATCGAACTTCAATAAATCTGTATTTAAAGCTTTTGTTTAGCAAAAATATTTCATTTATAAATACATACATGACTGGTAGAGCAGTAAGTAGTTTTAGATAGAAGTAACTTAAAAAACTAAAAATAATGTATACTACGATGTCAAATTTAATAAGTATATCTATTATAACTGAAACATATATACGCAACATACAACACTAATATTTCCTGTCACTACCGGTCAATTTTCTCGTATCTAAAATCATTCAGTCGACTTAATAAGCTTGAACATATTGTTAAAACTAGCAGTACTAACGAGCAGTCGTGTTCAACCTATGTCAACGAAATTAAAGCAAAAACTGATAAACTAACAAAAACTAAGGTACTAACTACCTTTATCTTATGTAACACATAAAACACTTTGACATAACACCGCTCCAATTTAGACTGAACGGTCGGAACGGTCCCGCCTCTTAACCCAAGGTCTACCACTCACTAAACTCCGGCTGTGGTTTTAGAAAACCTAGCTTAAACTGTACCTATATTGTAAGCAGTTAAATTTATTGCTTCCATAACAATAATAATAACGGTCGTGTAACTGTGTAGTTATAATTGCTAAATAAAGATTTCGTAAAGGACTACTGTTGGGTCGGTAATGTTTTGTTTTGTTCGTTCTATTAGACGTATCCGATTGAATTGCTATGGGACTATCCTATAGCTATTAGATCACCTCATCAAGATAATTTAATAAAAAAATTGAATCAGATTTTAATTACTCAAACAATTATAGGTTATGGTTATAAAACTTGTTAGCATTGTCGTTATAACAAAATTGCTGTAATATACCTACATCCACTCTCACAAACTTTCGCATTTGAATATTATTATAATGGACATATAGTACTAATATACACAAAAAATAATTTTAAACAATTAATTCGATTTAAAGAGCTAAGCAAGCTAATGGCAACATGGAACTAAATGTAAGATTTTTCGTCTAAACATCTAATTTACCAAAGCTAATTTACCGATAATTAGCTTCGATTTAAGGTTTCGTACACTGTACATAAAAACTAGTACCCACCACTAGTACATTCGTTAATTCATTTTAAAAGTGTCAATGCCCAAATAAGTTACATCCTAACAAAAAACTGCCTGAGAGCGGACACGGCAACACGTTACAATTTAAACTAGTGTCCCACATTGCCTACTCATTCATGACTGTGGCAAGAAACTTAATACCAAATAAAATACTACTTGGAATTATAGTCTACTATGTAACTATCTATGACAGGAATGTATGAGATTTTTATTTAATAATTAAAAATTATTGTATAGTTATGGATTGTCTAAATAGTTCAAATATTTTTGTTTAGATGGCTAACTATAATTGTCAACAGAAACGGTGTGCTGTGGCGACATGGCGCCGCTATCATTCACCACAACAACTCCAAGTGACGCGGGTCTAGAACAAATTGTATTTATTCAATACGACATAATATATAGTTGGTTTGATCCCAGCATCAATCTTTAATATATAATTCACAACGTCCATAGCGCTGAAGCTTGTCAAACACATCTACGCAAACAACATTTCTTTTTTACACATAAAAACTTAACTTATTCAAGTCGACAAAATTTGGTACCAAGACTACAAGTGACTTAAAGCAGCAACAAACTTGACTGATCAAAAAAAGATTGGTATTTTGTGATTGAACTATAAGTATAGATATCCTACTAATGATTGCGCTACTGAATACCGACGAACATAATCCGTTGCCTGTAAAAGCTAATTACTTCTATCATCAATTAATTTCAACTAACGGTGCAGAAAGATTAATTGCAGACACGCTCTATTTACTCACTAACACCTTAATGAAGTAAAGCTAGGTAATAATGACGTAGAATATATGTTTATATTTTTTTAGACAGCATTGTCTTAAAGTAGACCGAAGGATCACGAGATCATCTATCTATACTAATCTATACTAATATTATAAAGCTGAAGAGTTTGTTTGTTTGTTTGTTTGTTTGAACGCTCTAATCTCAGGAACTACTGGTCCGATTTGAAAAATTCTTTCAGTGTTAGATAGACCATTTATCGAGGAAGGCTATAGATTATATATCATCACGCTACGACCAATAGGAGCAGAGTAGCAATAAAAATGTTACAAAAACGGGGAAAATTTTGACCCATTCTCTCTTATGTGACGCAAGCGAAGTTGCGCGGGTCAGTTAGTCTAAAATAAATATACTGACATGCGTAGTAATTGTTTATCCGTCTATTTTCTTATGAGGCTAAACCACACGACCGATTGTGTTGAAATTTGCCTTGAAGGTAAAGATAGATAAAGGCGCGGTGGCTTAAAATAACGGTTTTCAAAAATTAATCCCAAGGTGGGTCCTGCAAACTTACATACGACCATTATTATATTTATTGCAGTAAGGAAACCCGGACACATCAAAGTCGCCTGAAGTCGCAATGACGGGGCGCTCAACCCAGGCTGCAAAATTATATGGCATCCTTTAAAGATTACGACATATTTTTAAAACCATAATTTCTTACCTACGCATTAAGAGGCACACTTCATGCCCGGAGTGCTCTGAAATCACGTATATCCGGGTCAAACGGTGGGACATTATCAGTTCATCTCGTTACAGAAGGAAGTCAGTAGTAACATGACATTGTGATACACGTCTGATAAATTGATAAGCGTTATGTAAGGACGTGAATGAACGTGTTGTTACTGATGTGTTGTGAACAAAAGTTCGTAACCTCTGCCAATCCTAGACTATTTGAGTGCCTTTCCATTTCAATATTTTTTTGAGTATAGATTAATTCATAGTCTAAGCTTGAAAGTTTGTTGTCTGCTTAATATTAATGGAATATTAACACTTTTACAAGTATGTAAACCATATTCTTAAACTGACCATTTCTATATGGGCTTACTTCGCCGTGCAACAATACTTTTCAAAACAGGATACTATTGATCTTAAAACAAAACTGTAATCTTCATTTAGCACCTCCCGTTCTTAAGACCATCTTTCACTTAAAGAATACAAAACAAAATATACTCTAATTGTAATCTACTAGAATCGTAACAAGCGAATTGCATCTAATCACGTTTACACAAATTCCTTTCAAATCCATCGCTGCACAGCAAGTGATGTTATAAACAACATTCGTAACTGAACCAGCGATGTATATAAAAACGGAACGTGAAATCAAAAAGTGAATTGTTAAAATTCACACAATAGTGAACAAATGAGTCGTTTCACTCCGTGATCTGTTTACGTAATCGATTCACAAACTACAATTGTTTTTGTTTTTTGTCTAAAAGCATGATTTACCCCGATCATTGCGCAACATTTGAAACAGTTCTGAAATCGTGATCTCTTTAATATTTCGTGTTAATTATTTTGTCGTATTAAAAGATGGTGTTTCGTTACAGATGATTTTCTTTTTCTAAAGAAAGGATAAATCACGATTTATAGTTATTTTTGTCTCTTTATTTATGTAATAAATTGTAATAATTGTAGCTTAGTGATATAATCTACGCAATTCTACAGGTGTTGACCTTTCTGCTCGATAAGCTTCCGCTTAACGTCTAAAGGAAAAATACAATCAACACTTTATCGTTGATCCAATGTAGATTAATCAGTAGAGTTGTAACCACGCACTGCGAATTTAATAACATAACACATTTTATTAGATGAAGAGATACGCTAATTTGAAACTTTTTTTACTTTTGTTATGCGTTTCAATTCTGTAATCTAGTTCACTTTCAAGTTACTCGATTATGAAGTATTTTTTAAATGAGAAATACATCACAGACTGACCAGTATCTGTTTCCTATGTTTGATCAGCTGATCGATCTTTTTTCTTATTCCTGCCGTTCACAGTCATAGCAAGTATGTATTATTTTATCAAAGAATTTTGGTAATGGCATATGGTTTTTAAATCATTAAGAATCTTATTACTAACCTTAACAACCTTAAGTCACAAGTCATATCAAACAGCCTTTGCATACATTTACAAATCACTCCATTTAATAAAAGGATTACACCATAACTTACCATTGTACATCAAGACATACAAATGGTCGCTAATTATTCTCAATTTCAAACAAAATAAAGCTCTCAGTTTCGACAGTCAATCGTCTATAACGTTTGATAATACTCCATTGTATTACCTCACACGGATTACAAATGTATATGGGAAACGTAGTTTACAAAAACACGCTTATTTATTTAACTACTAGTTTTTGTCCGCGGCTTCGTTCATAATATTTAGGACTTTTAGGACTATTCTATATTTAGATATGATTGATCCCCATCCTAACTAGGTAAGAGATTAAAAATACCAGTTAACTCTGAGCCTAAGGTTCATAGCTCCTAGACAAAACTAATCCAAAATTAGCATGGCTAGTTAAAATTAAACATAGATAATAATCATATTATATTATAATTGTGTCGTTATATGTGAATAAATGTCTAGTCTGCCTAATTTTTATTTAGTGAACTAATTTGGATCAATGCCCGAGATTCGTTCGTTTAAAGAAATATTAGTTTCTTTGCTATCTTTGTACAAACTTACAAACATACAGCTAGTTTCACAATAGTATGTATAAAGACTATAACAATAGACCGTTGCTACTTTAGCAATCATAGAATTGTGTATATCTGATTCCATAAAACTGACGTAAAATCACCTTTCAAGGATGTTCAAGATTAGTCAATCATGTTTTAAGACGCATCACAGCTCAATTTTTCCCATAGGGTCCAAACACACAGCCGTTGTTTCAGGCGTTCTTTCAGCCCAAATTACTTCTGTCTCATTGGCATTCACTCAGTATAAATTTAACCATTTCAAAAGACAAAAGCTTATTATCAGTCCAAACATAGTACCAAAGAAGGTTGCTAGCGGAAACCGCACATTAATTGGGAAAATTGAGAGAGTCTATCAATAAAGCAACTGCACAGCGCACAATCATTTCTTTATGTTTTCTTTTACCTATTCAACATGATTTTTATAGTAACTGACATATTTCTATTCAAAATAACAAATGAGATGACTAAAACTAACAATTGGGTAGTCAATACACACTTACAAGAATGCATTGCATTTTTCAATAACGCAATGAAAACAATGAAGATATACCGAATTGCGTTCCGGTTGCGTCTCACGCTCTATGGACTATTGTTCCACACTAACCAATGTAAAGTCATTTGTAATTGACACCAAAAAGTACAGATAACAAAACACTAGCTATTAATACTTTAAGCAGCTAGGATTGTTACAAAAAGCATTTGAGTTATAACTATGCTAGGCGTGAAATCTTACTTGGAAAAACTATCATGATTTAAAACACGTATACCGTGATTTTATACGGACTATACTCTACAAAATACGATTGAATAGTATGCATAAATCGATTATCATGTGCCTAAACAGCAACTTTATTAATACCAAACACATGAAATACCTACTTAGCTAGTTTTTACCCCTTTAATGTAACACGATTTGTATTGTATCGTGTTTTTTAGTATTTCTATTTCCAAAGGCAAAACCAATTGAAACAACTACGACATTGTATTATGAGGTCAATTATCGAAACCGCGAAAACTACATTACAAGTTCTACGTAAGAACGAATAACATACGCTAACAAAATTATCCAATGATTTCACAATTTCTCATTATACACAAGGCTTTTTTCAAATATTTCGACACCCCATTCACACCCCTGCACACTAAGTGAACATTTTGTCATATTACATCTAATTCTCATAACAAAAATCGTTCATGACCTTTCAATGACAATAAGTTTCACAACTACAAAAGTCACACAAGTTCAATGATCAAAATATCGTATGAGTATATCAGTGAGGTCGCTTTTATGCATTAGATGTGAATAGCGACAAAAATACATTTTTAGATTTGAAGCAATTTGCGCTTTAACTCCTCACGCATACTATCTTTAACACACAGATATTTTTCCTTACAGCTAAAAAAGTTTAATTGGCGACACCTTTACTACGTTTATTGCCAATGACACGTCAAATTGACAACTCATTTCGCAACGCAAACAGACAATTGAATTAAAATCTGCTAAATCAGCATTCTAAAAAAGTTCAAGCCTTCGTGGTTTACGCACAAAAAGTCCATGTTGCTATTATGATATGAGTTCTTGAACCTAATTTCGTTCGAATCCGGGGCACGAGCAACAAAGACATAGTCAATGTCGTTTCTATCACGACTAAATCCGTCATATTCGCCGTTGAATATCGATTATCGACATGTTGTGTCAATGATCTATACTGTGTACGCTTTACCGATAGCCAAGGCTACGAGTTTTATACGCTCGTAATTAGTGAAACGTATTAATAAAAGCGAACAATGCAGGCAGACACACGCTATCCGATAGTAAAATCTATTGTACTCGAACCATTGAGCTTTGATTTGAATGCGAAATTGATTTTCACACTCATACATTATGTTGGTAAGAGTTTCAAAACAATGTCAATGGATATAAAAAATGTAGTGTAATTTGTCAAACCCTATTGCACATGTCTGATGAATGCTACGTGCAACATCCTTTATTTTATCTCTTGATTTAAGAAGTTTCCTAATCATAAACACCTAAGTACCTACTTTGCATACACTGCTTGTGTGACCTAGAAATGTGCTTATAGAATATTATAAATCCGAAATCCTTTATGAAGCAGTAGAAATGTCATATCGGAATTTTTTGACAACTATCATAGAGCTCGTTTAAAGGCTGAATAAAAGGGAGGTCGTCCTTGACTAGATGCTTTCAGAAAAATAAATTAACTTAACTGATTAATTGTTCCATAATTAATAAGTAGGTAGGCAATACACATCATTCATCACACAAATACATGATTTACAACAAACCTTTGTAAATCGCCCTTGAGAAAGATAAGTAAAAAGAATTCACTCGACCAGCAAAGAACAAAAGGTCGTAGAACAATTGTTACACGCATTCCAAGCATAATTTGTTCTGAAACCCAACAATTAAATATGTATCACGTAACGATTGACACACGAACAGTGCAAGGTTGAAACGAACACTATGACCTTTGTAGATAGTAGTATTTGATTAACCATATTAATTAACACCCACTAACACGACTGTGTACAATTAAAGCACGGATCAGACATGCGAACTTTTAATCACAGGTTATTAAAAAAACAAATGTCATTTGGTTACTTTATCCTGTGTATTCTATTCCTGAATACAGAGTTTAGCAAAGTTATATTGAAATTCTAAAAATGCCAATCTATCAATCAATACTTGTCAGGCTCCGATATCAAAAGAAAATATAAAGATTTATAACAAACCGAAGTTAACATAAGTTAAAAAGATGTAGAGCAGGAAATTAAAAGAACATTTATCAACATATTTTAATGTATTTATATGCTAACAAAACAAAGCGTATTTTTGTAAGTACCTTAATTTACAATGAACAGATAATTACGGTAAACTACTTAAAAAGACGCGCGTCTGTACGCAACGGAATTCACAGCTATTTACGCGTCGGTATTCGCGCAAGAATACGCACGCATACGACCGCGGCCTCACCGTTCATTAATCAAATTAAATAACAGTTTAATCCTAGGCTTGTACATGTTTTGTTTGTATGACAAATGATACGTTATAATTACAGACCTAGGTACAGTCTAATTATGCACACAAATAACTCAGTTAATTTCACACGTAATATTAAATCCGATTAATTTATTAGTTAGCAAATGTGTTACAGTTTTATATAACAAGGAATATAAAAACTTGATTGTGTAATTATTCCTGCACTAATAAAGACGTGTTTTTAGCAATTTTGTTGTCTCTTTTTTGTCTTGCACAAATAGACAGAGACGGTATTATTTTCATTATTCTATATAGTAGTGACTAATTCCAAATTTTTCAAAGAACATATTTCGATCAATATTTCATGAGGAATATGGTTGGTATGCGTTTTAATGGTGAAGTATATAGTTAGTAGTTAGTGTCTTGACAGCATTATTACTTGGTTGAATATTTAAGTTCATAATTCATATGATTTATGAAAGGAAATAATATATAATGTTGTTAATCAGTAAGCGAGTGGCGCTTGGTCGATCGAATAATTATGGGTCAGGGTTTCGAAGCTCGTAGGCGCTTGAACAATGTAAATCATTTGGTGTCCGAAATGAGATTGGTTTTATAGTGCGGCCTACGCCTCGGGTGTAATGTAGCCGATATCTATATCTCGGAACATAACTAAATGGTTATAATCTCACTGTGTGTAGCTTTTAATTTGGACTGTAAATTAGCTTAGACAATAAGTAATGAACATATTACTTGACTGTTTTAACATCTCACTTCGGTCAAGTCCGGATTGTTAAACTAAAGAAAGGATTTCGAACTGTTAAATCGCTCTATCTGATGGTTCTTTGTACCACGTCATATAAACGAATAGAGATTGTAGTCCAAAATTATTTTTATCTGATTTAAACATCCAATGGTTTTTTTAACACGCCTACTACAATTTTAAATATTTCTAGCAGATTGTAGTAAGATAAAAAAAATACTCTGATCTACAAAAAATTGGACTAAAAATAACTTAAATACATAAATGATTTACATATTAAAGTCAATATTTTAACAATAAAACTGTGACGAACAAGTTATTAGATCATTAACATAATTTATGTATATGTATTATTTCGTAATCGACTGCAAATCAGGTATTTAATATATAGACACAAGTATAATAAAAATAACCGGTTGGACTTAAGTAGGCTAAATACTTTTGACATATATTTATTGAAAATAAACATGTTAATGATTTAAATATTAAAGTTACTAAGGCAAAACATTAATTTATGTGGGAAAGCACTTTTATAAAAAATAAAAGTTTTTTAGTGTTCTAAGGTTTCAAAAAATCTCCATGTTTCAGTTATCCATATTTCGCTCTTTTCCTAAGAAAAATAAACTAAAAAATTGGTCTAAGTGATTAAAAAAAAAAATATATATGTACCATAGACTAAACACCTGAAGATTTTCAGGTATTCAGGAAGAATTATCTAATCAAAAACTAAATATTAAAATTACACACAATTCTGCCGAAAATTTCTTTGACTTAAATTCTCACCCACCCCAGTCAAAATATTATCAATCTGCTGAAATTATTTCCAATTTTTTTGCCACAAATACATATAAAATAAAATCACGATATGGTGACCTTGGTGGTACGAACCATAGTTGTTACCCAAGAGTGAAAGGAGTAGTTGTGCAACCCGCCTTATCAGAGAACTATTTCACCGTACACCGGAATCAGGTGACCGACTGGCAAACATTGCAGGTTGCAAATGATAACAGGTCCATGTAATTATAATTATCTGTAACACTTGTTATGTATTTTGTAAGGTTATGTAACAATATTTGTGCATGTATTTTTATAGCATAACGCCTGTCATACGGTCGTATTCAAAGTTGAAGGAGAGGTGTAGGAAATTTAACACACCTTGAGCCACGTACAATGTTAATCCCTGCATGAAACTATAGGGAGCGAGTATATTGCTGTGTATAGGGCACGTTACCAAACTGCGGGAATCGAAAACTTTCTAAAAAAACTTTTTTAATACTAAATAAGGAAAAATGCCTGACCCGAGAATCTAACCGGACATATTCTGTTTAATCTATACTATCGAGTATCGAGAGTTTGACACTTAGAATGTACTGCCGAATTAGTTACTACGACGCCCGTTAGAGGCGCTGATTAGATTTTCATACAAAATTTCTCGATGACAAGCCAGTTATCGGTAGTCGATAGTAGCAGAGAATCGAGCTACAAATGTAGCATACACTAACCAAACAAACTACAGAGGCAGTAACATTGCAACTTGCAAATAATAACAGGTTTATGTAATTATAAATATCTGTAACACTTCTTATGTATTTTGTAAGGTTATATAACATTATGTTATAATTATTATACTTGTGTATTTGTAATTTAAATTGAAGAAGGATTTTGAGTGCGATTAACTGTGACAGGATTACACCGGATTATTGTCAAGTTTCTTAATTGGTAACTTGAGATATACTTATGCAAAACGTCACTCAATTTTGAGTATATGTTACATTTACATTTCAAAGGACTTATGAGGATATCCTCATAAAAGCGACAGAACTTAAACTTTTAAAGTGTCACTTAATGGTGAGTGCTGGCATGTTAAGATGGTTCGTGAATTTTAATTTCCTTTTTTTAACCCATTTCTGTCCCACGGGCAACGATCTCCTCCCAAATGAGGGCGGGATTAGGCGTAGATCCACCACACTGGCCCGTGCGGGTTGGGAACATGCCCTTGTTTGCATGCCCTTAATAAATGTATTTAACAATGTATTTTATGTATGTATTTTAGACATGCAATGTTCATCACGATTTTTTCTTTTACCGTTAGAGTATGTCATACAAGTATGCCTAAACCTCCGAATATAACAGGCGTGATAATATGTATGTCAACACTACCTTTGAAAACAATTAACCACCTACTCATAAATAAGCATAATATTATAAAGTTCTCAAACACTGAAATTAACTACTAAAGTACTAAAACGGAAAATTATTTTGTGGCATAAATGTCAATAGGCATAAACGTGTTAATACCTTTCCCACACAATAAAGCTAGACTGTCGGTGTCAATTGGCATAGTACCTAACTATAAATTATTTGCCACAAAGGCATTGACTGTCAGACTAATGCCTGACACTTGCATAGATGTTAATACGCAGGTGTGGCGTGTAGAATAATGTGAGGAATATTTAACCAAAGATCAGGACGGCTATTCTATGTGCTTATACTATAAATGTGACTACTCTAGTTTATTTTGTTGTTTATAAGTATGTTAAATTAAATGTGTGTTTATGTAATACCGCAGTCTTTTATAGTGTTGATAGATCTAGAAATATGTATTTGATTGAAATATCTGCTTAAGCACAAAATATTTTGTAAATAATTTCAACTTCTATATACACACAGATGACCTTATAATATATTAGCTCTGAATATGAAAAAAGCTAGCCAAGAAGCGATGTCTTGCCGCTTCCATTATTAATAATAAACAATTTTGTATAAAAAAATGATCGGTGTCCACAACTCATAGAAACTAATATTTCTTTAAGTAATTTAACAGGTTCCCTGTCCCCATACAATCCACTTTTTTCTATCGTATATGTCCCACTCTTTTTTTGTAGTAAATTGTTAAATAATTTGATAAATCACTGTGGTTTTATTTGATTTGCTAATCAAGAGGATGTACTCCATACGTCCCAATACTAAAAATGTGCATTAACCTGCTACGTCCATTTAAAAAAGGGGCATTAAGTTGGCTCTAAATTTGATCATATGTGATTCATGAACGTACAATCCTTGTTACAAAATATGTCCCATGAATCACATATGATTCATGGGACAGGGAACCTGTTAAAATGGTAAAGGCTCGCTAAAAATCGGATTATACGTAAAAACCACGGACATTTCACCGAACCAATAAAAACTGTTATAAAACAAGAGATAACTTTGTATCAGTATACAAACCACCTGCTCCAATCTCATTGAGTAGCTCACAGTAATGACGTAAACACTATCGCTCCACATCGTAATAGAAAGGCTCCTCTAATAGGCATTGTACAGCTATTAGTCAGCTATACAACTCTACAACTGTGTAATTGTGATCTTATAAAATATTCAGTGTGCCTTGACAATCCATTTGTTGCGATTTGCGAAACTTGATGTTAGGTCTGAGCCACATGGGAGTTTAATTTTTTAGTAGTGGTTCCGGCAGACTTTTACAGCGTTACATGTTTACTGTACCATACTTATTCGGCTTGTATTTGAAATATAGTTTCCTGTTGAGTAATCAAAAAAGGTATTTTGGAGCCCACTGGGGAAAGTAAAGGATATTGTATTAATGTATTACTTCTCAGTTCAATTCTGATTATTAATTCAGAAAGGTATAAACGTATCTATGAATATCTTCTTTCAGGTAATCAATGTGTGATTTCGTATGTTCAAACTATTAAACAAACCATTAAATAGTGCATCTTTACCATTTTTCAACACTACACATCAGATAGACCGTAAATAGTTCAAAAAGTCAATATCTCTCAAAATTCCTTCTAGAATGGCAACGGTATGGCTCGATCCTAAGAATACAAATAAAGTCGTACTAGATTTTATTGAAGGTGGACACGGATCAATTATGTGAGGAAGTAAAGCGAGAAATTACTATTTCTGTGTAACCTTTCCATTTGTCATTCGAATACTGTTATTTGAGACTATAAAAAGGCTAGTGGCTTAAAGATTAAAGGCAAATTCTATTCAAAACGTTGAAATCCACAAGATTGATTCAAGTGTTTTTGCTGAAATCAGTCGTGGCTGAGACTTTTACAAACATACAAATATAAATATAAATAACAAATGAAGTCTTACATAATAATAAAAAATAGGGATTATGAGTAATTGTAAACCACACAAAAAAGTTCTATGCAAGGAATTTTTACAGCTATAATAATATAAAAAATGAATAAAAACTATCTTAGCCATTGATTGTGGCACTTATCAAAGAAATAGGCAAAATAAACAAAAACTAAAGAATAAATAAAAATTTCAGAAATGTAAAAAAAATCGTTTTTGCCACGTCTATCGGAACCACTTGTTTTAACCTGGCCTTAATCGATCAAATCTCAATAGATCACGGTCTCAACCAGACATCTCATTAACTAATGCATAACATGTAATAATGCGTTTGATACATTATTGAACGCACAATAGAAAGTAATAGTATCATCTTACTCGTAACAATGTATATAAATCATCGAAATAAGCCTAAATTACATTATTAACTAACATCACGATCGTTATGTAAAGTTGTGTTACTTTGTAAAATCATGTGAGTTGGGATTTATAGAGGGAGATAAAGTTCGTATATGTTTTGAAGACGGATAGAAATGTTAATAATATTAAACCGCTTTAAAATTTTAACACTCATGACAGTCTCTACAATTTTTAAATCTACCATTAGCTCGGAAAAGGCGGATTAAGTACATAATATAATATACACCCGTGTTTCGTTTATTCAGTAGTAATATTTAGTACGATTGGATTATTTGATATTATTAGATACCTTTTCGGAATTTTGGTTAGGTACCTAATTTTGTTTATGAAACCTCTACAGTACCTCGATTGTCTACCACTATCGACTACCGGCAACCGAACTGTCATCGAGAAATTTTGTATGAAAATTAGATCAGCGCCTCTGACGGGTGTCGTAGGAAACATTTTGGCAGTACATTCTAAATGTCAAATGTCGATAGCTAGCCGGTTGTCGGTAGTCGATAGTGGTACAGAATCGAGGTACAGGAGTAATATCCGCTAACTTCAACTACGGATACGACACTAGCATCCGTAGTTAAAACTGCTAAAAGGCTACATTATCGTGAAAATAATTGGACAAGTGCGTGTCAGCACTATCAATGAACGAAGCACGGTAATTACCTACTATCAGGGAACACTTGCCCACTTTGTTTTTACTAGTTCCGTGCCAACATCATTTCAAGTCAGTTGGCTACCCATTAACCAATATTGATTGCGATATAAAGAACGACAGTCATTTCTTTACTGTCACTTAAGTATTTTCAACAATATTTCACTACAGTGGTACAATTTCCTACTAAGTACTATTGAATAGCAAGTTTTTGATATTACTTGAATAAAGTCGTTTTCCTTGTGTCTGGATATAGCAGCAAACCTGTGAGAAAAACAAAATAAAAACAAGAGACTTAGCAGAGGAGTGTAAGCGACGGAACGCACGGACGGGACGTTGCTACGCATCCATTACCCACCCTCCTCTCCGAAGACATACATGCTCATATATTCAGACACTAAAGTTATTCGGCGAGAATTTCACGCTTTAGGCGCATTTTTTTACTATAAATTTCTTACTACTCGCTAGTGGAAAATATACGAAATCGTACTCAAATTTCAAAACCGATCAGAATTAAATTCCTTTTCGCCGTCCGTTAAAAAAATACCTTTTATTGTCACGGAAGACATATTGTCATCTCTGTAATGTGGCAAGGGCTATACGTGATCAATTAAGTTATTTAATTAACAACCAATATACGGGAAGTGAGAGTACGGGCGTTAATGGCGCACGTGATTTTTTGTTGATTTTTTGTATCCTTGATAGTGTCATAAAGTCCTTATTTACGAGTTTTATGGGCCAGTTTTATGGTTTTGTCGCCAAGACATTCGTATAGTGGTTGCCTATATGTCAACACTATTTTACAGTGGTTAAAGATATAAGGAGCTGTGAACTGGCGAAGAGCAGGCAACGTTTTAGACAACTAATAAAGAACTTATTCCGAGTAGGTATATTGATCTACCTTAATTGTACGAACACAACTGTTTTTAAACTCAATTTGATTTTAAGTTTACACCTTCTTTTCTACAGCATGTTTTAACTCTTAATTAAAATTTCAATTGCGATAGCAGTAGCTCGATTCTCTACCACTATCTACTACAGACAACCTGCTAAATATCCAGAAATTTTGCACAAGAATCTGATCAGCGCCTCTAACGGTCTCCGGAGAAACTATTTTGTCAGTACATTTTAAATGTCAAAGTCTCGATACTCGACAGTACTCACAGTACCGACTGTTGAGAATTGCACTACAGTTCTACTTTTTATTATATCATATATTATATACTACTTCATGCCAGAACGAATGAAAGCATATTTCCTACATTGGGAGACAAGATTAAGATCTCAATTGACCAGAGACCATTGTAATGACGTAGTGACATTCACTTGACTTTTACAATCGCTATTATCACGCGGTTCCTTTAATAAATAAACTTTAATTTCTTATTCAGGATTGTTATTTCATTTCGATTCATGCATTGCGGAAGACATTATATTGGTAATTGCTGATAAACTTTATGATACATTGATAGCAGGATGTTTGGCACAAGTCACAGATAAACGAAAGTCTGTCTTTTAAGCTTTCACAACTAAACCACTGAGCAGATTGTGATGAAATATGACTAGGATATAGATGAAGATCCGAAGAACTTACATTTATAATACCCAAAGTACACGCCTGAATTTAAAATGAATTCTTTCATCAGTAATGATGCACAAATATGCCACTATCACTTTTAAGAAGCTACTTCCTATTCTACCTTACGTGATCCATAATTAAAATCATATTATCTAACATGATATGGAAATCAACGCGATTAACCTTGGTTCACTTGAGGTTTCGATTAGGTTTCTCTGGCCATGGTCGCGAGGCAACTACTTTAATCCACGAATACAGCACATAATCGCATTCATAATCCCCTTACTCGATACTTCCTTTTCTTCTTTCATTCTCTTATATATTGTTATATAATATACTGACCAAAGACCTTGACCGTGTTATCCGTCACGATTTAAGAATCCCCCAGAGCTAAGTCTCTCTGCAATAGTAGGTTAATCTACTAATGATTAATTGCGGTTAAAACAATCTAAATAAATGGACGCAAAGCTAATATGAGCTCTATCTTAGAATCGTAATATCATGAAAACCTTTTTAGTTCGCCTAAAGACTAACGGCGTTGTCGAGGTAGGCTGAAGGAACACAAGACGGTCAATAAGACGGTCGGAACGACGGAGTGGAAAGGAATGGAGGTGTTTGTTAAAAAGGGAGGCGATCAGGGTTAATAAAAATCTTTATATGAGTGTAGGATTTCATTTCTAACCTTTCAGTTTTACCTATTCCACTAAGATTAAACTATTCCGAATGAAGCAAAGGAAGTTTTTATACTTAAAGATCGTACCATGTGATACCATGATAGTACCATTTCTGGTATACCTACCCATGCAGGAAGAAGGCGAAATTGTATGTATGTATAGGTACCGTATGTAACTACTCTCTATTGGTGAAAAATTGGCCTACTTTATTATTACAGCAAATCTTTTCACTAACAGTAGCACCTGTAAATTTTAAAAAATCCCTTGTATATTTATGTAAGTGCGTTTTCAAAGGTCCGTGTTCATTACACCATACATTTTTAATACAATCATTGATTGATCGGCCCTTTTCTTCCGTACACATTGATCAAGCTTCATTACCCAATGTACTTAACCTATACAACACGAAGTATAAAACATTGTAACTTGCATTATTAATCATTACTTTCGGCCATTGGTCCGATAGCTGCCCACGTGCTCATCACTTTCTCGTGGTACCATTGCGGATGTTAGTCACGGACGTGTTCTTTTTGTCTCGAAGGCTGTACTTCCGAACGACTTTTAATTGGAACGTTTTCATTATCGTACGATAACATTTTAAGTGGCGCAATATGGCTGAGCTTATCCTACTAGGTTGACAGTGTACATACAATGTTTAGCGTTTCAGTTAGCGGAGGTATTTTAGTTTCATGAAGGAATTATGCTCTCAAAGAGCTGCCTCCGTCAGGTTAACCCCTCAAGGCAATTATAATGAATCAGTAAATGCGAAGAAGAAACTAAAAATATATATTTTGACTTTCTTTCTGTCCTTCCTTCGATCAATAGCGATTTCAGCCAATCATCAACAAGATTCAACTACAGAGAAGAGTACAAAACTTATAATCATGATAGACTTCGGATGTAATGGAAACACACCATCTCGTTTGTACATCTGCCTCCACTTTATATTTCAAACAATAGCGAAATTACACACCCAGCCCAGTTACCTAATGCGTTACAATTAATTGCTTTTATATCAATCGCGTGTTACATCAATACCTTTCTATAGGAAATGCTCTACTTATAATTATAGCTATAGCCGTATGTATGAAGAAAACTTTATTTAATTGGAGTAATTATTTGAACCATAGTAGGCATCGGTAATGGGTAAGAAAATATAATAAGTATTGATTCGTAAAGACAAAATATAAATGCTAGTAATAATAGTAGTGTAAGTTACCATTCACTATTATATCCGGTCGAATAAAATCTTATAGTCAATGTTTTCGATAATAGTTTAAACTTGATATAGTGTTTCATAGATTGCCTTCCTTTATAATACCTAGGTATATTGTTTGTAATTTAGAAAAGAATTAGCCCTGGCTGTGTTTGTTGCTATAGCTAAGCTCTTTCTAAATCATGAAGAAGAAACTACTACTAAATAGTTATGAAATATCAGTTACTAAACCGTTAAACCATTCTCATTTTCAATTTCAGCTATAATTTTTAGAATTCGTGCGGAATGCACTTTGCCGCAAGTTCTTTAAAAACAGTTTAAAAGGTCAAAATACTAGTCGTATATTTTCCTGAAATCTACACTAATATAACAAAGCTGAAGAGTTTGTTAGTTTGTTTGAAGGCGCTAATCTCAGGAACTACTGGTCCGATTTGAAAAAATCTTTCAGTGTTAGATAGCCCATTTATCGAGGAAGGCTGGCTATATATTAACAATAGCTACGACCAATAGGAGCAGAGTAACAGTAAAAAATGTTACAAGAACGGGGAAAATTATGACCTATTCTCTCTTATGTGACGCAACCGAATTTACGCGGGTCAGCTAGTATAATACACTTCGTAATACTAGTTGTAGTCTGGTATTAACACAGAATGGGACAACTTTGGTAAGTTCTTACACTTGCTACAGTTTCCGCTGTGAGTAATGTCAACCATAATTGCTGTTAACCTTTTTTAGCAAGTTGAAAGTGAAATGATTTTGCAAAAAATATCTATGTCAATTTCGTGATCTCGAAACTCGGTGAAGCATAATACATGTTGTGTAATCTATAGATTATTGCAAATATAAATACTTACTAGTTAATTATTATATTATTATAGATAATTATGTGTATCTACTTAGTATGTTAATCAGTATACCTTTATAAGTATCATCTGTTAGCTGATAAAAGGCCTTAGCAACAGATGTTTTCAAAACAAAGAGGAAAAGTTCAATCAAATTTTAGTTAGTAATAGTTTCGTTCTTGTTTGAACAGTCAATAATAAAACAAATGTACAGAGGAATTCAGACAAATTGTATCTAATACCTATGTACTTATGTACTAGCACTTAGGTACAAAGTGGCGCAGTGAAGGTAATGTCACGCAGAAGCCAAAGGTTAGGTAGTTCTCCGTTCGCCAGCTCCTGGAATGTCCGATCTGAATGATATTTTGGTACCACAGTGTTGTATAGATATCTTAATTATACTTAACTTATACCTAATATTACACGTAGCTCTTAATTATTAACAGGATATGTTTCTTTAAGTCATATCCCAAGAACGTTGAATGATCATCGAATTGTATACCTATACTTCAATATTTCGTGAAACAAATTAATCTTCGAGAGTTTTACGGTCCAAACAGACACTGGAATACAAAATACATGTTCACACATAACATATTTCTTTTGTTCTTACTATCTTTATACATATAATTCTTCTGTAAGTGTGTATGTCACTCAACTTCTCTTAAACGACTGGACCGATTTTGATGAAATTTTATGTGTGTGTTCAAGGTTATCTGAGAATGGTTTAGATTCACAATTTTGTCCGCTGGACAATGTTTTTTTAATTATTTTTTACAAATTAAAGACGTGTAGACAGGACATCGTCTGTCGGGTCGCTAGTATATACATACGTATAACTTTTACATCATTTCTAAAGCTCAATACAGCCAATACACCGAAATTATACTGGTATCACTGGGTCGAAATTAGGAAAGTGATACGTTTAATAGAATTCTAAGCTATTGAAAACTACTGACGGGGAATTTCCACAAAAAGATATTAAGAGATACAGTCCACGGCTGAAGTCAATTTATTTATATTTCAGTGATATTTAGTTAAGGATAACACTTTGCATACAGCTATGCAGATAATTATTGTCCCCGTTTGGACGAGGAAATACCAGCAAGTTGTTTTTTAAGGAAAATGCAGGAATTTTAATATACAAGTATAAGCCTTATAATTGTATTTTTTAAATTGTGTTACAAATTAAAATTGACATTTAATCTATTAAGAATCCAGGCAATTTGTGATCAAATGTCGTTTGTCATCAAAAAAATATTTAGTACCTATTCACGAAAAAACACTGTCATTGCCAAAATTAGATAAATAAAATTGCTTTGAAACTATGGGTACGAACATAATAACATTTAGAGGATTTTTTTATTTTATTAAGTTCTGCAAATATAACTCATTTATTGTCTCAATATGTACGTGTCTTTACGTGCGCCGTTTGACCCGACAAAATGTTGACACATCAATTTTGGCTATAGAATACAATGCACTTTCGATTGCAAGTCATCGTTATACAAATAATTGACAAATATGTGCGCCTACGCATATTGTGTCATATTATATGTTTGTCTAGACGGCTATATTATTGCTATCTTAGAAATGAATAAATTGTAATTCAGATTTTCAATAGTAGATGCATAGAACGTCGACGAACAATCCGTCAGTATGTATTTTCTTATTTTAAGAATATTGACATCATACATCATGTATTTTTACATTTTTAAGTTAAACAAATCAATACTTGTATTACAAATCTATGAAAACTAACCGAACACTTACATAAACAAAATCAAAAACATTTTCACACAATAACAAAATTAAATACGTAGATTATCTTATTCTAACAATAATGTTGTACCACCTAAACACCCAATTGAAAACACTTTGTTTCTAATGCAAATTATTCGACATTGCCAAATGACTAGTTTCAAAAGCATTATAATCTATCAATAAACTTAATTTATCTGTTTGTTCCCACGGCGTTTTCCGTGGTCGTGTCTGTCTGTTGTGCCTATTCTCATTACCGATAATTATTCGGCCAAAACACCAACATCCGTAAGGCAACGCCCTACAAAATCAATGTGTAACAATTAATCTGAGATTTATAGTATAATGTTCTATTAATACCACTTCACCTTTAAAACCACCCTTGTTCAGAAAACTATAAGGTTGAATATGTCTTGGCTAATGTGAAAGGTTTATTTCTTATGATCTGGCAGTAAAAGACCTTGGTATTTGAAAGTGCAGCCAGCAGCCGGAACACAGACGTACTTACCCGTATTATGTTCCTGGAAAAGTGTTGAATGCAAAAAATTATAACCTTCGTTACCTCTCTTTAGGTCCTAACGTGTAAGTTATACGTGATATGAGTAATTCTGGTAAGAGAAACATAACGAAAATACTTAGATATTTTTAGCAGAGTAATAGTCCAAGAGTCCAAGTGTAAGAGAGTGTAGGCTTGTCAAAGGCTGTTGAGGTTGCAAGACATTTTTTTGCCTGCAATGGACTAATGGAGTGCGGAACTCCTGTTTAGTAGAGATGGTATGGTGCCTTCGTAGTTTATTTATATAGAGAGGAAACAATAACAATCATGAATAATTGTCTATTTTATCCTTATGCCTTCCATTTAAATTATTTCACTCGTAAAAAAGTGAAATATAGAATGTAAGGGCAAGATTTAAACCAATTTTGGATTATAGCCGACTCTATTCTGTAGGTAGTTCGCAGTTCAGTAAGATAATTTTAATTATCGGAAATACTTACTTAACTTTCGATATCTTCGATATCTTTCGAAGATTAGATGCCTATCTATTACCTGTTGTTCACTTCAATGTAAATATACATGTTGCACAAATAATAGACATAACTTACTATTAATCAAAAGAGTTAATCAATCGTAACCACAGCTGCAACAAAAGTACATGCAAAGTTATTGCAGGCGTACAAATGTATGTTTGTTATTTATTTCATAGATAATGTAGAAAATATCAGCAAAAGGAAAGGGTCTGATTTTATTGGTCAGGCTGTTACTGAGCACCCACTCCCGGCCGCTATCCCACTACTGCCCGATACGGGGACTTTTGGCTGCTGGGTTTCCCCCCTGGCCCGGTTCGCCCCTCCTTAGTTAACCTGCATCCCCCAGACTCCTCCGGGGGATCCATATTAATACCGGGCTTAGTGTGGACGTCCAGTCAACATGGGCCACTCAGCACCAGAACTCCCGACCTCAAACCATCCTCCAGTCCAGACCTCCGAGAAGCCGGATTACAGGAGACGCCACGCTCCCAGTCGAAAGTTGTTGCGAATTATACGTTCAGCTCTATCATACCGATTGCATGAATTAAATCCCTAACATGGTATGAAGGCAAAATATACTTTTTGTTTTTTTTAGGTAATGTTTACAAAATTATTTATTTTATTATCCTTTGAAATATTCAATTTTGTTCCAATATTTTGGAAAACTACAACAATGCCATCTAGTGAAATTGCCATAAACAACCAACAGGTTTTGAATGCCGACACACTACTTATTAGTATGATAACATGACGTAATAGTTGTAGTTGTCTATAAATGGTCATAGATGGCGCAATGTTAACATAGCTTTAATTTATGTATTTAATAACATAACCACAAACCATATATTCTGTAATATGTTTCGTGTTGATCTATTATTTACACAATTGAATGATAATTAAATAAGAAGGAATCCTTAACACAATACAATTATGTACACCGCGACGAAATTGATGCAATAACAAAACGTTTGACAAACGACACAGCTGTTCAATTTGTTTCTTTTGTTTGAAAACTCATGCAACGGCGAATTTTGAATATTTGAACCTACATTCATTGAATTTAATGAAATATTGTTAAATACCATTCTCCACGCATCAATTTCTAATATGGATACTGCGGGCTTATTAAATTACAAAAGGTAAATCTCCGTCAAAACTTATAACTACGATTTCGTATTTTGAACTTGCGCGCTATAATGTATTGATTTTCCATCCCAAAATAAGTTTGAATGATGTAAATAAATCATAAAGAGGACCTTTAACATTTTCTTAGCATTTAGTTGAAACAACCTAGCTTTTCTTGAAGTTCAAGGCTACAGTAAAAGAGGAATTGTGTATTTTAGGAACAATGGTGCGGATTCTTCTAGTGTTACTCCGATCAAGCCGCGACTAGGGCGATTTGTCGATGTTTACTCGCACGAACACCTAAATATTACACCCAAACCTGTAAGTAAACATGTTTGTTACTGAAGCAAATAAATGTTGCCTGAGTGTTTTCTAAAACGTGTCATATGTGTTTCAGAAAGCGAAACTAATTTTTACTGAAACCAGGGATGAAAGTCCTAATTTACTTACGCCCGAAAAGTTCGCAGATGTTGATTATAAATGCAGGTAAGTAATTTTGATGTTTTCTTTAATTTAATTGATAAAAATAGTGTTTTTTCAAAGCCAGATGATTAAATACAGTTATATCAAAGTCTCTGATTATTTATGACAAGCAATTTGACAAATTTTGTTTAAGATATTCATGTTGTGATACTACCTATCAAGATAACTTAATTTAATTAAGCCTTTTAATTACATATTCAATGAAAATAATACCAAATTGCACTAGACACTGTTGCTTAGTGTTTGTTTTTACCAACATTTTTACATTAGTTTGTAAACTTACATAGTTTAATAATTACTTGTTTCTAGGACTGTTAAAGCCCAACATAATATCCGGAATGTGTTCAGCAACTGTTCATTTGAAGGCAACCAGAGCTTCCCTTGTTTAAACCGCAGGGTGCGACCCATTAGGATGGAGTTGGAGACACCTACCAAACTGAAACAGGCTATTGATCTTGTCCGAGGTAAGTGCCAGTACTAAAATTCTCATTTACTTTTAATTTGTTCTTATCAATTTGAATACAATACATGTAACTTATGGTTTAAGATAATTAGATTGTACTTAGACATTGTATTTCTTGTGCACCAGTAAACAAAACAGAGATTTTACTTTTCTTTATACTAAAATTCTTTTTATTCTTAGCATTGAACATAACCACTTTCTTCATTATCATACATTCACTGTTAATTTTTCATTAACAATAATTCTCTTATGACCATTTTCAATGCTCTATCTGTCTACTGTTAACTTGTTAAACACCAGCATCTATCAATTAATGTTACTACACTTTTTATAACACATTCGAAATTGCTGTTAATTTCGACATCTGTAATACTTGACAAAGCATTGAAAATGTCCATAAGTTGACTTAACCATACTCTAATAACTACCAGACACCTAATAACATATGAATGTCACAGTGGATGGACCGAATGGCTTGAGATTCAATACATCTCTAGCGACTGAGGTGGCCGGCTCCCCTGCACCGTCACAGACTGACCGTTTGCAACAAACTATTAATCCTAGCAAGGCTGTGTTTACCATAGAACCTAATACTTCGAAGGTATGGTCTATTTACTAAATAGGTACTCTTATTTCATTGTAGCATGTAACATAATTAATTTATGATTTTCATTTATGTGTATTTTCAAATTAATTGTTAACATTTCTAACCATTCCTACACAAGGCTACGCAAGTCTCTTATACTCAACGATTTTATTCTCCAAGCGACTACCGCCATACAAATGTAGTCGCGGGATGAATGTTCCAAAACTCAATAAATTCTATCGCTGAACAATTAATATGGGAGATTTACGTAGCCTTGTGTACGAACGACCTAAAACTTGTAACATACTGTTGTTCATTTCTTACTTTAAGTTAACATTTTCGATGCAAAAATATCAACTAGAAATGATTCATTCATACAACTTATAATATTATTTTTTTACCTAAAATAAATTGTGTGATAAAAATTCGAAGACTATTTTATCTTCGAAAAACAATTCAAGGAAAAATGTGTGTATTTCATACAGATTCTAATAGTGAATAACAAAGCGTGCTCCCTGCTCGGGTACTCGACGGGCGAGCTGTGCGGCCTGAGGTTCTCAGACCTGCTGCGCAACAGAAACTGTAAGGCATTCAGTCTACACGAGCACGAAGACTGCGACACGTCCGAGGATGGAACTGTAATACTGCTCAGTGGAAAGGTAATAGAGTCAGATTACTTTCAACTTTCTCCTAACAGTCAAAATCTGTATGTTATATGAATACAAGTACGTAAGTAAGTTCATTTTGAAGTAGGCAAGTAAGTGGGGTCTGGCGGCCGTATAACCACACTAGCCTAGTGGCTTTTGATCTTCTGATTACCATGAAAATACACGAAGCTATTAGATCTTCATTCTATTCAACTGCTGCATCAAAAATGCTAAATAACTTTGCAATATCTTGCTAGGTTCTCGAATTTCGGTTAGAAACTAAAATGATGTTTATTTATATTCCAGGTTGTTGAATTAATTTCCAAGGACGGTAACTCAGTTCAAGTGTCTCTGTGGATAAGACAGTTGGATAACGACGGCCCGTGTTTAGTCGTCGCTGAACCAGTCAATTGCAAAAACGTTTTGGTAAGTAAATGAAACAGTTAATCAAATCAGGTCATTGAAGTTAAGTTTACTTAATTAAAATTAATTTAATCTAGGGTTCGACTCCCGGCTCAGGCTATTTTGATACTAATGTCGAGAAATTACTAATAGTAATCCAGAGTTTAACTTTCAATTAAAATAAAAAGCAGTATATTTGTTATTACTAATTTGCATAATATATTGTGCATAAGGCTGTACCTAATAGTCATGTCGTTTCAAAAATTTTAAGAGCTGTTTTGAATAAAAATGCTGTTTCATAACAAGGTTGTGTTTCCAGTTAACAGTAGAGGCGGATACAGGGATAGTGGTGTCGTGCACGGGCGCGGCGGCGGCGGCGCTGTTCGCGGCCGACTCGCGCGACAAGCTGGTGGGGCTGCCGCTGGCCTCGCTCATACCCAGCGTCGTGCTGCCGCCTGCCGACCAGCCCGTGCCCCGGACACTCGCCAAGCAGAAGCTCACTGGTACGTGTCAGGCAAAGTATATTATGTAATTGTGTATGATTTCCAAAGTACATAAAAACTTGACAACTTGTAGAAGTAACAATTTCGCCGACATTAAGTAGCTGGCAGTCGATGTACTTGCTGCGTAGATTCGTTATAATCAGGCCGTTACAAACGTGCGAAAGAAGTCATAATCAAAAGGATGAAATGAATGTGTAAGTGCGAGCGAGACACAGCGACAAAATGGTATACGTTTCAAACCAATTTGTATTATATTGAGACCGAATCACGATCAGATTATCTTCTATTTATTTTTTAGGTAAATGACACCGGTTGAACGTATTAGCTTCCTTCAGGCAACTAATGATGTTCTTTGAGTCTTTTACCCCTCACCAATGAATAAGTTTAATTTACATTTCTTGTATTTAATCACCATATTACTAGTACTTCAGTTTTTGTATGCCTCGAATAATCCAGTGTATGTATTTTCCAGGGAGATCTTTAGACGGCGGCTGTTTCCCACTTTGTCTGTGGATATCTAAGCCGGATAACACGGACACGTCTCCTTGGACGGCTATCAAGCACAGACCAGTCTTTGAAGTTCATGTTAGAGTAAGTAAACAATTCAATGGTAGCTACTCGCTAGGTCGGTCGTACTGAAGTTTTGTTAGTATTGTCATATCTCTCTCTCTCTTCCATGCTATGAGTCCCATATGGTAGTGGGGTCAGCCTTCCTAGTCTTTCTCCACCACTTCGCTCTATCCTGGACATCGTCTTCGGCAACCTCATAATTGTAACCTCAAGTATTGTCATATAGAGTGTATTATATACAACTATGTTTCAGTAAATACATCAATCTAGTAATACGCGGCTTGCAAACGTCCACGCTTTTAACTTAAAAGTTTTACTTGGGCTTAGAAATACCTCTATTAACATAGCTTTAAGACTTATTCTAACGCAGGCTAACGCCAGGTAGACTGCCAACCATTACTGACTTACTCTACCTCTTTCTTCTTCACAAACTTCACCTTTTTGTATACATATGTATGTATATACCTATACTACAAAGGCATCTCTGAATCTATACTAATATTATAAAGCTGGAGAGTTTGTTTGTTTATTTGAACGCGTTAATCTCAGGAACTACTGGTCCGATTTGAAAATCTTTCAGTGTTAGATAGTCCATTTATCGAAGAAGGCTAAAGGCTATCATCACACTACGACCAATAGGAGCAGAGTACTAGTAAAAAATGTTACAAAAACGGGGAAAATTTTCACCCATTCCCTCTTATGTGACGCAAGCGAAGTTGCGCGGGTCGGCTAGTAACATATAATTGTACATTTCTCCAGGTAACCTACAACGTAAGCGGTCTCCTAGTAGTAGACGAAAGCAACATAATAACGGCTTGCAACCATCACTTCGCGATGCTAACGTTCGGCAAGCCGCACTCCGAGGTGATCGGCCACCACATCGATGACGTCATACAACACTTCTGTAGGGAAGCCGATATGGTGAAGATGACGGAACGAAACAGGAATATGACGCTGTCGCCTGTCAATAATGAGGATAATAATGGATCTGGTACGTTTAAAATTTGTTGTTGACTACTGATTACTTTTGAGTCACTAAATCTGCAACTAACAAAATGCAAGAAAATCACTCAATTTAATATTATGCTCAATTTTTTTTTATGTTTCTACGATACAAGTGAAAAGTAATAAAGACATTATGATATTTTAGTCTTTAATTTGTGTGAGTTTTGTCCATTCAGTCGTGAGACAGAACGCCTACTCGCTTAAAAATCATCTTTTGAAATTAAATGAAATTTTGCTAATATGTTTTCGAAACCTTTGACATTGGTAGCTGATTGCGTTTAACCAATCCTCAGTATTAAAATATAATAATATTCATTGCGTAATAGTAATAAGCGTATTCTTATTATCACAACTAAACCATAAAGTAGATAACAGTGAATCAATCATACAATTTCATTATGTTTTCTAGCTTCAGACACGGACGAAGATTCCTGCGGCGCATTCAACGGCAGTCAGAAATCAGCGTGCATGTCTCTCAACGTGCAACCGTCCATACTATCCACTACTCGAGAGAAATCATCCAGCGCGCTATGTCTCGACAAATCTTGCAGTATGGTCACCCACACACCCACACCAACGCAAGACATGGTCTCAAGCATCAGCACAACGGAACAAAGAAACGACATTTCCGCTCTCCCTGACGTCACTTCCGGCATGTCGGGAATATCCATAGACGATGAAAACTATTGTCATAGCAGCATTTCGAAATCACGCTCAGAAAATATTCTTCGTTCCGAACATAGTAACCCAGCTAGACCTGTGAACAAACCTTCTGAAAAGTCCGATTCTATTTATTACACGTCGCAACATTCTCAAGAAGTAACTCCTACTGGCAGTACTCCGAGAGTAAGGTTGAATGACCCTTCGTTGAGGCTGTCATTCGATTCTAGTAAATATAGGTCTTTGAAAGTAAACCTTCCCGGTCAAGTGAAAGATGATAAGACGAGTTTGTCTTTAGACTTCTGTGATTCGAATGAGACTAGTGCTGATTTCTTAACGCCGATCAATGAGATGCCCCCGCCCGGGTGTGAGATTGAGGACCTGCCGAAACATAACGGCAATGAAAGTGTTGATAGTTTGAGCAATGACAACGATTTGGAGACGCAGACTGAATCTGCACCAAGGAAATTGTATACCGGTAAGCACTCTTTTGTATTTTCTTTTTTAGTTTGGTATTATATTAAAAGTATCATAATTGTTCCAATAACCATCGCATTTTTTTAAATTGCTTGGAATTTCGGTCCTTTTTCAGGGTATAATCTATAATTCTAGTAATAACATTATAAGGGCATACATATACATAATTTACTATAATACGACAACTCAGTAAGGAGCACCGCCATGCATGATTTATCGGGATTAGAGCTAATAGTTTTGGGTATTTCTAAAATAAAGTAGCTATATCAAACAGGGCAGTGTCACTGAGGTTTTAAATCATGAATACGCCTCCGCCAGCCGTGAACCTGGCAAGGTTTTCTAACAAGTTGTTACTATAATGACATAACATTTTCCTCAGACGAGGCGGCGGACACTCCGTGCGTGGCTCGGCGCGCCGTGCGGGCGCACGTCATGACGTCGACGCCGCAGCAGGCGCGCCACAAGCACGAGCCCTGCGACTGCGCCGCCGACTGCCGCCACAGCGACGGGACTTATAGAGGACTTGTGCTGCACAAGGATGGCACGGAACTACGTACGTCTTTCCTTACTTTTTTATTAACTATTTGTTGGCCAAGTAACCTGAACTTTTAAACTCGCGTTGCATGTTTAATTTATAATAGAATACGGGAATTAACGCGAACACGCATTTTACATTTAATACGAGTGCGCATTAATTCCCGTATTCTATTATACATTAAGTAACCTGAAGTCATTAACAACAAAAATATGAAAATATAAAATTAATATTACAACGTAACGCCACGATTAGGTGATAAAGATAATTATCCGTCTGAAATCGAGAAACCAAAGTCGTGGGCTTATCTCCACGGCTTTACTGTAAAAACAATCTATAAGTCGCCGATATATATTTATTTGAAAATGGCGTTGACACTACTTCGCCAACATGACATACATCTGTCATAATATAGCCAGTAACCTTGGTCTATAGAATAATAAATCTTGTATCTAAAACTCAAAATAAATCCTTCATAACACATCATTATCAGTCCAGTCTTGCGAAAATGTAAGGCTAACAAACAGACAAACCAGCACTTATTTCATTGACTTCAATATTTTTATATCTCTCCTCCAGATGTCATATACACGGTGTCAAGCATGCAACTAAACACAGGCTCCCGTGTGAGATGCGTATGGCTCGGAGTACAACTGGACCACGCACCGAGACATACTACGCTTGCCTCCAGTCTGGCATCCACTGCTGACAACTCACTTGTTCTTGTGAGTACGATGCATACCTCTTTTTTTAAAATAAGTTATACTTGAAAAAAAAATGTTGCATCACGAATTCTATATACAGCCCCCAACACTAAACTGAATTTGTATATTTTTTTCTACTTTTAGGGCAACAAATCAGCCGGCAGTAGACCACAGTCTATGTCACTAGTGAGCCAGTGTGGAGACGAACAGGTCGCCGGGGAATATAACAAGCACTATGTCACTCTCAAACAAATTGGTAAGTAAATAAACTATTCATTTGAGTAACATCGCAAAACTTCAATTTGTGCGTAACATGAAAGTCAAGACAAGAGTCAAGCTGGTCAGGTAAAGTCACTAAAATATGTTACCACGGAAATAAAAAATACATAAAATCGACTTTTTCGGAAAAGGGTAGCCTGAGAACAAAGATCGCCACTCGATACGATCTTTACAAACTTCCCTTGCTTCATTTACACAGGACCGCGCTGGTTACGAATACTCGACGGCATCTGACCTTTTTGACCAATTATATAAAAAGTTAAACTTTTCGTGTATAATCCTATTTCTTTCCTCTCCAGCTTTTTCAAAATAAGTTTTTATTTGCTTCATAATACTGTTATTGTTACTAAAATATGATGTGATCGCAGGTAAAGGCGCATACGGTTGTGTAAAGATGGCGTACCGTCGCTCGGACCGCATGCTGACGGTGGCCAAGTTCATCCTCAAGGAGAAGGTGGGCGCGCAGTTCTGGGTGGACGGGCCCGACGGACGACGCCTGCCGCTCGAGCTCAGTCTGCTGCTCACGCTCAAACATCCTAATATCGTGAGTATGAAGAGCACGTTACGTATTTGAACAAATTATAGATGCGACATACATTAATTGAACAAACTGCAGGCAATAATCTGTACTCTAAAGGATAGCAATGATTTACGTAATGGCAAAATGGACTCGCAATGTGAGTAAATAATACACATATTTTGTCTACACGTTGAACAGTTGGTATTAATTAAAAGTAATTTCTTTTTATATTGCACGAAGTGTTGCTTGATTTTGTACCCCGTACGAAATTATTATTTCTAATTAAATAAATTGTATTTATTTTCTATAAATTATGTTTATATTTATTGTAGGTGAGCGTAGTAGATGTTTTTGAGAACGACAAGTATTTTCAAATGGTGATGGAGAAGCACGGCGCGGGTATGGATCTGTTCGAGTTCATAGAACGACGTCCAAGACTCGACGAGCCGCTACTCAGTTATATATTTAGACAGGTAAATTAATAACTCTATTTATAACTCTTTAATAGTTCAATAGAATTATTTTCTAAAACAAATGTATAATTTTTTACGTACCTATTTGTGTATGCTTGAGTTTAGGAGCAGCTTAATACATTATTCTGATTACGAACAAATCTTTTATGAACGTATACGGGCTTGCTAGTATACGTTCATAAATCAATGAACTTTAAAGTATATAATATTTAACTACTGACTTTTTATGTTAAAAGCTTATTGGTTAACCCAATACCGTCACACTTTCAGTAATGAGAGAAAGATAAGGCATTGGTGTCGAGGGCCAAGTACTTAAAAGCTAACAAAATTCACAGATAGGTCAAGCGGTAGAATACCTACACTCGCTGAACATTCTCCACCGGGACATAAAGGACGAGAATGTGATAATCGACAACAAGTTCCACGTGAAGCTGATCGACTTCGGCTCAGCTACCTTCATGAGCAAAGACACGCTGTTCTCCACCTTCTACGGCACCACCGAGTATTGCAGCCCTGAAGTACTCGCCGGGAACAAGTAAAAAATTTATATAATTAAACTTCTGTAAAATTTTACTGCTTTTTTCACAATATGACTGAAATTTACAATGTGTCCGGTTTATTTGTAAAATGCGCCTGACGTCAATCACGTCAGACTGCAAAATATGATTATTTTTGTACTTATTTGCTTCTATTCTTTATAACGATGCTAGGTAGACGTAGATAACGTCTACTATCCTGTACAAAAAAGGAAGTACTTCCGATACAATCTTATAAAAGGGTTAATATAACTATTCGTCGTGTAATATTTTGCTTTGATCTTCTTTCAGGTACGCAGGTCCGGAGCTAGAGATGTGGTCAATGGGGATAACTTTGTATGTGCTGACATTCTTTGTTAACCCATTCTCTGACATCGAAGACACCATACAGGGACCGCTTGCCTTCCCACAGGTCGTCTCTGAAGGTAACAACAATCAAAAACCGAATATATATTTAAAAATTTTAAGTCGGCTGGGTCATCAGTTAAAATCACAGATTCCAGATGTTAGGTTCCACTTCCGATTTAAGGAATTTAATACTAAAGTGTCTAGCCGATAGCAATAAGCCCACCCCTTAGAAGAATTTGTTTTGGTTTTCCTATTACCTACATAGTTTCTTATAAGAAATCATCTCTGAAATTATCTCAACATGACGAAATGTTATTTTCTACAGATTTAGAGCAACTCCTGAGATGGATGTTGTGCAAGGAGCCAGCGAGCAGATGCACGGTGACGCAGTTGATGACTCACCCGTGGATCAGACAGCCGGTCGCGATCGCCAACTATATATTCCACGAGATTGTTGATTGTGGTGAGTAACACACTGAATGTGACCGTTTTTTAATACTAAAGCAGCTTGACTTTGGTGCAATTCGCTAGCTTTCGTGTTCGTGCAATTGTCTTTAAAAAACTGATATAATTATATTGAGAGCGACAATATTTTATCGACTTGAACTGTGCGACTAACCAACTGACATATTAATTTGACTGAATAATTTCAGATCGTCACGAAGCGAATCCTGAAATGTATTTTAGCGGTAGCCTCGGCTCTCCTCGCAGTGGATCACCTATTTCACTTGCAGACGCACTTGTTAAAGGTATATTAACAATCTTAGTACTAAAAAGATGGACATTGACTAAAAGTTATTTCCTTAAATTATCTAATACTATGCTTTACTTCGTATTAATATTTCAGAGCGTTCAAATCCGTCGGAAGTGGCTGTACGTTCTGACGGCAAGAACAGATCTCGCGAGGAGCCCAAACGTAGCTCTTTGTTACACGCGCTGTCTACCGCCGACAGAGATGCTCAGTCCGATAACTACAGTCTACGATCTTCTGCCGACGTATGTATTATTAATTATTTGTATTAAGTATTGTTTTTAGATGTATGTTACAGCTCTTTTAAATGATACGATGGTGGTGGTAAATGCGAAATAATTGCCGATAAGACCAATATAGTGCTATGTAACGCCATGTTTTCGACTACACTATTAAATTCGTTACAGTCGTATAAAAGTCTTTGGAATCACATTTAAGGAAAATAAATTATGTGTACTTACGCCATTTTGATTGTATTATATTTATACATGGTTAGGGGTTAATTTTGCTACTAAAATCGTAATAAATTTTTCTTGTTTCCAGATACTAGACATCTCATCAAAGCCGGTATCAGACGCGGCGCTAACCGACATAAGTTCAGATGCGACCGGCCACGCGGCCTGCGACATCGACTACGACTGCGACCAATACGAGTGTGACAGCTGGGACGAGTGCGAGCAGGACAGCTTCTCTTAAAACAAAGCGCTAGAGCGAGACAACAACACTGTCTCTGTTACGTACGTTAGCTCGAAATTATGGTTTGATGAAGAGTTTACAGTTGGGTTGAGTGCGAACGGACAGCTTCTCTTAAAGTCACGTGCTAGAGCGAGACAAAAACACTGTCTTTGTTACACACTTAACTGGTATTGATGGTATGATGTAAAGTATCTTTGTGATGCAGGTGTCATAGAGGTAAACATTGGAGAGTTTGTTTAAGAACTTGTGTTGTTTTGGGTAAGTATTTCAAGATTTGTGTATTTCGAATTCGATTTTAAGTGTGTCCACATCCGAATAGGAATGTTTAGTATGTAATGTGTTAAAAGAACCAACTGAATGTGAAATACTAAGGGCCCAAATGCACTAGCGGTTAGTCGCCTGTGAATTCATGGCGATCAAAAGCGTATAATCACAGTATTCGTATTAAACTGTCAAAGCGGCTAGGCGCTAGTGCGTTAGACCCTTAAGAATTTGGTTAAATAAAGCTCAGACAGAAAGGGATCAGAAAAATAATGGATAATATACTCATGCTTCTTTAAAGCCGTGCGCTAAATGTGCTATTCGGTGTAAAGAAACAAATAATCTAGCTAAATGTTGCTAATAAGCTGAAATGCAGTAAACGCCTTTAAATAAAAAATAATATTCGTGCTGAGTTTAGGAATAACGGGTACAAACAAGAAACTGGAATTTTCTTCGAATCGTAAAAGAATCTGCCGGCTTACTCTTGACCGTATCGAGGAATTCGATTGAATCAGATTCGAGGTGATGTCAAATCGTACTCTTGAATTCCAAACTAGCGCATGATTGAACGATGTTTCAAAATGAAACTCGTTGGATTATTTTAACCAGTATTTGAATCACGCGCTAGTTTGCAATTTAGAAGCACGAGTTGAAATAAGCTTGAATTTAATTCAATCGAATTCGAATTTAATGCTGTCGGGAGTAAGCCCACAGTTCTCATAGAACATGATATAGAGAGAGGGCGAGACTTATGCCCAGTTTCACGACTACTGGATAAGTATTAGATAGCTTATCATACAGAATGTTGACAGTAATTTTCATACATGTCACTTTATCTAGCAGTTAGGTTATCTAACACTTATTTATAACATAATATTATAATGTAACTACTCATAAATGTTACTGAAAATTAAAGGTTAGAATACCTTTCGTTTACAGTTAACTCGTGACCACGGTCGATGTCATTCGATCGAAACCTCGGGTAAACAAATAAGGTATCCTTACCTTTAATTTGCAGTCGCGTTTAAGACCCGTTATATTATAATATTATGTGTACAAGTTGCGAGAAATAAAAAACTTATTTATAAGTGAAACTGGCCCTTACAATAGCTCTTTATAACGCTGGATGTTAGAATTAAAACTTACTATAAGAATCTTTGTCGCAACTACTATTATTGCTTTATTTGTGTAAATTAAAAACAAAAGAGTGGTGAAAAAAATTGAAAACAGCCAAATTAAGCTCAAGGAATTGTGGAGGTACTAGCAAGCGGTTTCCAACAAAAAGGATAAAAGGGCTCCTGAGATCGTATAGCTGTATGAAGTCATGAAGAAAATATTTGTCGTTGTTTTTCGTATAAAACGTATGCCAGTCGTGATTTTTGTGGAAGAGTTGAGGTAGGTCACTTACGGTTCTCTTTAACTGAACAACAACATCTGTCATTGCTTGACTAAGTATTACTTCTATTGCTAAAGTATTCTGTGCTATCTGCAAATTCAATAACGGGGAGAGACACGATCAAGATGCTTTTTATTTTTCGTTGGAATTTAACCACAAGTTGTTCCTCCACAGAACGTTAACGAAACGAATTTATAAAATAAAAATAACACATCTTCGTACTCATCATACGTAGAATACCTTGTTTATAATTTAAGTTGATAATTCCATTCTCCTGAGTACACTTTATTGAAAAGTATTAAGTTAGAAATTATTATTACATTCATTCCGAACTAAAATTGAGACCAAAAGTAGAAAAAGTAGATCTCATATTAATTTAGTCGTAGTTTTAATATATATTTCGGAAAGAAGCCACTCACATCGAAAGAGGCACATTGATTTACGAAAATAAACTCTATACACTTAAAATACGTTAGGAATTGCATTGACACTAGTTTAAAACACGATTGTGATTACGAAAACTTCTTTATATTAAGGTTAAATATAGTATTGTTTCTATTTATTTATTGTAACAGATTCTATCTTCTATCACGATTTCTCAGATTATTTAAAAAGTATAAATAAAAACACTTAGAAAAATATTTACAAAAAAAATAGCACCGGGCTGTCTTCCCACTGTTGTCACTGAAATTTATTCTATGAACATGTTCACTTAAAAATATGTACGTACTTTCGAAAATATACCATGAATTTTGATATTATTTGAGAGATATTATTTAACTGGCAAGAAGGAATAGGATAGTTATAGGATTTTTTCTGGCCCAGACTTTTTGGTATTCTTTCTAGCCATTCTCTTAATTGCTAAGCAGGTCTTTTACGCGATGATAATTTTAAGCCTACCATACCTTATGTTGCCCTACGTTTCGTGGTACAGTAACCTTATAATTCATAAGGCGTTTAAGATCCGTTTAGCAATTTGTTAATGGGTGTTAGTTTTAACTTTAGTTATTCTCTGTTTGATATAATTGATATGTCATTATCGAGTATTTGGTGTGATCGGAAGTACGTACCTTTTAAACATAGTAATTATTCTCAGCCATAATTTTACTATCTCTTCCAAATCTGTTATTATATTATAAGTCTATCGAGAATTTTGATCTACACGAATTGCACTATGTAGGCGGAAATATGTAGGTCTACACAGCCTAGTGCAACATTATAATTGATTATCTATGTGATTATGCCAAAATGTCATTTGTTTAATTAATATGTTGTTCTCATCTTAATTATTTATGCATGTAAGCTTACTCAAATAATTTCTGATGCGGAAGTACGGTAAAACCAGCTGAACACGAACTTCTCTAGGCTATCTCTACGCTAAAACCATGTTTCTTCAATGAGGGTTGCCATATTACACGTTTTTGCGCTTTAAAGAAGAAGTAAACTTTTTTGCAAGAAGATATAATGTTTGTTGTAACTAACTGGATTTGCAGTTTGTTTGAGTAAGCTTACGTGCGTATTATGCAAAATATTTGTGCTTTGTGTACCTCTTTAATATTTGATCTCATCTATAAGTAGAGGCTCTATTTGCTTTGAACTATCTATTTCACTTCTAATTCTTACATGACTTTTAGAGATACGCAAAGCATAATTGTACAGTTATTTGTCAAGTACATTAATTATTAGTAAGTTAGCTTATAATATGACTAGATATCCAAGCAATGCACAATGAATTTTTATTGCAAAATATTCTTTCGATTTTTTGGCCAAATTTTGAGCAAAACTTGCAATAACACTTCATCGTGGCATACATAAATCTTATGACTAAAATTATCAAATCAGTATTAAGACAATACTTTAGATTTTTCTTACTAATTCCTAATATAGACATAGATCAAAAATCCTAAAAGAACCAAAATTATTCACATTATTTGAATACATTGTAAATATCATGAAGTAAATTTTTACATATCTGTGTTGGGTTCAAATTGATTAGAAAATAAGATGCACATAACATTAGCTTCAATACAAGTTGAATGGTATGTGTCTCTTTTATGTAGAACAGTATTGAATGGATATAGAAAGGATTATATTTTTGTAGTGTTTGAATATAATTTATTGTGTTAACTCAACCGATTGTAGTGATTATTTATTGTCCGGTGCGTCCGTTTCTTACTTAGTGCCTTACGACGGACGACGGGTTACGTTGCTCGTGTAGGACGCTGTAACCACTCATCGTAAATAAACGATATGAATTCCCATCCCTGGTTTTATTTTTAATATTCCTGATACCTATAAAAACAATTTAACATTATCTATTTTGCTTAAGTAACGTATCTAACGTCTTACGTCTGTACCCACGTTTCGCCTAAGTATTGCAACAAACAAATAGTTTGGACATCAACTGCATAATTACTTTGCGACAACAGGCTGCATAATTTTGAGTAAAGCATTGGGTTAAGATATAATCTTAAACAGTACCAATAACGTTATTATTTTTTAAATTACTTTTTAGGACTCGTCGGCTATGCGTTGCCTTTCGTAAGTCAGAATTTAAATAGAAATTACGTGAAAATCCGGAGTATCTGAGAGTGCCCAGAACTGTAGATAGAGCAAAAAGATGGAAACGTTGCCTCACATTTTAATTGCTGAACCTACAAAGGTGAGGTTCTTAGTGGAGTACTATTTGTATGCAATGTGAAACAGTCGTAACAAGAAACGTAGGCTGTGTAAAAAATATCTGTTTGACAAGTTGACATTCTGTGTCACGATTTCTACCATTTCTTTTTTCTAATTTTATTTTTCTACTTGGCAATACCGCGTCCAAAATGTCAAATTGCATGGCGGTGCGTCGCTTTTTTGCCAATCATTGCCGCATTACAACAAATTTAAACGTATTTACGGTCAAACAACGGAAAGTATTCACTCGTGCAAAAACTACAAGTCATTTTGTTAACAACAAAAATTCATTGGTAAGAATTTTCAATGTTTACATTGTTTACGTGATAGCAATATGCGAACGATTTCAGCTGTGAGAATTTGAATTTAAATCAATTGTGATGCATTATTAAAGTGTAAATATCGCGTGAAAGTTCATAATACTCGTAGTTTATGTCAATATTTTAGAGATATTATGTTACGAGAACGGAAAGTAACCTTAAAAGTTTTGTAGTAAATTGTCCGTCAGCGTACTGTATCGATTCCAACAAGTACCATATCCGTCATGTAGGACGCGTGATTGTCGACCTTATTGCCCTCGAGATAAATCTTGCGTGTGTTGTTGTTATGTAGATTGTAGTCGTTTATCTACACTGGCGGTTGTCCCCATTGGAAGTCCAATTTGAATCTAATTCAAGTTGATTGAATGTTGAATGATAGTTTTAAACAGATGGTTTATGTTTTTGGGCCTGTTTTGATTTCTAATTATAATCAGCCTTGTGTTTAATGAAAGAATTAGTCAGCTCATATGTCAATAACTCTTAAAAAGTTCTAAGACCTTATTTAATTTAATGGGTAATATAATTCCTTTTTATGAGGGGTAATAACTACCCAGGAGTTATGCAACTAAAAAGTATTTTATCTAAATAGCTATTTCAGTTCTTAAACACCATCAAATTCAGTTTAATTTCAACTTCTTTCAGTTCTAACATCTCAAACTTTCACTTGTTTAATTTATTCTAAATCATGTTCACTGGAAATTCCTTTTTCACTTGAAGATAATAAGTATTACATAAACATATCTATAGATATAGGTATTAGACACTTAGATTGGAGTAAAATATTGTTATCTTGCCATTGATTTCTACAGTTGTGAAAGAATATGGAATCAATTTCATTTTAATATACCATTACAGAAAAGAAAGAAATACTTTCTGAACATGTGAAATCTGGCCACAGTATTTTTTTTTTACAGATTATAAAATCTGTTGGATCAGAAACTCTTTTCTAGTTCACCACAGAATAAAATTCATTTGTACACCAATAATGTGGTTTAATCACCTACAAATATAGCTAGCAATAAAACTTTGACGTAAGTGGCAGAACTGTGTAACATTAACAGCATAGTAATAAGGCTAATTCTATATGAAATGATTTATTGTTTACTATAACAATGGGTGGTGTTGACAATGGCACTCGGAGCTATGCATTGTCTATCACAAGAATCTGTATGGGAGAGTGAAATACCAACATTTTTATTTGCATAACAGTTCATTACACTATTAGGTGGTTCTGGTTTATTTTTGTATTACAGAAACATTTTGTATAGTCTTTTTGAGTTATATTTAAATGCTAATTCAGTTTATTGGACTATTTTTAAATATAAATGTGGTTTGCGTTTAATTAAGTCAAATTCATGATTGATTTCAATTGATTCCTGAGACAAGCAGCATATTTCCTATATCTCCTAACACCTTTACCAGTGATCCCTTTATTCACTCCTTTAGTTAAGCTCATTCAAGAATTGCTTTAGGTAGTATTTTGACTATGAGGATGTAGGGTTAAAATTCAAAACTGGCTTGCAAAAAAAGATAAAAATCGCCAATATCAATCACCTGTCATAACATTATAGTACCTTTAATTGCCAAGCCATCATGTCCATAAAAAAGTTAACAAGTAATAAATACTACAATGTTGGGCCTCAAATATTGTTATTGAACAGTCTAAAGATCATCAAGACCGCAAAGAGGTGTCATATAAATTACACAGGTCACAAATATGCTGCCCATAGTTCAAAACATCTTGAAGTTGATGTCTAATAAAGTTTCGCGAATTGGTGGGCGTTTGTTCATTAACACCACAGTCGTTAAGATTATCAGCTTGTTGATCTAGTGTTCCTGTCATTAGAGGAAAACCCTTGAAATAATAGTTGTATCTTTTGTTTTTGAATGATATTTTCTTCGGTAGATATGACGAATTATTGTGTCGTAGAGCACAAAAGATAAAAAGTTACAACCGGTTTAGGCCATCAATCGAACTCAGTACGTGCCGGTTTGGACAACTGTATTTTTTTGCGAAATTCGCATTTTCGCATTAAAAATTGCATTTTCGTGAATAACATTTTAATGCCGTATTTCAGACGGACAACAAACTGATCTAAAAATGTCGCGTACTGTGTGAAATTTTGGTTGTCTAATCGTAAGAATTCTTTAAGACACGGTGGATTGATTTATCAATATTTAAAACACTCTCAACTCGATCCTTTTCGGTAAACCATCGGCAGTACATTTCACCAAAACGGCTTGGCAAACGAAAGAGCTAATTTTGATAGGAAGTACCTAATTTATATTGGTGCTGGCTGATAGATGCGGTTGAATAAAGACGAAACGTTAATTAACTTTTGAAGTAAAAAGACTACAATTGAGTAATATAAAATCTGTAACTACCTATCTAGAAAGGCTATCGAGAGCAAGTTACATTTATCTTATTATTTACTCAAGTTATCACGTATAATACGCAATATTATTACACAGATAGTGCAACAGACAACAATACACTCGAACAGTCGTTCTGCGAGCACGTACCATCAATGCAGGTAATTGAAGCACTTTCACTATTCGTAACAGACTCATATAACTACACGTAAGTGGAAATAATACTAAATAGACATTTATTTGTGAGTTTTAAATTTATTTTGATCTATTGTTGAATAAAAACCAATTTAAAATTATATTTTCTTAGTGGTATAGATATTGGAATATTCTGATTTCTGTGGTTACTGGTTACTGCAGTACCTAAACTAAACCCAGAGCCGAATCCATGTCTTATCTAAGCTCTATTCGTCAAAACAATAATTAAGATAGTCAAGTCGCTCTTGATTAACTTTATTATGCATCGATGATCACCTTTGTGGTAGAAATGATAACGGGTTTATTTTATAAATTGCATTCTTATCCACAAACTAATAGATTATCCTCGGAATTACTAGGTTTACGACTGTGGCATGTTAAATATTTGAAGTCTCGTATTTTAAAAAAATATATTTTTTGACAAGTATTTTTATTTTCCTGTTGCTTAATTGAGGCTAAATGCTCGTCGAAAATAAAATTTCGGTCGCTGCATTTATAATAGGCAGTTTAGAATTTGTTTATTTCACACGATGTAAATAAGACACGCATTGACATGGAGTGGTACCAAAGAATAGTCCACGACCACGCTCGTTATGAGAAGCAAGTGGATGCTTATACGCCGCGATGCGGGGCAGCCCTTTTTTCCTCTCTTCCATAGTCAGCCAGTGTGTTATCGTTCAAATAGAGTATCGTATTTTTTACAGATAGAAGTGATAAAGTGCCATAATTACGGGCTCGAGTCCAGCGATACACTCGGGCACTGCTTGGCTACGAGTTGTATTGCCGCATTTCTGCTATTGGTAGGTCTCATTCATTTCGCGTATTAATAATAATACAAATGGGTCATTTATATTGTAATATGGCAAAAAGTAGACCATACTCCTGCGGGCCAAATCTGCTTGTCACTGTTTAATTAGATTCCGATAAGTGATGATGTCAAATAATTATGAAGATTATAGCCTAGGTTTGCGTAATCCATCGACGCAATTACACTGCAATATAAAACCCAAGGTTTATATCCTTCGTATGCTTTTCTTGTTATTATAAAGCCAATCAGGAAAAATAGAAAATTCTCAATCAAATGCAATATGCTCATTGCTCACCCTCTTAACAATATGGACCCAAAACTTAACAAGTTATATGGATACAAAACACACAGTCTTACTATCCAAACATCTTTCAAAGAAAATAAATTAAACATTCCATAGAATAAAATTGCAAATCAAAAAGTTCTGCTGTATTGTATTATTTTTTCAGGGTCGGTCATAAACCGTAGGGCCCGGCAGTATTTAATGATTCATCACCTTCCACCCTCTTCGATCGACTTTTATTACTAAAACAAGGATAGGCTTTAGTAAGGCAAGGTCATTTAAGGTGGCCATCGATTTTTACTTGAAAATTGTACTACATTAATGTCTACTAGGTCGGAGTTATTACTATTTCTATGAAATTGTGAAAATATTTGTTCGGCTGTAAATAATAGTTCGAAGTTTTCGGTAAGCACGAAGCTCTTCGTTTCTACATTCACTGTTACTGAGGTCTCTTCGAAACCTGTTTAAGACATACCGCGTCATTCTTTCGCACTTGTTTACGTTCATATGAGGATTAAACTTTTTAGCATACACTCATATTTTATCAATAATCTTAGAGAATGACCTCTTACATTCGTTAGTTAGAAGAGGAGCTGATAAGTCGTGGGTTTTTCGTTTTACAATCGCGATCTCGAAAACGTTGAACTAGTTCTATAGCATAAAGATATACGTGGTATTGGTTTCAATCGGTAAGGCCATTTTCTTTCTTATATGCTAGTAACAGCGCGTAGCAGATTCCTAAATAGTAGTCAACCAAAAACGCAAAAGAGAAATGTGCACACATCTCTCATTAAACGATTATTTATACATTATATGTTCTAAAGTTTAAAAGAATTAACATAACGTACGGTACATAATTTCGGCACATAACGTGCAGAACTTTAAACTTTTTTGTTTGTTAAAATTAGCCACTTGTAGACAAAAACAAGCCATGCGAGTTGTATTGACATCGTATCGCATAACTAATATTCATATTATGTTGATTGTTACGCGTTTCAATCAAAACAATCGTTACAAAAATAGCGTAATAGACCTCTTTGACACCATAGCCAACCAAACGTCTACTGGCTGTTTAGAATAACAATATGAAAAGTACTGTAAATGTCATCGTCCATGGAAATGAAGCAGAAATGAGTAAATTGTCTCCTGTGCCAACTCCGAAGATCACAAGCGATAGCACGGTTGGTTGGTTCCAAATAGTCCGAATGCTCCGATGGTATTACCATATAAGACGTTTGTTTCCCCGAAGCCGTTCAGTCGGTACTGTGTGGTAGCGCGCGCAAGGTTCGTCATGCGCGTTTTTGAGTATGCGAGTGTTGTGTCAGTGTGTGCGTTGTTGCAGTGCGCGCGCGCATCGACATCCACAACCCCCAAGAAGATGGTCTTCGAGTACCCCGACGTCAGGAGGGACGAGAGCGTCGTCGACGATTACCATGGCACTAAGGTAAGACTAATCATTTACTACTTTGTTTGTATACGATAGCCGCTTTATTCATTTTATTGAACAGCCAATTTTAAAAATTTAAGACTGAACCTGCCATGGATATAATTATCGAAATACGAATGTAAACAACTCTTGATTGGCTTAAACATGTGTACGCATTGAATTTCATTAACCCACTAGTATAAATTGTTCCGATAGTACTGATACAACGCGATATGCGTGTAATCGATTAAGCGATAAGTACAAAGGCACAGGACTAATTGTGTTAGAGCTGAGACTAGCTCGTAATACTCGCCGGTCTAATAGTCTAAACACATGATTAGTATACGTCACGCTATGGCGACTAATCAGTGAATTATGGTCAAAGGTCACGTGTTTTAGCGCCTAACAATACGCGACGGTCCAGTTTTATCATCACAAAAAACCTATCAGTCGTTATGTGACGTAATTCTAATATATTTTAGGTACATATACGTATTTTATGTTGAGGTAAATTGCGTATTTATTCGAGGGAGATGTCGCCTATAAAAGCTTTCGACGGCGGCTAAACTAGTTAGCATAAATATACGTTCACGTCAAAATAGAATACCTTAAGGGCAAGCATTACCATATAAACCGGACAAGTTTAATATTTTTTGTATAAACTGTATAAAGTTTTCTTTACATGGGAAGGCAATGCATACTATTTAAGTGGAATTCACTGCATAACAAAATATCCACATTGACTTTTTGACGTTCAAAATATTGGAATCATAATGATTTCCGTATACATTACCATGAAAACTGTCTCTACTTATCTAAAATTTAAGAAATTGAAGATAATATTCATGAATATAAATGGAATACGACGTATATTATGTTTGATAAAGTTGTCTAATATATCATTATCTGTGACCGTCGCATTGTCCTCCCCAATTACCGCGCAAACAAAAATATATTCTATCGTAATTTTTATCAAATATCGTGTAAAATAAAGAGGAATTGTTTTTAAATAATCAATCAAAACACGTCATTTAAAATTACTGTACTTGGTAAAAAAGCTTAAAAACATATCCGGGGTCAATGTTTCTTGTTAGGCGGTTAGATCAAAGTTAGTAAAAAGCTCTGAACGAACGTGTATGTATGTTTTTTGTACAGCCAGGTTTTAATAGTTTTATTTTAATAGCTAACAAACACCGTGTAATTTTATTTTCCTTAATGGAAGAAACTCTTTCTGGCGCTGATTAATGACCATAATCGTTTTCTAGTTTCGTTTTTGGTAAAATTGCTGCCACTTTTTCCGTCGCATAGTATATCTAAAAGCTGTAAGATTTTCCTTCCTATTATATAATTCATCCAAACATTGCCACATAAACTTTTTTACTACTTTCTCAGTTCTTTCTTTATAACATGTAGCAATTTTTGCACATTTCCAAAAGTAAAGAAAAAAAAATTCTTGAGTGAAATCACTAACCTTACTTTCATACCTAATTATAAGGAAACGTGTATTGTATATAAAAATGTTGTTAATTTTCTGGTTAAGTATGTAGAAGTTCAAATCACACGTGAAGAATATGCCTATAGACCGACTTGTAGAACAAGTTGTAGTTCTGTGCGGCCATATTATAAACATGTCCAGTTTTCTGCATAACTAACCAATTAAACCGTTCTTGAAAGGGCGAATTAAGCCTTAAGCCTAGCCTTAGAGCCCGGTCACACGTGATGAACGCGCGTTATTAAACGTTGAACGAACAACTAAAAGCATTTTATTCAAGCTAAGGGTTGTCATATGAATGGTATCTGTAACTGATCAGTTAATTGATTTAGTGTCTCACTGCTGGGGAAAAGGCCGCAATAAGCGCTCTATTGAATATCAAATTGCTTCTATAATTCGCTATGTTGGGCATCTTTGATTTATCCAAATCATTTCTCTTCTCCGTTAAAACCTCCCTCATCTCAGCCGATTATCTTGCGGCACCCATAATTTAACATTTTTTGAACCCATGACTGTCCATCACCCAGTGGGCCAGGGTCTCCACCCAATCGAGGAACGGGTTTAGCCTTGAGTTTTGCCTTACTGTGCCTTGTCTTGTCTTGCCTTGCCATTGATATATGAAGAAAAATAGATTCCACAAGACACAGGAAAGCTAATAGTGTAGTAGGGACGTGACTAGCAGCAATGTTTGCTATCGTTCTTAGAATCATCACACGCTCTGAATGTATTAACTCCTTTCCTCATAATGTTTCCTATAGACACGTTTAAATTATTAACTTGTTCAATGACGTCTATGTATAATTGATTTCCTTGTTGATGATAGCTTTTACCGTGATCACACAGATGCTACGATACTTATTTTCTTTCATTTTTGTAGTAACATTTCAGTATAGAATTTACATTTAAACCTTTGACAAATCTTTGTGTGATGAGCACGAGTATTTGTTCTGAGCCTGGATGTTAATGTATCTATATAAGTATGTATTTAGAAGTATATAAGTATGTTTATCAGTTATTTGGTTACCATAGTACAAGCTCTGCTTAGTTTGGAATCAAATGACCGTGTGTGAGTTGTCCCAATATATTTATTTATTTATTTTACCGCCAGTAACACTTACCAAAATCGTAACCACAATCGTATTTCCAGCAGAGCGCTCTTTATGGTGAGATGTCTTCAAATCGTAAGATTAGAAATGCGAACCATTTATTAAGTAAAAGCAACAAAAGATGGCTTTGCGCTCAAAGCAACTAAATAAAAATTAACAAGGGTCTGAAAGTTATCGTTTTAAACTTACTGTTATAATTTAACCATTTTAAAAACTGAATGATATCGTTAGCTCAACTTTACTTCAAGCGAATAAGAAAGAAATGTTATCCAGTACTCGTAGTATTACAAAATTTACAGTTAGCATTCTAGCCACTTCAAAAAAACTAGAAATCAATAAAACTAGATTGGAAAAACGGCACTAGGTGTAATAAAATTGGATCTGCAACGTTAGGCATCATTTGCACGCTAACATTTTATAGTCTCTAAAAACGATGTAACTGTTTCTGATATGAAATTGAAAAATCTACCTTCTTTTGGTGTAACGGTTTTGGTTTGAAGCAAACTCATTAATTTTAAGAACTCTCTTACAGGATTTAATTGAAAGTCCCTTATTATAAACTGTCGCTAGTCGAAAAGGATCCCTTTTAATGAAGAGGCCTCAACCTAACTAAACTAGTGATAATTTCTATCTTCTCGGTTTTATGTGATGAGAACAGTTAAAATATAACCGAATAATAATACACGTAATCAGGGCTTGAAATTTATAACCGAGCAAGCACGCATTAGTATTTTAATCAAACCTTTTTGTATAGTCACGATTTGAACACAGATTACAGTGAGTAATTTGATTCTCTAAGCACGCGATCGAGGAAGACGTTTAATATTTGTTGCCATAAACTTCGTGTATTATTTTTTCAGTGAGGCAGAGCGCGCCATAAATCCTCTTTATATCCTATTGATCTCGCTGACAATGATGCTAAATACCTAATGATACATCTGCATGTATGAATGTTAAGAGATTAAACGGGAAAAGTTTTCAAGGAAATCAACCAGTTGTCCTGGCATTGTCATTAATACTGCTTAGTTGTATCGGATTATTTTCTTTCCTACAAGATACAAACGTCATATTTTTTTTATGTGACGCGATGTCGAGGATAGAGCGAAGTGGAGGAGAAGTTAAGGAAGGCTGGCCATAAGGGAATATGAAAAAACAATCCGTATATTTTTAACAGACTAGGGGTTAGTGCTCTTTAAAAGATGTTTTAAGTATTTTGGGAAGAACTTTATAAATATAATCTATCCCTCCAGCTGTGCTTGTATGTGTTTTCTAAATATAGGTGATATTACAGCACTGGTTTAAATTTACAATAACTACGGAATCTACGGATGTAACATATTATGAAAACATTATCGTTGCGTATGCGCATATTACGTTAGGTACGCTATAAATTATTGTTTAATATGCTTAGGTGCGGCGGACGGTGTTTATCGCTCAGATTTAATGCATTTATCAGAAAATGTGGATTTAAGTGTAAAGTTTTATATTACTTCATATCGTATAGCGATTCATTCAAGCATTGATTATAATAATTTCACATAATTTTAGTTTTCGAAAAAGACAGAACAAAATCATATATGAAACCTTGCATGTCTGACAATTCTTTCAAACAGTTAATAGATCTTAGGGGATTTCAAGCTCCTAAACTGTATTTAGCCAGGGAGTTGAACTCTTGGCCTAATCCCTCTCTCATTCCCCTAGGAGATCCTAGCCTAGCAGCGGAACAGTAATGGGTTAATATAAGTCAGTGTCTTTTAGTGACGTAAAATATAATTTATTATTATAATCATGATCCTGTGTGGTTAAGATCAAATGGCAGTATCATTAACATATTGAACCGCAAAATGTATACAAAACATAGCTATTGCAGTTAATATTCCGAATGTACACCACAACCTTGCTCAATATTCTGAGAGTGAACGTAGTATACAAATAAGGTCTGGTACTGTTTAGTTACAAAGGCGGCGACAGATCTGTTGCGTATAATGTTAGTTCTTTAGTTATTTTGTTACATGTAGATGATAATTAATAAATTAATAGGAATAGGGAACTCTTTTCGCCTAAGACGTTAGGAGATGACAGGAGGCCTTGGATTAACATCAGAACATGCTTTTACTTCCCGATTGCAGAGAGATCGCATTGCAGCCTTTATAAAATGGATCATCGCTAATAAGGATCGAAAAAGAACATAGAAATTATAATTCGTCAGTTACTTACGTAGCTTGTAATTTTTTATACTGCCTTGCTTGCTTTCATATCTTGCGGAAAGTTTTCGTATATTGTGCTACTATTCGGATCTATGAATATCAAGTCTGTTGCCACCTTAACATTATCAGTAAAATCAACAAGAAACCTGTTTTTTATTAAATATTCAATGATAGCTCATTGACCTCTTTTACAACAAATAGATTTTTTATAACTAAGATGTTTTTTTAGCCTGAAATATTACGTATTTGTGGTTTTTTCCCTCGACGTTGATTTACACAGAATGTTGAATGTGAATTATTAAGCTGTCTCGCTGTGTTGATTGGAACGTGTTAATTAAGATAAATAACTTCGTCTTTAAGATTAAATGTAAGAGATAAAACGTAGTAATTGCCTTTACGGATCTTGAAAAATGTTCACGATTGGGATGAATTCACTGCCTTAATTTTTTATTAAAATAGTTCAAGATTACCGAATGGCTTTTTTGTCGGCAAAGCAGCTCTAACGAGTACGGTGGAGTTGTATCGAAAACTTAAATAAAATTACTGAAATTCTAGACGTTCAGATTGCATTTAACATCGAATAACAAATAATCTTATATTATTTGTTTACAACATACATATAGGCTGGTTACGCTATGGCTATTTACGATTACTATTGTCTCAGAGAATACAAAATGGATAAATAATAGTGCTTTAAGAAATTATGTTCTACAAGTTTAATCTCAAAAGTAATTTCAAGAGGAAACAATGAAGGTGTGTCATCGATCAAGATATAAAAATACCCTTTTGAATCACGTTGCTGTTTTAGTTTTATATAAAAATGTTATATTGTAAAATATATTTTTCATAAAATTGAAGAGTGTTCAATAAAGGTTAGTAATACGTGACCTCTCAGTTTTTAAGTTATGACGCGTGCTCTGCAAAATAAGGGCAGTTAACTTAACGCTTCAGGAAAACATCGTCATAAAACCTTTCCACCTCTAAACTTTTCAAAAAGCTTTAGAAGAGTAGTAGTTAAAATATATTTCACTGACAACTGACAATATCAATAAAAGCTTGTATGTGTGTGAAACTAATATTGCGCAGTTATTTTTAGAAAAGTTGTTAGATGCATAATTTATGATTAATGCTTGTCGCGCATATTTGCGTGGCCGACATTGTTTAGCGAAGCTGTAATTAAAATTTAATCCAGTAACGCAATTATATTATCATGACAGCTTGATTAAACACGTTTACTTTTTAATTAAGTCGTTTAATAATGATTTCTTGATTCAAGTAATTAATTAATTAAAATATCATGATGTTATGCTATTTATAGCGACTTTTTGAAGTAAATGATTTTATTTAAGTAAGGTCATTAGTGTCAAATCTCTTAAACAACTTCGGATAGGAGAATTACATGTCTTCCAAGAAGAGTTCCGATGTAAACTAGTGCATTGCATGTCACATTACACCAGTTTACTCGTTAATCTCATCAACTAACAAGCTAGGTAATACTACGTACCTACTTTAGGAGCAATTCTTATATCCTTGGTAAAAAAACTAAAAACAACGTAAGGACAACCATATGCATACAATGGCCCAAATCTTACCAAACTCACAAAAACTGTCATACAACAGTATGTCATGTACAATGTTTAAATTTTCAATCGAAAGTGGCTACAAACTTTAACGAGGGATGAACGAATCAATGATTGATTAAGAGGCATTTATTACTCTTTATCCCATGACTTTACCACTGCTGGGCAAGGGTCGTCTCCCGGACGAATAGACTGCTAAATGCACAATATAGGTCTACTCATTTCTATATCTAGGCAGTAATTATTCTCACTTGTCCACAAGAAAATTGTATCCAGCACTCAGCTGTCATAACCAGTTATAGTTAAACCTACTCCACGTGTATCGATAATTTGCTACACTTAAATTATCCATAATTTATGTTTACAATCAGAACTTGCACGTGACTATTATCACTACATTGTAAAAAGTAAACTATTTTTGCGGTCAGCTGGGGAAATAAAAATACTACGAATCGATTGTAATGAAAGGTTACAGAATCGTAAGATTTTGTAGTACCTACTATCTACCGTTTTCAGCTGATTAGTACCCTTCTTTCATGCATATCGGCCAGTAATTTAATTTCTGTCTATTTAATTTCACCAACACATAGAAACTTAATAAAGTCCAGCCCAACTTATTTTATATAAAATCTTTTAGTTAATGGATTGACTAGAGCACTGAAACTACATTTCGTAGATAGTAGCTTTATAACAATGCCTGAATGGCGGTCTTTGATTTCCAGTACACACAGATGTTATCTATCATTGACCTGGTAGGTCAGGCATCTCCATAATGTATTAGATTATTAATAGTATTGTTAACCAACAGATCATCGACCCATACCGTTGGCTAGAAGACCCAGACTCGAACGAAACCAAAGAGTTCATAGAGGCAGAGAACAAAATCACACGGCCGTACCTGGACGCGTGCCCCGTGAAGCAGGACATCAACCAGAGGCTCACGGAGCTGTGGAACTATCCCAAATACTCGTGCCCCTTCAGGAGAGGGAACAGATACTTCTTCTTCAAAAATACTGGACTACAGAATCAGAAGTAAGTGACGACATTTTATTTGAATTTTCGTTTTGTATGCTGCCAGGTCTAAATTGCGATTTTTATAAGTAAAAAAGGAAATAATTTAGTCATTAAGTTTTTTACTCCATTTTGTTTAACTGTGTTTCTATTTTTGTATGATTAGCATAACGGTCGTGTTTTCGAAAGGAAAGTTTATAACGCTAATTTTAAATCTACGAGCAATATTTCATTCTTAATCTATCACAAAAATATTTAAATTAGCTAAAATCAAGAGCGACAAGAAAGTTTACAAATGATGGCCACATAATATAATAATACTGGAAAATCGAGATCAATAAGAAAGCTTTACAACAAGGACTATTTATACTAGAAAGTTGAACATCCATTATACGTATTCTAAATCAACATCTTTCGTTCGCAGTGTATTATACGTACAAGACAGTCTTGAAGGCGAGCCCCGCGTGTTCCTGGACCCGAACACGTTATCAGAAGACGGCACCATCGCGCTCTCAGGCTCACGGTTCACGGAGGATGGCAACACCTTCGCGTACGGCCTCTCCGCCAGCGGCTCAGACTGGATCACTATACATTTGAAAGATGTTGCCACAGGTAAAATTAAATTGCGTCTTGAACCGAGAGTGGTCCACTGTACAACAGTACTAGTTTCGATTTGTTTTGCCTAATCCTTAATCATCGATGTATTATTGTATGAAAATTAAATACTCAGTATATTTTAGCACCGTTCAGGCAGCGGCTATTAGGGCTGCCTCTGTACCAGTTAAATGAAAAATATTTCAATATGAAATCATTAGATAACAAAGTAACGTGAAAATCATGCAGTCTGTTATAGATTGATGATGCACTGAAACTCCGTGGTCGCGATAAAATCTCGTCTCATCCTATCTACAAAGTTGTATTGGATCGCGATTCTAATAAAAAAATCTTATACAAAATACGGAAATATATCACAATTGCTAGTCATCACTCAAAAGTGCAAATCACTTATTTATTTCAGGTGAAGATTACCCAGAAGTGTTAGAAAAAGTGAAGTTTGCATCAATGTCGTGGACGAAAGACAACAAAGGACTGTTTTATTCTGTAAGTACATTATACATACTGTCTTAATAATAAACGCGTGTAAGCTCTGGTTACTGATACACTCTTTTGTCTGTTCTCATACATAGCTTTATTTCGTGTTTACATTGCGTTTATTAATTTTGACGGCCTCCGTGCTCGCCTCGCCACTACCAAAGCGTCGGGTCGTGGGTTCGATTCCCACACCGAACAAATATTTGTATGATCTACAGATAGTTGTTTCGGGTCTGGTTGTACTTTGTTTCCGCTGTTTGTAAATATCCCCGCGACATAAGAAATATTCTTAGTGCGGGATGTGTATTTTAAACAAATAGGAATAAGGATATGACACAGGTACATAGTCTGTAGACATATCTAATATATAAAATTCTCGCGTCACTGTTTTCGTTACCGTACTCCTCCGAAACGGCTTGACCGATTCTCATGAAACTTTGTGAGCATATTGACTAGGTCTGAAAATTGGCTAACATCTATTTTTCATACATCTAAGCGACACATTTTTTTTTATATGGCGAAACAACGTTTTCCGGTTCAGCTAGTATAATAAATGTATATATTCGCAAGGAGAACTCCGTGCCATACTTGTGTTGTTAGCATTGATCTTGTCACGTTAAAGAACGTGTTGACCCGCGCACTGTGCCAATGTCGACCTGTGTTTACGTGATCATTGTATTACAAATTGAGATCTTATTGTGTTCTTGCCATGACATTTTATTGTAGTAGAATATGATTTAGGCTAGGTGTTTAATAGAAAAAATGATCTGTAGTCAAAAGTTATGGTCCATCGATCACAGTCGATTACTATCATAACTGATGCTTTAGGGTTCGATTTCCGTGTATTATTATTTTCTTCGGCGTCCGTAGAAATTGATTTTTTTTTTTCAGTTGTAGAATCTCCTTTTTTGTTCGTCGGTTAAATATGCTAACGTTTTCGAGTCATTATTTTTAGTTTATATCCCGTCGATCGTGGAGCGTGAATGATTAGGCATAGTAATATAGTATAATATGTGTATTTCACTCGTATCGTAACTCGTAATGAATTCTATATTTTTTAGTACTCGATAGCATTACTTCATTATAGTTACATCTCAAAAGGTATTCGACGATTTAGAAATTTCTCTAAATCTCAGGTATATCATGCTGAGAAATCTGTGAAATCTCAAGTTTCGAAAAAAGTAATTCAAGAAATCCAATGCGATAAACCAAAGGTGCGTTGAGATCGTAGTTAATAGACTACATAATAATATTAATATTTTTTTACTTTTATCTGTAGCTGTACTTGATACCAATGAACACAGAAGCGTGGGTGATCTCACCACTGTTAGCTACGAATAGCCCGGAAGCAGCACACAATTATTATGTCCATATTTTATTTATTTTAAAAACTTTATATACACAGTATATATCTTAATGATTGGATTATTTCTACCAGCCAACCTACATACTAGCTTATGCAGTATTAAATGGAGATAGTAGTTTTAGTTTGTTATTGATTAAATGTTTTGTCATCAGCGGTACCCAGACCAGACAGGCAAGACGGACGGCTCGGAGACAGAGGTGAACCGCGACCAGAAGCTCTGCTACCATCGCCTCAACACGCCGCAGTCCGATGATGTCATCGTTGTAGAGTTCCCTGAAGAGCCGCTGTGGAGGATGTTAGTATACATGTGTTTTTATAACGTTTTCAATAGTTTTTTTATTGCAGAATAATTTTGTTATTGCATGTTCTTAGAAATGAGGAACAAATAAAGTGTATGGTATGGAAAATGTCCTTCAAAATAACTTTATACACATGAATGAATGAATTAACTATAAATCCTTCCCACGAAGTTAGTTTTGGTTAAGTAGATATGGTAGTATAAATTAGAATCTGTGTTCATGTTTGTTCAGAGTGTAATAATAATGTATAATTTACCTACAGTGACACTCACACTCAAATACGAAGTGAAGATAAACCGTCGTATGTGTTTTATTTATTTTTTTATGTAACTACATTCGATAGTTATTCGATAGTACGTCACGGTATACCCCATCAGTATTATTGATACACTTTGAACAAACATTGCACCTTTAGTTTTAAATGTAGAGTTGTAATAGAAAATAGTACAGATCTACCAAACTACAGTATTTGAGTGTGTCCGTACTTTGTAAAAGGACATATAATTATGTAGTTGTTAAAACTCTAGAATCATACGAGTACGTATACGGATTCGCCCGTTCACAACTAAAATGTACTCATAAAATTGTTTTAATTGAATTAACAATTTTTTTTTCAGTGGTGCGGAAGTAACGGACTGTGGCAAGTACCTGATAGTGTCTCCGGTGAAAGACTGCAGAGACAACCTGCTGTTCTACGCGGACCTCAGCAAGCAGCCCGAGATCAACGGCAAGCTGCACCTCACGCAGATCGTGCACAAGTTTGAAGCTGATTATGAGGTGAATATTAACAATATTACTGCTTTTTAATAATTTAAGTATTTAAATGGCATTTGGAGTGAACACATTGGGATTATTGTCCCTAATTACATTATTTTTTCTTTTTGATAAAGCAGTTGCGTTAGGGAACCCTTTTTATTCTTGCTCTGCTCAGCGATAATCTTTAAAGTGATAACCCCTGTTAAGAATGAATTAAGGAGCAATGATTATAAATTATTAGTGGGCAGATAAGCAAGCGAATATATTTGAGAAAGTTGATTAGAAAGTTACTTTATCTAAAATTATTGTTTTTATTTCCAGTACGTAACAAACGAAGGCTCAGTGTGTATATTCCGCACGAACAAGAACTCACCTAACTACAGATTGGTCAAGATCGACCTGCACAACCCCGCCGAAGAGAACTGGCAGACTCTCATACCTGTAAGTAAATTTAAAACTAACCTTATCCTTATTAAAATAAAGTTTAATTCAGATTATTAACTGATAAATGGAAAATTGTTGTAGTTGGATGTAATTTCAGTGAAATGAGCTAATGTTATGTTTGTTTTGTGTTGCAGGAACACCCTAGCGACGTGTTAGACTGGGCGTCGGCCGTCGACAACGATAAACTGGTCATTCACTACGTCAGAGATGTTAAGGTAAACTTTATTATATAAATTCTTATTATTAACGTTGAATTTAGTTTCTAACTGTACGTTGTTTTGTTTAAATTGTAAGAAATAAACGTTAAAAAAACAACAAGCCGTTCGAAAACAATACAAGATATATATATATATATATATGACTATTTTAAATATTGTGACGTCGATCTTGGAAAACTCATTTTAGTCGTTACCATACAATTTAGCTCCACCCTTTCCTAATAATTTTAAAACGGTATAATAAAGGACGTATTAGCTATATATCCGTGTCATAACAATGATTTTAATATTTTTACGTATATTTGCAGAGTGTATTACAACTACACAACATGAAGTCCGGCGAGCTGCTACAAACGTTCGAGCTGGACGTGGGCTCAGTAGTCGGGTTCTCCGGCAAGAAGGAGCAGTCGGAGATCTTCTACCACTTTATGTCGTTCCTGTCGCCCGGAGTGATCTACCACGTCGACTTCAAGAAACAGCCATATAAACCCACCGTGAGTAATAACAAAATATTAAAAATGGCTTAAAACTGGTGACATAATCAAATCCTTTATGTGTTGGCTTTCTCCACTCTTCTACTTTTATGGCACGTTAATTCTTATTTCTTAAAAAAAACATTTCCTGTATTTGTATATTCTCGTTTGCTAAATGCGTGCACGTGCTCGTACGCGCACGTATACACTGGATAACATCTATAAATAAATAATAACAGAAATTCATAACAGCATGCAAACGTTAAAGTACTAGCAACAGACCAGACGCATATGGGAATATTATCTTGTAACAAATAATGGACGGGCATAAGAATGTCAAGAACACAGCTCAAATTCGATTGATATAGATATTAATAATGGATTAATGTAATGTTTTTTATATTACAGGTATTTAGAGAAGTAAAAGTGAAAGGATTCGACGCGTCGCAGTATGAGGCTAAACAGATATTCTACTCTAGCAAAGACGGCACTAAAGTTCCTATGTTTATCGTCTCCAAAAAGGTAAATATTCTAAAACATACACTAATTAATAACCGCTGGCTAAGTGTGTCGTAATGGCAAAATACTCCAACTTTCGCCATTTGTTGCTATTATCTTACATAAAATATTTTTTGCACAAAATGACTGAAAACTTAACCTTCCTCTGCTTAAGTTTTCAGTCATACTGCACTGTTAAAATATCTTGTATGCTTTGAATCCCATTAGACCTTACTGATCACAGCGCATTTCATTTATAGTCAAGATATTTTACTTGTTTTTTTTTTGATTTCTCTCTTTTTAAGCTGTGTTATTTTATGCAAAAAATCCTTAATACTTATTAATTTCTCCAGGGTTTATCACGAGACGGGTCCAACCCGGCGTTGATCTACGGCTACGGCGGCTTCAACATCAACATTCAGCCCAGCTTCAGTGTGACGCGTCTAGTGTTCATGCAACACTTTAACGGAGTAGTTGCTATACCTAACATAAGAGGAGGAGGGTATGTTGATATTAACACAATATTTCGTAATTATTTAATTGTCTATTTCAAAAGTATAGGTTCACACAGTACTACAGTTACACATCTAGCTTTACAATTTCTTGTAATGCATTTGGTAATAATTGATAAATGGGTAATAAAATATAAAGTTATTCTTGCTATTATTTATCTTTGTATTCTGATACACTTTGATTGTACCAAAACTAATGTTAACAGCACTTCACTACGAGTCTGTAGTTCGATCAATCAGTAGCTATAACTAAAATAATTCCATAAGCACATCTACTTATAATCAATCAAAAACTTTTTGTTACAGCGAGTACGGTGAGAGATGGCACAACGCGGGTCGTCTCCTGAACAAGCAGAACGTGTTCGACGACTTCCAGGCGGCGGCCGAGTACCTGATCGCGGAGCACTACACGCGCGCCTCGCTCGTCACCATCCAGGGCGGCTCCAACGGCGGCCTGCTCGTGGCCGCCTGCATCAACCAGAGACCTGACCTCTACGGGGCTGCCATCGTGCAGGTCGGGTGAGTTCTATCACGCATACTTTCTTTTTATAATTTATTTTCAAACTCGACGTATTTCATCGCGTAAATCGACGTATATTATGTCTAACACATAAATTGTTGAGCTACAAGTTGACATTTTGCTCACGATAAAGCATTGTCCTTAGAACCTTAGAAACTCTCGAGAGCGTAAGATAAACCTTTTTCTATATATAATATAATTAGATGTGATGAGATTAATACTACAGATAGATTAACAGACGATGATACTATTGTTCACAGCGTATTAGACATGCTGAGGTTCCAGAAGTTCACGATCGGTCACGCGTGGGTGTCAGACTACGGCAGCTCCGACAACAAAACCCAGTTCGACTACCTCCTCAAGTATTCGCCCCTACATAACATACACAAGCCTGAAAATGGTAGGCCATTTGACTTAATTCCTAAATTCGCCATAAACAATTAACATGAAAGTTAACTTATACTTTGACTTTACCACACGTACACGCTACATAAATACGTATACGTGCCGGTAACATACCACAAAAATCCTCATTGAATAACAATATTTTGTGTTTGCAGGCACAGAGTACCCCGCGACGCTGATCCTGACGGCGGACCACGACGACCGCGTGGTGCCGCTACACTCGCTGAAGTTCATCGCGGCGCTGCAGCACGCGGCGCGGGGCTCGGCGCAGCGCCGCCCGCTGCTCGCCAGGATCGACAACAAGGCCGGCCACGGCGGCGGCAAGCCTACTGCTAAGATTGTACGTACTCAATTATTTATGCATGCATGCATAACATATAAACTTTTATGGTTTGTTTTCATGAGTTTAGTAATAGATATTTTCAGTAGCCTCCGTAAGTAGTGAGCAAGCTTTTAATAAATAATAAATGGATGCTTTAACATGGTCGATATATTGTTTCAGATCGATGAGCATACGGACATCCTGTGCTTCATGAGCCAATCGCTCGGCCTCAAGTTTATCAAGTGAACCCACCCGCCATACGTTACAAATAGTATTATTACACGATGAGATGAACGCATATAGTATTATGTAAATATACCAACTACAGTGTGTCGATGATTACCTCGGGGTCTTCGCTAAGACTGGTGATATTGTTACGCATTGCTACTATTTTTTATTAATAAAACTTTGTTTTTATTTTTGAATATGTTGTTTTATTCCACGATCTCCAGAAAATTGAGAATACACACATTACAAAAGTCATAAGCATTATTTTTGGCATGGCATGAATAAAAGTGAATCGCAAACCACACTTATAATGTTATGTGGGACATAAATAATTAAGTAAAGTAAATGAAACCACATTACTAATATTCAACTTTTATTGTTATATCCTTACAGTACAGTTGCTAAAAGCACGTAATCCAATTGGGACTTGCTCCAACCTACGTAATAATATAAAATATTAGTTGCTTACAACAAAATAAATAAACTTCTTAATGCCCTTTTGGCGTTTTTCTTTATCCAATAATAAGTTAATTTCTTAATGCTTAGTTACTTGTGCAACTTTTAACATGAAGAAATTGATCGATGGCCTCGATTTAAAATCGTTTCGACATACAAATGAAGAAGTTAACATATCGCTACAGATAAACTCAATACATATATGCTTAGTAGTGTAATATAACTACAGTCGTAAGTAACACTCAGAGACAATTTCGATTGATTACGGACCCATTACAATGAAATGTACAATCGGTTGTTACAGAACATACAATTGACCGGTGCTTGGGTCCCGTTTGGATCGCATCCTCACAACTAATACACACATTCAAGATATGATTAAAATTAATACAAAGATATCGTACCGATCAATTGTATCACACTTACTATATGTTAACACCTAGAAAAACATCGTTTAAATGTCATTAATCAAACGCTACACTAATCAGTTACGTGGTACATGCATTAAATATAGATTACACAGAGCCTAACAATAATAAGCAACCTTCAACCTTACACTAAGTCGACAGGGAGCATACACCTAGTGACGTCAGCTTCATGTACTCTATCATTAGTCTAAAATTACACATTTCATAGCTTAGGGTCGGGGAAATACTTATACACGCTCATCCACTAGTGTTCAGTTAAAAATCGAGGCCACACATCGTTCTAATCGCCGTAGCCCCCGCGGAGCCCCGAGCGAGGAGGAATAAAGCGCGGCGCGACACACCGTATACCTGTGTACCTGCTGGCCGAGGGCCACGGCGATTACTACTGTACGCTAAACTAACGAGACACCATGGCCGCATGATGTAACTTTAGTGTTCGTCGGGAGCGCGGCCACCCGCCGTGCGGCCGGACACGCGACGAGTATATTATATCCTTGGGTACATATCGTTACAAACTAGAGCTAAGTGATCCGATACATGTATATGAGGTCGCGTGCTCCGCCCACTGACTGGTCGGTGGTCGCGGCTTTACGGTCCCAAGGAAACTGTTTTGGTTTGGCTTCACAGCCGCAGTTTCGATACAATATTCGTTCCTACATAATTTTAATGATATTTTATTTTCATATACTTACTACTCTTATAAAATAACATCGGACAAGTTCCGATACTTGTGGCCGATGAATAGTGTATTTTAGTTCATGTACGGCTAGTGTGTCTTTTGAAATTTAAATTCATTTGAGATGAGCGTCGCTCGTTTAAACCACAGACAAGCCTACCGAACTTTTGATTAATAAATATAAAACCGTTATCCTAATTTGTGAGCGAGAGGACACATTTTCAGGAAACGTAAAAATAAAATAAACTAAAATAGTTTCTCACAGGACGTCATGTATAACAAAAAATATACATTTGTAATTCTAAAAATATGAAAGTTATTAGAGGAAATAGACTAAAAGTTGTTGCAAGATTCGAGATCAAACAAAAACCTAGTGAATATATCATAGCTCGTAACGGCACCAAACAGTCAAGAGTTATGCGGTAGATGTCCCGAACGTATCATTTCGCGCTGTGAAATATTCACGTGTAATTAATATTGCAATAGTCGAGGATTGGATCGAAAGTGATGTAAATAAAAGTAACCAGTGGTGGCGCCGGCCGCTCACTCCGCTATGCCGTTGCTCACCACGCTGGGCTTCGCGGCCGTCGCGCTCACTGCCGGTATACTGAAACAACGATACAATGACTGGTCAACATCATTGAGTAAAACCATAGCTCCTTGTGAAATGTTTATAAAAAAGTATTAGTAAAGAATTTGATATCGGATTAGATATTAGTATGAGCGTGTGAAGGTCAGCAAGGTGTGTACAGTGTACATACTTGTGTGGCGGCGCGTCGAGCCCCATGAGCGCCAGGGCCCGCAGCGCGGCGCGGGAGCACTGCTCGTGGGAGTGCGCCGTGCTCGGGCCCCCGCCGTGACACATCACCGGCGGCTCCGTCGACAGCGACACAAGGGACAGGTATTCTCCGTGGTTGCGCTGGAACGTTACAATTACACACTTGATTAATATTCCGTTAGCCTTTAGAGCTTAGACATAATTAAAAATTAATTTATTAAATTGCCAGGTCATACTATCTCGAAATTATAACTTTCATAATTTACAAATTTAAATAAATCTATCAATATTTTAAACATATTTACAAGATATTATAAGTACTTCGACGGTTAAAAGTATTTACCTTAGGGAAGTCTGAGAATTGCACGGTGAAGCCGAGCAGTTGTGACAGATACATGAGCTGGTCCTTAGCGCCCGGCGTGTTGCCGCCCGAGCCGCCCGTCGCACTCGTCTCGCTCACACCTGCAATACAACGACAATTGTATATTCATTTACCAATCTAAACATTTTATCTTAGGGCCGCGTGTCGTTTATAGACCAATGACCATTTGTGCACGTTGAATCAATGAATGAAAAAGTCACGCAAAAACTGATAAACATGACAAGTGATACAAAAAAGATTGACATAATAATTAGAGTGTAACAGTGTATATCAGACCGTTAGGCTGGTGCGGCTGTCCGGAGCGCTGGTGGTAGTCCATCATGAGCACGCCGGGCACGGGCTGGCGCACGTCGCTGGCGCCGCCCGCCGCGCCCGCCCCCGCCTCGCCCTCCTGCAATGTACCGAGCCACTTTTAAATTTCGTCTTTCCTTGACTGTGAGAAGAATTAAGATGAGAATTTACCGTATGAAGACTTTTAAGGAGACGAGATGGCGGGAAAAGTGTGTGTCAGTATTTAAGTAGAGGGGTGCTATTCGGAACGAAATATGCAGATTCGAGGAAATCTTGTCATTTGAAAGATACTAGATGCTATAAAACATGACTATTGAAAAATCTACGCTCGCTATAAAAAATAATACTGGTTATAAAAGTTTGTATGTATGAGTTTACCTTTCGTTTGCCATCAGCGCCGCTCTTGGTGGCGTCGGTGTTTCCGTCGGAGCTACAGCTGGTGTTCTGCGCGGCGCCGCCCTCCGTCTTGGCGCTCATCTCCATCGCTAGAAGCACGTCTGTAATATTCAAATTATTGGGTGCCGATGGGATTACAGAATTGGTTGTAACTTTCTCACGCACAATTAATACATAATTAAAGACGTTTTAATTAATGTAAGCTCAACCTTATCGGAAGCTCAAGACTAACTAAATATGTATCGTATCGTCGTTATATGAGAACTTGAATCGCGAACAAAGTTCGTCGCGGGTGTAACGGAGGCATTCCGCCTTTGGACGTTTGGGAATTCGTCGGATCTGCGTCGGAAGGGGTCCTCGGAATGAGTCGGTAATGTCAGTGTCGGTGTGTGTGGTGTGCGGCATACGTACTGTGCGCGGCGCGGCGCTTGGCCGTCTTCTTGTTGGGCCCGAGGCCGGTGGCGCTGTGCGGCGGCGCGTCGCACTGCACCAGGAACTCCCGGCGCCGCGCCGCGCCGCGCTCCTCCAGCACGCGGTACTGCGGCGAGCGCGCGCGCACGGCGTGGCGCGCCACGGCCAGCCGCGAGATGGGGTTGTCCGCGCCGCCCGCGCCCGCCGCGCCGCCCGCGCCCTCCGCCGGCTCCGGCTGCACACCGCAATGTATGAGACAACATCGAAACGTCGGTGGAGTGACGACAGGATCTAGCGTCCTGCGAACTTAAATCAGTAAGATTATTAAGAACGGTAGACGATGGGTATACCTTGATCAGGTTCCTAGGTTTCTTCTTGGTAGGTTGCTGTCGCCGCTTGTCGTGCGGCGGGCGCGCTCGCAGCAGCGCGGGAGGCCAGCGGCGCCGCATCTCGTCCAGCATGCGCTCGGCCGCGCGCCGCTTCGACACCTTCTTGCCGTTGCCCTCGCCCTCTGTCTCCATGTCGCCTACGTTGCAAGCCGTTACGAATACCTAGAAAAGGTACGACATTGTTATAACTGGTGTTGTGTTTAAAAATTTACAGTGGAAATAAAATTACAAATATTGACAAATCTGTAAGTAATCAATCACGTCTTGTACTCACTCTCATGTGTGGCGGGCCTCGCTCGGACTTGACGGTGAACATGACGGGGAGGTTACGTTTGAGTGCCAGTTCATGCACCAAAGACACCGGGGACTTCACCTCCGAGTTAAGTATGTCAGAGTTCGATTCACCTGAAATTATGGTTACATATAAATTATAAAATTAATATTAAATTTAAACGAGAAGCAAGTAGGTGTACGTAAGCGAGCTCGGTGACGAGATAGATAGCTATGAAGGTGAAGGAGGGTGCGGTACCTTGTTCGTCGGCGGGCGGGCAGGGCGGCGGGTCGTGGTGCGCGGGGTCGGGCGGCGGGCGCAGGTCGTGCAGCGCGCGCGCGGCCGCGTCGTGGCGCGCGGCCTGCGGCGTGCTGCCCTCGCCCAGCCAGGCGCGGCCGCCCACGGCCACGCGCACGCGGTACAGCAGCGCGGCCGCGGCGTACGGCGCCAGCGGGCCCGCGCGGTACGGCCCGCGCCGCACCAGCCGCGCCGCGCCCGCCACGGGCGGCACGGACGAGTACACGGCGGGCTGGCACAGCTTCATCGCCAGCGCGTTCAGCTCCACCGTCGGCATCACCGCGCCTGAGTGGTCCAACGAGCCTGCTTATATTATAGTGATCCTTCACCTTTCCGCCTCTCCGTCGACCATATTATTGACGTTACATGCGACTCGATGACGTTTCTATTATTCGATACGTCGATAGAGAGAATTCCTAAGATCTAGAAGACGATTACGACCGTTCTAACGTCTCAAACGGCCTAAGATCGAAATGATCTCATAGTAACGTAATAGATGAATATTGTAGAACCTGGGATACGAAGGACCGCGACGTGAAACTACCCGATGGGATCTGGGCGCTTGACACTCACCTGCATGTCTGTGGTGCGGATGTGCGGCGGCGTGCGGCGCGGGCGCTCGCGGCGGCGGCGGCGGGAAGTTTGTAGCTGCCAGCGCCGCGCTCGCCGCGCAGTGCTGCGCGCGCTTTATTGACGAGCCCTACGAATACGCATGTTAAAACACCTGATGCTTTTGCTAACCGATCATAAACGTAACGTGCGACCGGTTGCGCGAGATTCGTATCACTTACCTCTGCAGTATATTCCTCAGTATCACCCAATCGGAGTGTTACTGTGAATACTTTCTTGTGCGCGGGTCCCGTCTCTGATGTGAGGCGATATTGATGCTTAATCTGAAAACGATACCACCGTTGTCCGTTAATACTCGATTACTTTGAAACGACGGCGTTGTTCCTAACTAGGTATGACATTGTGGCACGTTACCTTATTGTACCTGGCCAACTCGTTGACCAGGCACATGGGAGTCTTCTCTTTACTGTTGGCCTGTGCGGCAGCAGGGCGAGGCGCCTCGCTGTCGCCCTGCGCCGCGGCCTCGCTGTCGGGCGCCGCGGGAGCCGCTGCGCCGCCGCCCGCTCCGCTCGTTGCGACCGCGCTGCATGTGTCTCCACCCGCCTTCTCTGTTACACTTGGCGTAGCGGCCGGTTTGTTGCTTGTGACTGTGTTTGATGGTGCTGACACTACTATAACAACAAAACGTGTGGGATAGTATTGTATTCACGTCTATCATTCCATTTTGTATTCATAATACAGACCAGTGTGTGGTGGATGCTGCGGCGCGGGAGGCTGCTGCATCGGCGGATGCTGCGCGAAGGGCGGGGGAGGCATCACGCCGCCCGACGGTCCATACCCGCCGCCCACCGCGTACGGCCGGCGTAACGGCTTCATTTGTTGCTGTCACGCCGACAAGTCAATTCACAAATTAATTATTGCCTCACAATTCATCTTCGTTTAAAGACTAACTTACCGGCCGATAACTAAATTATAGACGTAGACAAAATACAATTATGATGGAGATACAGACATCGTTTCATTTACACTTCAGTAGTACAGGCAAAGAGATAAGTTTGAATTAAGACATGTCACGAAGTAGTGTCAATTGTCAAAGTGGTTAGTGAGGAGTGTGAGAGGTACTGACCGGTGGCACGGAGTGGTGTTGCGCTTGCGGATGATGTGGCATAGCCCTGATGGGGTGTGGTGGTCGCTGTGGAGGCGGCACGCCCATGGCGGCGCCCATCCCCAGCGAAGGCCCGTGTGACATGGCGCCGCCCGCCGCGCCCGGACCCAGCGGCACCCTTCACATGCGACACTCAGTCAGGAACACACACCTATCGCCTAACATTCCACTCATTGAAGCAATAGCGAAAGCACCACACACTCTTGTATCCATTACAGACTGTACAACGATCACGCTCGTATCGCGAGCTGAGAGCTCGGCGCGCACACTACACTAGTCCTAGCACGACACCAGCTGAGAGAAAGTAACCCTTCTAGCTCGGATGTCACCGGGACACTGTTATTCCAACTGTCTGCCGGTCAATGGACGTAATATATTAGTCTAAGTGAAGAAAGGTGGCCTTGCATTGAAAACCTCGGTCTCCGGCCGTCAATAGAGACGTCGTCATATGTTCTATTGTAAGTTTCATTCACAACCAGTTTACGCGACAAAGAGCGCCGCAAAAGACCCTCGACATATCAACAAATTACACAAAATTTGCATATCAATGGAGTCGCCACTCTTTGGCTGGATAAAGACAGTGTTATTTTATTAAATAGTGTCAAAGTTTGAGTAACCAACTCATATTCAGTTATTATTACTACAGGGGTCAAGTAATATGAACCTATAAAGTATTATCACTTTCGGTACTAGGGGGTCGTCTCGCGAATAAACTGGGCTACGTAAATATCCACAAAGATCAAATAAAATCCTATAATCAATGTTAGTTTATGAGTAATTCCAAAGTATTTACAGTAAGCTGAGCTATCTATCAGTTACATTATCTTGAGCCTAAATGAATATGAAATGTCTAATAATAATGATGAGTCAACTGTAAGCCTCTTAGCAACTTAAAGACAGGTTTTGTATAATAGACTGATTTGCATTTCTTTTATTTTTCACAATATTTTAATCATCAATATTTATGAAACAACATAAATTTTATTAGAAAATAAGTGCATATTATAATTTAATATTACTAAGAATCAGATGACAACTTTGCAATACTTTTAAAAGTAAAGTAATTTTAATAAATCAGACAGAATATTAAAAAAAGCTGTAGGAAGATTAAATAATGAATGTCATTATTTATTTTCTTTAAATAAACTAGAAAGGATGCAGTTTAAGTTATTTGAATTTATAACAAAAGAAACTAGTTTTACTACAGTCTGCAATTTATTGCGCCCTATGAGAGCCCCTAGATCTGTACTACTAGTAAACAAAGGTACAATAGAATAGTTGAATGTAGAGAGTAACATTTTGAATACCAATTTAAACTAGTATGGTGCACCCAAGCATATTAAGTTTAGCTTGAGAACTTTTTTCATGAACAGTAGCCACTGTTCCTTACAATAAAATAGAGAAATTCACCTAAACCAGTTTAGTTCTGAAAGTGTAGCAAATGGAAGTGTGTTTGATGAAGAATGGTAGTATTTCAAAATGTAAGGTATATTTAAAATAAGTGTGTTTATTAATTTTAATTGTGTAAAAATAAATAGATCTACTCTGTCTTGTCCCTACACTGAGTTAATGGAGTTGGCATCTCATGTTTTCTTTCTCAAAATCATGCTGTATGGGAATTTGGCTGATGTTTTTACAAGAATTGGAGTGACTAATTTTGAAATGTTCACAAATAAATGCTAGGTAGATTTTATTCAGGTGTTGTGCTCAAATTTGATAAAGGATGCAACATTTTATTCTCAGACATATATATACATAATAGTTTATAAATGTTTTTTTCTGCATATTATACTGACTCATTGTCATTATGGTATGAGTTTCAGTTTTATTCATTTTAAGATGTAAGCTTACGCCATTTCTAATTGGGATTTTACACATTTTAATAAATAAATGGAATTTATTGGTGTATAAAATGATTGTCTAATAAGTAATGTAAAGTAATACTAATATTATATTCTATCATACCCAAAGGATTGGATTTTGAAGGAATTTTATACACAGATAGGTTTTGAACCTAATAAGGCGTAAACTTTACTTAAGAATATCTTTTCAAATAAGTATTTTATAAAAATTGTTTAAAAAAATGTCTTCTGTTAAAATATTGGACTGTCTAGCAAAAGCCATAAAAATAAGTTACTCTTTGGTTTCTTTAAATGTTAATGAAATCAAAGAGTAACTACTTTATTTATCATTTTCCACAAGCATAAGGGTAATGACCTCTACAATGTTTATCTGAAGTACCTAGTAACCAATTAACATTAAATCTGATCCAGTTTATGATACATATAAATAATTACAAGTTCTGCAGAATTTTCATAATGACAGATAAGTAAATAAGTTTTCTTTAAAAGACGATAGCTGAATCTATGAGAAGGATAACAAACACAGCAGATTCTTTTCTACAGTTCAATGAAATGCGATACTGTTACTTTAGTAATATAATTTATTTATTTTTTGAGTTATTTGCTTGTAGCATTAACTAATGTGCAGTATAAAAGAGAATAATGTTTGTAGTTTCAATATGAATACATAAATTTTAGTAATTGCTGAAGTGTGAGCTGAGAGTGCAGGTTGTTGGAAGACATATGATTATAGAAATATGTAACAAACACTTGAGGCATGTGAAAGTGGTTCATCCGTGAAACAATCTTGTTGAATATTCACTTATCTACAATTTACTTGAACATTTATTGAACAAGTTGGATAAGATTTAATAAGTGTATCATGTACCATTGAAATATATAATCATCTGACTCAAAGTAGACATAAATAAATACAACTCATGACAGTTGCCTTATTATTTATAGATCAAGATCATTACAAGAATTATATTTTATGATCAAACTAATTAGAAAATTCTCTATAGCTGTGAAAAGCAGAGCTGTGATGAAACTATCATGAAAACTTGCCTAATATTATATTTAACTATAATGACCTAAATTATAGCACATAGACGACTTACAACTTTTTGTTTGATACCGTTTTACTGAAGCGTGTCTATGTCTGATTGTTGGTGCTAAACAGCGTGACGTATGATCATGTACACAACAAAATCTCGGCGTTAAGCATTAGAAGCAAATAATGTAATGAAAAGCTGAACGTTACTCTACCTAGTCAGTGTTACGTGCCTGTTCTCTCTGTGCATCTGGTGTGGAGGCATCTGATGGTGCGCGGGCATGCCCTGGTGCCCGCCCATGTGTTGCGGCGGGTGCCCCGACATCGGCTGATGATGCATGTTCGGGTGATGCATCATCGTCACGAGCCACTACCGTTGGGACACAAACAAACTATAAATATCGCGATCTGCCACCAAATAAACACCGCAAATTTAGATCGCCATTTTCAATGGTTCACACTGTGTCCCTTACCCTTATTTAACGTTACGTGCAAATCTGTATTTCTGCTATGCAATCAACATAAATCCGCTTACTAATTACGCTTAAATACGTTTATTTTGGCAAACAGTAAAGAAAATCGTTTCGTTCAACATGCGGCCATGTTAAAAATGTTGCCATAGTCACTTCAACAAAATTCAAATGAATGTCATTCTCTCAAACTATTAAATCTACTAAAACCTACCATACAATATTTTGCCGCGTCTACACTATAAGTAATTTTAAAATATAAACCTAGATTTTTTACTGCTAAACAAAATTCCAATCGATATTAGGTTACGTCTTTCAACAATATTCGTAATTATTCACTTTTAAGTACAACACATCAGCTGATTTTGTCTTACAGTGATGGTAACTGTGTACATTCCTTTGCATTTAAATAATACTATTTCTTCGGTTGATATTGCCTAATAAGTTATTTTGCACCTTGAGCGCTTTATTAATTGATTAATTAAAGAAAATATTGACTATAGTTCATCAATATTATCATAGTCATTTAAGTCGTAATACCAGAATACCTACATATTGGTCATCTGTTAGTCAGGTAGATAATATTGCCCAAGTGGTACCTATTTCTACATACCGAAAAGGTATTTTACTGTAATAGACGCTGCCATTGGCTTCCCACCTCTTTAGAATAATAATTATATGAGATATCGTTCTCGAATTTACCTTTCCACATGTACGCTATACAACTGTGATATAGGACCGAAACCTAGAAATAAATTCATCAGATTAAATAAAAATAATATGTATCTCTTGTCTCTTGCTGCTTTACTGTAAATCACCAGCCAAGACCGTTTTCTGCTTTGCGTTATGTTGGCGTTAGCTATTTGGAATAATAATATGCTGTTATGGCTGTATAATACTATTTTATTTTCATAGGAAAACCATTTGGTAATTTTGTTCGTATCTTATAATAAAAGTTACACAAACCAGATATTCAGGCACATTTATTTCAGTATAAAATTGATTGACAAGTTCTGGAAAATGTATACAGGTTGTTAACACATAAATGCCAAAAAGTTTATTTATTTACTTACAGCTATCACAAAAAATTATAACTCAGTTTGACAAATGTAAAGAAACACGACAGACATAAAATGGAAATAGTCTTCGTCGCTATTGATGTGCACATCCGTTAGATTCGAGTAGACAGGTTCTATTTCCTGCAGCGAGTTGTCTAGACTTTCGTCGCTGTCTCGCGTCGTTTCCGCCCAGGAGACGCGTTTGGAACTTCTCGAGGGCTCCTTTTTCTTGTCGGAAGTAGGCGTCGAGTGGGAGACCGGGGAGGGCGGCCCCTTCGTGGGGGTCTGCGCGCACTTGTCCAGGTAGTGCTTGCGCAGGATGTACTCGCGCATCGAGTCGTGGGACGCTCGCTTGGGGGGCGGCGGTGGCGGCAGGGAGCGGTCGTCGTCCTCCTCGGACAAGGGGTTCCGTTCCTTCCGTGCTTCCTCGATGCGTTTGGTCTCCTCCTCGTCGGCGCCGAGCGGCCAGGCGCCGAGCTTGTTCCGCACGAGGTGGGGCCGCGCGTGCGCCGCACACAGGATGCGCTTGCGCACGAAGTCGTGGAACATCGTGAGTTCCGAACTCAATTCGCGGCGAATGAGCTGCTTGTGGCGGGCCGGGACGCTCGGATCGCGAACTGCAAGTAAAGCCTGCAAAGAAAATTGAAGGTTAACTACCTTGCCCTTTTTCAAAATAAACACATTACATAAAACATATTGAATATTGGTTGTATAATTTCGCCGCTTTAAGAGTAATCGATAGTCAGTAAGTGCGTGACCTGCGAGGCGAGCAGCGTGGCGGTGGCGTCGAGCGCGGTGGCCACGAGGCGCTCGTCGAGCGCGGGCAGGCTGGCGGCCGACGAGATGGACGTGAGCGACTCGCTGCGGTTGGCGCGCCGCTCGCCCGCCGCCGGCGACCCGCACGAGCACGCGCGGCGCCGAGCGCGGGGCGAGCGCGACCCGCCCACCTCCTCCACGTGGTACGCCTGCACGACACGATAGAAATATAAATACGTTTCGTCACAACTACAGTTCTGCCGTCGTAAATGTAAACACAGTACTTAAGTTACTGTGTTTATAGTTTGTTTAGTTCTTTGGAATCAGGAGACCGCGGGCTATTTGCGAAAGTTTTCGGTTTGTTTGTACGATGGATAGTTACCGAAATACATTAAATAAAAACACAGTACTTTTACAAAAAAAACATTTTTTTTAATAAAAAATACAGTATCTGTGTTATTTTAAATTAAATAACAGTATCTCACTACTAACTGTGTTTTTTTAACGTGAATAGATTTACTTTTTTTTGATTTTGCTTGATTATAACACGGCTTCTTCAGTTACTGTGATTGCGTATAAAATATTGTTCAAAGATAAACAACAAATACTTGAATAAATCACAGTATCTCATTTACTGTATTACTGATTTTATACGTATTTCTAAGAAACATAGTTATAACACAGTATGTACATACTTACTGTGTCGTAATTCCCCTAATGTTAATATCTTTACAAAGTTACAACACAGTAATAGGTAAAACTTGGTTACAACACAGTAACCGTTGAGTTACCGTGTTGTAACATAAAAAAGAAAAAAATATTATATTATTACCCCAGCTTAAAACACATTATCTAATTTTATTATTTATACAATAATAATATACTAGATATATATATACAGAATCAAAGATTTAACTATATACTAACATTAAAAGTTGCATGAAATAATATACAATAATTAGTATCTTCATGCGAGCAAAAATTAACCATTAAACTTCAACCGCGTTTTTCTCAAAACGCATATTTTGAAGTTACTGTGTTTAGATTTACGACGGCAGAGTTATTCTCGAAAGAAGAAGGGTCCGATTCCGACTTACGTGATTGAGTGATCTAGTGAGCAAACAGATCGCGGCTACTAGGGTCCCGAAAGTGAGTTGTGGGAATGGTTCATATGAGATTTTAGGTGCGCCGAAGTGTAGCTCGACGAGTGGCTGCCAGCGCTCGAGGTCCAACCCCGGGTCGGCCAGCAACGATAGTAATTCCGGACTGAATGACAGCAGGCACAATGTTGCCATGTGTAAGATCTCTAGTGTTCTGTTGAAAAAAACCATTTGAGGTATTAATATCACCACCACAACTCAATTTAAAATTATTGTTGAATGTAATACATACTTGTGTAAAACAACAGGCGCTTGTCCGCCAGCGTCTTCAGGCGGCTGTAGTGCAGGATCGGTAGAACGACGCGAGCGTAACATTAACGTCACCGATTGATACAGACACGCACTAATACTTCGCTGTAATAGGTATAATAAATGTTAGTATGTAGAATATTTTACTTCAATCAATTATGTGTATAGTTTGTCAATACTTACCATAATCCCAGTTAAAGAATTGATATTCTGAATCCGCCACCTCGACTCAAACTCCACTAATTGGACGACCAAATTCAATGTGGACGCACACAGATTCAATGCGTTGATATTAAACACCTGTCTCGGTAGTAATACTGCTTCGATCATATGCTCTAAGTGAACACCGACGAAAGTAATAGCGTCACTAGCAAAGAACTGACCATGTTTCATCACCATCATTGATATAAAGTCTAAACTGTACGCGTAAACGCGCCACCATTCTTCAGGCTTCCAAGTTGACCCTCCATCGAACTTCGGCGGTAGTAACTGTAGCCAAAGGAACTGGTCCACATCACTCATTAACAAATCTTTAGAAAACGGACCCCTAGCATACGCAGTCAAACACCGCAATGCTGCCAAAGAAGTATGATAATGTCGACGATTCTGAAGACAAGTTTGCAGACAACATAGAAGCTTGTTAATAAATCTACTGGATTGGAACCATTGTGACAATCCTGAGAACATGTCATCGTATAAATCTAGACATTGTTCTAACATCGCTAGGGATAGTACTACGGGCGGAATATTCTCGTTAATTGTGTGACCGTTCACGTTCTTCTCAGGCTTCGGTTCATCTCTGATATCGTCTAACAGTTTCTCCAGTTCCAAACTGTTTATATTCGTAACGGATCTTATAATACTTTGCGCGGTCACACTGTTAGCCTTTATCTCATAATCTAAGCTGCTGATAGCCACAGTACATATTGATAGTATCGCGCGGATCGCTCTTGGGTGAAGACACTCGTAAACTATAGCTGTATTTGTGAGAAGATTGTCGATTTGTTTGGCACTTGATTTTCTATTATCGAAGCAGTCGTCCTTCCAGTTGGCCAGCATTATGACGTATAATTCCGAAAGTATTACAACCAGTCTGCCATCTTGCAACTCGTCTAAACCGTTTAGTAGCGCATTCATGCAAGGCGCAACCATTTTAGCTTTATGTGCGATATTCAAACTAATTGGTAAGCATTTACAGAAGATAGTAATAAAATCCTTCCATGATGTTAGAAGGCCTAACCACACAGGCACTTTGTCGACCATTTCATCCTCTTCATCTCTACCTTTGAACGAGAAAATAAAGTCTATCCACGTGTCTAAATGTTTCTTATTCGTATCGAAGAATTGTTCAATCATTTCTTTTAAATTCGGTTCTAACTTCTCTCTGGACACAAACAGTTCTATACCAAGTACGTTGAATATTTGTGCATAAGTTCTAAGACCTGGTTGTATATCACTGAACAATGGACTAGTAAGATGTTCCCAGAATTTCGGGTGTTCACGTAATTTTTTCACTAGAATTTGCATGTTGTTTTTCCATAGAGCATGGAATAGTGCCATTATGCAAGACAGTAATGGACTGTGGAGTAATGATGGATCCTGCAAAGAGAAACAAAAATTTTATATACCTAATAACTTTAAAAATTTCGCGGTGCATGTTTTGAACTGACTGAATTATCTTCAAATTGAAGGCTGATTCAGGCAGCCTGCGACCACGGCTTGCACACCTGCGACGACGGTCAGGCATTATAAGTTAAACGCGTGTACGCGTATTCTTTTATAACATTAAAATGTACATCACACTTTTTTTAAGTCACATGAATTATAAAGCGATGTTGGTTTACGTACCGATTTCACAGTGCCAAGATAATCAGCCATATATCCCAAAATCCCTTCAAAACTATCTTCTGTTTCTTTCTTTTTATCTACAGCATCTTTCTTCTCTTCTTTCTTATCTTCGGCTTTAGCTTTTTCATGGTTGATCATAAAGAAAGCCTCTGTTAACCCCGGCTGTGTGCCGACGCATGTTGCCACGAATTCTAGTATGGCAACTTTAAGTTCCGTCGTTTCGAACTCGTCTCGTAATCGATCGAGGAACATCACTCGCACTTGGTATGCTGTCATGTCTAGTGATGCGAATAGCGACATTTGGAACCCCTGGAACAATTCAGAGTTTAGAACTTTTCTCTAGGAATGAACATATAATAAAAAAAAGAAACATTTCAAAATGTATAAGTAGGATAACTCTAATCTGATGATAAATAATTATTGTCCACCAAATATTTACCCCCAAATCCGAATTTATTCACACCCATATTGCTGTAGAATTCAAGTTAACATTTTACTAAGCAACTATTTTATTAACTAAACTCGTAGTCAGTACTTACATCAGCAAACCTCTTCAGTAACCTACAGCACAACACCGGCAGTCCTTTATTGAACGCGTGATTGATATAACTGGTTACTTTAGGCACTACTTTCAACGAGTCCTTCTGTTTATTCTGTGCGAATATAAGATGTTCTAGCGGCGTGACTTCATTGGCATCGGTCACCATACTCTTGAGTCTTAGAGCGAATATAACAAGGGCCACACAACGTTGTATCGTTGATATATACTGGGAACCTGTTCCCGATATCCAGTTCGTTTCGTTGCGTATTACACTTTCTAATTGTTCGTTTCCTGAATAAATTAAACGTTATGTTATTATCACGGATCGCTGTGCATTGTTAAATGTAACTCAGCATGGATATAATAAACCCGAATGGGAATTTCTTCAGGTACATAAGAATAGACATATAGGCGCATTATAGATTAATAGTAGGTACTTATCAGAATCACGTAAGCTCTGAATAGTTACACTGTTTTGGCACCTTCGATTTTGAAACCATATGATAGTGAAAAAGGAAAAACAATGTTTAGCTAATCGAGGCTTACGTGACGTTAGTAAGACAGCATGTATTGTATAACTTTGAAATTTCAACTAAGGACATTGTAAGATTGTTTCATATTTTGTTTGAATTCAGTAACAATAAATTGTGTTATGAAACTCACCAATAGAAATCAGTTTCAACAATTCAAGCGCGTTCTCAGTGTGCAACAGACTATAAACACAAGTTTGTTTCAGCAACGTGTTGCCGGGCGTACTTCGCTTCACGTCCTGCAACACGAGCGTGAGGAACGACGCGCAACGCTGTATCATGTTGCGACGTTCGCGACTGTTGCTGTAACGCCAACCGTACACGTTCGGAAATACTTCGCGGAGAATCAGGATTAGACCGGGAAGGATTATTTCTGTTGTTATGCGGTCGTCGTTTGATATCTGGAAAAAGAAAATATAAGTAGAAATATGGTTATATGCCAAGTTACGCAGTCTTTTGCTAATATCACTGAGCGTTAAACTGTCTGTATCAGGTATTACATAATATCAAAGTCATAAAGAACGAAAATTAACTAAATTACTACTCATTACAAACTTCAAAATTATTTCGGTATTTGCTTGGCTTGTGATCTTTAAAATGTTATCCAAAATTGGAAATTCTTGTGTTGTTTAACTAGGCTAAAAGAAGGCATAAGTGCTTGTGTATTGTATAGGCATCAAAATTTTATTACAAACCTCATGGAAAGCACAAAGTAAGTCAATATAAGCTCCTAGAAAGTTGTAAGTGCCATTTGGTTGTTCGATAGTGACTAGGTATGAGCCGACTGCCGCAGAGTCAAACGATGTTCCGTTCGCGTATTCAATGTGGGACAGCTTCTGGTTTATTATGCGAGGAAGTAGCCCTGTGTTTATTAATCTGAAAAAATCATCATAAATTAGTTGAAGTGACCTTTTTTACATACAATTGACCTATTACGTAGTGACGATAACATATTTCCAGCTAACATAACAGGGGAAAAACTGTTTTTTAATAGAAAACCCCAAAAAAATTGCATACCGATTAATCTTTATCTAGTGATTTATAGATATAAGAAAAACATTTTTAACACACCTTAAATGAATTTCCTTAGGAAACACGGGCACCAAAGCAGTACACACGCCGACACATTCCACCAGCAGCGGCAGCGGCGGCGCGTCTGTCCTCAAAAACCTCACTAACACATCAAACACCCCCTCACTCGGACCCACCAACGTCTTCGGAATCTCTCTATCATGAACTAACGCTTTGAGCACACCTTTCAAAACTTTAGTCCCTTCATAAATTCTTTGCAAAGTACTACTTATATTATGTTGATGATGCTGTTTTCTATCCAGTGCTTTCTCTATTTCACTGTTGAATACAGTCCAATAACAATAAGGCGTTCTAAAGTGTATCATCGTAGCCTCTTTTCGTTCCATTATCGTAGCCTTTGAGCCCACTTCGATGCGATATGAAGGGTCTCCGAGAGGATAGTACTCTCTGCCTATGATTGCATCGTCGGCTTGTAAAGACATTATAGGAACTGCTGTGGGTTTGTATATTTCTGTGTATACTGGAAGGTTTTTCAGTTCTGCTAGAAGCTGTAAAGAGAGATAAAGATTTAAAATTAAAATTGATCATAGCAATAAAAAATCTTTATGAGAGACCAATAGAAACATGTATTAATGGTGGTCATAGGACATCTTAAACATCTTAAAACTTGTATCTATATCAGTATTTTTATACTTACATTCCTTACACTAGATTTCCCGCCTTCCGCTAAACCCGCGGCTAAAGTAGACAGAGCAGTAAAATTAAAAGGAAAGTATTCAAGTCCCGTATTCCATAGAGACACGACGCCGAAATTGTCATCTCTTTGGTGAAGTTCCCAGAACTTTGCATTTATTTCAGGGGTAGTAAGGAGGTCAGCACACAGTTGCATAACACCAGGCTGGTGGCTAATAGTACCGTCGCCGTCGAATTTGTCACACAGCTGATTTAGAAGGTGGAATACTCTTTCTTGAGCAATAAAGGCACATTTAGATTTATCCTGAAACATTACATAACAGCTTATTATTAAATTTTAAAAATACCCCAATTGTTTCAATAAAACAGTTTTCGAATTTTAGTACATACAATATTATGTACTTAAATATTTTAAACATAGTTTGTCCATGAAAATTAAATAATACTTACAGAAAATACAGAGCTTTTGAGCATTTGTTGTAGAAACTCAAATACTTGCATCCTTATTGCAGTAGCACCATAATGTTGGTATTGGCTTTCAAATAGTTTCACATGTTTTTCACTCTACAATTATAAAAATAGATTAATGAAGAATAGTTTTCAGAATTTCGCTTTTTTTCAGGCAGCTAAAATATGTATTTTATTATTATTACCTGTAGTGTAAGCATCATCCAAGTAATAAGCATAACACTGTGTTCTGCATTCATCTGTAGTTTAGAGAGCTCAGTCTCTACTACATCCTTTGTGTTGTCTATCCATGATGACAAGCTTTTACTGAAATATACAAGTAACAATCCTTGAATTACACTACAATTGCGTATATACAAACCTTACAGGAACTTCTTGAATATATTTGCTACTCTATATCAGCAAAAGATAATGACATTGGTTTTTTACAGATATCTTCTTCTATTTATTTTTTTGGGTTTTAATACTATATTATCACTTAACAAATAACACAAACCAATAACACTTAAATGTGTTATTTTTGTCTAAATATAAAAGAGACTTACATTTTCTTGCCATCAGCAAGCACCATAAATATACACACTTCCATGTACATAATCCTCATACAGCCTTCTCTATGTCTCTCTTCTAACAGTTCACCATAACCCTGGTTCTTACCAAACCCATGCTTTCTGAATAATGTGAACAACTTCTTAAACTCAGCATCAGAAAATGCCTCCTCATTAGCTAAGTGCAGTATTATCTGTAGTATAGCCAACTGCTCTCTCATATTGCAGTCGGCCCAATCTTGTCTGATGTTCTCATTACCAAAATCATTCTGTATTTTCCTTGGAGGAGGCACTGTATTCAATAACTTCTCAAACTGTGACAGCAATGAGGTTTTTAAGGCAGGTATTCCTATATCATCTATAATCTTCTTGAACTGCTCTTGATGCTTATGGCTAGGATCATTTTTAAATTGTATCATGTACTGTAGTAACTTGAGCAGGAACAATCTCTCGGCATAGTAAAAGGTCCACACATTAGGTAGCAGGAACACAGGTCTTGTATCAACAAAGGCTACATTTTTGAGGGCGTTCGCTGGAGTTCCGTATGATATATCACATAAATAGTTCTTTATTATCTCCCATATTTGAAAACAATCAACATCCTACAATGAGAAAAGATGATAAATTAGAAAAGTGATTATAAATTCAACAAAACGGATGCAGAAAATTGCATTTATACTCACAATATAATTTTGTAACGTTTGCACCACAGCCAACAATTTGGTTTGATCAGCATGCTTACTTTGTAGCTGTGCAAAACTTGCAGAATTGTGTGGTTTATAACTTGCTAGCCCTTGCTTCAAACCTTCTACGACTTCTTTCTTACCTAAAACGGTATCTAACTCTTTTTTGGACAAACTCTCTGATGTAGTCCAACGCCAAAGTCGCTTCCAATAGCTACAAAAATATCAACAAACTTCATTATGTGAAAATTTGAAAATCCCAAGACATAGTAAGTTGTATTAACACAAACCTAATAGTAGTTGAATCCATGACTGCGAAATAACACTCGTATTAAACATACAGCAGGCTTTATCCTTATTTTATTAAGATTTATTTACCGCCATCACATTTTTAGGTTACAACAGGATCAAACCGTCATTTCATTGTCAATATGTTGATTTTGATTGAAACCATTTGACATTTTGGCCAAGAAAACGTTCCGGAGTGTAATGCAATGTTTCTTCAAATATAATTTTATTATGATCTTTTCAATAAATATAATAAGAATTAATCCACAGTTATAAATATATATCACAGCTGAATTGGTTAAAATTTCTAAAAAAATAGAAAATGAAGTTTCAAATTAAAGGACAAAATATACACCTAAATTATTATTTAGACGACGTTAAAAACGTTTTAATTTGCGTTATGTTTTTGCAGTTATTTAATGTTTTTTAGGTAGATATTAATATTTAAACATAGTTTACTACAATTAAATTTAAAAAATAAGGTGTTGCCTAACTACAGTATAGGTAATAACTAAATTTTTGGCTGTAATTATGTAGATTAGTATATTTAGTCATCAATCAGTTTAGTTTCACAGTTTAGCGACATAACGTGTTTATTATTATTTCATTGACATTTGTTGACATTTATCGACCGACGTCACCACATGAGGGTCGTCAGATTCTCTTCGTTTTATCATTTTTAATTTGGTTGGTACTTACTATATATACTAATTTAGCTTATAGACAGTGCACGTGATGCTTTCACTCTGGACGTACGCTTAAATTAGGTTTCATTTATATAACTTTTAAATTTGTTGGTTATAGCTATACACCTCCGGTGCTTGATAAATCGGCCAAATGGCACCAGCGGCAACTGCGGTTAAGCCTAAGCCCGAAGATGACCCTACCGGCATCAGGGCAGTACTCCTCGGACCCCCAGGATCCGGCAAAGGTACTCAGGTAAGACATAAGTGATCTTTGACCTTTAGCACTTACAGTTAATTTATTATTCTATAGTCTGTATAAAAAAAAATCAACATTTACAGGTACCTTTGATTTGTAGGGTTAGGTATAATTTCGTATATATTTTTATTAATGCATTTAGTTTTACAAGTTGTTTGATCAACTTTTAAATGCTGTTGCAGGCTCCACTTCTAAAAGAAAAATATTGTGTGTGCCACTTATCCACTGGCGATATGCTTCGCGGAGAAGTTGCGTCAGGCTCTGAGCTGGGACGCAGACTCAAGAAGGTCATGGATGAGGGCAAGCTGGTATCAGATGAGATGGTTGTAGACATGATTGACAAGAATCTCGATCAGCCTGAATGTAAAAATGGATTTCTTCTAGATGGCTTTCCTAGAACTGTTGTCCAAGCAGAGAAGGTAAGTAATTTTGGAGTGTTTTTACATAACTTGCATCTAATCACATAGAATGTAAGTCTGTTTTACTATCATTTTTATCTTTTTGATTTATCACAAGATACCTACAAGTGTTAATTACTTTTATCAATCTCCATGTAAAAACAACAGTTTTGGATATTATGTATATATAAACTTTTTGCTTACTTGAACATTTCTTTATTACAGTTGGATGACTTATTGGCTAAAAGAAAAACTGAACTTGATGCTGTCATCGAGTTTGGCATTCAGGACAGCCTCCTAGTACGCAGGATTACAGGAAGATTGATTCATCCGTCCAGTGGACGTAGTTATCATGAAGAGTTCCACCCACCCAAGAAACCCATGACTGATGATGTAACTGGAGAACCCTTAGTGAAAAGGTCTGATGACAATGTTGATGCCTTGAAGAAGCGCCTAGCTACATATCATGCACAAACTGTACCTCTTGTGGATTATTACATGAGGAAAGGTCTCCACTGGAGAGTAGATGCTGCAAGTCCTGCAGAGCAGGTTTTCAGTAAGATTGACAACATCTTCAAAAGTAGAATCTTTAGCAGGGAAAGAGCGGCCCAGTAACTTAGTATTATAAGAAAATGTTTTGTACAAATCTTATTTCCATATTGCAGTTTTTTGATAACTGTCATTGTTTTGTTATGCTACTGTGAAACTTATACCTATTTTAGAGAATATTTTTCTTGAACAAATACAGTGGACTGGAATCATGGATATACTTGTTTGATTAATTGCTCTTGTGCAATATAGCTTTTTATCAAGTGTAAACCAAAACTTTAGTGCTCTATCTATTGCTTAACTACTTACCTAAATTGATAAGAATTTATGTAGTTTACATAATAGTGATAAGACTGTTTCTTTAATTTAGATGTAAATGTTATAAACAAGCTCATTGGTACTACTAGCCTATAGGACATTAGGTTATGATGCAATGAAAACACTTTTGGGTTTGAGAAATTTATTTCCATTAACATAGTGGTTCAGACGCGTCACTTCACAGTTATTCAAGATAATAAGCTCGAAGAAAGGCTAAATTCATACATAGTACCAAATAAGTAGAGATACCACAAGCCATCATAATAATATATGGTTATAATAGAATCCATTTTCATTTGGGTATTCTGGATAATATGACTAACGATTTTTTTAGGTTGAATATCTTAGATTTATGAGTAATAGTGGTATATAAACATCAAACATTCCTTTAATATTAGTAGATACAATAATTGCAAAGATTGAATGATAAGACTATTATAAGTACTTTTTTCTTTTATATATTTCGTACAGGTACAAAAGTAGCATCATGATACATATTAGATAACTACCCATCGTCTGTTTGATCATTGCTTTGATGATCATCATTAGGTGTTACACAAATTCTCTTCCTTGACGAAACAAAATAAGAGAAAATGATTAATCTGCAATCAGTTTCTCGTACTCTGTTAGTTAAGCCGGCGGGCTTTATGAAGAAGTTTGATTTATAGCGACTAAACTTTCTGTAACCTATACGATTAAGGTATATCGAACATTTTCATTTACTATTGTAACATCGGAGTTATTCTATATCATAGGTAAACTGTATTTTTCTAAATGCTACTCTAAGATCTTTTCTATCTATTACGTAGTTACAAAATAATTTAGAAACTGCTATATCTTGTGAGGTCATGACAACTTGTCGGAATAGTATTAATGTGCACAAAAAACAACGACGGGAAAGCAGAATATAATAGTGATGAAGAATAAATGGTCGACCAGACATCCGACAAAAGTATCCTGGTGGAAGTTCCAGTTAACTATTGAGTTCAATACTACCTGGACCCCTTCCACTTGCTCCAGTTTCTCTAGTATTCAATGTAATGAAAATAAATTGGATACGACCCAACTCGCTTATTGTTCATAATTGGTTTTTGTGCACGCTACATAATGTATAGTCTACTCTACGTCGATATAAAGATAGTATAAAATGTTGTTACTTACTGTAATGTGTCGAACCGGGAGAGAATTCTCAATACCATGCTACAACTATCTACTCTAGTGATCCGTAACACGAACATGAAATTTCTAAAAGTATTCAGTACAGGGTTCCCTATTTCATTTGTTTTAAGTCATGTGTATATAACCATGTAACTTTAATGATGGTGTAAAATTCTGTATTATCAAAAGTGTTAACATCAAATAATACCACGTCGTAGTTTGATTTGATAAAATAGGAAACCCTGCTACTCTAGTTATTATAGGTACAACATTATTATTTGAGGTTCAATCTATTCTAGTTACAAATAGGAGTAGGTAAATTATAGTTAAAACTTTTATAAAATTCATCACTGGATATTTCACAGCCGTTTATAACATTTGCACTTTTAATAGCTTGAAATGTCCTATATATTTTACCAAGGGAATATTTTAAAAGTGATAGGTACAGTTAAAACTTAAATACATATACACGAATTAGCTGTGGACTTGAACAATGTCCAATAAATACACAGGTATTTTCCAAATACACCACAATAATAGCTCTAAATTAAGAATACATATTGTGGCTAGTGTATAACATTACCTATCTATTTTTAAAAGTTTTACTTTTAATTAAATTAAGGAAGCCTGTTACAACTCCAGTTCTATTTTTCCAATTACTAGATTCGTTCAGCGATAATTTCAGGGCTAAGTGAAATTTTGCTACACCGAATGTTAAGTAGTCATGTGGGTATTCTAATGAATGTTTGAATTTGGAGTAATGAGAATGGTAATAAGCAACATAAAGGAATGAAATAAAACACAAAATAAAAGGACCGATTCAGTGTATTTGTGATCATTTTCAATAAGTATAAACGTAATTTTATACAAAAGAACATTATACAATTCGTAGGATGACTTTACATAATACAACGATAAGACACAGTTACTGTGGCGAAACAAGTGTAAAATATTATGATGTATAATTCAAAAACAAGCAATGAAACTTCATGATATGCTAATTAAATTGATAGTAAGTATATGAATTTACGCGATCATAACAAATAATTCACGCCGACTAGCTAAACACATTATAATGTAATACTCAAAGTAGTACATTTGTCATTAAATTTTATTTTGATATTTCAACGCGTGTTTAATGACCAATGGTAGAAATATACTGAGATATGACGATAACAAATGATATGAAAACGATCGATTGTATAAACTAGATGTGGCTCGCCACTGATGAAACATTGTTTAAAAAGACACCAAGTCCCTAAGCGGGGAAGTGTACCAACTACAAGGTTCTGTCATGGAAAATTGAGACGTAAACACGAATGAACACCGAAAGCTCAACTATCATCAAATAAATAACTACAGTTAAAAAAATAAACGTAGATTATATACAGAAATGATACGATACCAGTCACAGCTACTTAACAACGTCCTACGCCACTATATATAGCTTTGGATAATCGTAACGACAACACGTTTATGGCTAAAACTAATTTACAATAAAGCTTTTTAGAACAACATTTACATACAATGAAAAATATTAACAAGTGGGGTTCCGGGGTGTTCGCTACTGGTGCTGGGAAACATCTTTAATATATCTACACCCTTCTCGACGTTCGAACTGAACACGATCACGAAGAAGACTATCTGAGGCACTTCGTTTATACAAAATATTTCCAGGTTATTTGACGGACAGGTCCTTCAACCATACTCTCGTTAACCGAGTGGGCGGTCGGACACGTGGGAGGACAACGCTAACGATCTGTCGGTGTATGTAGCCGACACGTGGGAGTAGGGCGGCGTAACCAACTGCGGTTTGTGACAGTCACAGTACAGTGTACAGCGCACGGTACCGCACAGTGCTCGCTGCACGGCACTGTACCGCGCGCCGCTCAGTGCTCGTGCAGGCGGTCGTGCGAGCGCGACGACGAGCGCGACGTCTTGCGCTGGTCCAGGTACGCCGCCGGGGCCCAGCCCTCGCCGTGGCCGCCTGGAATATACACGACAAAGTTTAAAAAATATGCTTTATCAAAACACATTTACGTAACATACATATTGATAGTCAGCATTTCTGTATGAAAATAATTAATTTTTGGTGGGTCGTCCGTTGTTAACTATTTTAAAGCCGGTGAAGGGATGATAAAGTGTATACAGTACGTACCGGCGAGCCGCACGTACCACCAGCCGGCGCAGCCGACCTTGAGCAGCTCGGCGTGCTGGCCCTCCCGCAGCGACACCTCGCTGGGCCCCACCGCCGTGTAGTCCGACAGCGCCACCAGCGCACACCCCACCGCCTGTACCACACACATGACTCTATACACGACGCTCTCTACTTCATTCCTCCTTTGATACTGTTACTGTTCCTACTGTGATGTTACAGAGTTTAAAGAACACGAGCGAACGACCGTTAGGCTCTATATCGAAAAGTAACCCTTAATAATATTTAAATGATTTACTGATACGGTTTTGCTCGTGTTACTTAACAGACTCTGAGAGTAAAGATGTAAGTATGAATTTTTGTTTTCCCAATCTAGTTTTAATCGGTTGATTTGTTTAAATCTTAATTTTAATTATAGGATATGTTTATGTGTATTGTGTACTGTATCTCTAGCAGTAGAATGAAATTGTAGCGTTTGTAGTAAACACACCATTCACCCTGTACATCGAGACATGCATTCCTTCACCATTGGCCAAACTGAGCTTAGTCTTATTGACGACAAATACCTAGTAACGAAATTGTGTAGGACTAGGTATTTGTCGCAATCCGACTCAGCTCTCAAAACACAAACATGCATTAAAGTTAAAATAATGCAAAAAGTATCCTTTTTGCACTTCCATCTATTAGTTTGGCGTTTCACCAGACCATGCATGTTAGTAAAGCAATTTGTTAGAATATAACATCGAATAGTCTCTATGTTTATCGTTGTTATGTAAATAGTAGTTATAGATTGATAATACCACATAAATTATAGTTACATAAGATATTTAAGAAGATAGATATAACATAACGTTAATAGTTGTTTCTTATAATATATTTTACATATATATTTAGTTATAGATAGTATTCAAGTAAAATATAGGTCACACTAAACACTTAGATAATATTGTGTTGATCGTTTCACGTCCAGAAGTCCAGTAGATACCAGTGCAAAATATCGGAAACTTTAGTCATCAATGATAATATTATGGGCATTCAACATCTCACAAAAGTAAACAGGTAACATTCAAAGTGCGTGGGATAACGACATCTATCTGTAGATAAGTAATAAATTGTGAAAATATTTTTGCAGCTTACCAGTGATCCAATAATATTTTGTTTATTTTTATCTTTTAAATCTAGACAGCGCGGGTAGGACGTTAATAAATTAATGAATGCTGAATTTTCATAATATGGATCATTGACCATATAGATATTGTTTAATTAATACTTAGACTGTGTCACACTCAAGTAAAACGAAAACATTTTAAGCTAGATTGCACGTCCAAAGCGGTGGTCAGTGAATGATGCAAGCTGTGATGCCGTGCTGAGCGGTGTCCGATCACGGTTAATATCTTCTTATCTTCGTTTCGTACACTCAGTTATATATTAAATTTATATTTACAACAATCAATAAACTAAAAGTAAGTAGAATAAGATTCGCTCACATTATAGATATTATAACCACGGAAGACTGCACTAAGTTTGGTGCCTACCTTATTTGGTGCAGATAATTAATTTCGGAATTGATATCAAGCGAATATATTTACGTAACATAGAATAAGGAAGATATATTATAATGATAAGTATTATATAATATACAGTGTGTGGCCGCTAAATGTTTCATGATATTGTAATACAAAGATAAAAATAATAATATTCATCGACATTGATGTAGATATAACATTTATCGAAGCAAGCGCATATTGAACATAAAAACCAATAAGCACACTGACAATGAGTGACATAACAAACAAAACATGACTTACACGATAGTTAATGTTCAGCGAATACAACCGAAATATCCACGTTCTCTTTGGTTAGATATTTTAAGCTTTGGATATAAACTCAGTCTCTTTTCATTATGTACAAAGCCTCTACTTGGCTGTATGCTCGTAAACGTTTATTATATTCAGTACTGTGACACGTAAAACGTGGATGTGGCTTGTGCGGAGCCCGCCACAGAAAAGAACTGTACCATTCTGTGTATGGTACCGTTGAGACCGACGGCCTCCGTCACCTGTTGAACAACACAACTTAGAGCATGGCGGCCATTTCATCAGCACGGCGCTCGACAAGATGGCGCATGGCGTCCTTGCAGAGCCTGCTAAGTATATGTACAGATTGTACAGTCGTACACCTCCAAAGATCGAGTGGTCAGTAACTGGTGAGGTGCCACGTGGACCGTGCACAACTAAATTCATAAATTCTCTGTGCTAGTGTGGCTAAATTATTATTTAATAAAAGGAACTAAAAGCGATGATGGCTAACTTAATTTATTATGCTGTGAGGGCGTGAAACCTATTGGACTAGGATAGGACGTTATGAGAATTTAATACATCGAGAATTTGTAGTATTTACATGTCTAAATCTAATTAAGCAGATACTGCAAATTCTCTAGCGATGCGAATTTCTGCCACCGTTTGGACCCAGCGTCGGGACCCCGTATCCTCGACTCGTTAGAATGTATTCGGGAAGCATCATGTGCGTGGGGTTGCCAGCGTAGTCATGCGCTACCCGTGACTATTCAGCCCGCATTCCTTTAAAAATACACTTTACACTTACATAAAGAGTGGGTTTCACTTCACTCAACACTGCAAACCCAAAATTAGTCGGCATTAATTTTAGTGACCCACGTTTTAGTAAAGCTACCCCGACAGTAAGCGTTACTACAGTCTTATGTTAGTAGACATTTCGACCTGACTAACATTTTAATCGGAATTAGAGATAAGGAACATAAATCGTCAAGTAAGCACACTTTATACCAACAGATTCGAGATGATCTCAAATGAAAAATAATCCTACAGAGATACTTCTAGTTTAAACGGGTAGTTATATTATTTATTTATTAATATTTAGACACAATAACGAAAAATGTTACTTTCGATCACTTCCGAATATCGATCGACTGAGAAAATAGTTGGCTTAAAAAGTGAAACCGAGACTGTGACATTTTTTGCGACACTCAGTCGAGCAAACTCGGAGGTCGGCCAGGTAAGGCGAGCAGGTCGGGTGCGGCGCGACATACCGGCGGCTGGTCGGGCTCGTCGTCGTCGTCGTCGGAGGGGTCGGTGGACCAGCACGGCTCGTCGTGGGTGTCGCACGACGCCGTGCGCGTGGGGTTGGCGGGCGCCGCCACCGGCCGCGAGCTCTGCGTGCCCGGCGGGCCCAGGTCCCACGAACTCGTTTGGATTAACGTCCTGCGAAATCGAGCGACGTGTGTCGCGTTTAATATATTTTCGAGGTTCATTCATCACAAAATGGGCGATCCCATCGAAATCGCAGAATTACTGCTAAAGGAAACGACAGAGGAATTGGAACTTGCAATCCTCCACGTTAGTCGAGTACAATACAGATCGGATAATAAACGTGTAACTTATTAAACAACATAGTTGTAGGAGGGAAGGTCCGTACCGGTGCTGCTTCTCGTACTGGCGCACGCGCTCGCCCTTGAGCTCGTTGAGCTGGTCGAGCAGCACGCGCTTGATGCGCTCCACCCAGGCGCGCTTGACGTCGGCGCTGGCGGCCGTGAGCGTGTGCACCTCGGCGCGGCCCTGGCGCCACACCTCGAACTTGCGCACGTCGCCCTTCACCGACTCCGTCAGACCGATCTGCGACATCTGACACACCACACGAGACCGGTATTATTTCCACGTATTTGCCAAATACAAAAAAACAAACATAAATACCTATGTGCACATTCCGTATTACTTATGCTATCTTTAAATTGATTACGTCATCTATTTTAATCATTGCTCGGACTGCTTATTATATAGACGGCGTTTTTTCCTTTAGCGTATTTAACAATATTTCTAAGTACGAAGCATATAACCACAAATGTGTATATTAGCTTACCTGTAGGTCATGTTTGAAGTGGTAGGTGGCTTTATTATGACTATTCTTGGTGGCCGGCTTGCAGAACAGCATGGCCTTTTCGTAGAGAAATATGTGTCGTCTGCGCGGTCGTATCCGTAGTCGCAGGTCCCGCTTGTTCTCCGACACCACCAGGAATGAACCCTGCATTAACAGCTCGCCTTGCTGACTTAGATCCAGCTGGAATATATTAAAAGTACATAAAGTTACTAATGATCAGAAGAATTTAGAAAAAGAACTATACAATTATAGACTTAATCAATAACGATAGGTATCTGTATGAATTAATTAAACTTCACATATACTTCGCCATCTGAGAAGGATTTTATTGACCTACTTTTTTCTTCGAAAGTGTCAAACAACTTTGATACTAGGTAACCCACTACATCTATTCTGTATTGATTATATCGATCTGGAAGAGTACTATAGCCTCAGAATCAAATTAAGATAAGATCATCGTTATCTAGAACATGTGGTCTCACGCCATTAGATACAGAAACACATATTTCTAAATGGTCGGTGAAACTATGGTGAAATCAGCTTTTTATTGCCCACTTTCAGATATGTTATTTTTAAAACACGTAGTGCAATTGGCATAAAACATGAAACTGTAATAGTTAAGCGAGGCTGAATTTTCAGTTGCCGTGACGGTTATTGATAATGGCTGCAATTGAAAACCAATCGAGTTATAATCACATCGCATGTAAGTAAATGCGAACTTGAATATATCAAGAGTTAATCATTCTATTATGATAGCTGTATGATGCATGCTTCGATTTTGTTGTGGTATTATTAGTAGTACTCGTTATTCTCAAGAGGGCTGACTGAATGACATAAGATTTCAATAAATCATTATTGAAATCTTATGTCACGCTTAATAACCAACAAAAACAATATTCGGGTGGGTTAGAATTGCAAATTCTAAATCATCTAGCAATTTAGCTAAGTTAACGTTTAAATAAATAATGATATATTATCATATCGTTGCATTGCAAACATTAAAAAAACAATATGAATAGACTAACGTTTAGAAAGATCATATCTAGTTGAAATCAAAATTAGATTCAATATGAACACCCGGAAAGGCGACAATTGCAAAGCGCTGTACTTACAGGGACGCCGGTAATGGCTATCTGATGCATGGAGTCGTTGACACACTTGAGCACGACGAGCATGCAGTCCAACGCCTGCTGGAGCTTTGTCGTCATTGAACCGCATTCACTATACCGTAGCAAGTCCTGTCGAATAAACAACATATTTGTATTTACACATGCCATGTTTAAAATTAGATCGCACTGTATTAAATAACCGTTCCAAATGAAATTTCCACGGCTATTGGATAAGTTTAGTTTGACCGATACGCTAGATAAAGATTCAGTTAATGTATAAAAACAACTGTTAAAATCTATTTGATTTACTATTCGAAACTGACATTGAAATTCTGACTAAGAAAAGATGAAATAGGGGCTAAAACTTTCATCAAAAACGGACAACGGTAGTCTCTCCGTTTTAACTGACATCGCGCTATTTTTACGGTGACTATAATATGCTTGTAAGTTGCTGTTGGGTATACCTTTAACAAGAGCTGGTACTTGGTGATTCTTTGCACAGGCTTGAGCAGATAGGCGGCGAGTGGCAGTTTGTGTCCGAGGCGCAGCTGGCACGCCTGCAGGAACAGGTGCGTGTCCACCAGCGTCTCGCGCAGCCGCTCCGAGCGCGGGATGTTCTGGCAGTAGTAGCTGTATAGCCGGAAGAACGTCTCCCGCTGCCAAATATCACATGTACTTATGAAACACACATCACAACCTTGATTCTTAGCTTGCGCAGAAAGTGGATGATTCGATTATATCAAACAGAAAAGTGAGCCTTAAGTAACTGCATTTCAAGTGGAGCATAACCACGCTAAATTAAAAATATGCTTAGTGGTGCAAAATATTATAAACACCTATTTTTTTGCATTGAAGTTAATACTTAGTTGATACACTATTATTAATTCTGTTGTAAGTATGTAAGGTATCACATTCTTATGTCAAGATAAAGTGTATTTTGTGTTCTTAACTTAGACAAAATTAAATACAAACTTGTTGGCAATTGTGAAAGGACAACCGAAACTTGCAAACGAAAGGTTGTAGGAAGCAGACCGAGCGTGGCTCCTTGAAATAGGCTTGTATTGAGCAACTCAGGAAACCGATAACAATTGCAAGGCTTAACATTTTAATATACGGATGTTACTAACTACGCTTCGCATGGAAACAGTATATATGCACAAAAAACAACCCACCTTTTCAACGAAACATAAGGCGACCAATTCTGTTGCAGATATTGACTTTTCTAGATCCTTTAGGAATATGTCCTGGTGGAATGTGAATAGTTCATGTAAATTGCCGAATAACACGTCCGCCTGTCCCACTAGAGCTGAAGGCAGTAAGTGCTGATTTTCTGGCTTTTCGATTTCTTCTTTGTAGCCCTGGAATTACATAAATAGTTGAAGTGTTATTGTAATAAAAATGCGTTTGACGTAATAATACCGGTAGTGTAAGAATGTACCGAGGTAAAAAGTGAAGAACAGTGACTAATCGTCTCACACCAATCTTGCAAACGTTTATCGTAGTCCTTGTAAATTGTTTCTAGACATTTACATTCTGAACGCGTCAAACTATTGTTAATCTTCCAAAACTTTGTTTTTCTTTTTAAATTCTGTAGCGTCGATGTCCAATTGCTAAATGTCTGGTTACGATTTAAGCTTTGTGTTTTTCTTTTGTCAAAACTATTGTGTTGATATTTCCGGGCGTATGGATAACTATAGTGGTTATTACTAGACGGTTTTAAGCATTTGTTTGCTTTACGACAAGACAAGGTAGAGTGTAAGCTTCGAACGTAGCTATCGGTATTACTCTCACGACACATTGTTGATCCCTTTTTACTATTAGTGCAGTGAGAATCTGAACAATGATCTTTTACTGTATGATTCCACTCCTTCATTATCCTCTTATAATCTTTCAAAATGTTTGTTAGAATGTCAGTAGAATCTTTACTACTGTCCATAGTATTTCGTAGTTCAGTACAGCTAGATGATTTATATTGAGAATCTTTGGACGCAGCTGAGCTTGTTAAGTATTCGGGAGTTGACACGTGAACATCTGGTTCGGTACAACCGTAAAGAGGATTCTTAACCAATTCCGGTGCATCAACTATTGTGGGTGCTGTCGTAGTAAGAGACTCTGCAGTAGTATCTTCTGTGGTGGATGCAGTGACCGCATCGGAATCCGGTAAATATATTATTTTCTCTTCAGTTTTTTCAGAGTATTCGTATCCAGGCAGTGATTTACCGTAAAAGAAATTTCCAGTAAACGGCTCCATACGCACTGGTTTAATATTACACGGATTATATTTAACACGGCTATTTTTTCCCACATCGCTCACTGATTTCTTGCACTTCTTATTACGAATATTTCCTCTCTCAAACAAAGATATTTGGTTTGTGTAGTCACTAAAGAGCGTAGAGTCGGATGCAGATCTTCTCAAACGTTTTTTCTTACGTGCCGTCACCACCACGCTATCATTTTTTCTATAGTACCACGAGTAAGAAGTGCCAACACTGAGATTCGCGGAAGATTTATGGAGGTCGTATTTTCCATATTTCATGGTGCAGAGAGTCGCCAAGTGTAACAAGCGACTGAGAGACTGCACTGGCGTGCAGTTGGCAAATGAGTACCATGCATTGCGTTCCGCTCGATGGCCTGACGCAGTCGGTTGCGTGCGGTGCATCCAATGCACCAGTTAAACGTACTGAGCCACTTTGTCCGTGAGCGCTAGGCGGCTGGAGGAGACGTAGCACCACACACACAAGTAGCACACGCACTACAAACATGATGGTTGTGACATATATAATTTTCAGAGCGCAGCGATGGCATGGAGATATGCATGCATTTTATTGGAACTAATCTTCCGTGACACACACAATGGTCGTCTTGCTTGATCTAATTGAAATTATATTTGTAAATAATAAATCATTTGCTTGACCTCATTCGTTCAAATGACGACCGTAATTTGTTTAAAGTTAGACAGTCGGAACTGGAATTTTGGTGAAATGTTATAAAGCAACTTTCACAAATCGATACATCGTTGGATATAAACTGTAAAGTCCGAGCAGATGTGATAAAACGCATGATTACTACGATAAATTTAACGTAGTTTTTACACCTAGTTGTAAAAGAGTATGAGACATCATAATAATAACATAGTCAGTATTTTTTCATACTGAGCAGAGGCATCACCCTACGTGGTCCTGTGGAGAAAGGCGTTTGCTTTCGCTTCTTATACCAATTCTGACATTATATTTGAATATTAAGAGAGTTCGTACGACAGGTTAACGGTCTCGTTTTTATATATAAACATTTTGGCGCGTGACGTCACGCGATCCAAGTGTGTGTATCCGCTTGAATAAAATGAGCTGCATCCTTCATCGCAAAAAATGTTCAAATGATTTGCCAGCTGTGGTGGAGTTCCGCATCCTTTAGGAGCGTGTTTTTGTTAATGTTCAGGGTCAGATCACGCAAAATCTGTAGATCAGTGTGCTGTACACTTTACTGATATGTTGCGAATTAGTGAAGAATCGCGCAAATTGATGATGTTAATGATTTGACGATCTCGCTAAGCTGGATGATTAATTAATTTTTTTATGAGTGTCTCTTTTGAGAGAAGCTAGTGTTCGATGTAGCTTATAATAGCTAGATTATAACTTACTGAGAGTATTGAGCCAAGTTCCTGCACGTAGACTCGCTCGGTCTGCATCAGCTCGGCGAGGACGTGACCGCGCCGCGACCGCCGCGCCTCCGCATCCTCTCCACCGGAACTCTCTGAGCCTCCCGATGTCTCCATCTGTTGAATATTATTACTATTTACACATCTCGTTTATATCATTCAGATGTAGAATTGTATTTATAGTTATACCCTACGGATCATTTCATACAACTTCGTCATCCCAACAGAATTTTACCTACATTGATTTGTTTTATTTACAAGTAGTCACTACCGCATTGTTCTTACCTGCGAAAGCCCCATAAAACTAATTTTATTTTACTTGTAAATTAAGAAATTGTATCCTACTGTTAAGCGGCGATATGTTTGAGTTTTAGTGAATTAATAAATTTTGTAAAAAATATTATCAGTTTATGTTGTGATGTCTGACATGTTTTATTGTTGAGTAATTGACAGCTTACTTTTTTTTAAATTTAAAATCATAAAGCAAGGTTTTCGCTGATATTCCTATAGGTAAGTATGGTAAGATTATCTATAGCTGTACATAATATTATCACATACACAGATCGATTTTTGGTCTATTAACATAGGAGTAGATATCAAATTAAACTAGATACTTTTATACTACGTTTTCTTACTACAAACTAATCAAATATTACTTTGATTCAATTTAGATAAAAACATTAAGTATTCATTTACCTACTGTACATTGTAGAGTTAAGAAATTAGAGACAAAGTTGCCCATTCGGATAAAAAACCTAATTTGAAATCGTGTACGAGACTCACATTACAATTATTGTGTGAAGAAAGTAGAATAAATACAGGTAACAGCTACTACTGATAAGAATAAAACTACCTAATGGCCCTATTTTTTAGTACAGTAGCACAATGTTCTACCGAGATAGTAAACATGCAAATAAAACGGTTTGTAACTACTGAGCAATAAAACAAAATATTACTCAGCTTTTAACAATACAGTACATACAAATTACAGTTAAGAGAAGAGGTAACAAACCGTACATATTTATTTCTATAGTGGATGCTATTATTCAAATATAACTTACGGGTTTATGTTGTTCTGAAAAATCTTTAACAATCTTATATCCTGTTTTGAGCATAACATTTAACGTATCCATACTTAACGATCAACAAAAATCACAAAAATAAACACACTTCACTGAGATCGAGCACTAATTAAGTTGTCCAGTGCACAGTCTGTTTAAAAACAATTTTAAGCGCAATCAGTTTGTTGAACGCCAAAACCGAGCACATGGTGTCTGTTAAATGTGTGTAAGAATAAGGAACTGATGGCACTGGGACGGGATGAGAAGGGGCCGCGGGAATACGTTGGAACCGTAAAAAAAAGTTGTTGCCTCCACTTTTGTACAGTGAAACCGGCACGCTAGTTGCTCCACTTTATTTATACGGCAATAAAAGGGACATCGTTGACTAGTAGTATAAAAAGCTAGTCAACAAACGCGGCCCACTTCAGTTTGATTTATTTAATTAAAATTAAATGTCACACATTAAGAGATGCAAAGTGATAATTTCTTTCGAAAGAGCCGATTTAAATAACACGTGTTATTTATAAAATTTAGAGAGACTATAAGGAAATACGTATAAAGTATTGAGAACTGTGGCTGAATGGACGGTGAAAAGTAGTATGTATTTCGTCGGTTTTGCAACACTACAGACAGAATTTTATGTCTTACGAAAGCATTCGTTTTACAAATACAAGAAGGTTAACAGACGGTTGACTGTCTATAAAAGAATAGACTCTGCTTGTGACTTCGCTTGCTTGATTTCGAAAACGTAACATGGCATTTCTGAAACTGTGTTAATGTTGTGCCTCATTTCATAAATAATGTGATAAAGCGAGATTGTTTCATAGATTTTACCTAATGTATATCATTAACTTCTTAACATTTGTCTATTTTTGCAACCGTGTGTGTGCAATTAATGCAATATTTTTGTAATTGAGTGAATAAAATATTTTCAAAACAATAAAGCATTTTTACTTAATTTAGGACTTATTGAGACGAAGTGGAGCAGTATTCGTTCTGGCATCAGTAGAACGGTAATAAAGGGCGGCGTGCAGTTACGTGCGCCGGGCATCACTACACCAAGCACGTTGTATGAACAGCCGGTCTATATATGTGTGTGTGTTTGTCTCTACACGTTTGCCATGGTGTTTGTGGAGCACCACCACCTGCCAACATTTTCTTAGTTCTAAGGGTCTCTACGTTTTAGTATTCAACGCTATTGATCTGAAATATTCAAAACGAGGTGTATTGTATACTGTTTTTATCTCGCTTCTCAGAAACATCTGTGAGTTTTCTTTTGTTTCTTTAAGGGAACGGACATGGGTTTGAGCACGTGCTTAATGTTGGTGGGAACATTTATTTATATTGAATGGATAATTCGGAATCGAATGGACAATCGATTGGGTCTTTAGATTTTCATTTACAGGTTCAATACTAGGTTTGGACACTATTTTTGAAAAATAAGATACTGGATAGGATAGTTAAGCAAATGGACGGAGGACGCTCTTCCACGTATCCTGTATTAGTAGAGTAGGTACTGCAGTATCAACTAAGCGGGCGGTTCTCTGGTCTCTACATAGAGCTATTTTTACTTTAACTTCATAAAATTGTTTGTAAGGGGCAAACAGCAACTTCTAACTAGGGTTGTAATCGTTTAGTAACTAAACGAGTTTATTACCTACCATGACAAATATCAAATACTTTTTATTGTTTCATACGTAGTCGTATTTTTAAAATGTCAGAATCGTTACGTTCAACTTTCGCGTGAAAAGTCAAGGCGTTTTTAAGCCATTACTGTTTACGGCAATTATAACTTAACACTAGGGGCTTGTTGTGACCGTAGTTGAAACGAACGTTAGGAACGATTTATTAACAAACTCTGTAATATTTAAATATTTTACTTCTTTTTCGGTTTCCTTATGATATGGTGATCGATGCATTGAACATATAACGAGTGCATATACAAATATGTCGGCTTTATTAATCCATGACCCTCGACAGTAAATGCACTTGAACTGATTGACCATATTATGCGTTCAATTGCCGCGCGGCGGGTGCGCGCGCGCCGCTGTGATTCATTGAAACGGTTCACTGCTACTAACATGTGTTCATGTAAAACTGGTTGACTAGCGAATATCGGCTTTATCAAGCATGAAAATAAATGTAAAACCCTAGTAACAATAAAATGTGTTGGTAAATAGATAGTTTCAGTAAATCTCTTGGAAAGGATGCGCAAAAGACCTGCTCGGTGCACCCGACATTATGATTCTAAATGGTTGACCATATAGGTAATAAAATTACCTTTCTCACAAACCGACCAGACTCAAATAGAAAGGGATCGTTTGTACGTTGAAAAGGTATTGATGTTTATTGTTATTATATCAAATGTTCGTATGAATGCAACTGGAATACAAATTAGGTATAAGAACAATATTAAAGTGAAAGTTTGATTTATAAGGAGTGTTATAATAGCAATATTGTATTTTGAGTTAATGATGAGGTTTCTGACTATGCCGTTGTGGTATCCAGACTTAAACCATTAACACTATAAGTTTAGTTTCACCGTGTATGTAGCAGCATGCGTGGGTTTTAAGCTCTATCTCCATACTAAGTGAAACTGTTACAGACAATATTATAACGGGTCTTAAAAGCTTACGGTCACTCTAATAGTCTAGTCTTAACGGCCCATAATAAAGTTCAGTATTCAGTTTAAGAGTTTTAACTTAAGGAATTTTCGGATCATTATGGGACATTCTAACTAATTAGTGATAAAAAGTAGTGTACAGTGCACATTTTAGTTATTTATCAGTCTCATTTATTGTGTCTGTCTGCCTGTCTTTCACTTCCGCGACATGTAAGAATCAGGATTGATCGCAGTGTTCAAAAATTTGCTTATTAAATAATAATTATTGACAAAATCAAATAATGATTAATGATGATTGCTTGTTTATATTTTTCGAGTGAGTTCTGTAATTAAAAAAATATGTAAATTCTCTTTTATGTCAAAGGTTAAATGCGATATATTTTCATATTTGTCAGCACAAATAAAACGTAAGTATAATATGCTTTACTGAAAAAATTAAGCTATTAAGCGATTTAAAAAAGCGAAATGGTTAAAGGGTGTTGAAGTAGCGAGATTTTCTTCGTTTCGTAGTTGTTAACCCACGTTTTTATTGTCTTTTTACTTCAACCAGATGAACAAGTTACACGATAGTCGAGATGTGAAATTGTGTTTTTTAATAATCCCAGGAATAACAGTTGCGCAACTGCGTAATATAACTGGAACATGCTCCCGTTACCGCGACCGTTACTGTAATCACTGTTATATGAAACTCATTTCACTTTAGTGGAAATTAATAAATCAACTATATTGACGATTTTCATAACAAATATTTTCATGACTTAACGACTGATAGTAATTACGTTATCCAGACTGGATCCAACATACGTTATAAAACGGAACGAAAAGTTTAGTAGAGTTGATCTATGCCATTAGAAAGATTTTCCCAATATAAAACATAAGCATAATTTTGAACACGCTGTGAACGAAGTGCGTCTGTGTCAATAAACAGCTGAAATTAACAACATAATCATTCAAAAATAATCATCGGTAAGTTCCCACACTTGTTGCACCATGCACTGTCCTGAATGTGGAAGACATTATGTAAAGACAGAAAGGTATAGAGCCTTGTGGGCAAGGTATGCGGCTGGTGAAGTATACAACAATAAGATTTTAGAACATCTGTGAGTTCTGTGATCCGCAAGCCTAAACAGCTGACTGTAGACTATCTGTTACAGCTACAATTTTTTTTAAGTACATATATATATATATATTCGCTTAGCCTTTGTTCCAAACTATGTTGGAGTCGGCTTCCAGTCTCACCGGATGCAGCTGGATACCAGTGTTTTACATGGAGCGACTGCCTATCTGACCTCCACAACCCAATTACTTGGGTATTAACACGATACCCTTCGGTAGGACTGGTTGTCAGACTTTCAAGCTTCTGACTACTGTTAACGACTGTCAAAGATCTTCGAAAATGACAGCCGGGACCCACAATTTAACGTGCCTTCCGAAACACGGAGGAACTCGATATGTATAAGATGGTCACCCATCCACGGAACAACCTCGGCAAGCGTAGCTTAACCTCAGAGATCGATCCGTGCGGCTGTTGTAAACTAAGCCACGAGTACATAGAATTCTTAAATATAATCTAGATTATTCTAGATACATCGCGTACGGCAATGCTCTCTACTAAGTTGTCGGATTAAAGATACTTCTTCTAATACCTAACCCTAAGATGATAATAGGAAAACAAAAAAAAAATCATAATAATTGTAAAATATCTACTTCATTGACCTTGCACTTTGCTAAAATGCTTCGAACATTGCAAATTTAATATAGAGTATTTGAAAGAAATATCCTTCTTACTTTAAGACTATAGCATTAAATTGATTTTGTACGATAAATGTGACTTAAATGTATTGTCGTGTTTCGCAAAATTACTATAATAAATCTTTGCATCTCAAAGGAATGGGTACAAAGTGAAATACACGTTCTATTACCTTGAGGTCATTTGTTATTAGTGAATAAATTAAATTACTTGCCAACAGCCTATTGAAGGTATGAACCAACTACCATGATTAAGTAGGCCGATGAGATATTAGGAAATATATTTACTTAATATAGCAAGTATCGATTAAGTGACTCTATATTATACAAGTAGTCATATAATATTATTAGATAACAGACTAATTATTACAAAAACCTATTGCAGTTTTTTTTCTGTGTCTAATAAATCAATGATCATGTTATTAATCGATTGCTCATATAATTATATTTAAATAAATGCAGATTCTGTCAAGGCAATCATTTGTTATAATTATAGTTTTAAAGTTGTTAATAAATGGATTATAAAAAGACAACATACTTATAAATATTGACTTATTTTTTCATTTTGACATATTTTAAAGGCAGATTTAGCCAAATAATATCTCGCATGTAACTCAGCCGAAAAGTGAGCTCTAAGTAATTTATGAAAGTAACTTAGTGCGTAACATTACTCCATTTTATCATAATAGAATGTATAAACATGAGATAGTGGAGGATAAATAACAGATTACTCAGTAATAATATAGCAGAGGACACAGTGTCGTGTGAGAAAATGTTAATGAACAGGAATCTCGTATGTCCGTTTAGTTGGAAGAATGTGCAGATACCGTTAAGTCACACGATATTGAGATTAATATGTAATTGCATGTGTTAGGAACTTACTTCCATCCGCAAAAGATGAGAATTTTGATTAAAGTTTATGTAAACACGACATGTTTGTTTATAGGTGACATAGAGTTTTCTAGCGCAATTCTGTAGAGTGTGTACTGTCGAGTATCGAGAGTTTGACATATAAATTGCACTACCAAAATAGTTCTTACGGAGCCCGGTAGAGGCGCTAAACAGATTTTCGTATAAAAAAAAATCATTTTAGCTAGCTGGTTGTCGGCAGTCGATTAGTAGTGATCTAGCTAGAGTAAAAGCGACGTTTAGTATATTTTTATGCCACGGGTTAATCACAATTATAACACAATGTGTATACACTGAACACACTCACTGGCGGGGGTTGACTAAATTTCCATGAGAGTTCTTCCACCACCTGAGCCCATCCTACTCGGTAGCTCTTGATCCTAGGGTAACGGCACCCAGCCGTCGATCTTATCTCCACCTCCACCACGGGAGGCGGAGGTATCGGCGTTCTCGAGAGAGACTTCCACACTCCCATTGTGTCTGTTAACGTCACTTCTATATTCGCCACTACACTGCCACTATTAACAGGTCCTGGTGGTCCCAAAGCCGTCATTGCAGACATACGTTAAACGTTGTCATTGTCACAAAAACCGAAGCACAGTCTTCTCATGTTCATAGAGCTTCTGACACTTTAAATTTCGTTCATGATTTGTCTTGTAATAATTATAAACAAACATGTGACAACAGTCGAGAACGATAAATAGTAATGATATAATTTTGTATATACTTAAATTGTGTCATTTATAATGGGGTCGAAGTGTATTTTTCCGGCAACGTTTGATGATAATAGTTTAGTTGAACGTCTGTTGCAAGTGAAATTGTTTAACTTAGAGTTAATTTGTTCACAAATGACATGATAATGTATGTAATTCTTTGTTTCTTAGAGCTTTTTGAAAGTCGATGAAGTGAAAACTATCACTGGTCATCCTAGTCAGTATCTAGAAATGTGAAAGTATTTGTTGGTTTTCAATCGTGCCCATTATTAGATAATCCTACGAAAGATGTGAAATATTGTGTTAAAATAATAATTTTTGAGTCGAATAAGGATATTGAAATACATAATTATGTAGAAATATGCGTTGAGCTTGTAGGCTGGTAATTTAGAATATTAATAATGAAATATGTGTATGCATTAGGGGAATTCCATAAGAATAATGTGACCATACAATGATGCGACCATATTCTAAAGTTGATGGATAACTGCTACAAAATTTAAACAAGTTCTCATGACGGTATACGGATGATTGAATCGAAACTGTCGAAAACGTATTTCATTGACCCGGATGATAATCGCAGCGGAGTGTTCGGCTCGTTCGTACCGTTCCGCGACTATGTTTTTGTTAGTCTCGATCACGGAGCAATCAAAACAACCGGTCTCGCGGAAACAAGCCAGGAAGTGGGACAACACCGTAGAAACTCGAAACTTTACATGCACACCGACATACAGACGACCTTCAGATTTGAATAAAAAGAAATGCTAACGACCGATATCTAACACTCTCTACATTGGTAGAGTCGATATCGCTGTCGTTAAATTAAACAGTTTAAACATAGCTTATGACATTATTTAAACACAAATGATTTGTTACTGTTTGCTTTGTAAACGAGCCTAAATCAGGAAATGTATATGCATTATGCATATTATAAAATGGTACGTATTTTATAAGTCGTAAAGTATAGTTTACGTGTTGGCTTATTCTACTAATAGTAAAATATTAATTAGTAATTACTTCCACCTATTGAGTGAGTGTAAAATATATAAATTACAAGTAGCACTTTCATGATACCAAAGAAATAACATTTCTTATTACCCCTCATTTATTAAACGCCTCATCAACATCCATAAACGTTACCACACAAAGTTATGGTCATTACACAATAATTTTAGAAACGTTGATTTCCAAATATTTTAAACGGTATACTCTATCATCGGAGTCGTCTGAATACATAAAACATAGGATATGATCATAATGTACCACGGAAGTACAGTTACGTCATGAGTGAATGATACAAGATGATGCTTGTAAGTAGTTTGAACTGTGACCTAAAACGTGACACCTACGATATACTTTCACGGTATGTACGCTTCATGTCTATGAATCTCGTTAGTTAAAATTGTAATAAATTATTCGCAGCGAATTCGAGACAGCAACAAGTACAGTTTTTATTTTTTAAAATAATTTGTAAAACAAACAAAGCAAAAGCAATACTACAATAATATCATAAAATAATAGTCTAACACTAAGTATTTGTTGGCGACGATGATTATAAAAGTATTGATTTAAATAAAACTTGTGAGTAGTGAGTCACAGCAGGCGTGAGTCATGGAAAACGTATGATCCCACTGGGAACAACCCACTAATCGTAACTGAATCCTGTATCACGTCTTCTCTACAGGATATGTTATACAATGATACTGAGTGACGCGACGGTACTTGATTGCTCGTCTGTCTGGCTGTCAGTAATAAATAAGATTTTATTATTAAGAAGTTAATAGAGAAAAACGTAAACTAAATTCGCTATGCAAGTATTACAGGGCTTTTAAAATCTAATTTAATAAAACAAATCAATAACGCCAATTTCGACACTGCTGTAATAGAAGGAAAATTATAGTCAATGGTCGTAGATTACGTTGAAGGATGTTACCTAAAAATGATGAAAGAAAATATTTCTGGGCTATGCAATTAAGTAATTATACGCACTTGTATTACATCCATTAGTAAATGAAAAACTTATAGGTAGAACCACTGGAAACAAGTTCGACATGTTTTTGCTCCTGTACTCAACTTCGAGAGCGTAATCAATACCTTCATGCGTGCTACCACGACAATTATGCTAAACCTGACTTTAAGAAAGTGGTTGTTACATGCATACAGGCATACAGTCACCGTAAGTACTCGCGGACAGAGCTATCTGTAATCGTGTCTCCAAAATGTGTAAATCGTAACCCGGGACTTGTTAGAAAGGAAAAGTAATTTGTCCAAACATGTTTCAAATAGCGATAAGATAAAATAAGAAGACCAACTTACGCGACTAATGTATTTCCGGGTGACACATTGTACAAGTAAAAAGTTCTCACATCACTACTCACGTAGGTACTTTCTACGGTCAATTGAAAAATTACTGGTAGACATGCTTTTGTCATTTATACAGTTGCTTTCAGTCGTTAGTGCTAAACGCGTACATGATGCGTGCATTAGCGGTGAAGGTTTTGCTGGTGTCGAGTGCCATATCCGTTAAAGCTCCAACGTTTCTAGCGAGGGAAATAGCGTCATATACCATACGTCTAAAAACTTGCGGTACACCAACGTATGGATTTAGTCCCGTTAGCTTCATGACAACAATGGAATTGATTCTGTGAAAAGCGACGCACCTCTAGGCTCTAATAGGCTCATGTAACGCTATAAACAGTAATGGTCGGGAACTCATTATTAATTCACATAAGAATTTATGTCGCTTGCTGCAGAAAGATCAAATTAATTCACGAAAGTCGTCATTTACGAGTTACGACTCTCAGCAATAAAGTGCAACGGTAACTTGATCGCACAAGTACTGAGCGACGTAGCGAGTATTTAATTGTGGGACGATTTATTGGAAAGCATTCAACCTTGACTGAACTCGTGACCTTTAATTTCAGGAAGCATAAAATAAAGCTGCACAATACTTATGCTCAAAACTCGTGGCCTGGTCAGATGTTTAGCGAAAAGTGAAAATAGTTATAGAGGCACGGCCGAGTGATATATGCGTTTATACTGATTATACAAAATAAAATGTTGAAGTCGAAGCCCAGAAGTCGAATAAGTTTACTTTCACTTGGTCCGACATATTCCGTTACTAGTGAGAAATCGAAGCTTGCAATTAAACCACGACGAACTGGACGTGTAATTTGTGTAATTGACGAGTTTTAATCACAGGAAACGATACGATTGTGGAATTGCTTTTACACATGAAAAATGTATCTTAAATTTTCTCGACGAAGATAATAAAAAATTGTGGCACAGATCTTAAATTTAGAAATTCTTATTCTGGGTATTGACGCGCATTGGTCGTCGAATAAAGTTATTGCTTGCGTCTCTCTCTAACTCTAAATCCATCATATTTCTTTAACATATTAAGTTATGAACCGGCTGATTACAAACCAATCCATTGACTGACTCTAATAAAATATAAAACTTAAAATAAAGGCAGGGAGATAAAAGCTCAGCGAGCTCATAAAAATGTGCAAGACGCTGCTAAGAAATAATTTTTAACCACAAACCGCATCCCTGACAGCCTAGTTGAAACAAGTTCAACCGCGGGCGGATGAGATGGGAGGGAGGCTGGCTATCTCGTAAAGTGCGCCTGAAAGGGCAACGCCCGAGCACATGTAAACAAAAACAATTTTAAACTCCAGAAATAGTGCTGCCATTAATCATGAGAACAAAATAGTTTTGATAGTGTCTAATGTGCATTTAAGGGCCTTATTCTAAAATAATGCAATCATTTTAATTATTTCGTAGAGCAAGAATACGAATACGTTGCCTGTTTTTTAACAGCCAATGCCCAATACGAATTTATCACGCTGGAGCACGATAAGGAACAGATAAATAAAGTTTTGGTTTGGGTGTAATCCCTGATTCAAATACTAAAGTTAAATACTCAAAAATCTGCGCAATTATTTATTATTATCTCTCCGAATAATGTCAAGGCATAACTACATATGTATATTTATCAATTTGCCATTGCGGAAATTCAGTACAAAATGTGATACTAAATAAACATACTATATTATTCTACAATGTATAAGTTAGTAATATGAACTCAATATAAATCTTATACTATATTATTATTATCCTTTGGGATTCCTGAAACAATTAGTCGGTAACGTTATCGAGGTCGTCTGGTCGTCGTATAATTGCGGAATATTTTAATAGAATAATGTGTACTTAGCGTTATGTACTTTGCTTTAGCTTATTTCGGATACGTTTAAAATAAAAATGTGTAAGATACCGGTAGTGGGCGTTATCTGTAAAGCTATGTGTTAATGGCGGTGCGTGTTTGTTCCTCAAACATGCAGTTAGCGCCTCTGTGCACGTTAAACACCTCTTTGTTTGCTGAGTTGGGGCATACTAAGCTAACATTGAAGGTCGTCATCTTGTTAACATGATCACATTAACCGTATTTAAGCATTATTGACTCTTTTTTGTTCTAACATTGGTTAGATAACAAATAATTGAATTACGTATAAACAAAATCATAAGAAAGTTTAGAAATTGTTCACATTTAGCTGTATGCAGATCAGATGCGAATAAATTAATTAATATTTTTATTAGAATGCTCTAGATACATGGCACACCCCGTATTGACAAACACGATTCATTACAAACATTTACTTTCACACTGTCATAGGTAATCACATAAAGGAATAGTACGCAATATCTAGCACTTCTTTCTAATTAAACACTATAAAATATAACTTTGTAACTAAATACATAGTAACTATAAGTCGATCACACGCGTAGAGACAACGACGAATTAAGGAAAACTAACGAGTTTTATTCAATCGAGAGTTAAAATTATTATATTGTTAGCTTTCCTCATACTTTATACAAACGCATATTTGTATTTTGTTTTAACCTACATAGGTTTAATCTATAATGTCAAATAATGTGGGTGTGTACCGATTCTTGCAAGCTTCATTATCCAAACGAAGGGATAGTGTAAATGAGAATAGTATTAATATAATTTTTATCTAAATAAATAAAATATTAATTTGACTTCCCTCTTAGTAAAATAAAATAATTAGAGCAAACCAGGAATTATAATTAATACTACCAATGAGCAACGACTCGTTAATAAATAAAATATAAAAATCTCGTGGCAGACTGTATATTCTTCTACGATACAAAATCGCGTGAGTTATCCAATACAGAGAACGTGAAAGGCCAAGATATGGTAATGTGGTTATTAGAAATCGGAAAACGACGAGCGCGTACCGTTTTGAAGTCTTCTGACACGAGACCACCGGAACAAGGTGCTCTACTGTTACAGCTCTACCGACGAAAATTATGTGAAAACACGTTATTCTTCTCAATTAGCCCATTTGACACAATTTTATTTCTTTTTTTTTTATATTGCGATTTCTTTTTTGATTTTCGCAACTCTCATTCGTATGCTTTTTGGAGTTATTTATTATGTCATAAATTATAAAGAACGCGCAGATTTTGTTATTCAATTTTTTTTCAAGCGTTACAAAGTTAGCAAGCAGTTGTATTACGGTAGTCGGTAACTTATGATGTCACAGAGCTTTGTTTTGTCTTTCACATTGAATCATCTTATTTAAGTCTTACGGTTGTACAAATGGTATACAAACAATGCACTGTACACTTTCAAAACATTACTTGTAGTCGTGTATTGAACAAATAATAACAAGTGACTCTTGTGACCGGTATCATCGAGAGTCTATATCTCCGCTTACACGTTTCTTTACACTCGATAGATAACATAGGCGTTAAAAATTGTACCATAAAGTTATAAATGATGCGTATCGGGAAGAACCGTATTAGTTGGTCGTAGCGAATTACAATTTGTCGTATTAGGGCGTTCATAAGTTGATTGCCGTGGTCAAATCAGAAAAGAATGTTACATGACCGCCTTAATCACTGAGAAAGAGTAGAGACAATGTGAAAATTGCCACTTCGCAGTGTAATTAGAATTATTAGATTTTATCAAGACATATATTATTATGTACTTGAGTTTATCGTAAGTAATGTGTATGTATATGCAATAATAATATATAGTTTGATTATAACAATTTACCAACTAAGTACATTTCTGTATAAACAAATTATAAGTGGTCGAACGAAATATACAATTTGAAAAAAGTAGGCCAACCGTGTTGACTTTAGATTGAATACAGTAAATAGTCCTTAATGGGGCTGATCGTATATATAAATTGGGCATAACGATTACTATTTCATAATGAGTCACACCAGCACATCAAAATATGACTATTACACATACTGCATTTAATTTGTGTACTTATGCTGATAATAATAGTTTTTGTTTTATCAAAATCGGATCAAAATTACCGAAGTTACAGCGTTATAAAGTTTCACTGCTTTTTTAAATTTGCGTTGCTTCGCGCGCTATGCGCTGACGTCACGACGCAACAGACACGCTTGTTCGACAGCGGGTGATGCGGAGTTTTGATTTGAAAAGTGATTTGCATTTAATATTTAAAGAGTCTGAGTATGTGTTTGTGTTATAAATTTAATCATCGTGTTTTTTGTAAAATAATATATCCTCGATCTCCGTCGCCACGCACACAATCATCAACTAGACCCAGGTAAAGAATGTTGAACTCGTATACTACTAATAATATTTATGTGTGTAGTTAACAATAAAATTGAAAGTTTGTTAGAACTGGCATTACAAATAATGATTGTAACGTACCTACCAAGTGTAAATTTGGAAAACATAGTTTTAAAATAATATTATAAAAAAACAAAATTGTCACCCCTGCCTCTGACTTAAGTCAGGTTGATGGCTATCATATGAACGCATGAATCTACTCTGTAGGTAGGTAGTCTTATATGATAGGGTGTGTAATGAGAACTTTTAAACTAACATTTTAATTTTGATATTATTAGATTTAATAAACATGGGTTCTTTTTTCAAAACAAAAAACCAACGCCAACTCAACCGCCGCACTCGGCTCGCCGCCTCCTGTGAGGTCATTGAACTGCTTATTAAATAGTATCAACTGTTAGGTAGAAGTTCATTGCTAGGTATGTACGAACATGATATGGTATCTTGATCTTGAGGAAGTGTTCAAAAGGCAAAAAACTAATATTTAACATTTGCGCTTGACAGTATCAGAACCGGGCTTTAAGTTTTAGACTAGGTGTCTTTTGCAAAAATATAAAACAGTTTACATGGTACAGAAAAAAACAATTTTCGGGGTGTTTTTTCACTGGAGTTAGTACACATAGGAACAATACAATATTTTCTAACCATTTTGTTTGTCCACTATAAGCAAAACAAATTATTTAAAGCGAAACCGCGAGAGCGCAACGAGCCTATGTAGGTATCGGCAAGTACTAACGAAATAGCAGTGTCGTGAGATGACGTCACACGGCCGTGCGGCCGCTTCGCCGGAGTTTGGCGCGAAGGCCATACTTTGACGTTTAATATCTCGGTCATTTTTGAAGATACGAAAAAAATAAAAACAGATTTTTTATCCTTGAAGTACCTAGTTTTTAAATATGCTCATAACAAAAATCATTGGTGTGACTCATTGTATGAACTTGCCTATTGTTTCCAAACACGCGAATGAACACGAGTTATGATTTAATAATGCTTGAACTTATATGTATCTTTCAAACGTAACTCGATATTTCAGGATTACATCAAAAAGATTCGCTGTGTAAGTCGAAGTAGATAAAGTTAGTCTTATAATGTTAATTTAAGCAAGAGATGATCTGTATCATAGTTGCGAATACACAGTCAGCTCCAATGTACGCAATACAAATGAACCACTTTGTGTTACGGCACTATCATGAGTGTAAATCACGGACAAGATTGAAGCGAACAGGTTCCCAGCAACACTATCGTCCAATCGATAAACAATATCATAAAAGCTTTTCCCAGGCATCATACGGGTATAACAGCCCGTTTCACGTGTGTGTGCGCTTCAGACAAAGCCGAGCAGCCAAGAAAAAACCCTCTAGAGTTTCACTTTCCTCATGTATTGTGAAGTGCTATTGTATATCACACTACATAAAGCAACATAAGAGCACTGCCGTCTTTTTGTCAAGGGTTTCATTCACCACCTTCAAGACATTCCTATGTAGAAACGACAAACAATTATTCCTAAAAATAACAAAACAGTGAAAGACTTCGCAGAAGACATATCTGTGTGTTTCTGGGACATACGACCAATGACCATCTTAAATATAATCTTAAATCGGATATGGTCAGTATCTTATATGGTTATACAACATGATGTAGCAATATGACATTAATTTGAGGTGGGTTCGAGGTGCTTTTAATTTACCACACTGTTTTAATATGTCCAAATAAGTTTTTCAAATATTTATTTAAACCGGTATGGTAAGAAGTTTCAAATGCACGAAAAATATTATATACCTACCCTATAAAATCAATCTTTATTGTACAGTAAGCACTTCCTAATTTACTTGACCCAATATCAAGTTAGTACATCGAACTGTCTCTGATTGTGACATGCGTCTATCTCCTCTAGACGTTTTGCAATTGATTGATAAGGTTTCTTCTATATTCCCGCCCTGAAACTTAACCGAGTTCATTCTGACGTTATAATCACGAAGTTTACAAAGTCCCATCAATAGCTCATCATTCAGGCGTTGGAGGCGATTTGCCTCAATAGGTTTTCTCAACGTTAATACATTAACTTCTCGATGTACGAACGAAAGTAGGTTATCTATGTAACCAAGCATTACACGTCATATAAACAAAAACATATGTATGTCAAAGTTAAAAGTCTGCACAATATTAAAATTTCTCAAAGTGAATTGGAAAGTAATTTATAGTTTACAACTTGTTAAAGAATTTCACGTGTGTTGAAAGGTCGACGGACCTTGAAGATTATCAGTTAGCTAATATTTGTTCTTTACAAAAAGATAGCGCCGTTTAAACGTTGGTATCTGTCGAAAAATTAACGAGTGTGGGTGTATCCCTATATTAAAAAAGCAGACCGAATTTACACCGAATAAGACTAATCTACGAATTGATTTTATCATCAGTGTTTACCACTGATCCAAAAAATTGGCATATAAAACATGAACTCTTGTTTTATTTACATTACATGCCAATAATATCAAAACAATGAGTAATTTAAAAAAGGATAATACCTTGTCACTACAGACGCAAACGTAGTTAGGGTTGCAGTCAGAGCAATAGCATTCGGCGCATTCACTCCAGAAAATCTCGCCGTTGCAGCCTAGACGGCCCCCCGTTTCCACGTCCACCCACGTCGATCGCTTCATCAGGAAAATCTCCTGGATCACAAAACACTTAACAACCAATAAAACGTCCAAAGCACGAGCTCCTTTCAAAAAGAAGTCAACATCACCAAATGATGTAACCCGTGTAGGCGTCCCAATTCATCACTTCACAACGAATTAAATGTCACTGACACCTTGAAATAAGTGATATACGAAACACAACTGACGACGCACGCGTCACGGGTATACAACGCCGCATATAAAGATATCACCAAATTTTCCAAGTTCACAAAATAAACATGAGAATGTTATGAGAAGGTTGAGCACAAGCATAAACGGCGCGAAGGTTCCACGAGCGAGGCGGCAAGACCGCCGCTCTACGGCTCATCGGGCAGACTGCTACGCGCGCAAATCCGACGCCTCGCCAGGCGCTCACCTCCGCCAAGGAAGTCCTCTGTCACCGCGACACCCGAAATAAATTGGAGTTCTTCTTTGTACAATAACTTGGCAAAAATCACTTAGCTATTGAATAATAGCAAAGCTCTAGGTTACAAATAATACCCGAGGTCATAAATATTATAGCATATATTTATCTAATATATTCTTTTGCTTTGTTTTGAATTCCTAAAATCTTAATCATGCTATCAAACGAATCAAAACATTAAATCGAGCGATGACAAAGTACCTATTGCAAATTGACATTGGTTGAGTTAAAGCAGACCTATGAGAATAATTAAAAATTTCATAGCAATCAATCGATATCACTATTGTCACATGAATTACAAAACTGAATGATCACGGCCACTCACAACTCACGTAGTAAATATTTTCATTGAACGTGACATAATGCTTTGTTGACAAATATTTAATGGAAACATAAATTCTTCGCGAAGGTTTCATGCAGTAAAGTCACTTAAGTAATTAATATATCGCTCTATTTTGAACTGTAGCGCAATTAGCAAATAAACAACTGGCGGTCACACGAAATGCAACGAACTTCCCACGAATGTAGCGTCATAGAACGGACTAAGAGGTAGTACAATTAACAAAGCCGTTGAGCAATTTAGTACATAATTTTAATGGATTATTGCATAGCATAACAACAATTGTGTCAAAGTTAATTGAGAAATTACAGGCTGTAACTTAGTAAGTTAGTCTGTCTCAGAGTCTAATTAGGCGTGGCTAATTAATTATTTTACTCGCATGTAGAAATAATAATAAAATAAAAAAACCGTTTAATATTTTGTTTAGTTATTCGTACATAGTGAGTACGTAATAGCATAATTTGTTAATTACATTATGGAGTATATCTTAGTAACTTCCTGCAAAGGGTTGTATTGTTTATTAAAAAATGTTGTAAACTTAGAAGGCCAAAAATATTATAAAACTACAAGTTCGTGCTTTGCCGTTTTGTTGTACATTTTTAGCGGTATCACGTTTTATCATAACCAAACAAAAACACTTTCGATTCCGTTCAAAGCATCAGTGAAATCTCGTCGAAGTCAAATGTTTGTGCTATTCAGGGTTAACTTATTCATTAAATCGACCACAAAACTGGACACGCGCGTATTCTGTCTGCGGTCTCTTTTCGTGTCACCTGTACTGTCGTCTGTACGTGATTCGGATTTTTGCGGAATCAGGAGCACAAACGCGTTGCAATTTATATGTATTTGAAAGTAAGTGGGTAAAACTTTCCTTCGATTTCCCAATACGGTCCTCATCTTACAAAATAGCTAAATGGAATGCGGCAATGAAAGCTTGCTAATTGATAAACCCGGCACTACTAACTACGTCTAAATATAGCGGTGTAATCAGAAAACCCTTGTAAAAGTACCGCTTGCGCTAGCACATTATCCAGCACTACCGTTGCGCCAGCGGCTGTTTACCACCACCTCCATATTAGCCAAAAGCGGCCATTCACGCATACAACTTTGTCTATTACATGTTGAAATAACTACGTGTTTATAAATGTGTTTACTAATATGTGTACAAGAATGTCTAACAAAGAAAAATCATTATTAAAACCGAACCCAAAGATCACGTTTAAGAACAATAGTAGTAGGTTAGTAGCGCTCAGTGGTAGAGTTGGGCTTTTGTATTGTACCATTACGATACGATGATGCTGCAAAAACAGGAATCAATTTTTTGTTGAGAGGTGGCAAGTCATCGTTTTTGTTGTTGGCATCGGTGCTGCCGTCTGCGGCATTGAACTTGGAAATCTTAGCGCTGATTTATAAACACGTGTAGATAGTACACGCTCGAATTGACTTTGGTAATTAGAAATCGATTTCATAAGATACTGCCAGTCTAGTTTAAATATTCGTTTTCGTATATATTTGGATTCCTCAGAGGCCTCCGTTTTTATTATACCTCCTACTAATTATACCTTATTAGTAATTATTAAATAAAATTTAAAATACCCCACCACATTTTTGAGTAATAAAATATTCAAACAGGAAGATAGAAGAATCAGAAAAATTATAAATACTAGAAAGTGTTATTTAAACTTTGATTGGGCCCAAATAAGGACAAAGCAAATGTATTCGTACAAAGACAACGGCTGTGAATGGCCTATGTGGGTGTAACGAAGGAGAACGTGGTTTGCTGACTGACTAAACTTACTGAATTAATTTATAACGGACGATATTGTATATTAGTTTACATTGACATTATCATATCAAGAGTTATACGCAGCTACCTTTAACTAAAATATCTTTAACGTGTTATTCGTATCTACATATGATAACCTAACCAGTATTTATATCTTGTACCGTACCTAGTTGTAATCATTACGAAGGTATGTAATTTACGTATCGAAATCTGAAACAAGTTCAATGATTGCAGGTTAACTAACAAGAGTAGCGGATTGTATTTACCTACTGTTTGGTTATATAAGGTTTATTATTTATTACTTATTACACATGCACGTTTATGATGTAAGGACAGCTGTTTGTGTGGACATTATTACCTTACATCTATTCTAAAAAAAATTACACACGATCAAGATATTTTTTCCAATTAGAGGACATCGACACGAAACGATTCTTTGTTTAAAAAGGTTCAAGTAATTAATAAAACATCTTGGTTATTCTATATAACAGCTTCTAAAGTAATCTTTTTAAATGACCAATGCCCGACTGAAACTAAATAAGGCAATATGTGGGCGAACGGCATTTAGGCTACACGCCATCATACTTGGAGATTTGCGGATGACTTGAAACATTTTATGTGACTTACTTGGAAATACGAGATGATTAAAATATAAATGCAGTTCGGCATGCGTGTAATCGTGATTCTTTAACTGGGAAATCTTAAGTGAATCAAGAAAAATGTGAATGTGGTAACAGTTTTATATTGCAGCACCTCCTATGTACGACAATATATTAAAGTAACAAAGCAGGTAAGTTTGGCAGGTCATATTAGTTAACTATAGTTTGTGCAAACTCCAGTCACACCTTGAGTGTTCTAGAAAACATATATCGTAAAGATCCTCATGGGTAAAGTTTCTATGTTGAGTAATTTCACATTGACAGTGTAGAAACTATGATGGATGCATGCGGGCTTCAATTGTTTTACGATAAATTCTGGGAAGTAATGATTTTCCCACGTTGAATTCAAGCTCATGTTCACTGTGCCTACTCGAGGGAATATAATAGATCACTCATAAAACGACCAGAGTTTAACAAAGCAACGGAAAAGCGGCAAAAAGAAAAACAATGCGACATGCATCAGCTAGTGGCAGGAAACAGGTGCAGCTGAAAGAAACATGTTCATTCTGCATTGTGACACCGGTACTGTGCTAACGGAAAGAGGTTGAACAAAAAACCAGCATGAGTTTAATTGACTCTCGATTTTTATAATCGGTTCCAAAAATAAGCGTACAATATGAACCCAACTACGTAGGAATAGGAAAAAATAATTAACAGACAGGTAAGTAATAACTTTTTAATGAGAATAGAATGAACTAAATCAAAGCAACCTCACGTGTTACATAAGTACATTTTCAATGAAACCTAGCTGAAAAGGATACTAAAACAAAGATACGTGGGAAGCATTTATCAGTGACTTTAAATTGTAAACAGGGCAATTTATAATAATTACTTTCGGTTGACATTTGAAATGGAGCACATAATCTATTTTTTACCAATACAGGCAGTCGGTCAGGCAACTGTTTTGTAAAGCGAATTACGTATCTATTGTCGTACATGACATAAGATATTTTTATGAATTGTAAACGTACTAAACACTGCCATAATCTGCTCACCTTGGGAATGGAATGTTAGTACCATTTACTATGTAACCAGGCCGTCCGAGGCTATGTACTGACATATAACAAAGCTACCTATATTATTCCCAAGATCGTACCGTTACCGCCACGTAGAAGGAATCTCAAATCCAATTAAACGGAGTCCTGTACAATCGGGAATGTAATTTTCTATGACAGGAAAAGCCATACAAGCGAGCTTGCCTATGAAAATAAGCTTTATTCCTACGAAGATTAAGGTTACAAAGGACTCGGGAACCACAATGAGGCCATTCAACTCTGTAACAGCTGGACATGTTTTTATAAGGAATCTTGAAACACGACCTGGTTATAGATTTTTATATACTTCTGCAAGACCTTTTGTAAGAGAAATCCGCCTCGTGCACAAGCTGGTAAGCGAACTCGTTATAATTGTTAGACCTTGAAATATTTTTATGATTTTTTTACATACACTTATGCGTGAAGCCCACGTAATAAAATTATATTACGTTATGGAAAGGCTAATGTAGTCTAAAATCGAAATAACACCCACGCTACGGTTGCATTATGTCTGTTCATGTCAGACTGTAATATAATTGGTGATATCGATGATCGAGGGCGTCACAGATCGGTCCTGTCACCGTGTCGCCTTGATGCAGACATTCCTCGGAGCGGGAAGTAGAGCCGGTATTGTGGGAAAGGCTATTACGTATGTGCTACATAATAATAAAACATATTTGCATTTAATAAAGAGCACTGTTATATCAAGGAATGTCGTAGTAACATGTAAAGATTAGTATTTAACTAAAGTAGAGTTTTTCCTAAGTATTGTGGAATATTGAAACTCTTATTTATTTTATCGGATTATCAAAAGTTTCAGATAATAATTACCTACCTTGTTTTTTTTCTTAACTCGTACGGCATCTTAATATTGTGAATATTACTTAACCCACGAGATTATTGATTAGACATATGATTAGTATCAACTGATGATGTTCACTAACGAACAAAAACAACGATTTACGATTAAAGCATGGAAATAACATCATATGTGAAGTTTTGCAATACTAATTGATTTATTAAATGTAATGTAAATGATATTTGGTAAAGGATAAAAGTGAGTGTGTTGGCGCCAATCTCGTCAAGATGAGAGCTAATGTAATGTAAGGGTCGTGAACTTTGCTAGTAGGCATCAACCGTTGCCCAAGGCTCCTTGATTGAATTGATTTCGATTGCTTCACTGGCACGCAGCTGTTGTGAGCTATACACGTACAAATACAACCGGTTAGATCCTTTAACATCTGTCGTTTACCTGCACGCACCTACATTTTTGTAAGTACTGTGAATTGAATGCGAACAAGTATTTTATCAGTTGGTTAAAATAATTAACATTTCTTAACCGAGTAATCTTAATTATTACGGTACAGAATACGTGTAGTCTTATTAAGAGTAAGAAAAATAAGCAAACATTTATAAAATGTAGATGAACAACTTTTGAGAAAATATTCGGCGCATATGGTAAAATAATAGTGGCATATTAGGAGTAAGCGTTAGGTCAATGGAACACGGAAAAAAATAAAGTGTGTTAATAGATGCAGACGATATTATTGCGAATCTATCGATTTACACATAAAATATAGTTGATTGAATATTCATTCGTGAAGACACTTGTCTTCAAGACTATAATAGTACCTATCGTGTAGATGAGTGAGGAAGAACTTTATGATATAACAGTAATTTAAATACCAAAACGGTGATGTTATTCCGAGATTATATGGCCGAGAACCACTTAGGGTGTAAAAAAATACAGGGGAATAAAACTCTAAACTAGGTGAGTGTATTAGGTACGTTTTCAAATGAGGAAATTGGGATACTGCGTTCTAATTCAATTAGTGAATTACATAATATAGACCTACTCCTGGCCGCAGTTAATGGAACATGGTAATGGAATCGTAAGCTCAGGTAACATGTAGAGTTAATTTATTACTGCAAGATACGCTCAGATCTTGTTCTCATTGGAATAATAATTGCGGTATCGATTAAGACCACAGCTACGATAAAAAGTAAAGTGGAGCTCTACATCCATAATTTTATTGTAGAGAAGAAACAAAGAGCAGGGAAAAAACGTTAGCATGTTTTCTATATAACAAGGGCACGTCAAAATTATGCAATAAATTATTATTACTTTTGTATATTTTTGATTAAACTTATTAATGTGTAAAGTGATACAGTATAAATTACAAATATAGAACAACTTTCAAGTTTACTTGGCGAAACTTTTCGTAGTCCTTTATCAGTTCGTAGTATGAAGATTATAAGCTCTATAATAGTTTGAAACTAAATACAGAATCTCTTTTATCTCTTGGGAAATGGAAGATCATAAAACATAAAAATATTGTTTGTTAGTAAAGGTCCTGCGAAGCGAATTTGGACAGTCAAGTTGTAATCGAATAGGGTATCGCGGATATTGCAACATCACCTCATGGTCACCATGACCATTATTATGTACTACACTTTCGCTTACTCCATAAATACTGCTGCGATCTTATTAGGCAATGGTAAGCTTAGGTATACAATGCTCGATAACTGCGCATATTTACTACTCCTAAGTGCTCCCATAGTTAACTAGTATTGTATAGACTTTTTGTGTGACGTACTGGTGTATAGAGGTATTTTAAAACTCCCTTTTCAGTATTTATCTATTTTTATCTATTCAACGTCGTAGATTTATAAATTGTCCTCAGTATTTGTCTATGTCAGCAATGTCTTAACCATTTGAAATTACTTATGCTTGATTTGATTGATTTTTTGTTATCACCAAGACCCGTACCTGACATTAAAGTACTTCGTACTCCAAGATATCGTGATACAAAGCGAGCATAAAATAAATATACGATACTGTTAGTAGTTTAGAACATGCAATAAATATGTGGGTTATATCGCTATTTACCTGGTGACCCAAGCATATGCAGTCACATCAATCTATCTATCTGGGCTAGTTCAACTCAAGCCGGGGAAATGGGTTACCGTTAGCTATTACTAGTTATAGTTACAAAGGTTCAGAAAGCTTTTAACTCGTCCCGTATCAGTATCGCTCACGGACCTACCGTTTTATTTTATGAAAGAGATTTACAACATGCATTATTTGATTGAAGTCGCCGTCTTTAGATATTAGTAATAGTTTGATGCATATGACAATCATGTTCATGAATATAGCATCAAAATTCGTGAAAAAGAAAGCGTATGAATAAGTATCATAAAATTTTAAATAAATACAGAAACTAAGAAATGTTGTTGAGTGGTGTAGAAACAAGTATTACTAGTAGATTCATGATATTCTAGATTTTAATTGGTTAACATTTGCATATTAGCAGAATTGTTGCATTTTTTATAAGTATTTTGTTACAAAATAAGCCGTGGAATTTTGTTAGAAAGATAATATGAGCAAGTGATAAAGTCTGTTTACTCGGTGTGCCGAGTAAAGTTTAATTTACTTAACTGAGTTTGATCAACAATAATCTTTTTATTAGAAGCCATAAAGCACAATTTCGTGTGAAATAAAATATGAAATTCAGATACAAATATCTGTCAATAAGAACTCAAATTATGAACAGTCCGACCGGAGCAAATATTTAGAAATGGCCACGGAAGCAAAGTTTATTTTGAGATACGGACACATGGAAGAGTTAAAAAATATGGGACACGTTTAAACCAAAATATGGGTAAAGATCTAAATGTAGTATGTGTAGAAATACTTTTTAGTCACCAAATAACCATAAAATCTTACGCAATGTAATCTTTAATTTGTTAAATATGCTACAGGGAAGTTTTAATGTATTTATAGAATGTTGTTTGTAAGAAAGGATAGAATGGTTAAAAAGTTTAATTTCCTATTTCCCCGAGGAAATCTAACTTTATGAAGAAACGGCATGCGGATATCTACGCCCTTACAATCCTTTTACTTGTTTAACAGGTTTGCGACGATTTCTCCCTTAACGATTTGTAAACTTGGTATGCGTTATATTATATTGAAATGATATTCAGACCTACATAATATTATGATAATGTTATATATTCTTTATCTTGTTCCGCCCTAGAATTCATGGTCAACGTTTTCCCTAGTGAAATCCTATAATTCTAATGATATGCCCAAAACTAAACGAGACTGTAGAGGCCTCTTATTTATCACGAATATATTTTCACTCTAACACAACTATAAGTTTAATGATCACAGTTATAATGCCGCCAAGGCGCGTCGTTGTGTACAAATACAGAAACAATTACATTACATCCATACAAGTTTACACGTATGTATGTATGTTGTTCAACAATAGAAAACATATATCTATGCACATGACGTCACCCATTACAACTCGTATGGTATGAAAGCTGTGCTTTGACACGCGCATAAGACGCGACCTATGCGCGCGCGCACTTTCTACGCGATGCGATAGCGCAGATTACTCGCGTTTTTGCGAGCGATCTGCGATAATTGCGCGATTCGTGTCTTCATTAGCGATAACGAGAATGTTTTATAGCCGGAAGCTTTTTGACGGCTTTCCTGTGTTCTTGGTTAGAGGGTCGTTAGATTTATGTGCGAAAGTATATTTATTTTATTTAATGGGTAAACTAACGTATTAAACTAATTGGCATCGATTTGGCAGCGTTCGAGTAACCCATTAAATTTAATAACAGACATTAGGAAAGGTAGTTTTATTCATTGTCATGATTATTTAAAGTATTATTAAGATGTTGTTACATATTTCAAGCCGACGAAGAATATACGAAGTGATTTCAACTGCGTGTAATTTGAGCTCTAAATTTATGAATAGAAATTCAAGGCTTTATACGTAACTACAACTTAAAACTAATTTTGCCTTTGCTTTGGACGAGTCGTTATAATATAGTATTAATCATGTGAATTGGTAGGTAAGGTAATAATTGTCCTGTTATTAATCACCAGATCTCCGCCCACAAGTAAGTTAGTTAGTTCGACTACAAAATTAAATTAATGCCCTGTAACATTGACAAAAACTAAAGATATTTAATGCAGCCTACGGGGGTATATCTAGTCTTAATTAGAATAGACTAAGTATCTAGCCTAGATGAGAGTAATCCAGTTGAGTTACCAACTTGCAGAGATATAATCAATTAAAACAGTAAAACTATAGGATATTTACAGTGAGAAGCCTGATTCGTAGCAACAGAAGAAAGCCAGTAAAAAGGAGAATGTTTATTATCAACATAATTATTACCACGAATGACTCAACATTTTGTTTATTTTCATTCAGAAATCAACCAATTTGCAATGAAAAGTAGACGACATTTAAAACTGAACCACATGACATGACGGATAATTATAGTACTTTATCAATTTAATTTCGATTTACTTTAAATTATGCCTTGGAGCAATCATTCCCTTACACTATAAAAGTATCCTGACAACTTTCGTAGAGGCGACTGGTAACCTGCCGGTTTCCTCATCATGCGTTGCACGTAATGTTCACAATGCGCATGCGCAAGAAAGTGGTCGAACCGCGCAGGTGCCACTTTTGTGTTAACACTGCCATTGATTGTTTTTAATTACGTCATAGCTTTATAAAGAAAGTAACTTTTTATTTTTTGTTTTTATGCACTAATGATAGTAGTCAGTCTGGTTTTAGTCAACTAAATATTAATGCGCAGACTAACTTGTATTCACTTATTATGGTACTTAGATTTAATTGCTGGACATGTCTGTGACCCGACGGTTTATTAATAAATCTAAAATTAACTGATTACATCAGCTGTTACATTCGATTGAATGACAGTTGGTCTTGTGGTTGAATATATTTTCCTTCCAGCTGTTTAAAGTACATTACGATTGACGTCAAATAGATGTTTTGATGGCTATTGGTAATTCGTTATAGAATAAACTGATAGAGATCCCCATATTCATATGCTGTTTCGTATAAAAGGTATTTTTAGACTATGACTTTGACCACATGGACATATAGAAGTATGTTCTTTTAAGCCTTATTTATATTATAATTTCAAAGAGCTCTACGGATATTCTGGTCTATCCGTGAGACACCAAGGGACTTTATAGCATAGTTGCTAATAAAATCCTTGTTCCTTATCTCATTATCGATGGGTAAGTTGTCGTTTCTGGCTCTACATGACAACAATATACACTTGAAAACGTTTTGCATTTGAACTAAGCAAGTTTAACGTAGTTTATATTTAAGTATATAATTAAAACCTACTTCTATTAAAAAAGTTAGTAATCTCAAGCAGTAGCATAGTGTTCAGATTTCAGATACAAAACATATTCATACAATCAAAAAGAAAACATTCAGTATGGCTAACTTTCATTTTCGTTTCTCGTTCCTCGTAGCTGGACCTATTTAAGAGTAGATTTGTATAGTGATGTAGTGGTGTACTGACCTGGTGGTTGGCGAGCGCGGGCACGGAGGCGCTCTGCGGCGGCACGGCGTGCACGGGCCGCGCCGGCTTGGCGGCCGCGCGCTGCAGCGTGGCGCGCTTCACCGACACCATCAGCCACACGTCCTCCACGCGCTGGGCCACCTTCACACAACAATACCCTTTATTGTCTATTCAGAGTATTCAGACTATTGTAGAAGTATTGCTTGTACTTGTCAAAACGGTTGCTCCCAAAACAATAGCATTTTTTCATCTTATTGCCAGTGGAATTCGTGAATCTTCATTTACCAGAGAAGAAAACTAAAAAAGTCGTCTTGTGTGTGTCCTAGTCTTAATACCACTCTTAATTATGTTAGGCTTTCAACTCAGTTCATCGCTGTAGTTATGTGTATTGGGGTTCCATTAGTTATTGGTAAATCCAGTGACTTTTTTTAAGGTTTTTACAGCTACTTAGGATTTAATATGTATAACCACAGTATATGGGCAATGTACCTTATATACCTAAAAATAGTATATCCTTATTTTGAACATACTCATTTATATCGGTTACCTAAGCATGTTTGCACAAGGCACATTAATCAAACCAGTCAGATTCCTAGGCGATGATATAATTGTGTAGAATTTTATAAGTCGGGTTAAAAAATGTGTTGAATTGAGTGAATTAAAAAAGTTGTTGATTGATTACGAAATATAATTTCCGTCAAATGATGATGCGTTGACCCAGTTAAATAAATCGTTGACCAAATTCCTAGTATGGGCAAAATTCTTCGAATCACATAAAAGTACGAAGTTACCTAATGCCTAATACTAATATTATTCATTGCTCATGGGATACGCAAAATATATTTTTTAAATCTGAAGCAAATCTTGACTGCCAATTAACGTTTTGTTCATAATAGGATAAAGAATATAAAACTCTTCCTTATTTTAGTTAGCGTGAATTACACGTAGCTTTCTTTGGTTCCTGCCCACTCTCATAGGCATGAGACGATATTTTATAAATATATCTGTTCAATTCATGTATTAAAAAATGAGATTAAATTAATTTACATAAACCTGGAATGCCGGAAGGATAAAATATACCCATGACAGACATATTATTATCATGTCCCGCATAGGTTTAGTACGAAAGACATAATAATATGGTCTTTATTGTGTCTGGTATGACGAAAGTCAAAAGGTTAAGTCATCATGACTGACTTCTGACATACCTGTGTGACGAGCGCCCGCGTCTCCTGCGTGGCAGAGTGCATAAGCATATCGCGGAAGGGATCGGGCGCGGACAGGCCAAAGCTCTGAGCATCCTCGAGCAGCTTGTCCACGGCGATAAGCCCTCCTTCACCAGCCAACAGTTCCACGCCCGTCGCACACCACTCGTTCGCCTAGTATAAACAAACATCGTAGGTACTCCTTTCTCTCACAATACGAGATAACTCAAAAACAAAAGAATTGTGACCCCTTGTTTATATTCGTTGTTTACATAAACATACTCGCGGAAGAGGTAAACAACGATGGAAAGATAATTATATAATTACGTAATTCATCGCGTGTTTTAAGCTGATTGTTAAATTTCTTCAAACGGTGAACAGTGAGCGCAGTGAATTAAAGTTTTGGAAACCTCGTAAATTGTTAAGATAAATTAATGTATAATAAACCAGTGTATAAAGTTTCAGTTACCTTATCTATCCTGTCCATTAGTTCTCGAGCTTTGGTCAGAAGTAGATTTCGTTTCTGTATCTTGTCAACAAGCAGCGCGCTGGTTCTTCGCAGTTCTTCGCATTTTGACTCTATGTGGTCCACTGAACTTAAGGGATCTTTCATTAACGTCTCCCCTGTAAGAAATATTTTAATTATTACTTGATTAATGTCAATAACAGCTGTAAATAAGTTTGATGTAAGTAATACTATGTAATTAAAACAAAATAACCTGAATAAATTACCGATTTAGCAAACATTTTAAATAAGATGCATTTAATTTTAAATATAGAATTACATTTTTCCTCAGACAGCCAGTAACATATAACTTCAAAATTCGAATGAGGAATAAATTTATTTTAATGATATTCTCGTGAGGCATGCTCACTAGCGTGATACCGTAGTATTACCTACTACGTCACTGTTTTATATTTAGTATTTAAAATATTAACTTGTTATTCGATTTAATTATATCAAAAATCTACACGACGTGCACGTACCGTCTTCAATCACTGATGTTGCAGTTTCCAGATCACAATTACAAAGTTTTTCAAAATCGCCTGCCTCTTGTAAGAGATTGTCCACCCTGCTGGCTGTCTCGCCCACTTCCGTCATGTCGCATGCTGTCTTTAGATGATTGTCTAAAGTCGCCTGCGTGAATTATAATTGCTAATTTAGCTTTGGTAAGTGTGTTTTTTTATCTTTGTATTACTTTTCTCTGGCTTAAAACTGCTTTGCTTAAACCATTATTTTATATTGTGAAGTCTAAAGGAGTATTTAATTGTTTTTTACAGTCCAAAGAAGTTTGGAGACGCCATTAGAATAAAAAAGAAATTTACTGTCACTGTTATGTCACATGTAAAATAATAATAGTGTTGCTTTGCGGTGTTGTGGTAAAGTATCAATAAAAATGGCTATGGAAATAGTGTGTAACTTTCGCAAATGCAGAAAGTCTTTGTCCAATCAAGCGTGGGTAACGACATGCTCACATGCATTTTGTGTTGAACACGGAAAACGAGAATTCAAAAGGACTGCTGAGAACTCGTTGACTTGTCCAGCTTGTGGCACTGAACTTCGAGATAAGTTTGATGTTATCCAAGCTGACCTTAGACCCAATGAGACTTTTAAATCTATAGTTCTAGCTGGTATGAGGCCTGACACGATAATGGACATTGCCATGCGAGCCATGTCTTTTTGGGCCTATCAAGTGGAACAGGAAACTTTATATCAAGAGAGCGTCGCCAAACATACAAGAGAGAAACTTCAGTGTATGGAAGAAATCAATAACCTGAACCTCCAAAAATTGAAAGCGGAATTAGAGACGTGTAAACGTAAAATTAGTTCTCTGCAAGCGGAGTGCAACAAGAAGAGTAAGCAAGCCGAGGATATGAAGGCGCGTTTAGAGGACAAGTCTAGAAAAATACAGAACTTGACATTCCAGTTAGACGCTCAAAAAAGAAAGGACTTTCGGAACTTCGACGGTATGAATAATCAAGAGAAGTGTCTGGATATATCAGATTTAGTGGTACATCGAGCGTCTTCGGATTTTATTTTTCGACCAGCAAAAGATGACGATGAGCCTCATCACGTAAGCTCGCCAAAAACACCGATGTTTGACTTTCGAAATCGAAAAAAACAGCCTTCACATTTTCAATTCAGGCCGGTGAAATCTTAGTAATAGTTTACTAGTAGGTACGTTAACTGTTTGTAAGTAGAATTAAGCGAAGATTACCTGCATCTGTTTAAAGTTTAATAAAAATGTTCTGAACTTCAGCCAGTGGTTTAGCTTCGTGGAATGTTTTTGCCAGGAATTGTCAAATTGTTTTTCAGTCTCGTCCAGTTGCACCAATAATCTGCAAACAAAGAAATCACGTTAAAATTGCAACTCTATTAATACATTAGTTCATTCCTGAAAGTAGGTATACTTTCAACAGCAGCTGGTTATACTATGCTTACTCAAATTATGATTAAAGAAAAGGTTTAGATTAAGAAAAAAACTATCGAAAAATAACGAAGTTTCAAATCTTATTTAATGCTATCTAAACATACTTTTCATTACAAAAGTTAGCAAAGTGTAAAGTCCAATTGTACGAATTAGCGTAGTATTTAATAGCTGCTGTCCTTTTCATTTATACTATATTATATTGACTCTACTACATTAATTCGTGATTTATCATCATACTTAGATAAATGACACTAATTACAAAGGTTGTTTACCTCTCAACCGCAGCGACGTGGCTGATAATATTATAAGTAAGATTTGGTTTCCGTACTTGCGTCAGTAATTCTTCACCTTGCGTTGTCGCCGACGACAACTCTGACTTTAAAGCTTTATACCTGGAAATAATGCAAAATAAAATAAATAATTATTACAATTCAGACGTTTTTTATTATAATGTAATTTAATCAATTAACTTTATAATAGAAGAAAGTAATAACACAAAAATAAGTAAGATTGAATTCCCCAATAAAAAAAAATAAGTAGGCAAGCTAATAGGACATTTTGCAAATTATTAGGTACTAAGTAAATAACAAAAAGTTGTCACTGAATTTCTTCTTACCTAGTTTCCTGACAGTCTAATAATTCTTTGGTTTGTGTCGGGTCGTTTCCCATATCGCAGTCTACAATCTCATGCATAAACTCGTCCAATTTACTTGAGATCTCTTTCATCAATGTAGAAAATTTCTCCAGAGCCTAAAATGTAACATTATAAATGCATTAAAAATATTGATCTAAAAGAACAACAAAGAAGCATTAAATAAGATCGTTGTATTTATAATTCAGTTGATAAAAGTTGTAATAAACAATTACACGGTTGAGTAAATTTCCTGCAGGTAATCGTTCTCAGTATTTCATAAAGGCGATCGGCACAGTATGAAATTTCCCACATATCCACACAATATTCAGTGCGCAAGGATAGGATAGACATCATTGAACAATTTATTATCAGCGAAATACCGGACCCCGTCAATATGACACGGAAAACTTTAATAGCGAGATTCAGGCCATTATATTACTCTATATTGACAACTAGGTGGCGCTAGTTGTGATAGTTAACGTTGAGTATCCCTTTACAGTTGTAATTGCGGTCAATTGATAGGATGAGGATGTTATAAGTACCAATATGATTAAATGATGTTTAATCTTACTATTCGTTGCTGTATCCATTCAGCGTGTGAATACTGTAGTTCGCCCCCGAGATCTGGAGTCAACTGCGACCGGTCGAAGTGCTCGTACAACTCCTCGACCGTTGAACAGACTAGCACCCTGAACCGGAATTCCTCTTTGAACAGCTTACTACTGACTTCTGATAGAGCTTTTTGTAGGAAACTCGCTGGTCGCAGAACGAACACTGTGTGAATTATTCCGGGAAAGAATTCCTGAAAAGACGGATAATTAAATGTTAGAAACATTAATAATAGAAATAAACTTTACAAGCGTAATAGCCGTGACTTATGGCTTCAAAGATAGATAGTGGGCGAGTTGTACTGTTATGTAGGCTAACAAAAATAATTGTGTTAAAAGTGTTGAAATAATAAAACGCAAGTCTTGAAGTTTCATTTCAAAAGTAATCCACCATCAAAAAGGTAAAGTAAACTTCATTCAGTAATTGCATTTCTACTTTCCTTACTACAAGTGATGAGCTAGATAATAAGTATATGTGTGTACTAACAAACTATTTATCTGTAATTGCTAATCTAGAGACGCGGCCATTACTGCGGTCTCAAGAGTTTCATAGTTACGGGAAAAGTAGACTTGGGCCTTTGGGTAGTTCCGCTCTGACGGAGATGAACGGTTATTTGATCATTTACTGGTATGTATGTCCGAAAATATTAGCTTTACCAGTATTTGTTAGTGGATACGCTAAGACAGCTTTAAAATATGATGTAGCTTTAATTTTTTATTAATATTAGTCTGAAACTTACTGAGATCCTTAATAATACTGTTTTGACTGAGTTCCATCGGTCTTTTCTTCGATCAATTATTATGTGGAAGCCCATGTCTGCTTCTAATAACCTGAAAAAGAGAATTCAACTCGTCAATAATGTAGTGAGTATCGATTTTTAGGCAGTTATCGTTAACTTATCAAACAATTACGGATTCAGTCTCGTATCGATCGACGTGTTCCCGCAATATTCAACAATCCATGAATTTGTGATTGTGGTTAAGCGTAACAATCAGCGCTTTATTTATTGATCAATCAATGGTTGGCGTTACCAATATTTATCGGTGCGAATCTAGCTTTTTGCGATTCACTGACTTTTTATATTACACCTGCTTTCACCAACTTAATAGTTGGGACTATACTAAGCCTAAGTACCTTATGACGTTATCGTAAAAATCCCTCACTTTTCATAAAAGGGTACTCGGAAAAGCATAAGAGCAGTTGCGGCTGACCAATAACTACCCAACTCACTTACGCTGTGATCGTACTTATAAATTAGAAAAAAGAGCATTACATAAAAGTACCTAAGTACCTACGTACTAATAAAAATGAATAACGACTGAAAGTCTGCCAATTTATTGTCAAATACTTATTCCAAATGACACTAGCTATAATTTCTTAAAAGAACATAAAAGCATCCATGCACATTATTTGGTTGAAGTAGGTATATAAGTACTCCTGACAAACTCAGTAATGGACAGATATCTACATAGTTAATCATCAGCTATGACTAACTCTGATGAAAACGATATTTTGATACAAAAGAAAGCTAGACAGTCGTTGCATACATACATCATCAACGAAACTATTACAGCTGATTGACTTTCCTTGATGATGCTGCAGACGGTGTAGGGCCACATACAACATAGGTACTTAATAACATCAGTAGTATTTAATCACTGTTTTATCATGTATTTACAATTGCATACATACATATTTCGACCATCATCCTACTAGAATATAAATGCGAAAGTTTGTGAGTATGTATGGATGTTTGTAACTCTTTCACGAAAAACCTACTGAACGCATGTTAAGGCAATTTGGAACACGATAGCTAACCTGGCTTAACACATAGGATACTTTTTAACCAAGGAATTTATTTCACGCGGGCGAAGTCGCGGGCAGAAACTAGTAAAGTATAAAAGTTTACTTACGAGGGCACGGAGGTGAGATAGAGCAGCAGCCTGCGGTACTCGCTGGGTGTGATGACGTGAAAGTTGTTGTTGTCGGGGAAGGTGATGAGGGGGCGGTGGTCCCGCGCCAGCCCGCCCGTCGCCAGCGCGTACTGCGGCAGCAGCAGCTCGCTGACGTTGCGGCCCTCGTCGCCATCGCCGCCGCAACCATCGCACTCCGCTTCTGGAAAATAACATCTCAGCGTGAATTAAGGACTGTAAAATCTATTGTGAGGCATTACAGATACGGAGTAGTTGGATTTGGACACGTATGAAAATATTTTCCGACGTCATAATTTTTTAAGGGTGAAATTGTATTTATCCGTAATTCATTGAGGGACAATAAGTAACTGCAGGTCAGGAACCCAGCTTAAACATATGTAGTGTTACAATAGAATTATTGGTCTACCAGTGTTACAATATCTCTATAACATTTATTTTATCCAAAGTAAAAAATCTCATCGTCTTTATTGAAAGCAAATCTTGTACAATATCATGCGACGCAAAAATTAATTGTAGTTTACAAATACATAAAGATGCGATGATAGGTTTAATTCCTATTGCGTGATACAAATAAGAACATGCGTGTAGAATAACTGTAGAACAACGTGTAATAAATACGACTGCCGGTAAAACACTTGACAGAACAATATGAGAGGCAGTCGACAGCTATGAGAAATTTACGATGTTAACAATCAATAACGTTGCCACAAATAGAGCTATAATAAGACTCGGGACACTCGATAACACGGTTTTGTTATACATATACTTATTACACCCTCTTTGTACGTATGTGAACGGAAGAATGAGAAACAGGTGGTGAATAAAATGTTAAGCTCAAGTGGTAAAGGTCAAACAGATTGTACATTGTTGACGATTAAAAGTAAGAATTTAGGTCAAATCGCTTTTCGGTATTTTAAAGGAAATATTTTTTGGAAAATGTACCAAACAGATAGAAAATATGTTAATGGCGGATTCTCATGAAAACTCGTTCTGCTCCAAATGTAAGTTAAGACAGAACACAACATCTTTGTTTCATTAAAGTAACAAACAGTAACGGATCGTAAAAGTCGAATCATTAAAAGGCTGTTTTCTTTAAGATTCATGGCTGCTAAACTATTTAACACCATTTTACGCAATACTAGTTTGTATGTAGTCGTTGTAAGCAGAGTAACAGAGTTGAGTGAGTAATATGCACTACACTCTCTGATTTTAATCTTACAGAATTGTATGTGGATCAATCAATTATCTCACATATTCATTAACATGTGAACTTTAAAAAATACCATTATATAATCAAATTCTCATCTCGGCAACTTTCGTTTATATTAATAAAAATGTCATATTAAATGAGGCGCGCTAACGAGTTAACTTTGCGGATTCGTTTGGTCCAAGTAGACGTTAAGCTCGGGCAGGTAGTGGAAAAGTTCGAGTCATTAGAGTTTTCAGATAGTTACCAGACCCCAGAGCCAGTACATAATAGATTATACAATAATGGTATAAAGACCTACATCTTCACACCAGTTAATGTGAACAATTCGAAAGGCAAAATAGACTGTGCTTTGTGGTGCAAATTAAGAGAGGGACGCAGAAGGCAGCCGAGCATTCGACTGCAACCAGCTCCGTTAATTGAATTGAACTTGTTTATCAATATTTATTTATAACTTCTTCATGTAAAATTGTTAACAAACGAGAATTCAATAACAAACAATTTCAATTACCCATGAATTGATGTCCGATTGAAACTGTTCGCGATAATGAATCCATTTAGGTCCTCTTTGTTATGAATCTGTTCCTTATTTCGACGTTTCCATCAGCGCAAAAAATAATGTCTAAATAATTGTCACGAATTTTTCAACCTTCAATTCTGGAGTCGACTTTGGACATTTGAATAAATTACGGCCATTTGTCCTTGTAGAAAATTGCTGTCTAAGCAATCTGTATAAAGTTCGTTACAAAAAGCGCGATCGCGTGATGCCATACAATTAATTATATGGAACATGGTAATAAGAAGTTAGCGCAGGGAACTAGGAACCAATGGATTTATCAAGATGGATATTCAAGAATTTTATAATATAAACCTGCTTAAGTTTCTCGGTCACTTATTGTAATAGCGTCATAAAATATTATGTCGGCCTAAGTAAGTAAGAGAAGTGATTTGCGTTTTTGTCGCATGCGCCACTATAATAACGCGTTGATAAAAGCCAAAGTTATATTAGTTTGGACTAAAATATAAAGCCTATGCTTTTAACGGCGTCGGATATCGCTTAAAAGCTATTTACCTCATTTAGAATATAAATCACATTTATACCGTCAATTGTCTATTGTGGGAGCATTCAAAAGTTTTACAAAAGGCACAGGGTTCACTTAGATAAAATATATGATGGAGATGTCTCTATCAACTGAAGCTATTGTGAAGGAACCTTTTATGCAGTTATTCCTGTACTATTCAGACGGCAACTCGACCGGCCAGGTCAGGGATGTATCAACCTCAATCGAGCCAGACATTGTGACAAACAAATGCCGGACGAGTACCATTTAACAAACGTTTACCTGAATTTATTGAGCTCGGACAACTGTTAGTACCCTTTATTGTCTCGTTTCAGCTTTACTTTTATATAATTTCGTATATAGATTAGGGTTTAATGAAGTTTAACATCTTTGGGACTCTTTTATTAGTTCTTGTTACTGTCTAGTAGGTCTTTTAACTTGTTTTATGGATATTCCTACAAGAACAAGTTGTCGATATAATTTGCTAAACAAGATTTGAGCCCTGTTTTTCTTTGATACAGGAAACGGAAAAAATATTAGCTGGTATTTGAGTCAGCATTTTCTTGAATTGTTTCACTTTGTATGATAATGCAAATCGTGTTGAGTTATGGCAGCGCTTAAGAAATCTAATTTTCAATTATTGTTTGCAGAAAATATCCTTAATTTATGCTCTTAACTTCTTACGAGCATCCACGGGGACGGATATGGGATGGTAATATTCTATTTATTATCAGTTGCATGTTTAATATTCTCGTAGTCGGAACAATATATCGTGATACACATAGTATTTGTAGGTAGAGCAACAAAGAGATCTATGGAGTATGAAGGTCGGTCAAACTGTTACTTAATCTAACCGCATCACTATGAGCATAACCGCAGCGTACTAATGATTTACATAACTAGGCCATAAACACATGAATTACAGTTTCAACTAATTTAATAATTCGGTCACTGGTCTGTAAGTACAGTCTACATTACCGCTCTCCCGAATCGCAACAACAATACTATTTACTAAGATTGTTCGGCACATCCTCATTTTTATTACACCTTTATTTTTTCGGTGGTTTTTCTTATGAGCTTGTAGAAAATGATTTTTATAAAACTTGTTACATTGATTGATATGCATGCATTGATATTTAGATCGTACGTTTCACTACTACTCCGCTCGGAAGGATAAACATGTGTACGTAATAAAACTGATTCCCTGTAGTAAGTATTACATAATAAATAGAATAGAGTTGGCTAGACATACAGGCACTACAGACAGTCTAGTAGACTTATTATATCTGTATAATATCTAACGTTGTTATTCTATGATGGTGTACACCAGACACCGTCGCTCGCTTCGCTGCTTCCTTCCTACAAGGAATCTTGAGTGTCTATGCTAATTTGTGTACTAAATAACACCTCAAAGGAATTACTTTTACCTGAATAAATATAAGCTTAAAGCAGATTTTGAGTATGATAAAAAAAATACTGGACATTATAATTTTATACACAATTATGGCTTAAGTACTGTTATTGCGTTTTTTTAAGAATACATTTTACAGATTAAAAATTAAATGAGGTACTAAAGAAAACGTTAGCAAGTGGTCTGTTGATGTACGATGGAGATTTGAAGTTAGACTTTAGCTATATAAAGATTTGTACCTATGATACCGATGAAGTTGATAGCCACAAAGAGAAAATATCTATTATAAATATCGGCCCGATGCGTCAAGCATGTATAAAAAGATAAATGTATTTATGTGGACGCAGCAACGGCCTGTCTCTACATCTCTAGATAAGATTTAGTTAACGCGTCGTTGTACTTTCCTACACATACACATTCTTAAATAACGTATACGTAAGCATCATTTATTTATGTGCCTGCTAGTTCCCGACCTAATAAATCCTAAAACTAAAGGAGGTAACAAACTCCGAGCATATCCATGCATACGTAAAAGTCTTACGCCCCTAATTTCACTAACACAAGAGTGCGAGGCGCAAATTTATAATACGCCAACGGTCATTATTCAAATGGAGTTCGTCGACCGCAGCTCGCGCGGTAAGGTCAACATCATTGATTCACTCGTAAGCAAACAAAAGATTATATATCTGCAACTTTATGTGCATTAAATTAGGTAAATGCGGAAATGTGTAAAATGTAGGTACTGGAATGCAGTAGTGAGTACTCAAAACTGTGCAGTCACCGTACACTGTAGTCTGTACAGCTGATATTAAGTTACATTTCTATAGACGTACTCGCAGTTGCACAGTGCACTTTATTCCTAGCGAAGCTAATTTTTATGTAGATTTTAATGCGTTTTTTAAGCAAATCAAGTAGCAGCTCCTGTTTAATGTGGATTTAAGGTTAAACTTGTATCAAAAAGTGGATTTTTATCAGACTGTGTTTAAATTAATGCTGTGTATTTGCGTACTAACCGTGAAAGGCTATGCACGTCTCGTTTGTTTACCGCATCTGACCCAAGACTCTTCTCTAGTTTAGCTATAGAATAGACCTCTCTCACCCCCGGTTTCTGAGTACATTTAGCGGCAGTTTATCTATTCAATAGCGCTTTTTTATGAGTTTTAACGCTATTGAATAGATAAACTACCACTAAATGTACTTACTTAGAAACCGTAACCCCCGGCAAGCTAAACTTAGCGTTTCGCTCTATATTTATAGAAATATTACGAGTAGAAATAAAATTATTACCTACACATTTTCTTAGAAGTAGTCTTCAAGCCTGTAATTACAAATGATCGTCTCACGGACCGTGATCGTAATTGTAACAAGTTCTACTTATTCAAGTTTAGGGTTAATAACATTTTAAACTATTACTTAACAACTTTATCATAGTATCGTTCATCATCGATATTAAGAACGTTGGCCAGTTTCAAGACTTGTAATTAAAGTGTCGGATAGCTTGCCTAATAGATAAAGTGACGGCAACTGTGTAAAAACAACTGTTACTTTAAATTATGATTATTAACTACCTACCTACTACTAGTATTCTGCAGACGGATGCAAGGAATACACGCCAATGATTTTATCGTTACTTTATAAACAAAGAAAAAGTTAATTAATTGTCGGTGCCCAGTTCTGCGGACTTCTGCGTGGGATGTGGGTGTATGTGAATACCCTGCACTCAGATTACCGGAAGGATTTGCATATAAAATCGTATTAGGCAATTGGTCATTTCGCCATGAACTGGCGTGAACCTCGATTGAAACCCGGTTGAGGCATCACTTAGTAAGAGACATAAAAAAATGTGTCTGATCAAAATTTAATTGTATTTTGTTCTGGATGTTTTGTATGAGAACGTATAAATTTACTACCCAATGGCCGCGACTTCTAGCGCGTAGGACCGTTGTTTTAAGATTAACGAGCAGGATCACTGACAAAAGCTAGTATTTCTGTAGTCTAAATGTCATTCTGGTAGGTACATACACTACTACACTGCGTAATTTCATCACAATCTGTTCCGGAGTTTTGGTGTAATTGAGCAACAAGACTTTATAACGTTAGTGGATATGGATTTACGTTAAGTCATATGGGAGCAGCTTTTGTTTATAAAAATAAAGAAACGGATATTTGTATCCATTAACTTATTAGAACAAAATATAAAAAATCCAGTTGCGCTTTTATTTCCTGCAAGGCTTTGTAGCATCAGTTAATTTATAACGCGGCTGCTGCAGTTTAGTTGTTTTAGTCTCAAACAATCGCAAGTATTTATTGTTTCAAACTTTTAGTGCAACAATTTATCTTCATAGATTTACTAAACAATGTTTTTAACCTGAACGATTATTTAGCTCAGCGTCTAGACTAAAACATATTAGGCACGCGATCTGAATTTTATACCAAAATATTTTACAAAAAATATTCTCTGTACATTTTTCGTAGTGACGTATAAATTGGAAGATGTATTACCAAAATAGTTAGTTATATTCATAAACGTAACGAGCGTGCAACATGCACTTACACACGTAATGCCATCGCACCAAGTCAAACAAATCATCGTTAAAACAATAGTTTATATAAGGTTAAATGTTTTCACGCAATACCTCACAAAATATTAATACAGGTAATCGTTATATCTTCAAGCATTAGTTATATAACATACAGGCATCTAATTACTGCACACATAGTATGGTAACTTTTTCCCACGATTATACTTAGTGAGAAACTTTAAATTATTTTACATTCACACATTTCTTCTACACTATCTATACCGTCGGACGCTAATGAGCTGCAATTGTCGCTAATGAAACATAAATGGTGTAGAGTCGTGTAATTTTGAACTGAAAATAACATACACACTTATGTTTATAACAAATGCAGGTGGTAATGAATAGACTACAGCTACAAGTATGCAAACGTAACAATACCGGAACGAACGCAGCGCTTATTACAAGTGACATAATAACACCACAACAATTTTCTACAAGGTTACCTATTACCGTTTCTGCTGAACTCTACAAAAGAGTTTCATATTACTGGGAAAACACACACGTAAAAAACCCAATCGACACTTCACGCGATTCCTTATCATCTTATCATTTATCGCTTTCTAGCGAATCAGAAATTTTCACCCAATAAATACTTCACACACCGTCACTTGTACGCACACGCGCCACACTGAGCCCGAAGAACTCACAGTACAAAGTAGAAACGACAGGCATCTGTCTAGAATTTAATACTATGTAAATATCGGTATAAGAAAAAGCCTTCCTGCGGTATTTCTGGCCGGTACCTGATATTATGGCCATCAGGGACGGAATTACTTCCGCAATATGCGGCTCATAGAGCAGCAATCTACATAGTGTGTACGTAACACTAATGTTACGATCGTGGTATTCAAATGATTTACATTGTACCGATAGATCAGATACCGTGATTATATGACGATGACGATAATGGCAATAATAACCGGGTTCTTCATGAAGTAGGCGTGTCGTCTGATGGTAACATCATTCAGTACAATTGTATCATTTGGATTTACAGAATACAACGCAAAATAAAAAGGTGCGGTAGTATTTGAAGACCGGAATCAAACGACAGAATCATTCGATGATGGTCTATTAACTCTATTGTAATAAAAAAATATCTATCAAAACTTTTCACGTCAAACATTCGTTTAATATGAGTCTTCTTTTTGTATTTTTCATGAACATGTTCGAGGAAATCTAGACGTCGACGCTGGGTCAACCTCCTTGGGGCTTAATAAGTGGGGTTCATTCGTGTCAGCCGTTCTTTGTTAAAAGTTGTTCGCCGTATAAACGAATATAGGTAGGTAAATACTACGTATGAAATACAGAATTCTTTGGCTAAATTATGAAATCGATATAATTAAAACTCCGCTTACAGTACTTATTTTTACGTTCAACCGCTTATGAGTAGAGGAATGCTCGGTGGTATAGAAAAACCTTGACCGTTAAGACATCAATATAAAAACAGACATCCAACTGTGAAACACTACAACCACGGAAAACGGCAACATTATAGTATTTTCTCATTATCCACATCCGTTATTCGTTTCTCATATTATCGGTCTACTTAGCAGATAGATGATATACCATTATATAATACTTTGTAGACAAGTTACAAAGTATGTTTCAAATGATAGTGCAAATTCTCACGGTCACAAACTTCGAGATATTCGGACCCCTTTGTTCTAACGTAGATAATATCTCAAAGGATGTTCGCATCCTTTGGGCAATTAGTCTCGTGTACAGTTGATCTTTTAATGATCTTATAATGAGGTGTCTCGACTTCTTCAAATAATAAAAAACGTGTGTCCTCGATTCTTTGACATCAGAAATAATCATTTAATGGAAATTGCCATTAGACTTTAGAACTAATGAAGACATAATTTACTATAATAAAACAACAATCTTCCGCAACCAGAAGTACGAAATAATATTATGATTCTGCAGCAAATTTCTATAGCAGATTCATACTTTTCCAAGTGGTTTTCTCATTAGCGAAGAATGAAATGAGGTCCTATCTGCGTTAGCTGTACAATGTAGTTCAAGAGTCAACAACGTTCAAGTCCTAGAGGCGTATTCAGTTAGGAGATTATCTGTCGTCAGCTCTCAGTATCAATGGTCGTATTGTGTGAGGCCGAGGGCTCTTTAGCGCGGATCCCAATCTCATTGATATGCGGCCTGCAACCCAATCCCGACTATCCCTTTATGTTCTGATGTTTGTGTAAGTGTGTTAGTTTCATAAAAGTTCCTTCCAGAAACTTTGCTCTTTGGGGGACTGAATCAGAATTTAATTACGTATGAAAAAAAGTCTTGCGTTCGATACTTCAAGATCGTTTAATGTCGCTAAGAAAAATTCTGAAACATAAAACGCGGCAAAATATATTTATTTTGAAAAAAAGTACTGTAGGTACCTATATATACTTCTATCAAATAGTGACAATATTTTGGTTACAGTTTGCGTTACTTATTGTGCGGAATACATGTTAGCAGCTGTGAGACAGCTGTCTGTTACAGGCAGGCAGGCAGCTATCAATTCAACGAGATTCCTCAAGTATAACGCTTTTGTGCGAAATCCTTCAAACATCCAGAAAAGCGAGGGCCGTGTATTTATAACTGTTTATATCTACATACAAGTAGCAAGAACTTCCTCGCTAGAATTGGGTATTTTTTTAAACAATTATGATTTCGTAATTTTTTTATAAGTATACTGGTTTTCCGTCCGCAGCTCTGGGCGCGTTGAATTTCACCCCCTTTGGGGTCGAATTTCCAAAAAATCGTCTCTTAATGCTTTTCTATACTTTCTAAGGTATCTTCATACCAAATTTCAACTTTCTATGCTCAGTAGTTTTGGCTGTGCGTTGTCCATCAGTGAGGCACTCAGTAAGGGAAGAGTTTTATATAACTACATTAATTTAAGATTTATTGAGACCTAATATCTAAAATCTGAGTAACACAGTTGAAGCTCAAACGCTTTCTAAAGTAGACCACAATGAAGCCAAGTTATATCTCAAGTTAGAAGTAAGTTGTTCCTAAAATAGAGCATCGCGATGTCACGTCGGCGTCCAACAAACAAACAGAAATACATGCCCCTTGCCGAGATAAAGTTATTTCATCTTCAGGCCTATCAACAGACACATAGCTAACGGTCTGATGGCTCTGACGTCAATAAACGAGGCTAGGCAACATGTCTCTACGAACTATTCTATAGAACTTATTCCTTGTATCCAAAAAAAAACACGTCTGTTTTAATATATGTTAGTTTGTAGATAGGTCTCAATCGGTAATACTTAGATATGTTATGCAGTCTTTACAAACATCAAATAACAACTAGACTACGTTTTGTATTCCGGTGCAAAGGTAGAGCAGAAAATGATGACATACTCGATTGGTCCAAAGTATTGTTTTAATTGAATTACAAATCAAAAAAGAATACGTTTCTTTATAAGTGTATAAGGTATTCTTTGTAGGGCAGTGTCATTTTTCTTCCTCTTTCAGTACTAATGAATGAATCAAAACAACTATTTTTCTTTGAAGAATAATAACATTAAATAATAGCCCGCTACAGTTTACCATAACAAGTACGTACCTACCTACATATTGTATTGATTCTACTTTCCTTATATTCAGTAACTACAACTACCTATTACAGTTTTTAAATTGCATTATATTATATTATATGCTATTAAATAAGAATCTCTACTTTCATTTTCATTGAAGTAATGGCGTTTGGAGAAAAGTTTAATTAATTTAATTGCTATGATCTAACCGCAACGGACGTCAATGATTGTAGTGTAACTCGTTTTAATAAACAAAATAGATTTATTACAACCTGCCAGGACGTTTAATCTACATATAAGGGGCAATAAATTTAATATTAATAACGAGTTGACTTTACAAAATCATTTATTACAAAGAGATTAGAAAGAGAAGAGTTTCAGGTTATGATTTCACATTCGATTAAATCGCACATGTCATTTATCAACACTGTTTTGAATGGAGAATGTAGAGTTTCTACTTTTCTAGAGTCTAGAAACTACATAATACATACAACCTACACACTCACTTTAAAAAACGGAGTGTTGTTGTTAATCTTCTATGTTCTCGATAATTTAAAGTTGAGAATCACAGAAAAACAAATGCTTATACCTTTGCAGAGAACACTGAAGGCGAAAATGATATAATAAGGAGGAGGACGATGAGAACTTTTAAAAAATACCAAATAAGGACATCGCTTAAATAATGTTTCACTACTATACTTAACAAATATACTTAACATTTAGTGGAGTACTTGTATAAAACCAATTTGACTAACATAACGCTATACTACTCCTGCCTGATGAACATAGGCTACTTACTTCTTGTCCCGAAAAGTCGTCGCAATGCCACAAACACATTTTCAACACGTACAAAATCACGGGCAGAAGTTAGAATACTTAAAAGACGAGTAAAAGTTGTCATTTTATCACCGGAAGGAAATAAACTAATTACAAAGGAACACAATACAATAGAATTTAATATGCTTTATAACAATGAAATACGCGCCTCGCCGATAAAGAGATCCACATGACGTGTGTACACTAACACAGTATTAACATTTCTACGGTAATATTATTATAAATGACCTATTGCTATTCAATAATGTTGTGATAATTCGACATGTTATTACAATTGAATTATAACGTGTTTACACACTGTTTATCCGTACCATTATACGTTATGTTTACAGTTAATCACTAATGTGACTATAATCCAATTAGGCATATCTAAACAGTCAAGAATGACGCATTGTGTTTGTGTATGTATAATGCTATAAAATCCCGTGTTTCATACTTAACACTTTCAAAGCAACATCATGCACATTTTGAAAAGCATTTAGTATGTAAATAAACTGCTGCTTTGATCTCGGGTCCCGACCGATGGGTGGATAAAGATGTTTACCATACATTTACTCGGCGAGTCGAAATTTCCGTAAACGCTAGGAATATTTTCAGGCCTGAATTTTTATAACACGTGTGGCCAGTCCCAAAACCGCAGAGTAATAAAATTTCGTCAAGCGAATCACGAATACACAACAAACAGGCACTAAAGTATTATAATTCACAGTAAAACGTCACGCGCTCGCGTTTCGTGACGCGGTAATTAAAACAAACCACATCATGTAAATATGTATTAATGAAAACTTGAATTCATAACCACTTGCCTATTTTCTCGGTCTTGATGAAAAAGAAACTCAGTCGCATCTGTTCAACGCACACGCGAAACAAAGTGCGACACATCCGGAGGCGCGTGCGCAGCCGTGTGCGCTTCCCGCCTTCTGACTATCAACTTACATTCTGTCTAAGATGTCTTCGGAGACTGGCGGGTGCCCAGCGGCATCGACTCGATAGCTAAGCAAGAAACCGATTTTACGCATCGCCAGGCCTAAACGCAATCGATGATTAAAAACAAATCGACTGTGCATATTCACTCCAATTACGTTTATTCGGCATCGGTTGTCGTTTTTTCACAATGGTAGAATTTATGCTGACGTGTTTCGATGTGTAGGTGAGGTGCGTGCTTATCCGGTATTAATAATGATCATTACCTTGGAATCCGAAGCACTGCATCCTCCGGCGCACGCGACAGCACGCACCTCCCGCGACCACACTGACACTAGTGCTGTCACGCTCTGACATCACATCGCCCTTTGACATACGACCTTTTTACCTACATTTGACTTGATTATGCGCACTCGTGGCTTTATCACCAACTAATAAGGCTCACGTTACAATATTGGACGCACTATTATGTGCTCTGAGCGGTAACTGACAACGGTTTGATATTGTAGTGATCATTATCAACTGCTCTCAATCTATCAGATAACAATTTGATCGGAATGAGAAGATTCGTATATCTGATATTCAATTGAGTCGCTCTTTAAGTATAACATTGTCAACAGATATCGTGATACCCTTTCGGCGAATTGAATAAGAATTTCTGCGAAATAAGAAAAAATTGGTACATATCACAGAATATTTTTTAAATGTTAGGGAATTTTGAATCACATGGGAATATAATATGCTTATTTTTATCAGTCACTTTCGTATTCAATTGATTGGCAACCTTTTTCCCATCAACTGAAACACAAATGGGAATAATTACTCTTTGATCAGCGCGAAATCATAATATCAGGCGAAGCGCTCCAAAATATTTATACATTGAGTCTGGGAACGTGCTAACGAGAAGAAGATGCTGCGTAATAAATACATCAATAGTTCGCTTGTGCTTGTTTTTTCAATAGTAAATGCCTGGAAGACTAAAGCAGTGCAAAAAATAGAAGTTTTGGATTGAACGCGGTTGGAATGCAGACAGCCATCCGAATGATTCGGATCCGATGGCGAGGTAAACGGGGCCACCGCGCTGCGGAATGCAGGCAAACAGAGTGGAACACCGATCTTTAACTAAACTGGACTTTCTGACTGACGAGATAATAATTACGTACAATCAGCGTCTTAATAAGCTATGAATGAAAACGGATACGCCTCTAATGAATTAGTTCATGTCTCGCGCTTACGCTCGTTATGGAATTATGCAAAGCAAAAACTTCTGCGTTACGTGGATATCCATAACTTGCTCCACGTGTAGTGAAATGTAATTATCACAATGAAAATAGATATTTTAATTGTAGGCTAATCAAATGCAGAGCTAGAGATCTAGTAGAGGTACATAGCCTGTTTCGTAGTTCTTTATCATTATTTAGAATGCTGAATTCAGAGTGTGTAACAGCGTGACCATCAAACATTGTATCAAATAATTGAAACAAAAACAAACGTAGGATTAAAACAGCTTCATTGACACAACATTATTTATTTAGTGTTTGTCACCTGCGGAACAATCGGTGAGGAATTAAAACAATCGGAGCACGGAACGAACGTGACAATGTACGACGGATGGGAGATATACACAAATTGACGAATGAATTGTATTAATGAACATCGTAATTATTTAATGCAATCATTTATCGTATTTATAACGTTGTCTTTTAATGAGAATGCTATTGAAGAGAAAAAGAAATGGTCATTAAGGATTTGTTTGTTCTTTATGCAATTTATTTAAAGTAAGATTATAACTCTTCTTTAAATATAAGCATGTCCTCCTAATATTTTTTTATAACCTCTTCCCAGTTAGCACCTCGCTAAGTGTAAAGAGATGTGTTCATCTTTTTATTAAAACAAATAAATGTTTCGCAAAATCGATTTAGACATTTAGTCATGCGATTTATGTTTGTGCAACGACACAGAACACTATTGAACAGTTACCCGTTGGATTAAAACTCCTTGCAAATAACTGACTTCGAAAATGTTCGGCTGCGAACATCGATACTTAACCTATTTTCCCCGTTCCCTCTTAAAACTCATACAAGACACTGTTCAATCTTTTGTCCAGGAGTTTTTTACTCTCGCATACTTCGGAGCAAACGATACTTAGCGAAAGTACTTAACTACTTATTCATTTCAGCAGGGTTTCAGGCTCTCTGTTATATGTTTGCATTTTTTAAGAGAAAGATGTAGGTAAACGCACAAATAAATACATATCTGGTTTTGATGTTAAAATTAGAACAAAAACATGCAACCGTTACGCCAAACCCGCATCAATTTGGTTACACTAAAATCTTAATGTTTATCAAAACATCTTCGAAATGTCGATACACATCAATGAAGAATGTCCGTTTATTTTCCTGTGAAAACGGTAATGTTTGCACAAATGACACATGTCAAGTTGACCTTGCAGACAGAGGTGTGTTGTCTGAGCATTGTAGGCATCCGTGCATTGTCACTCCGTCCCATCGACCTTGGCATTGCACACCTATGTAAATACCCCACATAACTTCTACTTTTCCGGAAGTGTTTTGTATTTTAGGACAATAAATAGAACGGTTCAACGATCAATAAATTATAGCCGGGAGATTTTGGATGCACACGGCTGCTTTTTAATGATCAATAAAAAATCATGTAAGGTTTTGTTTTCGATAGGTTTGGGTTATTTTTCCTTTGATAAATACTAATAAACAGTCACTTTCACACACGTAAAATATTCATTAACAGCCGAAATATGGAATCATTAAACTTATATTAACAGTTCGTTATAAAACATGACACACAGAAAATCTCTTTGAAGTCAAAAAAATAAAATATAAGTGGAATAAAAGAGTGACTGAGTAATGGAAGCGGGTGAAAAATCTTTTCTGTTGTAAATGAAAAGTACCGCACTACGGCGTATGAAAGCCAGAAGTTTAACCGGACCATTTATTACTGCGCCACGAGAACTATTCAACTGAATTTAATGGGTTTTTGGTAAATACTGTTACACCGGTTACGTGTTATAATTTTAATAAATCAGCAGGGGAAATTTGTCGTCAATGCTTGGTCATGGTTAATTTATTGTAAACAAAACAACGCATTGATGTTTATTGTTTCGAATTAAGTACATACCTGTAACGGCTGTAACAAAGTTTTTATTTACTTGAAATATTACATACGTTCAGATGTGTAAAAAGTTTTAATACTTAGTGTATTCTACGCACTGGCTGAATCCTGCAAAAAAATCGACGGATGCCATTAATATTTAAAAACATTGATAGGTTTTTTTTTTCTTTAATGGCCATCGATATATTTTTTGTGAGTTGGGTGGCCAGGATTGCAATTGAATAAAAAGGTTTTATTTGATAAAAACCACACTGCAAAATTCTGATTCTTTACAAAATGCAGTAGCGTTTGATACGAGTTATCTTCACAACTACCATAATATTTACAGTGTAACTGAGTCAGTTACAGCCCATTCCGTCTCAGCAAAGACTTGTAAATGAAACATTGAAAACTACACGTGACTACCTGTAGTTGTTATTTACATTTAGATAGCGTCGTGTGATCGATACGTTGGGCGGGAACGCGGCCCGGTGGTGCTAGTAGTAAGTTATCTGAGTCAGGGCCGCATCAGCTCGACAATGGCCAGATAAGGCTGAAGCAAAGCTTTGTGTACAATATGTTTCATATACGTCTGTTTGTATGGATACACTCGAATGCCACTACCAGGAAGCCGGTATACATTTACAAGTATTGAGAACTCTATGCTAGTTTACATAATACATATATCACAGAATTAGACCTACTTTATTGACGTGGACAATGTTGTAAAACTGACAGATATTGAGTAATTTTATGTCTTCATTTCATCTTCATTATAATAATTTATGTGGTCTTAATTGTAGCAGTCAGGTTAGATAATGACTTACTTACCTACTAATCTCTATGTCAAGCGTCAAACTAATCTGTCAGTTAATTTGCAATAGGAATTAAGGTAATTAGTAATTAAGTGGCCGTATGCCCTTTACACAACTTTTTTCTAGGAGTAAATAAAGCTTTTTATATCACAATTGAAGTTTGTGTCTTTTATTGAGTATATATTGGATAATAAACGGTAAATTAATAAGGTAGTGTAGAGTTTCATAGGTTTGACTAAAAGTATATCAATTATACTACTAACAACTCACAGATTACTACTTACCTAAAGCATAACTTTTAAAAAGTATGTATATAGACAGAAAGAAAGCAAAAAAATGCCCTGCAGTGTAATAGAGACTTATACACGAAATTATATTTTTTAGTCTAATCTAGCTTGTCTAGGACCTATTAAGCTTGACCCGCTGTGAATGCCACAGAGCAATGTCTCATGGACAGCTTATCCTAGATCTTGATAATATATTGATTCAATAATAATTCTTCCATTCTGGTATTAGCAAACGACCAGACATCTGTTACATGAGTTGTTTTTTAAACTGTTTGGCCAAACAAGCGGCGAGGCGGTGTTCCATTTCCTCCTTCAATAAAATCTATGATTTACAACCATATTTGATTATGATAATTAGCTTGCAAATAAATGCAAGAAAAGCAGCACAACTGCTTCTATTGGCAATAGTGTTTACGATGATCTTGAAGTTGTGGGTTCGATTTCTGGGTCGGGTAAAGAGCTAATAGGCTTATTTAATTTCTTATAGAATTTTGTCAATAGCAGTTCAAAGTTGGGTAACATATGTGTGTTAGGACTATGATTGTAAATGGGGAAGTATATGAAAAGACGCCTCTGGATACATCTTTGTGTGTCACCGGCCGGCGTGATGTTACGAATTAAATGCAAGATAAACAGTCACACAAACAGACAACACGACAAACGTTAACAAATGTAAATAAATAATAGCTGTCACTCAAAGTGTTGATGAACTGATGAATCATTGACGTCGCTCGTCGACTTTCAATGAACTGTCTCCTTTACTCTAGGGACGGTACTCCGTTACTTTCTATAGCATACATACATAAGGAAGCAGGTGAAGACTTCTAGCATAACAGTAGTAGGGAAACTATTGTGTTAAATGAAAATATACTTGTTTGTTTATATACAGGTAAGGTTTTCCGTAGACATAAAAAAGCTGACTTATTCTTATGCTGGTTGCATTGTAGTCCAGTTTTTATGTTTACAAAATCTCTGAAATACAAGATTTATTCTTTATATGGAAGTTCAACGTGGCCTAACTGCAATCCTCAAATTCTTAGCAATTAATTAATGCAATCAGCATTTAACAATGCAGCAACTGCCGTCATCAATTTCGCTAACCTAAATTATTCGTAGAGCAGTACTATCAAGCATCTCAGAGAGACATCAGCAAATCAACAAGCAATTCTCTTAATCAACAAGCTCGAAATGGCTTCTAACAGATACTATTGTGTATAGACAGTTACGAAGACTGAATAGTCCAACAACTTCGTAGAGAGACACAAAGGAACTGTATGAACGAATTTGATACATTAAGTTCATCCATACTAATATTATAAATGCGAAAGTAACTCTGTCTGTCTGTCTGTCTGTCTGTCTGTCTGCTACTCAATCACGTCTAAACTACTGAACCAATTTGCATGAAATTTGGTATGGAGATATTTTGATACCCGAGAAAGGACATAGGCTACTTTTCACCCCGGGAAAATGACGCATTTCCCGGGAAAATTCAGAAAATTCAACGAAGTCGCGAAAAATCAATATTATAATGACATTGAAATAACAAAATTCCCGTTATACTAAGAGATATAAATAATTTTGAGAATATTTTTGGTGAAAAAAAAGCATATTTTATATCATCACGCTACGACCAATAGGAGCAGAGTAGGTAACAGTAAAAAGTGTTACAAAAACATGGAAAATTCTGACCCATTCTCTCTTATGTGACGCAAGCGAAGTTGCGCGGGTCAGCTAGTGATTTATAAATATGAATAAGAAAGATTATAAAAAAAGCAAGGTTCGCGGCAGGCGGTAGTACAAGATTCAGAATTTAGAGCACCATTGACCCAGGGGTCTACCAAGTTGTCGGATTAATGTAGCATAGCTAGGAGACTTTAATCAATCATCTTACTCATTGACTTGGAGTGTAGTGCGTCAGTCTGCTTGAGTGCAAGATGCTGTCCTGCAGAAGACGTCACAATTACACCTCATATAGTTACTTAATGAATACGACACCTCCTGCATTTGCTACAGTAAGTAATGGGACCGGTCTGACTGTCGAAAGCTAATAGGACATATTAATGGTATCCTTAGTTAAGATCGATCTATTACATTCACATTGAACGGTATGTGTGGCGGTCTCGGACAGCTATTGAGCAAGTATCGTATATTGCTATTAAACTTTTCAAATGACAGTCATTATGCATGTGTGTATTATTATAAATTACTTTTTAACTTCGTTAAAGTGGTCAGAGAACTAATTTGCAGCTAAAATTGGTTAGTACAATGTCTATGAAACCAAGGCATATCAACATTAAGTTATGAATATTTTCGTTAACAACTGGTCAAAAATATTTAAACAATCCTAGGTACTCGTAAAAAGTGCGTATAAAATCATAATAGCAGAGTTAACGCAATTGAACACAGGCAGTGACCCGAAATACATGAGGCTAGGCCTCTGACAGAATAGTGGTGTTTCAATTATTCAACAATAAGCTGCCGTGTGCCGAGTATTACACTACATGCTCACAAAAGGAGACAGATAGCCATGCCTTTCAAATGATTACATGCAAAATGTACACCGTTAAGTGATAAAAGCTAATAGTAATGGATAAACGTACTAGTTTGAATGTTAAATTGTTCATTTTGTGAAATTTACATTTAATGAATACTGGAGTTAATTGAATGTCAGTGTCAAGGGGGTGAATAGAAAGTTAAATAGTCCTCAAGTAGAAGGTTTTTAACAGTTCTAGAATACCTTAATTATATAACGTTTGAATTGTCATTCAGTAACTGGCTTATTACGTCGCGGTCGGGCAGCTGTTTGTAACAAGTGTAAGCAATCATTACGAGTATCTTTTCTTGTATTTTAAAAGTAATCACTCAAATTCTCGTAACTAATGTATTTCTAGAAATATGGTAAATAAGGTACAGAATACATACAAATCAAACACCTGTCAACACTTATTTGGAAGGTCTGTCCATAATAGTGAATAGTTCTTTATACTGCTTTACTGAGAAATGTAGGTTCAGGATACGCGTCACCTTTTCACCTCACGGTACGAGTCAGATTGACAAAGGAAAACGGCTGACGTTCTGCCCTAGTCGGACCTTTGAGCATGAGATCTTTCTTTTGACGCTTTGAGTAGCCTAGAGAAGCTACGTAAAGACATTACGTACGTACTATTCGTATAGACAACAGTTGCTAGAGTTCATGACTTCCAGATGTTACAATACGAATTTATAAAATAGTTTATTTTATTTAGCAAACAATTTTGAAGCTAAAAGCCGAGTTCAAAACCAAAAATAAGTAAGATGTTTAGAAATTCTTATTAACTGCTTCCACATGCTCTACCGGAATTATATTCATATAGGTAGATAAAGTTTACATTTCACACAGGAAAATCGCGCAGTAAAAGCATTTGTCGTTAATTAAATGGTTATCGAGTGGTCGTCAAACAAATTGATCACCTGCCTGATTGATCTACCTTCCGACGCAAACGATTTCTCTCCGAATAAATCTCTACGTAGATCCTATTTAGATAAACGCAGACTGCTTGATGGGTATAACTATAAATAAATATAAGGATCTTCGTTCTTATAATATAACAACCAGTTGATTTAAATGTGTGAATTTTACGCCGTTATAATGAGAGAAGTTCTCATCTTTGTTCATATGTGTGACGTAAATTCACATCAATGCTCTGTTTGATTACTGATTATTTATCAGCAATGGTACATATCCTGTGCGTTCCCACAGCTGCATTTTCTACTTCTTTACTATTCGCAATGGGTCAACAGCTAGTCAAAGTATGCATGCATTTAATTTAGCTGAAGCCACACAATAGCATGTCAGTACACGGCTTGTAAATCTAACATGATAAAGGGAAGCATTACATTGCAAACTATTGCTGTGCGGCTAACAAAGCCTTTACACACATTCTGTTAGCGGCACATTACGTTGCTTACATACTTGTTATTTGCTACAATAAGGGACTCGCCTATTTTGCGAAATCCTCGATTCCGCTTTAGTCAACAACCCCTTATTATTATATGATTTTAGGTATATAATTGTACATTAACTTACTGCTTCTTTAAATACCATTAACGGTGGGACAAGGGACGAATTTCCTTTTAAACGACCTTTCAAGTAAAGGTGTCGCAAAGCGATTACAAGTATTTTTGGCGACGAAAGTAGACCCCGGTTGTTCTGAAAAAGTTCCCTAACCAGTTTTATCCAACAATTCACAACCTGATTACAGCAATTCGATTATGTTTTACACAAACGAAGTATCTGAAATACAAGTAAGTCAATGACAGCAAACGTGTTGGTTTACCTGATCTCCTAAGTCTCGACACTGCCTGCATTAACAACATCTTAATTGGCAATTAAAACACAAAATATCATAACACCATGTACCTCTTCCGAACGAAATCTCCAACTTGTTCGGCACCTCGAACCGTATTTTCATATCACTCGTTTGTTTATCACATATATGACACGAAACACTTTATTTCAGAGCCGGTAAAATTCGAAATTGAATTTGGGCAGGTTCGCGCGGTCGCGTGCTCGGAGGCACTCGGGGCAATGGAGCGGATCGGATATTCGCCGGTGACAACAGAGCGCGTACTGAGCGTAAGCGGCGTGCGGCGCGCCGGCCGTCCTTCCGCAATGGGATGGCTCCCGCCGCGCCGCCCTACATCTACGCTGAATGCGACGCGTGAGATGTGATGTAATCTGCATGTGACGAAATGCACACACAGATTAAAACTATCATACATAACTTCTCGCCAATCACATTATCGTACGAACAAACAAATGTTTTTTCGTGCCTCTCAGATTTGGACGCGCGCCGGCGCCTCTGCGACTCTACACAAATGTTATTGTTGTCTGCGGAATTAACATGTTGAAAATTTTAACAAAGGAGGAGGATAAATAACATGTAAGAGGCAAGGGAAAACTGGAGCAAGTTATTGGAACTTGTCCATTTATTGCACAAAAACGAAATATTAAAATCACATTTCTTTCCATTACTATTAAGCGTCTCTATTGGTACTTCGATATTTGTAGGTTGTATACTTTGGTTCATTTGTATTTCCATGTCAATTTGACTTTTTTTGATAGAGTAGGATAGGAGAGCATGTGCAACCAAATATTGACGGAACCAATATGTTAAAAGTAAATAGGTACTTGCGAGAAAAGCAACAAACAGGAAGCAATGAATAAGGCAACTGTGACGAATAGAAATTGCATTAACGATAATAACTAATGGCGCCGATGGCTACTACCGTTAGTCTTATCTTTTCCAACATACACATCAACGTTCTATTCATACACTGTCGATAAATTGACGTATTATTAAGGACAGTATAAATCAAGAACATTTCCTGCCCAACATTATTTCATAGCATCGAATTCGAAACGGGACTATAAATAAAAGTCGACACCTTACTCCGTTTTGGTGGGCAGCGAACTGTAATTTAAGTCCAAACATGTACATCTCTACTTCAATAAAGTCAACACTGGTGAATGTTTTTCACGCTCGTTTTTATCACTTTCCACCTGCAGCACAAACGACTTGTTTAGACAGTTTGAATTTGTTTGCCTCTGCAATTCCCAATGAAAGTTCAAAGAAAATCTATCAGACTGTAAACTCTGTAAAGTGTTGAAATTTTTACTTAAAATGTGTTTTCATTTCTCGTTTTTAATATTACTTTGATAATAATCTTAAAGGAAATGTTTTTAATGTTGTACCCTGCGCATATTTAGTCGCACGTCGCACGCACTACTTATTTTGGGTTGTGTTCGTGGCTCTTTTTTGATGTTCATGGTTAGAACCGAAGGTCAAACCGTGACTGGGCACTTTTTTCCTCTACGCCTCTTAATGAACAATGGTTTCGATGCGACTCCACCAACGAAGTCTTAGTAGTTCACTCACTCTTGAATTTTGTATGTCTACTTAACATAGTATCGTGACAAAAAATGTAAGTAGTTAATATTGGGATTTGCATAAAGCATACTTGTAATTTTATTTCAATAACAGGGGAAAAGAATATTTTTGAATCTTCGAGCAACCGAAAAAAAAACCTAGGTAGGTACCTAGGATCATAAACGAGCATCCCAGAAAAGGACGCAGGATAAACGTGACATTCGCCCATATTATGGGACCTTTGGGCAGTTGCGTGTAATACGTAATAATGCATGCAATGAAAGAGGTAAATAACGACGCACTCGTAATAGAATTATGTGCAATTTACATAAATAAGTGGCTATCTTTAGATCCAGTACACGTACAACCTTGAAATTGCTGAGAAATGGGAAAGGAACATGTTTTTTGAGATGCAAATGAATCTATAGAGGATGGATATTATGTAGATTAAACGTGTGTCCTTCGATGTAGATTTATTCAAGATTTCAATCTTTAGGGAATATGAGCTTTCTCATCCCCGTTCGTGAATATATTTGAGAAGCTTTTCAAATAAGTCTTAGCCTTTAATCTTTTTCTGTTTAGTGGTCTAATTACAACCACCATAGGGTTGCTCACAGAAATTGTAAAATAATAAAAATACTGCGGCACATAGACCACACTGCCCCTATATTTATTTCGAAATAAAAGGCCAATTTAGTGCGTTAAGTGAAATCGTAAGTGCGAGTACATTAACCCGCCTTACGACAAATGTCAAGATCGACCATTGACACTTACACTTGGATGCGAAATTCAATTGAACGGTTACCACGCCTAAAAAATATTTGCTTGATAGGCTTAATATCGTACACAAAAATCCAGCAACGAATATCTCAGGACAGCATAAACACAGTATAGTATTTGCAATATTGTACTTATTAGTCTTATTGTAAGGCTTTCAGCATGTAACCAAGGAACGAAAGCTGAAAATCATAAAGTTGTTTGCACTAAGTAAATATACGGGGAGAAAAGGGCAAAAATAAGGAAAACTATATAAATAAGGGACTCAAATTAGTTGTTTGCTATTTCTCTTTATGTAGTGGTCTAACGTTACAGTTTTCGGTAAATCTGTCCAGAAAAGAAAAAAGAGGTTGGAAAGTGATCGGCTTTAACTTCGGTAATCGTATTTCTAAAGAAGAAATAAAAGAGTTCTTAACACGGCACATCTTGGTTTCGTTTTAGCAAGTTCTTTAAGCTTTAAGTAAACTATATCAATCGTCTTCTTGTATAGTTGTAGATACACTTGTACCTACCTAGTCTACCTATCTGTTTATTTTCAATTGAGATATAAGTAATGTCTCCAAAGGAACCATTTATAGTCGGTAACACGTTTGTAGCTGTTTAGAGCTCGTCTAGGAAGTGGCCTGTGATTGGATTACTCGTTAAGACGTCGGCACTAAAATACCGCTCGAAAGTTTAATAGCCTGCGGTGCGCTTCGAGCGAATTCAATAAGCATTCAGTTTGGTACGACTGATTGAAAACAATAAACACGTTTGTTATTTCGGCTCTATAAGCGGGAAATACTTTGATGTCTCTTAAATGTATTTATTATGTCTATACAATTTATTTTTGCTACAAACAAAGATATACATTGTACGTCGCTTTGACAGAGAATGAAAACATTGTGCATTTTTGTCCCTAATATCTAGTGTTTTACGTCAGTGCCGGTCATTGTCATAACGATGCGATGGTCTATTGTATTCATAACATTGCTATTGTTATGATAAAAAAAATATACATGTTATAGGTGACTTGAAGAGCTACGTGACCTGTTAGTGTTTCAAATTCAAAATATCGATTCCCACAATAAGTGTTTAAAAGATCTTTTGATTGAAAAACCACATCCAATATAAGATACGGGTGAGGATATTAATTAAAAATGTACAATTCTACACCTGTGAGTTGGCGATTCAAACCCCAATTTTATTGGAGCCCACCTGATTAGCTTAATAAAATAAAATATTAGTTGATATTAATGGCTAACTAAACTATTGATTGGTTTTGGATAATAGTGAATATCAACAAATTAAGCAAATCGGAAAGTAGAAAAAACAGGAACTTTTATTGCACTTTTACTCAAGGTATAAAATAAGACGAAAGAAAACAAACATCATAGTTGTTGCCCTCATTCCTTCCTGACGCGAGCCGGTACTCATCATGTTGTTTTACGATTTTTTGACTAGTCAAGTTGTAGTTATTAGCGCTTGTTCATGTTCTCGTTGCTCACGAACATTTTCCTTTTTTTCGTGAAAATCGATATCCACTGCAGTTAAAGCGCAGAAAAACACTGTGTTATGTAGGTGTGGTGCCGGATGAAAATTAATTTAATAGAGTATTGGCTTAAGAGCGCGCAAATAAAACGAAGTGTTATTTTTTGAGATTATTTATAGAATCATCACTTGTTTTTAAGGAAAGTTACGCGTATCCGTGGTTACGCGAAACCTTAACGTGCGTTTTATGTCCTTAAATTAACTAAATAATTTAAAGAACCCATACGTACATAGGTAATCACCTAAGTATTTATTCAATATTTCATTAAGAATTTTAAATAGGAAAGGAAATTGCATGTTTCAACTTAACGGTAATGATCAATTAACTTGATTATTGAGATATTATTACTACCGTTCATTACAAACTGCAATAAAATTTTAATGAAAATCAAACAATGGTTCGTATTCAGTAAAAGTTGGAACGGAAAGGAAGGATGGGACAATGTGAAACGCAAACAAAGGCCGACGGAGGATTGCGGCTCGCATAGCAATCAGCCTGGAGCCACCACTATGTTGCCAATCTATGTAGTGGGCACCAGTGCCACCGGACTTCAAGCAACATCAACCTGCTATAGATACGTGTGACGTCATATGAACAGCGTTCATACACCGAAACCTACGTGCATTGATTTTATATTGATGATTGGCACGTGTCTCAAAACCCTTTTGTCTGTGCCACTCAAGGAGCTTTTAACAGCGAAAGCTTGTCGATGGGTTATTAAAGTCCAGTCGATAACGTCGGGCGCTTATATTTTTAACTTAATTTTGTTTTTATGCCTACCTACTGCAGGTTTGCATTGTACCTGCTTACATTTACTTACTTAGATAACGATTTTTTTCAGGTCATTTAAGAAGGTAGGGTAGGGTACGTTAGAATCATCAGTAGGTAGTATTTTGATAAAAATGTGTTTTCATCATCACGAAGTCGGGAAGCAGACAGACGTTTTCAATAAAAGTTTAATTCGTTGATACATCTGTCCACCCTTCGCATGCGTAGTAAACGAGCTTAACTGAAAGTGCGCAAAAAGAAAGGTTATTTTTGTACACAAACTAATAAAGAGTGGCAGTCACGCATTATACCGATTATTTACTTATTCTCTGGTCACGCTCTAAGGCACTGCCTTCAACTCGATGCCGGCTCCAGCTAATATACACGTTTTCATCAGTAGGTAGTACTTATTAGGTAAATATTTCAGTAATTCATGCAATATGTAACAACTTTACAAAAGGCCTAACTAATAAAAAAGTTAATCTTCAGTTACTCCTTTGGCTGTTGATTTAAAAATGACCTAATACACAAAAGGTCAGGCACAAAATTGTTATGTTATGGTACCTATGTTCTTCAGTAAATAAACTCAATGCCACAATGCAGTTTGATATTCATATGAGTTAAATTGACTTTTTATCAATCGTATTTTTAGTTAAGTCAAGAAGTCACACAGCCACAGTACCTAAATGAGCCTAGGTAATCCAGTAGGTAAGTAAAATAATCGTTCAATCGAAACTTAATCAACTAATAAAAAAATAAAGAAGGATCTTCTTTTTCCTAGTACAAGTTGATTAAGTTGCTTGTGTGTTTAAATATATTTCTTAAGGTGTATTAATATTTGTAAAGTAACACCGAAAGCGAACAGTTTTATATAGTCTGATCTCACCGTTTAAATAAATTCGTTACGCCATTAATTTCAAGGTTACCAATACCATTCGATTGTGTCATCTTTGCCTTTCTTATCATAATAACCGTCTTAATTCGTAAAGTTCCCAATTCTACCATGTTAAGGTAGCTTTGAAAACATGTACCTAAGCCTTAATAGTCAATATAGGTAGGTACATAGTTAATAAGGTAAGTAACTTTAGAAACACTTTCATAATTACCAATTCTTGACCGTGTAAAAGTACCTATTTCTCAAAATTATCTCATGATAGCGTTAGGAAACAAAGGGTTTCTGGTAAGTATTTTTCCTATAATGTTAGATATTGAGATACGTAAAATAATTAATCCGATCAAATCGTATAACATAGATGACAAGTAGTTATTAAGTAGGTACCTGCGTAATGTTGTGAGTAAATAATTAATGAATTTATGATTTAATGCTAGTGAAATTGTTTTTCACTTACCGATTGCAGCAGCTCGCCGCTCTCTTTTAGTGCTACACTTCCAAAACTTCATATCGAATATAGAAGAGGTCACCAAGAAGCAAGATGTCACCGCGCGCGCCCGCTAAGGCAAGTCGCCATCGTCAAACTGTCCGATTGAGGCCGAAACAATGACTTTTGTTTACAAATGAACGACGCGGAGGATTTATTAAATTGTCGAGTGAAGTGGCCGACTGCAGGAGACCAATGAGCCGAGGCAGAACGAGTGCGACGAACGAACACCCCCGACGCACAATCTCCGGTTGTAACTCAGCACCGGTCTATTGAAGGAAGGCGTGGGAGCCTCGACCCCGTTCAGCACTAACTCGTCCCAAAGCCCTCACTATAGGGGTTAATTGAAAGATAAATTGTAGCGTAAAAAAGTTTTATTTCTATCACATCATGTCTTCCTACGGTAATAATTTTGGAACATAGATGCCGAATATCTTGCTAAGGGCAAATCACTACGATTCGAAGCAAATTATTGTTTTGTTACGTTTTTCATACATTATAATTTGCTTTAGGTATTCGGCCGGACCTGGGACTTGGATAATAACAACATAGAATATTTTATCTGATAATATCAATTAATTATAAAATCTGCTCCGAATCCAATATGTTATTGCACTATAAAAATACATGGATAAGCATAATTTCTAGGCACATTTCTGTACTGTCTATATTTAAATTGATTATGATTACACACTTCTATCAGTTACATAAATTACACTATGTCTATCTTAGTTCAAAATAAATGAGATTTTTAAAGACACCTCGGGCTTGAAATGTTTGTGATCGCGAGGATATTTGGTTGTAAATAAATAAATTTAAAATAATAATTTGTACCTTAGTACAATAAGGAAATACAATCAGTAAAAGAAATGGAACATGCCATGCTGTTACAAGTAAATAAATCGTTGGGATAAATAAATATGCCAATTAAAATACGATTACATTTGTAGTGTATGGCATACCAAAGTCTTGAGCATGTCGTTATTTTAAAACTCATTTCACAATATTTGTAGTGTTCAAAAGAACTATAATGTGGGTATCGCAATGAAGAATAATAATAATAAAATACAAACATATTCTTACACTACAGTGTTAAAACTAGCTTACAACAATCTGTAACTGTATGAGTCACACATGTCAAACAATTTATTGCAACATTTGGTCACCACGATTTTAATATTTAGCTACACAAGGAATTACTAATTAGAAAGTATATACCTAATGTCTCCTTAATAATTAAAAAAATGTTGGTGATATAGCCAATACATGTCTTATATGGAACAAAGGGAAGAACACTCAGCATATGATCAGCCTTCTATTACATTTGGTAGCTATCATGGTTTCAACATAATCCATGATCGAGTATATCAGAACAAAATGAGGTACCGTCGCTTTAAACATATTACTTATTCCTGAATGTAAAACATCTCATGTAGGCACTAACATGTCAACTAATGGATGTCTACATTATCACGAAAATTGTAGAATTGTGTAGTGTAATCGTTATTCAGCCAATAATCACAGTACATCCAAATCTGATAATTTAATATGTTAGCTAATAATGGTACAATTAATTTTGGGTATAGAATAAAATTTGCCATTATAACAAGACTATAAAAAATCATTTACAATCCACATTGAACATTGCATAGGTACATAATATAAAATTAAGAGCCCCGGTAAAAACACTTGTTAAAAATGTGATGAAGTATTGATATGTATAAAAGTTTATTTGGTAACAGAACTTTTAAAACTTATTTCATAAATTAGTGATTCAGATGTTCATTAACCACCATAAATCATAACTAAAAAAGGATGGGTTCTTTATTATATTAAATAGTTTAACTGGTATCAAACCTGTCAGAGGATAATATTATGCTCAGCAACACACCTTTCTTTCTTTAAAATCCTATTATCTAGTCTAAATTACTTCTGAACTTATAATCGCACGAGTATGTCAAAGATTCACATCATATGAAGGCACTGCTTTTTTGAAACATTGAAAGTATTACATAAAACATTAAGATACAAATAATTGATTGCTATTGTTGAAAATTCATCTATGAAACTACCAGTATGTTGGTTATTCTACCTCCTGTATCAGCTTCCAGAGGAACCGGCGACATTGGTGTTTACTAACAATCACAAGACAAACTAACTAACAGTCCATTCTCAATATTCCATGTTGATTACTGAAGATATCGTGATTTAAATAGATGGCAATCAAGTGATGTTCCCCAAATTTCATGAAATCTTTATCCAGATATATTATGGTAAATTCAACAAAAATCAGTAGTTAGATCATTGAGAATCAGCTGCAGTATTTGCACATGACATGGTCAGAGCCCCACCAAATAAATGACCCTCCACACCACACATAACACATACTAGTCACCAACACCATTATTTCATTGCAGTCCATTAAGCATCTACGCAATGTCTAACTATCTATACTCATAATAAAAATAAATTTAGTTATCTGTTGGAAAACCACATTACATAATTCTAAAATAAACTACATAGCTAACCACTAATATAAATGGTGTAAATATGATTAACTTTATACTTAGAGATAGTTGTTATTAAATTAGTTCTTCAACCAATACTGAAAAGGTGTTACCTAACTATCCTTTCTAACTTATTGCCAAAGTTACGTGTGGCTGTTCAAATTAATCAGATTTTTTAAGGAACTGCTCTAATTTACAACAGTTCAGTCATTGCGAGATCTTGTTTTACGTAAATAAGTTTGTATTCATCACCCTCAACTGAGTTGCAGACAAAATCTCCGATGCGGCAGCTGAAGTCAGTTGTCAATGCCTGTACCAAGCGCCCTGCACGCGCGTCTGGAAGTGCGACACAGGAGTGACAATATATGCCTGCTGTGGTTGTTGCACCACAGCTAAAGGTATAACTTGCTGTGCCATTTCTACTTGCTGTCCATTTTCTTCAGACACACCCAATGGTTGAACACAATGCTGCTGTGCAACTTGTTGTACACCACCAACTTGTTGTGTGAGAACTTGCTGGTGTTGGCTGACTTGTGGCACCAACATCTGTTGTTGCATCTGTGCTTGTTGCTGTGGCTGCTGCTGGTGTATGACAACATGAGCCTGGTTTTGCATCTGCTGATGTTGCTGCACTTGTACTTGTTGTACTTGCTGTTGTTGTTGCTGCTGCTGTTGTTGCTGCTGCTGCTGTTGTTGTTGTTGTTGCACTTGCTGTTGTTGCTGCTGTTGTTGGGCTTGTTGCTGAGCCTGCTGTTCTCTTTCATGTTCTTCCTTCTTTTTAGCCTCCATAGCTGCCTTCTTTGCCTCTTGCTTTTCTTTTTCTTGCTGTATTCTAATGGGGTCTTTGTTCTTGTCGTAAGACATACACTTACCACTACGGAATGGCACCATGTCTTTTGGTATATCTTGCTTTTTAGTAGCAAACTTAACATGAGGAAATTGATCTTTCATGAAAGCACGGAAAGTTGAATAGCCCATTAATTTAACTCCTGGCTCTAAAATCTCTCCATATTCTTTGTAAGCTTCAAAAAGATGTTTCCGGGAGTCTCCTTGTATGATAACAGTTTTACTAGCTTTTTTACCACTTTCAGCAGATGGCTGAACATCTTTAGGTGAACTGGCATGTTGTTTCAAATACTCTTTAAGGAAATTAGTAGCATGTTTGTAAATATCTAGAGTAAATGTGTTGTAAGGCTTCTTACCAACATTGCCATGAATACGGGGGGCAACACCATGGGTCATAACATGCTGCCGGATTCGCTTGAGTTGGTAATGAGTCACATTTTCAAGATATAAGAAAGCCTCTAAGCACACTTTTCGCCCTTGATACACATAACAAGCTCTCAGTCTCCTCCTGACCTTATGCCGGGATGTTTCAGCTGGGTTGGCCAAGCTTGCCATTGTGATTCCCATCAAGTACATGTCATGCTCACTCTTGGTTAGTTCAGCTATATTAAGTCTATGTCTATAGACTGCCTCTGGGTTAAGTCCTCGATAACAGTTGTCTTTACAATCGCAACCTCTTTTCAGTCTTTCTTTGACCTGAAATGATAACAACAGTCATATGATTACAAAAATATATGCTAAATAACATTGAGTCTGTTTTAGTCATTCAGTTAGGTGCTGTAACACACTCCCATTAAAAAACTGTGTGACATTAAACCACATTAAATAAAAATTATTTTCTGACTAGGAAAGGAAACTCTAAAATATGATTATTTAACTTAAGTTTTGGGCCTAAGGTTTTATATTAGGTATGAAACTGGAATATTATGAAAAACCAACGTAGCATTATAATAATGATATACGAAACAGCATAAGCATTGAAACATGGGAAAGATCATATTACCTGTGCTGGATTATCCTCCAGTTTATTGTCAAGAACCTCTTCATCACTATCTGAGTCAGTTTTCTTCTTCTTTTTGTTTCCAGCCTTCTTTTCAACTTTAGGTTTAGTGTCTACATCCATTTCACCAGTTTCTCCTTCCACATGAGACCCAAATTCAATACTATACGAGCCCGGTAAAGCTTGCAAATTGCCTCCATTTTCCACTTGTATAGTATGTCCTTGCCATAAAACCTGAAAGTTGTTAAGATATGATTAGATCACATTAATACCAGGGCAATAGTCTTTGTTATTCATAATAGTGTATATAGAATGTAGCACCTGTTCCTGGTGACCATTGTAGCTGTGTTGCTGCATATTCTGTGTGCCTATCTCAAATACTGAATGTTGGCCCATGACGGGCGTGTGCCACTGTGCATTCTCGCCGTATTCACCGCCGCCGTTCTGGTCGCTCGGTATTGACACGATGATGGCCTCCTTGCTGTCCACGCTCCGACGTTCCACAGACAGAAGCGAATGCAACACTTCGCTAGCCTCTTTCTCGGCAGGATTCACCACTTCCATTTTCTCAAATGACATTCTGCCCGCTCCACGCTACAACCGATCGTTCACATCAAATCACATGTACGTACATACGTGTATGTACAAAACGACACGACAAACCCGCCCCGACCGCTATAAGAATCGACAACCCCAAGGCATAATGCTAGAAAAACCGCGATAACTTTTCAAATTCATGTAAATAAACATAACAAAAACCGCGCAATTATTAACCTTAATCGCATTTTTTAAGTTTCATTATCGCATAGCGGATCGAACTCCCGTGGAATATTGGGCCATATAGTCATAGCAAAGAAAGAATAAAACTCACCTTTATCACGATATATCAGTGACCGAGATGCATAAAAATGTATCCCCCCAGTTTCTAACGCACTGTGGTTTGTAATAATTCACTTCATTTTGATATTACAGTCATAATTGAAGAGAAAAGTACAAATATTTCGCCGAGTTCACGGAAGCAATATGGCGATACACTTTCCGTGAATAAAATCGGAGGACGCCGTAGAACACGTAATTAGTACAGTGCGCCACCACCAGGCAGCGCTACGAGCATGTTTCCGTATCGACGCCCTCAGCGAAAACAGCGCGGTAAAATTCAAAACGGCGTGCGCCGTATTTCTTTATTTTATTTTATACGAGTAAAGTATTTGGTTAAACAAATATAACAACAAATATGTTCTTCGTTGAATTTCATGTGCGGTTATTTAGTTTTTTTTTTATTTTACTTAAAATAAATTCTTTTGACTTTTAAGTTCCAGATTTCTAGGGTGAAAACACAAGTTTTCGGATCATAAACAATACTACCTATTGTTTATGATCCGAAAACTTGTGTTTGGAGTATACCTACATTATACATTACAATAAATATAGTACCAATAGAATCGTTGTTATTTATATGTATAAAGACAAGTAACATCAGGTTCGGTGTAGCAAGCCATTTAATCGAATAAATAAGAAGCATTACTCAATCGATAACCCTTCTTCCGTAAGCTTTAACACTTTTATGACTTCTTACTTACTTACGACAAGCATAACACAGTCCAGGAAACTCTACAAAAATATGTAGCAATGTGTGTATTTAAGCATATTGTGGTAGTATATATGACCTTTAAAATAAACGACTAAAAGTATTACGCACAAAATAAATTAAAACAGGGTTCACGGCAAAAGAGGGTCCGCAGCGATGTGGAACATAACGATAAACCGCCACAAAACCTGACTTAAAAACTTTGCAAATATACACCACACAATGACATATTTATCGGTAATATAAAATTTTAGACCCCGCCAAAGCATGCTCTATTTGTAATTATGAATGGAATGAATCTTAGGTGATATCGAAAAATTAAAAAGGAAAAATTAAATTCCAGGTAGATTTTTTTTATTAGAGTTGGTTATCTTTACTACGTACGCGTTTTCATAATAATTGGACGTATATAATGTTCTTAAAAATTGTAACTAACAAATACACAAAAAATATAAGGCTACTTATTTTTTATGACGTTAGGCCTATGGTTAACCCTAAGGGTCGCTCACCCTAAAAAACCAAACTGTCATAATCATACAATGTGTCATCACATCACTACATCAGTCAGACCAAAGAGTAAAGTAAAAATATAAACCAAAAGGCAGACGAAATGTAAAATATTGGAGGTTTCGGATTCTTTTGAAGTAAGTATTAATTTATAACCTATTTTTGCGTCGCATTGAATATTGATGAATAAAAATAATTGTCAGACAAACTACCTTCTGTGAATCTGAAATACTGAATGTTAGTGCGGAATTAATAACAATAGACAACTTATTAAGTACATACAGGTAACTCTATTGTTTTTAATATGTTATTTATAAGTTTAGACGCCACCGTTATTATTTTAATTAATGTAATAAACTGGTGTACATAGGTGTACTGTTATACTGATCCAACTCGTCTTTACATTTAAATGTATTTCTTGAGTAGGTAGGTAACTGTAGGCATTTATTTATTTGTTTCTGTTTTAAATTTAGAAGAAATACTAATTCTATAGGATAATAACATGTTGATAATGCACACTGATTTATAAATAATGACCTACTGCTAGAATTACTTACCAGCTGCTGCGTCCAGGGCGAAGCAGCTACTGCGGGACTTGACGACTGCTCCTGGTGATGGTCCATCAGGCCACTCCATCCTCTCCTCCATCGCTTTAGAAGCACTCCTCTTAAACTGCTCCAAAAAACTGTCTATTTGTGTTTCTATACTAGTCGGGGAGTTGGCCATCGTTTCCACCGAAACACCGAAAACAAACACAACACGCTAACTTGCCGTTTACGACATTTTTTGTTTAAAGCTTACTTTCTTTGTTTTTTAACACATTTCCATTGTTAAGGTTTATCAGTAGTATTTTGTATTGCATAATTAAGCTTCATTTTTTCCGAATTCGTTCATCGACCCGATTTGACGTACAAATAATATCAAAGAAGACCGCGGAACGTCCCCCGACTATGAACGAGACTACTGGATAGCGGAATAGAGATGGGCTCCGCGTCTATATCGATAAATCCATTACTTTAATGTTATTGTTGTAACATATTATTCAATATCGCATTTTTTGCTGTCAGATAAAACATAGTCACTTATTTATAAAATGTTAGTAATAATTAGTTTTATTATTTTTAGTTGCTTATGCAAGTGACAAGTAATTTCTTAATTACTGATCGTCGATTTCACCTCCTAATTCGATCTTTCTCTTCAGTCGTTTCTCTCGTAACTGAATATTGCGCATCTTTCATTCCTACTGACTGTGTTAGTTAGTCGTCGTCGAATGCTTGAATATAGTTCGACCATCTTGGGAGATTTCGGTTACTACTTCTTTCCACTTTCCTTGTCACAATTTATTCAGCACTCCAAACGGTCGTATTTTATCCGTAATATGTGTCCAAATAGTTCAAAGGACTGCATAAAGGCTTTTTTGAGTACGTGACTGCAAATGCATAAAAAATCTATAAATTACTACTTGTTACGTGACCGATATAAAGTACCTAGGTATAGTTTGTAAAGCCAAGATAGAATCACTTTACCTACAAAAAAAAATCTACAATTACCTATGTTATGCTTAAGTGCGTATTCGTATCACAATAATTTACGCGTCTTTTTTATAGGCACATGGTATATGGCGTTCAGTTTTGGCTGTTCTGAAATATTTTTTATTTTAAGCTATTTTAGCATGTTACTGCTAGGAACCGTTCAAACTTCTTTACGAACATAGTAGTGTAGTATTTTTACGCTGCTGCTTATATATTGCTTAATAGAATATTATCTTACCTGGCTTTAAATTTCACTTTTATGTACGCTTTGCTTTTTTTTGTAGTATTAAACTTTAATACTTCTTGTTTTAAGTCTTAATATTTCTTACCTATTCATTGATAGGTATATCGATATAATCTAAAATGATTGCCATCACTACAATGAAGTGATTTTACTACGGATACCGTTATTCTATATACGGCAACGAAAATAAAGCGACACCCACTGACATCTATCGATCGCTGCAAACAGCTGTTCGAGTCTGAGTTGCCAGCGTATTATTTCAACAAGCTCAATTTACAGTGAGTAAACGTTTCCAATTAATGGTTTTTATTCATACATTTTGTCTTTGAATATATTTATTATATTTAAAGAATTTTTTGTGCGTTGAAACAGATAACAAGTTGTTTTATTTTTGTGCGCATGCGTTACTAAATATATATGTGTGCGTGCAAGATGACGTTTACGTATAGTAGTGTGAGTGAGACCGCGGTGAGGGGGTCGCGGTCGCGCACGCTGCGTGCATTAGCTAGTGTTGCGCGAAGAGCGCGTGTAGTTCGTGATATTAGAGGTGACTGGAACTGTCACACACGAGACTACACCCGGCCACATAATGTCAAGTAAGCATGAACTCTATAACACCCGGCGTTTTTATGTAACTCCTCTTCTATTTAATTCGCGTACTATTGCCTTTTAATGTTACTAACAACTTAATACAATTAATGGTTTAATTTTGCGTACAAAGGTGCTTGAAGTATTTAATATTCGGGTAGATATAAATACTCTCATATATTTATTCGCCACTAGGAACTGGTAAAATATTTAAATTTGTCGTGTACATTAATTTTCCCTGTATGTTACTAATTAACTGAATTTACCCGATCATTTCATTTTAACTAAATAGAAAAGTATCGAGCTGGAAACTTCGCCTGAAATAATACTTATTCTGATATCGTACCTATTACTTAATTATTCCAGCAAAATTCTGTGTTTATGGTTGCTTTTAAGTTTTAATTTAGTGCACTCAGTTAACCCGTTTAAATTTTTTATCCCTTATTTAAATGTTTGTCACAATATAACGCGGAGTATACATTTTTGCCATAACCTACCTATTTGCAAATTAAAAAACTCGGCGTCAACCTTGAATTATTCTGGTTTAGCGTGGGTCTGATTATTTATCTTTATTGACCCCACAAACATCTACGTCACTTTAGTTACGTTAGCAGATATGAATACATGTATGAATTGTTCTTGTCCTACGTTTTATATCGTATCAAGAGTAAAAGATCGCAAACAGAATATCGTTATCTACTGTAAATACCTACATTCATAAACATTGAGCCTATCGCCTGAGCGATATCAACTGTTATGGAGACTGCGTTAATTCAATGAGTATTTTTATATGAAGTTCTCATCGTTCGTTTCATAATTAATAGACAGGAAACTGGTGAATTTGTGGTAGATAAGTAAATCTATTTATGTCCATTGTATTGTTATTACCTTTTACAACTTTTATCTATATTATAGTCGAGTATAGATCGATCTACCTTTATTATAGTATCGTAATGAGCAGATTAACAAAATTTTTAATTTGCTGAAATGTTGCTAGAGTCTTGTGGCTTGATATCCGATATTCATTACAGACCGCAAAGGTTCATCCGACCTGGTTGCGGCTGAACTGGCGCCGGCTATGTACCTACTAATCCGATACGTTGATTCTGTTGTCATGTGAAAATAACAATGAGATAGATTTATTCCTTCCTTGGACTTGATGCTAAATCACGTAAAACGTACTCGATGATAAGTATGAGATGACTACAGTAATGAGAGTTCTTATGTGGTCAAGGAAAGGCAAACCGGGAGATGACAGTGAGCAACTTTGGCTCCATTGTCTGAATTTGTGACTAACCATTTCAGTAAATACTGGTATTCTGTGCCAAACTATAAATATTTATGGCCCTAGTACGAAACCTAGATTATCCACAAATGACAAACCGGTAGGTTACAGCAACAGCTTTCTCTAAACAAGAAGTCGCAGCCCCGATTTTCACTTCACAGACTGAAAATTAAATATTGACTAAGTGAAATGCACCTCGACCATAACGCATAGCGTGTGCATCTTCATAAGCGCGAACTTAGAAAGTACGCCTTAGTGATACTGCTCACTGAGGCAAAGTTTTCTCTCCGGTTAAGATAGTCTCTCGTTTTTAAAAATCTACTGTGACAATATAAAAAGATGAACACGTCATCATTGCATTCCTTTATTCCGTTAAACGGTCGACTGCCCGCGTGGTTCCATCCCGCCGGACCGGCCGCACCTAAATAGAAACCGCAGGGACATTGCTCCCGAGCGCGTCTGATCCTGCATCTCAACTCTCGAGTGCCTTGCAGTTGGGGTGCGTTTTGGTAATAGAACATCTAACCGTATAAATACCATTTAAACTTAGGACTATTTTCGGCGTCACATTAAATCATCGAGTCGGTTGCCATACTGATATTCACAAAATAAATTGAAGCGATTTTACGATGTTGATAGACCATTAAAGTTGTAAAAACATGTAAGATTCCTGGACAACCAAGGTTTGGCCTCGAATGATTGACGGCATTTCCTGGATGAAAATGAAGCAAGATTTTTAATATTTTACGACATGCGTTAATAAAATTTTCTGAAAGCCGCTAGCATTAATGAGACGTATGGGGCGATTAAGAATTAAAAATGCTAAAGCTGAAGCTTAAGATTGGTTAAGATTTAGATTTAGACATATTATAATGACGGTTGGATATGAATAAAGTGATGCGTTGTGTCGTTATGTGCTGAAGAATGTCCTATAGGCGTCACGTCACTGCCTAGCGTCACCTAGTGTTGACAGACAAGACTTATCGTGTTTAATTGTAGGTATTAGGCGTCGACGGGCTCGACACCAAATATCTAACGCAACACAGTGGTTTTATTTTGAATTTTATTTGTGTCGCGCTATTTCGGAACAGAACGTGCGGCACTTGTCTGTAACATGGTGGTGTATGTGATGGCCCACGCAAGCTGGGCGCCCGCTAAAATATTCACGTGAATATTTTCGCGGAGTTGGGGACAGTTATTATTGTTACATGATCAAATTAATCTTATAAGATGTTACTATTTAAATTCCTAATTCTTATTAACACATCCGTCTCAAAACCATTTTCGGTTTTGCGATCTCTATTTTCTATTCAATCAGTAGGTACCTAGGTACCAATAATAATGGTGGTGCCAATATTTAACATTAAATTGTAATCAAACAAATGACTAGTCAATAAATGTTTTCTAATTAGGCTGAATGTCAACTCTAATATTACCACGTGTGCTATTGACAGGTAAAGAAATAATGCGCAAACGCATCCGCGACGCCATTAACAGTGGCACGTGCCAATAATATAAGTGACTACCTACTAAATGTAGAGTTGGTGTTTGCGTCTTTCTCGAGAGGAAGAAACTGCGCACTTCCTCATAGTATTTTACGATGACGATGATCCGACATGAACAGACAGAACGCTAAAATATAAATCTGCGCAATCCTCCATAACAACGTTTCTCCAGTTATTTTAGATATTTACGTCTTTGGCACCAAAGTCGACTACAGAAATGTGATTAGACTCGTGGAGCTTGTAAATTAAATATACATTCAAATGGCGGTTTATAAATATACATAAGAGAATAATGACATTTGTATTTTATTTACTATTCCTATTATATGAAGATGTTTAAAAAATCGTACTAGGAAAAATTCTGAGTTATTTGATAACACTACAACGAAACAGCACTCGCAGTTATAATAAGCTCACAATCAGATAGCGTAAAACAGTAGACTGGCGATATCATTATTACGTCAACTGCGTGTATGAAAAGAATACGAGGCTGTTCAAAGGAAATAATATTGGATGTGATACAAAAATTTTAGACTAACTGACGTTTATTACTGATAAAAGAGATCATAAATCAGACGGTTTGTGTTATTACGTAGTATATTTTGATAAGTTAGAGGTATTGTTTTGTCTTCAGATCGAGCATGGGTGACGTTAGCCACGAACGATTCGTACGGCCTGGGTGCCCTGGTGCTGGCGCACTCGCTGCGTCGCGTCGAATCCGCATACCCCAGCGTGGTGCTCATCACACCATCCGTCACTGAACCTATGAGGTATACTGTTGTTTTAAATTTGAATGTTAACAAATGTAGCATTATCCATCATCACTAAGGATTTTCTCAAAAATGGATTACTTGAGTTTAAGTTTTACGTGGATGTGCCATGGATGTGACCGATGAAGACAATCTGAATCTGTCTTTCGGATTGAGAAGAACTCTTAAACCTGAGATATTGATGCAAATTGACACAGTTACTAGACTGTGTTATTTGTTGGCTTCGGGCTCTTAATCGACTTGGATATCTTAATGAAAGACCCAGGGTATCACAAGCGAATAAATGTTCCATGAAGATTCCACAGACTTCTAATGAACATGTTATTCCTTTACAATTCTAAAGGCTAACCGGATGACACAATTAGCCACATTGCACAGTTAAATTAAATCCTGTTATTAATTAATATGACCGTAGATTACCAAAGTCAATTATTGTTAAATAAGAAGATTCATTGGAATTGAATAAACCTTGGAAGACGTTATTCAGTGTCATTCCACCACACGTTAATAGGAACATATTTTATACTCTCGTTCTTTACTGATTGTATGATTGCTGAACAATCATTATGTTGTTACTCTTCGCCTTCAGGATTGAACAAGTTATATTCACCAAGAATGTAATATGCGTTCATACATAATAATATACGCATTTCTAATTATTATTGTTGATGAAATGCTACAGTTTTGCACATACAAAGTAACGCTTTCGAAATAAATATATTGCAAAAATATTGAAGATAGACGCAGTTAGCGTTTTGTCTATCGTATCACAAATTGACAAGGAACTTGATTCTTTCTTAAATTAAAATATCTACATTTGGTATGTAAAGTGGAGTCATATATTCAACTACGTCTCTTACGGAACGTGTTTATAGTTACACAATTCTAGATCGGAATGAAATAAAAAACGACGTGTTCTAAAATTATAACAATGTTTTCTCATTTTCGTGTTTACTGTTCTCAGAGAACGCCTTCGCGCTGTGTTCGCCGAGGTGATTATAGTGGACGTGCTCGACTCGCGCGACGCCGCCCACCTCGCGCTGCTGCAGCGCCCGGAGCTCGGCATCACCTTCACAAAGATCCACTGCTGGAGCCTCACGCAATACGAAAAGTGTGTCTTCCTGGATGCCGACACCTTGGTGAGTTCTTGGCACCTGCATCAGACGTATCTGTCTTCTATCTAAAGTTTAATTAATTAGTGTCCTATAACGACGCCGGTAATGAATTAGTCTAAATTAGATAGAGCGACGCCTTAAGCTGGTCGCCGGTAGCAATTTAGCGAATGGTTTATCTAATGTCCTCGCGTCATCGTCTATTTCCATTTTAGCATCGAAGCTTATTCGAGATGATCTTGATTGGCAAAAACAAACATTTTCCAAGTAAACGTTTTTGTGATATCAAAGAACGCTTCGGACAGATAAACGTCGCTGCCGGTGATTGTTTTCAATCAGTTCTCGTGTAGTAACAGTCACGTTGCGGCAAATTAAAATATGTCCTATCATTTAAAACGTTCAACATTAAAGAATATTTTTAGCGGGTGGATACCATTTAAAAAGAATGCTAGATTGATGTTGTTACGCGCAGTGGACACTTAGCGAGTGCTCCGCCAAGTATACAAATATTTGCGGATCTTAAATCAACTTTAGCAAAAACCTTGCAGCAGATTTTGTATCAACGCGTTGTACATGATGTCTGATTTTTAATTTTCAATTAACGATCGTATGTGAAGCCCATTAAATCTATTTCGATCTGTAACTGTTTATGCGATAAGAAAGTCAATGTTACCGGATGTGATCGTTAGTGCAGTAACACTAGATGACGAGACGCATAACCGTGGCCCAAATATTTTGTACCCGACAATTTTGGATCAGCTCCAATTTCTACACTTTCATTCTTCGGCTTCTTTTGAAGGTACCTAGCATGTGTCGAGAAAGTAAAACTATCAGTACACGATGTTCGCATGCCGTTATCATTAATATCATCAAATTGCTTAATACGAACAGCAGAAAAATTCAATTTATGAATATTTAGGATCCATTAATAAACATAAAGATATCGTCTCGGTAGAATCCATTGACTCGCGGCGTTTTTATTTATCGCAGGTTATTGTGTCAACTGAAGCTTTTATACACGTTCTGATAAAGAATTCTGATAAACATACAAGTTATTTAATACTCATGAGCGGAACGTGACAAAACTGTGTACAGTGAGAGTATTGTGGTACTGTTGAGTTCATCAACATTATTTTATTTTCACGGTCAAGGATACCAATATATTCAGAACACCATCTGCTACGATGACAAGCATATTTTGTTGTTAGGTGGTCCAAAACTGTGACGAGTTGTTTGAGCGCGAGCAGCTGTCGGCGGCGCCTGATGTCGGCTGGCCCGACTGCTTCAACTCTGGTGTGTTCGTGTACACGCCCTCCGCAGAGACCTTCAGTCAGCTCATCACATTCGCACAGGAACGCGGCAGCTTCGACGGTAAGTTATCCTGTCTGGCACCTATAACTAAAATATGTATGAAACGACGTACCAGTGGCAAATATTTCGACTAAAATAAATGTTTACACAATCTGCCATGTAGAATTTCTTCTGACACATTGCAAAATGTGTTTTGCTTTTACATTACTTCGTCATAACACGTGGCGGTAATTTGTCAACATGGTGTGTGCGAGTGAAGGTTGATCTGTTCGTAACAGGTGGAGACCAAGGTCTGCTGAACTCGTTCTTCTCGGACTGGGCGCACGGTGACATCAACAAGCACTTGCCTTTCCTCTACAACGTTACTTCTGCTGCTTTCTACTCCTACCTGCCTGCTTTGAAACAGTAAGTCCTATCTGATATTCTAAATGAAAAATTGATCTAGCGATTAATTGCATAACATTCGAGTCGATTTCGACATTTTGTATCAATTAAAAAAGCAGCATCTCTATACAAGTTCTTTAGAATTGCAATAGGCCTTTCGATACCATGAACAAAAAACCTTCAGGTTCTCCTAGGGTCGAACCGTTACTTTATAGTATGCTCGTAAACGTTAACTGTTAAATGTAAGTACATACTGGTGTAATAACGATTACACATTTATGGCATTCAAAGTCAAGAGAACGGACACGTCATTGCGATCCGCACGAGTAGTTTGTGATGCATGGAAGAACGCTCCGATAATGACGTTCTGTATTATGTAGGCGGGTGCTGCGTTCGTTCACATAAATCGTAGCGTCAAAGGAAATACTATACCAATGAGAGATATTTATAGAATCGTCTTCCAGAAATAATTCTACTCATATCTGGTATAAAAATGTTTGCGTCGATTTTTACTAATTAATATTTTTCGGGTTTAAATTTCTAATCGCAAAACCAAGAAATTTACTTATGGTGACCGAAAGATATCAGAAACGTTTGTCTAGTTATGTCGATTTATCTTCAAAGATATCTTGGAATTATCGTCGTGTAATACTTTAATCACTTATTTATGTCTCGGATTCTAACAACATTATTATTATTTGCAGTTTTGGGCAGAACTTGAAGATTATCCACTTCATAGGCGCGGCTAAGCCATGGCTGCAACACTTCAACTTCGAGTCTCACACGGTAGATGCGCCGGAGCACATTCGTGGTCTCTTACAACTATGGTGGGACCTCTTCGCCTCTCAAGTACACTCTCAGCTCGACACTGGCATGGTAAGTCACTCAGCATTTTAATTAGAACATGTAATACAATTTCTCTACAGTCTACTGGACACCATTTCCTCAAATGTAAACTTGCAAAAGTTTCCTCTTTGGTGTTCGTGCGTCACTGCTATTTATGTACATAAATGTAAACTTAATGAAGCTCATCTTGTATTTAATATTGATAATTTTACATTATTTGTATACATTTTAAGTTATGTGTAGCGCAAAATACAACAATGAAACTGATATTCTCATATTAGATAACAGCAAAAACGTACCTACGATACAACCTCAAGAATTTAACGTAACATTTGTGATTGGTTATGATATCGATTTCAATATCGATTACATATTGTTGGAACACAACCCCTCTTTCTGCGGTTTGTGTTTGACCACAAATATCCCGCGATGCCTGGCTTAGTCCAGTAAAACGATCCATTCTCATTACTGCCTCTGATCTGAACACTACAACATGTTTTCCAAGCTCTCACGGAAGGAAAATAAAATTACAGAGGTGAGACTCACACATTTTGAACTCCAGCTTTCGTCCTCAACTGTATACAATATTGTTCCAGTGTCTTCGTAGGTGTATTTACTTTGTTTTATTATTATGGCACCGTGTTAGGACCATTATGCGTCCCTGAGTGACTAAACAGTAACTTACAATATAAATAACATTAGCTTGCACTCTCTAAGCTTGTGCACTGTACTGCTACTTTTTGCACCTTTTGTTTGAAGCGATTATTTTACCCGTGTGCATAATATTTCTCCAAAATACTAACATTTTAGTAACAATTCCTAAATCTTCTGTTTGTCTGTTGCTTCTTGCACGGTTTGGAAATTTTATTAGTTTTGGGACGGAGTACTTAGATGGTGTTGGTATTTTGGTGGAATACTCACCGCGGATACTGTGTAAACATACTGATGTAGACTCTTTTATACTATCTAATAGTTATTTCTCTTTCCTTTAATTTAATGCAGTAAATGCATCTCGTTTTATGGCTCTCCCACACCTGAAACTTTTATATCTGTATGTTTATTAAGTAAAGCATTTAATATCGTATTCTACTAATAGTCGCTTGAACAAAGTTTTTTGCACTATATTTTATATTACAATTGCTAGTGCGTGAAGCTTAGTTCAAGTGTTTGTGTGCATGCTTACTGAGCTGTTTCACTTCAACCGATAGGTTGAGGTGGAGGAACCCCCCGATGTGCCAGCGATACCTCCACATGATGTCAGCCATCAGTACCACTATCAACCGACTTTGGATCCTGAATCTGAATTCGCTTGGCATCATCCCGATGCACAAAAAGGAGAAGAGTCTCAAGAAACACAGATAGATATAACAAAGTTCCATGATCCATGGCAAATTTATAAAGGATATATTCCGGCTAATACGGAGCACGAAGCTAGCCCGCAGCCTGAATTAGGAAGAGTTGAAAATCAAGATGAAATTAGAAAATATGTATGGAACTATCAAGCTCAAGAGTATAACCAATATCACGACACGCAGCACTCTGAACATGAGTGGCACCACAGTCCCCCCGCGCACGAGCAACACTGGCACCAACACCACTCACACACCGCTCAACACTCACACGAACATCACTCACACACACACCACCATCATGATAGTTCTAGTCACACTCATCACCACGAATCTTATTATTTCCCCAACGATGAAAAGTTTCATGAACATACAGATCACAATTACAATAACCACAGCACACACGATAACGTGTCGGCACATCACGTTCAAGCAGACACTACTAAAAAGCGGAACAGACGACGACGCCGTTTGAATCGCATCGATGTTTGCGTTCACGAAGGAGGAATGATTAATGGAGATCTCTCCGGTAGTGAGAGCGATGACTATGAAGAGATAATGCCGAGGCATCCATATGACGGCTACTACCTGAGGCACCGCGTCACTATAGACGCGCGTGGAAGAAAAGTATGTTCTCATGAAGTACCACCTACGCCGTCCCCGTCCCCTCCGCCGGACTCGCCATCACTGATACACGATTTATCGCATTTTGCTGAAGACGAATATTTGTCAACAAATAACAATAGTGCCCAAGTAAGTTACATCCAGTACTTATCTCAAACGAAGACTGCAGGTAACTATCTTATAATATTATTAAAAACGTTTTTGATGCAAGAATGTTTGTTAAAGCAACCCGTTTGTAGACAAGCTATGCATGCTGTGAGTTCTTAATATAATGTGCACGTCTAAACTTACCTCAACATTAACCTGATTCCAACCGAGTAATTTATCCCGAACGTTCCCGCAATGCGATAATAATTTATTAAGTGAATATGACGTCTGTTACAGAGTGGCGTGGCCGGCAACCTGGCGCGAGTGCTGCCAGGCGGCGCCGGGCAGCGCGAAGCTCTGGACGAGCTGACACGTCGCCAGGGATGGGAAGCCGGTAATATTGACTACATGGGAGCCGACTCCTTCGACAATATTTGGGCGAAGATCTCGCAGACCCTAAGTAAGCCCCGCTCTTCACCTCCTAAACAGTCTCCTCCTAAGGAAATCGCTCCACCGCAGCCGGCACCTGAACAGACTCAAGTTCAGTCCGGTGAAGTGGCAAAGGAACCAGTCATCGAGCAAGTTGAAGTAGCAAAAGAAGCTGCACCAGCGGAAGCCGTAGCGCCACAGGAGCCTGCCGCCGCTCCCGCAGAAGCACCCGCGCCTGTAGAAGAGGCGGCTCCAGCAGACGTGCCAGTGACCGTGGAGGCGGTCGCGGCACCGGAGGCCCCGGCGCCAGTGCCTGAAGTTCCCGTGCCTGTAGAAGCTGTGGCGCCTGTAGAAGCCGCAGCACCTGCCGTAGTGTCTGAGCCTGTAGTCGCCGTTCCTCCAAGTGAAGTGCCCGTTACAGTGGAAGCCGTGGAAGCAGAGATTCCCGCGACCGTGGAGGCCGTCGCCGAAGTGACCTCCGCCGTTCCCGCAGAAGCGCCCGCTGCCACGGAGGAGATCAAAGCCGACCCCGTCAAAGTCGTCGAGCAGCCGGAACAAAAGACTGAAACCCCTGTAACGACAGAAGCGCCAGCCGCCGCAGTTCAGGAGCCAGCGGCCGAAGCACCGAAGGTGGTGGAGCCGAGCTCGGCCGCCGCGGCGCCGGCCGCCACGCCCGAAAAGCCGGCGGAGGCGAGCGCCACGGACAGTCCGCCGCTGGCGCACACGCCGTCCAAGGAAGAAGCCGCCGCGCCCGCCGCCAAATGTAAGTGTGACACCGACGGCGAGAGCGCCGCACACCGATAACAGCTTTGCACTCTCGATTCTCACCGAGTTCATTTTGCAGTTTTCAGACTTGTACTAATATGTCTAGTTTAGCTGCATCTGTTTTACGTGTATCGGACCGGCAGATGTATGTATTAGATTAGACGGCCGTCACGTACAACTCGATGTGTCCACATGTTTTCTTTTGTGCCGTTTTGTGATGTTTGGTTTTATGTTTATTTATCGACGTTTCAAAATTCGTTGTTATTTCACCCAGCTACCGAGGAGGCAGCGCAAGAGACGCGGCTTTGATAGATCAGGTAATATTTTTATTACACTTGGACTCGACGCAACTTCACATTTGCGCTGACTTTGGGTTAAGGTGGAGGAATTTTAACTCGATGTTTGTTCTGTAACGCTTGCCGATACTGTGAAGTCCACATATTGCAAAAAAACTACTATCATTTTTTGTATCTATTGCAATTCTTTGGGATTATAGATACATTTAGCTAATGGACATTCCTTACTGTTATTTACAATTTTTTCTTCTAAAATATTCAGTGGATGTTGGGTTGCGTCCAAGTGGATGCAGATAGTAGGGACCTATTGTTGAACACTCATGATGCTATTTCTGGAGAAACTTGATATTGAGATTCCTTTCAGTGTACTTAATAATTACAAGTAATAGCCGAGTGAGTTGTTTCTGTGCAAGTTGCATCTGTTTCGGTACGTTTGATGCAACCTCGCATGGCTGTGTGATGCACTCCTACAGACTGTTACAATTTCGATCATGTTTCTGGCGAAATTGGAGCACGTCTGTTTCGCTTCACATTTTTGTTTCACACATTGCAAGGAACATTATTCAAAGCTTCTCATAGCGGCACACCCTCACTGTAGTTATCACTCAATATATTACATGCATACTCAGATCAAATCAAACCATATACCGTACTTTTGACATAAATAATATTTAATTATACTCAATTAATGAATTATTACCCTTTCTGCCAGAAAACGATCCACCGATAAAATAATAATCCTTGTAATGGACATACGCTTCGATACTCCACTAAACTGACACGAACCTAACTTTCTGCTCGCATCGTTTCAAATTAACCAAGTAGCTTTGTTTTCCCTCGACTTTGTTCCAGGCCCTAACCGAGCTTGCTCTCTAATGTGACCGCCATACTAACGCCACGTCTAATCGCTCGAGAGTATAAAGGCGGGAATAAATTGGTTGTGTAGCCGAGGAGCGCCGCAAGCCCGCGGGGAAGCTGAAGCTGGTCCCGCCCGCGGCCGCCGACCCGCTCCCCACCCCCGACAGCGAGCTGGAGGACGCCGCCGCGCTCGCCCAGTCCATCATCGCCAGCGAGCTGCGCACCCCCACCGTCACGCCGCCCGAGCCCGCCGCCCCCGCCACCCCCGCCTCGCCGCCGCCCGCCGCCCCCGCCCCCGCGCCGCAGCACACGCTGGGCGTGGAGGAGCCCGAGGTGCCCACGCCGCCCGTGGGCGCCGTGTCGCTGGCGCAGATCGGCGTCAAGTCCTCCGCCAAGGGCAAGTCCACGACCGCCGAGCAGATCGAGTCGTCGGTGTCGGAGCCGGTGGCGGCGGCCGCGGAGGCGCCCAAGAAGAAGCTCGTGAAGAAGGTGGTGAAGAAGGACGCGGGCGCGGCGGGAGCCGACGCGCCGGTGCCGCCCCCGCGCAAGAAGGAAAAGAAACCCAAAGAGAAATGAGCGGCTTCATCACGCTCCCGATAGTTCCTCTGTGCCATAAGTGTAGCCTTTCTATTGTTAAATGTCTATTTAATTTTCGAGTAATTATGCTTTTTTGTATCACGTAATTTTTTCCAATAAAATGATGTTAGCGTTAATTTTATACTCTATACCACACGGCAAATGTATTGTTTAGTTAGATTTTTATACCTTAACTTTTCTAATTATGTAATTATTTTATTATTTATGTTTTAACAGTATACCTAATTGGTTTTTATTTTTGTGAAAATTGATCTACCAAAGGATGTACTACACATGTATTTATAATATTAAAACGAAGTTTTTATGAAATTTTTATATTAAAAGTCTATTTTGAATTATTAATATGTTTTTGAATTAGTCCTAGATACCTTTATTACATACAAATATCTTTGTTTTTATTACGGGTAAGTAAACAGTAGTGAGGTGACTAATTATAAAATGTATCAGATGTTAATGATGGTAGGCATCATTTAAGAGGTCGTAAAAGCCGCTTAAAATTGTTATCATCTGTTATCATCCAGAAACATGTAGGTACATTATCTAAATATCGTTAAACTGACGAATCGCACGATTTCGATAAATGATACGCATGCATTAGGCACACATCAATGTAATGTTTGGTCTGTTATTGTTATTAATAAATCACGCAAAAATAGCCGAGTCAAGTGCGAGTCAAATATAAAGATAAAGAAAGAATGCTGTTGTAATGTGCCTATTTCAGGGCCATCTTGATAAACTTAGTTTCATAATAATACTTACTAATATTTTTATTACAATCTAGTACTACATTCAAAATAATCACTGCGATAGACTACAGGCAACTTTACAGATTAATTACAATTTGCAGCCCTTATGACTGTTTACTGATACAGCGAAAATAATTTACAGGAAGGAGCGAAACATAGAGTAAGGGATATTTATCACGTCTAAGTAACTTTTGAGTTAGGTAGGTACTTTAGGTACACTCTGGTCTATATAATATCCATATTTATAAAGGTTTTAAAATAATCCGCTTGCTCAGTGTCAGTTATAGATACAAATAAAGATAGATTAAAATAAAGACCCGCATGGACTGCCTCAACTCATTCAGATTTGTTAAGCGGCCCCAGTAATAATATGATTTGGAACCATATAAATTATCACTCTTTTCTAGTAAAATATTTATTTAGACGTAGTAGTATTAAATCTAGTAGATTGTATTACAGTGATAATGTATCGGGTATAGTGTGGTACAATATCTTTATATATATAATTCTTCTGTAAGTGTGTAGGTCACTGAACTTCCCTTAAACGACTGGACCGATTTTGATGAAATTTTTTGGGTGTGTTCAAGGGGATCTGAGAATGGTTTAGATTCACAATTTTGTCCGCTGGACAATGTTTTTTTGACGTGTAGACAGGACAACGTCTGTCGGGTTCGCTAGTATCTATGTAAAATTTCAGCTGTAAAATTTTTAAGAGCGCCATCTAGAGGAGGACAAGAAAGGTAATCCATAAAGACGCGCCACGATGGCGTGCACGTTTCAGTTTCACTGGGCTACTAACGCGCTACGTAGTTTCAAGTTAGCGAATAGATGTCAGGACAATCGATTTAATGTATTATCGGGCTCACTGCGTGGAAGATCAGGCAGATTTACCCCCGGTTTCTGAGTACATTTAGCTGTAGTTTATCTATTCAATAGCGTTTTTTTGTATGAGTTTTAATGCTATTGAATAGATAAACTGCCGCCAAATGTACCTCAGAAACTGGGGGTTAGTGATGACCTGCGGTTACTTACTACATTTACGAATAAGTACGAGAGGTATGTATGGTAACTGCAATATGAATAGCAGAGCCTTAGTAATAAAAGGCAAGGTAAAGTCAAGCTTTTTCTTGAAGCCACAAGTGACCATAAAACGACAACTATCAAGTTCCTGAACTCTACTGATTGAAAATTATTTATGATGTAGTTACCACACACACTGCTTGGCTATCCTACTAAGGAGTAGACCAGAACAAGGACTGTGTTAAAATCAAGATGAACAAATAATGATGACTTACAAGTTACAAATAGGTACTAGAAGGGCTCGTGTCCCAGCATTACAAAAATAGTATATACGAAACTTATACTTAGCCTACTTGATAGCAATAATTTGTTTTCCCGTATTTTATCAGATAGTACAAGGAAATTACATAGATACTGAGCTTTACAAGTTATAATTATTATCGAGTACCTTTGCTTGAAGTCAGTAGCAGTTACACAGATGTGATTAGGGCTGTCAACGGTTAAACAATAGTTTCATAAGTTTTGTTGTTACAATCGTATTAAAGGGGCTTACATACATGCTTTATACAGCCCTGAAACTGTACCTATCTATCGTTATGTACGTTGCATGGACTTGCATGCATTACACAAAAACTACAGTAGAAATTAATGCAATCGAAGAAAGAAAGCTAACAAACGACTCAATTTGTAGCTGCGTCTGGAAAGAACAAAAATCTAAGATGTCATTTTCAATTCCGTTTACGTGTATGAAGAGTAAGTTAGTTCCACAGGACTCAAGCAAGTTCTTCGATATCCTCAGTTCATTGACCCCAGTTCTTGTTAGTAAAATCAGCAATATTGGTAGCCCTAACAATCCGTGATTCGTGAGAGGCGTACCACAAACTACACAGAGCGGTGCGTGCTCTATAATTTGGTACAAAATTGCAGAGAGAAACAAACAAGAGCCTTGTATAGACCGATCTCGTTAAAGTTATGTGCCTTAATTACGCCATGGTTTATCTGGTAATTTCATGTTGGTTTAGTAACTATGTTCGCGAATTAATTATCAGACTGTTACTAAGTGATGTGGAGTTTGTAGCTTGCTAGGTTGCTGATTGAATTAGAAGAGACTGATGCTAGAAACAATATTTTCTTCGAATAAATGAATAATTAGGTCACTCAGTTAGATTTCCATTAGGAAGAACTGGTCTATCTTTGGTCGATATCATAACCACTAGAATGGCTTTAAAAAAAATATTAAACGCAGCTTATTAAACTACCGTAAAATATTCCGGGAGTAATAAAACTTTTTCAGGAAGAAAGCTAGAATACTGATTAGTCTGATTACTGAGTTAATAAAATAAATCAGTTTGAAATGTGTAATAACACTCAGGAAGTGGTTTAATTACGTGTGACAAACAACTTGAAGGCTTTACGCGTATATCGATAGTGCAAGTGTCAATAGCAAGTGACTTTAACACCCCATCGATCGTAACTCGTTCGTGATTCGAGATCGCTCCTGTTTACACGCCTGTTAAACACAATGAGCTTCTCATTATAAGACCGAGACGACTCGCGGGTGGTCCCAGACATCGTTAGCACTTGGGTCTCACCATACTTACTTATAATTAGTAAGGTGTTACTGATAGAAGGTATTCGATTGGACGTAGAGTTAATTGAACGCGATACGAAATGTGTGGACAAGTTTTATAGACATGCAGGGCGACACGAGCGCGTAGATAGAACGGTTGTTTGTATTAAAATTCATTAGCTTCATACTGTTGTATTTATAATTCTCTATTATAGATATAAGCTAATGTTTCTATGGCTTATCTTGTTTTTTTAGCTTGCGTCGCAATGCATTTAAATGCTTACAATAAAACGGAGCTTCTTTCTAGCTCACCAGTTAGTGTACATACGAATAAGCTACGAATAGGCTTTAAAATAAAAAGTAGAAAATTATATTTAATAGACACGGTCTTTTATTATAGTGCTGTAGAGCTTAGGTTGCTACTTAGGTACAAAATAGTAAAACTTTAACTTTGCTACTTCCAATTAAAACACTTGGTTTTTCTATAAACCCGGGTATAATGTCAAAAAATATTAAAATCTTTATTATGACTCTAAACTTAAGAATACCTCATTTTAATAACCTTCTGTATAACTATTAAGACCCGCACTAAGCTATTGCTATAAAGATATAAGTAAATTATAATAATACTCAATTTAATCCGCGCTATTAATTTAAGAATAACTTTTGTAGGTGTTAAGTGTCGCCATCTAGTAAGCTATGAAGTAATTTATTAGAAGTTCCGTTCTTAGCCACGCGGTTCGGATCTCTACCGGCATAATCGTCACCCACCCGTACAAAAATATGCGTTTAGTTCACAAACGCACACTATGACAGCGCTACGCATGCCGACAAGCCGCTCGACGCAACACAAACAACCAGTTTGACAGGAACCGTGGCGCGTGGAGGTTGTGTCGCCTTGTTTCGTGAAGTAACATTGATATTATCAATGTTTATAAACAGATTTCGATAAGAAACTAAAACTACTACTTCTATTCATGTATAAAATTAAAGACTTTTGTAATTTTGAGCTATAATTCGTGAGTTTATTTAGTTTTTCTCTTGGATTTGTACGTTTTATTCGAGTGTGTAATCTTGTATCGGCGAGAACTCAGCATCGTTGATCTTGTTGGGACGGTGGATGAAAATGTGAAACAAATGTGTGTTGGTGAACTTTACACGCTGATGAACCTGGATTTCGTACTTTGAGACGTTTGTGGAGTAGAGAACCGGCACTATGAAGTGTTTGATGTTCGTTTTGTTATTGCCAGCGTGCCTAGCGCATCTGAATGTTTACCTGAGCAGCGCCGAAGTGTGGAGGTTATTAGGTGAGTTTATCAACATTTTACATTTATCGATACTTACTTATGTCCGATGTCGATGCATAAAAGTGCAGGTGTTATTATCTGTACTATGTTGATAATCTGCGGAGATAAGTCACAAACTCGTGGCAAAGACAGCTTGTATGTAATTCACGGAATAATGTTATTTATTGCCCTAATCAGTTTAAAATCATGTCTCACAAAACACTTGATAGTAATTTATGGCAACATTAATGATGAACAATATCAATAACACTGCTCTGTAAGATAAATGACTAATAATTACTTCAAAACATACCTTTAATATAAGCTACCAATTCTTCCAACTAAAAACTAAACGCGTCATGACATTGTTTATATTGTTGCCAGTTAATAGGTATTTCACTTTTTGGTATCAAATAAACAAGAAAAAAAAGTAGCAAAATAATATAACTACCTATTCGTTAACGAATGTTTATCTTTTGTTAATACAAACTTTCGCACAAATAGCAACTACACGCAATTTATTGAGTAATCTTTCTTCTGGAACCGCGTCATTAGAAATTCAACACACTCATTTTACACGGAGAAACAAGCTAGACATTAATTTGTTTACGCCTAGACACTACACTTTACCTTTTACCTCGGCATTCTTCCATTAATTAATTGCAATTAGCTAAATACCAGCTATAGGAAAATGGTTTCTAGCGGCTGACAATAAAGTCACTATTTGCTTATCCAAAGATTGCCGAAACGCGTAATCAATTTCATAGACAACACTCGCACCTCGTAAGCAATCACGAAAAATGATGTACAACTTACAGACTTTCGATGGGATAGATGGCTTTCTGTGGATTATCTAATTCTAGCATTAGTTTCCTATTTGAAAGGAGGGTAATGCATGTCAAATACGGATGTCTGATAATAATTTACTCAAATGAGTTGAGCAATTAGGCCATTCAATACATCTAAAAAGTAATCACACACAGGTTCACCCTATATAATATGATAGACTAGGTTTGCTTTGCTTAGGTTGCCTGCCCACCGTGGCAGCACAACCAAATAAGTAAGCAATTTGATATTTTTAAAAAATATGCCACTAATCTAGGTGGGATTTTAGGATTTAAAGACAGCTTAATTTAATCTTGTTTCGATGTTTGTCAATGTCGGTTAAGCATAAAACAATTTCACCATCGTGCGGGGACATTGTTATAGACGACAAGTAACTTAATCCACACGATTTTAATTAGACAAACGTCACAACTAATACCTGTGCGCTCGTCATCTAAAGCTTTGAGAGTAAGCTGAAGTGACAAGTATAAAAGGGCCCGTGCGCCTGCGCAGGTAATGGTCATACCGATGTGACGCTTCATACAATAACCGCGTTTTTTGTGCCGCCCCATTGTACTAACCTGCCTCGGCCATAGTGCCCAATCCATCTTTGTCAACGACCGAGCCATCTGCCTTTTGTTCTTGCTTAAAAATTAGAATTATAATAAACAGTATAAAAAGCAAACGGGACTTCTACTTAATAAATAGGTTGGTTGTGAACAGGTTAAAAAAAAATCTGTACAATTTGAGTGAGTTATTACTGTAGTAGCAGCCGACCTGACGGACATTAGGTTCATTGTTTAAACCCAATTACAACGCCATTACTTTTTCACCTAATCGAATGCCTAATCGACAAACCTTCTCTTATGTATTACTTCATTGGTTAAAATAATAGTCTGTTAAGTGATGTATAAGTTAATATCGTTTTCATAGATTTATGAGATTCGCGAGGGAAACGATGGAAAGTCAACATTTCCTTAACTTTAACTAGCTAGCATCTTCGTGTATTTCAAATAGGTATTAATTGATTTCCAAGATTATATAAGTACATAAAAATTAACATATCACGTATCTTTATGCTTTACCGGGTAAAAATTGAAACGTGCGAGTCCGATCGTTGTATCAGGCGGTTCGATCGCCTCAGCAGGCACAAGTAATTTATTTTAGACGACATTTATGGAGTTTCTATGGACCAAAGCCAATAAACTTGACGCCTAAAACGTGTAATCCGATACGCTGGGACAAATATTTTATTTCGTTGTGATTGGAAACTACACGATCGCGAAATAACATTTTATTTGGCTGCTCAGTTGTTTTATGGATATTGAAGCAACCTCTCCTACGCCCACGTTTGATGTACCGACGCTGAATATAAATTAATAAACATTTTTTTAATTTACATTTTAAGCGAAGTTTTTACACTTCTTTTTATGAAAATCAATAAGCTATGAAGAAGGTTAACGATGTATTAAAATAGTTGTTGTGATGATAAGGTGTACAATGCTACTAGTTAGCATCGTAGCCAGCGCTCAGGGCCCGAGCGAAGGCGGTATCAGACGACAGCATTGTTTATGGTCACCTGTTATCGTTCATCTGTATTCTGTGCGCACCAACTCCCAAGTATTGGAAATACAGCGTGAATGAGGATTTATTGTTCCTTGTCTAGTCACTATAGTAAATTATTTTGAAATATTTATCTTGATTGAAAAATATTTTCTTATTGAATACTATTCAGTTAACAGAATTACCTATTAATATTTGTGGTCTCAAGCGAGACTCGTATTAAACGCTTTGATCTAATGTATTGTACCAGTATTTGTTTCCAGTTAACGAAAGCTACATTGTTTCACGACCCTCTCGTCGTAGAACGTAGGCGCAAACCTATAATATTTCCTCGATGCTGGTGAGATAATTTCAAGTCGTTACTTATAATGCTCGTTCGAAAGTTTGGTTTTGATCCGAGCACAAAAGCAATTTTGCGGTGATATAGAGCAAAGCAAAATAAAATGAGAACAATTGAACTGATTACAGTAATTTTACATTCCGTAACCACATTATTTTTGTCAGATTGCATCACGTAACAAGTTTTAACGGTTCAATGAATTAGTTGCCCGAGAAGCGCTGTATTTTTAAGAAAATAATCTAGGTATGTCATATCAAGTTCCAGCATCCGTTGACGTAAAAATATCTCGTACCCACGGCTTGGGTTTCACGGCTAGTGCTGTGGTGGGCATGTAACAAAAAATATTAAGTAACTTGATACTTAAATGCAGTGTAAGATTCCACCTAGTCTTCGTAACCTCCTCACACGATTACAACTACAGAATTTGTTTTAGAGCACATGAAACGTTCAGTTTATAGTCTGGAATTGTCTGTTTGTTTTCGTTTTACGTTTCCTGCGCGTTATCTTATTAATATTGTATTATCAGTGCCACGCACATTTAACTCGTGTAAATCCCTGCGGGCCGTAGCTTATCCTTCGCATCCGGGCCGTCATCATTTTAGATAACATTTTCTTTCTCTATTCAGGTATGAACGCAACAATAGAATAAATAAAAACAGTCCGGAATTAAATAGACATTGTTATTTTAATAAATACTATTAATGCTGCATTGAGCGTGCGCCATTCGGATCTCGTCCCCTAAAACGTAGACGTCGTTTAGAGAATTAACAATGAAATATTTCAATAAACAGCCAGCGACGGCGCAATATAAATATGGGCCCGCGTCCTTCTCGAAACTATTCTTTATGTAAATACAGTTGACACGCGGGATGATGACGAGTGGGCCCTAAATAAATTTAATTTCATGGACGGTTGAGTAGCACTTTTTAATCTGTGGGGGTGTGATATATTCCCCGCAGGCAGGTGCGGCTTAGCCAAAACAGAATCCACTTTCGTGATATAAATTAAAACGGTTAATTAAAAATTATACTACGTGCATTTTAATAATAATAATAATATAAACTCTTTATTGTCCACTATAAAAATACATTAAATAAAAATAGAGAAACCTTAAATATAAATAAGATACTGATGAACAATCGGCGGCCTTATCGCACAAGGCAATCTCTTCCAGGCAACCATGGGATGGAGAGAGAAGTGTAGATGTAGAAAAAGGGTAGAATTGTGTACAAGTAACATAAACTAAATACATGAGTAACATAAATAAAGGCAGGTCATAATAACATACACTGATTATTACATAAATAGAGAATTTATAGAAATTGTATAAATAAAATAGACATAATATATAAATAAATACATATATATATATAAATATATATTTATATTCATACAGAGATAGCAAGAGGAGTTTAGACAGTCATTGGAAAAGAAAAAAGTTAGAAGGAGATATTCAAGGCAAGGTGTTTTGCAGTGATAGATAGTGCTCCTTAACCCGATTTTTGAAAATTGGCAAGCTTTGCACTTGCCTAATGGATAGCGGCAGCGCATTCCATAACCGCACAGCTTGCACAGTAAACGAGTGGTCTAAAAACTTACTGGAGTGCACAGGCATCTTAAGTCTCAAGTTTTCTGATGATCGTAAAAACCTTGAATGCGTGTCATGTAGAAAAACAAAACGTTGTTTGAGATAGAAGGGAGTCGAGGGATTAAACAAGATATTGTACAGAAGATAGAGAATGTGAGCATTCCGGCGTGAACGTATAGGTAACCACTTGAGCTTGTTTCGATACTCGGAGACATGGTCATATTTGCGTAATCCAAATATGAACCTGATAAAGAAGTTTTGAAGGCGCTCAAGCTTATTAAGTTGGTTCTCGGTTAAATCGGGATAGCTGACATCGGCATAATCAAGAATGGGGAAGAGAAGGGATTGTACAAGCGCAATTTTAGTGTTGATGGGGAGAAAATTGCGTAGCCTGCGCAAGGACCCCGCCGAAGAAAATGTTTTACGGCTGAGTTCCTGGAGTTGAGGACTCCAGGACAAAGTCTTATCAAACCATAGCCCCAGGTTTTTGATTTTGTCACCAAAAGGGATGGCAGTGCCATCAAAGATCACGTTGGGTACTAGTGACCAATCCACTCTCGAGATCATCCTGGGGCTACCGATGGTAATGGCTTGAGTTTTGTTAGGATTGACGTCAAGTCCATACATTCTACTCCATTCACAAATGCGAACCAGATCGCTATTAATTGTTTCCACAGCTTCCGTCAACCTGTCCGGGGGAGCACAATAATAAATTTGTAAGTCATCTGCATAGAGGTGGTAGGAAGAAGTTATGTTATTGGAAATTGTATTGATAAAAACAGCGAAAAGTAAAGGAGATAAAACGCCGCCCTGCGGTACGCCAGCGGATAATGCACTCCATTCAGAGACGTTGTTTTCAATGTTAATACGTTGCCGGCGCCCATACAGGTAACTACGAAACCAGTCAACCACCGATGGAGATATGTTAAGAGAACACAATATACCCAGTAGAACATCGAAATCTACACAATTAAAAGCATTGCTGAAGTCTAGCAATACTAGGGTCGTAAGCTGGCCATCTTCCATACCTGATCTGATGTCCTCCGTAATATGAACCAGGCTCGTAGTAGTACTATGACCAGGACGGAAACCCGATTGGAAAGGATTTAGGAGTAGGTTAGAGGAAAGATAGGTGCTAAGTTGAATTTGCATGCATTTTCCGCTATTATTTCTTGTTGTTAGGGGATGAAGCAAAAGATATATATATTTTTAACTTTAAACTTCATGTGGCGTTCAGTTCTACCGAATGAAATGTTTATATCCTACAAAAGTACATATTACAAAATCCATCAATCCTCAATCTTCACGTCAACAAATCCTGTAGATTTATTTTGAGTGCAGCGTTATTTGTGTGGAATAGAAGGTTAATTGAAAAGCAATTATGAAGCCCCTGGCATACCGTATAGCAGAAATAGAATTAGGTGTGTAGTGCATGTTGCACTCGCAACGGAGTCGCGGGCGACAAATGGATTACATACAGCCCATTCTGACTGCCTATGTACTATCGAACCAACTGATTCATGACCCATTTTGCCGATAATTCGCTTGACACCGTCAAAACAGTAAGAATTTCGTCTCTATCGTCAAAGTTGCACTTAGGACATTTTAAACATGAATACGACTGAGTTATGATGTATCTACGACTACATACAACTTTGACCTTTGTTATTACAGTGCGTAGATACGTTTTCGATAAATCACTCTTAATTTGAATGTAGAATGTAAATAGTCTAAACTCTTTTCACTACGAAAAAACATATTTGTGTCAAATATCAAATAACACGTCATTTAGAAATCTGTGAAACGATTAGGGTAACCATTATAGTCATTGCCCATCATACAGTGATTGCCAATGTTAAGGAATAATACGTTTATTTTAATTTCTAAAGTAACCAGTTCAAATTAATTGCGATATATGTCACTTTTAGAATATTGGTAACATTTTTAATTTATAGAACTCATGTCCAACGTTTGTGCGACAGGTGTGTAGTTCAAAAGAAAAAGTAAAAGTTTGTTGCAATATTTGTTAAGGATAACACATTTGAATTAACAGTATTCGCTAGTATTTCTGGTTTTTAAGTATTTTATATTGAATTAGTATAAAGTTATTGAAACAAAGGATTGATGTTCTTTTAGAAAGAATATTTAAGTTGCGTTTATAATAGAGTTTATGTCAATGTTTTACTAAATAAAGATACTATTGACCAAAATTGTGTATCAATTCCTTAACCGGGTAATAACTATGTTGGTTACCCTATATTATTTAATTTCCTATAATGGCTGAATAAACCATGCCCTGAGTGGGTATCGAACCCACTCCTGACGCGTCGCAGTCGTAACATCAACCCACTACGCCTCGGAGCCTGTTGAAAACGGTAGCAAAGCATTATTGTATTGGCGCACAAAGATTTGTCGCAATAATGACAGATAACAAGTTCATTACCAAGGAAACGAAGGTTCAAGCCAATTTCGACCTACGCGTATATAGACGCGTTTTAGAAAATGAGCACATGGTGGGTCATGATTCAGTTTGTTCGATAGTACATTACATGAATATGCATCTCGTTATTTTCAATTACGCTTGACGGCGGCTTAGCTTTAATCGTTTAAAGCTGTGCAATCCATTGTCGTCGACACCTCATGCAATTTTAATGATTGGTGCTTGTCATAGCTTTATTAAATGCATACAGTTTTGCCATTACGTTCAGTTTTGCAATTCAAATTGTCACTGCGTAAGCAACACTTAGGTAGTTACTTTTAGTGTGTAGTGGAACTGTTTAATTAGTCGTTTATCTAAGAATATCTTTAAGCTAAGATATCAACAAGATGGAGCCCACAAGAATAATGAAAGAAAAATGTTGTAAAGTTGTTTTTCACCACTTTTTACAACACCGTAGTACTTTTTTCTTTGGCGGTAATAGCCTGCGTAGCGATGATCGATTTTGCGCCGAGTAGCCATCAATATGAGATAAAGCAGTTTGTTTTTTGTTGCTGTGAGATGAGACATTATAAGCAAGTTGCTGGCTATTTAGATCTGATCTGATTACATCCCAATTTCCAGTAATAGTTAAGTGCCATAAGACCTAATTGAAAACTTATTTCTACTTTGTGGTAATACTGTTTAGGAAGAGGATTCTGATATATGATAAAAAGGTAAACCCTTACCGCATTTTTAATCAACAAACTCACTCGAGCGGCCACTTATCAGAACATCTACAAATTAGAAATCTATCAATATTTTTTCCTCAACAAATAAATTCTACCTCGTAAAGCATTAACATCGAGTTGGAAGGGAGCCGATGGTGTTTTTTATAGCAACAAGATTTGGGTTCTTGTTACACCATTGTTGGTTGTGTACGGCAATCAGTCAAGTCACTGCGGTCTGAGGTACTCGATCGACGTACACAGGGACCCACTTATACTGACGTGTAGAAAAAAATCTTGTTACCAAAATAGAAAGCTAATGAGGAGTAACTACTTCATCCTAGTTTTTCTAGTTAAATGGTTACTTTGTGAAATTTGACTCATGTTTTTTTACAGTTACATGCAGTACTCAACAACAGACCTTTACACATGCCGCTTTTGAACATAAAAAAAAGCTAATCCGATACAGAGCACTTAGTGTAGGATCAGGACGACAAAAATCATTTTAACTATGGATTTAGGTAGTACGTAAACTAATATAAGTTTCTGTACCCATTATCAACCGTGTTCATTATTAGTTTATCTATAGTTCTATACAAACAAAACGCTTTGTATTTGTTACGTATGCTAACAGCTATTTGACAGGCGGCCATTGCGCCTTGCTCTAAATTGTGCTAACTAAACTGCACAACGCAATCATAGCTTGACCCGCACGTGCACGCCACAGGGCTGCCATTTTCGTCGTGAATGCGGCCCTGCCTTTATAGAATAGAAATTTTATAGTCCATGTACGTGTTCTCACCACCTAAGTATTACAAGTTTTTGTAGCGCTTACCAAGTTGGCGCTTACAAGGTGCAACGTATCGTGTTATGCAGATACCCATATCTTAAAGATATTTTTATGATGATGCTACTTTTTGTGCTCCTTCTTCTCATGCGCTGTGAGTTGTTTAGCATTTTGTTTATAGATATTTTTTCTAGGGAAAATCTTTACTCTAAACTATTATAATCACAGTACTTATTAAAGGATTAATAAATCAAAGGAATAACAAGAGCTACTTAAACAGTTGACCAAACAATAGTACTAATATGAAAACAGACAAAATGTAAACCGTGTAACGCCGAATAGTGACAACTTGGCAGTGTATTCAGGTCAGTCGACAGCTGAATAAATAGATCTTTTATAAATAACGTGAAACAGCGATGTTGCACGTAAAGGCCGGTCAGAGGCACGGCCAATTTGTTCGTGATGCCCGATACATTTACTCAATTGGGCGTTCCAGTGACGATTGCGAGCGGGGGAACCTCATTTTAGCAGCAATTCGGAAATTCAGTTCAGTTCAGATGTCTGAACCTCAACCAAACGTTAAAATATTGATTATGAATTGTTAACCCGATGCGTTAAGTGTTCACTAGAAACATAACAAGTTAAAGTTATTCCCTTAAAGTCAAACGCATTACACTGACAATGAAAAATCTAATTCGTGGTATCTCATGGTAAGATCATCGTTCTAAAATTACTTTTCACCACGTGATCGATAGTTGAACATATTCAAAATAATGGTTTTAGTCGTCGGTGCGAGGGTCGAGCTCTCAATCACACCTCGACACGGGTTTTGTGTCTGTCCCGTCGGCAATTTGCCCTGCAATGGATGGAGATGTCAACGTTACAAAAAGCTTCGATCGATCAGAGTTGCGCGCGCGCATATGTCACCTTGCTTTTTGTGAGAGCCAACTTTGTGCACGAATTTGTTCGAAAATGTTGTGCTTGTTGAATTCATTTTGTTGATGCTTTGAATCGCTATTTTAATACACGTCTTTAAGGGGCAATGTAATAATTGCTTTTAAAATAATGACATTGATAGCACAAATATAAATTCTACATATGATGCTTCTGAGTTGCTTGATCGCTGTTTGTACGCAGTTCTTTTCCGATATATAAAGTGTCATATGCTTAATTACTTCTGAGAATATCCATTACGGTGTAATTCTCGCTAGCGCCTGTAAGCGACTCGGGACAATGAGGTTGACAAAAAAAATGCGTCACTCGTGACGTGCGGTGCAATGGCCGCTAGAAGAGATGCTTCCGCTGTTCAATACACACACTCTAACGCATATTGCACATTACAGTGAATTTATACTTGGTAGCGAGCATAGATAGAGAGAGGTCAGTGGTTGTGCGACCCTCTGGCGGCAAGTGAACGCCGACGGGCCGTCACGAGGCGTCCGTCAGCTGCCACCGCTGACGACCTGCTCCGAACCCAGTTTAAGCCCAGTTTAAAACCTGACAGCTCCCCGACCATGATAGATGATATATGTGAGCGAGGAATGCGCCCAAACAGAAATAGCGGCCGTCTCGACATGGACACTCGTTAACGTTTAGCTAATGACATTACGGATGATTTTTGTTTTTGTTCGGCTATTAAAGATGAAATGTGTGTTTGTTTTGGCGGAAAAGATTACTGGCGCTGACCCATAATCCTAAGGGCATAGTTTAATGACTGCTTTAATAGCCCACGAGGAAGTGCTTCGAAGCAATACCACGGCGAGACGAGGACAATATTAGAACACCCGGAGTGATGGCACACGACTACTATTTTATATTTCCTTTGTGTTTGTTCGGAGAGCTCAAAAATGCTCCATTAGGGATAATGCTGTGACAATTTTGCTGGGTACGTGGCGTAATTGAATAGGCGTCGGAAGCCGCGCACGCGACCGCGCTATGCATTAAGAGTAAATGTGCAAATAAATGTGTCTAATATAATGTACTATTATGTGCATTACGCACATTATTAGAGGAATCAAAGCTGTTACTCTCTTTCCTTCGCCACTAAAAGCTCGGTAATGTTTCGAATATTTGCGGAGCTTTTGCGACTCCGGCATTATCTAAATTGTTAAATGCGCTTAGAGGCAGTGTGAAGTGACATTAAAATGCTAAATTTTCACACATCATAAAATTAAGCGAACTAGTCGTTGTAAGGGTTTAATGTGAGACATGGGTCGATAAAATATTCCTAAGAGTAATAATAAATGGGTTAATAAAATATCTAGGTGTATGGATATGTTAGTTATTTATAAAACTAAATGGTAGAGACCACACGCAGACGAGGTGGGTGCGCGAGCGCAAACACGGCTGGCGTCAGCAGCGAGCATACTGCATACCTGCATCTCCCAGTTTCTGTCTATGTGTACATTTTACCTTAGCTAGCGCGCGGTGCTAATCAGCACTAAATACGATACCCCTATAATTATCAAACACCATTCTTTCCATGGTTAACAAGTCGATAACTTTAAGTACTTTCACGAATAACTATCTACTTACCATGTTTGCTTATTCAATCTTATAGAAACAGTTACTTTCAGAGAAATGTTCATTTTAAAGTCAAAATCTAAATTTTTTTAACAAAAGTAACTAAATGTGTCTTGTTGGCAAAACATTTTATTCATTCAGTTTGTCGTAATTAGGGACCGTGAAATATGGTCCTACTCAATTGTGTCGTAGTTTTGTGACAATACAGTATTTACTGAGAAGGACCGAAAATAAACAAACATCGCGCACAATCGGACGAATAAATATGGTGGCACAATGCACGGGCCAGCACGTCATAATAAGGCAGCGGCTTTTGTACGACCCGCTGTAAATCATACAGTCCTTTGAAGAGAATGGCATACCATAAATAATGCCCCAAAATTCGACTGCGACGCTCTCCACCGGGACATTTTTGTTGTTCCGTGAAGAGAATTCTAATGGCGAAACAAATTAATCAATGGGGTCGCGACAACGTTTAATTTTTTTGCCACAATTTCCATCACAATATAATGTTTAAGTATCAACACAACCCTAAACGACGCCACTTCAAAAATAGATTCAGGTTTCATAGGATATAAAGGTTATAGCTAGTTAGAAATGAACAATGGGAGTGCTTTGCCTTAATGTGGTAATTGTTTCGATTTAATATCGTTACGCTTAAAATTATAACCGTCGTCGTAAATATTGATCTGGAGCCACTTTAAATTTTTATGGGTTCGTAAGAAAGCAATTAAAGTTGAGCATTATGATAGTATTGAAGAATTTAACGCGGTCGACGTAGTTACGACTCAACTGCGTTTAATGGTTCAGTGCACCCCTGAATAAACAAGGCTATTCGAAGTTAAATTTGCTTGTGCCGGGCGACCGGATATGGCTGCCACTCGAACATATCCATCATGCGCCTCTAAATGAAGACTTGGTCAACTCTCTGCTGCACCACTTGAGTCGCGACTACGAACTAAAACTCTAAATCAACAATGAATAAAGAAATTCCATGCGAGGGGATGCGGTCAACTCACCTCATTTTATGATCACTAAATCTTTCTAGTTATGAGCTCCTAAATAATAACATTTTATAGGCCACCGTCGCCGTAGGATTGACGAATGCACACTTATGTTTTATTGTCAATGGATAGTCGAAGTGTCTCTGGATTTATGTTTTCCTATGAAATTTATTGCTAATGCAATGTGCATTGGATTTTAAAGTTGGAAATGTCAGTATTTTCTTTTGAATTATGATTGTAGTAGGTAACGTTAATAAATACACATATGGTATTTATTTTTCTTAAGGACACGAGTTAAGAGGACCACCACGGTTTCCGGAAATCTCAGCGGGTACTGTCACACTGCTTGTTATCTTTGCATCTCTAATAATTCCATCATATGTCGACTGGGCCTTTTGTGTGGCCTCGGGTTTGTTTAGTGACATAACTTTTAAGAAAACCAAACTATGACGTGGATTGATTAGACAGTAAAACTCAACATGTCTCGAAGTGAATTCGTATGTTTCGCAGCATGGCGTAGAGATGGGTCGAGCGTTCCTGTTGGGCCCCGACGTCCCGCGGCGCGCCGGCCCGCTGCGAGGACCCGCATACCCAAAATTTACATTCAGAACCCGAATAAGGGTTATTCTAATGCACCGTGTGCGACTAGATAACGTCTAGTCACTTTTGAATCAATAAAATGCACACAAATTTGTCACTACGATCCCTGGGGACTGCGACTCATCTTATTGTCCTCTAGTTTGTTTATATATGGCTCCCAAACTGGCATTGTGTCCGATGTTTATTTTACTAAGAAAGTAAATAAACATATTCCAGCCGTTTCGAGTTTCGATCACCCGGTGTGATTGTATAATTTTTTTCATTTCATTTCCAGTTTGGAAACTTTTTATGTGTGTTGTAGGTGGGAATGAAATTACTGATCATTTGATGCCTAGATGAATAGTTCGTGTTTACTTTGTGGAGGCCCGGCTCGGCAAACATCGTGACACCCTCGCGGGCGTTGAACGGTAGAAGTTGTTGAATAAGAAAATACACTTTTGGGAAGCAGTCGTAGAGTACAAATATTGGTTGAATCCGTTCGGAGGTGCGCGTGAACTAATATTTGGTTACTAGAGGTCGTTATTACTCGCTAAAGGTGGTCATGCCAGTGCTATCATAACGTTGTGTTTTATCCAATAGTCGCATGTAACGGAAACAAAGGTATTCGTGAACGTGAACAGAATCCTAATGCAAACGATGTATTTGTTACGGTAGAAACATTCTTTGTTATTTTCAAAAGTTTAACACAACATCGTCGAATTACTACACACGCAGTCGGTATGGAATACAAAATAAACCTGGGATTTATTTATCGTCTTTTATAGTGGGAGAAACGTTCCTAAAACTCATTTCCTTAATTCGTAATGTCGCTGGATACGATTACGTTCACGTTCGGGTTAAATTTTATTTCTGGCTCAGTTGGTTCGAAGCAATCGTACGTATTAATGGCTGTAATGGGAGACTGCGTTTATTTAACCGCTCGTAACTTGCCTCGTTACGGCCGCATGTGGATTTTTAAAAGATAACTACAACAATTCCTACCAGCCAATGAGATTTCTTTGCACCGCTCATCAATAATTTCAGATGTTTCTTCAACCATCATCAAATAAGTTATCAATACAAAAAAAAACCTTATTCTATTCTAATTGGTTAAATTGATGAATAAAATTGATAATACATAGATAAGTACTCTATCAAAATATTTTAAATGACAAAACTGCAAAAAAGTTTCATAAATATTAATCTGGTCAATCACGAATACTCAAAACAGACGTCAGATTTGAAGAACGTTAAAGCTAACGAGATATGTGAGGTTGCTAGGTTAATTGTGTCCTCGACCATATCGTTGAATCTCGTGCGCGGAGCCCACATTACCATGTACGAGTGTCCCACTGGCCGTCCTGATTGCATCTCACGGCAGTCGTGATCGGGGAAATGCTCAGCTCGACTCTATGGTCACGTTTCTACCTGGAATAAAAAAAAAGGACGTAAGCCCATGCAAATAATGCGCTATAAAAGTCAATACAGATTTACCGTCGCAGCTGCATTTTATTAAAGCTTTGTACGTTATGTTAAAATCATGGAAAGTTTTCTGTTAAGAAAAAATCGTATGTAGCTGTGCAACGTCAGACGGCGATTTGGCGACGCGACGCGTCGTGTAGGTAATAAAGAGGAATGCAAGTACGAGAGGTGAGCGAGGTGTGGGCGCACCGAGGCTCGCACACCTCTCTTTTTGCAAATGCAAATTCAATTTCAACTCGGAAATCTTTAAGAGTCCGTATATTCAAAATGGAAATGTTTACTTTACTCTTTACAGCTTACTGTTTTTGTTTGCAAGTGCTAGTGTGGCGGGGTCGTGCGAAAGATTAATATTGACTAATATGCTAATACGTCCTCTACGTATACCCGCGGCTACTGTGAATAAAATGACTTTGCGGTTTTGTTTAGGTTGTTGAGGTCGGCAGTTACGATTAGACCGGCTCGGCTTTGGCTCATCAGATAATTCACGAGAGACTGCCCCATTCTACATGTTCCCTCATTAACGACTCGCTCCATTTCTTTCTTTTGTCCACTTCGATAACTGGACCTCTATTTTTCGTGCTCGTTTAAATCTACTGCATTATTTTATTTTACACTTTTTACACAAACGTAGCCACGGTTTCGGTTTTTATTTTTGTTGGTATTTTACTTTTGTCGATGTCGTTTTGCGACGCTACCGTTTTAACTGATCGTTGTCTGTTTTGCGTGGATTAACTTCCTATGCATTATTCGTTTCGAGATTTCGTGACTATATTTCTTGTTTTAATTAACTATCGTGTTGCTTAGTTTTTGAGAAACCGGTAGCAGTTAGAAATAGACCATCTAGTTGTAATTGGAAGCAGACAGGTGTAATAATACTTTGTTTCGCCCGAAGGCTTTGAAAAGAGCGAGAGGCGTGTTCGAGATGCTGTTTGTTTTCGACTCGACTTTAATCGACGCCGCAAACGAATATTCCTGTTAACGTCCTTAATTCTGATTTATAGACACCGCATGCTGTTATTATAAAGTTATGGTTACATCTCCCGCGACGGGTAGATTCCCCTTGACGTTCCCGGCTCATAATATCAATTAACTTGTCCATAATTCTCAATAAGAACTCTTAATTAAAATACAGACTGAGAAACTTACAACCACAGTAATATTTTTATTTTAAACCATAGTCGTACCGAAAACTTCATCTGCACGAAGAGTGTCAATTTAAAGGAAAATCTTGTGCCATTTATCGGGTTCTAGATAAAGACGTAGCATGCCTCATTTCTAGGAATAAATGTTGCTTGTTAGTTATTCCTTGGAGGAGAATTGAAACGACTCACGAAGCGGAGGTGACTTGGACAGATTGTCGGCAATTGAAACTCGGTCGGTTATCCGTAGGTGCTTGTTGGGATAATACAGGCAATCCATCTCGCGGTGTCGGCACTATGATGGATCTGTGATGGAGATCACGACTCGTTTCTTTGTTGTTTTGTTTTGTTGATAAACGCCGCACCGCTTTTTCCGCTGTATTAGAGCCTTGTTAAGTTTGAATAGTCTATTTACGGAGTTAATTGGTTATACTATAGTGGTTATAGTCTGACAAGTTCCTTTGTATTTTAACTCTTTTACCCTGATTTTGTTGGGTTTTAGTATTCACGTTCCATCTGTGGTCACGTCCTGAGAAATGTCAACTTGTCAAAAAACAAAATCCGTTTCACTCATAGAAATCATCCTAGAAAATTATTTACTAATCTGCATACATTAATTAAGATTAAGGTACAACATCTGAACTGGTGGCACCGCCAATTTTAGAGGCATATATTAGTGAATATCACATCATTCATTACCATGCTGATAATTTTCAAACTTTGTAGAGAGAGTATATAAATATAAACATTTGACTCTGTTTCCCAACAAATTCTATAATCTGAATCTTACAGGTGATGCTTATCGAAATGTGTTAATGATTATTGAAATATTGGAATCTGTTGATGTGTGGAATAAAAATGACCACGATGTGGGCGATGCGTAGTTGCGTAGGTTTGAAATGAGATAACATCATTGTATCGCGGGGTGTCTCCGGAGGAGCTTTCACCGAGTGTCGGACGTGTCGGTGCGTCAGCGCACTCAGCGCAGCGTCCATGCCCAATGGGCGCGTGTTGTGACAGCCTCCCACGATAAACTTCATGTTTATGGCCTCGTCCCCATCATACACGGCGCGGTACCGTCACCGTGCAACGTCACGACGCCGCCGCCGTGACACGGCACGGCGCCGCAACGCAGCACGGTGCCGCGAACGGTGCGCCCCTATTCAGTAGACATTTTGCTGTTGATGCGCTCGAACGTCCTTGTTTGGATATGGATCGCGAAAGAATTATTCTCTTGTTGTTGCTAAGACGAATGAAAAAGAAACAGAAACAGAGGAAATTTTGGGTAAATCCGTATATTTCTACAATGAACCCAGACGGTGGTCATTTCAAAAGGAAATATGCAGCGCTAAAATTAAGTGGGAACGAGAAATTTTTTGACTATTTTAGAATGACCATACCAACTTTTGAAGAATTGCTTACCAACATAGCACCTCGTTTACAAAAACGATTTGTGTTCAGAAAACCTGTTGATCCTATGGAAATGCTTGTTTTAACCATCAGGTAAGAAATAAAACATACTTTTCATAAATCAAACTGTTTTTTTATTTATATAATATTGTTTAAATTATTAGATTGTGTTACAAAAGCTTTATAATTCTTTTATTTCAGTATATAAATTCAAACTTTACTAACTTACTAACAAAGACAAACTTTACTAAATTAAATTGCACAATGTTAGATAATTTATGAAAAATCGTATTCGGACTCCTGTGTGTTTGATAAGACATCGCTTAAATTATGTGATATGTCTTCTATGGTTGAATTTGGCGAAGTCTGGCCATGGATGCTTGCAGAGGGATTGCGAGTTGTTTGATAAGTCGCTGTAGTTTGTTGTGGTCTTTCGTAGCCACTTTGAAATGCTGTTTGGTAGCCGCTGTATGATGGTTGATTGTATTGATATGTGGGTTGATTGAAGTCTGACAATATTTGCATTACGCGACTTTGATACGTCAATGTTTGGTGGTCGTCTAGTTTTTCAAGAAATGGTAAAATTGATTTAAAAAATGAAACGTGTCTGTTTTCTGCATTTTTCAAACTTTGGAGAATTTCATTCTCAAAATCATCTTCATAGTATTTTCTTTTACGCAAAGTATGAGCTTTGTAACGAGACCTTATATTTTCACTTGCCTCTGGATCTTCAGACTCTTCTATTATACTGTCAGTTAGATTAGGTGCGTTTCTTTTCAAAAACATAAGCTGTTTGAACAAATGGTATTCTTTAATTTTTATAATATAATTTTTTGCACCAGCTCCAGATTTGTTTGCGAGCTTTTGCTTTTTCAAGTATTTTTGGTAGTTGTCTCTTATGTTAGTCCATTTTTTAACTACATCATTTCCTGGAACATAAAAATATTCGAATAATTATTCATGACTACATAATATATTTATCATAGGTTTGGGCAGCGAGGGCCCAATAACATAAGTTTAAGATTTCAATAATATTTCTACTGACAGACCTCGTTCAAGCTGTCAAAGTAGCTCAACTTAAGAAAAGCTGTCTTAAGGCCAGGAATCGCTGAACTAGCGGCCACCAATTGAAAAAAAAAATAGGGCGTTAATAAATATTATTTTTAGCACGTTTTCTCAAGAACTTATCGAAGTGTATTCATATATATATTCACAGCCATAATTCAGTTCCGTGTAGCTAAACTAACTCACTACTCTGAATATATCATCAAATATCCTCCAATAAGTTCTTGAGAAAACGTACTTTGCCTGCTAGCATTTCGTGACAATAAGTAATAATATAATAATAATAATTTCACACAATCACACCAATTAAATAATCGATTTTAATCAATTGGTGGCGCTAGTTTCGCGTCTACCAGCGCCTTAACAGTTTATGGTATCCCTGCTCTAAGAAAAATGTATATATTTTTTTTCTTTCAGGTTTCTAGCAACTGGGAATTCATTTAGAGATATGGAATTTACAGATTATCGAGGAAAAAGTACAATCAGCAGAATAGTGAGAGAAGTATGTCGTGCTATATGGGACATTCTTTTATCTGAATGTATGCCGGTAATAACTGAAGACCTAATAGAACAAATAGCGGAAGACTTTGATAAAAAAACCAATTTCCCAAATTGCATGGGGGCCTTAGACGGGAAGCACATTCGCATTTGTAGTCCCGCCCACAGTGGATCTCTATTTTACAACTATAAAGGCTATAATTCTATCGTATTGCTGGCACTAGTTGATTCTAAATACAGATTTGTATATGTCGATATAGGAGCATATGGTAAAGAATGCGATTCGACAATTTTCCAGAACACAAAACTATACGAATTATTATTGCAACATCGACTCCCCATACCAGCTCCAAAACCCTTACCAGGCCTTCAGAAACCAGTGCCTTATGTCTTTATTGCAGATGAAGGCCTACCATTAATGAGCAATCTAATGCGTCCATACTCAGGGAAACATTTGAATATAGATCAAAGAGTTTTTAATTATCGTTTGAGTCGGGCCAGACGAAATGTCGAGTGTGCTTTTGGCATACTTGCCAATAAATGGCGCATATTTCACAGGCCTTTAAACGTAAAATATGATTTTGCAATAGACATTATCAAAGCATGCTGTGTATTGCACAATTTTGTTGTATCTCGGGATGGAAGTAAAATGTACGACGAACTGTATATTGATGACTCCCTTATTGACTTACACTTGCAACAAACTATAGATGACGTCTCTATAGCAAATCCAGTTAATATAAGAAACGAATTTTCTAAATACTTTAATAGCGATGTCGGCGCGCTCAGTTGGCAATTAAGCAAAATATAGCTCGAGACCAGTCACGGAACAAAAGATCGTCAGTCGTCGGCGCGTGTTTGTTCACGAATGTTCTTGCGTTCGCGAGGCGTCTCCATAACAATATCAATGTGTGCGACAGAGACAAGTAAGCACGGGCATTACACGAGATGGTTCTCTTTGTTCCGCGTCTACCTAACGCTTGATTCTAAATTGTAATAATATTGACCATTGATTTTCTTAAACCTCTTAGTGCTTGTTCACGTTGGAACTCGCGGGCGCGGTGGCGGGCGCGGTCGCGGGGACGTGGCGATTTGTGTTCACGTTGGCCGCCAGGCGGGCGTTTGGCTCAAACTGGCTCAAACTGGTTGATCTTACTTGACATCGCGCCCGCCACCGCTAGTTCGACGTGAACACACACGAACATCTTCACTTGTTTGATATTGGCGCGAGCGCGCCACGCGGGCCGCGCGCGACGCCGCTAGCTCGCCCGCGACTTAGACCGCGCGAACGGTTCGTACGTGAACACTTCGGTACATCGCCATACGTTTGATATTTCGCGACCGCGCCCGCCACCGCGCCCGCGAGTCAACGTGAATGAGCACTTAGTGTTATACTGATATTATATTAAAACATTTCCATGAAAACATTAAAGATAAATAAATAGTTAGTACTCACCCAGTTTTGTTTTTTCTTTATTGTCCTTGTCATCAAATGATTCGAAAATGTTACGGCAAACATCTTTCCACGCTTCTGTTTTTAGATGTTTGTCTTTATAATTTTCAATTGTTTTATCCCAAAGCACTGGTCGTGCCTCCACTAACGAAATAAAGAAGTCAAGATCGATATTTTCCACCATTTTGTTCTACACACATGCGCTATCGCCAACGAAGAAATATCAACTGAATAGAGGCAAGCGGCGCACCGTTCGCGGCACCGTGCTGCGTTGCGGCGCCGTGCCGTGTCACGGCGGCGGCGTCGTGACGTTGCACGGTGACGGTACCGCGCCGTGTATGATGGGGACGAGGCCTATATGCGCGCGCGCCGCCCGCCATGTTTGTTTTATCTCGATCCAATGCGCTCCAGTGTTAATAAATGTCTTGTATTGGAAAAAAATCTTATCTCCTTTTTTATTCAATATTTTTATGTTCCCCGTATGTTTTATTTAGACATCGATTATTAATAATAATGGATCCTTCGGGGTCGTTAGATCAAAACTTAAGATGTACATGTAGGCGTTTTTTATGTATTGTTTTTTGTTAGCCAGTTGTGTGGGTCTCATTTTTATTGGGGTTTAAACAAGGGACGGCGGGTACGTGGTGTTGTATTTTATATTCAAAACAGATGTTATCCTGCGACGATGGCTGGGAAATTAATTGAATTTGTTTGTTTGTTATTCGATACGAATCACACGCATATTTAAACATTCTCACATTTGAATTTAACTAGCTACTTACGGTATACGAGTGGTGGGTAATATCCATCACGTCGGCTATCTGGCTTGTTAATATTCAAGTGTGTCGCCAGTAATCGTAGGTTGTAGTGATATAAAACCGATCATTTGTAGTTGGTGTTGATTACCCAATCGATCGTTCAGGTCTGTTGGGCTTAGAACACGGCTAGTTAGTGAAGGGCGCGACCAATTTGTGATCGGTACGGGGCGCGTCGGACCGACCAGCATTGTCACTATGCGTCCGGAAATTGTCCCGTGACGGAAACCGTGGAAAACCGTGTAATTAAATAGCTAAATAACCTCGTCCGTCATGCTTGTTGGCGAGCCAACGCTGTTGCTACCCATATTCCTTGTATTTTACAGCCCGTGTAGGTACATATTATTAATTCTTATTCTAAGGAATAACAAATCATACGACCATTTAGAATACATAAATAAGATAACTACACGTTTATTTTTTATATCCATTTTAGCTTTATGCATACAGGTAAAATGTTGGTGTGAAGTTATCTCGTTTTATGTTAAATTTACAACCGTAAGTACATTTGTATCGACGCAGTAAACGTCAACGTTAAGCACGTTATAGCCCAACTTCGTGAATTCTCGGCTCAGTTGGAAATTCGAGTACTTACATATTCGCGCCCCGGCCAGTATGATGCTTTTGATATTCAAAATGTTATTTTGTAAGAGTTGAGATGAGAAATAACACGAGTGCGCAGCAGGGCACCGGAGGGCACGCCGCGCTTACACCCACCATTTATACATTTTGCTCTTTTTGCCCATTGTTTACTTTACGGGCGATGTTTAAAATTTTATGATTTCCATTATGACTGACGGCGGTGGCGGCTCAAATTATATTCCGAATGGTTGCCAACTCGATAATACGAGGCCGTGTATGCGATTCTTTTCGATAGCTTTTAATTTATTCGATGAGTTCGGGGCGTTCAGTATCGCTTTTTTAATCCGTTCTTTCGAGCTAGCTCCCACTATAAAGTATTTTTATGGTTCTTTATGTTTCCAAGTGTACATGATACGATATTACGATACGTAGGTGTTCGCCGGGTGTAAACAGGGCAGGTTAAGCACGCAGGCTGGCGTCGACGCTCGGTTTGAGAGCTCTCGTCGAGTGCACTTCACAAACTGCTCTCTTCAAGCCTTCGCTCAACAGACGATTTTTAAACTGCCCTTACGTATTGTTTTCCTTCTTTCCATTTTATTTTGTATTCAAACAACACACGCACAGACGGTGTCAAAATGTCAGAATATATTTGCTGGTTCTCTGTAATATTTTTCTCGTAGCGAGCGTTATAACCTTTCTAAGTTCCAAAGCAAACAGTGGCCGCCGTGGTGCTTCTGTCCCGTACAGTGGTGGTGTTAGTACAAATCCACGACATAATACAGTGTGGCGGTCGGATAATATTTGGTGAGCGTTGTTTGACAAGCGTGTTCGTGTGTTTTGTTATTGGACACCTCCACTCCGCACACAGTTTCTATTTGATTTGGCCTGACACAAACTAATGGGAGTTTTCAGGAACGCGGTGGCCCTCCGTCGAGTGCAGCTGTTTGTTTGTACATCTGACGACGCTCAACATTTTCCCAAATAAATGGAAACTCCAGTAGCGTTGTTTGCACACGTTTCTTATCGAGCGACGATAAGTCAAAAATAAATCATCAGTCGATAAGGCGTCGATATTGTACCGCAAGGGCTACCGTGCGATAACCCCATCGGAAGGATTGTAGTAATCTATTAGATAAGCCCGAGAAATTCGTTGTCTTGTGTACTGTTGGTGCACGTGCACTGACTCGGTAATCGGAACTTAAACGATACAAGACACAAATTCATCGGGAGGGTTGTATCTCGCGACATTTACAGGCGCGTCACGGCCGGGTTCGTGCTCAGTTTTTTCTAGTTTACGTGCTGCTGTTTGTCACAACCAACACGACGCTCCGTGGAGCTGACGAATGAAATGGGTAACTTTTTGTTTAGTTTTACGTTGCGTCTGGAGTGCACCAGAGAACCATTTGGTCTTTCAGCGGGGCTATTAGACATTTTCCTGAAGTGGTAGAGTTCGTCGATGTTGTGTTTTGCGGTCCGCGGGCTAACACGACGGTTGGTTAACTCAGTCACGACTTCTCGTGATACACAATTGTTTCAAACAAGGAATAATATTAGTTTAATCTTAACGGAAACAAATACTTCTAACAATTTTAGTTGAAATATGAGCCAGGCGCTTATCTTATTTGTTGGTAGCTCTGGTTTATTTAAACAGCACGTCACGTCCTTTATTTGTAGTGTAACGTATTTAAAGATACATTTTTGTTTATTTAAGTTTGACACAGATAAGGAGAGCTGTGTTGTTGCGGGCTTCTCCAAGTTATAATTAAGTTAACTGGAGTTTCGCTTGGAATCACGAAGTTATAAATATCATGTGAGGAGTACACAACTAAGTTGAAGTTAATTTCCTCTCTAGAGTTGACTTGTGCGCACGTGATGTCATACATTTCCACACTCCTCTTATTTAATATTTCCACAATTTTCTTTGTGTGTGTTTAAAAATATTTTACGTCGCCATTGTGGTTTGTTATATGTTTCTGCATTTAATGAGATAATAGTCTCAGTTAATACAGTTTATTTACAATTACTAGATGGTTCTGATGATAAATACATTTGACACACTGAACGACTTGATGAAACATAATTATTGTTCTTATAGTGAGTTGAAGAAGATAACTGTAGCCTTATTAAGTTTGTTAACCTTAGACACAAAATGTATTACATATAGCTTAAAACTTGAGAACTTGTTTTGACAGTGAGTGTGATATTAACGTTTTCGTAGTTTGATTCAGAGACAGGTGGGTCCTGTATACTCTTCCCGTAGATCCGTCGGCGCATGCGCAGCGAACAACACTGTTTATGTTATTTACACAATCGCATGATAATTATATTGTTCAGTATAAACACTCCGCTTTGCATACGTTTGTAAATAATTAAGCAGCATATTGCATAAGATCCTTAATCTGCTACTGTATGGCACAGTTATTTTTTAAACCTTTTGAACCATTTTTTGTTAAACATCGTTGTGTAGAACATTAATCAAAGGAATTCCCGCCTTAGCGCTCGCGGTATGATCGTAACTTGAAAGAGGCGTAAAAACTCCAATTAATTAAGTTCTAACAGAATACGCCTGAATGTTGTAAGAAACGTCACTATCCAAGTTTCCGTACCGCTACACATCATTAAGACGAGAATCCCAATAAACATGTGGTATTTCAGCCGCAAAAAATCAGGAAAAGATTCCGTCTGTCAAACTAATTCGTCGGGATTACGACGGAGGGGCACGCGGGCAAAAAGACGCATCAATCAACGCTGCGGGATATTTTTAACATTTCGACTATTCAATCGGCGAATTGTCGTACATCGCTCGCCACTTTCGCTAATTCCAATTATGTCCTTATGCCACTCTGCAATGGATGGCGTGCGCCCGCCAGCCATTCCGTCAGTCGGAACTCGTTTGAGATAAAAGAAAAACCACAGCTAATTCACTTGATATGGACGATGGCTCGCATATCACGCTTATTGGTGATTATACCTCAATTAATTGCTCGTTTTCATTCGAATTAATTCATTACAGATGCCTTTGACTTTTTTCTGAGTGTTTTGTTTGCATAATTACGCGATTGCTTGATAAGATTAAGCTTTGAAGTTTTTTATAATACCGCTATTAACCATAGAAAAATTATGTTGCTCATAATACACGAAAGCGCTTAGAGCTTAACTAGTAACGTTTAATAGGTTACCTTAATTTTTGAAGTACAATTGTTAAATTCTCTCGAGAAAATTAAGCCTGAATAACAATAAATTTTAGTATTCAGTTAATATTAACAAATTGTCAAGATGTTGGTGTGATTAATTCAATAAATTTGTTTAATGAATGCACGTGTTGTTGCATTACTGCGTAATTAAACGTAGGGGGAGTCGGGGCAAATGGTATATGTAACAGCTCGGCGGTGAAACATGGCGGTGATTATTGCACACATTATCTAACCCCGAGACGTTCCCGCCAGCCTCTCACACCCTCACCAAGACGCCCGTATAGCACCTTGATTTTGGGGAGAACGCACAGCTCTCTTTATTAAATGTACTTGGCTCCGTGTAAACATCTTATCAAAAATAATGTCAATTCATTTCATTCTGCTACTTATTTTCTAAGAACTCTGTTGACCCAAAATCTACGTACATAAAGCTAAAAGCTTATTAATGTTATTTATAAACATAAAGAGCTATATTTTATTCTTCTACGTCAGTTCAGACGTACTGTTTTTTCGATTGGATTCGTAAAATATGGCTCTTCAATATTTCTCCGACATAAAGTTGGCTCGTAAATCGGTCCGGAGCCGACTATACGAAATGTTTTCCAAAGAAATTGCGAACAGATTGTCTAGAAGCGGTCCTTTTGTTAGTTTTATGGTGCAGTGTTTATTTGTATTTTATGAAGTCACCTAAAAACTTAAACAGCCCTTGACTGTGTAATAAAAATCACTTGCAGTGAACAGGTACATTACCTAAAAATTTATCCTAACTTTGTCGCCAATTCAATACCGATGCAGATTTCGTTGCACAAATAAAAAAACCTATTGCGTGTTTATTCCACAATGAAAAGACTTGGCACAACTCTTTTTTTACCTTAGTGTCGTTAAAAATAAAGTGAGCTTCGCGCCTGGCTCTCTTACAGACTTTAATTTCACAGGGCTTTTGTGTGGCAGATGAGCTTTGATCGCAAGACGTTCGGCCAAATCTTGTTAGGGACAAAGCAGTCTGACATACGACTGTCGAACAATGAGCTATCGCATTACCCGCCTCACTTCCGGAACGGTAACTTTGAAAACCTCAGTTTTACACCTGACTACACTTTTGTCTGACGGTTTTTCGACAAATACCATTACGCAATTATCAACGGTCCAATAGCTAACTACAGTAACACAATATATTACTTTTTATTGACTATTTTAGGTAATTATTGTGCGACATTCGTGCGGTCGTGGTTGTGTGTAATGTAGTTCATTTAGTTTTTTAAAAGGATTCTTTGTTATTTTTTGCATATCACAATTATACAATCGTATCTGATAGTACATGACACTTTAGATATTCCTTGGCGTGTTTAATGTTGATATAAGTTTTATAAGATAAGTGTAAAATACGGATTTGCCTCAAAGCATCGTCGATTCTTCGTATAAGAATTTATTGTTCCAGACACATAAAACTGAACATAACTTTGCAATACATGTCAGGATGTATGTAAGTATTTCGATTTTTATGAACTTCGATATAGTGGCGATAAATAACCGATTACGAGCGTCTTTTACGACAATATCTGGATCGCATTTCGATCGCATATTTTATAGCTGTTTACAATTAGCTCGACAAACGACGACAAATTTGGATCGTGTCGTGTCGCAGTGTCGCAGATTTATAACGGGCTATATCTGTCTACAACGTGTTGGTAATGTAAAATGGCTATTCGGCGCAGGCGCAACCAATAATGTCACCTAACAAAAATGTCAACGATCGCCGGTAGAATGGAAATAAGTACAGTTTCATGTTGAACATTTTAAGATATTCCAAGACCGTTTCTATTATTAGAAGTAAGTTTTAAGAAGACATTCTACGCAATAACAATAATGTTGTTTATTTCCGTTGCTTGTAAAATTATCAGTTTACTAATTGAAAATGTTAATGTAGTAGATGACATTTATTTATAGTAAAACACCTGCAGATATTTAATTCTCGCAATTCACACCTTGAGGTTATATTGGATATGAAATTATACAAACTCCTACATAACACGCTACCAAGTCTTGCCTAAATAAACCTTTTTATTTTACACCTCACTCTTGTTCTCAGCGCATTATAACATCCTTTATGGTATCTATTATCACACGTAGTTATAGGATGTGGTAACGTAGTAAAATGGTAAACAGTTATTTATTTAGCGGTTTTCCGGCCGGTTGTATGTTTCCTCTATCGTACAAAATGTATGCGCCTTCATAATGCAAATGTGTGGGAGAAATAATAAACGACGACATTTTTCCCCGCCTATGAAATGTACCCTCGACGGACTCGAGTGCATTTATAACAGCGCACAACTGTACCGTAGTGACGTGCCACAACATTAAATGTTATAATATCGACTAATTAATTAGATTTAAACATCACCGTGTCGATTAATCAATATTTATTGATAGTGAGATTAGCATAATTTGTACGTTATCCGAAACTAGTTTTGACGATTAATAAATCGATGTTGTATGTGTTATAAACGCTCATTTCGTTCGCATGATATTTATGAATAGTGTTTCTCATAATTTATGAAATATATTGGGATTTCTATAAATATTTACATTAACCTATGCTCCTAACCGGATAAACAAATAATCTAACGTGTGGCGGCGATCACGAATGCGTTAGTAATATTCGCTCGTCCCTAGTCACACCTTTATTTTTACCGACACCTTTGCACTTTGTTTTATTTTCTTGCACACCTCGTCCGCATAATTCCGCAATAAAGCTTCTGTTGTGCCCTAAAATCTTTACATCCAACGTTCTTCGGAGGGGAACTTTCTATACGAAATATCAACGCGCCCATTGTGCGTCTTTCTATTTTACTCCTCACAAATGGGTTTTTGTACGAATGTAATGAAGGCTTTTATTCCGAGGTGCGAATGTAGAATGCGTCAATAGTGAGGAGCACGCGATTCAGCGCGCACTCGTCGGGGTTTGAGTTATTAAATTTTATTATTAGAATTTTGGTAGCTTACACTGGCATGTAGGAATCCGCGATAACAGGCAAAAGAAGCCGTTAGCGTCTCGAGGAATTAGTTTGAATAAGCAGAAAAAAGCGGGCGCCGGCGGAGGCGGGTGCCGGTTATCTCTAGTTATTTGTCGTATCAAGTGGTTCTTTTTGCTCCGCCGACGTGGCATCAAACGCACCGCGCACGGTAGCACTCTCGCTGCTTATTACCTATGTGGGAATGTAACAGAACAGCTTTACGTCATACGTATTTATTTTTTACTGCGTCTCGTAAAAGTTTGAGATAACTGACGTGGTGCTTGAGTCTCTTAACTCCGCCAGATTGAGGTTCGATTTCGTGGAAACAATCTATTAACAGCATGCAGGTATTGGCTTAACTTTGAGAGATATCTTCACTAGATAAGCGAGTACCACCGGTCTTGGAATTTGTTGAAATAAATTACATACTATTAGAAAGTTCTTTAACCCTACCATTATTTTTATTTTAAAACTTTTATTATAATCACCCAGAAACCACTTTGTTCAAAATATCTATGGATGTTGTTAACATATGAAATTAGGCAAAACTAAATTCGTTTTCCCAAAATTTATCGCAATAACGGTAAATCAAATCTATCTTTAGTTAGGTATATTATTAGAATATTATTGTGTTTTCACATACCTCTATCAGCAAAATGTTAAAAGGCCAGCTCATTTCTTGAGCAGCTTTAAATCAATAAATAACGCCCACTCGAATCGGAGCCGTCAATTAAATAAAAAAATATTACATAATAAAGTGTAGATGGTTACAGTCGTAAATTACCAACCTGTTAGGGTTACCAACATACTATCATAAACGAAAAAAGCGATGCGAGCGTCGATGGTTCATAAAAGTAAACAAATATAGAACAATGAACAAAAAATAACAAACGACAACTTTTATAAAACGCCTAGCTCACAGTAGAAGTCACTTCAGAAGTGACTCAGTAGCTACCATAGATATGAATAAGTACTAGAGTGCCCAGTACTCTTTTACTAACCTATCTTAAGACCTAATAGACCTATATCTTTGTTTTAGTTTGTGATTTACCTAAATGTTTTACTTCATCAATTTCATCTCTTATTTTGAGGAAAATCTTACAAGTAACAACCCTAGTGGTGGTGTACCGCTGCCCGACTCTTGCGCAGCTCAACGATTTGTCGAGAGTCGATGCGAGCGAGTCGTATGCAAATGATATCGTTCTTTATTGTCGCTTGTTGCCAGCTAATCGCTGCTATCACGCCTCGAATAAACAAATACCCATTAACAGCGACAAAATTATTAATATAATCACATTCAATGTGAACCGAATCTCATTTGCATGTGCGGCCGAAGTTACCAATGTTTAGATAGGACGCTATTATTTTATGTTAATAGCTAATAGCCGTTATAGCAGTTTATGTAATAAGCTAATAACACTGTTGTCGTAACCGCTGTGTCCTGTATCTATGTTTATGTGATACCATCACAATATTTAAACTTGTTTATGACTATGATGAGCATAACAAATGTGACATGTTATGTTAGACGATAAATTTTTGTTTTAAGTAGCTTCTTACTTTGAAATTTAATCACACTATTTTCTAACGCATAAGATAAGTGAAGTTATTGAATGGATACAGTTTTCTATTGGCTTTTTATACGGTTCCAAGCTTAATAAATACTTTCGTAGCTAATTGAAAAATTTCAAATGCATTTTTAATTTATTGCAATTCGTTTTGCAATACTGAATGAATATTTCCTATTAAATTGCTTTGCTTTGAATTTAAATTATAAAACTGAATTGATATGATATTTAAAAATAATTTCTACCTCATTATACATTCAACTTAAAATTGGATTGTCACACCAAATCAGAAACCAGTTTATGAATAGCTAATCCATATTTTAATACACGAACTCAAAACATAATCATAACACAGAAGCAACTTGATACCGAAATATGTTGTTTTAAAAATAATAAAGTGAACGATCCCTGAACATGATATGGTCCTTAACGAGCACGTATAATGAGTGGACGTTCTAGTAGTTCGGAGAAACATGTCCGACCCACCGAGGAAGCTCGCATTAGGTACATAGTTATGTATGGCTTGACAAAGACATTGCTCATCTCATGTGCTACTGTCATATACAAGGGCTAAGCTTCGAGATTTCACTGGTATTGTGTTATAGAAGCAGATGTGTAGTAATACCAAGGATATGTTAGCAGTTAGCCAGGCATTGTACTACGATGTCAAGTTTCTGTTGAGCAAAATATTACAAAGAAACAAAGGAAGTAGGAACAGTCTTAAGGTTTTTTATATCATGTTGTAAGGAGTCTTCAACCCGTATAACTTGCCTTCCTGTTCCAAAATGATTTCCCGCAACATTTCGCGAAAGCAATAAACGAAAAAGGAATGCTACTAGGAACTTGAGTCTGCCGTAACCGTAAGTGGCTTCGGGAGTTTTCAATTTGCTTTGTGCTTCTGGTATTTTTAGCTGCGGTTCCGCTGGAAATATGAAAGCGAACGACATTACAAGAATATGCAAGAGCACATTTTTCTCCTTATATTTTATTCAAAGGACTCTGTATATGTTAATAAACTTGTGTACCGCAGAAAGCAACGATTCGAGCTCTGTGTAAGAATGAGCTTCACCCAGATACAAGCTTCTTTAAACCGAACCGAATTTCGCTAACAAAAAACTCACGGTAGTCAATTTTTGGCCATGAACTGAACATGAGTTTTTTTTTCTCTAAACCAGGTTCTCATGATTTGTGGACAGGTGGCGCGGGCGTCGTATCGCGGCCTCTTTGTGCACAACTCTTTGATCTCGCCGCAGCATTGTGCGCGTGCACTCTCTACTTTTTGCGTCAAATTGTACGATATTGATGCGTACTGATTTGTTGTGAAACTCTCAATAGATTCGGTAGTGTTTAGAAAATCATTGTACGATTGTACAGACTGGTTGGCGTCATATTTCTCTCGTCATAAAGATTTTTTTCTTTATTCTGAGCTATTGTTGCTAAGATTATTGTTTAGACGATGAAGATAATGAAGCATTGAGTCTAGAGAATAACGCATGTCTTAAATTCTAAGAGAATTCTCAATTTAATGCCCGAAACGAAATAATATTTTTTTTACACTTAATACTCTTTTTAATTTCTTTATTTTCTGTTGTCAATCAGGTCTAACAGCGGAACTGTTCTACGTGCGCGATGGTCAGATCAACTTCTACGCCCTCAACTTCGTCGTGCCAGTGCCTGCGACCATCGGAGAGCTACACTTCACGTGGCAGAGTCTCACCAGGAAACCGGTAAATATATTAAATTATTTTTTTATATTCGGTATCAAAGTCAATAACACGTGCTTAAATAAACCTTTGTTCTCTATTCGACCGTCTTCAGGAAAGACGTTAACATAATTCGATAATAACATTCAATAAATAAAACTGGCTATTAAAGGATAAACTTGAATAAATGTTATTTAAACACAGAGTGCTTCGATAGGAATAGATACGACCGTAGGCGCTTAAACGAACAATCGATTTGATGAAACAATCGCACTATTATGGTAATGCGTGGCACGAAACGAATGCGAAATCGATCATCGTTCACCGCACGTCCTAAGTCAACAACTCTTTATTCACAATTAGCGAGTCGTTTTCCTTTCGATCCGGATGAGCTTTTTATCTTTTTGCTGTTTTGCGGAGCACGCTGCTCACTAACTTCGATAGAAGTAATTAACTTGGAAAGAAAAGTTTATTCTTTCAAGTTGCCGGGTACAGGGGCCGGTCATGTTTGCTTGGTGCTCAGCAAACGAACCATTCTTATGGTAATGCTGCGACCCCACACTTGAATTTGGGCAAGTTTTGCTTTAGACTGAAATCATTACCCTCGCAACACCTGCGCCGACTTCTGATTGATTATACTTTTCAAAAAGCATCTTGTTTGGTATTCCTTATTTAGCTCTAATTCAAATGGTATCGCTTTTCATGCTAATGTTGTCGGCGACCGTTCTCGACGACGAAGCACATTTATTCACTACGTATCCTGGGCTCTGCATCCCTAACCAAATATTATGTGCATTCATTTATTTTATCCGCAGCCGTCAGCACACACGGCAACTCAGACTAAAAGAAATCAGTTCAGCGGTTGCATTGATCGCAACTACGACGCGACGTCCACTTTACATATTCAATACTCAGACAACAAAAGTTACATCCGAAGTACCCGCAAACAAGTTCAGTCAACTTGTCAATAAAACATCTGCTTATTTAGGATGTTTCCAATTTGCAAGTCATACGAACACGCTCGCCAGATTACGGGATGCTTCATCAATTTGAATGTATTCATGGCGCCGCCGTCTGTACATTGTACAATCTGACGGCGTTAACTCTGTGTAGCGCTTAATGTAAATGGCTATTGCTCCTTTCTCGCTCCTTCCATTATCATTATGATTATAAGCTGGGCTGGATTAACAGGCTTGTAGGTGGACCAACTCCTTTACAATCAGTAGAGGTCTTCTCAGCATTTGGAAAATAAATATTGTGCTGCGTATGGTTCGGTTGCGATCACGCGCCGGGCCCTTCGTTCGTTATCAGCATCTCCGTGTGCTTTGTGCGGCCGCCACTATCAGATCTGCCATTCCCCCTCCCCCGGTCGCTCGGCTCCCTTATTTATATGGCGGCGCCTTTGACTAGGCCGAGCAAATATTTGGGAACCGGTTAACTAGCGCCGATGAGCGACCCCGCCACTATTGTCTGTGCGCGCCGAGTGCCGAGTGATAATATTTAATTAGCGGCTGCGGTGTCGCACCTACGCCACTTTATGAACGGCGACGGCCGCGCTACGCCTCTGCGGTAATGCATGTCTGATGAACAGGCAAAGGGCCCGCGGCGAATGCTGTTTGTTTAACAATTCATATAACGCCGCCCAGTGATTAGTTAGATAATGAGCAAACCGTGATCATAATATTTAATAACTGGTTTTAAAACAAACCCTGCGCAGCCCACAAACATGACATCTGCACCGCATACCTCCCGGGCGTGTCACAATATGTTCATGTCATCCACATAAGGGAAACATAAAGCACATTGAACGACTGCTCGTCTACATATATGCTAATATAGTCAGAGTACGTTGTTTATTTTCCGATAAAGGAATGATGCTCGTGCTCTCACGGCGATACAGACGACATTTGATCTCCTCAGACGGCGACTACGGTGTGGATCCCCAACGGACCGTTTAGGGTCAACTTGCGTGCCAGTGTCCGTCAATTGCCTGCACTGATACAGTTACATCGTGATGAGATTTTACCGTTAGGAATGTGTCATGTGTTCTTAGGTTAAGTATCAAAACCCGGACAAGTCACGAATTATCTTATTTTGTTGCAGTTACCGTACACGCTCCATGTGAAGTTAGGGGAAACTAACGAGAACGGGGTGCGTGCTGTGGACGTGCTGCACCCGCCGACCTTTAATATTTCAAGCGAGGGCTACGTGCCGACGGAGCCACAAACATGGCGGGTCGACTTGCCTTGTACGCACACTGTCGCCGCCGAAGTAGAAGTCACCATATCTCTAAACGTGTCGACTGGTTCCTCGTCCACTACTTTGCATTTTAAACGGAAAAAGATATGCCTTAAAGAGGCGTTGAGAACGGCAGTTCGAGTGGATAGTGTGCCACACGCGCCTACCTCCGCCGATATATTCTACGCGGGAGCCGGTTGTGCTGGCGGAGCGCTTTTAATTGCCGTAGTCGCCGCTGCGGCTTGTAGAGCACGAGCGAGGAAACTTCGGCGAGCCAGGAGCGACGAACAAGACGCTCATGCGTTTTTACCTGACTCCTCGTGCAAGTCCGCCGCCAGCTACACCAGTTACCGCCGACCTACATCACTACCCGCTGCGGCTGCTGAAGAGAAGGCGAGGGACTTACAACAACGAATTGCCGAGCTGACCATACAAAGATGCCGAGTCAGATTGCGCTCGGTTGCGATGGAAGGCACTTTCGGTCGGGTGTACAGGGGCACCTACGCCGACGAAGATGCACGAGAACAAGAAGTGCTCGTAAAGACTGTGGCTGAACATGCTTCTCAAGTACAGGTAGCTATAATTACCATTTTTTGTTGGATTATTGATTTTTATTGTTCTTGTTATTCAATTATCATGTCATTTCCAGGTTTCACTGCTGCTTCAAGAAGGTTGTATGTTATATGGACTCCATCACGAACGTGTATTATCAGTTCTCGGAGTAAGCATTGAAGATCAGACGGCTCCATTCTTACTATACCCCTGGAATTCGAACTGGAGGAATTTAAAACAGTTCCTTTTGGCGTGCCGAGGAGTTACGTTGGGCGGTACAGCACAAGGGGCTCCCCCACCGCCCCTGACTACTCAGCATGTCGTCAGGATGGCTCTCCATGCATTAGATGGTCTCATCTACCTTCACTCACAGCATGTCTTACATAAAGACATTGCTGCTAGGAATTGCATGTAAGTTGAATGGTTTTCTTGTAACTTATAATAATATAATTAAAGTTTTTAGAAACTCATGTCATGTACTCACAATTATCTTTTTCTCTTTAACAGAGTGGACGAAAATCTAAGAGTAATGATTGCAGACAATGCTCTTTCACGAGATCTGTTCCCTGCTGATTACCATTGCTTAGGGGACAACGAAAACAGGCCTATTAAGTGGCTAGCATTAGAAGCTTTGACAAAAAGACAGTTCAGTCCAGCGGCTGATGTGTGGGCATTGGGGGTTCTGTTATGGGAGCTCACTACATTGGCTCATCAACCCTATGCTGAAGTGGATCCTTTCGAAGTAGCCGCGTACCTCAGAGACGGCTACCGGTTGCAGCAGCCAGCCAACTGCCCTGATGAATTGTGAGTATAAATTCAAGTTTATTCTGTAGTGTTGATCAATTTACATCATATATTGTGTCCCTTATATTCGCCTATACCATACTGTACATTGTAATAATGTTATATTTTTCTTTAGGTTTGCTGTGATGGCGTACTGTTGGGCGATGTCGCCTGACGATCGGCCGACGTTGCCGCAACTACAAATTTTCCTCCGGGACTTTCACACGCAACTCACAAGATTCGTGTAAACCATTCCTTTTAAAGACATCCAAAGACGACAATAAAGTGTTAAGTAAACTTTATTTAGTGAGATACGTTTGAACGAGGCCTTATCGTCAAGTGCGAGTGACTAAAGTGTTGGTGACAAGTGAAATTCTTAAGAGACTGATTTTATGTTTATTTGAATTGTAAATTATTTGATTAACATACTTATCTCATATTTGGTTTTCATCTTAGCACTCGCGTTCCGTAGATTTACTGTCTTGACCTCGAATTTGATTACAGCTACAAAATCAGTTGATAGTACAAAACGTTGGATTGAGCGGCAATTAAATCGTACAGATTACATAGTTCCAAACATGGTGATTTGAGTAGAGCGAGTACAATCATACCATGTATTGCTCAATACTACTTAAACGTGGCAATTAGAATGATCTCATTCCTTCGCTTGTTATTTGTTATTAATACATGTGGCGAGCAAATGCAACGTTATGTGCTACCAAGTGATATCTACTTATAAATACAATCTTCATCTAATGAGTGAAATCGACGTCAGTACAGTGTTTCTACGAGTGTCTTATTGAACAAGATGAAAACTTTCAGCGAATTTTTATTTAATGAGCAGCTGGTAGAAGTACCCGTTTTATTTACGTATAAATTCCAAAATGTGTGATAATTATTGCCCAATGTCAAGACTCAGTTCTCTTATAACTGTTGGAAAGTTAAGACAACTACGCTTTTCCAGATAGAAGATTGACGTAATTTTAATATTGTTTAAAACCTCAATACTGCCATATTAGATATACATTTTGTAAATATTTATAAATAGTGATAGTAAGTGTATTATACGTAATATTGAATGTGCCTCAGAGTTTATCAAAACGTTTATTAAGTGTTAGAGTATTATAATTAATTAAGACTGGTCTAGAAACAATTTTATCTATTAACTATTTAATAAACCCTTCTTCCGCACAATACCTTGTCTATTATTCTACTAATTGAATGTCTTATTTACCTGTGGACTTTTATAACGAACGAATGGTAGAATGATTAATCTGTATTTTAAAAATTGGATTAAAATTCATGATTTTTAACTTATTAAGAAATTGTACCAAAATGGTAAAACTTAAAAAAAATTATAGAATTACTTCTGCCCAAATTGTGAACAATATAATAATTTGATTACTCGAATAGATGTTTAGAATTGAATTATTGAATGTAGGGCAGTGTGCTTTATCAGATAAAATGTAGAACAAAGTACTGATTAAAATATAATAAAAGATATTCACACATATTTCATTAATTAATTTGGAATTTTAGAGATTATACGACACCAATTTTTATGTAAACTTGACATTCATATTACTAATGCTTAAAAAATACATACTTGACTTTTTTTCTGACTTTGATGACTTTTGTCACCGTGATAAAATAAATAGTCATGGTGGCAAAAGTCTCCAGTGCGCGTTTGCTCTAAGGCAAAAGATGGTTATTCCATCGTCCCATCACCTAATTTAAGAAACTATTTTGACGTTTCTAACAGACAATGCAGGTTGTACGTCAAAAGATTGTCAAACAGTCTGGTAAAAATTGACCCCAAAAATATCTTAAGTTGGTAATATGAATGTCAAGGTGTAACGTCACAATGTTCTCCAAATATTAGTAGGATACTTTGACCTGATATTTAGGGCAACAGTTAAATTGTACATGTGTAAATATTGTAACACAAATGTGAATATACGAGTGATTATTATTCTATACGTGTTTCCTTATTACCCTTGTTGTGTTTGAAGGTGATGAAAGATAACAAATTTATTTATACAAAATGCAGAAATGATTAAAATATACTTTACCAAGATTAAAGTATGAAACGGGGTCTAATATAGAGTTTATAACTTTTAAAGAGTGACCCTCTAAGATTGTACAACCTTTCATCCATTTTCAATGTTAGTAAAGCCGCGCTTGTGAAGTAGGATATGAAAAATGATTAAGGTAGAAGTATAAATGAGTATTGTCTGTAAATCTTAACTTACTTCGCATAATAACATAGCATTTCTTGGCACAAAATCCGTTTAATGACGTTTTGACCCAACCCGGGATTCAAACCCTAGACCGAGCAACAGTCACTAATGTACAGCATGGGTAGTCCACTTTTGAACTCTCATAATTCTATAAGAATATAATAATGAATCGCCAAAAATAAATTACTTCTCCCTGCCCAAATCAACTATAATAAGAATTATTTAATGTCCAATCATCTGAACACTAAATAGTACTAAATACAAACTAATAAAATGAATAAAAATAGACAACTCAGAACAGTACTGACATTGTAGACAATATTGCTCTTAGGCCCCGACGAGATTCGAACTCGTGATCTCCTGTTTACTAGACAGGCGCTTTAACCAACTAAGCCACGGCGCCGCTTGAGACGCGTGGCGAAATTTCGTATAATAAGCTCGAACTCACAATCTATGACGTATAATAAAGTTGGTAACACAATGTTGTGTTGGCAGATGAGTAAACAAGTTGTTTGTATGTGAGTTTATGATACGCGATAATAGTTATTGTAGTCCTACAATAATCTCTTTGAATTACTTCGTGCAAGTAAACTAAATGGTTATTATATCAACAATAAATTGTGCTGTTAGCTGTTGGTCTTGGTATAGCCTAGCGTCAAGAATTACATTTAAAAGTCTACTTACCCCCAGTTTCTGAGTACATTTAGCGGTAGTTTATCTATTCGATAGCGTTTTTTTATATGAGTTTTGACACTATTGAATAGATAACTATTGGGAGTGAGCTATTGGCTCGGTGATAGAAGCGATCCCTACCATGATTTAAAAAAATCAAAGCAAATATTAAAAAAAATATATCTGTTAGTAGAAATAATTACTAAGTGCAGAGAAAAGTATTAAAAATATTTGTAAGTTGTATACAGAAGAAAGACATCTTTTGAAAATATTTTAAATGTTAATGATTATAAAATTACGCATTGGATAATCATTTATTATTTAAAATAAGTGTTATGAACATTCTAGTACAAAATAAAACTTTCTAATTTTAATTAAGTTTACCAACCGTAGTCAACTGTTATTTCAACCACATAGCTGTGGCAGTCGTGGCCGAGCGGTTAAGGCGTCTGACTAGAAATCAGATTCCCTCTGGGAGCGTAGGTTCGAATCCTACCGACTGCGAATTCTTTTTGTCAATAATTCAAATCTAAATGGCTTTTTATCAATGTTATGAGGTCGTTTATTTTTTATCAGTCATCGTTATTGCGATTATAAATGAAACGGGCGATTTTATTGCACGCACTGGCAATATTTTGTTCAGTGTTTCATTACGTGGTTATTTGACGTGTTCTACTTCCAATGAATATAGGGGTTCGCTTTTGGGACTTGTCAAGGTTTTTGCCGGCAAAAAATATGGGCCTAATGATGTCGAAAAGTGGGGAAAGGGGCCGTCCTGTGTCGGTTTACATCCAATTAATTAGTTCTGTATGTTTAGATGTTGGTCACCGCCGCCATTAAAATGTTTTATACACTTTACGAGCAATATGGTATCAGGAAAATTCCCATGTGATAAATAGCGGATGTAGCTGTGTCATAAATGGGGAACAAAAAATTGAATTTATTGTACACATGGCCGTCGTTAGATATCGGTATTGAATTTAATTACGGATCCATATTTCATTGCGTTTCATGTGCGTTAATTGAACATGCTATTTGAATTTGGATATAATAATAATTAATTATTGTAATAATGGCAGTTATATCGAATTATTATTATGCAAAAATACACTTAATAACGGCAAATAGCTGAAATAATTTCTAACGCGAATAAATTAACAACAATCTTGCCTAAAAATAAATAAAAACAGCTTTAAAATACAAAGTGATTCCAAAACCAATTTGCTGCATTAATACATAGGTAAGTACCTCTACCGGACTAAACTTAAGTCCCATCGAGGCATCATCTTAATCCCGTCGAGGCAGGAATGTTGAAGATCTACAGCACGTGTCACTGAGCTTACCCATACGTCATAGACAAGAACCACACTGTAGTAAGTACTCGTAAGCCAAGCCTCGCCGAACAAGGCGCGCAAGGATTAACTGCGACGAGAAACACATTACTTAACTAGTAAAACCATACATATTCATGGCTTGAGCTTTTTCTTTGAGTGTTTTTGCCATATTTGCTAGTAGAATTCCCTTTTGCTCGTGCTTAGAAAATCTTGTTTTGGTATAGTAAGTAGCTATGTTTAACGCTAAATAAAACTCTGCAAAAAATGTTTATAGAGTTTTTACAGATAATTAATTATATTACATCTAACGTTTTTGATACGTTCATCGATCATATGTATATCCCTATAAGTCATAACATATGAAAATAGAAAATGTAAAATATTGTACATCTGTCTACAAAGGAAAAAGATCGTGATTTTATTTAAATATCTTTGAATGTAAATAATGTTAATTTTGTACACAGAAAGTTTATAACTTCCAATAGCAGCATAGATTGTTTTGTGTAAATACACTAATACAGTAATGATATGAATGATATAATCCTCACTTGCAGTCATTACATGTGGCAACGCATCTTATGTCATGGCTTCTATGAATAGTACAAAAATAGAATCGCAGCATACTTACTCGTCGGTACCCTGGTTTGCCTTATAAAGTAGATAATATATCAATCAATAGCGATACGTGTGTACATTTTCATGCACTAGATAATAAAATGATTATCACTTGATGAAAATATCGTGAGAAAATGTGCAGCTTTTGAGTAATGTTTGTGAAATTTGAACAGGCACAAAAATCGATGAAATTGTAACTCCAAATACTATACAGCAAATCTAAAAAAAAATCAAAATTCTTTGTGAAAAATCTAAGTCTGCAGCTAGATAAGTTTTTAATCGTGTTAATTCAAAACGGTAATTTGCATCGAGAACTTTGCCGATACTAGACTTTCTACAAACTAATACGACTAATACAGACTATCATTTTACCTCCTCAACGAAATACTTAAATACTATCTAAATTATATTCATATACCATAGAAATTATGACTACAAAGTGAATTTGAGCCGCTCATAAATTCCCGACAACATGCCCGGTAAGAAAACTATCTTTTACAGGTCATTTTTCACCACGACATAACAAATGGTGCGCATTGACTACACAAAATAATAAGGAATGGGCAATATACACACGTAATGAGTGAATATTTCAGCTCTTTCAATATAGGAGGACTATTAGTTGTCTGACATCGCACATTTTGATCACGATAAGCGCTTATGGCCCTCAATAGCCGATTGTTGTAAAGAAAATGGGGAAATATTTCGACTCTCCAAGTGATGTCCTTATTCTACAGGGACGGAATTGAGATGAAGCGGACCATTACAAAAGTATTGTTGTGTTCAATTGATTTTATTCGTTAATATTCATTGCACGTGTTTGTTTAAAATGAAATAAAATTTATTATTTAAATGTCTTTCCTTTACATGGTGAAGCAGATGATATTTAAAAGCCGCGAATACGATTTGAGTCGACGTTGTTGACAGGATGCACTACTCACAGAGTTCTAGAAATATTTTACTAAATTTTAGTTTAGTTGAAGTGTCTAAAATGTAGAAGTGCCGTGTTTTTATTTAAAGCCGCTTCCGATTAATTGTAAAGCTCTATTCTTCTCGATTATTTAAAGAGCACGCTGTATTGATATAACCCGACAAAAACCATTTGAAATAACGAAAATTTATAAAATTAAAATATCTAAATACGCCTCTGTATTTTGCGGTCGTAATGAAGTTTTAGTTATGTGTCCTGCTATGGGGGAGTAATTACTGATGGGACTCTTTGTGTTAAGATACGGAGGCTGTAATCCTGCGAGATAACCGCCGAGCGAGCCGTCTGAGCCGAGCGGGAAACAACGCGGGGTTTACAAGTTACTATGCCAAGGGTCTAATGTCGTCTTGTGGACTATAGATTAGTTAAATTGCCGTATGTGGGTAAACAAAGAGAAGCTAGTCGGCTTACGACTTAGAACAGTTTAGTCGTTAATTGTTTTGTTGATTGATTACTATTTTCGTGTGTGACATTAAATTATATTGAAGGAATTCCTGTTCCATTAAATGTGCAATTAGTATTTTCATTATCATGTTTGTTTTGAGGTAGAATTAAATAGTACAGGTTAGTTAGTTACTAGTACGTCCTAAAGCTTTCAAAAATCTGTCTAAATCGATTAATCAAAAAGTTGGTCGGATCCCCGATGGGAACCATCATGCAATTGACATTGACAAGGTCGAGTAGTAATCATCGATATTCAATTTAAAATGTTTCTCAATTATTTTGTTATGCCTACATTTTTAGATGTCAAAAGTCACTTATGCGTATTTCTTTGGTTTATTCTACTAGGAAAATAATAAAGCGCAGCATTTATGTTGTGTTAGTGCAAATACATTGTCTTGAAATAGATATTCTCTCAGCACTAAACATTTCAAAATATGACTAGAACAAAAGAAGCACGGAAATTCCATTTTCATTTCTTTAAATTTCAATATCTTAAAATTGCACTCTCCGTTGCATAAAACAGTAGTACAGTGGGAAACAAAACCACAAATTCATTGGAAACAATATCAGAGAGTGCATGAGTCGACGGTGGAAAAATCAGGGAGAGGCCGGGACTCCCGCGGGAACAGGTCTTACAATCTCCCCACCATCATTTGGTTGATGCACGCAGCAATCAGACCTAGCAATCTTTAATTAAAACCGAACAACAACGTATTAACAACAGTAAAGCACTCGAAGATAGACATATTAAATTGCTTTGTGGGTGTATTAAATATAACTACTGTCTGGAGATTGCTTTCTTTTGTTTCTTAAAACAAACTGTTAACTAAAATTATTACGTTTTGTTTCAGCGATAAAATTGTAGACAATTGATTTAAAAATATAATCATGATGATAATTTAATTGAGAAGTCAGTTTTTTTACGCACGGGATACTTTGAAAATGTCTGCTAATAATAATTGGATTTCATAAAGAAAAACTCCATTACTTTCTTAATCAGTCCAGAATAAATCTTTTAAAATTGTTTTGCACATTCGCTACAGGAGTACTCCCGCTTCTATACAAATGTTCAAGTACAAGTTTAGCATTCTCAAGAAAAGTAATTATACGTTTTTACTAGAGCAATATATTCTGGGGACGCCTAATTTTGTGAAAAATGTCGGTATCGCCCGCTGTCGCGTGGTAGAGGTGCGCGGGAATTTCTCATTTGTATCAGACAACTTCGCATTACGAGTACCAACGTAAAAAATATGCACGTGTTTTTACTTGAATAGTGTTCCTCCTTTTGTTTTGGTTAATTTAAGAGAAAACTTGCTGGAAAGAATGGAAGATGAAAGTTGTAGACTATTAGGGGTTTAATTAGACTGTAGCAAGTTTATGTATATGGCTTAGAACCAGTTATTTTGCGCTTTTTAATACTCTCTGCTGCGGTTTAGTTTCAAATTAATTATTCGCTATTTTGTATCTCATTTGTCATAACACTCAAAATAATATGGGGATATCCTTTTACAATGTTACAATGTAGAGTCAAATTGCATATAAAATGTGTTTTATTGTCAATTATATTTTCTATTATTTACTCACAAAGCATTCAGTCACATGCTCTCGGAATTTTACCATTTCAGAAATTATATTAAGCGTCACATACATAAATTACCGAACTCTATAACGTTACATATATCTACTTACACGTAACTCAACCTTCACACTTTGCACCAACAGCAGGCGTGAGTTTGTTTTTAATTAGTTTTTACATTGTAAAAGCTAGTTACTAACTAGCTACAATGTAAAACACTAACAGTCTTATAATAACTTTGCTAGTTTTACCGCAGAATATTTCATAGTCCGTGAAGAAAATGTTCCGCAACATCCCTGAAGGAATTTCGTAGAAGCGAGGGTAAGAGAGAATTATTTAATCTGTCCACGGAAGCGGTGATTGATGACGGCCATCTTGTTCATTTACATGACGCGAAAAAACGCTTAGACTGATCATTAGTGTTGTTTGTGTAATTAAGAGAGCGGCCTCTTTGTTTGTTTTTGTATGAATGTCTTTTTTTTTCTTTGTCACTGAAGATTCTTGCAATTTTAATGACTTTATGTATCTTTAAAAGTGTTAGAGCGACGACGATTGTTCTTTCTAAAGACCGATCATTAATTAATAAATGTAACCATAATAATTTTGAAATCACGTATTGAGGCTTTAATAAAACTTAAGTTCAAAGACACATTATGTTACGAACTCAAGTTAAAATATTATTCTCTAATTCAAGTAATAATTAGTAATTCAGAACCACATACCTACATAATCATTAATAAGTAATTCCAAATACCACCCAAATTAGGTTGATATTTGTGACAGTAATAGCAATAATCATGTCAATGAATGTATTGAAAATACACGCTTTAACTGTAACACGCATAAATCAAAAAGCCACCATTTATGAATGCCTTTATGCAAATCACATTCATATTTCCGAGCATGACTCCATGACGATACAATTCAATGTATCGATTTCATTAAAATTCTGACGTCATTATCACATGATTAACTGCTGCATTACACTTGTCTTTATAATTTTATTCATTACGGTATCATGTCGTTAATATAACGTACGTAAGCTCGGTAGTTCGGTGACCTGTCACACTCGGCAATGATTGATCACTACGTAGTACCGTAGTAAAATCGCTGATGTGTCAGGTGCGAGCGGGACACGCGATCAATCATTTTCATTTTTAATCAATTTACTTGCTCATCTATGAAATTGTAAGATTTATTAATGAAAATTCTCTGGTGTCGTTGTCATGAGACTCGTTACAGATTAAAAATATTGGATTTAACGAGTTAGATGAGGGGCCACTTTTAATTAATTGATGTTTGTGATGCATCGACTTTTTAAATAATTATATCCAAACAATGTTTGCCTGAGTTTCGAATTCTGAATATGTCTATATCGCTTTCGATATGCGAGAATATTTTACATTTATTAAAAAAAAGCGACGTTTTTGCGCTGTGTGGTGTAACGTTGTCACCTAAGCCGTTGTTTGCATTCACGTCTCGTTGCTCATAAAGTATTTGATCCGATATTTAAAACAGAACACGATCACATTACATTGATATTCAAAAACACTACAGAGTCCAACGTAGCGAAAAACATTCTTTAGTTGCGGTTTGGTGAGTTCCCTGCGTGGTACAGTTGGTATTCACCCCTGTTTACCCGACCAAAGAGGTGACACTTCATTTTCCTTTCACTGGGCCTACATAGGCGACATCCCTTACTTTACATAATGAATTCCCAGCGGCCCGTAGTCTTCGGAAATTCGTTAAGATTATGACGTCAGTTATCCGTCGACGTTCTCAATCGATTTGATTGTTTCCTAAATTCTCATCTCGCTTAATTTCGAGATTCAGTGCTGATTACGCTTTTGCTTGAAAAGTGCTTTGAATTTGGTTTTAAATGAGGACTCGAGACGTTTTGGTCGGGTTGATCATAAAGTCAGATAGATAAATTATAATGAGTGATTTGAACACAACAATATTTTAATAGGAAATGTATAGTTATAAAGGCTACAGAACAAAGAGCGAGAATAAATGGAAAAGAGAAATCCTTTAAGCTTATTTGCTTAAAACTGCAAAAATAAAACATGAACTTCGCGCTCGTATTACTTGAGTCACCAACAAAATAAAGTAAAAACCATGCAAACTTTTGAAACCGTACATGAGAACTCTGCTTTTAATATTCTCGGATTGGCGTTCATACTGAGAAAAATACTTTTTCCATTTGTGACAAGAGATCTGAGTCTTTTCGTTCGTTTTGGGCCATCGCTGTCATTTGAAGCAACGTATAGAAGTGCGACAAAACCCAGCCAAGACTTGGCACGTCTTTCACCAGCTCATTAGCTGAACGTTTCTCAAAATTTCCGATATTCCCGAGGGTGTTTAAGTATAGGTTGACAGGTGTATCGTGTCTACTGTGATTTGGGTCTTATTTAGCTTCCCGTTTGTATTAGGTATTTAGTTTAAATTAGTTATGTTTATAGAAATCAGGGCTATTTTATTTCCTTTTGAAACGTAAATGAGACGTATATTCACTTTGGATCAAATTCCTAATTGATTTTGACGGAAATTAACAGAAATCTTTATAGCTAACATTATTTAATCTTATCTTTTGATTCCACGGTTGTAATTTCTTCTAGTTTCAATTAAAAGAACGTGACCGCCTTACATTTCTTTTATCTGAAAACTGTACTGTACCATTAAGCGTTGAAAAAGCTGCGAACACGTAATAATCAGCCAATGGAATTAACGAAAGGAAAACTTTACGGCTAATTGTCAGGGAACGTGCTCGGCATACGTATCGACTGTTTATACATCCACTCTCGTATTGACTTTACATCGAACGCTTTGTACGTTAACTAGCTTTGTCCTGCGAGTTCTGCCACGTCGACGTATCATTAAATTATTTCAAACTAGCTGACCCGTGCGGCTCCGCTCGCGTGAATGATTTTTTTTTACTAATACATAGCTTAATTATTCCTTAACAACAAAATATGCTTTTTTTCACGAAAAATATTCTCAAAATTATTTATATCTCATATAACTCGCGCTAAAGAATATCCGCCATTAAAACTGTTGCCATGACAACGGAATTTTGTTAATTCAATGTCATTATAATATTGATTATTCGCGACTTCGGTGGCGAAACCTGAATTTTCCCGGGAAATGCGTAATTTTCCCGGCGTAAAAAGTAGCCTATGTCCTTTCTCGGGTATCAAACTATCTCCATACCAAATTTCATGCAAATTGGTTCAGTAGTTTAGGCGTGATTGAGTAGCAGACAGACAGACAGACAGACAGACAGACAGACAGACAGACAGAGTAACTTTCGCATTTATAATATTAGTATGGATCGCACTAAGTTTTTTGTACAGACAGCGGAAAGTTAACGGTATTGGGTTCTTCATTGGCGGTTATATCTTTATTGCGGCGCCTCCATTCATCAATGATTGATGTCCACTAATGTACATACACTTTGAGACGATGGATGTTACATTGCAAATCCGCTTCTTCTAAGTTGTAACTTTGTTCTATTTTTACTCATAATTGTGTCTTAAAACAAATTGAGATTATTCCTTCAACCATTAGAGACGAACAGGCAGACTTACTTAGATGTTTTTATTTCAATGGTTATAAATCGATCGAAGTTTAGTTTTTTGTGTTTATATGAATGATTGCTATTTATTTAGTTTGGAGCCAATGCATGTGCCTATTTCATGGAAATTAAAGCGTCAAACCCACGTTTCGTTATGATAGGTTTCGTTCTCGCACGCAAGCTTATTTACCGACGTATATTATGTGCTGTGGTATTTACACATGGCGTTTCTGAAACTCGTTTTGTTTTAAAGAAAAGTTAGGAAATAAATAATATGGAATATTGGGCAGTTTTGTTGTAAATTATTAAGTAAACCTTTGTATATAACTGCTATTTAATAAGCTTTTATTAGGTCGGAACATTTGTGTTAATTCTTATTTTGGGTTTCGTGTATATTGTGCCCGATAATCAGATTCTGATTGTAGAAACTTAAATATTGCGTAAAGTAATCAAATGTTATGTGTTGTACACCATTGTTATATAATATTAACCTTATTGATTAAATCCTGACCCTAAAAACAAGTGTTACATAGCAACTCCAACACAAACCAATATCAGATTCGATAACCCATATTCACAAGACGGGCAGATCATATCGATTCAAAACGAACGTAAAATAAAATCCTCGCAGATATGAGTGAAAGCTTCACAATTTCCTCGGATGGGATGTCCCACGATCCTTCAAAGGCTTCTTTAAGCCGACACTTCATTTTGCTCAGCTCTTTTGTACGACACGTGTTATAGGGGTACAAATAATACGGGAATATGAAATTTTCGCTCACAGAGATTACATTACAGGGTGACAGGTAAAGGTGAAAGTATTTTATGGTACGTGAAAACGTTCAATGATATTTTTGGGGGCTTTCTTCTATGGTTATGAGCAAGGGATATTACGATAGTGCGTTATGAAATATCGTAGATGTTTGTTTTCCGTAACTGTGTGCCGCTTCTGGTGAGATATTTGCAGGTGAAAATTTTATCTGACAGATTAACTTAATATTTTAGACTGAAATTATTTTTTAGACATAATGAGTAGGTACAAAAAGAAGCCATAATACACGCATCACTATTTACTCTTTATCAAAACACCACTAAAATAAAAGCACATACTAACCCAGTTTTACCGACAGATTTCTGAAATTAAAAGAGTTCATTCAAATTGAAACGAAGGCCACGCCAGCGGAATCAATCGTTTAGCTGATCGAACATTTAATATCATCCGACGAACATCGGCTGACTCATTTCAAATTTTGCGGCGTCCTCTAAAATTTATTCTGAAAGGATTTCCAATGATTGATTACAGTTTTATCAAAGATTAGGCACTCTTTATCTAAAATTAGGTTTTTCTTTTGGACAGCTTTTCAAAACTGTCTTGCGTAGATCTTTGAAGTTTATGAACAGTTTATTATTACAGCAAAAGTTTGCGATTTTAGTCCTCAAGAGATATCATCTTCTAGAAACTACAGATTATACATATAGGATTTTGCGACTTCATAATTTCATTTTGTAAATATACCTAAATGTTGATTTAAAATTCACATGACTGGTAAAATTCAAAGGGCAGAGGGTGCGCTAATGCCCCCTGGAATTGCCTGTATCATATTTGACATAGCTTCGATACACACAACATCTTCCCTCATTTAAAATTCCATTCCCCCTCATTTTTCCATCGAGAGTCTATCAAGGTGTTCAGTGAACCGATTTTATAATGTAAACAGCAAATATAATTAATCAACGTCTGCGCTCCGGCGATGCGCAATTACCTCACTTTCGGTAAAACAAACATGCTCCGTTGAAATTAGGAGAAATTAACGGATGCAGGGGCGCGAATTACTTCCGAATTACTTTAGGGCACCGGTTATAGCTGGCAAAGGGTTCGTGGCAAACTGTGTCTTAAATGTATGCTTACTTTTGAGGCGCAATTTTTTTCAACAGAAGTGTTCAAATTGTCACAACGTAATTTTATATATTATGGAAACCTTAAAGGGATTATATTATCCTTACACTAATAAATCACTTTTACACGAAGTGCGGAGATGCTAAACCAAACTTTACTTCGCAAACAATTAGGATCCCATAATAATATAGTGAAAAGATAGCTAATTAGTAGTTTGTAAGTCTTAAGTTAGTTGTGTGCAAAATGTTTGCTGCGGTAAGTGTTCATAGCGGGAGCGCGCCCTAAGCGGAACCTCGGGGTTATCAACGTTACCCAGTAAACGTAATCAGTACTCCAAACTTTATCTTTTGCTCACAAATTGTTGCTTTGTTATTAATTTTGTACGCAAATGTGATTATTTGGAAGTTTTAAATGATGATTTGCGGTTCTCAGCGGGGGTTTTGAAAATTGTTTGGTGAAATGGTTAGATTGTTTCGTTGTACTTCTCTAAGTGCTTTGTAGGTAACAGTTTTGTTTTTGGGTAAGAGAATGTATGTTTGATGAGGAAATTATGTGTTTGAACTTTTGCTTGTTCAGCAATAGAGGGTGAAATTGTTCTGTAATTACTCTCCTTTTGTTTTTGTCTACGTGTAGGTTTGTATGGTATTTCTGTTACAGTCTGCAATTACATCTCAATGGGGTTACTGCGGTAAGCGGGATGATCGTAGCGAAAGTTTACCCGTATAAATTTAGCAAATATTTATAATGATTTAGCAAATATTAAATTTAATTCTCTTAAAACAAATGTTAATAAATATACCATACTAGCTGACCCGCGCAACTCCGCTTGCGTCACCTAAGAGAATGGGTCAAAATTTTCCCCGTTTTTGTAACATTTTTCGTTGCTACTCCGCTCCTAATGACCGTAGCGTGATGTTATATAGCCTATAGCCTTCCTCGATAAATGGGCTATCTAACACTGAAAGAATTTTTCAAATCGGACCAGTAGTTCCTAAGATTAGCGCGTTCAAACAAACAAACAAACAAACAATCAAACAAACAAACAAACTCTTCAGCTTTATTATATTAGTATAGATTTCAGCAAAGTTAAGACCGAAGACCACTGCAGAGGTAAAGAAATTTCGCACACGTAATAACCGAGGCAATCAAAGAACTCTACTCCCAAAATAAATTCGATATTGATATTTGTTATTAGCAAAGATTTACCGTCGAACTTGGCAGCAGTATACAATTTACCCACGCAGTATGTACACATCGTTTGACGTCATAGCACATAGTATCAATAGGTAGGTATTATCATGACTCGTGACTCCGCCTAGACGTGATAAGACGGGACGGAAGACTGGCATTATCGCCACTAGGTCGGTCGATACGCGCGTGACGCGAATCCTTGAGTCCTTCCTTAGCCTAAAGTGGGATTCGGTGCTCGCTGAAATGGTTTTGCATTATATTTGATGATTTTAGTTGTATTGTTTGAATACTACCTTTGTTTCCAGTCTCTCTCCGACTATTCATTTTGATATTTTGTTCAGTTTCTTGTTGTTAAAAGAATTTCAGTGTAGTTACTACAATAGCTACGAGTGGCTACGACGAATCAACAATTAATTTGCGTAGCACTTTAATGAATATGGTTTCTTTAATGAGACTGGTGAATATGTTTGGTCAACACGTCGTACGATACCACAATTTTTCTATGATTATCGTTTATGAGCATAGTAAGCAGGAGAAGAGGCAACGGAAGCTAGTGCGTAAATCTTCGTCCTATAGAAACGTCTACAGCAATACTACCCTAATCACTAGCAAAAAACCTCCTAATAAGCTCGTAAATATAGCTATGTTCAGCATACATAGCCTAGCTAGTTACATAGATGCGTATGTAGTGCCCTTTACAGCGCGCAATACGCTGCTACTTTGACGTGGAGCGTGTAGCATAGAGGCACAGAGGTGAGAGTGCAAGCGATGCATGCAACGCGTCTCGAGTCTCGACTAAGTTAACGAGTTAGTCATAAGCTCGTTAGTAAGTAGGTACATGTTAATACTACTTTGTGTTCTCAACTGAAACTAGGCTGCGTTATACGAATATACGATGTGTTGAGACGTGTTTATGTCTAGGGGAAGTTTAGAAGTCTGTCTCCATTTACAAATTGGATACTTTAGATAGAATAATTTTGTAGTCTTTTGATGTACATAGTTAGAATAAAACTGAAGAGAATTTGGTATGTGTATGTGTGTGGTAATTACATCGATATACTCTCCCTTTTTGAGATTTTCTATCTGTACCTACAAGGTTTAGGGTTAAGCCCAACTGACTCTATAGGTACAAAAATGAAAGATTATAAATTACTCTAAGTTACATAAAAGCGAAAGGCCAGCCATTAACTAAACTAACTCATTAAACTTCCAAGTGAACTACAGCAGCCACTTAACGACGAACTTCATAATCCATTGTTCTAACAAAATACAAAAAGTGATTTAAAGCTTCCACTAAAGAACTAAATGATGACTCTTTGAAGGTAGAAAGTAGTGAAACAAAGGCCTCAGGACATAAGTAAAGCTCTGCTAATAACTTATGTATGAACGTGGAGTTTGAACAACAGAATCGGGACAAATAGTTCTTTCAATGTGGGGACAATAGCGGACGTAGGCGGTGGAGATATGCTGGCGACACGATATTGTAACGAGAGGAATACTTTTACGTATCGTCTCGGTGTTTTATCGAGAACTTTACTATTGACTCACTTCAGAAGAATTCGTAGCATTCCGTAGTAGCTGTTTTTGTGACAAAAAAAAACAGAACGTCGTACCATCTTACTAATTTTATGATGCCCGATTGACTAAGTATCATTCTACATGAGTATCTATTCAATAATCTCTCTAATACGACAATATCTTCTATACTATCAAATTTACTATATTCACACTATTTAATTACCCAAACAGCTCCTTCTACAATTAAAACAATAAAAAACAGCCACCTAAAGTCTTTTACAACATCTTACCTGAGCCCGCATTTACCGTTTATACGCCCTTTCCACTACCGCAGTGTTCTCGGCTGGCAACATAACCACAAGCTTAGAGTTATCTAGGCAGCAACAGACGTGCGAGGTGATTAAACTAATTGCCTGCTCATTGCTCGCTCAGGAGGTGCTTCCTCAGGTCAATGACCTCACACACGTGGTCACACCTTTTACTATTCACAATATTTAAGGACGCCATTGTACTCATTGTTGATTTTTGGATTGTGGTCTCAGTGTTCCAGGGATGCGGTTGTTTTAATCCAATTAGCGATAGTCGTCAATTTTAAGCCGGTCGTTCCTGTTGTTTCAACATTTCGGGTTGGTTTGTGACTGAACCCAATATGAAAGAGTACGTAGTAATGTTCTTTACGAAGTAAAGTATGAGTTCATAAACCTATTTTAACATTAAACAAAAACATTCGGTAATATTTCTCAAGTATTTATTTATTTTGTTTGATCTTTTATTCCTATTCCTACTTCTATAATCTTTTATTTTAAAACTGAGTTACAGGCTTTCAGCATATAAAGATAAAGATCAATTCTCTGTATCATAACCACCACCTTTATTTAATTCAAAGCCTTTAAATTTTCAGCAAAATAATTCTCCCGTCGGTAATTCACAAATCGGATTCCGCCATACGTTAGGCAATATCCCGCGATATCGAATGTCGCCGTATTAATTAATGTACACAAACCTCGTTATCCATACTCATTTATATTCAAATTGGAACGCCGGGTGAACCGAATTTGATTAAATTTTAACCAATATATGAAGTGTAGAGAAAACCGCAAAATTTCATTGTAGCAAAAGGTTATTGTTCCGTAGAAAATAGGCTTAAGTTTGGTTTTAGTTAATCCTATTTGGCGATGGTTCAACGTTTCAAATAATGTGAACGTTTTACTCCGTGTTGTTATGATTTAAAGGTTTGGAAAGGGTTTATTTTTTACCTAAATAGAAGGTATATAATAGGTTTTGGTAAGATTTTATGATCTTTATTATACAGTTAATCTGCATTGTACCTAATTGTGTTTTCTTTGCGGTAAAATGGGATTGTCTAAAATCTTGTTATCTTGTTAAGCTGTTTGTATTCCTGTTTAGGCACGATATTGTTTAGCATTTAAAAGACGTAATTTAAAATACGTATTCTTAAAGTACAACCCGCTGAAAGTCGTTGTTTTCTTTCTATAAAAAATCAAGAATATAACTAAATAGCAAAATACTTTTACCGCACTCGTCTCGATTTATTTGACGTAACAAAATGTAGTTTCGCTTAAATAAATCACACATTTTACGCACCACTGACAACTAAAGCGTGTGTTAGAAATAAAATAAGTGCAAAACATAAGTGTCTATGTGCGGGATAACAACGGCATTGTTCCGCGAGTTTGTTGCCGATGTTGCCTGTGTTGCCTGTGTGTTGCCATCGTAAATCTGTAGCAAGTTGTAACGAGACCATTGTTGAGCAACACTGCTAGCTTCTGTAAATGTTGGCGGTTTATATGTATTGTACTTATGTTGTGGGGTGCTAGATTACGTCTTTGGGAAGTGAGAAATAGAATACATGGTAGCAAAATAGCTTTTTTCTAGGTTTCCTTGTATGTTTTCTGTTTATTTACTGTAGGTCCAAGCGTGTGTAACTGAATTAAATGTAACATGAAAAACTCTATCTTGCATTGTGTACTTTTAAGATCAAAATTGACAATCAGTTACCAGTTGAATATGAGTAATAATACGTGATAAAGATCGAGTTTTACTTGAAAGCATCGAGTTAACTGAGCTTAAACCGCAAAATTGAGATGAGAACGATAATGTTATTCTTCATAAGCCCTTCAATGTCATCATAGGAATTAACACTACACAAGAAAAAACAATCTTTACCTGGTACAAGACAATACAACGAAGTTCAATAGAAAGGTAGAACTGCCGTGGTGTGTATGTAGGACGTAGGTAGGCCCAAATTGATAGATGTGAATAGGTAAGCAGTAATGGGTTTGGTCACCGAAGCGCGGGTGCTGTTTCGTGATAAGAGAGAGCGCGTGCTCTCCACGATACTGGCTTAGTTCGCTACGCACAGCTTTGCTCACTGTACGAACAAATAGCCTATTTACTTAGTTAAAACCTCTTAAATAATCTGTACAGTTCTGTTTGATTGGTTGATAACGGGTAAAGAGAGTCAGGGTCACATTTATTAGACACATAGCGCACAGCTTTCTTTGACAATTATTCGCAATTTATGAGTGTCGATAATTAGCTTGAGACTATTAAGTAGGTAATACTACGACATAATACTTAAATATTTAAAGTTCTCTTATTGTAAAGAGTATAAAAGAATCAGTGAAAGTCAAGTTTTATGTTATTTGAGTAATAAAATAATATTTTTAAGTTTCAACTTGTGTTATGGATTTTTTACGACCAGCTACCTGAATAGCTAAAATGTACACTTTCATTCTATTTACAATTGTAAAACTTTAATACCTATACAAGAAGTAACTTTATGGCGCAATAACTCTGCCACCATTTAAATAACGACAAACTTAATTACGGTACAACGAAGCGATCGAATAGGGTAAGTTCGCCCTATCGCGTCCATCACCTAAATCGCGTCCATTTTTCGCACCTGCCTATAAAAATACTTGCAAATAAATATAATATCACACTGATGAACGTGAATGTTATAACTGTCAATAGCTTAATGTGTACGAAGCACGCACATATAGACAAAAGTTCCGAGTGCCTATTTAATCTGTGTAAAAAAAAAAAGATTAATTTTGGTTGTTCAACAACGGAGTGCGGACGTGTGGGATTTTAGTAAAAAAATAGTGTGCAGCGGCGCGTTTGACGGTAAGTCTCTTTATGTTTTATGTGAAATTGAGGATACATAGATGTTCCGAGACATGAATCAAAACAAAAACTAATTATATTAATTACTAATTTGCGTTTTTTTATCTATTAAATAGTTAAAACATGGTGGACGCGAAATGCTACACTGAATTTATTAAACTACCACTTTGCGTCCACAATGGACGCGAACTCGTCCATTTACGTTTTAGTTAGTTGTTTATTTTTAAGTGATTAAAATATTAAAATAAATTGGGTTTTCGTTCATTTTGTAATTAAAATTACACAATTGTAATACCCAATTTGCGTCCACATTATTAAGATTGTAGAAAAAGTAATGATAGATCGAACACGTGGACGCAAACTATTCCTATAGGCTATATAGTCTTGTAACAAATCGCGTCCGTTTTTATTAAATAATCGCTCTATTTTTTGTAAAATACTGGCAATAGGATGTATTGTAAATCTAGTAGGTCCAATAAAATGTTTTCTGTGATTCTTTTTTCTGTTTAAGATGAGTTCTTTAGAGTCAAACAAGAAGAAGGAAAAGAAAACTTATACAGAAGAAGATTTGAAGAAAGCGCTAAGCGACATTCGAGAGAAAAAGAAATCTTTAAGACAAATATGTAAAGATTATGGAATTCCCAAGACCACAATATTGGATAAAATCAGTGGGCGCTGACCAGATGGAGAAAGAAACCGGGACCAGAACCAACGCTAAGTGTAGATGGTGAACGTAGATGGTGAAAAAAAGGTAGTTGAATGGCTTCTCAACATATACAAATGTGGATTCCCAGTGAAAAAACAGGAATTACTGTTCAGAAAATCATTTGAGACGGGGAGATTAAAAATAAATTCAAAGATGACCGCCCAAGTTAAAGTGGATTGAATTTTTTTTGGCCAGAAATAAAGAAATATCTCTTAAGAATGCGGAGGCATTAATAAAGCTAGAGCCCTAGGAACAGAAGAATCAATCAGATTGTGATTTAGAGAACTTGAATTATATTGAAAGTATGAATCAGAAAGATATTTTAAGTGATCCAAAAATAATTTTCAATGGAGACGAAAGCGGTTTGGCTTTCTGTCCAAAAACAGGAAAGTTTTAGGTCCAAGAGATTTTTTTAACAATTATATTATTCTTAAATAAATAAATTAAAAAGATCTAGTGTTTCTTTATATTTCCTTAATAATATCACCCTCTCATACCTTTTCTAAGCTGGTGGACGCGAAATAGTCTCAGGGTGGACGCAATTTGGATTTTGTGGACGCAAAGTAGGTGAAAAGCCTAATTCTGTGGTTTGCCTTTTCTTAACAAAAACTCATGATATTACAAACGAAACTGAAAGCTAATACTAAATTAGACTATATAGTCACCACATTACATACATTTTTTCATTGAAAATAGTGCTGCAACATTTTTATTTTCTCCTTCAAACTTGCTAACTGCACTAAATGGACGCGAACAGGCGAAATGACCCTAATGTTCGAAGCGTACGCGGGAACAAGCTGTGACGCCCGGCCCGACGGAAATTTGTTTCAACAAGAGACACATAATTTCATTCTAACTCAATAAACTCTTAACTCAATTTACTAGAAGAACCGCCTTTGTTTGTTATAATGTGATTCGCGCCCATCCGATGCCGATTTGTAATGATTTTAATAGGAATAATGCCATCACGGCTACATGCGACGCATTGTGCTCACGCCCCCTCAGGACATTCACTATTGTACTCAAGTGTATTATAATTGTCGGGATATTTATTGCACCACCGCGGGAGACACGATTCTGCTACATAAAATTCGTTTCAGTTTAAATAAATTAAGCTCTTGTTAAAACGTTAAATAAATTACCCGTTGTGCGACGGTATATTTAATCTGGGATCCGTTCCCACTATGCCTCAGGACCGGTGTTTTACCGCTGCGGTGTGGAAAAACTGCCATAGGAGTACCTATATTGAATTTATGGTAGTAAAAATATGGCGTTTTCGCCGGAAGTTGTCTTTGCGCCATGAGAACAATTTCGCATTAGTTGTAACGTTCAATTTAAGCCCTTAATTTGATGATATACAATAATATATACCTACACATATTTTTGGATAGCAAATTAAATCACAATTTCTTTCAATTGACTGATGATTTCGATTGAAGTGACCCGTGAGTCGAATTTAATGTGTGTATCCGAATCATGCTAAAACCTATTAGCTACTGGTTTACGGAAAAACCATGTAGTGGAGATGTGTCTGGCCGCGTCTTTGTTTTTATTATATCTTTTAATATATTATATCTTTTAATTTTCCTATTTTCCTAGCCGTAATACCTTGATAAACAAAAACATTATTATGCTTTCATAAGATTAAAGAATATAGCTTTTATTTTAAGATTACGTGACGTCTGTAATTCTTTATTGCTTAAAATGTCGCATAAACACCTTCATTTTTTGTGTAAGTTTAGCGAAAAATGTTGGCACGTTTCTCACACTTTTTACCGCGTTGGCTGGACGCCAGCGTTCCCCGTCTTCTATGCACACAAGTCGTTCATCAATTAGTTGCAAATAGTTTCTCTACAACATGTATAGTATGGCCCGACATATGGGCTTAGCCCTTTGTACAGGCGTCAAATTCAATCGAGTAACTAAACTTGCTTAATCCGACACGCTTTGTCGGCTCGAGTCGCCATATGGCGTCTTACAAAGCTTTTTGTCACCATCGCGACACAATACGGGATTTAGATGTATTTGATGACGTTTGTGATTTCACGCGCTCAACTAAATATAAATACAATTGGTGTGAAATTACAACAAAAAATAATGACCGTTTTAATCGATGAAATGCTAAACCGTATTGTGTGGGTTCTGTCAATAGACTCTTTGTTATCGCTTCTGAGAATCATTGTGAATTTGGGTGTGAGCTTGCCTTCAATAAACGCTTGCTACTTTTATAATTTAAGGTGAATACTAACAAGATGAAAAAAAGTGTTTCGCTAAACCGTTTTACATTGAACCTAACAATGCTCATAACTTACTAAGACCATAGCTTTACTCGTTTGTGCTAACACTGATGAAGTACACATTGGTATGCACCGACAAGCTCGCAGATTTACATATCATTTTCCATCGCCTTTTTAATATGATTTAGATTTTCGAGGCTTTTCTTAGAATCTGTACAAGGGCCTGCATTAGAGGTGATTCAACTTCACCTTTTGTTGTGCAAATCGTAGCCAGGGGGCGCCACCAGCTTTTGATAAGAACGGAACTGAATTAAGATTATATGGAAGAATGGTTGCGAAACGAACAAGGGCGTTAATATAGTAATTTGAATTATAAAGACGAAAATTCTTGTGGAGAGTGAAAATACATTTTTTTTTGCATAATTTTCATACATTGCTGTGCAATAATCCGAAACATTAAAATAGTCCAAGTCCAACCTTTTAGGACTAAGTTTGCAGCAGTCCAAGCCGACAATAAAGCCTATAATAATGCTATCTAAAAGATGATTTCATCTACAATTTACACTCCACAACCCATAAACATATTAGTGATTCAATAACATCCACTAACACTTTGGCAGGCTGACTCATTAGCAGTTAAAAACCTAATTAATTACTCAACGAAAGTACTAAGTTGACGTACAAACTATTTTCGCCAACATTACGTTGAGTTCAATGCAAATGTTCACAGCCGGACGACGTACATCATAGTGGTTTATGTGAAACCTACGTGTTTGTCCACCACCGATGTATTCTACCTCTATACTCTATAGATTCTTCGGCGTTCACGGTGACTAACTGATGGTATATTTATACAAACTTTTTGCAAGGAATTCAGAGCCGATCTTATTAAAATAACATTAAATATTTATATGATTGTAATCTATAGTTCAACAAATGATATCACATTTGATATAAAAGATTAATAGTATATGTATATGTAAGTATAGTGTAAATAAATAAAAGGTATTATGAAGGTTTATTTCTGTTGCAACTTCTTTTGGCCATTGTATTGGAATGAATGTTAAACCAGTAAGGTATATAACTACGTTTACATACAGGAATAATTACTGAAGTATTACGTCACTGGAAAAGGTCGTATTTCTCACATTTCTTTTCGCGTTCGTTAGTAACTTTTGCAAGGCGAGAGCAAAATTATGGCGCGATTACTGGGTTAAGTACGCGTTGCATTTCCGTGGCCTAGCTAAATGTGGTGCAAATGCGCCATTCATATATACTTTAAGGCCTTTATGTAACACTGTTGTACCTACTGTTTTTCTTATGAGATGGATTTCTTAGAAATATATATTTATCAAAGTAGATGTCAACTTACCAAAAAACTTTGCTGCTATCACTTCCACCACTTTAAGCTTTTACAGAATGATATAAAAATGCTTGCAAACCTTAATTTAAAACAGCTTATGTGGAAAAGATTTCTCCGTAAGATAGCGTGGCTGATAAAAAATCCGTGATTCAGTAACAGCCCCGACTAAGCTGGCGGAAGAATTATAATCTCTACAAAGGTTGGAAAATTCGCTGCACTCATAAGAATAACGTCCACGGAGCGCAGGATCTCAGCTATCTTTCATCCACAGTACTCTCTAATTTCACGATTTATCTACTAGCAAGTCACGGAAGCGGGTTGTGAAATAAATCAACCTTGCATAGTACCCCAAGTCCCGGACCTCACGCGATGCCAGCCACTGAATTTTAGTAGGTTTCATGATAATAGAAGGGTCGTTAATTTACTTATGATATTTTATTCCTCGTTATTGTGCTTCGGAGGCTGGGTGAAGGTACAATGAGGTTGAGTTGCGGGGAAGAGAGAGGCATGATGTTCTCGTCTCGTGTGTTTACATTTCAGAACGTTCTTTGAGCCTGATAGTGTTTTGTTTGTTTTAGTTTCTATTACATTGAAAGTTGTAACTAAACTCTGACGTTTAAACGTTGTGCTTTTTTTATTTAAACAGTAGCTTTAAATTTCTGGTTTATTTAATAAAGTAAATTATAGTTTTTATAACTTTATATTCTTCTACGATTTCGATCTTCTATTATTCTTTTTCGATAGCGGTTTTGTATAATGCTAATAAAAATGTATGCGTTGCGGCGTTCTACACATAAAATTGTTTACTTAAAAGTTGGTATATAGTCACTTATCAAGTGTTTAAAATTCCATGTTAAGCGTGTTGAAAGTAATAAAAAATCATTAATTTAATTAACACGGAATAAAACGCACCACGCAATCGTAAAAGCTATTTTTACATTCACATAAGGTCACGGGTTGGCTTGCGTGCAAACAAACTGCTTGTGTTCTCCGGACTCGCTATCAAACATCAACAGTTTTCTTTTAAATAAATTAAACTCTTGCTGAGATTTTAAGGTTCAGTATAGTGCCATTTTCATTGCGATTTTCTTTCATTGTGTACTGCGATATAGGCCAGCCAAGTCCCGGCTTTTATGTAAAGCACGCCACATAATGTTTTTCCTCAAATCCGCGAGTGAAGTAGTAAAAAAATTAAAAAAGTTATTACATTATTTTGAACTCAGTGACTAAAAACTACCCAATAATCTTTGAATTTTGATTGAATGATAAAGAGGCTTTAGGAGCTTACTGTACTTTTGTCTATGAATAATAAAAAGGGTAGGTATAGATAATCGTTTTCTATAACTCTAAAGTAGGAATATGTACTTATAACGTAAACAGTACTCGATACCAACAAAGGACGCAAAAATCGTTCAGTAAAAATGCCCGCGTTCGACACCAACATTTATAAGGCTTTGAAAATGACTATATTTGAGGACGTTAAAATATAGCGTTGAATTTGACTGACTGCGCAGTATATCTCGCTTATAGCTGGTGATATGTCAGCGAATTTGCGTCGTCCCCTCTCTTAGAGGGCGGTTATAACACAGGCTATTTGTAACCACCCTCCTTTAAACATGCCAATGTGGAGCTATGATGATTAATGCGTTATTGGTAGAATGGAGATGTCTTGGCCGGTCGATAGAAAGGCGTGAATATAAATAGTTTGAATTCGTACAGAAGTAATCATGTAAAAGACCGACACTGACGTCGCTTTAGTTCATTTTTTTTCTTTGTTTTGTGCCAGTGTTTCCTTTTCGCCGTTTCAAAGTTTTCACATTTATTTTTAGCGAAAGATCCGTGGTGTTAACTGTGATATTTTTATGTGACAGCTAGACATTTTTGTCAAATACGGCATTACCATTTGCTATAATAACCTATTTAAGTAGAAGTCCTACAAGGTGACGCTACCTTAGAAGCTTTCTTTAAGATCTGAGGAAAGGCAATTCTTTCTCAAAGCTTCAAAGGATATACTTATCTGTAGAAAATTGGTTCACCGTCATCCATCTCACTGACCCCTGCCTACTTAGCATACGTATTTCATTGCTCAGTGCCATTCGCATACTCCCACACGCATTCAACTGAATACGCTCCAAATGGGCTATTATCAAAGTACTTATTGCTATCTGTCCTGACAAATATATGGGAATGTGAGGACTTCTAATATCGCCTTAAAGTTTCCGCTCATATCATATTTTGAGGGGTTAGATTCTTTTGATGATTTACTTCTGTCGGTATCATTTTTTCTACAGTATAATGCTTTTTTTCATAGAATAAGATATACTGTCATTAAACGACTCATATTTTTGGTCTTAAGCAATAAAAACGAGTCAATTGCCACTATGAGGCAAGCGTATTAAGTGTAACTAATAATAGCTGAAGCTGTTAGGGGGTAAAAATAAACCCTGCAACATTTGTATTATTCGTTTCAATATAGCTAGTAAAAATATAAACAAAAATACTGTTAATCGAATATAAAGTTTAATTGCAGTTCAAAATTATTCCTTTGAAGTAAGAACCTGAAATATTAAAACGAATGGAAGCCGTCATGCAACTTAATTACTCGTTATTGCGTTCCTTCAAGTTATTCATGAAACGCTAAGAGCTCAGCTAGGCAAGCCGCAGTAGTTTTAAGTGGAGATCTTAACTAAAAGCCAGCGTTGCCTCTGAAACGATTGTCAGAACTTTTACTTAGACTAAAGCACAGTTTTATCAACCTTTTGGGAGTTTCTTGAAGTTTGTTGCTATGATATACAGCTCGGTAAATTGCCATACAATGTAGTTGACGTTGAAAGCTACTTGCGTTTGGTTTAGTCTAGAATACTTTAAATTACTTAAATAGTAGTTTTGTATTTGATATTTAACGAAACAGAAATAATCTGATTATAACTGATCAAAATCCTAGTAATTTTGACGGTTTTGCAAAGGAATAAATGTTTTTCCTCGTAATTGAAGAACTTATTTATATTAATTGAATTGAATACCTCTTGTGAAAATTATGTTACAAACTCCTAATATTCGTTTCTCCCGTTCCTTTTCTACATACGAGTAGTTGCGTATGACAGTTTGATCCTGCGAGTAGGGAATAGCAAAATTTTACCGCATTGGCATTTTGCAGGATATTTCTGAGAGGATACTCGTGACAATTTTTACGACTAAAACGGGATGTTGTATATTTCGATATTAGTCACTCAATTACGCAAAAACAATTTAGGTAACGAATTCCAAATACTTAAATTTCCAAGAAAACATTTCTTAAATCTACTCAAATAAATTCCCACGCGGGACTCAGTCTGAAAGTATTCCAAAAGCTTGCAAAGGGCAGACAATTACTTACTCTGTACGGGTTCTTTGACTACAATGTTTGTTTCTGTCCCAAACCTTGTACCTCGCTTATCTGAGCATCAGTTTGTCTAGTATTGTCGGGTTAAGGTAACAGATGAAGTCCTGCCTGCGTGTCTGTTTGTCTGTGTGCCTGCACGTAGTCCGGGATCTCCTGCATGATTTACTACCCGAGCGTGATCCGAGTTACGCACCGTTTACATTAGGAGACACCGAATAATAGGAATTTAGGAATATTTGAATAATGTACAAGTAAATTGTAGTGTATTTAATAGGCTCTTCGAATTTCAGTTTAAGGAAACTTGTTAACGACTAAAAAAGTTATCCATAAGTATTTAAAGCTTCTTATGAATAAGTACTTTATATTTTTTTCTGAGCAGCCCGCACTGGGCCAGTAGCGTGATAGACTCAAGGTCTAACCTCTACCTTTATACGAGAGGGGGACGCTTGCCCAGTAGTGGAACAGAAATGAGTATTATTCTTTCTCAGGGCACGGTAAGAATAAGATGTCGTTTATGGTCTCTTTAAAAAGTTCTTGGAATGTATAAAGCATGTCATGTTTGGCAAATGTAAAATGACTCAAGAGAGCGCATGCAACTTGATAACGGAATGCGTGTAATTTTTAATAGTACATAAGTGTATCTTCGAGAAATAACCATTTATTTGTTGTAAAACAACATAGAAATAATTGGAATCATGATTGAACGGAACGATTCACACGAAATAAGAAATTGTTGAACCGTGAAGTCATGTACTGGGTTTTTTCTATGATAACATCTCTCTATATGAGTTTACGAAGAAACTGTTTTAAAATAATATTAGTAAGTGTTACTCAAGTATACATAAATATAATAAATTGTTTTATAATAAAACGACTGCAGTGGACCTAGTTCGTTCTCTATCACTGGTAAAGGAACATTCGAGTATTTTTTTGCTATAAGTATAATCTTGGAAATTTCACTCTAATGTGTGATTTTCACTTTGCAAGACAATGGTGTCGTGTGATGGCTTCAATCACTCTATTCTGACAAGTACTAGGTCATGGTGATTGTAAAAAAAGCTAGTAATAAAACGTGTATCAACGTATGAAAATGTTATAAAACTTTAAAATTTCAGTCGTCCGCTATGAACGTGGCCCGAGTTATGAATCTACAGGAGCTTCCTAATTTCGTTATTTATCGCTTAAAGGCGACGCAAAAATTTCCGGCCCTCTCTAAATCATACGCAGTCCCTTTAATTGGTAAAAATAATACTCTCACCCAAATTACTTCCAAATGACTTGAGAATTTCCCGTGGTCCGAATGTTTAATGAATGCAGAGAAAAAATCTTTCATTAATTTAGACCTGTAAATACCAGAGTGCTAATAAATTCCCAAGCTACTTGTATTATGCATACTAATTCATTTTCTTTTCGGTCTTTCAGAAAGTGGGCCATTTATTTAGACGATCGGGGCTCTGTATTTGGGTCGGAAATGTGAATTTGGGAGTAATAGAAGGACCGTATATAAATAAACCCGTTTTAATTACTAAGAGTGTTTTATTGATTTTCTCATACTGTAGGCTTTTGTTCAATACTTGAGTAACAAGATTTATTATACCCGTAATTTTTAACGTAACCTTTGTCAAAGATTTAACTGATAAAAAAATTGTTACATGATAAATAAGCAAAAACTTATCATATCCATTAGTAAAAGTAATGCCATCAAAAACATTCTGTAAAAACCTCAAGTCTCGCCGTAAAAAGTTGTGAGATCTATATAATACCAAGTCGATTAATCTATTTAGTCTCTACTTAAAGGACCTTCTGTCTTAAGTTATTACGTATGTTATTATCATGCCAATTTAAAAAAAATACCTTTAAAACAAATAGACCGACCTGGCCATCGCATGATTTGATTATTAGTATGTATCACACTACACAGCACGACGAGAAGTTAATGCTCCTGAAATGTTAATGGCGAATTTGTGTTTTCTTGCGATGACCAAGTCGATCTATTTGTTTTAAAGGTATTTTTTTTAAATTGGCATGATAATAACATACGTAATAACTTAAGACAGAAGGTCCTTTAAGTAGAGACTAAATAGATTAATCGACTTGGTATTATATAGATCTCACAACTTTTTACGGCGAGACTTGAGGTTTTTACAGAATGTTTTTGATGGCATCTCACTTCTTTTTGTAGAGCGAATAGAGCAAACATAAGTCCAATTTGTATGGAAAGACGTTTCTTTTTCATAATTCAACATATTTTCCCATGGGAATGTTGTTCAGTTTCATGGGCTAAACACCCTTACCCACCCTATACCCCCTCCCGTTATGTCTCATATAGTAGATACATATTTACACCTATTTATTTTATTTTCTACAGAAATAATAATTTAATTCATTAACTGCAAATGTAACCTTGTAATCTTATACATTTATATGGGATTACAAAGTTATTGTTGCAGTTAGTGTATTTAGGAAACTTGACCGAAATTAGAAAATATTGAATTTTTCCCATGATTAAGACACTAAACCCTATTTGTATTCTAAATTTTAAGCTTCTAAGTCTGCTAGAAGTACCTTAGACTTTTGATGATCGGTGAGTCAGTGAGTCAGTGAATCAGTGAGTGACAAAATTCAAAATTTTAACAAGTTGTCATTTTTAAACTACTGGTTCAAATTGACTGAAATTTTAAATATACCGTGTTTATACAATGACTGATTAGTTGCTGAAAATCCAGGCTTCTTGTTTTATCCACTACGAAATTATAGGGGTGTCAAAAATAGCCCGAATTGCTTCGAGAAAAGGATGTTACGGCCGTGCCGCTTTTTTTTTGCTCGACTTGCGGGGGCACTTCCGTGCCCCCAGATTTATAAACTCCCGATACGAGGTAAGACAATGGCAAGTTATCACGGCACTTCATAAAATAAATATACTTTGAGTTACAAGCCGTTAATCATAAGAGATATGGTTGGTTACTTGGTTCGACGCGTCTTGGCGCATACCATATCTCGGTTAATTTATCATCTACCACAAGAAATTGATATATGCACCCAGCCCGCATGCCGTCAGATCGTCTACATAAATTCTGGACTTGTTACATGGCTTTAACCTTGAGTAACACATTTTAGAATTATACGAAATTAAACCCTATTTTATGAAGATACAGTTGGATTTTGTTTAAAGGTTTGTCTGTCTTGGTACGTGTAAGAAGGCCCTGCGTGGTGCCAAAGCCCAACGGGTGGTAACTTGTTATTTGCATACGTGTTTGTTTTATAATAACAAATCAAAAATGGTTGTGCGCTTATTAGTGAGCGGATGTTCGGCTTGTTATTTCCATTCAAACAAGCTCTTCTGTAACTTCTATGGGCATATTTATGGTCAGTTTGATGTTTATCGGAGAATCAAAGAACATGATTAGTACATGTTAATGTAAAGGGTTTTTGTCTTGGGAACGTCGGTAGTGTTAGGAAGTCGAACTCATAATTGATGGTAAATAATGTTAAATGGAATTAGTACCTCTCAACGTTTGGTTAAGAACGTTGTTTTCTTAACTGATGCGTAGCGTGTACAAGGTAAAAAGAACTCAGTATATCCATAGCAGAATAAACATATGTTAAGTAGGTACACTAAGTTTCTTAAATATTACGATGTGCTTAGTAATAATGGTCTTCTGTTAGTTACCTCAGTGCAATAATTTATAAATATCGTTGAATGCTCGAATGATACGATTTTTTGGTGCACATTTTCCATTAATATAAAATTCCCGCACATACGAGCATAACAAAGGTGCATAACTACGTTGAGTAATTAACTACGTTCATAATTGACTCTTCAAAATTTCCAGCACATTTTTTGGCTGAATAGTTTTTGAATACGCTCAACGGTGGAGCGCTAATCGAATCGTAGTCAGTGAAGCAATTTGCCGGGGTAGTGGAGAGCGGGTGTAGTCTGTAGCCAGCTGGGCAGAACTTTATTTAAAAGCCCGTGGATATTGTTACAATAAAATTTTTGATAGCTTCGTATCGGATTCGAATTTTGCAAATTGTGATTATGGTTTTACTAAAGCCAGCTGTGTATTGAGTGTATTGACGGTTAATAATGTTAGAAAGCACACATTTGCCAATCAATTAAATTGAACGCTATAAGAGCCTTGACATTCAATTCATACTGCTATTGTATTCTCCTGCTTTACGTCTTTTCCGTTCTACGTCATCTCCTATCTTTTCCTGCTGTATTAATTAGGTCACTGCTTAACCAAACAAATAGACTTGATTTTGACAGTGCAGCAAAAGCACAATTTCCAATTTTAATTCCATTATCTTACTTAAAATAAGGCAAAATATACTATAGTCATAGTTATGCATAGATTCAGAAGGTCACTCGAATAAAGTCAGAGAATGTTCTACCATTGTTCTACCTCTCACAAACATAGGGTAGCAGATAGCACCTAGGAGCCACGGTGCGCGGCACACGCGAGCCTGCACGTCGGAAGTTGCACCCGGCAGCCCAAACCCATCGTTTATTACACAACCAACGTTATTTATGTGAGAATCGTGAATCCATCCATGCTATGCTCCCGTTGTTACTAAAAGAGAACGAATCATATGATTTCATTGTAAATTATATTTGCTTTCTGCTCAATGAAAGTAGTATTCTTTAAGGCCTATGTTTCTTCAGTACAAAGCGTTGATAACAATTTCGATATTGTTAACAATCATATTTGTTCTGTATTGTGATGAATTAAGAAAGTGTTGAAACCGAGGTTTTGAATGTCAAATAAATTCAGTTTCTAGAAATCTTAAACCAAACGGCAATCCTTTGCTATGTTGTATTTAGTAATAGTAGCGATTTACTCCATTGATTACGAACGTCATTCGTACTTAGACGTGCAGCTGGTGGCTATATCAATGGAAATTCTCAGATTTCTGGAAATTATCTGGGTATCCTTATTTTGCATCAAAATTGATCGGACTAATTGATGTATAAAGCGATATGAAAGTAAAAAAAATAGAGCAAAGAGTTTTTCTAAGTTCCGTCGTGCTTCCGTGATTCAAATAGGATATTAGACTTCGATATAAAACATCGTGAGGGCCAGCAAGGTTCTCTGCCAAGTCTTGGAGATTATAAAGCTGTTTATCCATTGTTCCAACTAATAAGGGAAAACAATGGTGTTTACTAAACAAAGAAAGCTTCAACAAAACGGGTTCCCTTGTAAACGTCTGCGGCCTGATCTTATCCCATGAATTCAATTATAACGACTTTTAGGTGCACTATATTGTACCAGTAAATTTCAAACAAAACAATAACGACTTTAATCTCATATTAATTAAAGTCTAAAATCGCTTGTTGTAAAGTTTTGCTGTTCAGTTCGAATTCGCGGTTTTCCGTATCCTAGATAATTTATTAGATTATTAACGGTTCGAGTATACGACGGTGATTAATATGGACGTGTGTGGAAGCACTTTATGTCGTAATTTAATTTGCAATTATCACTTGAAAATGTAGTTATATCGATAATGTCATCCATTATACCTAATTTTGTTATAAAAATATGGTTATTAATTAATTGTTTCGTAGCTTTTTATGGCGTAAAGTTTATAATAAAAACAACGGGTATTTTTCTTCTTTTAAATGTTCTTTAAATTAATATTCTTAACACCTGCGAATCGATGTATTGTACGTTTGTATGACATGTTCGAATATTTTTACAACATTTACTTGTAGCTTGGACAAAAACTGGATATTAATAAACGCCACCGCATTTTTACTGGGATAATAAGAAAAAAGTCTCCAAAGAAAAAATATTACTTAACAACAGTGAAGTTTAGTATTTAGTAAGTTCGTGCAGACAGGTGAATAAGTAAGTAGAAGTAAGTAGTTAGGTATATTATTACTCGCCGCACCAACGTTACGACTTGTTCTAAAATTGGTACAAAGTTTCAGCATAACTTTGCACCTCTTCAGTGTTTATGGTTCGCTGAAAGTTTGTAATAGTCGTGTTTCTGGAAAGTCTACAAACCACCAACAGTCACATACTTAGAGCGTTGTCGTCAGTCGATCTGTCTGTCACCGTGCGCGCTCGCTCCACACTAAATGTGTTCGCGCCGACGTTACGGTTTCCGATACTATTTCCATTTGTTGTTGTTTCCTCCATTTCGACCGTTAGCTTACTAAACACGTGATCAAGGAAGCTTTATGTCTTTAGGAATTTTTATTTTGTAGCAATTATGCGCGGTAGGTGACGGAGATCAAAAACTTCGGAGTTTAGACGACTTTTGATCCCAGTTTGAACGTAATTCCGAGTAAAATATTGTCTTCAGAAGAGTAGAGAAGAATCTGATCGACTTTATTGACTCCCATGTCATGATAAGTACCTACCTTATGTAATCCTATTTCCTGATCAGAACATAAACGTATAAAAGCTACAAAAACGCACTTCGGATTACATTAGGAAAACACACGAGCGGTAATTTCATTTCCATTCATCCGACCGATATTTACGACATTTCCCAGTAGAATTGGGTTACTGAGTCACCGGTACCCGTATCTGTTCCTAAAATCTGCCAAACGAGGTTTATAGGACAATTTCCGAAGACTTTATGTGGTTTTGTATGGGAGACGACTGCACCGAACATAACTTAGAACCGTTAAAATTTACTCTACTTTCCCATATTATGTTTCGTGTAATAAATACATTTATGACGCGTATAAATCTTTCGCTAACTACCCTCTATAAATAACGTTCGCAAGTTTGAACGCGAAATGCCACTCGGTAAGATATGGCCTGAGACATGACGTAAAGTTGGAAAATTAGAAAGCTTTATTTCTTAAGGTAATAGACAGGAACTGTGCTTGATATTATAATGAAACGTTTAATATCCCGTTCGGTGAGCTATTGGTTGTAGGTACAGCGATTTCTAATACTTAATTAGGATTTATTGCGATATTGGAATAATAAGAGTTAATTTTAATCGCTTCATAAAAAAACACTGAATATAAAAGATCGCACAGATTTCAAAAAAATACTTTCCATTTTATCTCAAGATAATTTGTTTTATGTAGATTACTGCTGGTTTAATATAACGAATATCGGTACATTAAGTTTCAGTGAACTTGTTTTTCTAAGCTTATAACAGAGAGATGAGCCGCACGTTTATTGTTTCAGCCGTTTCGTATTCGTATGGACTATCTTATCGCGGTGACACTTGCCAGTGAATTATTGCCATTCTTCGTTTGTTTATGACTTTTTGACAAGTGTCGACTGTGCTTTATTTGTATTATGATATTGTTCCATGTGTTTTACTTGTCTTAAAAGCTACTGAAGGATTCAGTATTTTATACTAAAACAAACATAAATATGAGGAATTTGGTAGAGTTTGTATGTTAATGTTATTGCAGGGTTTTGTTCTTATTTGACCAATGTTTATAAGGTTTATAGTTTAGTATATTATCTATGTGAAACCTAACTAAACTAAAATAAAGTGTTGGATAGCTAACGGAGGATTCTTATAGAGTTAGTTACCACATTTCTTTTGCCCTATCTTTAACTTAATATTAAAGTAAAAAATAACAATAACTTAGTAATTCTGTGTTGAAGCAAACAACAATGTGGGTACCACAAATTGTTATTTTTCTCTACAAAGTACGACTTGTACTTATCAGCTAAGAAGCGTCGAGAGAAATACTCGCGTGGGCGACGTTGTACAGAATATATACATACAGACGTACAAACGTACTTTGTTTGTAGTATTTCAGTCTGTGAGCTCGTTACGAATAACATAATAGCTCCAACGAGCGTTGAATCTCTTCTAATCGATCAAATTGAAGCGCTTATGTGTTTATGTAATGTACAGTATTGTACAATGTGTGGGTTTCGTTTAGTGCGTAGTTCAACTGTTCTAGACGAATGTAGGCGTTTATTGTTTCGTTCGTTTGATGAGTATTGTGTACTTTGATGAGTTAACACGGATTATAGACGATTAGTTGTATTAGAAGCGTTGCATAATGTGAGATATTGTAAGTGAATCACTGGGAAAAAAGCTATGTAATTTAAACAAAAATTTAATCTAAACAGCAACGCAGACTCAACAACCCACCCCCGGTTTCTGAGGTACATTTAGCGGTAGTTTATCTATTCAATAGCGATAAAACTCATATAAAAAAGAACGCCACATAACTTTTTCCCATGTATATATTATTGTGCCACTTGCTTTTGCAAAAGTCTCCTCGCTAAAAACGGACAGGTCAGACCTCAAAACAAATATCGTGCAAATACTAAACTTGCTCTCCAATTATTTAATAAAAAAATCTATAGTAATTAAATTTAAGTACCTCTTTAAATGTGTAAAACAACTCAGAACTTGAATTTGTTATCAGTAGTAACGTCCACTTATTTGTCCTTTTTAAGATTCCCGTATCAGTTGTAGCAGTATGCATAGCGGTAAGTTTTGCATAATCCGGCTATTTGTCGGGCAAGTCCGCGCGGAGATAGCGGGCCCTCATATTTCCCAGATTATCCCACTTCTGCTGAAATACCCCGATTCACTTTAACCGTAAATCTTTGCTTTATTTAAATAGAAGTCATAAAAAAGATATTCTTACTTTGGTTAAAATTCCCTTTGGCGGAAATAAGAAAGGATGGAAACACGGAACTCGTCTGCCTAGGGCTTATAAACGCGAATGCAAGAAGTTGCGGATTTCTGAATTTAATTTCCGTGCGTTTTCTCCAAGAGAATTCTTAGTAATATTTGACCAGAGTAAATAAATGTACTAAAGAAGAGTATGTTGATTTTCCATTTTTATTACTAACTTTGTAACAATCCTACGTATATTAATCGACATTCAAAGTACAGTGTTTTATTTAATAGATTATTTATTTTATCTCTTTTCGGAAAAGAAATGATCTTGACCGTTTGTTTACCCCTACACCATTACAAACACAGTTCTATGGGAACCATCAATATGTCCCAGCGCTTTATTGCTCAATAAAATAAATACAATAAATTCAAGTTTGTTTACCCCTAAAACGCGTTACGTAACAGTTTCCACACAAACACATAAATCCTCTGAGTTCCGTTCATCCCCTCCCCTCCCCCTCTTATCAGATAGACGGACGGAACCATTTCCGTTTTGACACCATCGTAATTGTCGTGAGAGTCTGTTCCCTGATTGTTCTAAAACAATGACTTATTAATCTTGTTGTCTCGCTCACACTTCACATTTTGGGAAGAGAGGAACAAGGTGAATCATATTTTGAATCAATGTTTATTGAAGACTCGGCCATACTAAAACCAGAATTGAATAAACTCGGATATGCCATGTCGAATAATATTTTTTAACGTAGAATACGTAATCAAATTTTCAAAGGAAGCCTTTCGAAGCGAGCGCGTTGTTTTCAGTGAATTTTTAACCGTGGGTTTGTAATTCGAAACCTAACGCAAAAGCATTCATGGTTTTTGCCGAATACCAAACGAACGGCATAGGTACAAAACTTTAGAAATGTGCTAAACATTATTGACATTTTACAAATGTAAAAAAACTTACTAAACGTATTACTTTAAAACCATTTTGTTATTTGTAAATGCCACCTCCAAAACGCCCACATTATTGTGCTCGATAACTACATTATTATAGATGGACAGATAAGATGATTAACGATGATTTACAACATCGGTAGCACTCGGCACTTGTCAATGGTCACGCACACAACAAACTTTTTTAAAGGCGCCAGCGGCCATATTCGTTTCTTGTTTTCTTTTTTTTATAAACTTTAGTGAGTCTTAGTCCTGAATCTTAATCGAACGTGATCGGGATGACCTTTAAGATTAAATAAAAAAGTTAATTCAACATATACAATTCAGTGTTTTAATAATACGTACAGAGCTCTGCTTTTATGCATATTTCCGTTTTCGATTTAGTGTAAGGCAGAGGTCAAAAAACGTCACTTGCTGCGAACCTTACAAACTTCACATCTTCATTCACATCCATTTTACTAATATGTCTAAAAAAATAACAATTACCTTTGATCAAGAAACGTTTAAGTTAGCAATTGAGAATTTATCAGGGAAAGTTATTGCGAGGGTTTAAATGCTGTCATTACGTATTGATGTGAACAAAATGTTTTAGTATCCCACACTCCCGCATAGCATTCAATTTAAAAATTAAAATACTGTGTTATGACGTGTCAATAAATACTTAACATCAATTACACGCCTCAAAGCTATTACCAGGGGTGGTCTTAATTATGTCGCCCCGCTAGGGCTGTCTGCGGAAGTAGAATTATGACGAAAGTGATTAATTGTGTGTAAACAAAATCATTGTAAATGTATTGAAAATAAATGTTAAATAATGGGAATGTAGGCAACATATTTGTGTAGTAAGCTAATGTTTGAATAATAATATATAGAGGTAAACTACAACAAGTTACATCAAAACATTTATTTATGATTAATACCAAATAGAAATATTGTTAAAACCATTTGGCGCTTGAAAGAAAGCCCGCTGTTTTTTTACCAGCTCTTCTCATTGGCGAACTTGAAGCGGTAATTTCAATTTCTGTATAATTTTTGTCAGCATTTGACTGACCTTGATGAATATCAATCAATCAATGAATAACAAGAATTTAACCTCTGCTTAGAAAAGTGTAGTCGTTGAATCGTAGAGAATAATTGCCGATATTCACTTACAAATTACAATCAGACAATTATCACACGTCTTTAAAAAATAATCCTCACAAAAAATTCAAAGACATTCAATCCTTAAGCTTTTCGTGTTTAAAAGTCGTTTCAACCCTATTTATAGGGTCTGTTTCACACATCGTGTCATGTGAAACGCCAAGTTTTTCACCCATATCTTTATCGCGAGTTATTAATTGCGAATACCGTTTATGTCTAATTAACACGTAAAGAACGTAAATAGTCGCTCGGGAAAGGAAATTAGTCGTAGTAAAACAAAATTAATTTAATAAGGGACTCTTTTGTGAACGTTTCGTGTGAAGTTTTCTCTTATCAATGTATCGCGCATTTGTTAATTAGACAACGCGTTTGTTATTTGAAATTGTTTTGGAAAAAGGGTATTGTTTAAATGTCAGTCCTTATTATGAAAGGACTTTTATTTTATGGATTATTTTAAGGGGAAGTGTTTTTGTATGTCTATATTTTTTGTCTCTACTTTTAATCTGATTTGAAAATAAGTACTGTAATACTTTGAGTGCAACATTTAAATCAGATATTTGGATATGAGAACTTTATATTCATGTTTCACAAACAAACATAGAAGCTATCTAGTAGGTAGTTAAAACGCCACTTGCTACGATCTCTACAAACTTTTTCGTTTTATTTACATCTATAAATCTTAGCATACTAGATAATAAACAAGAACATACGTTGCAAGATAAATGAAAGATACATAATATCGTTTTGAATGAAATCAACGGCTGCTTTAATGGATGTTGATATTATTATAATATATGTATGTATAGTATACTAGCGGACCCGACAGACGTTGTCCCGTCTACAGGTCTTTATTTTTTAAAAAATAATTTAAAAATCATTGTCCAGCGGACAAAATTGTGAATCTAAACCATTCTCAGATCCCCTTGAACACACACAAAAAATTTCATCGAAATCGGTCCAGTCGTTTATGATTAGTTCACTTACAGAAGAATTATATATATAAAGATTTCTCAATAGTAGCTAGGAGTTTAGTAACGTGCACGGTAAATGGCAATAGGCTCGTCCCTTATTACATGGAACTAACATTGTTCATGGCGGAACTTATTGCTCTAAAAATGATTTTGAGCGAGATCAAATCGTTCCAATATAGAAAAATAGCACTAAAATCAGAACAATATTTTGAGCGTCTTTTATAAATAAATAAATTTTCCGTTTCATATCTCCTGCAAAAGTTATTATTGCAGCTTATACTTATTACTCTAGGCTGATAGTGGGGAATGTCCACATATTGGCCATTTAATTAACATAACTAAATCCTTCGTAGTATATGAGAGCAACTTCGCTTGCGTCACATAACAGATAATTTTCCCCGTTTTTAAAACATTTTTTACTGCGGCTTTGCTCGTATTGGTCATAGCGTGGTGTTATATAGCCTATAGCCTTCCTCGATAAATGGGCTATCTAACTCTGAAAGATTTTTTTCAAATCGGACCAGTAGTTCCTGAGATTAGCGCATTCAAACAAACAAACAAACAAATTCTTCAGCTTTATAATATAAGTATAGATGATTGAAATCTTGAATGTAGTTTGTTATATTTTTGTATTTGTCTCTAAAATAAAAATTGCATTTTATTATTTAAAAAAAGTGTTTGTAAACCTATACATATAATAAAATTATAACAATCTCATGTCTGCACATTATAGATCATATTAAAGAAAAACTAAAATGGGGGGTCTTCATACAACCAACAGAAGCCAAAAATATGATTAATTTTTTTTGTCTGTCTGTTTGTTGTTTGCTTTTCACGCAAAAACAACTGGACGGATTTAGATGAAACTTTTTTGTTATATAGCTTCGCTAACATATAGGCTATTTTCTTTGGAAATTCGCTCTTTAGGGGGGTAGAAAGAGGGGGTAAGTTTGTATGAAACTCCGTCAGTTTTGGAGTTAATTCGATTAAAATTAATATTTCGCTACATAGTTAGAAATTAAGAATGACGCAATAAATATTTTTGGAAATTCTGCCTTAACGGGGGTGAAAAAGTTTCTATGAAATTACGTCGGTTTTGAAGCTAAATCTATAAAAATTAAAGTTGTTTAGCAAGCAAGTGGTCATGATCTCCTGGTAACTGTGAAAAGGTTTATAGAGAGTTTTTATAGTTTATAGAGTCGTTTTTTAGTTTTTTAGGCCTAATTCTGATCGGAAAATAGATCCACAGCTACCAGGAGATCATGACTGATTGGTGTTGTTATTTCCATATTCTGTTCTTCTAGCATGTTCAAACACGGTCGAGCGGGATAAAAAGTATCCTATGTCCCTCTCCTGGCTCTAAGCTACGTCCCTACCAATTTTCAGCCAAATCTGTTCTGCCGCTCTTGAGTTATAAGGACTTTCTTTTATATACATATATAGATTTGTATGAGAAAAAGAAAAGGGTTATTTTTGGGATTTTTCCAGCGATAATTCTAATTTTTCTCGCCGTAAAAACCATCCTTAAACTTCAACGAACATTTAAAAAAAAGATTTGGCCAAATTGGTCGAGGCGTTGTTGAGTTATGCGCTTACCAACACATTTTGCGATTCATTTTTATATTATAGATTAGTAAAAAGTCCTTCTCGAGAAGTTCCATCCATCAGTCATACTGTGTCGACAATAGCCTGAGGATTAATACGTAAATGTAAAGGTATCCGTTGTTTATGCCGACATTGTCGTAACATGATATTATTTACAACATTTACGTATAAAATTTGTTTCGTAATAAATGGATATACATATGTAGGACTCAAAATATAAATGGGGTAACGAGTAATTGTATTACTGGTCCCACTATATTTATTGACCGTTTGAACTTAAAAACTAAAGAAATCAAAAGGTCAATGATTGTTGTTTGGGATTTGTAATAATGCTGCGCATTTCCCTAGAAGGATGTCTTGAAATTTTCTGTAGATCATGATACGTCTATGAATTATAAAAACGCCGCATTATAGTTTGGATGGTTACTAGGACGTTACTTCTAAGCCATCTAAGCTGTTTGTCGTAGGTAAGTTAAATATTTTGGTAATTTATGAATAGTTGTTTTAAGTCTGGTTTTGATTTAATGCGATACCTATATGTTCGTATTACATGACTATTAGCCCTTAGCGTGTATAATTTAGCCGTCTTTTCTTAACTATGCAAAGAAATTGCCAACATTAAGGGAAAAAATAAAACGTAGGTACCTAGTAGATTTTACTTACACAGTAAAATCTACATAGAGACAGAGGATTTAGAAATGCTACTTAAAAGCCACAAAGTTTCCCTTATTACATAAGACACTCAACCTCAAATGTGACCTTAGAGTACGTTAGTTCACTTCTGCGAATAATATTCATTTGATATTCAGAATAGATAACATTTTTACGAGGAATTAACAAAGATTTATTGTTATTACTTACGTCTCTCAGACTTTTGCCGCTAATTTTAAGCTTAGATTATTACTCGCTTATCTCCTAGTTATCTGATCAACCCGTGATATTTTAATTGATGTTATAAAAGTCTTGTATAAATAGATGCCTGTTTAGTATTCGATAATATCGTAAAAAGTATCCATATAAATCAATATTATATTCTAGAAATCTCCTATTAATGAAACTAGTTTAGTATTATGATTAAAAGTTTAAATACTTAGACAAATATTTAGATTGGGATTTGGACCGCGTCACTATAGAAAAAGCGATAGAGATAATAAACTTATGTGAACGGTAATCATCACCTTTAACGATATCTTATAGCACAGTCAAAAAGAAAATACTTATTTACCAATCGGAGGAAAATACTTGATTTTTTACTTGTCTTTACTGTCATGTCTTTACTTGATTTTTTTTGAGTTTGTTATAGTAACTCAAGTTACTCAAGGCCTTATCCCTCTCTCATTAAGGGAGGATACCCTTGCCCAGCAGTGAGACATTAATGGGTTATATTTTTGTTTTTATTTTACAAAGTAGGTAAATTCATCATTATTTAATCCACTCATTAGGTTATATTTTCTACTCCAGTTCGGGCAGAAAGTCTACCTTACGTGTATCCACCTGGCCGGGAGCTATTTTCTCAACTTATTCTGCGAGCTATCGGTGACTTCGTTACAAAGTTTATTTCAAAAGAGACGCCGCGTGTAGTTTGCTTTACTCTACAGTTCACTGAGCGATTTTATAATAGACCGTACCAGAGCCTTCAGCCTGCAGTATGTGCAAGAATATTGAAGACTAGGTGTACGGAGTTTTTAACTTAGTTTATTTTAAGTAAAATCTGGGATAGAGTCAGAAACGCTGTTTCTTTTTAGTGACATTATTAAAATTTGTTCAGCTATTTTGGGGATTATTTTCTCAAAAAATATGACATATTTGTAATTTTATTATACTTAAATCATTTTGAGCCATCGTTACTGAACATTTAAAAGAAAAATGTGCAACTTAAGCAAACAGTTTTAAATAACACCCTAGAACTACTTCGAAAATAGCATAAAGCAATAAATAACAAAATTTAAAACATCTGTAACTAATGTGGACCTGTTAAATGGGTCGTAGGGAAGCTTAAAAGATTTCCCCACTATGGGTCATAAAAGCTCTCAATTTAAGTCTGCCAGGACCAAACGTTATGCATTCGCACTACACGTTTTAATCCGCTACTTGAAATATGTTCAGAGTCGTTCGGAGGCGTTCGGGGGAGATCGGCAAAACTCGGGGGATTGCATCCAATTCACTGACAAGCATCTAGTTGTTGAAGATTAACGAATATCTTTGCCTTTTTTAGGGTAGTTTGCTATTAGATTGATATAGAGCTGTTGCAAATTAATTTTCTACAGCTTGGACTACGATTGTGTATCCGGAAAATGGTCATAACAAGATACACTAGCAAATGTAGTTGATACCGTCGCCCTACAGGGAAGAAACATCGTAAAGTTAGTGTTTTCTACGTTTTATGCCTTTATACCTACGTTAATCAAAATATGATTAATAAGAAACTGGTCGATTAAGTAATAATATTAAATAGCAGCACCATTATTATTAAGATTGTATATTTTGATAGCCGATTTCTTCGAACAAACTATTTTATTAGAATCTAATAATTATGCCGAAATATTTCTAACAATTTGACTAATGAATATTTATTTGCCACACCAAATTATTATAATAGACATATTTCAAATTCCTATCTACCTTATTTACATTAACACTAAAATAATCTGAATAATTCGTTTATCTAGGCATAATACATATATGTTTTACAAGCTACAAAATAGAACAATAAATACTTTCTCAGAGCTCACCTCTAAAATAACAAGTAAGTACCTAACGTGGTGCAAAAATTCGAGTTTTGAGTCAGTCGGTCAAGTAGTGCGTAAATCAGTATTGCCTTTTATATATTTTATATAGATCTATTCCTTGCAAAAATACTTATATCTATTCCTTCTAATAGTCACACTAAAACTATACCAGTCACACTAGTATGCTCTCTACAAAAAACAATATAGCGACGTGTCAAGTCCCCGTAGGGCAGGGTTACGAAAATTAGACCCCGGGGAGTGAACTGCATCCGACCTGCATATGCGCCGAGCGGACGTCGCATGCACGATGTGAACAAAACAAATAACTGAGTTATTTACTCTATTGTGAGTAGTTTCAGCATTGCTTTGCGGAATTCACGCATTTTAATAGACAAACACTGAAATAGCAATGTGTATATAATACTTCAATATTGACAATTTGAGAAGAAAGTTTTAGTTACAGTAAAAATATTAAGAAAAATAAAAGTCAACTACAAATTAACACGGCATAAACAGAATATGATACCTTGTATCTAAATGAGTTAAGAAAGACAGGCATTTATCTCTTGCAAACGATGAACAAAAGTGGTAGAATGAACTAAAACAAGATACAAACTTAATTAAAAAAGAAGTTGCACACAAAACGCCAGTTGCAATTAAAAAACTCCGAACAAACAGTTAACTAAATAAAAAGTGCAGATCATGTTCCGTTCTTGTTGAACAACATCCAGCAGTCGACGCATTCGCAATGAAGTTATCAAGAAATACAGGGGCCACGCGGCGGGGGCTCCACCATACCTAGCACTACAAAAAAGCTAAACAGTCGAACAGAAAATTGCGTTACGGCAAAGAGGGGTCCAAATAGTGAGTGAATAATGCAACTGTATGAATGAATGAATGGTGAACAGTTAAAAGTTTAAACACCCTCTATTGAGGGAACAATCGGTGGCAGAAATGATAAATGTCCTACGTTGTGCTGTTGAACGGTATGAATGATTGTCCCTTATCGATTCATAGTGCAGTTGAAGTGATGAAAATTACGTTCAAGTAGCGCTAGTGCAAAATAAAAGGTACAATGGAGATACTAACAAATGTGTAAAAAACATGTTAGGTAGCGTTAAGAGCATTAACAAAACGAACAATGATATTTAAGTCTATTCTATGTATGAGAAAAAAACTGCTACAGTTGAACTCTTGAATAATCTTTCTTATATGAATCCGTAATCAATTCTCAGAACAAATGCGTACAGTAACTCAAAGTAAACGCTACTATTATTTCAGTTCTGTTCCTGAATAATGTATTTCAAGTACACAATGTTACCTAAGGCCTCGTTTACCATTAAACTTTGTATCTGTCTACTTGTTTTTATTCCATTCCCACGTCAGCTATTTCATTTTATAATACGACCATGTATAACTCGTCTGAACAAAAAACTATTCCCAAGGCGCGTTCATAAAACTTTGAAGAGAATAAGGAGAAAACTAATTCTTATTCCAGCCGAGTCCACACACTTATAAGTTTCATCTGGTCCCAGGGCGAACTAGCTAGCATATTGTTATCTTGATAGCTTTATTTTATTACATTTTCTAGGTTTGCAGCTACAATATTTTTGTAATTTTATTGGATAAAAGGATCGTGTGTAATAAGAGTGAAGACACGTCGGCGAATTAAAACAATTAGCGTTTAGCAAACTTCGTTTAACGATGGACTCTAGTTTAGTTTCTGTTAGTTTTTTTACTGGTAATGTGCTCTATCTTGGACAATTGTTTTATATCTTAATTCTTTAATACAATGAATTTTAAGTGATTTAAAAAAGTGAAAAGCCATTCGACTGCAGACTTTTATGCAAAACTTTAATGAGCTGGTAAAAAATATCTCACCTAGGCGAATTGAAGTGCATTAAAATCTGCGTTACTACTCTAGGTATTCACTCAATCGAAGAAGTACAATTTTCAATTGTTCGTAAGGTACAAAGAAAAGTAAGTATGAACAAAGGCCTAGAGTGGAGGCGATGGGCCGCGGCATTTACACTCGGTTTTAATCAATGAAGTTCTGAACCGATAGGACTCACCACAAAGGAAATTATTGAGTCGGGAAATGGTGAGACTGGATGAAGAACTTGGCGCAAGTTATGGAAGGCCGATGAGGAACGTATGGAGATAGAAGACGGTACTCATGACGCGATGCTCAGTTATCATTGGTTTGTTTGCTGGTCTTACGTTTCGTCTTTCTTTATGGGGCTTCCAGTTTTTACTCATCCTATTATTCTGATCAGATTAGCATTTTTTCCCAATAATTGTTTTTTTACGTAGAATGAAATTTATGAAAGTACCGAGTAAGTATACTAAATAAATAAATAACACGTTAAAAGATACTTGTTATTTTCAGCAAGTTTATTATTTGATGAAGAACCGAAAATAGGCTCGATTTATTTTAATATATTCTCAATTCTGTTATCGGCCGAAAATAGCTTATTTATTTGAGACGGCACGAGTTAAGCTTATCCTGTTTATGTTTTTATCTCTTACAAAAATATACCGCGGCAAAACGCCAGGGTTCCGTAAACACATCACCTTATCAAAATCGATGGAAATTTCATGTAGAACCCATGTCATCTTTTATCACTGACATGAGCAAATAATTCTATATCCGTTTCCCAATTCGGAGCTTATCGACCGTGAACAGTTGAACACTTATAGCTTTAGAGTTAACATGTTTGTGGGATTAAAATATTATATGAAGTAGAATATACTGTTAGGACAATGAGAGTAGGTTAGGTTATAGAGAAAAGAGTAACTTGAAACTTTGATTATTTGATAATTGTGCTGCTGTAGTCAGTAACACTAACTGTCACTAACTTTTGTAACTACCAAGTATACAAACGACACTAACCCTCCCTTATTATCACTTATAAATCTAAATTCAGTAATGAAACAGTCACCCTTCGATTGAATGATTAACGATCAGTTGATGAAATATATGCTTGTGTGACAGTCATTGGCAGATTGGCACTTACGTCATTCGCTGTTACCTTGCGCCTGGTCGCTGCAGCTGCACTCAAATTGTCAGACTCGTTATTGAATTGTGGCAGTCGTGAGACAGCATTCTACTCTTGTATTGATAGCTCTCATTCAATGGACGAATGGTAGAAAAATTGCTTTTCCCAACAATGAACAGATATTTTGCTTACTTTGTCTTCGAACGCAATACTTTATTGTGTGGACGGAGCTGCACTGCATAGTGCATTAAACATTTTCTATCTTTTATGAAATCCTCTTTGAACATGGTAATAGGGGATTATAGGTAGCTTTGTTGCAGATTTATTAATCCGGAACATAAAGTACTCTTCCGTGTATTTCGCTGCCTTTTGTGACAATATTTTACAGGGTATTAGTCTGGAAACGACGTACATACGTTAAGATTCGAAATTATCGACGATACACGTAATTTACAATTCATATATATTACTATTACATCGTCTGTTGCCATGACTTTGTTTTTCCGTTGATGACCTACTCTTGTCTTTATATTTAGAAGCAGATTTCTTCTACATTGTCCCACCTGATACTCGTAAAATCCTTTCCAAAATGCCGTATCACGTGTAAGAGATCTGTAACAGTAAAATGCAAATTCAGTACGCAACAATGTCAAAGAAGCGTAATAAAGGAGTGACGATTTGCACGAAATAAAGGAAAACATTCCGAGTGTTTCAGTCATAAAACTCCATAAAATAAAAAAGCTGGAATGTCATCAGGGGGAACGATCTTAGCAAGTTGTTCGTCCGACTTGAATTACTTCGCCGTCTTGGCATTCATAAACGTGATCGTAATATTTCTCCCTCAAACCACTTTGTTTTCGCGGAAGTTTTATTTGGTAATTTAGTTGGAAGAGGCAAACAAGATAGAAATGACAAAGCTGTAAATATTGCCGTCCTACTGAATTGATGATCAAGTGAAGGGTTCTTGGAACGAAAAAATATGATTTAATCTGTTGAGGAAAAAGTTGAAATTGTTTTTCGTTCTTGTAGTTTATTGTGTTACACTTCGGGCTTATTTTTTGATACAAAAAGGAAAAGGTTTTTTCGTGGAAATCTACTTAAACTTAACATATGTATATAACATGAAATTCTTTTATTTAATAAAGTCTCATGTTTTCATCCTCCTTTCTTCATAAACGAATTTAAACGAAATATTTAATTTATTGTAAATATTTCACTCAGTTCACGGTACAGCATCATTCGTACTTTAGCACGGAATCATTTAAGCTGATTAATCGCTCGAGTAGACTGAACGTTAACGAATTTGCTCGTTAATTCTGTCAATAACACTGATTCACTAAACACCTAAAATGGCGTCTTGATCGCTCATGCACTTCACTGGTTACTGTTTAATTTTGAAGCTGAATAAGGGTCGATTTTTCTGTCATTAGATAATTTTATTCGAGGACTAGATAGAACGTTATTTAGTTATTTAAGAAACTGATTCATTACCAGCGTTTGTTTTCCCGTTCCGTTGTCTAAGCATGAAACTTATTGCCTATTAGCATAAATGAGACCTAGATAAAGTGCTGTGCTCGATTTTACTAATAACTTTTAACAAGTTATTTTAAATCCAAGCCCTACATAAAGTCGTCATCATAAGTGACGACACACACGTATAATTCATATCCTTTAAACAAATATATCAAAAGGAGCTGTTATAGAAATCCGTAGTTATAATCAGACAGGCGTCCGCGTCGCACTAATGCCGATATAAAACGTCATTATAAATCCCCTCGGATTACACCCACCGGAGGGAGGACATTGTGGAATTAGGGATGCGAGGTCACGTACTCGGAATGAAAATAACAAGCTCCTAAATGTATGAACACAGCTAAAATTTCAACTAATCCACAATTTGTCGATAGGAAATTTTATCTGATTGAGATTGAAGTGATGTCTGATGATGATAGCTTTATTTGCAGTTAACAGAAAAAAAAGTTTGTTGCGAAACAATATTAAAGCTTGGATTGGACTGTTGATTTAAGTAGTCGAAATGAGTACCTAAGTACCTTTATATACTTAAGTAATTTTTAATCTAAAACATACTATCCCATCAAAAAAACACAATTTGAGATTAAACAAACTTGACGCATATTTAAGCAGGAAAAACACTTATTGACTGGTTTTATGGATATTGAGCTATTTATATAGATAACTGTTGCTATCTTTATAAATAGCTCAATGCAAAATATCAACACAAAATAAAAATAGAGCAATTCCAAGCGACATTTTAGGGGCGCGCTCGTCAAAACACAAACCTCGTCAGGGGTAGTAAACACGGGGGTGGTTTAGCGCCCCTGACTGTCGGTGACTGCCCCTGACTGCCCCTGACCCGGTGACTCGGTACGTCTCAATCGGAGTCGCCCAACTCATTAACACACGCCTACTATTGACATACGATAAGCACCCGAAATAATATGTACTTATTATAATTTGTTCCAGTCCCGATTTGAACGGTTTGTTAAAACTTTTTGTGCGATGATTTATGTTTCAAGTTTGGTAGCAGATTGGGATGTGTTTTTTGCTGTACTATGCAAAAAATCTCGTCGTAAATATTGTAAATACGGATTTGATTGGAAATAGACTGTTTGTTATTTAATTGTTTCTATTTTATTAAATACTAGCGGACCCGACAGACGTTGTCCTGTCTTCACGTTACTAATAAATTAAAAATTAATTATAAAAACATTGTCCAGCGGACAAAATTGTGAATCTAAACCATTCTCAGATCCCCTTGAACACAAACAAAAAAATCATCAAAATCGGTCCAGTCGTTTAAGAGAAGTTCAGTGACACACTTACAGAAGAATTATAATTATATATAAAGATAATCTACTGCCTGGCATACAATACGAGCGAGTGCATATTTGTTAGTTCAAAACAGAAGTTATGAGAACAATAAAATTTGTCACGATCGTAACTGATTGTTTCTAATTACTATTTTAACGACATCGTTTTGTTTAAAGAATTTCTTTTTAGTGGTTTTTCTGTCTGTTCGTATCTATTTTCATCACATTTTAACTTTGATACACACGTCACATTTTAAGTATGTGTCGTCGTTTGTTTAGATTTAATACTGTAAATAAAGAAATTCAGGTTCGAAACTAAACCGGAAGAAATATAGTTACATGTAAAGTAGTAAATAATAGATCTTTTATTAATAATTATACAGTATTTATTGAAAAAGCAATATAATCAATACAAACCACTAAAAATAAACAGGACAGAAATAATCTAAAATTAACAGATGGAACAAAACCGAATCAGATCAGTACGACAATAAAAGCAATAATGTTACCGATAACAATAATGAGGGTGTTGTAACATTAGTAGCACGTGATGCAGCATGCCTGATTGCTTTCCGAACGATCACCCATAAATAAAGTCCGACACTTCGCCAGTCCGCCAGTCCGCCAGCTCGCCAGTCCGCCAGTCCGTTCTTGATTGCATTCGATGCATAGAATAGCAAATATTGACTCTATAACCACTGTCACGCGTGACGCAATTTCCGAATGGAATATTACGATTGCAGTATTTACTTATGTATTTTCAATTTTGTTCTCTGAGCACGTATTATATTTGGTTTTGCGGATTATGTTGGGGCAGTATGTTGTTGGATTGACACAAGAACAATATGCGTTAATTAAATATAAAAAAATAAATAAACGATGTATTTTTTATTCACATTATAAACTTAAATCTTATGGTTATTTTGGTACACCTCCTCTCTACCTACTTTATTGCTAAAGGATTATTGAAAGACTAGATTTAGTGTTATTAAAATCTTACTCTTACATAAAAATATAGACACGTAGTGAAATCACTATGATGATGTGATGGAACCCACGTCTCCTACGCAGTATTTTAATTTTCTCTATAATTTACACTAAATTAGCCTTTAACACTAATGAATACCCATTTAAAATCCAAATCCAAAATGGGAATCCGAAATTATTTTTTTAAAAGCATTCTTTTGTTTACCATAATGCATACTTCAGTTTACAAGTTAAATATTAATCTTCATCAGGGTAAGGCACGCGACGTTCAGAGACGTTCAGCCCCGTGACTGTCGATGGTATAAGTTCGAAACTATTTTGTTTACAAACTATTCAATTAAGCGGGAACTGTGGAGTGCCAATGGTGTAAAGTTTTGTTGTTGATAACGTGTCATTAGTATTACGTGACACGCGAACTTGTGTACGCTATTATAATTCTAGTTACACCCAATTGGATTACAGAACTGATAAGAGGAAAATTATTGACGATTATGGTGAGAACGAATATAGGTATATTTGCATTGCAAAGTTTGACAGCATGATGAATTATTTTAATAAATTTTATTATTAAAAAAGGTCGTAGTTAGTTCGAAATATTTACACTGGCTGAAAAGTACCAAAAAAAATTGCAACACAAAAAATGTTGTAAAAAATAAAACTCTAATGGCATTAAGTTTTTTTTCCACGCCTTATGGCCAGTACATTCTTGCCGATTCCGAAAAAGTTTGTACCCCCAACCATTATTAAGCTTAAAGCTCTCGCTGACTGCTTCTTATCTTAACTTTAAATCAAATCTTATGTCAGAAAACAGGCTGCTGTTGGATTAACTCATCATCAAAGCTACTGTTCTTTAACACTGTTAACATCGTATGTTATTTTAATTTATAATTGGTCTTAAAATGTAAAGGGATCAGAATAAATCGAAAGACATCATTCGCGTTGAAGTAGCATTGATGCCGGTATTAATTATAATGTTAACGATACACTTCTTAAAAAAACCGTTACTGTAGAAAGGACTTTATGTCGTAAGAGGTAGAGTTGTAAATATAAAAATGTATTTTTGCGATTTATTCCTGATCTCAATTACTCATGTGATTGCGCCGGAGTCGCGGGCTGCGCCAGACTCATATGTCTTGCGCGAGACAATATTATTTATCCGGAGGTACAATGACAAGGCGTAACAACTGCACGCGCACTGTAAACTCCGAGGAGTGGGCGAGTAAATCAACTATTTGCATTCAACTCGGGCGCAGGGCGAGCCACGCAAACGCTCTACGGTTTTTCAGGGTGCTTTGTTTTTTACGACGCGAAAGTACATTTCAGATGATACAGGTTGTTGTTAATTGCGATTTTTAATTAAATGCATCCATATTTATTATTTGTACGCTTATATTGTATCAAACGATCAAAGTTCTGGTGCATATTATTATTAATTTTTGTGATTGTGTAATTAATTTAATTTGAATATCCAAATTCGTGCTCCCATGCCTCTACGATAAACTGTTACTGAACTGCGAATACAAAACCGAGTTGTAAAATAGTCGACGAAGAGGTTAGAATACTTTCGATTAGTAACATACAGTAAGTACAGCACTTGTATCAATCATCACAGCAAATAAAATGCCTGTAAAGCCATAAGTGAACACCCTATTAGTCGGTAAGATTGCGCGCGCGCCTCCAGCCAGGTCTTGTTAGTAACACGCATGCGCGGCGCCGCAGCGAGACAAATGCGACGTCGTTATTTACACCCGCCGTCATACAAGAAACAATCAACTGTTTTACTTATGTATAAGTAAGACAAATATTTGATGGTTTTAGTTAATTTTAGCACTTTTATTACAAGGCTATATTTAGGAAGTCGAACCTTAAAAATGTCGAGAAATACATCCCTCTCAAATTTTTACAACTAAGAACAAAGGATTCATATGTATTTTTAAGAAAAGAAAGAATTGAAAACCGTGATATACTACTACCATATTGGTTTGAGAATATAATTGATATTTAGAAGAACTTATTTGAAAAGCCTTCATCGAAATAAAATGTCAAATACTCTATACAAGAAGCTTTTCTAAAGTCGGTACCATTAAATCGGCTACTAGTCGTTATTTAAATGATAGTCCGGCAAACCTAATAGGGACCCTTGCATGCAAAGTTTGTGACGTATAGAATTTAGAGTGATCCACAGACATCTGCAACTAACGAGCGTCTGTCTAATGCAGCTACTTTATTAATAAAGATTTTTCTTAAATTATTATAATCTCAATCGAGCTTACCAATTCTCATTGGCTCTTTAATACTGCAAGCTGTAGAGGCGCTAATTAATTTTTGAAGTAAAACATTTACCCCCGGTTTCTGAGTACATTTAGCGGTAGTTTATCTATTCAATAGTGTTTTTTATAAGAGTTTTAACGCTATCGAATAGATAAACTGCCGTTAAATGTACCTCAGAAACCGGGGGTTAGATCGTTATATTTAAAATAGTAAATATATAGTGCTACAGTTTTCTCTTAACCACAAACATTTCCGTCGTCCATTTAGTCAAAATACAGCGTGCATTGAGAATAAACACGCGTCATTTCTAATTACGTACCTTACGTGCCAGATGCACTCCACAGAGCATTCGAGAGCGAGTTCAGAGACAATTTACAATCTGCTGAACATTTTAATTGCAGCCCGTTTAAACGTATTACGATTTAAATGTATACGGTCGTTTATCAAAACGTCCTGTCGCTGTACACGAGTAATGAATGAACTGGGAGACAATTCAACTTTATATCGTCGTAAATTATACACTTTTTGTATGTTTTATACTTTGCTTGTTCGGTTTTATCCTCCTCTAGTCCTCAAGTACGTTCGTGGTAAGTTTACCGTGATAGAAATAGGAAATGTTATTCTTAATGCATTTTGCTATGGCTTGTTCGAAGCCTCCGAAGGATATTTCCAGTAGCGATTGATCAGTAGCTGCTGTATTGGTTTGTCAATCATTCTTTCGTTTTTAGGCATAATATTTTTATCTAGGCGTATCTTGTTTCTGCCTAGAAGTCGTAAAAAGCAAAAACGTTCCAAATTTCTGTAATAGATAATCCAAAGTATTTAAAACATTATCCAGTCACAAAAAACGGTACGGTACGTTTATTTTCTGTAGGTACGTAACATTAATAACAGCATTCTATTTCTATAAGCGTAACAAAGTGGCTCACGTCTCATTATCTCGCATAAGACCCAATATCTTTCCCTAATCCCGGCCGCCAGTGAAACTTAATGAAAATCCTGCAAAATAAACCGTTTCGGTCTAAGTCTAGCTTTCTATTAGTATTCTAGACAGACGGCGACTTTATTCAGGTCCCAGCGATGTGCCCTGTGGCAGCCCTGCGGCTATTACTCTCTGAGTTATAGCAGCTTTGCTATCTAGCTGTTACCGTGTACAGACTAGACTGTTAATTTCATAACCAAAAGGAATATCTTAATAAGTCTCCCGGCATTATTTTAGAAATTTAAATGGAAAAAAAAATATCAAGGGAAAAGTGGTTTTATAATATAATTGAAAGTATTTGAAGTATTACTTTAAGACCTTTGATAGTAGTAGTTATAATTACTTATAGTAGTAAAAAGAACTCCAATTTTAGCTTAGATATTATTATACTTTTGTAAACCTACCATTACTTAAATAAATATTACTTATTTCCCAAAACATTCTACACTAACATATTACCAAACAACACAAAGAGTTTTCCACTGATGACAGATTGCAAGCCTTCAACGGCACAAAGCTTTTCAGTTGCAAACAAACTGAAGGAAAATCCGAATACATTAGGAGACGACCTATTTCGTAGAGTAAGGGTCACTGGAGGCACATAAATCATACTAATATAAAATGAATATCATTATAATTGTCATGCAACGAACAGGACTCACTCGCGTTTACGATACGTTTGTAATTTTTCAGTATTTGGTTTCACGAAGGACTGGTTTTGGTGTAAGAACGGAGCGACCAGCGAGCGAAGTTGAGTGGAGATGAATAAAATAAGACAAATCTAATTCTAAAGTTTGTTGAGAGTTTTCACGTTGACAATCAGACTATTTTAACTTAACATTTTTTAGTTTGTTTTACTAAGTCTTTATACTAGTCTTTATATAGGTATAGGCCGGGATTAAATGTAAAAAAAATGTGTATTATAAATACTCCAAAGACATAAAAACAAAACTAAACGATTCTCGGAAGCGCCAACATAGCGTTTCTTTATTAACATTTTACGACTTAATAATAATTTGGCTATAACTTCCATAGCAAATAAAGCTTTTCAAATAATTTACGGTACACCACTTCAAGCTAACGATAAAACGCATAAAATTAATTAACCGGTTCACATAATATCATCATCAAATTATATTCAAGTACCAAAGTATCCAATTTGTGGTAGCAATCTGTGTTGATTGGATCTATTAAAAGTTTAAAATGGTCTTTTAAATTTCACGTGGTCATAAAGTGGTTGTGGTGGTCGCTATTCGTTCCACTGTGGTCTCTCTCTCGCGGTCTGGTCATACATCACGCTAGAGTATGCCAGACCCGTCAGTCTACTTGCGGTTCAATTCTCAAATAGGCATAAATGGTCCCAAATAAAAAGTATGTAATAACGAGCGTAAATATTCTCTAAGTATTGCATGGAGTTGAGTTTTTAATTGTGGGATTAAAAAAACTAAGATTTCTGGATATTTTTTTTATATGAGTCGTTTGATTACGTAAAAAATTAATGTTACGTACGTTATTGCTGTTTAAAAATGTTTACATACACATTTTTTGGCTCACAAATAGTGGCACTTATCACTTCATAATTTTGGTGAGTATCGAAATAATGTGGGGAAGACCTATCGCCCGTCCGGTGAACAAAAAATTTAATTTCAGTGCAGCGTCATGCTATCTAAAAACAGAGGTCACAAACGACAAACGTTGCCAAATTGTTTGAAATTTCCCCAATAATTGTTGTAAAGGAAAACCCGAGTGAAATCCATTTGGAAAATACGTGTATGAGAAATGCCCAAAAATACAGACAAGGGGGTTTATAAAGTGGCGATGCTGAATAATTTTTCAGTGCGCTGATAACTGCGGTAGTGAACACGGTACCTACAGGCAAATCTCAGTCAACTAATCAAGAACATATCCAGCTGCAGCAGTTATCATATATAATTACGGACCACATTGAAACAAACCACAACATTTCATAAAAATCATCTTTACAATGTGTGAGTAAATACCGTTGTCCATCTCATGTTAAAGAAATTACTTTCCGTTTAAAACTTTCCTACTTTACATTTAAAGCAACGACTGGGGTACCTTGCAGAAAAGCACAACAATTAATTATTTCTTGCAATTTCACGCAATGTACTATTTGTCAAACAATGGCGAAATCTTATTTTTTGAAAGACTAGGTTTTAATTCCCATAACGATACTTTCATGGTATGAAATTAAACCCATAACTATCTTTGCTGCCGAGCCAGTTCTCCTCCCAGAATTTAAAAGTGTTGAGTTCATATCATTCCATTTAGAAGTGCAAAATAAATCATTCAAGACAAATATCATTTCATCCACAGCAGGTAACTGGGTACGTGCTTGCAATGGCTGCGTGCCTACCGGTGCCGTCATCGCTGGTGTAGATGTAGATGGTAAAGCGATGTACGTGGCCAGAGCTAAACACGAATCTTACCTCGTTCCCGGCAAACTGGTCGCTACTCACGGAAACGCCTTCATACCCTGGTATGGTAAAGAAATCGCAAAAATGGAGTACGAGGCAAGTACCATACCTTTTTTAACACATCCGTACCCATTGCTGGGTATAAAGTATAATATATCTCTTATTATTTTAATTTAAGCAATATAATAAATAATAACAATTAATTTATCTTATCACAGGTTCTAGTTAACGGCCCCAATAGATGGGTACCCTGCAGTGGAACAAACATCCCTTGTAACGCTGTTGCTGGAGGCATGGAGGAGAACAATACTACTATGTACATCGGCCGCGCGCGGATCGACGGTAGTCTCACCGTCGGCAAAGTGCATTCGTCTTATGGCTGTATCTACTTGTCGTACGGTGGACTGGAGCATCGTTTCAATGAATACGAGATATTGGTCAACGATACAGTGGAAGGCAAGTGTTGTCATAACCACTGTCTCAGCAATACGCATATTCACGTCATAGCAATTGCTCCTTCGTCGTCACTCCCGGCAGCTATATCGCAGTGCCACATGCTCAACCAATAGTGTATAAGAGTTTTTTTATTGTTTGTAAACACAAACATGTCAAAATATTATTATTGGCAACAATAAAGTATATACTCACAAATTCTGTATCCTTTACTTTTATATTAATTGTGTTTAATTTGTAAGTACTTCCATGATAGTCACACTTGACCTCGGCCCTCGGTGGTTACAAAGTTTATAACATCTTCTATCATCGCATTTTCATCTTCGCATTTTTGTGAACTCGAAGGGCTCTTTCAATTTAGACGTTTCGTGTCGTACGGCTGCCGCACGTTAACCGTGCCGCTGGTTATAGCCCGCTGCCGTACCGCTGCGGTACGTTAGCCGTCCGACACCAAACGCCTAAATTGAAAGCGTATCTGACTGCCGTGCGTTTGTATGTTAGTGTTGTTTTAAATTCATGTGACAGCAGTGTAGCCATGGACTCTGACGAAGAAACATTACTGTTAGTGCTCCTGTTAAAAAATATCAAACAGAAACAAAAACGCCGCGCCCGTAAAAGAACACTACCGATGTTTTCATTAACATGTAATTTTGGTGATTTCAATATTCTTTATCCTAGGTTAAAACAAGACCCAAGCAAATTTTTTAATTACTTAAGAATGTCAAGAGAATGTTTCTACGAATTACTCAATAATTCAATTTCATTTATAAATTCTTCCACGTCTATATCATCCATTTTAAGCAAATAATAAACATGAAAATTCAATGAAATTAGCTGTCACGTTTAGTCACCGCACTATTCAACGGCGAAATGAACACGTGGAGCTTGCGACGTTGCCGTCCTGTCGTCGTGCGTTCTCGGTACCGACACCGCACTGTTGCCGCACCGTGCGATTTGTATGAAAACAAATGACCGTCCGTGCACCGTACGACAAACGCACCGGTTCGGCACTGCTGCGGTCCGACACGATACGGCTAAATTGAAAGAGCCCTTATGTAAATATATTGAGGGTAATCTCCAGAAGCATTATACTTGTTTAAAAGAATACTGTACCATTTCGAAGGTGCATTATCCTTGAATAATAAAATATAATTTTTTTTTTGCATTTATATCAATGTTTCTTTCTTAACAAACGCTTACTATTTTTATTCATATTTTTAATTACACTATGCCCTATGGCATATTTTAATTAAACAACTTTGTGATACAATATATTTTATGGTTTCATGTACTTAGTCCGGAAGAATATCTTCTGAAGCTTGAAATTCTCGAAAACGTACTACTGCAATCAGCGTTGTATGAGAAACAATACTATAATAGCGATACCCAGAACGCAGGCAGTTAATTGTCTGTCTATATTTGTGTACGTTGAATTCGAAAGCCGTTTCCAATAACACCATCAGCGTTGAAGCACTACAAGTGTTTTGATCGATAGCTCTCACCCCTCTGTTCTGCACAAATACACTGAATTTGTACCAATCACGAGCTACATGCAACACTGGAATCCTTTAAACGAACATAGAGGGTAGAACTGAAGAACTTCTAAGAAAGTAATACGATATTATGCACTTGCCCCCGGTTTTTTGAGTTTATTTAGCGGTAGTTAATATAAGTATTCGATAGCGTTTTTTTATATGAATTTAAGCGCTATTGAATTGATAAACTACTTACCTCAGAAACCGGGGGATGTCATCAAATTGGCGAGTACAATCTAGCATTTAAATATTGTTCGGTCAGCTTTTCCGATATATTTATTCCAGGATGTCCTCCTTCGAGGGTCTTCTCTTAAGATAGGTGTGAGAGAAATGAAGCATTGAATCTACCCCACAGGGTTGGCTACTTTGTTTACCTACCTGTTTGAAGAATTTCGTAATGAGATAGAAGCATTCGTGTGATCGTCATTCGAGCAATGTTTTAGTGTGTTATATTAAAGACCATAAATCGTGTTCAGCTTTTACAGCATGTTTCGTACTAATGCAAAATATAGTATGACTTTAAACGAACAATTTCGTTTCTAACGAGAGCATAGTATACCAAGTTAACAAAAACACTTTCCGATAGAAGCTAAGAAGGGTAGTGGGCGTGAAGCGGCGCGGGCGCAGGTCCGGGCACCGATTGTATGTAGATACTGTAGACGCTGCAAGCGGAGTGGAGGCTTCGAGCAATAAAACAAAGATGTAAACAAACAAGCACCGACGCCGCGTCATCGTTATCACGCGCTTTATTAATTATTCCTTGTTTCGAATGGAGTGGAGTCGTTATTGGATGTTTTCTTTTGGTTTAAAAGTGATCCAGTCTTTAATGTTCTTCTTAACTTGTATTATGTCTAAACACAAATGTATTTTTTTATTAGCCCTTTAAGTGTCCCACTGCTTGGCAAATGCCTTCTCTCTTTATTTAATTTATTTTTGAATTAATATTATTTAATCTTCTTTTTGTATATCCCTTTGCATTTATCAAGCATTTCCTCTGGCCTATGGACTGCAATCTGAAAAAAACATCTTTTATCGACTACTCTACTTAAGATGTTGGTGCGACTCTACACATTTATTGTTCAACAGACATGATTATCGCCTCGTCACCGTCTGTCTGTCGCACTCTTAATAGTTTTACAATCGATGTTATTAAACAACCATTTGTGAGAGTACTTATGAGTACGTACCTACATACGTTTATTTTAAGCGCTGATTTTTGGACAACGAGGATTTTTGTCGACTAACTTTTAGTTAAATAAAATAAAAATAAATGCAACCCATTAATGTCCTACTGCTGGGCAAGTGTCTCCTCCCATAATGAGGGAGGGGTTAGGCCTTGAGTCCACCATGCTGGCCAAGTGCGGGTTGGGGACTTCGCATGCCCTCTTTTATTTATGAAGCTCATAAACTTTTAGTTATGACAAATGAATCTAGTCATCATTTGGGCTCTAATATATCTCAAGTTACTACTTGGAGTAAATACTATTCAGGACTGTCCACTGAACCCAGCACTTATTTTGGTACCCGTTTTTGTTTTGATTGGATGATACTAACAACACTTAATTCATTATTAAACTGGCTAGCTCTCTATATATTTAATGACTCCAAAATAAAATTAATAAAGATATAAATAAAGGAAAATATATCAGACATTTTATCTTAATTTCAGTATAAATTGAGGACAAATTACGATTTGTAAGTAAATTAAGGCTTTGAGTTTATCAAAGAGATTTAATTTATTTAACGATATAGATAACAAATTGCCATTTCCTTCACAAATAGATAAAACCTTCAACTTTGAATGAGTTGTGGGCACGATAACCTTCACATTTTATTGCTTAATATGCTAATTTACAAAAAGCTTAAAATATACCTAATAATTTTAAAGAAGGCACATTCCAAATATTATTTTCAACTTCATTTTTATTGATAACTAAAGATTTTAAATTTTTGTAGTTATAATCTACATGCGACTTCATCTTCCCCAGGTAAAAAGTATATTATATTTTAATCCAGGTTACAAGCTAACAACACTGTACCATTTCGTTAAAATATATATGTTTCAAAAGTGAGAAGTGAAAGAGTAACAAACAAACATACACACATCCATCCATCCATCGAAACATACAAATTTTTGCGTTTGTAATATTAGTATGATAGTACGTTAAGTTTAATACAACCTTTAAGTTCCACCGCTAGAACCTACAGACATTCAAAACTACGACGTAAATTATATTTTTCTTAATCATTATCCGACTTGTAATATAAGCTTTCTGTAAGTGCCTGTATAAGGTAACTGATTGAAATTACTTCTTTGTTTCACTTGAAACTTGGTATCCGAATCGTCAGGCCAACGTTTTCTCAACCTTACTTATATGAACCATAATTACAAGAACTAAGTCTTGTAACAAAGTGCGTAGGAGTCGTTACATCACGTCATGCACGGGACGGAAGTGTCTCATGACGGTCATGCATAATGCATGACGGGGAACGTTCGGATAATCGCGTCAATACTGTTTGTTAGTCAAATAAGCCATTGTGAACACATCTGATATGGGAATCGGAGATATCGCCCGCCTATTACCTGACTATGAGTGGGATATTTTGTAAAAATATGTTAATTTTTATAACTCGAGTCACAATAGAGATGTAAGATTGTTATTGTTGAGTATTATACAAATTGTAAATTGATATTCTAACATTCGGATGCACATAGTGGTAACCCCACCGAGACAAAAATATAAGAGATTGGACACTATCATAACGTCTATTGTACAAACACCAAAAGTCACTGAACAGATCAAATTAACAAAACACCTGTACACAATAAAATGCCATAAGTTATAGTCGCAACTGAGAACGAAAATAGCCTTAACACCGGAAAATTGTGTACAAGTAAAAGTTTTGTAAATTTGATCCAGTTCAGCGACTTTTGGAGTTGACTGTACCTAAATACATTACGCCACGAATGTAATATCTGAAAATGTATGAAATATATTCGCGTTTTACCGTTTACAACGTCGTTCAAAAGGGATTAGGCTATTGCTGTATATTACAGGTTACATTAGAAATTACTACTTTGCCCTTCACGGGACTCAAACTAGAGACTTCGTGATCAGCAGTCGTAAGAGCAAAGCAATATAACATTTAAAGTTCAATTTCTTTCCACCGACTCATCGGGATCTATAAATATAAAACACTAATAGGTTTAAAATAACATCTACACAATTAATTACTACTTATAATCAATTCATATATTAACATTTCCTATTGCGTTGGTCTTGTCGTACTAGTGTTTACAACTTTCTTACTTCCTGTGCTGTCCATTTACGGCACAGGCTCTTCTAATAGTATTTTATTGCGTCTACGTATTCATACTAGTTACTAATACTAGTAAAACTTATGTTAGTTATGTTTAAAATATCTGTTATGATGATTTATGATCTATCCGACTTATTTTGGCCTCAGGTGCTGATCCGCACGGATTTGGCTTATATAGACAAATTAGCAGAAAACTTACTTGTGCAGTGCGGGCAGGTGAGTTTATTTATTTATTTATTATGGATCTCCAACAAGAAACACACTTTACAAAAACAGAATTACATGCAATGTGAGATAAAAGTTAAGTGCTTTCTCAATTACAGGAGATCACAGCACTAATATAATTATAAACAATGGCAAACTAATACCGTAAATACGTAAATAATTGTAATTGTTGCATAAAGGTCAAGTCAATGTTGATTTGATTTCTGAGTTTTAGCGAGAGGATAAAAAAAACGAAAGCACGTAGCTTGAAATCTGGAACTAACAGTACGTAGGTACATAAACCGAAATAAAACAGAAAAAATGCGGGACAATTTCGTGATTCATACACAAAAATGTAAAATACAAATGACATTACTCATTCTCGTGTGTAACTGTGGTGGGAACAGGCGTAAATTAAATCACTGTTCCTTTTATACCTGTTCCTGACAAAATTCCGTGTCCACGCTAACTACCGACATGGCGACATGTAAATTGTAGAATATTAATCGTTTTTATACGACGCCGACGTCCGGATGCTTCGGCTGTGAATTCACAGCTAATGTTTATTATGTCCGATTACATGTTATTTGTGCACGAGTCTGTTTATTTAGTTTTATAAGGTTACTGTAATATGCATATTTTTTATATCTTGCAGTATATACATACATATATTATATACATACGTTTCAGTGTATAAGTGTCTGTTACCTAGATAGTTTGGTTATCAGAAGAATGTAAGTATGTAAGAAGTAGAATGTAAGTAGTAGATATGGTTTCAATATATTGTGCCTATGAAATTAGAACCAGCCACGCTAAAACAGTTAATGTTCATAGTAATATGTCATAAGCTTTTATATTGTTGTTATTATTTTCATAGGCATAACATAGTTTTGCACATTAAAACAAAGAAATGACTGATATCACACATTCAACTATTTTGTCTGTATTTCAAATGGTGTGCAAGAATTTTCGTTCGTAAATTTCAAAGGACCCACAAAAGCGGACCACGTAAAACAACCTCTTGGTTTTAGCAAATTAATAGGGCCTACTTCCCTAATCTATTATCGAAACCCTCACCCGTTTCCATAGTCATTAGGCCGGGCACTAACTACTAACTGCCTTCATCCGTACTTAATTCAACTCCAAAGAAAACTAGTAATTTATGCCTAACACATTACTCCAATTGCCAAATGTACCTTACTTAAAGGAGTTCCCACTTTCTATTTTGAGCTTTATATATTCTACGTTAAGACTGAATTTGCGTTATCAGATTGGCCTGTTATTTTAATACCTCAGCTATTCTAGCCCAGTGTCCCCTCATGGTCCGGTGAACAGCGGACGGGGCACTTAATTACGTGATAGTGGCGGTCCATTTTAGTAACACTCCCTCTTCAAGTGTTTCGCACGTGTGCTGCCACAGGGTAGAATTATACTGCATAAACTACATTCAAATTTCAAATGCAGATAGCATTTTCGACGTTTACATTTTACTCTGTGGCAGTCCGGTAGCAATTTTCACAAGAGCTATTTTGGCGACCATGTGTTGGTTTGACAATACAATTTAAGGGTACAGTACAGGGTGTGTCTTAGATTTGGGGCTATCGTCGCTTTAATTAATTCAATCTTAATGGTTCTGCGGAATTAGTAATTTGTTAGTTTCGGGAGTAATGCGTTTAGTTGAATTAATGTTATTACAGAGTGCAGGATCATCTACCAGACAGAGTGGACCAAGTGGCACAACACATTTGTTAAAATGTGCATTCAATCCTCTCAATAAATCAGAGTCTACAAGCTAACAATAACTGTATTAGATACTAAAAGAATTGTAAATTATTCATATTAAATTGTGAAATATTTGCAACGCGATGACTGAAAAAGCGTAGGTGCTTCCATTTACATCACGATTTTATTCACAATATTCTATTTAGGTTTCTTAATGACATTACAGAACGGATGTTCTGATCGCAAATTATAGTCAATAAAAATATTATTAATGTGTATAACACCATTACATTGAAATATGATTTGATAAACGAGTATGTCAGTAATCGTGGTCAAAGTAGCCATTTGAAATAAAAATATGATTTAACGTCCATTTCATTGTTTCCTGTCTGAATTTAAGAAAAATAATAGAATCTGAAAAGAAAACAAACCAAAGTTTGAGAGGACAAACGGTCGTGGTGGATTTGAAATGGAACAAATCGCAATCACGAAGGATTGCGCCCGAATCCTATTCTACTCACATATCTACGGACGGTCGGTTGTATAAGAGCCGTCTTGTTGTACACCCATTTCCCTTTATCGCCTTCATTGCAGAGGGTTGAGGGGGGCGCGGTAGGTCGAGTTCGTTTGGTGCGCAAACGCGTGAAGGGGTCGCGTGAATGACATTTGCGTAAGCGGCTGCCCGCCCTCAAGATTAGCTCTACGATGATTCCCGTCTGCTAGACTCTTGAACAACGAGAACTGTTGGAGCCTATCAATGCGTTTTTGATATTATAATATCTGTACATATACCTCTATAATGTTGAAGATGACAATTGAAAGGATACTTATTAAAATAATTTATAAGCTAGCGAAATGCACAAAAATATTTATTTCGAAAAATTTTTAATTACAAACATCTGAATTATTTGACATGTATGATTTTTGTTAGTCTCTTCCAAAAAACCACTAGAGGAAAGCTCTAATATTCAGTTCTTGTGCGAAAACTGTTAACAAAAGAAAGCAACTGCAGGACAACTGATTTCTGAAAAATGATATGAAAATGCATCTTAGAAACATTAAGAGGCAGTTTCACAGTGCACAATTAGATTTTAGATAAACAGTAAGGTAATAACTTGACAGCAAATGTATCAAAACAACTGGCAAAATTCCATCTAATAAACTATTAGACACATATTTAATATGCAGCCAGGCATGTGACAAGTCTACTCGTATGTTTTCTCTGTTCAATCAAAGGGAAGCCTTAAGCGGATCCCTAATTTAACTGTATTGTCGGTGTGTTGCGATGAACTAGTTGTTAAACCAATAGCAATATGGCCGAATGGAAATAACACAAAAATAAAACTAAAGGGTGAAACGTTTTTTTAACACCAAAAAATAAAATATTGTGTTAATTACACCAGTCTTTAAAGGCTCAAGGCTACCCATAGCTGCTCTATGTTAGCAGGTTTCCTCCCAAGTATCGAGCAATTTTTCTAGTTCTAGGCTATTCATTTGAGAATTACGCCGAAATATTTTGTAGTTTAAGTATTATTCGAAGAACTTACGAGTCAGTATTCAATTGTTTACATAACTATCTTATCAAGCACTTGATATTACTGTCATAGTCACAATAATTATGATGACACTTATATCAATATTGAATAACTAATATTACAATTGCGAAGATCTGTCTGTTGGGCATGGACGGCAATAGTTGAACTTAGGATCATACCGTTGCTCTGTTTTTCAAGAATCTACTCTTAAACAGCTGAATAAAGGGACAAGTATAATAACGTGCGATGCTAGTCTTATAAATGAGAAATAAAAAGCAATTTAACTACGGTATTGTACTGCTCAGCAAGGAATAGAAACCCTTACCACTTAAACCATCTCTCTCTCTACTATCGCGGGAAAAAAGTTGTAAAAGTTTTTGCACGAAAATCAAAGTAATGTTGTCGGGCAAAGTTGTTAAAATGTAGTTATATTGTTATATGAAATGAATAGATAAAGATATTATTATGATAGGACAATTCAAAAACGGTATATATAGTTGTCGAGGTTTTATATCTGGTACTTACTTTCTTATTAACGAAGGTGGTGTATACTGCAATAATTAATCAAGCACTCTTCTAATCATGTCATTGTATTATTATTTATTATTTGTTTTCATCAATTTACTCATGTGTTCATACGGTGAGTGACTGTTGATTTGGTTTTATTTTCTTTAAAAGAGTTGCAGTTCTCAATTCGTTTGTGTTTTTTTTTTCAATATGCTATCTTCGAAAGGTCTACGCACCATTTCACCATGCACCTGCATATGACAATTTACTATTGAGAATACTCTAAATATTAAATCGAAAAGCCCAATAGCACTTTACCCGACCTGGATATTGAGCTGGTCCGAGCGGCAGTGTATGCGACCACGCATGCACTGCCACTCAGACCGCGGCTCAGAAGCAGTTGCTAATACTTAATAACTTTACATAAAAATATTGTATTATCATCCGCAGCAAGTGGTATCTGGGTAAGTGCCAGTGGTGGAGTGATACCCGACGGTGCAGTCATTGGTGGAGTAGACAATGAAAATCGACCATTATTCGTGGTCAGGGCTCGCGTAGACGATAACGTGGTGCCTGGAAAACTAGTCACAACTTTCGCTTATTCCCATATACCCTGGTATGGCAAAGAAATTCAAAGAGCCCAGTACGAGGTGAGTATCATATTTTTATTATTTTTTGATGTTAGGCAATATAAGAATAGTAACGCAGCAATTATGAATGAGTGTTTCCGCTTTACAGGTTCTTATCAATGGCCCGAACCGATGGGTACCCTGCCGTGGAAAAAACATTCCCAGTAACGCTTTTCGTGCAGGCGTGGAAAGTGGAACAGCGATGTACATCTGCCGCGGTCACGTGCTGGGTGTTCGTACCGTCGGGAAAGTGCATTCGGGATATGGCATCTGCTACTTGCCTTTCGCTGGCAATGAGCACAGTATCTCTGCATACGAAATATTGGTCGAGGATGCGAACTGTTGATCCACTCACACGTTTTGCTACGACACACGTCCAATCAGACCAAGAGACTTTGTGTTTTGTATCTACCAAATATTAATAACAATAAATAAAATATACTCTTGCATTCGGTTTTATTTGAAATGTAAATATCACAACATTGCTTTTAGTTCGTAAACACTCGTATGATAACAATAAAGTTAGATATTAAAAGATAACAATAAAGTTATACTAAGCATTAGTTATTAATGACATTCTAGAAAACACCATAAAAGAATTGACCTTACATTAGGACATTATTGTAATGAAAACATTAAGAACATGATGTAGGTACCCAGGTTAAATCCAGAACAATGAAAAAAAAAACAACACCAAGACTTGGAAGGAACCAGACCAAACATCCTACCTCCTGCGGCCTGATGAACCTTCTCCTCCGAATAACTTCAACATAACTAAAAAATCTTATAATAAAAAGGCATTACTTCAATGTATTATTGTTCCGACTACTTTCTCAACATGTGGCACAGAAGTGAACCTGCATAATCTTTCTTATATGTAAAATTTCCATGTCACAATGTTAGTATAGAAAAATGACGTCACAGTGTCTTATTTTCCTTCGTGTCAGTTCGTATCAGTTTTCAGTCTGCAATTATAACACGATTTACGAAAAAAGTTGTACAACGTGAGCATTTTTGATGAACCTTTTTTTCAAGAATACAAGTTTAATATTTTTTATTAGCCCAGTCAACTAAACAATTATATAAAAGGGTGCACGATTGTTGTCGTTGTAAAGGTGACGAGAGTCAATAAAAGTTTGAACTGTGAAGCATAATTATGGTCCTCAGCAATTCAATAGTTCCTGCAAATTACGCCAGGGAATGGTTAGTTTTCATTTATAATTTGTCGATAACTACTTAGTCAGTTGTCTATAGTTGATAGCAGTAGTACATCGCTCTACTGAAAAATGCTAAAGGTAATTCAAATAATTATTAATCTTTGGTACTCACTTACAGATATAAACGCATCTATAACCGTACCGATGGCGACCGGTATGGCGATGGCGATCTGTACATCTATACTAATATTATAAAGCTGAAGAGTTTGTTTGTTTGAACGCGCTAATCTCAGGAACTACCGGTGCGAATTAAAAAACTTCTTCTTTTACTGTTGGATAGCCTGTTTATTGAGCAAGGCTATATAACATCAAGCTGCGACCAATAGGAGCAGAGTACCTGTAAAAAATGTTAAAAAAAGGGGAAAAATATGACCCACCCATTCTCTCTTATGTGACGCAAGCGAAGTTGAGCGAGTCAGCTAGTTTTATATAATACTAGCTGACTTTCCGTAGAAAAGGTTTCCCGTAGTAAAAAAATATCTTATGTGTGAATCTAGATTAATATCAGTTATCAAGTTTCGTACAAACTTTTATCCCCTATTTTATCTCCTTAGGGGTGGAATTTATAAAAATCGGATCAAAATTATGCTTATTTATCTATTATATATTTTATCTCTTAGCGGATGCCTACGTCATAATATCAATTCAATTCAATATTGAAGTTATTTGGAGGAAAAGGTTCATCAGACGGAAGATTGTCGTTTGGTCCCGTTCCTTCCAAGGCTTGGTGTTATTTTTGAGTGATTTTCCATTATTCTGCAATATCTGGATTTAACCTAGGTCTGGATTTAATCTGTTCATCACAATATTGTCTTAATTATTTTTTATGTTTTTCCTGTATTGTCAGACTAATATTAAGAGTAATAAAATATTGGAATTTCCAATGCGTGAGTGTTTAGTATTAACTTCATTGTTATCTTTTAATGTCTTCATACGAGCATTTACGAACTAAACGCAAATAAGTTGCAATATTCACAAGTACAAATAAAGCCAACAAAATGCAAGTGTATATCATTTATTGTTATTTGTTTGATCAGACGTGAGACGGAGCAATTGATATAGTAAATACAGTGGTCAGCATATCCCATCGTCGACCAATAACTCGTATTCAGTGAAACTGTGCTCCGCTCCCCCGTAACACAAGTAGCAGGTGCCACGTTCCGAATGCATTTTCCCGACGGTGAGGGAACCCTGTATGCGAGCGCGGCAGATGTACAACTTTACTCCGTTCTTTTCCACGCCTCCAGGAAAAGCGTTACCGGGAATGGTTTTTCCGCGGCAGGGTACCCATCGGTTCGGGCCATCGATAAGAACCTGTAAAGCGGAAACACTCATTAATAATGGCTGCGTTACTTACTATTCTTACATTGCCTAACTTCAGAAATTAACAGGAGTATGATACTCACCTCGTACTGGTTTATAGCGATTTCTTTACCAAACCAGGGTATTAGGGTAAAACCGAAATTTGCGACTAGTTTTCCGGGCACCAGGCAATCTTCTATGCGAGCCCTGGCCACGAACATCGCTGCACCATGTGAATCTACTCCACCAATGACTGCACCGTCGGGTACCACTCCACCACTGGCACTCACCCAGGTACCACTTGCTACGGGTGATATTAAAATATTTTTATGTAAAGTTATAAAATAATAGTCACTGCCTCTGTGGTCTGAGAGGTAGTGCATGCGACCAGGCTCAATTTCCAAGTACAGTGCTATTACTGCTATTGGGCTTTTCTATTTAATATTTGGAGCATTCTCAATAGTAAGTTGAATGTGTATGGTGCTGCGGGCGTACACCTTTCAGGGATAACAGCCTTGATGCTATTACCAATAAAATTAGCTACTATTGCACGAATTTTAATTGCATTAAAAAAATAGCAAGTGCATTGAGATCTGCATCTTTTTAAGAAAATAAAACCAAATTAACAGTCACTCACCGTACGAACACATGAGTAAATTGATGAAAACAAATAATAAATAATAATACAATGACATGATTAGAAGAGTGCTTGATTAATTATTATTGCAGTAAACACCACCTTCGTTAATAAGAAAGTAAGTACTAGATATAGAACCTCGACAATTATATATACGGTTTTTGGATTGTCCTATCATAATTAATATCTTTATCTATTCTCTTTATATAACAGTATACTTAACAACATGTTATAAACTTTGCGCGGCAATATTTCTTTGTTTTCCGAGTATAAGAAAGTAAGAACTCCTAATACTTTTACGACTCTTTGTTTTCCGTAATAGTAGAGTGGTCTAAAATGCCTCTATCATACAAGTGGCCGAGGGTTTCCACCAATGACGCTCGAAGTTACGTGGGTATTGAAAATTAATTACTTATCACAAGTTTTAACAATGGTAGAAAGTGTCGCTATTAAATATTGCCTGCCAGACATCTTTACAATTAGTTTTCGACAGTATTCTAATTGCCAAACCCAATCTTTATTACAGGATTCTATTCCTTGCTAAATATGGTAACGTGGTAAAATTGTTTTTTTATTTCTGATTTATAAGACTAGCTGCATACGTTTCTAGGTTTGTCCCTTTATTCAGCCGTTAAAGGGTAGATTTAAAAAAAAACAGAGTAACGGTATGATCCTTAGTCTTCAACTAATGCTATCCATGCCCAACAGACAGATCTTCGCAATTTGTAATATTAGTTATTCATAGTTAATATACATAAGTGTGGTTAACGCAATTATTGTGACTATGACAATAATATGAAGTGCTTGATAAGATAGTCATGTAAGTAATTAAATACTGACTCGTTAAGGACGGATTGTTGATGTAGTTTCTATCAGCGCGCGGCCGGTGTAGTCTCGCCCTTATCAGTGCCTCCAGAAAAAAAAAAAGAATGTTTCATCGGCGTGTTCAGTGTTATTACACAGTATAGAAATATAAAATATTTTTAGTTTTGGTCAGTGTTTCGTCCTATTGATTTAATGTTTACGTAAATCAATTTTGTGGTACAGTTGACACCATAAGTTTAGTTACATAAATATTAAATCAAGGATTCAGTAAAACGAAATCTAGTTTTGTAAAAAATATGATTCGGTATAAAATCAGCAAAGACACCACACCGGCAAGGCACTATTTTGCCGGGAACTAGGCAGTTGTCGTAATAAACGTTGGCCACGAACATTGCTCTATCATCTAAATCTACCCCAGCGGGAACTGCATTATCGGGCGTCGAGCCCCTACTAACCTTATCCCAGTATGGACCCGCAGCGGATAAAATGACAAATCATTATGAAATTTAAAGTTTAATAAGAGTACATGAAGTCGGACAGTTAAATATGCTTCACATTGTATAAGTACTTTACTGCTTTTCTTATAGCTATTTTTTATATAACTAGGCTCTATCCTGTTGTAATAATGTGTTTATTGCCAGAAACTAGTGTATTAAATTGTTGAACAACATCGACCTCCTTTTAGCTTTAATTCAATAGCGCTGTTCATGATAATCATTGATATTAATAATGTTGTTGCGGTAATTAGTTGGAAAGAAAAGTTTCTTGGATAAAGCTAGTTTTCTTTAAAATTTGTCTCGCCTAGATACCATATTATGTGTTTAGGTAATAATATGTTTGATACCACGTTGAACCGAGGCTTTGTAATAGTACAATGTAAATTATTAAAAAATATTTCTCAGCCTGTTGTCACATACCGGGCATTTTACTGAACTCTGGAAAACTACCTACTGGGGATTATTTAATATAAATTATGAAAGGACCAGTAGCAGTTTGTCCGACCTGGGAATTGAATCTGGGACCTCGTGGTCAGCACAGTAAGTACCATTACTACTACTGTGAGACACTACACGATTTAATCAAACTTTGTTGACGAATGTTCGGAAAAACTAAGTACTTCTCGCCAAGATTTCATGGAGGATACATTAAAAAAAATATAAATATTCAATATACTTTATTCATAGTATAAAAGCAATGTAATTACATAGTCCTTTGGTTCGCAGAATTGTAGAGTAATTTAGAATGTTAGGATTTCGTATTCGGTGAAGCGGTGTTCCTTTCCTCCGTAGGGCACGTAGCAACAACCGTGGGAGGGATGCACCTTGCCGACGGTCAGACTTCCCTGTATTTGCGCACGTCCAACATACACAGTCTCATCGCCATCTCTGCCCCCGGGGATCGCTTCAGAGGGAATGTTTGATCCACTGGAGGACACCCACCTATGAGGGCCATCGACCAGAACCTGTAAAGCAGAAGCATTAATATTGTTGTGCTAGTCATTTGTGTACGTAATCAAAATTGTGTAAAAATCATTATTCCAGTCAAGATATCGTTCAAGTGTAAAAACTGCCGCGCAAGATGTCTCGGGTTCGAATCCTGGGTCGAATCAAAAAGTATTTTCTGAGATTTTATGTTAAGAACTTTTCATAGACCGCCGTGCCTCTGAGAACACGTAAAGCCCTTGGTCCTGCCTCTCACTGGTCTTATCGGTTATCCGTCCCATCGGGCTGTGAAAGTTAAGGAATAGAGAGTGTACCTGTGTATTGTGTACACACTTGGACACTTTAAACAAAGTTTTGCATTGTTGGCCAGTTTCAATGTAACTGACCGGATATCGGCTATAAGGACATTATTTCTCTATTTCTATAAAACTTATCTTGTGTTGGAAAATAAATACATTTATATTAAAAAAACCTAGCACTGCTGCACTTTATGCTCTAGATAATGATGACGATGAAAAAATAAAGTAAAATGCTTACTTGGTATTCAGTTTTTGATATTTCTTCACCACCCCAGGGTATGTAGGCGTGTCCATGGGAAGGGACTAGTTTGCCGGGAACCGTGGCGCCCGCGTGTTCAGCCCTGGCCACGTACACTTCTTTACCGTCCACATCAACTCCACCGAGAACTGCTCCACCAGGCACGGTACCATTGCTGGCGTATACCCAGTTACCACCTGCAGAAAACACAGATTTTTAGATATGGTAGAGTTTCTATAACATACTAAACGTTTGTCATAATTATTGAAGTGACTGCTTCGAATATAGCTTATTCGTAGCTTTTTTCTGTGACAATGACATTGGTCACGTATGTATTTACAATAAAAAAAATCTGATACACTTTACAACTTGATTTAACATATAATATGATTATTAGTAAAACTGAAAAACCCGGACAAAATCGCGAACTGAAGTTTATTAAAAAAATTGCTACTCACTTTTGTTAGACATGTTCTTTGTAGTATTTACTTCGTTAACTGAGAATTAACTGGAAGTAGTGTTCTCTACAATAGTCAGTAAAGAACTGTGCTAAAGTATTGTCTCAGGACATATTTATACGATTCCAGGAGTTATGAACTAGTCTTCATGCTTCAATATTTCCTTATAAATCAATAAAAACAAGTGCTAAAACAATTTTCCTGTTACATTTACTGTAATTTGCTGAGTGGCTTTTCAGATTTTATATCAACGACAAAACAAACAAATGTGGGTATTCCTAAAGATGAGAAGTTAGATAGGGAATTAACGCGATCATGCATTTTACCTCGGCATGCCGTTTAGCGATTAAATTAGTCCCCGCTGAAATTTAATGATCATGACGCCAAAACTTAAACGATGTGTATTTTATAGCTGAGGTTAAAAGGTGAAATATAGCAAAGATAAAATTCAGAAAGAGTTAAGGTAATCAATTTAGAAAATTCCTGAAAAGTACTGGTAAGTGATTCTTGTTATGTAAAAAATATGCTAAGCATTGTAGATACAAATGTTTTGAATTGTGTGGAAGTTTTTTAAAATTAAATATAACTCATTATCTAAATGAGCAAATTATCATAAAATATTTCTTACACTAAAAATTTTGCCCATAACAACGAAGGCGCATGCAGAATACTTTAGTTGGTATAGATCAAATAGCGATTTGTACACTAAAAAACACCAGCGCTAAACAATATTAATCACAGTTAGAAGGAAAGGAAGCCTTCGGGGTCAAAGCCCTATGAATTGCAATGAGTTTAATTAAAAAGTAGGTCCGTTTGTTTTTTATTCAATATCTTCAATTACATTCCATTGTTACTTAGTCGACTACATTTTGTAGGTAGAACGCATACTCCATGCTTGACGGGAAAACCATAAACCACCGATAGTTTGAATAATAAGTTATTTTAAATTAGTTATTGTTTTTTCTTAATAAAGTTTTTTTTTATTCTAGCTTTTTATCTATACTTACTAATATTATAAAGCTGAAGAGTTTGTTTGTTTGTTTGTTTGAACGCGCTAATCTCAGGAACTACTGGTCCGATTTCAAAAATTCTTTCAGTGTGAGATAGTCCATTTATTGAGGATGATGTATCATCACGCTACGACCAATAGGAGCAGAGTAGCAATAAAAAATGTTACAAAAACGGGGAAAATCTTGACCCATTCTCTCTTATGTGACGCAGGCGAAGTTGCGCGGGTCAGCTAGTGCAACATATTTATTGAAGGCGATTACCGCACTAGGAATTGTTCTTGTGTCGCGGGGAATTTAGACACATAATAACAACGGACACAGAATACAACCAAAACCGGAACAACTATGTGTGCATCGTATTCGTATGGGAATCGAACCAACGCACTGGCAGTGGCGTGCCGACCACCTTAGCTACTACGCTACGGAGGCCGTCGTATATTTTCGATGGCTGCTGGTAAAAATGTAACAAAGGAAACTAGTTTAACTCCAATTTTATATTTTTAGGGTACCTCTTGAACAAATTTTACGTTTTTCGTTTAGTTTATGAAATAATTTCGCTGGTGAAAAACTACGTAGCTCTGGAAATGACTTGCAAACCGGTAGAAACTTTGCCGCCGCTTGTATACGACAAACAGCACTTTTAACCACCTCAGTTTAGTTTTAAATATAGTTTTGCTGCAAGGGTTACAGTCGCGCTGGTAAAGCGTAGCTTTGCATCCATTTTTTATTGTCAGATTAAATAAATAGATAAGTAAGTAGCGGTTATAAACTACATGTCAATACATGAAAATACATGTCAATTTCGAGCTTGTTGCGTTCAGTTGTTTCGGTTGTGCGTTATTTGCTAGTCAGTCATTTAATAACAAAGTTTTATTTTTATTTATTTATTGACTTCAAAATACACAAAAGTATACAGCGTTACTTAATGCCTTTACTTTTGTAAGTAAAGAATACTTTGTGAATACTTTTCCCTCGTCAATAATATACTTAATTATGGTTTTCATAGTTACCATTCCCTACATAACAACAAAACATACCAAATCTCTATCTAGTTCTTTGGTGGAACACAAGCTTAGTATTATTACAAGATATAATTCGTATTCCTTATTGCAACATAAAATTTACAGTCGTCTCGCTCGAACGTGCGTCCATTCATTTATATTCGCCGTCGTATACAATTTCTCAGAGAGAGGGCGCACTTGTTTCAGCATTTAGATGCCCCAAATATCCAAGTTCTGTATTAATGTTATAAACTCTATTAGGAATCCCGGGAGGACTGCCGGAAATTAACTAAGACCCGTGTCAAACGGCAGCTGAGCCAGACGTGATGTCCTTATAATAACTATTCTAATGATGTTTGAATACTTCCTCCAGAATTGCGCTTTATGCGTAATATCTATAGCACATACAATTGTCTTTTTTATCATACGTACAAACATAATAATATTAATAATATGCCTTATTTTGGTAGAGGTAGGAAAAGACCAAAGATTTGAATTAAATATTTTTGTCTTATGGTTTAATATAAGATAATACTTTATAAAAAAATATATAGCTATTTATAATTTTATGATCAGTGGTCAAAAACGATCAAGCTGCTCATAACGAATTTGACATGGCATAACGACTGTTATCTTAGTGGACAACCACCGGGACCGACGTTTTACGTGCCCTCTGAAGCACGGAGACGCTCAGTTTAAATACCACTAAGCGGTTACTCATCCATGAATGACCGCGTCAACGTTTTCTTAACCTACAGATTGCATACAATACAACTTAGACATGTAACTTTTAAATTGAGCCGTATCTAACTTAAGTTCGAAGTGTTCGATGTACCGAATAACTTAAAGTGGGTAACTTTTGAAGCGGGACAAACTTGCTTATTTATGTATTTACATATAACTATGTAAAGTTTAATAGTAAATCTTTGGATTTTACACATTCTGCTTATTATTTTGTTATTGTTTAAGTTTACCTTAAGCCTACCTATACAGTTTTAATTTATTTGAGATTTATGTTAGGTTATATATAATATATAAGGTAAATTAATATTTAAACTTTAGCTTATGTCAATAGATATGAACATTTAATTGTATACTTATCCCACTCAATATTATAAACACGAAAGTTTGGATCCTCTTATGTATGGTGCGAAGCAGTCGCGGGCATAAGATAGTACCACATAAACTAAGGTTACATTATATGGAACTACTTTCTTCCTTATTCTTATATGTTAATAGGAGCCATGTTCAAACTTCATCGAATGCAAAATCATCAAAATTAATCAAACGACATTACCGAATGCTGGACTACATAAATAACTGACGCGTCCTCGAAAGTTTTGGTCCCAACTGCAACTCGAAATTATACCAAGAAAATTTCGTTAACCAAAAATGTTTAGAGTTGAGTGGCGTCCTACTTTCAGAAGTAATTCAGCAACGAATTTTCCGCTCGCAAAATTTGTAGGTTAAAGTAAAACAAGATAACTTTTCTGTTTCCACAATCCTCACACCCTGGAAGGTGCCATGTTTTCTAAAGTCGATGGCAAATTGTCAACTTTATATTTCCTTTCATTAAAAGTTTTCGTAAACACTGTTTACGTTTTTCTTTTAACAAGTCAAAAAAATAATTTACATTAATATCAAGTAGGTACTTTGGAATCAAAATACCTGATTAGTTTTTATAATGTAGTAGGTACGTATTCATAATTCTATTTTTTTATTCTGATAATAAATTAATATTATATGCTGAGAGCAGTATGGGTAAATATAGAAAATATTATAACAATATAATGATTATTATTAATCTTAATTAAAAGTGACCATGATTTGTTTTTGTCCTCAAAGTCGCCATCATTATACCTATGTTGTTATCCCTGTTCATATACCTACCACCCTTTTTATGACATTGAGCAGAATAATAAATAAATAGAAATCAAATCCGACAACGACTGACGAAATGGTTAATTCGTATTAATGAGGCTCATCACTAAAATCGCTCTCACGTTATTGAATGCCGCGTGCCGCAACAAAATAAATACTCCATATAAATTATCCGTTTTCAATAAAACAACATCCTTGCTACGCTCCGTAGAGCACCAAGTATGGGTGAAATTTTCGGATATTCATATAATGGCACTTGGCATTCGGGAATAGAGTTCAAAATAGTTTGTACTAGCGAGTGTTGTAGGCACGCGTCGTGTATCTTTCGGTCGATTTTTCAAAAATCCATCCACAGAGCTTAATCGAGCGGATGTAAACATACCATTTTTCGCGTCTCGCGGAAAAATATCGATATCTCGCATTGTAGTGAATCGAGACTGCGAGTGGTATAGAGGGTTCCCACGAGCGAATATGTTTTTGAAGTCTGCAATCATTAATCATGCATTGAGTAGAGGCACAATGGTTCGCGTAATGGACGGTTTTGTCGCGAGCGGGTGTATAAATGCACGTAGCGAACTAGCGAGGCTTCTACTGAACAATGCGAATGAAAGCCTTTGTTTCACTAAGATAATTCGTCTTGTCACGGGAACTATAGTTGACGAAACGTTGCTCTTGACTTGATTGCTCTGCTCTAAATATGTATAATACTTACGGCCTATACAATATATTATTTAGACGAAACTTATTATTGTTGCCGGTGTTAATAACATTCTATAAAAATCATAGACATTCATATAGCAAATATGAAAAAGATTAACTTGAATAAAGCATACATAAAACTTTACAAAGGTTATTGTCATCGTTCAATTCATATGTTTGAATAACTCATTTACAATTGGCGACCCCGAAAGTTTTCGAAACATTCAATGTCAGTTCGCTAAACTCCATTAAAACTTATCAAGTGGTCACTCAGCCAAAGGATACATAATATCCAATGCCAGCTTATTTGACATCGGAACTCATGTTCAACACATAAGCTTGTTACTTATGCAAATAATGTAATACAAAGTCATTCAAAACGCAAACGAAAATCGACCTTAATAATGTTATATCAAGGTTCCTTTTTGCATGTTGAGTAAATGTGTTTATAGCTTTGTGAATTGTACAGGATGAATGATTAAAAATGGTCCGAGGCTATCCATCAAGCGACAAGTCGCCTGCGATACGCAACGCGTCTTATTTGAATAACGCTCTTTGGAATAACGATAGGGTGGAGACGAACATCACGTGAAATATTTTTGGAGCTTTATATGAAGTTGTTTAGTTCACAAAGGCTTAAGTTAAATTCTCAAACATCGGCAAAAAAGACAGAGACATTCTTAAACTCACTGCCAATAGCTAACTTCGATAAAATAATATGATAATTATTACTCTTATTTTTTATTTTATGTTTTTAGTTCTGCATACCTATTTAGTATTGAAACTTAAGTAACTTTTGAGATATACGCAAAATTATACAGATAAAATTAAGTAAACAATCGTAAATAATGGTTAATAAATCATGTTCAAGACTTTTGAAAATTATTCGAATTAATTTCGGTTCACACATAGCTACTCAAGGCATCTCTATCCTACATACAGGGTGTGTTCAATCCCGTAGATTGATCGTTCCGGTGTCGTATCGGCACCGCGCAAATTGCAGCTCATTTTAATATCCGATCCTTCGGACCACGCGCCTAACGACGGATTGAATAATTTAGTGAAGGATCGATATTTGTGAGTTTATTTTACGTTAATTGTTGTTGAACAATCGCTTTTAAGAATATCGATTATGTTTACTTTGTTACTTTAGTTGATTGGCTGTAAGAGTGAATTAAAAACTAGGACGGTTATAAAGACTTAAGAAAATATTTAAGAATCGATACTTTGCTAAACATAGTTGTATTAATCTGTGCACTTAGATATAGAAGCCGTGCAAAATATTTTTTATTCGTATAAGATAAGTTATGTGTTAGAAAGTGTACGTATGCTTTGCTGAGATTGACCCAGGAGCAGGAAGCTCTGCATCGACGAAGAGAGGTCTATAGTCAACAGTCGGTAGAGTCGGGCTGTGAATGATGATGATAGAGCATATGAAAAATATCTTACATTATTTTATAAAGGCTTACAAAAATCTAATGGACAGTGTGCTATCCAGTTTCACGTTTCTCTACTATCCTGGCATTCACATGCCCTGTAAAAAATAAGAAAATCAGGTATCTAATACTTGTGATAATAACTTTAAAAATATTCAATGTCGTTTATTTAAGCCTATAAAGTCCACACCCTCTAACACAACAACTGTATAATAAACTATTTTACATATCGATTAGCCACCGAATGATGGATGGTATCGATACCGTTAGAATCGAATTATAATCGTAATCGTAATGTTTGTTTACGCAGCTATCGCGCGGCCCAGACGATCCCTTCGGTCCCTACATAATTGATGGACCCAGTGTTTGTTGTACAAACTATTAGACATAAGTACTTTTAGTACTTAATTGCTTTTTGGTTTAGATACATTATATTTGGGTATTAAAGGGTGATTTGAAAGGAAAGGGGGGAGTTCTTTGCTGAACAGTGGGTCACTCAACCAGGTTAAAGGAAAAAAGAAGAATTAAAAGAAATATACGAAACTAGATTGTTGTTCTTCTATTAAGTTAAAACGGCAAAAAATTGGATAATTTGGCAGAATGATAGATTATATATATCCCGAGGAAGGAACATGCGCTACTAACTACATATTTTTAAACCAAAATAAAGACAATGCGGGCGTAATAATCGTGGTCATAAGCTGGTGTGAATATAGGGACCTGATAGAGATTAGAGATGACTGACTGACATGATTATTACAAAGATATTCGACGGCGAAATAAAATCTAATTAAAATGACATAACTTAAATTGTTTGGAATACTAAGCTAGGTTGCTACTGAGATGTTCTGACTTTCAGTTTTATCAATGAGTAAGCATGCCCAGTAGGTATAGTACCACATGCATAAAGAATATCCTATCACAGTAAATTTTCTTGCGATGTTTCATAACATTCTCTCAAGTGTGGTTTTTATGACTGTCAATCCGCACTCAATCATTGTGGACTATATTATTAATGTATGCTTTGAATTAATGAGTAATAAATCCCTGCATTAAGATAAGAAACAAATATTTGGTTTATATGTCTTTCCCTTTGTAATAAAACGTGAATAAGTTTTGTGAGATCAATATAAATCATGTAGGTATTTAAACACTATGGTATCACGTGCACCTTGCCATCCATTTTAATTACAAAATTAGAGCATGACAAACGCGTTCTTTAAAATTTCTACGAACCAGCACTTCGGAATTACCTCGCGTCGTTATCTATTCAATGTTACCAGAACTAAAATTAGGGTAAACATGTTCGATTTTTTGTCGCAAAAACTGTCGCGTCATGTGGGGTGCCATGACAGTTTAGTCGCACATCAAAAGATTTGTATCGAACTAGCTACGTCACGTATATAAAAAGGTAGAAAGTCATGTTGTATTGTGCACATGACACACGACACGTTTTGTACGCAATATGCACAAATAGCACATCACTAGTTTTATAAGATTTTATGGGGTCGCGTCGTAGTAATGTAATTTTGATAATCAATTTAGGGTATACGTAGGATGAAGGGTTGAATTTAATTCAACATGTCAAAAAATATTTCTCTGGGTAGGTACCTATATGACAATCGCATTGTTAACTCATCAAAGATAAAAATTAACATTTTTTTTTATCCACGTGCGGTATTCGATCCTATCTTAAAAAGTGAGAGATAAATTCTATAAATAAACCAATTATAAAGGTTAGATAAACCACCCAGAAAATTGCCAAACTTTTAACCGTAGCGTCCCCACGCATTTCTGATTATATTTTAATGCATTGCGTACGAACTTTAACCACATTTATATGAATGTCACACGAAAATGATCGTTTATTTAATTACGTCATTCCCAACGCCGTCACCCTCGGCGACTGTCATTCCCACGTACGACGCGACGCCTCCGTACAATGGCACTTTATTTTTTATTTATACATTTATTTATTTTATTTATCCCTACACTGTTATTTTATTGGGGATGCACGCAATAGTTTTTGCGACGCCCATCAGACACGCGACTCTAAATAAGCCGTAATTTTTCTAAAGACGTATTGTTAGCGGTGGTCGTGTCATATACTATTTTTCTTGAACGACTATGACAATTATTAATTATTATATTAATGCAACAAGAAACGGTTTTAGCACGGTTAATTGTGGCACGGTCAATTAGGGTTGCCAACTGTTATTTGACGGAAAAGTAAATTAAAGTGTACGCCTACATGATTTAGCGATAGTTTATCTAATAGATAGCGTTTTTTATAAATAAGTTTTAACGCAATTGGATAGATAAACTACCGCTAAATGTACCTCAGAAACTGGAGGTTAGAGTGTTGTACTTACAATACTCTATTTTAGAGTGCGGTTGGCGACCCTAGTTGCAATTACATTGTTTTCAGAAACGTACTTGATAATACTTTATGTAGTTCTATTTATTCGCAGCAACTGAATGAACACAAGCCGCACGGTCAATTTGAATAACTTATATTATGTTCTTTATCTGTACTTACCGTTTTTCAACCTCTAACTGTCCCACTGCTGGTAAAGGGTCTCCTCCCAAGCGAGGGAGGAGTTAGTCCCTGAGTTCAGCACGCTTACCAAGTGCGGGTGGGACCGTTACATATGTTCTGTCATTCATTGAAGATATTCATTTCCTGTGAATTCCACAAACCTGTTATCGTCAACAACTGTCAATCATGTAAGTGCACACAATTAAAGTTCTCCAAGAAAATTGAATTACGTTATTTACCTACTAACATGCGAGGAGTAATTTGTCCAACAAAAATAAGACACCAAATTGGTACGTAAGAGTAAACATTATAATAATTGCAGAGTACGAACACATAATCAATAAGCAGACTGGTAATTTCGTGATCCAAGATATTGATGGGTAAAACAAACAATTTAAAATACTGAACCGATCTGTCGAAACCGCTTGTAAAAAATTGTGGGTAATTTTGTATCTGAGGTTTTTTTGTGACAATTTCGTAGGCCGCGGCCGTAGCAGTAGGTATTGTATGGCGGATGGACAGGTTTTGTTTTGATTATGTAACTTGTAGGTATAATTTACTGTACTACGGAATAGTACTATATAGTATTGTATTTTAGTAAATTTTCTGCAGGGTTGCAGACTCAATGATTAATAATAACATAGTAAATTATCAATGGTAGTAGAATTTTTTGTCTTCTTATGATTATAAATATCTCATCCAGTTTCCTGTGTTTCCTACCATTTTGCAATGCATTCATATCATAAAATCTGAACGTCTGAACTTGTTTTTATAACTACAATTATTAGGTATTGTTAAAGAGGTTCTGTATGGGATATAATTAGTGATTTAATTAACACGACTCTATAAATCAATACTGTTTAAAATAAACCTGTTTGTAAAAACCCTTGTTTAAGATCTATTAATACAATCTCATAATGATGTAATTAATAGGCAATTAGTTACAACAATAACACGGATCAATGTCATCTGGAATTCCTAATGATAGGACATATCGTTTTCCTGTAATATTATTATACTTAACCTATCTATACTAATATTATAAAGCTGAAGAGTTTGTTTGTTTGTTTGTTTGAACGCGCTAATCTCAGGAACTACGGGTCCGATTTGAAAAATTCTTTCAGTGTTAGATAGCCCATTTATCGAGGAAGGTTATAGGTTATATAACATCACGCTACGACCAATAGGAACAGAGCAGCAGTAAAAAATGTTACAAAAACGGGGAAAATTTTGACCCATTTTCTCTTATGTGACGCAAACGAAGTTGCGCGGGTCAGCTAGTAATCTATAAACGTATTTAATAACGATAGTACGGGATTACCCAAGAAGTATTTTTTCCTATAAAACTGCTAATGGGATTTCAAATATCTGCTGAAATGACACTTTATTCAGCGAATTGTAATGTTAGTTAGCACGAGCGAGGATCGCAAGGAAGGACTACGACTAGACTAGTCGGACGATATCCTGACATATGCAAGACAGCATAGTTTTATGCCAGATATACCTATGTACTAGTGTAAAAATACCCGACCATTTAAAAGGATATGAAAACATCTCTGCTGAAATATTCTTCTTGCCCGGTCGTAGAAGTGTTTTGTAAATGACTATAAACTCGCATCCTATCACATAGGATATTATAAAGACGAATCTTATGTACTTTTAAAATCATCATCGTTATTTTCATTATATTACTGTGTGCAATTTCTCCTGTATGAATATATTATTCGCGCACAGAAACATATTATTTTTATCATCTATCAAGGTATCAATACACTACATTTATTATCAAAACAGGAAATTAAATAAAACTACTAATTTTACCTATTGAACTATAATAATTAATTCTATATTCTGATTTTAATAAAATAGTATTCGAATTAAATCACATAGTAACGTAAATAACTAGGAAAACTAGTTGTAGGTAGTTGTTAGGCGACAATCTGTAATTGTTATTTTAAAATATCAAGAGCTTTGTAAACTAATTTCAAAGTTTTATTTATCATCAATCATATGAAAAATACTATCGCCGAAAGATGAGCTCTAAAAGCAGAAATAGCCTCACCATCTCCCTGATAGGTTTGTTGTATTAAATGACTATGTCCAAAACAAGCTGCTTTCATGCCTTATTAACTTATCAAGTACATAATTAAAAATCAACAAGCTAACCAACCTCGGACCTCGCATAGAAGAAGCAAAACAAAAACATTTAGGTACTCCCGTGAAAAAATTACAAGCAGGTTGTTTCTTTAATAAATAACGAAGACCGCTATCATAATGCATAATAATATTTCTCCCTTGCGCCCTCCTTGGCTGTTAACTGTAGGGTAGGCAGACGAACAGATGGACGAAGGTATAACCACCGCTTTATAATAAAAAAAAAATGTTCTTAATACTCTTTTTTTATAGTTTGATTAGCAGTCCAACAACTTGGTAGAGAGTAAGCTGTGTAAGGTTCTTTGTCGGCGGGAGAATACAAAATTCAGAATTTAGAACATCAGTGCCATCTGGCTTATCTAGATGACGGTGATGTTTCATACAGCTGCTTTTTCTTAAAATACTAGGAATAATTAATTATTCATACATACATAAATTCACATAGGAGTTAGCATAGATAGAGGAACGCCACTTGGCACGACAAACTGCCCGTGCCTCATTCACATCTATACCATACAGAATAATCAATCTACTATTCCAGACAAATCGAACATGCCAATACTTTGTTTTGCGTTTTTAAATATTTATCGGAATTTAGTGCTTTTAACTGTACTACCTTATCTCTTCTACTCATAAGGGTACTCAAAGCAAATCAAACGAGCACAAAGTCGATAAATTTACTAGTAGGTGCCCCAGGATTCTCTTTATTGTCTTCCACCTTCCAGCTCCATACCAGTTTTTTTCGTTTTTATAAAAGACAACTCCCGCACTAAGAATTGCTCTTGTGTCGCGGGGACTTTTTACGAACATACAAACAACGGTCACAAAGAACAACCAGACTCGAAACAATTATTTGTGTATCGCACCCACTCGAACCCACGACCTCCCGACGCAGTGGTATCGGCGTGGCGACCTAAACCACTGCGCCACGGAAGCCGTCAAAGATTAGATAGTAAGTGACTGGCATTATACTTTTTAAACGTTATATAGATCTCGTTATAACGGTGTTTTAAATATGTTGTTTTCCCTCGTTATAACTGCATCATCATTATCCTGCAAATGCAGATAACTGCATAAAAGAGGAAAGTTGTTCAGATATAATTATGAACACAAAAGAGGATAAGCAGAAATAAACATAATCAGATAATTCAAAATATGTATATAAACATGCTGAGGTTTTATATCTGGTAGTTAATTATTAACTGTAGTGGTGATCACTGCTTTAATTAATCACTCTCATCATGTGTTCACTCGGTGAGTAACTGAAAACATATTTTAATTAATAACCTTATGTTTGGCCAAAGGAACTGAAATCCTCGAAATATCTAATGCAACTATATAATAAACGTTTCGTTCCAATTGTTACTTACTACAAAATAGTAATATTAATTTGAGCGATAACTTACATAAATAGCTTAAAAAATATTCTCATACTCGCTATATTAAAATGGTACTTACTGCATTTTCTAAATCTTTAAATAAACGTCTAGCAACTTTTCAATATAAGTATCTTTATTCAACTTTAAAGAACAAAAGATTTTTAATATGTCCTTTTAAACTATTACGTGAAAAACTAAATTGTTTCTTAAGCATAACAATCATATAATGCGAGTATGACTACGAAAAGCACAGTTAACTAGTACCTACTTAACATAACAATCAGAGCAAGCATCGTAGTAAGTTACTTAATAAACTGTACTTCGATTCTCTACCACTATAGACTACCAACAACCGGCTAGCTATCGACATTTTGACATTTAGAATGTACTGCCAAAAAAGTTTCTACGACGCCCGTCAGAGGCGCTGATCAGATTTTCATACAAAATTTCTCGATGACAAGTCGGTTGTCGGTTGTCGGTAGTCAATAGTAATAGAGAATTGAGCTACTGTACATATTATAAGAATTTTTCATTTCATCCGCAGGTGGTCCAGTCTGGGTAAAGGGGAGTAATGGCTCGATGCCTGATAACGCAGTCCCAGTGGGAGTAGACGTGGATGGCAGAGCAATGTACATCGCCCGGGCCCGCCACGACAAATACCTCGTTCCCGGCAAAATAATCCCTTCTCGGGACAAACACATGTTCCTACCTTACGATGGTAAAGAACATTCCCCAACTGAGTACGAGGCAAGTATCATTAAATGTTCTTTGTTGTCTAATGTTAAGTACATGAGAAATATATCAACTTAGCCTTTTTTCCAACTATGTTGGAGTCGTCTTCCAGTCAGCTTAATACCAGTATACCTCCACAACCCAGTTACCTGGGTTATAACGATACCCTTCGGTAAGACTGGTTGTCAGACTTTCAAGCTTGTGACTACTGTTAACGACTGTCAAAGATGTTTAAAAATGACAGCCGGGACCCGCAATTTAACGTGCCTTCCGAAACAAGGAGGAACTCGATGTCTATAAGATGGTCACCCATCCACAGAAAAATCTCGGCAAGCGTAGCTTAACCTCAGAGTTCGGTCCAGCTGTTGTTTACTAAGCTACGAACTCTTTTAACTATATCTACACTAATATAATAAAGCTGAAGAGTTTGTTTGTTTGTTTGATTGTTTGTTTGTTTGTTTGAACGCGCTAATCTCAGGAACTACTGGTCCGATTTGAAAAATTATTTCAGTGTTAGATAGCCCATTTATCGAGGAAGGCTATAGGTTATATAACATCACACTACGGTCATTAGGAGCGAAGTAGCAACGAAAAATGTTACAAAAACGGAGAAAATTTTGACTCATTCTCTTAGGTGACGCAAGCGAAGTTGCGCGGGTCAGCTAGTTAGAAATAATAACACAACAAATGTTAATAAACTCTACAGGTTCTGGTAAATCACCCCAACCACTGGGTGAAGACCAGTGGATCCAACATTCCCCCCAACGCTATTCCTGCAGGCTCCGATAGAGGGGATGAGACTATCTACATCGGCCGCGCGCGCATTGAAGGTACCCTCACTGTCGGCAAGGTGCATCCATCACACGGCGTCTGTTACCTGTCTTACGCTGGCAAGGAGCACCACTTCCCTAACTATGAAATATTAGTTAACTGTGGATTGTACGAGAATGAGGGTATTGTTCCCGGATCAGCAATGTAATTAAAAGCAATGATTCTTATAAAAATTGCTGTGCTTAACGAGCTATAATCTCCATAATACTCGCTTACTATTAAACAAGAAACTGTGCCATGTTTATTCCAAATTATTTATAACAATAAAGTTTATTTTCGACCTGCCAAATCCTAGTTTCATTTCGGGAAAGTTTCAATCTAAACATTACTGGAAAAAATATGAAAGAATTATTTGCCGTAAGAATAATTCCTGGCTCCTGGGTTTATAAAAAGCTATACAATAATGTAAGTTAAATGATATAAAACCACAGAAACATAAACAACTCGCAAAGAACCGTCTAATTGGAATGAACCAGATGCCAAGCTGCTGATAAACCTTTTCCACAGCCAGTTTCAGCCTCACAACTACAATATTACTAGAAACTCTGTAAATATTGAAGATACCTTTACTCACATAAAGGAAAGATCATACTTTTCTTTTTGAAAATAAAAATAACTTTTAAAGATATTTGGTAAAGTTGCCCACTTACCGGGAATCGAACCCACAAAAAATATTATTTTAGCTGTATACTACTTTGAAAATTTAGTTATTCAGATTAATAAAAATATAAATTAAGTATTTTTTTCTTAGAGAATTTAGCCGGTATAATTATTTTTTTAAGGAAGCACATTTTTTCTTCATTCACCTCTCTCCCTCAAACCAAACAGCGTTTCAACGCGGCGGTATATTCTTATTATGTCGTATTTCTTCATAGCCCTTCCTAAATTATGATTAAAATTTACGATAACCGCCAAATTCGCTATCTGAAAGCACAAAGTTGTTTGCCCAAGCGACTTTAGGAAGATTTTATGCAAAATGTTCTGTGTTATGAGTAGATATTGCCTTTATAAAAGGAGAATTTTGGAGGAAATTGTTAAATATGAATTTAAATGTGGTTTGATGGTTGTTGTTTATTAATTTTGGTTAATTTTGGGTGATTTGAGAGAAGTTTGGAACGTTTAAAAGATATTTATTGAAGGTACTTATTTGTAATTAGCTGAATCTTGTAGATTTCCCTGCTTTTGATGATAACAAGCTCTTTTTGGTTCGTAGAGATAATATTGTTCTAAATCTATTCAGTTACTGATTTAATTTGTTAAAGAGACCATGAGACCATTATATACTTTCCAAAGGAACTCTTATCTAGGCAGATAGCGCATCATCGTTATTTTCATCTTATCCCACGCTATGTAGGATCGACACCGCATGTATTACTTGTAAGGGGGTTAGATGAATCAAGTCACCAGTGTACCGACCGATATCTAACAGTTTAGGATATCTGTAGGCAGTGACTGCCTGCTGACTGCCTCCGTGACGCAGTGGTTTGGGTACCACGCCGCTACCATTGTGTCGGGAGGTCGTGGTTTTGATTCCCACACGGGACAATTATTTGTGCGATCCACAAATTATTGTTTCGGGTCTGGTTGTACTTTGTGTCCGTTGTTCGTATGTTTGTAAAAGTCTCCGCGACACAAGAGCAATATTTAGTGCGGGAGTTGTCTTTTCAGAGTTGTCTTTTCAAAGATGCCTTTTTAAAGAGTGACTTCTTGAATGATTAATATCGATAAACACGAGTCAAGAAGTGACTTGCACAGGTGACACAAGTCCCAGGTGCTTACATAATCTACAGATTACATTCAACACTAAACCATAACACTTTAGCCTGCATTCGCTAAAACATAACGTTCTATTAACTTATTGACCAAGTTTAAAACGTTCTTAGAAAATGTATTGCCAAGCTAATTTTAACCTTAAAACTATTGTGATAAGGTTTATCTGTTGCTTGTGTCACTGTGTTATTATGCTGTAATGCAGTGCTCAGGTGATAGTCACCCTCGGTCTGAAGTTACGGGATTTAGATAAATGGCGGTTTTCTTGACAATTTAATTATTTATGTCTTTGTTTTGTACTGCAATAAGGTAATATTTAGTTAGTATATATTTTGTCTGAGGTAGGTAATATTTAGAGTTTCTTATGAAAACGTATTTATTTAGTTAGAAAGATAAACATTTTTATGTGACTTTTATTTAACAAGTGAACCGTATCTAAGTAATAATATTGGTATTATTTCCTAAGACATGCTTTTTCGTGAGTTCTGCAACATAATAATGTGAAAAGTAAGTAACAGAAGAAATTCTGAAAAACCTTAGTGCGAATAAAATGTATCATTAAAATAAGTGCAATATGGAATACATATTGCTTGTTTCTCTTTGACATCAAGCATTTATCAACTAGGTTTTTCCTAAACTTCATTCATTTAAAAAACAGACAAAAAGTTACGCCGAAAATAACACAAATCTTGTAAAAAATGTTTAACGTCTAATCACATAATCTTACTTACTTAAATTACATAAAATAAAATTTAAAACGTAAGTGGTTGATAATTTAAATGTAAAATATAACAATATTTGGTCGGACGCCTGCGCGGCTGTCATGTCATGCATCATGACGAAACACCGAACTTGACTTTCAAAGTGGGAGCGAACTACGATGTACTGTGACCAAGAAATAAGAATCTAATAGTACAATCTTATATTATTATCATTATTCAGATTACTGTATTTTTAGGGTAATTAATAAATGATAAGTGGAAAGTTTAATTGTCTTTTTGTATTTATTTTTATTTTATCTTCGTTCTTTTTAGACGCTTAGTTGAAGTTTATATTATTTGTTTGCTCTTGTACTTGTAATTATAGCTGTAAGTTTTAAATAAATAAATTATATGTAAATAAAAAAATATAAAGGTAACCGGTCTTTTAAAGATTAAGGGTCAATTTATGCCACATTATCCATTAAATACAAAATAATAAAAGTGACCCATGTGAATCCAACTTTCCCGAAAACTTTACAACTTTAGTCCCGTAAACTTTGAAACGATATGACATATGCAGAACAAAAATTTTAATAAACATGTAAAAATCGCATATTTAGACCCTAATCGAAAAAGTTCAATTTCAAAAATTCTAAGTATCGTATCTTTGAATAATTGAATCGTAATTTAAGTTGAATGGTACGAACATGGCCGGACGCCTGTGTCGTTTGGACAACCGTTTGCTTCACACCCTGTATACACAATGCAAACGCAAATAACTAAGCATAATGTATGAGGTAAAATTCTTTCATTTGAAATAATTAACACATTAATTAGCAGGCGTGAAGGAAAAAATATCATTTCAATAGAGTAATTAACCTCTGAAGGAAAAAATACGTCTTTATTAGTTATAAGCTCAAATTACCAGTAGGAAAATGAATTAATATAAATATTTAAGTCAGCTGTGATAAAATAGTATATGCTTCATTGTAAGGTCAATGCATTTGTATTTCCCATGTTGCAATGTTTCATTAAAAACAAGGGATAATTTATGTAACTATCTTTAGCTTGCAACGCAGTATAGGTAATGCAATGTTTCAATTGCACATTTCGAAACAACGGATATGTGCACGATGGAATCATATTTAGGCATAAAATATTACGTTTAATTCACGCACGTAGAACATTGTAGAAATTCGTAGAAATAAGCATATTATTATTAGAAAATTCTAGTCGTTAATAATAGTACGAAAGAACAATCGCGAACATTGTAAGCGGCGGCGATCCTTCGATCAAGCGCACCGACTGTTCCCGAATAGATAGAACGAGATAGATATATAGGCGAGTCGCGTACGCGCGAGCGAGACGGCGGCGTTCTCGAACCTCGCGCGGTGCGGCACGGAGCGCTTGATCATTCCGTTTGATTCTAGATTAATGTAGAAAGAATGTTTGTGAATATAAATAGGGACGCGCGCTGCGTAACATCAGTTTAAGTTGTAAACTCATTGTGATCACATCACTGGGAAGAAAAGAACATAGTATGAACATAGTGAACATAGCGAATATTATTGTATAGTTTACGAATTAAACTCATGGTGATCAGATCACTCGGAAGAAAGAACATTGTACGAACATAGTAAATAGTGAACATAGTGAATAGTTATAACGAATATTATTATTGTAAAGTTTAAGTTGTAAACTCATAGTGATCACTTGGAAGAAAAGAACATAGTATGAACATAGTGAACATAGCGAATATTATTGTATAGTTTAAGTTTTAAACTCATCGAATGAAGATCACATCGGAGTAAAGTAAAGTAAAGTACATAGTGAATAAACCGTACATAGTAAAGTATATGAACAGTGTATAGTAAATAGTTTATAATACAGTCCACTTGAAGAATTGAAGAAAATAAAATAAATATATTACTTCGCAACCGGTGTTCTTATTGGAAGAATATTAATCCTCCACATTGCTGGTCCTTCGAGCCGGATTGGAACAGTGCAAGAACAAAGGATGCCAGTTACGCGAAGTTATAAAGGAAGAATAATCGAACAGTTGGCGACGTCGGAGACGTCAGCCACAGAGATGTTGAACACCGCGACAATGTTGGAGCCCGCCACTTCGATGGTGTCAACGACCGCGATCGCGCTGGGGTCAGCGACCGCGACTACGACCGCCACTACAGCTGTGCCTGCGATGACAGCCGAAGGTGCGAGGTCACGCGGGACGTCGCGCGTGTCAGGAAAACGAAGAATAGAAATTCTTGCGGCCGAAGAGGAAGTAGCCGCACTGAAGCTCGCCCTCGCCGAGTTAAAGTTGAAGCGTCTTCGCGTCGAGATCGAGGACGAGGAAGAAGATTCTGCTTCATCGTCAGATGAGGATGAGGAGAATGCACTCAGCCGAGTGAAGGAATGGCCGGACAGGAACAAGGCCACCAAGGAAAAGGATATTATCTGGCGAGAACAGAGTACTTCCGAGGAGGACGAAGTACTTGCGCCCAAGAAAGAAAATACGCCGCGGTACGAGCAAATTTATATGGCGATGGATAAGAAACCACAGTGCCACGTATGTATGAATGAACATAGACTGGACGATTGTAGTAAATTTCGTAACACGAGTGTGAATGAACGATGGAACATCGCAAAGAAATGTAGATTGTGTTTCCGCTGCCTGCTTAGTACGCATAAACGTGAAAAGTGTCGTGCAAAAGCTTGCGGCGAAGATGGCTGCAACATGTCTCACCATCGGCTGTTGCACCATAGGAAGAACATTGGGAAAGCGCAGCTAGCGTTATCGAAGCCTGCCGAGATAACACCGACTGTGGAAATAGTTAAGCTGTGCTCTTTGCGCGACCGTGAAGCTCCCGCTGAAAAATGGAAAATGAAAATGGTCGGAGATCGGACCACACCGAACAAGTGGCTCACAAACCCCGCCACAGGACAATTGCTGCAGTTCAATGACCCGTGTGGGAATAGTAAACACGTCGTGGCTGCAGCATGGAAACGTACAAGGGGAAGGTCGCACAGGGACCCTACCTGGAGAAATCGTGAAGAGATGAACGGTGGAGAAAAGCCGGTGTTGAGCGAGCGACGACGGCAACGATGGGTAAATAACCACCAGCCTGCACTCCAACACCGGCGGGAGCAGCGCACATCCGGAATATCTACAGCCGAGGAAAATGGACATGGACATCGCCACGGACAACGTACATCCAGTGACAACCGAACAGAGGAGCCATCGTGCTGCCAAATTAATCGCGAGTTGCGACGGCGGGAGAAATGTGCACGATGGAATCATATTTAGGCATAAAATATTACGTTTAATTCACGCACGTAGAACATTGTAGAAATTCGTAGAAATAAGCATATTATTATTAGAAAATTCTAGTCGTTAATAATAGTACGAAAGAACAATCGCGAACATTGTAAGCGGCGGCGATCCTTCGATCAAGCGCACCGACTGTTCCCGAATAGATAGAACGAGATAGATATATAGGCGAGTCGCGTACGCGCGAGCGAGACGGCGGCGTTCTCGAACCTCGCGCGGTGCGGCACGGAGCGCTTGATCATTCCGTTTGATTCTAGATTAATGTAGAAAGAATGTTTGTGAATATAAATAGGGACGCGCGCTGCGTAACATCAGTTTAAGTTGTAAACTCATTGTGATCACATCACTGGGAAGAAAAGAACATAGTATGAACATAGTGAACATAGCGAATATTATTGTATAGTTTACGAATTAAACTCATGGTGATCAGATCACTCGGAAGAAAGAACATTGTACGAACATAGTAAATAGTGAACATAGTGAATAGTTATAACGAATATTATTATTGTAAAGTTTAAGTTGTAAACTCATAGTGATCACTTGGAAGAAAAGAACATAGTATGAACATAGTGAACATAGCGAATATTATTGTATAGTTTAAGTTTTAAACTCATCGAATGAAGATCACATCGGAGTAAAGTAAAGTAAAGTACATAGTGAATAAACCGTACATAGTAAAGTATATGAACAGTGTATAGTAAATAGTTTATAATACAGTCCACTTTGAAGAATTGAAGAAAATAAAGTAAATATATTACTTCGCAACCGGTGTTCTTATTGGAAGAATATTAATCCTCCACAGGATAATATATATAATATAATATATAACTGACTTCTGCGCGTCTGGGGAAATTATTCTAAGGAATCATATATTATCTTTTATTTCAGGTCTTAAGTCCTGTCAGTATAAATTTCATCAAAATACATTCACAAGGATTTGTATGAAAGAGTTACAAGTATCGATCCATGCAAAAAACTTTTTAACGTTTTCGATACGGTAGGATACATAATTCTTCAAAGTCATGATATATTATGTTGATGCCCTGCATAAAATTTGAAGTGTCATCTGCGTAAGTGGTAAATGTTAGTATAACTTGGCCATTTCTACTACAGCCCGACAATTTAATGGAGAACCTCGTATGGTTTATTTATATCATGCTTAATAATGCGTATATTTCTAAAAAGTTTTACCCCCGGTTTCTGAGGTGCATTTAAGTAGTTTATCTATTCAATAGCGTTTAAGTTCATATAAAAATGACAGTTTGAATAGATAAACTAAAATATACCTCAGAAGCTATTAGCCTGTATCAAAGAGACCCCCGTCAGCTGAATAAGTCTCACTTCACTCTCTCAATTCTGAATTTTTTACACCTCCGTCAACGCAAACCTTGCTAAGGTTCTCTGCTAACTTGTTGCACCATTAGTTACTGTATCGACACCTAGGCCAAGCTCTTTTGAAGACAGAAATATACCATTTTACATCCACCTGCTAAAAACTACAATAAAAATATCATGCTTAAGTTACTAAAACAAAAAAGATAGGTACTTAACTTCACCATAGAGTCTCGCTCCTTATTGTGGTCACCGTACTCTTCATTCGTCTGACATGAGGTGATTACGGGCCTTGTTTATTTTGTTATTATTGTTTCTTTTTCTTTTTTATCTAAACACGATCGTGATTATCGAACTTAAGTGGACGGACAGACAGCCGGACATGTGAGTGATTTCTTCTATTTATTTATTTTAGTTAACCTTTCAGATTGTTCGAACTACAGCCACTTATTGTGGTGACCTTACAATTCATTCCAATTATTCGTTATAATTGATTGGATGAAATGTTTGGTTATTAAATTATTCAGTTTCTGTTTAACCGACTTCAAAAAAGGAGGAGATTCTTGATTCTTTCCGGAATTGTTTGCTACTTGATTACGTACTATTATAAAAAAAACCTATGACATAATAAGATATATTATAACGCTTATAAAACCACTTCAACGTAGATATTGTTTTGTTTACACACTGATAATATTGATTAATTTTTATAAGTACGTATAATAGAATTATACTATTTCTACGTAATTACTTAATTAGGTACTTGACTGAAGTAGACAAACCCTTGAATACAGACATAGTCGTGACATCACGTTATCGATGATGTAACAAGACAATATGGCGCTATACTGAACAAACTGCCTAAGAGTATTAAAGCTATTCAAATTTTCATTAGTTGCCATAATTTTTTTCTTGACCAAAACGTCGTAACCGTCACGAATTCTGTAGTAACGAAAGCAGAATAATTTCGGGGTTACTCCTTTATAGGTCATCATCAGCCTAGCCTTTTCTTCCAATTATGATGGGGTCGGATTCCAGTCTCACCAGATCTAGCTGGATACAAGTATTTTACATGGAGCGACTGCCTATCGGAGCCACACAGCCCGTCACTCCGTTGCCCTTAGGCAACGTTGCCTTTTGGTTGTCAGACTTTCGAGCTTCTGACTACTGTTAACGACCGTCAAAGATCTTTGAAAATTACAGCCGGGACCTACAATTTAACGTGCCTCCCGAAACATGAAGGAACTCACAATGTATAATATGGTCACCCAACCACAGATCAACCTCGTCTAGCGTAGCTTAACCTCAAAGATCGATCCACTCGGCTGTTGTGTACTAAGCCACGAGTTTCTCCATACTTCTATAGGTAATAATAATGAAATTCATGTTCTTATAGGTACTACAGTGAGGTATGTAACAAACTAATATTAACCAACTTTCACCAGACGTCCTGCTGCAAATAACTCAGTTTAAATTTCAGTCCCTAATTAGTAACCTATAATTTATAATAATTAATAACCGCAAATAAACCCTTAATCAACATACAATATAAATAGATCCATTGTTTGAATGCCTTTGTGGCGCGGCAGAATAGCCGACTGCAGATCACGACGTCCAGGTTCTATTCCGAGATCATAAAGTGCTATTGGTCTTTTTCTTATTAATATAAGATTATTCTCAATAGTCTGGAGTTTGGTAATGCGCCCGGCAAATGGCAATAGGCTTGCCTCCTGTTACTTTAGACTAACATTGTCAATGGCGAAATGTGGGTGTATTTCGTACACCTATGTCTACACCTTCGGGTATAAAAGGCGTGTTATTATGTATGTATGTATGTATTCAATTATATAAAATCAGTCATACAAGTGATATACGTTGATCAAAGCTCACCGACAATGACGAACTCGCCAAAATATACAAAAAAAAACGATAATCATTTGACAGCTACAGAATCACTGTCTTGTTAGATTGAATAACATTTGACCCGCCCTCTTTGAAGTAGAGTGACCAACACTTTTTCACATATAGAATATGATAAACTATTCATGATTTAGGCCCCTATATTAGACCGGTAGCAACGTTTTTTTAATATAGTTCTTACTTCGTTCCCCGACTTCGCCCGCGTGAAAACATTTCCCGGGGAAAAGATCCCAGCTGGTAATCCAAGTTATAAAGTATCTGTGTACCAAATTTCGTTTAAATCCACTGAGTCGTTTGACAGTTTTGAAGTCTGAAAACAATTTTAAAGTAAGCTAATTTTCTACGGTATAGACTTATTAGTTAGCGCTACAGTGGTTCGTGACTACCCCTCAGAAATGCCTGTTAGTCAGCCAGTGAGTCATCGGTTTTTGAATGCCGCATACTTTGTGTTTGAATTCTTACATTGTCTTCAAAAAATAATTTATATACCTACCCAGACAATTTTAAAAAGGCCATACACATGTGGACTATGATATATATATTTATAGCTCTCTTCAAAATGGCATCACAAACATTTACTATGAAGTTATCGTTTATCAAATATTAATTGAGGAATATGTGCCTATTTAATTACGCCTGTTATATTTTTGCACATATACCTACATAGGCATATCGAGTACACGGGAAATTAATTGTGGATATTATTTGATGATTAAATATCTAATTAGGAAGGCCAATTAGGATATTTCATATGTTAAGTATGGAAATGTCCATAATATGGTACCTATCATAACAAGGTAGTAGTAGGTAGCGTATTTTACGCTAAATCTATACTAATATTATAAAGCTGAAGAGTTTGTTTGTTTGAACGCGCTAATCTCAGGAACTACTGGTCCGATTTGAAAAAAAATCTCAGTGTTAGAAAGCCCATTTATCGAGGAAGGCTATATATCATCACGCTACGACCAATAGGAGCAGAGTACGAGTAAAAAATGTTACAAAAACGGGAAAAATTTTGACGCATTCTCTCTTATATTGCAAGCGAAGTTGCGCGGGTCAGCTAGTGACTACATATACACGACGCCCCACGTCATCAGCCTGTTCGGGATAAAATTAATATCTACAGAACGGATTTTCACACGGTTTTCACCAACAGAGTACCTAAACTATAATTACAGTATGGTTAAATATTTTTATATCTTAAATATATTTTTCCAAATAAGTTTTGTGATGGAGGAGTTTGTATGTTGTTATATTAAATTGTTTTAAACAAAAAAGAGTAAAGTTTCAAACCATTATACATTTTCACTATTACGATTTTTAAAAAATAGTTAAATATACTATTACGATATACTTATAAATAAAGCTAAAAAAGTAAGAAAAACATTCGGCAAGCAAAAAGCTCGATTCCCATTACTGTGACATTTCGTGTTGCGAAAATTGAATTTGGCAAATGGAATAATATAACGTGCATGCGGAGGAAAATAACTTGAAATCATAGAAATAAATAAGTTCATGTTTGAAAACATTAAGTTGAAAGAGAGAGCCTTACTCTCTTATTCATAAAAATATATGAAGTTATGAAAGGCTTATTAAGTGTTTTGTTTCTTTCACTCCTTAGTGAAATGAAAAAGAGAAAACATATTATGGTAGCTTTTTAGCTAATGTAGGTTTTTAGTGTGTTTATGAATAAGAAGGTTAGCATTTAGTACATAATATTCTAGCTTCTGCCCGACTTTCTTCGGGTGGAATGATTTCCCGGTATTTACAGTCTAATTTTTTGTCAATATTATGTGTAAATCTTAGTTTTATCTGTATGCAAAATTTCTTAAAAATCTCTTGAAAGAGTGACAGACATCGATGCACCTTCACACTACAGAGGTTGGTATTAATGTTTTGTATTGTATAAAAATCCTGGAGTCATAAAAAAAACTAAATATAACGATCTTATTTACAGCACCTACTAAATATTACTACCGAAGAATAAAATTATCTCATCCAATAGCCGAAATTATGCTAACAGTACAACAGCTGTGAACCGTCGGTCTCTTTTTATCTTATTGAATTTACATTGTATCAGTTTTTTGTAGCAATCGTGACCGCCCATAGATAACCACTGATGATAGAGAATGTTATTTTGCATGCAATAAATTCCTACGCCTTAGTCTTTGATCTGCCGGTATTTTTTGTCTCGTTAACAACGTTAAGCTATTATGTATTAATGAAATAAGGTCCCACTTATCTACTGTCAAACCTTAATGGTTTACACTGCTATGAATACGCTATTATTATAGGTGATTTGATTGTTTATTTTGATTAGTGGGACTGTTCTGGATGTGCATTTGTAGCAGTCAAATTAATCGACGGAGTTAAGAAAGCACTGATAGAAAAATGTTGTTTGTAAACGTTATAACCATAAAGGGCCAAAGTCAAGTGCCAGGAATCCAAACTCACTGAATCACAATTATTATGACTATTCAAAGTTAACTAGGCGTATTATGTTTGCCAACGGTGAGACAACCGCCGATCCACGCGCGGCCGATGTACATAGTATATTGTAGTAGAAGTAGTATTGTTCTCCTTAAGGTATGTTTGTTCCACTGCAGGGTACCCATCTATTAGGTACCCTCAAATCGTTTTACACAAACTTTTCAATTGACCAAATTATGGCTCCACCGGAAAAAAAAGGTTCCGAAATTATCTATAAATGCATTTTTGTTGATATTTCCTATCTAGCAAACAGTTGTACAAATGTAAAAAACCAATCTAATTTGGCGAAGCAGCGGCCCGGCCTCACGAGAGGTTGAGGTTGTTTTTCTTAAAAGTTTCCATATGCAATATTTAGCATAGGAAAGAAAAGGCAAAGGTAAGCAGTCATACAGCCATCGAGCGCACTTCGCTGATTGCGAGCCGCGCATCACCTGTATTGGCTGTACAGTCAACTCTACAAACCACTGCCTTTTTTTTTTTTTTTTTTTTTTTTTTTTTTTTTTTTTTTTTTTTTTTTTTTTACTCGGTTAATGCATGAAATTGCATCCCCAGCGCCCGGGGGAGCGCTGGGGTATGTGGGGCTCTCCGAACCAGAAGGGCAAGGCCTACCCACTAAACCACCGAGGTGTTGCCTCCTCCTCGCCGCATAGTGCCGAGGCCACGGGAACGCCTTTAGGCACACATCCGCGACCCCGACGCGGCCGTCCACAATGTGGACTCCTCCACAGTGTGGGACGACACCCCAACACACGGGTGCCGTCCCCCCACTATGCCCCCTTGTGCAATGGCCGGAAAACTCCCCCGAGTTCGCCAGCCAGGGGGCCTTCGGAAGCCGGGACAGGCCACGCGCAGATGCGCAGCATGTCCCGGCCGCCGGCGGCGGAAAGGTGTGTAGGCCGCCGCAACCTTCCCTCCGACCAACGAGCCCGAGAGCGAGATCCCAACGCTCCCGGGCCCTACGGTCCCACCATAAGCCGCCATGGGTTAAGAGCCGGGTCCGACCGCCCGACCCCCGGCTCCCCACGGCAGCCCCACCGTTGCCGCATCTCACGGTGCGGCCCCGCCCAGTCGCGGAGATAGGATACATCCCTTCCTCCGCGACCAGCCCCTCCAAAACCGGCCAGACTGAGTCCACTCAGCCCAGCCGGCCGGCCGCTTTTGGTCCCCCGGGCTACAACGGTACCACCCAGACGGGGAAGCGGCCTCTCCTCCATCAGCCGCCATGGGTTAAGAGCCGGGTCCGACCGCCCGACCCCCGGCTCCCCACGGCAGCCCCACCGTTGCCGCATCTCACGGTGCGGCCCCGCCCAGTCGCGGAGATAGGATACATCCCTTCCTCCGCGACCAGCCCCTCCAAAACCGGCCAGACTGAGTCCACTCAGCCCAGCCGGCCGGCCGCTTTTGGTCCCCCGGGCTACAACGGTACCACCCAGACGGGGAAGCGGCCTCTCCTCCATCAGCCGCCATGGGTTAAGAGCCGGGTCCGACCGCCCGACCCCCGGCTCCCCACGGCAGCCCCACCGTTGCCGCATCTCACGGTGCGGCCCCGCCCAGTCGCGGAGATAGGATACATCCCTTCCTCCGCGACCAGCCCCTCCAAAACCGGCCAGACTGAGTCCACTCAGCCCAGCCGGCCGGCCGCTTTTGGTCCCCCGGGCTACAACGGTACCACCCAGACGGGGAAGCGGCCTCTCCTCCATCAGCCGCCATGGGTTAAGAGCCGGGTCCGACCGCCCGACCCCCGGCTCCCCACGGCAGCCCCACCGTTGCCGCATCTCACGGTGCGGCCCCGCCCAGTCGCGGAGATAGGATACATCCCTTCCTCCGCGACCAGCCCCTCCAAAACCGGCCAGACTGAGTCCACTCAGCCCAGCCGGCCGGCCGCTTTTGGTCCCCCGGGCTACAACGGTACCACCCAGACGGGGAAGCGGCCTCTCCTCCATCAGCCGCCATGGGTTAAGAGCCGGGTCCGACCGCCCGACCCCCGGCTCCCCACGGCAGCCCCACCGTTGCCGCATCTCGCGGTACGGCCCCGCCCAGTCGCGGAGGATAGGGTTGAGCTACCTCCCTTCCTCCGCGACTAGCCTCTCCTAAACCGGCCAGGCTTACGTCGCCTAGGCCCAGCCGGCCGGCCGCTTTGGTCCCCCGGGCTACAGCGGTACCACCCAGACGGGGAAGCGGCCTCTCCACTGGGTCCCTCTTGGTTCACCGCAACCGAATCCGCGGACTCAAGGTTGCGGCTACTAAGCCCCCCCACCACAGCAAGGTGGAGACCCGTCGGGGGGGACAAACCACTGCCTACTTGAAATTTATTCAAATTCTTTAGGAAATTCGCGTTGAATAATTGTGTGAGATTAATGTGATTTAAAAAGAGTGTGGTAGGGGTAATTTCACATTATAATTCACGTAAATGATTATATCTGTCAGTTACCCAAATTGAGATAATATTAATGACTTGAAGTATTTCTTTGGCAAATAAGTCTGACTTTTCTTTTGATACCTTCAAAATAATAGGATCAAGAAATGATTAAGTAGACTATACACATAACAATAAATAAAGTAGACTACGCACAAACAAATTACATACATTCTATAAACAGAGACATTCGGTAAAACTATTTATATTTATTGAAACATTGTTCAGGGTGAGTGTACCCGAGTTGCGCTGAAACTGGCACATGTTGGTAATTTGAAAGCGTCACCCCGGCAGATGGAAAACACAACTTTTCTTTTCTTACGGTTTCACTTTCTTTATAGTAAGTACATGTACTCTGTGTATGTCTGAAATATTTAGAGGACGCTGGATTTTGAATTATGTAGGTATATCATATATTTATTTAAATTAAAGGTAAATATTTTATTTATTGGTAACTAGATCAATCATATTTTCCTCGATTCAATTAATACAACGCCTAGAAACGTCTACCAAAAAGTGTCATTAAAGTTTATAACAAATCTTACCCTATTGAGCACGTTTTTCCCTTAAAAATAGAATAAAGAAGTAAGAAAAAGAAGAATTTATATTTCAAAATATTTTCTTTACGAAATACTAAACACAGCAATTTTAAGTCCAGCGGTCGATCGCGACGAATTTCCATCACGCTGGCCAAATAAACCTCGCCGTGTGCAGTTATATCTGAAATAAGGAACGTTTGTATCCCCCTAGGAGTCAGCTTTGAGCTTTGACGGAGCAATATCCACAAGTAAACATGTCCTATCTGAGAGAGAGTTAGCTTTTTGTACGAGCGTTTTATACGCAGAGAAAATTGTCTATGTACTGAACACTGTTTATTGTCATTAAAGTAAATCAACAAAGATGAAGTGTAAGAATGTGAAAAATTTGAATATTAAATGTAAATATGACACATTATTATAAATATGTAGGTATTTACAGACCCAAGAATTTTTTTTGTTCACGAATGGAAAATAGCAACGTTTATTCTGTTCTGCATTGAAAGGAATAAGATAACAATTTTTATAAATTTTTACTGCAAAAAGTAAAAAGAACAGGTTCCAAATAAAACAGTCTTTACTTTTTACTTTAAACTTTTATGAATGCTACACATCGTCCCGCAAAAGCTTTTGAGCCTTTCTTTCAGGTAGAGATAGTTATATTTTAAGTGCATTTCTTTTAACTGTTACAAAAGACTTCCAAATACACATTATAGGGACTTTTGACATAGTTTTTATTTTAACTTATATCTGTCCCTCTGCAATCATATCTGCTCTCTCTCAAAGGGTCTCCCGAACGAACGGCGGGTGACGCCTAGAGTACAAGTGCGGGTTGGGAAATACGTATCAGGGAAACTACAACCCATTCCAAAAACTGAACACTGTGGAAAGGATAAATTAATCTAATATTTGCATAAATAGGGATAAATAGAAATAGATATAATAATCAGGTAAATCAAAACTGTATATAAACTTGCTGAGGCTCTATATCTGGTAGTTAATTATTAACTGTAGTGGTGGTCACTGCGTTAACTAATACGTTAACTAATCAACTACTCTATTCATCATGTGTTCAGTCGGTGAGTACCTGTAAAAGTATTTTAAAATTACTTTAACCATTGCGCCAGTCCGAAGTTTAAAAGCAACGGGGTACATATCTATCTCATGTAGGGGAGGCGCTCATAGCCAGTTGCGCTCTCCGGTTGGTAAACGATCAGTGGGTTAAGCAACCCTTGCCGCGGTCAATCTATAGATGGGTGACCGCATAGTGGTATTTGAACTGAGCGTCTCACTGCTTCGGAGGGCACATAAATTGTCGGTCCCAGTTGCTGTCTACTTAGATAATAATCGTTAAGCCATGTCAAAGGCCTTTCGGGCGACTTGAACAACTTTGACTAAAGTTATATTTTTTGTGTTAATATGTAACAAGGGATTTGAAAATCAGGCACGTGATAATTAAAATATATTTAAGTCACTAGAATCTCCTCTATCTTCATAAAATATTTTATTAATATCAGTTATTTCTATAAATATCGCTAGATAATTTAAACTAAATAGTTGTCATAGTTGAGCAGTGATAGCCGAGTGGTATAAGTTGACACCTCCCACGCAAGTGGTCGCAGGTTCGAACCCGAGGCAACACACCAATGACTTTTCGAAGTTATGTGTGTATTAGAAATAATTATCACATGCTCCAACGGTGAAGGAAAACATCGTGAGGAAACCTTGCATGCCTAAAATTTGTTTAATACATTAATTGAAGGCATGCAAAGTCCCCAACCCGCACTTGGCCAGCGTGGTGGACTCAAGGCCTAACCCCTCCCTCATTACGGGAGGAGACCCTTGCCCAGCAGTGGGACATTAATGGGTTAAATTTATTTATTATAGTTGTCATAGTTGTTCTCCTCATATTCGTTATAGTGCGTTATAAGGAGATAAGTAAAAGAGCTACCATTGCCCAACTTCTCTGCCATTACTGAGCCTACGCCTCTAGTGGGCGGAGTTGGAACTATTTTGGCAGTATATTTCATGTCAAACTTTCCCTATAACTATACCCCACAGTACCGACTGTAGAAAAACGCGCTACAAGTTAAAGAATAAGAAGGTTCTTACATCAAATAAATTTTTTGGCTCTATATATTTCACGTTGAATTTTGGTTGATTAAATAAAATAGTAATGGCACATAAGTATGACTTATTTTTGCTTCAAGCGTTTTAAAAGTACTACAAAGAAGAGACGACTAGAACCGCACAGTAACAATAAGTCTCTGTACGTGTAGATTTAACAAAGATATCATTCTGATACCTTACTTGCCCTATATAATCGAAAGTTAATAACTACATAGTAAAAGAATTGGTCATTTCATCCGTAACAGGTCCTCACTGGGTGAAGTGCAGCAATGGCTCGATGCCTAATGGTGCTGTTCCCGCTGGAGTAGATTTGGATGGCAAGGAGATGTTCGTGGCCAGGGCTCATCACGACAACTGCCTGGTTCCTGGCAAAATAATCCCTTCACGGGAAAAACACGCCTATATTCCTTATGATGGTAAAGAGCACCATAAAACTGAGTACGAGGCAAGTATACTTCTTGTTGCCTAATGTTGGGTAATATAAAAAGACTAGCTGACCCGCGCAACTTCGCTTGCGTCACATAAAAGAGAATGCGTGAATTTTTTCCCCGTTTTTGTAACATTTTTTACTGGTACTCTGCTCCTATTGGTCGTAGCGTGATGATATATAGCCTATAGCTTTCCTCGATAAATGGGCTATCTAACACTGAAAGAATTTCTCAAATCGGACCAGTAGTTCCTGAGATTAGCGCGTTCAAACAAACAAACAAACAAACAAACAAACTCTTCAGCTTTATAAGTATAGATTAGTAATATATTAGTATAGATTCTCTCTTGACGTCTAATTTTAAGTATAATATAAGAAGCTAGTGGAGATGCGGAGCTTTTTATGTTTAGATTTGGGTGAAGAATAGATTTTAAGGTTTATTTTTCAGTAGTCTAGCTTTGGCAACGTAATAGAAGAACAGACAGTCACTTAGAGTTTCGCAATTAAAATCACACCATTTCATCAATTATATAGGTTCCTCAGGGGAGTAATTAAAAAACCATTCTTATGTGACAGCTCCTATCATATCATCATTAAATTTGATGTTCATGTAGTACGTAATATTTTGTGATAAATGAGCGATTGAGTAACTTTTCGCTTTCATATACAGATGCATAATAGAGCAAATGTTAATGAGTGTCTTTCACAGGTTCTGGTGAATAGCCCCAACCACTGGGTACCAGCCAGTGGATCCAACATCCCCCCCAACGCTCTTCCCGGCGGCACCGACAAGGGTGAGACGTACTACATCGGACGCGCGCGTGTTCAGGGCGCGCTCACTTGCGGCAAGGTGCATCCATCGCACGCCGTCTGCTACGTGTCCTTCGATGGCAAGGAGCATCACTTCTCTAACTATGAAATACTGATTAATAAGCCCCAAGGTAATTAATATACAATTAATAACACTGTGTTTTACCAAAATTAAGTAGCTGATCGACCAGGCTGCCGCCATTTGCGTGAGCCTGCAAGTCTTTGATGTTCCAAATTGGGAATTTTGCAAAATTTACACGCAAAGTTTTCTACTAAGTTGATGAACTAACGTATCGTATTATTGTCAACTGTGAATTGAAGGATTTGGTTTCTAATATCTTACTTGCCCTACATTTATGAAAGTAATTAAATAACTGTACATACTACATATTATATGAATTTGTCATTTCATCCACCACAGATCCTCACTGGGTAAAGTGCAGTAACGGCTCGATGCCTAGTGGTGCTGTTCCCGCTGGAGTAGATTTGGATGGCAAGGAGATGTTCGTGGCCAGGGCTCATCACGACAACTGCCTGGTTCCTGGCAAAATAATCCCTTCACGGGACAGACACGCCTATGTTCCTTATGATGGTAAAGAGCACCATAAAACTGAGTACGAGGCAAGTATCATATCTCTCTTGTTGCCTACTGTTAAGTAATAAGTATAAGAAATTAGCGAGATAAGGAGAGCCAAGGAGCTCGGTAAATTGTGGATCTCGGCTGTCATTTTTAAAGGTCTTTGACAGACGTTAACAGTAGTCAAAAGCTTGTTAGTCTGACAACCAATCTTATCGAAGGCTATCATGTTATAACCCAGGTAACTGGGTTGGGGAGGTCCGATAGGCAGTAGCTACTTGTAATATCCAGCTGCATCAGGTGAAAGTGGAAGCCGAGTCCAACATAGTTGGAAGACAGGCAATCTGATTAAATGCTAAAGAGCAGGCGGGGCTCCGCTTGCGTTTTAATTTGGGTAAAGAAAAGGATTTCGGGGATAATTTTCAATTTTATTTAATTGATATCTTTTACAGGTTCTGGTGAATAGCCCCAACCACTGGGTACCAGCCAGTGGATCCAACATCCCCCCCAACGCTCTTCCCGGCGGCACCGACAAGGGTGAGACGTACTACATCGGTCGCGCGCGTGTTCAGGGCGCGCTCACTTGCGGCAAGGTGCATCCATCGCACGCCGTCTGCTACGTGTCCTTCGACGGCAAGGAGCATCACTTCGCTGACTATGAAATACTGATTAACAAACCCCAAGGTAATAAAGCTATTCACATTCATACGAGTGCAGCAAATTGAATATACAATTAATAATCCTATGTTTTACCAAGTTAAGTAGCTCATCGAACATGCCGCCGCAATTTGCGTGAGCCTGCAAGTCTCTGATGTTCCAAATTGAGAATTTTGCAAACATTACACACGAGGCTCTCTACTAAGTTGTTGAACTACAGTATCGTATAATTGTCAAATGTGGTTTGAAAAATTTTGTTTCTAATATCTTACTTGCCCTACATTTTATGAAAGTAATTAAATAACTGTACGTACTACATAGTATATGAATTTGTCATTTTATCTACAACAGATCCTCACTGGGTAAAGTGCAGTAACGGCTCGATGCCTAGTGGTGCTGTTCCCGCTGGAGTAGACTTAGATGGCAAGGAAATGTTCGTGGCCAGGGCTCATCACGACAACTGCCTGGTTCCCGGCAAAATTATCCCTTCACGGGACAGACACGCCTATGTTCCTTATGATGGTAAAGAGCACCATAAAACTGAATACGAGGCAAGTATCATAACTCTCTTGTTGTCTTTTGTTAGGTAATAAGTATAAGAAGTTAGCGAGATAAGGAGAGCCAAGGAGGTCGGTAAATTGTGGATCTCGGCTGACATTTTTATAGGTCTTTGACAGACGTTAACAGTAGTCAAAAGCTTGTTAGTCTGACAACCAATTACCGAAAGCTATCATGTTATAACCAAGGTAACTGAGTTGGGGAGGTCCGATAGGCAGTAGCTACATGTAATATCTAGCTGCATCCGGTGAAAGTGGAAGCCGAGTCCAACATAGTTGGAAGACAGGCTAATCTGATTAAATGCTAAAGAGCAGGCGCGGCTCCGCTTGCGTTTTAATTTGGGTAAAGAAAAGGATTTCGGAGTTCATTTTCAATTTTATTTAATTAATATCCTTTACAGGTTCTGGTGAATAGCCCCAACCACTGGGTACCAGCCAGTGGATCCAACATCCCCCCCAACGCTCTTCCCGGCGGCACCGACAAGGGTGAGACGTACTACATCGGACGCGCGCGTGTTCAGGGCGCGCTCACTTGCGGCAAGGTGCATCCATCGCACGCCGTCTGCTACGTGTCCTTCGATGGCAAGGAGCATCACTTCTCCGACTATGAAATATTGGTCGACTACTTTACCGATGAAAATGAAGGTATTGTGCATCCCGGCGAGTCGAGTGTCGCTTAAATTGCGCTGCAATTTCCGACGGTCTCACCAGACCTTTTTAAATTCGCTTTATAAACATGCAATTTTGTGTATATCAAATTATTAATCAATAAAGTATTTATGCATAATCCTGGTTTCATTACTGAAATAATCGTGACAAAATTTCCGATAGATATCTTTAATCCTATAAATCGGTCAAATGACGTAAATCAGAAAACCTCAGCATAAAATTCTATTCTGAAACATTTGAGAGAACGTAACCAAATGATCCGTAAATTGAATTCAAATATTTTTTTAATCTGAGTACCCAAGACTCTACATTTTAAAAGAGGTTAAATAATACGACTATTTACTTTGAGGCAAGGTAGGTAGACCCCAGATTACAGATATTTTTTGGCTAAAATTATAAAAATGTGGACTATTTGGACAAACTTCAGAAAAGTATTTTAAGCACACTAGCGTCATCTAACCTAAATGTATTGAAACGCCTACTGTATGAGTGTTCTACAACGCACATTTCATGAAGTACATGAAGTTTGTAATAGATGGCGCTCAAATACTGAGCTTAAAATTATTTAACATTTTTCATAAGGCCCAGCGCAGACAGACCGGAATAATACTCGCGCGGTCTCGAGCATTTTCTTTACGGCTCGCGGATGCTCGAGCATGCTCGCGACTGCTCGAGCCTGCGCGAGGAAAACTTTCTAGGTTACCATTCTTCATTAAACAGGACAGTTTTCGTGAAAATTCGTCAACGATGGTAGACTGGGCCATGATTATAATTGCTCTTTTGACTAAAGAAGAATAAAAATGACGTTCTCTCTCTTTAAACTCAGTAACAACATTGAAATTTTTCGTACGATGCTCGCGCGTCCTCGAGTATGCGCGGGGATACCCGCGCATCCTCGAGGACGCGCGAGCATTTTTTGACAGGTTCAAGCAATTATGCACTTTATTTTAATTAATTTAAAGTTGATTTTCAATTGCGTTAAAAAAATCCTCTCCGCTGCGCTCCTCTTGGTCTGCGCTGACCCTAAGTGTTTGCACTCTATTATTTCAATGAAGGAATTTAAAATTATATTTGTAATGACTCCGATAATCTCGCAAATGCAGAGTGATCTTTCAAGTTGTAATAAAATTAAGCGACATCTATTGGTAGTATGTAAACTTTACATGGTCTTTTATCTCTATCTGAAGACATAGATGTCACTGTACGCTAAAGAAAATTATTTACTTTTAAATTGAAAATAAGTATAAACATAACATAACGCCTGTTATACTGGTGTAGGCAGATATGCATGATATACACCCGCGCTTCGCGGTTAATATGTTAGTCCCATGTAACAGGAGATGAGCCTATTGCCTTAATTTATCTGCCTCGTTACCAAAGTCTAGACTGTTATTGATAAATATCGTAAAATAAATAAGAAAAAGCAAATAAAACTGCTCCACCCAGCAATCGAACGTGAGATCTCGAGATCAGCAGTCCTCTGCCTACAGCTTCTGGTATAACAAGCGTCATGTCTTATATGTATGTATCGTATTATATTCAAAGTATGACAAGTCATACCCTAAGCTGTGGTGATTACGAAGGTGTTTTGTTTCATACAGCATCGACACGGGGGTAATTGCACCGCTTCCTCTGCGACATCATTTAGTGCAATTTTGCGTAGTTTATATAAAACGTAGGAGCCACGCAATGAAGCCTTATTGTCTTATAAAATATACAAGTGACATCATGACGAGACTATTGTACTTATGTTTGACTATTTGTGGTAAGAATTCAAGTATTTTTATTATAAGTTGGTACTTTTCGTGGGTTAAGAGTTTGTTTTGCCTTTTTTGGATCCGTGTTTTGGTAAAGGTTATTCCCCCATCTTTTGTTTTGATAATAGGTACGGGCGTTTAATTCCTGGTCACATTGAAATTTTTACAGGTCTATACTTACGTAATAAGGCTTGTTCTCCTTCTTTACCCACTGTTACTTAACACGACCACTTCCATCAATTTTTTTTCAAACAAATTAGGTAGTAGGGGAGGGGCCTACCTATTGCTATAATAAAAATAATACAATTTATCGATTACTGTTCCAATATAGAAATAATTCTAACCATCGATGATGAATGCACAAGACTTGATATCGAAAAGGTTTTACATATTTATTCCGTCAAATTAGATTGCAGCTGGTTGGTACAGCAATAAAAAATGTAATAACGCCATTAAAAAATTAAAAATCAAATATTAAAAATAAAACTTAAATGGCATTTTTATATTTTTTTGAACAGTAACGACCAGTATTTTTGGCGTCAACAAAGAAAAGGTTGAAATATTCCTAAAAATAATCTATTTTCAAAGTAAAGTACAAAAATAATCACTTGTTCGTCATTTCTTTTGCTAATATAAACATTTGTACTTAAGTAGAGCCAAAGTATCTACGCGTTATTTTATTCGTGTGGGAAATAAAATGGCGCATACGATACTATTGTTAAAGTCCGTCTGTATTTCAAATGAAATTCAACATAATTCCAATGAAATATGATTTGTAGGTACGACTGTAAATGTATTTTCGGCGCCATATTTTCATTTCCTATTCACACTCTCGAATCTTTTGAATTCAATTCCGTGTTCGAGCTTAAAGGAACCTATTCAGTGCTTTATCATTAATATGAGTGCTATTTTTGGAGACAAGTAGAAATGGAGTGAATAGAAATCGAGTTTTAGCATAGATAAAAGACAAACCCACCCCAAGGCTTACCCTTGACATTGACACGTAGACCTTGAGTGTACGGATCTTTTCAACTAATGTCAGGGGCAAATCGTTCTTTTATAAGGAAATACTTACTGTTTTTGGTACTAAATACAAACAAGTTCCCAAATGACTGCCGTATAGGTTATTTATAAGTAGGTACTAATTCATAAATACATAAGTTTATAGTAATATGCTTTGCTATGAGTTAAGTAGAGTTTAAAGAAGGAACATCTTGAGATTTCTACTTACCTAATTCTTGTTACTTTTGCGTAAATAAATAATACATTTAGGTATAATAGGATCTTATTATCAGGATGATGTGACGCAGTTCTCAGTTGAATTTTTCAACCCTACCTTTGTCATTATGATATTAAATTAACGTTCAGCAGTTTGAAAGTATTGGATACAAAATAGGTCTCTTATAAATAACCTAAAATGCTAGAGAATCTTGATTGCAGTTCTCGTTGGTACGTGTCATGCCGTTTCATCAAAAATGGACTTCGGTGAGGACCAGGAACCGGTTGTAGTTGAAGCTAATTCTACTAAGGGAGAAGACGAAGATGTTGAAGTGAAACATACTATTGTAGTGTCGACCAGACTTAGGAATAACAACAGAAGAGGTCTTCATAGTTCTAACGATGGTAAGATTCTTTAAATAGTTTTTGTTCACGGCTTTATTCATGTTGAAAGATTTTCACTTTATAAATTTTCATCACATTACAAAATAATATGTTAAGATGTTGAAATTTTCTGTAGTTGTGATTTTCAATTAGCTTTGATCTTCCTATGAGTCTCAGTGGTACAAGAGATACAAAACTCATACCAATTTTAAAACGATTAAATAATATGTAGAGGTTCCACAATGCACATGTATTTATGTAAGCTACCTACAAACTATCCCAGTATTAAGTTACGTTTCAACAATTTAGTAGTAGCAGTAGTTTCTTAAAAAAGTTAAAAATAAACATACTCACAAACTTTCGCATTTGTTTTTAGTTAAGTCTGTATAATAAATATATGAATCATTGCAAACGTGTTATCTCACGTGTATAGGTTTCCTCCTGCATTTTTTGCTAGTATATCTATTTAATTATTTGAAGGTCTCCATTTTATTAATAACAAACAAAAAATGCAGTCTTTATTTCCCAGAATGTTGCTAAAGGTCTAAAATAATAAGTAGTTATAGAGATAATAACAGTGTAATTGACACCAAAGATTTTAAAAGTGATTGTACAACATGTGTGAATGGTTTATTCTCAGGTGGTATGGGAGCTTTAACGTACAAATTAGACGCCAAAGCAAGGGATGATAGTGGAGAAGTTCCTGTAGTAAATGGATATAAATCAGTAGAATCAACTCTTATTCGAACTCCAGATACAAGGCACAAGCCTCAAGCTTTCCCAGATTCTGTGATCATTAACAGAAACATACAAGATGAATACGACATATACCCTAATTACGTCAACATCCCGTCGCAATGGAAGCCTTCTACGTTCTACAACAACATCAACTGGAACAACCAAGAAGTACCACTAAACACCGAATATGCAGGATTCAGAAACACTATCAACAGCAGACCGGCGTATCAAACTCCCGGGAAATTCCACAGAAGAATATCAGATGACGGAATGAAAGAGTTTTACTGTAAGAAGTGTAGAGAAATGCAAGGTTTCAGAGGTTGTGTACAACAAAGAAGTAATCCTTGGTCTCAAATACACGAAACAACGACTGCAAAGATGAAGATAGATGGTAAATTGGCGAAATTAAACTAATACGTCGTGCGGTCATTGTTTTTGTTCATCCTCCGTACTTTGTAATGGGTAGAAAAAACTGAGATGTTATCTCAGTGACCTTGAAACGATGCTCTGAGGTTGAAGGTATGGTAGGTATATGATGGGCGAATAATTGTTCACGTTTCCAGGTATTCATTAATGTTTTTGAATCACGATATTGGTTCGACATGATTGGGAGTACGGAGTATAGTATAATAGGTACTCAATGATATCACAATTAATAACGTAAATAATAATGTAGTTATGAAGTATGTATCCGGTAAGATGTCCGGTCGGATACTAGGTGGGTACATTTAAATTGTTCTTGCGTTTTTCAAGATGATGAGGTAAATGAACTTCTTATTGTTATACGTATAAAAAGTAGTCTGGTAGTTATTTGAGACGAAAAATAATTAGTTTTACATTTTGGAGAGAAATATGCACATCCAATTATTCTTCTTCGTAATTAATTTTGTAACATTATTAATGGTTTGAACACATTTTCTAACATACAAAGATATTTATGTTATACAATCTTCTTACAATATTCTTAATCCAGGTATTTTTTTTTTATCTTTTGATCAATTACGAGTACATTATTCAGCAGCACCAAGTAATAATACTAAAGTACTTATATATCAGAGACTCTAAATATAAATCGATTAAACAAATGAGTCAAGAAAAATACCAAAAACACAAGCAATTAAAATATCATTAGTGCGTAACGATCGGTAGTTTATAACATCTGCAGAACAAATGAAAAACCAACAAACATTCAATCATTTTATTGACATAAATTAAAATGATAATGTTCATTTTATACATCGTTTAAATAAAAAAATAACACAATATATGATAATTTGTACGCCTCTACACCCTGTTATTAAATACATCGAAACTATATCGTTGTCAAAATTCCCGCCATTTTAGCTGTCATCATGAGATCCATTTTTAAAAATTACGGTGAAGGCGTTTGGGTACTTGTCTTTTTAGTCTTGAACCTTGTACTTGGTTACTTTGCCGTTGTCGTTGACCACTGTCTCGGAGCCTCTATGGCTGATAGGCTGACCGTTGACATTGGACGAGGATGCGTAGGACTTACTAGAGACGGCATAGTAGCCTCCTGGGTTGCCTTGATTAGTGTCCGAGTAGTGGCTGATCCGGTTCACGTTTGGTGAATTCTGCAAGTTGAATAGATTTTGTATTTTCGATTCGAGAATTTAGTAATCTATTTTAGCGTTACACTTAAAGGCTTTTTATTTTTAACCTTAGAGTTTGATCAATTAAAAGTTACTATTCATATAACTATTCATATGTTTTGTAAACAACATTCTTAACAGCAAAAAAGGGTTACATTAGAGAACAGAACATAAATTGTAGTCAATATTTACATTAACATCATTATTAATACATAAACAAGTATTGTATTCAATATCTTGGCCCGATGTGTGTTTACGAAGGTCCATTGAATCATACTATCATGCAGTTTAGTCACGACACGGACGATAAGCCTACGTCATTCACCCACCGCCATGTAAATATCAGTACGAAACTGTGCGAAAAAATGTCCTTTTAAAGCTTGAATGTCAAAATACTAAAGCACTTAGCACTCCTCCATGATGTGAAGATCATTGCTAAAAATATGTACAAATGGAAAGATTTTTTGTGATGGTGATCTTATTTCAAATGTTATGTCAATCTTTGTATGTAAATAAGTGTTTAATAAGAATCTGTGAAATATTATTTTGGCAATGTTGGCAGTTGATGCGACACTGATTTGTCCTAACTCCTAAATAAGTTATTTATTGTATCTGTTTTAAAATAGAGTATATTTTTTATACCTATCAAAGAACTTATGTATATAATACATTCAAACAAATAATGCAAATACTATAAACGACAGATGAACATTAATTTAAAAATAATCTACAAAAACAAGGATCAACAAAAGTAACAAAGTAAATGGCGAATTCGTGATTTGATCATTATAAAGTTGTTAAACATAACAAGAATGAGATTTTCCCACAGATAAGCAAACCTTACCGGATTGGCTGGGTTGATAGCGGCCACCTGATGTCTGAATCCTGGTCCGGCCGCGGCACCCGCGAACGCACTGTTAGGGAAGTTGGGCATTCCGAACGCGAAGTTATTGAAGTTGGGGAAACCACCGAATCCTCCTCCGTAACCACCTCCGTACCCTCCCGCGAATCCTCCGAAATCGTTGAACTGAGGCTGCGGTAACCTGGAGGCGAAATTTTCATAATAACCAGCCTGATTCGACGATATGTCGAAGGCTTTTCTTGCAGCGTTGTACGCTAGCCTCTGATTTTCTAAATTCGAATGGAACACCCTGGAACCACAAACAATTTATTCAAACACACGTAACAGTTGAAATGCTAGATGATGAAGGCTGAGAAGCGATAGAGAAGGCCTTGGCAGGAGAAGATTGTTAGAATAAAATAAAATTGAAAATTACCACTACAGAAGACACGCCCCGGTCATGCAGGGGTTTAAAATTTTACCTTAATTCAAAGGGGAACATAGGATGGAAGGGACGAAGTATTGGCAGAAGTGGTCCAGTCAGCCGACTTCTAAAAAAAATAATTGCTGGTATTATAATAGGATATTGAAATTATAAGGCAAGTTCCTAATAGCCTTGATAGTGCAGGACTCAGTTTTAATCGGTCCTTAATATAAGAGTGCTTTAGATGCAAACTACTAGTGTATAGTGAATTAGTTCTACAGTTAATGAGTCGTGTCAATAAATCTAACAATTGCGGCATCAGACCTAGCAGACGATAGACAAGATAAAGGTACACGTAGAACGAAAGCCTGAGCTCCCTTCACCACGGAGCACGGCACGACCTCCACCGGAAGCGGGTAGCTTCGTATGTTCATCTCTTACTCTTGTAGTAAATTCTCGAGGTTCGAGAAGTAAGAAGGGTAGAAACTGTCGCCTTGGTATCCGAAGTCGTACGGGTTCGCGTATCCGTAGCCGTACCCAGGGAAAGCGGTGTCCGCGAAGGGCACAGGGTCTCCTGAGCTTTGGACCACCTTGCCGTCCTTAGTGCTGTACGTGCCCGAGTACTTCTTGCCGCTAGAGTCTGTGTATGCGAAGGCGCCTCCTCCAGCTGATGATGCAAATGCTTCTGTTTGCCCTGAAATAAAACAAAATAATACGTTATAAATTGATATTGCATTAATACAAGTAGCCATTTTATCAGACTCTAACAACCGTGCAACTCGTGCTAAAATTAAATGTAAACGATCGAATTGGTATCCGCAATAAATATTGAGTGAGTTCAGACGACTTAATAATTAGTATATCAACAAAGTCATCTTTGTAGCGAAAATATTAGCTGTCACCGAAAAAGGAAACTCATTTTAGTTCAAACATTTACGCCTACATTGTTGGTTCTTATAATTAAACCATCGCCAAATACCTAGCGGGTTTTACGAAGCACTTAATGATTCAATTAAGACCAATCGATATTTAATCGATAAATTAAATATAGACAGACCAATTCGTTAACTCGTGTTTCATATAATGAGTAACAAAAGAAAAACGAAATGAACAAAACAAAAATGGTATTAATCAATATTTGCAAAAAATGGTTGAAGAAGTGCCGGCGAATAATAACGACCAAACTATTACGGCGCAAACAAATAAAAAACGGGGAAAATTATAATGAAAATGAATCATGATGAAAACAATACATTGATTTACTTGCTAACTTGATGTTTTGTTGCGCCAAACGTGATCGAAACACGTGTTGAGCATGTAAAAAGTTCATATCAATCAAGATTCTATGAAGTATTAAACAATATCGTGTCAAAACATTAACGTCTTTATCCATTAGTGGTTTTGTAAATACGCAAGCGCATCCGACTGAGCTCATTATTTGATGGACGGGAATCCCCAAAGAGCACGTTGTCATGTTATTATGATCAATTATTATTTTAATTACGTCCCGTGAAATGTTACGAAGGCGTGACGATTCGCACCCATACAGCAAAACGAAGCAAATAGATTCCTTTGTATTCGAAAATAAATATGAGTCAGTACACGTTGTACGTCCAAACTGTTTTGCAAATTTTGTTTACACGATTATACTGGCAGTCGAAATATTGCAGTTCAACATTTTGAGAAAATCTTAATTACTTTTTGAAAACAATAGAATTGAAATATGTACCAATAGATATATAAATCAGAAAACAAAACTTTATTTCAGGAATATTGGATCTAAGTCTAGATTATAGAATAGAAATAGTTTTTAATATCAAAAGAAAGTAATAAAAAAACGAACCTCGCGTCGTGATCAGCTAAGCTACGACTTAACACTGAAATCAATCGAGCTAACGATTACAGGTGTGAAGTAAGTAATAACAATACACCATGATTGTGTCGAATGGCATACACTAGAACATGACGCATTTATGGAAATAATGTGTAATAGAAAAATCTAGATGGATGGTGCAATTTGAAACATATGCTTGAAATCATGGGGTTTAAGGACTATAGAATATCGCAGCAGAGAGATGCTTTCTTCTGAAGAATATGGGAACTTAGATAAAAGGAAAAATCGTGAATGTAATACATAAAATCACGCCTTGTTCCTATAGCGATAGCCGCAAAGAACGCCACTCGGTACGGTCCTTAAAAACTTCCATTGCTTCATTCACACTGATCTTGGATTAATATCTCTTAAATAATATGTGTCTTATTATGAAATTATTGTACCTATCGTACTACGTACTTCACCTTTACAAAGCCGCGGAAAAGCTAATCATGCAGCAAAAGTTTCGTAACTTAGTTTGAATTCAATTTCACCAAATTGTGAGTGGTGATGTTGAAATTGGGAACCACGATTTGCTTGTCAGGTAGGTATCAAGCCTAGCAGGGGAACATTACGGAGTAAATTTACCTCAATCATATCTTAGTTCTGTAATATTGTAATTGAATGATGCCATACTATAAAATTAAATGAATGAATAATCATTAAACGGCGGATGTTAGTTATTGTCGATAACAATCAGATCTGTTATTGTAAGACGTTCAAATGAATGCAAAATTATTATCTACAACCAAGCATCTCTAAGAAATACACTGTCTGATAAATTAATCACTTTATTTGAGAATAGATTTTTTGCGTGTAGAAATGTATTGTTTTTTTAAATGCAAATGAAACATGTTTCGGTACAAAGAACACGTTGCTACCTTAGATTTTGTTTCTTTGTTTTAGATTTCCAGTGATTAACATCGATTCAAGTCTGATAAATTAGTAGTGACCGATTTTCCTATTGCCAGTTATCCCAACTTTATTCTGGGGATAACTTGGATGTTTTTAATTGTGTAGGACATATTATGTCATACCGTCACAACACGAAGTCAGGAAGAGGACAAAACAGCGAGCTTTAGCAAAAAAGCTGAACAAATCTAACATCAAAACTATTATTATTTTATACTCTACTAGATTAGATATTTTTATACTCTACTAGAGTTCCTTAAGATAACATTTTAATAAATAGATTTATATATTGTACGCTTGATTACCATCATTAACTCATACATTTATTTTATCGTTGCAATTCATTACCTAAGTACAGCTTGTAGAACATTTTTTTTGCTGATAACATGATTCTTAGATAACAAAAACTACAAATTTGAAGTACATTATGTGTAATTGTGTGCCTTTGTTCAAAGTTGATTTGAACAAGTGTGCGGAGAGTGTGAAATTGTTGAGAACCGGTCCGAAGCCTACTATTGTAAACAAATCAAATATGAGTTATGTTAAAATAGATAATTCGACACTTTAAATTCTTCTATGTGATTAACCGAAATACCTTTATATATTCCATTGCTGAGCTACAGAGAATAAAGTACAACAGATGATTAATAGCTCTAAGGTTTACAAACAATCAATTGTGAAATTAATTGTAGCACTATCAGCAGTCAAGGCAGCCAGGAATCTTTCGTGTAAAGGTGTGAAACAGGAAATTTGTGACCAAGAATTTTTGTACAGATATCAGGAAATATTTCTAAAAACGCCTTTTTGGTGGATTTTCATTTAACGTGAGGTCCTAGTAAAACAATATTCATGACAGTAATTTGCCGAGACGCCGATCCATGTATCTCATTGTATCTTCAACACATTGGCGAATAATATTCTAAGTATAAAAGACCCTGTAACGGTACCAAGAACTCGTGCTATTCAAACAAAGGACAAAATACATAAACTAGCAGTTAAATTAGGGTGAAGCGGTAGTCTGACAGCTAGATACACGGTACCCATTATCCAAATCAGATTGGTCGTCAGCCGGCCTGATAAAAGAGCCGTTGACACCGCAAATGTGATGATTATGATAATATAATACACGAACATTCGTTACAACGATTTATTGTGATGTATTTGAAGTTCACGAGTTCACAGTCATGTTTATTAGGCAAAAGAATTTGTGCTAAATTCCAATGTGTACGGTGATGGGAAACTTCGTGTGAGACTTACTAGGAAGTCTAGAAACTTAGGTGGCTTCAGTAGAAAAAAAATCTAACATCATAATTATTCTGGTGCTGTTTGAGCAGTTTCTACGTTGGTAGTGTTTTAAGATGGGTTTGATACAATGGGATTTATACGGGTCCCATGCAAATTTGTTAAGTTAAGAAGACACGATATCTTTAGAAACGAACTACTGTAGAAGTAAATAGGTTGTACTTTGTAGTAGGCATCTGTATCAGGTAAAAAATATACCTACTGTTCGATGATTTTCGTCGTTTCACGCCACGATCTCATATTCCATAATCACAACATTTATGATTAAAGAGGACGGACATTATGATATGAATTGATACATTTGCAGGATTAATATCTAAGGTAACCTTGAAAAAACCGGTATTGCATCTAATAAAAAACCTTGTTGCAGTAATTAGAGTAATGTCAACACATAGTTTATCATCATCATCTTGCGTGATACACATGATCATTAGCACCTCTCAAAGTCATTGTGGAAAATTTATTATATTGTGTTTAAATGATGTTTGTATAAGGCGATGGTTACAATACGGTCTACTAGCGGTCAGTGTTTTGCGTTCTAGGTTCTATGGGAAACCACACACTAGCTACTTTTCAAATCGACGACAGGTGACGACGGAAGCTAGATGTAGCAACTAGTCTTTACACCCGGCACACAACAAAATGCCGGTGGCTGCATTTTGACTGCTGCTGAACAGGATTATGTAAGGGATAATGAAAGTAAAAAAATTGCAATATTAATGCCACATTTCTAATGGATGTGGTGTTTTAGAATCTTATAACCAAAGCGATGAGGTTGAGACAGTAAATGTGAACGCACGTTCAGCTATATACTCGATCGCAGAACGAAGACCGCCAGGTCGATGTGTTCGACGCTTTATAATAATAACTGAATCACCGTACCTATTGAAAGATCATCGGCTTGGGAGACAAGAGTACCTAGTGAAGTTTTTATAAGAGTCTAATTATTTGTACTGTCAATTCAATGGAAGCTCTTGCGGTTACCTTAAATAAATATTGCACAACATATGACTTTGATAGAAATAGACGTATAAAATTTAATGAAGCACAGCATGAAATCCATTTTGAAATAAATATCTTGAGAGTAGAATATTTATTGTCTTCTATAAACGACGGGTCACAGGTCATTCTATAAATTCGGTCTTTACAATTCAGTTTTTAAATTATGGAAAACAAAAGTTTCCATGTTTGTTATGTATTTGAAATTACCACAAAATAAAGGATATATTGTTCAAAGTAGTTTAAATAATAAATGAAATACAATGCATAGCAGATCATAGTTATAAATAATATGGAGAGGTAGACTGCAATGTATTAATTTTATTGAGCTAGGTTTGACAAATAGGACCATTAACGTTTCATAATGTATCTATTTGTTGAACGTTCAAATTTCTTGTAACTAATATATAAAACTATCATTATTATATTATGCTATATCTCTCAAAGATTTTTTTATTTACTTACAACTTCATTCTTCTAAATAACAATTTATATGAAATGATGCATCTAATATACTTAGACTTTTTGTAGTATAGTAATATAGTTTCGGAAGTGATGTTTCAGTGATTTGATGACAAAGCAAATAATTTATGTTGTTTTCACCATTTCAAAATAAAATAATATAATCAGATAACAGGAATTTTGACAGTGTGTTTCATAAAATGCTGTTACTTTATCTATCAAAAGGAAGATAAGCCATCACTAACTCGGAATCCGTGAAATGAATTAGCATCCTTGGAAAAATTGAATTTTTCTCGCATACCTACGGGCGTTATTAATCATGGACTCTACATTGAACGTTTCACATGTTGCATTGGACAGTATAATACGAGAATGAGTGACAAGTTGAAACACATAGTGAATACGAACAACCCACGTTGTTCCATTCAAGTGCATTGTTATATTGCGTATTTGTCATACAGCTAAAAATATTTGCCTGTTTGAATTGTAAAGCTTTGTACAAAATAGAATAAATAGTATTCTTATACTATGCTGCACTATTCTTGCATAAACCTCAACGGATATTAAACATAATTAATAGCACTCTTCGATTTTAAATAACTGTCTACAATTAGACAATATTTATTTAAATATTATTAAGATAGTGTGATAGTGGACAACACAATAAAATGACGTGCTTATAAGCTAAAATCAATTCGATTTTCTAAATATTTCGTTTATCCAGAATTTGTGCATACTTAACTTGAGCAATAGAATTACCAATTTGCAAGACAGTTTCCCTCAAAATTATACTTAAATTAATTTTTAAGGGCAAATTGATAAATGTATGTTTATTTTATTGTTCTCGTATCCGTGTTCATCGTTTCTTGTAAAACGGTATCTGATCTTAACTATCACTTTAAAGAATGCCACCTAATGTATGATAATGGTATTGTTATACAGATATAGCCTTAAATTATAAAACGTTATCCCTTTTGAATAAATACATAAATTGGTAGTTAAAGGTTCATATTGAGTGATTTATTTTTTATTATAACGTTGGGTTTTTTAGTGATGTCATTTTTTAAATAAAGAGTTTGGTGATGCAATACTATGTACGATACATAGAAACAATGTAATGCATGAGAATATTATGTTCCTTAATAACCACATTGGTTTATGAATATTCAACTTAAGAAAAGAGCTCTTCAGTTACTGAATCAAGTAATTAATAATTCAGTTACAACTGCGTCTATTTCAATCACAGATAAATTATTGATTTTTGACGCTTTTTTGGCTAAGCTTAGCCTTTCTTTAATATGAAAACATTTTTAGATTAAAAATCGCAGGAAACATACTTAAGCTAAAATATGAATTTCGCGAGGATACAAAAAATTTAGAAGAGAGAAGAACTGTTTTACCACATTACCTTCAAAAGACTTTAACGCGTGGTTTTGTACAATATGAGTTTCTAACCTTATTCTGCTAACAAGTATTTATACATACATAGTACTCTTATTATAAAAGATCAAAATGCTGCAACGTAAGGATCATCTCGCGTGTTCGCAGAACATGTTTCCACGTTAACAAGTAAGTTTTACAAATGAGCTTATTACCTCGTCTTAACATTTTTAAAACCAAATAAACGTACGCATATTTTAGTAAATTCAGATAAATCACTTAAGATTAGTGACAAGGTATGCAACACAAAAACATGGCGCCGATTGTCATTATTTGTAAATAATATCTTTTTTGACAATTTTCATTCTCAAAACAGAAAAGTAGAAAATAAATATAAAATGAATTGTCTGGTATATTTATAATTGTCTAGTATATATTATAGTCATATTTATTTATATGGATGATTAATTGGTAATCTCAAAATGGGCTCGAAACCGAATTTATGTTTTAAGTTCTTGAAAAAGTCATCGAGCTTAGTCACAGAGGCTAACAAAATTGTTAGTAGATAAGTACTGTTCAAATATTAAGATTTCGAAGAAATACGTCGGACTCAAATATTTTGTTTTAAAAATAAGTTGTTTTGTAACTTACAGTGTTGTCGCATGCTTATATTATTATTGGCTATATTAAGTATAATTTAATAATACCGCGAAAACGCATGATTTGACGTGATTTAATGTATATTCGGTACACGGAGGCGGTCATCCAACCGTAGACTCAATCAAATAAGAACATGTCACACATTAGTCAAGGGACTTGTTTCATGTAATTTGAAAGTTACGTGAAAATTAGGTGCGATTCACGCTAGACTGAGAAACGTGATAGTGGAAACTCGGTTGGAACGTGTCAATGTGCGTCAGAGTGTTAAAGCTTAGAAACAGTTATTAAAAAGACCGAAACCAAAACGTCTTTATCTACTATATCCCACATTTCAACGTCCGTAGATGAGAATTAAAAAAATACCTGAATTTTATGTTATTTACTCTCAATACTCTCATCCATTTATTAAATGGGCGATGGTTGTTCTCTTATGTATCCAAAACTTTTCAATGATATTGATGGATTCTTATTTTGCCTAATTGACTGGATAACCTATCATATATCTGACGGATAAATAGTCCCATTAGAATGCCATTTGCTGAAAAAAAACTATATAAGATTAGTTGAAAAACATTTAGATCATAAACGAGAAAATAGTTGCTTGATTTTTGACGTCTACTGCGTTAAATCTTGTCTAGGTATGTTACTAGAGATGTTTGAATAAAAAGAAGTATAATAATCGTTCTGTCATCTTTACTATGCATTATTAGTATATTGTATGTGGAGTGGAAACCTCAAGTTGTGTTTATTTAACACTCAATAATTCACCTATAAAAACTGTATTTCTGCGATAAGTATACATACGTATTGATATTCTAATATTACAATTGTCACGCTGCGGCCAACCACATAATCTAATACTTTGATAACAAAATACTTAATATTGTACTATTGTGATATAAAAACGACGGCAAAAGATTTTATAACATTGACCTAACACATCCCAATGTTTCAGGACTCCATCCGCATCCAGGTGAGATATTTATGTGACGAGCACAAGTATCTGTTCTAAGTCTTGTTGTAATGTGTCGACTGTATTAATCTATGTTGGTATCAATTATCTAGTTACCAGAGTACAAGCTCTGCTTAGGAATCAGATAACCGTGTGTGAGTTGTCCTAGGATGCACATGACTATAATTCTGAATCTAGGTAAGGTACAAGATCAAGTATGCACTATTAAGTATTCAGAAACAGGTATAGAAGTACAGTCATCTGTTGCTTGGTCACCGTATATCGCGACATGATTGGTTTGGAATTGTATTTATTATTAATTTATGCATTAAAATAATAAATATACATTTAAAACAAAACGCTCCACAGCAGATTACATTAACTAAAATCAATCCGTTTATAATTGGCTAAATCAAAAGGCTAATAACGAGAAGTGTGCTACGAGAAGTATGATTGGTCTTCAGAGAAAAGGCTTCCCGGGGCGTTATCGACGGCTATCGTACCCTAATAGGCAATACCAGTCATTCAGCAAGGTTCACGCATTACCACAAAGATTTATACCAATAGAAAGGTCATTTTATTATCATAATACGTATATTAAGTAGCCGAAATCTTTCTAAGTTATGTGATATCAAAACCAGTTTCTATAAATTCCTTTTGTCATTTTAATCGCTTATAAAGCCATTCTTGCATACGGTTATTCCTATTTTTACTGTTTTAGTAAATTAATGGCATTGTGCCCGATATGGCAGGAAAGTTTATTTATCAAAATAATCCGTTATAATATTGGAAATAATTAGCTAAAGTGTTTAAAAGCTAATTGGATAGTAATTAGCTTAAAAGGTTTTTTATCAATTTACGTTTATAGCAAATTAGCAATAATAGCGTTATGGGACTATTATTGGCCTCCCACGCAGGGCACACAGTGTCTTCGACATCAACATAAAAAAACAAAACATAAAAATTTGAGGCATAGGCTTCTATTCTTCCTTTCAACAACATGGTGTCAATATGCGAAAACTAAGTTAAAAACGTCATAAATATTTTTATAGTTAAGTGCCTACTTCACTAAGTTTTCATTCAAAATTACTATTGAGACTGTAACCGTGTCTAGGACTGGCTTTTTTGAAAGAAGGTTCTTATTGTAGCTGGTAATGGACCCTTAGCGTGTTCGATATTGACCTAACGTTATAACGACCGTTATATGTACTATCATCTTGACTTATGAATACTAGTTAACAATTAATAACGGTGTTTGAATTTTTATTTATTTTTTATCGTTAAAAGATACTCAATATAATCCTCGTTTTAAAGAAAGAGTTTATAATTCCATTACTTAAAGTTTGTATTGATACTAAACTTGTAATGTAGATAGGGGTCACGTTTTATAAAACAACGATGCTATAAAATAATTCGGTAGAAAAGTTGTCCAGTTTTATGGCTTTGTAAATGTATTAATGCCATCAAAAACATTCTGTAAAAACCTCAAGTCTCGCCGTAAAAAGTTGTGAGATCTATATAATACCAAGTCGATTAATCTATTTAGTCTCCACTTAAAGGACCTTCTGTCTTAAGTTATTACGTATGTTATTATCATGCCAATTAAAAAAAATACCTTTAAAACAAATAGACCGACCTGGCCATCGCATGATTTAATTATTAGTATGTATCGCACTACACAGCATGACGAGAAGTTAATGCTCCTGAAATGTTAATGGCGAATTTGTGTTTTCATGCGTTTTAAAGGTATTTTTTTTAATTGGCATGATAATAACATACGTAATAACTTAAGACAGAAGGTCCTTTAAGTGGAGACTAAATAGATTAATCGACTTGGTATTATATAGATCTCACAACTTTTTACGGCGAGACTTGAGGTTTTTACAGAATGTTTTTGATGGCATCTCACTTCTTTTTGTAGAACGAACATAAGTCCAATTTGTATGGAAAGACGTTTTTTTTTCATAATTCAACATATTTTCCTATGGGAATGTTGTTCAGTTTCATGGGCTAAACACCCTTACCCACCCTATACCCCCTCCCGTTATGCCTCAAATAGTAGGTACCTATTTACACCTATTTATTTTATTTTCTTCAGTAATAATAATTCATTAACTGCAAATGCAACCTTGTAATCTTATACATTTATATGGGATTACAAAGTTATTGTTGCAGTTGGTGTATTTAGAAAATTGGACCGAAATTAGAAAATATTAAATTTTTCCCATGATTAAGACACTAAACCCTATTTGTATTCTAAATTTTAAGCCTCTAAGTCTGCTAGAAGTACCTTAGACTTTTGATGATCGGTGAGTCAGTGAGTCAGTGAGTCAGCGAATCAGTGAATCAGTGAGTGACAAAATTCAAAATTATAACAAGTTGTCATTCTTAAACTACTGGTTCAAATTGACTGAAATTTTAAATATACCATGTTTATACAATGACTGATTAGTTGCTGAAAATCCAGGCTTCTTGTTTTATCCACAACGAAATTATAGGGGTGTCAAAAATAGCCCGAATTACTTCGAGAAAAGGATGTTACGGCCGTGCCGCTTTTTTTTGCTCGACTTGCGGGGGCACTTCCGTGCCCCCAGATTACTTTGAGTCGCGTACAAATTAGTGTAAAATGAGTAGGTTTTTAACTACTTTTACAGATACCGATGGCATTTTTTAAAAATAGCTCTTGGATAAAACTATTTTAATTGATTGAATATTCAATCAGGAGTTAAGATAGAATATGCCCCGTAAAATCTTTTCTACTCCTGTTTCTACTAGATGTACTGTAATTAGTTTGTAGTGAATTCTTGAAAAAAGGTGACACACTGTGTCAAACCCTTCATGCTTCAGGCGAGTTATAAAATCTGCCTGATCTGCATCAGCCGACAAGACAACGAATTGAACAACGTTCGTCGTTTTTATTGATTATTATGTGTAGGTACTACACAACTTAAGAATTCTAAAAAGCAAATATTTTTAACTATAAAAATCACATAAAATATTATGGAAGCGACTAAAGTTACAAAGGATCAAATAGCCATAAATACCTATAAATTTGGAAATATACTGTTAAAGATATAAACTAGAATTGACTGTAGCCTGAGGCATTTTGATCAATACCTCGGAATTGGTTAGGTTAAATTATAGCCAATAAATATGGTGTCGAACGATGATGTATGTGTTAAATATCGTCACAGCGAAAGTATTATAAAAACCCCAGACTAAATATATGTAAAATTTTGAAGATAGTCTGTGCGTTTGTAAAGTATTTTTGCTATAAAAATATACAATTTTGCTCTATATTTAGTAAACGAACGCAACAAAGAAAAGCTTACATGCGAAACGATTACCTTATTAATTGAAATATGCATGTTATCGTACTTCCAAGTGTTACTTTTAGAGCAATGAGTTTATAAAACTTCATTTAGCTGTTCGTATTGAACATTGACAAACTTATGAGCAAAATCATTGTTCTACTCTAGACACAAATGTAACCAATAAAATAATGCATTGTAGTATTTGTAGCTCTACTCAATAAAAGTGTTATTACTAAAACCTTCTAGACCACTAACGTTAAGGCAGATAAATCAAGAGCCTTGCACGCAAACGAAGTTGCAGGCAAAAGTAGTATCAGTAGTATCAGGTATTTTTTAAGAGCTCATCGCGATATATAGTCTTTGTAATAATTATTATAAACTAGCTGACCCGCGCAACTTCGCTTGCGTCACCTAAGAGAATGGGTCAAAATTTTCCCCGTTTTTGTAACATTTTTCGTTGCTACTCCGCTCCTAATGACCGTAGCGTGATGTTATATAGCCTATAGCCTTCCTCGATAAATGGGCTATCTAACACTGAAGAATTTTTCCTATCGGATCAGTAGTTCCTGAGATTAGCGCGTTCAAACAAACAAACAAACAAACAAACAAACAAACTCTTCAGCTTTATTATATTAGTATAGATGAGGAGGCTTGTTTGCCTGTCTCATAATTATATCGCCAATAGTCTGCGACAAATTAATCGCTTTTCATTAGATCTTTGTGGAATAAAGTAACTTATCAACTTAAATCCTTCATTTAAGTTATAAATGATGTGTAAAAAGTAATTGTGTTGCAGTTTAATTAAAGATTAATTGATTTTAAAACTAGAACGAGTAAATCTTTGTCGAACTCTTTTTTGTTTTTCTTTTATCTATTGGCTGATTGAGAGCTATAGCGTTTATATTTAAATGCCTGTCGGGTTAGGATTTACTGCATATTGGATGTCTAGATATTCTCATTACCTTTTTTTTTTTAAGTAACAGTTATTGCCTAGCAAACTAAGCAATATGTTTACACTTTCAATAACGTTTTTTTTGTGTTTTCCTATGTTTACTTAATAACTATTTAAATTCATACAGCTAGATGGTCGGATGCCATCATTAGATGTGTAGGACTTCAATGGGTAAAACAGAGAAAATAGCGTATTGGCAGGCCTGTGCTCAACAATGGGTAGAAGTGGGCTGAATTGATAGATACTCGTAGATAAAAGTGACAATTTAGTAAGTTTGCTCTCGAGGAATTGAAGCCCGAGTACTAAAACAAGATATTGTTTGTTATAGTGGCAGAAGATTACGTAGGTACTTTGTAACATTGAAATTTAATTGCCTCATATATAGATAGTTGATGTTCAATAAGGTCGTTCAATGCAGTTATTGTATCAATAAATATTACTTCAATGATTGAATCAATTGGTATGAAGGTAATATAACTTCGGCACTCTTGGGGTCTTACTAATAGGTACCTATTTATAACGTGGAGTGTGTTGTATTGAGGTAACTAATTAAAAAATAATTTGAATATTTTAACGGAATATTGGTTTTACATATTTACATATTTTATAAAATTTCTCTAAAAGCATCATAAAGTAGACCCTACTCATAATTTAGTGATAGTAAATTATTGATAATAATTAATTATTTAAGTAATCTTCATGTTTATTCAATTTAATTCACGTTTTTAGTTTTGAAGTTCATGACAGAAGCGCAACAAGGAAAGGGAAGGGTGTCCTTTACCCTGCAGTCGAACTTTTAAGGCGATTTCAAAGGCGTTCTTTCCGGAAATTGTCTTGTTTTTAAAATGCGTAGTTTAGCGCACCTGAATACCAAAACTTTAGCATATAGATGAAATGCAATGTATGAAGTGTATAAATAAATAAAAAAAGTATCTGAAATCGCAAATGCCTGAGAGGCTATTAAAAATATGATATTATATTTGTTATGATTAGTCTAGTTATGAATACATGTTATTATTAATGATTTTAACGAATGTAAACAAATGTATTTAATCAAATAACTTGAATGTTTGTTATAAAATACAAAACAATCAAGAATTAATCTTTTTAATGTGAAATATGAAACAATAACCGTTAAGAATAAAATTAAAAGTCGAATATTACTTACGCGTGGACTGTGACCAATATTATAAAAACATAAATTTCATCAGACACGCACTATAAGAACAATATTTTAATATAATTTTAAATAAAAAACATTTTGGAGATAGTATGTTTAAATTGTGTAAATAAAAAGTAATATAATAGCCTAATGCGTAGTGCTAAATTTGAAACATCCGTGGGTAAGGGCATAAGGGAAGGATCTTTTCGAAAGAGAAAATTGTGAAGAAAATAGTAAAAACTAGAATTAATGCACACAAGCGAAGCCGCGCGGGAAACTAAGTGTTAAAAATGACATTTCGTAACGTCGCGACTTTTTGGTATTCAAGTATCAAAGATGAAAACAATGAGAATTTTTGTAAGCCTGTTTCACAGTTCATGAAGTTGTATAAAATAACCTATTAGCTGTGTGACAGACAGCAAATGCATGAAAATAGATGGCAAAATTAAATCTCAGGCTTAAATATTATTAGTTTTGAAGCTAGAGAGCAGAGCCTTAGAAGATAATTTTACTAAAACAGCTGACTTGTCTATTATAACCTTTCCAACCAAATAGATTAGTCATTGAACTTTATTGTGTCGTCAATATTTATTGGTCATAAAACCTTAATAGTTTTATTCGTCGTGACATCAGTGGTACACGATACCGTTTCACAATATAGCCTTTAGTCCTTATTTTCCATTAAGGTCTTGGTCCCTTACAGTAGCTCGATCCTCTACTACGAGTACTATCGACTACAGGCAACCGACCTGTCATCGAGAAATTATGAGAATCTCATCAGTCAGTCAAAATTTTGATACTCGACAGTACCAACTGTACAGAATCGCGCTCCAGTATTCTAGTTGTATTTTAACGGCTTGCTATATCTAGAAATTGGATCATACAAAATTACTTGATATCTAGCCGATTGTTGATAGTCCATAGAAGTATGAAACAACTTCTCTGAATATAAGAATTTCTATGAAAATCGTAGGTACTTTCTTGACATAAAGAAGGATATTTGAGATTACTGACTACCGTGACAATTGCTACATTGTATTCGCCTTAATTATATGTACTTCTTTTTATTCAGTAATGCGACGTCAAACAATTGATATTGAACATACCATGAAAATATAATGTTTCCTACTTATTACATATTTAAGTGTTGCATCAATTTTCCATGTAAAAGTGCGAAAGGAACTAATCTAAATATATAATTAGTATATGTTAATATGTAAACACCTCTCAGAACTGATTTCCTATTGATTGATTTCTTAACAAAAAATCATGTTTAATATGTAAGTGATTGATTTACGTAAAAGACATTGATACATTACGTCAGTCAGATGCACATCAATGGATTAAGTCCAAAGATTTATTACATAACTTTGTAATTATCTTGTAACGATGTTGTTTTATTACCCTTTGTTTTAAATAGTTTTTACGTAGATCATCGTTTGTCTGTACATATTTTATACCATTAAAATAACAACAACTTAGTTGAGAGCAAGTTTCGCTGCTGAAGAAGGAATACAAAATTGAGTATACAGAATCTAGAACCACTGCTAGAATCTAGATCAACATCAGACCTATGCAGACGATGGCAGCCTCTAGGACACAGCATCCTTAATTTGAAAATGTGCATTTTTTATTGTAATCAGGATAAACCGTATGTGCAAAGGCTCTCTACTAAGTTGTCAGTCCGTAGTTACCCTGTAGACCGTTTTCGACAAGCGGGCGTCTCGATCTTTGTTATTTATTAGTTCGGTATTCAGTAGGTATACTATTAGAACATTCTTAATAATATTCCTTACAAACTCTGCGTTATTTATTACGGCGCCATTCTGATCCTACTTGCATGTTTTTCAAATAAAATTTAAATACAACATGAAATGGTGCCTCATAAAATAGACAAACTAATAAATCACTTTCAGGTTTAAGATTTTGTTCTGTGATACAATTTAATTTGTCCGCCATTAATATTTAAAAGCTTCTGTGTCACGCGTTGTTCTCTCGTATTTTTACATTTTCACAAAATTGTCATTTGAATTCAAAATGTAATGTTCATAACTTTGCATTTGTATTCGAGTATGTAAGGCTCGACTTAGCAAAATTGTAAATAGGCTACTTTAAGTTGCTTTTGAGCTATTAATGTCAGGTACCGTTCAGTACTTAATCTTTAGTTGCAAACAATATAAATAAAAATTTAAGTATAATAATTGTGCTAAACATAGAATAAAGTGTATTTCCCATGGGTGTTTGAACTGAATAAGGAATATTTTTACTTCATATTATGTCAAACTTGACACAACTGACCGCCTCCGTGGCGCTGTCGGCAGTATCCAGCTACTGGTCATGAGATCTCTCTGATCTCATTCTCATCTGAGGCAAAGTACTTTTGGTATTTTTAAATTATATTTGATTTTTTCTCTATAATAGCTCTGAGCTTGGTAACGTATACATGGCAATAGGCTTTTACCTAGGACTAACATCGTAAATGGCGAAACGTGGATGTATTTCGTATTCCTATCTCTACCTACACCTTCAGGTGTAACAGACTTGACATTACTATTTGCTATATTGTTTTGTTTCATTAGAATACGATTTTTTGCATAGACTGTAGAATCTGTAAATAGTTCAACGCGTGCGCAAGTTTTTCGTGATTGGCTTATTATGCCGTATGTGAATCATTATCAATTGCATAAAAATAGATTTTGAGTTTTGTTGAAGTGCACGATCTTTATTGATTTGATAAGCAAGTGTACAAGCTTCTTATATCATTACACTGGTAAACATTTTGGTGCGTTATTGACATGAATAGGTAAAGTTTTCTATTGATTAGGATTAAATTAATTAAAATATTTTTTTAATCTGAATCTAAACTAAGCAGAGCCTGTACCATGGTAGCCAGGCAACTAATATATATACTTCTACATATAAACTTATATTGATGACATCGGAGAATATGATGCGTATTTCTCACACACTCGTTATACGATTAAGAAGAGGTTTTACACACTTGACCTAATTTGGTTTACCGTAGGTCTATGGAAATAAGCTGACAGCATACACTGTATTAAGCTAACAGCATAAGTTAAAAAGTAAAAACTCCCTTAATTTCTTGAACACAACTTTTTATTTTTAGTCACAATTTCCAGCCAACTTTTACACAGACAGTAGTTCAAAAGAACGCATATAACAAAGTTAGCAAGAGTATTGTTTAGAAACAATTAGTGAGATCGTCGATATTATATGCTAATGGTCTCATGAGGTGATCTCAATGGGATTCCCCAGGGTTATTTACTTACTGACTGTTACCAAGTAGCATTATAAAAAAGATGTACACCAAAAAATTCGTTGAGGCATCGTAGTTTACATTAAAATACGTTTTAAAGTGCAGTTCGTAGTTAAGAAAATTTGTCGTTCAATCAAAAGCGTATGCAGTTCTCTATACTTTCAGGGATGTTGATTTAGATAAAAATGGTTACAGAGGTATTTTTATACCCTGCTGAACACCGTGACTTAAATGTTTTATTTTAGATATAAACTAGTCACTTAAAAGAAAAAAAACACCGTGCCATTAATGACAAATAGGCATAAAAAATCTTTTGTTTATATAATTTGTACTCTATTCCCTACAAATAAATGTAAAATATGTATACACAACACTATTATGAGGAAGATATTATCTTATTCTCATGAAGATTCAGCCTCAGATATAATCTCTGTCCAATATTAGCACAATAATAGTTGTTTACTACGAGATTCTCATGACTGATTTAATTATCTTCAATTAATGCTAGGCCATTTTTATCTTCAAAACCTCACCTTGGGACTTACGCGTATATAAAACTCTTTTCCTGGCTATTCCCATGCTTTCAAACTCTCCCAAATATATTACTGGGTACAAACTTGCCTATGACTTTTATAAAAGAAACTTTCAAATGAAAAAACTAACAATGTCGGACTAGCTGTTTCAGAGATTACCTGCTACATCCAAACTTACAAACTTTCCTTTGTACTCGTTTACTATAAGTACAGACTAAAACAAAGATTCTTTAACTCACCCAAACTCCATACTATCTGCAACACCACAAGTAACAACAATCCGGCCATCGTCACGTCACTAGCTGTTATTAAATACTGGTTACTCGTAATAGGTACAATTATCGTATCGATACGCGAGTACGTCGGCCGGCCGTCCAATGTGTTCTGATGGCCGGTCCACCGCGCATTATAAATATACCTATTACCGACATATTTCCCGGCTTATCACTTAGTTCTCTTTGGATTTTAATTTCGTAGCGGAAAATCGATCGGCGCGTACATCGATCGCGAGATGTCATATCGATTTTTTTGTGATACTTTTCGTTCGGTTTGCTACATTTTTTTTGATTCAAGTTCAGTTTAGATAAGTTATGCATGGTAAGATTTATTTATTGCATAAACGATCATAACTACAGGCATTTTTTATAACTTGAAACCTAAGTGTGAAGTCAAAAAACCATATTTTTAGACCAAAAATATCTTATGTCGATAAATTAAATCCTGATTTATCTAGATTGGAGGTTTCGAAAGAAATATCAATTTCAATTAGCTATTTTAAAATGAAAAGACAATGTGCTACGACCATTTGATTTCACAATAAACAAATATTTTGTATAATGCACTAACAGGTGTGTTTCCGTTAATAGATAAGTGAATTTAGTACCGAAACACTATTACTTAGTAACGTTCACAATCAAGTAATAAAGGAGCTAGTCAAACCTGTTATATGAAATTGCATTTTAATACATTCATAGAATCATTATTGACGATCGACTTTTAATTTTAGACATCGCGTGTTATCTTGATAACTAACTAACACTAACTTTTAATCAGGACTAAATCGATGAAAAGATTTTTCGCGATGGAAAGTTTCTTGTCATCATCATCTTCCGCAGCTTTTCTCTATCCAGTCTATCCATCAGTCAGTCATCCAGTCATACCTGCTTTGTGCTTACCTTGTCTTTAATCTTCACTGGAGTTTTGGTAGGTATACGATCTGCGTGTTAAGCAACAACAGTTGGTGCGATAATTCCATAAATAGTTTGCGGCTAAGTTTTATTTGAACTGATCTTAGTATTCCTATCTTTTTGTTTCCGCCCTGGTCTTCGTGCTTCGGAGAGCACGTAAAAAGTCAGTCCTAGTTTTTGTTAGTTAAAAAAACAAAGGCTTTCAGGCGGCTTAACCGGCTTTGACACTGGGTTACCTATAACCACACAATAAAATTAATAAAAATGTAAAAGAGTAAGGAACGTCCTTGCAATCTCACAAACTTTCGAGTCTATAAATAGTAGTGGAATAATCAGTGTGTTATAAAGTGCGGCCTTGATGTCCATTACGGGTTCATTGTCAAGGTGCGGTGTGATGTGTTATGACAACAAAGTAATGTATTTTATCACTCAATTTATTATAGAGTTACCATCGCTTTTGATAGGTGTAGAAGAATTATCACGTCTGACGGAGTTGCTAATTTGAAGGCATCGGAAATAAATTGAAGTTATCAGTTACAATTTCTTGTGAGTTGATGTTTTTTGCTCCGAGCTTTAATAGAGTCTATTGTGTGTAAGATGTTGGAAAAAAATCCAGAGCATTTTTGGGAGCATTTTCACACTTTTGGTTTTCTCAGAAGTGAAATAAACTGTCGTGTTAACGCACATTTCATCGCATAATATTTTTATAGAGACATATTAATGCTAATGATCTGAATGTATATTGACGAATGACTAAAACTACCGATTAACGGAATATACATTGATATTTATATCTTGGAAAATTATACCCTCAACAAAGACTTTTCGGCTTTTAATTTCTAGCATTAAAACAGACCCTAACATAGCAAGTCATTGACCTACCTAACACAATAGTAAAGCAAGAATATTCGTCAACGCTCATGAATCACGTGTCACCGTATCTTTACTGTTGAGCCTTTAACGACACCCACTAGAGATTGACGTGGACATACGCCGAGCCCATTGATATTATCATTTTATTAATACTAATATAATATTATAAGTGCGAAGGTTTTTATGTTTGAATGGAAAGATTTGGTATTAAATCAATGTCTATTCCGTTTCAGTTTTCCGATTAAACTAGACAGTGTTTTAGCTTATATACCAAAATAACACATAGGTTACATAATCCTAGCTTGTGTACTAGCACAAGCTGTAGCGCGATAATGTAAAGTCCAAGGCACTCATAGAAAGATACAAGACACACATACTTACAGATAATCGCGGGCGACAGCTATAAAAAAGAATGTTTCATTTCAGTCAATGAAATGAAAATGTATTCAAAATTTATAGTAATTTCCCTCCATGGCCAATTCCTGTATACATGCCTATAACCACTATAGTCCGCGCGAACAGAGTCGCGGACAAGAGCTAGTTTCTTATAATATGTATGTATGTGTAGATTGTGTAGGTATCATAAAGGTTTAACTACGTACCCTTAATTATAATAATGATTTTCTAGGCAAAACACACGTGAGTCATCTACCGGTTCTTTGAAACATTAAAATAACTGAATGTGTATAAAATAAAAATATAATAAACTCGTATCTTTAGTACTAAAGCCACGATTGTTTTTAAATATATACCATTGAAATTCTAAGAAAGTTTATCGCTTCGATTATTATGTGTTAATTAAATAGTTCTAAACGGTGATTAACTTAATTAAAATAGTTGGAATATTTCAATAAATATATTATAAATAAGCTTGACTTGGTTTTGTTAACATTTTATTTTTAAATTATAAATAAGTTTAGCTTTTTTCCTAGTTATTTCGCGGGGACTTTTACAAACATACAAATAACGGATGCAATGTTTATCCATACCTAACCGATTACAATAAAGGAAATAGAGGGAAAGCTTCTGTGTCTTACTTTTGAAGGCTTCAAGATGATAGTGTTACATACTATTACATATACATACATAAATTAAGGGCGGAGGGCAAGAGACCAAAAAATGGCACTTGGTACGAAACTTACAAACTTCCCTTGCTTCATTCACATCCATACATCTTGTCATTGTGTCAGAACCACAACAGATACTATTAAGGTACTATAATATGCAATTGTGATTGTGGGATAACATAATATATAGTTATTAGCTGTGTCAAAAGGCTTACGCATAACAAGAGATCCACAATCTTTTAGATGTAAACATCCGGGATCATTGATGTTGCAACTAGCACTCCTTGTAGGGCTCTAACCTCCAACTATTATTTACCCAGGTACCTCAGTACTTGAGGATGTTCGCAGTACATTTACATTTCAATAGACATTCTATTTAAATAGTTATGTACGTATTTGAAGAACAATCGTTCGACCATTTTATTTTGTCGCTGTTCTTTGTAATTGAGTCATGATTTCCGAAATGCGCGTCTATTTGATATCCTGGTGAATCGGCTTCCGTACTCCGCAGAAAAAAGAAAAAAACAGACCTATGTAGAAAAATTTAAACATTATAAGCGCTAGAAAAAGCTTGAAGTAGGATGTTCCTTTAATTAATTTAAGGTAATGTCATCCATCTTGACTTTTACACCATTCGAAAGAATCCCAAACAGTGTATTCTAGTAGAACCTAAATAGCATGTCGTAGTCATAGCTATGATCAAACCACACACCATTTTATATTGTTGTGACTAATAACTTTCTATAGAATAAAAGGCTAGTATAATGACATTTATTTACATATAGGGACAGGAGGCTCAGACGGGACTATGAGTAAGATCATGAGAAATTCTAACGGTAACTTAAAGTTTCCTTTCTTTGGATAATATTCAACTTGTTGATAAAATTAGTTTACCGTCTGAACTTTATCTTGCTAAAATAGGAGAAAACCTTATACCCAATGGGATTTAACTTGATCATACATATACCTTCGAATACTAACAGAGCCAGCTTGCGACCATAGCCATAGTAACCTAACCTGTAGCTTGCACAATTGATAGCAAAATACACTGTAGAGTTCAGTTTGGCAACTAAGCTATCAATTAACAACCATGATAATCTAGGAGTGATTTTTAATCTTCAATTCACAATTAAATATAACAAGTAGTTTGAAGTACTCTATGCATCATTAAAATTAATAACCGAAGGTGTGGTTTATACGAAAAAAATGTTGTTAAAATAAATAACAAGCTTATGTCCGAGTATGTAAATTGTTTTTGTGTTGAAGAAATATGGGCGCTTACATCCTGTGCGTACTATGGTAGCGGTCACGGTATTCAGTTACGGGATATTAACTTTTAAAACCAGGTTAATACTCTAGTAAACTATTCTTATGATCGAGTTTTAGAACGAATGTCAACAACTGCGACTGCCTCTGTGGCAGGTCGGTAGAGTATCCGACTTTTAACCACAAGGTGCGATTTCGATTCCCAGGCCGGACAAAGTGCTATTGGAATGTTACTACTTTATATTCGGTTATTCTCGATACTCGCTAGTACAAACTGAGGAGAATTTTACTAAAGGACTCTATATTAAAAGCTTAAATCTTCTTTGCTTGGTTTTTAACTTGTGTCGCATGACGTCACGATTCCATTATGTCATGCGTTTACATACATACAACATTATGTACGATTTTATGGAGTTGCAGCTATTGTTCGCTAGTTATATCGGTTGACAATCAGCTGGCCTATTGCATTGATTAATCGGTCATTACCATTGATTAGTGCAAAAGAGCATTGACTTGAAATTAATAATTTCCTTGAACTTGAGTCTTTTTGTTTTAACTTCTTGAAACTTTTCAAAGTATGCATAAGTTTTTTAGATTTGGGTATAAGGTAGATGACCCGGAGACCCTGTATGAAAGTTGGTATAATAGTTGGTAGAGGTTTAGCAATTCGCCTGATTTGGGAATCGAATAAGGGATTTAACCATCCACTACTCGGAAGGACCTGCGCCGTGGTTTTTCTCCAGTCGAAACTCCCCATTAGCGACCACTAAAAAATTGTTCTTGCAAAATAAACTAGGGCCCTGGTCAGTTCTTCATACAAAATTTATAGATAGTTGAATGTGATAAAAAATTATCTCGCTGGTTGTAAAACTCAATGCTATATTATTTAATAATTAAAATAACAGTTATAATAGTTTGTTATAACACAATTCATTACACAATATAATCTACTAGCATGCTCGAATATTGAATTAATAAGATCGATACGAATCGCGGAGATTATCATACAAATGCATAAAGTGACCATCTTTTATCTCATGGGTCAAGGTTACATGCGCGGCATAAGGTCAGAGGGGTGAGACTGTAGGCCGATATCGAAAAGTAGATTGTAAAATATATCTAGATACTGTTGTCAAGTTTTATCGATAGATGGCGTTACGTTTATGCAGTTAAACCTGTTTTAAAAATATGATTTTCTGGTTAATTTATAGAATCTTCCTATTTATGGTACGATTGTAATTGTCTGCATTTAACTTTAAGAGTTACTTGACATCTATTAGAACTGCAAAAATGCGCTAGGGTGTTGATAAATTTTCTATACTTTTTCTATTACTGAGAAGGTACCTTTACAACGGAATTTTCGCGAGTTCCCGAGTTTCTTGATATACCCCTTTATATTCCTTTGATCTAGATTTTCATTAATGTTATTATAAATAAATACTATTAAGTCACATCGAGCTCTGTCGGGTTTCAAAAACTAGTACATCTTCAAACACGTCAAAAGAGTTTTTTTATCATATTAAACAACAACACATAACCTAAGTTAGTTCCTGCAGACGTACCTTCCTTCATTTTACAAACAGACGTATAATTAATATAATCGTGCCTCACGATTAACTTAAAGTAGGTACCTAGTAGAGTTTTATTACCACTTGCGTAGGGCGCCGGCCGGATACATCCAAATGTTTATACTAAGTATGTTTAATACTAGGAAAATTTTAAGAAAAAACTTAGTGTTTGTTTGTTAGTGGTCATATCGGCGCCGCTGCACGAAAATATTGGGTCCGATACGCTATATTTTTTTATACATACGGTTTGAAATATTTTTTTCTTGTATGCCTTAAAATAAACTTAAAAGGCTTTTTTTCATATATTACATAAAAATAAGGCCCAAATAAGTAATAGCTAAAAATGTGCGATTTGGGATTTTTGTTACGATGTTTAACACCTACAAAAATCTTGCTACTATCTGCTGAGGCTTTAAATCGTGTACTTGTGTATATTATACTATTTATGTAGTTTGTCGTTTGGTTGCTATAACTATTATATCAGGCACCGTAGTCGAAATAAACAGAATTACATTTAAAATTTAATTTATTAACATTAATATAATTACAATAATAATCACAGAATATCACCGACTTTAATCTCATGTTAGCTATTTAACTAAAAGAAAATTTAGAATTACAAACATACGATTTATACTACCTAAATACCAAAAACTATTACTGAGTCATTTTGATGCTCTATGCATATTATTATATTTCATTCAATAAGTATCAATTGTAAATATATTAGACCTCCTTCTTTTCTAAGTCAATAGAAAAAGCTGGCAAGACAATTTTTTTTGGATGCTTATCCATTTTCAACGGGCCTTGTAAGAAGTGATAATATATGTTTTATTTGTTTATATAATTTGTGACATACATAACTCGAAATAATTATTTGTTGATAGTTACCCAAACATAAAACACTACTGATACCTCCTTTTGATGTTTTTAGAAGTCCCATTGCCTTTAATGCCACTCGACAAGATACTGAGACGAAAAATAGGAAGGCAGATGCCCCATAGGACACCATGAGACTAGCTAGAGTCAAACCATAATTTATGTCTATCTCATACGAATATCAAATATCTACGTGTTAGACTTGTTAAACACATATTCGGGCCGGCACTGTCGGTTCGGCAGTATTTATCGAACAACAAAACCGACTCGAAACAATTAGCTACAACTCTTCTTTAGGTCTTAGCCTATTCGGTCCCGATCGTGACAACTCGGCTTTAATTTGGGCGCAGTAATGTTGAGGGCCTTTTTTCCCGAACATTTATCAATATTATATTCGATTTTACAGCTGGACCGAATAATGCTTGCCCGAATATGTGTTTGGCTCACAAAGATTTTCCGGTTTCAATGCCAAGCTAACATTATTAAGCATAGCATTGACTGTATTTGCAAGTCATGCTTTCAACTATCAACTTTGTCCTAAGCAAATCCATTAGTGTCTTTGTAGCTACAGAATACAATTTCACTATCAATATCAAAGCTTAAGTGCGAGGTCGCTTCCGCAAACAAAATTTTCTTCTATCATTTTCTTTCAGTCCAACTAATTTATCTTTACAATGAGTTATTATGCCTTAACTTAGATCTATAAAATATATCGTTTCATATTCTGTGCAATAAAATAACCATTAACGTGATGTTTCGTAACATATTTTATACAATTATGCATCATGGAGTAACATATTTTTTTAATTTTCCATAATCACCATGGAACAACTTCAGAACAAAAGATAAGATCCAACATAGATTGGACATTCTCCTAATTTTATGGTTACCATTTTATGGTCAACAGGGTACCAGGAGTACAGATAATTGATTGCCAATCGTACCAACCAAAATTAATTCTCAATTAATACGTAATTACTGCACTGAATATGAAACAATGACTTAATTTAAAATCTAAAAGGGAAATCCTGTGGGCTTGAAATCGAATTCTTTGACTTTTCCATTGTTGTTGACGACTTTGTGGCCGCCGCTCTCGTGCGTCTTCTGTCCGTTGAAGTCGGATGAGGACTGGAAAGTATACTCGGCTTCTCCGTACACCTGGCCACCCTGAGGAGGCTTCAGGCTACGAACACTGTTGAAGGACACGGGCTGAAATATAATAAAGATATCTTGTTAATAACCGTTTGACAAGAATGTTTTTTCTTTGGTTTTCTTTGCAGGATGATGAGTATTATCTATAAGGGTCATTGGGTTTACCTTTAATCGGATGATGTATCTGATAAGGGTCACTTTGATAAAAAAAATGATAGTACATTATTCTAAGAAAGTGTCAAATCAATTTTAAAACTTTTGTGAAATTTATTAAACTCACCTTCCACGCTGAATTCTGTTCTGCCAGATTTCCGTTTATACTGTAACGAGACAAAGTTATGTTTTAATTCCAATCAAAATAAAATTACATCGATGTATTCACATTTCATATTAGAAAAAAGTCAGTCAAACTTCCAGCTGTTAAGCTAACTGAGACTTATCTATGCGTAGTGATATCGTTAGTTAGAATCTTATTAATGTTGCAGTCAAAACTCTTAACCAATCAAAACTACTATTGACCAGTCAAAAGTACTTTAACATTTCTCAAAAATCATAGGATTTGGAATAGATGCATCATCACTTACAATGCTTGTACTTGATCCCAGTTGCCAGCCTTCGCAGCTTCTACGATGTCATCGTATGTCGAAGGACGAGCTGAAACACCAATTTATCTTAAATTAATTAAGTTTATACCAAACAGTTGTTCATTGGATAGTCTGTGGGTTAAAAAAATGTTCAGTTAAAGGTTTAAAGCTCATAGACCATCAACTTAGTACAGAATGTTGTTTGCAGATTCGCGACTTACGGAGGCATACAAAATTCAAAATTTATAACATCTACTAGCGGACCCGACAGACGTTGTCCTGTCTACACGTCTTTAATTTGTAAAAATTAATTAAAAAAACATTGTCCAGCGGACAAAATTGTGAATCTAAACCATTCTATGATCCCCTTGAACACACACAAAAAATTTCATCAAAATCGGTCCAGTCGTTTAAGAGAAGTTCAGTGACATACACACTTACAGAAGAATTATATATATAAAGATAACCTGACGAACTGGTTGGTGGCCCGTCTGACAAATCTACTTAATTTTGGAAATACAAAGAAATATTCTCAATTAAATTGTCGGATAATAGGTATGAATAAAATAATAATTGTTACAACTAAGTGTTTACAATAATTACAGGATAATAAAAGATCGTATCGTTTGACTTGACAATGAAGTAGAGTTATTATAAATAGTTTTCCTTCAATTAACTTACAGTGTATAACTTTATGTCACATAAAAATTACATCCGGGTGGCATTCAATCCGCATTAAATCATAGGAGAATAATAAACTACACACGTTCATATATACATGATTTCACGCCTGTAATACCCGAATATGTAGGCAGAGGCGTATGAAATAGACGTTTCGCCATTAACAATGTTAGTCCCACGTAACTAGGGACGCCTCGTGTCATTTACTAGGCACGTTACCGAACTCTTGAAATATTCTAATATGAATATCATCTCCCACGCAAGTGGTTGCAGGTTCGAACCCGAGGCAACACACAAATGACTTTTCGAAGTTATGTGTGTATCAGTAATAATTATCACTTGCTCTAACGGGGAAGGAAAACATCGTGAGGAAATTTGCCATGCCTAAAATTTGTTTAATACATTTATTGAGGGCATGCAAAGTCCCCAACCCGCACTTAGCCAGCGTGGTGGACTCAAGGCCTAACCCCTTCCTTATTACGGGAGGAGACCCTTGCCCAGCAGTGGGACATTAATGGGTTAATATTTATTTATTTTTATTTGAATAACAAAATACCACAGGACTTTGCCCGACCTGGTAATTATGCCCCTCGTGATCAGCAGTGAGATACACTACCGATCGAGCCACAGAGGCAGATTAATTTTACTAACATTTTCCTTTTTCAAATTACATGTAGTAGAGAAGTCAACTAAAACTATCTCGTGACTTTAAAATTATATGACTCCACTTTAATCCTAAAGAGGTCATCAGCTCGTATTCATATGTCACATCCTGTTTGAGAAATCTCAATTATGGCCAATGTTATTGACTTTAAACATAGACCAATAAAAATGGAGTTTACCAAGTGATTTATTGATTAGGAGCTCGTTGATAATATATCAATAAATACGGAACTACATGTTCTCGTACATATGAAGTATATTTGCATCACAGTCAATTTACACATCGCAGTCACTCAACTGGCCTTTTAAAAGAATCTGACAAATAAACGAATTGTGGAATGTTGAATCTGAGGTTAACGCTTAAAACATATTGCTCGAAAAGGGGAATATTATTTTAAGAATTCTACAACGTTAAAAACTTATTCGTCTCTCCTTCTCTATTCTAAGGATGGACGTCAAATCTGTCTACTGAGTTATTGGGTATACAAATAATATGTAGTATTTTGTATAGATTAGTACCTAGGATCCTCTTTATCGGATACCTCGATATCCCAATAAACCTTAAACACGATCAATTTCGTGGACCCACGCTAGTGTACCCATATTGGACTTAGCAATACCCATGATTGAGTTCCATATAATTTTAGTAGATACTTTGTACCTAAGTCGTGAATATTAACAATTTTAAATATTTACTTATTATTGAAAAAAATATGTATTGCAATTTATTTGTAATAAATAGGTAACTTTATATGCTCTATTTGTACAATGTGATGATAAGTTAATTGCATACCTATTACAATTCTCTATTACATGGGTTTTTATAATAATAAAATGCAGTATTTATGTGCACTGATATAATAACAACCGTTTAAATGACACAAAAAAATATACAGTGTTTATCTAGATTCCAGATGCTTTTAATATGTAACTTTATACTCTTGTTTATGATAATGATACTAAAAATAATTTATTTAAAAGATAAAGTAGTAGTTTGCAATTGCCCTAAAAGTAAATATAGTCTTGGCCCATTTTGTAAACATTTGTCAGATTTTTCATAAACCGTTTATAACCATTTGTTTAGTAGCTGTGCAAATTACTTTCTTTACATTCATCAAAGCACCAGTCCCTATAAATAATCATTCAGATTTAAATAAGGCAAAGGTTCAACGTCTGATATAGTTTCTGGATCAAAGATACCTTAGTATGTACAACATGAGTAGAGAGACTCTTTATCGTCAGATAGTTATAGGTATAAAACTATTATTTGGCCACATTTTCAATAGCATAAACAAACCAATTTAAAATTTATTACCGAGGCTGGTAAGGTGTGAAATAATTCACTAAACAATATCCGTAACCCGACATTAACATCTCTATTATATCGTAAAAAGAACTCGAATTCTTGTACAATTTATATTCAAATATTCAATTTTATTAGAAAACGCCATACGTATTGCGTACGATAATAATATGTTAATTTCTATATTATAGACCAAATTGGTTAATCCCACTATTGTAGTAAACAATATTATTGAAAATTATTATATATTTTACATATTTTTTTTCTAAATTTATGTGGTCACAATGTTGTAGACAGGAATGTAGACGCCTTTGTTTTTTTATTATGTTAATTTGTCTCGAACTAAATTGAATTCAGGCGCCACTAAACTGTTATCAATAAAAAGAAAATAAAACAGTCGTATTTTTAAAATAACACTGATTGAAAGAATTTAAATATGTTGCTACGAGAATGATTAGGTATGCATGATAAAAGAAGATCTGTATTGATTTATAGTTCATTCTTGATGACCGATTTTCATGAAATTAATTTCTACTTATTTAATTTGTTATCTCTTCCCTATATGTTATTTAGTGTGTGGCCCTATATTATTTGATTGATGTAACTCTTAAAGTAGAATAATAGCAATATTATAGTTATTTGGTAATTAGAACGGATAAGATCATTGACTGAAGATTATACCATTATTCACTGAATAAACAATATGTAAAAAAAAGATTATTCTGAAATAAAGTTTTTACAAACTGCATGCAATATTTTTTGAATTGAAAATAATTACCGGGATTTTTGTATTTAGTCATTTTACTAGTCTTTATTATTGTTTTGATATCTACGAATCATGCTAGACATCCGGTTATTAAATTTTTATTTATTCTCTCACGCATGAGGTAAATTCAATACAGTTATGACGCATTTGGAGACGAGAACGGGTTGAATTTTGAGTTTTCAGTGCGTAATAAATTTGAGGGCCATGTGCCATAAAACTACGTATGTAAATATTCATATTTAAAATCTGTTTATAATGCTATATTGTGAAGATTCTTCTATTATATTTTTAAGATAAGAAACCTAGAGTTTCTTGTAAGTCCTTTCTCACGGGCTTTACCTTCAAAACCTGCCGCGAATTATTTCGATAGTAGCTTTGTCATAATCGTACGTGTGCATTTGACCTACAGAAGTTACTTTTTGACCTAAATAATGTGTTATATACTTTTTACATTTAGCACTTATCCAATCTCTGATATTTATCTTAAGTCTATTAAGTCTTTTTTGCACTCATTTCTGTTCTAATTTTAGCAGCTATCTAGATCGTATTAAGAAAACGAATAAAGAAATAACCGTTCATGCATATTTGCATATTATTAGTGTTTTATAAGAAATAATCGAAATAAGTTATATTCTATAAATTTCTTCTTTCACACTCATTTAAAAATTTGACTACCAACCAAACACGATAGCGCAGTGCCTTGAAAGGCTTTCATATTTTTTCTACATTTCGAAAATAATACATATTGTAGAGTCACTTTTTACGCACAGTCTTAAACGTCAAACTTACAAACCGCTTAAATACATTGCAAAACTACAGTCGTATGCTTGTAGTAAATGGAGGTTATTTTCATAAATATGGTGAGAATTGCACATGACATTCTTGTTAGAATAAATCACATACGACTGTCATGGTCGCCGGATGTCGCTGGCCTCCTAACAAGTTCATTACCGTTGTAGTAAATAATTAATTCCGTCTTATGCATTTATATCTTTCTGATCCAAGATTGAACTATTTCGGGAAAATATTGTCCTTTATGGCATTGACTCAGTTAAGATGTTTAGGCCTGCAACGTATAGGTATTGATATTCGTACGACTGAAATTCTACTTGAGCAGTTGACTGGGTTAACTAAAAATTATTAAACTTTTACTCGTAAAAGTATCATCCCAAATGTTAAGTTTCTCATGTGTTTTTTTTTCTTTGCTGATATCAAAATTATTACAGACAGAGATATTATTTTAGGCACGCATTTAATCCCAACGTAAATACGGAATAGTGACGTCACTATGTCGTAATTCTGTAGGTACTTAAATGTGCTTTTCAAAAGTAGCTGATTTGCTGATTTCGACATTTTCTCTGTATCGTGGTATTTAATGTGAATCCAGAAAACGATTGCAAACGTCGTCATCTATGAAGTCGAATCGATATCGACAGTAAGCATTAAACAACAGTATAATAATAATTATGTTGACATATAGCAAGAATAATATTTGTATCACTACAAGTCACTAGTTTAACTCGATCTGACTGCCAATACATGGTTAATATATAGATAATATACGGAAAGATTCTATATAAATTTTGCCTTTATTGTTAACTAGATCCACAATATTAGATACGCCAATATTATGACCGGGTGTTAAAACGTAGGATATCAGTTTCTTACACGCATTCCAAGGAAAAATCACCATATTCTGTTATTATACTAAGGACTAAAGTAATGTACTTTAATATTTTCTATAATGGAGAATTCTGTAATAGAAAAAAATCGTACCTTAAAGTACTTACACCCGAAACGAATTACCTATTACGAATGTATTAGCGTTTCATAATACGCTAATTAACTTTTCAAAACATACTGAACATTAGACGCAATTAACAGGTTTTTCTAGACATCGCCACCATACTAAGATATTAAGTAGAATTACAAAAATTGGCAAATATTTCGCAATATTAAATTGAAGACTTCTTTTGTATTGTAGTCGATTATATTCACTTCCTGGGTTAAGTCTAGATTCTAGAACTATTAGTAAAGACTTGCAAAACAACAAAATAACTACATTAATTTACTCAAGACTAGACAAGACTGCGTTTGTGGTGGTCGGTGGTGTATCTAATTGCTGATCACGAAGTCTCAGTTACGATTCCCGGATCGGACAAAGTGCTATTTAGGGGCCTTTTCTAATTTATATTCGAATTAACATACAAACATTGTTACGAAACGTGGGGGGTATTTAATACACCTCTGCCTAAGCCTTTGAGTATAACATGCGTGATATTATGTATGTATGTAATTACTCATAAACGAATTCGAGGACGCGAAAAAGGCAGGTTTTTATTTGTTAATTGGCTTCAAATAATTACGAGTTGACAATTTGAAAAGAGTTACCGTGAAGTTTACGATGAGTTGTGATTGATCGACAAAAACTATTCTTAGTGCGTGTTTCAAGTAAAATAGTAAAAAATGCGTAAGTATCGACTTCGGATAGTATTGTATTCGTGAGCTAAACAAAAGGGCTATTATATCTTGCTGTGCGACAGTGCAAGACGGGAGGTAATTGAAAACAAATCGCTAATTGACTTTACACCTTTAATTTCCAATTATACTTGCGTGCGCCTCTTGTAAACAAACTTTATGCAATTTTTATTGCATTTCTAGAAACATTTAGTGTTAGTAGTAACTTTATCAAAATTGAGATTTATGGCTGTAGTATTTTTTATGATATATTTTGTAATATTTAAGTAAATCCTTCTAAGAAAATTCTGTAAGATTCGAATGCTATTGATAATTTAAAAGTACATTTTACTAGATCGGTTTATTTTATTCAAAACATCAATATATTTTTAGTACTTACTTGTAGACGCATGTATTATGTTCAAACATTATTTACACGAAACCTTACAAATTTCGTCAACAACGCGCATTTTCTTGACATAACTTCCGCATTCGATTTTAAATATCACCAATAAATTATGCATTTTTTACAAGATGATTACTCGTCACGAATTCAACAGGTTCTTAACAATAATTAACAGACAAATGTTGTTAAACTATGCTAAATAGAATTAGGTAATTTTACAACATATGATGAGTGATAAAATTTATGTATTTTTATCGTATTTATGTAAGAATAATTTGGTGGCTTACCTTGGACGGTAACTGCTAAAACCACTAGAACCAACGATAAGGCGATTTTTGCCATTTTAATGTAGATACGAATACGAATTAACGAGTTTTACGTGAACACGTGTGTTCGTTGTGAATAGACGCGACTATATGCCGACATCGGGAGCGATATCAAGGCTTTTATCGTTCGCTATATTTCCATCTATACATTATATGTTCACATATGTGATAGGGTATTATTGTACACATCCAAGGGTTCGTTTTGTTGTTTGTATTCCACTACCTACTTATTTAGATTTTATGGTCGATGTCGTATGGGTTTTCTCAATTATATGCTAAATGTTTCTTTGTACAGAAGTTGTTTAGTGTCACAAAAACGAAAACAAGTAAATATAGAGTTGTTTATGTAAATGTGATAATTTATTGTTGATTCTCTTGATTTAGATTTAGTCGATGCCTAACTTCAGAGTAATGCACTTGGACATTAAATGTGTCGGTAATTTTATCCCCTAATATAACTTACTCCAAACAAACTCAAGATTGCAACTCAATAGGTTTTAAGGTCATAATTTATAGCTAGTATATATCATTTACCAACCATTTCACACTACAATTTATTGTTCTCCCTGTCTATTCTTACCCCTAACTAAAGAAGAATGGAGTATGGAGGTTGTTATTTTTCCTCATTAAACCTACGGAGTGATTTCGATGACATTTGGAACACAGCTACGGGGAAATCTTTTTACGCAGACAAAGTTGCAGACAGAAGCTAGTCCCATAAAAGTTTAATGTGAATCTCATCCTTGTAAGCAAAATAAATCCTAAAAATAGTTACTAATAAATCTCATGATAGATGTTATATTCACGGCTAAATTCTTTACATTCTATGCAAAATCCAAAAAAGATTCATCAATTCGTACAACTATTATATTATCCATTAATTCTAATGATATCTGTCAAAATACCTATCAAATTATCAACACAATAGTATTATTCTGTTCGACCTATTTTTATGTTGGGTATTTCCTTAATGGATACAGCATTTTTGGACCTTTTTACATAGAAAAGAAAAAAACTCAAACCGGCCCAATAAATAACAGAGAATGTTTTTAACACTCGATTGTTATATAACGTTTACCTCGTACAGAAGCTTGTAGGTATCTTTTTCTATCGTAACGGACTCTACCCACAGTCTATAGTCTGCCAACTTAGTAGAGAACGATAAGGCGCCCATAGCCAGTTGTGCTCACCGGTAGGTAAAACGATTTGTGGGTTAAGCAACGCTTGGACATTCCATTGATGGGTGACCGCATAGTGGTATTTGAAAAGGGGGCGTCTCCGTGCTTCGGAGGGTATGTAAAAAAAGTCGGTCCCGGTTGTTGTCTATTAAGATTACAATCGTTAAGCCACGTCAAAGGCCTTAGGGCGACTTTAACAGTTTTGACACTACTCTCTACTGAGGAAGAAGAGGAGAGCGTCGGTCATTCGTTCCACCCAGCTATGAGAGTTAATAAGGAATAGAGAGAGTACCTGCGTATTGTGCACACAATTGGACAGTATAGACAAGGTCCTGCACAGTTGGCTAGTTTTAATGAAACTGACCGCCGCCGCCGTACCCGAATATCGGTAAGAAGGACATTATTCATAGAGAGCCCTGGCATGTACGTTTTATCTAAGTAAGTATAATCTAGGTTCTAAAATAAAGTAGTTGTATTAAGTATGCCATTGCTAGTTGCTCACTCGTACAGGTTACTGATGTTCAGAATTTTGCATGCGGCTATTAACTGTACTATAGTGTACCTATGTATTGAACGAACTAAGTAAGAATTGTCCAAATCTGGCTGATTATCATCTGTGATATCAAAAATGACTACAGTGTCCCTGGTCCACTTCTCAGGTTGGTTGAAGTGTTTTTTAAAATAGTTAATTATTAAATTAAAATTATTTTCATATCTGTGACTAATTTTCACAGGAGCTCAATAATTATAAAATAATTGATTATTATTGGTTACTTACTATAAATATCAGCACTATTTTAATTACAATGATATCAAATTTAATTATTTTTAATTATTTTAATTCATATTCTTTTGAACCATTGAGACAGAGAGAAAACAGAAAATCTTTTATATGTTTTTGCCTAGATTTTTGTCTCGGTTAGTATAATAAACTAACCATATTTTTTGCAAGAAATGTATACTAATACTTATTTTATCTAAATAAAGCTCCTCAACTAGCTAAAAGCGCAAACTAACAAGGGTACCGTAATTACTAATTTTCGAAATAGATGGAAATCGATCCCACAACACAACGCATACAGTAATGGTAGATTCTGGCGATCATCCTATTTATAAATCTATTTAAAGTCATTAAAAAGTCAAAATTATTATTGACAATGAATCGTTAAATATTTATAGATGTAATAATAAAATTATACACTAAAACTTTAATAGGAACAAATCGTTCAAAGAAAAATAAAACTATTTAATATCTAAGCCAAATATTAATAAAAGTTTTTTAAGCACAAAATGAGTAAGAACATTGTCATTCAGGTAAAGTAAATAAGGCTAAATACCTAATTAAAATATTTAGTATGTCATGCGCGTCTCACCTCCAATCCTGCTAAGTACAATGACATTCGCTTCAGAGTGAATACTTTTTGCTCGTGGACCTTATAATATTTCAATAAACATTCTGTTTAACAGATTCCTTGTAATATAAATCATCTGTAACACGCTAACTAAATCTGACAAATGTAGCCTAAACTCTTGTATACGTTAATCTGATTTTTACCTATTTCAGACAGATAAAACTTTCCACCTCCATTAAAAGTGTCAAAACATATAGAGTAATTCATTGTTACTGTATTTCAGCTTTCAACATGGAAATCAGAGGTCACTCAATACCTTTCCTCTAGATAGGCACAAAGGTAACTATGGTGATATGCAGGACTAAAATTTAGACTTGACTAAGTGCAGGGTGGTAACATTTCAAACAATTTTGTAACAAAATAATATGAGTTTTTATCCTCGTAGTATTGAGATTTTTATATTTTTTATTATTTGGCCATAATTTGTTAATTTCATTTGATCGGTTTTTCACTCAAATATCTGTTTCATGTCGTGTTCAAAAATAAAATCGAAGTTTTGGTATGATGTGTCTTTGGTTTTAGGAATATCCTAAATCACCGCATGTCTTCATTTCACTAGTCGGTTACTTACTAATATGTATTATTATTATTTACATCTATTTAGTTCAATCGTTAGTCAGAAAATGGGGAAATGGATAGTTCACAGAAGTTCACAAGATAATCGTTTCCTACAATGCAGATAAAAAGGTGATGAACTAACAACACACGTTTCCCTATTAATCTATCACTTATGTTTATGAAGGAAAAACAAATGAAAAGTTTATCTATAATTACCATCAGTAAGGTCACAGGAAAACTGACAATAATGCATGATACTTACAAGAAAAAGGAAATAAAAGTCCAACATTATAATATGGTGATATACTGCTAATTATAAAATAAATTTAGATTTTGCAATTTTAATAAAAATGCTTGAGTTTATGTATGTCTTAATTGGTTATAATATATTTATTGATCATAACTTAAGTTTAAATTAGGCAAACTTCAAAAATAAAATGAATTGGCATTAAATTACGTATCAATTCAGCAATATAACGAAGTCTCTCGATCTTGACAAAGATGACAATCTAGATGCTAGAACATTACATTGTAATGTCACAATTTTTTTATTAGCCTCTTAGTCCCTGTGGTCTAAGTGGTCGTGTATTAACTGCTGATCATGAAGTCTGGGGCTCGGTTCCCGGGGCGGGAGTAGTGCTATTCTGTTTTGTTACACTCAATAGCAGCCCGAAGTTCACTTAGTTGCCCGATATACCTAATGCTGCGTCATCTATATAACATTGGACTAACATGTTAAACTTGACTAAAGAGCGAAAGGTGGATTTATTCCAGCCTACACCTCCAAAAAAACCGACCTTAATGTTTTAAATAAGTAAAGTTTGAAAACCTCATGTTGTTCGCATCACTTTATCGTGAACCACAAAAACAGAAATGTTTCCAAGCGCCTTTTAAAATCGTATGATTTGACGATATTCAGCGGTGAACTCTTCAATATACACTTAGTAAAAGTCTTTTGGAAGTCTCCTACTTTAATTTCATACGTAATTAGCTGTCTTTAAATAGATAATAGTAGGTAGATACGTCCCTGTCCTATATTTAGTGTAGTCACGTATAATTAGTGTTGTTAGACAATACTCGCACGTCATAACTTAATAGGTATTACGTCATGTCGCTTTGTTTTCAGACCTTTCAGTATTGGTAAGAATAGATTTAGATGTTCGTAGAAAATATACATGTGAGTATTTATTAGAGGAAAATTTAGTCTATTCTACTTTTACGACTCCTATTGAATCTTGCCCTCTGATATAAAAACGTTTGGGTTTACTTTCGCACATAAAAGGAAAATATCCTTTCTGCCAAACAATTGGAAATTAATGAATATTATTTAAAACAATATTAAAATGTGGTCCGAAACGTTGATTAGCCTGTTTCGTATACACACACATTGTGATTTCACACTCCTTCGCATTGCGGTTTATATTTTACAAGGCAAAGAGATTATATATATTTTCTATATACATATAGATTTAGTAAATATATCCTGGGGTGTTATGGGGTGCGTGTGGACAATGGACGGAAAATATTCGGTAGCGGCATACAATCCAAAACGATGAAGAAATTAACACCTGTATTGATAAAGGATCTGAACAATTATGGAGTTTGGAATGAAATTTTCCTTATTAATAATACTCGTGCACTATCAACGTCATTATGAATCTAATTATGCGCTATGCATCGATTAATGTCCTAATTGTATGCTAAATTAGCATTTCTGAAATTAAAATAATGTAGTTACAATAAAATATTGATTGATTTTAGGTAGTCGCCAATCTCTCACCAACTATTTTTATATTGTCCTAGGAAAAATACCATATTTTCTCCCTATCGTTTGTTGTGTACTTCTTTGTACCTAAATAAATAATAGGATTTCGTCCTAAAATCCTTTTAATTATTTGAGCACGGAGCTAATAAATTGTGTGGTCTTGAGCCTGATTTTACATTGTATATTTTGTTGTTTGCTAAGTTTCCTAGATGTCTTAATGCCTGAGTCATCAAGTAATGCTATTTAGTTTTTATACTAGTCTGTACTTAGTCGTAGGTCTGACCCTACCTTTCTTGTTTTAGATGGTTAAGAGTACCTCTTTATTAGCAACATTTTGAATGAGCTATACGAATGTAGATAGCGCAGGATCGATGCAAGACAATATATGGACGCAATGCACACGAATGTATTTTGAATCAGACCACTTTACTTTTTCGTTTAAGTAGGTACTTTAAAACAAGATAACATGTAAAGTGGATTTTTTGTTCCTAACATTTATTGGAATTTCAATAAATTTACATTACAATAATGTTTACAATAAGCAAAAATCCGCTTATAATATTTTTCGTGTAACCAGTTCTACTAAATGTCAACGATCTCAGTGCTCTAATTTTAATAAACTAATTTAATGCTGTTTTTTTTAACATCCTACGCGAATATTGTTTTACCTGATCATAAGAATAAGACAACAGTCGTGGGACCGATCGTTAGCCAGCGATTGGCAAATTATCATAAAGATAACTTTATTAAGAACCAGCTTCACTGCTAACGAATTAGTTGACGGGCGACCAATCCGATGGATAAGGTGACTGCAATTTATCTGCAGTATCTATAAGCTAACATATTTAAACAAACAGGTGAAAATGTAAACTCATATTTGTTGCTAACATTTATTCAAATGTAAAGTAACATTTTAATAACATAATGATAAATTAGAAAGAGGGAAACAATGCAAATTTTATATGTGTAATCTCAATTTAAGGAAAAAGGCTCGTAAAACTTATTAATTGGGAAACTTTACTTTAAAAGACAATTTATAAGGACATGACAATGGTACAAAAAAGCATACGCTTTCTATAACTGAAGAAAACATAAGAAAATCGGTAGTATTTTTTTTTTCTTTATATAACTACGTACTACATAACTACAGCTTGCGTCGTTCATGGTCATTTATAGTTTGGCCTGTATCGTGGTTTAATCGTTGGATTCAAAGTGACGTACGACTCCGTCAGTGTTGCTGGTGACTGACATGTGCCTGTCAACTTTGCCGCTGCCGTCAGACCTCACGGAGGACACGGCCGATACTCCCGAACCGCTTCTCATGTTCTTGACGAAGTCTGGGGACAGCATGTTCTGCTGGAAAGGAAAAAAAAACTGTTAGACTGCCTTTATTTGATTCTTAATAAAAAGTTTCAATTGTTTGTTATTAATTTAATTTTAAACATTCTTGAAGAGTGTCTATACATGCGAATCCTATGTGAAAGTAAAAGTTTGCCGTCCTTACTTAGAAAAACTTTACGTAAATTCATCTAAAAGTGCAAAATATATAAATATATTTTTAAACTTACCGGGAACATGAAAAAGCCGAATCTGTAAACAAACATAAAGTTAACAAACTTGTAACAACTGATAAATAAATAAATAATAGGATAATAACAATAAAAAATAAATAATGAAAATTATTTAAACACATATCACCCGGGACAAATATTTTTGTAATTAGCACGAGTATCTGAGCCTGTTGTAGTTTATCAGTCACCACTCTGCTTAGTTTGAAATCAAATGACCGTGTGTGGTCAAGGATACTTATTTATTTATTACTTAATTGTCTGGGTAGTCGTTACCTGTTTGCTGACAGTCTCTGGAACCTAAAGAACATATAAGATTTTTCAAAACAGTCTACTATCAATAACAATATTTTCCTTATGTGCGTAAGAAACAAGGCTCTGTTAAAAGCCAATCAGGTCTATACTTCACTTTGTTTTAAAGCGTGTATAAGAGTTCGATTATTCCTAGTAAACCTCTTTATAGCTCTATTTTCCGGAGTGACAACTGGGATTTTTTTATATGAATAAGTATAGATTTTTTAATCAACGACTAAACTAGTGTTCAAGTTACGGGATGCAGGCTAATGACGTCACAGTGTCGAGCAAAATGTACGACACCGTGACAACATGCGTAATAATATAGGAAATACAATTTACAAGTATTATAATCTTTAATATTATAATACAGTACCCGTAACTAATTCAACGTCACTAAATAAGTGCAATATCATGCGAGACGGATTGATTAAATAATTGAAATATTAAATATAAATTACTTTAGATTTACGATTGTAATTTTATTAAAAAATGACTCATAAAAACGATTGTATATGATTGCTTGTATTTCAATGACACCATCACCATCATAATATAATACTACGCGCCAAATGTGGCAATTCAGTCCTGGGGGGCTATCACGTATCTCAGTTGTCAAATATTTGAAAGACACTACCCTGTACATTGTTTTCTCCCTTAGAATACTGTGGTTAGCACGTTACTTCAAAGCAGCAATGTACTGAATAATGTCCATCAATTTGACGTACACTAGCTGTCAACTGAGATACGTGATAAGCCCGCTGGTGAACGAATATTCACGAAAATAACACGGAACATTTAGGGAGTACTATTATTGTTCTAAAAGTCTTTAAATTTAAATAAAACAATGAAATTTTCAGTATACAAGTTTTAAAACTGCTTTTCCGGTTCGAAGTAAAATGGGAATTATATGGTAATACTTACGGGAAGTTGCCCGCTTGCGCTGAAAAAAGAAAAAATAACAATTAAAATAGTATATTTCTTTTGCTAACTTCAAATATACAGCGGAGGATTTTCAGACCTTTCGTGTTTTAGTGACATATTGTACTATTAAATATTTTCCAGACTTTCATAGATTTTTTTTATAACAAGAGACTCCAAACAATTTTTAGCGTGTTGTTTGATTTCACAACAAACAAGTTAGATTCGATTTGACTGATTAGAACAAATGCAAGCTTTTCATATAGTATTGTATCTGAAATTCTTCCATATTGAGAGAATGGTGTTTTCTTTAAATAATAGCATAGAAACATCTTCAGCTGTAATTATAACTGCAGCATTAACAAGCTGCTCTATGAAAATAAATACCAAACCCGAAGTTTTTCTTTCTTTTACGTCTTTCACCACTTTTCCTACGCAAACACTGATCTTTGAAAACTTATGAGCTAACAAACAGAAAAAAAATACAGTCGAATTGAGAACCTCCTCCTTTTTTTGAAGTCGGTTAAAAACGAAATACTGATTTAATTCACTCACAATAACTTTGACGAAATATTTTTTAAAAGTAATAAAAACTAAGTACCATCAACACAGCAGGCAAACGCAACCACCACCAAAAGAAGAACGAATTTCGTCATATTGAAAAAAATATTATTTTTTGTATTGATATATTGAAAACGCACAATATTCTGAGACACCAGGCAGTTTCAGTAGTTATATATACCACGTATTGACAGCCTTGAATCTACCAATCGTTCAAATAATGAATAGTGAGGACGATGGGGTGAAATGGAACATTTACTCATTTATCACAGGAAATGCGTTTGAATAAAGCTAAATATGGAACATACTACAGAAGTATATACCAATTTTGGGACATTATACTAGCTTATAAGAATAACGAGTGCAGAAAATTATTGTATAATAGTATGTTCTTTAAGTAAGATCAATTTATCAGTAAGCAGATTTTGAACTCACAGATCAACAAAATATATCTAGAAACGTTTTCTGCTACGAAAAACATTTAGTTGGAGTTATTGTCCGATGCGCAAACTTACATTTGCTGCCAATTACAGTGTTAAAATATTAGTTTTCTATGTACTATATTAAATGAAATGTAAAATTTTAGTATATTTTCAGACTAAATTAAATTATAATTTAGTGTTATTATGATATAAGGAAATGTAACACAAATACTGTGGTTATGATTACCCCAATGTCCAGAAACCATTTTGGCAAATTTGTAATGTCTATCATTAAAAGAATGGACTTCAAAAATGCTTATTACAATATCAATAGCAAAAGAATATGTGTCGTAATGATGAATGATTTTCTTTACTCCAAATGTACGTAATTTAGAACAATGTTTTTCGTGGAAAATGTTCATGGAACACGTGCAGCTAACATGCGTACGTGACTTTTATTATTCTTCTACTAGACAATACGATTCAATAATTCAAACAATTTAAGTTCTATGCTATTTATTAAAGGAGTTTCATATAGAAAGTACTAAAAAGCTACCTCCCTTTCTCATCTATTGTTGTAAACAGTAAACTATCGGATATTTTCCTGTTTACTGAGGACATTAAATAAAATAAATTTTCCAAAACATGGACGCATCTCATGACGTAGGCTTATTGGGCGTCGTGCAGTCTTCATTTTCAAGAAAAACAGAAACTATAATAAATTAAGTTTTAATTCAGATTTTGAATTTAGTTCACTATACATGGTACAATCAATTTTCCTCAGTCTTTATCGTTATGAAACAAACAACTTCAATGATTCACAGCAGACGTTTTCATGGACTCCGAAAATAAAACATAAAGACATATTTGTTTACACAAATGTATGTTGAATGAGTAAGTTGCAGTTAACATTGCTAACCACATAAACATTTTTACTTATTTAAAGTCTTTTTTCTAAATAAATTGCTTTAAGAAACCTAAAACACAAAGGATGGGATGTCGTAGAAATGGCTATGCATTAGTGCCACTTCTAGAAATATTTACTTTTTATTACAGGAAGCTTAACTTTGACAACTTTCTGTTGCTCTCACGATTACTTCCACATTATGTCAGATCTGAGTTCTATAGACCTATCAGTTTTTAAAAGTAACATTCCATGTCCATGTCATACAATACATTTAAACTTTAGGAAGAAAATTTGGTGATATATTATATGTATATTTAAAAAAAAACGTGATGTTTTGTTGTCAGGTACAGAATATTGCTTAGTATACTTATAGCTCTTTTCATGTAGACAGTAGCACATTGTCTTCAGTACTCTGTAAGAAGTTGTATCCCACTTTTACATAAATTACTCCCTCGTGCGTCATACTCGTCAGTTTCGGTTGTCCAATACTCTTCAATGACGTCATAAACTTTTCAACTAGGTATTGTACTGTGTCATTTCACTTATTATTCTTCATAATTTTGAGAAAAGATAACATGCTCTTGGTGAGACCAATAGCGTGCCTCATATAAATGTTTGAAGATGAATTTTCTGAAATCGTAGCTTGGAAAAGCGCTACATTTTATTCAAGTGTCAACAGTCACTGAAGCAGTTAAGTATATCACTTGCACTACCCTACTTCTTTAATAAAATGCTTTAGATGAATGTTTTCAGGGGAGACATTGTTTGCAGATTTTTATGTTGTCAAGTAATATGTTGGTATTTGCTTAAACCATGACTAACCTACTGCCGGGCAAGCTTGTAAGGGCTCCTCCAAAACGTGGGCAGATACCCACAAATATATCTATATAGTCATTTATGTATTTTATTACATACACTGTATTCCCCACTGCACTTAAACGAAGCGTGATTTTATTAAACCACAAAACACATAAATTGTGCTTTGCTTTGTAACTTATTTGCATCATAGTTCTAGTTAACGACTATTAAGGATAACATTGTTATGATGTATCGTCGAATTCTAGGGGTTTCTCTTCGGAATTTTTTTGCAGCACTTAAAAAAAGACAATAAATTAAGGTAATGGGAGCTAAGACTAAAATATCGTTCAGTTAATAAGATACCTATATTAAGTGGTTTTTCCGGTGAAGCTCTTTTCTCAACTGCTTACCTAACTTCTGTACAACTTTAAATTGCTACTGGCTATCATATAGCTGGCCAGTAATGATTCTGGGTACCTGTACTTGGTATTTATATCAAGATAAATAAAATAAATAAATGTTATCTCAAAGGTAAAAAAAAAAAGATGAAGATTATTAGACCCTCTCTAGACCATATATTATACCGAATACTCGGATGAAACTGCATTTTAAGTAAGGCTTAAAAGTGTTTATGTACATATTATTATATCTTTATGATATACAACAAAGTGACAAATACAGCACGATACTTGAGTGTTGAACTTAAATATTGTGAGTTGAATGACTATTCGGCCTTATGTAAGTATCTTAATTTTTTTATTTCGTGCCTAGGATATAATTATAGCAATACGAAGATGTGTGGTTTGAAATTAGATTATCTTCAGATTGTATCACAATTGTTAAGAGATCTATCGAGAACATAATGTCAATCTTTGGTCTTGTATCATTATTATTACCAAAACGTAAAAAGATTTGTACAAACCCAATACAGAGATCTATTTAAGGGTGCATGCGTCTTCTCTTGATAAAAAAAATATACTTTTCTACAGCAAGAAGTGACTTTCTTTCTTTCATTATTCTTGACTATACATACTAATAAGTGCAGTAGATGTTCTTATAAATTAGGATATTGGAATATCTAGTCATGGTTTCTAGTTTTCATCCAAACAATTTTAGCATTATAGTGTTTGGTAAGATAATACCTTTTGATGTAAATAAAGCTAATTGTCATAGCAATGGATTTAATAAGCTCTTGCACATTGGTCATACACACCCTATATATATATATGAATCTCCTTGCTCACGTAACACAGGAGTTAAGTTGAGCTAAAGGAACAACACAATAACAACAAAATAATTTAAGAAAATATTTAATTCATCAATCAGAATAAAGGAAATACAAAAACTTAACCGTTAATGGATCACACGTCACTTAATAATTTAAATGCATTACTTGTAATATTTAGAATTACGAATTAAATTTTGCGGCCATTTTGACAATATTATTTGAACTTTATGAAATGGAATCAGACTTATTGGAAGCTATTTACTTTTTTTTTAAATATCCATATATTCGATATAATTATTCAGATGGGTCGTTGAAGACAATTTTTTCCTTCTTAACTTCTCCGTTATCGTTAGTCAAATGCGTGAGAGATCCTCCGCTCTTCTTAACACCGTTCACGTTTGAAGAAAAGCTGTGGCTGGAGACATAGCTGCCTTTGAACTGTTCATTCTTTCCTGGTTTGTATTTCGCTAAAGAATCAGGGTCCATTGTAGGGATAGGCTTCATTGTGAAGGAGTCAAAGTCTAATGGCTTCATGGTGAACGGCTCGAATGTAGGGAACTTGTTGCGCTTGAACGGCCTCAAAGGTTTTAGCTAGATGGGAAAATGTATATTAGTTTGTGATTTATTTACATGTGAACTTGTTACTTTTATTAGCAAAATATAGAACGAAAAACCTAAAAAAATTTTGTGTAATAAAAAGTATCAGAGAAGTGTTTTTTTTTGAATGTGTACTTTTAGTCCAAATCTTAAAAAGGTTTAGGAAAGTCTATTATAAAAGAAAAGCTTTGATCTAAGTGTTGGTCCAGTGGCCCTAATAACTAAGTATTGGTGCATAACAGATAAAAGGTGGTGTTGCCCGTTACCAAAAAAGTGTGCATAGAAGACTGAAAAAAATGTTAACACAAAAAAAGAGAAAGAAAAATATGAATTTTCAATTATACCTTTGGTGGATCGAAATTGAACTGCAACAAAAAATATAAAATATTAGTATATTTTATTTTATTATACATTTTTAATTCTTATTATATTATGTAGAGTGTGTATTTACAAGTGGGTATAGTTCGTCTTTGTGTATATTCTTCAATTACCTGTTTTTGGATCCATATTTTTTTATAATTTTGTAAAGATAATGTTTAAATAGTGTGACGTGTGATGTATGTGTTATTACGACTTGCGGCTTACCGAAGGTGTTCTGAAACAAATATTTAAATAATATATAACACGAACATTATATTTCAAGTAAACAAAAGCTGTGAAATGTTGACATACTTGTATTCAGTTATAACTACGTCCGGTGGAGTCTTGCCATCTGAAAGAAATCATAAAATAAACTTTGTGGTTTTCTTGCTTCCAAATATATTTTCAACAAGAAACTTTAAATTACATTTGACTATATTACTTTATAAGCAGTTACATCAATCAAGAGAGCCTTGTTTTTCACGTATTTTTTAGCTTATAAAGAATAATACTGTGTATGTCCAAAAATAAAGTAGTTGTAGCAAAGGAACGGAGTCCATTGCATAAGCCTGCACGTCACTGATGCTCTATATATATTATTTACTTATACATTTTGTATACCTCCGTCATCTGGGAACCTTGCATACCAGACTCTTTGCTAAATTGCTGGATACCAGGAAGATAAAAAAATCGGTATAAAAATACCCCATTGGAAAAACTTTGGTTTATACGTACGAACTATATTGGTTCCATATGACCCTTTTGTACTTATTTTGATGTGTTAGTTTAATAGTTAAGTTTATCGCAGGATTAGTTCCACGTCACTAACTTAATGTTAATATATTTTGTTTTTCATACGTTGTTATATTGTTATCGATGACGTACAAAACATTCTTGCAGTTTTGATTGCAAGGGCTTTATTAAACAAAATTATTTTGGTAACATAATAGTAAAACAATATTTACCATAATAAGTTATTTAAGTATAACTAATGCAATTCTTTTAATAATAACTATGTCTTACTACTGAGTATGGCTCTCCTATACAAGACAAAAGAACAACCTCCAGTCCACTGCTCAGTTTGAGTGCTTTCTGGAATCTTTACATTCCCCGATATTTAAAATCAGTCATAAAAACCATACATACATTTCTCAACAGTAAGTTCTCCATCATGGTTAGTGACGATTGTAGACCCTCCATTAGTCTGGCTTACTACAACGCCATTGGTTCCTGGTTTCAACGCTTGATTGAATATATCCTGGACAGTCGGTATAGGTGGGAGTGGGGGAGGTTTGGGAAGGTTTGCGAAACCTGGGAAGTTGTTAAAGTTAAATAGTGGGGGGAAAGGGGGTAATGGAGGAGGGGATGGTAGACCTGCAGGCCAGTTGAAGCCGGGGAAGTTAGGGAAAGGGGGTGGAGGTTGAGAGGCACCGCGTGTTTTGCGCAAGGACTCCTGTGAAAGCGACAAAGACGAACTATACTGAATGTTCTGTTGTGTTGTGTACTGTGTTTGTGTATGAGCGAAGAGCCTCTTACCACTGGAGAGTCGAATCTGTAAGCAGAGAGAACATTGTTAAATCAATCTGCCGAAGAAAAGTAATGTGCATGAGACGACTTGTTTTGGAAGTTATCTTTACTGTGTCTTGGTTTCTTTTCATCAAGAGTAGGTCATAAAATATATAAGTATACTGTAATTATTTTAATCTAGTATTACAAAACTTACCCAAATTGATCTTCATCGCTCCATCCGAAGCCGGCTGTAAAAATAAACAAGGATTTTATAAGTATTTTTGGATATAGCAGATTTCATTACAGGCCGTAAAATAGGGCTTTAGGCTTTGCCATCATGCTGCTTTATCATAAATTGTATAAAACTCTAATTGATGTTCATGCTTAAGTTTTATAAAACTGTAAATGTTGTGGATTGTGTCTGTCGTTATATTAATGCTTATATTCTGTTGTTTGTTTGTCTTTGTAGACACAGGTGGCAAAGTGCGTGTTGTCTACGTGTAATTATGTATTGTAGAGTCTATGAAGTTCGCGATTGTTCGGACACGTATCAATATGAAAATTCTAGATAATACTGTAATAAACTTCTTCATTTCACTATGAAGTAGGTACACATTTATTAATATTTGTAAAAAATATATCAGTCAAAAAAATATCTAAATGAAAAACAAAGATATTGTAAAAGAATTTTAAAACTGAATATGTTTTCTATTAATAGTTATAAAAACGAAATCAAAACTGATTAAAAAAAATTGTAAGAATTAATTAACTCCTTAATCAATAAATAAATAATACGTTGTATCATTTTTACCTTTCACCGACGTAGAAGTCATTGACCCTATCCTTAAATAACATCAAAGAAACCCGTAATAAATAAACAAACACTCACCGCTAGCGACAGCCGCCATCATAACAGTAAAAATTATCGTCCAGATAGCCATATTATGGCACAAATTAACCCTCAAGTTAAACTCTTATCACAATATGTGTAGCTTTATCCAACAGTTAGAAACACACTGAAACTCTTCACAATAATATGTTCATTTAAATATAAACTTGTTGTTCAGCCCCCAAGCTGTTCAAACACTATGACGAATCACTTAAAAAGAAACTTATTCAGTTCGAGAACCTGAAAAATACATCAATATAATACATGAAAGAGATGCAGGGTATTGTTTAACGGGCACACCGACATTTGTTTTTGTCCATTAAGTCAGATGTGTGACGAAAATCGACGCCATTGTTACTTAATATGTCAAGTTCTTTCTTAAAGTACGTGGAATACCCCGTGTTCTCGATTATTTTGGAATCTGTGTTTTGGTTCCGTGGTATAAATGTAAATGTTTCTGATGTAAACGTTTAAACAATCTTAGTACGGTAGCGCGATTATTATCAGCCACTATCGATTGTCGACAGGCGGCTAGCTATCGACTAATTTAGTACGAAGATGCGATTAGCGCCTCCTGCGGGCGCCATGGAATCTATTTTTGCAGTACATTTTAAATGTCAACCTCTCAACAAACAGTTTGACATTTATAATGTTGAGAATCGCACTACAGATTTGGTAAGAAGTCACTGGAACAAAGTCATATTTTCATAATAATTTTAAAATTAACGTAGGTAAACTTGCAGCAATAAGAAAAAGCTGCAATACGTTAACTCTATTTGATGCGTGATTTATTTCTATTGGTATTTAATAAATAGCATATATATTTAAAAAGCCTGAATTATAGGCTCTAGAACATTTATTTTTAAATGCCAATTTACTAAGTAAATGGAACGTATCTTTAACCACATAATGGTCTAGATAAAACCAGCAAAAGTTTAAATCAGGACTGACAATAACATACACAAGCGGTCGGAACATGTGTCATCTATGAAACATACTCGGAAATGGAACAATTGCGTGTCGAACTAAATTGACTATAATGCTTAAAAACAAATGCGCAATTGTATATTTTTGACTATATTATCTCTAAACGACTCTTTTGTCGGTTTTAAGAGATGTACTGATGATCTAATAATCGTTTAAGCAGTTCTAGGAATACGACAATAAAAAAAAACCCACGTTAACATAGCATAATGGATTTGTTCCAGATGATATCATAGCATTTCTAACGCCGTAATTGATTTATTATATCGAAAGTTAAGTATTTAGAGCTTGTGTTATTTCAATATTATTGCATTAACATATTTGAAATATGGTTATGCGATTGCAACGATTCTGTCGTGTGTCTGACGGAGTTCATTTTAGAGATTTAGTGTACTCATCAAGCCCATAAGTCCTTTAGGTTATCATATAGTCTAGCTTTTATATACCTATGAATTTGGATCCAGGGACAATAAACAATGTGTGCTCGCAGTGTTTTAAGCACAGCGTGAATATGTAATTGACTTAATTTTTATTGTCTATTGGCATAACTATGATTTCAATACTCAATATAATATGTAGTTTCGCCTAATATATCGAAATTATTGAAATATTACTATTACTTTTATATGTATGACACGTAAATTTGAGGAGCAATTCAGCAAAGCTTATATCTCTATAACATGCACATACATTTTTACATTGTCTTATTTTACTACGCAAAAGCTGGATGGTGGTTTCAGAATAACGAAACGACTACATCACGTTCATGAGACTTTGATTATTCTTAGATCATCTAACAAGCCATGAAAGTAATACCAATACACTCAATGCATAGTGATATAAGTTAATCTCATTTCAAATTCACTGAACGTACACTCGAATCGTTCCCAATGACATTGGTATAAACAAGGGCTGTGACTCATCAAAACAATATTTACATACCTTCATTTGACTTCTCTTCACTGAGACTAAAGTAATTTTACAGTTATTTCTTTATTTTAAATACTTTATTCTGTTAGGGACCAGTAGAGGCCGTCCTTCTTCATTGATCAGTTCTCAATGCTCCTTGTTTTTAACTGTGTTCAAACATCGTGACTCCAACTATGGTTTATGATCAATGACGAGTGGTGTTATCATAAAATACGATGTTATTTCATGTTATCTTGGCAGTAAAAGTTTGTCACATTTTACTCAATTTGTTATTTTATTTTCTTATTTTAAGGACGAGAATAAGTAGCCTGTATTTTTTCTCGATATCTTAATATAAAGAAAAACATCGCGTGCCAAGGCTCTCTACTAAATTGTCGGACTATAGCAGCTAAATGACTGAGCTTTAATGATCGATGTATTTGCTTGAAAAATCGATCTATTCGTATGTAAGAGGTTTTTTTTTTCCTGTTAATGTAGGTACTTATGACCTTTGTAAGCAGGTCATGATTTTACTATCAAGGGATAAAAAATAGTGAGATCGCAAACTTTTGATACTCTAACGTCGGTTGTCGAAACAGAGTCCCTACTTTAATTATTGTCGAGCACCTGTCATACAAACCGACAGATGCTAATATTTTGATGAATGAACTTGAATTATTTCTATAATGCACTTGTGGGCAAGTTTTCTTTACTAGTTGTCCTGGAATAAAATATTTTCTCTTCGCATAATAATATGGCATGGGTGTAATCGATGACCATTCTGCAATGACTAGCTTAGAAACCTTCATGGACCAGTTCTTTCCTAAAAGGGAAGTTCTTTTCTTAGAATTTTTTTCTTCAGAAAGTTTCTTTTTTACAAAGTTCCCGATTACCACATTCAAAGAAACTCATACTATTCATTCGTCAAGGTACAAATTCTTTTAATAAAAAAATAGACATCATCAGATTGAAGTAAAACCACAAACGTCTGTCTACATACATGATAACAGTATGCGGTTTGTCACATGCACATGTAGACGCATTTAGTATAAAGCCGGAGATGAATTGAGGTCAGTAAAAACGTCAGGGTGCTTACGCAAAGGCATCGCAACATACAGCCTACAATCTCCTACCGTGTTTTGATCCTGTAATATGAGATCATGTGGGTGGCAGACGTCTGGCCACTACTGAATGACGTCATTAGATCCGTCCTTGAGATCTGTAGGCTTTAGTCATGTTACATGATTCTGACGTCACGGACTTTAAGAAAGTTGGCATTTTTCCAATGGATGTTACTGAGTTACTTTTTGTTATTATTGGCCTTATTAAGTTCTACTTCTGGATGAATGCTTCAGTTATAGATTAATTGTGTTTCCGTGCCGTTTGAAGTTTTGTGCTGTATGATTTTTGGTCATAATCGCAGCTTATAGTTCATTCGCATACTTCCACACAAAAATAATTGTTATTTAATTTTTATTGATTTAAATTGAGGCTTAGTTCCCAAAATCAAAAACAACTTACTCCTAGTAGCTTTGGCTATATAGAAGCTGTAGCTTTATTCAATATAAAGCTACTATGTGAATAGTTTCATCTCACATGAATTAGCTTTTTGCCTACTTTTAAAAGCTAATGGGTCCAATCAGCTCAACAAATAATTTGTCAATTATTAGCATATGAAAACGCCACAAAATCTGAAACCTGTGTTCGAGTTAAAAATAAATCTGTCACGTTTCTTTCCATGAATGTGCATACGCGTGACACACGACGATGACTAACTAGTCACAAGGCAACTGTGTCTACCTGATGTTTTTACCTGAAACAAACTGTAGCGTGATTTTCAACATTCCGTACTCAATAAAATCGTGTAATAAATAATATTGTTATTGATTCTCCCTTGCATCGAGGGCTTGGCAAATTAAATTAAGACTAGTAATATGTGGTTGTCTTGAAATAGAGAGTGTAGTATATAATCTAAGAGTAATCTAAAAGTAAATTATGTGTTTTTAAAGCTTAATATGCAAAAGGAGGTTTAGAAAGGAGATAGGAGAAGAAAGAATTCCGTAACATATAAATATGTTTTGGCTATATTAATATTTTTATTCGACCAATTTTTTGATCTAGAATACTTTAATAAAACCAGTTGTTCTTTAGGTCTTGAGACATTTCATAAATATAAATCAAAGAGTACACAGCCGGGTCCGGGTGTTAGTTGATTAATGACGTCATCAAACATGACTGGTTCTATTGTTCTTTGATCCTATAAGCGGATCTACCTCAGGCTATAACAGAAGTCGGAATATGAAATATCTGCATACTTTTTGCAATAATTTGAAGCAAATTTTTATGTCTAGAATTACTAAAAGAGCTATTATTAAAACTAGTTTTCTAAGCTGTTTTAAGCAGGAAGATATGAAAACATAAATAGTAAATAATAGAGCAAGCGGCCTTACTATTCCCAAAAATAAAAATAATGTGTAACTCAATGGAGGCTCCCTGACTTTTCCGTCATCTTGAAATCATCACTATTGTATTTCGCCGTAAATAATATCAGTCCCCTGTAAAAGAGGGCAAGCCTATGACCAAATAACTATTAAACAATAATGGGCTTATAACCCGAGCGTGCTCTATGGATTACAACAATAGATTTTACAATAATTTACATTACACGTATATATATGTGTGCAATGTAAATAAGACGGTTAAAGAATTGCCCAACATTTAATCTAGTTGCAAAACTGTGACCAAATCTCTTCGTTCCGAGATTGTGATAACTGAATAAGTAAATGATGGAATATTTGTATTCTAATTGCCTAAGTATCTTGAAAATTTTGAACTTCCGAATGAGTTATTTAAAAATAACGAAAAATATTTTTTTTAAATTAAATCTAGACTCTAGACTGCTTGAAGTATGGAAGGTAGAGTATATGACTGCTGACCACTACTTAACTATGTTTGTATGTTCATCATCTTGTGTTTTCGGCCTGCCTATTTGGTTGTAAAATTGATAAGAGTTGACTAACCAAATAGGTCAATAGTTCTTGAAGTTTGTGAAATAAAGATCTACTTCTGATTGCTACTTAATATTGGTATGGGTCTTCGTTTCTCATTTAATGAGGGAGGTTAAGGCCATCCATTAGTAATTTGTCGCATAAAAGCAAGTGTAAACATTACATAAAGGCGAGTAAGTATATGCTGCTGTTTCAACGCGTATTCTAACTGCTTCTCTCTTTGGTTACTGTCAATTAACAAAATTAGTTGTAGTTTTAACGATTTGACCAACGAAAATTTCAGCACTATGATAAAAGAGCGGTTGATGGTATTCTAGGTATATTTTAGTTGCACTACAGTGTATAATTATAACAACCCGAAGAAAGTATAATAAATAAATAATTTGAATCCTACTGCTGGGCAAGTATCTTCTCCCGGAATGAGAAAAAGTGTAGACAAAAAGTACAGCACGCTGGCCAAGTACGGATAAGGGACTTTACATTTAATACGTAAAATAAGTAGAAAAAGAAAGTATAATTTACAGTGGCTCAATTCTCTATTACTATCGACTACCGTCAACCGACCTGTCATCGATAAATTTTGTATGAAAATCTGATCAGCGCCTCTGACGGGTGTCTTAGGAAATGTTTTGGCAGTACATTCTAAATGTCAAAATTTCGATAGCTAGCCGGTTGTCGGTAGTCGATAGTGGAAGAGAATCGAGGTACAGAATACAGAATTTAAACTTCATATAACTGTAAATCAGTAAGTTACATTGTGAGAAAAACACATTAATTTTGAGGCTCAGTAAGAATATCGGTAAAGCTGAAAACATTTTTATCCAGTCTCAAGTATGAACCCAGCCTAAGAAATCTGCATAATGTATTCAATGGTAGTACATATAAGTAATTGAGCAACACAGTCAATGTCATTGCTAACTGATGCGCACGCGCCGGCACTTGTGAAACACATCTACGCTAAATTAGAAACGTTTTCGAAGACTAACTAGTTAGGTACTGATAAATTGAATGGTGCCACTCCTACTTAAACTAAGTACTTAGGAATTTAGGAATATCACGACGGGGAATAAATCCTGGATCTCGTAATATTGCAGTTGGATATGTTCATATAAAGCATTCCTAGGTAAGGTAGGGTATTATTTGTGAACCATGTAAAGCATTCCTAGGTGTTCACCTATTTTATTATTATTTATTTATAGCTATAAAAATATATTTTGTATACGGTTCACGAAATATTTGTAGGTATTTAGATGGTATCGGTAAATGAATAAGTTCAACGAGTCATTACAAAAGCCATTAAAAAAAATGGTTGATTACTTTTTTAAATATTTGAAACTGTTCAATTAGGGCAACCCAATTTAGAGTCTTGGAAAATGCTTGGAAATTCCGAGCCGCCCTTCAACAAATGCAAAGTGACACAAAGAATTTAATATTTATGGTTAGAACAAATTTCTTCATGACCGAAGGATGTCTGTCAGATATCATTATTATTACGATACATAAGTAACATAATATATGGCAGTAAAATTAGAACACAGATACGAATATTCATCGAAGGACCAAAATGTGTTACCACAGATCCGGCCCAAGATCCGATCATGACTGTATCCAACGTAAAAAAAGATATGGGCCGATTACTCATTGACTAAATATTTGACTTGTCATTATGTCGAACAACATTCATATTGTTTTAGCATAGCATCTTAAGATAAGTAAACAGTTTATATGCTAATTAACAAGTATCATAGCAAGTAGGCGTTCTGATTATGTAATATTTACATTTATAAAACAATTATTAGCCTAATGTTGTCAATCAACTATGAATAACTTACCTAAATATTAGTTAAGCGAATATTGCTGAGCTCAATTCCAATATTTGACGGAATATTTGGTTCACAAACACGATTCATTCTTTAAGTATAATCTTCGACCACAGTTTTAGTTGTCTGATCTACACTAAAAGGTATTTAATAACATTTTTTGATGTGAAATTCAACTTAAATCTGTGAGGAAAGGATCCAAAAAGTGCTATCTAATAAAAAAAAACTGCATCTAAATCACCTGCTTAGCAGCTACGGCACCAGACACACTGACAGACAGACAGACACATAGACACACAGACGTCTAACTAATAACAGCCCTCCTTTTTCGTTGGGGGCTGAAACAAGTTGTAGCATTACCATTTTCAAAAGAAAATTCTTTTAGACTGTGACGTATCTACCGAATATTTGACAAAGGAAAAACAAGGAGTAAATAAGGTCAAGATGACACATTATGTACGCGCATAACATTATATTGGCTAGACTGTTTAAGGTTATCTATTGTTTAAAGGTTTACTGGCGTCCGAAAATATGAAACATGGACCTGTTAGTCACTGTACGCTTCATTCATTATCGGTATCTTATTCTTAGAATGAGTCGTTTCTAAAGGTGCAAGTCTGCAAACTACTCTCGTTAAAAAGTCATGGTCTCGTTAAAGAGCAATCGATGTTTAGCAGACCTATCGTTAAAACACGAATTAATTGCAGTATGGTAAAATTCATACACTTTTTCTTTAACCCATTACTGTCGCACTGTTGCGCTAAGGTCTCCTTTCGAGTTGATGGATAGACCTGAGTCCACCACGCTGGCCAAGTACGCTTGAGTTGGAGACTTTGCATGCTAAAGTAATGTGTTAAACAATTTTTAGGCATGCAAGATTTCCACTAAAATTATTTCAACAAAATTATATAATAATATATATATTATTGGGTACTATTATCTCAAAATTCTTCCTGCAACGTCAAAGGACACTAAAGGTTTTTAGGAACCGGAGAAAGATTAAGGATATTGATTTTATGTTCTACATACTACTACTGATATAACAGTTTTTATTTATTAGTTAAACAAAAATATAATTTGCCAAAAACATTTTTTCTACATTTCAGTGATTAATTTATTGATAATATCGCAGAACAGTTACACCGGTTTATTGGTCACATTATCATAAGTATTTATATTTTCCGTTGGTCACCGGTCACTGGTCACTGGTCACTGCCAGTCATGTGACGGAATATAAATGAGTGAAGATAACATTCTATTTTAACACCTGTGTTAAACTTGTTCCAATGATGCGTATCATTTTGTCGTCATGAAACACCCAGATTTTTTACATACTAAGTGAAATAAAAGTCATCAACATGCACTTGGTTACCATGGTAACTGATGAGGTAGTAATTTATTAGTAAGAAAACAGCTTGGGAAATAGAACGACAACGAAATTTAAATACAAGCACTAAGCTTTTTCTTGTTACTTATACGGGATGTGTATTATTTTCAACTAGTACAATTTATTCCGTTGATCCCATACAAACCTTGTCCCGACAGTTAACAATCATATAAAAAAATTATTTTCCAATTTGGTTAAGTTTTTCAAAAGTTATGCGCGTGCAGTTAAGTGATTCATTTTCATTTATATAGATGAACTGTCTTTTGAATTAGGTAATGGAGTAGCTTATGGTTATATTGTGCTTGGAGAAATAATAAAAATATAATTTAGTTTATATGAATTCAGTATCTGGTGACTAATATAATATACCTTTCGAAAGTACACATTATTGTTATTTATAATGAGTAATATGAGTTATAACAACTTTGCAAGAAACACTTGGTGTGACTCATACTTACATTAGCAACCGTAAACAAATATTACAACATGTAACTAAACTTTTTAATGAATTTGAATGAACTAGCGAGAGAATTTACTTACTCATTTTTGAATCTATCGCATCATACTGTCAATTAATTATTAAGTTACATTATTACAATAGTTTAAGAAAACTATTACAGCTCATGGCAGCTTTTGGCAAAAAGTATTTTGTTACAGTACACAACCGGAACCATTGAATATCGAGAGTTTGATATTTAAAATATACGGGAAAAATTGTTTCTACGACGTCCGCTAGAGGCGCTGATCAGATTCTCATACAATTTTTTTCGATAGCTAGCCGATTGTTGACATTTGACAGTAATAGAGAATCAGGCTACAGTTCTGAGATACAAACGCTATCGAGATGTTTGACGCTTAGACGACAAGAGTTCGATACGATAATATCGAAACTAATTAACAACTGTCAAGTTTTGGTAGCAAGGTACTGCTTCGATATTGCTACTGCTGTGATGGTAGATGATAGGTTATGGTGATAACGTGTCGATGCGCATGCGTCGTGGTCTGGCCGTGACACGGGACGTGCGGCCCCGGCCCTGTTACACTCACCTTACACTTGCAATTGAGACCTGATTAGGGCTATCAAACACATCGCTACTACTGTTTCGTTGCTTTACTGCCCAAGCTTATAAAAAGAGTTTTCTTAGTCGTTTTTATACTTCTGTGGATAATTTTCGAGACAATCCGATATTCTTCTTAGTTAATTCTCAGATAGTTTCGTTCATGGTATAATGCCTGGTGAAGGCTTGGTTAGAGATATATAAAGTAGACCCATTTCAGGATAACTTATAACCAGTATAATAATATATATTATTATACTGGTTATAATAACTTTTACTTTTACTTAATTTATATTGTTAGTTATATGTAATAGGGCGCGAGAATATGCCATAACTTTAATTTTAACTACAAAAAATCTTATATCGAAACTAAATCATTATCTTTTATTGTTATTGGTAATATCCGTTCCATGGTTTTGGAATGCGTCCAAGTCGTCCCATCTCCGGTTGGGATTTCCCCATTACGTCAACTAACTTATGGCTTTTACCGTAACACTAATGTACTTAAAAGGATACATATATATTACATCTTTATGCGAAATCTTAAGAAGTTATTAAATAATGAACATGATGTGATTTTTTTATTAACATACGCAACTTTCTTTGTTATGAATAAAAGGTATAACAGACTTTCATCCATTCTTAACTACGATGTTCAACATATAAGTATATTATGACATCTTTTGGCAAATAGCGTGCTTGCACGAAACTTCGTATCTACTACATACATAGGCACTAGATATTCTTTCCAGACTTGCCAACCCTGAGTAATGATAGGTCAATTTGCAAGCGACCAATGCGTTATGACAAGATAATGCCAGTTAGAGTTACGAGTCCATAATTTTCTTATTTTTCAAGTGAATTATGCATAAAGCAAGGACTAAACTGTTAATAAATGAGCACACTGTTAACTTAAAAATATGTTTATTTTAACACTGCATCACGCTGTTTTCGTCAATAAAAAAAAGCTTAACTTTATTACGACTCTGTTGATACCAATGCTACGAACTGGTGTTCCAAGTGCAAATTTAGGCGTTTAGTATGGAAGTAAATGTATTGTCTGTATGTCATCAACGTTATTTTAAGAGTTCAGTGGTGGCTTCAAAATTATATCGTTTGCCTGCGGTCGGCCCCTACTTAAATCTTCATACGTTCTACTTATTATTCGTGAAAATTTGACCCTAAAAACAACAGATTACTGGACTCAGATTTCATGATTTAGTTTTATTATTTGATCTTTTTGTAAATAATGATAATGATGAAAATCTATTTTTCACAAAGGTCGAGTAGCCATGACAAAGTTAAGTGTCACAGTGCAATCGAAAATATTAAATGGTAAAATATTTTTTTTGGGCAAAATAAAATTTACTTCATTATATTGCAATATTTATACGTTGATTTACGCTGCTTTTTATTGATTATATTATTCAACAATAATTTACGCAGAACCTTTACTACTTATACGGATTAATTAAATAAATAAAAATAAGTACATACATATACGCAGTTAAATTAAACAATATATTTTTACACTGAATAAGATTTCGACGCGTATCTAATGAAATTAAATAGTATGTGAAAATTATGATTATGGCTGTTAATGCTTGTGTGTGGTAATACAGTCTATTATGCGTAAATAATGTAAATATTATTTAGCTTTATTACTTATAAACACTTCACATTCAAAGATTTTTCTTCTTAGAGAAGACAAACTTAAGTTGTACATATACAAACTACAATCAGTCAGACTCTCGAAAAAATCTTTGCATATAATGATTATACTCGCACTTACACGTAAAGAGTCCAATAACATATTAAAAGAGTAAAATAAAAGTAATAATTTTTGCGTGTGTATACGTTAACAAGCCCGCGTTGACGTAAATTTGTATAACTGGTTCTCATAAGGAAGAAAATACCTCTAGATTACAGAAGTAGGTATAAAAACGTACGTTAAAATCGGTATCAGAATTTAGGAAATTCTACGATATTATTAGTGTTCATATCACAAGAACGGTACTCTTGGTAGGTCATGGCTAGCTTTCTTTAAAAAATCTAACGTTATTTTAATTGATAACAAAATATAGATTTAAAAAGTGTTCCAATCTCAAATGCGCCGCAACAACGGGATCTAAATGTTACAATCAAGATTGCTTATTTTAGAATTATATTCGTTTACCCTCTGACCTCTTGTCTAATAAAAAATATTAATTTATGCTTTTAAAATACGCATTTACAACCGATTAGAATAAATGGCCATCGCTCATTAAGTATTCGGTCAGTTTATTAATGGCTTTCATATAATGGACCACAGAGACATGTTTAATGAGCTAAATAAGCAGCACATCACTAATATTTGAACAAAACCCGTTCATCTGCTTCCGTGGCTCATCACACAATGTCAACGTGCTTAGACTATTTAACTGTACAAAGTAGGACACTTGGATTTCCCAATCACGAGCATCAGCCATCTAATTTTCCCGTTGCAGCTTAACTCGCCGGAGACAATAACGTCGTTAAATCGAAAAGGAATACATCTTCTATGGATATGGGCGTCAAGAAGAGGGGATGGATAGTTGGCAGGATGTCGTCTCAGGCGAAGCGCAGTGGGTTTTCTGAAGGCTGCGGCGCGTGCCGCATGCCAACACTGCGGATGACCTCGCACGACCCTATTAATACAAGATACATCGACGATCTCACGTAGTCTCCATTCACAACCATGAGGTTCATCTACAGGTGTTTGTGCTTCGCCTCTGTGCTGAAGATCGTAGTGCCGGCGCCGGCTAGCGGCTTCGTGTTCCCTGATGATAGGAGGCAAGAAAAGAAGTTGGAGTCGGTGATCACTCCACCCGTTCTGCCCGTTTTGGAACATCTGGAGCGTGATCCCAGCACTCTATTGCCGAACGAGCGAAAGCCTCTTACTCCTAGTGAAAAAGTGAAACCTAGATTCGGATTTGGGGGAGGTTTTAACGTGGCTCCCTCTGGAAATGGCGGCCTCTCAGCAAGTATAAGCAGTAGCGCTAATGGTGCAGGAGCCAGTCATTCAGCATCGCAGTCTTTTTCATTCGGCTTCAATGAAGGTTTCAGCGCTTCACACTCCGCTAGTCAAGCTTCTTCGTTCAATGGATTTGGAAGGTCAGTAACCTTGTTGTTAGCGTAGAACTAGTTAAGAATGTGACTGAACGACACGGATAAAAGACAGTGTGTCCTCTAACGGTCATCAATGAGCTATTCTCCTAGTTTCATGACATGTTTTTGTTACAAAATAGCTAAACCGTAATTTTCAAATACAATAAAAACTGTAATTTTGTAAAAGAGCGTAGCTGTTGCCGTCACGCGTGATTATATAAAAGCGTAGAGATTAAGTAAATATTATGGTGACGAATTTAATAACTTAGTTGTTAACAAAAAGTCCAAGATTATGAAATGTGTGGGGAAATAATGTATGAGTATGCCTTAAATGTTTCTAATGTAGTAATTTAGAGAGCCTTATATGGAGCTGGCTTGCTGGGTGTAAAATTAGAATAACTTGGGTTTTCTGACAGTGACTCAATGTTCCATTGGCATACTTTTACTAAAAGAGATATACTGAAATACTTTGTCACTTTATGTCTACATTATATTTTATTAGCACTTAAATTTTTATGCCCAGTCACATTGTAACCAAAACGGCGGGAGATACCTCAAGGTACTCGTTAACGATAATCAAAAAACAATTAGCCTTCTTTAAAGACATAATGTATTGATGGGGATGCTGTACTTTTTTCATACAATACATTAATTTTAATCTTTTATCATGTTCTTGAACTTTTACCGTATTATCATACAGAATTCGTTTCCCAGGTCATAAACTGGTATCAAGATGCTTCCTATAGCGACAAGAATACAAGATTAAATGTATTTGTAATTCAATTAGTGTTAATATTGCGCCAAATTTCATAATATTTTTTATTCCTATTTATCTGATGGTTTTTTGTATCACCCCTTATTATAAATCCTATTAGACCTTTTTCCCGTTCGGGACGGGTACGCTTGCTTTTATACAATCGTTTGTTACTTTTTTAAGGGTTGAACTAACCGACGATAACAAAATTTAAATAATTGTAACTTACTTATTTCTATTAAAAACACACACATGACGTACATGCGTAGGTACCTTTATTATGTGTAGTACATGTGTGTGTAAATTTTCGTGAAAACTAATTTCCTTGGAATTTGTTATTGTATAATACAAGGTGATACATGTTTACGTAGAATTATTACTGTATAAAACTAGGTTTCAGCCTTAAAAACACCTCTACCAATATTTGTTATGAATAAGTAAATTTTGCATAAACACTAATTTATACAACATATGGAAAACATTCGTAGCTTTATTGACGCTAACAATATAATATTAATATTAATTTAAATACGAATAGGCACATGACTCGTCTAGTTTACAAACTTTTATGGATTTTTGAAGTCAGTGACTATTTTTGAAGCTTGGTTTCCAACTACCTCCAATCTTTACGCTCAATTTAAACAAAGTTGGGTCTGTAGTTTATTAGTAAGAGCGTCACAGACCGACAGACAAACCTTTGCATTAATATTATTCGTATCTTTAATTTAACATGAATTTAAAGTTTGTAAGGATCGCACCGAGTGTTCTTTGGTCTCTCAACTCAACTCCTATAGACAAAAGGCGTGATTTTATGTATGTGCATATGCTATGTACGTATGTATTGTACCCGTTTATCGAAAAGTTTCCTACACAATGCATTGTGATATAATTTTACGAGCTCATAGTTGATGAGTTGTGGTTTATTTATGGTCGTTGTCAAAAGGTTCTAGTAAACAATGCTTAGGTAATTCTCCTGAGTAATTTCTTCTCCCTAGTTTTGTAGCAGTTTGTGTTTATGTGTAGCTTAGCGTCTTTAGTTAGTACTAGCTTGCATCACATAAGAGAGAATGGGTCAAAATGTTTCCCGTTTTTGTAGCATTTATTACTAATACTATTACTCCTATTGGTCGTACCGTGATAATATATAGCCTATAGCCTTTCTCGATAAATGTTAATAAATTTAAATAAAACTTGTTTACATACAGCAACTGCTTTGCTGATAATTAAATTCTTATACAAATTATACTTGCTCAAAATTAACGTAAATTGCATCAGCTGCAAATCTTGAAAAACAAAAGCCTGAAAAAAACATTTTGTAACAATATCATGACGTGAAAGTTTATTTACGCAAACACTTAACAGACGCGAGAAATAGTCTAAAACAATGATAACTAAAAACTGTACAACGAAGTTTATTCATTAAGTTCCATTGTTTCATGAAATATCAGCCAGCCTCTATTTAATGTACATATGAAGTAATCGTTTCGTTGTTACACATTTGTACTCAATTTGTAACATTATATATAAAATAAAAGTCTTTTATTATTCTTTATTATATTTATAAACTTTTCTTTACTCGTGTTATAAAAAATTATAACTTTCAGGTTTCAAAATTGTTTAAATTTCGGCTCTACCATAGAATTACTTCTCCTGTAATAAGATTTTAAGTTAATTCAAAATAAATTGATTTTAATCTATTGTGTAATGACAATAATAATATATGTACATACATTTTAATAATCCTGCTTATGTACTGGTACTCATATGCGTAAAACATTTGCTGTTTGTGTTTAAACATGTTTCCACTAGCAGGGTCGCATATTCGCCCAAATACGAATGACTGACGTAAACTTACAATGTACAAAGATTCCTTAGTAGGTTAATCAAACATGTTATTGCGAGTATCACTTTAAATATTACCAAGCGCGATATTTGCTTTACACCAAGCAAGTCCACAACCGCGATTTTTTACTACTATACACTGTAACAACCCTTTGCAATCGACACAATTATTTTGTTTGGAAACTTGATCAGCATTCCTAACGTGTGCCATAGAAAAAAAATATTAAGTACTTTTTAAATGTCAAACTCTCGATACTTGATAGTACCGACTGTAGAATATCACGGCACTTGATCACTCTGTACAAATATGCTTACAAATTTCGACATTTTCTATTTCAGTGGGTTCAGCGGCAGTCAGGCCAGTAGCCAGGCAGCTTCATTCGGCGGTGCAGGCCAGTCGGTCTCAGGAGCAGCCTCCTCTGCTTCCGCAGCTTCTTTGGGCCATGGCTTCGGACCAAGCTTCGGCGGCAGTCAGAGCCAGAGTGCCTCTTCAGCTTTCGGCTTTAACTCGCTGAACGGATTCCAGCAGCCTGATGTAAGTTGAAAATCTTGAATACCATGACCACACATATTTACTTTTAAAAACTAAATAAACAACACAGTTATGAATTAATTGATGTTAATTGTACCTACTATGAATTATAGTACAGTATTTGTAGTAGGTACAGTCAACCTCAAGTAAATCATTTTTATGCACCAACCTACAAGTAGCCTTAAGAAAACCTTCACGTATTATATTGTTTATCTTCTGTTTTCAGTTCTTCGGCGACGGCCTCTTGGACGTCAGACACAGAGGGTTTCCAAACTTCCCTCAATTCCCGACTTTCAATGGCAGAAGCAAGGGAGTAGGCGCGGCAGCCTTCAGATCAGGAAAGATTGGCCCATCAGCCAGGAGTGGCGATGACTTCTTAGCTGTACTCGTATCTGAATAAACTCAGTCTCTCTACTGGTGTAAAATGCTCAAGTGACAGTTCGACTGGATAGTCTTTTTAGACTGTTTGTATGCTATTTATTAGCAGTACTTTAATTTTTATACGTGCTTTCTCACGAGGCGATTATTTCAGTGTGTCATAGAAACGATGTAGCGAAATGAAGATCAACCAAAAATACGCCTCGTGTGAAAACATCAGTGATGGCAATACGTAGATCAGCAATTGTTTAAGCTAACAACATTTATTGTATAGCATGTGACTGAAATATTTTAGCATAAAAACGAAATTGACATCAACAAGCTCTCTACTAATATTTATATTGAATATATCACCATTATATAACCTAAATAACATAAAGAACAAACACTACATGTAATAATATTAAAAAAATTAATGAACAATTATGAAAAGACTGTTGTCAGCCTTTTTAGGCTTAAACTTTAGCAACATTCCCAGTCACACGCTTATCAATGAATGTGTAATGAACACCTGGATGAGATAGTGACTTCAATTTCGCAATATTTCGATACAGTTCAGGTTTATAATAGATTCAAGCAGTTGCTTCATTAGTTAGATACAAGTTTTGTAAGCTGATTAGTTCCATGTATGCATAATTATTACGTCACAATTTATGGAAGCCGAAGTATACTTGTGAGAGACACTTCTCTAAAGTACGGTGTCTTTAAGACCCTAAAACGTAACTTCATTGCATGGAAAAACTATTTCAGATGAAGTGATACAATTTTATTTTTACAGAATTCTTCGTAAATGTGTAAATTTGTTGTCATATTTGTACAAATAGAATCTGATCATAATTTCATTTATTTGCTGATGTTACGTATTATTAATGTAAGTCTGTTATGAAATGTTTTAGGTTACAATTTATTTATTATTAATTTATTACATAAGACTCAATGTTGAAACGACAATACAATAATAATTTTATGAAAACTGTTTTCTTATTCGTCCAATGGCCCCGGAATTTCCAGTTAACCACGGCAGATGAATTGCAGATGATCAGATGGCGTCAGGCAGAAAAATATTTATAACGAGGAAACCGCTTCAGTCATGACTTAAAATGTATAGGCGGGTTTAGGCCTTTTGAACAATGTACATATTAGAAGTTATCAAATAGTTTTCTGCTGAGACTATGCAATAGCGCCCAAAGACGCTTTCTTATATGAGAAGCCAGAATCAGCGATTAGGAGGTCTGGAAATCTCAAGAGGCACTTATTCAGCACAGGGCTACTAAAGTATCTGCACAAAATATGCTTTTCTAACTTACTACTTACTCCATATAGGTAACATTAGTTCTGTATTACACCTACGTCTACATAATAGCAAGTTGCCTGTCGTCGATTCTTTATATGCAACAATAAGCTTGCCCTCTTATTCATAAACATAAACACACTATAAACCTATTTTAGTTAAAACACAATTAAAATATGTTTTATCTTTTTCATTTCGCTAAGGAGTGAAAGAAACAAAACTCTCTATAAGTCTTTCATAACTTCATATATTTTAATTAATAAGAAGATTACTCAATGTAGTTGTTACGTTATAAATATAGCATTTATAACTTTACTTTTCGTAGTTATATTCCTCTCTTGACGTAGGTATATCGTTCAAATAATTGAATATCAGTGAACGTGGATTTGCTAAGATATTACATAATGCACCAGTAAATGGTAAACCAATGCCTGCAAAATGAAACATTGTATTGTTCGTTCATTATTATCAGGCGTCTTAAGAAAAAACTACAATAGGTAAAAGACATAACGCAACATTTTTAAATCTTTAACTAATGTTATTAGTACATTTTCTTTACCTGTAAATTACCAAGCACGAAAAGCTATTAAGAAAAATCTATAAGATTATAAAAAAAGTACTTAAAAAGTTTAAAATAAAATAGTTCTTACAAAAAAAGCTAGGGGCGCTGATCACTTTTATACCGTCGATAGCGGCAGAAACATGCGGCACTGATCAGCGCCTCTTCTGTATTTTAAAGAATTCTGAGGTTAAAGGTTCTGAGGTACATTTAGCGACAATTTATCTATTCAATAGCGTTAAAACTCATACAATAAAAACGCTATTGGATAGATAAACTACCGCTAAATGTACTCGGAAACCGGGCGTTAGTAATTTATTTATTATCAATTGTATTTAATGTTAAGTATTCAGCGAGGAATTGAAGCACATTTAAGGATCGTTTGCATTAAATCGGTGTTGACGGAAACAATGACTCACTGGTATATCTTGATTCTTGTGCGATGATCTGACAGTGCTCTTTGTTTATAACCGAATTACGCAATGCTCTTTGCTAATTCGTGGTCGTTTCTATTCATTCTTGTGTCTGTTAGACTTCAATTGGGTATGAATAGATTATAATCTATTTTAAACACTTTGGGATACTGTACATATAACTAGTTTACGTGATTTCTCACAAAATGTAGCAGACATTTGTATATACTTCTGCGTAACAAATTGTGTACCTTTTGGACATCGAAACCTGTTAAAAACCCAATACATTTAATCCAAATATAAACGATACTTTGGTGTGTAGGGGAACGCAACCAGAGCAGTTTCATTGATTTCCCTACTATTTTATATTAAAGCAATGTAGCATGAGTTTATACGATAACTTAAAATTAATAGTTCCCTATAAGTTTGAACTCTGCCGAAGTTGCGAGTGTAAAGCAATCCAGAGTAAAATGCGTGATGATTCCCGTATAATATTAGATAATAAAGTGTTAATTTACCTACTTCACGATTACATGACATTCTATTCTAGGTGTAACAGGAAAATATCTTATACAATTTCCATTATCCTCGTTGCTATATATGAACCCAGATAGACTAAATTAAACGTTTACATTAACTCCGATTCAACGACCGGTATGTTGTGGAGGATAAAACAAAAAAGTGCAGAAAGCTTATTTTTATCCAAAGCTTGGCTCGACCGGTTCAATGGGTCCTTGAAGATGTCTGATACCTGTTTTACACATTTTATCGCAATTTTTGTAAAACTCTAGAAGTATAGGTATAGTAACTGCTTCTATCTAAAAGGTTGTGTATACTACTGTAGAATATGAGGTCTTGGATTCGATTCCCGTGATCCCGAATATTTTACTCATCAGTAGCCCGGAGTTTGATAACATGCTCAGTATACGGTGAAACATCGATATTTTCTAAAAACAGACAATTGAGAGGTTAAACAAGATTCAGTTTTCGGGCACCTACAATTTTCATGACGTATCTATCCTTTGCAGCCTTAGTTGTGAAGTAAGGAAAATTCACCGTTTACAATAATTTTTGTTTATCACACCCGTCTTATATCCAGTTTAGTCAAATATGCTGATTACCCGGAATACTTTTATAAAAGCATTCGGTCAAACAAGGCACCTCACACCAACTCACATTTTTACTACTACTCTATAATAGCAGTAAGTAAATACAATACATTGTGAACGGAATATTTCAAGACAACAGGTTGCATTACAAGTAAATTTTACCGCCCTTGTACCCAAAATAGATTATTCCATCGGCTTTATAAAGCCGCTTTTCTTACAACTTTATCAGAAGACCTTCACATCCAATATGGAGGTGAAGTGTACGAAAATAGTATTGTTCTTGCTGTTATTATTCTCATTATCATCTGTGACTGTTGTTGGTCAAATGGTCTGGTACCCTCAAGGACCAGGTCCAGGTCCAGTTGAATATACTGTGCCTGCTAATCAATTAAAGTACATTTACAACGGGTAAGAGAGAATTTAAATTGATCGTACTAATAATAATATAAGGAGAGGGACTGACGCAGAGGGACGGATGACCTTACATTTGTGTTTGCGTGGTCGGTTACTCACGCATATATAACGCATTTTTCTATTATTAAGTGAATATTTTCAATTCTGAAATAGGGGCAGTGTAACCTAAACAATTCAATGCTCGGAGATTCGCGTTCTTAAAACAATATATTCTTCCTAAGCCGCGATCGACTAGGGTAGTGGACTCATGCAACGACTTCGTTACTCAAGCGAAAGTGCGTATTTAAGTTTGTTTTACTGATAATTTAATTAAACCAATTGAACCGATATTGGTAACTTTGAACAGGGTTACAAATTATTATCCTGGGGAAAGACCAGCTAACTGTTTCAACAAATACCTACAAAGCTTAGCAAGTCACGGGGACAGTTAAATGATTGTAAATATAAAAGGAAATGACTGGTTGTTAATATTGAACGTGGTTATTTCTAGTCGCACTAACCGGCTATAGTGCGTACAGGTATTACATTCTGTACACTGTAGAAACAAATTAAAATATACCAGTCTTTTGTAAAACATGGTGCTAAATTGTGTATTAAAGAGCTCGCTGGTTGTATTGCTGATTATTACTTTAGCATGTGTCGTCAATGCCACGGAACATAGTGATGATGATAATGCAACTATCGTGCGCGTTAACATGAGACCCGTTTTTTCGCCCAAACGCATAATATTTTTATATAACAAGTAAGTGATATTTGTACGTTAGTTAATTAGATAAATGTATTGGTTAAACGGTTACAAGGATTTTCGTGTTCTTTGCTTTATAACTTTAATTATCTCTATAGGTTAGATTATAGGGTCGTGCATAGTATTTTTGCTCTTTTCAAATGGATATTGGACTATTTCTCAATTTTAGCCCGGAGGTTGGTTGTGTCCGGGAAATGGCAATAGATTCGTTCTCTGCTACATACTACAATTGTTAGTGGCGTGTGTGTGTATTTCATACACTATCTATACCTTCGAGTATAACAGGCGTGATAGTATGCTTGTAAGTTTTTTGGTTGTTGATATATATCTTATATTCATTTAAAGTACATTTATGGAAATCGATTTTAAATCTTTTATCGAATGTGGGCTTCAGTTTTCTAAATAACATTTTCATAGCATTGTGAAATTAATTTTCTTTTGAGCAAAACTTAATGACTGATCAATGCGTTTTCCCTGTTTTGTTTGAACAATTTTGTTTTAGCAATAATGACAGTGACTAAGGGATATCACAACACGAATAGTAAAAACGGAAAGTGCAAATCACAATAACTGAAAGTATATTCAAGGAAAAGTCAAGTTCATGGGTCATGGGTCATTCGTTATATTGCCTTATGTATATTTTTTTTAAGTTACCCTATTAATTCGATACTATCCACTTTATTATACGTCGGCACTTAATATCTTCGAATATATTTACGTCTTGCAAGGAGTGGCCAATATAAAAAATCTTGCTGCATGTAAAGGAGTCATGTAGACTGTCATCGCTCACGCTATGTTGCCGACGCACTTTCAATGCACCCCGGTCTTTGTTCGTTCATACAATTTCATACAATCCATGATTATGCCACGTAAAAAACAGCTGAAATGGCATGTACTCTCGATAATAAACACGACAAATAAAATAATTTATTGAATCTATAAATGTCCCACAGCTGGCCTAGGGTTTCACACCGATTTGTGTATGGGACTGCATTGGCATATCCGATTATAATGACTTATTAATCTTATATTATATCGCTAAACCAATACCAGCACTGACACGATAAATAATTGAAGAAAGTACAGCATATTTAACACCGGGTACAGCAATGGTTTATCTGACGTGCTACAAGCGCAGTTTCGTGATAATTATTCGAAAATTGTATCTCTGTAGTCCCTGTGCATTGTACAAGGTTTTTTAAAAACTCCCAACATCTTTATTGCATGTAAGACACTACGAAAGCTCTATAAATAGGCCGTTGGCAGGCTTATGCCTCATTTATACAAAGTATAACAACTCTCTCGTACATTTAACAATGGCGCGTAATCCGATACCTTTATTTGCGTCTTTATTTGTAATTTTTCTTTTACTCGTGGTGGGTTCGATGTCTGAAACGGTTAACAACGGTAACCATGGTAACCGACCTGTTCGCGGTCTTATTTACCCGCCGAAGACTATTAAAGAGATCTACGTTGCCTCTAGAACGTGAGTAACTTTATTTTCTTGAGGTTGTAGTTGATAGTCGTGTCGCATGAATTTCGTGTTGACGATCTTTTAGTGCATTCACATTATAGAAATCTGAATTTAAAACATTATAGCAGTGATAATCAAGTGGTATAAGTTGGCACTTCCCTCGCAAGTGGTCGACGCCGGACGGTTCGAACCCGAGGCAACACACCAATGACTTTCCGAAGTATTAGAAATAATTACCGCTTGCTCTAACGGTGAAGGAAAACATCGTGATGAAACCTTGCATGCCTAAAAATTTGTTTAATACATTTATTGAGGGCATGCAAAGTCCCCAACCCGCACTTAGCCAGCGACGTGGACTCAAGGCCTAACCCCTTCCTTTGTTTGGGAGCAGACCCTTGCCCAGCAGTGGAACATTAATGGATTTAAAAAAAAACAAAGCGTTAGTAGGGCATAGTGTGCAGTCTGATAATGCACACATCAAACTTGAGGCATAGTGACAATTATAATTGCCATTGAAATCTAATACTGTATTTTTAATGACATTGGTTACTATAAGTAATGGTTAATGGTGGTATTTCCTAGGTATTTGTAACAAGTTTCCTATATAAGCAATTGTTGGTATCCTTGTCATGTTACTCATAAAGCGAGCAGAGACACCGTCTCGTGGTCCATGAAGATGTATGTGTTTTCGCCGTTATTTTTATTGATATTTGTGTTGTGTTTCACGTTAATCAGTGCTTATAGGATCCCTGTTGGTCTCTCAGCGAATCAACTTAGAGAATTGTACATACACGGTCTTAGGTAAGAAATTATAATATCACTGTAATTGTTACCAACTACCAGGAATTTGATCGTATCAATGTTTGGGACCCCACGATACAGGCTCGCCTAGTGTGGGGACCACGGAATTTTACCAATTGTATTACCATAGCAATACGCAAAATGATCTCAGTAGTTGTAAGATAAAGCTTATAAGTAATGTTTTTATTTTTGTCTCAGTCATTTATTTATTTATTTTAAACTTAATATACAACTCTGTATAAAGGCGGACTTATGCCAGGGGCATTTTCTGCCAGTTATCTAGCCAGTTTTGACCAAGATAATTGAAAGAATATGCACTTATACCTTGAGTATAGTTATGTGTGTGTTTATAGTGTATATGTGTGGACTATTGCTATATCCGATAATAATGACTTATTAATCGTATTTTACCGCTAAACAATTACTGTACCGGTTAAACCAAAACCAGTACTGTCAGCCCCTATAAATAACTGCTGAAACTACTGTATATATTGTTACATTGAATGCACCAAATGGTTTAACTGTGGTGTTACAAGCGCAGTTTCGTAGTAACTGTACGAAAATTGTATCTCTCTAGTCCATGCGCTATGTACAAGGCTTTTTAAAAACTCCCAACATTATTATTCCATGTAAGATACTTCGAAAGCTCTATAAATAGGCCGTTGGCAGGCCTATGCCTCATTTATACAAAGTATAACAACTCTCTCGTACATTTAACAATGGCGCGTAATCCGATAACTTTATTTGCGTCTTTATTTGTAATTTTTCTTTTATTCGTGGTGGGTTCGATGTCTGAAACGAATAACAACGGTAACCATGGCAACGAATCTCTTTATTTTAGAATCCTTGCTCTTTTTTACCCGCCGAAGACTATAAAAGAGATCTACGTTACCCTTAGAACGTGAGTAACTTTATTTTCTTGAGGTTGTAGTTGATAGTCGTGTCGCATAAATTTTGTGTTGAGTCTTTTAGTGCATTCACATTCTGGAAATCAACCACATATAATTATTCTATCAACAAATATCTCCCTTTATTTATTAAAAATTATTTAAAAATAATTAAAGCGTTAAGTAGGGTATAGTCTGAAGTCTAATAATGCGGGCACACATCAAACTTGAGGCGTAGTGACAATTATAATTGCCGTTGAAATCTAATACTGTATTTTTAATGACATTGGTTACTATAAGTAATGGTTAATGGCGGTATTTCCTAGGTATTTGTAACAAGTTTCCTATAAAAGCAATTGTTGGTATCCTTGTCATGTTACTCATAAAGCGAGCACAGACACCGTCTCGTGGTCCATGAAGATGTATTTGTTTTCGACGTTATTTTTATTGATATTTGTGTTGTGTTTCACGTTAATCAGTGCTTATAGGATCCCTGTTGGTCTCTCAGCGAATCAACTTAGAGAATTGTACGCACACGGTCTTAGGTAAGAAATTATAATATCACTGTAATTGTTACTAACTACCAGGAATTTGAACGTATCAATGTTCGGGACTCCACGGTTCAGGCTCGCCTAGTGTGGGGACCACGGAATGTTACCAATTGTATTACCATAGCAATACGCAAAATGATCTCAGTAGTTGTAAGATAAAGCTTATGAGTAATGTTTTTATTTTGTCTCAGTCATTTATTTATTTATTTTAGACTTAATATACAACTCTGTATAAAGGCGGACTTATGCCAGGGGCATTTTCTGCCAGTTATCTAGCTAGTTTCGACCGAGATAATTGAAAGAATATGCACTTTTATTTACCTTAAGTATGTTTATAGTGTATATGTCTGGACTATTGCTATGTCCGATAATAATGGCTTATTAATCGTATTTTACCGCTAAACTATTACTGTACCGCTTAAACCAAAACCAGTACTGTCAGCCCCTATAAATAACTGCTGAAACTACGGTATATATACATTGAATGCACCAATGGTTTAACTGTGGTGCTACAAGCGCAGTTTCATGGTAACTGTACGAAAAGTGTATCTCTCTAGTTCATGCGCTATGTACAAGGCTTTTTAAAAACTCCCAACATTATTATTCCATGTAAGATACTGCGAAAGCTCTATAAATAGGCCGTTGGCAGGCCTATGCCTCATTTATACAAAGTATAACAACTCTCTCGTACATTTAACAATGGCGCGTAATCCGATAACTTTATTTACGTCTTTATTTCTAATTTTTCTTTTATTCGTGGTGGGTTCGATGTCTGAAACGAATAACAACGGTAACCATGGCAACCAATCTCTTTATTTTCCAATCCCTGCTCTTCTTTACCCGCCAAAGACTATTAAAGAGATCTACGTTACCTTTAAAACGTGAGTAACTTTATTTTTATTAATATTTGTGTTGTGTTTCACGTTAATCAGTGGTTCTAGTATCTCCGCTGCTCTCCCAGCGGTTCGACTAAAAAAACTGTACACAAATGGTGTTAGGTAAGAAATTATGACTGTAATTTTAACAACTTTTATGAATTTGGAAGTTACACCGAGTAGATGTCTTGATTAAGTAAATTTTAAGAATATCCTCTATTACTTTGAGTATAAATTATTATGTAAATTGCCGTGTTTATACATTTTGATAAACTTTTTGTATTTCTGTGGAATCTAGGGTTGTTAGTTAATATTAACAAAATTCTTAACAACCGACAAATGGAATGTTATTTTCTCTGTTGAGTACCTATCGTACTTTATTGTGGTTTGCCATATATAAATTTTTAACGAGACCTTTAACGAGACTCTGCTGTAGAGTGCCTAAACATTTACCCCTTAAGGGATGTTAGTCAAATTTATTTTTTTTGGCTTAGATCAATGGACGACTTTTAGATAATTATACTAATATTATAAATACTTAACTTTTTCAAAATTTACCCTAGGATATCTTTCCCGAAAAATAAGTCTCACATTTTAATAACCTATCTATGATTAATGTGCTAATCTTGACAATGTGCTCAGACTTGTTACATTAATACCTACTTGTGTTATTGTGTATATTTACCTTTACAAGCAATGGTAGGTATTCTTGGCCAGTTGCTTACGGAAAAGCTTAGAGACAGTCCTGTTCGTACAAAATATGAACTCTTTTTTACTTACTTATTATTATTAATCGTGTCGTATTATGTGGCTGTTTGTGCGTTCAAAGTACCTGGAAAAGTGGGCTTTTCATCTAGAACTATTATAGGCTTGTATAACGTTCATAGGTAAGAAATACCTTATTATCGAATACTTATTGATGCAGATGTATATTGTAACAATTTTTGTTCTTCCACAAGAGGTCATCTCTCAAAATAGATCGATGCGTGTATAAATGTAATATCATATAATTAAGGCGTAATTATTGAATACTATTGAAATTTTATATTTTTGGGAAATCCTGTAAACAATAGATTATATAATTTATTATGTGCAATTTCACTCAATCGATGAGACTAGAGGCCGCCCGCGACTTTGTCCACGTGGAAACTCTTCCCGTGTAAATCCTGTTCCCTCGGGAACTCCGGGATAAAAAGAAGCCTATGTTTATTCTGGGTCTTCAGCTACCTTTATACCAAATTTCATCGTAATCGGTTTAGCAGTATTTGCGTGAAAGAGTAACAAACGTCCATACATACATACAATCTCACAAACTTTCGCATTTATAATATTAGTAGGATGTAATATATAATATGGTGCAACAAAATAAGGAAGGAAAGGAAGAGTTGCGACGAGTTCGAATAGAATGTATAAAGCCAACAAGAGCCATTCATCGTTCACCTTAACATTTCTGTAACGAAAACATCATATTGAGGTTATTGGATGTTTACGTTGACGCAATTTAATTACTCACACGAATATTAGCACGGAGACGGTGAAGTACCAAGTACAAGGAAAACGACTAGTCTAGGGACCCTACTACACTCTCAAGTAAACTGACCTCATTATATTCAAGGACCTCTTTTTTCAAAGTCGGGTCACTTTATTTTAGTTTGTCAAAATTTTATCAAGTAACTGATAAGTACCTCCTATTCACGGGTGTTGTAACTGGCCGTTTTATAATGATCATTTGATCGAAAGCCCTAGTCCTATTCTGTATATTAAAGCTAAAAATCACCGAAATCGTTCCAGCGAATTAGAAATTGTAACAAACAGATATACATACAAAGTTACTTTAGTTTTACAAATATAAACTCGTATGAGTAAAACCAGAATTCTATTTATTTCAGTAAATTCCCATTTCGATAACACTATCTCTGACCAAAATTGTTTTTAAGAAGTAATCATTTTCTTATAGGTAATGATAAAAAAATGCTACTTAACTCAATTTAAACTCATCTCACGCAAGTAAAAATTCCATACCTTAAAGAGTACAACTTTATGAGAAATATGCTACAAAGACGGACACTTGACAATGCAACAGGGGCCTTTATAAGAATTAGTCAAAGTAGGTATCAAGCCAAGCTTTATAAGTTAAATGCGTGTAAACAAGTCCCTTTACAAACAAACAGTCCTTCAACAACAATGTACAGAATAAAAATGTGTTGGTTGTCGCGTTTGTGTTTCATAGTTATTTTGTTATGTGCCGTTAGTTTAGTTCTTTCCAGTGATATGGATTATAATAACACATGGCCTTTGAACCGCAATAACTTTTTTCCACCCGATAAATTGAAGAATCTTTATAATGCTACTCAGTAAGTATATACAAAGTCTCATTTAAGTAAATTAAACGGCTGGTTCTACTTTCTCTTCTTATGCGTATGACTAATTTTTTGAAGTGGTTTTCATGCAAACATTTGCTGCCACGTTGTAAATCGGTTAATAGTCCGTTTGTGAGTGGTGCCACCTGCACAATGTATTTTGGAGAACAGCTTTGAACATTTATTTGAACATTTAGGTAGTCGACAGTCGACAGAACCATTAATCGATTGAAAACTTCCATACCATTAATCGTTTTCAATCGCGTATAAGACCCGTTGCATTGTAATATTATGTGTACTAGTCGCGAGAGTTTAAAAAGGTTAACCATTAATCGAACTAGATAAAAAATACATTTTGCCTCGATAATTTTTATTAGATCTACTTCTTAACGAATACTAGGATGAAGATGAGATGCGATCCAATGTTGACGAATATTTGTAGTTACTCATTCTTCTGTACATACTAGTCTAGTACTGATTTAATACGCGGATCATGTCAGCGGTGTCGCCGACCGATCTCGTTTCAGGGTGAGCGACTATTAAGTAAGAATTTATGCAAATAATCATCTCATCTGTTCAATAGCTCACACATTATAAATTAAATCTAACATCATTCTAGTTTTAACGGTCGACCAGTTCTCGTGTGATATTAAAATTTAAAATGGTGAAGAGAAATTTGCTGGTACTGCTTTTATCTGTTCTGTTTTGTGTTGTCAATGGATGGACTATATTCCCTCTGCCGGGGTCGGCGGAGGTAGCGTCGGCACCGATTAACCATATAAAGCCTACACCAGTATTGCCGATAGTGTCCACCACTGAAGCATATAACCCTGTTGGTGTAACCTTGAAGCCGACTAGTGTTTTTGCCCCAGCTCTTTTCACTGCTGACGTTTCTAAAGTGCCAGCTCTTGCAACCGATTTACTCCCACCGAAGGTAAATTCTATGTGTTTCATCTCTATTTATTTTCTCAGTTCAATTTATTCCAGTCCATTATATTCTACTCAAAATTTTGTTTCAGTCTTTTTTGGGCCGGTTGTGTAATGTGCAGACTCCCGTAAAAAAGTAGTGCTTAGTAATTTTGGTTTTGTTTCCTGAAATGCTTTCCTCGCTGTATTCTATTTTGTATACACACAGAAACTTAAAAAAATTAAATGTCTTAGCATAAGATTTGGAACATTAGTTAACACCACACAAATATTTGCAGTTAAAACAAAAAAACTTTGAAAACAAATCAGATAGCTTTGTTATGGGAAATTTACGAAAAATAAAATTATTATTTATTAATAATAATTAAGCTAGCTACTATTAGCTAATTATTACAAAAATAATATGCAAACCATATCCCGCTGCTTTTTTATAATAATTCATTTAATTAAAAATGTATTGGAATGAAGTTTTAAGAAAAATTGTTGGTCATTCTTTTAAATGTTATATATTAAAATTAGCCTGCTCTTCTTCAAGGTCAGCTGGTATGTTTTCTGTGCCTAATTTATAAAAGTCTAGCAAGTTGTTTTGCATTAATCTGGCAACTATTATTACTTTATTATTTGAGATCATGACTAGTATCCCGCCAAAACAAGCTAAAATAAGTCTATATAATAATCCATATCCATACTAATATTATAAATGCGACAGTAGCTCTGTCTGTCTGTCCGTCTGTTACTCAATCACACCTAAACTAACTAAACCAATTTGCATGAAATTTGGTATGGAGATATCGATACCCGAGTAAGGACATAGGCTACTTTTTACCCCGGGAAAATGAAGCATAGTGGTAAAATTAAGGTGGCGAACGAAGTCGCGGGTAAAAGCTATATATATAAAACTCTTCCGTTTCGCTCGGTAGTTTCGGCTGTGCGTTAGCGTGCGAAACTACTGAGCGTTGAAAGTTGAAATTTGGTATGATGATGCCCTAGGATGTATAGACGAGCACTAAATTTTTTGAAAATTTCCTCCCCGAAGGAGGGAAACCTTTTATATGACAGATCAGCAATATAAATGTTATAAAAACGGGAAAACTAAACTTGTCAAAATAAGTTTACGCTAAACACGCTAGCGGCTGTAGTCTCCCCTCTTATCTACATTTAGGATGACATCGACTAATACCTACATAATTTACATAAACCTCGTGACTAGCTCAACTTAACAAATCACATAATTATGCCATATATTAGACTAAAATATCGTCACAAGATTTTTGCTCTACATCTTCTTCCGTATGCAATCCATCGCCTTTTTCGTCAACATTTTACATCCCACGCCTTTTAATTACGCAATGTATATCGAAATATCTAATTTAGGTTTTTGTCCTTGTCAATATTATAATAAGGCTAATAAATCCTAATTCGTCTTGAATTTAACTTTCGTCCGCCTTTTGGTTCAGAATTATATTATTTAAGTTTAATTGATTTAAAAAAATCGCTTTGACTTTATTGAATCAACAAACAATACATCCAACTAGCTCCTGTGCAATTATATCAGAAAGATCCATTTTTGGTCATCTCGAGTCACTTTAAGTCTTTTTCCCCAAAGAGTTCGTTTCTAGAAGGCGGTACAGGCATTAACACTTTGAGATTGCCAATAAGATGAGAAATTCGACCTAAACTAAAGAATGGATTAATTTTCATTGTGTATTCCTCTGGGTTGAAGTTGTGTCAACGGTAAAAAAGAACTATATTATATATGCAATATTAATTATCGATTCTCCATTTGACAAGCTTAAGATCTTAAAAACTACTTCTAAGTTGGTAACAGTCTACGAGCCTTTGTTTAAAACCTTACAAACTAATGACTGATTTATTTATATGTCACAGACTACTAATGTGTCATATTATTATCTTGACTGCAGTTCAAATGGTTATCAGATTTTGATACACGTCTCGCCTCATTCTCAATACGCCTTGCATTAATTACTATAGTTGCCAATATGAAGACGTGTTTGTTTATTTTCTTTATATTGGTTTTAATATTGTTTTTAAGTGATTGTAAGTTTGTTAGTAACCAAAACCCGGGAAAAATTGTAAAAAATATAGTGTCTTACCAACAGATACGTTTTTTGTACAACCAAACTGGCTAATAAGTATGGACTTTTATGTTTCTCGCAAGATATTATAACAAAGCTTGTATTTGCAGGGATTTTCTAAATTTTCTATTCGTAATAATACGACGGCATATGCTGGTCCACCTTGGTTGATTATGGCACAGGACAGATAGGTTTAGAAGGAAAGAAGGGAGACCGTTGCCCAGCATTGGAAGACATAAAGAGCTACTATATTTTTTAATGGCCATTCTATTCCCATATTCTCATGATAATCTAATGCTTTCCCAAAGTAGACGAGATTAAGCCCTAGTGCTTCGGTAAAAATGTAATTTATGCGTGAATTTGAAAGTAATATTTCGTTCTGCCTGTTCTTAGCTAACAAATGATGGAAAACGTTAACAAATTATTGGAATGGGATTGGAACGGGAAGTTTGTAAGGATCGTACCAAGTCGCATTCTTTGGTCTCTGCCTACCCGTATCCATAGGAAAGAGGCGTGATATTGTGTGTGTATGTACAATAACATTGCATTAAACATATTTTTTTCTCATTTGTTTCAGACCGAGTATACAGAATACAACGCTTAATTCATCAGGATGACAACCGCCATCGAATCCCCGCCTATACACTAAATAATATTCATTAAATACACATCATGACAGAAAAACTGGGTAAACTACCATTTGGGGAGTCCCACTCATAATAAATGTTGCCAATTTATTAACTGTATAATATGTAATTTTAGTTTTTCATAATAAATGTATACCTGACAAATTAAATTACACGTTTTTAGTTATGAATGTGTTGTTAATTATTGTTCGAGAATAGGGTTGTCGTCTTTATTATATAATTTTATATACCTATATTTTGGATTCTTTATCATTATTCTTTTTTACGTTTAGGCAAGTTTACTTACAGTAGATGCGAATGTATTGACTTTATATCAAGTCAAAGCATTGGCTTTATCGCAATTCCTCATATATTGAGATTTTTCTAATAGGATTCACAATAAATAAAACCAGGGAATTACACTGGGACCATGTAAAAACCTGCCACAAAAAATGACCAATTCCTGGAAAAAGGAGACTGTGTGGAGATCTACGAGTCAAGCAACTATAATCATTACACCACCACACCACAGACGTTGAAAAATACATACTAATAATAATATTACAAATACAAAAGTCTGTCTCTCTGTTATAATTTATCGACCAATACGTATTGCGACGAAATACGGGGATAGTCGAAGGCCAGTAATAAAACATGGGATACTTTTTTCACCCACTTTCCTGAACATAATGGGGGATCAAAGTTCGTGAGGATCTGAGCAAGCGAACTAAAAGGTTTTTTTTTTTGGAAACTCCCGCACTAAGCTCTTGTGTCGCGGGGACTTTTACAAACATATAAACAACGGACACAAAACAGACCCTAAACAACTGTTTATGGTTTGCTCGAATATTTATTCCGTGTGGAAATCGAGCTCACGACCACCGGACACGTGGCGACTATCTTGACCAGTGCGCACAGAGGTTCCTAGAAGCGTGAGTGATACCCCTACTGATAATACTTGACGTATCACTATTCACTACAACGCTTTGTCTCGCATGGTGTACGCTGGACGCGGAGAATCCCCGCCGACCGACCAAACCACTCTATTAAATAAACCAAACAAGATCTATTGCGTTTTATTTACATCATCACAATACAATACATGCATAAAATACATGTCTTATAGCTGCTTAGAATACAAACTGATGATTGTATAGAAAAATGACAATGTGTTTCTATAATTTGTTTTGCGACGGAGATCTACACAAGGTTTTGTTTTGGCAAGTTTAACTTACTCCTGACATCTTCGACTTAGCCATGATGACGTAAATTAAACTTAAAATTGTCCCACTGCATAAAAAATAAAAAGTTCTCAAAAGTCTTATCTAGCCTTAATCAATAAAATTCTCAAAAACTTTACTACAAAAAAGGTTGGCTAGTCTGGGCATTGTTCTTTCTACATGAATTTAAGAAGCAAGTAGCAGTTGTTTGCATAAATGTGGAAAAAATCGAGAGCATCTTAGCAAACTACCATGATTTTAGAATTTAAGTGGTGCAGCATACGTTGTTGTTTTTCACGTCACAAACTCAAGCACATTGTTCAGACAACGAGATTCGGTGTATATCACATCAGAAGGCTTACGAAAATGAAGCATAAAAAAACTGTAAAATACTAGTTACTTTACTATATTTATTGATATAAACATCTATATATAGCGCCTACTAACTGCAACTAGTTTACTTACTAATTACTTTACTATATTTATAGATATAAATATCTATAAATAGCGCCTACTAATAGAAGATGAGCAAGTGTCAAGTGATTTACAACAATGTATATCAACGATTTTATGACACTTCGCACGTTCGCTGAGAAATAAATACTTAAGAGCCTTTTCACATAAGATGACATCTGAATCGATATCGGAAAATCAGACTCCTTTAAAATAAAATTAGGAGTCTTAGAAAATTATGAAGTTGCTAAATTCCAGTGTATGTAAAATGTTCCCATTATGTCAGCTGTGTGAATATTGTGGTGACTGAAACTCAGGAGACTAGGTATTTTAAGATAAAACCAAGTTGAACATTTGTAATTTTGTCCCTAAATCATGATCATGATTATTTGTCATCATATAAGGATCATAACTGCAGTATATCTATGTTTATTACAAACAATATAATACACTCCTTAATAATGTTTATTTGATACCTGCTTCGGTCACTGCTTTGACCATAGTTACACGGGCGCATAAAAACAAAGGTTGGTAAAATTGTTTTTCAAAAAACGTTCTAAACGGACCTTAATCAAAAACAAAACAAATTGATCGTATCTCACCGATCTTATATATACGAGTAGCAAAACTATTAAAAAAACATTACAACTTGTATTATCCTTATAACCAGTGATGTGGAAGTATCAAGTCTTGTTCGTCGTTCTTTTCTTGCAATGTATTGTTGGGAAAGAAAATACCGTTTACCAAGTATCTGGGGTTGAGCTTGTGGACTTACTCCGAGGGTTCTACCCTAAGGATGGAAGGTTGAAGCTGACTGAAGTGAAGGGAGACCGGAGCAGCCTGTCTGATGGAATATACTTCGAACCCGAAGATGACGCGTTGTCGCCACCTGATGAGCCCAAATACTTGTATTTGAATGTAAGGTTATTTGTGTTCTTACGATTTTTTTGCATTTACTGTTATTGGTTAGCGTGAAGGATTGTAATAGATTTTTGTAAATCAAATCAAATCAAATAATTCATTTGCTCAAATATGGTGTTTAAAGATGATAATACAAGTGAAAGAGCGTATATTCTGCCACCTGTGGCGTGCAAATATTAACAAATTTTATAACAAAGTGTATACTTTGTTATAAAATTTGGACCAGTTTTTAAATAAGGTAAACGCGTACTTCCAAAATATTAAAGTGGCAAGTGATACAATTGACGATTTTGCTCTGTTTTCGATTGTTGATTTTTCGTATGACAAATCAGTCTAAAAATAACTAGAGCGTTTGATTGGATTTCTATTTTTAAAACAATAATTGTTTTTATCAGATAAGTGCGTAACACAAAAAAATATTTTCGCAAACAAAACAATATTTTTCACAAACATCAAAACAAATACATGCGTGTTATTAAAGTAATTATCTTCAATTATTGAACGAGTATGTCGATCAAATGTATCAAATTGAAATATGATAGTGAACAAAAAATCGGAAATAATTTGGTTAAACTGTTCATAGTGGCCTCGACCCTGGTGATTGAAGAGCGTGGAATAATAGCACCAACCACTTGAACTAACGAACTCATGTTCTTTACGCTAATAAAACTAGCTCTTCTAGAACATGCACTAATGCTTTGGCATTTACGTGAACTTCACATTGAAACCAAACTGGTTATGTTGATAATAACGAGAATTCATGTAATTAAATGTGTTGCAAACATATATAATTAAATTGTTATGTGTGAGGCTATAAAAGCTTCTCTTTCACACGTACAATAATAATCATACTACTTTGAATCTACACCTAACACGTTTTTTGGTTTAAAAACAGGTCTCAATATAGAATAACGATGTTCATCTCATATTAAATGATCATGCGAGAGAAGACTCATATTATTTTAATTAAATTATCCTGTAATAATACTACCAAAACTAGTTTTGCACACATTAAGATGTAATTCGATGAATCCATTGTTTTAATAAGATTTTTTTCTCGGTTTCAGGGGCAAGGAAAAAAATCCAGTTTGGATAAAAAACCAGATGGAATCACGACGGGCAATTAGTATTGTTTTGAACAAGTAAAACATCAATAAATAAATAAAATCATGTATTGAATTGGGCAGTTTTATTTTGTACCTCAGCCACCTCTGCAAAGGTCAAACGGAAATGTTCGAAAAATGATATTTTCTTAAAGTTTTATACAGGAAGTTTAAATAAATTACGAACTTCATATTTAATAACATAAACCTATTATTATTTATTTACGTCCTGACATCGATTATAGGCAAAAAGTTCTGATGAGGTCACCGGTATTGTTGATAAATAACCGCTTGTAATAAAAGATGATTGCACCTGCTTAAAGATACCTACCTATTACAATATTCAATATGATTAATGAGAGGTAAACCCACCGCTGAGTTGAGCCCTTATATATAATATATAACACTGTATGAATATGTCACTTTACCTAATAAGCGTCTGTATTACGTAAAGTGACAATAGGAAGCATCGATAAACTAAATTTAATTACGCATATGGTGATTCTATTCACGCACAGCAAATAGTTTACAACATAGTATACAAATTCTCCGAGCTATAATGCTCTATACCACGAACTTACTGGAAAAAAGTTATGATAGCGCGATTTTCTCCACTCGGTGCTATTGAAATCGAGTCTTTGGCATTTAACATGATTTAATAAAAAAATGTTCTTGCGGAAAAAGGTACAAGCGCTGAGGTCGATAGTCGATTAATGTAGGACTATCTAGTTGCGATCGTAAGAAAACTATAACGAAGAAGTTCATTGCGTACTGCAACGAGCAGATAGCAAGACGCTAATAATACTTGAGCAGCAATGGATTCTGACTGATGAACATCAATGTCATATTGTTAGTAGATCATACAGTAATTCAATTATGACGAATGTATTGTGAACCATTGTCGTTTTTTATGAAGCTTTACTTTAAACCGGATGATTGTTTTTACAATACATGATAAACTATGAATCAGTAAGCGACTTTTTATAGCATTGGAAAATACCAAATGGATACTGTGGAAAATTGTATCAATGTTTAAAATCATTGATAAAAAAAAACAATTGGTTATTAGGCATTTAAGAATTTCAATTTAGGGTCTACAATAATTTTCTCTGTAACGAATAAAGTATGCACAAGCCTAATTAATTAGATTCATCGATTTTTACGACTTTTCAATACGTCCTGATTTAATTAAGGAGCCCAATGCATACAGTTTTATTATTAGCACGGCAAATGAACTTAGTCCGTGACTAAAACACACATGTACATATATCGAGGCCCGGTGTCCATCATTTTATAAATCGTGATGTTCTTGAACAAAGACAGTATAAATAAAGCTCACCGATAATACAAATACGCATTTATATTCACCCGCGATGAGTACTCGTAGCAGATTTGTTATTTTATTCTTCCTGATATGTATCGTGTGTTGTTCAGGTTATAAAATTAGTAGCAATGACGACCGAGTAGTTTTAGTGGCCCCGGTTCTAGCGCCTAATAGAAATTCAAGAGCTCAAAGCGAAACCGCAAAAGATTTTCCTGTTCTGATGGTACTGGCAGGTGATGACAAGACTGCTAAAGAAGGCATGAGTGTAACAGATCAAGAATCAGACGACCCACAACCTGTATATGTACAAGTAAGTTCAGTTTTGTATCATAGATTAAATAACTGAGAGACGTGATTATTTTTTTTCAACAATATTAATGTGCATCTTCTAAAGTACTTCAAAAGTATATCAATATATTTTTTCAACGAGTTGAAAGGTCAATAGAAAATACGCAATGGTAGTATCTAAAGGACACTCAATAATTTTAAACACTGTTAGGGTTTCATAGCCAAAGCGTAAAAACGGGACCCTATTACTGAGACTTCGCTTTCTGTCTGTCACCAGGCGGAATCTCTTGAACCGCGATAGTTAGAGGAATGAAATATACACAGATAATGTATTTCTGTTGCCGCTATAACAACAAATAAAATTAAAAGAAATAATAATTAAAGGTCTCCAAAACCACTGAAACGATTATGAGATGGGGTTAGATTCTGGGGTTCTCGGCATTTTACCTACATATTCGGTGAATCTCCAAATGTCTCCGAATGTAAATCTCTGCTTAAACCCCTAGGAATATGATAAGTTATAAATTTTGGTTCACTTTTAATATGTGTGTTTCAGAAACTGAAAAATCAGGGCAACACTTTGAAGCGACGCAGAGCAGTCAAGATTTAATACGTTCGAAGTAAAAACAAAAACTACCTTAAAACTATTTATTGCCAGAACTAATGAGTGTAGTTTGTCATCTCGTTAACATCACTACTTACGACTAAAGATAAAAAAAAATGTAAGCGCAACGACTCTACAGTGCTTTGTCGGTCTGGTACCTTATTAAAAAAGATACACTATTTTAATAAGGTACCGGACCGAATTAACAAATAAGAGCTTTTATGACAAAATTCATAATAATGGAAAATATTCATAAATTGACAGTTGACCTACTCGTGGCGCTTACGACATTTTACACCTTATGTCATTCAAGAGGTCAAATTCGGATAAATTTGACATTTTCAATAATCGCATCTTGAACCCAAATTTAATTACTATTAAAACTTAAGATACACAATTAAACGCTATTAGTTTCAACAATAAAATAAATAAAGAAATATTTGAAAAAAAAACAACATTGTTTTATTTCTAGAAACCATGACGTATGGAAAATTCCCGTAATTTGACGACTATGATACAAGTTCATACGCTGTATGATGTAAAATGCGTTACTAACTGCAATTATAACATTATGTATTGAAGATAAAATCTCTATATGACAGTATAAAAGGCCGTTCGGCCTATTTGAAGGTTTATGAAAAAAATATACCGTGAGAGAACGACAGTGACGCTTGATTCCAAAATGGCTTATAAAATTTATCTAGTTTTATTTGTTGTTTATTTAAGTGTCACTTTAGTTTTTACCAGGGACAACGCAGTGAACCATCAGGTAATATATTTTTTGTTCTTTTTAAAGGCTATTATTAAATTCTAAATCGTGATATGCAATAAATGTACTGTGTTATGTAACAATGTGAATCTTCATTCGTATCTTATTTTATTTTGCAGGAATTTAAAACAGTATTCCAATTATACCAAAGCCGGTTCAAAAGGGACATTCCTGTATTAAGTGAGTATTTTCAACTTTTTGTCGACAATACAAAATGACTAAACTAGCTAAGTAAATAGAATATTACATAATTAAATATAAAGTACAGTTTTTATCCTTTGTAGGGTCTACAATAATATACATTAAATAATTTATATTCCAGTCACATTCGACATACATTAGATCAATCTTAATTATTATTGTACTTGTTTTATCTTGTAAGGAAGCATAATATTTATGAAATATTCACTTGGAAATTGCATATTGCGTTCATAATAGTCGGATTTCCCAAATAAAATGATAATTTTCGTAATTCATACATCGTGTTAAGTCACGGATATTCCATTTGAACAAAGACATATAGTTGAACAATTAAACATATACACAATATAGAGTCCTTCAAGTTGTGTGAGGTCAACTACTACATATCTGAACTAAGTAATTGGCTGTAACTGAAAAGAAGTTCCCATGTTTAGCTTATAAGAGTAAGGGGATGTTTAGTAACACATTTACGGAGATTTGGACGTCATCATTACCAATGTAATTTTTTTAATCAGATTTGTATCCCTGGTAGTCCTAAAAGGAATAATAAAATGTCTTCAAATTATATTACGATCTTGTGAGATGTTCCCGCCTCTAAAGCTTTGCTCGCAAACAGAATTTTATGAAGACCGATTCTTGATGTATACATAATTGAAAAAAGTATGCAAGTGTATAATCAATGTAAGCGGCGTAATAGTTATTTGCACTACTATAAAAAAAAATCGTCGTTGTTACATATAAATGCAAAGCAGTCAAAACATACAATAATACATTTCAGGTCCTGGCAGTGCAGTGAGACAAGTGCAACCAAATGTAGTCGTCATGCCAAGCGGTAAGCCTATCTGTTTAATCGGTCCACTTCCATATACAGACTGTCGATAGCAACTAGTTGGGTCATTGACCTTTGATTGTTTCATCGATGGCAGTAAGCACAGCTTCCATCTTCTCGTTAGGTATTAATTTTCAATTTCTTTAAGTTACCACTAACGACAACCGGCTGGCGATCGACAAAATTTGTATGAAGAAATTATTAATGGACTTTGCATTAATGATCTATTTCCTTCATACAATTTTAAATGTGAAATGTTTGCTGGTGAATAATTATGGTTATATAAAAAAATTGCACAATTAATTCGAAATCACTTTTTTTTAAACCGTGCCCTTCCCATTGCTGGGCAAGGGTCTCCTTCGGAAAACGAGGAGGATTAAGCCTTTAGTCTTCAACGCTGAACGAAGGCGGGTTAAATACTTTGGATTCCATCACGAAATGTTTGATGTAACTACAGAAGCTAAAAAAGTTATAGCCTGCAAAGTAACTTCTAAAAATAAACCTTCATCTGAATACATCACGATGCCATAAGTGACTAAAATAAAAAAGCCTTGTTCCTTTGTGGTTTTCCTATAGGTACTACGAATCAGTCCACGTTTCTGTAGATATCTGTATTATACCTACTTTTATATGTATTGTATTGTGATTCAAAACCACTGATACAAACACATCCTAGACTTAATGCGATTCTGATGACGTCATCGTTATGACTGAAGCGCCAAACACTTTTGAGACGGAGTTCCCAGTACAATGGTTGAATTTTTATTGCAATTTGATGAATGAGATTTTTATTCATGAAACTGGGATACCACAAATATCACCTGCACATGCACGATTGATGCTACGCTGCACAATATTTGAATACTTTTATGTATATTTTCCAATTATAAATGGTCATATTGCACACTTAATAGTGATTACCTCAAATCTTTTCTAAGTATTAAAAATGTTCATGATAAGTTAAATTTAAATATTTCCTCTGCACAACTCTTATGTGCGCAGTTTCCCTCACACAATTTTTTCATAAAAAACTCTTAAAATATCTATTTTTGGCATTTAGAGGGTTAGGGTTGACATTTAAAGTACTTATCTCTCTTATCTTCTAGTTTACCACTGTAGTCTGTACCTTTATTGTTCTACAGCTTTTTGATATTTGATTTCAGTCCCCAACACCTACGGAACATATCCTGGTTCTTCATATGGCGTCAACAGAGCTCCTACTGTAGTTGTCAGCATGCCAAGTATGTTTCTTAATTAATTATTTATCTTATTATTTATAGTACGAATATCTATACTAATATTATAAAGCTGAAGAGTTTGTTTGTTTGTTTGTATGAACGCGCTAATCTCAGGAACTAAAGGTATGATTTGAAGAATTCTTTCAGTGTTAGACAGTCCATTTATCGAGGAAGGTTATAGGCTATACATCATTACGCTACGACCAATAGGAGCAGGGTAGCAATAAAAAATGTTATAAAAAGGGGTAAAATTGTGACCCATTCTCTCTTACGTGAAGCAAGCGAAGTTGCGCGGGTCAGCTAGTATATTCCATTGCTTTTTACCTTCTACGGGAATATACAAACTACTAAGGAGTAATTCTCGATTATTTAGGTATAAAATGTATTCTTACATAATATACCGTAATACGTCTTCTTCTAGCTATTCATTATATTATTAACTGCGTAATTTTTTGCAATATTGACGCAGGTTTATGTTGACTCTGAATTTTTAGTACCTCGACAAAACAATGTTTAATTAAGTATTTGATGATAAGCTCTGCCTAAGTTTGATGTTTAATTAGTCAAATTATTATACACTAGCTGACCCGCGCAACTTCGCTTGCGTCACATAAGTGAGAATGGATCAAAATTTTCCCCGTTTTTGTAACATTTTTTACTGGTACTCTGCTCCTATTGGTCGTAGCGTGATGATATATAACCTATAGCCTTCCTCGATAAATGGGCTATCTAACACTGAAATAATTTTTCAAATCGGACCAGTATAGTAATAAACAAACAAACAAACTCTTCAGCTTTATAATATTAGTATAGATATAATTATTATTTACATTTAAATATGTAAACACACATAATTAATATTCTACCTACAACTACTAGTTTTGACATAAACGATGGAACGCGTTGAACTCGTTTTATTATCTTGTTCGAAACTTTGAAGTTTCGAGATGAATAACCCTTTAATACACCTAGAATAGCATTTATCTTATAAGGTATTAACTTTTACTTTAACATGCTGTATAAAAATAATGTATTCAGTGTCCGAAAACCGCTGAAATCAGGCGGAGTAAATGTACAGGTGCATGTTTTTATACCGCGTAGCAAGACAACGCTATCTACACATCTATCTTACAGTATCGCGATTACAGTCGGTACTGTCGAGTATCGAAATTTTGACAGATAGAATGTACTGCCACAATATTTCCTACGACAACCGTCAGAGGCGCTAATCATATTTTCATACAGAATTCTCGATGACAGTTCGGTTGTCGGTAGTCGATAGTAGTAGAGAATCGAGCTACAGTAAATTACATTCATTTCTCCTGAAATATTTAAAAACAAAAGTAGATACGTAGGTAACACAGCTATAAACATTAAGATTCTGTATGATACTCACCATAATTATGTAGATAGAACTTCATTTCTTTATTTATAAAACTGAAACGACTTATATGTTCAGAAAACGCATTTATCGACAAACACGTTGTCAAACCCGTGTTAATTATATTACCTTAATATTGACATCTATCTTTTTTATTTAACTAATTGCTAATAAAACGTAAGACAGTCACGTTTTACATTTTAATATAAACATGGTTTTTTTAACGACCAGTTCAACTGGAAATTTGACTATTGGGTTTTTAACCTATGGCTTAAGTAATTTATTCAAATCACATAAATGTTTCTCTATTTCAGATGACGTGTACAACACACCAGTAGTTGCTAACCCGTACGGGCCAACAAGATTATAGGCCGGAATGAAATTGAAAACAATTCCATACATTTGTACTTATTGAACATCAAAAACTATTCCATAAAAATGTATTAATCATAAGTCCATCGATTACAAATAAAACAATTTTTCCCCGAACATGTATGATTTTCTCACGCACGGTTTCACAACCATGTAAACTCATGAAGTCGGGTAATTTACCTTTTCCTTGGTAATGATTTAATGAGTATCTGTTCGTAATTATTAGCTGCAATGTCTCAATGATGAGCCTCACGTAATGATACTCGCTCATGCAATAAAACAGCTGTCTGTTCGTACACATAATTTCCGCTTCTCCTCATCTCCGTAGAGACAAGTTAATCACCCACATAAGAGTAATTAACACACGCCTTCAAGAAATGTTTATCACAATTAAGAAAGCACAATTATTGAAAAATGCCACATTGTGTATGTACAATGTTCGATTGAAACTAATCGCTCACGTACTTAGTTAGTTTCATTGTATTCAATCATTTAAATTCCTTAGTCATTGGTTTCCAAGGAACGATTTTTTGTTACAAATATCAAGTGCTGACATGTCATGTCATCTTCAGAATTAATTTGATAACATCTATTTATAAGCAATAACCAATGATCATTGAAAAAAACGAAACTTGTTTACGGAGTGGATCTTAAAGTATTTAACAACAAACCTATCTAGTAATCTTCAACAAAAACATAAAGAACCTGTTCGGAGTTATTATGTATCCAAACGCACGCCGTGTATCCGGTTTAAGGGAATATCCAACTCAATACGTGCACAGACTCCGCAAATTAGCAGGCGTGTATCATCACGTTTTTCTCGCTATGCCACTCATGCTTATCATCTTTTCATTTTTTATGTAAGGTAAATAATATGTGATGCGTGAATATTAATTATTTCGCGTCATATTGGAAACAATCGGAGTTATCCGTTTGTCTGCGGCGTCATCGTGGGAATCGTTCGTTCCGCGAAGTGCTCCCGCCGACTGGCCGGTATAGTAGGCGGTTAGTGACGTCGTGCTCGCAGGAAAATCGCGTCATATAAATAGGTTTGCTTTGTTAGTCCTGCGTCAGTGATCGCTATGGGATACAGTGGTGTGGTGTGCGCTCTTGCGCTGGCGGCGGTGGCGGCGGCGTCGCCGTCCGTCCGAGACAACTCGTTGGATGTTGGCGAGAGAGTAGTCCTCGTCGCGCCGGTGCTTGCCCCCCCGAGGGACTCCAGGACGCACTCGACGGACCGGTCGCGCCAGTTCCCCATACTCGTGCTGTTGGCACAATCGAACCCATCGGACTACGGCCGGCTCGAGCCCGAAGAAAGATCCTTAAAAGGAAACCCGGTGCCCATTTATGTCAAGGTGATTAACTTGTTATTGGTTTCCTTTTTTAAAGATCCCATCGCTTACAAGGTCTTTTTAACTTTATTCTATGAAATAACTGGTTTTTAACTGCAAAACATATTATAAAGTCTACCATAAATATGTATTGAAACGGTTACCATAATTTCAAATTGACGTTATGATATATTATATTCCCTATATTCACAAAACGAACTCTAAATTAAAAAATCTTAATTTTTTACCAATATGTTTATAATATTGCAACAAATGGAGTATTTAGTATTCATAATACATACACAACTTTTTGAGAATTTTATGCTCGGAAAGTGACATGACTTCACATAGAAAGGGAGAGCAAATATTCAACATTTTATTCAGCTCCTAAAAATATAATACTAAAACTTATTTAAGAGTACTGCGTGTCTGCGTTCCCCAAACCTAAATACATCCCTATATTAATTTGGAATATTCGAACCCATAGCTTTTGCTTAGTGCTAAATTCGATACTAATATACCTATATTACATCGACTATAGTCTTAATTTCGTCTTGATTATTGACTGAATTAGAAGTCATCATTAGAGACTGGTAATTTTCAGTAGGTATGCACACGACAGACAACGTGATCGTAAATTAATATGAATCTTTGATAATATCGGAGTATAAACAACTTGTTACATATCGTTGGACAACTTAATTAAACACGGATTCAAAATAAAAATCAACTTGAAAATGTGATAATAAGAACCTATTTTTTAAATTGGTTAATTGAGACTTTAATTTCACTTAGAATCAAGCAGTGTTACAGAAATTTTCTGAAACTTTTGCTTTCCAATACGAGTAATATACTAAATGCAATGACATGCAAAACATGTCATGAAATAGGATACAAGAGCAATCAAGTGTTTTCAAATTGATATCCACCTAACACCTGTTTTTTTTCTGTACAGAAACTTGAAGACCAAGATGTACCAACTGCACACAACAGGCAGAAGCGCCACTTGCTGAAGAAGAAACTCTTAGGTATTGGCGGAGGAGGCCTCGCCTTCGGTGGAGGTTTCAGCCTCGGCGGAGGCGGCGGTGGATATGACGGGGGTCACGGAGGAGGCTACGGGGGCGGTTACGGAGGAGGCGGTGGGGGAGGCGGGGGCGGAGGCGGCGGGGGAGGCTTTGGCGGCGGCGGAGGAGGAGGCTATGGCGGAGGCTACGGTGGCGGCTATGGCGGAGGCAACGGTGGCGGCTACGGGGGAGGCCACGGTGGAGGCTACAATGTTGGCCACGAAGAACCCTCCAAAACAATCATTATAAAAGTTGTTAAAGAGCATGGTAATGCACTGCACAGCTTACTAGCACACCTACTCACGGCTTTATGTGTTCCTTAATCCTATTGTGATGCTTTCCCCTGTAAATGTTTGTAGTTAATGCAAAATCCCTGTAATGCGTTGTGTTAAAGCGAACGGCTTCGTAGTTTTTTGTAGTATTTACATAATATATTTTAGATTTGTTTGTTTTAGTTTGTCAATTTAACATAGTTTGCACGTTTGATATGTACTGAGAACTTATTCCTGTTGAGGTCTCGGCAGGCTTGTTAAAATTGTTGTGTTTACAGGTCACCACGGGCATAGTGGTGGGTATGACGGCGGATACAATGGGGGATACAACGGAGGTCACGGAGGTGGGAGTGGTTACGGAGGAGGCGGTGGATACGGCGGCGGGGGTGGCGGAGGCGGCGGCGGCGGTGGTGGCGGCGGCGGCGGTGGTTACGGCGGCGGCTACGGGGGTGGTTTTGGCGGAGGTTACGGCGGAGGACCAAGTCAAGGCGGCTACGGCGGCGGCCCCAGCCACGGCGGCGGGTGCGGCGGAGGCTGCGGCGGTAACTACGGCGGAGGCAACGGCTATTCGTCATCCTCTGCTTCAGCTTCTGCGTCCGCAAGCGCGTCTTCCAGCGGGTAAGACTTACTTTATTTTGACTTAATTTTTCTATTTTAATTAAAGATTTTTTAAATCCTCACTCACTAAAAATGAATATCTAATAAACTAAGAATATCCTAACTTAGCATAAACAGATCTGAGTATGTCAGTCGCAAAAACTTATATTAAAATGTTCTAGAGTATCGTACAGAAAGTCCAATTGATCATTTAGTAAGAGTTGCGCAATTGTTTTATATTAAATCGACCTGAGACAATGTCTGACATTGAAGTTCATTGCACTCTCGTATTTTCTTTCATAAATATTCTACTCTATACCGAAATATACAAAACTTACTTTAAAATAATTCCATTTCTTGTCCCATTACAAAAACGTTGGAAACTCGAGGTGTAATTATATCCATCTTTTTAAATTCAGCTCTTAAGATGAGCTTAGTAATTAACGAACTATATGATGGATCCATTAATCATTTAGCAAAAAATAAAGCTTTGTTGCTAAGATACTTCTTGCTTCGTTTCTTTCTTCTTGTAATTATGACGTTCCATTCAACGAGTTAATGCATTGGGCAACCGAAAAAAGTTTAGTTCAGTATTTCATGTTTTTAGATTGCAGTCGTTACAGATAACTGACAATTCTAGTTAATCTTTGTAAATTATATATTATTTATTATTTTGCACAAAGTTTTACAAAGTAATGGTTTTACCTCCGGTTTTTAAGGTACATTTAAAGGTAGTTTATCTTTACAATAGCGTTAAAAATTATATAAAAAACCGGACATTAGTCCTCTAGAAATGGCTGCTATGCATTCGCATATTCAGTGAGAAATTAAGAAAGTTTAACGTTTGTTTTCTCTATGAAAGGTTACCAAATAGATTACATAAGATTAATTTTTACTAACGAATGCTAAAGGAATTAATGTTCTTTACAGGTACGGTAAGAAGTAACTCGTAACTCAGTGTAGAGTGTCCTCGAAGTGCAACGAACAAGCTGTGATTATGGTGGCCGGACGATTATCGCAACACACCAAATAGCATTATCTATTAATTACATACTATGACTACCGTACACGTGGAAAACAATACGGAGAAACTCAGCATACATTGCGTTACCGATCTAAACAAAACTTGAGAAGTTAATGTAGATTGCCAGTATTGTACATACAATGCTTGTAAATTTACTCATTTGGTCACTTTCTTTAAAGAAATATTTTTAAAGCGTTTATCGTTTTTACGTTTACGGTACACATAGTTTGGTTTTCGCCAACAAATTATTGTTATAGTGCCTACTTGTATTTTGATATAAAGTTTTTTTTACACACAACTGGTTTTTATTGATTTATCGATTTTGATCAAATAATTTGCAATGAAGAAAACAGATTTTCATGATTAAAGTTACTGAAGTCGAATGAAGATCCATGAGTTCAAATTTTAGTCATAGAAAATAGTAGTCTTTTACTATCTTACCTAAGCAAATCATTTTTGAACCCAATTGCACTAACGTCAAAGACAATAGGTATATCAAAACTAAAAAAAAATGTGGAAAAGAAACAGAAAATTTGATAGTAATAAGATTCAAATTAATGGTTTTTTTATACAGCCAACAATCGTACAATAATAATGATTATACCTAACACGATTAATGATACAAAGTAAACAATAACCAGATAATATCACTAGATGTAGTGTCTTCCTCATCAGATAAACTTCACATTGGTTACCAAAGTAAGTAAGTATGTATAGACCTACGTCATCATAATCCATACTCTTCATGTTATAATAATCATACCCTTCTCATTACTTTATTAAATCTAGTCGTATGGGTATAATACGACTAAATTTAATGAAGCGAAGAATTGAGTGAATGCGAAGTTAACTCAATGCTTTCACGTTTTAATTAAAAAAAATTGCAGTATGCCTTTTATTTTTATTTATTTCTTTATAACTAGCAACATGACTATGCGGCCAACTTGTATTCCAGAATGAAGTATCACAACTTTAAAAATTGTTTTCACTTCCCCAAAGATAGTCAGACCGTCTAAAAACTCAGTTATAGAGCAAAATAAAGAGATAGGAAAGGTACAGAAGAAAATGTATTTACATTAACACAACAGTCTTTCATGTATATGAGTACGTACATAATAATAATATATTTGATCGAACATACATTCATGCTCATAACTTTTTGTTACACACCAGACACTAACAAAAACATGCGTTTAAAAGAAGTAAATTATAAAAAAATCACTAGTTTTTGTGTTCACTATCATGATCAGAGATACACACATACATCACGTTTTAACTTCGTACTTAGTAAACAATTGTTGCTTCCTCATCACTCCACTTGAACAAAGCTCTTCAGAAATATTCATACATCAAACTTTATTACGTTAAAATTAAATTTTACTTAAAATAATCTTTGTAAGCTTAAAATAAACGGATATTCTTTAAAATTTCATAAGATTACGCAATGTTTTGTTTGTGATATTTGTTTCAAGTAAGCTTTACTATAAGACAGATTATTGAGAGTAAGGGATTTGGAGTCGTATACCTACAAAAAAAGCTTACATCGTATTTATTATATGCTAAATAAATATATGATTAGATTAAGCATATTTTGACTGAATCTGATGACAAGGTTTTGTTCTTGTTCTCGTAAATTGTCATATGAATATACGCGAGCAAGAAAGCCTCGCCGATAATATTGCACAATATACCGTAATGCACATAGATTAGAACCTCCTAGTGGGAAAAGCGAATATGTATAGCATGTAGGTACCTTCTAACTAGTTTTAAGAACTGAAGATTCCATCACATTTTCAAGAAAATATTCTATTCAAATACAGGAAATATTCACACCCGGATGACGTACAAGTGTTAATCTGACCTCATAATTAATTGCTACACCTGATACCTACGATCTATAAATATTTCCCAGTAAATTCTATGCGAAGTAAACAAGATTATCTTATTGTTATACTGACCAGAAACCACAGAAGCGCGGGGAAAACCAAGCGGAAGATACCCGAATAAAAAATATAACATTATAAAAAGAACATTGATACTGATTAATTGTTCTTTTTATATGAGAATTCACGTTTATTTTAAAATATTTTTATAAGTTATACGACAAAGATGTTTTTCTATGAATGTTTAAAGTATTATAGTTAGGCTTGTCGAAAGTTCGTTAACAAACTTATTACTACTTTTGTTGCCCGCCCCGTGATGAAAATCAAAGTAGAAATCACTTAGTATAAAGACGTACGTAAACAAATACATAAACCAAATATCAATCGTAAAGTCGCCTTTTAACATATTTTGATGATAGTGTAACTGTCTATTGCCTTGGTTTTTTTTTTATTTTTTTACCCATTTATATCCTACCGCAGGGCAAGGGAGGCCTCACGCGATGAGGCCTTGAGTTTCATTACCAGGCTTAAAAGATTCCGACACCATTTTACTTGTAAAATATAGGAACGGGTGAAACACAGCATTTCTTATCGTCTTTTGCCTAGCCTTTTTTCCAAACTATGTTCGAGTCGACTTTCAATCTCGTCGATGCAGCTGAATATCAGTGTTTTACATAGAGGGACTGCCTATCTGATCTCGACAACCCAGTTACCTGGGTTTGAACTATATATCCTTAGCCGAGACCCACAATTTAAAGTGCCTTCCGAATCACGGAGGCACTCGATATGTATAAAATGGTCACCCATCCACAGAACAACCTCGGTAAGCGTAGTTAGTAGAGATCGATCCCGACGGCTGTTGTTAACTGAGCCATGAGCTCCTCGAGCATTTCCTATTGAACTATCGTAAATTTGCAATGACGTTGATCTTATTCTGTTTCTTAGATTGCATTGATCATAATTACGTACGATGAACGTAATTGACAACAATGAGGATCTTAGCATAGAATGACATAACTAAGAAACTGGTTTAGAAGTATAGTAAATACTTGTAATAAGATTGCACATTATAACAATTATACTAAACACTATGATTCCGCATTTAAATACCATAAAGTATTGTAATTAAATACAAACGTATATACTTACAGCTACTAATACAATAATCACTTATTTGTTTACACAACACACCTTGCACCTTAGAAGAGGTTTTTAAATTGCCTCAGCTGTAAAACTACTTTATTTAGCAAGGCGTTGAAAGAATACCCAAAATAAATTTTGCTCTTTCCATTCAAATATATAAAAAAAGTCGGCAAGTATAGTTAATACGATAACGAACTAATATTAAAAACAACAGCTTGCTAAAATACTTGCTTCACCCGAATACTTCTAACTTTGTTTTATCTAGTATTAAATTGCTTTCCAAAAGACCAATATCCATTTAAAATGCCTTCGGCAATTTAGAAGCTTTGAATATAAAACTTAATTAATACCGTAGAATTAAAGCGCCTAAAGCGCGCGAATATATTGAAAACAGTGGTCTGAGTCGCACATCTACAGATTGCTCGTAAGTATAAAACTATTTTATAAGAAACGTTGCTAGTTCTATAGTAGAAGGCGTTATTTTGTATAATATCTACAAAGAAGACCTTCTAACAACAATAATTGTTATTTTACTTCATAATTGGACCCTTTACCTAAGTACTGAACTTTTAAAATGTGTTCGATTGACTTGTTAATAAACAAATGTCAGAGAAATCTTTAAACATGATCCATTTTCATTCGAAAGACCATTCTTGAAACATTCCATTAAGAAAAGTCTGATGTTTGCTGAGACTTAAAGGACTTAGCTCATAGAGTACCTTAAAGAGGCTGGTATCGAAGTCAGATTCTGATCTCATAATTCAAAAGCAATATACCTAATTGCGTCATTGTACTTATACGGAATACTTAATTATATTATTAAATCTTAATGTTGGACGTCGTGCATTACTGTTTTGATTCAGAAGATAAGGTCCATGATGCAATGTGGATATGAAATGAATAATACTCCTCATCGTGAACTCATAGTTATTGTTCTTAAGTTAATTTATTGCGGACACGAATTGTTGGATCACCAGCCTATAATCTTTATTCTTACCCCAAATAAATCTTTAAAAAGGACGCCTGATTATTGATTTAAGATATGCAATAATAGCTGTACCTTTAACTAGTTTTAAATATTGTTATTTTGACAAAAACAAAATGTGTGTCGATGTTTTATGTAACCAGATTTTAATCATTCCCAGTTTAAAATTTATCTTAAGCTATAAAGAAAACTTTACTTCTTTTCTCTCTCAAAAATATTTTTTTTGAGAATAAGAGAGACTTCTTAATCAAAAAATTCAAAATCACAAATCAGCTATGAATAACTGGATACAATAATATAATTCCGCACTTACTTACAACTCATTAACATACTCTTATCTCTGTATCAACCATTCATACAAGCCAAGAATAGCCGTTAATATCCTTACAATTATTTACAGAACAGTAATAATTTAGTTTAATTATAATAAACGAAGTGCGAGATACCGCATCAAAGGCGCAAAGCTAAGGTTATCGAGTGAGTCTATAGACAGTTAAAGTATTGAACCTATAACTTAATGTACTACCAAGAAATGTGTCAATAAACTTAAAAGTAAAGATAGGATTCAGGGAAAATCTGTTGTTTGTACATACTTCAAAAGGATCAGAACGAACAACAACTGATTATGCAGTAAATGTTTCCACGTTTTGTAATTGGCGTAGTTCAATAGAACTATTTTTTAAAGTGCAAAGAAAATCGAGATGGCAAGACGAGCTTAATATATACTTAGTGTGACGACTGAATGACTTGGGAAAACGTGCTACCGCGGGTTTGGAAGTCTGTAGGAAACAGGGTGGGACACTGACATACTCTAAATAAAATCAAGACCTATATGATACACAAATTAGATGACTAATAAATACACTCATATTTTGGAAGCGGCCACATTAAGTAGAAGTTTCTTAACTTACAACAGTAATTGGCATGCAGACACTACAAGTAAATAACTAAGAGACAGTAGGTAGTATTGAAAATGTATTTATTTTAAGTTATTTCTTTCCTTTGCGCTCCTTTGACTTCTATAAAAGTCACACATGTATCAAGGTTAGTTATCTTGAAATAGATTATGTACTAAGAAATAAGGTCGTAGGATCAACTATTAATAACTAAGACCACCCAAGTGATCGCTACAAACTTGATAATTACGTTATTTATAAAAAACATATCAAATTCCTATAGCCGGCACTGCAGGAAGATACTTGACAATCAAAATAATGATCGTTTCCGCGAATTCGTATCCTCGTAGGAAATATCAAATATTTTTTATAGTTCCATCGTGCATTTTTTCATAAACGTTATACTTGAAGGTACTATGGCCGTTGATACCGTCTGAGCTAATCGACTAAAATATGTTATATAAAAAGAAAAGTTTTGTTATTTGCATAGAGGTTTGTTACTCCATCACACCCCAACTGTTAAACGAATTTTGTTTTTTTTTTCATAGACCTACTCATGTAGTTAAGTGTTAATTCCATAGTGTACTTTTAAACTTGGAAAAACTCTTTACGCGGACGAAGTTACCAGCAAAAACTAGTGATATTTCTATGGAAATACTAGAACATGATACATAAATATGAAATTCCTAAAATTTCAGAACTTAAGAGACTCATGAGAAAGAATAAGTATAGGAAGTAGTCTCTTGCTCTAAAAGTTTACATTTTGTTGCCATACAAGTAAAATAACAGCGTCACTTATTTTAAGCTTAGTTAGTATTTGTATGAAACATGACATCAGAAGTATGCACAAAAAAGCCTTTTCTTAACCGATGCCACTCATATTGCACAACCCGACATTATGAAATAAATATTATAAGAAAATATGTATACTGTGTTGGTACAATCATGATAAACAAGGAATCCTATTTGTGTATTGTAAATGAGTTGAAAAATATTTGACATGATCAAATGAATGACAGATCAATTAAAAACAGGTAAGGTAGCTTTTTCGAGTTATTCCGTTCGGATCCCCAATACTGATACCCTAGGCGATCAGTTGTATTTTAAAATTATTTTCTATTCCGGTCTGATCCCCCGTATTTAAAAACAATAATAAATTAAAATATTTTATTCCGATCGGATACCCTGACTGTCTATTATCACATTTTTAGGACAGTCAATAACAAAATATGTATACAGGTTCTATTAGATTTTTTTTTATATATTTTTTTTATTAATCTCATCTCTCTTTTATTTTTTTTTTTTTACCCGTTACTGTCCCACTGCAGGGCAAGGGTCTCCTCCGAAACGAGGGGAGGGGTAAGGTCTTGAGTCCACCACGCTGGCCGAGTACGGGTTAGGGGACGTTGCATGCCCTCAATAAATGTATTAAACAAATTTTGGCTAGGCTGTTGGTGTGTGAATGTATTGTCTATTGATTCCAAACTAACCAATCATTGATGAGTTAAGTTCGTAATGTCGTTCTGAGAAATCGGTTATCAATGAGACTGTATTAGTCTTATTTCTACACGACTACACTGAATATGATTACTGTGATAATTTTATATCAGTATTCAATCATTGAAATTTGATGTTTGTTATTTGATTTGTGTTTACATTTTTTTTATTTGTATTATATAATTTTTTTCAAATCCATGTTAAAAAAAAAGATCATTGTGCGATAATGTGATTACTGTTATAATGTTATATAGGTAGTACTTTTATTTCAAAAGACCAAACAATATAAATCTGCGATGATTGTAACTCGAATCAGTTTTTATTTCTATAAATAAAAACTGATTCGAGTAGTTAATACTGATTCGATACGTTACAAGGCTTTTTACCTATAGATGAAACTAATGTGTATCGATAGGATTATAAACCCTAAGTTATATACTGAAGTATAAAGAAATAGGACGTCAAGTTTTTGAGATATTTAATGTAATACACTTAAAAATATATAAAAATACCATATTTTTGCCAAAACTTTTTGTATGAGACTCACAAAAAATCAAAAATGGCACAGGCACTCCTTTTTTTAAACCGATTTTGATCAGCGTCTCTTAAATAACAGTAATCGACTAACAAACGTTTATCCCAATAACCTTTGAACTTCTCTTTACAATTTTTTTTTTTTTAAAGTAATGAATAAAATTTGTTTTTTATTGACTGTACTTATCCATTAAATATAGGAAGGGGATCAGACCGGAATGATAAAGTTTAAAGTAGATCAGATAGGAATTAAAAAATAATATTAATTGGTAGTGGATCGGTTTGGGGGATCAGACCGGAATAACTCGCTTTTTCTAGCTAATGGATCTGAGATGTTGTGTTTTGCGTGAAAAACGTGACTCTGCTTAATTCTCAATACAAAATTTAGGGAACAGTCAGATAGTAGGTACAATCTACCAAAGAAAAATATTGTTAATACCAAGAAACCCCCTAATGCACCATAACATACGTTGGTACAAACATTTCCATGTCATAATATTTTATTGTTACCTACCTACCATTTCCTCACTCGGTTGTACTTCACAAAATAAAATGTAAAGTTACAATGCGCAATGATTACAATCAGCAAAAAATGTTACCGAGCAAATCAATGGTATTTTTGATGGAATACAATTTACGTTAATTGGCAGTCGTGATCGACACCTCGCGGCTGGCTCTGATAAACAATGATAAAGAATACCAACTTGAGTTTAATAAAAGGTAGACTTTTTGAGGTGGCGGAGCGTAGAGCGAAGCTTTGTCTCAAGATATTGTCAGTACTGTCACTGAAAAAACTGTTGAAGAGATCGAACGCAGTATTTGCAGCGTTTTATAGCTAAGTTGCTTGTTATCGAGTTAGTGTATTAACATTCATGATCCTGCGCCAATAAACTTAGAAAAATAGACGCTCTATTGATAATAAGCTTTGATATGACACGATGATTTCTAAGCAGATTTGGTGCAAGCCTGTCTTTAAGTGTGTGATTAATTATTGAAGTTTAATAGACTTTTGGTTATGTATCTCTTGGAGGATTTATTATTTCTAGTTTACTCGCTCTTCTCTAGTCCTGAGTTGCAGCCTAAGGGTCAAACAATGATTCATGTAATAGTCACCTTATTTTGACCGTACATTCTCACGCCAGTGTAATTCAATTAGAAAAATATTTATACAAGCGTAAAATTTTGCCGTTTATAATCGAACTTTGTTTAAGTTTTTGCTATCATAAATAATATTATTTATTTCAAAAAACGATACACTCTGATCTTTATGTGTGACTCACGCCGGTTTATTTGCTGCGTAAAAACATAGGTTTCTAAGTATTTTACATTTGAACTGGTATCTTTTGAACTACATGACCTGTAGGAATTCGATGATAAAAATGCTAACACAATAACATTTTGAAACTAATGGATCTCTTGATGTAGTTTGTTACTTACTCAATCAGATTTAAGCATTGATGTTGTAATTTATGAAAGAATAATTTTCTTTCACTTCGCAAATACTCAAAGAAACAAGGTCGCAAGGTCGTCATTCTAAATGTGTATCAAACAAAACAATACGGCCCTGAACTTGACCGAGTTGTTCACAAGGCCGCCTTAGACTTGCCGTATAATATAACAGTGAAAATCTTGTTGTACAAATAACATACAATGAAACAACTAGGACTTCCAATTTTCATAGAGATGGTTCTGGCTTTGAAACCTATAAGCTAAAGATTGGGTTGAAAGTTGAAACATGTTCCTATGAGAAAATTTTCGATATCAATCCTACTAAGTGTGTACCCGATCCACAGCAAAATGGAATATACATAACTGGGTGTCATAAAATCGTATAAATATTTGAAAAATACAAGTTTCGAGTATTGATTTACTCGTTTACTGTTAAACGCAAACGTTTGGAGTTAAATCTTAGTGTTTGATTTGTCATTGAGACTTCAAGTTATGTTTTTAAACGAAGATCCTTAGTTATTTCGACCAAATATACTCAAAATATTCGTGTGTAAAAACAGTTATTTGTTCGCAATCAGACCGAGAAAAAACAAATCTGCATTTTCAAAAATCGAGAGATACACGGTAATTAAGAACAGTGCAGTGGAACAAATGCTATTCTCAGCAGACCGATGTTTAATGTCAAAGTTTGTGTAGTTTTTTAATGCTGCTCTGCTTGAAAGGAAAATCTGAATTTGTTAAAAGGTCTGTTGCTACCATGTCTCAATCATATATAAATAAATATTATTGGACCACTCACACACGGTCATCTGATTTCAAACTAAGCAAAGCTTGTACTACGGTAAGCAGGTAAGTGATAAGCATACTTAAATACTTATTAATACATATTTATATAGAAAAGATACTCGTGCTCATCACACAAATATTTGTCCTAAAACACGCGGTACTTTGGTTATTGCAGCGAGATGACCACTTTTAATTACCACTACGCTATAAGTAAAAAAACCTTTGAACTGTCTACAACGACTTACCAACTTCTGTGTGTATTTACGCAATAAAAATACAGCATCAAGCTTCCATCAAATCTGTCATTCTATTCAAACAAACACATCCGTTAAATGGTTTCCAGTAACATTGTACTTTGATAACTGGAAGCCTTCACCTTTAAGCTCATTGCTATCTATAGAGCCGTTACATCCAGACAGATGAATTGCATTCTTCTAAATAAAATTAAATTTTACGACGCACGGTATCAATAATGTATTGTTTGTTCTGTATAAAAACATGTTTGCTTTACGGATTTAGTGTACACCGGCGGAATAATGGCTCGTTAAAGAGCTTTTATACATATTTAAGTATTTTTCGTTTTCCGATTTGTGTAATAACTTATTACTGATTTGCTTTACTTCATTTTAAAATGTAGTTTGTGTAGACTATGTAGTTTCCGGTTCTGATTTTTGTGCTGAAGAAATTAGGGGTCCCAAGTAGTCGTAACTCCTAGTTCCAGCAGCAGAATATTAAGTATTTCAGAGATAATGATGATCGTAATTTGTAAACAATGCTGATACAAAGATGTATTAAAAAATATGGAGTAACATTTCTTGAAAAAGATTTTCCCCCGTGGGCGTAAAAGGTAATATTGATCACGCTGTGCAATACGTTGATTTCAATGTGGTACTCCTTTATTCGCGCTTGCCTACTACGAAAAATTCTAAATGTCAGTCAGGGCCGACAAGCTTTCAAAATAGTTTTCACAAATCAAAAGGTCTGGTTAAAGACACACCAAAATGGGGCGATATTCTCGAATACTCTTTAATCAATATTTTGTATGATTGCTTTCTCGTTTATTTTGTATATATTTTTAAATAAGCTTAATAACATCAACCTTCGCCTGAACACGTCTGTGTCCTTACCTCGTCCTTCCGATTAATAATAATTGCTTTGTTTTCGCATTTGATCTTAACTGTTGAACACTTTACACCTTTATAATAAGACTACTTTGAGTATCTTATTGTATTTAAATAAATACTGACAATATATCTAACGCTTACTCTCGTTCTCCGTAATGGAATTTGGTAAAGGAACAGAAATGTTTGTAGACCTTTATTTTGTTCTGTGAGTATCGGACGAGCACAAACATAGGTATGGTTTAAAAAAAATACGAACGGTTGATGAAGAAATAATATGAAAATCTTATACCAAATATTGCAAACTCAAACATCACGAACAAAACATCATCAAACTCATCAAACTGCACGTTTGGCGCAGTGGTTTAAGCGGTCGCCTTGCCGCAACAACCGTAGCGCCACGTGTGGTGGGTTCGAATCCCACCCGGAACAAATCTTTGTGTGATGAGCACGAGTATTTGTTCTGAGCCTGGATGTTAATGTATCTATACAGGGTGTCCCAAAACTCAACGATAATCTGAGACAGGATGAAAGGCCAAGTCATACCGGCTATAGGAAAAATAAAAAAAAAATTCCATATCACTTAGTTCAGCAATAATAGACACTTTTCAAAAAAGTTGAAAATCCACACCCTTGGTCGCATTTTCAAGTCCTGTGATCACCAATGTCACAATTTCGCTGTGTTTTTTTGAATTTCGTGATCTTAATTAAATATGCTATTAATCGTATAACAAATTAATGCACAAAACATTGTTAATTTAATAAAAAAAGTTAAGTTTTAGTGAGTCATCTTTCTCAAAAATATCGTTAGTCAACTTTGACGGTTCATACTGAAAAAAAAATGTACTACACTACCCTTGGCAAGTTATTTCAAAAGTTGGCGCATTTAATCAAGATTTCAAAATAGTATAACACTTGCCACTTTTCTTGCCATTAAAAATGTTATTTTTATTTAAACGAAGAGTATCGTCGCAAATGGATCGGACGCAGTGGTACAATTTTATGGCATCCTCGTTCCGCCGATCTAAATCTAGTAGATATTTTTTACTGGGAATGCATAAAAGAAAAAGTCTATTCAAAATCAATACAAAATCTATCAGAACTTCGCCAGAAAATTGACACAGCGTCAGAGGAAATAAATGCAAGGAATTTTGATTGACTGGTGCAAAGGTCTTTTGTAAGGCGTTGCAGAGCCTGAATTCATGCTAGAGGTATTGTACCACTGCGTCCGATCCATTTGCGACGATACTCTTCGTTTAAATAAAAATAACATTTTTAATGGCAAGAAAAGTGGCAAGTGTTATACTATTTTGAAATCTTGATTAAATGCGCCAACTTTTGAAATAACTTGCCAAGGGTAGTGTAGTACATTTTTTTTTCAGTATGAACCGTCAAAGTTGACTAACGATATTTTTGAGAAAGATGACTCACTAAAACTTAACTTTTTTTATTAAATTAACAATGTTTTGTGCATTAATTTGTTATACGATTAATAGCATATTTAATTAAGATCACGAAATTCAAAAAAACACAGCGAAATTGTGACATTGGTGATCACAGGACTTGAAAATGCGACCAAGGGTGTGGATTTTCAACTTTTTTGAAAAGTGTCTATTATTGCTGAACTAAGTGATATGGATTTTTTTTTTATTTTTCCTATAGCCGGTATGACTTGGCCTTTCATCCTGTCTCAGATTATCGTTGAGTTTTGGGACACCCTGTATAAGTATGTATTTAGAAGTATATAAGTATGTTTATCAGTTATTTGGTTACCATAGTACAAGCTCTGTTTAGTTTGGAATCAAATGACCGTGTGTGAATTGTCCCAAAATATTTATTTATTTATTTATTTATTAGAAGAATGTGTAATAGTGTTTAATGTATAGAACACTTTGCGGATCCTATTATCGCTCACTAGTCGATTGATCAATGAAAATGTGGTTTTCCAATAATCGATAAAATTCTTTGATAATGAAATGTTCCTCGTGTCAATTACTACGAGGAAGTGATTATCAGCAATCTTGTACATTGTTATTAAATTAGTTTATTAATGTTGCAGTGCTTAGAAAAGTAGCTTACACGTTTCATTTTCGTTAGAGGAACAATTGGAATTCTGTATAAGCAATGAGTACACAGAATATTATATATTAAACCAATACCGTCCCTCTGACCGCGGGTCTCTATTTAAAATAAGATAGAGCCATATTGGCCAAGTATAGGTTGAGGAAACTTTCAATTTCAAAATTTAACAGTCATCTTTTAGTGTAGCGATACGCCCAAACTAAAAATTTAGTCTTATCATAATCTATACTAATATATGTTTGTTTGTTTGAACGCGCTTATCTCAGGAACTACTGGTTCGAATTGAAAAATTATTTTTGTGTTGAATAGACCATTTATCGAGGAAGGCTTTAGGCTATATAACAGATCATTACGCTGCGGCCATTAGGAGCGGAGTAGCAACGAAAAATGTTACAAAAACGGGGGAATATTATGACCCATTCTCTCTTATGTGACGCAAACGAAGTTGCGCGGATCAGCTAGTAAAAATATAAAATAAATTAATATTTTAAGGTTCTAAAATAGCCTTGTAAAACAAGGGTTATGAGGGTTGCATCAGAAGGCCGAGCAAGGCCGGGGGCAGGTGCGTCGACCTGCGGCCGCGCTGCGATCATTGACCGTCGTCGGTGCGCACTGACCGACCACCATACCGGACTACAACGGTTCGTGAAGCAGTTTGTGTTGGCTGGGCCCACGATAGCGATCTATTCAAGTTTTATATCATTTTATATCTCTCTGACGCATAGGGATCTTTCAAACACTGGATGGTTAACGCTTCTGTATTATGTTGAGGGTGGTTAATTGTAATTTTTTGTCGTCTCGATGCTTTTAAATTTGACTTTGTATAAATATTCCAGTAAAGTATGGTTATTTAACAAAATTTCGTACCACAATAAGAACATATTGTTTTACACTTATTTGACGGAAACGTTTGAAAAAAGTAGTTGCTAAAAATGACATTTATATGTTACTGTAAAAGCCCGAACGGTGGTAAATCCTAAGATTTTCCGGTATAACCTAAGATTTACCAACTCGCAATGGTAACCTATATTCCTATTCCTTTAAAGATTTCTATCTGCATATTTTTCTAATCCTCAAATTCCACAACATAATTGAACGATTAAGTCAGCTATGTCGAGCGTTTAATTGAATATCCGGGTAGACTGATTCTGCGCAACAAATAGAGCTAGAATTCTTAAATTCAATTAACAACGTAAAACGAAGATCACGAATTTTGCATATTAATTAATATACGCCATAGAAGATATTTATAGTATCATAATTTATTTATTTTATATTGCAATAACTATTTTTCTTCATATAAACATTTTTCCAATCCGTCGCAAAATTGAGACGTTATAAAAATGCAGTTTCATGGTTCGGTTGACTTAAAGATTTTTAATGAAATAAATTGGGATAGAATTATGATAGCGCGATAACTTAAGCTTAATTGGTTCAGTGGTTTACCCACGAAAGTGTGACAAACGAACATACACAGTGCGAAATAGTATGAAAGGATGTCAAAATTAATACTGTATGGCATATTGTTCCAGGATTCGCTCATAATGAAAATAGATTAGATTGTCATTGTTCTCTAGAGAATATGTTGAATTGCATCTATAAAAACACTATATTATTATAGCATCTGAATAACGTTGAGTATTTTCTAAACAATAAGTTGTTCCCTGCTCGTATATTATTTTATAATTTCATCATTATTTATTGTTTACGAGCTTCAACATGACACTGCTATAGTAATCCCTTGTTATAGCAGTCAATAAGATTGTGCTAATACAGCGCTATAAATATACCCACGTTTTTTTCAATATGTCTACCCACTAGACTGAATGACTAATAATCAGTCAAGAAAGCTTGGTCTCACCTTATCCAGATGTAGTTCTTGTGCTTATTATAATTAATTTGCACTGTAGGTTCCATAAAAATAAAATTAAGGCAGTAGTCGTTAATAGAGCTGAGAGTCTGAACGATTTAACAGTAACAAGCTTTAGTTCCTTGCGGCGAAATAAGAAGCCCAATTTGTAGAACAATGTTGACCTTTAGAAACACATAGTTGAAGATCCCTTCATATATTATTATCAGTAAGTTAAATGGGAAGCAACTGGTTACATCGTGTAACATTTCACTATTTTGTTTCGAATCCTAATTACATATTTTGCAAACTGGCCCATTTAAACCGCTACAATTGCACGTGTAGTGGCATTTGTATTTCAAGTACAATGGTACCAATCAACAACTTTGTTCTTTATTTATTTATTTATTTCTGATAATCATGCCTTTTACAACCGAAGGTTGATATAATAAAGGGCGAGTCAAATGCCGTCATTATTTGTAGGTGAACTGCAGTGTACACTTCCAAAAATATACAAACCGATATTCGAAACATTCAATAGCAGCTTGCCCGACTCCGATATCCATCCTAACACTAGGATGGAGACAGTCAAAAACTTTGTAAATTCATAAAATTATACTATAGATAACAGGTAGAAAACTTTGCATATCAGATCATACCTTAAAAGGTTCAAAAAGGACCACAAGGCCCGCAACCCGCACCTACTTCATGTTATTGAGCAGCCAAACTGTCACTCATTTCTCAAGAGAACACCCTCGGCCAGCAATAGGACAGAATCTTATTCATAACTTTGAGATTTCTAGAATTCTTTTCGACTCTAAAATACATTCATAGGTTATATAAATATAACAGTGGCCCAGCCTATCTTATAAATAGCAATCGTAAAACGATATTATTTCTACAACGGTTGTTATGGTCATGTTTCAATGGTGATATTTTATGTGAGAAAAGCAGAAAGTTAACTGTTTATGTTGACTTTCACGTGCTTTCAGGTTTCGTTGTAAAACCCAGTGTTAGATCTATACTAATATTATTATTACGATATCACTTTGTCTGTTTGTTGTTATGATTTATTAAAGAAAGCTTACATTTTGAGTGGTCCGAATATTTTGATAGAACCCTTGCAGCATAATATTATTGTGTATGTGTGTGTGTGTGTGTCTCCGCTTAAAAAACAGTAAAACAACAAATGTAAAAGATAATGAACCCTAAAATCAGTTTTGGTTCTGTTTCAGTTTATAGCTTTCACTCGCAAAGAAAACATACCCAGATATTACCAAGCTTATTAACTAGTAAGGAAAAAATAAACTTAAACTCTATATGCATTAAAAATATATAATTATAATTATTTTCCTTCTTAACACATGATAAGTTAAATAAATAGTTAAGCATTTTCAACGCTCAAACGCTAAAAGTCCAAACAGGATGAAGCAGTTATAATTTAAAATCTAAGTTTTAATGCTATACATATAACATAATATAATTAACTGTCGTGGTCGGAGTCGCGGTAAAAAGCTAACACAGTATATAATAATATTTACGCTAATAAACTTGAATTGCCCGCTTTTCTGTGGCTTAGGAAATTATCAAATAGACACCATGATATCGGATCTGTATTAGGACATTCGGGAATCGATAACTAATAATTTTCCGCATCGAATAAGGAGTTATATCGATTATAACAAATATGATATACTAGCTGACCCGCGCAACTTCGCTTGCGTCACCTAAGAGAATGGGTCAAAATTTTCCCCGTTTTTGTAACATTTTTCGTTGCTACTCCGCTCCTAATGACCGTAGCGTGATGTTATATAGCCTATAGCCTTCCTCGATAAATGGGCTATCTAACACTGAAAGAATTTTTCAAATCGGATCAGTAGTTCCTGAGATTAGCGCGTTCAAACAAACAAACAAACAAACAAACTCTTCAGCTTTATTATATTAAGTGTAGATTAAGTTGTTCGTTTTATAATTTCCTGGTTCTTTAATTAGTGTAAGTTTTTCTGTAGTAACAAATATCTGGAAGGGAAAAACAAACCTTAGTGTCCATACATTTACCTAATATAGAATTATTTGTTAAAATTGAGTATTTGTTACAAAAATAGTAGTTTAATGATACTAAACACGTTAGAGTTAAAAGTTAAGCTACTGAAAAGTTCCATAAGACCTTTGACTTCCGTCAATACTCAGATTGTCCTAGGGGAAAACCTAGAGACAAGAATATATACGTTTCTTAATTTATCAACCGTTATTTCCAAATTGATATCAGAACAATGTTTACATTAAGTGCGTGAGTAATGAACTTTATTTAAGCATTGGTATATTAGTCACTCAGTTATCTTTATAGGTAACTGAAATTAAAGTCATGCTGGCAGTTTTAATAAAAAAATTACACTATTTTTCGTTACTAGCAGATCTGTTAAACATTGATCTACTTGAATGTGGATACCTGTGCGCCATTTTTTTGGCATCTTTAACTTATTATCATATTTCAGCTAATCTTCCTATTAAATTTTAACCCATTAATATCGCTCTGTTAGCCAAGTGTCTCTCCCTAGTAAGAGGAAAGGATAACACAACATCTTTTAACACAAAATCTTTTTAATCACTTAGCCTTTTGGAAAACTAAGTGATTCGCAGCATTCACTTCTTGCGCGAAAAAGAACACAAATCAAATATGTAGTGATTAATAACCAAATAGAGCCTAATACGAATGTAATAACAAGACTATAGTCGTTCAAATAAATGGTAAACCTACTCATGAATAGTAAAATTTCCCCGCACAAACACTGTGGAAGTAAGATTTAAATCTTGCTTCGGTTAGTAATGAGTTGTTTTACCAAGAAGCACATGCTGCAGCAATCTTGTACATTCATGATTTATGTTTGAACCATGTTCCGCGCACGCAACTTGGACTAATAACGGCACATAACGTGAGAGTACAGGCTTTTACAAGCTTCATCAGGAAAAGTATTATGTAAAGAATTTTTCTTGATTTATTTCTTCACAGATACAGGAATATCAGATTTTATAACGAGAGATTAAAGAAATGTTGGTATTAAAATTAAATGCGTAATTAATTCATGTTTTAATCATATTTTACTGTCATGAAGCAGGCAGGATTTCCTGTATAATTTGTCAGATTAGATTCTACCGGGAAATGTGTTACGTCTAGGATGGGAAAATTACTGAGAGCTTTTATTTTTCAAAAACGCTGACGCTTAAATACTTGCTTGAATCTACCTGCTTTCTTTTACTATAATATTTCTTAGACGTTAAGACCAGTATTTGTATGAGAAAAAAAAACAAAATATGAAAAAGTTTATTATCGTATCATGTTTTCGAATTGTGCTTTTAAATTACGAACTAGCGTGTGATTAAACACTAGTTAAAAATGAAAATAATCTAGCTCGATTTGACATTACCTCGAACGTGATACCTACAATCGAATTCGAATTCAATTCTGTCAAGAGTAAGCTGGCAGACTCGAGTTAACTGCTAAAAAGTCCATAAAATTAATTTAAATATATAGGACCTAGTTAATTAACGCTAATTATTCTATTAAATTATTTAAAAGGGGATATTATGTATTATGCTCTATATATAACAATTAATTACGCGCACTAAAAAATACCTAATGCGATACAAATATTATGTTTTGATTGGCAATAGGTATCAAAGGTCCAGCCATTATTTAAGATAACAACTCGAAAATATGTTTACCTACTCAGTTACAAATTGCATTCTGGGAATTAACCAAAATAACAAAGATGACTACCTACAATGAGAAGAGTTAATAAATAGCATATTTTTTCTTAAAAAATAGTTTTATGGATTTATTTAGAGTCAAACATTTTAGAGAGCATACGCGTATAATTCATATTTCGCTAAACTAAAAAAAACAATAGATTAAGGTTTTTTGAAAAAAACATGGTGATGATGATGGACAGGCGATGATCGTAGATTCATATGCTCGACTCAACTTACCCAGGTTTCTGAGGTATATTTAGCGGTAGTTTATATATTCAATAGCATTTAAACTTATATAAAAAATATTTTGAATAGATAAACTATCGCTAAAATGTGCCTCGGAAACATTAGTAGTTTAAAAAATAAATAAGAAGAAACGAGCCTTTATCTGTACTTCTCGCTTTACTTTGAATGTGATAAATGTTATAATTTTCAGGGTCTATCTATCTATTAGGTAGCACGTGCATGTTGGAAAATTTGCACACGCCAAGATGAGCATGATTTAAAACACGAACTAATTAACAGCTAACATTAAAACCAAAATATAACCCAATATGTAATGAGATAGTTAAATTTCTCCGATGTTATTGGGAAGTTCGAAATAATATTATAAATTTGTAAATAAATAAGTATTTCAACATTAGCGCAATGTAATGTTTACGCTATTTAACTTAACTTTTCACTCTAAACACTCATTATACTGAAGTAAGTTTGTAAGGCCCGTGAAAGTTACACGAACTTTCTCGTAAACAATGAAGTGCAAAGTGATCTAGTGTTATGTAGTGCAAGTGACGATTGCCAGTGTGTGCAGGTCCTAAGTCCTTTTATTCCGGTTATGTAGCGTGCGCGCATCACTCGCTAGCCCGCACTCGAACTAACTCGTCGCGCTATCAGACGTATACGCGAATAAAATCATATCAAATATTATTGTATCAAAATGTACAAATCACTGATTGTTCTTTGTGTGTTTTACTGTGTTCTCATTGGTGAGTATTTTACGTTTAATTATTTTATTACTAATTGATTTTAAATTAAATTTAAGTGAGTTTTTTTTGTATATTGAGATTTTTTTTTGTTATATGTGAAAATTTTAACGATCTACTTTCAACATTACATTGTCGATTTTCATGTTTGTTTAACGCAAATCAATTTATTTTAATAGCCTATTAAGTTCTAACATACAATGTAAGACCAATTACACACGATTACGGAATCATAAATCATGTTTTAAAACATAATATATTTTTTACGATAGGCCGTAATCGACACGGAGCAAAAAAGCTTCTATAGAATAAAGTGCTAAAACAAAAACATATAAGACGTTAATTATTGCGTTTTATCAAAGTTATTCATAGTTTGAGTCACGGAGATGTCGGGTGTGGGCCAAATCGTGACACGGTGATCCTTTTCCGCGATCGTGAGCCTGATTCTTATGTTCTTTTTTCAAGATTCAATTAGAGACTATATTCATACCTGAATTATAATAAAAAATAAAGGGTCTTTATTTTTTAAAGTTTATTTTCAACGTTTATTCACTAGAATGTGAAAAAATCATGTACGTTTTCAAGCTGAAGCTGTAACTACATAACTCTAAATTTAGAGGATGTAATCTTTTTTTCTTTAATCATAATTAGTTTCAAAAATTCCAATCTGACACCTTATTTGAAACGGTAATTGGTCTCGTTAAGTGAAGAGTATGTACCGTAACGTTTGGCCAATTTTACATAATTGAGTTGTAAACGTTTTGTAACTGCGTATTCAGTTATACAATTTATTTTAATTAAACTCTATTTTAATTAATTAATAACGTTTTGCCGAAAAAAATGCAATGAGCTAACACGTAAGTCACGATCAGCGCAATTATTAAGTACTAACATTGAGTTGAACTTCCAAAATTGTATATGCAGCAAGTACCAACTACCTACACGATACCTTAACCTTTAGTAGATATAATAATTACAGACATAATTGAACTCGTCAATTAAAAGAAACACCATAGATTCACACTGAGCCAATTATTTTCAAAATTAAATAACTGCATTGTTCGAAATAGGTATAGACTGTTGAAAAACATGGCCACATTTGAATTCAAAGCCGTTTTTATTGGGTTGAATGAATAAAGTTAAAATTAACAGGACTTAACGATGGATTCAAGCGGCTTGATGCCAATGGAATGCAGCAGACGCAACACCTGAGCAATCTATGATCTTTTACGAACAAGTTAGACTCGTCCGTATTCAGTACACACCTTTATCTCATAGTTTAATTTTAGTGTTTTACTCAACAGGAATTGTTAAAGAACCTTGCCAAATTCATCGCTTCTTGATTGCCTAACCAAATATCCTTATTTGTATTTCAAATGTTAATTAAACACAAATTGATTTTATATTTTTGTTACTAATTAATACCCTTCAAGATCTTGTAACAAACAATAAGATAAATCAAATAAACATCATAAAAACTTAAAGCTCATCTGTGAATTAATATGAATATAATTTAAACGTTTAGTACAACATTATCTCATAACACGTCGATTAGTCATCATAACTCACGTCTTTTTTACACAACCACTTTTTGTTTTAATCCAACCTAAAGAAAATGATATCATCGGTTAAAGCTTGATAATTCCGGGAAAGAATAAGTACCTACTAAAGGTATAATACTATAACTACTTCTTCAAACAAAGTGAGGATCGGACTACAAAAAACTTAATTGATCTCACCGTGAAGGCGTAATATCGGCGAAAATATTGCCTACTCATCCAATTCTGGGAAAGCTTTAACAAAGCTTACTTGGATAAAAACTTGGAAGGCATTGGATTGTGTACATAGCAGTAGTGAGATACTCGAGTCTTTTATGGAAGGAATTTTATAATAATGCAAAAACAAACACGATTGGCCCGACCCGACTCTGGTTGGGTTACACACCACTGGACAGGACAATGACTTCTTACATTACGCTCCTCGACGCGATTAAAAAGCTTTTATCATCAGCCATTTTCCTAGTAAAAGATGTTATAATTGTTCTAGAAATTAACCGCTTATAATGGCTGTTATTTTGATAACATCACCTAGTGTTAGTTGATGGTGTTCCAGTGACTGATTTTCATGCTTTTATAACACTTTCTTAGGTGATACATGAGTTATCAGCTTTTCGATGTCTTGCGTTAAAGTTACTAAGTACTTGATATTGACATCAGAGCTTGAAATATTTAAGAAAGTTTAGTTACTATTATAGTTTAAAAAAAACTACACTCGATCTTATAAATAATGGAATCGTGTAGCCGTTAAAAAATAATTGATGGATCAATTTGACAGCGATTTCAATCTATTAAGAACTAATGTTATAATAAGCGTAGCGAACTATCAATCAAACTGTTATAATTTAGCTCACAAAAGATCTATAACCGCTATAATATATAATCACTAATTAAGCGCAGACAGGATTGTCGCCGTTTGTTCAAAGTTGTTTAGACTTAAATAGATAAGAAACGCTGTGGCTTGACTCTTCAATGACCTACTTTCTTAGTAATATTATCAAGACTCGTTGCATTTCACTGCTAACGATTTAATTAAATAAAATAACTGTAGTTTTATGTGGGTAGGTGCTGAAAGTAGCCGAACTGTGGCGAAGATTGTTTGACTATGTAAGAAAGTATGCCGTTGCTAATACTCTGCTTTCTTTTTAAAATAAAACACAATTTTTTTCGAGTCATTATAGACTTAAAACAAAAGTCAATATACTTAATTGTGTAAAATCGCAATAGCGTAGTAAGATGGAACATTATTAGTTTATCGTTGGAATTGAATATTGAATGTTTTCATTTTTCTTCGTTGTAAAAAAACCCCGTTTTTAATTCAATTATGTAATTTTCAGAGCAACATCTGTAAAAGTAAAAGTGATGTTACAATACATGACTAAGATTAGGAACGAACAGTTTTCTAAGTTTCTATTATTCAAAATTATTAATGGTGTGTTCGCGTGTCGTTTCGGATTTAAAAAGAATTGAGCATAGACAATTATAATTACTTGCTGTCTTTAATTGTCTTACTTTTTGCCCTATCTGTAAAATTGTAGTGCGCAATATGATCATGTGTTGACCGCCTCTGATACCTAAGTTCAAGACATTCTGCGTCTTAGCCGAGTTGTTTTCGGTCTATTTATTTACGAGACCGATAATACAACACCAACCGTTTACAATAACAAGGAAAAGTTCAATAACACATGTGCATGTACATGATAAGTACGGTAACTAACTGCCTAAAGTGGTCCAACGCAAAAAACTAATAAGACAATTTTACCGAGTTCGGATATTGAAACTGGGTCGAACACCAAAGTTAAAAAGCGTCGGTAGACACCTTCACTTGTATGTATGTATGTAGGGCACGTTGTAATATAACTCTTATCAGAGGCGGTTTTGAGAGCAAAATCGATAAAACTGGGTAATAAATAGGTGAGGCGCACTGGACAAATGAGGCAGGTACAGTTAGCGTTTTGACAAGCAAAAAGTCAGCCTTGAGTCGGATGGTTCGACCGTTAGAAAGCCGGTGTGGTCATACATTCACATCAACATCTCGCCGCCGACACAAGCAAACTGGAAGTTGTTAGAAAAGTGTGAAGGTAATCAAAAAGGCATTTTAATTTTAACGGTTTTAGACACAGTCGGCTCTCGTATGTAGTTTTGAGAGAAGGAACAACAGACTGTCGGAAATGCAGTTCTTGAGTTCAAATAAGATTTGTAAAAGTTTACATCTAAAATCGTAAAATGTTAGTACCTGTATCGTATTCAGGGTAATGTTGGTAATTTGAAGTTTACTGATCGTAACTATTAAATAGGATAGGTATAATAATATATGAACGAATATGTTTGTCGGTTTTGAGAACAGTTTAAACACAATTCACAAGCGGTTATTATATTCAAAAGTATCACGCAAATACTCGGAACCTGTTGGTTGTCGGCACGAATATTTTGTTTGCTTAAATCAGACTCTACATAGCTACTTCGAAATGACATCCATGTTGCATTGTTTACAGAGGATTGTACACAACTCCTACTACTCCACTTTTATGAAGACGACAAAACTACGTTTTAGCGAGCTATTTAATACCAAAAAACTAATACCACTGGTATTACTTAGTTAATTATCCCAGTGAATTTCTATTCCGAACGAATACCACTCAAACGTATCTCAAAATTAGTAACCTGATCTATTCCCAACGAATACCAAAACATAACTCCTGATAGGTACAGCTACAAAAAACATTTATTTTGCTTTTTAAAAAATAATTTATGGACGTTAAGACAATTATAAGACGTTTATTTTTAGCTCGTTCCTTATATAGCTCGTCCGGTTACAGGCAATAGACACATAGACATAATCATGGGAACGAGCTATATAGATAAAACCAGCTCCTAGAAGCCTTAATTAGAGCGACAGAGTCACTAATAAGTTGTTAATCTAACTTCAGAAATGTTATCAAGTCCATAATAATGTTACAAATATCAAAATAAATAGAGTTAGCTTGTCGTTCTTCGAATGGTTTCAAAGCCATGTAGATTAAACTGTGTAAGGAAATAGGGTATACGAAAGGCCAAATAATAACACAATAGTAAATATTCAATTACTTACTTACAGCGGAATGACCGGCCGAAGCCATAGACATGAGCTAGTACTAATAAAAGAATATTCGCTGTCAGTCTAATGGCAATACGTCTGATTGAATCTAGTCCCCTATGCACGGGTGCAATGATACAAAGACTAACATAGATAGGTATAACAAATCAAATGTGTGCGTCAATCGTCCAAGTGATCAAGTGGAACACACGGTGACCCTTACGCATCGCCAGTTCGCCACACGCTGCACACGTGACATTGTGCACTCTGTATCTATCTTCTACAGGAAAGTTTCTTATCACTGGTGAAAGTAGACAAACAAAACATCAAAACATCATACGTGATGTAATAGAAACTGCCTTTGCATGCAATTTTGTTTTGTTGCTAGAGGTGACCTATGAGACCTCTAAGCTATATTTTAACATACTTGAAGGACGTAGTCTTTTTGACTTTTTATGTTTGCGAGCAACGACTATTGTCTGATTTATCAAAAATCATTTACTTCCATTGACCTAAAATAATCTGACTGAGCGACTCCGATACAAAACAGAACCTTATAATTTTGTCCGGTAAGATATCCTGTACCGCATTCACAGATAAATTAGACATTTTAGATACCCTATATAACTAGAACAACCTAACAACACGAGCTAATCTTACAAAGATCTCTCCGCAAAAACAAATTAGAATTGCTGATCGCTTTTATAGCCTTTCAGCATTTGTTCTAAATAAGGTGAATAACCTTTGTAGTCTGTAACAAGGAAAGCGGACTAAACAAGCTGCCGGCCTAGCTATTATCTAGATATTAGCAAATTTACGATGCACGGATGCATGCCATCGGGACGTGCAGTGCGACCGTGCTCTCCGGTTCCATGTAATTGCATAGATACTCCGACAATCATGGTTTACAACTGTACTATGCGCCACTATGGTACACGCCACATAACTTTGTATCGGAAAAAACTGTAAAATAATAAAAACAAAGGATTTAGAAGGAGTGTAGTGTGGAGTTCATCACTCGCAAACTTCCCTAAATCTCTTGTTCTTATTATTTGACACCTTCGCAAAAATTTACGGCCATATTCAGGCACGATATGTAGCTACTATATGTACCTCTATATAGTAAAGCGAAACCAAACTTTGAGTGTCTGAATATAGCAACAAAGAGACATTAACCCATTTAATGTTCTACACTGCTGGGCAAGGGTCTGTTAATATTCCTCAACTTGTGGTCAAACGGCCATAGGTAGTAAGTTAGAGATTCCCGATAACAAATCGTTTTTGAAATCGTAATTGACGTCGTAAATTGCACGCCATTGGAACATTGACAGACCGTTAAATACCAGACGTATTATTCAGATAACATGCTACTCAGTGTCCTGGATCAAATATGACGTCTGACGTCGACGATTGACGTAGGTACTTTCATTCGCGTCAACAATTATAGGTCATAGGTTGATCTTACGTGAACATACCTTGTGCTAATGATGCCGTATCAGTCTGTATCACTGACGTTTGTAGTTCGAAGATCAACAGTACAGACATCTACGTCAATGGCTAGAGTTATAGACCACTCATACGAAAATATTAAACATACTTCTCACGATAACCCTTCGATTATTTTAATCCAGAACTTATGGCGTCTCTACAATTTCACACACCGTTTCACAATTTATGTCATACAACTAGAAATACTACTAATATACCTACTAAGTATATTACATGATCGCAAAAGTTTGTTACTCTTTCAAGCAAAACTACACCATGTATACCGACGTTTGTCACACTCGTAGAAGTACGTTTTAACCAGTAGTATTAAGAAATATTGTATGAAAATATGATAACGGGCGCCGTATGAACTATTATTCCAGTATATTTTAAATATCAAACCCTCAATAATCCTTAACACCGACTGTATCGCGCCACTGAAGTCTTTCCAATCGAACGAAAACGTGGGCAGAAAGCTAGTTAAATTAATGGAGTCTATTATCGTAATGTCACGATATGAGAATGTATTGAAATTAACATAGCGGACATGGAGCGTAATAATAAACCTATAATTATGATGATAGATGAGTTGTTATAACGGTTCATTTGCTATCTCCCGGTCAATTAGGCATTCGTTATTAGTATGTAATAGAAGTTTCTATCTATATTTTACAAGTTGTATGTACATATTACGGAAATGTCACCTGATAATGCAAATTGTACCTACTAAACTTATTTTATATTTGATAAATATGGTGATCCTAACTTTTTGTGCAATGCATTTTTTTTAATGCTATGCTTTTAAAAAAAAGGAAGTGCTCAGTTTATTACAAATTATTCGTTAAAGTGCAGGCAACCATTAAAAACACAAAATAAACTCTCACGCTTAACTTTGTGCGGAGTAAATGACCTCTCCAATATCTTAACACCTTATAATCTGTCAAGTAAAAAATAGATTTAAAATGTAATTACCGATACATAACCTACGTCAATGTGTGTTTCAGAGGCACGTCCCAAGTGGCAGCACCTGCCAGCTGTTCCTGGCTACGTGCCGGTCTACATCAGGACCGGGGACACACCGCTCGAAGAAATCAACCTGGACTTAGCCGAGGCCTTCCATGAAATACCTGCCGGCCGAAGCGCGGGGAAAGAACTCGAAGCGTCTCCGGAAACACCCGAACAGGCCGACCAACCACAGCCCGACGACATCCCTGTACCTAGCGAAGAAATCGTAGACCGCCGTCCCTATGAAAAGAAACTTCTCGAAAAGAAAAAGAAAGCCAACACCGAAATCCTTAAACCGATCGAACGTAGATAGATTAACGTACTCAAGCCTAGTTTGTAAGTTAACTACTTAAGTTTAAACCCCAGTTTAAAATACTCACTGTTCAAAAAGCTTGCCACTAGCTTTATTTATTTGATGTTATTTATTAACTCAATGTAATCGTAGCAGTTTGCCATTTTTTTATCTAGAATACCGACGAAACTTGTTGAAGTAAAGTAATTTATTTATAATGTGATTCATATTTATTTATTGTTGCATCCTAAATACCCAAGACTACACTTCTAGAGTGTATTATTATCTAAAACACATATTAAGGCACACATATTCTAGTAGGTAAGGATTATTTACCTCATCAAGTAAGTCTTATTCTATCAAAATTTGAATCAAGAATATTAGGTTTAAGCGAACGCTAAGTAGGTATACAAATAAAACAACAAAGTAGAAAATATGCCATACCTATAGGCATCGGCTATATTCCTCCGACATAGGTACACTTATACTTATATTAACACTTAAATATATTTACAATGGAATACAAACACACGATGGGAGACTCACAATTATAATATTTTTTCAAGAACCAAACCTAGATTACCTAGGTGACGCGGAGTATCCGATTAGAGGTACCGCGACCTCGCCACTTTATGAGTTGAGGAACACCGTCAGGTTTTTAGTCGGTTTGCCCAAATTTAAAGCCGGAACGCCTAGCCGACGGGAGAGCCCGACAGACCCCCGCTTCCTCCCTGGAGCGGAACACGCAGTCCCATATGCCCCGGGTCATGGTTTTATCAATTAGACTATAATATTAGCATACACCTACAATATTCTAACTACTTAATACAATTTAGGATCTTCTCATAGTGAGCATGACATTTATCTCCCAAATAATAGTCCTGAGGTTTGTGATCACTTCCTTCAGCTGCTTGTTTTTCAGCACCACCTGACAACAATAAGAATGATTTAAAAACGATAATATAAGAGAAGGGCTCTAAGTTGTCAGACTATAATATTCCGTTTATACACATTCATTATTACTATAGCCTACCTGTTCTGTAAGTTCCCTGTTCTCTTCTAAAGCTAATCTGTATGATTCCGTGTTGCGTCTCTCGTCGAGCGCCTTGTTTTCCGCTTCATCCTTCAACGGTATTAAACTTTCCATGTGAGTGTACTCCATGCCCTGAAAATAACAGTAATATGAATCTCTTGTAGCAATAATGCTATAAAAATTTCAGCGTTTACCAAATAATTGATACTTAACCAACGTGAAGACTTTTTCATTAAAAACCACCACATCAAACTTAACATAATTATGCTCTAGGAAGCATATAGTATCACAAAAAAACAATCACGTACATATTTGGCTACCTCACGAGCTCACGGAAAGAAATCTAATGAACCGTGTACTCATTTGTGATTCTTGAAGCCAAACAGATTTTATTACAAGTTCATACATATTACATACTATAATGCGAAAAGACTTTTTTCCCAACCTAATATTAAGAGATTAGTTGATTATTAAGTTCATAACATACCTGACATGTTTCATTGCATTTCTCGTAAATGAGCCTCAGTCTTTTAAACAGCAGTCTTATAGTGCGGAGCTGTTCTTGCATCTTTGCTTTCTTATCGTTACTCGCGTTCTCACCGTGTTGTGTACCATTTGGAGGCTAAAACAAGTCAATTATTATTAGATGTTTTTATAAACAGTATTTTTGTCACACATGGAACAGTTCATAGCAACTTACTTGTATAGCTTTTAAAGTTTGAAAGACATCTTGCGTTCTGCTTACGATATCTTGTACTGTTTCCTGACCAAACCTGTAAAATTGAAATAAATAAACTGTCTAGTCAGGTTAGACGGTGATATAACCTTTTAGCACAATTCACCCTTTGACCGGTGCAATGACTGTGACATACAAATGACTTAAATCTATACTAATATAATAATGCTGAAAAGTTTGTTTGTTTGTTTGTTTGATCGCGCTAATCTCAGGAAAAATAAATCTTTCAGTGTTAGATAGTCCATTTATCGAGGAAGGCTATAGGCTACATATTATCACGCTACGCCCAATAAGAACAGAGTTACAGTAAAAAATGTTACAAAAATTTTGTCGCTTTCTCTCTTATGTGACGCAAGCGAAGTTGCGCGAGTCGGCTAGTATATCCTAAAGAAGTCATAAGCCATGATGAAAAGCTAGTTCTCTTATAAACTGTAGAACAAACTTGCACAATGAAGCAGTATTAAACTCCTTGTTCTGTGGTGGTTGTGCCGCGGCTGGCTGCGTGGGTGGAGGAGCAGCTCCAGCTGACACCACTGCACCACCTGCCTGCATACCACCTACAAATATGAAATGGAATGTTTGAATTAGGTGAAGGTAGACAATCCTAGGACTAAATTAAGCATTTAGTGCTGTATTCTCATGCGGGTAGTTTAGATTCGAGTAGAGAACAATACAAATATTGTACTGTGCATGACCAAATTAAGGTCTTTATTTATTCATGAAGTCAGTATGTAACTCATTTTGGCATGGTGCATAATGTACTATAAAGTATAGCCATATTAAGTGTATGAGAATGACAACAGCCAGTGTATGGTTTTAGTTATTCATTTAAATGATTATGGTATGGCATTCCCATAGCAAACATCTAAATAATACAAGCATTTGAAATAAACAAAAAATAACATAAATGTAGAGAAATTAACTATCCTTAGGGGATTAAAACATGATAAGAAACATTCAACTATCTAGCTACTTTTACTATCTGCATACAAATACCTGTAGGTAACAATTGATTTAAAGAAGCAAAATATATTTATGTAATAAGAAAGTTCAACATAGTACCTGTTTGTTGAACTGTTTGAGGTCCCATACCTGCTCCTGGGCCACCCCCCACTACACCCATAGTCTGCAAATTAAAATATCATCATAATTAGGAAAGTGTATTTTATAAATGTCTCATAGACAGTTCATTATATTTTTTTTAATAGAGGAATCAGGTCAAGTGCAAGTTATCAGACACATTAAATATTATATCACTAGAGTAACATACATAATTACATATATATACAATACTGACTATCAAAGCCCTGAACACAAAACCAATCAGATAAAAATAAAATAATTCGCCACGCCGATACCACTGCAACGGGAGGTCGTGGGTTCGATTCCCACACGGAGCAATTATTTGTGCGATCCACAAATAATTGCTTCGGGTCTGGTTGTGCTTTGTGTCCGTTGTTTGTATGTTTGTAAAAGTCCCCGCGACACAAGAGCAATTCTTAGTGCGGGAGTTGTCTTTTAAAAAAAAGCGGAAAAAGCGGAAAAAAGCGGAAAAGCGAAATGTCATTCCGTTCCATCCAAATTCATTCCAAAGTGAAATGTGTGTTCTCCATTATTCTCTTATTCTTCTACTTAATAAATAATGTCAATTTTACACTATACAGTTTGTAGTACCTGAGGCCCCATGCCCATAGTGCCCATCTGGTTTTGCATAGTGGCTCCATATGGTGGCACCATCTGATTACCCATTCCCACCATACCACCGGTGTTCGCCATGGGTCCTCCCATTACTCCTGTAAAAATGACACAATGGTCAAAATGCTAAACAAAATATGGTTTGAAAAGAACATAGTTACTGGCTAACGTGTTGAAATGAATGAAAATGTCACCAAAGAATTATGATGACCTCTCAAGTTGGTTAATGTGTTAAAAAGTAAGTAGGCGTAAGATAGTATAGTGCCCTTATATTTGCAACATCGAAATGAGCAACTGTTGGTTCTCATATATAGCAACCAATGTACACAGATTTTCAGATGCAATAAATGTACGTCTATGTCAAAGTAGTTTAACGCAATGAAAGTTCTATCTCAGCACTCGGCTTCTCTCGCGCTTGATGCCTTAGTCCTTGGCGCTATGAAATACACCACTTAGTAAGTAGACTTGTAATTTTTACCTGCTAATTGGTTGGGCATCGACTGCATCTGACCGCCCATCGGTCCAGTGCCAAATCCTGACCTCATACCGCCGGCATTGCCTTGGAAATTACCCGGAAACTGGTGGCCTTGTCCAGCCATTGTGACACAATCTTAATTAAAATCCTTTATTAAAGTTTAACAAACACAATCGGCTTTATTTACAACCGTCCGTGAAAATAACCTCAAATGCTGAAGAAGTACACTAAAACTGCTTGTCAGTGTCATTTAACATGACATTTTAAACGTCAAAAGTGGAGATACCAGTATACGCAGTCAAAACTCCTGTGTAAATAAAAATAAACTGGGCCAATATTTCATTAATATCCACTTTACTACTATTTCATTTTTGTAGATAAACCTACTGCACTAATTTAATGGTAGGTGTGTATAGTATAAGCCATAGAAATGAAAGTAAAGCAATATTGGTATATTAATTATGTACTAAGAACCCTTGAACAGACTAAAGACTAAGACGTTACAATGCGCGCATGGTTTGTATCGCTACAGAAACATGTACAGAACAGTTTCTTGACGGTTTTATAGATTGCCTAGAATGATATACCTTAAGTCTTCAGAGGAATCTGTAAAGCTAATGGGTCTTATTTTCCTTCAAATATAGTAAATTATTATCATGTGGCAACATTATTTATTTATTTTTAAAACTAAATACTTGAAACCTTGTTATTTTGGTATCGCTATTAGATGCATGCACTGTTGGTCGGGTATCTTTAGCTCCTATCCCAAATCAATACATGCCTTCATTAGACGGGATTATTTTAATAACGTGTTTTAAACTTGCCATGTCAGACCGGGGCGCGTGATGGGGACACGGCTAGGTATTGGACTGCACCGAAATTGAGTGGCGGTTCAGTGATCTGTTTCGAAGCAGTCACTACTCGAATCCTATTTTCAGTAAGTTATGAAAAGTACCTCATTTGTATTCAGTATTTTATTAATCACATCGACCACAGGCTACTTATTCGTTGTAAGTTCATGTTAACAGCAATTCTCAACTCTTCATTGCAATATGTGCTTAAGCTAGTCAGTTAAAGATAAAATACAACCGGAACATATGTGAGATTCAAACCTACGACCCCCCACAATACTAAATCCCCGACAAAAGTACCACTTGCCCGGCTTCTTATAAAGACCTGCAATAAATAATAATGATAGATAACTAATGCTCTGGTGATCAATTCATTGACTTATAAATGTTTACACTGCCTCTACACTAATTCTAAACTATATGAAATGAAGAATCGTGGATTAACACAGGTACGCTCCTACTCACTTAGCTAGGAGCAAATAGCTAGTCACATAGGTACTAACGTTTGAAATACGTAAATCAAGCGTTGGACGACTTTGCCGGAAATACTTTAAACATGAGTAACGTCCTATAATTAAAAACATATCATACTTTTTGGCACATATCGCCCTAGCAAGAAGCTGTTTAATAAATTCATTTTGACGTACATATATGCTTATTTATATATCTTCCTTATACTAAGCCTGGTATGGACTAAGCCACGATTAAAAAAAAAGTAGGTAGGTACTACAATACAATGTACCTAATATGTATAAAAAGGAGGCATTTCTGAACACTTCAATTAAAAAGTTCTCAACATTTCAGAGCCCAAGTCAGTCAATGTACTTATATTTGTTGGCTGCCTGCCAGATGTTTGGCGACACAGATTTTTTCACTGCAAATAGTATTCATATATTAAGTTTATATTTTTAAATAGACTGAGGTGTACCATCAATAGTATAAACAGTAGGGTGTATGTTGTGAAATAAAAAACATCAAATTGTACCTTAAAAATTTATTTTCCATTTTAGAATATCCTATATTAAGTACGATATTATAATTTTAAATTAATTATAACAGTTATTAAGTATGTATTTAATTATTTATTATGAATTCACATTTATATATAGTTATGTAACGCATAATATATATAATTGTGCTTAAAATTACTGTGAAGTGAAATGCACTATTATGGACTGTTCGGGGCTTCGTGCCGTACCGAATATTTTATACAATGATGATATGTGTATATATTTTTGTATTATAAATAACTAAGTACAATATGATATCTGTGTAACAGAAGATGGCCACTTGTATGGCTAACATGGTACTATGTTCTGTTTGGTAGGAATCTATTATATTATTCTACTTATATTAGAAGTATAATGAATGTATATATTTCAATATATTAGACCGAATCTTGCTTTTTACTTTGACACCGCAAATTGTGGCGTTATAAGAGCTTCAATTCGGTCAGTAAATATTTAACAATTTTTATTTATCTTCCACATAATAAATAGTTATCAACATGTAGATTTACAAATATCAACAAAATAAATTACGAATAACAGCATATTACAATTAAAATTAAGCTTACATGCTATATATTGATGATAACTACACGATCTATACCACTAACTTGTACTATGTCGCCGGCCGACACCCCGCCCTGGCGCCCTCCGCGCTCTGGTGAATCTCATTCCCGCGCTAGCAACTGTCACAGCTGCCAACTGATAGGTATAAACAGCCACTCAGGTGATGCATCATGCCTTACACCTCTGCCATGGCCAAAGTAAACATCGCTGACTTAGCGATTCATTATATTTGCCCACTCTACTGTTCCCCACTAGCATGAGATGGCCGGCGACCGTCTATAATTCATTACATTATAATTACATGGACTAGTAATTGAATTATCCTAACTATTAAGTACCCTATACCGCTTTGGAGAACAAATTATAATAATAATTATATTATAAGGGCGTATAGGTAGTGTACAAAAAATATTGTTGTATTTTCACTGAGACAATAATATGTTTCTTACTTAAATTTACATTAATTACTTAGCCCTTTATTGCTCTCCCAAAATCTTAAGCTAAACAATGTCCATTTTAGGACTTATTGAGCAATATGGACATGTTAATACAGAACTAGGAAACCTAAGAATTAACTATGGCGTCTTACAACCAAAGCGAATTAATTAATATAGTAGATAATAGTAGTTTTAAATAGAAGCAAAGATACCATGTCTCGTGTATCTCGGACGACTCTAGCTGTCATAGCAAAAGTGGCTGTTAACAAGCAGTTCGGATTTTATATGGTTTCCTTCCTATATAATAAGATGTGTTCCAAACATTAGTTAGTGCTATGCAAGACTATGTTATTGCGGATTCTTTCATCTTGGAGAACTGTCAATGATAACGTGTTATCGAGGCATTCGTTTAATTCTAAAGCGTCCTATAGATCAGTAACAGGAATAAACTGTTAATTATATCTTAACAAATTAAAAAGCTACGTAAAATGGAAATTATGTATAGGAAGTATAATAATGTAATGATGGAAAAAGGTTTTTCAGTAAACTTATTCTAACATAGCTGTCTGGCAGTTATTGCGATTTACGCTAGAGGCCACTATTATTGATGATTACGAAGAAAAGCATTTTGTTAAAGCAAAACCGTAGGCCAGAAGTATTGATTAAAAGATGATAATTTATATAGAGTCTTATTTTACACCTCTGTAACCTAGAAATAGGTTTATAAATGAATGGGATCACTTCTTATAATGCTTCGGGCAACGTAACATGTTAAAATTTTCAAATTCAACTTAACTCTTGTATTCTCTTTGAATGTTAACCTACGACATGCAGTTCATGCTTTCTTTATTCATATTTATTGTCCTTTAACAGCTGTTTAAAATGTAACTCTCATTTCATAAATAGATATTCGAATATGAAGGGTATCTACTATGAAAATATATCTAACTAATCTTTAAAGTATAAAAATATGTGATGTTAGGAAGTTGAATGAATGAGGCAAGAATATTTCAACATAGCTATCGTTATTGGTGCTTTTTATAAATATACGTACGAATCAGTACGTAATTATTATCTAAGTGGTTCATCACCTATGGACTGGTAAAAGTACCAAGGTCTTATTCCTAAATAAAAAGCTTATAGCCTTTGGTCATTCTTTAACTTTTTGGTTTACGGATTCAACTAGATTATAGACGTTTTAGTCTAAATATTTGGCTTCTCTTTTATCTGTGTTTTATTTTTTTTCTAATGACATGGTTAGCTATCATCTTTATCTACCTAGCGCTCGACAATAGTCGGGCGACTCGCTGTAACAGCTGTGTCATTATCTTTTCATTTAACATTCAGACCTATAAACGTGTGTTAGTAGTTCACGGCTTCATTACTGGTGGTACTTTCTATTTACAGACACTACTGATAAGTCATTGTTTCGTTAAAACTCAGATCTAAATTCCACCAGCGTGGGATCGTGTCATCAGTAATGTGTCCGGGAACTAGTGAGTAGTCAAGTCTATTGCATCCGCGCCTCTTGGAGTTGCGGAGGGTATTGAAGCGGAGGCAGCAGGGGAGCCTGCACTCCTCCGCCGGGGAGCGCGTAGTACGGAGATACGTATCCTGCACCGCTGGCCGCCGCTGCCGCTGCTGAAACGAACACGATCATAGATTTTTAACGAAGAATAAACATATTATTATATTCGAATTAAACTGATAGTTGGGAAATATTTGCATAAGGAATTCTTTTAGTCTATGAAAATGTAAAATACCCACCGGCAGCAGTGGCGTAAGGATCAAATCCCGCGGCTGCGTACTGTTGCTGATAGGCGGCGGCGCCCTGAGCCGCGGCCGCCTGGTACTCGTACAGGTGGTTGGCGGCGGCCACGGCAGCGGCGTGCTGCAGCTGCGGCAGCTGCACCAGGCCGCCCGCGCCCGTGCCCACGCTCGCGCCCACCCCGCTCATCGCGTTCACGTAACTCGGCGTGCCGTACACGTATCCCGGCGACAACCTGCCAATTCATAACATTATCATTTACAAGAATCCTGCATCACCACCGACGTCACAAAGTCCAGCAACTAGAGTAACTGCACCCGTAACATCTTCACGAGACACCCGCGATGCCCCCTCACTACCGATGACTACTGGTGACTCGTAGTGAGCAGACATCGTACAATTAATACTGTTGAACACGTTCACACTCTATACCTAGCCCCAGCAGCCTCGACAGGCACGAGCATCTAGTTTTGTTATGTTAGTAGACATCGATAAACTGTTATCATTATGTAAGTATGCGACGTTCGCCTATGTCGCCGTAGTGGGACCGCCGCCGTGCGTCATTGCCAGAAATTTGAAAGAAAACGTTATAAAAATATACAACGAACGGCACTCCGCCTCGACCGAAATATCCGGACCACTCGGTATTTGCCTACTTATCGCTACATCGGGAACCGTCGAGGAAATTAAGATTTAGATGGCGGTCCATTTCTGTTACGAAATACGAAATAACTGGACGTGGGTTGCTAGGTACAATCATGTTTAGAAACCATTGCTTAAAAATAATTAGGCAGCTCTATGTATTTTCCGAGGAAAACATGTTGGCCTCATTGCATGTTTTTAATTTTATTTTGTAAAATTTATGGTCTGAGACGTTTGCCAATTCAAATTCTTTTATATAAAATGTTATAAGACACTATAAAAATTGTCATGTCTATAAAAATATCTGTAGGTAGGTATAATAGAAGACGGAGTGAAAGAAAATTAGATGATTCAGCTTAATTCTGTGAAGGCGGTCAAGTTGTATGAGAGCATCTCGAGTTAGCTTCCAGTCGCGTCAGCATTCCTGAAGAGCCCTTACACCCTATAGGTACTAGTAACCGTCGCGCCACTTTGCAATCCAATTATCCGTCTTTTTCTATCACTATAACATGCGATAGAGATGGGTTGATTACTGTTTGTTCTATTTCATCTGCAATAGCTTGGTGCGGGATTCAGAGAGCAACACGCATGCGTGCTCCCCGCCCGCCTTGACGCCCCGCCCGCCTTCTACGCCCACCTGTGGTCTACTGCTATACCGCACAATACCTACGCACTTTTACCACTAAACTGTCGTCAAACAAAAATATGAGTCTACTCTACTTCAGGAACTCGTGTATTAAAAGATCCCGTTCGTTAAGTTTTACTTTACTTAATATAATGTAGAGCTTTCTACAGTCCGTTCGTTTTCTAGTATATTTTTGTACAAGAGTTAACATACTTTAAATACCATATAATATAGTAGTAGGTGAAAACAAACAGCATTATAAAACTGGCATATACTCACACAAGCTGAGCTGACACATCTACTAAAATACAAACACAACCACTTACTAGACTGACAGCTAATAGAGGAGTATGTTAGATGCCACTTTCAAGGTTTCTCAGAGAAAGTATATATATATAATTACATAAATGACATGCAATAAGTTATCGCAAGAATTATCACTAAGCTGAGTATACAGTGGACACGTTGGAATACATTAATCTATTTCTAATATAACTGATAGCAGTAACAATGTTCGCCTACATCATTTACGTACATACCTACAGTGTACCTGAGGCCAACACTAGCGTAAACTGTAACCATCAGTTTAATGTCATTAGAATCTTAATCAATCATATAAACTGCCTAGCATTTATATATCTACTAATGACCGTCTTGATCGAACGACTAGTTCGTGGATCAGTCGTCAGGACTTCCAACCATCTACTCTATCGGAAACGAAAACAAAAGCGTTAATTCGATTGAAGCTTTCACTTGATTATATTCCATTAAAACAAGAGTGTCGGTGAATAATATATGGACAGTTGTGTTGGCGTGGCGGCTGAGCATCGATCGGGCGCACGTCAATGTGTAATTAACCGGGACACGAGGCCTGCACGGCACTGATGCCTCGATCAGCACCGGGCAGTACTGGCCATCAATGGGCACTAGGAGCACTAGTAGGCTCTAGGGCGCAGAGGTCGCGGGACAATGCATGTTAGACAGCAGGGCGGCGGCGGCGGCGACGCTGGCGGCGCGGCGGCGCGGCCGGGCGCGCGCACACCTACGCACACACCGCGCGCCTCGGCCGCGCCGCCCCGCCCGCCCGGAGACTTAGTAAGTGTATTAAACGAAATCCACCACCAACAAAACTCAATTCAAATCAACAAAATCTTACACGAACACGGCATAAAACATAAAAGTAAAGAAAACATTGAGTGTCGAGAACGATGCGTAAAGTGTGACGGCGGTGGGCGGCGCCCGCGCCCGACGTCGTCGCCGCCGGCGCCGCCCATGCTCCGGTATAGCTTTGTAAAACGTAAACATTAAAAAACCCAATCGACTAATTCACACCCAAAACGAAAAAAAATCCACTCTCACGCTCACGCTTGCCATAGATACCTATGTGAAAATGTTTGATAATTTAGTCTAGGTGTGGTCCGCCGGCCGCCGCGCCGCTAGCCGTCCGGAGACGCCGCTCGCCTCATCTACCGAGACAAAAGTCAGCAACTATCAGCCATACCGTGCATAGTCTCATCCTACACTCTCATTTCCAGATATATGCGATATGCTAACCCCGAAATAGTTTTGCTGTTCCCGGGGAGAAACCCGTAACCCGCCAATTGTTAGGTGTTTGAGATACTCGACAGATTACCAATTATTTTAGGTACCTACTTATAGGTTAGTACGAAATATGGTTTCAATATTAGGACTATTTTCCTGGCCCCTAAGAATTTTCCTACATGAATGGTAATTAATTCGTTTATTTGTTAGCTAAGACTTTCCATCTTCGGAAAACTTTATTAGTAAAGTCTAAGTCTGATTTTTGTCTCGTGAGATGTATTCAGAGCGGCATGCGGCGCCGCTAGTGCTGGCAAATATCGAAGTGTTGAACCACTGAACATTGATACATGATACAGATATGGTACACAGTTAGCGACCGACGGGCACTTACCCGTAGGGCGACTGCAGCACGGTCGGGTAGCCGGCGCGCACGCCCGCCGCCGCCGCCGCTGCTAAACCGAAACCTGCAACAGACACAACTATTTATAATAATGTCGCCATAGCACCGACATCAAATGAGGTGTCACATAAAGAGGGCACCGAATTCCTCGAAAAAATATATTTACAACATTACTCTTTCATCATTATCGTTGGTAGAGTCGTTATTTTCTGTCTCACTTAACGGAAGTGGCTAGAGCAAAGTCAAACTAAAATATATCACGTTGAGATTGGACCACATCCAAATGTCACAAGAGTCAACTTAGCGCAGGCAGCGTCAGTGTTAATTTCTTTTTATTGCATTGTTAAGTCGCGCGAGGCACCATCTATTTCGGTCGCTCGCCGCCCGCCCGGGCACCGGCATCCAGGGACATACCTCTTGACAAGAAGACGACAAACACTCGCTATAAATGGCTTACAAAGTTTGGCACCGGGCGATGCACGATTACTGAAATGCCTGCTGAGGTATCTTCTACCTTGATACGGTGGTAGCAGCCAAGTCCCGATGCTTATAGCATACCTACGATTATATTCCGCATAGTATGCTTCTATTGTTAGAGGTGGCTACGTGTAGATGTAGCAATTATGTCTAAAACTAAATGATATGTCGTATTTAGGAAATGTGCAATCACAGTAATGACACGTATAAATCATAATCTGTGATTAAAGGCTAATGGGCAGAAGAGCGTAACCTCTGCCGGTCTGTAAAATACATTTGCTATTGTGTGGTGAAATTTCACCGGTGATTACAGTGGATCACATCCGCAGTCACTCCGGATGGTGTCGCGGTTCGTCTGCTGCGAGAGTAGATATGGTGACCTTGCTGCTTCCAATACCATTCGTATATTTCCAACACTTTTGTGACACACGAATAATAAAGTTAGGAAAATTGAATTTTAATCTCATATGATCACATAATGTAGAGTTCTGCGGAAGCCAAATATAAAACGATGCTGTCCCGTCGCGTATCTTTCATCGCGGTCATTAAGTAGTTAATAAAACTATGGTGATCAGTTCCCAATATAGGGGGTTAATCGCGTGCCATACAGTGCGCGTGATGTGCCACCGCATTTGTTCGATCGATGCGATGCCATTTGACGGCCGAGGTCGAACCACTGTCCACCACAAAGCTTATCTTGATTCATTAAATTTTTTCTCTTTCCTTTTATGTCCATTGTTCCATGGCCTAAATGTGGCGCGATGGTCTTTTGTCGCTCGTATGTGACCCAGATAGATTTTAGTCGTAATCGATTGTCAGATACGGTACAATAGCCAAACAGTTGAATTTACTTACAACAATGTAGAACAAATATGACGCAGCGCAAACTCGCTTTGAAGCTAAAACTCCAATGAATCAATGGTAAAGTTTCGTGGAAATTAGTCACGGGTCCACTCGTGAAAAACATATCAGCCGTATGCGTAGGTGTTACAAATAAAGCTTTGTTTTGAATTCCTGTGTGCGTCTTTTTTCAGGACGACTTCTGAGGCTCAGGTCGTCGAACTGCAAAGCCGACAGTAAGTGCTTAACGTCGCTTGTAAGGATTCTACGGAAATACGATTTTAGACGCAAGCGGACTGAGCGGGACAGAAAGAGAGTATTATTATATGTCTAGGTATTCGGCTCGCTCGACGCATGTATGTATTTTCAATGCCATTACCTTCTGTGCAATCTATCTTTACTTATATATCATAAAGTACATAAACATGTTTGATTTCAAACAATTGAAGCATCTCGGAATGTAATTATTTCGTTTACGAGTTCTAGATTTAACACGAAATGTGCTGGTGCCGCCAAAATTTCCCAATAAAATGGTGTAAAACCTTTCAAATTAATATAAGAACCCGGTTTCGTAAATACATTGTAGAATAAATATGTCGTGTTAGTTTATCGGTTCGAGAATAGAACTAGATGTGTCGTGGCCCAGTTTCGTATGGCCAAACTGGTCGAGTTAAACTCACGGCCGTCACGGTTTTGTGAGTTGGCCAGCCTTTGATCTGACCGGTGTCGTCTCCGACTTGGTCCGCCATCAATACGAAACCATTACGATTTATCACATGCCTCTCATGTTCACCGGGAGCGATTAATTACACCCCTCCCCGGCGCGACACCAGTTCCCGGGACACTTATTTTTGGACAAAACACGTGCGCGGCATGAGCCAACGTCGATTTTTACGCTCTCAGCCTTAGTTAAGTCATTTGAAATTACTCTTTTTGTTTAAATTTTAATGATGTTCAGTTGTGTCTTTAGGTCAGTCACATTAATCTTTTAATACTTTCCTTTTTAGCTTAAAGCTAATTTCTCCAGACAGTGGTATAGATATAAAGTAAGTAGGTATGCTTTGTAGGTCCCGACAAAAGATAAGCTGGCGAGGAAAGATGAGGCTCTGGCTCGCTGCCAGAACTGGTGTCGCGGCAGAGTCGGCCGCGACGACGTTCCCAAAACTGCGTATATTTAGACAAAATAAAGAGCGCGCCGAAGACAAAACGAGACGCAACTCTGTTTTATAAATAACCACGTCGTTCGCCGGACGGACTCAGCCTCGCTCGACCAACCTCTGCTCGCCAGCTGTTGTACATAAATAATAATTAAGACACGAAGAAAGCTCCACGCGTCCATCTTTCGAGGATCATCAGATCAGAATAGACAAATTAGTAGAGTGTACAGTCACGTTAATATAAAATTGTAAGTGGCTTAAAGTGTCGCTAGAACCTATCTACGAAGTAGCAGGATTATCGGAGGATCGAAGGGCTTCGTGCGGAAGTCGCGGCCGGGGATCGAGTTTCAGATGGTGACAAAGGGAACGGAACTACTACACTGAAGTGTTCCTGTGAACAGGGTCACTGCACGATGCTACAAGTGAACACAGTCTTGTGCCACTGCCTACGCTCATAGCTCATAGTTGCAACTGCGCTATTTATAAACGTACCTTGGAGGAAAAATAAGTGTACATAAGTTGGTAATATACTTCGTAGCGGCGTGAAATGAACTAAGATTTGGGGCCAGATGCCACACATCCGCATGATACGGAAGACGCTGTTATTTACTTGGACCGCGTTCAACAACTTCGAGGTTATTAGCGTGGCGACGTCGCAAATTAATTTATCTTCGCGCACACTTTACATACGTTAAATCTGGTTTACTTCTAATTCACTCTAAATTCACAAATATCCTTAGACTATATTAAATGTGCATGCGAATGGGTTAACTGACGCAAAATGTGACTTGTCAACTAAATAACATGACTATGATACTAAATTCATCGAATTTGAAACGTAAATATCGAGTAATGCTGTTAATTACAGTCATTAAACGTTTGCCAGAGGACGAGGGTCGGAACGCGGACACGAAAGCAAATACAGTCGTTAACCTGGATGTCTTCCCACCTTCCGAATATAAAAAATACTATCAATCGCAGCCAATAGTAAATAAACAGATTGTTATAAGAGTTTTATTGCTAATTTCTGGTTGAAATCAGATCAAAGCGACAGTGTTTCTTTCTGTAATTACAAGTTTCCTGACAGCGATAGAACAAAGATACATGATTGGTGTGAAGCAGATCGTATCACGGTCCACGCAACCGTCACTGGCTGACCATTATGGCTTCGCTTCATACAATTATAAACGATGCGCGGAGGTATCGATTTGTGACCATAGTTTTTAAGTTCAGTTTCTAAATCCAATCGTATTACAACGTGAACGGCTTTAGGTAGCTACCTACATTATTACTGAAAACGAATGATCTTAGATGGATACTTTAACAATATCTATTATTGATTTGTCACATGTTACGTACACATGTAATTAGGGTTTATTTGTCACATTGATTGCAGGTGCAATGTTGCACAACGAGTATCTACAGCCATACAGATGATAGAACAAAAGTATGATATTCGCCGGGCAAATGTCCAACGGATCATTACGTGACTCATACTATTGCAGAGGGAAATAATCAGCCAACCCAAAATTTACATGGAGAACTAAACACAAAAGTTGTGCTCACACAGACGTAACGATATCGATTTTGAGCGAGCGGCGCGTGCGGACTCATCAGTGCATTCGTCGCCTAAATCCCAAAGTCTGAATAAAAATAGTCGCTGGGGTGTGTTGGCCACCGCGGGGGGCTTGGGCTCGGGCACATGCATAAGTAATGCACAAGCGAAGGGCGGCCGGCGCACGCGATCCGACTGCAATGCCAAACACAGGGACAACCCCTTCTGAAGTATTACGAACACCACAAAGGGCCAAGCCATCCATTAATCAATGATGACTTACACGCTCAATGCTCAGTTCTTAAGTAGGATATAATGACATTTAAGACTGCTCTAATTGCAGGCAGAGAGAGACAAATAAGGCATTACAGAACTAAAGCCCACGTTGGCTCCACAGAAGAACATTTCAGAATATTTTTCCGTTATAGCGCCTCAAGCTATCATACAAATAAATAATTCAACAGAACTGTTTTAAAATCCAATCTTGTTTATTGACGTCAACAGTTAATTTTCATAAGTTTGAAATTTAAAATAGAGTCCGGTGTAAATAGAAAAGCATGTAGATTTATCAAATGATCTGTACGAGATATCGTTGATAGATAGCGCTATTCTATTGAAATAAAAATTGACCGGCCATGACGATTGTAATTCTAGTAATATTTCGATAAATCTACCTAAACATAGGAATGAAAAACATACCATGATGAAAAATTGTAACGTATATTACGTGGATATAGATCTAACACATAGCTGGAATGTTCAGAAAGCGACCTTTTACATTGCCTTTACGATTTCCTAGGTTTATAAACTGAAAATATCTGATATCTGACAAGTAAAGTGCAGTCGTTTGGTTGCGACAGACGTAACATGTAATTATTGGTATGAAGGCTAGACAGCGGTGGAATGCTTTCTATTGGAAGGTTTTCATAGACAGGTGTGAATCGATTAGTGCGGTGCTCGTTCCACTCAATAATTCATAGTGTCGCCCCGTATGTTTGGACAAGTGGCCCGTTCGGCCTTCATCAACACGCCCATATAATAAAACTTTAACAATGTTTTCATAATCGACGCCTGGCCGCTCGAACGCCTGAAATCGTCCATTGGTAACCACCACGATGTATTTAGAAACTGGGCTACACCTTACCGCAGCAGTTAGCGTGTACATAATGTACGTAAACATGCCTACCGCCGCGGACAATGTAACAGCAAAACTCATTCTCATTATATTGTGTTGTGTAACAAATAAAGTCACCTAATCAAACAGTAATTGTGGTGTGTCGATACAAAAACAACTGTGCGCATGTGATCGCGATACCTCACCTACAACTTACACGGCTGAAAAATTATCCAACAAAGTTATTAAATGTCATAAAAAACGAGTAACTATCTAACTTTACGTAGTAACAAATATAGATGATAAAATGATTGTTAAACAACCCCATCCCATCATAGCACACAATTAAAATGATGAATTTTATCCTTATTTGAAGTTATTTTGAATTAAAATGTTATCTACTAAGTATATTACTTACCTAGTAACATTTTAATTCAAAATAACTTTAATAAAGTGCCTGCTGCGTTAGTTTCAAGAACACAACAAATTACTTTGTGTTGTTTAAAAGCAGCAATTACATACTCCATTATATTGCTTTCACTACATTAGTTTTAAAATAGATTTGTTAAGTACGAGTAGGTATAAATGAGTAAGCTTTTAATTTCTTTTTATAAAGTTTAATCATTACTGTAGTTCGTATAAAACGATATCGATTCCCTTCAACATGCTCGCATTGCTTATTTATATTGGCGCGAGCCGCGATGCGCGGGCGCCGAAGACAGACACGCCGTTACGCCTCCATCAAAGCCGTTCAATGGATTTCCATAAAAAAATATTATTCTATATTAATCTAAACCAGACAAGACTTAGCCGAACAAGACGGATTTCACTTTTGATTTTGAAACTGAAGCCAAGTTTCGTCCGTGAACAGATAACTTACAATCTCATATATTATTCAATTATTATGCAAACACATTGTCATTTAAATTCTGTTGTTTTCAAGTTATCGTCACAAAAACAGATCGTATTTTTTTATAAACTTAGCATTTGTTTGGTGTCACCGTGTGCTGTGCGCATGCGTCTCTTTCACAGAAAATCGCAGCCCCTTTGTAACGGTTACGGCTGTGCTGCACACATTTTATAATGGAGAGAAACGGTCTCCCTAAAACCGGCCTAGTCAACGGTCACTTCTTTTCAAAAGCTTTGTAACTGAATCTAGATTGTTGAGAATGACTCGCTACACTGGTTTCGACTGCACGCAGACTCTGGGAATGTTATTTCAATGTATTTTAGTATAAAGGTACACGAATGAAGGGCTCCATAAACAAATACAATGTGCCGCTGGCGTTGTGTGTAAACCAATTTTACAAGACACAGAATGTAGACTAAACAGGGTATGCGGCGGCAGATTTAATGCGTTTCCCGCACTGTTTCCAGTGCTGCGCTAAAACGAAACTGTTTGAATCAGACATGCGCACTGGCTACTTTCAGAAGAGGCTCACGGAGATACGAACAATGAAATTATTTGCTCGAGATTTGAATACTTGAGCAGGAATTGAAGTCTTACTACTTAGCAACCTTCAAGCAGCTTAAAAACTTAGGATTCCAATAAAAACATTACAGATTTTCTATTATGTTAAATATCTGGGAATCTTGACCTGGCTTTTCAAAGCAAAATGTTAAGAAAAGAAAGCTATTACACAAATACATCGAGTTATGAATCATGTCACAAAAATGCTCCATAAAAAATGTGGCTGATTTCTGTGTACAGGTGCTTTTTGTGCTCAATGTAGTTTAGAAGCAGCAGATTAACTTTGTCAAATTGTCGTTTCAATTTCGAAAGCTACGTCATAATGTAGTACAAAGAGAATGAAAATGAAAACGAAGTAAACAATGAAATCCAACAAATCGCTAAAGCGGTAGGGCTGCCACGCGTGGTGGTCGCGACGCCTGCGCAGTGCGCATATCACAGGGAACGTGGCATATGGCGTAGCCGGTATAGCGAACCAGGTGTCTCGTCATGCGCGCCCGCACCCATTGTGTGGCACCCCTCCCCGCGGGGCCCGCGCAACTGTTTTCAATGTGTGCACTACCCGACACATCAACAATGCCGCGACCTCCACTCAACGTAGCCGTGCCGAGGATGCGGATCCATTCATACGCTCTTTAAATTTTTCTCAGACATCTGACAAAGATTCGGCGATCAGCTGTTCCCGTCGTGAATAAACGGGTTTCGCTAACGGCCGTTTTAGATCTGGATTGACGGGAGCCATTCAAGATCAGCTGTGATATACAAAGCCGGTGTGCAAAATCTCAGCTTTATGGGTTACTTGTATAGGATCGGAAGATTAATGCAGCTGATGTTTATTTGATGCCGTTAAACAAACACTGCTGAAAACCTTTCATATTTATAGGTATCCAATACATCAGTAGGAAGTGCAAGACAACAGAACATCGTGCACATAATTTGGACGCGCAAGATTGGCGTGACGTCCGAACCGTTTGACAAAATTACATAATATTTCCACGGACACGTTCAGCTGCAATCACTTAACAACTGTAATGATTCTTTTGCATGAAATTATATGTCGCACGGGTTGTTATCAAGGCATTGTTGATTGCGTATGTGCGGAAGTTTCATTATGCCGTGTCATTCATGTAAGTCGCTTACTGACCATGATGGCCGACGTTTATAGTAAATTGGTTTATGTGCTGAATCGTTTGAATGTCTGCCAATGTGCACTGCGCTCGGCCCGAACAGATTCGTCACAGAAATTGTAATTACACTAATTGCATGAATGAAATAGTTATCATTCATAAAAATTAATTCTGGAGGCGTTTGAACAAATTGATGCGCCTTAAATCTTGGGTTCAAATCAAAATAATTAAGAGAATTAAAGTCGGTACCGCTTGGGTCTAGAAGCGTCGTTTACAAAAGGTCGATTGTAAGACTTTAGCAAAATATACAATATCATTTCTGGGAAACCAACTTATGACCCCGTCCAGGTATGTTCCCAAAAACAGTCTGAAATCTTCATGGCTTATTTAAAAACTCACGCGAACATAGAACTTTATACTTCAATCGTTTCCAAGAATAATTAAGCACCATTATATCGGAGTCATAAGTGTGTTTATGTTCGAAGTGTTATAATGCTATTGTTAAAGATAATATTTCATATCCAATGCTGTGGTGCATAACGGCCGATCAACAAGCCATTCATTGTAACGGTCCTCTATAATCTTCAACACTTAGGCCTGTAGGACGATATTCTTACTGTATTTTTCTCAAATGGAATGGAGACTTTAGTTTACTTTGATCTTTCCATAATAGACACTTATGACGTCAACTTGGTACATTTTTGCAAGCAGCTCTCGACGTTTTATGTCTTAATTTAAGATCCCTGGTGGTAATGGTTCATGATGTGTAATATTAGGTTTATTGCAATTCGTGACAGGAAGCTGTCTTTTAAATAATACGTTCTTTATCTTGCATCAAATATGTAAATGCTGTGATTACATAAAGGTTACAGTATGTCACCTTGCAAGGGTTGCGGTGCATGTCCGTGGGGCGCAATCAATTAGCGAGCCGCGTATACCGAGCACTTCCGTTTCCGAGCGTTTAGGGACTTCCGGCGGGGGCGGGAAGGCTCGCTCCCCATATTACACCATACAACCAGCTGTATACAACCTCCAATCTAATCCCACCTTTAAACTCCTGTTAATAAGGTTCGAAATTAATTAGTGGTTGTAGTGTATCCTGTAACGTCGGTAGTACTAATCACAATCTTGTTCGACACGTCACCACAGAATGCAATAAATTAATTGTCCTGCACATTAGTTTGTAGACAGATTAAGTTTTATATTTAATCATCGTTGATTTATTAGCGCGACGTGATTTATGATAACCTCATTATATGTAATTAATCTTATCTTGAGATTAGGATTCGCCGTACAAAAGCGCTGCATTTTTGTGACGTTGAAACAAAATATGATAGCTACAGAACATAGCACGTGTGTGTTTCCAAAAGTCTAAAGTCACTGGAACTTTCACTAAGTACACTCACTTCACCGCCAAATTAAAGCATTGTACTTAGACATTAATCTTTTCTTTACGATCAAAATAGTTTTTTCTAATTTCTCATTCATTGTTCTAGTCTGGCTTTAGTCGAACATATTTCAGGCATGATCGTTTTTCAAACAGTTTACAGGTAATTGCTCGGATCCAAAATTATCTTAAATTAGTTTATACTTATATGTGGTCCAAAAAGATAATAATATCTTTCAAAAGATCTACCTTGACATTATGATTATTCTCGCATCCTTATAGATTACATAAACCAAGTACTTTTGTCACACGAACGATCTCAACATCCATTGTTATTAAAACATTCTTCTAAGTGCCTACACTAAGTACACACGTACAAACGTTTCCTGCCATTCAAACACTTTATTAAATATCCACATCACTACACTCAGAGATAAACATTGAATGTTGTTATCAATCGTTATCAGATCGCTATCATAATCGAACGATATAAATACTGCCCACTTGTATGGTAGCGGTAATTAATTATATATTTCTCATTATTTGGGATTCGTTAGTCATCTGTGCATCAGGCGTATCGTTTTATAGCATCCGTTGACGTGGTCATGGCTGTGATTGGACTTATTTATTTAATTTGTCGTATGGAAAGTGAAAAGATTATTCGTCGATAAAAAACTGCTAAACTCAAAAGTTACTTCCATGCTTCATACAATGAACAGGGTCCGCATTTCTATAGAGTATATATAGAAGATCTGTAGTACCCACATGGACTCCGATTATCTAAATCTGTTACCGGAACATCCGACCTCAAGATCACGGCTTGTGGCAGCGCCACTGTTTTCATTCTACATTAAAATCGAGCAAAATTGTCAGACCCGCGGGTTCAAAACTACCACATTAGAATATATTTTACAAAGTTTTAGTCAGTTGCCATTAACATACATAAATGTTAATGTGCCAGCACATGTACGTCTGACCCCCACGATGTTCATTGTATCACACACGAAGCGATCTCACAATTTTTTGTCTGTTGACAACGACTTGGAAAACGAAGTAAAAAAAGGTATCACGTGTACATACAAGCAAAAAATGCTCCTTTTACAAACAGCTGAGCTTTGATAAGATTCCGGAGCGCGGGAGACAACCCTTGATAATGTGATTTCTAGGTACTGTAGCATAATTTTTATATTACAGAAATATCAAAATTTACTGCTTATCATTAACCGAAGATTAGTCTGATTAGTGCGAATAATTTCCTTCTAACAGCTACTTAATCAAATGTAACATCAATTAGAGGTGTGTTAATGAAAACTGAAAACTGTCAGCTTGCACCATTTATTTAACAAAATATATTTTTGTTAGAAATCTTTAAGTGAAAGGATAATAAGTTAGAATTTCTTATTGTCTCCTTTGCACTAAGAAGCTTGCTTAAAAAAGTCTTTGTTTTGACGATTTCAATTTTAAAATTTCGTCATCGCAAGGCTAAGTTCAGTATTTTTTTAATTGTTCATTCGTTTATCACGTTAATGACTTGGTCACAAAATAGAGACCATTGTTTTGTTTAGTTTTGCATATTATCGTCGTCGTCAATTGTTTCACACCTCTAATCTCTAGTTTTTGTCTGCGAGTACTGTTACAATTTCGTCTCTCAAGAGGTAAAGCGAATATTTGTCAAAAAAGAGTCTCACAATATATCCGATTTCACTACCAGATCATTATTTATATTCACGTACAACGATTGTGCGTGCGAAGTAACAAAACAATGCCATCAAAAACATTCTGTAAAAACCTCAAGTCTCGCCGTAAAAAGTTGTGAGATCTATATAATACCAAGTCGATTAATCTATTTAGTCTCTACTTAAAGGACCTTCTGTCTTAAGTTATTACGTATGTTATTATCATGCCAATTTAAAAAACATACCTCTAAAACAAATAGACCGACCTGGCCATCGCATGATTTGATTATTAGTATGTATCACACTACACAGCACGACGAGAAGTTAATGCTCCTGAAATGTTAATGGCGAATTTGTGTTTTCTTGCGATGACCAAGTCGATCTATTTGTTTTAAAGGTATTTTTTTTTTAATTGGCATGATAATAACATACGTAATAACTTAAGACAGAAGGTCCTTTAAGTAGAGACTAAATAGATTAATCGACTTGGTATTATATAGATCTCACAACTTTTTACGGCGAGACTTGAGGTTTTTACAGAATGTTTTTGATGGCATCTCACTTCTTTTTGTAGTGCGAATAGAGCAAACATAAGTCCAATTTGTATGGAAAGCCGTATTTTTTTCATAATTCAACATATTTTCCTATGGGAATGTTGTTCAGTTTCATGGGCTAAACACCCTTACCCACCCTATACCCCCTCCCGTTATGTCTCATATAGTAGATACATATTTACACCTATTTATTTTATTTTCTACAGAAATAATAATTTAATTCATTAACTGCAAATGTAACCTTGTAATCTTATACATTTATATGGGATTACAAAGTTATTGTTGCAGTTAGTGTATTTAGAAAACTTGACCGAAATTAGAAAATATTGAAATTTTCCCATGATTAAGACACTAAACCCTATTTGTATTCTAAATTTTAAGCTTCTAAGTCTGCTAGAAGTACCTTAGACTTTTGATGATCGGTGAGTCAGTGAGTCAGTGAATCAGTGAGTGACAAAATTCAAAATTTTAACAAGTTGTCATTCTTAAACTACTGGTTCAAATTGACTGAAATTTTAAATATACCGTGTTTATACAATGACTGATTAGTTGCTGAAAATCCAGGCTTCTTGTTTTATTCACTACGAAATTATAGGGGTGTCAAAAATAGCCCGAATTGCTTCGAGAAAAGGATGTTACGGCCGTGCCGCTTTTTTTTTGCTCGACTTGCGGGGGCACTTCCGTGCCCCCAGATATTATTTTGAAAAGTAAGAATGAACACGCCTGCGCTATGTCGACCTATTTCCTCTAAGCAACTGTTTCTTATCATGTACTATTGATAAGGTAATCGAGTCACTAACTTGGCGCCAGGTTCCCTCTTGGTTTCGCTCCGAGGATGGCAAGGTTGACGTTTGCTTTCCTGCCGTCGATGATTGGATTGGGGTCCTTGCATGCTCTCTCCGCCGCCGCCCGATCACCCATTATCACCTGCGAACAATTGTATTATTCAGTCTCGCTTGTATTTCATGAAACTTTACACTGAATCAATTTAAATATCAAACAAGTTGAGGAATGACGTCGCATCGGCATTACCTATTGTAATGCATGCGCATGCCGCGGGTCGCCACCTTTTCGGTCCCACTCTACAACCGACCAATTCTAAATGACCTTCCGTATGCCTCGATTTAGTTCGAACTACAAACTATTTGAATACATGAGTGTGACATGCGGGAGTTCTGTTTGTAATGGTTCACGGAGCTCAAGCAAATGCTTGATGGCCTCCAGATATTGAAAGTCTGGAACAATTGAAAATTCAAATGTTCCAACGGGTGTATTTTTTTAGAAGTGAGTATAGAACGATTTGTATTGTGTTAAATTTATGTAGGTTTCAGAGCGAAATTTCCATAGCATTGGGAGAATAAGATAAAACGGATTCAATCGGTTGCGATTTAAGTGTAACAGTATACTTTCATAACTGTTGCATAATAATATGAAGTTTAAACTGTAAAACACGGCTGAATTTCAGGACTTCAATAAATACAACTCCTTCACCTTTCAATGATATTCACCGACAATCGCACATTGAACAGAAAATTCATCGAATTTACGAATATAGTGAGTATTGTATGCAAATTGTTCTTCGATAAAAGAAACTGTGTAATTATATGAATCGGTTAGGTGCACAGAGTTCTATAACGTTTGTAAACCATACTAATCGGAGTTAGGTGCGGCGGGCGATAACGAAAACTATCAACGTTTGAACTAACAGCCCGTTAGCTGATTGCCGGTCGCTATTGGCTGTGTTTGATTGTTTTGCCGAACTTATCTATTAATAGCTGCAAGCGTAAATACTTTTTACCCGCAAATCCGCGCTCTTAGAAATGTATGTCGTATCACTCTAATTAAAGAACTCATTAGTAATGCTGATACGGGTTTATTGTAGGATGAATAGGTTTTATTTCAATAACCTACTCAAGAGAGAAGTAAACCTATCAGCAGAATAACATAGTATTTTATTTATTATCACGAAATAAGTTGTTCATAATTTTTCGATGCAACTGTGAAGCAATCGAAGCGCCCTTTCATTTACTACTTACGCCTTAGAAACAAGTTTTCGTGTATGATAAAATGCCACACATAACGATACAAAACACGTATGAAATTACAGAAATAGTACTGTGCGTCTTAAAACTGTAATGTGGCAAAAAACAAGCATGTTTCCTGTCTAGCGATAACAGTTCAGTTTTTTTCTACCAAGTAGCAATAGTAAGGAGCTTGTACTGTTTTACTAATCTACAGATAGTAAGTATACAATTAGCTATTACTAACTAGCACCCGGGAATTCGTCCGCATTAAATAGAACACCCGGGATAAAAAAGTAATCCATGATTATGTCAGTAAGCAACTGTCAGATTTCATCTAAATCCCTTTAGATTTTTTTGGTACAACATAAATATTATAGACATTAATTTTTATGTTTATAACATTAGCAAACAATAGTAGAATTGTATAGCATACAATGAATTTATTATTAACATATTTAACATGAAACTTGTTAATAGCATGCAGTACAATATTTGCCGTGAGTGACCTTTAGTACGTGACTACGTGTGTACGACTGAAAATGTAAATGATTCAAAAATATATGTTTTCTCACTCTTTCTAGTAAAAACTTTAAGCAGTTTGAACTTTTATTTAATTAATTTCTGCAGTCCGATATCTTAGTAGAAAGTCTAGAGAGCCTTGTACGCAAGATTCGCAGCTGTATGCAACATTCAGAATTTAGAACTTGAGTGACCCGCAGGTTTAAGCAGCTGAAAACGGCCTGACTGATACATCTACTTTATATTGTATACTTTCATATACATCTATTATATACTTTAATTACACATCAGTACTAATTACAATTAAGACAGATCGTCTTTGCCATAGATCTATACTAATTGTCGAAATATATCACATAGGAAGTCCATTTACTTTCACAGCTACTGAATCATATTATAATTTTACCTACAAATGTTAACATAAATAGCTATCTTTAGATGGTTATCTATAATACTTATAATGCCAGGGTATCGTCGCCAGTAATCGTTACGCGGCAATTAATCAGATTGCACTGATTATTAAATGCAAACTAACCTACGTCATGACTAGTTTATTTTAACTTTCGATCATTCAGTTATATGAATATCGGATAGTTTGACTGTGAGATTCTTCATACATTAAATGTTAAGGAATAAAAAAAAATGCTTTATTTACGATATCTGATAATGCAATAGTCTCTAAGAAAACAATTATATTTTATTTATATTGAATATATTTTAAATTCAAGTCTAATTTTGCCATAAATAGTTTTTGTTTGTTTAAAATTCCAAATTGAACAATTATAAAAGTCTTTACTTTTCAACAATTCTAAGCGTATTTTTCCGCTACTCTAAAATCCAAAGTTCATCTTCAAAACTTACAATGCGTACAGAAATTAAATAATTTTACATTAAACAAAGATTAAAGTAATAAAAGAAAAGACAATACATTTTCTTGAAAGTGCGGTTACGCCAATGAGGTCTACGGCGTAGCCCGTAGCCACGGGAGGCGTGCCGGAGATCCGCCCATATCAACCTCTACACCACACGATCGACCACAATTAACTAATTACCAATACAAACTAGTTGTTAAGTACTGTAATGTATTAAATAGGTGGAATATTTTATATCAACACGGGTAAAATATACAAATAGCATATTGCAATATTTTTTTAACGTTGCAGCAATTTTCCTTATGATTTAAAAAACCAATGATTTACAAAAATAGATATGGAACACAAAATCCTTTTTTTTATGCAGCAAGTTTTTTACGTCTTTATAGGTGCTATACAGGAAAATACGAGCTACTAGAATTAGAACTGGCTTGAAAACGATTCGATTGGTCTTATTATAAAAAAACAAAAACAAAAGCGAGGTCCGCATCACGAATTATATAATGACGTCATAAGGTAAAAAAGTCTAAAGTTCTGTATAGTATATATCGGCAACTAAGCACTATACAGATAGTAGGTACTATAATATCGCTAACTAAAAAGTTTAGCTGCTATAGCTACAAAGTAAATGAAATCACAACTTAGTTGAAGTTTTGAAACGTAGCAGGATTGCTTTTTGTTTGGGTCGAAGACTGGTAAAAGTTTGTAATATAACATAACTATAATTTAGCAGTAGTTCAGATCCAAAAATGAAATGACGACATAATTATGTATAAAAAAAATCTGTCAAAAATCCACCTGCTAGGCTAACCAATACTTAGTCAGAGATACATTTCCTCTAAAACAGCCTTTCTAAAGTAAATATTATGCATTATTGACAGGTAGTCGTTGAAGTGTTTTTACTTTTTAAACGGTATGTCAAAGTTCATGGCCATTACTATACAGCCAGACACTTGCAACAATCATCCGAGATGATGATAAGGTCAAGTAAATGTTCGTGTATTAAAACCTTATTATAAAAAAGTTAGCGCAATCGGTGAATGTCCAACATGTGGGTATATGAAGATTATTGTAGATACAATATTTTTATAACATGACTACTTATGAATCACTTACAAGAAGAAACGTTTGTGACAAGTCATTCGTACTTGCATTTTCCTATAAGAATTGATCAAATGTGAAGATTAAGCTCCGGTTTTACTTTTCTGGATAAGCATTTGGCTAGTTTATCGGGCGTAATTTTTTTATTCATGAGACCTGAACGTAGCCCTTATCTTCTTCGGAATACAGAACAATAAAGAAGTAAAAAACAGTAGTAAACTGTAATTTTTCAGAATTGTGCGAGTAGAGTAATAATTCTACTTTAAACCATTAATTTAGTATCTAAATACGTTAAGCTATTAGTTATTAGTTCTAATTTATCCACAGACATGATATAAAAACATATTTATAAGACAGACGCTTGAGAAGCCTCCCTTACCATATGAAATAAAATAATATCCTAAAGCGGATCTTTACAGTTTCCTTTAGTAAAATAAACAGGCATTGAATTAGCCAACATCGGATCCTGTTCACAAAACTATCGGAAAAACCTTAAGAAAACAAGAAACATTAGTATCAATGACCCGTGAACATTTATTTAAACAAACAAGCCTATTGAACGATGAGAAATAAATGAATTGTTTAAGATCACACGGTGAAGGAAGCTGCAATGTTCCCAAGTTAATATTAGGACCAAAGCGAATTGAAGATATTTACATAAGATCTAGAGTTGTTTGCCATGTTTTAGATTAAGATAACAATAGTTCTTGTTAAATGCAAACATCCTAACAATTTTCTATGAAATTACCATGCGGGAATAAAATAAAATTCTGTAAATAAAGGGATATTTTACGAATACCATGAGATAATATTTTCTTCCCGGAAAGTTTAGCTTTACTTTTTAACACACTGTAAAAGAAAAACCAGAAACATTTAGCTAATGACCTAAAGAAGTAAGCTTTTTTACAAACACAAAAACGTTCTAATTAATTTGTTATCATCCATGCTATAAAGTAGACTTAGTACTATACATTTGGAAGTTGTACAAACGTTCTTACTAATTAAGAGAATCGCAAAGCAATCAAAGAAGCCGATATTCTTTTACCCTTGATCTTTATCTCAATGTTTCTCAACGCGTTCTAATCAAACTTTATTTTATAACCAAGTAATCTAGTTACGTAACATAAACTTAAGTAGCATAGTGAAGAAATGGAAGTTAGATTTATTGATATAATGTATTTTTTATGGTCGAGTGAAGTGACCTACTTTAAATAATATACTTAGCCTAAACTAAGACGGAAAATAAACTTTCGTAATTTTAGGCCCTAAAGTTAAGTTTTCGCCCTTTCACTTTCATAATAACTAACTAACCAAAATAGGTACGTTTATATCAATAAAAATATTTATTTGGGCCAATTGATTGCATGGACCGATTGAATTCGATAACGATTGCAATAAGTGTCATCATATTATAACCCGTTATCTCTACGTATAGTTAACTGATTAATTCATCAAACAATAGTTTTATCTTTACCTAACGTTTTTTTTTAACTTTTTACATCATCTATTTGTTTCTAAAAAGGTTACAAAACTTTAAAAACACTATTTCTTTTATTTCAAAAATAGAAAGTAGCAAAGAGGTTTTAATTAAAATTAATTATTCAAATTTGGAAGTAAAGGGTTTAGTTTTAACCGTGTGGCATGTCATGTATTGCATTAGTAGGTGTCGTTAGATGGCCGCGGTACGTACGACCCGTACGGTATCAGATGACACTCTTTTGTTTGACACAAGTACTCCAGCACGTCCCGCCTGAAGCCGGTCGCTTCGACCCACCGGCTATGTAGAGCACAGGGACGACGCAATAACATGCTTGCAGAGTTAACTCCAGAACGACGAAGGGACTCGTGATGTAACTTTAAAACTTTATTTGAAAAGTTGCATTTTAGCCTGCGTACTACGAATTTCTGTACTTTCTCTGATTTTAAGTAAACAGGAATGCCTAATGAAATTGCATAAACATATTTTTACAGACTTAAGTTCTCAATGTCGCAGCAAAAATGCATACATTTAAGATATATGCGCAGAAAGTAAATGCTGAAAAATTATTGTCGCGTTGTTTCATTAATTTACAAAACATTCATAAATGATAAGTGTAAATAATTTGTTCAATGATATTAACGAAACTTGTTTGTCTTTGTTAACTTTTTTATTCAAAATATTTAATAGACAATCATCTTCAACAAAAAAAGAACAAAATTGTTACCATGTTTGGCGTCTATTTGGCATTAGGCTAACGATAGTAAATCGTATAACTCAGATGATGTGCATAAAAAGTATAAAAACAATAAATAACACAAATCAATAGGTCAAAAAAGCAATAATTGCCTACAATATAAAGTTTACAACAGCGAGGTGAAACTATTCGATAGTTTATAACACATTTTGTAGTTTTAAAGTGTTTGGAACGATGAATTGCGATTATTACAGTTATTTGGATGTGACAGCGAGGGTGCTGCGCGTTCCCTCTGACTCCAACCCACCCTTGCACGAATTGAAAATGGGGTTGTGATTCATTTCCCACGAGCCCCACGCTGCACTAAACAAAAAGCCTCAAACTTTATTACATTTAACTGGTTGCATTGAAAAAAATGCCATTCACTGCATCTGTTGCTTGGATAAAATTGTCTGGCGAAAACGCTGTTCGACAAGCAATCATCGAATTATACTAATTCGTTCTTCACACAGTAATTACCGCCAAATTATTGACGTCTTATTTTATTCTGCAACACCCATTAGAAACATTAAATGTCTGAATATTTGAAATTTATTGTGTCCGTGACATTTCTTTAGTTGGCACACTGGCAAATATTAAATTTTACGCATGACATGGTGTGAATATCGTCAGAAATGATGATGATGATGCATCTTAAGGGAATTGCGCATCACGTCCTCTATTTTCAGTAAGAGCTTTGTTTGACATTTATACCTGCGTTGACCAACTTCCGTGTTTGATGTAATTTCGCGATATACCTTGTATGTATGCATAGTACATGTAGTTACTTAGCCGCCGGTGGGTTAGGTATAATGTAGGTAGCAATGAGGTGCGATAACGCGCTAACTGTGCGATACGGTCGGTGTTTCAGTGCCGAGTTGCCGACACGAGTCGACTGCGCACGAGCATTTAAGTTTACGTGTCAATTCAGTCCCATATTACACCTTCGTTTCATGGGATGTAGGTTTATGATCTCCATCCGTTGAGCCCGAAATCTGAGAGACTCGAACAGCATGGGAAACAGAATCAAAATTAACTTACGAAGCCATATCCTCTGCTCTTGCTGGTCTGCCTGTCCGTGATGACGACCGCTTCCTCGATGTCGCCATACACAGCGAAGTGTTCCCTGAGACTCTTGTCGGTGGTGTGGTAGGGCAGGCCTCCGACGAAGAGTTTGGTCCAGGTGGTGTCCTTCTGGCCGGGCAGCGCGCCCAATGCCAGCAGCCCCTCGGGCTCGGCCGGCAGAGCGCCCGCCATCAGCATGCCTTGCACCGCGTCCGTCGCGCCGGCCACCGTTGCACTCTGCTAACACTGTCACTGCGGCCGCTGTCGCGGTCTACCAGTCTACGAGCGGCGCGAGTGTGTAGGTTAAGTTACAGTAGTAAACACTGGTGCGTGCGCAGCGACCGGTCGTCGTGGTGGTTGAGCGCGGACTGATGCTCGGTCGAGGCGCACGTGGCGCTCCGCTACTAATTTTAGCCCCCGCCGCGCCCCCCTCGTCACCAGATGCGTCGCCATCGCCACCGTCCCGGCCACATGCGTTGCGTGCCCTACCATGCCCTACTGCCTGCTACCCTCCACTCACGCTTAATGATATGCCTCGTTATCACAGCCGTGTACCTCCTTGCTTCACACTAACTTCATCGTATCGCAAACATAATTGCAACCTAGACAACTCACTACTGAACTTAATAATAGAAGAAATACTTTTACCGGGTTGCTTTTACGTGAAATAATACAATTGTTTACCTCACCCGATACATTAGAGTTAATAAATAATTACAGGAATTCATCGATAACAGTGAACTTTATCGCGTTTTTATTATGAACTCGAGTACCAAAATAATGAAAACTAGGTCATTGGATCCCAGTGATGCATAGAGGTGCACGCGTCGAACACTCTCCTGTGTCGTAACATGTAACTTGCGATAGATAAGGTAGTTTTTAACGATGAGCAGCATCCTGTATAGTAATCGTTCTGTAATGTTCAATTAAATTAAAGTATGTTAAATAAATTGCTGAGTAATATTTCGTCCGGGACTCAAACCCACGACGACCAGCGCAATAGTAGAAGCCCGGCGTAGCGACCACTTCATGAGTTACGACCTAACAACCTAACAGGTAGGTGTCTAGGTGACAATTTACTGTAGCCACGGTCAATTAAGTCGTAGATGAAGGTCTACGTAGACGGTCTACGATCATTATTCCCATTGCTCTTAATGAAACTGAATATGTATCATCTTATAAACTGGTGTAGCATAGGGTGTCAAAGAAAACCTAACCAATGTAATAAAAACATAAAAACGAATTAAATCTATTTATTTCCTTGAACATATTTTCTTAACTCAAATCTGTCAGAAAAGCAGTATAGTATGCACTTTCAGTGCATTCAGCGGTCGGCCATTCAACCGAATATTTTTATCAGTTTGATTGCCTCTTCAAACAATATGTTGAGTTGAGATGATGAGGTTTTTATTTTGAGACTAGATCATGTAGCTCGTGCTCGTATTGTATTTATTTCTAAGCTTCGTTTATACGCTTATACAAAAGTAAAATTACGCAATAAAATATTTTGGAAAATTTATAATAGTGGCCAAGATGTAAAAACCTAAAAGATAAGCACGGAAATAAGTATTGATACTAAATATTTCACTAAAACAATGCACTCGGTCAATAATTCTATGTGTGGATATTAATTCAGTTTGTCAAATTATCATAAATGTCATCAAGTTTTCCATTCGCGAACAACTAAAACAACTGAAAGTGAAATGAGGTGACGCATGCTTGAAACAAAAGATACTAAATACAGTTAGTTTAATATATCAAATATTTAGTAAAAGCAGGTCACTGGTCGCTGTTTTGTCAAGTACTCTTCGTTTACTTTAAAAAATACAATTAATACTAAGAATATCAATTTGTCTATAGAACTGTGTATAAAATAAGTGTGACTGATTTAGTGACTAACTACAACACTTTACTTTCCTTCCAAGAAGCTCTAAATATAAACCATTGCGAAAGTTTGTGACATGCTGAAAAAGTTTTCTAAAGATAACTCCCGCATTAAGAACGACAAATATTCGTACAAATATTGTTTAGTGCGAAAATCAAGCCCACAACGGCACGCAATAGCAGCAGCGCAAATACCACCTTAACCACTGCGCCATATCATCAGAATATTACATACCTACGTCCTACATACATAAATTCTCGTCTTCCTCCGTAGAGGTAGGCAGAGATCAGAGAACGCCGATTAGTGCAATCATTACAAACTGATCAAGTGTTATTATTATTTATCGGAATATAAATATATCAAAATATTTTTGTCGCGTTGTTCATGTTAAACAGCACCATAACCTGAAGTCAAAAGTAAGAAAAACCAATGCACCAACAATCATAAGGAGTCCATTGTTCACAAGACGTGTGAAAATAAATAGGTTAATGAAGTATTGAATGATGTACCACATCTCAAACTATCATTGTTATAAGATATTTATAATTACGGTGCGGAATCAATGGCCGGTTTCGTATGTCGTCCGGCCGGAAGTATGCGCGGCAGTGCGCGGGCGCTCTCGCCTGGGAACCTTATTGTTCTCGTGAACACACTATGTGCCGTGGAACCGATAGCTTCCGTACGTATGTCACTATTCATAATATCACCGGCAATAGACAAACCTCTTGTCATTTCGGACCGTCTACCCAATTGGAATCAAAGTCTTGTTATGAGAGAAAACGCGAAGTGTTTACAAGGAAAACACTCACAACTTGCTAAAGATGAGTTCTTAACATCAAATCAATGTGAGACATCTACTTAAGATTACGTAAGATTGTTCTAAAACATACAGGAAATTGACACATAAAGTGACAATTCAAAGAAGCATCAGCTGTAGGATCAGCTGTTCATTTTTTATAGATATATTTCATTTTCCTTTTAGAAGTTTGTGAACTAGGTAGAGAGAGGAACGGTACGGTACCTGATGTATGAAGGGCGAGGGGTGCTCGGACGGGTTCATTGATCGCGTCTATTGTATGCGCGTGCGCCGCCAGCTGCTCCCGCGCCCTACGCGTTGGGGTTGGCAGATGGTAGATATTGAACATTTTTTTTCTATTGAATAATGTCTATTATGTGTGATAACTGAAGAATAAACGTGCTGAATGAACGGGTACGATATGCAAATGTGTTGTTTACAGACGTTATTTGTTCTGTTGTAGCAAATTAGCTGCTGTGCTTTTGTTATGTCGTAGCTTATTTTGTGGTAAATACTTGAGTGTACAAGAAACTTGCCTGTCATAAAAGCCATCAACGAAGACATAAAGTTGTTCAAGTACCCCGAGGTACCCGAAAAAGAATTTAGCTTGACGACTACAAGATTTTTCTGAATTGACGACTGATATACGAGATATTATTGCTTTTAAAGCATGCGGTCTTCCGATTTCAAAACACAGTTGACCCCAATACCTCTTTATGTGATAGTGTAGATAGATACACCTCCAGTTACACGTAATAACCACCAATTAATGAGGAAAAAAAGAACTAAACTTTTACGAAAATAATTTTCCTTTCATATTTCCAAAACTGCATACAATTGCAAAAGCAAAACACTAAAACAATCTTATTATTTCCTCTCGCTTTGCATCCAAAAAACGTGATTAAATTACGGACGATAAAAAAGAGAAAAGCAGAGGGTCTTTTGTCGAAATCAATAGGGTGCAACGCATAAGCCACCCCGCCTGGGCGAGTGTGCAGCGCGCACGCACCCCGCGGCCCTGCAGTCTTGAGCTCGATGCACATTGCACATGACGTAGACGACTGTGACAAGTCACTTCGAGCGTAACTAGAGCAACGGACATCATATAGCTCATGTAATTTTTGTTTTTAGGAAGGGAAATTTTATTTTTGCGCATCATTTTTATTTTTGAAGGCAGCGAACGTGTTAAGGGATGAGTTTGGTAGACGAGAGGGAGGAATGTTTATATTTTTCTCTAGAATGCGTAAAGAAAGTTGACTTTTATAGTTGAAAATATTTGTAACAGAAACCTTCATATTTGTTATCTGTCGAGATATCTATTCTGAAAATAATAATCGGAAAATGAAAACGTCATTATAAGAAAAAGAATTAGCATAAAGAGTTACACCTTGTCTCTAATAAGCTTATAGCTGTTTGTAAAGGAATAATCTGCGTACTTCTCGTCACTCTACCAACTCGTAATTTTGATATTTTTATGTAGTCCCTATCTTAGTATATTGTGTTAGTGAACACTTCCTGAGATATTTACCTGTATTTGAAAACAGTCTGAATAACTAATTGGAAAACGCGCTCTCAGCATCATATTTATCAATCTATCAGTAAATAAGACAATTAATATTTTAGCGCATTATAAATCTTGAAAACTCCTGTATTTCTGCAAGAAAATTCTGTCACAAATTTCAGCAATTATTTAAACAAAATGATAAATCTTGTAAGAGTGTTGACATTATTGATTTATGTTGGTATTCTAGAAAATCTGGACTTCATGTCACTTTGTGTGATATATGAAGTAGAAACAGAATGCTCATGCAAGACGGATGTGACGTAACAGTACTACTTCGTCATTTCAATACATTTCTGGGTTAGATGTGCTCCCGATTTTTTTAAAACATTTAAGTAAATATTTTCAAAGCAGCTCAACTGATTTGCTTTATAATAACTCCTCCACTCAGAACGTATCTTAAGTAAAAGTAATAATCCAAGGATTAAATCATGCGAGTTTCGAATCAATAGTAGATCAGATGACCATGAAATTACTCCATATTAAAAGGCCCTTTGCGTAGCAAATCCACGTTAGGTACACTATTGACCGTTACAGTAGTGTGATCCAGTCGTCGTGGTTTAAAACTGAACGATCCAGGTATATTATTACAATAATATACTAGACTAAGCTTACATATTATTATATAAAAAATAGATGAATTATTTAGTGTAGGTTGAATTTTTTTTTTATCTCGGCTCTAAGTTTGGTGCAGATTTTCACCGTATTCAATTTGCGAGAGTTAAAATTTTGTGATGAAATAATGAAACCAATTAACTAGAGCATACCTTTTCTAATCATTACATCGTTATCTGAGTGATGGCCGACAATACAAAAATATATTATTATCAGGTGAAATACAAAATATTACCCCTAAAACTAAGGTGATTGATGATCTGGTCTTCGGAGCCTATAATTTGTCATTGACTATGTTAATAAGTAATACGCCATTTCTAAAATTGTATAAAAGTTACATGCTTAGGCATAATGATGCAACTAATCGTTGGTAATCTAATTAGAATAAGTACCTACTTATTAAAAATTTGAGATCAGAGTGACAATTATTCTACTTTTTGTTGCTGAAAATAGCAGGTGATCGAAATAAAAAATGCGAAAGCATTTTTGCAAACATTTTTGATTATTTTGAGCTTGGAGTAACCCTAGACTGGATTGATATTTTGTCTTTAACTAAGTAAGTACGAAAATGACATTGGCCTTCAGATCTTCTACTTTAGTCAATAAAACAATGATCAGTAGTAAAAGATACCGACTCTCCTTTTTTTGAGAAATGATAAATGCAAAGTACTACCACATACTTTGTAAATTGCTTAGTTGTTATCTAAGGTCTGGTAGTAATTAAGATCACTCCTATGCAAGTTTTGAAAATCCTTACATTGAAAAATCAGGGATTTTCTTCTAGCAGTATGTACCTAATATATGATTTGTTTTACATTACTTTGTTATTTGTGCAATAATTGCTTTGTTATTTGCCAAAGACACAGAAACAATATTTAACTAGGTTCCAAACAGTAAGTTAATTAATTGACATGGGAATCAAACCCACGTCATACCACATACAGTTAAGTTGACCTATAATGTCGCAGAGCAAAGTAGCCACCTCATCCCTGCCAAATTACAACTGCGTATCAAATAATGAACTACCAACATTTCGATACTTTACTCAGAAGGACCACAGGGAATAGGTTAAACCAACAACATGATAAAACCTCAATATTTGGAACCGCGCCATCTAGTGTTCTACGTTAAAAACAACTAAGCTACTAGGTGTGTAACAGCTGACTTCATTATAAAATCATGGCCGACTACTTTTATCAGCCAGTTGGCTAACTAGTATGGCAGATTTATTCTAGATGTCGCTACTTTAGATTTTCTTAACTTTGTCAAGTTGTCTGATTGAACAGGAAAAATTAAGTTTAAGTTGATCGGAAGTCTCATCTTACGACATGAATAATAATAAAAAACTGGAATTACGGAAAATTGCAGAACATAATAAATTAATGAGTGGTATCACAAGGTGCAGATCAATACATTTACTTAATTGTTTTCCTGAATTGCAGAATTCTAGTGAATAGCGCGTCTTACCACCGAATACTTAGGTAAAAATAAATCTAATATAAGCGCTATTATAAATAAAAGTGTTATTGAATTTTGAGAAAAGCAATATAAAATAATAAACAAATTAAAATAAATGATGTCACCAATCGTGATGTCATTGAAAGAAGGCGTAAGACTTATAAATAAACACTAGTAAACAGCGGTCAATAAGGTCAGGAAACAAGCCACGCAGGTACAACTCAATGCAAGTCAGTTGTAAAATGACGTCATCAAACTGTAAACAAATTACCTGAGTATCGCACTGGTTCTATTAGACGAGAAAAAAAATAACGCAATGTAGAGACTCATTCATGTAAATTATGGCCAGTTTCAACACCTCGGCTGTAAGTGCCTATTAAGTAAAATTAATGATATTTTCTTACGTTTGCTGTCACTTTATCTATTTACTCAACCCGTGAAGAGTAGAGACAAGAGGCATTTATTCTTCAAACGGCAAATGAAGTGCAAGGTAATTTGTACGGATGTAGAGCAAAAGTAGAGCCAATGGAAATCAGTCTTTGATAAAGCCATTTTAAATTAACTATTTCGTATAAATACCAGGACTACGGAATTATAACAATCGTTTTACTTCATTTTGTACTCTTATGTCACAAAAAACAGCTTTAATTCCTCAAAAATGACGTGAAATCGCACCTACGCTTTTTGTCAACATCATAGCAAAACTAACTTTATTACGTTTCGTGACTGTTCGTGAGATGTCACAATCACAATAAAATGAATCACTATTGTCAGTTCAGTTGGCTCAAGGCTACCTGCACCTACTCACCTACAAACTACCTTTAGTCATTGTAGGATCATAAAGGAATGATCACAGCGCTGTGACGTCACAAACGGCACTCGGTCCTCAATTGAGCTGATCATTTAAAATAGCGGGTGACGGATGTGATTCTCCGTAAACCTAATACGTAGCAAATTGGCTGGTCTTAAATCATAACAGCCATCTACAGCCAATTCCTGCGGCTCGACTTTCAGTATAAACTCATGTATCTTATTTCTAGTTTATAAGGAGTAAGTGCCGTCTGACCTGCGACAACTGCGTGTTATTTGATAATACTTGCGGTCGTTTGCGAATTTGTATTTCTAAAGTGGGATATTCATACTGAACAGTGAATCCAATAGCTCTCACTCTCATCTTGTATGTCTACAGATGCTGATGCTTTAAAAAATAAATTATTTTTTGTTTATAATTTTCAAATCAAAACTAAATCATTATTCTAACAAACTTACCGGGATAAAAACAAGAGAGAGAAGAGAATAAATATTTCCGCTGCCTTGCGGTTGGATAACCCAGCAGCATTTAAAGATTTCTCTCGCTAAAACTGCTCTGTAAAGGATAACACAGAATATACCCCTAAAATCAGAATCTTAGCGTCCTGTTTAAATCTATCGATCTTTTTCATGACGTAATGACTCAACAGCACCAGTAAGCTCTCACATTCCAAAACCACAACTAACTCTATAACTCATGAATCTTTACCTGTAAACCTCATGATTATTTTGGCCGTCATGACTAAGGAACAGTCCTACCGTCATCCATGGCGTGTTATTGGAAGTATTGACCGGTTGACCAGCAACGATAGACGGCGCCTCGGTCATCCATATAAGCATGGCAAGGTCGCAATAACTGATCGATCTATTAATCCACGTGTATGTCATATGCATAGTTAATACCAATATCAGATGCCCACGTACGTTCTGTATTTGTAAATGAAGTAGTTATTAAGTGTCACAAGACTTTAATGTAGGTACCCGTGAGTCGCTTCCGTGGTTATAGACTTCAATGTATATTTGTGTACCATTTCAACATTCCTCCTAACTTCACAAAGGTTTTGAGATTAAAAAGAGCTTAATCGAATTTGGCTCATTCTGGCTGACTAATCTCGAAATTACCTAGAGTTTAAACCATTTCAAAATAATGTGACGTTTATAGAAGACTCCCGCATTAGGAATGACTTAGTCATCCCTATGTTACAACATATATGACACATACACTCCTATAAAAATACCACTCGTCTGCTCTCGATGGAACTTAGAACAGTATAACGGCATACTAAAGATTGGAAAGTCATGTGATCCTACGTATTATATACTAGCTGACCCGCGCAACTTCGCTTGCGTCACATAAAAGAGAATGGGTCAAAATTTTCCCCGTTCTTGTAACATTTTTTACTGGTACTCTGTTCCTATTGGCCGTAGCGTGATGATATGTAGCCTATAACCTTCTTCGATAAATTGGCTATCTAAAACTGAAATAATTTTTCAAATCGGACCAGTAGTTTCTGAGATTAGCGCGTTCAAACAAACAAACAAACAAACAAACTCTTCAGTTTTATAATATTACTAGCTGACCCGCGCAACTTCACTTGCGTCACATAAGAGAGAATGGGTCAAAATGTTCCCCGTTCTTGTAACATTTTTTACTGGTACTCTGTTCCTATTGGTCGTAGCGTGATGATATGTAGCCAATAACCTTCCTCGATAAATTGGCTATCTAACACTGAAATAATTTTTCAAATCGGACCAGTAGTTTCTGAGATTAGCGCGTTCAAACAAACAAACAAACTCTTCAGCTTTATAATATTAGTATAGATATTATGATAGTCATCTTTTTCAGTGCACCACATGCCTAGTCAAAAGAATATCTGCATTGCAACACAAGCTCTTTATAGGTCACCGATAACAGTTCGGATTGCAGCATATTGCAATTTACTGGCATACAAGTATTTTTGTTTCACTTTGTCGATTCAGCTAAATACTTTTGAAGGGAGTGTCGACCAGTTTGTTTATTGGCATTGCAATATTGCTAGTTTATTTACTGATACGAAAATATACTTACGCCTTATAAACTATTACCTTGTTGCTTTGTAACCCCTTTCCCGTAAAACTCTTCTCTACAATTTCCTTTGCTTTCATCATCATCATCATCATCATTGGACCGTGTTCATCTATTGCAGATGATTAAAGTGTCGGTATCTTTGCGCCTTTTCATCCTTTGCTTTACTATCATATTTATTCGACTCGTAATATGTTACTAAGGTGCAATTTCCCTCTATTATCGACTATTGACGTCTGAAAAACTGATCAACGCCTCTAGCGGGCGCATTAGGAACCAATCTATACGATTTTTTTTAAATGTCGGACTACTACTAAATAGTACCTGTACCTGTAGTGCACTTAACCAGTCTCTCCTCGATATTTTATTTCTCGCAATGGACAGAGAACGGTAATGTAGAGATGATAAGGATCCTATTGTAAGCTTACGTTTCGATTACTGCATGCGGGACTTGCGGGTAATTGGCATTCAACTCACAGTCAACGGTCTAGATTCCTAAGTCCTACTGTCATCGCCGCTATTAAGATAAAACAGGTATCGGGTCATGGATCTCTCTGAATTATAGACTATTAAACCATAAAATAGATGCTAAAATTCTAGTATTAGTAAGAACTCTCATAAATTAATAGGGACTTGGCAAACACACAACAAAGGTATTGGGTAGGATATAGACAAACATCGTTTGAATTTATTTATTAAAGAATCAATGCTATAGTTAAAATTTTACAATTATTATAATTAATAAAAAATCAGAAGTAGCGACGGATAATATCAGTACAAAATTTTGAAGAATTTTTAAATTAAAAATCCAAATAATTTATTACGACGCTAAAAATGTCCAAGGTTACCAAATTGTATGTGAATATTGTGAATACAAGCTACAAGCACTAGTACACTAGTGCTATTAAATTCTGAATAAATTACATATTATTTTTGATAATGTCGTAGGAGGCGTTTGAAACATAACTACATTCTAAAACTAACAAAAACGATAAGCCATCTCAGAATTGAAATACCCGAAACTTATGAAAAAGGTGACTTAACACTAATGTAGCCATTAGCCATTATCGGTGCTAAAGTTCTATATCTTATTGATCTTGGTCGAAATGTTACCCTTGCCCCATAAACCAGTCTGGCCACATTATGTAGGTGACCTGAGTTTCGTGCTTACGTCATACTGAAGCCGAAGCCTTGCCCTTTTCGTCTGTAGTCGCTACACCTTCACAGTAATCATACTTATAAATACGTTGATTCGTATCTTGCTGTGATATGTTGGCACTAAGAGGTATAGTTGAGTAATTAGACCGATTGAGTAAGCAGCCCTTTTGACTATGATTTAGATGAAAACCAATTATATGGGTTAAGTTTATGGTTCTCCAAGAGATTTCACTCAGAGACCAGTAAAACCTGAGTGATAGATTAAGAAGTCAACTAGTCACCAGGATTTTTAAAATTGGAGATAACGTTGACTTTAATCAGGATTTTATAAAATATATTCATATCCTATCCTTATCATAATTTTTGCATTCGATTGCTTTAGGTCTAAAAAAACAAAACCGTCGAAAGCCTTTATTTCCATAGAAAAACTATATAGTAGCAAATTTCAAAGAGGTTGAATTGAAATTGTCTAAACAAGTTTGACCGAGCAAGAACAAAATGTAGACTAATGTGATGCAACACTTGTTTTCACTGTCACTAATTGATGTCAAACAAACAATACACCAGACAGTGACAAACGAAACATCGAGTAAAAAATGTGACGTAGAAAATAAGAGCACTGGCTAACAATGTTGATCTATTCTGCTACGTACAAAACGCAGGGTCAACTACACAGTTCATACATGACTCACTAATAATAAATGCCATTTGTACTATCTGCCATACTTTGACTAATGTGTGACCCCTGTACCTTATATCTACATATTATTACAAGTACGTAATCAACGACTTATAAATTCTGATATCTAAAGTAGTAACACTCAGGAATTTGTACCACGCTACTGGTAAAAGATTTTTTAAAATAGCTTCCGTAGTTCCAGGATATTGGAATTAACGAATTTTCAATATTATTTGTATTAGGTGCCCGTATACAATATTATAATACTCCAACAATTTAGTAAAGAGCCTTGCCCGCAAGGTTCCCGACAGCCTGAGGAAAACTAAATTCAGAATTTAGTACATCAGTGACATGCAGCTGACGATGACGGTAGCCTCTTTGATACAGCTATTTTGGAGATACACTGACAGTTAATGATAATCTTGATGTACCACCCATCATAAGACTTTGTACAAAGTTATCAGACTATAGTTGCCCCGTAGTAAGTGTGTAGGTCTACTATTGACTGCCAGATTGACCTATTATGCAACGATCAAAATATCTACTCTAAGATAAATTAAACTGTTTTTCAGTCAACAATATTTCAAGAATTTCAATGCCATATATCTTTTCTTGTCATGTGTCTAGATAATTTGAAAAACTAAAAAGAAGTAGGCGGAGTTAGTCTAAAAATAAAAAGACCACCTATACAATGTATATTGCAGTCTAATCTATGAGAGTTTTATAAAAACCTGGGTGTTAAAAACTGTATCTCATGAGTAACTCGTACGAAAGCTGCAAATACTGAATGAGAATAGTTTAAAGAATTTCGTTGCTTATAATAAAAAAATTTAAGAGAATATGTCTCAACGTCCATAATATTACAGACCAAGAAAATTCTTTCAGCGCAAGAATGGAGAAAAATATATTAATACCACAGAATTCTGAATTCCTTATAATTATTTCTGAAACTAGATATAATCGCACGTATATCTAATTGTGATTTCTTTGAAGTCGTATAAAAATAGTCATCTAAGTGTTTATGGCGTAATAATATTAACCTTGACCAAGACTAGGGTCTGTGAAGGTCGACTATTGTTTGATTCGTTTAATGTCTGGGGCTTAACTTAATACCAGCTTTATTCTTCACAATTATCCCACGTTAAAACCAGTATTATGGCCATATTTCATTCCGTTTTGTACCAAACTTTATTCAGCAAAACCAGATCGATAGCGAAAAGGTGTTGTCTGTATATACACGTCATCCACTTAATTCGAATTTTATGGGACAATTTAAATTCAAGTTATACTGGTGTGTTCTACACTGGATATTTTGGCAGAAACGTTGGCAGATTTAGCCAATCCTGGACTAGGTATCTCATTCCTACGTCTAGCACATTATTATGTCGTATTACACACTAATGGTTTTGACGGCTTCGGTGGACTGGTTCAGTGCTTCTTTCGTGTATAGCTGGGTTATAGTATGACATCATCTCTAGTTACGTAGCCGCGCCAGCACCGAGGTCGTGTGTTTCTCAGTTAGTAAAGAGCAGTGGAGGTGAACACTGCGTACGTTGAATTCAAATAGTGTGAAGGAATCAAATACATTTTATAATCATGTCTAACTTAATGGGTGAGTAATTATACCTGAACATTTTTTTTTTAAATAATCTTAGTTGCAACACCGGCTGTAAAAACACGAACTCAAACTTTTGAAATTTGTTTTTTCTGGGAAAGTCGAGAATTTTTGCTTCAAGGTCTTCTTTTTTTGTAGTGCGACGTCTTAGATATTCTAGGAATGATAGATTCCTTTAGAAAACTAAGAATCAAGTTGTATTAGTTTTGTTTTGACAAACCGGGTGCTGTAAATACCGACCGGCCGGCGGGTGCGGCCGGCGACATCTTCTTGGCACAAGGCCAACCTCGGGTGTGGTGATGCGGTATAGAAAATTTTGAAACAATCAATACAAAACATTCCAGATAGCCGTATATAATTCACATGAAAGAATATTTTGATTGTTATTACAAAAGATCTTGCATATAAACATCAGACGCAAATAACTTGAGAGAGCGATGTAGATTGTACTCGTAGGTACGTTTCGCTAAAGAATTTCGGTCATTATCTGTCATTTAGCCGGTTTTTTAATTCCATGTTTGTTTGTGATATTATATGATAGATAAACGTCGAAAACGGATGAGATCATGCACAATTAAGTACGTGTCTGTCGAAGGTTAGCATTCTGTTTGCAGATGTGACAATGTTATTGTTCCTAACTGTTTTCCCGTCGTGTGCATTGAAAATTCAGAGAACGGCAGTCGCACGCCTTAATTACATGCAAATATGATAACTGTGCACATATCTACCAAGTTTCGTATTCTGAAATTAATTACACAAAGATGCTCGCAAACACAATTATTCATATTTTATTAAACCATGATAGGTACCTACCTGTACGGCTTGATAAACAAGTTTAATAGGTAATTATATTGAATCACTCATGGCATGTTCGTTACCTAATCTAAGGATGTGTTCTATGGAATAAGAAAATAAATGGTGTAGGTTTTACCTTTTAATTAATTTAATAAATATGTTTTTTGTTTTAAATTCGTACTTGTAAATTAATAACTGTTTTACGACGTAGAGTCAGCAACGAAAGTTACTACATTTACTGAAGTTTCAGGAAACTTTTTATTTGATATTATGTTAGCTGTATTGTGTATTATTTTAAATGCATTTGGTGACTTTTGTCTTGTCTTCTTGCGTACCAATACCTGCACATAAGTTAAGTCAGTTAGCTAAAGAGTTCTAATCAATCTCACAAGGCAACGTAAAATAAGACACGCTGACATTACGGAAGATAACGTTAACATAACAATGTGACAAAACATAAAATGTAAACATTATGACAAACGAAGGACTACTTTGTAACACAAGCCGTGTTTGAAACGAATTGTCAACTTTGTCGTCAATTTTATGATTATTGATCGTTACGCTTGTTATGACACGAAACATGTTTTAATATCTGTTAAACACGATATTGTAGGCAAACTTATAGATTCTTAGATGAACTCAAATAAAAATAAAAGTCTATCGCGTCATAATTCTTAAACGCGTTTCTTGGCATTGATAGCAATTTAAAACCGTAAGATCAATTTATTTCAGTAGGAGTTTTAGTGTTAGCTCTAGACATAGAGCTCAATTTACAAACATGAGCTACGGAATATTAAACGTTCTAATTGTTTTTCCAAGTAACACCGTGCAATATAAATGGAATGCGTACAGTTGCCCGTTAGAATACTTTACAATTAGGTATTGACTTCGAAAACATAGTGGTATGTAGGTAGTTTATGTTAAGGCACTTGAGCAATATGTTATAGGTAAATTGTTGCTCTAAATCAACTTCCTTAACATACTACCAATACACAACCGCAGACAGAGACACGTAGGTTGTAACCACTTTGATTTGATTGGATGACATCATTCTGCTGGATTACTTTCATGAGCGAAAACAAGACTGGACCTAGTACGCAGACGCCAATGCGCAGTTTCCACTGTTCTAGTAAAACATGTTGTGTACGTAACCAGCAATGTAAAGCATCGATTCCAAACTACAATCGTGATACAAAGTGGCTAGGAATTCGTGGGTGCAGAGCGGCTAGCGAGACACCTCCTTACTCGCATACAAATATTCCAGCCTATATTTAGAGTCGTGCTATGTGACGCCTCGTAGGAAGGCAACGACCGTATAACGTTAGACTTAATTGAAACTTACGAAAGCACTCAGGAAATGTTGACAGACTTTTGATACACCTGATATGACATCGAGTCATTGACCTCTCCTGTGGAAGGTCAATAATTTTCTACATAAAACTAGAAGCTTATGATCCATACTAATATTATAAATGCGAAAGTAACTCTGTCTGTCTGTCTGTCTGTCTGTCTGTCTGTCTGCTACTCAATCACGCCTAAACTACTGAACCAATTTGCATGAAATTTGGTATGGAGATAGTTTGATACCCGAGAAAGGACATAGGCTACTTTTTACCCCGGGAAAATGACGCATTTCCCGGGAAAATTCAGGTGGCGAACGAAGTCGCGAATAATCAACATTATAATGACATTAAATTAACAAAATTCCGTTGTCATGGCAACTGTTTAAATGACGGATATGTCTGAGCGCAACTTCGTTACATATATTAAGAGATATAAATAATTTTTAGAATATTTTTCGTGAAAAAAAGCATATTTTGTATCATCACGCTACGACCAATAGGAGCAGAGTAACAGTAAAAAGTGTTACAAAAACGTGGAAAATTCTGACCCATTCTCTCTTATGTGATGCAAGCGAAGTTGCGCGGGTCAGCTAGTATCTAATATAGTTTTTGTTGTGTTTCAGATATAAACACCGAGGATAAACTCGAATACCAATTCTTCCCGGTATCGAGTGGCTCCGTGCAGTTCAAAGTGAGGACGCCTAATGATGCCCATATCGCCCTTACCATGGGACCCCAAGAAAGTGACCCGATGATTGAGGTACACATCTTTAAACATATCTATGTACCATCATTAGATCATTTAATGTTTAAGACACTTAGACAATGTCTATCAAAACCTATATAAAAATATATAATTGCTTTAGATTTTGGAGTACGCGTTAGTGGAACATTCGTAATTCTATAGAAGTATTTAAAAAGTCCTACAATAATAAAGCAATGGAGTTGGCGAATATTAACTTGTTTTTATGGAACCAATTTTCAGGTCTTCATTGGTGGTTGGGGAAACACAAAAAGCGTGATCAGGAGGAATAGAACTAAGCCAGAAAAAGTTGAAGTCGAGACCCCTGACATCTTGAACGGTGGTGAATTCCGTGGATTCTGGGTCCGTTGGGATGGCGGCATCATCTCCGCCGGCCGCGACGGTGAAGCCATTCCCTTCATTTCTTGGTCGGACCCTGAACCCTTCCCCATCGCCTTCGTGGGAGTGTGCACCGGCTGGGGTGCCACTGGCACCTGGAAGATTGAAGGTATGTCATTCAATGATGTTTGCGACATTCGTTCATGAAGTGTACCCAACAACATGCAATTATACACGAAATTGTCGACGCAGATGGTGCTGAATTCAATACTCCAGACAGCCTAGAATATAAATTCGGACCCGTCGCTAACGGCACCCTGAGATTTGATTTCCGCGGTCCTCACAACTGCCACGTGTGCCTGACGCAAGCGCCCGCCGAGGTGGACCCCATATACGAGATTATGCTTGGAGGCTGGGAGAACACCCAGTCGGTTATTAGATACTGCAAACAGAAACCAGAAAAGGTAGTATGTCGTATAAATGTCGTGTTCACGGTAGCTTAAAATTTACCCGATGAGGCTAGATGTCTAAACAACCTATTGGCCGTAGGTAACAGTACCGACTCCAGGACTTGTGAACCCTAACGAGTTCAAGCGTTTCCTTATTCAATGGAGATGTGGCAGACTGATGGTGCGTGATGGAGAAACAGGCGCTACGCTTATGGAGTGGGTGGACCCCAATCCATTCAATATCACACACTTCGGCATCCGCACTGGCTGGGGTGCCCGTGGCCAGTGGCGCATTCATCATTTCAATAGCGGCGCGGGCGGGCAGTCACGTTGAGTTTCCAAATAGTGGATGTTGCTTTGGATGTAAATTGCTAAATTCTAAATTCACATTTGGCGTGTTCTAACTTTTAAAACATTTTTGGTTGAAGAGATATAAACGACTAATTTAGAAACACTGTGGACACTACATTTTAGTATTTAAAACTTCAAGCTAACAATAAATGTCGTCTAGTTGAGGAAATTGCGTGTTTTGTGTTGTTGAATGTGTTTTACTGAAAATTTGTGATGGCTTGACGTCTGCATCTGGATATTTCAAACTGATTGTTGGTATGTTTTGTTGGGTACATTTTGTGACTAAGCCTAGGTGTTGTTTTTTATATTTTGGTTTGCGACACGCATTTTCTTTCTATGTTGTGTTTGGTTTTTCATATCTTAACATTGCTGATTGCATGAATCAAACTGTAATTCAATATTTTTTTACATACTCTTTTAAAACCATTGATAGACCGTGTATCTACTAGGTACTTTACACATAACTCTAATCCGTAACCGCAAAGAGCACCTAAATATAGAATACATTATCTTGTTACTTACTTATTTTAAATTCATCAGCATTTTTACTTTATCATTCATCGAAACAAATACTTTGCACGTTGCCACTTTCATAATCTAATTCCGCTTGTAAATATTTACTAGTTTTATTTCACTACCTCGCTTGTATTTTACTGGTGTTTAAAGATAATTTCAATTTTACAGTGCAACCATCGGCCCCTGTTGCCGCACCTTTGTACGCTGCACCTCCCGGCTATCCCGGAGTTGCCCCCGTCGGTGGTAGTGGTCCCGGTACCTGGGTAGACGCCGCCGGTGGCGCCATCCCCCCCGGCGCAGTCGTTGGTGGACAAGACTGCAACGGCGAACCTATCTACGTTGCCAGGGCCCAACACGAAGGTGCAGTGATTCCCGGCAAACTTGTAGCTTCTCATGGAGTCACATTTGTACCGTGGGGAGGTCTGGAGCACGGCAAGCCTGAATACCAGGTAAAAATCATACTTTTTGAAATCTAAAAAGCTATATTAATAAAACATATCGGAACATAAATTACCTAATTTAACAATTTCGCAGGTGCTGGTCGGTGGCCCCAACAACTGGGTACCCACGAGTGGATCGAACGTTCCCCCTGGAGCTTTCCGTGGTGGTGAGTCCGAGGACGGTGAGCCGCTGTTCGTCGGCCGCGTGGAGCACGAGGGCAGCCTCACCACCGGCAAGGTGCAACAATCCCACGGCGTATGCTACATCTCCTTCGCAGGACAGGAACTCGGATTCCCTGAGTACCAAATCTTGATGCCTTAAAAAGCTGCTTACTATTCCAATGAATCTCAGGATTTATGTACCTACGTGTAACTTAGAAGAACTGCTTTCTTCACACTTTTATGAGCAACAATAAACCTAGTGGTGCATAATCAAAGTACATAAAAAGTCACGCTGTGCCTGTTCGTACGAACGCTGTTTAATGCACTGCATAATATTATTTTATCAAATGTTGTAATGTTATGTACCACTTAAGTAACGACATGTATAAGTAATATTTTTGTTAATTTATTATTAAAGTATTTACCAAAATAATATCGTTTGATTTCATTACAACTCCTAATACAGTAGGGTATAATCTACTTTCATAACATGAGAAAGTAGGACGAGCTAAAGCCTTAATCAGAGTTTAACGTAAGCCTGGGTAAAGTGCATTATGAAATCTCTGGAAAAATATTCATACTGAGAAGCCCGGTTTAATAAACCCGTAGTAAACCGAAGATAAATATTTTTCTTTTGGAGCATAGATATCTACCGAGATAAAATCAGATATATATACCTATAAAATTTTATGATAACCTACTATCCGTTATAATTTTTGTTCTCAGTTATTGGCTAGAAGCGCTCTAAAGCGTAAGAACAGAGTTAGAATAAAATGTTTTAGACACTTATTGAACATTTGGTGATATTGTTGTTTTGTGACGTTAATTTTTCTTCATAAAGCCCAAAGCACATCGTATTTTTGTCTCTTGGGTTGGTAACACATAATATGTTTGACAGCATGTTAGAGATGAGTAATAAAAATAGTTAGTACATTGCTAAAAATATGATGCTTTATTTTAAAGTTTCAAAGGAAATTATCTTTTGAAAAACTGACAGTATTTACTTGAAATAATCTTAACGATTTTTTATTTATTTAATCTTAATGAGTTTTTTATCAACTCCCTAAACACCCATTAATATATTATTTCAATCAGGCCGGCTGTTATAACATTTTTAAATGTTAAAAATGCACATTTAGCTACAAAGTCAAGTAGTGTGCGATCGTGGGTACGAACCTTTGAGGTTTCGACCACTTGCGTAGGAGGCAATAAAATACATACCTACATATTTCAGCATTTTTAGAAAATAGCATTTTCATTAACTTAATTTGTAACATACAATTTAACCGTCCGTTAACAATCATAACAAAATTGATTATAACAAGATTTCGTTATGCTAATATGTGGTGTAAAATAGCTGTTGTAAAAAAATAGCATTCGTGCCACACTCTAATTGCAACTTGACAGTAATGACATTTGTATCATTGATTTTGACGTTTATTACAAAGCAAAAAACACCCGAAAGCTTTTACAGCAAATATTTTAACTCGATACCTAGGTCATTAAAATAATTTATTTCCATTATTATTTAGGAGTGGAAGAAGACAAGAACAGAAAGTTTATTATAACGTATTATTTTCTAGCTTTAAGTTTAATTTTTCCTTTAAGAATACAATTCACAATGGGTGATATAGCTGGTGAGTATTTTACTGTTTTAAACTATTTTTATTTTGTTACACATAAAAATATTGAGTTAATCATTAGGAAAAATATCTTTTTACTTCTTAGCTTCTATACAGATGAAGTTATTCCTGTTTCTAGGATGTAAATTGCACCATATTATTGTCCATATGAGTCATTTTGTATCTTTATTTTGCAGAATTTGTTACGATGCATGGATATCAAAAAGTGTTCTATAAAATTACAAGCAGTGCTATAAGCTTCGAGATTAAAACCACAGGAAATGCTGTCATAGGGTTAGCAAAGAAGATTGGTCCAGAATGTGATTTTTTGGTGAGTTCTATGTATAAACATATAACATACTCTAACAGTGCACTTCCTGCGTACACTCTGATTTTGACTGGTGATATTATTAATATACGAAAAATATTTAATACTAACTTGATTCATACTTATTTGAATTTAGTTTAGTAATTTCTAATAAGTAATCATTCTTACTTATTTGAATCTTATATTTACAATGTTGTATGTAACACCAATAAATAACAGGATTTGTATTAGGCATGTTGTACTAATTGTTGATTGATTATATTGTGATTTGGTTATACTCACAATTTTTTTTAAGGAGAGTTCATGTTTTACAATATTTTTAATACCAACTATAGACACTTAGTTTTAATGTTTACATTACTACCATGACCAAAGCTCAATATTTTCTTTTTTTAGTAACAGATACACAATTTATAAACACAATGCATTTATTTTTCATTTCCTTTATTTCTTTTTATATCATTATTAATTTTCATATGTGCGTTCTACCAATTTTGTTGTTTTAACATCACTATTTAAATTTTTACCAATTACCAATTAATACCATTTATAAAATACTTGTGATATCAGTGGGTTATTCCTAGTTAGCTGATACATTGATTGCTAGGGAATTTCCCCATTTCCCACTCTATTTTCTTGCCACTCATGTCAAATATTAAAGATAACTGAGTGAGTAATTATTTTATAGGGTAAATAAAAATTCTTTAATCAATTTTCATCCATCCTGCTAAAAGTGGAAAGCCTGGAGAAGCCTCTGTAACACATCCATTTCTTTTTCATATTTCAGATTGCAATTGGCAATGATCGCCGATCCTGGATTAAAAAGCTACATGGAAGGGAGTTTAGGGAAGTAGCAGAGACACCAAATATTTTAACTCCTCATGAGTTCAGAAGGTTCTGGCTATCATGGGATGGGGATGGGATCCGGCTTGGTGGTGAAGGACACAACAATCCAATTGTAGCGTGCAATTGTAAAGCAACCGACATGAAATACATTACCTTCTTTGTCATTTCTGAACACTACCAGTTTCCAGTGTTTTGGAGAGTTGAGTGTAAGTAAAAAGATTTTATTTAAAATTGTTATTTGCATGGCTACAGTTCTTATAATTTTAAATGCGAATGTATGTATATACAGGGTGTCCCAAAACTCAACGATAATCCGAGACAGGATGAAAGGCCAAGTCATACCGGTTTTAGAAAAAATTAAAAAAAAATTCCATGTCACTTAGTTCAGCAATAATAGACACTTTTCGAAAAAGTTGAAATTCCACACCCTTGATCGCATTTTCAAGTCCTGTGATCACCAATGTCACAATTTCGCTGTGTTTTTTTGAATTTCGTGATCTTCATTAAATATGCTATTAATCGTAAAACAAATGAATGCACAAAACATTGTTAATTTCATAAAAAAAGTAAAGTTTTAGTGAGTCATGGTTCACAAAAATATCGTTAGCTAACTTTGACGCTTCATATTGAAAAAAAAATGTACTACACTACCCTTGGCAAGTTATTTCAAAAGTTGGCGCATTTAATCAAGATTTCAAAATAGTGCAACACTTGCCACTTTTCTTGCCATTCAAAATGTTATTTTTATTTGAACGACGAGTATCCTCGAAAATGTATCGGACGCAGTGGTACAATTGTATGGCGTCCTCGTTCCCCCGATCTAAATCCAGTAGATATTTTTTACTGGGAATGCGTAAAAGAAAAAGTCTATTCGAAATCAATAGAAAATCTATCAGAACTTCGCCAGAAAATTGACACAGCGTCAGAGGAAATAAATGCAAGGAATTTTGCTTGACTGGTGCAAAGGTCTTTTGTAAGGCGCTGCAGAGCCTGTATTCGTGCCAGAGGAAAACAATTCGGAATTACTTTAGTTTAAGGAGAATAATTAAATAAGAACGATGGTTCGTTCATTCTTTTTTTTTTATTATTATTATCTATTATGTTTATTACATTAAATATTGGTTATGGACTGACTCAATTACCTCTTTACTAAAAATAATTACTTTCCTCTGGCACGAATACAGGCTCTGCAACGGCGTACAAAAGATCTTTTTACCAGTCAAGCAATATTCCTTGCATTTATTTCTTCTGACGCTGTGTCAATTTTCTGGCGAAGTTCTGATAGATTTTCTATTGATTTTGAATAGACTTTTTATTTTATGCATTCCCAGTAAAAAATATCTACTGGATTTAGATCGGGGGAAAGAGGAGGCCATACAATTGTACCACTGCGTCCGATACATTTTCGAGGATACTCGTCGTTCAAATAAAAATAACATTTTTAATGGCAAGAAAAGTGGCAAGTGTTGCACCATTTTGAAATCTTGATTAAATGCGCCAACTTTTGAAATAACTTGCCAAGGGTAGTGTAGTACATTTTTTTTTCAATATGAAGCGTCAAAGTTAGCTAACGATATTTTTGTGAACCATGACTCACTAAAACTTTACTTTTTTTATGAAATTAACAATGTTTTGTGCATTCATTTGTTTTACGATTAATAGCATATTTAATGAAGATCACGAAATTCAAAAAAACACAGCGAAATTGTGACATTGGTGATCACAGGACTTGAAAATGCGATCAAGGGTGTGGAATTTCAACTTTTTCGAAAAGTGTCTATTATTGCTGAACTAAGTGACATGGAATTTTTTTTTAATTTTTCCTAGAACCGGTATGACTTGGCCTTTCATCCTGTCTCGGATTATCGTTGAGTTTTGGGACACCCTGTATAATGTTTGGATGGATATTTGTTACTCAATCACACTAAAACCACTGAATGGATTTAGAAGAAATTTGACTTACAGATGATTATTATAATCCTTTAGAATGCGAAGTCCCAAGCAGAAGCTAGCAACAATGTATGCAACATACACCACATATTATTATCGCCATATGACTTTATTACATGACATCTTTGGATGTATTAGAAAGATATTTAGCATCTGTTTAACCCCATATAGGTGCTGAAAAAGAGGGAAGAATCTAAAAATCATGTTATCATTACTTTCAGTGCCACCAGTGATAAAAAAGCCTGCTCTCAAACCCATAACTGAGGGAGAACTTTACTGGGTACCAATAGAGGCTGACACAGATGTACTACCACCAGATGGTGCACTTATTGGAGGGTATGAAAAGGAGAATCTATATGTAATCAGAAGCAAACACAGAGGTTCAGTCACTCCTGGAAAATTTGTACCTTCCCTAGGCTTGTCCTTCATTTCTTGGGGAGGAGAGTCCCATAACAAAAGTACATATGAGGTATGTAAATTTTAACTTGAATGCTTTGCTTTAAAGCAAAGAAAAGTGTCTTGACTACATTGTAATGAATATTTAAGCAAAATCTAGTTATTATTATTATTTGACTTCTATAAATATTTTTCTTTAATTTCAATATATTTGTTGCAGGTATTATGTGGTTTCGATTGTATGTGGGTTCCAACATCGAAGGACAGGATACCTGTTGGAGCAGTAGTCGGTGGTCACTCAGAGAACATTGAGCATGAGAAGCTGTATGTCGGCAGAGTTAGACATTTAGGTCACATCATTCCTGGCAAAGTTCAGCCCTCACACCGAGTCTGTTACGTAGCGTATGAGGGTAAAGAAGTTGGAGTGGAGAATTATGAAATTTTAGTAGTGCCTGAACAGAGAAGATGTGCCAACACTTTATTGGTGCCACATATGGAAATGAACCTGGAATCGGATGACGACAACGACGACGACCATGACTCCTCCGTTGATTATAACGAAGATGCACATTTTTTTGTGGAAGCACTTTAAAGTGTATAAATTATTTTTGCTGTGGATTATTCGCTAAATGTCGCCTAAGAAGAAATTAAAAAACCATATTGTTATACCTCCCATTTAATTAACACGATTAATGTTATTAAGTTTGTTATTTTCTGAATTACATAAATTACAACATCTTAATGTTTTTTATTGAATAAAAGATAGTGTTTGTAAGATGCAAAACAAGTTTTATAAACACTTGTGACTATTTATGTGAAAGTTACAAAAAATCCAGTAATGCTATTTTATACACAGCCAATCTACATGAGATCAAATAACATTAGAATTTGACACATCTATTTTTTTATTAGATACAATTAGATATTAAATACTTACAAAGCTATCGAATAATATAACATCTATAAAAAGCTGACGTCAGTTAAAAATGATTGATGGTTACTTTACGAAACTACAATCAAAGAAATTAGATTAACCTTTCGTATGGCCGGACCGTAGATCTGCGCGATATAGACGCATTGCGTGTTTGAAATGACGCGGCACATGGGACATTTTTGACGCGGCGCGGGTCCGGCATACGAAAGGTTAAAAACAGAAAATAAATCCTACTAAAATAAGTACCATATAGTGTTCGTGATTATATTATCATGTTATATTGATATAAACTTGCACTTAATCATTAATTCTAGTCTAGTTTACGCTGATATAAGTTGTAAGATACACAGAGTCCTAATAGTAGTATTTTATTCTAAGACATGTATAGATAGGACCACTAAACATTTGGTTACAAAACAATAAATGCTTACATTTAAACATAGATTTATATTACTAAAGTTAAACTGAATATTATAATAATTGTTGCCAAAAGTAGATGCCTAACCAATTAAATATTATCAAATCTGACTTTGTTTTAAAATCAACCAAAATGTTGTAAGTGAACCCAAGAACCTTCATATGAACATAGATTTTCATAAGCCTTTATCTGCTGTTACTCTACCATTGTCTCCAGTCTGGTTTTTTTTTTCTTCGATCCATTACTGTCCCACTGCTGGGCAAAACTCTCTTCCCACAATGAGGATGGGGTTAGGTCTTGAATCCACCACAGTGGTTAAGTGCATTGTATGCTCTCAAAAAATGTGTTAAAAATCATATAAACATACAAGGTTTTATTGCAAAGTGTTGCTAAGACCAGTTGGTTATTACTGAAGATTCAATAATTGTATTAACAAAACAATTTATAATAAGCTTTCGTAAATCTTAATTCTTTCTCCAGTATCATAGCCACCTTGTTTGCTATAAAGGTTAGAAATTAATCTCTATAATATTTATATTGAAATAAAAAGAAGAATTTAGTTAATAAAAAAGTTCCAATAAGAATCTTCCATCTTATTATTTTATTTCGCTATTACTTTGTCTCATTACAGTTTTTAAAATTGTTTGAATTATTTTTAAACTTCTTGCATCATATCAAAGGGTATTGCTTGTGGTATACCATCTTGTGGAATGACTAATATTTCAAAATTAGACTTCTCAACCTCTTTGCCTTTATATGGTAGGAAGAGTGTTTTATAGCGAATGTGTATTTTCCCTGGTAAGAGGTTACCTTCATGCATGGCTCGGCCTATGTAAAGAGGTTCATTCTGCACCTCAGATCTTCCTCCAACAAAAGCATTTGTGGGTATGTAGTTCAGCTTAGTTTTAATCCATTTAGCATTGTAACCACATAATATCTGAAAAATAAAAAGAACAATAATGTAATTCAATAAATTACTTACCAATTATAGATAATTATTTGCTAATATTACCTCAAAATCCTTTTTCACATGCTCTCTATGGCCCCAGGCCAAAAATGCCATACCTTTTGAAGGTACATATTTTCCTGGACAAAGGGAATTGTTATGAAATGCCCGGGCAATATAAATGGGCTCATCTTCAAACCCACCAATCATTGCATCAGCTGGTAATTTATTATCTTCCATGGTTACCCACTCGAGCCGTTCCTCAAGCCTGATAGGAGGTATTTTTTTCAACATTACTGGTGAGGCTGTAATAATAACAAAACAACAAATAAGTAAATGTTAGTTTACAATTGCAAATGAATATCATATGTAAAAGTACAACATACTTTCAATAATCCATTCCACAGGTGCCCAGTTTCTACTCATAGTGTTAAACTGCACATATCCCACATCAAAATCAGTGTGCATCACATATTCAAGGAAAGGTTGTTCTTCTTCCCCCACGCCCATCCTGAGCTTCTTATTGTACCATGTAATCCAAAACTCTTGGAAATGATGGAAATCAGTGTTATTTGGTGTAAATGTAGTCACATCTTGATCTTGTGCTGTCATGTTTACAACTTTAGTTTGACGTCCAATTATGATCTGTAATAAAAATATGTTTATTCTAATTACCTAGTTCAGAGTAAAGAGGTATTTATCAAAGACAATAGATACATTTACACACCTTATATAGCTCCAGGAATGGATTATGTTTAGCAGTGAATGTCAGTGCTGGTCCTAGGCCGGGTAGTGGAACCTTCAATTGAAACCTCATGCCGCCACTATCGGTCTTATGAAGAACATTTCGCTCTGAAGCTGTTATAACTAAAAATAATAAAATATCACATTAGAATGACATTATTTTATCTCACAAAGAAACAGAAGAATATATAACACTTACTCCTTGTATCTCCCATCGTAAGCACGGGATAGGTATTACATTAATTATCTATATGACTAAGCTTGATGGCGATTGTTTTACTGAGTAACAATATAATATTATTGATGCAATATCACTGACCGAAGCAAAATATTTTTGTAATTTTGACACTTCTTGTCAATTCTCGTTTTCCGTTATTGACAGCGTTGACATAACATATTTCGTTTTTAAAACACGCAATCTTCACCAAATCCTGTTAAAAAAAGATAATGGTTCCTCTTGCAGTCCGTTAGTCTAGCTACCTACCCCTATAATAAGCCCTTAGTTTTGTACTTTAAAAGCTTTAACTGCTTCTGTGTTCTGGGTGGTAGTGTATACGATTGAACACGAGATCCTGGGTACTATCAATATTGATGGCGTGTATTCCACACGCCTCTGACTATACCTTCGGATTGGTAAAACTGGATACAACTATAACAAGCGTGATGTTATGTTCTTTATGTAGGTATATAATACTGGCACCAGGTATAATTTTTCTTTATAGAAGATTAATTACAAAAATAAAAACGAATGTCATTCTTTAAAATGCAAGAAACTGAAAAGGACCTGATGTCAAAACTTAAGAATTAAAAATCATTTTTAATTTCACAGGACTGTTTCTGTAATTAGATAAGCATATATTATTAGCCATGGCGGAAACGGGTGAGGCTGCGGAGCAGCCTGGGGAAGTTGAGGAGGGTACGTACTTACCTATTTACTACTTATTACTTACTTTTAGAACTATGGTTAATTAAAAAAAATAGGTATGCGATCGAGAATACGTAGGTTCCTAAGTAAGTCGATCTTGACGAACTGATGACAGCGAGCCAACTTAAGAGTATAGTAAGGAGGTACAAGACAGGTATGCGAAATTGAGGCATTTAAGCATATACATTTCCAAAGTTTCGTAGAGTTAAAAGTACCTACCTACCTAGTTAGATAGTTTACTTAGTAGTCACTACTTGTTAATATGTTACTTCTTTAACATTATAAGTTTGTATAGTAGTTGGTATATGTAGGGACATAAAATAAAATGAATAAATAAATATTATTGGACAACTCACACACGGTCATTTGATTCCAAACTAAGCAGAGCTTGTACTATGTAACCAAATAACTGATAAACATAGTTATATATTTCTAAATACATACTTATATAGAAACATTAACATCCAGGCTCAGAACAAATACTCGTGCTCATCACACAAAGATTTGTCCTGGGTGGGATTTGAACCCACCACACGTATAAAATAAATTAAATAAACTGCGCGATCTACATACGGTATGAAATGAGAGTAACTGCATAAAAATACATAGGAAGTCTTTTATGACAAATAATGGATATAATATTATTTGAAAGTTAAAGGTCCTTTTTTATTTTTTTTAGAAATAGATAAGTACCTACCCTTGATTGCAAACCTGAAAGCACGAGTTGTCTTGTCTGATTGAAAGATGATTCTGAACAACTGACGTCTTTTTTAGACAGTCATTATTTTTTAAAAAGATGTCAGAGATAATTTATGAAATATTCAAAATATTTATGTACTCATTACCCTTAATCATAAAACGAAATTAAGTTGAGCAGTATTCATCTTTTTCATTTTTTTCAAATGTTGAGTACGTACTGCGCAAGCCTAAAAAGTTCTAAGAATTTCCGGTGAACTGCTTGAAATTCTTAGGACTTAGGTAAAAATTCCCTTTATAAACATTTAATTTTATATTGCTGCTCCATAATTTTAGGGCAATATTCCTATACTAAACTAATTTTTCATTAGCTACCTAGCATAACTGCAAGTGTAATTTGTTTTTGCAGCTGCAGCAATGGAGCCATCCGAACCGACAGCATTCCCTCCATACCCGCCGTATGTAGTGGAACCAGCGCCCGCGTCAGTAGCGGACACTATCATGGCTGGGCGCGATCTACGTGTCCAGCACAAATCTCTACCGAAAAGACCTGTGCATCCTCCTCCTAAGCCGGCAAGGCCCAGGTAACTCCTTTACTTTCTCTCACTTAAAAGCTGACTTTAACGTTTTTCTACACGTTTCAAATCAGCATTTGGTTCTATGCCCTATGTCTGCGAAATAATGGCCACTCCAGACAACCGATAAGTACTTGTAGATTGTCGCTACTAATGAAACTAACGAACTAAAGCGACAAAGACTGTCGTACTATCGTATAAATAATATTCCAGAGGACCAAAGGCAACCGATGTGAAGCTTCCGAAACGGGCTATGAGAGCGCATGCACGATGTCTTCGGCGTCACGGAACAGTACTCACTGACAGACTCGAGCGCATAGCAAAGCCTCGACGAAGAGCGATCATTTATTTGTGGCGAGAACAGGCCCAAACATTACCTCCAGAAACGGTCAGGACTTTTCAGTTCATTTTATTCAGTTATAGATAAAATACCCTTTTATTATTATGAAGCATTAGATTTTCTCATGAATAACGGAGTTTTATATTCACACAGATTTCTCGTTTGAGATCTATGTTGGATGCGGACGAACCATTTAAGCCTGATCAGGCTTATGAATATTTTATCAATTTACGAAAATCTAAGAAGAAATCTTCCGCGTAAGTATTTTTAAATTACTACAATTTCTGTTTGATTGTTAATCCCTAGTCAGCTACTGAATACTATACTGTCCTGTTCTTATAAATGTTTAGAGGCAGAACATAGATTGGACCGAGCGGTTTTTTACAGGACATCACATTCGGAACCAGGATGTTCACATGATAGCTAATTCACTGATTAGCATCTATTACGCACGCAACGAGATCCTGCAAAAAACCGAAAGGATTCATAGATATACCTATTGTTACTCTTATAATATTTCTCATTCGTCCTCCAGTGTCTCAAGAGTAAACGAAATAAAGAAGGATATTCTTTCGATGTACGGTGACAAACGCTTTACGTGGGCTCGTAATGCCACTGTGGCTTTTGCTCGAGGTATTCAATGTCGGCTGTCGAGACCAGGACGTTACGCACTGGCCGATGGGTAAGTGTTATTTGAAACTAAGTCAGGTAATTAACTATTCTAGTTATTCAATTCTACATCAGTCAGTTAGTAGCTGACTGGTTTCTAAATATGAAACTTGTTAAATACTTAGTCAACCAAAAATTTGAACTTATAAAATAAATCAATGTACCAACAGGATGCTCCGCTTGTCTAACATTATTTTGGACGAGATATGTGGATACATGCACATGAAAACTCCTTCAAGGCGAAGCTCTCATCCCAAAGCCAAGTTTATGATGGAAATGGCTGATAAGGTACCCATTTTACATGTAGTGACAATTTTTTTTTGCCTCTTCATATTGGAAAGCTAAGACCATCTAGTTGCTGCCAATAAATACTGCCGGATGTTAATCTGACGAATTGTTGATTTTCTTCACAGGTTGCAGTCTGGATAGATGAAATTCTTTCTGAATCGGACGACAGAATGCTGATGATGGACTTTGACGAAGACGAGGGTGAGTAAAACTTAACATATTATTGGTAAACAACAAAATGAAGGAACAATTGTCAACAGTTTCAGCGGAGGTCAGTTATACTCTAAAAGCAATTAAGGTAAGCCCCTAAAATTGTGACAATTGTTCATTTACCTTACTTGAGAATCCTAATTCTATAATATTTACTAACGAGAAAATTGGTCTGTGTTAAATAAAAGGATATTGAACAATTGTTTGCAAGTTACAGTCTTAGTATACATATATTTTTTATGCAAGCCAATTTCCTCGGGAGCATAAAGATAATCGAAGTGAAAAGGTACGATTCAATACTACTCTTTTTTGCCGAGAAGAAGTGGAACGGTCGTATGCGGATGCTGCGAGGCCACCACCTCCACCAGAGCCTGCCATCGTAGCAGACACGCCGAGTGAAACGTCGACTGGAGCTAGTCGAGACACTACACCGGGAGACGAAACACCGACAGAGAGCATGGCGCCATCTGAACAGCCTCCACCAAAATCGAGTGATTAAAAGATAAGTGAGTCTGTTCTCTTTAGTAATAATAACAAAGTTTCCCTCAATCAGAGTTCAAGTGCCATGATAGATTATATACCAACAAAATAGCAAACCCAGTGATAAATGCGACTTTTTCTCTTATTCCAGATCTGTTCTGGAAGCCTGGTGGCGATTCTTCTTTTGCAGACGATTTTCTTGACATGATGGGTGCTGTAAGTACTTAAAACAGTGTTTTTTTTTAGTATTTACTAATCTAGCTTCTTGAGTTTATATAATTCCGATTTATTTCATAGGTTACGTGCATCATAAGTCAACGTCTCATTATATTGCCTGTTAATTTGGAAACAGTCCTTGAAAATAGTTACGTCTATAGACCAGAAGCAACAGCTCCCACTTGAAAATATTGACATTTGTGAATAGAAACAGCGTTGATTTGTTGATTCTTTTTTAACGAAACATTTATTAGATTAAATAAACTTTAAAGAATAAAAAAAATGTAAAAGAAAGTATTTATAAAAACGTTAAAAAATAAAGTAAATTTGAAAACTAAATATATTTTATTATTTTCTATCTTACACAACTGAACACGGCTGTACAAGGTAGGTCATTTTAATAAATTTTGTTTTTACAGAATCTCTCTTCATTTTTCATGTCTGATGACATTCTTTTAATCTTGATGTATCCGTGTTCATTTGTATCAGATGGAAAAATAAGGAGGGTTTCTTAGTTGAATTCTATAGTAAATTGATTCGATATGATCGTGAACAAAAGTTAACGGTTTTATATTTTCAGGGTGGCGCCGGATCGAAACTTCTGCCTGGTGAGTTCATTCAGATATTTAGCAATATTCAGATATCCCTTACGTGAGGAGTTCGGAAAGCAGGAACAGTATTTCACTAAAATTTAATAAAGATATTTTGTTGCAGAGACTCCGGCTTACCTGAAATTTTCGGGTAAGTACCTACCTGTAAATTGTTGTCAGTTGTTAAACCCAAGCAACCCAACCAAATGTTTTATTTCGCACTTGTTCGGAAACTATGTTTAATGCTTTACAGTAACGCTAAAATAAGAAGCACATATAATTTATTTTTTGATACAGAAAGTAAAATAAATATGAAGATGCGGAAGAAATTAGTTACCACTGCGTAGGTATTGCAATGAAAAGTCTCTGCATGCTATCGATTGGACCCGTAACATTCTCCCAGCGTCTGAGTTAGAGGTAGCGACATTGGGAACCCAACCACCCCTGTTTCTTCAGTACTCTTCAACACTTACAGCATGTGTCCGCGTATCTTCAAGAATAGGCTTTTGTCGCTCTGAGTTAAGACTGAAATATAATTGAAAATGCTAGGCAAAGACCTCTCCCCATAGTCCCCATAATCTCAATCTTTTGCTATCGTGGTCCAATATAATATCCGGTCAAAATATAACATCCACTATGCTGTGATGCTGTCACAGCTGTCAAATAAGAAAACTTAGCAACAGACACAAACCAGTCACAAATCTGTGTGGGATGCTATAAGTTTGCAAACCAAAGAGGTTTACTTTTTTATTTTTGTTTTTGAATAGAAAAATGCTTGACAATTAAAACGCTTTGAGATATCTTTTGTGAATACGGGCTTGGAACTGAGACCATTATTTTTAAGGTCTTTTAAACTGCACATTATGGTTATGCAGGTCCAATGCTAGAAGCTTTCTTGATCCTCATGGGTTCAATGACGAAGAGAGGTGATGAGAATCTGGTGACACATGGGAAATTTAACCAAACTTACAATGAGGCGGTTGACGAGTAAGGAACCTATAGAAATCTTAATGTAGAAATAAATACTCGGACTCAAATACAAGTAGTATAGGGGATTAAGTGTTGTCTCATATTTTATTATCACCGTAACTGCACATATATTATACTATATCCAGGGTCTCTGTAGTTACTAAAAAATTGTGTTACCCTAGCGCGAACTGAGAATAATGTCTTTTCTTCTTTGTAGGCTCAAGCGGACGCCTGACTTCAGCGCTCCGGAGTATAATTGCACATTAGCAAATACACTTAAAGATTTACTTGCTAAATGCAGTAAATCAGATACACCGAGTAATCTTTCTAAACATATGGAAGGTAAACAACAATATGTAATTTATTGTAAGAAGTTAAATTGTAGTTAATTCTTGATTATGTTGTTTAACACAAATCTGTCTTGGCAACTTTGCTGTTGTAACTAAAAAGGAACATGATTTATGGCGATAAAAAAAGGTTAAGGTAATCTTTTCTTTTACAGATATCGTCGATATTTGTGGGAAATACTTAGCACAGTATGCAGAATACAATAGTAAGTAACTACTTTGATCAATCAATCCTCTTTAAAAGTGACTAAGGTTCATTTTTCTACAATTGCTGCAGCTTCATAAATGTTCTTATGTATTAAAGATTCTATTAACCAGTGTAATACAATTTTCAGAGGATAAGGGCCCAGCCTTTAGATTGCTTGTAGAAAAAATGCGCGGCAAGGCTAGTGATCAACTTTTCCAAAAGGACAAAATTAATAAGACGTATGGAGCCGCCGCTGCGCAGTAAGTTTACTCCCAAAAATAATAATTTGGAGTATTGTGTGATTGTTGAAAGTTCATGAAACCTAGTTTCTAGATGGTAGGTTGATATTCTAGAAGAGGAAAGTTTTGATAAATTACCTATATTCACGTTAACGATGTAGGAGCAAATCCAGAAACCATCAAAATATTATATTTCATTTATACCTAGTTCGCTGTGTAAGTTTGAGAGACTGCGTGTTTGTTATAACCAAATTACACATGTCATTTTAGACTGGAGAAAGCTAAAGGTCTGGAATCAGATCATGACGATCCGAATCTATCTCAAGCGATCCATTCAAACTTGACGAAGATAGTGGAAGGCGTTACTCCTGAAAATCTGAAGGCAGACATGGCGGGTAAGTACACTGTCATAAAAATGTGAATTTCTGCAAATATTTTTATGAGCTTTTCTAATGATATTCTTTCCGCTTTACAGAGACTACGGATATTTGTTCGAAATATCTGTCTCAGGCCGCAATCGATGAATGTAAGTACCTACTTACTACATTTGCTTTAGGTATTTTGTTCTAATGCTGATTTGCTTCTCGTTTTAATTCCTAGTGGAACGTGGCCCAGCATTTGACATATTGATTAAGGAGCTGGAACATTACGGAGCTGAACATTTCTCTGATTTCCCTGTTCTTCCGACCAAATTTACAGCGGCTTATACGTATGTAACCAATTTCCTATATGTTTTAATAAAATTATCTTCATAAATCATTACCTTAATTGGCTCCATGAATTAAACAAGTCGTTTTGAATGCATACTACACAAGCACAATAAGTAATTTAGTTACCTAAAAAACTATAACATATCTTCTTCGCTTATTCTTCAGATTAAAATCGGCTCCGGGCCTAACAGGGGTGAAGCCGGATCCTGCCACCGCTCCTTTATTTGCTGATTTATTGCACAGAGCCGGCGATGCCGCTGCACCTGCTAGACTTAAAAAGGATATGAACGGCAAGTACAGAGTACAGGGAGTAAATAGTTCTTAAATATTGAACGTTGAGATTTGTTACAGCAGGCTTCTAGAAAAACAGGATATATATCTTCGGTTAGCTAGTAATTAGTTACTTAGCACTATTTTTTATTTCGATGTGATTGAGTTGATCCTATCCTAATAAATGAATTTAACCCGTAAAAAAGGGTGAAACTTAATTAACAATTATTTTTACAGATGTCATCGATAGATGTGCCAATTACCTCTCTGCTTTTGTACGAGACCGAGGTTTGTTGTTGCATCCTATTAAATATCTACTAAGTATATTAAAAAAAGTATTGGATTTAGATTTTTGTAAAAGGTTTCTTATTTTGTAATTATAAGTTAATTACACTCACTGTAAACAGACGCTGCTAAGCAAAAGTTGTTGGAAATGATGAGAAGTAAACCATCAACTGTATTTGCGAAAAGAAATAATTATTCCATGGATTACGCTACTGGAGCCGCTGAGTAAGTGACTTTACTCCACTTTTACTTAAAAGGAAAAAATATAAACTCCATTTATTTGCATGACAAAAAGTTTCTGGTAAATTATGAGCAAATGTTTTGCGACTGTTCCGCATTTCCCCTTAAAAACATCAATCACAGATTAAAATTTAAACCATGTACTTCAAATTGCTATGTTCCTTTCACTTAAAGCTTGTTAAAACTATTAGAACTATTATTTTGTCTTGATAGAACTGAAAGTGCTCCAGCAATAGCACCGTTCCTGCCAATAAAGGACATAGCTGATGAGGGCAAGCAAGTTTTATCTAAAGATATGGAAGACAAGACACCTCCAGAACTTACGATTGCTGTAAAAGGTATACTACCTACTCATAACTTTTTTGATCATTATTATAGTATATTTAAACTTCTAAATGCAAATACGCACGTTATTTTAGCAAAAATCCTAATGCTAAAGAAATTTGAACTTCGTACTTACGTACAATTTTTTATCATTAACTTAAGTAAACTATGGTTTAAATCCTTACAGCTCTGGTTCAGGATGTCTCGAGGCACTTATCCCAACCAGTTGCCCTTCGAAGTAAGCACTTTAATTTTTTTAAATATTCGCATCACGTTTGTTTTCCCCCTACATGCCTTACTCACGTGTTTTCCATCAGGTGGCATTGCTGGTCTGAGATACCCACTGGAGTTTTTATCTGCCGTAAAGAAGTCTTTGGGCTCAAGACCTTTGTTTAAATACAAGGCTTATGGACAATCGTATTCAGATGCCGCAAATACGTACGTACCTTACCTAATATGAATAATACAAAGCCGTATATTCATAGCCCTTAGCCTTTTCATTGTTTAAATTTAATACTTATAGCCATCTTTTCTGCATAGATTGATGCATGCAGGACCTTTAGAGATGGAAAAACGAGCAGAAACGCAGGATTTACAACATCAAATTAGGTCAGAAATGAAAAGAGGAGTGCCTTCGCAACTGGCTCCAAGTATTGCTGAAGACTTACATCGTAAGTAAATACACGGTCAAAAGAAACACATGTGTGTTATCCAGCTACAGTTTAAATTTGCGATATCTCAAATATTACATTATTTTCTAACAGCTACAATGGACAATGCTGCTACACATTTAGCCAACGTTGGTGCTGATAGAGGTAAGTTAATACTATATAAGTAATAATACCAACAACAAGAGAAATTTTACATATTTGTTAACACGTATGATCGTGAACAGGAGACACATTGACCCACCTGGTGGGAATGATGAAAGAAAAAGGAGGAGTCCCTCTGGCACAGTTACAAGGCTATGATCAAACTTACGGGGACGGTGGAAGAAGGTTTGCTTTGATGTTTCCTTTGTTACAATTTTACTCTATCTAATGCTTTTATTTGGTTTTCGACCACTTTGAATCCAGTACATTACTAAACCTTAATTTAAGAATTCACGTGACTATTAAGACGGTTAACTTAATGATCATAATTAATAAAAAGTTATACTCTTGAATGACTACAGAATAGAAAATGCTTCGAGTCTAGCAAATGAGAAGGTTGAGGCAGCTGCATATGAAAAAGTTAAAGGAAAGCTCACCACGTTGGCTGCAGGAAAGACTGACTTACCTGAAAGACAAGCTAAGCATATGCCAGGTAACTCTCAGAATAGTTCCGACAATTTCACCGATAATAAAGAAGTGAGTTGTTGACCTATTTTAAAGTAAATAAGAAAGATAAATATAAATGAAATCTGTTTACAGGGATCATAGACGAAACCTCCAAATTTCTTGCTGCACCGGTACCTGAGAGTAAGTGTTTAATTTCTAGAAACATATTATAAAGTACTAAGCAAGCAGTAAAATATTGTTGTAAATTGTAGCGAATGCTGAGAAGCGTAAAGTGCTGGCCGATATGATGGCCAAAGGTGGTACCGACCTCGTCGGCCAGGAGGGCATCTATAAGATGACGTACACTGAAGGAGGCGACGAGTAAGTTTACATCCCAGTGTACCTTCTGTACTGGTATTTCTTAATACTTGCCGAATAATTATTGTTAATTAAATTAGGGGATGAACTGGTAATTTTATTTCAGAATTCGCCATGCTCCGGTGGGTGTGACGAAAGCCCAGGACGAGGGAAAGAAAAAAGAAATCGAAGCGAAAGTAAATACAGTGGTTAGCGATAAAAAGATGCAGTCGATACTGAAAGGTATTCATTATATATAACATACTAGCTGACCCGCGCAACTTCGCTTGCGTCACATAAGAGAGAATGGGTCAGAATTTTCCACGTTTTTGTAACACCTTTTTACTGTTACTCTGCTCTTATTGGTCTATAAAATATGCTTTTTTTCACGAAAAATATTCTCAAAATTATTTATATATCTTAGTATAACGAAGTCGCGCTAAAGCATATCCGCCATTAAAACAGTTGCCATGGCAACGGAATTTTGTTGATTCAATGTCATTATAATATTAATTTATCGCGACTTCGATGAATTTTCTGAATTTTCCCGGAAAATGCGTAATTTTTCCGGGGTAAAAAGTAGCCTATGTCCTTTCTCGGGTATCAAAATATCTCCATACCAAATTTCATGCAAATTGGTTCAGTAGTTTAGACGTGATTGAGTAGCAGACAGACAGACAGACAGACAGACAGAGTTACTTTCGCATTTATAATATTAGTATGGATAGAATAATTTTACCAGTAGCAGGCTATGAGTATGTAGAATAAGAGTTGTGAGATAGTTTTCCTAATTTTCGTTTTCCTATTCAGATCCCATACAGGAAGGAGCAGCGCATATAGCGGACACAGTTAAATTGAGAGGTGGGTATATTAAAATATGTTTCGAATACTACAAAGATAAACTACACATTAAATACTTTACCTATAGTAAATTAAATATATAATTATGTGTTGTATTATCCCACAGCTCAGGCAATGGAAGTGATACAAAAGAGTATGGAAAACCAAAAAGCCAACGACTTCCTTACAGTCGGCAAGTTTAGCAAAACCCATGAAGGAGCAGCAAATATGTATGAATTTTTTCAATCAATTACTTTAGATAGTTGCTAATGTAACCGTACCTGTGTTGTTTTAATAATTACTTAAATTACTCTTCTACAGCCCATGTCAGTAACCTTATTTAGATTATATAGTGCATAAATAGCAAAGTCAATATTCACTCTCTTCCTGCTTACTTTGTTTCGGTGTCTTGTCCTAACACACCCTAAGTGGGGTCGGCACGGCAAGTTTTCTTTCTCAAAACTATTTCTCTATTACTAATTTACTATTAGTTTAAGGGGTCTACAATGTCGTTATCTAAAGTTTACTCAGTCTATTCTTGACTAACGATATCTATTCATGTTGATATCAGGTTAGCACAGGCACCAAATTTCACCAGCCAGAACCCTTCCCCAGTTCTATTGAACGCTGTGGAGAAGAAGGTTAACGATATGCCTCTCGCACCAGCACCACCAAATCTAGAAAAAAGGCACATTGATGGTAACAAACAACAATATTATAAATTTGGACTTTTTAGATAAATGTTTGTTAATCAATCAATCCAAAGGTAATGAACGACTTTTGACGAAATTTTGTACACAGGCAGGTACCAATTTGATAACCTGTATTAACACATAGGGTACTTTTAAGTCTTAGAAATCTATTCACGCGGACGTCTATGGCAGATGTTGATTCCCTTTTCCTTTAATTCTTGTTTCTTGTTTTTTTATCAGCACACTAACAAATAATATGATACATTCCAGATGCAAAAGGGATCGCGTCTCAATACATCGCCGGTGTAGCTACTAAAGAATGTGAGTTGAATGTACTAGTTGCAGTCAAAACGTTATTTTTATTAAGTGTCGTATCTCACTGGTAAGCTGGAATCCTAATCTTTTTTCCTTCTATATTCTAAAATATTTTTTTATCTGTCTTAGGTGGTCTGGACGCAAAGTCTTTAGCAGATATGGAAGCAGCTGGTTTTGGGTATGTCGATCACCTTAGTCACTATACTTATTTATTTATTTCATTGGAAGATCAACATCGCTAAATATAATAAGCGATATACCTTAAAAACGGATAGCCAAATACAAGTCCTCCTACACTTACTATACTTTTGCCATAGAATATTTTTCCGGTGACTGTTATAGTGCACTGAATTTAGTAGGTTTATTAAGTGGAACAATTGTTAGCTTCTAAGTAACACCACCACACACCACAAAAGTTAGGATATTTACGTCTAACCGTAAATTTATACTGACGATGTGCTTCAGTGCGGGTACGAGTAAAGCTGCTGGAGCTGGGGCAGGCGCTGGGGCAGGCGCTGGTGGAGCATCGGCCGCAGCAGCAGCAGCGGCGGCGGCAGGGGCAGGATCAGCAGGGCCACCTGGTGAAACAGATGAAGAACGCAAAGCGAGATTAGCACGAGAAGCGGCAGAAAAGGAAAGACTCAGAAAGCTAGCAGAAGAAGAAAGACTTAGAAAAATGGGCGAAACGAAACAAATGAGACCTTCCATTGATGATTTAGCGGCCCGAAGAGGACGGCCTAGTCGAGACGGAGCACCAGGTTCTTTCATCTTTAAGACCTTTTTCACCTATTAGATTTTATAATTAAAAACTAACTCAAACTTAGTAATAATCGTAACCGTTTTCCTTTCTCGTTTGATTTTATTTTAACTTTAGAGTTCAAGTCGTCTAATAAAATTGATTTTATTTATTTCAGGTCAAGGAGCTTACGAGGGTAATAATTATTATACAAATGTTTAATAATGATATATAATCATTATTAAAGTATCGAATATATCATCGTAACATTTGTCCCGCAGATCATGACCCGCAACATCAGAACGCTCTGAATATTTTGCGCAGACAGTTGGAGTCACACGGCGGCGAAGTGTTCTATGAACAACCGCACATGAAGCTCACTCACCGGGAAGCGTCGAATTGGTACTCATTGTCTGGCTTAATATAGCATAGCAGTTATTCTTCCGTATGTCCTGAAACAGTTAAACAGTTCCCTTTGAAGTCAGCACAAAACTGAACGCCTAAAAGATTTTCCACTTCAGGCACGTAACGCATTGTTCTGGCGGTCTGCGTTCTGCGTTTACAATTTATAGTTGAAAGTGCGTTTACGTTGACCGCCGCGATTTAACCCCTTTTAGTGTGTCTAGATTTTACGACATTGCATGACAGTGAACGCGGATGGCAGAACTCGGAACTATGTCCGATTGCGTACTGAGTCTTTAGATAGTAGGTACTTCTGACAAGTAGCATTTAATGACAACTTAGTGTGATAAAAATTTCAAAGAATTATTTTCAACGGCTTTTTGCACTGGTAATAATTTTCGTAGTTGTTCTTACATTGTTATAAAAATATAATCAGGCTTGGTGGCGAGCCTTTGCAAGTGGAAAAGAGTGTAAAAGAGTCTGGCGACACAGCTCGTCTTCACAAGAAGTTTGAGAAAAAACTCAGTACACTTGTCGCTCCTGTAACACCAGCTAATATGAACGATACCATGCAAGGTAAGGGATATTAACTTTTTTGCAACTTGATGTCAAAAATCATTGTTATGAGAGCTTTGACTTATCTGTATTATCTTTTTTTTAGATGTCATCATAGAAAGCGGACGACAGCTTTCAGAACGCTTTGTCTCCGCAAGTAAGTTTCAACGAAAGGTTGAGAATATGAAAAAATATAATATATCTAATCATTTTTCTCTTACCGTTTTTATGTTAACTCTAGGTTACAAAGCCCAAGCTCGCGATGCTCTCATCTCGGAAATGCAGAAACGATGCAATGAAATACTTACGGAAATTGATGGAAATGCCGAAACGACTTTCTTTGGCGCTCAAAGGTAATTGGAAGTTGCATTAAATACCGATAAGTACTAGACAGCCAATGCTATAGATAAACTGATTATAAAACTGCACAATTTACAATAACGCTATTGATTAATAATGCCATTTTCAGATTAAAGAAAGTAAAGACTCTTCAGACGGATAAACCGTGTACTCGAGAGGCCCCGCGGCTGTCCAAGAAATTGGAAGATATAATGCGATTTCATTCCAATACTCCTCGAAAGCTCGGTCCTACTATAAAAGGTAGGCACATCGTACTAAAGTGATCAATTTCATTCATATGAATAACTTGTAAATTGCTAACATGACAGACACTTTACAGAAACATTGCTTTTACAACTATCGTTGCTAAAGTCATTGTTTAACAATCTATACTTGATGTTATTCAAAAAGTCAACATCGGAACTTAACTTAAAAAAAATGCGTTTCAGATCACACAAAAGATGCTGCTAATTACCTGTCAACGGTTGTAACAAAACCGGGTAAGTGAAACTCAATTATATTCTTCAGAACAATGTTAAGTCGAAAGGACAATTTTGAAAGGGGTTTTTCTTTTCTCCAGATGACCACATAGAAGCTTATATCGCTCTACTGGAAGAAATGGAAGCAGCTGGTGGTACGCCTCTTATTGAGGGAGAAATACCTAAGACACATGCGGAGGCGGCTGCTTAGTTAGTCTTATTTATTTACCTGCTTGTTTTATCTCTGAGCCTATAGTTCAGTATGAGTAGGATGAAGTAAAGATGGTATAGAGAATATGTAAAGTACGCAACTTCAAAGATTTAAAGACCCCATACATTCATTTCAACAGGTAGACAGATTCAACTCAATCTTAGTTAGAACTAAAAGAGAAGTTGTTCTCTCCCAACAGTTTACGCCAGCTTACGTCTTTCGAGGACAAAATCAACCATCCAAACTCTGCCATGCATGGTCAAATTAAGGGGAAACTGCAAACATTGATGTCCAATGTGGTACCCTCCGGATATACGAAAGCTGTCATGGATGGTGAGAACCTTAAAATTATATGTCTACATACTTTGAATAAACGTATATAAAACGTGTTTTTATACGAAGCTTTGAGAGAGAAAAGAACAACCTTTAATACATATGTTCATGTTTTCAGGTGTAATATCCGACTCAGCGGGTCTATTGACTTCTTACGTGACATTTGAAGGTATACTTTAAAGTAACGGCGTAACTAACAGTAGACAGATCAATTAAAATACCAAACTAATTAGCATTAGTAGATTGTAAGTATAAACTGTCAAATAACCTACTTACATATTTTTAGGTGAAAAAACTCAAGCGCTACGTGAGATGGTGAAACACATGGACGATGCCGGTCACAATGTGTTGTTAAGACACGGGAATGTTCGCAAATCTTTCAGAGATGGAGCTGACATGTAAGTTCAATAGAGTTTTACACTCGTTTAATAAGAAGGGATGATTTTTTGTATGTTTTTCTAATGCTTCGTGTATTTAAACAGACTCCGAGGCAAACATACTGACCAACTTAGAAATGTACCAAATGCTGATCCAGTCGTGGCAAGGAAGATACAAATCAAGTTGCACAACCTCATGAAAGACAACACACCTGACAAATTCAAGCCTATAATGGGAGGTAGGACATCGCTAGTCTATTTTTCTTCAAATGAGATTGCTATTCGAAAATAGTTAACTTATTGCAATGCTTCTGCCTTTTTACAGATGTCATTGAAGATGCGACTATGTATTTAGGAATCTATTTACTGGAATTACGTAAGATTTCTCATATTTTTAGAGTATTACATTGCGACAGACTTTTCTTAATACCTTCTAACTTCCGTTATTGTTTTCGACAGAGGTCATAAAAGTTTGCAAGTGTATGAAGAATGTGTTTGTACAATGCGAACTTTGGTGTGAAGAAATATTGCGTCGTGTTGGCAAACCACCGTGCACGTGCTCGCGACACATATCTGTGCAGGATCTGCACGACCTCGCGCCCACACATCATCTACGGATTTGTCCGGGCTCCTCTCGAACCTTCGCACCCGGCCTCGAAGTGTCCGTCACGGAATGTCACTCGAGACACCAAAACCTAGCTGGGACTGGTAAACAAGAATGCCAAGCCCCGTCGCCTTCTGCCGCTTGCCGTGAAAACGCAACTACGTCGTACCTGGTTCACTCGACATCATACAGCAGAAACTACACTTTGAATAGTGATCAACCCACACGAATCCCGCCGCAGAGCTCTTCAGATTCTGATTCGCCCATGACTGCAGGCTCTCGATCTCCAATGCTTTCTAGGCACGACGACGGTCGTGCGTCGACCGTCAAGTCTCTTTTGATGGATATACATTCACAAAACATACAATTTTTACATAAACACGAACAAGAGCAATGTTTGGATAGTGTTGAGGTCGCATCGCAGAGTGTGTCTCAAGGCCCGCATTCTCCCACCTCTTACTGGACAGGTAGAACATTACCACAAGAAAGACACGTGTCACCTTACCAACACACACCGATGACTACGTTCACTAGTATACATATGCCAGAAAGAGATCGACGATCTCCATTAAGTCCTCAGGCCAGCGCAATAACAAAAATTGGACGGAAAAGTAGCTACTGCTCCCGTAAGTTAACCACCTCATAAACCTTTAGTTTTGTTAGATATTGTCAAAGCATAAAATTCTATGTTTTACTTATATGTACAGGAACTCCAATATCAACTGATCAAATGGCCGACTGGCACGCAATGTTAGTAAGCCTTATGTGGAACGTACAAGCATGGCGGAAATGGATTCAAGAGAATATTGATCGTGGTCTAACATATAAATACGACCCTGATAACACGGCCGGTTAAACTATTTACCAATATCAAAATTTTATTTTCGGTCCTTATTTTCTTGTGTTAATTAAATACAATTTCAGAACTAGGTGAAGATGACTGGGCTTCGTTTCAAAGAAGAATATCAACGGAGTCTCTTCAGTGGCGTCAATACAACATTTTCAGTCGTCAACTCACCGTGCGACTAATTAAACGATACAACGACAAAGAAGTATAAGCTTCGTCTTGTATAATTTAATGTACCTAGTATTATTTTACCGTTTCTTCCTGATCGAATAATCTGAACGTTATGCCACAGATCGTTTCTCCTACACGTGCAACAGTGAAGACTGAATCGTATCGGGAATGCTCACGTGAAATGTTGGAAATAATCGACATGTTTAACAAATGGACCCAGTGGCTTATTCTAGTCGTAAGTTTTAACTTATGAAACTTACAGCTTCTATTTGTATTGTACTGAAATACTCCGTAACATCCAATCTACGTTTATATTGTATATTTTCAGGTAAAAGAAACTGGGTCACTGAAACATACCAGTGGCTCTAATATATCTCCGAGAGTAGAGTAAGTAATAAGTATCTCCTTATCATTGCGTAGTGGTACTTATGTCTCTTAGTGGTATGTACCGCTGTGTATATTAATTTTAAAATTTTCGTGATGCGCAGACGCTGGAACTACTACAAGAAGAAAATCTCGGAATGTTCAAAAGACTGGGTCAAGTACAATTTGCACTTGAAGGTGTACTGGGAGCAGAAATATGCGTCGTTTATATCGGGTAAGTTTGAAACATTTATAACGCTTCTTATTACTTTAAAATCTTTGAAAAAAACGTAGTACATAGCATTGGCAGTAAATAATCAGCAAAAAATAAAATTAGTATTGAATAGGATGATCCCGCTGATGGCACTAGCTGATTGAATCGATAAACAATATTTACAGGCAGAGTCCGACCAAGCACTTCATTTACAAATCAAAGCTCTACATTATCTAATATGTTTTGTCTTTGCACTTGTACATAGAATGTATGCCGCATATGTCAGCCCCAGGCCCAGTGTGGGTGGTGAGTGCTTGTGGTGCAGTGCCCAGCGGAGCCGTCGCTGCCGGCATCTACGACGGAGAAGTCATCTGGGTTGCTAGAACTACCCATAAGTTAGTACAACTTGCATAGCGTTTTACATGTAACCGAGTGGCAGTTTGTTTAAATTTAGTTTTGAAGGCTAAACACAAACGTGTTCTCTTTTCCAGGTGCAACGTGTTACCTGCGGCATTACAGCCATCGAAACATTGTTGCTTAGTATACGCTAATGGTGCTGTTCACTATTATACCAAATATCAGGTACGTAGTAACGTACGCACGTATTCGTAACTGGTGCACGAAACCACTCCTAAGATTGCTATTTTTTTTAATTAATACTTAAGTGTAACTATGGCTGCGAAATTAGTATTTGGCATTGCCTTAGGTGATGTGCAATGGTGACGTGAGTTGGTTGGCGTGGCGCGGCGGTGCAGTGGGAGCGCGCGCCGTGCGCGTGGCGGAAGGTATCTACGTGGGGCGCGTGCACTACCGCGGCTCGCACCTGCTGGGACCCGTGTACGCGCCGCAGTACCGCTGCCACGTCGTCATCTACGGACGACCCTTCGCCTTCAACTGCTACGAGCTCCTCGTACTCACCGACGAACCCAAACACTGATCACTCATTGATGGAAGTTCGAAATTCTTTGCGATTGAACGTCGTTGGTCGAAGTGACTAAATTTTGAGATTCAGAGCGGTGTCTCTACATGACACAAATTAAGGGAATTTATGGCAAGGGGTGTGTCAAATCAAGGCTAGTACTGGTGCTATGTTTTAAAGTTGCGGCTTTACGCAACTATAGTATCGTTCCCGTTTTCGGGAAAATGAATAAATCATGGATCAAAATTCAATGAAGTTTTCGAGTATAGTATGTTATGACGTTGGGTTTTGTAGAAGTGAAATGCTTTTGAATGTTTTGTATTGTGATTTACTATTTATTATATTAATATATTTTAACATGTGATTTGATTTCATACTATTTCATAATCGTTGGTCTCGTCTTGATTCTCTTCAACTTCAACTTTTTCGACGATGCCTTTGGTTCCTGAAAGTCTGACTAGATCCCCTGTTTTGAATATGTCTGTAGCGAACGCTGCCCCGACAATGCATGGGAGACCATATTCACGTGCTATGACCGCACCTGGAAGAATAAACAAGTATAACTACAAGATATAACGGATCGTGATGATTATCCACAATGACGACAAACGTTACATCGATTAGGCCACAGAGAATAACACTACGTTTGCCGATATAAGCATTACTTGCAATGGTATTGTGTAGTGGACATGAGTTTTATAATCACTGCAAAAGTAAAATTTACAATGAAATGATTACAAACCGTGAGATATGAGTCCACCAAGCTCTGTGACGATGCCAGTCAACAGCGGGAAGTATGGCGACCAGCCGATGTCTGTTGCGTGCGTTATTAGCACATCACCGCGCTGTAGTTGACTTATCTGGAACAAGATAAGCATTTACTAAAAATATTAAGCAGATTTAAAAAAATATACTGGAATGAACAAAAAAACATAGTATAAAAAAGCTTTTGAAAGCACAAGTGCAATGGACTGAGAGCTTACGTTTAACGCTTCTACATCCGATATTTTTCGGTGCGTATACGCACGTTTGTTTTTCTACGTTTTAGTTAGCTAATATTATGTCAAGAAACAAAATAAAAAACCCTTCCCCTTAAAATCTAGAGTAAACTCAAACATAATAAGTTGATCAGATGTGATAAAACAGGTATCATTGAACCCCAAAAGTATTGGACAACAAAAAAATGCGATTCCGTGCTGATATATGTGGTTTAACCCTATAAGTGTTCAAAAAAATCAACAACACCTTACCTCGGAAAGATCCTTGACCACACACGCTCTGGCGACCACTTCTCCGCCACACACGGAAGTAGCCTCTATCTTAACATCGCCCGCGGTTACCGCAGGACCTCTTAACTCTAGCGCGTTCACCCAGCCCGTGTTCAGTTCAGCAAACTTTAGCTTGCACCAGCCTGGGTGGTATTGCTGACGTTGAAGCGCTCTAAAGAAAAGAAAAAAGGCATTTTGTTATTTCTAGCACTTCTGCCACTGAAGCTATGTTATTGCCACGGACACCACGGTCGTGTAATGTGATAAGACAAATAATTTTAAATTAAATATCACAGTTAACAAACTATTTTGTTTTGGTACAAAAAGATACCCAACATAAAAACTGTCAGCCTGTGGCTAAGAGGCCTCCTGGACTTCTTCAGTTCACATAAAACGTGTACCGGGTTTTTAAATGACTCAAGATTTTAGAGCAACGTTCACAATACTTACTTCTTCAGCAGGGCAGGATCCCTATTAGCAATATAACTCCTGAGCTCATGCAATCTGAAGTGGAACACGAGTTCAGGGTTAGGTATATACCACTTGCGGACCAGCAATCGTCCCAGTTGTAGGAACCCGACGCGCAGTTTGTGTATCGCAAGGATTAAGTGTGCTTTAGTGCTTTCCCTGTGACGGACCGTCCGACGACAGAGCGGTAACACCCAGCGGAGAACTTTCCTAGAAAAGACAGGCTTCGTTACCATTGATGAAGAAAGTTGCTGGACAAAATTAGAGAATTATAAAATTCGATTATTTCAATAAAAAAAACCTTTTAAACGAAATAATGTTTGTCTCTTTCTAGAATTTAATTAATTTCGCCAAACTGCATGATCCAAAAGAGATTTCATTATTACGTGTGGTATATTTGAGGACACAAAATACATACCTCGTGCTATCTTTCTCAGGGCTAGTTAGAGCTGCAATAATTTCGTCACTGCTCTTAGCTTTAATTCCTTCAGTAGACACGTGCAGGTTTTGAAGCATTTTCATCATGTCTTCAGGAACCAGCACCCATGGTTTTGTGACTAGGTCAAACTGAGGAACAAATGAAAAAAAAACGTCAACTCCAAATCATTTGTTTGTTTGGGTCGAATTGAAAACCGGCGCATGCTGTAGTGGTCACCACAATCTCAATGCATCACACACGCGAGCTGACATAAAAATAACATACTTCAACCTTACATGCAAGTTCTTTAAGGCATTTCTTGAAAAGTCCCCAACCCCCACTTGACCAGCGTGGTAGACCAAGGCCTAACCCCTTTCTCATTTTCGGGAGGAAAGAGAGACTCTTGACGAGCAAAAGGATAGTAATGGGTTTAAAAAAAGATAGACTTACCTCCATAATAGCTCTATATCCATGATGTTCTAAGAACGAGCACACATCTAGATATACCCTAGGAGAATTTTTCTTCAGCCACTGCATAGCTACTTTAGGATCTAATGCCCTGAACTCCTCGGCTAAACCTGACGCTTCCAGCAATTGTACTAAATTGGCTAACGCTACGGGCACTTCGGCTGATAACACGTCGCCTGAACTGAAGAGGGAGCTTATTTCGTTGCATTGTTCAGGGGTAAAATCTAAAAAAAAATATTTGAAGTTTATTTTGAATAAAAAGTTAGACTAGGGAAAATAATCATAACACGTATACGTCGTATACGTGGGTGTGTGACTTTTTCCACGCAACGTGTACGCGCTAACGGCTATAAGTTTAGTAAAGTAACCTATATTCCAGGTCTCCGAATCAATTTTAATGTTGAATAGGTAGGGATATTAAAATTTTGTTAATGAACTATTCATTTACAAAATTTCTATGTCGCCATTCTATAACACATTAATGTTAGGTACTTAACGTCATCAATAACGATAATAATAGAACAATTAAAAAAAAATGCAGAAGTTAAAACATTTTACCTGTCTTTCCCTCTAAAAGAACAGTCATAGCGACAAACTGGCTGCAAGTGCTCGCGCTACTGGTCACACTGTGATTGTACGCGACTCGCTCCATCTTACTCTTGGACTGCTGAAGAGCATCAAACAACGTGTTCTGATCGTCCGTGTTCATTACATAGTTCAATGTGTTTACTGCTTTGATTGAGTCGTCCATCTTTCGTTTTGACATCATTAGGGTCTGAAAGTGAAAAAAGTGGCACTGTGTTCATATGTTTCTCAGACTTTTATATTGAGAACCTGATAAGTCCTTTTGACTTTTATATTGCAAAACTGATAAGACTTTTTGCTAATTTCGTTGTTTACATTCTTGTTCTATATCGCTTATCTAAACTGCCCTAAAATCATTGCCCGAAATATTGAGATTGATACAATTTGTGTAGGCATGTGCAGCGTAACTTACCGCCAATCAAAGGAGAAAAGGTCAAAGTTGGAAAACAAAGAAACAGAAATAATAACAGTAGACGGTAAATTGACCTCTTTACAGATTTATTATAAGTATAGATAGATACACATGTCATTTTCACTATGTCACTAATTCTGTGTTAAACTGAAATTAGGATTTATCCACATTTTTCCGCTAGGCCTACGCACACTACGTAATGTCGAGCATCCGTTAGATTATTGTAATAAAATACGTTACCTTTAATTTCTTACCTTAATCATGAACCATATAGCCCCAGGTTTGTCGTACCAGCGCGGAGTTCTCCTATGTTTGGCGGTGTTCAATATTTCGTCGCCGGCTACTTTGTGTCCGTGGATAGCCATCTCCACCATGCGCACGTTTATATCTATCTCGTTAGGCACTTTCTTGTAGATCGTCTACGAAATAAAAAAGACAGTAAAATTATAGGCTTAATGGTTGAAAATATTCTTCTTCTTCTTATCGTATGGTTAGTGGTTAACCTAGTGTCAAAGCTGTTCAAGCCGCACGAAGGCCTTTGACGTTGGGTAACGACTGTAATCTTAATTGACAACAACCGGGACCGACATTTTACGTGCCCTCCGAAGCACGGAGACGCCCTGTTCAAATACCACTATGCGGTCACCCATCTATGGAATGACCACGCCAATGTTTGCTTAACCCACAGATCGTTTACTGACCGGTGAGCGCAACTGGCTACGGGCGCCTCTTTTGAAACGCCTCTTCTTGCGCCTTCGTTGAAAATATTAAAGGGTAATTTAATGGTGATGCTAATAGGGAGAATTGTAGAAAACTATTTAGATAACTATTTTTACTACTTGTTTTATGCAACTTTACAACATGGCACAGAAATATGCAAGATCAATTAAAGTATAAGTACCTACTTATATTTTTATTATTGCGTGTATAAACATAAGCACACAAATTTTAATGTTGCATGCTGACTTATGGACGTTCAAGTTTAAATCAAATCATATACTTACATTATATAGAGAGAGCGCGCATCTGTTGTGTGTGATGAGCATGGTGACGTCATGTCCGCTGCCGTTAGTTCCTACAGTCGTCTTCATGCCATCTTCTAGCGGTACCAATACTAGGTCATACGTCATCGACGTTATCGGTCTAGGTAGGACCTGAAGAAGAAATACTTTCATTAGCACTTATGGAGAAATTTGGATTTTTATTCATGTCCGTCGCAAAAAATATTCTTATATCTGTCTATAGATATAAAAATGAATCATTATTTCCCTTGGTCACGTTATCACACGCGAACGGCTGGACCGATTTCTCTTTTCTTTTTATAATATTCCGTGAAGTACGGGCATGGTTCTTACGAAGAAAAAACAGTTTTATTAATTATTTATTAAAAATCAGCTGCAAGGCGATACGAAGTTTGCGTCAGCTAGTAATAAATAAAATCTTCAATCAGTATTTGAATCTGTATGCAACGTCAATATAATGTTTTAGTGATAGATAGAATAGCTGTGGTTGTACTAGAAGTGTGTAAGTCCTTACCTCACCAGTGTTACCGAATGACACTAGTTCATCGTCAGCCATGACAGGTGAGTCCAATTCATGTAACAACTCCTCCTCGGACCAACGATCTAATGACGTGATGGGACGTGCTTGCAACAGGAATATTTCGTTCTGGAAACCACAACATCACATTACATTAGTAGTAGTTAACAGATTGGTACTGTTTGATGTTTTCATAATGATCATAAATTTTTCGTTACATTTAAAATGATCAGCTGTCTCAAAAAATGTTGAAATACTTAACCACTGATCCCAAGATTTCTGTATTGTTTGTTAAATAATAGTTAAAGTAACTCTAATTCTAAAAACACCTTATTCTCAGTCTTTATTATACACTGGTTTCTTCTTACCTCAGTAACAGCCCATTCGATATCTCTCCCCGCTCCCCACAGTTCTTCCTGGACCACTCCAATCTTGGCCAGTTTTAATACCTGCTCCTCACTGAGACAGGCCACATTACGTTCTCCCTCTGGTACATCCTCCATGGCGATGCCACTGCCCTCTGTCTTCACACGTTGAGACTTTGATCCCAGTTCTGTCTTTGTAATAGTTAGTTGACCGTTTGTTTGTCGTTTCACTATTATCGTGTCCGGTTCTACTGCGCCTGATACTACGCTCTGTGGAAAAAAGATTTATAGTGAACATTTCGTTCTTTAATAATAAGACCGCTAGATTTGCCTGCTTTATATCCAGCGAAATGCGTCAATAAAAAAACTAATTCAATGCTTTAATAAAAAAAATAGCCATAATATTAAGACAGAATTTTACTTCAAATTAGCTGTACCAGACTACCCACCGCCGGTTGCATAAGGGTCACTGAACTTTCTAATTTTCAAAATTTTGTTTACCTGCGATTTTTCACATAAACCTCTGTTCTTTGTTATTGGACTATAGAAGAAGAAAGAAAGAGAGTAATTTCTCTTAAAACGTACCTCTCCCAGTCCATAATTAGCAGTGATGAGTAGTCGTGAAGGGTCTCCATGCGCCGGGTGTCGCGTGAACATGACGCCGGCCGCCCGCGGCGTCACTAGCGCTTGCACTACGACTCCACCACCGCAGAGACACGGCTGTCCATTCTGTCTGTAAACGATAATATAAATATTATTAAAAGACGACCGTGGATTTTGAAAAGCTTTTAGCGTTATACATAAGATTCATTGTTGGATTCACAAAAATCAGATTATTTATATTATCATAGTGCATTCACATACGGCTCTGGCCTTTCGCAGTAGTCAGAACAATAATTTAAAGCTCAGTAAATTCACAATAAGGCACTTTGCACGAAACTGATAGATAGAGTACAGAGTTGGTAATCACGCTTTGGGCGAAAAAATAACAGAAGTCAAAAATGTAAAGCTAAATCCATACTAATATTATAAATGCGAAAGTAACTCTGTCTGTCTGTCTGTCTGTCTGTCTGTCTGCTACTCAATCACGCCTAAACTACTGAACCAATTTGCATGAAATTTGGTATGGAGATACTTTGATACCCGAGAAAGGACATAGGCTACTTTTTACCCCGGGAAAATTACCCATTTCCCGGGAAAATTCAGGTGGCGATCGAAGTCGCGAGTAATCAATATTATAATGACATTAAATTAACAAAATTCCGTTGTCATGGCAACTGTTTTAATGGCGGATATGCCTTAGCGCGACTTCGTTATATTAAGAGATATAAATAATGTTAAGAATATATTTCGTGAAAAAAAAGCATATTTTATATCATCACGCTACGACCATTAGGAGCAGAGTAACAGTAAAAAAGTGTTACAAAAACGTGGAAAAAATTTGACCCATTCTGTCTTATGTGACGCAAGCGAAGTTGCGCGGGTCAGCTAGTGGTACATAATTATAATATGTACCTGCGATAATAAGCGCTAGTGAATGCAAACATAGATCCCCAGCACTTCTGCACGCCACGCAACACATCCTCGTCGCTCACACAACCGAGGATAGTATCGTTTTGTCCCGCAGCTGACAACTCTTCACTGTCTTCTCCTACCGCTGTAAGAAGACAAAATATAATATTAAGTAGGTATAGCTTTTGATTAAGAAGGATTTCTACGTGTCATGTAACTTTACTTCTTCAAAAAATACCTATAATACTTTTGCTGATTAATGATAATGAAACTGTGGTCTCTGCTATTCTCTATGAGAAGAAAGCGTGATTTTATATATGTATGATAATGAAACATACAGACATGTTTAAATTGTTGTGTCTTACCTGACGATCTTACTGCAAATCGTAATTCGGGTCCCAATTTCTGCTCTGTGGCTTTGATTCTTAATTCTTTCATACTGTTAAATATTTCACTTTTAACATCGCCACTAATCTCAGTAGAAACAAAGAGTTCTGTTGCCCTATAAAAAAAAGCAGCGATTAGAGCTGTAGGTACTGAATCTACTTTAGCTAATTCTAACAAACACTGGTTCTACCAAAAAATAATAGTTACTATAGTCAGTAATTTGCTTACTTTTTACATTTATCTTTGAAGATTTCTTCGTCGTATTTTTCATTTGATGCTTCAATTTCTTTGATAGCGTTCATCAGCGCTGGATTCTGTGCAAGGTGTTTATCTAATGCCTTTGTTGTAAGACAGAATCCAGGAGGAACTCGGTAACCCTGGAAAATGTTACGTAGAAGATTCATTAGTACAATAAAAAAATGATAAAATCTTTTAACCCAACCAAAAGAGTACACTTTGGTGAAGTGCTTTATCGCGTGTTTTTTGTTATTCATTTCAAATTTACTGTAATATGAGAATTTCAATCTAACTGTTTAGCATTTTGTTAGTACTAGATCAAAAACAATAAAATTTCAAAATCTTTTTTTTTGTCCCACCCTGGGTCCTCCAAGGTCTAAAAGGCATTCAATAAACTACCAAAGCACTGAAATACTGAACAAAATAATATAAAGGTACAAACCCACCTCATCTTTCTGCACAGTGGCCAGTAGAGCGAGCGAGGCGCCCTTCCCCCCGACGTACGCGGTGCACGCACACGCACGATGTTCGAACTGCACGCAGTACCCGACATCTCCTGCCTGCGTCTCACTCACCCACTTTAAAATACGGAGCGGCGTGATACGAGTGGATGGCTCACGTATTTCTAAAATTTAAAATAGTGTTAAGGTAATTAATAATAATAATACAAATTGTTGTTCTTTACATGACTACGGACCTCTAACCCTACCTATACGTTAAAGGAAATAAGCCATTATAGCGGCACATTGTATAATTGTATTTGACCTCCTGACATATTGTGACTACCTATGTACTATTATTGGATACAAAAAACAGTAAATAACTGACCAATTACGTCAGTACATTTTCATTTTCTTCTACGATACAAGAGAAGTAAAGCGTAGTTCCTTTGACTTTACGTGCGATTGCACGTAAATCTTACGTGGGTGACCGTATATTTGAAGCTTTGAATTCTTCAACCTTGCGATAGGTAAAAGTTACCAACACGGCTAACCAACTATGTAGTATTGTGAGATGCGGTACGATTAAATAAATAGGTTTAGATTACTTATAGCATAGGTTCCTAACGGGAGTGGTGTCGCATCCTACTGGGCACTAGAGCTTTACGTGGAAGAGGTAGCTGGTGAAAGAGGACCTATGAGTTATATGATTGCCTGTTTATTACCTGTTGGTTGATATCCAAGTTCCAACAAGCCAGTGCCGGGTATGCAGTTGACAGTGACTTGCATGGTGCGGTACACGGTCTCTTGCTGGTAGGGCACGCCGCTGAACAACTTGCCTCCGTCAGCGTTGATTCTTAATACTATGTTATAATCTTTGTTCTTCGCTGGAACATGAAGAAAATAGATACATAAATGCGAATAAATTATAAGGTAAGTCTTTATTTTTGCTCTACTTAAGTTCATCTTGGACGTTTCACATCGACAACAATATTTCGTCTTTTTTATATTACCTGGCTTACTAAGGGGACGGGCAAGTAGTAGTAGTATTAATAATCTTATAAATGCTAAATCTAAGGAAATATAAGCCGCTATACAAGGAACAGACACAACATTGAAAGTATATGTTCACAACTTACTGCTCACATTTATCGTGTAGGCGTCAGGTATTCCGTCAGCTCTCTCGCAGAACTCCGACATCACCAGGTCCGTGGAGGTGATGCCTCCTGACGTGTAGTCTGGGTATCTCACCGTACCGTATATACAACTGAAAAATAAAATATACAGGTTTTATACCATCGAAAACTTCATTTAATTAACTGAATGAAAGTAGCTTTAACTAGGATTTTCTTTTAAAGGTCAGTCTATCAAACCAACTTGTGCCTTTTTCTAACTTACTACTATTCCTAGGCACGGGAGTTTCCTCTCCCTCAGAATAAAGAAAAAAAAAACATCCCTCAATACCAAAGTACGCCTTAACAAAGATGAAGATACTCACTGAGTCAAAACCTTCTTATAAGACAGGCAGCGCAACTGCAGGACAGTTCCATCTCGAGCAGCTGCAGTAATGGTGACTGATCTCCTGAGTCCTTGGTACGCGTGAGGCGCCCAGCTCCTCTCCTTAACTCCTCGAGTTCGCAGGTACACGTCATGGTCTACTACGCCGTCTTCGTTGAATGATTGGAAACGACCCTGGGCTGTACCGAATTGAAGCCAACCACCTTCTTCCCATTTTCCTCTAAAAAACGACGTCCATAAGAAAGAAGTATAATAGACTAGCTGACCCGCGCAACTTCGCTTACGTCACCTAAGAGAAGGGGTCAAAATTTTCCCCGTTTTTGTAACATTTTTCGTTGCTACTCCGCTCCTAATGACCGTAGCGTGATGTTATATAGCCTATAGCCTACCTCGATAAATGGGCTATCTAACACTGAAAGAATTTTTCAAATCGGACCAGTAGTTCCTGAGATTAGCGCGTTCAAACAAACAAACAATCAAACAAACTCTTCAGCTTTATTATATTATTAGTATTAGTATTAGTATATTAGTATATTAGTATTAGTATAGATTAGTATATCAAGTAGTCAGTTTTACGCTGCATCAATCAGAACACATTATGTTAGCGCAATTGAAAGCAAATACAGGTATCCAATTTGATCGGACTTTGGAATCACAAATTAGGTAGCGTTTGGCCTCGCTATATGAGCAACTTAAATTCTCATTACGAATCAAATCACGTGACAAATGCACTAAGACAGTTCACTATTATTACAGTCGCATAATAATATCTGATCTTTAAGACCCGTACATCATCATCATCTTCATTGACCTCTATACATCTGTTGCAAATGTTTAAGGAGTGTAGATTTAGTTCACTTTCTTGCGGTTGCTCTAAAGGTATAAAGCGTTAGATACAAAGCATTAGATAATATTCATGTATTTGACTTACAGCATATAAGGCCACTTGTCATCGCGCCAAGTCTCCAGCGCTAACGCTTTCGCAGCTAACTCGTTGCTCCAGTCGTCCGGGTACCGGACGGGATTAGTTGCTGATGCCCAGCTAAAATACAAAATAGAATCAAGAAACTATCGTTAACATTTTTCACTATAGGTACCTATTTAATTATTCATGATTGTTGTTGCAAATAATTTGTTGCTCTATAATAAAGCTTCTTATACGAATTTGGTAAATTAATACTTTCTTACAAATTCTTAAACTGAGTCAATTTGGTATTGATGTTAAGCCAAACGATGATTTTAATAGTAATTCGAACAATTTCTACCAAATATAATCACTCACATTAAATTAAGTTTGACATGTTGTGTAACACCATCTTCAACTCTGGTCATAAGTCCGTTGAACAGGAACCTGTAGCGTGCTTGCGCTTCAAGCACTTGTATCTTGAGTCCACCAGCGCTCCAGCCGCCCTCTGCGTTCTCCCACACGCATACCGCTGTATCCGGATGCTCTGTAATACATGACGTGATGCTAGTATCTTATACCGACTAACGGAAAGAAAATACCTAAGCGATGGGAATACCTATCCGGTAGCGGTTTGGGGATTTTGCATACTCTACAAGACGATTGTTACAAACGTTTTATAGCCGGGTATATCGATGAATGGATGGCCGCCAAATTGTTAAAACCGTTAATGGTTGTCAAAAGCCTTTGGATGGCTCGATAGCGTAAAAATCTTTGAAACTAGGTTGACCATTAGCGTACTGTAGATATTTCGTATATCACATATTACGGACGAGCTTACATTTTCATCAATTAAAATAGATTATTTTATGAGATTGGACTCAATGACGACTGCCTGACTCATTGAGCACATTATATTATTTAAAACAAGTAACGCTTATAATGACAGTAAACATTGAAGTACAACATTATACTTAATACGTGTGCAAATAAGATAATGCACTTGAATTACTTTATAGAGGTAATCTCTAGTACCTAACTAAAATAAATAACCCGTTAAAACTGTGTCAATTGCTTTAATGCATAAGTCATACACGCGCTTATTTGAACTCTAAACAATACGACTGTGTTTTAAGTCATTTCCCACGAAACAGAGAAACGAATCTAATGGAAAAATAAACGACTTAAAAGTGAAGAAAACATAGTAGAAACGATGGTAGGGGACAAAAATCTTCGTATAACTATTTATTTCGTTGCCCAAGAGCCTTGAGATAATATGTATCTAAGTACTCAACTTACCTAAATAGCTTACGTCAAAATGTTACAATGTTGCAAAAAAATCCAAATTCTTCTCCATACAAATACAAACAACGAAATAGGTACTTACGTAGCAATTTATAGGTAGTTCCATCAGGTAACTTGACGTGCACCACAATTTCAGCCAGTGGTTGTCTGCCGCACTGTTTGCGTATGACCAGTAGTATTGTAGAGCCGTCGGTAGCTGAGGTGCGGACGGCAAAACTGTCCCATCCCTCGTATTGTTCCGGCCGAGGCAACTCGTCTAAACGTGTAGGAGATAGCTGGGACTTCCAGCGAGTGACTGCGTACCTTGCACATAGTAGCTTTAACGGATAGTTCCAACCTGTAGATATATAAACGTTAGTTAGTATGCCGTAGGCCAGTTTCAATATCCGATGATGCCTATCTATCGGTGAGTTAGGGTAACATTTGTGGAGTTAACGTCCCTTCTACACTCCTTAAACTAGCCCTTTGTTTTCGTTTATCGAATGTAACTAACGCTTACATAGGAGGTGGTTAAAACTACCAACGTCTAGGGAATTACATTTTTCAGTGTATGAATAATATGTTTAAAGATAAGAGTAATAATATGTTTCAAGAATTGTAATTAGATATTAATATCGGCCTATCGGGTCTACAGTACAGAGTAATTTTAATTCAAACAATTCTCGATTCAATCATTGTTTGCTAAGAATGTGCCTACATCGATAAGGAAAACATTCTCTAGTAGGTAACTATCAACCAGACACAGGACCGGAATATTAAACTTTTCGGTACATTTTCAAAGAGCAATGTTATATTAGAATTGTGTCCTTCGAAGTATTAATGCTCATATAATTTAACAATAATGGATCCGGCAACAGTCTAAAAATGAGTACAGATAATCCACAGATTACTCATTAGTGATATCTTATCTTATTGTAATTAATCGTTCAATGTCCTTATTAATTACGTAGAAAAGTGTCTTTCATTTAAATAATTCCCACATGTTAAATGTACTAGACAAATATATACATTTTGATGAAACAGAATACAAAAAATGACGTAGTTCTCTATACAAATTTATAAAAATATCAACAACAATACTTACTTCTTTCTTTATAATTGCCTTTATCGGGTTTCGGTTTTCTAAAGACGAGTAAATACAACACTATAGCACCGGTTATCAGGCCTGACTGGAGGAATAAATCAAATATATCCATATTTTCACTATCACATGGAACGTAAACAAACGAGAATTAGAGTTCAATGTCGACCGGTAGAGGCGGCCTCGTGACACGACGACCGAGTGCCCCGGTGATTACACACTAACTATTGACATCGCAGCAATCACAACTTCATATCGTCTAATCTTTGTACTACGTGTAATTATTACACAGTAACAATCAGTTTAATCTGCTAGACTATTCCGCCTGATAAAGACTGGTTATAAATCCAATTATCAGTTATTGTTATTATTATGCAATGTACTGAATTCTTTTAATGGACTGAGCTTGAGCTCCGATCCGTTTACAGATAAAAAAATTGTTTCCAGCGATATCTGTTGCAGACCTATTCTTTTTATAACACTATGTGGGGGACTGTGGATACCAAAATAAGCTATAGCTATTTTATTATTTATAGCTAATATGCTTTGATCTATGGAAAATAAGAAAGGAACACTGTCAGGCATTTTGACTGCGGGCTTGCTATAAATTAACTTTTCTGAACTTGCAGTTCAGTAGTAAACACATTTATCAAAAAACTTTCTAGGAATCGTGCTAGGGCAGGAGCTAATTGAGCAACAAATAGTTAAACTTAATTTTTATTTATAAATCATTTGCGCTATAAAATTCGGCTATTACATCACGAACATCAAATTCAAAAATAAATATTAAATAGTTTTATATTCGGCAATAACGTAGCATCCTTTACATGATAGAAATATCTATTATTTCTTTATTCTAGTATAACAATATTAGGTATGTATAGTTGAATATGCAATTGCAAAGCATTTCAAAGGGAACAACGAATTGACCAATCATAGATAGAAAACCTTTACTTCACGTCGCCAGTAGAAAGTGTCATTGGTCGAATCGCACTTCGAACACCTTCGCAGTCTTAACCTTGCTAGTGCCTTTATCGAAATTGCATACCCAATTATGTTCAGTAGCTCTTTCAAAATGACCAAGCAGGCATCTAATCGACAAAACGTCATTCAATTAAAATTTCTATAATACGCCGCTAGGTGGCAATGCTTGGTAATCTTGAAGCGAACATTATATTCAGCTATTAATGTAGATTACACGTTATATAGCAAAAGCATTTCTGTGTATATATTTTCCATTCTTCTCTTAACTTGAACTATTTGTTGAAATTCATAAGACACTGACACATCCTAGTCAGTTTTTACCACTCCAAATAATAAGTAGGTATTTGTCGAACACGTAACAGTATTTAGATATAAATTATCTTCATCGAAATCTATCGTAAGTGTTCACACCTGAACAGTTGTGATGATAAATAGATATAACATAGAGCAGCTGCAGGAATTAATTATAATCAGTACCGTAATTTTATTAGTTTGGTTATAAAAATGCAGGGCTCTTTGAAACTACAATGCTTATTGCTTATAATCATACACAACCCTTTTATCTAATCCATCTATATTTATATCAATAGTATTTCTGTACGTCAAGAACTTTACAATATAAATACACATAAAGTACATCCAGATTCGAAACAAGTACAATAAGAACACGGACATTACATGACATTTAGACAGATAATATTCAATTGTTTGTAATTTTGGAACTCTCGAAGACTGGAGTTATTTGGCTACAGGATTTCCGAATACTACTGAAAACGTTCACAAATGCTCTCCATTCATAACTACAGATACTTACGTGTATTGCTCGAATTTAAATAAACATAAAAATTAACAGTATTCATTTACGACGGCCGAATTCATATCTAACGTGCACGTGCACGTAGCACGTGTACTGACAATAATGGAAGTGACAGATTTTGTCTGTGTTTTATACGCACCTGCGGTATCTCTAGCTATGAATGGAGATGCTTTCGAGCTACAATCCGCAGTTTAACACCATCAAATACTTTTTTATAATATCTCGATGCTTGCATGAGTAATGATGACACCGAAAATGGTGACAAATATTGTGTCTTTCTTTAAATCGTATTTCCACCTCAACAAATGTTATAGAAACCTAAGTCATTCTCTAAAACACACACTGTACAGAAGAATATAGTACATTATTTTATTTTACAAGATTATTAGGACATCACACATCGTAGCAAAACTACACGTAACGAAATTTACATCAAAAACACCAAAATATACAAACAAATCTTAAGCCAATATGAATTTATTTTTGAGTATTTTGCTACTTAATTTATAAAATAATTTTAGGTCGTCACAATCCTTTTTAACCTAGAAACACAAAATCGCTTTGTGTGACTGCAAATTTCTAAAGGCAAACTAGATCTATTCGGCTTATAGATTTATCTTTCTAGGATGTTAAGAAACCCCGAAACTTATGTGAGCAAATAAAGAAGTAAATAATATAAAATATACTATATTAACGAAATAAAAGCTAAACCGTTTTATTATCTATTGCATTTTATTGTAGCTAATAATCTATTAAATACATAAATAAAAATCTTTCACCAGTAAAATATAAAAATTCCTAGTATTTAGCTAGTCAGAACCCCGACATAACTTGGTTTTTACTTTAAACTGCTATTATTGTTTATTCCGTTCACTTAAATCAGCCTTATCCCATATGAATGGACTGGAAACTAATCTCATAAGAACTATATTTCTATTTACCGCTGTCATATAATGGCGTATTTTTAAGCTTCTGATTCGATGCAAATAAAATTTACTTATATTAAAACAATTAAATGTGTTCTTTGTCGGAATGTTATTATGAGCAAGTCCTTACATTTCAAACAAAATTCATCTTTGGCGTTTTCCAACATACTTGTAATTGCACATTCCTATCAAACATTTAACTTTCAGCCTAAAGAAAGCGTCTTTTTTCTCGACGTAGCTAAATCAATAATCTATTATTTCTCTATACATCGAATCAGAAACTCCACAATAACAATATAAAACTGAAACAACGTTAAAAAGTCCAGTCGCGACGCTATCAGCACCTCAAACAGCCTCTTTGGGTACTATGTATACGCATAGATAATCAAAATTTAGTAAATACTAATCATCCTTTTTATTGGCGGCCTCTTTAATGGGCTCCAACTCTTCGGGGTTCTCGTCCATGCTGGATGCTGTGTCTGTGCGAGATTTATCCACAGGGTACAACCTGAAGCAAGAGGTGTCTTTAAATTCTAAGGAATAAACTTTTTATTATAATCTATTGGTCAAAAATATTCTGTAAAGAGAGGCTTATAACAGCCTCTGAAATGAGTTACTGCGTATTAAACGTCATTTCTTGACCGCCAATGTCTTATTACTTAATTAGGGCTCAATAATTACGAAAAAGCCTTTTATTTATTCGCATAATTCAAAAATTGGCTTATCAGTGTAATAGACAAGCAGCATCAATTTTATTCGTAAACCAAAACTACAAAAGGGCCGACCATGAGTCTGCTTTTCTTGCTTATCTAGCTTACATTAACAATCATCCAAAAATAGCACTTACCATCTCTGATACAAATACACCAGGAACACCAAATCATCTCTGAAGCAAGCGACTCGGTGTGCAGTCGGCATAGTTATAATGAAGGCGAACACATCGTCTATGAACGTATTGAACGCCTTGTACATGAAGGCGCGCCACGGGAGCGCTGCGACGGACCGCAGGCGATAGTTCACGAACAACTGCGGCAGCATGAATAGGAAGCCGAATGCGTATACGCCGTTCACGATGCTGTGTAGCGCCCAGGAGTACCAACTGAAATGATAAAGAAGTTGCAAGTAAGTATATTATTATGTTTGCAAGTTCTCTAATAATCTTAGGTATATTCACCACTTTTGGATATCTATCAGATCGTTAATCAGATGGAATTTGAACAGTTTATTAAGTAAATAGGTTTTCTGGCATTTTTTAAAGGAAACCTTTTTACCTTATAGGTAGGTACTCAATAAGAGGAATATAGGTTTTTTAGTATACCCCTTTTTTAAATACACATCTTATTTTGGGGAATAAAATAAAATTATGGCTTCTGAATAAAAAGGGGGACGATAGATTAATTTCTGACCTAGGTACGTTTTACTCCTTGAGCTAACTGAAATCTAGTATAAACTGCCCAGCCTTGAGCCCATCAAAACCTGGATTCCGTACAGTCATATAAGAGTAGTCATGAAAATTTACTCTTAAAATTTATTAGCTCCTAATTCAATGCTTTAATAATACAACATAAGCAAATAAATCTATATCCTCATAGTTCAAGCATAAATCATACATCTGCAAAAACTTGCTCCTCACGTGTCATAAGTGTGACCTTTTTTGTTGTTATTAGATCACACTGATTATAATAATATACTAATATTAATAAACCAGTATTGTACATCAATATAAAGGTCAAGTCAAACGTTCTCCCTCCAAAATATGAATAAAGTACTTTCAAATATAAAATTTTATTAATTGTAAAACTTTATATCTATTTATTAATCTTCGGTTAATAAAAACAACAACAAAAGTGTGGAACGAAATATTAATAAAATTAATTGGTTATTGACAGGGATTTCCAATTGGAATGTAAAAAAAACTTGTGTACCGGACCTAGAAGGTAGTAATCGTTTGGCAGTTTTAGGCGACGTCGTGTAGGCCACTATCTGATATACACTTGTCCTGATGTCATACTCACATAATAATACATTTTTGACAAGAACTTGCATCTAAGACTTTTCTTTACTTCGTACCACAGTCGTATATTTTATGACTTAACGAGTCTGTATTGTATTTTTGCTTAAAACATGTTCTCACCTTTTGTGGGGTTCGTAGACAAGCGAATAAATAGCTCCTGCTAAACACAAGGGGTACAGAAGCATGGAGAGGTATCGCATGGCTTCGGCGTCAGCTCGCGCCGTGCTCCGCTCGCCTGCGTCTGCGCTGGAGTCGCGCCACACGCGGATCTTCCACCCAGACCATGACACCCGCAAGTGAAGTACTTTCGTTACTTTCCACAACTGAAATATTCAAATACATATTGTTAATACAACGATTAGGATGAGTGAGCAAGAGAACAGCTGGAAATAATAACGATAACATCGTTACTAAACAGAAAAACGTCACAAAAACATAATCCTGTATCGCCTTAAACACGTTTCCTATAATATATGTAAGCTTACATAAAACCAGCTCTACCGACTACACCTAACAATGCGAACCTATGACCTATCAAACACCAAAATTTTGTATTTCCTTAAACGATATTATAAAATTATAGTTAGACGTGTTTTAGTCATGGACAAAATAACTTCTGTGTTAGCGCTATGTGCATTATTAACGGCGCAAGTTGCTTCTCAAAACATATTTCCAGCTGGTGTGGAATCATGCAAGGACCAGCAAGATGTAACTCAAGATTACCGTAGTGCATTGTACGAGTTTACCGTTCAATCGTACAAGACCATCAGCAGGAAGGCACACCATCATTACGTGAATTCACCTCTGTCTATGTGGATCGTCCTTGCTGCGCTCGCTGAAGGAGCAGGACCTCGCGCAAAACCATCACTATTTAAGTTCTTACATCTCCCAGCGGACCCCTGCGTACGTCTACGATATTATCAACTAGCGACCAGTCGGTTTGGAACCAGTGATGACGTCAAACTGTTAGGTACACGAGCTCTGGTAATCGATGAAGCAGTGAGAATAAATCCAAGCTATCACAATTTTATATTTCAAAACAATCTTCTTAATGTGATATCTGCACCAATACAAAAAGATCCTGATACAGTGCTACAAGAAATTAGAAGAGTGACAGGAGCAGAGTTGGAAAACCTTGACCTCAGTGGGAATTCGGTGATATTAGACGCGGTAGATTACAATGGACTTTGGACTACTGCTTTTGAAAATGCTGTCGTTGAAAGAGCACCATTCTTTAGTCAAAACGGACAGCAAACTGGTTTTGTAGATTTAATGAAAGTAAAAAAGCCAGCTAGGATGACATATATTCAAAAATTTGATGCTAAACTCTTAGAGCTACCCATCGGTAAAGATGGACGTTATCGTATGATCTTTGGTATCGTACTTGGCAATGATTTCGCACGAGTAATAAATTCTGCCAGCAGAGATATTATCGACGAAATTCTTAGTGGATTTCAAGAAAGCTACGTACCGATAGATATAGCCATTCCACGAATCAGTCTAACCTCAGAACACAATGTGAAGGAAATTCTAGAAGATCTGGGACTGAAAAATCTTTGGACGGATTCTACAGCAACCAAGTGAGCAATATAAATATTATTAGTTACGTTTTACATTGTTACCTTTAAATGCATAAAGATAAGGCCGAAATAAGACATCAATAAAAAACATTTTAGAGTCCGATACCTGTTTAAGAGACAACATAATTATTATTTTCAATATGAGAGTATATTTTCTGAAACTCCATTTATTGCGCAAAATAATGTATCAACAGCAGACTAATTGTCTCTATAAAATAATTAAGATAAAGTAGTATTTATAGTATTACCAAAAGGAATTGATATACCATTTAGTACTATTTTAATTAAGATCATAAATTTATTTTCAGGTACATATCAGAGCCGGCGGCGTTGCCCAGTAGCTACGTGCAATGTGCTACTATCAAATTGACACAAGCTGGTGTGGAGCCAGCCCCAGAGGTTCAACAACTCTCCAACAACACGGCGACGGGATTAGACCCAGCGCTGGGACAAGAATTCATCGCCAATAGACCCTTTGTCTTCGGATTGCTCGACGCCGAGACCTACACCATTATTTTGTCAGCTGTAATCACACAACCCAGCCATCTTAATTGCTACGAGTATTAAATAAAATAAATGACGAATTGCACAAATATACAAATAAACAAATTTCAGGTTTAAAACTGGATTTCTGAATCTTTTAATTAAATGCGATAGCCTTGAATGATATTAGCTAGAGACAAAAGGATTAAGTATCAATTAGACTAGGCAACACTAATAATAATTAACAAATCACAAAGTTCTATGATATCAGACCATGTCTCTTTCTTCAGGCGTTGCATTTAGAATGTACAATCCTTACTTACTTCCCTAATTTCACACCAAAATAACAAAAAATAAACGCCAATGCTACATTTTTCAATTTAGTGGCAAACGAACTACCGCACGCATAAGTATAGCAACACACCTGCCGAAACTAGGCGCTGAACGATAGACAACGAAAGGATCGGCGCTACACTAAACGCCGTCATTTCGTTTCATTCTATTCAAAATATTTTCCTGATACCTTGCCCTTATTCCGGCCAGGCTTTGACTTTTGGGACACTTATAAAAAGTAATAGCTTCTGCCCACGACTATTGTCTGCGTCGAAAGGTTTTTCTGGGGTGGGTAAAGAATATTCTATATAATTACCCTAGCTATAAGTTAGATTAAACTATCTCTGTGCCAAATTGCATCATAATACATTCAGGAACTTTTGTATGGAAGATTAATAAAAAAAAATAAACATCCATCCTCACGAACATACGCACTTATAATACTAGAATGATAACACGATTAGGATTTTCTATACATATTAGATATTAATGAATAAGGTATAATATTTTTCTACGGCGCGATAATCCATAACGTCATAGTTAATCTATATTTTAGCAACCTGTTTTGGTGGATTATTACAGAAATGCAGCAGGTTAGTTTTTTGAAGATTAGCACCTAACTATATAAGACAATTATATGCAATTTTCTTTCATTATAATTAGTTTTCAAATTGTATTCAGACGTGTTCTAATCATGAAAAAACTTGCATTTGTTATAATATTCTGTGCCTTTTTAACTGCGCAAGTTCAAGATATATTTTCGCTTCAAGTGCACACGTGTAGTGGCTCCAAAAGTATATCTCAAGACTACCAGAGTGCTGTGTATGATTTTACCGTTAATCTTTATAAATATGTTGGTATCAATTTACTCGACCATTTTGTGTTTTGTCCACACTCTCTCTGGATCATTCTCGCTACAATCGCAGAAGGAGTAGACCCCGACACAAAACAATCAATGTTGCAGAATTTAAATCTGCCTGAGGACTTAAACACACGTATTAAATTCTACCAACTAGCCGTCAGTCGCTTCGTCACCAGTGGCGATGTGGAAATCAAAAGCACGCGAGTTTTTGTTATCGACGAGGGTGTGAAGATAAACCCAATGTATCACACGTTTATTTCACAAAACTCCCTCATGCACGTGGTTTCAGCGCCAATGCGAAATAACCCTTGTACGGCGCTAGAAGAAATGAGAAGAATAACTAAGGCAAGTTTGTCAAATCTAGATCTAAGCGGAAATTCATTAATACTAGACACATTTGACTACAGGGGACTTTGGCACACAGCTTTCGAAGATGCACTTGTTTCAAGATCACCCTTTTACAATCATAAAGAAGAGCAGATTGGAGAAGTCGATCTAATGAATATTAAAAGAAAAGCTAAAATGGCGTATATACGAAGTATGGATGTCAAGTTTATAGAATTACCTATCGGTGAAAACGAACGGTATCGAATGATATTTGGTTTAGCTCTTGGAGAAACTGAGATTCGTGAAACAGTAAGGAAATTTACAAATACGGTTCTACTGGAATATTTGAATGGACTTCAGGAAAGTTGCATACCGATTGATATCGCTATACCCCGTATTAGTATCACCTCAGAACATGATGTAAAAAGTATTATAGAAGAATTCGGTCTGATAAATCTTTGGAGTGATCCAACAGTAACTGGGTATGTACACGAAAACGTAATAATTTGATAGTTAGTTTTATCTAAGAAATAAATATTGAATTAATAATTAATTATTATCAGATATCAATCCATATTTCACTTGCACGACACAACTGCTCAATTAAACTACAATTCGACAATGAGGTTTCAATTTATATAGAAGAAAAAAGTTTTACGAAGACTTACTTTAACCGTCACTTCGACTCCATCAAATTTGTATAATTACAAACAAGTAGGTATGTACTTTTATAATAGCTTTTTATAACCAAGTCTATTTGCCTTTATCAGGAATATGTCGGAGCCAGCAGCGTTACCCAGCGGCTACGTGCAACGTGCGACTGTCTCATTAGACACAGCAGGGGTCCGTCCCGCGCCTCACGTACACAATCCTTCCCACAACGCACCGACGGGATTACACCCTAAACTTGGACGAGATTTCATCGCAAACAAACCATTTATGTTAGGATTATTCGATACAGAAACCTACACTTGTATAATGGCAGCTCTTTTCTCACGACCCACTTATCCCATTGTTACGTAACTTTTGTTTTGTAATAAGTAAGATTAAAAACAGATTTTTGAACTGCATCACGTCACACTTGATTGAAATTCAACATGTATGAAGTTGCAGATCTATATATCCTGTTTGATAGGTTCATCTTTATTATTAAACAAGTCTTGTTCTTTTGTTTGATTTTTGATTCAAGGTCGGTTGCACAGGATATGCAACTATAACGAGTTTACGACCACCGGTGACAAGCCCTTCAAGAGATGAAGTACGGTACAACTTTACTACTTTGATCGTAATTTTAGGGTTTCACAAAGGGTTTTAAAAAATCTTGTCCGCTGACACAAACATTTCATAATTTGTTAGTAATCAATTAGATATTTTTACATGGGTAATTACTATATTATTTAATTTTGTTTTTGTTTTTCAAGAATATTCTTATCTCACGATAAAAGATTTTTATGAAAATAATACTTTTTAAATGTAAATGAAACAATACATTTGCTTCTAAACGAACACATAAAAATGTATATTTTTGCTGCTAAACGTTACTTTTATCGCTGCTCTGATTCCGCCAAGCTTTGCTACGCAGAATATTGAGTGTTGACAAATACTATAACGTGTTGATTGACAAACGATCTGCTGAATTAATTTAACTCAAATGTCATTGGTCGTCATAATATCATGCTTGATTTATTAAATTAATTTATGTGACAAGCAAGTAGATATTTATTTTTCTAATTAACTTGTCCATTATTTAAATTGGCCATTATTTAAACATCCTGTTTATAAAATAAGATCACTATGTATATTATGTCATTTAGTTTAATATGAATATGATACATATTTTTGTTGTTATATTTTTTTAGGAATTCGTTTGCTTGTAGAGAACCCAACTCAAAAAAATAGTTATATTTTTATAATTTCATATGTTACACCCAAACAACTACTTATTGTCGTTTATAAATTCAATTCAATGTAACATAGGATGATTATGTTGCCAAATACCAAGCACGTGACTAATATTCCTGTTACTATCGAGAATATTCCAACATTAATTGAAAAAACAGTCTTTGTTTTACCAGGAAAGCGAACCTGAGACCACGAGTTCCGCACTCTCAAACGCAGCCGGGCCACAGAACTGATGTTTATAAATAAATATGTAAATTTTTTAACTCAGGAGCAGCCAGTTGACAAAGATGGTTGGGGCACAGCGTGGTTCAAAAGCGAGTTTCGTTCATTCGCCTTAGTTGGGTTTTATGAAGGCGAAGGACGAAATAATAATATCTATACGAACATCGTTACTTACTTGTAATCATTGAGGTGCGTTTACACTGACAAAGGAACTGGTTGGGAGAGATTTAACAATTGAATGGCAATCTTTTAAACCTTTTCTGACTCTTGATGTTTGGATATGGAATAGTGAATATGTTTTTAAAAATCAAAATATTTTTTTAAATACCATTGAAGCATATTGCTCTTAAAGAACCCTCAATACTATTCAGGTTTAGTAAACGAAAAACCACGATTTGCAATCTAAAGCTGTTTATATATGAGTGTGAAGAATCCAAGTCTGCTGGTCATTCCGGAACTCGACTTAACTGATCGGTAAAATTGTTATTATAGGCATTTATGAACAATATGAATTTTAATATCCTTTTTTTAAACTCAATCAATCTAAAAACCTTTTGTTGCTAATCGCAAATTTTGATATCCTGCAGAAAAAAAACTATAAAAAATAAACCATTCCTGTTGAATTGGTTCCGTATTCATCATCTCAAAACACTTGTTTATGTATTAGGATCTCACAAATGATTTGAATTTAATATGTCAAATTAATTATTGACTAATTTCATAATAATCTCGTTTTTAATAGTTTCAGATATAAAGTATGATTGGGGTCATATGTCAATAACAGAGTTGATGATTACGCATACATAAATATCGTCGGACTTGTAATGATTATTTTCCATTTTTAGAATATCATTGCACTAATATAGAAAAAAATGCTTTTGATTGATGATATAATTGAACCATTTACTCATGAAACGAGTCGATTAATATTCGCGATTCACAATCATGATGTTTCGATATAAAATATATCGCAAGCAACCCTTTTACACCGGCGAAGACTTCGCCGATGTAAAAGCACTTTAAGGGTTATATTTCAGGTATGGATTCAAAATGAAAAACGACAGCAGAAAGTGGTTAAAGCGTCTGTAACCTGTTTTACTATAAGCAGTCGGGCACTGGTGCCTTGTATATAAAACAAACCAATTATATCTCCCGCTCATAAAAGTGGAATTCACGAAAGGGGTTGAACGTGTTTTAGAAGAACTGTTGAATCATGAGCAACATTGGTTTAGCAATTTCATTATGTGTGCTTATTACTGCGCCAGTGTTTTCAGATGTCTCATTTCCAACAAAAGTGCCATGGTGTAATACCGTCCAAGATGACATTGCTGATTACCAGCTAGCGGTATACGATTTCGCATTTCAGTCATATAAACACATTGGTAATAAGGTAAGCAAGCATTTTGCGTTTTCGCCGCTCTCTGTGTGGATCACTCTGGCTGCAATGTCTGAAGGAGCGGATCTTGCAAAAAAACAAAACATGTTCAAATTCCTGAACATACCAGAAGACCCGTGCAAACGTCTCAAATACTATGAATTAGCGACCAGCCGCTTTGTCTCCAACGGCGATATCAACATCACGAACACTCGGGCTCTCGTCTTAGATGAGGGAGTGAAAATAAACCCGGTCTTTCACAATATTGTCTTTCATAACTCTCTTTTAAATGTCTTATCAGCGCCTATAAGAAAATCTCCCGCTATAGCTCTTGCAGAAATAAGGCGTGTTATTTCAGCAAAGGTACCTCACGTTGATATTAGCGGAAATTCCTTGTTGATGGATTCGACAGAATACAATGCACTTTGGAGTGTAGCTTTTAAAGATGCAAATGTAAAAAAGTCACCCTTCTACAACGAAAATGGACATCAAATAGGATCTGTTGATCTAATGACAACCAAAATGCGAGTAAAAGTGTCTTATGTCCGATATTTGAACACGAAGTTCATGGAGCTACCCGTTGGTTTTGACAGCCTGTATCGCATTATTATTGGTATAACGCTAGGTAACGATAAAATAGAAAAAGCGCTGAATAGCTTTACAATCACAACTCTACGGGATTACCTGAAAGGTCTCCGTGAAAGCGATATACCTATAGGCATCGCTGTACCACGTATTAGTATTACCACTGAACATGACGTGAGGAAGATTCTGGAGAGTTTTGGTGTAAAGGATCTTTGGAAAAATGCAACAGTGACTGGGTACGTCAAACAAATAGTTATATTATTCAAACTGTCGCAAACGTTACTGATAAAAGTAATAGGTGCAACGTGCAATGTTTACTCAGGTCTAGGTCTAGTAACATTACTAATTACTACTATCAATATTAGTAATTCTAAAGTGACTTTGTCTATTCATACTAACCATAACTACTATACCGATTCCGATTAGATAACATTTAACAGGGCTTAAAGTTGTACCCTAGGAAATGACATGTACATATTTTTTATCCGCGCAAGTATAATATATGGTTAAAAGCTATTATAAAACACAAAACGAAATCAATTTCATTTTGTCAATACAATGTTGCTACACATCTTAACGAACATAACTCTTGTTTTCAGGCACATGTCAGATCCGGCTGCGTTACCTAGCGCTTACATACAACGTGCCACCATCACATTAGATACGGCCGGCTTCTCTCCCGCACCTCGCACTCAACAACTCCCTAAGAATGCGCCAACGGGGTTGGACCCTAGAGTGGGACATGACTTCATCGTCAACAGACCATTCTTCCTGGGCTTGTTTGATGCTAAAACATACAGCTGTATTATGTCAGCGATATACTCAGAACCTACTTATAAGCCTTAATAGAAATTCCTATTAAAGTTTAGAGGCTTAATCGAGATTGATTAAATACATAGTACTAAAACTGTGTCCTATTTTGTTCAAGACATTTACCTAAGTTAATGAGCGATAAAAGTCGACTGATTTCAGAATTACCATCCAATACTACGCAGGCTCCGCCCTGTTTCAATACATGCAATCTTGTAGTTGTTGAACTGGGATAACTTCATTATAATTCAAGCTTCATATTTCTAGACAGGTTTCCAGATATTTATAGAATATTCTGAGTCAGACATGTCCACGATTATGTCATTGTATAATAAAAAAGGGTTCTTAATTACCTTACAATAACTAAATGACTCAATCACAAAAATCCATAAAAATCTAACTTAATACAGTAATTACAAGTTTTGATTGGTTTCGTTATCATCTGCTTTTTATGAAACTAATCAGATATTATGTTTTTTTTTTTCTCTACAGTTGATGTTAATAACCTATCTTTATTCGTGAAATTATATCCAATCATTGAATAAAATGATAGTAAAAACGAATTAACTGTTAATTAAGAATTTTTAAATCCCAATAAAACATAATCTGACGAATGTCAAGGGCAAGAAATCAATAACACTCAATTTTATAGGCAATAAGTTAAAGATTTCCGCCTACATATCATTTCAACGTTTGTCCATACATCATAGCAATTTTCGATTTCTTTTTACGACCAGTTTTGGCAGTCAAGTGTGACCTATATAAGAAAATCAGATTGTAAATCATCTTCATAACGATAACTCACAAAACATTAGTTGGACGCGTTCTAATCATGAAGATAATATCTGTGATAGGATTATGCGCGCTTATAGTCGCGCAAGTTAGTTCTCAGTTACTACCATATTCGGCTAAAGTGCAGTGGTGTAACATCCATCAAGATGTAACACAAGATTTTCGTAATGCTTTGTACGATTTTTCTGCAAAATCATTTACAAGCATCGGTCCTGAAGCACTTCACCACTTTGTGTTCTCTCCACTCTCTACATGGACTATTCTTGCGGCGATCGCTGAAGGAGCGGATCCATTCACGAAACAAACTATGTTTCAATTTTTGAAACTTCCAAATGATCTGTGCCTACGTCTAAGATACTATGAGCTGGCAGCCACTCGGTTCGTTCCCAGTGATGATGTTTATTTGCTGAATACACGAGCCATAGTTATCGATGAAGGAGTAACGATAAACCCCATCTATAACAATTTCATTTTCCAAAATTCTCTTCTCGATGTTATGAGAGCGCCGATACGACTTAATCCTATAAGGGCACTTGAAAAAATGAGGGAAATCGCTTTATCAGATCTTCCTAAGATCGATATTACTGGGAACTCCGTGTTCCTCGACGCAATGGACTACAACGGTCTTTGGAGTACTGCTTTTGAAGATGCTGTTACAGAAAAAGCACCGTTTTATGACCAGGCTGGAAATCAAATTGGAGCAGTTGATCTGATGAGGGTGAGGAGACGTGTTAAAATGGCATATGTTCCGAGCATAAATGCTAAAGCCATCGAAATCCCTATTGGATACAACGGTCGTTATCGCATGGTGTTCTTTTTATTTCTTGACAACGAGGACATAGACAGGGCAGTGAGTAGAGTCAGAAACACACTCATTAATGAATTTTTGGGCGCTGTAAGAGAAACCTACATACCCATTGAGATCGCTATACCACGTGTCACAATCACATCGGAGTACGACATCAGGAAAATTTTGGAAGACTTCAGAATAAAGACTCTGTTTACAGACCCTACAGTGACCAAGTAAGTTGTTTTCATTATTTGATATTACTTATCCTTTTTTGTACCGACATACTTGTACATTCCGTGGGCTTATCCCATAGTCATTAAATATTGGGCCATTGCTTCTATTAGTTCTACTTTTGTTGACCCATGTTATTGGCATTATATTTTCAAGCACGTCACATTAAACTCTACACCTAATTTCAAACGATTTCTTGGTCCCTAAAAGATATCGTCACCAGTAGATTATAATATTTCGATTTATAACTATATCTCTCTATAACAGATACATATCGGAGCCAGCAGCGTTCCCTAGCAGTTTCGTGCAACGTACCACCATTTCAATCGACAAGGCGGGCTTGGTACCAGCGCCTTATACCTACAAACCTTCGGTCAACGCTTCTACAGGATTCGACCCTAAGCTGGGACGTGACTTCATCGCCGATAGACCGTTCCTCTTCGGACTATTCGACGCAGAGACCTACACTTGCCTCCTATCCGCAGTTTTCTCACAACCTACTTACGCTTACTAAAGTTATAACTTCACTTAAACTTGCATAGAATCAGAAGTACATATGTTTTAAAAAACCGTGCAGAGCAAATAGGTCTCTATCTCTATTACGTAAAGTGCTAAATTAGAATCTCCAAATTGATAGTCTATTTAGCACCTTACCGGATTAAGATAAAGTTCAAATTGTTATGTACATCTTCGATATTGTAATATCAGTAGTAAAATATAAAACGTGAATCAAATGTATTGTAATTCTAAAATTGACTTTTATGTTATGGGATTTTGGCTTTGTATATGAAATGGTTCAACTCGTAATAAATATAATATTGTGTATAGGAGCCAATTTTTTTTATTAATACTAACTTACTATAAGAAGTCTTTAATAATTTTAACATTTGCCTAATTCTTCCGCATCATCGATCATTGAATACGAATAGTTCATAACTATAATATGAAGATTAATTTTATGTATTTTAAATGGCTGTTTATGATATTGATGGACATGCTAAGTGGATACACAGCAGTCGATGGGTTGCTTCAACAAATCTATTACATAGTTTTCTGTTTTTATGTATACGAGCGAGACTAAACGAGTATAAGTTGCCTTTAACAATCTTAAACTCCCGCGATTTGTACACATAATATAAATTTTTAACCGCATTTAGACCCATTGCTTTATAGTTTTATAAGTCGCCTATTAAATAAACAAATTATTAGTACAGCTTGTGCCTCTACGTATGCATAGTACTGTAAATAATTAAACTAACAAAGAATGTCATCACACACATTTGCTGCTTTGTTTTAAGCAACAATGAATTTTAGACAAATAAAATACCATTTATATGAATAAACTACTATAAATTACGACTAAATACACGAAACTGGGGTCAATTCCTCACCAAAAATGTAGTATTTTTCGAATAATTGTTTTGTTGTTTCCATTGTTATAATGTGACAATAAAATAAGGATTGTCTAAAAAAGAGCTATATGAAAAGGGGAAAAAATTTATGAGTACCTCAATAATAGCGCTGATCCCAGCAGGTATAAGGACCAACATCGACGTCTGTTCATCCAAGAGGTAGAAGAATATGACCATCTGTGAGAATGCGCGCCAAAATACTGTCCGCGCTGACAGACCCGCCAGGGAGCGCTTGCGTCGCCAAAACGATACGTCATTCTTAAACGCCAGGAAGTCGAATAATAACTAGAATTAGAAAATGCGTAATGTTAGCAACAAAATATTTTAAAAATATTTTTTGAGAATCATAGTGAGTAACTCTTAAGCACGACTTTTCAAGTATTTAATATAGAGGGATCTTATACAGCTCTTTATCATGAAAACTTAGAATTATCTAATGATAACTAATATTGGGTGATGTAAAATCTAACTTATTTAGCTACAGAGGATTTTCAATAAATGAGAATGAGCCACTGTTCTATTTAAGTATTAATGTAAGTTAGACCAATCATAAAGATGCAAAAAAATTGCTAATGCCATAAGGTTTTAATACTTACATGAAAACTAGCAATCAATACAGTAGCCGACAGTAAATACAAATTAGTGTCAGCAAATATTCCTTTTACGTCATCAACATCCTTCTCACTGAAGCCTAGTGTGAACAGTTGTTCTATAGCCAGCCGTACATGGAGCGCAAGCCTTAGAGAACCATATGAAGTAGGCGCTACATTCACTGTTACATTAGCTTCATGGGAACTACTGGTTAATAGTTGAAAATGAGCTAGTCTTGACTTCAACACATTATGTTGTATTATCGGTAGGAACTTTCCACTACGGATCCTGAAATTAGAAATGTAGAAATTTATGTTATCGAGAACAAAAACATTGTCATTTTAAAAAAATTGCGTCAATTTCCTTGATTGATTGACAGTCAAAACAGATATTTGTGTGAACCAGTAATGCAGAATGTTCAATGTACCTATTATTCTCTTTTTAGAGTTACTTTTTATTACCTTTACAGCATTCCCCTCTACCAAAGCTTTTCAAAGACTACACACTAGTTTAAAATACTTAATAAAAGTGTTATACCTGATGTATGGATACAGTTCACCAGGTATCTTATTAGCAGGGAGGTTCAACTCATCTGTGAGGATAGCTAGTGGTGCTACGGTAGTTATATGAGCAAACGGGCGAACACTTTTAGCGGTCTTCACTTGTTTACCATCATCCTGAAAATGTTTACAGATTTATATGAGCTGGGAATAAATGAGGCAGTATGTATACATGTTTTTTATGTAGTAATGGTGATTATGTTGAAGGTAGCTTTCAGGTTTACTAACATTTATGGAGATAACTTTGCTCTATAATTTTGTAGTGATCTCAATTGATTAATAGCTTATTTTAGGCGTTACAATATATTCAGACATTTGAATGGTTGTCTGTCTTTTGCTTTCTTAGATGAGGATAGAAATAAAGATTATATTTTGGACAAATACAATCATGTACCAAAGATATTATAAAGACTATGTAGGATTAGTTTAAAAAACTCACATTTTTCTGAAGCAGATTGAATGTTGCTGCCTGTGGTTCAGTATGTGATACCAAAGGCAAGGTATGTACCGACTCAGTGCGAATAATTTCATCGAAATCTTTATATAATCGACTGTCATCCAATAAAACGGCGTGCATGAATAATGTCCCATTGTTCCGAGTCTTACGAGGTACTTTCAAGGTAATATCACTGAAACACGCCAATATCTAAGTAATTAGCAGGCAATTAAGATCAATATATTTACAGTAATTTGTTTAAATATTCACATACATAGTCGCCGGGTTCCGGTAGTCAAATTTAAGAGAGGTATGCACTTTTGTTACACTATCTAATGAAATCCCATCTAGAAATGGATGTTCCTTTATTGAAGTATACAAAACTAAATGTAGAACGGGATTTGAAGCTAAATAAGATGTAAAACACCTCTCGCCACGACTGCATTCTGGCGGTATAAATATTTCAGCTAAAGTCCATATAGTGTTAATAACATAAACTGCGAAAACCAAGGATAACACTAAACTAACAGATATATATTTCATTACGAACTATTTCAAAACACTAGTATATATTCAGTAAATAAAAGTTTTTCGATTCATGAAAACTGCATGCACTCAAGTGAAAATTGTGTAAATTTGACGTCTGTCATTTTTTTTTGTAATCATCGGTTATCATGAAACATGTCAAAACAAATCATTTTTCACAATTGCAACTATACAATGCAGATTGATCTAATAAAAAACCTAGGTACATTTTTAATCGATTCTGTCTTTTATTACTTAACCTTAAAGTTTTTTATTTTCGTAACATTTCCACACAAAGGGAGTAAGCTAGATAGAGATCGCGGTGCATCATACGTTAGTAATAGTGTAGAAGGAAATAGAAACCTTATCCTTCACAAAAATATTAGTATGCCAGTAACTATGCTTACTTTTCAGAGAGATTTTTTTGGCCTACGTACTTATTCAAGCCGAATAGCGGAAATGAATTTCAAAACTTTGCAAACGCCAGTTGCGGTTGTGCTTTCCTCCAAATAATCGACTAAAATAGATATTATATTTACAAAACTAATCATTAATTTTACTCCTCGCAACAGTCTTCTGTGTGGACAACTCTACACTGTTATTTTTCGGTTACAGCAACATTATAATTTATGGGCGACTTCAAAACGTAATAAATCGGTGTTTCCTTGGAAATAATATTGATGTTTAGTAAAATTATAAGAAATATAAAAGGTATAGCTCCTAATTCCAGTCAATACTGTATGTGATTAGTTTTTCAACCAAAATATACGAGGCCTATGTGGCATATTGTTTTGACAGTTGTCACTATATGAATCTAATATTTTGTTTATATTTCAGAATGGATGTGGTTTTCTGCAGCCCTGGTATTCTGTGTTATTCCAAGAAGTTAGTATTGGTATACAACTAAAAAATGTTAACACCGCATGCTAACATGTTTCCAAGTTACCGTGGCCATGGACGCTAAAGATTTAAGGACCGAATCTGCTCTGAGTGAACGCAACAATGACAGCAGCAAGTACTCTCAGAGCGGCGGCATTGCACTCCACTGTGACAGAAATAAATCATATCAGGATATCGGATCTAACTCATTGGCCAAAGTGGATGTACCGAGCTCGCGACCGTGCGCCGTCATAGGCCCCGATAGGATCGTGCCTCCGCCCGTATCCAGCGAAGCGTATTTAAAGAAAGGTCCAGCTGAACCATGGCCATGCATGGTCAATGCATATCGACGGCCACCCGAATACCCCCATAAATTGGCCAACTATCAAAACCCAACAAGAAATATATCTCCAAGACAAACATTCCAAGAGAACATGCAGCGTATCATGGTGCCACCTACTTACAACTCAGTGAAGATAAGTGATGACACCAACTACGCTCAGCTGTCTGACAGAAGCAATGCTCTACCTAAAAATATTAAGTTAAATGTGCCTCCAGAGGCAAAGTTCTGTGATGTGCCTTATACTGTTTACCCTCCTAGTAATGAACAAAAAAATGTGAAAAACCCTGAAATGTGTTTACCAAGTGTTAACCCAACTCTTACAAGGACTGTTCCACATGGATGGCCCCCAGGAAGTGTTAATATACGTCCTGCCAGGATGTACGGTGCCCCTGAACTATACCAATATCAAGAGTACCCAAGCTGTGCTGGCCCTAGGCCAGTAGTGCCTCGTCCCAACAGAACAGTTCCAGAAGAGTCGGGCTATGTGTATGATGTGCCTTTTTGTCATCAAGAGGGAAATATTCGCTTCAAACCGTACCCTACTGTGAAGGAAAGATTTCCGCAACAAAGGTATGAGTATATTGGCAATTATACTAATTCATTCCATCCACCTCCTACATTCCCTTCTCATAAATATGAGTTACAAAAACCTGTGCCGCCTCACCCGTATCCACCATACCCTCCCATTAAGTATCTGGATAGAGTTCCTGAGCCTGTCATGGAAGGTTACCAAAGAAACCAACAAGGTGGTTATAGCATACCGTATCGTAATCAAATAATTCATCCAAATTATGGGCCAGTTCTTACAAATGGCCCCCAAAACAAAATACATTCATACCCACCTGATGCTCACCTCAAAACTGTAGCTCCTAACAAACTACCTTATGATAATACTAAAGCTTATATTGAATATGAGAATGGTCGGCCCAAGATGTATACACAATCTGATAACTATCTTGTCAATGAAATGGGAAGAATGCATCCAATGAAAAGTCAAGTAATCATGCCTAATTATCCACCAATTAATATGCATAACATTCCTACAAATCCATACTATAAGAAAGACAATCAACATATGAAAAATTATGAATACATTCATTATAGGAGCATGGATCCTAATTTGAATATTCACAATCCTATGATGAGACATCCACCAGTGTTCTCACCTAACACTCTAGCCATTTCACCTACTGATTCTAGTGCTAGCAATGACACTGCACAAACACTAGGCACTTCACAAGAAGACTGCGGATATGTAAGTCAGTCATCTACTGCTAGTGTTAGAAGTATGGACTCTGGTATACACCGAATACCAAATGATTGTCTTAGAAAATATTATGACAATAGGTATGGACCAATTATTAGAACTCCATCTATGATGTCAAAGTCTGATATAAACTCCAATAGTCATTCCAAAGAGAAAAAGAATATAGATGTTAGACAATTTTTACAAATGTGGAATGAAGGGGATGAAGAAACTGATGAGAATAATTCTAAACAAATAATTATTTCATCAGGACCTAAAAGTGATCATAACTTGAGTAAAGCACATGAAGTCATGACCAGTAACCAAGAACAACTTTATGTTCTTGGTTTGGTTAATGTCCCTAGTGAAGAACTTGACAAATATGAACACATACAAAAAGTTTCTAAGTTGCCTGAAAACATCAAAGGTTATAATAATTTAGAGTTGCTGAGTCAGTTTGAGGAGGTCACTGAATCTTCAAACAAAACAAACTACAAACCATCAACTCCAAAAGATTTTCAAATGCCCTTGAAAGGAGTCCCTCTAAAACAACCACCTGGAATAGGGCCACCAAGACCTTTATCGCCTTTAGATGTGGAGGCTAAAATAAGTCAATCTGTAATTCACAAGGAAGTAGGGTGTAATTTTGAAATAAAACCTTGTAGCCCTAAAATGTTGAATGTAGAAGTAGCTACTCCAGTTCAAAATATATTAGCAGAAAGAGCCATAGAGAAAGTTACAAACCCTGTCATGTTAAAATCTCCGAGACTAAATAGTATAGATGAAAATATTGACTGCAACATGATGAAGAGACAAGATCATAGACTTAACATCAACAATGATCCAGTTAGGATTGCAAGTTGCAAAATGGTCAATACTCAGTTTTCTAATAATAACAGTATTGATGCAATCAAAAACAGTTACAGCTTACAAGATTTAGAGAGTAATTCAGGTTTATGTCTGGCCTCCCTACCTCGTCTAGATAATGACATTGAATTAAACTTCCCTGAAGTTAACCAACAGTTTATCAATGCAAATAAACCAGAGTCCATTGTTCTAACATCGTCTGTAAGAGATTTGCCTACTTTAGAAGTGTTAGAGCAGTCTGAAAGCCTGACCAAAGATACTGTAAATGATATTAATGCATTAACTCAAGATAATGAAATTATTAAATGTGTTGTGGATTCTGAAAAAGAATTTTCGAAGCTTAGTAAATATCGTAAAACGAAATCACACTCTGTAGATACGAAGGAGCATCATCATCACAATATAAATGCTGCTAGGACTGATAGTGTCATTATAAAAAATCCGGAAAACACAAAGAAACATGAAGAAAATTCTATATTTTCTCCAAATACTATGAATAGACAAGTTAGTGATATTCAACAAGTTCCAATAAATTTAACATCACAAGGAACTGTTTCAGAAAACGTGATTAACATACCAACTCATGTTAAAACCGATATTGTAAATAAAGAAAATTCGTCTGTCGAGAGCGCCATAGATTTTAGTTTAAATAAACAATCATCTAATCATAATGATGAGTGTACTCTGTCAAAAAGTGCAAAGGAATCCGAACTCGAGACATGTACTAATATTAAAACAGATCATTCAATTATAAAAGATAGTCCCTCTGATAAACTGCCTATTTTTTCTGAATGTAGTGAAAATACCCAGGACAATTTAAATCATGATAAGTTAGCACAAAACACTATTCGAAACCTAATAAAAAATAGTGATTCTGAATGTGTTGCACGAGACATCACCGAAGACAACAATAAATATTCGAGGTCTATAGAGCATCCGCCTCTTGACGATATTTTTATGGAGAATGCGTGTCTATCACCCCTGCACAGCGTAGAAGGAGTTGATGATGAAAGTGAATGTATGTCTCCTCCAGAAAGTTTGAAAGATGCTAATGATGTCAGTGGCGAGTCTGTGTTACCCATTGACTTCATGGAACCACCAGAGGAACTATTTGGCGCAGACGCCATCAAAAACAGTATTCTAATGGATGCTGATAAAAATGTCGATATCGTTGATACTCACTTGGACAAGCCAAACAACAGTTCTTTAGAAAGCGAACAAGACGATTATAAATCACATAATCAGAATCAAGATGTTGATGACACTGATAAAAGCGAAAATCATATCATTGATGTTACTGTTCCGGACTCTAGAGATGCTGGAGTTGACGCTGATTATTCTAATGTACTAAGTCCTAAACTTGCAAGCTTAGATCGGGTGATAGAAGCAGAATTAGACATGAATGCATCACACGATAATTCAGAAACGTATAGTTCAATCATTGAAAACGTTCCAGACTCAGATTCAACAAAAGGGTCAATATCAAATAGCAAGACTGATCTTTTGGCGAATAATGACTATAAAACTGATTTTGATATTGAACCTTGTTCACCAAAAGAAATCAAATCCTGCGAACCCCAGAGTCCCAATAGCGAACCCGAACATATCTTAGAAGAAACTGCTCCTGATTTAGATTTTCCTATTCCGAATAAGATTATTAGTCAAAGATCACATAGCCCAGATTACTTTCAATCTACCACTGATAAACAAGAATCCGAATCCTATTTAGTTTTAGCTTCTTCAAATAACATTTCGATGCAGAGTCCAAATAATATTAAGCCAGAGTCAGAGATTGCTCTCTCTGAAACGAATAGTTTAGTAGTGACTTCTTCAAACGATATTGAGATGCGTAACCATAATGATGACGACTTAACAAATAAAAGTGATCACCAAGATTTCCTTGACGAAGTATCAGTGTTTTCAACAAAGTTTTGCGATGTTGAAGAAAATGCTGCTGTAAATAATTTACCTGCCAATGAAGAAGACGTGTCACAAACGGAAATCTCAATACAATTGTCCACAAAAGAGAAAAGTGATACTAGAGTCACAAGATATTTATCCTATGGTAGTAAAGAAATGTACTCACCTTGGATTCAAAACTTAATCGTGTACTGTGAAGGAACTATTGGTATCGTGCCTGAGTTAAAAGAGAAGTCTGATATAGTAGAAATGGATATCTCGTGTGATTTTCATCACAGTCCCGCAAAGGATGATGATAACACACCCAGTCTTAAACAAGATAATACCAATATTTGTGAGATGCAGTATGATATTCAAAAAACGGGGATTGAAATCAGCGAGCCTTCAGCGATTAAGCATTCTCCCGAAGTTAGTATTTTCGAGACTTGTGATGACTCATTCAAAGCAACAGAAAATAAGAATGAAGATTGTATTGAGACCAATGAACAAAGCACATCGCACTGTACAAAAGAAGTAGAAAATTTGCAAAAGGACAGAGATATAGAAAATGAGCTTCATATAATAATGACAGGGTCTCCAATGATCACTGAAAGAACATCTGAACTGGAAAATTTTAGTAACAGCCAAGATGCAGTTACTAATAAAGCTGTATCAAGTTTGTCGCTAAAAGTACAAAAACAAAGGAAAACATTTTTAACGTGCCACCAAGAATCATTCGACGAGTTAGATCAAGCGTCGATTTTCGATGAAAACCAGTCCAACAGCAATGACGAAATATCTAAGCAATTAGAAGCTTTGGAATCTACGGAACCTACATGTAATGATAAAGGCCCTGATAACTGTGGGAAACCTGATTGCGAAGATGAACTTCATAGACAGTTAAATGACAACAATAAGATACCTGATGAATTAGATTGTCAATCTAGTCTCACCGAAGAACTTTCAAATAAGTCAGTTAAAGAGTCTGACGCGCATGATAGATTCGACAAACCTAATAGTCAGTCTAATTTGGAGGAGAAAATGTCTGATGACTCGGATAGTCAATCGAATTCTAGTGACGATATATCTAATCAGTCTGACGACTCGTCTCAAAGTAATGACGACACTCTTTCTGAATCAGATGGGTTGTCAGATGATCAGGAAGAGGTAGAAGCCGATGAGTCGGGCAAACTATCTCAATACGATGAAGGAATATCGGATCAATTGGAGAGACTTTCTAAGTGTGATGAAGGAATTTTAAACGAAACAGAGAGCCGATCTCAATGCAACGATAGTATTCCCGGTCAATTAGCAACGCTATGCGATCGCGATAATAAAGTACCTGATGAAGATAACCAGACTTATTTAGACAAGGATGAACAAGATCAAATGGACACACAACCGGTTTGTGACAAAAGTCTAAATGATTCAGTAGAGCATCAGCCTATTTGCGATTTTGTAAAACCAAGTGAAATGGAAACGCAATCTTATTCCAGCGACTTACGTCATGGAGACAGTCTGGAAGAACATTCAAATTCTGAAAAACACGTACTTGATCAACCTGATCCTGAAGTTAATTGCGATAATTCAAGAGTAAAGGAAGGAGATAAGCAGTGTGATTGCGTTGATGAAATACCTGACCTCGATGGTCAATCTAATATCAATGAATTAGTTCCTGAAAAAATTAAAAGTGAGTCTGATTGTTTGGACAAAACGTCTGAACATCTTGAAAATTCTAATGTTGATGACAATATTTCTGTCCAGAACGATAGACAAATTGATCATATAGAAACTGAGCTAGCTAATACCATTGAACCAACTAGCGATGTCGAATTACCCAACCCTTTGGATGGAGAACCTATTAACAACAATGAAACATCTAATGTATCGCCGAAACAACATACTGATTATAATGAAGATTCAATTGATAAGCATGATGAGCAGTCCAACTGCGATATTGAAATGCCTTGTGAAATAGCCCGTCAATCAAATGGCGTTGATGAAGTTCCGAGTCCATCAGATAAAATTTCTAGCAGCGCAGATAAACAAGATGACTGCTCAGACAGCAGTAATCACATCTGCGATGAAATTACTACTGACCACGTGAACAGGGAATCTGATTTCATCAATGAGATAATAGAGCCGTGGGATAAACAAACTAATACCTACGAGGAAATCCCTAAACAATCGGACTGTCGATTTAATTGTGACAATGATATATTAAGTCAATTGGACAAGCAGTCTAATTGCGATAGTGATTCACCAAGTGAAATAGATAAACAATTTGATGATAAAGATGAATTGACCAAGCATTCTGATATGAAATCCTATTGCGATGAAGTAAAATCTGATCAAGTTGAAAAACAGACTGATAATGGTGAAACACTTGAGCAATTAAATAATTTGTCTAATAGTAATGAGTTAACATCGGACCAATGTGAAACACAATTTAATTGCGAAAACATAGAAGAAGAATCGTCTACGGTCATGGATAAAGGAGAATTATCTTATGCTAAAACACGAACTAACCAAATTATAAATAAACAACGCAAATCTTTAAAGAGATCTTTGTCTGATTCAGCATTAAATATATACGGCAACAATGAATCTGCACATCAAGAAAACGAAGAAAGTGTTCAATTCGTTTTCCCATTAAAACGTAGGAAAGTAAATCATGTAGATAGCGATATATTGGCTCAAAATTTGTGCAATATTATACAAAGTAATCGTCGTAATTCTATTTCTTCAATATATAATGAAGAGAACGTATCTTTTTGTATTTTAATAGACAATAGTTGTATCATAGCAGAAGAAGAAAGTGAAGAACAAGAAAAAATATGCTACACAGAGTTGCCCGAAGAATGTCTTGCAGAAATTCAAGATGAGTTTGCCAAAAACGAGGAAAATGAAGAGGCAATTACAGAAGTCATGCCGCCTCCGCAAGACGAAAATAACTGTGAATATTCAGATTCTTTTGCAATGCAAAGTGAAGATGAAAAGACGCTTGAAGAATCCTGGGTTGAAGACGTTGCTTGCGTGGAAACGGTAATTAGTGATGATATTGCAGAAGATATTGAAATTTCCAGCCAATCATCTCCTAAAGATGAGATGTCTGATAATGATGAATCAGGAGTTTTCAGTAGCAGCGAACATACTGATAAAGTAAGATATATCTATGGCAATAAAATGTGCAATGATGATGCTCAATTCGTTGAAACTCTGTACAATACGCCACAAATGAACGTTAATAAAACATTGGGTGACAGGGAAACCTTAACTTCCGGTGAATATTACGATAACGATTCTTTGGAAAAAATATTATCTGAATCTAATGAACCAGAGCTATCGCCTTATGTGCCTGAATACATAGAACCTGTATATTCACCCAGACTAGTTGACGTTAAAGAAATAGCAGATGACAAAGAAAATATGGATATAGAAGCATTTTCTCCTCTTCAGAATAAACTTGATCCATTAGAGGAAGTCGATACGGGTGCGGATGTAGTAACTCAGGAAAATATAAATACAAATCATATATTACACGAAACTCAAGATGGCACTGTACACTCTTGCGAGTCCAGTGTCGATGATGTTTTCACGTACAAAGAGAATGATAGCAATACAAACTACATCACTTCTAGTTCTCCGGAAGTATCCTCGACAACGTCTGAAGAAAGAAATTCTGCTATTTTATTAAAAATTACTAATTACAAGGGTTCTAGAACTGCCCAAATTAATGATATTAGGAGAGATAACAAAAGACCAAGTTGTAAATTCACTGAAAATCAAGGCTATGTACAGTCGCAATCGAATTACTCTGCGCATCGTCCGTTATTAACAAAGGCAGCTCAAAAGTACATTCCACCTTTAAAAGAATCTATGCGCGACCTTAAAGTTAAACTTTCGCTACCTCAACACAGTCTAATAAAACTTAAACAATTAAAAAAATCCAAAGATGAACCAAAGGTTTGTAAGCAAAATGTTTCTGTTCCTAAAGTTTCTAAGAAACCAAAGCCTAAATTTGAGGACGTTCTTAAAAGTATAGATGAAATACAGTTTAAAATGCATAAAGAAAAAACCAAAAAAACAAAGAAATCTATTCCTAAGGTAGTAATTAAGAAAAATGAGAACGGTTCTCATTATGCTAGTACTTCAAGTAATAAAGATGAATTTAATCCGGACTTGACAGGTAGGAAGTGGCAACCGTGGGTATTTATAGAGAAAAACCATTTCATTGACAAAATGGCTATGAAAAACAAAACAAAAGCTGTGTACAGTCATAGAAAAAAGACATACGTTTTAGCGGAGAAGTTTCGGAAGTATAAGTCTGTAAACAGCGCTAAGTTTGTGATATCACCGCCGATATCAGACTGTCCTTCTACCGGACTTAAATATACCATAAGATTGAAACATACTTACTGAGGTAGTTTGTTTTGAATACATCGGGTTTATCAATCATGTTAAACAGCCATATTGGCTATGTTAATGGATCCCACCCTAAGAAGGTCTCGTATCATCATTCCTACGATTCCATTGTAGTTTTTATTTTAGTAGTTACCCATATTAGTTTGTAGTTTGTATATTGAAGCCAAATTCTGTACTAAGTGTGATATGGAAAAGAAGAAAGACATTGAATCACAATGTTTGATAGTGCAATTTGATCTGATCTGTATTTTGTTACTATGTTACAAAGTTTATTGAAATCGTTTTACCTGCTGTCATTCCATTTTTATTAGTGTTATTTTAATATTATTTATTTGATAGAGTTGCACCTTCAAGAATTTAGGTAGCCATAATTTATGAGTATTATCGATGTTTTTTATTTTCAAATAATACTTACTGATATTTCTAATTATGTTTATTTTAATTATAGTGTTTTCGTAGAGTATGTATTGGCGATTGTTGGTAATTTTGATTAAAATGTATTGGCGGCGGAGTTTTCACATGTCACACGAGAAGCGTATCTAATTGATAAAAATGCTACCTATAGAACCTATGACGTATAGGATCGGAAGCTGTAAGAGGAAGCGTACCTAATAAAGTGTTATAGTATAAATAAAAGAGAAAGATAAATCTATAAAGTAACATATTTTAGAGTATATTTAATCAGAGTTTTATTTATATCGTAATGATCACTCCAATTCCATGAATACACATCGTAATCCTCCTTTTGTCTTCCGTCGCCAAAGATGAGAGTAGTGTGTCTTGCGCATTGTGGTGCTTCAAAGTCCATGTAGATGGTAGCTATTGTGTACGAGATGCATCAACTTTGCACCTCCCGCCAGCACCTCGTCATTGATAGATAACATGTCCTAAGAACGGTAAGCCAGCAGCGGGCGGTACAAAGTAGATGCACGTATACTTAATGATATTTATCTAGGCGGTATAATCACTCGTGTAGTTTGATGGTGTTTGTTATTTTAGTGGTAGAAAGGCCGATACCATCGGTACGGTCAACAATATTGCTCACATAAATTGTAAGCACATGTTTAATCATATCTATGTGTATTGATTTGACTGTGACATGTGTATGTACCTATGTATTGTGTAGGTGAAGTACAAATATTGCACACTTTAATTGTTAATACCTTATAATCTTAACATGTATATTTTAGGAAAATGTTCGTTCAATATCATTCAATAATTTTGATTGTAATGATGTTGCATTGAAACAACATAGTGTAGGTAGGTAATAAAATTAAAGCGTGAAATAACCAAAGCCAATACTCAGAAATAATAGATGTTGAGAAAGTGTGTAGGTACTTTGAATTTATACCTACTCGGCATCACATCGCTGCCTTAACGTTGGGCACCGGCCAGACACAGTCATAATGAATATATCCAACTATATAATTTAGATAACGATCATTATATTTATAAAACAAGGCATCCAGAATGTTTGTCTGGCATATTTTCATATACGTACCTAAGTTGCGAAGTTTGAAATAATAAATACTGAGCGTCCCGACAGAGGTACCATTGATATAACATATGAGCTCGGCAATGAGCGCCGATAGTGCCTTTTACATCATTCTGATATTATAATATCAACTGTATATTTAAGTATAAACACTATTATATCTTGATACATTTGGCCATTCAATGAACATTTTGGAAATATCTGTTGATCTCATAACAACAAGGCACTCAGTTTCATATTTTGCCTTATTGTGCCTATAAATATATTTTATTATTAAATACACTATTTTGATATCATGTACAGGGTGTTCAACTAATTAATATACCAAATACGTGCTTTTAAGTCCTGCATACATGTATGTATTTGCAAAGTGTTGCCTTCATAGATAAAATATTTTAGAGTTAACTATTATAAGTATGTAATTGATATATTTTAAAAACGTGTTATAAATATCGAGTGATCGGTCGAACTGTTTAATTTATTTGTAAATCATAGTTATTGTATGAGGAACTGTAACTGTAAGTGATATTTTTAAGTTTTATGGATAATAAATGTACAAAGGTAAAGTTAAGAAGCGCATTAATTAATTGTGTGTCCAGTGAGGGATGGACATGAACCTCATTTTGTGTTGAGGCTAAATATTTACCAAATTATGATTTTCTAGAACCACTAGTGTATGTAATGTAATGATTGCGAGTGAGAGGTGGGACTGCGGTCTCGGCTCTCTCTCGGTGACTGATGACTGATTACTTCACGTTTATTTATCCATACATAGTTTAACTCACATAGTAATTTCGATACATGTATGTTTGTTACGCACTATTGAGTGGATTGTTGTTTTATTTTCCTGCACTTGTTGGCCATTGTTATAACTTTAAGTTAATCTTATCTATATTCTATTGTGGTTAAATTATTTTAATTAAGGGTTACGGATTAGTTATTACTGATTTTAAATATTAGGTATTTGTTTTTGTCGTTTAAATATTAATGCATATCTTCTTATGCCAGTAACGCACGTGATAATTGTATGGTGATAGATATAATATTGGACACACTTGCTCTAAAACTGAGTGTTTATAAACTTAAGTGTGACACAGTTATATTGTTAATTAATGGGAAGTAATTATGTATTACATTTTCGAGTGGTAACTAGTTTTGAAAATTGTTCTATAATTGACCAAATAAATAAATGTGTTCTCAGTAAAATACGTTTATTATTTATTAATAAGTCATTATCATTTATACAGGTATGTTCACTTTCACAGCTTCTTGACGGATGGCGCTAATTAATTCTTGATTCACCAGAAATATGAAGCGAAGTCCGGCAATCTGTACAAAACAAAACAATACGTCAAGCTCTTTAAAACCAGTTCTCCGTATTTCAATATAGTTACTTTACAGGCCTAATTTAAGGTTAAACACACCACGGGAAGTTTGTATTTATAAACCAATTACCCCACCGAATTCATTGAAATTATTATTAACCATTATAGACTATTTTGGTAATCGCACCACTAATCCTATGTACTCGTTGCATACATAGAGGCTACTAAAATAATGATAAGTAGGTACACAATGTAATGATAATCACGCAACGTTTAAAACTAGGCTTGTGTAACAATAGACGCGATAAAATCAGCAAATCTAATGATACGTGAAATATTTACCTCAATGATACTGTTGTGATTGAGCTTCACCTTGTTGCCCGGGAGCACGGGCCTCCCATCAACGAATATCGGTCGTTTACCCTCCGACGACATGAAGAAGTCGCCACCGTTCCTCAGCCGAATGGTAGCTTGCTTGCGCGACACCTTCGCCGCAGGACCCTCCAGAGTGAGGTCCACGTCGATAGCATGGTCCCGAGTGCTACGACCCACCGCGATCTATGACAATGAAAAGTATACAAATTATAAAACTGCTTTATCTTTGGTATGCACCTAACATTTACGTACATGTTGACTTTATAGAGAACATAACATTTATAAGTTCATTATCATTGCTGCATGTAAAAACAACACTGCTGCATACCTATGTACTTTGTTATGTACTATGGTCGTATGTGTTTACGTCGACGACGACATCGCGCACGGTATTAAACTAATTATTACCGTGAGCCATAATGCACTCGCTAATTGACATGCTTGATTAAAATGGAATGGAACCGAGGGAACAACTTTCGTCGTAAAACTCACCCTATCTAGGCAATAATTCTAGTAATTCTCGAACGACGAATCGAAACGCACAGAATTCAATAACGTTCAAAAATTGAAATAACTCCAAGTGCATCAAATAAAATTCACGTTTTACTGATAAATGCGTACCTGTGCACATAGTTACCCACGTGTGGTAATAATGAGTAACGTTATATATCTTAGTTCGCATGACTCCAACAGAAGTCATCAAACTACTGAAAACACCACTAGCACCAGCTTTGCGTAAAATCGACGTTTATTAAACACGCACACAAGCAATTAAAACACAATCGAAATCGGAAACTAATTAACGTAGGCACTCTGAAACGAATGGTTCTGATAATGGCCGTTTAAAACAATACCTGGTTAAAATAATTTATTATGGCATGGAACCGTCAGCACACAAAATATAATATGTATGTTATATACTTTTATTTACACTTGTTTTATCTGTTCCGTGACTGTTAAATATTCTTTAAAATATGAAGTGATGAGGTACACTCGGTTTCAAAATAATAAAAATAAAATGAATGAACCTGTCATAATAATCATTTAGGAAGTTTGTACCTACCTTGACGTCGCTGAGCTTGATTTTATGCGCGGGTGTGATTGACTGTACAACAATGATGATATTCGTTAGTAGGTATTGTTAATAACATACCAGATAGAGTTGTTGACATACTAATTGAACTGATAGTGTTATCAAGTGACTAGTTATTCGTAAAGCTACTTATAGTGCGTAAATGTACCATTTGTATTATTGTTTCTATAATTTGCGCTCGCTTGCTGTTTACCAACATTTTAAAGATAGTTATTTATTTTTTATATAACTAGATCTCCTGACACTATGGCCAATTAAACATCTTTAGAATACAAACGAGGTTGCTTTATTTCATATCTTTTGAACTGGCTTTGAATATTTACAAAATAATTAATTATAAATGTTTTGTGCGGTACTGGAATGTGTTTGTTTGTCACACTTAGACAAAAGGCGGATCTAAACTGTAGTATAAGTATGCTAATAAATCTTCTTACTAACTTACAACAGAGTATTGTTCGTCGTTATTTCATTCAAATTGACTATTAGTCTAACCGACAATAACTAACGACTGTTTAAAAAATAGTATCAAGAGAATAGCATTTTGTAAAATTGTCTTATAATATATTGCGTTTTTATTCATTAAGTTGGACAAAAAACAGTGAATGCTTTTGTAGCAGACATTTAAAAGTAATTACGTTCTTATTACATCACAAAGACTCTACAACCAAGACAAAACAATAACCACAGAATTAGTAGTTTTTTATTATTTTTTATTAAAATCAGTACCAGTCTGTTTTATATTTCGACGGATGTTAACACAAACAGGAAGCGAAGCCATAAAACATTAATAAAACAACCTGAATATACATTTACATTTCCTATATTTGAACAAAATAACACATCAGCTGTGAAATTTCGCTACGATCGTCCTTCTAGTGAGGAAGCATCGTAGAATACGTACAGATTAAACATGACAATTTAATTAGAGATCTGTTTTATCTACAATATAATTATGAAAATATTTTGACAAGATAGCGAGCAGAAGTTCATGTTAATATTACTGGACAGAAAAATAGTATGATGTAAGATTTATATTACGATATAAAAAGTCACTGATAACAGTAATAAATTCTTAAATTTTGTCGGTTCTCCTTATTTACACGCCAATTCTTTTAATATACACATTTGCAAATATTTGCGAATGTCATGGCAACACTAGTGGAAGATTTATTCGCGCCAGTCCAGTCAGTTGAGCTCTACACAGCGAACCGCATGGACGCACGTATTGGATACAACTTTACAAGCTACGTCTCGAATTTACGAGAAGATATAGTTAAGAATTTAAAATATTAACCACGAAAAGCCATGCCAAACTACTAGCAAATAAAAAAGAAACTGGACGAAAATGGGGTATAACAGGCAGCAAGTTTTTTTTTTCGCTTAAAATACCGTTTATGAGATGATAACTAAATTGTTAAAGCGAATAAATTGTTTTTTATTTTGTTTTTTCTATCTGTATTAAATAGAGAATAATTAAATTAGAATACCAAGGAATGAAATACAAAACAATAAAAGCTTATTTATTGCATACTGAATTACTGACAACAAACACTGACGTGCAACTGAAATGAAATGGTCACAAAAGTACTGTTTATTTATTCTGTTTAATAATATGTTAAATGCTATTACCTAATGAGGTATTTCGTTTAATATGATTGATTGTGAGTTAGTTTGCATTAAGCAATTGGCTGGTACCGACATCGACATGCAAATAGCTGTGATTTGTAATTCACAAACACTTGCCGGTTAAATTCGTATATATGCATATGGCGCCCGCGCCGGGTACGTCAACCTATTTTTTTATTATATTAATTTCATTACCTACACTGTGTAAAACAAAGCGTTTATTTAATAAAGGTGATAATTATAATAAGTCGAAGGAAACAAAGACTCCCTATTCGTTATCGATAAAAGGAATCATAAAACACACATTAGTCGGCCATCGATCACGATAAATACTGTAAGTATCTAAGATTATAGCTACTTAAATAAATTATATCTTCATATCCTCATGCATATCTATATATTAAAAGCGATTATAAAACTATGTCCTTGAAAAGGGAGTTGTATGAAAAAATATGGAATACAATCACACTGTACACGAAATGTAAAAGTACCCGCACCGGTATAAAATAGAAAAATGTACGAGTTTCTAAATATACTACACCTGCCTAAACAATTATGTACTGAATGCGAATAGGCGTCTGAGTATATAATAACTAATTTATTAACTAACAAGTAAATAATTACAAACTTAAATTAACCACAAGACCATAAGGCCAGTATTTGGACAGGTGTGCAACACAATATCCGCTAATAAATAATAGGTACTGAATAAATATATACCTCCGTTACACGTTAATACACAACAACGTTTGAAAGTTATTGGAAAATTACCAGACGAATAAAACATTTGTGAGTTGTTCAGTCAGAAGTACTTATTTACCTACTGAGTTGTCGGTGCAATTCACGATATCAAGTCGACACTCGACGTGGTCTTATCAATAAACCGAGGTAATTAAACGCTCACTTATCAAATAAATATGCTTACTTTTGAAAAACATGTAAACAGCCGTCCGCGATAAACGTTGCCACATGTAGATATCATTCAAAGGCAATAATCGCACCGTTATAAAACACAAGTATAGTAGTACACTTGACGGTCGCATATTTACATGTTTTCTAATATAAAACAAAGCAGTTACAATACACGCGTGAATAATTACTGTTAAAATTTAATTAGTATTTTAAGTTGCGTATAATCGAGCGACATTTGGCCCGTCCTTGCGGCTAATGTTATTCTACCCTCGCGTTGCGCGCAAACAATCGACAAATATGAGAATATATTGTAATCTACCATCATATTTTAATGTTGCTTGTACAACGACTTTATTTTCGAATTTGGCAAACGTGGTCGGTTAGTCGTGTGCAGTGTGTAGAGTTGTAGAACATTCGGTGTCACGTGGTGTCAACGTTTTTACTATTGTACTTATTTACGGAACCCATTAGCGCATTAGCACCATTACCTGGGTGGTAACGGTAACGTTCTCGTTTGTACTTTATATTGTACTAAGTGCAACACCCGTTACGCTGTCACATACTTACTTATTCACTAGTGTTTTGGAAGTTTTACTGTTAATACAAACGGGGTTACGAACTTTGACAGTTTCTGACGATAAAATCGATGAATATTCCACATATATCCTCACTAGACGGTAGGTGAAGTCTACGTCTGAACAATATTTGTGTTACCTTGATAAAAGAAACAATATTGTTTGAGCGTGACGCGGTTCATTTAATTATATTCCCGTTGTTATTTGCAGATGATTTTGTAATTGTTATCGTTTCTAGATAAGTTGTTTAATATTAAGTAATGGAGTGTTACGATTGTGAGTTACTCGAAGTAGTTGTAAGTGCATAAATACATTATTATATTGTAATACTGCGCACTTGAGTTGTTAGTAAGTACAAATACAAAGCGGCAAGTAAAAGTAGTTATTCAAAGTAACACTATTATTGTTGTTTTTAAAGGTAAATGCAACCTTCAACCACCGTGCCTTTAAAGACTTCCATCTGTTGACAAATATCAAAAAGCGTCATAAATCAAGCTTACACAATTTTGTGAAATGATGTCATTTTGAACACGTGGAATAACATTTTTTATTGTGAAACTAGTAAATAAATCATTATATACAATGGTATAAGCTCTAAAATCATTACCAATGTCAAAGTTGATAACAATCGGACACAAAAACGCACATAAAAGTGTTTACCGGTGGGTAGTTAAGGAAACCTACCAATAACACATAGTGATATATTAAGTAGAGCTGTCACGATTTAATATAACTTCGAAACTACAGTCAAATGTAGAAAAAAAGACGTTTTAACACATGGCAATATTTTTTCCAAAAATTCTACTTTCTGCCTCTTATTCCACCTGCAGTCATGATAAGATTGATCTGAATAAAGGCATATTAGTGCAATCAACTGCGCCTAAATAAGTACATAAAACTTCGCTCATTTGTTTTTTCCGCGAGGAAATATCAAACCATCCAATGGAAATATAATTTCGTTATCAGATTTTATTATGAAGTACGTATAGGTAAATAATTAGAAAAGATTAATGACATCCGTTTTGTACAGTATAATAGCAGGAATAGACGTATTCAATAAAAAAGTAATTGTGAAAAGCTGGAATATAATTGGAAAATTGAATTACAAGGTTACGAGAAGCAGTTATAAGGTAGGTATATTAAAATCGCCACGTACGTGAACATTGCAGTTAAATGTTACAACTGTCAAGAGCGGCAGTTATTGTAAAAATAATTATTTGTCAATAAAAAAAAAAAATACTACGCATTTTTATTCTTAATTTTTCTATTTGTTCCTATTTCCTTTATTAATGTCCAGTAAGTTGCTGTCTGAGGTATTCGACACTTCAAAGGCCTACAACAACGGCAGCTTCCATGTTCAAGCAATGAAAGGGTTCGTCTATACTCGTTATTCAGAGTGTATACCATTGAGAAGACGTCTTGTCAACAACCTCTTACAGATTGGACAAAAAAAACTAAAATTGAATATTGTTATAGTTACAAATTTCTAATTCGAAGAAAATTAATCTGGAAAGACGCAGTTGAAGACCTACTATGGTTCGAGAAAACAAAATTTTCACGTTAGGTGTTTGATTAATTATGACCTTTTCCTATCATATTTTGACTCGGAGTAGGCAGCACCGAATAAGCATGCCGGTAGAGTTGTGATGGGACACAAACGAAATTTCAACGACTATTCGTTTCGTTTTCGTTGATTATAAGGCATCTGCTCATCCTGACTCTAATTGAAAAAATATGTTGCGTCGCTAACTTTCTAAAACACGAGGAAACCCTAAAATAAATTAATATCGGAGCTACGGATTTTTTGTCGACATAGATCTACGCTTTGTAATAAATAAAAAATATTATATGCTTTCGAATTTTACACAACGTTGAAATATTACTATCGGCTATATAATGATCGTGCATTTTACATCAGATAACATTTTTATTTGACGTATAATTCTCTTTAATACCACTTTGTTGACCTTTTACAATGATATAGATATGACGTATGTACAAATACGAATGTTTTAAATGATATTTCAAAACTCCAAAATAAGGGTTCTATAAAAAAAAATTAAAACATTAAGTTAATTAACCTTAAATGGTCAGTGAAATGGAAAAAATTATGTCGTCATGAACAAGTACATTTATGTGCACAAGATAGCAGAGTATTTTTTACTGCAATCGTATATTTATTATTGGTCTGACAGAATTTAATTTATCATGGAATACTTTTGTTCTACATAGTTTATATGTTTTTAATACTTGGATCTTCCCACGACTTCGTGTGGAATGTTGGTGGTTTTTAACTGTCAAGTTGAATTCGAATCCTTTGACCAGTTTCTGCGAGATAGAGCAAAATAACAATATTTAAGTAAGGGTTTCATCAATATTCCTCTGGGATTCTTTATAATACAATAATACTAGATTTTTAATAGATTTATTGATATTATGGTCTAAGGTCGTGTAGTGCAGTTACGAGTCTTACGACATAGGTACTCGGAGTAATCTCACCTCGTATCGAACGTCTCGAACGATAACGTCTCCATCGTAAAAACGTGTGCGATTCTCAAACAAATCTCCTATCTTACTAAGAAACTTACTATAAATACATCTGGATGATTAAAATATAGTAATATGATATAAGTTCAGCATAATAAACTGGAATTTTATATCATAAATTAAATTTTTAATAATTACATTACGTATATTTAGAGTATTGGACATAATAATTTACTACTATTTATTTAAAATACAACGACCTCAAACACAGGATGTTCCATCAATTTATTATTATAGTTAAACAGATTTTGATAAGCAATATGATTTGCCAAAATACTGAGTAGTAGACAAATAAAATATGTACATAAGTAGGTACGGGAACTACAGGTTACACTTATAACAAATTAATTTATAGTTCTGCTTTGAATGGCATAACGTTAACGAGGACCTTATTACGCTCAGCATTCCAGTATTCCTAATTGGGATAGCAGGTATTACCTAGGTATTGGTGTCACCTACATGGCTTCCAAGTTCTAACATTTTACATTAAAAGACATCGATGTCGCCATTCAACAACTAGAAATACCAGAATAGAAAATAATAGATATCATCCAATGAATAAGTAAATAAGTCAACGAATATCCGCTACTCGCTAGCAACTTCTGAAAAGCAATTACATTTCGATGTCGCGGCTTACTATTTAATTCTATAATTTAGTCTGAGTACCTTCGAGTTGTAAATCAAATTACGGTGAGTATCCCGTGCCAACGGTTAGCGGTTACAGTTGAACTCAAACAGAACACGGCGCGGAGACAACGCACCGAACCGAGACTCTAACCTGAATAGCTGAATCCGGTTTGTTGTCAACATATTTTATTAACATTGATACTAATATGGCACGCTTCACGGAACCTACATGTCAATAACTTTAGCGCCGAAAAGGTATTCTTATTTGTCAACTCGGTAATGCATACTCTGCTTCCCCGAAATGCATGACGCAACGCATCCAATGCTACGTGCTCTAAACGCGCACGGCTAAAACCCCTCTATGTATGTAACGCACTCGATGCACAAAACGCGTGTAAACGTATTAGTTTTCATCGCATCTAACTCTCTTCTAAAATGATGATCCTACTTCTAGATGAAACTTAAATGAAGTGCCTTCAACTGAACTGTAAGTATAGTCGGGTAAAAAAAAACAATCTTACTTGAGTTCTTCACTTCACACTATCAACATACATTTTATGTATGCATGTAGTATAAAAAACGGTTAATATAAAACGATAATGCGTTGAGCAAGATGGGCAAGTATCAGAAACTTCGCCGAGTGGATTCACCGGACATTGACCAAGTTCCACAAGTTTACCATTCCATTCTCTATTGATACATGTTGTTTTGAATATCCAATTCAGTGGTAATGCCCAAACAATCGCCTTGTTATAAAAGAATGTTATGTAAACACTACAGCGGCAAACAGTGGCCATTTCTCAAAACACGTAGGTACGACAATACGATTTGCGTTCGCTATGTACTTATTACTAGCCGAGTAGTGAATTGTTAACTCACCGACGGTAAATACAATAAAAATTTTATATCCATAATTATATCTTTGATAATAATTATAAATCATTTTATGTTTTTAGATCGTTTACATAGATAGTGCGTAATTATTCGGTGAGAAGGTTTCAAAAAGGTCCATTTAACGAAAAAATATAGTAATTGTGACTCGTTTCTGTATTGTGTTTATTCTGAAATACGTAGTGAATCCACCTTACAAATTAACAAGTTTCACACTGACTATGTTGTTTAATTTGCGTGAAATTAATAAAATTTGCATTTTATTTAATTTAAATTCCTGATTGTGATACACAAACGTGTCTTTGTCAATGAGTGTTTGTTAAAGAAACAATTTTTTTATTAAAAAAGCATGAGACAATTAAACATTCTGGCTAGTTAATTATTCATACATGAGATTTAGTTTTTAACATCTAAACAAGAACCGAATGTTCTAGTGAATATAACATTTCAGATCAAAACTTGAGTATAAGATTGTTTACAATAGACTTGTATAACGGTAAGGTGTGCAAAGTAAATTACCATTCCCTATCCTGTGACACATTTCCTTCGCTCATTAACATGTGAATGACAGTTTCATGGAAATCAACAAACTAGGTTAAAGCCAGAGGTTATAAGATTGAAGATGTAGATAAGTACACGTTTTCTTAAAAAAACAAGGTTCTTTTTCGTCATACTGAAGTAAACGTAGAATTTTCGTAAGTTTTGGAATCATAATCTCGTTAGCTCTACCCGACATTTTTTACGTGGTTTGTAAACTTTGTAATCATGGGTCTTTCCATGTTTTTTTCAATACTCATGAAAACTACAACCGCTATTATTTAGTTATTTTCTACTCTAACAACATCAAATAAAATCTACCACACTATTGGAAAGGACTAAGTATATTGCATCCATATGTATAAACCCAATAAACCAAAAAAATACTAATTGAAAGGTGTCAAGTAATTCCCAACTTTAGTTATAAAATTAAACCGTAACTACACCTCATTAACAAATTGTAATGTGAAAACCAAAGGATTTACATATTATTATGTACATAGTATGTACGCACGTAGTTTCAGGTCAATTGTACAGTCACATGTAGGTCAAGAGAAACTTATTCGATTATATAAATAGACAGCTAACTAACCAAATTCTTTTAATTAAGTATATCTATTAACTGAAAATATACTCCTGTTATACAGGAGTAGCAGTCCTAATAAAATACGCCATTGTGAAAACAACTTTTTCCTAAATACCAGCCGGCGAAATACGAAGAACAAATTGTCTTACGGCCAGTTTCTTACGGGTAAAATAAAAAATTGTGAAAACTGACATTTTAACTATGGCTGTTACTTTTGATGAAGAAACTGGCCGTTATTAGACTTGTAACAACTAATACTTATAAAAGGTTCTATAGATGGAATCAAAGGAATTTTCCGTCTACCACATTCCAATGGTGAAACAATGGCTTGACCCGAGTGAAATATTATGACCTACTTAATCATCACTTTAGAAAATTAGGTTTTACATAATATTATCACCTACTTAATAATAAATGAATAGGTAAAATTAATCTCAATAAAAGTACTAGGTACATAGTGAAATGCCTAACTACACGTGTAATTCATCATACTATTTTTGACCTCTGTAGAACAGCTATTGGGAGTCTCAAAAAGTCGCTGAAGCAGAATTATATTGTTGGCTGAATGTAGCAGTTTCTTAAGCACATGAACACCAATTAAAATCGTAAGGAGAGTGAACACACGCCAACAATCTTCAAACTTCTTTTGAGTTGCGAAGTAGTGTTGATAGACACACCTCGGAAATACTGACTGAACATATACAATCAGTCTTGGAAGAATTCAGTCAAAAGAAAGAAGAAAACTGCGTTTCTTACACCAAGTACCTAACCCGCTTGCAAACTTATTTACGTCTGTTGTTCACCAAGCGACAGATGCATCATCAATATAACTGAATTGTTGCATCTGACTGTTATCTTAATTATAAATATAAACTGGGTTTCCCACATACAAATAATCACGACGCGGGTACATTGGAAAGGTCGGGAGAGCGCATCTGACCCCTTTACAATCGGACCTATCGTATAGGCAAGGCTTATAAGGATGTTTGGTTGGATGAATGTTTGTTACTCAATCATGCTACAACTGGTGGACGTGTATAAATGAAATTTAGCACATGGATAATATAGATCTAGGACTTTAGGTATGACATAAGATAGTTTAATTTCCATTACAAGAATTCAGAAAATTTTACTTAGAGTTAAGTCTTTTACGGTATTTTATTTTGGCAAAAGCTGCTTACATACACCTTGTAAATGATGCGTATACCATTTTCTGTATACAAAACAGCCAAGAACCCTTCCAAATACGAAGATAAACAGCATAGAATAGAGTTTAAAATAGTTCGACATCATAAAGTTATTGAAACGAGGGCAATCGATACGTGACGATGTACGGGCTAGATAGTGAAATGAATAGATATTTTTTCTGTTGTTCGTCGACCGGTTGTGGTGACCGTGTCATTAGAGGGTGGGCGACGTGGGTGGTGTCCTTGAGACCTGTGTCAGGGCCCATGACTATATCGATATGCAAATGCCATGTACTGACTATATTGAGGGACATGTTTCATGCGCTTTTATATTTAAAAATGTAGAATTAATATTCGTTTCGTGTTTCAGATCTGAGATATGTTGACAATAAAGTATATTTTTTTAATTGTGGTTTGATTTATCATTTGACTATTGTGTATGCACAAAGCTGGAACGTGTAGGCTATCAAATATGCATTAGTTCTAGGTACTATTATTTCAGCTAAAATAGATCTGATGTAACCTTGTCTCATGAAAATGAGCTTATTTCAACTTTTAATAACTACTATGAGAATAATAATATATTCATAATATAAAGATGTTTATTTTGCTTAATTTCTATGTATTTGTTATTTCAAGACAATGATCCATTTATTCGCCTAGGGAAGAACCCCATACATGATGATGTTAAAGCATCGTACTGAGCAGACATTCTTAGTTTACGCCTTATCGTTTATTGAAATTGAAATTTCCGACAGACGTTATGTCGAAGCAAATAATAAACCTTATATCGATAACCTATCCTAAGAGCTTGTCCAGTAACGCCAGCATTGGATCATCAACTAATAGCGATTGTAAATTAGAGCGCGCTTGTGACAACTACCGGTTGAAATACTCTCGAACGTGTTTCCCCGGAGGGATGAGTGAGCTGCATAAGCAAGAAGCCGGTGACTACTCGAAGATTATGGATATGCGAGATTCATCAATGCGCGAGTATTGCTATATACAATGATGATGAACTCAAGCCTCGAAGACAGCTGAAAGACTAAATAATAGCAGACAGCCATGTCCTTAGTGTTTTTAAAAGAAGCGTAATCAATGCATTTTATACTTAGTGACTCTCTAGGGGTAGGCAGAGCTCATAAAATGCAGCTTGGAGGATCAAAGAACCCCATTTATACTATGTTCCTTACAAACTTTCCTCGCTTCATTCGCATAAATCCATTTCTAGTGACTATTATTTTAACAAAAAGGGCCATATTTGCCCCAACTCCTTACTAGAAACTAATATTGTCTTATGCCCTACGTATAAATTAATTACTTATCATTAATTACTTTCCTATACTTTACCTAAGTCGTCGATGTCATCATCGTCTACTTTATAGACCCTCCCAGAATATCGATTGCAATAATTTAACCTTCGTTGCATGCTATTTTGTGATTTTTGCGCGTATCTGTTAATATGAAACTGTATTTTCAATAGATTTATATTAAGGTTATGAAAACTCATAATTAAAATGTTAAAATGACTATAGGTAAGGAAGATATGAACTTTCAGCGGTACAAAATGTACTAAGATCTTAAGCCCCGACTCTACCACTTCTGAAAAGTTTTAGCAAGTATAATTTTTCTCAGTTTTCCTTTTACTTTATCTATCAGATAGTGCATTCAAAAATTATAGAAAAGCGTGAAACAGGCTTTATATGTACCATAAATTCATTAAGGTCGGGAAACAAGCTTGACAGAACTTTCCTTGCAAGAACTTATGCAACACATAAACGGTGACATCGAACGTCTTGAGTCTTGACAATGCAAGTTAAACGATCGGTTATTACTAAGTAGGGCAAGGTTCTTAGCAAAAGTACCCGCCACCTGTAGCGTCGCTGATTCATTGAGAACACCACTTATTACCAGCTGTCGTGGTACCCAAGAGAGAAAGAATGTAGGTATGACGTTTTCAAACTACTGTTTTCTTAATCGTAATTACGAATAGTTAGCTTGTCGATTCAAATAGGAGCCGTTATATCGATATAAACATCAACATTGGGGCGACTAAAATTAAAGACTTAAATTTATGTTATTCCTTAAGATGTCGTTGAAAGTTTAAAAAGAATATTAAAAGGTCGACTTGACTTAGTAATTTTCCTTAAAGGAATAAAAGATTACACTCCTAGCATTAGTTACTGTTAGAAATAATTTAAAAACTTCAAGATTACTATCCGAGGATGTTAGCAAGAATAATTTTAGGCCTACCTACCATCTGTCTATACCTTGAGTTAAAAAGCAACTTTCGTTACTTATCAATAGCGTAGTCGTAAAGAAATAAAGCTTTTCATATTGGTTGATTTCAGAGAGTGCCCTGAGACATATACCTAATTATACAAAATATGGGATTCAACGAAAATGAGGAAGCGTAGGCGCAAAGTAATTAATTTTGTGAAAACAATAAATATTGAAAATAGTGTAAATTGTCAAATAGATGTTTTATAACAGTTTCCATGGCGATGCCACGTAATTCTAAGTATTGTAAATGGAAAGTCATTAATCTAACATAATGTCAATACTATATTAATATTATGAGTATTGAAAGATAATTATCACAAATATGCTTTCTAGAAACTGTCTTTACGGTGACAAACAATTGAATGAAATTAGACATTTCTGGAATCTTTTTTTTTCTACCTTCTTTCTACCTCCAAAATAATTGTTGCCAGTTCTCAATGTGAAGGTTATAAAAAGACAACAATTTTTGTATGGGTTTGAACTCGTCAACTCAAAAACATAAATCCCTTGCAGAAAGTTTAATTTTTCTTTATTAAATTAAGTCACTTTCAATACGTAGAACATTTTAAAACTATTTTATAGAGAAGAAAAAAGTCTATCTTTCGTATGGTAAATGATCCGCGTAAAAAGTTGCTCAACTCAACATTTACTGATCGTATGTGAGCAAGACTAGCAACGAACGTCAAACCATAAAACTGCAGTAGCAGCAATCTAAGAAGAATCTAAGATGCTTATAAATCTGTGTTTTACAATGCTTTTAGTTATATCTCAACTTTGGTAATATTTAACAATCTAGCATATTAATCAAACGAAAAAACCTCACTCTATTGTTTCATAAATAGCAAGTAGCGATAAGTATCTGCATTGCAATATCAAGCACGGTATCTACTGCATTTAGAAACACTACATTTAAAAAAATGATGTATTTATAACTAGAAGCAAAAAAAAAACAAAAAATGCGCTAAAATATGTCTTCTATTGCCTGTACATGAGCAATCTACAAATTGGAGTCAGTGCAGTGACATATAAGCCCTAAATAAGCTAAAATAAAAGAACCGCAGACGTTGTGGATGGGACTAGAAGCCGGTTGAGGGAAGGTGTTAAAAGCTGTCTATGGGCACTAATAGGATGGATTACTTAGTCGTTAATATGATGAAAACTGTGATAAAAAGCAGTGGTGGGGTCTAGCTCGTACAGGTTGGTATCGCATCGGAAGTGGCGCCCGATGAATATTATAATTAAATTAATAAAATAAATAAATAAATTTAACCCATTGATGTCCCACTGCTGGGCAAGGGTCTCCTCCCGTAATGAGGGAGGGGTTAGGCCTTGAGTCCACCACGCTGGCCAAGTGCGGGTTGGGGACTTTGCATGCCCTCAATAAATGTATTATATATTCAAATTCAAATATCATTTATTTGCTTGAAATATGGTAGATATACAGATGTTATAGTAAAATATGCAGTTCGAAGACATATTTCACCCTCATTAAGGGCATGCAAACATTTTAAGTATTCTATTATGAACTACTAAAAGGGCATGCAAGGTTTAATTATTTTAGGCATGCAAGGTTTCCTGACAATGTTTTCCTTCACCGTTGGATCATGTGATAATTATTTCTAATACACACATAACTTCGAAAAGTCATTGGTGTGTTGCCTCGGGTTCGAACCTGCGACCACTTGTGTGGGAGGTCTCAACTTTTACCACTCGGCTATCACTGATTAAATTATAAAAAGAATAACCATATTCTTTTTATAATTCACGTAAGCAGATTTTAGACGTGGTGCAACATTATTTAAATTAAAATGCTGTGATTAAAATATTCCCTATTAATCGACGTAAAATAACATGCAACACGATAACGTTCACAGTCAACTAGGTATATAATAACTCACTATAATTAATAAATATAGTGTAGGACGTTCATGATCAACCATATAACGCACTATAATTAATAAAATATAGGGGAAGACGGGGGGCTAACAGTCACGAATAAAATCTCATGCACAGTCAACACCAAACGATTCATTGGTTCTCGGATCAAAAAATAAAATAATACACAAAGCGGGTGCTAGGCGTCACATCATCAACGACAGATAAAAAACAAGCATTTAAATACATTTCGCTCGGGCCGGGTTCACATATATTACGGGATAAACTACGAATTCCGAGTACAACACTACATCAAACGGCAATGTGTGTCATACACAAATATTTGTACCGTCTGCGTATTTGCATTTGGAAGTAAATTCTATAGCCTAACGCAAACCAGTAGAAGTAATGAGAATAGACAAATTTGAAATAAACCTTAACTTCTATGACATGTGGATTAAAACATGACACCTTAACAACGTACCGCGCGCAGAACACTATAATCGATCTTGCCGCATGCCGCTTTAATCCACTTGTCATAGAAGTTAAGAATAATTTATTCTCAGCATCTTCGACGCGCCTCCGCTAGTTTGCGTTTGGCCTATGACATACATAAAATCGACTGGCACCAATAACATATCTTTTAAAAAAAGATAGACTTACATAGATCGAAACAACAGATTGTACCCTTACCAAGTAACTGAACAATCTGTCTCCATGCCTACCTAAGGGATATGTTACTGGACCGGTCACAACACGCAAGACAAAGGCCAATTATCCACTGCGTTATCAATGAGAACGAGATGACTGCGTCAAGGTAGCGACACATACGGTACAACAACCGCCTGTCCACTACATTCGCCGTCACGTCATCTTAATTCCGCCACCAACAATTGCATTGCCAGTGACAGTGGACAATCGGTCTAAAAAATTAGCTTATGTATACCTTACCTCTCGAGAGCGCATAAGATACCGCACGAGTCTCCCTCGAAGTACGGCCAGAGTGTTCTTATCTAAGTCCGCGCTGCTGCCCGCCACTGATGACACCAACACTTGCCATCGTGTCAGCGACGTCTCTAATAGACGTAGGTCCTTCTTGTCGATCCTGAATAAACAAAACAAACATTTAAAACATAATATCACCCATGTTTTAACAATGTCATGTAATAGGGGGCGAGCCTATTTACGGGACACGTAACTAAACTTCGGGCGACTATTAGTAAATATTCTAATATGAATAAGAAAAGACCAATAGAACTTTTTGCGACCCAGGAATCAGAGACCTCACATTATCGGGCGCGCCACAGGAGCAGTCTATATAATCTAAGTCTATATATTTCGAAGAGATGCTTAATCCTCTATTCATAAATGGCTATCATAGAAGTAAGGCCTAACTCCTCCCTATTTTCAGAAAGAAACTTGCTCAGGAATGGACCATGAATGCACCAAATTTAGTGTTTTATTTCTACTATATGCCCCTTTTCAAAGACAAAGACACTAGCAGCTACCCACTGGCTTCATTGCTTTACATACATGTAACAGTTCATAAAAATGAATACCTGTCAGCTATCTGCATTTCAGTTTCCAACCCTTCTTCTTTGTAATCAGTGAGCTCTGAATCATTCAGTGTGTCCTCAGCATCAGAGAATGAAAGTACCTTGTCACTTGCATCTGAAATTATAACAAAACTTATATGTATAATACAACTCAACAATACAATATGCTAGCTAGATAGATACTAATTTGTTATTTTATATGGCTTAAAAGAGATGATTTTAATACTTTTAATACCTATATTAATCTCATGAAGGAAATGGTACTTTGAGTAAATGTTTATTGTATCAAATACATAAAGGTTCATCTACTGGCAATAAATTTGTACATAGAAACTTAGGCTTAACAACAAACAATGCTTCATATCTTAATAACTAGTATCAAGGCAGCATAGCTAGAATTTATTATAGTACTATCTTCTGCCTGGCACTTTAAGCCGCTATTAACAATGTGCACAAACTATCTGTGTACCAAATTTCATCAAAATCCGTTCAGTGGTTTTAGTATGATTAAGTAACAAACATTAAAAAATTCTTGACTGTAATTACTAATGTAAGTAACAGTTATGTTCCATTCTTATATTAATTCATATTATTGTTATTACATAAGTTAAACAAAACTTACTCTTAGGCAATGGTTGAACCCTTTGATCAGGTAACAAGTTGAACAGTTTCAATCGTTGCCAATGAGTCATTAGGGATTTGGCTGTGCGAGACGGATAGAATACATGTGGGTTCTGATCCAAAATCTCTTGAAATTTGGCTTCAGTTGGGTGACTGGACTGTAATAAAAAACAAAATACATGATGATGTGGCACTTTACATTCTTATAAGAAATGTTTATGTTCCCTACAAAAGACTATTATTAGGTACCTATAATAGTACAACATTGTTCAATTTCTTTTTTTGTAAAACATTTTGTAAAGTAATAGGTTTGCATTTTTATTTTAGGCAATACATTGATGTGCATTTGAATATGTAGACATGCTTTAGTCTTTTCGCCAAGACAGCAGAAAAAGTTAATAAGACATCTTAAGTTATAAGTCATAAAAACTAACATAATTTTTGCTCTCCTGCTTTAATACCAAATGCCAGATTTCTTATGCCTAAGATTTCAGTCTCATACTGAGAATTAATTGAAATGCAAAACCATATATTTGGATGTGACACAGCAAAATTTAAGAATCCTTACAGAACTTACACTAGGAACAGTCCCAAGCAATTCTTCTTCTGCAGTTGAAAATAAAGCTTGTTGTTGCACCACAGCCACTAAGTCGGGATGTAGGTTACGCATAGCAGCAATAGCAACCCGAGATATCTCTGCATTGTACAGTAGAGCATACCATCGGGATTGAAGCTCACTAACAGTGAATCGGCATGAGAACTTTATGCCACGGTGCACTATGCGCAAGTCGTTTGTCTGGAAATAAACACAAGATCTGTTGATTGCACACTGTAATACTGAGATGCAACAAAACTATTGCTTTGCCTGAAAAGACAGTTGATGAATTTGGATGACTATTATGTTTACAAATAATAAACCAATTACCTGCTGCACTCCTAAGATCAAAGCGAGATCATCGGTGGGCTTCCAACGCCCTAAATCTTTTGTTGATAGATGACTCAATTGTCCTTTACGGCGCGATTTACGAGCAACACTTCCACCGCCAGATACTTTACTTGAAGCTCTGCGACGCTCTTGAGGCGGGTTCGCAGCCGCCACAGGCCCGCTTGCCGCAGGAATATCTGATACTTGACTTGTATATGACTGGGTACGCATTCTTTTATCACCTTTACCCAGTGAAGCACCGGGTATACCCAAGCTGTACTCAACCAATTCATCATCGAAACGCCTCCGTTTTATTGACCGCGATGAACTAGAACATAATATATGTAATATACAAACAGTCATTCGCACAAATAAGTGTAACATCTACGTTTGATGTTTTTTCAACAACATACCTGCGTCTTTTATTATCATCGGGTACGTTGTGAAATGGAGAACGTGTAGCTCCCGTGTATTCATTACTATCGGATGCATTTGACGGTGTAGCCGGAAAGTCCATCTTTATAACAAAATTACATTACACAACAAAACTTTGTTTTAGGGTTTTAGCGCAAAATAATCAATGATTCTGTCAATTCTGACATTTATCAACTCTACAAAATCTATGACTATTATTGATTATCTATATAGTATTCTTGACAGGCTGACATTCTCGTTAAGTACAACTTTAATATTAATAATGTATTTAGGCGATTGTGGAATAGGTATATGGACAATAAATGGCCCAACACTTACGACAAACAAATGTCAAAGTCTGCACAAGTTTGAGGTTATGTTTTTGTGAAAACCCATTTTCTAGTAATAATGGCTCATTTAATACGAGCAATTGCATTTAGACCCAAAGAAATTATTTGTAGATGTTACAACAAAATAGTTATCACCGACGATGGGACTACGATAGTCGCACTTCATAAGGATCAAGAGTTTCCATATGAGTTTTCGAGACCACTTCCAGATGAAACCAAAGTCGACAACTCTGTTTTAAAAATGAGCGACAAAAGTGAGGTATACAGAGTTTTCAAGGATATGAAACCTGAAATTGCTAGGAAGCAATTGTCTAGTCTGACTCTTACAACTGAGCACAGGTGGTGGCCTAGAGCAAGAGACAAGAAAGCAAAGAAAACAGAAATGAATCGCCCTTACTTGTAAAATTATAATTTACTTCTTTATCTTAGTGTAGTTAATAAATTATGTTACTTGCAAACATTTGTTTCATTATTTTACTTGTATTCATATGCTCAAAGTGCATAAGAGTTTTGTATAGTCACTCAAGTACTTACACATACTCCTGCTGAATATATCAACTTTGTTTATAACAGGTTTTTTATATAACCATTAGGTCCTGTGTTATTTGTACTAAAAATGTTGTGGACCTTACATGCCTGCTGCAAGACAGAATATCAAATATTTATTTTAAATTTTTTTATTGGTTTACAAAACGATTCATAATATGCAGTGGCATATTTTGATTATTATATTATTTTATATGCCAACAACTGAACTGCAATGCTCTAATGACTGTAACCAGCCTATGGAAACAGAATAAATTATCATGAATAAAAATGATCATGAAATTTAAAATAAATAACTTTATTTAAATAAATACTTTGTATATTATTACACAATTTTATCATAATTATTAATGACACTATCCAAGATAGCCTAGTGATCCTATTATTTTGAACTGTTACATATTACAGGTACATGATTGTTATTAAGTTTTAAACATGAAATATTATTACATAATATTTATGTTAAACGACTATATCAGCAACAAAATCATTTACCAACATATCAACAGTACCTACCTACTATGTATTTACGGTACCTACTACCATCACAGGCGCACATCACCAGTCGAATATTGGTAAAATAACATTATGGTATAATAATATTACATGTAGATTCGATGGTGTCGTAAAAATAATATTGGATATGTAATATACTAAAAATAGATATAAAATGACCGGAATTCCGGCCAGCAATTATTGCGACAAACCATTCTGGTTACTATTGCCAACTAGAATGGTGACGCGAGATACCAATAACATTCATAAATATTATAGGTGATGCGGCTCAACTGCATCGCGAGTAGCTGCATATTCGACCTGTGTTGCGCCCGTGACAGAAAGTAGGGATGAACGTTCTAGCAAGGCTCCATTATTGGCCACATTATTATCAATTTAATATATCACTATATGGCTATTATATTATAGATACTATGCTCTGTTTTACTTTCATAAACTACAATAAAATAACTTTTCTTTCTAAAACAAATAATTTTTCTGTCACATTCAATATCACAATGTTTGTTTCCTTTGGTGCTCCTTTACATCTAAATATTGCACTTATAAACATCGACTAGCGCATCATCAGTCACTATCCATATCTTATTCAACCCGATACCACCCGATACCTTACTCCTTGAACTGGTGTAAATAAATATTAGTCTCTATTATTATTTTAACTAAAATAAATAAAAGCTTTGATTACAAAAATAGGTCTTCTGATTTATTGTACTGTGTGATGAGAGATTTAATTTAAGATTAGATAGAATTTAATAGTGACACACATGTGCAGCCAAATGTCACGTGCGACTGTTGGCAAGTAGTGCGAGTCCTCGAACAATGAGTGCTCACCGCGTGTGACACCTGCCCCCGGGCCGCGGGCCGCGGGCGCGAGCCGCGAGGCAATGACATACATGCTAAGCTAAATACCACTACTACGTGTCGTCATTCATCACTCAGCGTGCCATAATTGCCAGTCTTGAAAGTAAACTTAACATTAATAAAAATATACGCTCGGGAATATCGACATTATTGCATACAGAATAACGTCATTTCATGACCGTAAGGCTAGGCATTGTACTATAGTCAATTATACCAATAATTACAAACTATATAGAAGCTTTAACATTTCATAAACTGGACATAGTAACTTTTCTTATTCTATTAAAAGTTAATAATTATTATTTCTTCATTTTCTACAAAAATAACAGCCATATTTATCTATCAATACAAAACAAAATGGCACTCGAGAATATAACCCAGATATAAACTTCATTATACCTTATTCATAAAATAGAAATACAATACAAACTATCATGTGTGATACAAAACATATCTAAACATTCTCCGTAACAAAATATTGTGGTACTATGGTTATACTAATGTAATACCTATGTATGTTTAACAAAGTAAAGCTTTGGAAATCATTTATATTATTATCGTACTCATAACTTTCTCAAAAAAAGGAGTTGTGACTTATTTATCTATTGATACTAAGTTACTTAATTTCTTACAATTCAATTTTTGTTTTCACTTTAAAAGTCAAAAGAGTCTAACTCATCGAATAACTATAAATATTTATGTACATCTTGGTAACTTTGGATTTTGAATTTTAAAACATCTAATCTAAAAATGTAGTCATAAATTCTTTAACAATTTAACTTTTTCGAGATTTAATAGACAAGCTCACGAAATAAAATTGCCTGCTACATTTCAAGTTTTGGCAAGACGCAGGCATAAACGATCTACGATACATTCATTATGTATAACACTAGGCCAAATTTAAACGCCAGTATATTTATAACGGTCCTATATAAAGTTAATCTAAAATTAGTTGTAAATAATGTCAGTAGTACATGGTAGTACACTTCACCTCTCTCTTGTTACGAAACTGGATACGGCATTATAGTAGTCTGGTTATTGTTACGAACATTACTGCGAAACTTTAAGGTTCACAATACGAGTTAGCGTTTTAGTCGTTGTAATGGTGCGCTCGGTCGAGGCTTCGTATACGGCAGCGCCGACCGGCGATGGAGTCTATTGGGAGAGTGAGGAGGGAGTGATGGAAACTGTAGGGTCAGCGCATCCGGTTGAGGCGCAGCTCCCTGTCTAGTTGTTGCAGCTGACGAACGAAGCCCTCATTGGGATGAATGTCGCGGCGAGCGCGCACAGTACCCATTGCTTCGGCGAAGGACATGCCTCGTTTAATCATGAGAAAAGCGAGTGCACATGTCGCTGATCGGGAAACACCCATCATACAATGAACCAAGATGCGACCTGGAAAGAACGTTTTATTTAACTCCACCCAGACTACGTACTACGTATTAAATAAAAAGCTGAAATGTTATTAAAATTTAACATACCTCCGCTAGAAACGGCTTCATCAATGAAATTAGCAGCTATGTAGAAGTACTTCGATATATCGGTCGTTGGCAGGTCCATGAGTGGGAAGCCTTTGTAACGCATTCCGGGGCAATCGCGGTAGTAAAGGTGATCAGTATCCACCTGCGTGTAGCGCTTGCCTTCAGCTGTATTCAGCACATAGTTGATACCCATACGTCTCAAGAACTGCTTGTCCTTTGCTGCGACTCTAAATAATCAAAATTCATTTGTTACTTATACAAACAATCTGAGCGATTGTCAACTAAATGACAAGAGTATTTTTATTATCTTCTGCTAGACGTTTTGCTGGTAAACTAACCACGTAATGTCTGAACAAGTCACGCGACGTGAAAAGGGGCAAGAGCCTTTACTTTACGTCTCAAGTTTTAAGACCGAGTCATAACTAAAGGGACGTTTTACTTTTCATTGCACAAAATTAAATACAAGGCTGCTGCTGTAAGTCACGCGACCAGTCAGGGTTATCTTTCGTTCACCCGGGCATTCCGACAGTTGAACCCGAAACTCCTGCACAAGTTTGTACAATCGGCAAAAAATCCTTAATCTATGTACCTATTAATAAACGTTAAAAAAACTTTGATCGCAGCGATAATTTTGACTAAGGTGTTTGCAGCTCTACCTATGACCACAATTTAAATATAACACTTTTATTTAAAGTACACTGTCAGGCTGTGAAGATCACTCTTGTTTCTGACTGTATTTATTTACTACTTAGTATGCAGGTATATGAAATTACTCACGCATCTCCGACGTACAGTCCAGGGTATACTTCATTTAGATCTGGCGACGGGTTGTAAGTGATATCAGCGAATGGTCGGGAACGGAACGACGACAACGAACTGAGGACCGACGAGGGCGCTCCGAAACTCTGTACATAGAATCTACGCTTTACATATCTACAAAACGATTGACCCATTATGTTATACGTCTGTAGTGTTATTATGTTCAGAAAACATTAGTAGTTAGTACTGCTGCGACGCTTGCAATGCGTATAATAAACATAAAATTGTGAGACAACGTCATTTCATCACAAATATTGATAATAGAGATGAAACGGATATCCGGTAACCATCCGGTATCCGGCCTATCCGGCGGCCTTAATACTATCCGGCCGAATACCGGATAACTACTATTCGGCCGGATAGACATCCGGCCGAATAGTAATGTTATGGAGCTTCAAACTTTATGTGCAATAACCTTCGCTATACAAAGATTCATACAACTTTTGAAGGCTTATAAAAATAAAACTGCCGATTCGAAAACAAAAATTTTCAAATTAGTTTCTTAAAATTTCCTAAAGATTGGATTACACAAATAACGGACATTCGAAAAAAAAACGTTACATACCGAATTACCTGTATTAATTAAAACAAAATTTAGTAGGTAGGTAGTAATTGTTATATTATACTCAAAAAATAAATTAAGGACTTTTAGAAAAAATCGAAATCGTAATCAGGCGTTGTGATTGAACTTAATTCAGTAACTATTAAATTGAAGATTGGGAATCATCTTGCTGCATCAGTTCTTGAGGCTTAACTTGATTTTCATAGGGCATTTTTTAAAAGAACGCAGGTAGACGGCACACAATTTACAGAAAACAGGCAATACGTCCGGCTGCGTCAACACGCACCAATACACTGGCGTGGATGACCGCTCTTTCTTACACCGGACCGGTGTCCGTCGCGCCGAGGGGAGGCGGTGGTGCATCCGGCGTAAATTGTTCGCCGGACCGATGTCCGGTGCGTGTACACATACTCATTATAAACCCTACGCCACCGCTTATCCAGCAAAAAACACGGTCCGTTCTCCGGTGAAAAAAACGGATGTCTACAAGCGTTCTAAGTTCTGCCGAATATTCGGCGGCCGGATATCCGGCTATCCGGCCAGGTGGTAGGCCGAATATCCGGTATCCGGTATCCGGCCAAACTGCTATCCGTTTCATCTCTAATTGATAAACAACTAGTTATTATCGTCAGGGCAGTGTGAATGTAAGATAAGGGGAGTGCATCATCATTTCAAATTAGTCGGAATCTCTTAATTAACTAGTTTCAAGCAGCAGTGTTTTGTTATGTTTTACGGAATTTAGAACGCGTTGGCGACAAAACGTGATAGCTATAAAAATGCGGAAGACTTTTACGCCTATAAATAATGTTTATCTTCACTTTACAGAATTAATTTTATTGCGAGAGACTTTGTTTCGCGTTTTAAGTGGATTTCGCATTTTTATATATATTTTTGTCTGCTACTCGTAATTGCTTCATGGTGTATTATAATAACTACATTTGTTAGTTAGGAACTTCAAACAGTTATGCATTTTAAGCTTGAATCACATTATAAAACAAGAGCTTTAAGAAAAGAGGTCAAACATCAATATTTATTCAAACAACTCAAGGCCTTTATGCCAGCTTATTTATAGATTTTCAGTCAGTGGGCTGATTATAAAAGCAAAGTATGCAAGCATGTTGATATAAACAATTTATACAACTCCAATGAAATTTAAAATACTGGTTAATGATAGACAACCAACATGAAAATGGACATTATGTACAAGAAAATAACAGTTACAAAAATATGTTTATGATATTCTTGTTGTAGGAAGATTTCATTGAAATTATAAATGCAACGTCTACCACATTTATCTGTGTAGTTGGATAACACCAAGCATGGGGTCAACCGTGTGATTCACAGGTCACACAAACATAGACCAATGATAAATACCATTAAGGTCCTTATGTAGGATCCTACACGTTGTTCTTTAGCAGCACAGTATGAATGAGTTCTTGGGAATAGTGAGTACTGTTGATAATGGAACATATATTATTAAGACATTTAGAAGCATTAAATAATATACACGCATATACTTTGAGGTACTATTTAATGTAATTATTAAGCATATATAAATGAATAAGATACATGTAATACTAGTGCAAAATACAATAAGATGTATTGTAAATAATTGAATGCTACATTTTTTCATGGTCAGTTTATTTTGAATAGCCCATGATATTATTAGCTCAAGGATAAGCTTTTAACTTTGTTTCAGAGGAAACCAGAGTATTATGTTACTTGTACTGAGTTGTACTGATCTTTTATAACTTTTGAATAAAGGCGAACGGCAGGTTTATATGAAGAATTCGTACAGCTTATAAAATGTCATGTTTAGGTTTACTTTTTGTTTTAATTGGTAGCTAATATGATAGACAAGCTTATTTTAAAATTCTTATATTTTTAAAAGTTGGGAGGTAAAAGTTATGTCCATTTTTAGAAGCCCCGATAGTTCTCTAAATTGCTCAGATGCTGTCAAAACCATAATTCAAAACAACAGCAAATTGGCGGATGCGTAGACGTCAGACGAAAAGTGACGTCTCATGAGATTTTCTTTTTCTTTAGTTGTCAACAAATATAAGCCATGGACCAAAAATTATTATTAAAATAAACAAATACTTTCTAATTAATCCGGACTTCTAAAAATAATACTCCCAAATAAAAATAAGTGACTTAGTCCCCTTAATAAGTGGTACAAATTCTGTTACGAAACAACACAAACTTTAAGCTGTACGAAATCTGCCGATCTCCTTTAAAAATTGAAATTATATTATATAGTTTTTCTGGTCTCCATCTACCCCTGTGGGAAGGTGTAATTTTACTCATGTAATTTTAAAATAATTTAGTTTTTAATTAAAAATATAATTTCAAATCATTTACAAATAAATTATCTGATAAAATTTCATATATTAAATTTGTATTAATATGCCAATATTTATTATATTGTTTAATTTACAAAAAAATTATAAATATAAAAAAATGGTCTAGGTAGGTATTTACGTGATTAATGCAATAATAAACACAATATTAAATAATATTCTTTAAACTGATGTAGTGGAACTACGAAATCAATTATTTACTGAAAATGAAGTGTTCCAAGTCTGTTATAATAACATAAATGAAATTATGTTTCAAATAATAAAATAAATACACAGATGAATAAAACAAATAAAAATTCTAAGCTTCTATTACATAATAAGTATTAATATGTTTTTCAAATAAGCGATAAAAAATACAAATTAATAGTTTTATTGAATTAGTTAATAAATGAATAAAATAAAACTCTTTATAACTAAAATTTATATAGAGTACATACATCGCAATAGGAAACTTGTCTTCGGGTATGGGTATACCGGGGGTATAAAAGCTGCGAAAAAATGTATTTTTTTACTAACTCAAAAAATAAACTAAGTTTTTGTAGATATAATATTATACGCGTGATGTTATATTCATAATCTAATAAACAAATTATAAAACCACACGTGATTCAATAACGTTTGTATCTACGGACGACAAAAGAAAGCTGATATCCCTTTCTATCTAAGTACGGATGGACCACAGCGACCTTGAATCCATGACTAATAATTGTATAAAAATAGAACTCGGCGATACTCTATTCTATTTTTAGAGACGTAGAAAAAACCACATATTCATAATCAATAAGAATATATCAATAGCGAAACAATTTCTAATTTCTGCAGCAAAATAAATAATTTATTATTATTTTATAAAATTGCGGCGTAACAATTAAAAATACTCACAGAATCCCTGTAACTCATGTTGGATATTTGGTATTAAGTTTATTGCTGATCAAAAAATACAAAATTAAAAATGAATAATCTTATTTTAGAAAATCTTTCCCAAAACACTGTACTCCCAAAATAATGAAATTTAACAACTGCGCGCCATGACAAGACTACAGCTACCAAAGAGAATTAAAACTTTATTCTTTAAAGTATTATGGTCTATGGTAAAGACAACAAGGACAACGAAAACTGACAATGACATATTGAGGATTACCACTTTTAGTCGATTATTAATTATTTTAATTTGTATAAAATATATTCTTTATGAATTATACCTTCACAAAGCTCATTATAATTAAAAGTCATGCTGTAGATGGATCTTTTAGAAACAAAATAAACATCTGATGGTTATTAAGGCATAGTTTCACATTTTTTTATAAGTTTTATTTTTGCACTATGGAATAAAATGAGCTCATATTATTTAAATAGGTAGGTACCTATATGTAAGTAAATAATATATATTGGTCCATAATTATAAATTCAAACAAATAAAACATTCCTATTAAGATTTCATGTACTTAAATATTTTGGGGAGCAGGGACCTGCCATCGACTATTAATTATTATATTTTATTATTTATTTTTCTTGGGAAAACAGAAACCATGCAAATAAAACTAAATCAAATATCCATTTACTAATAATTGAAAATCGATTCAAACTATTGATCGTCGTTTATAGTGGAATCATTTTGATAGATGACGGATCATGTTACGTCACTAGTTCGTATGTAACCGCGCCTTGTTTGCGCGTTAATATTTGTGTAAATTACAGTTTCTGTGTGAAAAATATGTTATAACACTGAAGTTAAAACATTTCTTTACATTCCGGTTACATTTCTTGTAAAAATGGATGAGAAAGAAGAATTGCATCTAACCTCTCCGGAGTTGCAAGTTTTGTCCGAACTTGACAGGTAACTAAAACATTACAATATTTAGTTATTTTTGTTTTCGTTATTCCGTATTCTGTGCCGATGAAATGTTTACCTTGGCTGTTGCATTAATGTATCTTTAAACCTATTTCACTACAATACAACCAAAACAAAAAAAACTTTACGTACCTATGATTTTATGAAAGCTTCGGTTGTACGAGTTTTATAACTTTTACTGTATTTGTAGATTGTGATTGAATAATTGCGCTTATCAACAATTCAGATAATGATTTTGTTTTTAGATTACGTCCAAACATGTTTGTTTTAGCACTACTTTGTTTGTATACATAATGGTTCTTCTATGATGTAAAATATTTTCCTACTTTTATCCCGCTCTTGGAATGGATTAGGTAAATTTTAGAATGTACCAGTATACTTACTTATACTATACACTATATTTTTATTCTTTCATTATATTGTATTTTAAGTATTCATCCCATAAAATGTACACTTAGTACTGGTTATAGTATGACTTTAAACCAGAAATTTAAATATACTCATAATATATAATGAATAACTTAATCTTAATGTATCTACTGTGTTCTACTTAGAATATTGCAGATGAAGAGTCACAAATAAACATAACACATATTCTCATAATTTGTTTTGGTCAAACTTTATAAACATAAAATAGTCTATTAAGTAAAAAAAGTTAGAACATCTTAGTACCTGTCTAGTTCACATAAATTTTCATTTTCAACTTATATATGCTCCTTTGTAGAACTGAGTCTATGTATAAGCAAATGGCACCAACTCTTAGTAACTAGCAAGTCTAGCAACTATTTCAAATACTTTTTACAAAGTTTACTAAATAAAGAATAGTTTGAATGTGAGATTTATGTGTTGGCCAGTTAGTTGACTATAAAACTAGGTCATAATATTTCATATAAACTTTGTACTCTTTATGCTAAGTTTCCATATCTTTATAGTTATTAATCTATTATAAACTATGCAAATCATATTTTTTTATATTTCTCAAATATAATTATTTGATTTCAGCCGACAATTTGGTTTCCTGAAGCTGCGAGGTACTGAACATGGCAGAACTCGAGCACTTGTCCTCAAAGCCGTTAAATATCTTGAGGGCATGCTGGTTCAAGTCAAGGTAATTTAAAATATTTTATTACATGCTTATTGCTTTTATTATATCCTTTATATGGGACTATCATTATTAATGATAGTCCCATATAAAGGAACCTATTGCCATATACCAGACATGTAACCTAACCCTGGGCTACTATTGAAAAATATTCTAGCTACCAAACATGGTAGTTCATTTGTGTTTAATCATTTAAAGTTCATGGTAGTTAGTTGGTGGTTAATTTCTGTAGACTGCCAGATCGGTGGTTGCTATTCATTCAATATAAAATTCATTATATAGTTGTTATGTTAGTTATATTGTAGTATTATAGACTACCTTTTATTGTAGTCAAAGACTTTGTTGTTGATGATAGCTGCAATCAGCTCAGTTGAATACTTTAATTGTATTCTTTCACTATTGCAAAACATGCAAGCAGATACTATGCATATACATTATTATACATATATTATATGCTGATAAAAATAGTCTTAGGCTTTGTATTGTTCACATACAATTGAAATTAATGTAGGTATTATGTGGTTATTTTGTTTTAAAATGTAAAACAGGATTTTATCATACTTCCTGTATTCCCATATAATATTTTTTGGTAAAGTAATGTTATTGTTGAGTTTATAAAAGAATATATATTGTAGTTAATACGTTTTTTATTTCGTTTTAGTTTTAAATATGGATCTTCTCTATACATATTTCCACACACCAGTAATAATATTAATCATATATTTTGATGGACATAACAGCACCACACTAATAACTAACGCACATTAATTCTCCATACATATTATTTTTTAAACAATACACCTAGATTTTTTTACATGGTTATTATAGTTTAGTGCAACTTTTCCTGTATATTTTAAAATTGTAACATAATTATAATTAGTTTGCTAAATATGTATTTTGTCTTGTTACAGGAGGAAGAAAGGGCTTGTTCCCCCGGAGCCAGGAGAGATATCTGCATAGATCCAAAGACATACTGTAAACTAGGACACTTCCATCTATTGTTAGAAGATTATGCCAAAGGTAACAACTCATTCTTTTACATTGCATTGCTTTTGTGCTTACTTTTTTGCTGTTTGTGAGATACTAAATATATGCTTTTATTTGCTTTTGTTGTATTGAAGATGCTTCACAATCTCAAACTAAGCTACAATTAATTGGCATACATGGCATAGATCAGTTTTGCCTAGACAAAGAAATGCGATCCACATGGTCTCAACTGGCTGTGGATCTAAGAACCAATTACTGTAAAGTCTTACAATTACAAGTAACTTAAAACACAATTCATTATGAAAAATATTTATATTATAGAAGAAATGCTAGTTGGTTAACTTTCTTAAATACTAACGTTATTCTATATGATTAACAAAGCATCTCATTTTATTTGAGTCCAACTGATGTATTATCCATTTTCATATGCACTTGCCCAGCATGGTGGACTGAAGGCCTAACCCTTCCTTCATTAGGCCCTTGCCCAGTAGTGGGATGGGAATGGGTTATATTTATTTCTATTATAATAATATATGTTCATTTTCATATAATAGTTATAATAAGTATGAGGTAAAACATCTGAAGTATGCTTGGTGCTGATCGAGTAGCAGTAATTATATTCTATAGGGACAATATTATATTTAGTTAACTTTGCAATTGATGAATACATTTACACGCCGGTACATTCAGATACCTCTATTACAGTCAAGTCAACTATGTTTTATTTCATAAACTTTTATCAGGAATTTGAAATCATATTATTTTAAATGTACCACCGTTTCGGAAAAGCTGACTAGAAGCTGAGAAGAGACTTGGCAGAAGCAACACATTCGTTAGATTTGTTTTCATCGAAATAATCTCTAACAGTGTAATATCCTTTTAAGCTTATTCCGTTTAATTAATAACTTAAATTTAGAATTTGACTAGGGATTTATTTTAGAATCGCACATACTAACCACTGCAGGATTTGCTTATTTTTTTAAGCCTAGTGGCTGGAATTATAAGTTTGTCTTTATTGCGCGTGTTATTGTTGTGTATTTATTACTCACTTTTTTTTAAGTGCGATATTTTTATGTGCGTATATTAAATATTCATAAATATAATGGCTTGCCACCGTCATTATATTTAAATTTATTCCCTTGAGCTTTTCCCTCAGTGAATGTCTACTTCCTAGATTATAAATTGCACGAATAGCCCTTTTCTGCGGCACAAAGATGGTTTGGATGACGGCAACGTTACCCCAGAGTATAATTCCATTGGACATCACACTATGGAAGTCTCTCTGTGTACACAAGAAGTAGTAAATAATTAGATGTTCTATCTGACACATTTTAGATATTGATCATGTTAATAATCCCAGCTTATTATCTTCATAGGTCGGTACAGTTTATGACATGAGTACAAACAAAAAAGGTCTTGAACAACAAATTACAACATTCTTCAGTTCTTGTGTCGCAGATGTAACGTTTGAAAGTAGTAGTTTTACACATTAAAATACCCCGAAACAAAGTTTAGCGTTGTACCTATTTCTAATTATATTAGTAATTTCCTACTGAACGATGTCTTTTACCTTAATCGCTAACTATTTTGTAGACGGGAATTCCCACTTAAATAACAATCCAAACCATTCAGCCTCAATATTATTATAACAATTCAAAACTGTATTATTCAGAAAACTAAATTAGTAAACCGGGAAAGTTTTAGAAGCTAAAGTAGGTACCTAATTTGTCATTAATATTAATATTATTTTGACCCATTTTCCTATACTTTATTTTCCTCAATGCCACTGACGTAATGACTTGATAAAAGTGTAACGTAATAAGAATTACTGTAAATACCTACTACTTGATAAGTATTATGTTATCCTCTGATGACTAATGTTCTTTTTCCCGTCATTTCCAAGAAAACATGTTACGTAAATTGTCACGGGTTTTCGTTGTTTTAATTATTATTTATTCAATATTCATGTTTCACTGGGGTTTTAACTGACATTTTAAGTATAATATAAGGATAAATGCTAATATAGCACTAAAAATTGTAAAATACGTATTCAATTGGGACATAACTATTTAATTTATTTTATTTAGCTGCAAACGTTTATGCTTGTTAAGTTGATTTGTTTACGCATAGGGCGCATAGATGGCGCTGCCGGTACCACGGCCACGGAGTCACGCATTTCTCGTAAAGTAGTAGATTTTTACTGGAAACGAACTGAAAGGGCTTCAGCTCGGTCGTAGTAACATTGACAAAGTTTTCTTGGTAATAAACGTAGGTAGAATGTTTATTCATTTACAGTGCTCCAGTTTCCGGTGACTTGAAGAAATTCTTATCATAAAAATGAACTTTCTTAGAAAATCAAGTTCAAGGTTTACTTGTTACGTTGTATTACTGGTGCTCTTTTAATTTTATGTTATCAGAAGCTTTTGACGTGGGAATTTACGTCAGTAATTTTTGAAGCGTTAACTACACTAATAGAAATAACACACTATTGACTTGGTGTGATGTATAAGAATGTTGATTGTTATTCAAATTGGTATTTGTAAGGATGTTTTGAAGGGGAAGTCGACTGGTTAGACAGGTGCTGTACCTTGTAAGGGCTGCAACAAAAGTATGCGTTATGAGCAGATGGGGCGCCACTAAACGGAAGAACTATTTCGAAATAAGTTTACTCAGTAACACTTGTTATTGAGTTACGAATATGCAAATATTTCATTCAAAACGTTATACATAATCATTGTTGCTTTAAGTAATAATGATTATGTATTTATACAATAATAGTATTTCAACGAGGGCTTACGATTTTGTATCACATTTCTTAGTTACTCATGAAATACCTAAATTGATTTAATAAAGTTTAGTACCTATCTCCCTGTTCATAAGAAATTGGTTGCTTAACTTCATGTTGAATTTTTAAATTAGTGCCATTTAGATATGAGCACGTTTCCCAAATTAACAAGTTACGTTTGTTTTAAGTATCGACACGTTTTTGTGGTATTTATATTCGATTTCCGTGAGTTTTTTTTTTAATAATATATAAGTTTACAAACCATATACCTACGACGACAATATCGACGTTATATTATGCCAAAAACAAGGTATAAAATTATCATCTCCGTACGCACTTGTTTTTGTTCTTATAAAGTCTCTGTCGTCCAAGAAAAGATCCTGTAAGAAGAGTTTTATGTGCTAAAACATGTTTAATGTTTATTCATGAAAATATGACGATACATACCTACCTATATTCATTAGAAAGAAAAACAATATAAACTTCTAATATTATGCTTTCGAATTAATCGTAGATTTAGATCTGCCAGTGCTTTAAATATATTTACGAGCTTTTTGCTCTTGCTGTTCATAATACTTATGATTTTATTTTAACATAATAATTTTATTGCAGCAATGTCGGCATATCAAAAATTCTACGCGTTAGAACCAGATAATTGGAAGGATCCACTGTTCTTGTATGGATTAGGACTCTGCTACTATCACTACAATGCTTTTGAATGGTGAGTTGATATCGCATCCGTTTTATTCATATTTTATTCGCTTCTATAGATATCTACCTAACCAGTTAATTTACCCAGAACCCCACGACGAATAGCTCTAGCAATAAACCCAATTAGCCTCTAACCGTTTACGTCCATTTAAATAATTTTCGGTTCAATTCCTACAAATTATGTTCTATAGTTCAGCTTGTAATAAGCAACGATCGTCTATCCAAAGGTACACCAGTCCTCATAATTTTTGGAAATTATAAAATTAGAGTAATAGGGTTTATTAAAAGCTTGGTAAATAATATATTTTCTTTTTGTTTCATTTCATTTTGGATAGATACTTTTTGTTCACTATAGAACTGGTTGTCTTTGCTTTTTTATTAGTTCGATTGTTAAAACGTGACAGGATTACGTGCGTACATACGTGCACGAATGATATCTATAAGTGCCGTGCCTTTACTGATTAGTGATTAGATTCTATATCAGGATTACTCGTACAAGGTGGTTTTTGATAATGACGTCGATCTATTGCAACATAGTAAATACAACAGTAGTATAAATAATGACACGAATTTTTATATTACATGTTGCTTTTTTTCTGCCGTTAACATTAAGATTAAGACTTGCAAACTCCTATTTAACGATTATAAACTGAATAGTTTATGCGGGATATTTGTGTGATTGTTGTGGTTGTTCTCTTACTTAAAAGTAATCCCAAAATAGCCTAAGTCAATCGTTGATATTTATGACAGTAACACTTACTGAAGCCATCACCAGTTCAAAAATAGTTTTTATATTCTGCCTCCAAAAACTTTTATCGGCGTGTTGTCAAGCATTTTATTTCATTTAAAAATAATAGCCTGTTTTTCGGTAATAAAATGAGTGAAATGCCAATAAACTTGAAAAGATTCTAAACTATTTGTGATCTTTAACAATTTTACTACGCTACCTACATGATCTTATAACTACCTAACTTGCAATTGTTTGTTTTGTTTTTAGCGACAATGGTTCATTCATGTTACTATAGAACACGCCAGCATTTTGTTAACCTTTTTTCCTAACAACCTTATTTTTGTACGAAACAAGAGTTAAAAAAAGTTACACAACATTATGGTAAGAAAGCCCATAATAAAATTATGTAAGGGTGCTGGTTTACAAACAAACTGACATCATAGTCGGTGCCAATTTCTAAGAAGGACAAAATAATCTTGTCGAGTATTGTTTTTGCTTGGTCGTCACTAGGGTGTTTCATAATTTCTTTCTTGCTTAAAATTAAGTTTTGGTTATGAACTTATACGTTATTTAATCATTGGAAGGAAATATTTATCCGTTTTTTTATGTTTACATAACTGAAGTATGTAACGTTTACAAAGAGCTTTATTAAAGATTTTATTAATTCTATGGCTCTCCTGCAATAGCCTTTCTTTTTACCCGTGACTCGGTGACCTTTCACATAATTACATTTCTGGTTTGACCCAAATATGCAAATTTCAGTTTTTTTTTATATTCTTGCGTGTAAGCTGATTAACATCACCTTATAATTTTGCATACCTGCGTTGGTAGTTGTGTACTGATCACAATTCACATGTTATATTAGGATCTGACGGTGTTATTCTCACAATGACATGATTATAGTTACGTAGGTAGGTAGGTATGTAGGAATTGAAAAAGTTTTTAGTGTATTGGAGTAAGACAACGTGGCCATTTTAAATTAAATAAGCTTACACGTGTTTGAAAGTATTGTTCCGTACTTAGAAAGTACTTTTTTCTCTATTACAAATTAAAAACCACAGCATCGTTCGGTTGCGTTAAAAAACGTTAAATACCTACCTGTAGATTTGTTCAAAACATAATCATCTGATCCAGTGGCGATTATCTAAGACAGTAATGTCACTGAACCCTCATGTGAGACGAATTTGCACTTGACCGGTTTATTTAATTGCTGCGAGTTTAGGATTTTACTCGCAGTGATTTTTTATAATTATTGAGAAGTAGGAAGGTTGATGAGCGGTTTCTATGACTTCGTTACATTACAACGAAGGAGTTAAATGTCGCTTCCTATAAAAATATAGTTACCTATATTTTGTCACGTTTATCCGCTCGTACATTAATTTTAACATGATTATTCTTTTTTACCTATACAATACAAATACATGGGAAACTATCAGTATCAATGTAGTGTGTTATGTAAATAGGAATGTTAACGAGCTTTCCATATTTAGTTTCGTCACATACCGGACGGAGCGTCGCACTTTGGGGATGTGTATCTATCTACTCTACAATAATAATTTCGGTCGGTCCAAAAGCACTGCAAGCTGGCTGTAGGTCTCGTCATGTCGACATCGTGATTCGTGATTCACCGGACGTAGGACGAGCGCGGCGCGGGGAGGGGAGCGCTAGGGCCGGCGCGAGCGGGCGGCGCGCGGGGAGCGCAGGGCGCGTCGGCGTAGCGGCGCGCGGCGCGGGACGCGGGACGGTGCACGCTGCAGCGCGAGGTCGTCGCTCGCTCGCGGCGCGTAGTGCCAGTCGGGAGCGGGATGCGGTGACGTAAACTGCATCGGCGCGGGCCGCGACCGTAGTGTAGGACGGGACGTTTCGTTTTCGTATGTACCGTGTGCGTGCGCTGAACCATCCTGTGTGACCGTGTGCTTGTGCTGTTGTCGCTGACGACGTCTCCGCTCTTCACTACGTGGGCCGCTGCGGCCGCACCGGACCATCACGGATCCGAAGATCCCCGAAATGGTGAGTGCGGTCGAAGCTCCCGCTTGTGGTTTGTTTACGTCGACCCTCGCGTCGGCTCTCTCTCTCTACCTGCCGCCCGTATCCCTGCATCGCGTTCGCACGCGACTCTTTCTATTGTGTTTTGTTTCCGAAATGCAGACACCAACGTCGACGACTTCGGACCAGGTCCCGTCGAGAGGTCGCGTTTTTGTTGGTTTGGATGGTTTTTGCATGTTTTTTGTAGAATATTCGCAGGTAGCTCGTCGCAAAATGTTTGCCTCTCATCTGAAGAACGGTAATGCAAGACTATCAGATAAAAAAAAGGAGGGTAAATGTAATGAGGGTGGGCAGTGCGTGCGTTGTTAAGGCTAGTAAATAATGAGTGTTCCGCCGCATAAAATGTAGGTCGGTGGAGTGTGGCCGCAACACTGCCGCACGCGATGTCGAGCCAAAGTGCCTCTCCCTACGACAACACTCGCCAGACCATTGCTAATTTGTTGTTAGCACTGTCAATATCTGTAATCACTAATGTGCTGGTTTTATTTGCCATGACCCTTAAATCTTTTTAGAATTATTTAGAGCAACGAGTCTCCAATTTCGTCGTATTAATATTTTGTGTTCCGGGATGTCCCCTGTTGACATTAGACTTTGTATTATTTTAGTTAACTACTTAACTGTTTCGAAAAGCAATAGACTACATTATTGGATTGGTCAAATGATAGAAGTTCCATGGGTAAAATGATGAGTAAATTATAAATTCGCTGAACTTAATCGTCATGACGGATGCTTAGACCGTCATTGATGACGGTGAGTAAGTCACTTGTCATACAATCACTTGATTTACACAGGAAAATCTGTGAGTCATCAAGTCATGACTGACTGTAATCTGTACTCCGATAGCTTCAAAACGATAATAGGTGGAATTCGCGCACTTTTTGTATTACGTCATTGGTCATTGGACCGGTAGTATGGCCATACTAGTCGGAAATTTAATGAGCCAATGATACCGGACTGGATATTAACTTCCACGCTAAGGAAAAACCGTAACCACTCTTTGTTCCGCTCGGGGGACTTTATTGTTCCAACTTCCTTCTAATTATGGTGTCATTATGACGTGATAAATATTATTCTACCATTTTAGATTTGATCTTTCGTATCAAACTTATAAATTTCATGTAAAAATATTAAAAGGTTACGTTACCTATATTATGATTTATTTTATGATATGTATAGATAACAATATTTTCAATAGTACTCTGCGTTATCTACACGCGATAGATTGGCAAGCGGAATTACGTCCCTGTGCGCGATATCTAGTCACTATGTTTTTATCTCATTCATCAGGCGTATCGTAATAGTTATCACGAATCATATTGGCTATCGGTCGCGGACCGGTCTGCGCATTATCTACGCAACGCCACTAACCGCTTCCAGTAACGGTATTCCACTCTCTGGAGTCCTCTAGCGACTAGACTCGCTAAGCCCGTTTCGCAAACTTGTTCATCGATATGCTCGTCTAGTCCTTTTTTGTATTACCGAGCCGGAAGTATGTTTTCGACGAAATATATAATCGTGAATAGCGTTGCAATCCATGAGTTTATCAAATACAGCATTTACGAAGCACTTTATTCATTTATTCATAAATATTTGGAATGCTAAAGTAATCGTTCGTCGTCAGAAACTCCTGGGTATCGAACAACTTTGATTTTATATTCATAATTATTGCGTATTGTGTTATTTCCCCTCAAGTATGAGGCAGTTGTTCCTTTACATTATGTAAACGATGGTCAGCTGCTAGGTAATGTGGGAATTATGTGGCTAGCTAATGTCAGGTCGTTTAGTATCGATAGTGATGTGGTAATAAATGCTATGTAATTGTTAGAGCAGCTTGCGGTGGCGCGTGCCAGGGGCAGGTGCTCGCCGGCTGCTACCACACCTGTCACGACATCAGCTGCTCCTTAAGCTAGTTATTACATGTCCTACCGTAAGAATAGTGTATCCGCTACAAAGTCTGTTACACAACAACAATATAACAGCCGCCACCGACACTAACTTAAAAGTTCATACAACAACATACACGTACCTATTATCATTCTTCATTATCTTGGCGTGTACAAATGTGTCCTCTACCACATAGTCCACTCTTATTTACAGCTTGTCTTACTAATTAACACACGTGTTTATTAGGCATTATATTTTTTTTATCTAATGGTAGGTACCTACCTTAATCAGTTTTAATTTTTTTCTTGTGGATTGATTGATAGATAGAACAGTTCTTTGTGTAGCGGTAATGCGGTGAAGTGGCGATATAGGTAACTTGGTTTGCTGATAATATTGTTATGCGTTTTACTACGCGTTTCGTAGTAAATATACAGGCTATGCGTAGAAAGCGATAAAATTTCCCAACATGTTTGCCCGCTCGCTAGTTTACGCTGTAATTGCATTCGGTAGTTAATTTCACCGTTGCCGGTAAACTTTCCGGTAGTCCCGACGATGAGGACGTGTCTCATGCCAGTTAGTTACTACTTACATGTAGTGATTTTCCCAAAATTGTATCTGAAGTAAGATTATTTGAATAGGTTGCTTGTATTATGTTTACTCACGTGTAACTGAGCGGAAGTTTTATTAGGGCCAGTTGGACGCGTTGTGGCAGCGGTACAGAGCATACCGTTTAAGTGCATGAGAGTACTTGCCATATACTGATGATATTGTCTGTAAACTATTTCAATTCCTATAAATCGTTCTAGAAATTATATATAGAAAATTAGGTGTATTTAACATAGGTCCCCTTGTTCATTTAATATATTGGTATGAATAAAACATAACAGGTGACCCGATTCTTATCTATCTGTCAGATTAATCCATTTAACTGGATACATCGTCTTGTAATCTATAGGTTTAATAAATAAAGTATTTATTTTAGAAATGTACCTACGTAACATATAACCACTAGGTAAGCCGCGTGAAAATGATTACATCACAATTCACAATGATGTTATTATTTTTACACGTGATGTGAGACTAGTCGCGTGGTTTGTTGAATACCGCATAGCAACAGAGCTGCGGAGAAACCGGAATTTGACGGCGTTTCTCATGCTATCTTAGAATATTATGTGAAGTTACTGCCAAAGAACGTAGCGGTATACCTACGCATATAGTTTTATCTATGTAAATGAACTGGCAACACGACTAACAAGTATTAGTTGCGCAGTATAAAGTACGCGGTCTCCGACCCTAGTCTACGAATGCATCTATGCCGTGTTAGAGATGTGCGGGCGGGGCATAACCTCTTCGCCCTTCGTCCCTCTCCGTGCGCCGCGTCACGTACGCATGGGCCCTTTCACGCACAGGGAGGGAAACTCTGGCGAGGGGCCGCGCGCGCACCGCCACCGATACTGTCGAGGCGCCTCTATCGAGTCGCCGAAAACCGTATGCATTATTAGCTCTCCCCCTACACCCATCCCCGAACGGGCTCACTCTGCCCGCCCGCAGCCCGGCGCGTTTCAGACGCCTAGCACCTTTGCAGCCATCTCCCCATCCCCCTGTCCCGTCTCGTCGACGACTTTGTGATTTAACCGAGACGCCCTTCTCCCGTGACGTAACGATTAAGTGTACTTATATTTTTTCTAAATCTAGGTCACGGCTCGGCTAAGAGCAGGGTGAATGTAGTGATGACGGCGCGCGGTCGTCGACACTAACGGATCGCTATTTATACCTGCTGCGTAGTGCACCGGAACTCGCTCGGTGCATTCGCTGCATCCGCGCCACCCGCCTCCGCCCTGTCAATGACCCCGTCACCAACATTCGGTTCCTACATCATTAACTAAACTTACAAAATACATTTGGTTGGGTTGAAACAGAAAAAACTTCTTAATCCTTACTAATGTCACGTAGATGTCAACATGTTCATAATTCTCTTACAAAGTTACAATAGTTGTAGGGCCGAGGGCGTGCGTTGCGAAAGGCTCTGTGGCAAGCGGGTGCCCTTCGGCTTTGTTCGAGTTACGTAAGTACACCCGCCCACATCTGTAGGGCAACCACCCACACAGGGCATGAACTATGTCAAGCAGCCTGTCCTAGTTTCAACCTTCACAACACTTTTTACGCTCCGTATAAAAGAACACTATCTTAAACTGTTTTTTCTACGTGATGAGTTCTGTTTATCAAAGTTTATATAAATGAATACTTTAAATTTCTCTATATTGAATACCTACTGGCTACATGGTATTTTATATTTATAGAGAAATTAGAATACCTACCCATCTCACATTTATCTTTTCAAGACTTATTTTCTGGCTCAAGAAAGAGGATGCAACTTATACAGTTGCATGTTATTTCTTGAGCCTTCTTCTTATTCTTCTTGCCTCTTCATTTTAATGTATCTATTTATATTGGGAATATTGATGGATTATTTTTTCATCCATCATCAATTTTATTTATTTATATTTGATATTAAAATATATTTCCCCTAATATCATTGAATTACATTATATTTACTGAATATTCCTGTAAACTGGAAACGTACGCGTTGTTCATCATAGTAATTTTATTGGGTTAGGTACTAATTATTCAAGTAATACAAACGATATCATTGTGATTACTTTACTTAAATGATCACCTAATTTTGATAAATTCTCCTTTTTTTTCTATTGTGTCTCGGTCAAAACGTTTCGGTTATAAACGGTGTTCTTTTCAATCGGTTGTTGAATATAACAAATCGTTCATTTGTAGATACAAGGAAATACACTGTACATGTTACAATTGTTCAGCATAGTCGACCGGCTGTTGCTAGGTCTGCGAGAATTCGCAGTGTCGATCCGCGAGCGATGTCCGCCGTGGAATTTCCGCGAAAAAAGCCATACGTCACTACACGTCACAGCAGTGGGGCGGGCGCGGCGTAACGTCACGCCTGCAAGGCCGCGCCTGAGTAAGCACCACTGTAGCTTTTGTTTACAACACTATTGACACTACTGACTAATATGGTCGTGAGTGACATAATACTTGATACACTTTTTTATAAACTCCACGTAGGTACATTTATTATTTTCTTATTCTTTTATTGTCTCGCCTTAACCGTTAATGTTAACGATACTATAGTTGACATTCCTTATTCACATGCACGTTAAATATTTGAATAGATGTTATCAAAATTATTCTAAAAACGTTTTATGCCCCTTACATAGATGTATAATCGTTAATCCTGGTTGGTAATTCTCAATATGATGGTTTTTCCTAGTAAAGTGTTATAATAGTGTATCGTTAAATATGTCGATCACGTCGTTTTCGTTTCCAAATGTTTATTCGTCAACTATCGTGCGTTACGTAAATTACTATTACGTAGTTCACACTTGGTATGTTGTGAGCAGATAACAATAGTAAATTAGGTTTATTAACGTCAATATGCGCGTTAAGTAGTTACTTGGTCGCATGCTGATATGCTTTTAGTTATTACATCCGCTCCACAATAATGAACGAATATACTTTATTATTTCACATAATTAACTTAAAATATTTAACTTTTTGCGTACATAGGCAGGACTTCTGCTACGTTATTGAAAGATATGAGAAGTAAAACGCCCTCGCAAACCGTGGATTTCTCTTCAACAGCACGTTCGTCTAAAATTATTGTATGTGTTATCTATATCTAGGTGGATTAAAATAGCTAAATGTAAAAGAGTTCTTGGAATCGCCCCAATCGTTTTTCATCTCATGTAAACAAATAAACAAACTCACATTCTCTTCGAATAACAGGTAGTATTTACATCAATGAATAGGTACTGGGAAACATCCATTTATTTTTTTCCCAATGTCTAGTAATAAACTTGCTGTTTTATTTGTAGTTATCCAGCATATTTTGAATTCCTTCATCGATAAAGCTTTGCATTTGATTAAAATTATAATGTAATGCGTATTACTATACAATGAAATATTGCTTTGCCCTTATGCATGATGGCAGGCTACTCAACTGCTAAAATATGCACAAGCATGCTTGATAATTATGCGTGAAAACATTTATCGGATTTACTTATGCAGCCGATCGCGATGGGATCTGTTGGGCAATTAATTTGAAAAGTTCTTCACGTTATTAATGACTCAAATGGAATCAGTAGCACTTCTGTTTATTCAGATTCGTTTCTAGCTATCGACTATAAAGAATGGAATTTAGAAAGGTTTTAAGCATTCCTGGTTCATAAATTGTATTGCAAGCAGCGTGATATTGTGCATTAGTATAACACTTTCATTAAGCCATTAGGCGGTGCAGAATTATTCCGCGGATATTATTTCACTTTCTCAGTACCAGTTAATCGTCCCTATGAAAGGTCAAAGCAAGTGAACACACCCTATCCTGTGCAAGTACTGGGGATTCGCAAGAAAGCAGTTTTCTAAACTAGCTTTATTCTTATGCAAACTTTCAACAGTTCCGATTGCCATTTGCATCGGCAGGCGCTATCAACTAAGTATTGCCATTGAATAATCTGAGGCTTCAATTATAGATATGTTTTCTATATATTGAGATAAGTACATGCTCAATTGAGATTTTTCACTTATTCGTAAAATAAGTTTGAATATATTATGTATTGGTATACAAGTCAGGAATAAATTGCCCTTCTTTGAGTGCCAGCACACATCGTTATCTTGGTAGTCTGATATCGATGTACGAAAGTTGGTTTCTCTTTGCGCTAGAGATTTACCCATGCCATGTTATACCTCACGGTATGTTAGAAATAACATGTTACGCTCACGTGCATACCAGCACGCATAATTATCAAGAAACCGAGTTATTCTCACGGATGTCGATCTGTACTTACAATTTAGTCGTCACTTCGTTGGTACAATGGGCATTAGAATTAGAAAGCGTCCGGTGACCGCAAAAAGGTAGCATTCGAAAGGGCTCGGAGCTTGCGAGATTGTATTACGTCACTATTGAACGATAACCATGGTACCCCTGCTTCAATAATGCGTTGGGGAGCGCTCGCTATCGACTAGTAATGTGCTTCGTGCGTGTCGCACCGAATCCACATCGCACGTATGTGCTACTGCCCTCGCTTTTGTCTGATGAACAATCTATGACGTCAACGATAAACCTTAAAATTTAGTTCTCAAGGGGTTCAACCCTTTTAAATCGTAATGTTAGGGATGGGGCACATTTTTAATACTGCTGCATGTAAATAAGTATTGTACTTGTTAGAACATTTGTCAAGCCGTGAATCGCATGGGGTTAGTTATCAAGGGCACTCCGCCGTTAGTAATGTAATAATAACGCGAAAGTCTGTCTTTTTTGTAGGGGTAAGCTCGCTTTGCCTGTGTGTGCCTTGTGATCGTCGGATGCAAACATCAAATACAGGTCCTACCAGTGGCGAAGGCTCCATACAACTCGATTCCTATCGGCTTCCCTTTCTGGACAGACTTAATATTAGTGTTAAATTAATTGTTTACTATTGCCAAATAAAACACAATTAATTAATAATCATCAATATTTAAACCGAAATCTTTAACTAGAATCATTAATCTAATCGAAACAGTACGAAAACGCCTACCCTTCAAAAATTACGCTCCGCTAAAAACGCAACGTGAAGTAATAATAATGAAATAAGCCGGAGGCGCTGACCGAGAATCTCGTACAATAAAATCTATGGCGGCGATGTCGCTTACGACCTTTTGGATCGCGCTTCGCACCGCGCTGCATAGTGGCGAGCAAGCCGGAGGAAGAGCGGGTTGCCTCGCGTTACAGCGCTCGCGCTGCGGCGGACACATGATCTTACGCATGTTTCTGTCGCGGTGCGAGCCGCGTGCAAGAGCGAGATGGAAAATATAAGCTAAACATCCTGCATAAGTATTAGTGGAACATGAAGTTTGACATTAGGTCATGTTTGTTTACTGTTTACATCTTTCGCGCGCTCTATAACAAATTAGAATATTTGTGTTTATTACTACATTATTCCTTGATAATTGTGTTTGTGCATAATTGTGAATGTATCAGTATATTAAACAGTAATTGTTTTGCATGTTTCTATTAGAGTAAATTTTCATTTTGTCAGATTTATAGGTTAAACTCATTACAATAAAAGTGTTCTGCGTTTATCCATAATGTGTTTGATATTTTATTGTTAATGAATACATTCTAAATTGCTTGTATAATAAGTAATTAAACAAACAGTGCGAGACAATCATCAATCGTTCGATATACGTTATCTTAAATATGTGCTGTTGTGTTACCTACGTGTTACTACTGAATATATAGTAACTTAATACAAAACAAGCATGATTAGGTAGCATGGTAAGTACCTATGTATTATTAGTCTGTAGAGAGAAATAAGATACTGTAGTCGAATGTAGATAATACTCTCATATTGTTATTATGCAGTAATACGCTACTTTTACGTCGGCATTCTTACGATGTACATAATATGTAGGTACTATACCTAGACAATGACTTATAGCTCCGGCTTACCTTTTGTAAAAAATGACCCTTCGCCACTGGGTCCTACAGTTCTATCAAGTACTTAATAAATCAATAGACTACGCGATTATTTACTTGCGTACTAATGTCACATTGTCATGAACTCAGAGTTAGTACCTATTCTACCATGCGTATTTATTAGTGAACAGTATACTTATATTGTTATTCTAATATAAACAGCTGATGTGGACATTAAGTAGGCACTTACATATATGTATTATACAACATGTGCAAATAAAACATTAACACGAGTAGTCGAGGCGAACCTGTTCGATAATGAAGTCGACGAGTCACATTATTTTGCCGAGGCAAGAACATCTGATTTTATGGATGTGCACGATGCGCTGTTGCACACCACGACAAGTGGACACGATGTGTGAGTGCAACTCGTCGTACAGCTGTGTCGATTCACTTCCGCATCCATGTCTTTGTATGTTTACGTGTTTTGTTTCTATATCCTATATTATACTTTTTGAAGCAAAATGTTGACGTAGCAGAACACATCACTGTTGATAAAATTGTGCTGATAAAACACTGGATTTTAAGTGCGTCTGGTATCAAAATTCCTATAACGACCCGGACTAAAATAATATAACAACCATCGATACCAATATGGAGGATAAATGTTTACCTATGAGGATCGTGTGTGCTAAATATACATAATAATGTAATTCGTACTATCGATATAATGTATGGTATTCCCACAAGAGCCTTGCATGCGTGTAGTCATAAATGTGTTCATAAGAATATAAATTGTGAACATAATGCTATAATACTATAAACTCTGGCCTAGGTCTCAGGTACCGTACGGATAGCCTCTAACTGCATGTTTCATAAATAGGTACCTACGCTAGCGCTTACAGTACCGTACCACAACGTTCTGAATAACAAGCTTATCTATCTATCTATACAGTATTTCTTACTATTCCTACTTTGGCATTGGAACGATAATGCCTTTTTTTTATTAGTATTGTATTCGCTGGTAAAATCGATAAGTAGCGGTAGTCTTATTTCACATCGCCCGACGTTTGATTATAAATTTAAACAAAATCCGCTATTCATATTATAAAAGCCACTAGTTCAATTACGAATTTAACATTTCGTTGGTCAATATTGTATAAGTACCTATTTACCATACATGTATATCTCATAGTAGGTATAAGTAGTAATGGTAGTTTGAATATAACATGAGCGTTCCACAATTCCACACCTATAAACACAGCTGCCCCACATTTTCATTTTGGCCTTAGAATAAAATAGAATTGGAAATGAATTGCTTTAACTTTATGAGCACTCAATTTCAATTTTGTGTAGTGAATTGCGCGGCTGTACTGAAAATAGCCGGCACATATCTGAAATATCGCGTTCATGAGATCATTTGTGAGTAGGTTACTGAATGTGTATAAGTGGTATCGAATGGGACGAAACTGGGTCAACTGGCATGACGCTAGCGATAAACGGGCCCTCGTTCATTATCATTTATGTGCACGGCGACACGTTCCTTTCCTAAACTAGCTGAACTTAATCCGTGCTCTAACTGAATGGCATTGGCAGCTTGCGAAACTACTTGGCTGGCGCTGCATTCCAAAATATATTCCGAATAACAAGATTTACTTACATTACGATCGAATTGTAAGTTAAGTCTTCATTCAGTCTAACTTGTATTCTGATCTCAGGCGCTACATATTGACAGTTATTGATCATTCACAAGTTGACATCTGCGATAAAGGAAGCAATAAAATCGTGTGTGTGTTAATGATACACGCATTCAATGCCATACGCACCTATACATACGGGTACTAATGTAGCGCATACAATTGCAGTTTGTGTTGCATTCAGTTGCCGTGGAGCCAAGGCCGTGATGCAATGAGTACAGTCAGGTGGATTGTACGTTTAAATGTTGAATGCACCGCATGATTGCGTCACTCGGTCACGAGTATTGAAAAATACCATGATATTTATTAATGGACTAAGAGCGCGGCCCTCGAAATGTAGCGTTTCCAAGAAATTTGCAGTTTTATTAGAAATGTTCAGTGCAACATCTAAATATAATTACTATTCTAGGAACTTACTCCAGCCAGACGAATAACATTGACCTAATTTCGCATCCACGTGTATGGCATTCAATGTAAAATCCCTCGTGAAAATGATATGAGCATTGCGCGTATGTTATGTTGTGTTGTGCTCGGGCTCGGTGGGTCCGTGGGAAAGTACTGCGGGTCCATTATGTGCATGGCGGATCACGTGTCGTGGCCGCCGCGCACCTAGCGACTACTTACTTCAGTTATGTAAAGTGAGTGCTATGACGAACGACGAATGAACTCTATAAATAGCGGTCGATCCGTCCTTGAGCCACGCTACTGTGCAGAACTAGGTCAAGCCAAGCTGCCTCACGCCAGTGTGTTCTCCTCACACTCACCATCACGCCCATAACCACGTGACCATTCGCCGACTGGCTGCGTCGGGAAATAACTGGACTACTACCCACATTCCACACTGACACTTCCTGGTTCATTCTTCAATTTTACAATTGCGCTAGACGAATATAACTATGGACGTCACTGGACAAACCTAGATTAACTCCTTAAATTTTATTCAATTCTGGTCATTGAAAACACAGATAGACGATAGAAATATTAATCTGGGCTTAGAAAATCAACACCGATAAATGCTCACCGAAATGTCTCAGCAGATGTTCATTCATTCAGCGAAGAAAAAAAATTTGAATAGATGCAAGAGATCCGTATGTATAAGTAGGGTTGTATACGATCCCCTTACCTGAGTGCACTGATAATGGCCAAGGTTGGGCCCAGGCAGGTAGCGAACCGGATTATAATCGATCCAGTCTTTTACTCAGGATGTTTATTCTACCATATGTACCTACCTCAATTTGAATGTTAACATATCTATAAATGCAGAAATACTGCGCACAAAACAGGAATTTGTTGAACAAAAAACCGAATCAGGGATTTTTTACATGAATACTTCTGCTTTATTTAACATGTTTACGCCACAAAACACATATTTGTATAAATACGCACATAGTATACCTTGTGTAAACAAACCAACTTTACTTCTGCTGAAAATGTTTAGGGATTTCGTATTCCTATATTCTTTGACCTAATAGAATATTGATAAAATTGTTTATTCGAACCTCTAAGATTTTAATAAATATCCAGTTTAAATCTATTGATATTACGTAGTTGATACTCGTACCTTTTATAGGGACAATGATATTTTATATAATACTATTTCATCGATGGTATCAATGTAAAATGTTCGTTTTATGTATAATGTATATGTTATACGGTATGTATTATCAGCGCTTGTGGGTGGGTGTGACGTAGTGAACCATAAACCAACTGGTGATATCGCACAAAGACCAAACTTTATCTTTGAATAGGGGCACACACACACAGTACGTACTGCGAGTGTTGGCTGTTATACAACGTTGGTTATCAATGTATTAAATACTATTTCCATAGTCTAAAGTGAAATTATGCCAACGTAATTTCGTTAATGACGTAAAATTACATTTTTTATCATTTCCGATGACCAAGTTTATCCAGTCAAGGTCGTTGCGTTGAATAATCTTGGCTTGAAATGTGATTCAATGTTTATGTTGCGTAAATTGAACTCCTGAATGCTATGTTATGATTCTCTGTTGAACCAAAGATCAAAAGTTATTACAAATTTAGGAAGCATTTCATTCATTACATTTTTGGATTGAAATGTTTCGTAAGTCCATTATAAATGTCAATCGACTTTAATAATGAACCTTTTACGAAATTTCTTCAACATTAGATCGTTGCGTGACAACTGACAATCATAGCTCATTCTATGGAACAATGAATATGAATAAGAATTCACGTTGAATATAATATTATTATGTATGTCGAGCATCGCCGTCGGCGACACGACCGCCGGTGAAAGCTCTCTATGGCTCACACACTGATGGTAAGCATGCGTGTGTGTATAATCGTCATTTAATTTTAGTCGGCGGCGGTACTGGGGCCGGGGTGAACACCGGACGGCACCTGTCTCGCTCCTTTGTTTCGGCTTACAAATGTCAGCGGAGGTCATCTAAATAAAGGCGTTATAGGCATCGGATTCGGACGGCGATCGCTGTCTAGACGTTGCGTTGCATCGTCCGATCGATTGCACGACCGAGCCTCAGACGGTCATCGACCCCGCGGGCGCATCGGTGACGTTACGCTCCGGTGATGCGCTCCTCAATAACCTTACGGATATTATAGTTCAATTCCGTGTTTTGTAATACTTACGCACCGAGAGGTTGATCCTCCCCGCATTCTTTGATTTGTTACTTTAAATGAAACACATTTCATGGCGCGTTTTACATTGCCTTGCTTGGGTACAATTATTTTATTACGTTAAAAAATATTATAGTATCTTCTACCTGAACATGATTTGAAGTTTTTCTCTGAAATAAGGCCCTCTTTATTGAATCCAATGAACATTTTATCGATTATAAAAAAACCTGACGGATCGTTTTGTAGTTGAAGATTCGACGTTTAGAACGACGAAGTAAAATGAAAGCAAAAAAAATCTTTTGTCAAGATCTTTGGTACGTTTAGTTTACAAAAATTAAAATTGGTAGCTAGGTACCATTTTTTTGGGTAATACACGTGCACTTAGGGGTGTTCTGATCATTGTCTTCGGTTGGTACTTTTATTAACTATTCGTCTGACCTTGTACGTCGGTCAAGTTCAGCTTGAAACGTTGATATTGTTTTCTAGTTGGTTCGCCCAATATAAAGTCCTCTTTATGCCTTTTTAAACATTAACTGTTGGGTTTATTACTAGCGATATTTTGTTTTCTCGAGGATTCTGGTAAACAATGCTGGTAATAAAAGTGTTGTCCGATTTCACAAAGTTTACGGCGAGCCTTTCGTTAACCTTTTTAATGGCAGGGCGACAAAGGCGTTGCAAATGGCGTTGTACGTGTCGCCTGGGTTTTCTCGGGCGGCGGACGCGCACCTGCGGCTGGCGCTCATGTTCAAGGCGCGCCGGCACTGGACCATTGCTGCGGTGCACTTCAGGCGAGCGCGACTCGCGCCGCACCAGGACGCTACCTTCACCCGCCTAGAACTCAGCTTCCACGCAGCACACCTTCTTGAAGCGAGAGGTCTGAGAAAAGCCGCGAGAGATGCTTACGAAAGACTGTTGAAGGAGCCACATTTGTCTTCTTCCTTGAAAGCTGATGTCTGTAGACAGTTAGGTGAGTAAACAGTAACAGAGTTATCATTAATTCAATAATCTCAGCCCTTTAGCTTCCCAAATTACCGCAGTAGAGAAATTGAGCGGTCAGTAAATAGGAAATGTAATTTATTTATGATAATTTCAAATTAATTATCACAACATTGGTTGCGTGCTGTTCTACCATACCGTTACATTACGTGAGAACTGTTTCACTTTCGCATTTTAACACGTACTTAACTTACACTCTAATCCTATTAATTACTGACTCAACACTGGAAGTTATAAAAAACGGGTTGTTTTCGTAGGTTGGTTGTACCATCGTTGCGTGTCGCTGGGCGAGCCTGCGGCACGTGCACGCGCAGCCATCTGGTGTCTCCAGCGTGCTGTTGCTGCTGAACCAGACTCTGGTGCTGGACTGTATCTCCTAGGAAGATGCTTTGCGGCTCAAGGCAAAGTTCATGACGCTTTTATTGCGTACAGAAACTCCGTTGAAAAATCCGAAGGCAACGCTGATACCTGGTGTTCTATAGGGTGAGAAATTGAAATGAAATGGTCTTATGATGCCTTTTTATATTTGTTTTTAGTTTGTATGACTTATAATTTTTTTTATCCGTAGTGTATTATACCAACAACAAAACCAGCCAATGGACGCTCTCCAAGCCTACATATGTGCGGTACAACTTGACAAAGGTCACTCTGCTGCGTGGACGAATTTGGGGAGTCTGTACGAAAGTTGTCAGATGCCCAAAGACGCGTTTGCATGTTACACGAATGGTGGAGCCGCCGCCACCGCTTGGGCGTTACGACAGAGACTCGAATTCCTTAAAGCGCATTTGGCTCACGCACCCATGCCCTCAGTTACTGGAAAGTAAGTTGGCCTAATCACTTATGAAACTATTTTATACAATACAATTTTGGCATATAAGTTGATAGTTTAAAAATGGTAAGACAGTCACTATATATACAGTACTAGCTGACCCGCGCAACTTCGCTTGCGTCACCTAAGAGAATGGGTCAAAATTTTCCCCGTTTTTGTAATATTTTTCGTTGCTACTCCGCTCCTAATGACCGTAGCGTGATGTTATATAACCTATAGCCTTCCTCGATAAATGGGCTATCTAACAGTGAAATAATTTTTCAAATCGGACCAGTAGTTCCTGAGATTAGCGCGTTCAAACAAACAAACAAACAAACAAACAAACAATCAAACAAACAAACTCTTCAGCTTTATTATATTAGTATAGATGGTATATGTACCATCGTACGTACCATACGTACATATACATGGTATCTAGCCCCATCAATTCTGTTGATTATAAAATTGAACCCCTTTTCCCTCAGCCGGCCTATACTAGTTGGCATGAATTCTAACAATCAGTGAGTATGCATTGTTTTAATATATGTGTAGGTAATGTTACATTAAAATCCTTGTTTATTTAATTTGCTCAACGTTGTTCGTCTTTCTTAACAGACGTCGTCAACTCCCTGCAATAGAAGAAGCGTGGAATCTTCCGATATCAGCGGAAATGTCATCTCGTGCTCCTAAGTCGGCACCCCCACCATACCCGGGCAAGCGGCCTGAAGACCCTCCCGCCTTGACTCATCATCAACTGCAAACATTACAGTATCTGCAGAAGAATTCACATAATCTGTCACAGCATCAACAAGTACAATCAAAATTATATATCTAATGACTTTATGTCGAACTACTATATGAAATACTTATGTGCTCTGTTCTTTCCAGGTTTTAATGCAACAGCTTCTATCGCAGTATCGTCTGGCTCAAGCGGCGAGAACGCGTGCGGTTTGTAGTCAACTTTCATTACCCCCTCCATCCCCCTATTTTAATGACCACGGCGGCAGGTCTAAGCTTGTGCAAGTAGGGCTCAGTCACAATAATATTCGGTTCTAATATGATTTGTATGTTGACAGGTGACGAAAAGCGAAGGTAGTAACGCGACCGGCGGCGACAATGCGGAGTCGCTCGCCGAAGATCTTTTGAAGAGGTTTTCTGACGCGCAACCGGATATCAAGAAGGAGCCCATTAGTGGTAAGTGCGCAAAGCAGTTTGTTTTCTTTCTTTATCTATTGTTTTAACCAAACCTTCCTCGGAAATAGCTTTAAATGTTGGCGAAAACCGTATGAAAAACCGTACTACAGATTTTGCGATTATTGCTTACACAAAGACACGACGGGCGACAAAAGTAAAGTCATAAACCATGTCTATACTCTGTAGGTATGGGTATCAGTCCAAATATGAAGCATTCTTATAACGTATCGTACATATTGATGCGGACCATTATACACACACACGACTTTGCGATGACAATTTAACGATCAACAAATTCAACTATAGAAAACAAAACACATTGTTTGTTTCATTGCCAGTTGTTAAAGAATTTGAAATTCGTGACTGAGATTGATAACCAATAGTTAAATGGTGGTTTAATCTTCAGTACTTTGTTGTTTTTTACTAATTTTTCTTTTCACGTGGTTTATTGCCGTAAAAACTTAGTAACAAGTATGTTGCATTAAATAAGTACATAGTGTGATGAGTAGCCATTAAACAATTTACATTAATTAAACATTATGCGGGCATTAATTCATGGCTGGTTGGCTATTGCAAAATGTTGGTTCATAAGTACCGTAGACATTTTATGAATTTGTTTTGAGTTATTATTTTAATTGATTAAACGATAAGAATAGTTAACAATGTATTTATAAACTCTAAAAGCGTGAAAATGTATATTTTTTGCATTTACTTACTATAAAAGCACAGTCTAAAAATAAAAATATGTCTGACAGTTTAGGGCGAACGCCTTATTTCCTGATTCCACTTTAGTCACAAGAATACAATATTGTTATTGTACCTATGAAATAATATAAAGACAAAAGCCATCTAAATACCGCACTGGATTACTCAAATAAAAAAGGGAACAAATCCCTAGATTTATGCAATACCCATAAACATAAATACACGTGGGTTATTAAACGAGGGAGAATGACGTTCTGTCTAAGCACGGAGCGGACAAAGCCACGACAACAAAAGGAACAGGTCCCATACAGTGATTGAGCGCTTTTGTGCACCTTTTATAATATCGCCAGCTTTTGTACACCGACATTAAAACCTCGTTATTCGCGAAAATAGAGAATATAATGTTGAGCGTTGTGGTTGATTTTGATTTTTATGTGTGGTGTTATACCTTTGTCTAAGTGTGGGATTTAAAATATGAATCTATAGCATCCAAAACTATTGAATTGATCTTAATACCTAAGCCATTGAAACCTTTGAGCTTTATTGTTTTTTTTTAGAGAGAATGCAAATGTGCGACAATGTAAGCGAAAATAAAATATAAACAATAATTAACTCTAAACCATTCAAGAATGTGATAGGTTTGTTGGAAACGTGTTACACGTGTAAGGAAAGGTGCTGTTAATATTTAATGGAGTCATGTCCAAGCATTTGTCTTACCTCAATTCATTTTAAATAACAGTATCCTCAATTAGTGATATTGGTGAACGTTTAAAAAAAGTGGCGCGGACATGATCTAAACATAGAGGATGGACGCAATTAACATTCTTGTCGAAAACTCATAATGCCAAGGTTTATTTACAATTTTTAAAACAAATTCATTACTGTCAGTGTCATTTCTTGACTCAGTGAAGTACTAAATAATTTCTTTAACTAAATGAAAAAAGGAGCACTTAAGCGTCTTCTATTCACAAAATAATCTAACTAAATGACTAAATATCCCGCGATACATCTGTGTTAAGAAGTACGCCATAATAAATATTTGCCACCCCTGCATTTCGTCCACCCTCGTGATGTGTACGCGTGTGTCGCATTTAGTAGCTCTCGTGTGGATGTTTTAGACGCTTTTTTTATGTCGCACATCGTCAAAATACGTAAATTGTATGATTGTATTGATTGTAAGTTTATTTATTAATATCACAATATATAAAATATTATGTAGGTGTCGCGACGTATATTTCTTGGTCGAAAAATACACCTTAGTCTTTCTCATTCATCTTTCGCGTAGCTATAACGTGATATGATATTTTCCTTACAGCGGAGGCTGCCAGTAGTACGACGAGTAACGAGGCAGTGCTAGGGGGCCGACAACCCGTCGTCAAGCTGGAGCCGCTCAAGACAGACCCCCTCAAGCCCGTTACCTTCCACATCGGTATGAGCTCTAAGCAAATACATGATGCGTGCAAGTAAGTATAGTATCGTGTATACTATTTTTATTTATTATTTGGCTTTTCCTTATCCATATTTTTTTCGGTATTTTTCTCTTTTTTTGCTATTGATCTTTTTCGTTGCGTCATTCGGCAATTAGCTCCATCTAAACATTAAACTATGTTTACAGGGAAAACGCTGGCCCACCCACAGCGTGGTCGGTGCTGGGAGACGGATGTGGCCCCCCCTCTCCACCACCGGTTCCTCCGCCGCGCTTGACGACTGAACAACTCGCTCCACCGGCGCCCTTCGTCTACGTAGAGTCTAAACGCGACGCGTTCTCACCACAATTGCAAGATTTTTGTTTGAAACACCCCATTGCCGTCGTTCGCGGTCTCACCGCCGCGCTCAAACTCGATCTCGGCCTCTTCTCTACTAAGACCCTCGTCGAAGCTTGGCCTGATCATGCAGTGGAAGTCAGGACTCAACTTATGCAGTCGGCCGACGAGAACTGGGACCCGACCGGACGGCGACGAGTATGGGCGTGTGCTTCCCATCGCTCCCACACCACAGTGCGCAAGTACGCACAGTACCAGGCAGGCTCGTTCCAGGAGTCTTTGCGGGAAGAACGCGAGCGCGGCGGAACCGCAGCCACCGCCGGCGGCGGCGCGCTCTCCGACTCGGACGGCCGGGAGTCCGGCTCCGGCCCGGTTAAGCGTCGCCGCGCCGCTCGCATGCTTCGTTTCGGAACCAACGTCGATCTCTCCGACGAGCGCAAGTGGCGCCCGCAGCTCACCGAACTTCAAAAGCTGCCGGCGTTCGCGCGCGTGGCGTCGGCCGCCAACATGCTGTCCCACGTGGGACACGTGATCCTCGGCATGAACACGGTGCAGTTGTACATGAAGGTGCCCGGCAGCCGCACGCCCGGCCACCAGGAGAACAACAACTTCTGCTCGATCAACATCAACATCGGGCCCGGCGACTGCGAGTGGTTCGGCGTGCCCGACGCGTACTGGGGCGGCGTGCGGGAGCTGTGCGAGCGCCACGGCCTGTCGTACCTGCACGGCTCGTGGTGGCCCGACCCCGAGGAGCTGCGCGCCCACGGCGTGCCCGTGTACCGCTTCACGCAGCGGCCCGGCGACCTCGTGTGGGTCAACGCCGGCTGCGTGCACTGGGTGCAGGCCACCGGCTGGTGCAACAATATCGCGTGGAACGTCGGGCCGCTCACCGCGCGCCAGTACTCGCTCGCGCTCGAGCGCTACGAGTGGAACAAGGTGCAGAACTTCAAGTCGATCGTGCCGATGGTGCACCTCACGTGGAACCTCGCGCGCAACATCCGCGTGTCGGACCCGCGCCTGCACCGCGCCATGCGCACGTGCCTGCTGCAGACGCTGCGCGCGGCCGCCGGCACGCTGGGCGCCGTGCGCGCGCGCCACGTGCCCGTGCGCTTCCACGGGCGCGCGCGCGGCGAGGCCTCGCACTACTGCGGCGCGTGCGAGCGCGAGGTGTGGCACGCGCTGCTGGTGCGCGAGCACGAGCGGCGCCACGTGGTGCACTGCCTGGCCTGCGCGCGCCGCGCCTCGCCCACGCTGGCCGGCTTCCTGTGCCTGGAGGAGCACCACATGGACGAGCTGGCGCAGGTGTACGACGCCTTCACGCTGCACCGGCCCGCGCCGCCGCCGCTGTCGGCCGCGCTGCCGGCGCTGACGGCGCCGCTGGGCGCGCCGCCCGCGCCGCCGGCGCTCGTGCCGACGCCGGACTGAGCCGGCGCGCCGCCGGGTCCGGAGGGACGACGTACAGTCAGCACCAAAAGTCGATGAACAGAATCAACTTAACAAAACACCTGTTCACAATAAAATGCCATAAGTTATAGTCGCAACTAGGAAACAAAATAGCCTGTACACAAGAAATTTACAAAATTCGTTGAACACGAGTATTTCAAAAGTATCTGTACACTAGTATTCCTAAAGTTGCTGTACACCAACAATCCAAATGTCGCTGAACATCATTGTATCAAAAGTCACTAAGCAGCAGTAAAGACAAAATTATTAGTATATTTTGAACATTGCCGTGTGTTAATCTACTTTTGTCGCTTATGTTGTTCAGCTACTTTTGTGACAGTGCTTGCTTAACCTTAATAATGTATGTTAACACGTTAGTATCTATTTCAATACTTATTCACAAAACAATTATATTTTATTGTCAGTAATCATATTAATCTATAATATGAAACATAACATAAACATAACTCTAATGAAATAAGGTTAACAAAGTATATTTTTAACGTTGCCGTGTGTTAATCTAGAACAAAGTATTTGGTACTGAAGAAAAGTATGATTTATTAAAAGCACAATCAAAAATTCAAATGAAAATATTTTAGATATTATAATATAAATCTTAATGCAAAATCAAAAATTTTATTGAAAAATAAGAATTAATAGCGGGTATGGCCTTCATTCGCGTCTATTACTGCCTGGAGCCGTTCGCGCATATTACCCATCATATTTTGACAAATATTTTGGCCCCTAAATCTCTCCCAAGTCTGTTGCATGAGCTATTAGATTAATATGATTACTGACAATAAAATATAATTGTTTTGTGAATAAGTATTGAAATAGATACTAACGTGTTAACATACATTATTAAGGTTAAGCAAGCACTGTCACAAAAGTAGCTGAACAACATAAGCGACAAAAGTAGATTAACACACGGCAATGTTCAAAATATACTAATAATTTTGTCTTTACTGCTGCTTAGTGACTTTTGATACAATGATGTTCAGCGACATTTGGATTGTTGGTGTACAGCAACTTTAGGAATACTAGTGTACAGATACTTTTGAAATACTCGTGTTCAACGAATTTTGTAAATTTCTGGTGTACAGGCTATTTTGTTTCCTAGTTGCGACTATAACTTATGGCATTTTATTGTGAACAGGTGTTTTGTTAAGTTGATTCTGTTCATCGACTTTTGGTGCTGACTGTACCTGTATTTATTTTGTGTGAGAGTGTATGATAGTTTTGTTTCCGACGAGGTCGAGTGCCGAGGTCCTCGGTCCCGGCGCGAGGTGTCGGCGCCCCGCCCGGACCGCTCCCCGCGATTTCCCAGTATTAGAAGCTAGCTAGGTCCCCTGAGCGTAGGTAGGCGGCGACGACGACGTCGCGTTTGACCAAGTGAAATTGTAACGATAGCTCGTGATCTATTTTTACTAAGAAGCGCCTGAATTTAAAATTGTTATGCGACGACGTCTCTAGAATATTTTTGGTGATAAAATGTAATTTTGTAATACGGTAACTTTTACAGTTTTACACGCTCCTCGATCACTTTTGTAATTGTGCGAGATATTGATATAAGAAGTCAATTGTCGGCGCGGTTGCCGATGTTCTAGAAGTACGTGTAGGTGTATGTATCGGGCGCGGGCGACCTCCGGGTGCACGTGCGGGGTAGACGGTGTCGGGGATGTGGCAGGTTCCGCTGGAGTAGAGGTCGGCCCGCTGAGGTCTCAAGTGCTCACGTGTTCACCATGATATAAATGTGTTATTTTTGTATAGAGGCATATTTATTTATTTTTATTGTACTGTGACTTTAGTTTGATTTTTCTAGACAGTCTTTAGCGAATAGTAGTATTTAAGTGTAATTGCACGGAAAAGAGACCCTACGTTTTAGCAGGGTCTGGCGAATAGTGCTGCAATGTCCCAAAGAATGTTATAATGTACTTGTGTAGGCAACTTGAAATTGTGCGATCGAATACTGATTAATATTCCGACGTTTAAATTGAATATTTGACACATTTGGGATCTGACATTAAATTAAATTTATTAGAATGCGTTGACTTATTGTTTGATAATTGGACTGTATCAAAATTAGGCTTAATTAAATTGTTTCTTGGATCGATGTAAAATTAGGAAGGATTAGGCAAGTAAGCTCAGGGTTGGCAGTACTGCAGGACGACTCGCCTTTGACACTTGTCTGTTTGTTGTTTCTCTTGGAGTTTTATTGATATGTTGTAAGATTTCAATGTTGACTGTATTATTTGAAGTGTCAAAGGCGAGTGGAGCGATGTGGATATGGAAGTGTTGGTCGGATTATGTATAGCGTATGCCGAAATATTTATAAGTAATAAATAATAACACCACTGCCATGTATGACCTTACTGTTTATACTGTAAAATACAATTTTTAATAAAGAAATTTAAGAACTTCACTCGGATCTTTTTCTTTCATTTTCCCAATCTGTGATTATATTATGCATACCATAAAAAATGGTTTTCTGTACCCTGACGAAGGTAGTCGCTTGAAGTGAGAGATAATCAGAAATAAATTAAATGTTGATTTTCCAAAATAGTTTATTTAGATCACATTAATATTTTAAATACATCACTTTTAATAATAATGATAGTTTGATAACATATTTCCATAAACTATATTTTATGATGATGTAACATTGCTTAGATGTCAATGGTGTGTTGCATCGCACTAAGTTCTATACAGTGCAATAGATAAATCGTAAGTGCTGAGAGAATAGTTACACACTTGCTTAAAAGTAAGCTACCTTCAAATCCCAGTCTTGTTTTTAACCATCGGCGAGTGTAAACCTTGCTTTCCTTATTGTATCTACTACTGATAAAGGTCTCTGGCTTTATTTGTCGGAGGTGTGGAAATAGTTATTACCAATTTTGATATAAAGATGTTGTATTTCTCATTTTATTCTTAAAAAACTTTCTTAAACTTATCAATGTAAAACTAGATTATAGATGGCCAATCACATGTCTTCACATATTGATTAAAAATGAACATTGTAAAGAAAAAATACACGCCTTATATACCGCAATGATAACAATTACATGGGTTCCCACGCCACGAGTAATCTGTTGATCTATAAAACTAGGGACATTACATTTATGTAGTACCCCAGAATATTTTGTTTTCTACATCACCGACAAGTCAAGCAGAGACTACATACATTACTCTCACACTGAGAGTTACATTTAAAGCATTCATAATTTTATCACTAAACTCTGTAAAGGATTCGAGTCTAAAATAACAGTCTTAAAGTAGTCTACGATTCATAGATGATCTTGTGATGATTTATTTACAATTATATTTTATAATGTTACACTGCTAACATTTAAAATTATTTAAGTAAGCCATTATAGCACCTATATGTTATTTATTATAAACATACAAATTTTAATTATGATGAAGAGAGCGCTTTATAAATCTGTGCTGAGAAGGACACGGCGGCATGTAATATAAATGATTTTTAGCAAAATACATTTAATATAAAAATAAGTCTCCTGTGTCTCGACTACTGTTTGGCATTGTCAATTGCACAGCAACATTATACGTATTAACATTAAAATATAAACTAATCTCATGCTTAAACACACTAAAACATGATAGTGGCCTTCACTCTTAAATAAAGATTTGGTGAAGACTAGTATTATACATAATAAAAATATATTTTATTGCAAAAATCACATATTCTGCGACATAATTCCAACCAAATCGAAACATGCCTTTGGTACCGACTCCTTTTATATACTGTAAAGCGGATTAAACAATAAATGCACGTATATAACAAATGATGGAAGAAGAGATTCCTGTAATATTATTATTATATTGGGTCAAGTAAAATAAACTGTTTATAAAGTTTGTCAAAGTGATGGGGCTCATCGCTTAGCAGTGGTAAAACAACGTGGTAATACGGAGTGTATTACGGCGGTTAGTTTTCACGCCGTGTCACCGCGTAGCACAGGCTTGCGCAACAACAGCGCCGAGTCCGCCGACACTATGGGTAGTTCGTTGCTGCAGTGGTACTTGATCAAATGAGGAACACTCTCGAATACGCGGTCTTTCGTTCGCACCTGGAGAAACAATAAAAGTTAACATTCATGTAAACAATATCTGAGCGTAATTTTAAAGCAATCTAAAATTCTGTATGCTTATAAAAATATTGTAATGATTATCCGGTAAAAACTACTTACAACTCCTTTAGGGTCGACGAGTAGCAAATGTTTGTGCGTGCCGCGCCTCGCGCCCGTCAACACGAACTGTCCCGGACACGCCGCTGACTCACGCACCAGGAACTCGCCATCTTCTACTACTAACTGTAACAAAATCGTCATTTATTAGTAACGCTTCAAATAACAACCTATTTGGACTGGGGCCTATCATCAGCTAAACATGGGTAGAAATCCTTCGGCACATTTACGTGCTGAATTCAATTATTCATGAGAACTACCACTGCCATGCTTGGATGTACTTAAGAATGTCACCGTATTAGTCTGATCTATAGCTCGAATGTACCTGATGTTAAGGCAATATGGCGGGGTTTTGCGGGGTTTTTACTATGGACGTCTCTTCATTACTAAGGATTCCTTAGTTTTTCTTTACGCTGCTGAAGACGTTCGAGATATCCTAAGTCGTTATAAGGTACGCTTTGTAGTTCTCAAGACTTGCAGAGTAAACCAATATACCGTATATCTTGGCAGTCTCAACCTGCTATACCTTCAACAACCCAATATGTGCGGATATATGGTCGATCGTACCTTCTCAGCAGTAGTCCTAGAGATGGGTCCATGGAACCAGGGCTCGTGCGCCAGTAGCTCGGCCTGCGCGTGCTGCGACAGTGGCGCGTGACTGTGCGCCGCCTCACATGCGGAGGATGCCGTGGACGAGGAAGACGCTGCTGATGATGATGTTATAGGTGCCGCCGTGAATGGCTCTGTTGATGGACAGAAAAGTATTTAGTTTTGTGTGTGTGTTCACTTATGTAAATAGAATCATAATTACTTACTACTTGATTTGAAAAGACTAGGCGATCTACAATATAGACTGGAATCTCGCGTTACTTTAACCCCGGGATCAGATTTTAACTATTTTAGTACAATAGAAAGAAACAAAGCAAGTCAGAAACATCGTTGTTTTTAAGAAACGCAATCCGCTAAACCGAATTCCATGGATTTGTAAATAACTTGCCTCGGTTTGCCTTCAAGTTCAAAGCTATTTCTTTGATTGTTATTACAGTAGTAATCAAGCCTTCATCTCTCTTGCGAAAGATATTCTAACGCTTTTTTGGGGGAATTTAAGTTTAACAGATTCTTACGCATGTCAAAGATGTCGGTGTGATGATTGGGCAGCAGTGCGGTGGGTGGCGTGCGCGGCGGCGGAGTCTGGTTCACATAGTGCCTCACGCTCTCCTCACAACTAGAATAAAAATAAATTATAAAATTCATGTAAAAGACCTAGTACTGAGTACTGAATGGCCGGTATATTCATCACATTTATAATTAAATTTTAATAAGTATTTTTACATATATTTCACTAAGACTTTCCGCATAGTAACATGGTTTTGAATTGAGACCGCGTACGACGTAAGGAGGATGTAGTAAATATTGTTTATCTTTTAAAAAATATTCTTTCCAAATATACAGGACAACAACATAATAATTTTTTGAAATAAAATAAAGCCTAAAATCAAATGCTTTCTCTTTATTACATTAGTTTATAAATGCCAGACTTTACTTTTTCATGTCATTAATTTCATTTCATTTTGAGTGACAACATCCGCAGCACTAAGCATTACTCTTGTGTCGCGTGTCTTTTTAAACATAAAAACGACGGACACAAAGTACAACCAAACTCGAAACAATTATTTGTGGATCGCTATTCACGCGAGAATTTCGATTTTAAACTGAGTTACTTACGAAGATATAGGTGCAAGAGATCCGAGTGGTGGCGGCGGCGGGTGTCTGTACCCATGCACGTTCTCGGGCGGCGACTTGTCGGGCATGTCGTTGTAGTACTCGCGGTCTTCGGGGCCCGGCACCTGCGAGCTAGAGCTCTCGCATAATGCGCGCGACCCGTTTAGGTTTAACCTGCAAGAATTCAAAAATATATGCTCAGGTAAATGTATCGAGATGGAAATCCAAAATTAAATGGCAAAAATACTTTTGTGTTACTCAAAGATCTAGGTATACTTTAGGTTATAGTAGAACATGAAATGCTTCGAGCGCAGGCACAAAATGCTAAAAAAAGTATTTGTTCTGGAGTTTGTTCTGATTAATACATTTTTAGAATCAGTTCTAAGAAGAAATAATAAGTAAAAAATACACCACAAAATTACTACAGTAATGATTCTTAAAGCATAATGTCCTCCTAGCCGATATACGGCTACGGCGGTCAGTTTTATTGAAACTGGCCATCTGTGCAGGACTTTGTTTATAGTGTCCAAGTGTGTGCACAATACACAGGTACACTCTCTATTCCATCACTCTCATAGTTTGGTGGGACGGATAACCGACACGACCCGTTAGAGGTCAGGCGCAGGACCGACGGCTTTACGTGCTCTCCGAGGCACGGAGGTCATCGACCTCAACTTCCTAACTCCGGGGAATCTCTAAGAAATTCTTAACAGAAAATCTCAGAAAAGACTTTTTTTGGCCCGACCCAGGATTCGAACCCCAGACCTCTCGCACCGCAGTCGCATATACTACCGACCGCGCCACAGAGACTTATTGTATAAAAAGTAATTAGATTTAAGGCAACAAAGCATTTCAACAGTATTTTTATTCATAATATTAAAGCCTATTCTACCTGCACTAATGGATGAATCAATCAGGTCGGATCCGCGTATACATTTCAAATTGAATGTAGTATCTACTGAAACTATGACTCACTGTCTGGTCCATTGATCTAATTGCATTCAATGTTTTGATTCAGTTCAATGTATTGTGTAACTATGTAATATATTACATTGTAAATTAATTGGCGAATGAAACCAGAGGTCATAAATCTTATAGCTCATTCCAACTGGTGGTAATCTCATTTATCGTACTATCGGCTATCACAAGGGTTATTTTTCTTGTTTTCTCTTATGTTGTAAAAAGATTGATCTGATGTTTTCACAACAGGCCGCCTACCCATCATCAACCCGCCTCAGGAATAACGACTATCATAAGCGTCAACATTTAATAAATTAATTGAAAAATAATATGTATCTAAATTCCTAACAATATACTTGAAAAATCCGCCTCCAACCAGTAAAGATATCTGTTCAGAACTCAATGGGTACATTGTAATGCTAAATGAAATGTACTTAATATAATATTTTTGTTAGATACATATAAAATGTTATAACAATGGACATTGTTACATGAACAATTGACTAGATTTAATAAAATCAAATATTCTCAAATACATATGTATTATATATTATGTAATCAATGAATTGAAAGACTATTATAATGCATAAATCACTAGCAATACTTAATAGTAAATCTTTCCCTACATAGTTTTTCCTTACATAAAAGGGTATTATGACTGGCTTGTATTTCTCTCTTTTCTCACAAATCTTTGGTAGAAAATCAAGTATACACATATGGGCATATTGTTGACTTTATAACAGTCTGTATCCGTCCCAAACTTCTGAGAAATGTTTGTTCACAATTTAGCAGTGATGACCAATGCACTGGCCAAGCAATATGAATCATCACACATTTCCTTAAAGACGCCTATGTTTAGTCACCTACTATCACAATTCAAACTAAATATAGTATCAATCACAATGCATGAGTAAACATTGCAAAACTTTACTTGCACTAAACGTAAATGTGTGTTAGATTGTCCTTATTTTTTCATGTCATATCAGTTTTACAAACCACTGATACGAAATTAATTATGAGCGTCATTATGTTATGATAATACAGGAAAATCTGTATTTTATATTTCCTAGTTACATATTTTTATTTTCAGAAAATGTGTGAATTACCCATTCCTGGATTGTATTACAGGAAATATGTTATACATAGCAACAATGACGTGATTGTCAATCATTAACCACTGTAGAAACCACAGGGCAAAAAGTTTATCACACTGCTAATATTTTATGTTAACAAATGAAGTCAGTCAAACTGCATAACTATGATATTAAGGTTATCCTGCCCTATATCAATCGCATAATTAAGGTAGGTGTTTCTCACAACATGGTAATGTTAAAAGGGCCTATTAATGCTTCAGGAAAATTGACAAAAGACTTACGTAGAGGGTTTCGTTAAGAATTCCTTGAAGCGGAGTTCAAAAGCCTGTCCTATAGTTGCTATGACGTCTTGCGCCAATCTGCCGCCACATTCCAATATGTAGCACGCTCTCCATTCCGGTGGCGGTGCGGACTTTGCGACATATGCAACAAAGTCCAAGGAGTCTGTGTCACCGCCTGAGGCGAATGACACGCGGGGCATATCGTGACGGGCTATCGTATCTCCGCCCTCAAGAGCAGCTAGAGTGATCGCTTTAGAAGATATAGTGAGCGCAACGTTTGCCCCGGAATGTGCCATCCGTGGTCGAGCAGCGAGCGCCCGCACTGCATCTTGACATACTCTTCGTTTTTTGTCTGCTGATCGAAGTCCAGCTGCAGCACATACTCTTGCAATGCATTCTCTGAAAAATTAAAAAAAATCTTAAATACTTACTTAAGAAACAAAATAAGTGTAAATGTTCTTTTGGTCAATGCCGTTAGGAACTGATGGTTATTATGATACTGATTGAAAAGTAGAATAATAGTAAAGTGTAACAAATTACTATTGTCAAAGTTACACAGTAGAAATATTGAGAGTTTTGTTATATAAATATTGGAACAGATTAACTTTCATTTATAACCTTGTTTTATTATATAAAGGTAAGAGAGAGGATACTTTTAAATTGGAAAAGGACCAAATCTTCATAATATTGATCTTTATAGAATATTTTATTGGTGTATGGTTTTGTGAATTAAAGACATTAACAATATTCCATGACTCAAAGTTTCCAATGTAAGAATTCATATTTCCCTTGAAGTAAGTGTAAGGTTGATATGACCTTCAATAATGTGTAACAATAGTGTAACCACAATGTGACAAGTACACTAATGGTAGACATTTTACTTGCATGATTTACACATGTTTGAATAATCATAGAAATATGCTGCAGAATATAAATGTTAACTTACTTTGCTACTTGAGATCTTGTATCAAAGTCTAGTTTCTTCATAGATGTGAGGATCTCCATACAGCCAATATACTGAAATTTATTAATTACTTAATTAATTTATTCATCTAATATTTAATGAAGTTAAATTTTATGCTATGTTAATCAGTCCATGCGATCAGTGTGTTGTGTGTACACTCAGTTGGTGACATTGAAATAATCATAACAATACAGGTAACGAACAACAACACAGTTTCATGTTACATTTTGTGTTGATGATTGTGAAACATTTCAGATGAATTCTTTAGTACAGGTTTATAATGTTCATGTTTAGAGAGATAAGATGTGGATTTATACATCTCTATAACAAGTGGGCAGCTAAGTCTCTGCCTGTCATGTTGTTTAGAACAACACAGCAGCATTAATTTGCATTACTAAGGATTTCCTGTCGTGACGAATATAATGCCAGTAAAAATGCAAGTAACACAGGATGCTTACCCTGACTGCATACGTGATTCCATCGCTCGCGAGCACTGAGTCGGGATGAAGCCAGCCGCGCGCCGGCTTCGCAACAAATGCGCTATCCGTCATCTCGCACACCAATATCGCACTGCGACTCACGAACAAATGCTATTCTTCACACTTCACCTACTTTCAGTTATTTAAAAGGCGCTTTCATTGTGATTCAAGTGATTAATTCGCCAATGTCGATGTAAGTCAACACTTTATTACAAAAGTTTATACGCTAACAACAAATGCTAATTACTTACTAGGTACTATAATTAACTGTTCAATTTTTATCACTTCTAGTAAATGAGTAAAAGCGTGGGAAGCTAATACAATAATAAAATAAAAACTACATCATTTTTATCAGCGAACAAAGTTACAACTTTTTTGACATAAGTGAATGATGTGAATGATATCTGTATAAATATCATTCGCTTAACCATTCAATGTTCATTGACATCATTGTCATCTTGAGATGGCGACCACAGACTATACAACCGGAAAGACTGAGTGGGTGTTGAAGAATCGAAGTCGAAGGTAAGCGGGGACGCGGTTTAATTAAGTAACTATATTTGGATAATTACTACGGTGCTGGATAGTTTTTGTTTCTATTAACTAAGTATGTATCTACTAGTTTGCTAGCTAATCAATGGGTAGTGAAGTAGACAGCGGGTAGTAATTCGCTGAACATTATATCTAGTTAGATATTTAAAATTTTAATTTCTACAAGCGTAGTTTGACTATGCTGGCTATAGCATTCTTCACTCTGCTCAGCCTATATTTTTTTCTCTAAAAACTTTGGCATAAAAACTTTTTCTGTGAGTCGTACGACGGTTTCTTTTTTTACCATTTGGCTCAAACAACGAACTACATTGACGGTTTTTCTTCGTCTTCTCTCCCGCAAATCCATTAATTTTTGTTGGAATTTATGTCTGATACAAAAGGACTGGTATATTTTATTGGTTATAAAGTTTACTGTCTGGTGGTATGAGTATAAGTATATAATATTATTTATTTACATAAATAAATGTCGTTCGTACTAAGAGCGGCATATCACATAAGCAGTAGGTAGGTATGCTATAAGTAGAATGAAATATGAAAAATTGAGAATGCGTATCATACCAGTATCATACGAATAACAAAATATATTATGCATCGTAAACATCATTGGTCGCGAATCGCGAATAACAAGGGATCATCTGTATGTATAGGAGATACGAGAAACAGCAAGGAATAGCTGATGTTTTATTTGAAGTGGTAAAACCTGTACAAATACTTCCGTAGTTTCCGCTTCCTTGTGAACGTAGGTACATAAATGGCATTTTTATACCCGCGACGTAACTACTGAGTAGGTAGGTATTTAATAGGTAGGGTGTGTAACTTAGACGAAAGCCGAGAATGAACTGTACGTTTTGAATAAAAAATAGTTTAAAGGGGATATTTGGTATGGAAAATAATAAACACTTACACCTAGACTTTTTTTTAGCGTAAAGGTGATACCTATTTGTTTCCTAAAAAAACGTTTAAATATGTAACTACGCGCAGAAAAATCTCCGTAACAATATTGTAATGTTATAGGAACTATACATATTTATGTGGTTTTATCCCCAGTTGTTTGTTCCGGGTGAAGAAAACACGTGTTTAATAAAAAATGTTTGCGTCTGTAAATATTTTACAAGCGGCCGTGGGGTTCCCACATGTCTTTTTTAGAAAATATGAATTTAATTTAAACTGCTTTTACAACAATGGCGAGCGTATCGTTTTATTTTGGTATAAAGAAAAAAGGCATTTGATGAAACGGGTAATTAACTATTGGGCAATTAACTTCGTTGGATTTCTAAATTGCACCATTAGTAAAAGAGGATTTTCTTTAGCTTTCATCGTAACCAATAACGACTAGTATTAAGGAAAATCTTATTGAAAAACTATTCTTGTTTGGATGTTTGTATATTCTATTTTATCTCACTTTTATTCCTATTTTATTTAACTAGACAAGATATGTTTATATGCTGAGATGTCTAAAACAAAAATTATAGATATTTACATTGTAAAGTTCGTAGCAATCTCTTACTCTCTTGCAGTGGCGTGTTGTCATATATTATTAACAAATAAAGTATATTAATAATGTGTTTAGCTTAAAATGCCCATTTTAATTCAATAATATAATTGCACAAAAAATTTATAATACAGAATAAATTGCTTCTCTAAAATTCATAGTTTTTATTTTCCACAGAATATAAAATATCGCCAGCCAGGCTCAGTAAAGTAGAAGATGTACTTAATAATGCACCATCGAACTGAATAGACGGTACAATAGCGCGGCTCTGCCGTAGAGGGATCTCTTCACAGAATACAATTGTGCTGTATACTTATTGCTCATAAGTTATGTAGAGCTCATCTACCGACAGATCAGCGGTTATGTACGGTGAATGAAACTCGTTATTGATACTGACTATTGTATTATCTGATTTAATTTCTTAAGAATATCAGGAGTAATCTTGTAGAATACTCTTTATAGAGTTTGCATCTATAGTTAGTAATTTAAAATACATACTCTAATTATTTCTTTTACAAGTGCCTAACCTAATTCAACCTTACTTCGTACCTCTATTTCTGCTGAACCTTAAAAAGGGAAAGCAGTTTAATATTCCTAACAAAGTTTGTCCTGATTTAAAGATATTTCACCGCTTGAGTTGAGAAGTGTGAGTTGACTTCCTAAAACATTGTGAAAAGTTTCAGGCACGCAGGTATCCTAACGATGCTGGCCTTTAAGGCAAAGGGAAACTTGTGCCGAGATTCCAAACGCTGAACAATTCGTACAAAGCTTTGTAGCTACTTAAAACTCTCCGGAAGTAATACACTTATACTTTTTCCATGATTGATTGGAACGATTGGGCAGTAATCAGTTGTCTAGTTAGAGAGAAATATAAAAAATATATATATATATAATAATATAATTTTTATGCCATCATTACTAATTCAATTATTCACTTTCAAAAGAAAATTAAATTTAGTACAAAAGGTGTACATTTTTACCAACATAGTGGAAAATTTCATGTAATAGCAATACAGTGTTTTCATTATCACGTACGTGTAAACAATCCGGTCCACAGTGGAGCGGCAGTTAGTCGTCGCAGATATACAATAACACAGCTATACAATACAGTGTAGATTGTGTAGGGGTATCTTAGCACGCTTGTTTACACAACCTACCTACTGCAAATACACGTGTACCTCCTTACGAGCCCTTTCCTTTCAACCCGCCACCTGTCTAGCGCGCACGCTAAATTAATAATCCTGCAAGACGCGGCAGTGTGCCGGCACCCAGCACACACTTCACCAATTACTCACTTATTTATACTTCAAAACTAAGTGTTCTTTACAACTTCATTCAAAAGTACACAAATTCGACGGGCTCCTGAGTAATTTATGACTTTGACTAACTAGAGGTCGGCGGGAATCTGCTGTTTTTAATATCGTTACATGAATAACAAAGTTGTGTCGTTTAGGAGTTTTGTCGTCCCTGTGGGCGGCGGGTAAATGTTTATTTTTATTGTTCAAATCTACCCCCGAACATTAACGTAATAGCCGCCACGAGAATTTGAGCTACGACCCACCGACCTCCCTTACACCGAAACATATTTGCGAACAAACTTCAAAGGGTACATTATTTCGTAAATACCATAAAAGTACTAGATCAAAGTGGCCAGATTTGACTTGTTATTCGTTAGACGAATAAATTGCGATTTTCCTCAAAATCATTACAAGCGAGCCAAATTAATTCACAGGGCAGGAATCACCCTCGAATTAAAGTGTAGCTTCCTGAACGGTGCAAACGCGCCCTCCGTAGCATCGTAGCGGGTAGGAGCGTGGCGCGTGGCGGCTGGGCGGGCGCGGGCGGCGCGCGTGCGTGCGTCAGTCGGCGGCAGCCGCGCGTCGCCGCATCACGCCCGGCATGCGTCCCGGCACTACCCGGCGCCTCCACACAACATCTATTTACAACCGCGCGCCCCTGTAAGTACCAATATTCACATTATTACATCATTTGTACAGGTTTTTATTAAGTTTCGTGATGTTTTTAATTCAAAAACTGTCAAGCGGAAACGATGATTCCCGCACGTGAATCCATATTCAGCCGGCAGTGCCTTCCCGACGCACTGTAACAAATGAGCGGTTCGTTCGATAGCCCACTGCCCCTGTGAGAGGCTTCCAAGTGAGCCCTCTGCTGAAGGGTTGTTCACAATTCTGATTAAAACGTTTTGTTTTGAATGTACAGCGAGACCCTTGAACGTCATTCATTCTTGTGCATTTCACGAGTGTTTTGTTTCTAGTTCTGTGGTTTTTGCACGTGGATTTTGATTGTGTATTTTTAAATAAACTCAGAGTGTAAATACTCTGTGATCCACAGTCACATTTCGAATAAAAATGGGTGTTGGCGTGAGTTTTCATTGACGAAAGACGTGTTTGTTCCAGACGCGTAAGGATAAGTCTACAGGTTTTTACAAGTCATAAATATTGTTATCATTTATCGTGGTTACTTAAGAGTTATCTTTTGCTCAGAGAGTGTCCATTACAGTTAATATCAGGCGTATTAGTCAGATTACAATCAAAATTAATTTTATCACCGAATTTTAAAAAGTAAATTACCAAGATCTCTAAAAAATTAAAACAGTGAGTACCTAATATCAATTAACTTAAACCGAATATCAGCCTTACGTACTTGTATAAACCTGCATCTTACCCAAGCAATAGCAATTACCACAGAACGTAACCTTTTAGTATAATCAACAATTAAACGGTATCAGTAATTAGCGCGTGTAACATACAATACGTGAGTGCATGTCTTGTAGGCTGTTCATTTAAACCGAGAGCGGCGTGGTGTATCCGTGAAACAATTGCCGGTCGTCTGGCGTGCTCGCTACTCGCGCTGCAGCCTTTCAGTCTTTTTAGTTCCTTTTTAGTTTGTCTACAATTCCGTGAGGCTCTGAGACGCGGGTTGAAAGCGGCCCGCAATTAGCCCGAGACCGGCTAGCTGTCGGGTTTTTAGTTGCCAACTCTTTTTAAAGTTCTTGAATTGGTGTGTCGTGTGTGAATTTTACGTTGGGTCGTAAATTTTGAACGCAATTTCGTGTTTAAGACGGCTTAGTAAATTACAGACGTACTTGTTAATAGTTGTGTACAATATCCAATTATCGTTGACATTGACATCTTATTACAGAGCAACTAATAACATCATGTTAATTAGTTTGCTCGTGTAAACCAAAACCTGACGTGTACATTTTATACAAAAACAGCAATGGAATAAATAAGTAAACTTGTTTTATAATACAAAGGATTATATTTTGCTTTCTACTTAGATATCTGGGACAGTGACCACATTATCTAAATGTTACCGCAAGTGCATTTGCGAGCTTGTAGCTATTAAACCGACGATAAAGTTTGTTTAGGTAATATTTAGAAACATAAACTTAAATAACGTTGTAGATCATTGCTCCATATTTAAGCCTCATAATAGGTTAACCACATGCTTTCACATAACGCAATTAATTTCAAATTAATAGTTAATTACGAGTCTCTGCTCACAATACTCTGAATACAGCCACTTAGCTCCAACAATAGTCCGTAATACAAACACAGAAACTCTATACACCCGCTACGAAAATGGAAAGACAAATCATGCCTTCTACGTTTGCCTTCATAATTACATGATTGATGTAAAGATTAACGCAATTACGACAGCTCGAGGGGAACAAAGACTTTAGTCTGGTATAAAACTGTGTAATTTGTTTAAGAAAATATTCTTCATAAGAAAATTAGGGTAAGGTGGAGATGTCTGAAGGAGGACGTCAATTAATCTGCTACGCCGTAGACTCGTAGCGCCTTAGCGAGATTATTGATGTTCCGTCGAATTGTATTAACTTTGATATTGTTTCGAGTATCTCGTTATGAGATACGAGAACGATACTGTACAGAATCGTAGCAGATATAACACTCAACAATAAATAGTTTATCAAACATTTTCATTAAGGATTACGTCTCCATTTCCTCAAAAGGATATACTAATACTGAGGTACTAACAATAATACTGGTATTCCGCTAATACCGTTCATCACCAATTAGGCACGGTTCCAAATAGGTAGGTATATTACAGTAGATATATACACAGCCTATATTTGAGATCCGATTCCATCGCCTTCTTAACTATAACATCTATTTATAATATTTTAAAATACGTAGCAATACGGAGTTAAACTAACTAAGGAATATTACTCCTAGAAAGACTGCTTAAAAGTTAGGAATTCTCACCTCGAAATTAAAATCAGTAATAACTCTTCTTATCTAAAAATGAATTGCAATAAGTAAATAATTTACGGCCTATTGTGCTTACCTTCCTACGGTTTTTATGTCAATAGAAACTGCAAGCGTACCTATATGTGCGTGATATGAACACATAAATACGTGGAAAGAGTTCGTATTACGTACAATCAGAAATCAATTATAAGTTTTCCAACCCAAAATAGAGTAGTTCGCTGTACCGAAATCCATTAGTCGTGTAACGTGAAAGAAAAGTTTGTTGGGATTCATTTTAACGAGTTAATTATTTAGACGGTTTAATTAGTCTCGTTTGTATTGTTTGAAAATTGAAGGAATAGGATAATTTATTAATGATACTTTGTATTAACGTATTATACATATATTGTGTTACATAATATAATTTGTTAAATGAGCAACGCCATATGTTACACATTTACATGTAAAGAGAGTCGAGTTTATAAATTAGTTCTCCAACAAAAGCAAAAAAAAATAGCGTATAAAAATCGTAAAAGAAAACCGTAATAATATCCTTCGATTATGTAATTACATCTCAAATTGAATTTCCTTCCGTTGCCGAACGATTAATCATTTCGTATTCATCACTCAACAAAAACCTTCGTATATTTTTAAATCTGGCAGTAAGGGCTAATAGCTAAACAGGGTAAAAATATTTTTAAATGATCCGTAAGGTCTTGCAAGAGTACCTTGCTATTGTTACTCCGGGCTTTATCAGGGATGCTCGGAATAAATGAATATTTGATTGTCTAATTAAGCTCGTCAGGAAAGACGCCTTTATTTTTGTGTCGCGAAAGGTACGGAGGCTTTGTTGTTTAATTTCCTAGGCTTTGAATACGCTACGTGATTATCATGTTTACAGAAATAAAAGAATCGTTTAATCCTTTTTATTTTGTGTGCTTTTAAATTTGAGTAATGGTAAATTAGCTTTTGTGGTTGTCATTTTGTAACATTAATGTATTAAGCAGAGTGTTAGGCATGACTATAAACGTTCGAATTTCACTGATACATTTAAGGTTCTCATTTTATTTATTTAATTAGGGAAGTTTATTAAATATTGTGACTGATCCCGCGACTTCCTGCGTGTATAAAGATTTCCGCAAGTATTTCGTGTGTTAATTTGGGTTATGAATTATTAGCTGTGCTTCAAATTTAATCAAAATTCATTCAGTAGAATTGCGTGACAAGCATGCGTACATGATGTTATGCAGTCATTAATCATACGTATTTGTATAGTTTTAAAACAACAATTTGTATGGATGTCTGCATCTCAAATCGCAGCCCAATATAAGATGTACGTCATAAGTCTTCAAGTATAATGTTTGTTCTGTTTCATTATAATCCTGATTCGCTTTGAAGTGTATAAAGAACGATTCTCATTTGAATGAGTTAGTGCAGAACCGGACGGAGTTAAGTAGCTCCACTAATCAATTCGAAAACCAGTGCAGATGCTGGTTTTGAGATCGTCGTTTGTTTACTAGATAAGGTAATTTTGCTTTTGTTTGTATACTTAGTATTGCGTCGTTTTCAATATAGGCTTAGCTAGACTGCGTGTAAAAAGAAAGCTTGTAAAAAAACAGCAATCGTAAATGATTTATCGTCATTTCCTTTCATCAAAATAATACTTATAGATTTAAGTGAGCCTACTAAAATGGCTTATTCACTATTACAGGATTAGAGCCATCCTTTATCGGTACTAACTGTCAAAATTGACCATTGTACATTGTTTCGTATTGTTGATGCCTTATCAGATGTCATGTCAGTTTCAGTAGTAACACATTGTTTACTAGTTCCGTTCTACGGGTCAGTATCGTCCAGCCGTTTGTCTGCCGGACAAGCACACACGTACGTTATCGCTCTATCAGCCCGTATACACTGCATCAAGTGTACGTGTATATGAATATGTTATTCGCAGGATAGAATTCCCTAGATCGCGCGTGCCTCCACATAAACCACAAACACTACCGTATACAATCTGAACAAACACTTGTAGGTTACACAAATACAATACGAAGTTGTTCCGAATGTGTGCCACATAATACATCTACACTATGTGCTATATTGGAACTTTTTCCCATCACAATATAGAGTTCCCCCTCTTATCGGTTGTGATGTGTTTTACTTATATTTCAGTTCCATTACGATTGTATTTCGGGCCACAATAGACGTCGAGTCTCGTTCAATTTCCAATAACTATGGGTTACTTTAACGTAACATCCATTCAGCTATGTTTTGATCGACATTGACGGTATTCCAATTTAGTACAGGTTCGTTGAATGACGTCAATGTCGCTTTTGATTCGTTTGTGTCGCGATAATGGTATGTTATTGAAAATTCTGGAAGGTTAAGGATCGTTGCGTCATTTCGGTGATGTTGGAATTAGTAGTGGAACTAATAGGATCTATTCACGGCACCTATCAATTTCCTACTCAGATAAAGAGGGTTGGCCAGATAAAAGCTTCGACTGTACATTATGCGAGATCCCCTTTAGGATAGGTTTATGACCCAGAAGGACGACGCAGAAAGATAAACGGTGAAAACTACTGATCAAAAATAAGTTTACCGCAATATCTGCAATACGATAGAAAAAGGATACTTTTAGATAAGTTTGTGGTCGCACGGAACTAAAGGGTTTTCTTTTGGGTACTATTTACATGTATACGGTGACAGTTTTATTGATAAGGCAATTCCCTTCGCCGGCGCTTCGCATTTGTTTAAGTTGTCTCGGCACGAGAGGGCCTGGATCTGCGGTGAAGTCGGATACTTTGTCCCGAGGCCACAATTTATTAGTTTGCTTTCGATTCGTTACTTTGCTGTGGAATCGTAAAACGTCTTATTGGTGACGGATTTTGGACGTGTTATTGCCAGTTTTATTGGATCCTACAAGTGTGTGGAAGTGGACAAACAGTTTCTGTCGTTTATAGGTTAATGTTTGTAATTAATGAAGTATAAACGTTTCTGTTTACTTTTCCTTGGTTAGTGGGATTAAGAAGCGCTGCTTTTTAAGGTATTTTGAGTGGTGTTAAAGTCAATTATTACTCCAAATATTCTAGTGAAAATGCAATTATTATCATGTTCGTCCAGATTATATGATTATCTAAAGTTAAATCATTAATCAGTGTATTTTCCGTAAGCTTGAAATAAATTTCTTTTAAATTCAGATTCTTTAATCCGTTCATTTAAACTGTCCGGTAGTATAATAAATAACAGGATATAGAACCAATCAATACGTATCTTCAATCAAGCTAAGTATAAAAAACGACTTCAGCCCCTCATATAATCCTGATGTCATGGGGGAATTTACTGACATTGGAATATTCACACAGTAAATAAAAACAGAGGTCAATTTGAATTGCAATGCTAAAATCTTACTACAATCAAATTAAAATAAATTCCAGTATCAAACTGAATATACCATCTATCTTCGTATCTTAAATGCGATCTCGCGCATAATCGTAGTTGGTAGCTCTTGTCTAGACCACGCATTTGTTCGGTGCAAGGGAACTGTAGTCGGTGTGGTTGCTAAATGTGCCATCTCCGACCACGATGCTGTTATGGTAGGTCTTAACACCACCGACAAGGCCATAACACACAAAAATAGGACATCATTTGTAAAAACCGATCTTGAACAGCTGAAAAACGACTTAGATAATATCAACTGGTCCCCTGTTTCCTCCTGCGAAAATGTAGATGACGCGTTAAACAACTTTAACTACATACTTAACTCGGCAATATCCAAAAACTCAAAAACTATTATCTGTGGCCGCAAAAATAACATTATGAAACCGTGGATTACCCCAGGACTTTTAAAATGTATGCGGTTTCGTGACAAACTGCATCTGCAGGTGAAAAGGAACCCTGACAACGAGATTTTTAAGGTATCCTATATAAGATATAGAAATTTTTTCTCTGAACTACTTCGTAAAGTTAAAAACAACTACAACAGTGAAATGCTGCAAGACAATCAGAACAACCCCAAAAAACTCTGGGAATCCATCAAGAATATCACTCATATGTCACGTAAAAAAAGTCACTCACATGAACTCCTAAACACTCAAAACACTATTCAAAATTCTCTTAACTACTGTAACAATCACTTTGCAACCGTTGGAAAGAATCTCTCAAACACAATCCTCAAAAGATTAAACACTACCGAAGAAGCGCTCGCTGCCAGGGTTGACAAGAGTATAAATGTTAAAGAGTCCATGTTCTTTGCGCCAACAGACGCTAACGAAATCGGATCAATTATAAGCAATCTCAAAAATGACAGTGCCCCGGGACCGGATGGTTACAATGTTCGTCTCATCAAATATATAAAACTTTCAATTCTAGACCCTCTCACATTCATCTTCAACTTAAGCATGACCACCGGAGTTTTTCCAGAAAAATGGAAATTAGCATCCGTTACACCCATTCATAAAGCTGGCCCTAAGGACTGTCCTGACAATTATAGACCTATTTCTTTGCTGAACACACTCTCTAAAATTCTTGAGAAAGTAATTAATAGACGCGTCATAGACTACTTAGAAAACAAATCCCTACTATCCGATAGACAGTACGGGTTTCGCCGGGGTAGAAGCACAGAACACGCCGTGGAGCTACTCACTAATATTGTGTCCGGACATGTAGACAACGGTCGTCGTTGCCTAGGTATTTTTATAGACCTTGCCAAAGCATTCGATACAGTCTCAAGCTCAATCCTTCTCAGCAAAATGGAGTCAATAGGATTTCGGGGGATACCACTTAGTTGGTTTCAAAGTTATCTCACTAATCGAAGGCAGTGTGTAAGGATAAATAATAACTTTAGTGAGGAACAAAACGTATGTTTCGGAGTGCCACAAGGTAGTATTTTAGGGCCAACCCTTTTCACCATTTACATGGATAGCATCCTTAGAACCTCTATCAATAACGCTGATTTAATTTGTTACGCTGACGACACGGCCATCATATTTAATGGCTCAACCTGGGATGATGTCTACTCCAAAGCACGACTGGGTATGCACAAGGTAGCTACTTGGCTTGACTCAAACCTACTTACATTAAATATTAAAAAAACGAAACATATCATCTTTCGCAAAACCCTAGCCACCAAATTACCGGGTCTTACTGTAAAATGACATACAGAGGCATGCACAGCTCACGTTTCAGTTAGGCTAACGTGTTCATGCGAGGAGATAGAAAGAGTTGACAGTATTAAATACCTGGGTGTAATTATTGACGAACATCTCTCATTTAAACAACACATAGAAGGGTTAACCAAACGCATTAGGAAAATAATATATGTGATGAAATTGCTGAGAGAATGCTCATCTCTGCAAACAATTAAACTAGTGTACATAGCTCTCTGTCAGTCAATTTTGTCATATTGCATAGGAGTCTGGGGTGGAGCAGCCAAATCATTCATGCTACCCCTAGAAAGGGCCCAGCGCGTAGTATTGAAAGTAATGCATCATAAACCCTACCGGTACCCCACCCATCATCTCTACATCGAAGCTGATATCCTAAGCGTACGCAAATTATATATATTCAAAGTTTCATGTCAAACACACCTAAAGTTATTGACAAGGCTCATAGACTTCACGCCAAACAGTCGCACAAACAAAATACCACCAGTTCCCGTACACTCCTCTTTCGCACAAAGGTTACCAAACTTTCTTCACACACATGTATATAACAAACAGAAAACGAAATTCAACATTCATAATTTTGAAAGACCTAAAGCAAGAAATGAACTGAAATCCAACCTACTACAAACATCGTACGATGACGCGGAAGATTTTGTAACTGTAATTAAATAGAGCACACGAACATGCACGCACACACGCGCACACACACACACACACACAAACACACACACACACACACACACACACACACGCACACACACAAGCACGCACACGCACGCACGCACACACACACACACACACACACACACACACACACACACACACACACACACACACACACACACACACAGTGTATTAATAATGTATACTATACTTACCTTGACGAAATACCTGCTGTAGCGTTTTATTTTGTTTATTCTTAAGTTTACATAACATACTTCTGATAATGATTTTTATTTTATTTTGACAGTTTATTTGTGTACAGGTGCCCAAGATACAGGCCTAGCCTAGTTTGGGACCTATTGTTAATCTTATGTAACTTTGTACTTTTTCTGGAAATAAAACTTTTTATCTTTTATCTTTTTTTTATTCTAATCAAATACAGCTGAACATTATTCCGTAGAACTCCTTTAACACAAATCCCTTTCCATTTAATCGGTGTATCGTGAAGAGGTTCAATCAATATTCCATCAGCGATCGTTATATTCAAGTGCGGATAGTTAAATAAACTTTCCAACTGCGGTCCGTAATGGATTGCTAATATTAGCTAAATCTCGTAAGTTTACACCCTCCACTAAACTGGATAAGTCCTCCATTCGTCTTTTATCCGGCCGTTCGCTTCACAGGCTAGGGGCTGGGGTGGCGAAACGTTAGTTAAGTTCACGTGTCGATGTACTAGGCGCGCAGAAGTGAGTAATAGGTTTTTGAATGAAGGATATTGATGATTGATTGCTATCGAAGTAGCAGAGTGAGAGGGTCAGGCATGTTTTCGCGAATGTTGTCGATATCGCTCGCATCGATACAATGAAAGTACTTTATGAAATACGGATTTGAGTGGGCTATAGAAAAATATAAAAAGCCATAAAACTGTTCAGTTGTAGGCTACGAAATTATATTTTATTATTAGTTTAAGACTATATATAAAAAAGATATAGTATTTTTTCGTTTCAAGTTTATGTATTCGGTTATCTTTGATCGGTTTGGTTTGTCCCGTGATATTTGAGGCTTTTCCATTTCCAATATCTTTGGCTTTATTCTTCTAGCGGTTTGATTAAAAGTGACGTGACAATGGATAATAGACACAAACCTTTCTTTTTTATAAGATGCGCTATTGATGGAAATGAAGAGGGTGTCGACTGCGCCCTTTTTTACGACCATCGCTAGACTTTGTTGAAATATGACACAACGAGGGCTGGCACCCAGACGCGTATTGTGGTTCCCCGTTAACGGCCTTTTCTCTGCAATGAAACGACGTCGACACGATAAAACATTTTATATCACTACTTTTGTTTACTTCAAAGCGTGGGTTTTGATGACAGGAAAATGTGGAGCAGAATTCTGGGGGAGCAATTGTTTTACTCGAGCATTTTCCTAAAACCCTTTGTTCGAGTGTCGCAAACGTAAATATTTTCCTCGTAATCATCAAAGCATAAAGAAACCTTAAGTATGTCTGTAAGATCTTTCGTTTGTGCCGAATGTGTTTACATCACGAGCTTTCCTTTTCGCAAAACAATGGTTATGCAAATTTTACCTAATCCTTGTTTATGATTCGATAAATAACGTGTTCGTGACTTGAGCGTATTGGATACGAGTCTATGATCTAAAGAAATAATGTATTTATGTAGCGAGCATTGTGTGAGCGTGCAAGAATAGAATGATTGTCATTTACGTAATACAGGTGCCGTCGCCGGCATGCTGGGCGCGCGGCTCAAGTCATGGATGGAAGCGCAGTTGGGGCGGGCGAAGAAACGTAAGCAGAAGCAGGCGAGGCAAACGGCGGCAACGACCACCACTGGGCCGCTGCCTCCACCGCATTTGAGTTCACCTGAAAGCGCATACAGCACTGGGTATTCCACTGATGGCACGTCGCCCGGAGCGCCGCCCGCTCCACTCGCCGCTCCGCTCGTCGCTCCGCCGCCGCCGCCCGCGCCTCCGACCACACATCTTTACCATGAGCCAGCTAAGGTATGTTTACCATAAAGTACTTTCTGATGGCGATTACCCAGCAGCCGCGACTCATAGAAATGAGAGTTTGAGTAGCAGCGTAAACAAGGGGATAGGCTCCTTACATTTTACCAAAGTAAACATTAATATTCGCGGTTATTAAACACGCGTTAGAAGGACGTAAGCCATAATGTAATCTCAGAACGTTGTAATATAGTCAATGATTATAGTTAATATTTATGTAAGATTATGAAGAAAATATTATAGCCGTTCCACATCATATTCTTAAAAGTTAACAATAATAATTTTATATTCAAGAAAAGGGGCGAAGAGTTTCTCTGTGCATAACTTTAACTGAACATTAACATAAAATAATAGTAAGCCATTACTGACCAGAGACCGGGAAAGCGTTACAAAAGAATTATTAACCAGAATTTGGGTCAAATTCAATTTAAGAGTTAAGCACAGGATCATATTTACATTAGACGCGGCGTCCCTGGGTGGTTGAGAGATAACTTTAAGCCGGGGTTGTCATGTGAATTTACATCGTCGGTTTAAGGTTCAACAACAGTCGTTACAAGCCTACCGCCATTTACAAAGAATTTGGAATTCTGCCCAGCTTCGCCGCAGGATCCTAGTCCCGCACACTAACTGAAAATTATTCCAGAACATTCCAACTACAGTTTGCTGGTAACAGGATTCAAAGCGCTTAACTTTATTTGTAGAGAAGCTTATTGGATTTTTAGGTTTTGTGTGCAGAATTTAATATGTTCGGAAACCTGTGCTTTTGTTATGCGTTATTAAATTGTAGAAGTCCTGTTATTTGAAGAAATACTCACTGGTAATATTTATACTATGTGAGATAATAAAGTAAAGAATAAAATTGCTATTGACTTTTAATAGTAAAAAGGCATGATATTATGTATGTAAGGTTGCTAGAAATTACGTTGACGATAACACCAATCTACTTATATTTTAATTAAAATAAAAAGTTGAATTGTGGCCTTCCAAATATAGCGCTCCGCACACTGCTTTCTCCCAAGGGCAAAAATATCGATTTTATTTCAATATTCTTTTTTAATTAAGGAAAACACTCTTCATGTTTCAAGTACTATAAGGTTCACGTATATCGAGAGTAAACCGAGTAGCCCACGTGTACGCGGCCGGGAATATCAATTAACTAGACCGTGCTAATTGGAGGGGTACCTTTACCCGGCTATATAAAGTACAGGCCATCTCGACATCTCTTTTAATATAGAGCTGCCTGTTTGTTTCTATTTTTTATATGCCAAAGTGTGTGGTTGAATGAGCGAATGCAGTGGACAGAATCATCTATTTTATGATGAGTTCTGAATTCAATCGTGTGCAATTTTTTTTGTAGTTTATTAATTTATGTAGAGGCTGTCCTACCTTTTATACTCCTTTATGAAGCTGAAGTTAATGATTTCTTTTAGATCTATAATAATTATTGTCAGCAAAGTAACTTCAGTTTATGCGCTTTGCCGTTGATTGCCTTGGTTTTGTCTATTAAGGGAAACTGTACCGAAATTTTTCGTTGAACAATTTTCCTTATTAGAGCACAGTTAAGTGACATGTTTTCCCAGTTTCGTTGGTCCACTATTTGAAGACTTTTTTGCTGTAATACCCTTAAGTATTTCGGATGAGAAAATATTGCGCAGTATTCGAACGCTGCCCATCTGAGTTGAAATCTTCGGCTGACCTATTTCTCGTGTTCGGCTCAGTTGTTCTCTCTTATAGAGCCGGATTACTTCTCCAATATCTTATATTTGACATCAAATTTGACCGTACCGTTTCCGGTAGTTACTATAATCTACTTTTAGTTGAAAGCCAATCAGTATTTGATTTATGTTATGGTCCCCAATGATTATACTAGTTTCAAGATCAGATTAGGGGCTCTACATGTATATGAAGGCAAGATTATACATATGCCAATAATGAGACGAACGTTATTTTATGAGTAAGACTTAGCTTAGCATACGTGCTGAAAAATTCACGTCAGTAATTTTCTTCTTTACATTTTCTCTCACAAAATTGCAGCACACTTGCGAACTCTACATAAAAGTTTCCAAAAACGTAACTAGATGGCGTTAGTAGAAAAATTAAAACTCGCTATCGTTTGTCTCCGGCGAGTTTATATAAACGCGGGGCCGCGTTGGCAAGCTTACTTCCTTGTCTTGGGGAGCATAGTGCGCAGTGATCGTAAAGTGAGAGCACTTATGCTGACACCCACAAGTTTAACTTGAACCCGCGCCCGGTTGCCGTTCAGGGAACCGAGCGCAATTTTTGACTAGTCTTCTTACTTAATAGAAGGCTTTTAATCACAATACTGAACTTAATGAAAATGAAGAAAGATACCATAAACCAATTAAAAGGAATGAACACTAAGTAAAGAAAGTGCTGAAAATTAGTACAAAACTATAAGTACTGAAAATAGTAAATGTATAGCAAGCTTAAAATTATAACACCGCAATTTTTTGAAAATGAAAGATATATTGATAAATTAATGATAAAGAGTACGTAATGCGAGTGCTGAAAAGTACGTAATAGAAGTGCTGGAATTAAATTACAAAACTATAATAATATGTACTGAAAAGGTATAGCAAATTATTGTTTGCAATTCGTTATTGAGTTTTTCCATACTGACCATTTGCAGTTAAATTGTAAACAGGCGTTGTTTCAATGACCTTGATCGTAATCGTCATTTATGTACAGCAAGCTTACATGGGCCTGTTTTACATTTCAGTGGTTACGAGTCGTATGGTTACATACGTCTGTTTTTATAGGACCGGCTATAGGTTACAATGTACTTATTTTAGAGTGCGATTAAGGTCTTTGTAGTCGTCACAAAGGACTGTTATATATTTCTAAAGTACTGGTCTTTTTAAGATAACTTTCGCATATTTTATATTTATTCAATTTAAAACGAACAGAAACAATTATTTTTTTTTAATTTTATACAATAAGTTGTATATCACACGGGTTTTTTAAAGCATACTAATTTTAATAATGATAAGACTGGAAACATTACTTCTAAACCGAAATAAAAAATATGATCTTTGATCACTGTGGCACATGCAACACAGTACAGCCATCCATTACTAAACAGACCGTTAATTTGTTTATTTAAAACAATATAGTTAAGAAAAACAAAATTTCTGCTGCTTCCAGCGTCGTTCAAGCGCGGCTTCCCGTCGCTGTGCTCCAGAACCGGTGGTACCAGTAGTGATCTGCGCAACTCCATCACCCCGGCCAAGATGTCGGATCAGGACCAACCCGTGGCTCGGCGCGACGTCTCCAAACAGGAAGCGGCCACAGCACATTGTTCACCAACATTCTCTGCAATGTCCACCGACAAACCCCCCAGCGTTGCATCATTCACCTTACTCACTGGACTCTCACGTCAGGTATGGCTCCAGGTGAGTTCTGGAAAGAATCACCAAATCATTTCATTCAGTTAGATAATTAGGTCAATAAGAGGCTTTACATGAGAAATAAACTCGCTGTAGTAGAAAACGTGGACATCACCATTTTAATTAAGCGTTTGAATAGGTACATTTCTTTTTTTTAAAAAGACAAAGACGATTGCGTCTACTTCGACTTTATGGGGTAAAACTAATAGATTAGTTGGTGTCTAATCGGCCCGGAAAAAGCAATATGTCATTTCAGTAAATAATTACTTAAAATCAGTGGTAAATGAATCAGTTGTCTCAAGGCTAATTACTTTTTATGAATGAAACAGTTAAGCTCGTAATTTCCTTACTACGCAAATTACTTAATAGGTTTACGAGTAATGATTAAGCAAATACTTATGCGCAAGGTTGAAAAAGTCTTTTGTAATACGATATTACTTTTCGCGTCGGTTCGGTAAGCCCTTATGTCAATAGGGCGATTCGCCATGAGTCAACCGTCCGCCTGTCGTTTTAAGCAATGGGATATCGCTTTCATATCTAATATTTGAGTAGGACTTCTTACAAATATTAAAAATGCCATTTCGCTTACACATCGTTTTTATTCTTTCAGTTATTTGAGGTCGACGATATTTTTTGTTTTCTTTCTCCATAAATATAGACATATACCTACTAGCTGACATTTTAATACTTATTCCTTTTCGGTCCGTTACATCTAATCCGCTTTATGTTAAACGTTATACAAAATTAAAGAGATAAAAAGAGATATACTGTTTAAACCCTTTAATCGTTGTGGTTTGCAACCAAATTAGATTACCGTGATGCAGAATTAATTCAGTTAAGCATCGGCTATTTGCCTAAAGTGGGTCAGTGGGACTGTTTGCTAAGCGAAGCTAAATGATAATTCAATTATGTTTACCTCTTTAGCTGTTCATTTGTGGACACACACCTATTCTATATGGGTTATATGCTTTAGAACATTGTGTTTAAGATATTCCTTATTATAAGATCCTAAGTTCACTATTTAATACGATGCCCATTGAATTATGGATATAATGATTTCTCCATTACTGTTTCTTTGCAAATCAAGGGTCTACTCCCGAAATGGAAAGAAATTATATGTATTTGAATCCCGGGTCAAGAAAGTATTCATTTGGCAGTTCGGAAAGTGATTGTAACATTAAATTGTTTGCATCTTACAATTCCAGATCACCACATCTCTCGCCGCATTTATCTCCAGAGCCTCACAGATCGCCATACTACCGCGGCGGCGCTTCCAGCGACGAGGAATGTCGTGGGATGCGCGCGAGGGGACGAGAGACGGCCATCTTGTCTGACGCTGACATAGACTCGGACGGTGATACGGGACTGGACGGAGGTGATGAAGACGATGATGATACCGCGTCGCCTGGTCGCAGGAGGGCGAGGAGAAGGAGGCCGCCGCGACGTCCACCACGATCTGCAGGTAAGATTGTTAGCTGTTATAATTTATTTCTCTTCAAAGGTATTGAATAGAAGTAAATGGAAGACCATTTTCGTTGTAACAATGAATATTAAGAAATTGAAAACAAACCTTTGAGAGACTTGTAACCTGTAGGCTTGTGTTGCGATACCTCGGGCCCTTTCACACAATCTCAGGTCTAGAAAATTTTAAGCAAATATTATGTCGCTGCGGCTGCTTGTCTGTTTTGGTCAGCGGACTGTATAAAATATCTATTTTGTATCACTTTGAAATAAAACAATTTGAAGTCTAACTCATCGTTTTAAATTAACATCACGAAAAAACATGTTTAGCAAAGGCATATTTTTGAGAAAATCAGGTATTGAAGAATGAATGAAGGTCAAGTTTTTTGGAATTCGACCTTGATTAGGTACCTATAATATAATCCTGCTATAATCAAAAACAAAAATGAGATGACCGGATTACTACTACTATGTGTTATTTTTTTAAACTGGCTACGGATCAAACTTACGAATATTATCTCGAAATTATGTGCATCCGTTTTCGTTTCGCAACTGTTAGGAAACATCAAAATTAATAATATAATTTAATGTCATATTCATAATTTTAATGACATTTTGCGAATTACCTTGAAAATATTGCGGAAGTCTTACCAAAACCCTGACTGGTTTTGTAACTGAATTGGGCACAAAAATATTATTTTATGCCATAATTATATTTTTGAAGGACAGCTTTAAAAAATATCTGCTACATGTTTGGAAATTGCCAAAAGTGTAATTCTGGTACGGAAGTGTTAAATAAAAAAATGTGCAAAATATTTTTCAAAACAAATATAAGGTAGTTATGAAGGAAGGTTAAAGGTAATATTATACTCATATGTGTACGTACATACTTACGAAACATGATAGTTAAAATATAACTGTTTTATCTTCTTAACAAGCAAGGGAATTAATTACTAAAACCTCAATCAGAATCATGAATTTACACTTATAAAGCAAACCTGTCTTTATAGGAGCAACTCCACCACGGATGCGTCGTCGTAACCATGCGCCATCAGCCCCTCCTGTGAGAGAGAGGGATCCACTCCTAGAAGCTGACAGAGAAGCCGAGAGGAAGTATAGGGAGCTGATCAGGGAGGCTGAGAAACTCCTAGTGACGGTCTCCAGAGCACCACTGGAACCTCCTCATAATCCGAGAGTCAGAGAACTGAGGGCCACTGAGGTAAGAATAATTTCTATTATTCAAAATAATTATATGTAGTGTTCATAGTTTCGTGGTCAGAAGGTTTTTAAAAGTACACTTCTGCGTTCAGTGTAGTTTTAATTTAGTTGTCTATTTAGTTTCTTCTTAGACAGAAATTTTAGTCAATAAACTACAGTTTTGGGAGTAGGTTTATTAAGGTTTTAGACCTAATTTAAATGTAGAAGTAATCAGTAGGTACTAAATAACATATATTATTATTCAGTAAACATCGTTTTATCAAAAATGGATTTGAAAAGTGTTAAGTACGCTAATATATAGCATGTTAGCCTTAGTTAACTCTGCATCTTTTTGCCTCTATTTATCTAACTTTATCCCTCTTTTATTCCTGAAAGAATTAGAAAATATAACTGGGACAACAAAGACCTTTGGAGATTTGCTGAACCGCCTAAGTCTCATCGCCGAATGAATCAATTGACGGCTGAAAACGGATACAGATTTATGGAAACCTCGATACATAGAGTAGGATTTTAACCAAGCTTCCAATTTGGCATGAAAGGAAAATGATATAACTTTGTACTACAACGTATGATCACAGGTGGAAGCCCCTCGTAGAAGTCCAGAGCGCACACATATCACGAACTTCATGCGCGCGAATTCCCCGGAGCCGCCGCGAAGACTGTCTCCCGTCGCGAGGCGCTCCCCCCTCGCCGCCCCTCCCCCGCCCCCCGTCGCCCCACGTGTTCAGATGCACCCCCCCTCACCTACCGACAGACCTCACTCCGAGCCGCCCAAGAGGAAGGCTTACGCTCGAGATGAGGTTAGTCTTCTGCATGACTTCTATCTTTCTCTTCTTCTTATCGTTGTGTATTCAATTCCTTTGTTTAAATGCATGATTACATAAAAGATACATAAAATTTGTGGAATATACCGTAACTAGTTTAAATATTGTACGACTTCATCGTAGTTCTAGCAGCAGTTGTATTAGACATCGATTAAGGAGCTTCTTTTAGATCCGATTCAGAAATCAATCAGTACAATAATATTTCAAACGGCTTTTGTCTCCAGGTGCTGCAGACATTGGAGGGTCTTCGCAAGAGCTTGCAGCAGCAGTCGGCGTTGCTGGCGGTGCAGCGGACCCGCCTGGACTCTCTATAGCCGCCAAACTGTCTCCCTTCCCGTCCCGCCATACATAGTTAGTCTCCTTTAGATTCCAAGTAGTTAATGTGCCGTTTCACGTCACTCGATGCCAAAATTTTCTAAAATATTAATCATTCGGATCTTTGTTGTTTGTTGACAGATTGTTAATCATGTTTGTTAAAATTTGATCTTTCATAATAATGTTTTTATAGTAATTAACAGTGCATTTGTCTTCTAGTAGATAGATTAATCAATGTCATCGTGTTACTTTTTTATATTTTTAGTGATGGTAGTAATCGCCAATTGTTTCTGTAGGTCTTTTTAGTTAACAAGTATTATTTAGTGATTTGTTCGTGCTGTATTGTCAATTATTTCGCCAAGATCGTGAACGGCTGTAGTTCTTCCATTTACTCCTTTTTCTCTAGTCCCTCCATACGTTCTAGTCTAGGCATCGTCGATTAGGTTAGTTAGTAGCGTCTTGTTATCGTTCCGTGTAGGCGAGGCCACTTTCATTATCTTCCATAATACTCGTAGCGTCATTTTATTAGAAGTAGTTAGATTAGATGGTAATGGACGTCGATTTGTAGCTCTGCTGACCTTTTAGAATAAGCACTTCAGATCTTACAGCGATTGTAAGGTCTGGGTTAAGAGGCAGAGTAAATTTCTTCTTAGTAAATGATACGTAAAATAAATTAAAGAATTAAATGTATTGTGTGTTTCACACACAAGTGTTCAAGAACTACCACAATGATTGACTTAGTAGACAATCCTTTTTGGATCAATGACTTTGAGATACCCTCGGCGACGACAAATCTCGAATTTGTTTCGTGGGTATCAAAAACATTTAAAATATTTTATGACCACAATAAGTATGTGCAGACAATAGCCGTATCTGGTAAGACTAGATGCCAACTCAATGAGAATGATGAGGCTGTATGTAATCCAGAGCTATAAGGAAGCAATATTTAGTGAATAACATTCAGTAATAGCTACAACGACAGTCAAGTACATACAGGTTAGATGTTGAGTAGAACACGTATGTAGTAGCGCCGTAGTATTAGCACTAGCGTGCGGTCTCTCTAGGACTCTAGGGTAAGGGCGACCAGTGGCCACGGCGTACTAAGACTGCGTTATATCTTAATAATTAACTTATACAATGTTTACTCGTTATATTGTTTCACTTGATCGCTGTATGAGACTTTGTCAACTTTATTTCGTAGGACAATCTTCGCTTTACTTACCCTTCATTAAAATCATGACGTCATAACTTTAAGGAGCTTGTCACTGATGAAAATCTGCACTCGCAATGTTCCAGTTGTTATCAAAAGGGCTTCCGTAAATTTCCATTTTATATGGAACATTCCTGTCTTTATTCCTCATCATAAATCTTGTTATGGAAAGAGGAATAAAGAAGATTGAATAAAATTATCATTATCATGTTGAATTTCATCAAACCCCATTCATAATCCTAAAGCAAGTGTCGAAGTGCCCCGGACCCCGTTTTTACTCGGCTGAATGCCTTCTTTTTGATATAATGCCTTAAATATACACAATTGTATGGATGTTATACCTATTTATAAGTCTCAAGCAGCATTCAAGTGATAGGGAGTCCTTATCGTGGGTTTCCATATTTTTGTTAGTGCAATTTTGGAGGGGCCAGCTATTATGCGTATTGCTCCTCCAGCTAAATGTAAATATTTATCCATTTTACTGTTTATTGTAAGTATAAATAAGATTTATACGTTTAGTTGAATTTTCATTAAAATATTATTCCAACATGTTGTTTCATTTGACCAACACTACTTGCTGCAATACGGAAAGAAAAAACTTAGCTTTTACTTTCATACATAGATGTCGCTGAAAATATAACGCCATCTATGGATTATTAAATGAACTCTAATCTCTTTACTACGTACTAGGTGGCGTAAGTAGTATATAAAATCAATACATATGGCATACATTCTGTGAAGGTTGTTGAATGAAAATGATGCAATTTTCTTAATAAGACAGTGATAATTGTTGTAATAGTATTACACGCAACTAATCGCTACATTGATTTGTAATTGTGAGAAGTCATAAACAAAAGAGGGCCGTAGTTAATTCAGTAAAAAGTAGGTCATTGAACTAAAAATAATTGAGGAAATGATTAACGCTGAAAGTTTTTACTAGTTCAGTAATTAATGAGCTTGAATAAAAAAAAAAATATCGACATTCTACACTACTTACGATGGTAAAGTTTTCTTCAAAAGAACAGTTTCCAAATACATTTTTTTTGGTATCGCTTATATTTGTTTATAGATACGATTTCGATAATGTAAAGTCCAGTAAAGAAATGTTGAAAATTAATAGTGCAATCTTTTACGTGAAGATGCTGCGATTTAGACCCAGGAACAGCGTAGAGTAAAGACCCAGGTACAGGCAACTATTGCTTTTGTATAGTTTGTATCAATGAAAGAGAAACCAAACGTTCTTTAGTTAAATATCTACCAAATCATTTAGCTACCATTTTAATGTCGTAAATCCGTGTGGTTAATCCTCTCATTTACATGATTTTATCTTGTAAAGTACCTCGTATTCGTGTAATAATTAAGAATTAAGATTAATATATGAAAATAAAGGTAAAATGGCCATGATATTTTAATTTCAGAATTATGAAAAAGAAATGAGACATTACATAGGTCATGGATTAATTATGCATGTTCGAATTGTCATGAATACAACAAATTCATTCACACTATTTTATTTGTTTTTCTGCTATCCTTAAGATTTAGCAAATTTAATGTCTGTCTCAATAAAATAAAACAGTTTTCACGTTAATTTACGGTTGAATTTTTCGTTGTCTTTTTGCTTGCAAAGGAAGGAAATCATCGAAACTGTTTATTTGCCTCTTAATTTCAACTACGAAAGATAATTGGAAATGTGCCAGAGTGTCTTCGATTCAAAATTTTGCCTACGATTTGAAGCAAGGAGAGGAACTAGCGGAAATTAAAATCTGTACGATATGACGTAGACTAGTGCACGTTTCGTAAGGTTTATTGAAATATGGCACTTGATATTTAAAATATTAAAAGTTGGTGTATATTTTTCGAGCATAATAAAATTACTTTGCAATTGTTTGAATAAGATGGTGAAATACTTTTACTCAAGCCCAGGACCAGACGTGCCAGATAATCGGAAAATGTAGATAAATTTCGTAATGTTGTGCCTTTTCCCTTGTCCAGTGAATCTAGTAATCGACTGATCGATCCAGCTATTCTTAGGGCAAGTATTATGTAGTGAAACAGGAATGATAAACAGGACTTGAAGAATTCGCTAAGTAGAATTCGCTACTTCGATCACCTATGCATCTCTAGACACGCGGCAGCGTGTCAAGCCATATTATATTCTTTGTACATTACTATGTTACCACCGTGAACTCACTTGCTATTGCTTACTATGTAGTTGTAGAAGCGCCAGTCATTCGTTTCTGCTGCATTATGTTACGTAACTACAAAGATGTCGCGATCAAATGTTGCAGTGTTAAATGTCAGCTGCGATTTGTGACAGTACGTGATTGGTCATCGACAATAACAAGTTAGTCAAGATGCTGATAAGATATAGATCGTTTCCTCAAGTGACTAATAGATAAGATTACAATCGAACCATATTGCATACTTGCAATTTTAACGTGATAAATGACATGTATTAGATTAATATACCTGTAGGAGATAGGAGTTTGTTTTTTGCAGTTATTTGGTTGTGTGTGTAATTAAAATTAGTCAGAGCTGTTTTTGTTCAAAGAATAATCTTGTTCTGTTTAGCTTCATTAATAAAAAATATTGTTTCTCGAACAAAGCAATCTAATATTAAATGGGAAATCAGCCTTTGAGACTACTTAATCGGAAATATTGGTTTAATAAACCTCTTGTTTGTATTGTAGGTCTGAAACCTTTAATTTAATTTTTAAATGGTGTTAAGTAAATCAAGTAAAAAATATTTTATAAAAGTAAAAGAGAATGTGGAGATGCTGGGATTTGAACCCAGGACTTTCAGCATGCGAAGCAGACACTCTACCACTGAGTTACATCCCCGATATGAGTGCGCGGCGAAACGATAAGGTCCTTACATTTGAAATAGATTAGACTGTTAGTGCACATGAACATAATCGTTATAATTTTATTTAATTGTAAAACATTAAATAACATTGTTTCATACAAATTCTACAGTTTTAATATGCATGTCTGAAACTAGTATTGTTATGGAGATCTTTAAAAATTCAGTTCCCACAAGGCTGACATAACTGATAAATTACATAAACTTAGACTTTTTACGTTAAGTTAAGTTTCGTTAATAGTTTATTTCAGAGAGAGCCTTCTATATTTACCTATAAATAAATCTATTAATGAGATGTTTACGTATTATTATAATCGTACATACAATAATAACACAAGGTCTTATCTCCACTTGTTTGATCACTTGCATGTACATATGTTTGCTCAAACACACACACACGTTGCCTATGACGTCACACTCACGATTGAAAGAGGCTGGGTCAGTTACATTACGACAATTAGTATCCATACATAGTACGATCTAAATAATACGTCAATACGCAATGTATGGAGTGAGGAAATTGATTTATTATGAGAACGGAAAATACGACATTCATTTTTCCAAATAAGGAAGATAAGTTAGTGGTTAGAACGTAGAGAGCTATATCGCTTTACATGTTTCGTAGACGAGATGCATTTAAACGGAATAGAGTGATTTTATCTAACATCTTTTATTAACCTGATTTATTAAATGTCACGACTTATAACATTTCCTTTATTAGGTAGCCCTTTTATGTGTCCCACTGCTGAGCAAATGGGAGGCTTTCCTTCAAAATAAAATACAGTATAAATGACAGCAAACATATATTACCTAATCGTGTAAGATACATTAAAAGTAATATTAATATGTATGTACAATCAAAAATTATCTTTAAAAAGCAGTAGATGATAATTATATGCGGAGTTATTGTTTATTCATGTAAATTGTTTAATATTGAACAAGTAAACTTGTCAACTAGTTGGATAATAGTAATTAAAGTCATATAGAAATAACGTTTTTTGGGATTTATCTGAACAATGAGTTTTGCATACATCCATTTGCCGTTTTAACGATAAATGATATCAATACTACAGTAAATTGATGCTCTTTAATATCTCATAGAGATAAAGTGCAGATAGTGAACTAGATCAAGGTGTGTCCTAATCACTTGCTCGTACGACTGGGCAGTGTGCGAGCAATGCCAAATGTTCCTATGCATCGATTGGTTTCACTGAGACGATCAATACGTGCTATTGCGAACATTGTATTGCTAAAACGTTCCGATTGCTAGAATAGCTAACGCCGTTCTGAATAATAATCTTCAGTCCATTTCAGAATGTATAGAGAATGCTCACCGTACAGTCAGGTTCATGTATTCAGTCAAATTTTCAATCGAACTTTTTGTACATTTTTATTCACGTATTTCTCAGTTATTTGGTTACCATAGTACAGGCTCTACTTGGTTTAAAATCAAATGACAGTGTGTGAATTGTCCAACAATATTTATATTTATTTTATTTATCGTATAAAAATATTACTTTAGTTATTTACTTCGGTTAACAAATAATAGTTTGTAAAATTACTTTGAAGTTAATATACAGTAATAATTTAACTACTTTCATTAATAGAATGCTTTTAAAAATGAGGCATCGCGAGTTTTTGTCTGTGATGTCTTCGCTCGAAAAATTACTCTCACGTTTAAGTCATTTAGATAAAGTAACAACTATGGTCATTAGATTATAGGTGATAGAACAATATTAATAAATTAACTCGAAACTTGTCGCGATGTAATTAATTTTTAATTAAAGAAATTCTTTCTAGAAAGCACGTGTGGCTTCCACGTGGCTTTTAGGCTTTTCAAGGGCTTAGTTTTTTTATAGAATTCCGGCTGAATGATTGGCTTCAAGTTAGTTTATTACATCTGTTAGTAAACACCACTAGTACTAAAAGCTATTGGTCTCGAGAGACGTCGATAATAATCTATTTGAGTAAACAACTAACCAAGGCTAAAAAAGAACTGTAAGCCACTAATGCCAGGTCTCTGTGTACATTTAGCGGTCGTTTATCTATTTAATAGCGTTTTTTTTGTATGAGTTTAAACGCTACTAAATAGATAAACTACCGCTAAACGTATCTCAGTAACCGGGGGTAAGGCTACCATAGTACTTACCATAATACCATATAGTATAAAGCTCTCAAACGGGCCCATTTTGTTACTGCCGAAAATGATGTACGCTACATGCGTCCCAAATTTTGAAGACTGAAACCGCCGGAAGCCATTAACTCATCAACGTAAACAAGTTCAAAATCAGGTTCAAAATGATTGGGTCTTTCCTTCCACCGCCAATTCATTAACAGGTCATTCATACTGTGGTAAAAAGTGAAGTGAAAATACCGTTATTATTCAAAAACCACAGTCCTCCCGGTAGCCTTGATGCCTCGTATATTTCATCCAGGAAGAGTCTTCAATTTATTTATAAATAATATAAATTTGTATGTATAAATAGAATGCCATAAATTATGAAAAGTGTGCTAATTTGCAAGGAAGTGCGGAAGTAATTACGTTTTACAAGTTCCGGTTTTGAGAAAGGCACGGCAAGGCAAGACAAGTTACGTGTCGTTGATGGCGTTCAAGTGTCTTTTGAAAACCTTTTGAGTTTTGTCGTCAATAAAAGCTAGAGGAACTCGATCTCTGAGGTTAAGCTACGCTTGCCGAGGTTGTCCTGCAGATGGGTGACCATCTTATACATATCGAGTACCTTCATGTTCAGAAGGCACGTAACATTGTTTTGATTTTGGGTCCGGGCTATCATTTCCCTAGGTCTTCGGCAGTCATTACCGGTAGTGACATACATACCTACATAAAATCACGCCCTCTTTCCATGGGGTAGACAAAGATAGTCGTCAATAAAATGTGGACGTTTTAAATAATACTAGGTATACACCATTTTTACTACCTATTGTTATCTAAGTTTTATTTCGTTCGTTAAGTAATTTTAATTTATAAAGTCAACATTTACCTCCTAGCTTTATTTGCACAGCCACAATTACATAACAGATTTACAAAACGCAAATAAAATTATATTAAATGTTTATTTACAAATAAGACTAATATTACATGTATTATTTATTCGTTACAAGACAGTAACAGGAACAATGAAGGCTTGCGAAACACGACTGAATACTTCTGAATTGACAATACATTTTTATAGAAACCAGGAAACGATACAGTACAATTTAACCGCGTTCCATTCAAAGGTAATTCTAACCTTATTGAACTGTTTGTATGTAAATGTGTTTGTTTTGAAACTAATCCATCGGCACTTGGACTTCGCTCGTAAGTAAATCAGTTTGTTTAAGCACTGGACCGTACCTACTTACATACACAATACCGCAATCAATATTTGCATAAGTAAATTAATTAATGTGTATTTGTGGACAAAGATAAAAAAAAAACAAAATGCTCAGAATAGAGAGTTTAATTCATCTGTTAAGCATTATAAAATCGAATACGAGTAGTAAAATAACACCAAAAATAAGATATAACTTGAATAATAATATAGTTTTTTCTTATAATAGAGCTCTGTAAATAAATCAACACATGTTAAGGGAAACTGTAATTTGCAAGTCGGTAATAGTTGAACAATTTATTCTTAAAATGCCAGCCGTCTCAGACTCAAAATAAAAGGGGTCAAGAAACCTTCGAAAAGTTGTCTATTTTTTTGAGTCTGCAGGTTTCAAAAGCAATGCAATCGAGTTTTTGAAAAACTGGATTTAGCTCTACAAGGAAGCAGCTTGCTTGCCAGTCACTTCGACTCACTTCGCTACTTTATTATGTGCAGTATTTTGATAAAATACTTTTACCCTCTTATTCATAAACCCACTTTTAACCTATTTTAGTTAAAAAGTTACCATAATATGTTATCTCTTTTTCATTTTGCTAATGAGTGAAAGAAACAAAACACCTTATAAGCCTTTCATATCTTCGTATATTTTTTATGAGTAAGAGGGTTAGTAGGTACTTATAACATTAAATTCACTATTAAAATTGGAAACCAGTAAACCTACTCACTTGTAAAAGCCCATTCACTTTCGTAATCTTACTACTACTGAGTGTGTAAATAAAAACTCCTTGATATAAACTTTTATTGTTGTTTCAACGATGTTATGTTGGTAGGCTTGTATTATTGTTATGCGAAGTGTTAATGATTAACGTAAACCGGAATGTTATTTGTTTAAATTCGAGAGTTGTATTTACTTTATAGGACTTTTCTTTGATTTTATATGCCCAACTGTAGCGCTATTCTTTACAGTCAAAACTTTCGAGTCTCGAAAGCTTGAAAATGTACTGCGAAAATAGTTCCTACAGCGACCGTTTGAGGCGCTGCGCTGATAAGATTTTAATACAAAATTTCTCCATAGCTAGCCGGTTGTCTACAGCTGATCATGGTACAGAATCGCGCTGCTGTGCTCAAGCTACATACACTATTTATACAATTATGTCATCAGCAGTAGAAAAATCATGATGATCATTCATAAATCAGTACTCAGCCATATTTTTTTGGTATCCCTATTAACACATTAGCAAAATTTCGCATCATGCTGTTTACTTATTCCATCAGAATTTTAGTTAAAATAAATATGTACTAAGACATTATAAAAAGCTGGAAGGTAATTATGACTATGTATTAATGACATCCATTGACATTACCAATATCCAGGTGACATGGGATATTTTTTTACTTCATACTATAACAGAGATTCTTACTGAAAATTACTATGACTTTTGTCGAGGGCACTGATGCTGTTTGTCCAACGAACCGAGGTGTAACAGACAAAATAAAAATACAAAAATACCTTACACGTGCAAGTAAATTAATTAAAATGTTGATTTATACACCGCTTTGCCGCACATTAATACTGCACAGTGCACATAATTATTTATTTACCACTTTTGTACCTGAACGTATTATCAAAGTCTTTAAAAGAATGAATAAATAATGATTTTTTTATATTTTCTATCACTTTGCCTGTCTGGCTTTTCGACAATCGACTAATACATAAAAAAACCTTTTTGACATAGGTAAAATTCATGGGAGCCAATATTATTTAGTTTTATATTTTAACATTCGTAACATAGACTATACCTACTTACATAGGAAATTTCTTTAGATCTAGTCAACAATGCAAACATAATATATATTTTTTTTAAAGTCCCGTCTTCCATGACAAAGTGGCAAGCTAAAGTTAATCCATGTTCGATTATGAAGCACTAACTACTCGTATCATAAACAACTAAACACTATATAAGTTTTAAAATTAAAATCAATTTAAAAAACTCCCAAACACGTGCTACAAATTATGAATATACAACCAAACACGATTTAATTAATTACTACCTCTCAATGTGAAAAGCATACCTACAGAAAGATACAAATGATAGCGAAATGACCCGAAGCAGATATTAATTCAATTTTGAGCACGTATTCATTCAATTAGCGGTCGAATAAAAGTCGAATTGACAGTCGTGTGATAAAAGGTGAAAAAGATTACTGAAATATGTGTTTTGCTGATGACAGATTGGGTTGATATTAAATATAACTTGTCAGGTTTAGTATCTTCAGCAGGGTCTCTGTTTTAAAATATAAGAAATCACATTTGCTGTATGAGAGCCTCTAAAATTTTTATTCTATTTTTAGTATTTGTTGTTATAGCGGCAACAGAAATCCGTCATCTGTGAGAATTTCAACTGTCTGACTATCACGGTTCATGAGATACAATCTGGTGACAGGCAGCGAAGATTCAGTAATAGGGTCCCATTGTACAAATCCTAAAAAAATAGTAATTTTTACGATGCTACATAGACAAATGTAGACTCAATTGTTGTTACGATAAAAAAAATATAATTCATTAACAATTTAATCAAATGTAAAAATACATCTGATCTGTATAGCTTGTTTGACTGAGGCAGGATTAATTTATTTAAAGTTAACATAACAGATACGATTAACTCTTTTGTAATTCACCAATCACATTTCTTTGTCGCAAAATATAGATCAAGCACGTGTGTGCTATAAAGTGTCGAGCAAGCCTTATAACAGACAAGAACTATCGTACTGAGAGCTATGTAGGCTTGTAGGCTAATGGCTGCGATGAATGTACTGCATTTGTCAAGTTTCTATTCATTATGCTCAGAGATTACACGTTATATAACGCGAAAAGCTTGTTTTTTTTACTCAACATCATGTTTTGTAACTGTACTAGATATTTAGAAGGTATTACTCGCTTAAAATGAGAAATAATGGTAAAATAGACATCAGATTCAAACAATAGCGAAGGATGAATTGGATCACAATTCCATAACCAATACTTTGCTTACTTGAAAAAAATCAATGTTTATTAATTTTGCATTGCCTACGTCTGAGAAAAGGACCTCATGGCTAATCAGTATCGATTTAAAATTAAAGACTAGTTAGCAAAATTATAAAACTTCAATAAAAATTGGAGTTTTAATGTAGCGGTAGAATCATTTTCAAGGAAAAGGTACAAATTATAGGTACATTTTATACTCATTACGTGATCGATTGTTATAAAATCCAGATTAAACCAGAATATTTATAACAAAATAAATGGCAGACTTGAATTTATCGATCGAATTCAAGTTTCATAATAATAGAGTTTATGTTGAATAGATTATTTATGCATTCTTATCAAGTGATTACGCAACGCACTATTTAAATATGTATGCGGTTATAATCGTATGGCTGCAATAACTAAACGTCATTTATGGCGGGAACTAACTTGAGATAAAATTAATGTCGTATATTTTATCACATATGAATAACAATAAAATTATTCAATAAATACTTACTTGTTGTCCAAAGTATGCAAAATGTTATAATTCAAGGTCGTCCATATTAATAAGTTCCTAAATTTTCAAAAAAAGGAAATCTTTTTGTGTCTTGTTTTTGCATTTTAAATTAAATTTGTTTAAAACGACTTATTTGATAAACAATAATGAAATCTTTATTGTTACTAAACATAAATGCGCAGTTCTTCTGAATAAATTTAAATTCACGAATTATTCTTACCATAATTATGTTCTATTGAAATAGCTCAATTTTTCAAACAGCAAATGTCTTTTTATTAAATTGACAGTGGTATTTGGGAATTAGCATTACCATCGGCTATCAGCTACAAAAATGGACTACTTTGAACAGTTAGTACTTTAGCCGCAGAACCTAAAAATGGGTTCCTTTAAAAAACCATCAAACAGAAGCATAGCTTGAAGTTAATTATGAATATGACAAAGTTTTCCGTTCGAAAGTGTGCATGCGTTAGCAAACGTTCGTTGCTATTTCAAACCCATTTCACTGAGTACAAAGTTGCGACAAGTGAGCAAGTGACATGTAAGAAGCGGCATTATAAAATCGTCAGTGGTTTATGGGGCCAAAAGCGAAAGGATTCCTTTCTATACCACATACGCTTTTTTATTCGCACTTCATAGGTTTCTTGTATTGAATAAATAAAATATATATGATGCTTGACACTTAAATTCTTGTTTGTGCGACGGAAAAGGTTTCAATATTTTTAAACATATTTTATGAATAAGTCACGAAAATGATTTCAGTCAGTTTCTTACATTTACCACGCTTGGCCTGTATTCATTTCAAAGGGACTAACTACGCGCAATATTGTAAATATCGTAGCCGTCGGATTATCTCATTTCTGTATAAAGATTTTCCTTTAGAAGGATAGGCAGAATACTCATACAAAAAAACTATCAGAAAAACTTAAATGGTTATGTACCTCATAATTTTAGCGCAAATGAGTTCTAATAGAATCAGCTATCGGGAAAACCTAATAGGTGTGGTATATTAGCGCTTCAATTATTTCCTTTTTATCGATTTAACGTCATCATGTGCAAAATTTTTCCATCAATGGTTAACATTGGTTGGTCGATCTATATGGAAAACAAACGAAGGTGTTAAGCTAAAGGATCAATTAACATTATCATAGTAGATCCTAGTAGAGAGCATCTACTATACGTATAAAATCTGTACTAATATAAAGGTAAGTATGATAATAATTCTGTTTGTTTGTTTCTATTTAAGTTATTATGATTTAACTGCTAAAAAGATTTTCAAGAGACTCCATTTTTTTTTACGATATTGTATGTATTCAAAGGTTTCACTGCTAAGCAATCTATGAAATCCTATGTTTTGGCAGAAAATAATTTAAAAATAGAGGAAGCACTAAGCGTAACAGCGAGGGTAAGTGTCAAATCTGAATGTTGGAAAAAAAACTGTAAAACTGACTAACTGTTATTTATTCAGAAGAAGGTGAAACCTGGCATTAAAATGCTTTTGAAGGTTTAGGCAAATGTGTTTTGAGAGGAACTTTTTGCTAACGACACTAGAACATATTTAGGTATGACTAGCTGACCCGCGCAACTTCGCTTGCGGCACATAAGAGAGAATGGTGAAATTTTTCCCCGTTTTTGTAACATTTTTTACTCGTACTCTGCTCCTATTGGTCGTAGCGTGATGCTATATAGCCTATAACCTTCCTCGATAAATGGGCTATCTAACACTGAAAGAATTTTTCAAATCGGATCAGTAGTTCCTGAGATTAGCGCGTTCAAACAAACAAACAAACAAACAAACAAACAAACAAACAAACTCTTCAGCTTTATAATATTAGTATAGATTTAACGAAGTCGCGGCTAAAGCCAATGCAATCGATACAATATAACTATGTGTCTATGACTTGTATGAACAATGTGCATAATACGACATATTGTGGTATGACATCATTTCATTCGACGTATTGTTGACGACATGACATGTGTGATGTGAACTGTCATCAATTGATTGCTGTGTGACATTCGTAATTATGATCTTGTTAGGATTCATTTGTTTTCGGGCGTCTAGTCACAGATTTTGTGGTCGATTTGTCAGTCCCTAAAAGACTACATTGGGTTGGGTTCCCAACCTGTATCGTCGTAACTCCAATTACTGTTTATTTTATTTATGACCTAGCAAAGTTGAGAACTTAATTGTTGTTTGTATTAGTCTTGTTTGGTTCTGTAAACTGTACCTATCTTAACAATCTATCTTAATCATCTTTACAGGAATTGGATTCATGGTTGCTGTAGTAGTCAATGCTATGTTTCATAACTCTACTTAATTACATACTTAGTTCCGAAGCTAAATTATCAAGGAAAAATTCGCATTATTATCTAATATATTCGAAAGAATTCTAAACGCCTACACAAAGACACTGGCACACATAATAAAAATATCGCAAGTTCAAAGTCACAATACAAAGAAACAGCGCGATGGACACGGGGCGCATACACAATGCTATTTTGTAACAGGAAATATGTGAATCATGTGATGTAACACGCCAGATCATACGATGTCCAGCCACCAGTATAGATTACACGCGTACAGTGCGTGTACATTACACTATATTCTCTCCGGGAAAAAAGTTAGGTGCGTAGTACTCGTAACCGGCGCGGCGGCGGTCCTGTATGCCAAATTTTTGGATATGAACGAAGCAAAGGAAGTTTGTAAGGATCGTAGCAAGTTCCGTTCTCTGGTGTCTGCCAACCACTATGGGAACGCGTGATTTTATCTATGTATATAAAATTGGGATCGCATGTTTCCCTGGATCATGGTGATCACTAGAATAGAGAGTTAAATCAATAGGATTTAGTGTTTTGATTCCAGATTAACTAGCATGACGCGATTTGTGTAATTTGACTGAATTGACAGAATGTCACTGTAAGAGCCAGAGAAAGGTATCTATTTCTCTAAAAGATTTTTGATCTCATGTCTAAATGAATCTATACTAATCTATACTAATATTATAAAGCTGAAGAGTTTGTTTGTTTGAACGCGCTAATCTCATGAACTACCGGTCCGATTTGAAAAATTCTTTCAGTGTTAGATAGCCCATTTATCGAGGAAGGCTTTAGGCTACATAACATCACGCTACGGCCATTAGGAGCGGAGTAGCATCGAAAAATGTTACAAGAACGGGAAAAATGATGACCCATTCTCTCTTATGTCACAGAATAATAAGTACTATAGCTTATGTGACGCAAGCGAAGTTGCGCGGGTCAGCTAGTTATCAATAAATCGCAGCAAAGACAAATTTTGTGACGTCATTATATGATTCGTGGTGAGATGAACACGAGCTGTTAAACCAGCTATTGGAAGCATACACTAAACATACTTTGAGCTTAAGGGAGGATGTTGTTTCCAAAATCGTTTGACTAAACTATTCTCAAGATCTAGGACACAATTTTATGCCAACACAAATAACTAACTACAATGCGATATTTTTAAATATAATTCGGTAAAGATCCGGTCCGGATTTGATGCAGTGTGTATGATCCACTATACCGCTCCGGTCTAGATGGTTCGATGAGCATGCGCCGACGACATCTATCATGGCGCCTGTCCACTTTTATTAACACCAATCTGCAACAACAATGCAACTAGACTACTCGCTTCATACATCGTCACACTGCCACACATCACCTTCAATGGATCATACACAACAGATTTGTATGTTTGTTAAGACGAAGACTGCCTAAAAAATATTCAATGGCTTCAATACATCAATAAATTTGTATGATGAAGTAAGAAGACTGCCTAAAAAGTGTTTTTGTTTCACCCGAGATTTTCATACATATTTTCTTTCCGCATTGTTTTCCTTGAAATGTTCTATTTATTGATGCTTAGTGGTTACTGTATTGTAGTTATATTTAGAAAACAATGGCATGGAAAAACACGATAATTTATTTGGTTTTACTTTTATTTTATTGTTGTATTTGATTGAAATGGTTCGAAAGTATTATTTAAAGGGAAATTATACTTTGGAGCTAATTTGTAAGTTATTTTCATTATCTAATTCTACATTACAAATTATTCGGGCCTCAGTGTAGAGTATTTTTGGAAATGAGTACTTATTATAGTTATAAAGTTAATAGGAGTTATTAATGCCTGTTATTATAACCTAGTCACAAATTGTTTACTTTACCACTCACTGCTCCTTAACACAGTAAATCAAAATATCCAATAAAGAATATGGAAAGTTCTAGAGACAGTTTAATAGAAACTGGGGCACAGGCAGCGCTCATTGTGCCCGTGGGAAGTGATCGTTACGGCACTACTAATAGGGATGTGGCATGTGGATGCTCCCTTTTGTGTGCATCGTACGATGCGGGCAGCGAGACGACGGTTTGTCCGTGTCAATAAATGTCATTGTCAATTGTGGCACTGACAGTTAATTGTTTCGAACTTTTTGGTAAATGGCTATAATAGAGTTATGATAATGTCATCGTGTAGGTATGTCGTTTCAGAGTAGATTTAACTCTAATCTGTTGTTTCGATGTTTTTGCGGCACGATTAATGTTTAAGTAGTACTTTTGTGTGATGCTTTTACTTTTCAGAGAAACTTAATTGATGTCGTCTTGTTATATATTGATGGTCAGTTGGTCAGTGGTATTGTCTGATATCGAAAGTCTATTGTCGTTCCCCTACCATTTTACCGCTTCCAGCGACAGTAATTTATAAATAAACATTATTGACATCTATTAATTCTTGTTGACATTACAACAAGTACAAATGTAACTTGAAAGAAAAGTCTATGTGTGTTAGTGGCACTACTTATCTCCGATTATGAAACTTTCACTATCGCAAAGCTTTTATTGCCTAAACTGCGATATGAAGATCAACAAACGTTTTACAAATACGACACAAAATAATTATGTCAAAAATAAATTTATATGGAAATATTTACATTAGAGATTAATTATAGTAATTTAAATATCAACGATCCGCCGACTGATACACAAAATATTTTGCCCACAAGTCATTAGTGTTAATATAAATCATTAAAGAAACATTAATTTTACGTTCCATATCACGTATTATTTCTAGAAACGGAAAGGTACGGAGGCATTTAAAAACCGGTCTTTGCCGCATTTATTTTTAAAAATGGAACGGCTCATTTATTGTCATTTATTGTAAATAGAACACTAACAATAAAAAAAAAATATGTTTATAATTTTGTTTTTTTGCTCATGCCCATAGGTAATTAATGTTGTATTTTATCATTGTGGTTAATTATAAGGTTTTAAAGAGTAGAGTAGTAAAAAAGTTAAATACGCAAAATGATCGCGGGAGGTCCCCTGCCAAAATGGATTGACACCAAACTGTCGGTTTTTTAGCTAACAGTGATTGTTTGATAAGGAAATATTTTGCAAACAGTATGGATGTGTGATGTATACAACCAGTTATAAATAAATCAAATCCTATATAATTGGTTTATTAATAGCATGATATATCAACAACAATTTACCCTTTATTATTTAGCTATAGGATTGTAGTATAATTCAGTATTACAACAACGGACAACTATTTATTTATGAAATTCAACAGTATAAAACATTTTGTTGAGGCAAAATTAAGTCGCATGTAGGTATGAACCGGAAGTTATAGATTTTAAAAAAGTTTGTTTAAATGTGCATTTTATTAAATACACTGATTTTTGCATGCTTTTTTACTTTATACTTTAGCATTTCAAGCTTTTAGAAAAGTGCGATTTGTTTATAAGACATCAAAGTTTCATCATCTTATCTTGTCGAAAGGTGCGAAATCTTTGCAAGAACTTGGTGACGCCGATGACCTATCCTCCAAGCCAACAAGGCAAGGAAGGTTATGTACGAGAGGTAAATAGCTTAAAACCACGTAGACCATCTATTAGCATAAGTACTTAGTAGCTATTAGTAACGAGGCTATTTACTTAATCGAACTCTTTACGTGACTTTTGGCACGGTAGCCCTGGTTTTAGCCACAAAGATAATTATGATATCATTCTGCGTCTTACGATGATCTCTTGTTAAATCTGCTTTAGTTATGACACTAAGTGGGATATACGAAAAGTAGAAATATGATAGATTGAAACAATCACTATTCAAGTTTTAGTATACCATAGATTAAACTAGAAATATGATTAATAAACATCATTGGATAACTCATACACCGTTTTTTGATTCCAAACTAAGCAGGACTTGTATTAAAGTAACCAAATAACTGATAAACATATTTATGTACTTCTTAATACACACTTATATAGAAACATTGACTACCAGGCTCAGAACAGATACTCGTGCTCATCACACATTTTTTTTTCCCGGGTGGTATTAGAACCCACCACACGCCGCGCCATGGTTATTGTGGCGAGGTGACCACTTTAACCACTGCGCTGAACGCGCAGTTGATATTATAGTTTCTATCTATCATATTTCTAGTTTTAGTAAACCCAAGTATCAAAACCCAGTCATGCTTTAAACTCCTGCTTTTGAATTTCAACGAATGATAGATTTATGTTTTTTTTTATTAACAAGTATGACAAAATGCGACAAGAATTGATGAAGAGATGATGTTTTTACATTGACGTTAAAATTCTATACTGAATAAGTAAAATCCTCTTAGACTTTAATAACTTTATTATTTTGACTTCGGCAACCTTTGAAAGGACACGTACGCTTACAGTGGTAATCAATTCAAACATAAGTTGACATTGTAAAAGTATATTTTTGTATTTGACTTTACTAAACTTTGCCCTAGGCCTAAGGCCATCTCCAAAATAAATCGAATCAAATTGTTTATTAATTTAGGTAAATTATTGAAACTCACCAATGTCAAATTACAGTGAGTTAATTTACAACCCGTGGATTAGGTAGAGCTGGCACAAAGATCTGGCAAAGAAATTCTTAGCCACTCTTTCTATTTGCCGAATAGTTTTCGATTTAAATTAAACAAGAAAGACTGATGAAAAAAGAAAGACATTTTTGCATAGGAGTATCAATCACTGATGACGTAAGAAGCTGCAGTCAAATAATACTCTAATGTGCCGTTATGAATACATCTATCAAAGTCGATAATGGCTAAACTCTACGTAGTTTGTGGCTAGGACGTGTAAATGCCTATGAGTGCATCTATTGTCATTGTTAGCTTATGTTTTAACACATTTACTTGGGTTCTGTTTAAGCAACTTTAGCAAACTTGCGGGGAAATCTATGGAGAGAGCCGCGTGAATTATTGTCAGAGCTGTCGAATTTTTTATGACACACACACACTTAGTCTTCCTGTCCGTTTATTCAACAATATTCGACCTCTATCCGATTCCTAGTTCAGATCACTCTTGATAATTCACTAGTAAATAGTACTTATCATATTATGTTTTGTCATTAGCTGCGGTGCATATTGTCCAACGTCTCATGCCCGGTTTCTGAGCCACATTTAGCCGTAATTTATCTATTCAAACTCTCATTTTTATATGATGTTAAACGCTATTAAATAGATAAACTACCGCTAAATGTATCTCAAAAACCGGGAGTTGGTAGAGTTCGCCAGCCGCGAACGCTGCATACAAGGGCTTACTAAGCTGTTGGACTTAATTACTATTTACTCCAAAAACAACGACAAAAATTAAAACATGTCCAAACAATAAATATACCTCACAATAGCTAACATGTCAACGATCAATGTCAGAGCAGTATTAAGGAGCGTTTATTTACAAACAATCATCACAAGTTCGTATTGTATGGAGGGGCGCGACCTCCGCGTGAGGACGGTGCGCGTGCGCATCGGCAGCGTTGCGCCACACACCACCGGCCCTCGGGCGCACCCACCGATCCTATTGCGTGGCTTTCATTGATACTATGTGAGCTGAGTTAGAATTACGCTTAGAACACGAAATCTTAGATAAATCTAGCGAACGGAACGATAGATCTAGATATCTATAAAGTAGGAATTAGGAAAATAGACATTTCAATTTTATTTTCGTATTACTGTTTTTTTTTCAGTGAAAGTGATTTATGAATCCAATCCAAGCAATGTAATCTTTAACCAAACCAAATCTATTTCTTTGGTTTCATCCAATGCCTGAACCTACAAAAAGATAAACGTTATGATTTCACAGTACATTTACTAGAATTAAGTTTTATAATAAAAATATTTCTCTAAATCTTATGTTATGAGAAGTTTTTTAGAAAGAAGTCTCAAACGCATTTCGCGTTACATATAATTTAACTAGATAGACTGGTTACAGTTTACGAGGTGTTAGTTCTAGCAGCTAACTGAGATGTCTGGCAATCACCATATTAATTTACCAAACACTTGTTTTTCATGTATTTTAACATTAATACATTATTACGCTTATACTTTTTCATGGCCATATTAAAAACCTTATAATAAATGTATTTTGCAAGTGCTTATGTCATATTTTGTAATATTTAAGTAGTAGTGAAACCTGCAGTTGTTATCAACACTTTCGTTGAGATAATGGGACCTTAACCTACTAAGACTTATTTGACGAATACACAGACTCTATCACTCGCTGATAAACAAAACAAAGTTACATTGTTTTGTTTGAGTTCGATAATAAATTGATACAATATACAATAACATAATATGAGAAATTATATTGCATTTCTCCTGATATTATCGGTATTATTAATTATCGGTATTTATTAAAATTATTTTCCCAAGTCATTTATGTTCAAATATCTTTAAAAGAACCATAAGGTATGTCTTCACGTGCCACAGATTATAAAAATAAAAGTTATAAATATCCAATTAAAATGTTATGATATTTTTATTAACACTCTATCACTTTGAATCGATGTTATTCCGCGGCCTATTAAAATTATGAATGAAAAAACAAATGTAATTTTAGATTTATACCTGATTGATTTAATTGAAATGTAACCGTATTTTTTAAATCGGAGTTCGGCATCGGCTTAGCATTTGCGGTGTTTGACGTCAATGCGACTGGTCGCACCGGTTTTTCGCCATTTACAGGTACAAAACAAAGATTATTTTAGTATCAAACTATCCTATCTGACGCTTGAGAGTGTCCTATAAATAGTGTGAGATGTTTATTTTGGTTCTTATTCATATTGCGGCGAAATACAAATTTACGATGAAACGTAAATTAGATCACGTGTTAACTGGATCGCTATGCTCGTAGAGAAGAATAGCTAAATTTACGACAGCAAAGACACGTTTGTATGCGAATGTTGATCATAACAAAGGGTTTACACGCTTTCAGAACAGATGCTGTATTTTCCCGTCGATATATTTGTTGTTACAAATCTTGGTTTGCAAAAGTTCTTTGTAACAACAAAAGTTTAGTATTATTTGATTCGATCTTGTTGCAAACATAAAGAAATGATGTTCTTAACTTAACTTCCAGTTATTTACGTATTAAGTTGTTTAATATTATGGAAAAATAATTTTTATTCATTGTTTCTACTACGCATAAAACAGCGTAAAAATAGACCAGTACCAAATTATGTTGTAATCTGATGACAATTTTAGCTAAAACAAACATACTTAATATGCGAGCGGTTTATGAGTAGTTATGAGGTTGGTCGAATCTTCCAGACTGTCATAATCGAAGCCATAATATTGACTATCGGCTATCCGAATGTCTCGATTCTATATAAACATTTGAAAGTAAATAATTAAACTACTCGTGAACTAACAGTAGATACGTGGTGTACATATTTAATATGTTTTACTTACATATTTGCTCTGAATTTCCTCGAACGAATTATTGAATGAACGAAGACGTCCGGTTTTTAATAGATGGTAATCATTATGAAATTATATGTAACTGTTGGTTATTGTGTAATTATTTTGTTTAACACATAAAATTAACACTACTAGAAAATGAAAAAAAAATCTGGAATGTAAGTATATTTTAAAATTGAAAGAAAGTTTGGATATTAAAAAAGTCCGAGCTTCGATTGAAAACCAACTGTAAGTGTATGACAGTTTACATTTGCGCAACTAATGTCTTAAATATACGGTAACTGCACACAGGTAAAGAAGAAAATGCTCGTACAAGTTTTCATGGTTCTACATTTTCCTTAATAAATCCCAGACAGTTAGTTGTTTCTGAAAATTCAACTTAATACCGTAATTCTTTGTCACGTAAAAGATAAATTGTCATAAAGCCGGAGTTTTTGAAAAGTCTATTATATTCTTAGTTCGTAACAGCAGTTTATAAAAGTGTACACATTTTGAATATGAATGACTATTAAGTAGCATGGCTGACATTCAAAAATAAATGTTTGCTAAAATTCTTACGCACCGTACACATACAGATATACGTTAAACGTTTCGTTTACTACGTACAATCTATTCGGAAGGTTAAATCAGAAGGTGGTTAGATTTAAATAAATAATAGATATGTATGTTCCATATGTGACCATTAAAACACATTACAGTTTAGGCCTTGGTTCATATTCGTCGTAATTCACATCCAGAACTGCAAGTTTTCGAGTCATATAGCTAAATATCTGACGGTTAAATGGCTGTTTTATTGATGCATGCAAGCAGTTGGAAAAGTTAATCATAGCTGTCGCCTAGTATAAGAAATAACTGTAATGCATTACCTTCTTCAAAATTAAGTTATTGTACACTCAAAGTAAATTATTAAAATGAACTAAACAATAAAAATATAGGATATCCGTGCTAAATACACAATCTTATATCCTTACTTGACACTAACGAATTAAATACATGTTGTAAAGTTACCTTAGGATATCGTAAGTGTGAGATGGCCTCAAGTCGTACTACAAAGGCTACGCTAAATGCGGAGTCCTCAACAAGTCCGTTTATGTTCAAGTGTGTGAGCTTCATAGAACAAACAAACGACACATCACACAAGTAGAGGAAATACTTAAGATGCCTGCGCAGTTATCAACAGAGGTCACAAAATATTTGTTTATCGCAACCTCGCTCTTGCGACACCAGCGAGAGAAAGTATGTGGCTATGTATCAAGTGGAGGCTGTGACGCCATGACACATTGCTATTGTGACTGAAGTAATACGTTTTTGATTGATTTGACACAATTTATATTTGTAGAAAGGTGTAAAGATGATAGCTCTATATGCCTTTTGTTGCAGTTTCCAGCTAAGCTTTCTACATTGATGCGTCATATGTGAGACGGATCATTAGTTTAAGTTAAGATTAGAATATAACAATTAACTTATTTAAATTGAGCGTTAATTTATTTTTGAACACAAGTATGACACGACCAATGTTCACCGTAGGCTACGTTAAGAACACAAAAAAATATTATCGATAAGAGCAAAAACGCATAACCTAAAGGCAAAGTTTAAAGGCAACTCCGAGTGTTAAAAGTCAAAGGTACATCCATACATACAATAGGGCAGTTGATTTTAAGCCACGTCCCACGCTTTCACGTGTGCTTCAGTATTGAAGCGCTTTGTAAGATGGTGACGTCGCGATACGTGCCGCAGTATAATACGAGTTTGCTGTGAATGAACTACGCTTATGGTGTGATAGGAACTACAGCTATATAATTAAGTGCTAGCTTAGAGCTATGAAGGTATATTTACTATGAATTACATACTAAAGGAGAATGGGCACTCCTGGGCGGTCGGCGGCCATTAATGAAAGTAGTGTCAAATTAAAGTAATGATAACTAGGAACAACTTTTACTAAGAACGTTTCGCTGCAATCCTTTCAGGAAACAATATATTGACATGTAAATATAATGGAATTTCATAGAACAAATACAATTATTTCGTGTCTGTAATGCATTTAATGTTGTGTAATAACGTTACATCTTCTTATAACGATTGCAATGCCATCAAAATGAACAATAATCGTAACTCGTATCTATCTATCATATGGTTCACCTAGTTTCAAAGTTGTTCAAGCCGCCTGAATGTTATCTTAGTTGACAACAACCGGGACCGACTTTTTACGCGCCCTCGGAAGCACGGAGAAGCTCAGTTCAAATACCACAATGCGGTCACCCATCTATAGAATGACCGCGCCAACGGTTGCTTAACCAACAGATCGTTTACCGACCAGTGAGCGCAACTGGCTATGAACGCCTCGTTTTTAAGCTGAGCATTCAAGACAGATAAGTCGTCTCAGTGAATATATTATAGAAGAGCAAGATGTTTACTTGTTACGATATTTATATATTTACATGTTATGATTGTTCGAATATTAATAATGTCTACATTTGTATGCAATAATATAAATAGTACTTTTTATTTAATCTCCGAATATAAGTCAAAAATATGTTTTTATACTATTAAAAGTGCTCAAAAACAAAAATGTATTTTGTGCGTCATATAAGTGCGTCGCGGCAATAAAACTTCTACACGGTAATTATAGGACTAAACTACATTAAAAAAACAAAAAATCAAGTTTGGCTGCGGTTCGCCCAGGCTCCATACTATTTTGCCCATTCTCCTTTCTTAGGACACGCATGTCATTGTCACAATACTAAGCACGGCTCGGTGTCGTAAAACTAAGTTAATTCGATAACAGCAGTTTTTTTTCATTCACAGATAATAATAGATAGCATTATAGTTTTACAGATTTGCATTTATTATACCATAAAACCATAGTTTTATCGTGAATATTCTACTTACAAACCAAAAATTATAATCTCTGCGAATAAAATAAACTAAACTGAAGATACGAAACAATACTGCAATAGTCGAAACAGCTGCTATTATTCGTAAATTATGACAGTTTTGAAACTCAAAGGTAAAGGAGATTCGTTAATTTACAAGAATCGTTTTAAAGTAAACATTGGGTAAACAATATTTATTATGTAACGTTTGTTTATCTTAGCTTTAGAGGATCTCCGCTGTACTTGTACGGGAAGTATAAGTCCGTACATTTTGTACGAGTGTACTACAATATTTACTTTGCACACACGGCGTTTCCTTTTACTAACGGATAGAATCACAACAAACTTAGCTACGAGTAAATTCCGAGAATTATGAAATAGAGGAGATACTGAATCTAAAAAAAGATTTGCAAAACAAAGTGCGGTTTTGAATCATTGGTTTTTTACCAAATGTAAAAAAAAATTGCAAAATATACAGGGTGTCCCAAAACTCAACGATAATCCGTGACAGGATGAATGGCCAAGTCATACCGGTTCTAGGAAAAATAAAAAAAAAATTCCATATCACTTAGTTCAGCAATAATAGACACTTTTCAAAAAAGTTGAAATTTCACACCCTTGGTCGCATTTTCAAGTCCTGTGATCACCAATGTCACAATTTCGCTGTGCTTTTTTGAATTTCGTGATCTTCATTAAATATGCTTTTAATCGTAAAACAAATTAATGCACAAAACATTGTTAATTTAATAAAACAAGTTAAGTTTTAGTGAGTCATGGTTCACAAAAATATCGTTAGTTAACTTTGACGCTTCATATTGAAAAAAAAATGTACTATACTACCCTTGGCAAGTTATTTCAAAAGTTGGCGCATTTAATCAAGATTTCAAAACTGTGCAACACTTGTCACTTTTCTTGCCATTAAAAATGTTATTTTTATTTGAACGACGAGTATACTCGAAAATGGACGAACGCAGTGGTACAATTGTATGGCGTCCTCGTTCCCGCGATCTAAATCCAGTAGATATTTTTTACTGGGAATGCGTAAAAGAAAAAGTCTATTCGAAATCAATACAAAATCTATCAGAACTTCGCCAGAAAATTGACACAGCGTCAGAGGTAATAAATGCAAGGAATTTTGCTTGACTGGTGCAAAGGTCTTTTGTAAGGCGTTGCAGAGCCTGTATTCGTGCCAGAGGAAAACAATTCGGAATTACTTTAGTTTAAGGAGAATAATTTAATAAGAACGATGGGTTCGTTCATTCTTTTTTTTTTATTATCATTACCTATTATGTTTATTACATTAAATATTGGTTATGGACTGACTCAATTACATCTTTACTAAAAATAATTGCTTTCCTCTGGCACGAATACAGGCTCTGCAACGGCGTACAAAAGATCTTTGCACCAGTCAAGCAAAATTCCATGCATTTATTTCTTCTGACGCTGTGTCAATTTTCTGGCGAAGTTCTGATAGATTTTGTATTGATTTTGAATATACTTTTTATTTTATACATTCCCAGTAAAAAATATCTACTGGATTAAGATCGGGGGAACGAGGAGGCCATACAATTGTACGACTGCGTTCGATCCATTTTCGAGGATACTCGTCGTTCAAATAAAAATAACATTTTTAATGGCAAGAAAAGTGACAAGTGTTGCACAGTTTTGAAATCTTGATTAAATGCGCCAACTTTTGAAATAACTTGCCAAGGGTAGTGTAGTACATTTTTTTTTCAATATGAAGCGTCAAAGTTAACTAACGATATTTTTGTGAACCATGACTCACTAAAACTTAACTTTTTTTATTAAATTAACAATGTTTTGTGCATTAATTTGTTTTACGATTAATAGCATATTTAATGAAGATCACGAAATTCAAAAAAGCACAGCGAAATTGTGACATTGGTGATCACAGGACTTGAAAATGCGACCAAGGGTGTGGAATTTTAACTTTTTTGAAAAGTGTCTATTATTGCTGAACTAAGTGATATGGATTTTTTTTTTATTTTTCCTAAAACCGGTATGACTTGGCCTTTCATCCTGTCTCGGATTATCGTTGAGTTATGGGACACCCTGTATATGCGGTATTGAATCATTGGTTTTTTCTCAAAAAAAACTAGTCGTGGCTATAGTTGTAGAGTTGATTCAATGCTGGCGACTTTGGACTTTGTTCTCCGAAGGTTCGAGTCACAAGAGTATGTTACTGCGCACTTTGAACGCGAGCTACGTTGAACCGTACCAATTATGTACATTGCGGAATTAAATATTTGTTCTGTCGGTCCAGAAATCGATGGAAAACTGATGATTTCATCACGTGAATGATTTTCTTAAAGTTTAAGTGCTAATTTACGAATGTTTGTTTATAAATGAGGAATAAGATTATTTGCGGTTTTTTCTTTTAAGTTAACTTACCAATCTGGGGGCACGGCAGTGCCCCCGCAAGTCGAGCAAAAAAAAGCGGCACGGCCGTACCATCTTTTCTCGAAGCAATTCAGGCCATTTTCGACCCCCTATAATTTCGTTGTGGATAAAACAAGAAGCCTGAATTTTTAGCGACTTATCAGTCATTGTATGAACACGGTATATTGAAAATTTCAGTCAATTTGAACCAGTACTTTAAGAATGACAACTTGTTAAAGTTTTGAATTTTGTCACTCACTGATTCACTGACTCACTGACTCACCGATCATCAAAAGTCTAAGGCATTTCTAGCAGACTTAGAAGCTTCAAATTTAGAATACAAATAGAATTTAGTATCTTAATCATGGGAAAATTTCAATATTTTCTAATTTCAGTCCAGTTTTCTAAATACATTAACTGCAAGAATAACTTTGTAATCTTATACATTTATATAGGATTACAAGGTTACATTTGCAGTTAATGAATTAATTATTACTGTAGTATAATAGAAAATAATAGGTGTACATAGGTACCTACTGTATGAGGCATAACTTAAAGGTGTTTAGCCCATGAAACTGAACAACATTTCAATAGGAAAATATGTTGAATTATGAAAAAAATAACCGTCTTTCCATACAAATTGGACTTATGTTCGCTTTACAAAAAGAAGTGAGATGCCATCAAAAACATCCTGTAAAAAACCTCAAGTCTCGCAGCGTAAAAAGTGGTGAGATCTATATAATACCAAGTCGATTAATCTGTTTAGTCTCTACTGAAAGGACCTTCTGTCTTAAGTTATTACATAAGTTATTATCATGCCAATATTAAAAATATTTCACGTTTAAAACAAATAAATCGACTTGGTCATCGCATGAAAACACAAATTCGCCATTAAAATTTCAGGAGCATTAATTTCTTTAAGATACTCATCTCAATTATTATATTCGGAAGGACCCTAGTGAGGATTTCGGTTGCTGGCCCGTCGTGCTGTGCAGTGTGGTACATACTAATAATCAAATTATGCGATGGCCAGGTCGATTTATTTGTTTTAAACGTGAAATATTTTTAATATTGGCATGATAATAACTTATGTAATAACTTAAGACAGAAGGTCCTTTCAGTAGAGACTAAACAGATTAATCGACTTGGTATTATATAGATCTCACCACTTTTTACGCTGCGAGACTTGAGGTTTTTTACAGGATGTTTTTGATGGCATGTATATTTAAATGTATAACAACGTACGTTTTAATTCATAAATATATGTTTGAACTTTGATAAATGGCTGCTACTTCTTAACAAATTTTTTAAGTACCTAGTAGAAGAAGCTAGGCTACTATATTTTTTTAAGAAACCATGTAGACGAAGTCGCAGGAATAAGCTAGTATTATTAAAATATAAGTAAACGTGACTGTACGTAATTTTTGACCGTGACTATATCTGCTGCTACACACATAACAGTGTTAAGTGTATCTACATGACTGTTATAATTTCGTCACAAATTATTTTTGTTTTTTCCTTAAGCCGAGCCTTATTTTGCTTATAGGTCAGATACCACAAAAAATGGATTATAAAAAGATATTAATACCATTGACGTCATACTGATATGTTTGAATAAATTAAAGTTCTATAAAAATCTTTCAAAGAGTCCTTTATGGTTTTTAATTGTAAATTAATACCATGTGGGAGGGATCCCCAGACAGCGAGACGTTGGAAAACTATGGCACAATAAGTAAGACTGGCCTTAACTAGACCAAAATAGATGGGGCCACACGGTGGCCAATGATCAGGAAGGATGGAGGTCAGGGGAGAGCTTTTGCACAGCAGTCGGAACACCTAGACTATCAGAGTCCTTAAAATGATAGATGAAAGGAATATTTCTATCTGGAGACTACTGACTATGTAAGTTAATATTGGCTGATAAACGATACTAGTGTATCCAGCGTGGTGGACTCAAAGCCTAACCCCACCGTCGTTCGAAAGGTGACTCTTTCCCATAAGTGGGATCAGTTTGTATCTTTTATTAACCCCTTAATGGGTTAAAAAAGATACAAACTTGTTTTATTTCGTACCAATTTTGGATAGTTGCAAGATTAATTTGTCAACTTTTTCAAAGTAAAATCAAGCACAAACAATACATCAGTCAAGTCTTAATTTCGAGAAGTTACGAAACAATACTGCAATAATCGAAACAGCTGCTATTATTAGTAAATTATGACAGTTTTGAAACTCAAATTATCTGGACTCAAGGTGTCCGTTTGTCCGTCAGTAATAATTGCTGTGTTACAACAATTTTCTCGACATTAGTTCCATTTAATGGGTGGCCAGATGGACATTTGAGGAGTAAATAAAGAGTTGTTTATATTTTAAGCCACATGCAATAAACGTACACGTAATAATGTAAGAACATTAATTTTAACATGAAATTATTAAGGATGATAGGTTGTTTGCATCGGCTTTACTTTATCAATGATTTTCAGAAGGGGAAAGAAAGGGGGTAGAAATAAAGGGGATTAATGACAGTTTTTCCGCAGAGTTGAAGAATTTCCAATCAGTTTAGTTGCCTAATTCTATATTCTATGGGAAGCGTTGACTGAAGCGTGTAATTTTATCGGCATTATGTCTTTGAAAAAACACCAACTACATAATATGAAAACTACCCGGAGGTTAATGTGAAAAAGGGATTCGCGACAAGTCTCTACCATAACATATGAGTTTTAAGATAAGATTTATGCACTACTACATACTTCCTGGTGACGTTACATAACCAAAGTTCTTCATAAATAGCAAGGTCCCACTCCTTTTGACTCGAGAACCTTGGCATTAACTTTAGATAAAAATAAATTACAATTTAACTGTTATGTGTTTAAATATGGGTTTTATCTTCCATCTAGGGACGGACCTTGGTTGGGGTCAATAGGCTCTCCGTGACACATAGTAATCATTAATATAATTATTCATTATTACAAACTTCCCAGTTTCAACAATCATGAATGGAGTTCTCAAAGGACGTTCCTTTAAAGGTCGTCGTAAAAGATCTAGAAAAAATACCTGAATGGGTATTTATTAAAATGTTTTCCTCTATCTGAAGATCTATTGTTTCTTGGGTAATACGAGTTCTTTATTAGTCTAGAAAATGTGTAGGTTTGAATGATCCTTTGTATGTTTTAGATTACTGTATATGGTAACAATCTAGTTGGATTTACGTAATTGTGCAAAAATAGAGCAACAGGATATGCAAAAAAGCAAGAGGGACGCTGGAGAAAAATGGATTAGGCTTTTGCCAAGATGCGGGACAATAGTAACTAAATATAAAAAGAAAACATTTGTGCAAAAATATAACGTTTTTAAGGACAAAAGTGTTCACAATTTTTGCCCCAAATAATATTTCTCTAATAAAGTTGTGCTAGATTGTCATGTAGTTAATTGGGTGCAGAGATGAGAGGAAACTAATATGGTAAACATGTCTAGGCGTCTGTCAGTCACCTCGATAAGAACGTGTTAAATTGATGTAGGTTATTTATAGACTACGGAACTCGTGACGAGAGTACTCCTTTTTACAGACATGGTGGCGTCTGCCCATGATTTCGAATATTTACATAGCCTTATTTAATGAGTAAATGTGTTTTTAACTAAGTCTACATTTTTAAAGACTGAATGTGTAGGACTGCTATCGATAAAACGCAGTTTGGGCAGTCCTATACGCCGTACTCACTATTACTCACAGTGAGTAGAATTGGTATGTACAGATTGATAAAAAGAATTTGACTGCCGATCACGGGGTCTAATTAGGGTTTAAAATTTTAATTCAGGTTTCAATTATTGTTAAGAATACTCTTAAAGGAAAGCCATATGTCTGGCCAAGTAAGTAAGTATGTCGCAGTAGTCGTAAAAGTTTTGCCTCTTTTAATATTACTCGTTAAATTTCTACTTCGTTTTCTCAATTCTCTGAAATACGAATAGTCTTGCAAGTAGTTAAATAGTCTTACTTAAAAGGTAACAAGTAATTATACATAGATTGAACAGTTTTAAACAACAAAACAAAGAAGAAAACCATGATGTCATATCTTTATGCATTGCAGTTAAAATCTATAATCATCAACATCAATATTGTGCTATGAATGTACGTACAAGTGTGAATGACATGAATATTTTTTACTAATAGTTATTTTCAAAGCTTACGTTATTTTCACACTTTAGTCATATTTGCACACTTAAGAAGTAGGTACCTACGTTTATTTCAACAATAAATTATCAAATTACATAGGTATATGACGTCATAACTACAGTTTAAGTACGTAAGTGTGACAACGAGTCAGTGACTTCAACAATAATATAATCTACGTCATGATTTAAAAAAGCTGTTGGAATGTACACTTACGATTAGATAACACCGATTTCCTGTGCTGTGACTAACATAATAGTGATTGAAAAGGATTCACGTGATGCATTTTATTTTGATACAAAATACGACAAATTACTTTATTTAAATACGGCCTTGATATTGTGAAAAATAGAAGATAATAAGTTGTTCAAAAACCGGAAAATATTTTACTGCAATCTAAGGGCTCTTTCAATTTAGACGTTTCGTGTCGTACGGCTGCCGCACGTTAACCGTGCCGCTGGTTATAGCCCGCTGCCGTACCGCTGCGGTACGTTAGCCGTCCGACACCAAACGCCTAAATTGAAAGCGTATCTGACTGCCGTGCGTTTGTATGTTAGTGTTGTTTTAAATTCATGTGACAGCAGTGTAGCCATGGACTCTGACGAAGAAACATTACTGTTAGTGCTCCTATTAAAAAATATCAAACAGAAACAAAAACGCCGCGCCCGTAAAAGAACACTACCGATGTTTTCATTAACATGTAATTTTGGTGATTTCCCCAAGCAAATTTTTTAATTACTTAAGAATGTCAAGAGAATGTTTCTACGAATTACTCAATAATTCAATTTCATTTATAAATTCTTCCACGTCTATATCATCCATTTTAAGCAAATAATAAACATGAAAATTCAATGAAATTAGCTGTCACGTTTAGTCACCGCACTATTCAACAGCGAAATGAACAGGTGGAGCTTGCGACGTTGCCGTCCTGTCGTCGTGCGTTCTCGGTACCGATACCGCACTGTTGCCGCACCGTACGATTTGTATGAAAACAAATGACCGTCCGTGCACCGTACGACAAACGCACCGTTTCGGCACTGCTGCGGTCCGACACGATACGGCTAAATTGAAAGAGCCCTAAAGCTTGATAATCTCTTGAAATAAACTAGAAACGCAATTCAGAAAAACAAAACTAGAATAACATGTCATTGTGCAAAAAAGGTCATAAATAACCTCTATGAGATTGTTTTTCATTTTTCGCGTAAAAACGTTGTGTTTTTGTCGTTTTTTTTTACTTACAAGAGGGCACAGACCTCGGTTTTTCATCCACATACGTCAGACCACAGATACAATACAATTTACTACGAAGTTATTCTACAAATTGTCAAATTAATTTAAATAATAAAAATGCGTCGTATTTTGTTTATGATATTTTTGGAGCAATTTCAGTATCACTAACGACTTGTATTTCAATTCAAATGCGTAAAATATGTATATATTTAAAACAGTAATAATCATTATGATAAAGATGTTTTGATAATATGACATACTTATATGGACTTTTATGCGTAGAAAAGAATACAAATTCATTCAATAAAAAAAAACGAAACGCAGCAGTAAGTGAGTAAACGCAACAGTACATTACTAATAGTACATATCAAATTATTTATTTCACTCTTGGATATTAAAATTCATTGAACTTTATCTTCAACCAATCATAAATGTTAAATCGAAATCAATGAAAACGGTAGCAGTGTAAGTCCTTGAAACACTTAATTTAGTACGCAACTGAGTTAATGCGGATGCAATTGAAAACTGCAAGGAAATCCATAAATATCATGCAATTTAAAACCATAGTCTTTTGAGCTTCATATGTCACATTAAGATCACTTAACCCGTGCTATAAATATTATGATCGTTTTCTACCACTATCAACCGGCTAGTTTTCGAGAAATTTTGTATGAAAATCTGATCAGCGCCTGTAGCTGGCGCCGTAAGAAGTTTTTATACAGTACATTTGAATTGTCAAGTTTCGACACTCATCAGTACGGAATGCAGAAATTCTCGCAGAAAAGCAGTACTTTTCTTATTTTTATTAAAAAATTGTGATAGCTACATATGTAAAGTACATGTACACAAGCCACTGTTGTGCATAATTAAATACAAGGTTAACGGCATAATTCAATACACGTTTAATTTCAACAATGCTCAATACATAAATAAAAGGGATTTTGGTTAATCGAGGCACAGCGGCCATAGCGGGACCTTTACAAGTTCATCGTTGACGTCAATTTTGACATTGACAGTTAGGACGATCTGATAAATTCTTTTGCTTTCATTACTTATAACTTTCAGTAACCAATAGATCAACGTTTTAAATTAACTATGGCAATGGTGGTCATGGATCTTTTACCATAATAAGACAGGGGTTTCCTCTCAAGAACTATTCAACATAAAATTTTGCGGCGAATAAAGTTTCCTTATAGTGTTTTCCTTCACCGTTAAGATAATAAAGTACCTATTTAGACATAGTAATACTTACGTATTTCTTATACATACGTAACTTCGAAAAGTCCCTAGTGCGTTGCCTAAGTTCACTTGGCTAACAGTTTTTAATAAGTAGTTCCACTACACCGAAAAAATCCTCTACTTATACAATAAATAGTTGATCAGATTGGCATTCGTCATATCGCGTGTTACTAAACTCTTGCTTGATATTGATAAGTGTCAGAGAGTTGTAACTTTTCCGTACCTTTAGGAGTAGACACGAAGATGGCGTGTCTAGATTACTTTATGCCTGTAGTGCGCAGTTAAATGTATATTTACGAATTTTATTGTAACTCGCGTATATATTTGCCAAAAATAACTTAGAACATCAATTATTCATGTATTACATTTCTTTACGCAAATTGGTAGAAGCATGTTGCTATTTGGGTATATTATGTAAGGTAAAATAAAAATATTACATATATAGATTATTCGCCTAGGTTCTTGCGCCGTAATGTTCAGTTGATTTGTATTAATTTTTAGGTTTAAGTATTATTAATTCGGGGCGGTATGTTTTTTAAATATACGTATTTCATATCTGTTATCAAGCGATTTAAGTCTCCAAGTAGTAATAACTAGATGGCAGATGGAAGCTTTAATAAATGAAGTTAATATTATTTTCTGCGTGATATTCTCTTCATAACGAGCACAGATAATATCGAAAGTTTTAAAAGAAAATCGCTGTCCATCGCCAACATCCTGACTTGGGAAATAAAGATAAGAAGTATAATTAATTATATAATCCTTCTTTGGATATGATAAACCACAATTCCTATGCTCAAATCTTATGTGCAGTATATGTCACGTAATTACATACATAATATTACGCCTTTTCTCATAGGGATAGGAAGCGATCAAAGAACGTTACTTTACTTCCCTTGCCTCACTCGTAACCAAACATCCTGTCACATCAAATTTTTATATGGTATTCTCATGACCTTACCCTTGCATGTCTAAAATATACATTAATTGAGGGCATTGAAGGTCCCCAACCCCAGTTGTCCAGCGTGGTGGACTCAAGGCCTAACCCCTTCCTCGTTTGGGAGGAGACCCTTGTCCAGCAACGAGATGGTACAGGATTATAAAAAACAAAATCTCATGGCTGTAGGCGGTTTAGGCTACATCAAGTGTTCGCAAGAAGTACTAGATTCTATTTTTTTATTTGAAACGGCCTGTATTGTATCTTACTCGTAGCAGTTTAAATAAATACCAGTCAGCAGTTCTATCATTTGTTTGAAACAAAGTGTGTCGTGCACTTCAATACGTTTTCACTTCCATATTGGTTCCGACAAAATACACATCTATACGTACATATATGTCATAGTAATGCATTATGTTTATGGATTAGTCTACCGGTCGTAGGTAATGATTTCTTTTACTGTTATTTCGATTGATTGTTTTTATGATTAACGTGTATCAATTCATTTTAAGTGGCAAGTAATATTTCGTTCGTTAAAACACACGTCGCAACTAGAGACTTTGAAATTGGTGATCACTCTCAATTTCTCTCTCGTACTCGTAATTCTTCTACTGGAAGTAGTACAGTACAAATATTGACCAAGAATATATATTACTAGAGACCGCCCGCGACTTCGTCCGCGTGGAAACCCTTCCCATGTAAATCCCAACCCCTCGTAAACTCCGGGATAAAAAATATATTATAATAGCTTATGTGTTATTCTGGGTCTTCAGCTACCTACATTCCAAATTTCATCGTAATCAGCACAGTAGTATTTGCGTAAAAGAGTAACAAACATCCATAAATACTCACAAACTTTCGAATCTATACTAATACAAATAAACAAACAAACAAACTCTTCAGCTTTATAATATTAGTATTAGTATCTATACTAATATTATAAAGCTGAAGAGTTTGTTTGTTTGTTTGTTTGTTTGTTTGAACGCGCTAATCTCGGGAACTACTGGTCCGATTTGAAAAAATCTTTCAATGTTAGATAGCCCATTTATCGAGGAAGGCTATAGGCTATATATCATCACGCTACGACCAATAGGAGCAGAGTACCAGTGAAAAATGTTACAAAAACGGGGAAATTATGATTCTCTTATGTGACGCAAGCGAAGTTGCGCGGGTCAGCTAGTAGATTATAAAGCTGAAGAGTTTGTTTGTTTGTTTGTTTGTTTGAACGCGCTAATCTCAGGAATTACTAGTCCGATTTGAAAAATTCTTTTAGTGTTAGATAGCCCATTTATCAAGGAAGGCTATAGGCTATACAATCATTACGACTAATAGAAGCAAAGTACCAGTAAAAAATGTTAGAAAAACGGGGATTATTTTGACCCATTCTCTCTTATGTGTCACAAATGAAGTTGAGCGAGTCAACTAGTTTATAATAATAGTAGGATTTTAAAGCAGTTTTATTTCGTTTAAAGCCCTAATGCTATATAAATGTTTCCTTACATGGGAACTTCGTATAAAAACTCATATTTGAGGTAAAAAATTAACGTATGTACCGGCGGATTTTCAAATTAGCACGCAAACTCCATTTTTCGAAGAATGGCCACTTGATGCAATCTAGTGATTTGGATGTCTAGACGTCTGTAAGGATATCCTATAACTTTATTTTTAAAGTCTGAGTGGGTTTGTTTTAACTACTGAAATTTTGCTTGAATTGTTTGCTATATTACTTAGCAACATTAAATTACATCATAATAATGGGACGTTTATGCCAGAAGTTCTGATTGCAGGATTTGAGGTTTTCTAAAGAACCGAAGGTTATATAGTATTAGGGACCATATGAAAAGTCCCCCTTATAAAAGAAAATGTCAACGACTCTTTTAACTTACAATTTATTTTTGCAGATAGCAGCTTTCAATAGACTGCACAGTGCACGAATGTCTGAAAAGTAATATATATGAGTACAGCTAATTCTATTCAAATCATACTTGTTAAAGAATATAAGAGATCTTTGTCAGACAAAGTAGATTAAAAACTCAAAGTAAAATAGGTATTGAATGCAGATGTACAGCTATTTGAATAGTTTTTAGCTGTTTATAATCCTAGGTCAACAGACAAACTTTCGAAACAGTTAGCTGTAAGTAATTATACACACATCGTCGGTACAATTACCGCTCAGTCGAGTAATACGTGTTATTTATATGTTCTGCTTTAACCATATTATTAGATATGTATTCGAAAAAAAAAATACCAAACATTTTGACTCTATCAAAATAACCCGAACTGTCCGTCTGGATAAATGCTAGTCCCGTTTTAATCGTGCAGTGATTTTAAGCCTCGGGGAATGACATAAAACAAATATATTTTATACAAAATTCTGTCACAGTAACCCAGTCGCGAGGAAATGCTATTAAAGTTATAGATAATATATAATATATAATAGCTGACCCGCGCAACTTCGCTTGCGTCACATAAGAGAGATTGGGTCAAAATTTTCCCCGTTTTTGTAACATTTTTTACCGGTAATCTGCTCCTATTGGTCGTAGCGTGATGATATATAGCCTATAGCCTTCCTCGATAAATGGGCTATCTAACACTGAAAGAATTTTTCAAATCGGACCAGTAGTTCCTGAGATTAACGCGTTCAAACAAACAAACAAACTCTTCAGCTTTATAATATTAGTATAGGTGCAGAAAATAGAAACAGCGGATAATGTATTAGTAGTACGCAAAATGTAAGTCCATGAATATCTTCTTCCGGTAATTGATTTCTTTCTATAATGCCTACTTTGTTTGATTTATCAGACGATATACAACTTCTTATTATTGCAGTTAATTACGACTGTATGTCCGAGGGATATACGATACAACAGTAATAAAATATTTATGTGCAAATATCGGAGTTTTAGAATGCCTTGAAATAAATCCTTTTTATATTATATTAAGTATCTCACTTATTTACACGAATGCAAAAAACAATAAACTGTTTTAAGATGCAGTTTGCGTTCCGCAATGGAATATTACGAACGGAGGGCGTTGGAAAAATACCGAAGCAGGATTCGAACTGACGTACTCGATTTAAATACTTGTCGAATGCAGTTTTTACTGTATCGTTTTTGAAACTGGACTGTGCATTGAGTGTCAGTCACCCCAACACCTTTTACCCCGATATCTGAGGTACATTTAGCGGTAGTTTATCTATTCAATAGCGTTTAAACTCATACAAAAAAACGCTATTGAATAGATAAACTACCGTTAAATGTACTCAGAAACCGGGGGTTAGGTTTACTTTGAGGCTCTATTCACATTCACCGACATTTAAGTCGCTCACACTTCAACGTGATTGCGAACCCTAACTCATATTTTATTTAATCATCATTAATAATGTACGTACATTCAAAAAGATTTACATATTAAATTATATATTTTATTATTTATGTACATTATAAGTTATATTAATAATAGGTACGAAGCATGTATTTTGCCACAAGTATTTTTTTTTTATGTGGGATTCCATTGTTTGGAGTTTATTGGTTGCCTTCTAGAAATCAAGTGGCAATTATAAAAGTCATTACCTGCGGTCTAACTAGATCTAGAAATCTTATGTAATATATAATTAGTTCTAGTACGCATTGTAATTAACTAACGACTTGTTTACTTCAACTTCTTACTGTAATTTTATGGTGTTGCAATTACGCAGTTTGTAACTCCATTCAAGAAAACTTCCACAATCAAACGTATTCCTGTACTTTCTTTACACCTTTTTTTCGTGGCTAATGCATGAAGCATACACCTGCACTCTGAGTAGAGTCCAGGGTTATGTGGGACTCTCCGGACTCTCCCGGCAGAAGAGCGGGCATACCCACTAAACCGCCACATGTATCCTCGCGGCCGCTTGTAGCAGCGTGCGGCTGGATTCTTTCTTTCCACCTAGTACACACTGTAGACAGTACATATCGAGCCTCTCACTTGCTTTAAAAAATATTACTCAATTTTGTTACCATATTAGGGTAGAAACAAACGAAACAGTGCAAGTCACATACGGAATACGAATGCCGACAAGTCTTGTCGATCGCGTGCGTCGACGACGGACGGAAACGTCTAGCAGTGTGACTCAGCCCTAACAATGGTCGCATGTTAAGATCTATGTTTTAAATCCTTAGCATGGCATGCACATAGCCAATCCATTGTAAATATGCAATCATAGTCGCAATCTTGATCGTAACAGCCTTTGTAATAGAGAAATAATTATAAAATTGTATGCATAGCGATGGTTTTACCTCTAAGCGGCGCACAGGTGGCATTTTCTATGCTCGTTATGTCAATCACCTCAATGATTCTAGCAAATGTGTTTGTTTATCCTCATAGGTTAAATTGCGGGCATTTTTATTGTTTTAAATTCAATTTTGTCATGTGATAGCTGTGTGGTACACGCAAGGTTAATTTAAAACACTTTTCTGTGCAACGTTTTTTCAGTTTAATCAGTGTCGTTTATTATGGTTGTGAAGTCTACCAATTTTATATTCTGTTAAAATATCGTGAATAGTTACCATAGAATCTTAGAAACCAGTTATGAACATTTCATGCGAATTACCAGCGTCTGACCAATGAACTGCGAATACTGTGATCAGCAATCCTCAACTGATTCATAAAGCCCCGTGAAGCGTTGAAAGGTTATTAAACAGCTTTTAATAACCACACTCTTTCTAAATATACTCATCCTTAAACGGAATAAAACCATTTTTTATTATAACGAAGACTTACGGCAAAAATTACGTATTTGTGTAACATTATTGCTGGAAATATCCCATTCAAAGGTTTTCGTACTGCGCAGTTGTTATTTTTTCTCACAAAGGGTCAATGTTACGGTCAGTCTCAGGTGTTATTATGTTTATTATCGACCACACACTTTGTCTTGTGACGTATATCGACGTAAGTGCACGATGATTATCTGTAGAATAATTTCCTTGTAGTACGCAAAATTGTTGGAAAACTATGGCACGGTGAAGTCCCTATTTGGGTTTAGTTCCATAATCAGTAGTAAACAATGCTGTAGCTGTAAATGTTGAAGTTTTAAATTTTAATATTGTGAGACCAGTAGCTCGATTTTCTAGTCGGTATATCGAAAGTTTGTCATTTAAATAGTACCTAAAAATTTGTTCTTCTGTGGGGTCACAGAAGAACAAATTTTTAGGTACTATTTAAATGCGTGTATTTAAAACGTTATCAGCGCCCCTAGTGGGTACTAGGGGCGCTGATAACGTTTTTTTTACAAATCGTGTTGATAGCTAGCCGTTTGTGTATAGTGGTAGAAAATTTGACCATTGTAATAATTTCATCCTAATACTGTACAGCATACAAAATAAATTGTATTTTGCACTTCCAAACCGATTGTTTGAAGTAAAATATTCCAATTTAACAAATTCTTTGCACTAGAAAGTTAATAATAATATAAACTCCACTCATTATTTTTATCAAATCATTTTCCTGAAATAAGAATAACAAAACTATATAAAAGAACCTATTCTATATGTATATAAAATGTCCTTGTTATGAAAAGTCCCCGTTATTACTCTAAAATAAAATGAGAAGGCAATAGAATATGGGACAAAATGACAGTACCGAGAATATTTTACAATATTTCTAGTATTAGTGACGTCATACATAACTTTTGATAAGGCACTTGACGTCGACAGTGTGTAGTTTACGTGGCCTTATATTATTCATGTGACGGGGAAAAGTAGTCGTATAGTATTGATTTTACCTGTACAACCACTTTTAATAGTGTGGAATTCCAATGTTGTGAATTGCAGTAATGATTATGTATGTGTGAATATAAGCAACCAGGGCTTTTTATGATTTCTGAACGAATACTTTCAGTACCGCGATTCTTTTCTACTATCCACTACCGGCAACCGGCTAGCTGTCGAATGCTTTTGTATGAACAATTCTTCAGCACCTCTAGCGGGTGTCATAGGAAAAAAAAATCTAGTACATTTTAAATGTCAAACTTTCGGGACATGTCTGTACCGACTGCGACTGTAGAGAAACGCGCTACACAATGCGTTTATAAAGAACGGTACAACTTCAAAGAATTTAAAATTAAGAATATTCTAATGTTGAAGAGAGTGAATGTTTTTTTACGTTGATGATTTATGCTTTTGGTGTACTTGCGGTCAGGACCTTACGTTTTGGTGGGTACTCATTATCCTGTCAACCTGTAAGTGTAAGTGACTTGCTGGTATCTGCATCGCTCAGTTTAGCTTTGTTAGCCAGGTTGGTAACCCCAGGAAATAAATAACAACACTTAATTTATCTTACTGGGTTTCACTCTTAAAAATCCTCATAAGAACTTTTCAATACCGTAGTTTCGAAGATTGAAGGATATACTTAATTTTATTAGTATATTTAGGTACATTAACGTCATCTGCCACCTGGTTCGTAGAATTCACATTGGCAACATTTAGCAATAGACTCACAGGTGAAGAATCTAACCACAAATGTTTAGAACAAGCTTTATTTATTCTTCTGAACTCTAAAAACGAACCAAACACCACTTAATACTGTTCACACAAACATATAAATTAGCTGACTCATTTCATGGGTATTTTGCACAAACAGTGAAGGAAGCGGGAAAAACTTGAATAACTGCACTAATTACTTAATGATAGGAAAAGTTTTCTTTGTTTACGTTTTTGTAAACAAGTGGAGATATTTCTAGTATGTTATAAATAGTTTTTTTTCTATTTATAGATGACGGTCGTTCAGTTATCTCGGTCAATCAAAGTATTGTGGTAATAGAGGGGTCGGACCCCAGAGATTGCGACTCTATGTTACGTAGCTGAGTTAAAAACAATGTATGAGTAACAACTCTGACCTATCTTTGAGCTTACTTTTTTCTTGTTTAGCTTCGTGCTTTATACCTAATTCCGCCAATAACCAGTATTAAATAAAACATATAAAAAAATATTTTGAAGAGTAATTTTTCGACTGCTAAGCAACCATGTTGAAATAAATTTCTAGCTTACTTCTATCTACTTAATAGCATCTTAGCTATTAATTCTTAACACTTTTACACATGTATTATACTTAAAACCGATTCTATACTATTGTTATAATGTAGACTAGTAGACTGTCTAATCTTTTGATAAATCTACAAAAATAGCAATAACCACTAAATTTAAACGCGTTGCAACTGGTCAACCTTGACTTGTAGAGAAACATAACGTAAACTTTTATATAACCGACTAAACATTTGTGTACGAAAATCTTCGCAATAATTATTGTAAAATTTGGTATAAAACTGCTAAATTAAGTGTGTAGCCTTGTGTACGAAGTGCGGTAAGAATGTGTGGATTCACTACGTAGCCGCCAGTCATTTGCTTCCCGAGGTCGGTTACCCAACTAACCGTTGCTCAACAGATCCACGCAGTGGTCAATTTTAATTATGTAACTATTCCGTTCATAAAACGTTCTAGAACCTACTGTCTTCTAACACATGAGATCTTGGGATAGTGGGTGTGTTCGTTTAAGGCAAATCGTCCCAGAAGTGCGTACAATCTGAAAATCGTAGTCGTATGGCGCTGCAGAATCTTTACACAATCTTATTCAGGTTTGTAGTTTGCAGTCAAATTAAATATTCTATAACTTTTTCTGTGGTAAGTTTTGGGTGAACAGAAGCGACTTATTTAATTCAAGACAAAACGACGAATTTATGTTATTCACTTACAACTGCAAACCAATTGATAAAATAATCTATGCCTAGATTTCCACAGTTACACAAATAGTAGCGACTATGTAGTTTAAGGTGAATAAGATCTTTCAAAATTTAATGACTATAATGCTTATACTCTATGTCGAGTTTACAGTAGCTCTATACTTGCGTGTTATACTATAGTGCGAGTAGATAACTATCTGTCTATTGCTCAATGACTCCAATGGTTAATTTTACTTATGTAACTAGAACATTGTAGTAAGATACGTACAAAGTATGCTTGCGAAGTGTCTGGTATATGATGTTCTTGACAATATATCACTTTCACCATCGATGTTTTTTATTGTATAGAACATCGTTATTTCCGAAAGCAAATTCATAAAGAAACTTAAGATGGTATATAGATACTTATTAGTAAGGTTTTGGAATCTGACAAGCGATTTGTTGAGTAAAATGAAAATAGGAGGCTATTTACGATAAAAATCTATACGAGTATAGACCTTATCGACAAAGGACTAAGTTGTTTTTAATTTCGGATTACAATATTAGTATAAGTCAATGACTTAAGTATTGAAGGGCACGCCATTACAATAAGCTATTTGTTCTCCAGTTCAAAGTACTCAATAAACTCTGGATTTACTTTCGTTAGCAAAATAACATAAAACAAAGAAGGAAAGAAAACAATCGATGGTATGGCAATGACATTAAAAAACAACGATTAACATCTAGGGGCCGAATATATTAGTCTGTGATAATTGCGCAAAGGAGCCCGTCCGGAAAAGATTTGCCGATTGGTTGATGACGTTAGCTGTCATCTGGTAGTACTTTACAGGCGAAAGTGAGACGTTAGCGGGTGAGGAGGGAAGGTTGTCACCGGCAAAGTTTACGCGGACGGTTACCGATTGGTTATAAAAATCTGTTGCATGGTGACCTAGTGGCGGCGCTTACTACGCATTATCGATATATAATCCGTGTGAGTGGACACGTTTCACTAGACGGTCGCACAGACATTGTTTATGTTTTTTATCGGTAACGTGTTTCAAAGTTCGTTTGACTTATCGACCGGAATTTAGGTTCAGCGTGATCGACACGTGAACTAGTGATGTCCTTTGTATTTAGTAGGTAACTGTCAATGCAATGTTTTATCGTGGTCAGTTCGTGCATCAAGTTAGTAATACGAGTTCAAAGTTCTAAGTATATGTTTGTTTGTCAAATGGACGATGTAATAATTGTGTCAAGAGCCTCTTACTTATTGATTTAGTGTGACATACATTTTTGAAAATAAAAAATCGAATTGGAAATTTCCGTTAGTATTCATTGGCCTTAATAAATTCTAAAATTTTATTATTTAATTTGTCAAACGGGTCACTTTCGTACGTCTGCTGATCTTTGATACGTTCTAAGTTCATTATAGGTCCACGGCCTTTGTCAGTATTGATTTAGGATCCGATAACTAATTTATCCACGTTTGATCAAATAAATCCGTGGAAATTATTAAATTAACTTATGTTTGAAAGATTCTTGACTCTTGGGTTATAAATCAGTTCATTCACATCTCGTTTACTAATGTACAGGAAAACGTTAAAGTACTAGAGATGAAGTGAAAACTAGGTACCTAGGTATAATTGATTTTGTGCTTCACAACTTACCTGTACATATTATTATGGACAATGAAAAAACATCTTGCAGTCAATGTTTAAATCAACTTTATTAATATACTTACATTATTACGGTTTAATATGTTCTCTAGCTTCTAACTCTTAGGTACAGAGTAATAAAAATCTATTAGGTATATCATAGTTGATTTAATACTTAGAACTTTTAACGACAATGACAGTAAAACAGTATTACGGATATTACAGAACATCCTTCTTCGAACTATTTAATATAAACAGCAATAAAAATATTACCTAGAACAACTTTCAATCAATGGCGTAATGGGGTAAATACGTTTCAATTCTGTGGTTTGTAATGCAAACATTTACCGGTGCAAATATCAGGGATCTTGTGAAATTGTTACTACTTTAGTAAATACTTATAAAAATTGTATGTCTGTGTGTAGGTAACAAAAGGAGGTAGTCTGTGAAACCACTGCGACCGAATACCTTCTGTGGTGTTGTTACTTAAAAAAAATGTGTACTAGTCGCGAGAATTAAAACACATTAAAAAAAAAAGATTCTCATCATATGTTTTGCTGTGTTTTTTCAAACTAACAGCTAAGTCAAATCCAAGTTTTATTGTTCGAATGAGATCCTAGCCCTATAGGATTTATATGTCTATCCTCTTTATGTTTATTCCTTTATTAAGGAACTTAAATTGGTAGCTTTTGCGGGAGAATAGGACTCTTAATAAACATAGGTTATTTTGCATGCAATGTACGATATGTGCGTACAAATTTGCAAAATCGGAGCACAACCTAAGCAAAATTTAGGTTCATTGCAAGAGCAGCAATAAAGACATCAGACGATTTCGGTAAAACAAGATTATTTTTAGCTTCTATCTAAAATGGTTACGTTAATTTAGAAACACGTGTTTATATTGAGAAAGATGTCTCGACATTTACAAATGCAGTGTGCAATGTGGATGCAATTCTTGCTTGGAGCGAGTCAGTCAATGTACCCAGACGAGTAATTTCCTACGACTATCGACAACATGATAGCTATCTATCAAGAGATACGTATAAAAAAATACGTGTATAAAACGTGTGAAAATAAGTGTATGTCGAAGATACTTAAATGTATTTTAAGTTCTACTAAGATTTTATGCGAAAATTTGAGAATGAAATAAATAAAAATAAATGGAAGCTTCTATTTTAGGAGGAAACGAAGCTTTAAATTCTCACATAGGGAATTTTTGAAAGGGTTCAGAAACCGCAACAAGGGTTGTGAAACATAACCCTTTTAATGTTCTGTGATCCTCACAGTCTTTCAATAAAGATTATAAACCTCTGGATAAAATTAAACGAAGCTACTTCAGATCACGTTCGCGTGGTTTATACTTTAAAAAAAAATCGGTTTATTTTCTTACACAACTAACATTATTTTGATATAATTACTTTGAGCCCTGTTAAATCAAAACCATTTTGCATAAAAACTTATAAAGAAAGTACAAATCATATTAAAATTACTATCGATTCTGAATCATATTGCTACGATCAAGCACACATCATAAATATCAAAGGTGCGTACATACACTCACTTTTCCTCACAGCCAGCATCATTATCTGTAATGGTACAGTGCCCTCGTCTCACCACGCTGCGGTTACTTCCTAATACCTACATTTGTTTACTACGGAACTCTTACATAATAGAAGAAATATTTTTATTTTTTAGCCTTTTGTTTGAACTCGACGAGGTTATATTTGAAGGTTTGTAGTATGAAAAAATTGCGATAATAAGCAAAAATTAAGTTCAAGTCGTCTTGAACTAAAGAGCGGAAGTATTAGAAAACATAAACTAATGGTAAATTATGTTGCAATAGAATGTTTACCTTAACATGAAAATTAAAATATCATAAAAAAGATAAAGACGGACCATAAAGTAAAGTCGATTTTTGTCGAGTACGTGTACGCGTACGTGTATGATAAACTAGCTGACCCGCGCAACTTCGCTTGCGTCACCTAAGAGAATGAGTCAAATTTTTCCCCGTTTTTGTAACATTTTTCGTTGCTACTCCGCTCCTAATGACCGTAGCGTGATGTTATATAGCCAATAGCCTTCCTCGATAAATGGGCTATCTAACACTGAAAGAATTTTTTAAATCGGACCCGTAGTTCCTGAGATTAGCGCGTTCAAACAAACAAACTCTTCAGCTTTATAATATTATAATAAATAATAATAATATTAGTATATAATATTAGTATAGATATTGTAATTAATGATAGTTGTAAAAATCAGTAATACATATTATTAACGTACTAGCTGACCCGCACAACTTCGCTTGCGTCACCTAAGAGAATGGGTCAAAATATTCCCCGTTTTTGTAACATTTTTCGTTGCTACTCCGCTCCTTATGACCGTAGCGTGATGTTATATAGCCTATAGCCTTTCTCGATAAATGGGCTATCTAACACTGAAAGAATTTTTCAAATAGGACCAGTAGTTCCTGAGATTAGCGCGTTCAAACAAACAAACAAACAAACAAACAAACAAACTCTTCAGCTTTATTATATTATAGTATAGATAAGTACGTACAGAAAGTTACAAATGGACCTTTTTGTAGCCTGTTATAATCTTAATACGTTATTTCTCGCTCTCTCTGAACACTAGATTCTTATGAATCCAAACATTTAACAAAAGCTTCTAAAAATGAAAATAACCACTATTATAAGCATTTAAAAGAATCACAAAATACGTCTAGTTACTAGAGTTGCTACCCAAATACGTTCTGTTCTTATAAGAGAAACTATTGGCTGGTAACTGAGTAACTGGTATAACTAGATTAAAAAGATCAGAGACAGCATGGCGCCGGGGTCCGGACCGGCCTACTTCTAATACATTAATACTAGCAAACAAATTTATTCGTACACTTTTGGCCAAGAAACAGACAAACACGTACCATACGTGTAAACAAGTTCGCACATACCAATGAATTAGCTTTCATATTGTAACGGAAAACAAAACATATTTCTTAGATTCTGTTTTTCTTATTTATAGGTTCATTGCTTTAGTAAAGATAAATTACCTGTTTAACAGAAATATTTCTGATTGTGTACGATATATCGAATATATTATGTACGTACATAAGAATCATAAATACTATCTGTGTATGTACGAGATTGTTCAGATAGAGCATACATACTAAATAAGGGCAGTTGTATATAAAGTTGGTTGACAGCAACAACAAATCTAAAAGAAATATTACATGTGGACAGCAAATGTCGTCTTAAAAATATATCTAGGACTTTACTCATTTACATACCTGCTTACTCTAAGGAAGACATTTAAGGATATTTTTATTTAATTATTTGAAACATAAACATAAAAGAGCAGTGATAGCCGAGTGGTATAAGTTGACACCTCCCACGCAAGTGGTCGCAGGTTCGAACCCAAGGCAACACACCAATGACTTTTCGAAGTTATGTGTGTATTAGAAAAATTGTCACATGCTCCAACGGTGAAGGAAAACATCGTGAGGAAACCTTGCATGCCTAAAATTTGTTTCATACATTTATTGAGGGCATGCAAAGTCCCCAACCCGCACTTGGCCAGCGTGGTGGACTCAAGGCCTAACCCCTTCCTCATTACGGGAGGAGACCCTTGCCCAGCAGTGGGACAGTAATGGATTAAATTTATTTTAATTTATTTATTATTTGAAACATTAAAGTGTAAAGGTATTTCCTTCTACTGACTTAATTTACAGTTTATGTACTACTAGCTGACCCGCGCAACTTCGCTTGCGTCACATAAGAGAGAATGGGTCAGAATTTTCCATGTTTTTGTAACATTTTTTACTGTTAGGTACTCTGCTCCTATTGGTCGTAGCGTGATGATATAAAATATGCTTTTTTTTCACGAAAAATATTCTCAAAATTATTTACATCTCTTAGTATAACGAAGTCGCGCTAAGGCATATCCGCCATTAAAACAGTTGCCATGGCAACGGAATTTTGTTAATTCAATGTCAATTTAAAATTGATATTTCGCGACTTCGTTGAATTTTCTGAATTTTCCCGGGAAATGCGTCATTTTCCCGGGGTAAAAAGTAGCCTATGTCCTTTCTCGGGTATCAAAATATCTCCATACCAAATTTCATGCAAATTGGTTCAGTAGTTTAGACGTGATTGAGTAGCAGACAGACAGACAGACAGACAGACAGACAGACAGACAGAGTTACTTTCGCATTTATAATATTAGTATGGATAATGTCATTGGCAAAGCATTAAATCAGGTAAGACTCTATCATAAATCAATCAACTTCCAGAAAACACAAAAGGTTATTCTAAAAAAAAAATCTTCGTAATTCCTACTTACAATATAACAATCCATACTATCTAGATCGGTGTTCAGTAGTGAAAGTAACTGTCAGTTGATAATATCATCAGATAACTATCTAATTAGCACATGTTACATACAGCTACAGCATATAAAAGATGATGATTCATTTTAAGTACGCTACGAGTTGGTTAAGCCGTAGAGCGCCATTTATTCAATCTTGTCGATTAAATTACGCTTAAAATATTACTTCAAATATATTCAGACTTTCTATTAAATTCTGATGGAAATCTTGGATTTCTGTAAAATAATATACTTATCTCTATATAAAAAGTTAATAGTTTACTACAAAAAACCTGTCTTCATTCGTAATCAGTCTATGATTCAGTATTGTGTGGCCATGTATGACGATGTGAGTGTGACACATATCTGTCACATAATCCCCCTCGACACGGACCGAGGTCATGAGGTAATTCAGCCTATTAGCTCACTGGGATAATCCTACTTCACACAGACATTCCGCAGACAACTAGTTCAGAGATACTACTGAAACCGCAAATAATTGTAGCATTTGTAAAGATTTATATTAATTCAGTATTTGGATACTCCATTTTAAGAGCTGTTAACTATCGCTATTACTACAATTTAAATGATATTAAAGTAACAGATACAGAATTTCTTTACCCTTAAATCTTTAAGAGTAGCTTTATTACAATGGATATTCTACAGAATTTCATAGTTTCAAAAAAACAGTTTCAAAAAAGTAAAGACCTATATAGACTTAACCTGTGACAGCTGATAAACGTGTCCAATGAATGAATGATATATCACGCCACAGATAAAACAACGGTAATTTTAAATTGTGAATGAACCAAAATGGCGAATGAGAGGCGAGAGGTTAGCAAAAAACAACAACCGTTAATGTTTGCGGGCGTTTTAACAATTGCGTATCGAGGCCATATTTTTTGTGACAACATCTGATTCCATTAAATTGCAATGTAGACCATTATTCCATGGAACTGTTTGGAACATGTCTAATGATCTGAGTCGTTGATATTTACTAAAAGGACTTCGATGATGTACTGCGACTATTTAATATTAAATAAGTACAGCTGATCGATAATATTTTCTTTGATAATGTCTGCGACGATTTATAAAGCTTATAGGTTTAATCATAGTAGAAGTTCATGACCCTATACTACGATTAAAAAGTAATTATGTAAATAAGAAAGTTTGGATTTAGCGTCGGGAAATTGGCACCCCAAAATTCAGCTAACAGGCAATTTACAAAACACTTTTCCTATTACGAAAATGTAAGCAGAAGTCGAATGACTATTTTGCATTTTTTTAACATTTAAATAAACCTATTACTATTGTTAAAAAAATATTTAAATTGACGTCTCGAATTATATATTTCAGACGATTAAGTCTGTAATCATATTCAAAGTGTTTTAATTTGCGCATATTATTTTCTTCGTTATACCCTTTTATTATTTACATAATAAACTACTGATTGAGCAAAACCTAATTTGTGTACATAATGCTCTTAAATTAACATACTAGTCCAGACTTTACAGGATATATATTTATAATAAGTTATATTTTAGAATGTTTACTTAGTCATTTCATTTAATGACTTTAATATTAATTTATATTGTCCATAATTAAGTCAAATGTCTTTTTTATACCGACGTCGATGAACTCAAAACCATACCGGTTTTAAAACCGAATTATAATTAAAACTTGTCATTATTATGTGATATGAAGGACTTTGTGATCAAATAGCCGGAACTGAAATTACTTTTTTTTATTTGGTAAATGAGCACATAATAAAATTACATATAAGTTGACTAAAAATAACTTAAATGGTATTCAAGTTCGCATATATTAAGGCCAAAAAAATAAATTCTAAATATGATAATATCAGCTCTATGATATAATTTTAATAAGTAGGGTTAATGGTACGTGTCTAAAGATAAAAAAATAACAAGATTTTACATAGAAGCTGATTTTTTCAGGACTTATCTGACTCTTCAGAATTCTAATTACTGTGTGATAAAATACAATATTTTATGTAAAAATGTATCTTATTCATAATAATGAAGGTATACATTTTATATCCATTTAAATATCGTTATCTAAATAAGCGAAACCATAACTTTTATCAAGATTTTTGCGTATCGATTCATTCTGCAGCAAATATTTCCGAAGCGAATTATAAATATTTATTTTTCTACCGTTTGAATATTCGTAATTATGTATGGATAATGTACGGCTATTAAATATTGCATAAGAGGTTTCCGCCATAGAATTGGCATAATTAAATCTGTGACCTGTATGCCGATTTCAAGGTTTTAGGGCGCGACTTAATTACTAGGAAGCGTTGCAAGGACTATAGTGTTAACCTAATACAATAAAATTTACGCCTGTCAACACTAAAAAGGTAAAGTTGTGGGTAGAGTCTTCGAAGCGAAATAAACAAAAAATAAGCAAAGCAGACAGATTGTTTTATATGACTTATCAATTTTATAGATACGCAAGGAATCTAGGTATTCCAATCTAACAAAATTACATAGTAATTTTATATTCGCCATGATCGTAATAGGTATACTTACACTATTAATAATTATAGAAGAGTAAAATCCAAGTTATTAGAAACCGTTATGGTAATTATTGTAATTACTGACACACTTATAAATGGTTTCATAAATGGAGCATATCCAGTAATATTTATATTTGCATAAATTGTCGCCTAATTTCATTGACTTTTATTTATAACTGTATCAAAGCCAAAGCACACCTGTGTCAAGTTACGAATATGTTCTTCTTACAACACATAATTTGATATTTTAATAGTTATAATAAAATTGTGGTCAGCGGAATTGCAACTCCGTACATTCAAATTAATCGTTTAGAATGCCCAAGCACGAGCCCATTAACAAATTCAAATCGTTCCATTCAGCTGGACATTCCATATTAAAAAAATATTGTGACGTAAGAATTCATCATGGCGGGCTTATAGTCACTGTTGTCAATTGGCTAATCGAGTAATTAGGCGAAAGTAATCGTTGATTATGCCTATGACTGTAACCAGGACTTGTACTACGTATCTCAATTGACAACTAGTGTACGACAAACTGATGGTCACTATTCAGTAGGTACATTGCTGGTTAGGCGTAATGTGTTAATGACTTTAATCTAAGGGAGAAAACAATATACAGCATAGTGGTTTTCGTATAGTTGTCAACTGAGATACGTGATAGCCCCCTGCTTAGTGACACAAAAAGTATATACAAACGTTTGAAGTGTTATGACGCGAGTTATCAAATTGATTACACTTTTTTTTATCTACAGATAAAAAACCGATACTGATTGAGTCAGACGTTGTCTTAATAAAACATGACTCATATTATTTTGGGTGTAGCCGCTGAGCACTTATTAGGAGGCTTATCAAATCGGTTATATGTTGTGCAAATTTGTCACTGACCTTCGTTGTTAAATGATAAAATATTGGGATTTTATACATTAGATAGACATCGTCATTAATTTTGTGGCATTTCCGGATATTGGCACATGACAATAATGCTATCTATTGTTGCGTAACGTTTCCTGGATCCGATTCTTTTATTTTTTTAAAGACACTCCACCGTAAGGATTGCTCCTGTGTCGCGGGGAATTTTACAAACATACAAACAACGGACACAAAGTAAAACTAACAGTGATTCCCAAGAAAAAATACCAGTGATCTTTTTATTTTTCGGTTTAGCTTCGTCAGTCACCTACACACTTGACGATTCATTAGATGATAGATTATTATAGAATGCTTTGATAGCTAGTTTTTTCTTGCTTAGTCTCATGGGCAAAGTTCTTTAAAATGCTATGCTAGCGATGCATAAGTGCTGTCACTGCATCATGCATAATGTCAATAAAATACCTATCAGCGCACACCTACTCAGTATATTTTACCTACTTACCTAGAATACATAATTATTGACATACAGGCTAACATCTTCATTGATGGTCAATAACTAGGTATATTGACATGGCAATAAACTGACTTCAAGTGATTGTTGACACATTTATTACATTTTATTGACCATGTGACGACCACGTGCTAATGCATGCCATAGACGCGTGGTACACATAGACAATCATTAACAAACTCTTTTACCGAATTCACAGATAAGAATAATTAGCTGATTATGATAAATACGGAATTCGCACAATACAAACGTATTGTGCACGCGGAAATTATTGATAAATATGTTGTGTAAATAGATTTGGGTATGTATACGAACGTGTAAGCAAATGTGAATAGTAATAATATAATAATAATAATAATCATTTATTTCGACCAAACGATCATACACATATAAAAAGAAAAAATATATATATATTACAGAAGAACAAAATTAGAGAAATAATTAAAATAAACAAAGCATATTGAGATCATCTGTTTGGAAGCATATGAATCATACAGCAATGATTCAAGTAACAACAGTCGAAACGCTGCGCAAATGCTTTCAGGATGCTGTTAGGGCTAATCCGTACTCTGCTTAGCAGAGACGAGTAACGTTTGCGCATTGTGGTGTAGAAGCAGTTGACGCGCGCGTCTGCAAACATACCCGAGGCGCTGCAAAATCGTGGCAACCCCACCAACATCCTGAAAGCATTATTATATTGTACACGAAGGGCGCTGTACTGTCTTTGCGTGTAATCAACCCACAGGCTGCTGGTATAGAATGAGGTACAGTATGCTCTAAAAAGAGTAACTTTTACTTCCACCGTGCAGCGAGCAAACCTGCGGGCTATCATATTTGCTCTGACAGACAACGCCCTACGCTCTCTTTCTATATCTTCATCGTCTTTCAAGTCAGAGGTGAGCCAGTGCCCTAGATATTTAAATTTCTCCACTCTCTTTAGGACACTACCATTCATTTTCACTGCCGGAATGACAGATAGATCTCTATTTCTGACTTGAAAGACCATGAACTCGCTCTTCTTAACATTATAAACTAAGCCATGTTTAAGAGCATAGCGTTCACAAATGCTCAACATTTTTGACAAGCCACATATAGAGGCACTAAGCAGCACCATGTCATCAGCGTAACTCAAGTTATTTACAGGGACTCCATCAATATGACAACCGACCCTGGCGCCGCTCAGCTGCTCTATCAGCGCGTTAACATAGAGGTTAAATAGCTTGGGAGAGGATAATCCTCCCTGCCTTACCCCACATTCCAACCTATAAGGTTCTGAGTAAGCTCCAGACCACCTCACGACATTGACCTGGTTAAGGTACCAAAACTTAAACATACGCTTAAGCTCCGAGGGCATACTGATGTCTTCAAACTTTTCCCATAAGATATTATAGTTAACCAGGTCAAAGGCCTTGGAGAGGTCCAGGAAACACGCATATACGGGCGTTTTGCGACTTGTGTAGTACTTGACAGTTTGCTTAAGACACAAGATTGCAGTCTCAGTTGACAGGCCAGGCCTGAAACCAAATTGGTTATCATGGATCTTGAGGCAATAGTCTAACTCTGTGTTAAGCAAACTGTCAAGAACCTTCGCAACTATGGTAGCGAGAGATATAGGCCTGTAGTTATTTTTATCGCTAATGTCACCAGTTTTATTCTTCACTATTGGCACCACCACAGTCTTCATTAGCGCTTCCGGAAGATACGAATGTCCTATACACATTTTATAAAACATCGCAAGCACTCTAGGCAGATGTGGACCAGCATATTTCAGATGTTCGATGCTGAGACCGTCATGACCAGGTGATTTGCCACTGGACATCGAAATAACAGCCTTTTCAATAATCTCAGCTGTGAACCTGTTTTCAATCTCCCGGCCATGAGGCCCAACATCGTTCATCACATGTGCTGATGCCAATGGTGAAGTAACTGAGAAATGCTTCCGAAACATGTCTGCTATACATTTGTGATCATTTATGCCTGCGACGCTCACAGGAAGGCTAGGTTTGCTATTAACCTTATTCGTAGATTTCCAAAAATTGCGAAAATCGTGCTTAGAGTGATAAGAAGCTAAAATGTCCATTTTTATTTGTTCGTTATTATTTTGACACCACTTAAGACGCGATTTAAAATGTTTTCGAGTTTGCTGCATTTCTTCGTAGATTATACCTGACCTAGGTTTTCCATACCACACCCATATGATAAATAATACAATAGGTCATACTGTTATCATAAAAAACACGTTGAAATTAAACTATTTATTATAACACGAGGCTTTCCTCGTAAAATTGATGACCAGTTGCATCATTTTGTACACGTTTTTTAACAATCTATTATTATATTTGCTCTCTGAATTAGTGGTAGAGTCGTGATTCGTGAAAGTCACGCATAAAAAAAATAGGTTATTAATCTGACCGGTGTCACCTTTGACACGAAATTAATTAAAGCATAATTAAGTATTCACGAGTCAAGAGTGGCACTGTTAATTGGACATTGTTTTATTTATTTTATACAATTACTTTGTAGGACGCAATTTACTCGTAAGTGCTCGCAAATAAGTACGTCTTGTATTACAGCTATAGAAAGCCTTAGTTATGGCTGAAAGTAGTAGTAATAAACTATTACAGAAAATATAAGATTTAAAGACAATTTTAGTGTCGTAATAACGAATTCCCAATCCTTAATTAACTAGCGTTGTGGACTACAGGCCTTATCCCTCCCTCATTACAGGAAGAGACCCTAGCCCAGCAGTGGGACATTAGTGGATTAAAATTAATATAATAACATCAACACACAAATAGTCAAAACACTTTTATGAGGATTGTTTAACATTACAGAACACATGTACAAGATATTAATGTATTTTTATTCTATACGACTGAAAATAAATTGTCGAAATTTAGCAATGGGTGAATAAAACATTTCTCAGTTTTACTTTTAATTTAATTATATTTATTCTATTCTTTCATAATACAATTATACTTCACTCCATTACAAACACAAAATCACGCCTTTTCCCTATTCTCCGACATAATCATAAATCTCATTCAAAAGTAGCAATTTGTTCAATTAACACGTGAGACACGTCATAAGAAAAACCAGTGGTTTCAGGAAACAAACAAATAACACGGGAAATGTTTGACTTTGCACGACCTGTTATAATATTTAGCACTACATGTTGTATAACTGTTTATCACTGAATAATTGTACCGAATGCAAATGGTATAAAGTGATAATGAAGGAGTAATTGATGATAATATTGCTACCATTCCTTCACGGTCAAGTCTACGGGAAATTCGTTTGGAAAATGTTTTCCTTATCGTGAAAATCTACAGAAATATTAAAAGACTTCGAATACGTAAACAGCTGATAGTACTGACGTACATTTAAATACATTTTGTAAAATAAAATCCAATAATGTAATATGACGTCATCGTTCATTGTTCGAAAGTGAAAACATAAACATTTTAAATTTCGAAAGATTTATGCTCAGTATTTGTTGCTTATAAATCTTTTTTTTTGTTAAATAAAGAGTGTAAGAAAAGATCTATTGATAGTAATTACGAGGTTATAATTGGCGTTAACTGCGGAAGCGTCTCCACGGCCGGCGCGACTATTGTGTTTAATAGTAACAAAGATCAATGCGATGGATGCCACTTGACCGTGACAGATTTCGATGATGCCAATCGACCATTTATATGTATTTGTCGAACTATCGGCTCGTGTTATGGCCACTTGGACAGTTTCCTTTTAGCATATTGGTTCCGGAATTTCCAATATGTACGCTCAGAAAGAGCGAGGATTTTCATAAATTAATTCTGTATTGAGACACATCAACGTCATATGACAATAAACACATCTAATGTTGGTCGTAATTTGTGTAAACTATAAGTAGGTACATTATACATCTTGTATAGTCTATAGGCCATATTCTGTTACACAAATAATATAGTTTACATAAATAATGACCAAGTAGGACAATAATAATAATGTGTAAAAGACCGTGTCCAAAAGAATCATCGAGTAAGAAAAAAAATGGCGAGCCGCCTAAAAATCACTGAACCGGGACTTGACAAGAAGAAAAAAAAACAATAGGCCTTCTATGTTCTATATTCGTAAATAAAAAAGAAAAAAAAAGTGTGTAAAGTTCAAGTTTTCGAGGTATTCGTAGCACGAGCTGCCCACAAGCCACGTGATGACGCAACAACCTACAGCGCTCCATACGATTTCAAACATTGGGTAAGAGGAAAAAACAATTAGAGCACGGTCTAATTTGCTTGATGATTCTTCCGTAATATGTCAGTGGGAAAGTGGGAATTGTAATAGCCGTGATTTCGAGGAATGGATTTACATAAGAGAGGTCAACAAACATTTTTTGTAATGCACATTTTCTTTTGTTTTAAATGAAGTTTAGTTTGAAGAATTTATCAGGGACGGCAAAAAAGAAGGCGATCACACAACAAATAAAATTCGACACGAGCCATCTTAATTAATTCTTTACATATTTCTTGATAAAAACTTTGGTTTTTCATCATATTGTGCAGTTTTTAATATATTTTTTTTATAATAACAATACGCGTGAAAATAATATACAGGTTTTTGTTGGTAGGTATTTTAATATCAGGGTCTTCGAACTTATGCTTTGTTTATATTTTTTAGTTCACGGAATAACATTAATATTAAAATATGTTGTGTAAAAAAATCATCACAGTTGCACTTTAGATACGAAATAACTCTTGAGCTGTCTATATCTTTCTAGTATACTTATAAATAAATGATGGTATAAATGAGAACCATGCTTCGATTACTATGATTATTATGATACGTTACATCCAGTTAAGATTCTCCGTTAGAAAGAGAAAACCGATGCACAGATCCATTATTGCTATCTTTTTCATCGGGTAAAACGCAGGTAGGTAGACCCTTTAACGTACGGCTCTCTACGGTTTATCGATTACTCATACTAAATACTTACCACCTTGCTAATGATTTAACTTTTGCCAGCGTACCATTATGATCGATTGAGTCAAATGGTCTAGTCTTCTTCAGCTTATCCGTCTCGAAACACCTTACTTTTATTTAATACCCTATATTTTATTGAGTGTAGAATAATAACTTCAACTATTTTGTAATTTTGTGTTAATACAAGCTACAAAAATCTAATTAACATCACAATACAAGTAGTGATTACGACAATAATAAAGTATTCCTAGGAGGTAAATTAAAAACAAAACAGCAGTTAATGACGTCACAACACAATACCACGTCGGTACCATTGAAATAGGAATAAACGAAAAATACCGCAAACATCGCCTGATGTTGTTCACTAAAACATCAGGCCATATTTTTATAGAACAATTTATTTTCATCCCTATCATGTATACATAAGGTTTATTTTACATTGCGCGAATGTTAGGTAAGAATGTAGAGGCTGATAAGTCCCGGTCTGGCGAGTTTTGCGAGATAATCGATCTAACATTGTGTAGGATTTACTTTCGTTGATATTGAACTGTTAAGTAAAATTATAATAGATAGAACTACTGATATAGTGAATTTATGTACGGAACTCTGATAATATAGAGCAGTCTAGTTACCAGTTCATAAAACGTTCACAAAGAATTGTTTTATAAAATTATGTTAAAAGAATAACACTTACATAACTATGTGTATGCTTTTTGGAAGTTATATAATGGTTACGGTAGTAACCACGTGTCTACCATAACACGGGGGGTATTGGGTTCCATTTCCAAGCGGAACTAATATTTATGATGTTCGGTTATAATTTTGCTCGTAATTTGTGCCCGTGCGTGGCACAAAATTAGGGTGACGTTAACAAAAAAAAAGCATTATTAAGGTTTGTGTATCACAGTGATTTCTAGGTAATAAGCGTTTATATTATAGTATTTAAAAGCTATGTCATAAAATAAAGTACTTTTTTATAAAAATTGTCACTGTTTACAATCTAAATATCTAAGTCCCAATATTACACAGAGATAACAATCAACGATTATCTTTCAACGGTACAGTGATTTTAAAAATCATCAAGTGATTTAGTGAGTTAAAAATCATGTTTTAAACATTTATAATTATAAAGATGGGTATTGTTTACGATAATTATGCTTACTTGATGATACAGGTATCAGTAATGATGAGGTTTGCAGAAAAAATACAAAAATGTTATCTTATTCGCCCTTGAGAACATAATACGAACGGTTTTCGGAATTCAGAATAGCGTGACTAAGGTTCTTTGGTGCTTATTTGTTGTTAACAGCTGTGTATCGCAGTTAAAAAATTATGGCTCCTCCCGGTTATTAGAGCGTACTAGGTATAGTATTTACAAATATGACCTACGTTCTGTGAAAATAACTGTATTTTTAAGTTAGTAAAGCCAACAAGACATATGTAGTAAGGATACCACAGTCGACGGTAGCCTTGGTTAATGTAAGTATTTCTTTATAAGGTAGTTCTAGTTCTAAAGATTACCTAGCTTGCTATTCAACAGGCAACTATACGAAGAGCTGATTTCTCGACCCATCCAATTTGGCACAGAGACTATAGCGTCCCCGTAGAGCGAAAAGTCATTAACTCGAGTTAATGATTTCTTTTTTTATGACACCATTGAAATCGCCTTATTTTTCTCTAATTTTCTGTCTAATCCTCATACCTGTAGCTATTATAGTTTTTGTTTTATAGAATGTGAAAATTAACCAGGTCAACCCTTTTGAGCTGAAAATAAAATGAGCAAATTAACTAATTTTAGTTAATTAATATTCATTTCTTAGGATTGTATCTAACCCATACTTAAAAAATACCTAAAACGACTTAATTACTTTTCCCTTGAATTATCTCTGCATATTAAAATTATTATTAGCAATTGTAAAATCACTAAATGGATTTAGTTATTTTTTACATCGGTACACGCATTTCATACTGCGTTAAAAATCACTAACTCTGATCAAAAATTAACTAACTCGAAATTATGTTACATATTTAAAAAATAAAAGTAACTAATTTATTATATTTTGATATTTCCAAGCGTTCAGACAATATTTTCTTAATGTAGTCTATAATAAATAAACTTTGTTATAATTTCCTTCATTTAAGACTATAAACGTAGAGATAGGTTACTGCAATCGTAAGTTATTAATTTTTATATTTTTAAAAACTTTGAACAGCCATATCTCAAAACAAGGTTTTTCGAGTTAATGACTTTTCGCTCTACGGGGACGATAGACTCAATTCACGCACCCAACTTTTTGACACATCTTCCGAGACGTGAATTAATACTGGCCACTCATCTATGAAAACCTCACTGATGGTTACAGAAAGTTACACGCTAAAAGCAATTATTTAGAAATCATATACAATATCAAATAGATTGGTTACACAAGAAGCCATCGTTCTAATAAAATGGATTGGATTGATATGTAGTAACGATCAGTCTGTGGGCTAATAGAGCTCACCCACGTCAAACCTTTGTAATTACTCGCTGTCTATTTGAAGTGTAATGTGAAACTATCTGTCCTATTGAGCTGGGTAAAATGTATTGGAGTATGGCTTTGTTAACAAGTAAACTGATGATTTATTTCTACAATTTATATCGAACTATTGACCAAGGTATTAGTAATCAAGAGGTCTTCTAAGTTGTTAGGGACAGCAAGGAAGCTTTGTCTAGTATTTTTTTATGATAAATAATTTGTTTAATACATTTATTGAGGGCATGCAAAGTTCCCAAGCCGCACTTGGCCAGCGTGGTGGACTCAGGGCCTGACCCCTCCCCCTATTTTGGGAGGACACCCTTGCCCTGCAGTGCAAAAATAATACTCAAAACTACAAAGATTCGAAAGTTTCGTGTGTAGGAATTTAGAAATACAACTAATTTCTTAGGGGATAGCGCTGAAGCACATTTGACTAGTTTTCTTGATAAATACTCAATGATGATTGATTTGATAGTTACTGTGGGTATGAAACACAAATTGAACGAAATTCTATGATGCTTAACATTGACATTGACCAAATTATTTATATTTCCCTTTCCGATGTGTTAGCTGTACTTAAATTAAATGAATGAGTAAATAACTCTTGCGGTATTCGTTTAAATATTAAATTAAATTACCCGACGCATGTTTCTGGATGATTCTGCAAATTCATTGTGGAATTTATCCTGTTCAAATATTATTCCGTCATCAATATTTCCTAAACATTAAAATGTATACTACTATCAACATATATATAAGTGAATATGACACAAGAATAACTGGACGCTGTATTTCTTAAGGATGTCGGGGAAATCCGAAATATTGCAAGCTGCTATAGAATGTGACAAATACGGCAAAATTCTTGTTTCAGGAAAATCCTCTTGGTAACTCATAACTTTTAAACTCTCGCGCATGCTTAATGTAAAATAGGGTATGGGAATGAACGCGAATACGCATTTTACGCATTGACGCAGGTTGCACTCGCCGTGGTTGTAACTGTTGAAGAACGATAGCTGAACAGTTTTCCCGAACTAAAAATGATATAATATTCTTTTCATTAAAACACTCCTAGCTACATTCCGCCGAAAATATAAAATCAGCAATAAAACGCTTACATCACTAACACAGATTAGGGTCGAATGGTGCCAAGACCTACTTTTTATCCCGAAGAAAAGCTGGCAGATTACGGCATATTTCATCCTCAAGTCACGCACATAAACGGTGCTATAAAATAAGTATGATTATCGTGGGAAAAAATATTATTATGTCAAGTTCAAATGTACAATTAACTAAGTGGGTTTACTGATAAACCACAAATATTTTAACAGTTTATGAATTGTGTTCAACGACTAATTGAGGATTAAAATAGGTTGAGATGATTCAGTGAATAAAACGCGATCGTGAATTGAAAAGGCGTGAATTAATATTGCGAACTTGCTTTAGAAGAGCTCTGGTTTAAGGAAAAAGTAAATGAGAAAACCATTTAGCAGTTTGAGCAGAAGCTCTGTGGTTTGGACAGGAAAATTAAAAGTGAGATTAATTTTAACGGATTACTCTGGTGTGTTTTTTAAGACTCATCTGAATAGTAAAATTATTTACCCTCTACATGTAGTACTAGTTGGAATCTTGTATTACAATATTTCAATGATATCTATGACAACCCCACTAGAAGCAGCCTGTATCGGGGCTCTAGTAAAATAATGTAGGTGGTGCTTTGCTAAATTCTGTGGTATCAATGTGCAATCGCGACCGGATCCAATTATATCATTAAGCCTCTTTAAGGGTAATGATAAGAAGCAATTTAGATCCGGCTTTAATCATAAGTAGTAACAAGGATGCAAGAAACATTATAATGGGAATACCTATCTATAGTAAAAACCTAGAAACCTCTGTTATTAAATAGATATCTCAATATTTCTAAATGACTACATTTTTATTGCCATGCGTCGTCTCTATCTCACGCAGACAGTCTCACTTATCATGTATAACTTCTGTTATCCGCATTCTAAATTAACGAAAAATATTACGAAATACCCGTGAAATTATAATTACAAGTCACTAAGACAATGCATGAATCAGTGTAATACAAGCATTTTGTAAAGTAAAATAAACGAGATACCTATAATAATAATGATTTATTACTCCGTTCTTGTAGATTGTATATAAATGTGATATCAATCAATTAATCTCTTCCGTTACTGAGTCACTGATTTGCTAACAGCTTATTGACAACGCATAGCCGAAACTACTGAGCAGTGAAAGTTGAAATTAGGTATGAAAATTCTTTAGGAAATGAAGAGGAGCACTGAGAGAGGATTAGCTCGTGGCTTAGTTTACAACAGCCGCACGGATCGATCTCTGAGGTTAAGCTACGCTTGCCGAGGTTGTTCCGAGGATGGGTGACCATCTCATACATATCGAGTTCCTCCGTGTTTCGGAAGGCACGTTAAATTGTGGGTCCCGGCTGTCATTTTCGGAGATCTTTGACAGTCGTTAACAGTAGTCAGAAGCTTGAAAGTCTGACAACCAGTCTTACCGAAGGGTATCGTGTTAATACCTAAGTAACTGGGTTGTGGAGGTCAGATAGGCAGTCGCTCCATGTAAAACACTGGTACTCAGCTGCATCCGGTGAGACTGGAAGCCGACTCCAACATAGTTTGGAACAAAGGCTAAGCGAATATATACTGAGAGAGGATTCTAAGAAATCTAGTATTCTATAAAATTCGTCATGAATGTGGCTATAAAATACAAAAAGAATTACTCAAATCCGACTAATAGTTTCAGAGATGAGCACGTCTAAACAAATATCAAACTCTTCAACTTGTGTTGTAGTTATAGTAAAGATAAGACTATGAATCTCAGTACCATAGTAACCGTCCCAGCTGATTCACGTGAGATGATAAACAATGTTCTATAATGTCGGAAGCTATTTTAATATTGTATCGTACACGTTCGGACCAAGTGATTCTTTTTATCGTTACAAAACGCGATAAGTGCTCCGAAACAAGGGCGATTCATTACTCCAAAACTATTATGTAAGAATTGTATACAAATTGTAATGCGGTTATCTGTGAGACAGATATTTGTATCTATTTACGCCTGTCGCCGTTGCGTTTGATATTACGTGTGGGTACGTCTGCCGTGAAAGAGTCTATATCTGTAAACCCTCTCTACCAAATGAATTTTGGTTAAACGTGGTTAAGTTATAAATTTATAAACTTTGAACGCTTGTAGGACGTAACCTCAATTAGCGATTTCGTTTGCGGAAGATGAAAGGGCTCAAAATCAGCTGCATTATTAGGTCCAGTCTTCAGTATCCTGTTCGAAGTACTTGCACAATCCGAATCAAATTGTCTGTTAATGCTACCTGTGTATAGTTTGAAGAATAAGAATATCCTTTAAAAATATTTGGTTGCCAAACAGACTTACAAACATACTCGTTGTTACTTTGGATTCCAGATAAAGATTTGTAAACAATTCGCGATGATTGGCCGTTTATCTATACAGATATACATAAGCATATGTAAATATAGTTGTAAAGAACTCGCTACGCTATGATACGTAATACCTCAGTATAATCGATTCGTAACACAGTAGCAATCGTAATATCAATTAGAATACACATGGCTATACATGCCTTCGTTGTGATTCATTTGCTGATTTTAAAACTGCGATAAAAGAACATGTATTTGAATTGAATGGAAACGTGGAGCGTTTCTGCCCACTTAACGTGTAACTAGCCTGTACTCACTAGCACGATTGCTTGGTTGTTATTCGTGACCTTTTCAAGGTAAAGATGTCCTGGTTTTTCAGGGAGAATGCTGTTTTCTATAAATGAAACATGATTCTCAATCTCTTCGGTAGTTTTTTAGATTTCACTCAACAAACTGACTGATCTTATACTAGTGTATATTCAATACTATAGCAAAATATATACTTAATATAGTAGTTTGTATATAACAAAATACAGAGCTCCAGACTCAATCCGACCACGACGAAGCCTTAAAAAGCCGCGAAGCTATTTGCTCGAGTTAACCGCGTCTGTCTGCCGCAGGCAATATGAGCAGTGAGCAGTACTTAAAGAGAGAAAAACCACTTCAGTCGTAGAATATTATGCACCAGTACGTCCAGTACCAACTTAATGGATATCTCTCATGCAAGGTATTAATGAATTAGTTTCTATTAAATTAAAACAACCTTTCATATGAGTGAGAATTATTGAAAAATAACCATTCCCAATGATTGTGAATATTTGCCAGTTGCAACAAAATATATATGTAAAGATTAAAATAACATTATAAGTATATTGCCGTTTGAATCGCAGTCCACCGTGTGTAGGCGTTACTGCAGTTTCGAAGTCACAAATTCCAGTGACTGCATAGTTAATGCAGATGCAAACTAACACAAGCGACCGCTGCCTACTGCATCGAGGTTTCGCAGAGCTATTTAAATCACAATTTATAAAAAGTTTATGTGATGTACTCTACACAAATTGCAGTCGTTGTTTTTAATGACAATTTTCGTTCTCGTGTAAAGTAGCGCGATATTCTACAGTCGGTACTATCGAGTATCGACATTTAACGATAGAGATTGACATTATACATGTACTTAAGAATCCTGCCTACGACACTACCTAGAAACGCTGGTGAGTTTTTCATACAGCATGAATCAATAGGTTCATACAGCATTAGTCGGTTGTCTACAGTAATAAGCCATCGCCCCACAGTAATAAAAGAGATCTTAGTAGTAAAAATAACAAGCTGACACAAAGTAGTCACCTCGACACGTGTATCATAGCCGTGAACTCCAGCGTGTGTAATACCTGATTGTTTATTTATTTAACAACACGTTTGTTAATCGCTTAGTAACTGTAACGAGTTGTACTGGCTTGCTAATGTAGCTTATAACGTTATAATTACGAATCGATGTTGCATACTTCTCAGTACCAAGAAATAAGAAAATACGATAGATACGTCTTATTTCGTATCTAACTAACTAATGTAGGAGTAGCTTATAACGTTATCTATACTAATATTATAAAGCTGATGAGTTTGTTTGTTTGAACGCGATAATCTCAGGAACTACTTGGTCCTATTTGAAAAATTATTTCAATGTTAGATAGGCCATTTATCGAGAAAGGCAACCGAAGTTGCGCGGGTCAGCTAGTAATAACTAATCATGAACCGCTGTTGCATACTTCTCAATGCGGGACAAGAGAATCAAATGGATACGTCTAATTTCGTATCTAGTATTCTACAGAAAATTCGATCTATGAGGAACGATAATATGAGGAAACTTGTATAGGAAGAATAATAAGTTTTTTAAACAGTCATTCAAACAATGTGAAGCGTCACAGTCCAGTATTCTGCAGTTTTATTATAAAATGCCTGAAGCTAGACTCAGGCAGTAATTATCCTCTACATCCGCCACGGGTCACTCATTAACAGACGCGTGCCATCCTCCCAGTAATTGTTTGTATCGTTTATTTATCCTAATAACTAAACGCTTTTAAATGAATGAACTAAAAGATCACAATCGATTCTTAGCATTAGGAAATTCCGAATTTTATTTGTGTCCGCTGTGACGTAGAATATATTTTTAGATATTTTTTGCCGACATACATTTTACAAACACAGAATATACCAATTAAATTGGCAAAATATGCGTAAATCTTTATTCGCCTATCAATACAATTAGAACTGCCACAGCGACAAGGATCAAATATCATTTGATCGAAAGTATTTTACAGTCTAGAATGTTATAACAAAGGAAAGTAAGATATAGTAACAAAGATAGCTCGCCTGATTCGGGTTATGTAAGCCTTTCTCTGCTCTACGTCCTACGTAGGCATTATTGATTCCCCTGCGGCAGTTAGAGCATAGCCTACACTGAAACTAACTCTAACAGAGCAAAAAGTATGAAACGATCTCCCGGATTTTCCGTGCGATAAAAAGTGTTGTGTGTCTTTCAAAATGCTTTCATCGTAATGGAAAAATATCTCGATGTTTGTTAGCAAGAATTTGGGGAAATTTGTGGTTTTTGCACAGGAAATATGTTTTGCGGCTTATCTGCGTATGTGTTCCAAGAAATAAATAATACGATAGACGCTAAAAGGTAGCCACCATTTTCAAACTTTTTACTCCGCTCCTTACGTAGGCGGGATTTTTAATTACTTGCGGTCATGAATGGGTTGGTGTACAGATTTTTTAATATTCTTTTTTGCTCGTGGCTGTTTTTTCAGTTCACGTAATAATATGAAATAGGTATTAAATGTTAATGCAACAATACTCGTGTGGAGACACGTGTTTTACTACTTAATATTTTAAAGAACTTATTTATTTTATAAATGTAAAAACGAGGAATTATAACGTATTATATTAACAAAAATAAAAGAACAAGACGTGGAAATGTCTAGTCTAGCTAACAGTCGTAAGAAAATTTCTGCAATATTAAATTCACAGGCTACCTCCAAGGCCTTCATTACCATAAATAAACAAGGTGTGAATAAAAACTACAACAACAAATTACATGTGTGGAAAAAGTGTAGTAGCACGTGTTTCACGGGTCGCTGCACCATAGGTCAATAACCGACATAGTTTTATAAACACCCTTGGCTTTGGAGCAAAAGAAGGAGTATAGTTTATTGGGAGTTATTAAATATCTCCTAATGATTTGTCGAACCCTCATCAGTCCATTGTTCAGTGATTTAGTATCATTAATTAAATAAAAAAAACAATACTTTTGTCAATTTAATTTGATTTTCAAGCAAGCGTTACGCCACTTTTTCGTTCAGTGTCAGTTTTTTACAAAACGCACACACAAACTTCAACATACAAATATTCTTGAAGTCTAGAATTTGTCGGTAGTTTTAGTGGAAAGATATTTTTTAGTTTCCATATTCCAGTATTGAAGTGCATGCACCCTGCATGCATTTCATGACACAATACCACTTAATACCATTTTGTTCTGTAGTATGAAGCTTAATTTTAGTACGAAACTGTGTTTACTTACTACCTTAGATATGTATCTGTGGTCATGGCAGCGGAAACTGCCCTTAGTTCGTACGTTATTAATGATATGTGCCTTGTCAATACTGATACTATCCATGTAGGTGCGATGGACCAATTTCCATATGGATTTTTCGTTAGGCGGAACTATTTATAGAAAGTAGCACGATATACTTCGAAATACGAGGTAAGTTCGAAGCTAACATGCCGTCGGTAATATTCTTTAACATATGCAAAGGATAGTTAAAAACTGGTCGAAAATACTTATAAGATATTTCGCGTTTGATGTTACTGCGAAGTCCGTTAGGTCTGTTTGATTGTAGGTCCTTAAAACTGATCCATAATGTGTCGTTTATGTATCTAATACTTATTAAAAGCTACATAGGTACCAATGCCAGCTTAGCCGCTCTTTAGCTACATACGTGTATCTAATACTCTCTTAGTCTTTAGCTCGTAGCCAACAGTTGTACAGGTAACATTATGGCAACAAAAAGACGCTAGTGAAAACCAATTATTTTTTTCTTTTGGCCTTACCTATCTAGTTTTCATTATTTGGACAAAATCTATCTACAAAGTTATTCTTATTTTACTGTTGGTTAGTCGTAAATCGACAACAGCTTTCCCTGGGATTTCCATTACTGATAAATAAGCAAAGAACATTACGCAGCACGCTAGGTTTACCTTTGTCATAGTAAACTAACCCTCGGCGCGGTCGATCCGACCCCTTCTTTTGTTCCCACGCTATAGTTAGTTATGTACACGCACTAATGGATATCTGTTGAAATCTTCATGAGTATGTTTTATAGTGTAGTTTAAAGGGTTTTTTAAAACCTTGCTTCTAAATATACACACGAAAGTATATCTGTCTATTTGCCTCTTCTTTATATATCAAACATGGATGTTTTTTTACAAAGGTAGTTGAGACTCGAGAAAAGACATGGGACAGTTTTAATCTATAAAAGAACTACAGTTGCTAGAACTATGGGAGTAATAAGCCATATAACAAAAGTCTATACAGGCGCAGCCGTAGGCAAGGGCTAGTTTGTTACAAGTAATTCTTTAGATTTAATGTTTTTGCACTTGCACCTTTTAATGAATTCGTGACTATTAATGCGATTTGCTGACAAACAACAAGTTAATGACGCAACATACACCTTTGAACCATTATTTGTTTTCTGTCTAAAATTGAAATTTTAAATCTAGAGTTAGGTATTAAATCAAATTACATGTACGCTAATGTTATATACGACGTGTAAGATGTTATGGAGGAATAATAGTGTCAAGATTAGAGCAAAGTAAGAATAAATGAAATTAATAATTAATTTCAATGACTTATTCCTGTAGCACGATTTTCTACAATCGGTACTGTCGAGTATCGAACGTTTGTCATTTAAAATGTATTGCCAAAAAAGTTTCTACGGCGCCCAACAGAGGCGCTGATCAAATTTTCATGCAAAATCTCGTTAGCTAACCGGTTGCCAACAGCCGATAGCGGTAAGGAATCACGCTACTGAAATCGTTAGAGTTGCTCAACCTTATTTAAACAATGTCACTTTTGCTAGACAGTAGACACGTATGCTTTCCCTACAAACTATTGTAGCCAAACAAAATTATCTACTATTATTATAAAATTCTTTCAATGCTTTGTTCCTTTGTCAACGTGTAGGAGTTCAAGTAAGCCATATACATATGTACAAACTACTTGGTTTATAACTAACATACAAGTTGCATTAATTTTACATAATTATTCAGATTATATTAATATATACCTTTGTGGTAACTTATTGTTTATGCCTTTATGCATAGACAATCATAAATGTTTGTCAGTAGTAGCACAGGTGTAATTTATACTATCATAAATTGTAAGCTTACTTTTAATATAGCGATTAAAAGAAATTGGATCAATGATAGGGATATAAATAGTTTCATAAATCTACAGGCAATCTTATCAAATATTGTAATAAAAGGTTTAAATAGTCGTGGGTAAAAGTACCTTGCTAATAAATCTGTAATCCACCACATTTCGTCAAGTAAGTTTTTAACCAATTTAAAAAAAGAGGTTCTCAATTCGACTGTATTTTTACAGTACCAAGTTACGGTAGACAAGCCTATGCCAATCGTGTAATATCATAGAAGTCATCATTACCTTTTTTTTTACTTGGTTAATGCATGAAATAAGGCTACTGTTGAAAAATCCTGGCAGACAAGCCTAAATAGGCTTGTCTGCCAGGATTATGCCCGAGAACCTATAAATATAGGTTCTCGGGCTTGAAAAACACTATCTACACTGTTCTTTAGACCATCGCAGCTGTTTACTAACTGAAATTCATGTTGTTCCTGATATTCACTACAAAAATAATGCTTTGTTTTACGCAGAGTCAGCGTAAACAATGCACTAAGTACACAATGTTATTATTGGATATTATTATAATTATAGCGACAGTGTGGCGTGTTTGAATAGGTATCGGTGCTAAAATTACATCATGCCTACATTCATTGTAATAATATTAATTAGTGACAGTCCAAAGAGTAATTAAATATTGATGAATGTTTGGAAATTGAGCTTTAGCGAAAGGACTGATGATAATCTATATTAATATTATAAAGCTGAAGAGTTTGTTTGTTTGTTTGATTGTTTGTTTGTTTGAACGCGCTAATCTCAGGAACTACTGGTCCGATTTGAAAAATTCTTTCAGTGTTAGATAGTCCATTCATCGAGGAAGGTTATAGGCTATAACATCACGCTACGGCCATTAGGAGCGGAGTAGCAACGAAAAATGTTACAAAAACGGGGAAAATATGACCCATTCTCTCTTATGTGACGCAAGCGAAGTTGAGCAGGTCAGCTAGTATTTTATGTATTGCAAAGAAACATACGAACAAACAGACATACTTAACTGATAGAATATAACTACATAATAATGCATCTGATAACAAATATTTATTCCACCTGAGCTGCGATTCGAACCCGCGATTGTAGTCTTTGAATAATCTTACTTCAAACATTAAAATATTTTATATTATATTTTTATGGCATTTTATTAAACGTATTTTCCCTCTTTCGTCTAGCCTTCCTATCAATTTTCCTTAAAAACACACCTAATCAAGATTATTAAAAAAAAATACATTGTGACTGTTATCAGTGCAACAGTCTTCCGTTAAAGATAAACTTTTATAATCCGTTTATTTTCGAAAAGAACATTCATATACATATTTTTCTAAGAATACAACTACGATATTCTTGTCTAATCTCTACGTCCATTAATCAGACCGTGACGTAATATTCAAACTTAAAATAACTGGTTGGAAATAACTATACAAACGAAACTAAAACGACATTAGACAAAAAGAAGAAAAATATTTTTCTGCAGCAAGTGCAGTATTATCTATTGTTCCGAAATTTTCTTTGTCAAAAAGTTTTCATGCTTACCTATTTATGAAAACAATAGGAGAGCACAAAGCATAATATATTCTTTCTCTACAGTATATAACTGACGTTGTGACGATAAGGTTGGAGACGAAAACGTTGGTACGACTACTTGAACACCTACATGGAGGATAGTCGTGAGACAGAAAATGGCAGAACCAGTGGAAATTTTTGGGAAGACCTTTGCCAAACATAGGGACATTTCAGGCTTATAAAAAAACTCTGTTGCCATCGCCAAATCCAAAACTCGCACTTAGGCAGCGTGGTGGACTTAAGTTCTAACTCCTCCCTCATTCCGGAGAACCAAAGAAATCTTTGCCCAGCAGTAGGCCATTAATGGTTTAAAAAAAAATTACTTATTTCAATTAAGAAAAAAATACATTTTCAGTTTCTTGCAAAATACACCGACAACTGTTGATATGCAAACAAAGTTTATCTTATGACGTAACAATAATAAAGATTAGTCAAGAATAAAAACCGGTATTAACATAATCTACGATCCTTTGTATGTTATTGTAATAATAATTTATTATCAGTCAATGTCATTAAATTTATATTATCAAATTGATACCATTAAATAAGTATTCATTCTTTGTTTTTATATGAATAAGTGAATATATTTAACTAAGGATATCAAAACTTTACGAAGTTATGCCATAATCATTAATAACCATAATCCGCTGTATCATTATACTATTCTACAATACAGCTAAATTTCAAACGAATGAATCGAATCGCTGATCGAACAATACATTGCTTTCAAATCATTTACCGACTGCAACTCTGTATAAATCTACTTACTTAGTTACTTCAGTCAAACTTAAAAACGTTCACTTACACGATACAGCTACTCTATAATATAGCGTGCAGCCAACAACATTGTATAACAATCATAACAAAAGAAAAAACTACAACGTACCACTATGTTTACTTTAGAGATTCTCAAAGAATTACGGAACAAAACTGTTCATTCAAGTCCAAGTACTTATTAACACATGGATTCTATTGTGCCAGTGTTATAGATACCAACGCGGTTGAATGCACGCAACGAACTACAAGTATGTACCACAGATTATACATGTACGTGGAAAATTTCCTCGTTATGCAGTTCAGAGCTTTTCATCGTTCTTTATTTACAAACGACGCATAAAATGACGTGTGAAGTATCAAGCTGCCAAGCATGCATTTATAAAACTGGTTCGTTTTCAACGTGGCTGGTTTGCAATGGTTCTTTTTCTTTTTGTGATTTTTTATGCATTTAAAAATGAATATAATAAATTACTGGCTATAAAAGAAATAACAGTGCTTGAGTTTTATTTTTCAAATGTCTGAAGGTAAGATGAGCTCCGAGCTTTACTGTTTTTGTCTCTTTTCCCCTCTTGCCATGCGTCTAGCGGCTCTGCTCTCTCCTTCATTAGGTTTGAGTGTTGTGTAACTCTAGACTTATCATTTTTATGAGCTAACTATTTTTGCCGCAGTGCAATTGTGCAAAAGTAACGGTGGTCTGACTCTTTTAAGATGCGCTGAATTTAATGAATACGGTACTAGATAGTAATATTTACGTATATTAAAAAATGCAAAGACAATAATTATCGGAATAACTTAATTCTCAATGTGTAATTTATCACCAAAAACATTGAATTGAACAAAGAAATCTGGCATATATAAACATAATATTTCATTGTGTGGTCATCTTATCAACATGAATGATGTTCTAGTAAATATAAAACAAATCTTGCGCCTATCAGTTCATTGGTCGTGCCTGTTCGGTCCAAATGGAAAATTTAACTCTTATGAGTTCATTGCGTCAACTTGCACGCATCTGTAGCGTGGGTTCGAAAGCACACAAGAGGATAATTGTCGATAAGTAAGTAAACAGATATTATTGTAATCAGATACAATGATATCTACTTTAACACAAATTATATTAAGCTGAGTAAATACATTTAACATTTATGTGCTCGTGGCTAAGTGGTACACGGGTTACGGCGTAGAAAAATCATCGATCGATTCTGCATAGAGACGGGTAAGTGGTTGACTCATTGTTATGGGTTACTTATGAATTCGTTATTAAGTAGATTGGCTAAGTGTCTAACAGCATTATAATCCTCTACCTGATCGTAACATATAAAAGGTACGTTCAGGATTGCAGTTGTTACATATAAATTCAGATGTACCAAGAGTAAATGATCATTGGCTAATCACCAACAAAGTTCTAACGCTAAGCACGTTTTATACACGTAATAAGTCTTGCTTCCGATAGTCTCCTTTCATTCATGATTTTCAACTGATTAGTCCAATAATATAATTTACGATTAATGCGTTTCTTGAAACCTGTTTTATCAACATCCAGCATATTTTGTCATGATGCAATGGTATGTTTTTACTTCGTCAGTATTTTAAAGAAGACTTTAGTTAGCCTGAAATTAATATACCTCTATAGTAGAGTAACTGATTTGTGTGAAGCATATCTAGGTCGAATTTTGTTAGGCTTCGGAATGGAATTGAAGACTTATGCTCTCTTCTACACATTTTACGATAGACACCGTAATGCTACCACAATTTATAGCACTTCGTAATAACGTGAAGGAACCAGGTAATAGACACACATATGTAAAGTACAAGTGTAAAAGCATAATTTGCGAATTATTGTGACATATAAGGGACTGGTTCAAATCTGGTTTAAATCTTGTTTAGCAGGAAATATATTATTGTGACGTTTGTTTTATTTAAATATTTAAGATACCAAGGGCCGACTTTTATTAAGGAAAAAAACAAAATTAAAAGTCAAGACGGTAAGTTTTCTATAAGCTCTACGAAATACGGATAATGAGGTTTGTTTGTCTCTCCTTTGTCTAAATCCAAAGGCATCCAAGTGCGACTTCGACATTTGACACAGGTATGATAATTTATTATGCAAGACATCTTATTTATAACTAGGTAAGTAAGGAACTAGGGATATTTAAAAACTAGCTATAGAAATCGTTAAATGCTACAGCGATCAGTCTAAGAATAGTTCGACCTTTCACCTATCCGCCGATATAGAGCACAATTTCCCTAAAACTCCTAACATTTACAAAAACGACCGGCTCATGGTTACACGGACATTTTCAACCTACGTCACGTTCGACCAATTTTAAAATATCTAATTATGCATATTTTTGATTAAGCTCGATGTGAAGTAAAATTACAATAACGTGTAATAGAGTTGTCGAGACAGGTTTCGTAATAAAAAATGTCTAACCAGAATTACCTGTTTTTGATACCCGATTTGATATAACGTCTTTGAAGGTATGTATAGAAATGTGTGATGGGGTTTTCCTAAAGATCGTACGTTTATTAAATCTCGGTCAAGATCGAGCGAGATGTCGCGTAAAAGTTCTGTATGACGAATAGTTAGGATCAATGTTATGTCGAATGTCGTGTTATTTTTAATTCTCCTTGTTGCTTTTGGCATGACGTTCTTGAGGAAGACACACTACTCTCTCGGATCAAAGATCTTCGGAAGTTGTGTTGGATTCGACTAAGTATTAAATCCGTTTGTTTAAATGCTAAGTTTGTCCTTCATTGAATCTAATTAAATAGCCAGATATGATTATTACATGTTAATACAGTCAATTCACTATTCAAAGTATAACAAACAGGTATGTCAGATTTCGTTATGTTTGGTGACACTAATTGCTATATCTAGTCAATAGAACGATCAAGAGGAAGTCCAAAAACTATATAATATTATCATCTACAATGAATTTTAATTTACAAATTATTATTGTACAACAAAAGCATTAAATTTGTAGCTTTTTCAATATAAAGATTACTGGCATAAGAATTAGTGTAACGCAATATTTGTTTTCCTAATGTTTTGAGACTAGTTGACTCATATTTAAGTAACCCAAAGATGACCTGAGATCATACAACCCATATATCCACTTAGTCATAATATTTTTAAAAGGCATACTATGTTATATCGACATTCTGCTTCTAATACGGAACTCTACATCACTGTAGGTATCGGAATTTCGAAATACCAATGTGATAAATTTCCATAGTGGCCTGAGAATTCTGCAGAACTGGTTAAAGCAGCAGATGGTCACTATAAAGGGGTGTGCCTTTTGACATTTATGCGATACTAAAATAGTTTAGTTCCTATTCATATTACGGTATTTCATTTTGAATTATTTCACTTGATTTTATCCTCTTTACGGCAGAATATCTTCTTTAGTACCCGTAACCGGCGGGCCTATATGACACGATGTATGGATGTGAATGAAGCAAAGTAAGTTCGTAAGGATCGTACCAAGTGGCTTTCATTGGTCTCTGCCTGCCTTTTTAAGAAAACAAATCTATAAGAAAACGTGATTTTATGTATGTTTGTGTACATAGGAAAAGTAACCAAACATTACTTTATGAACGCAAAAATCTCGCATGACATATCATAACATGATGCAGTCACTTTAAGATCACGGCAACGTGTTCGAAATGTCAAGCAAAACAAAGTTAATAATACATGTATGACGACTTAAAATCGCGTGTTCCAATACATACCCATTAAAAGTATCTATATGCAATGAGTATATGAGTTTAGACTGCCCAGTGATCTAGAAATTATCGCAGGGCTAATCTATTGGCACGTGGCCGAATTATCTACTTGTATAGTATATAATGTACTCTATTATTGTAAAGTTCATTGACATATACGAGAGTAAAAAACATGAATCGATTTCAATTGTAAGATTATAACTGACCTATATTAATGTACACACACTTACACAGACTGTTTGGATTTTGTGTTTTTGTAGTACTTTACAGATCTTGTATTACTTTGTATGATACGATATTTTGTATGTGTTTGAAGATCATTTTCAAGCGTACTTAAACACTGCAGGAAGATTTGAATAAGCTAGCAGCTGTTTATAAAGATACAGCAAAAATGTTTTGCAAATAAAACGGTATAAGGTATTTACGGTTCCCAGACCGGGACTTTACCCAGCTTAGAGGTCTATGAAACCAGGAAATCGGTAGTTTTCTTATTTAGATTTTATCTCGCGATAAAATTGCATACACTTGCTAGGCTTTAATAAGTGCTTTAATAAGAATAATTATGTAAACACATATTTTTATTGTAACAAGGTCGGTAAACAGAATTATCTGTTTCTTTAGGTATAATTAGACTTTAGACATGTTCAAGAAACTTGCTTTTATAAAACCTATATTATTACAAAAACTAGGAAGTAATTTACTTTAGTGCTGTAAATTATTTTTATATTTTCCTTTGCCATTGCATTGTTTTAATAACGAGGTCCCTTTAGCAACTTCATTTAGAGTTTTATTGTCAATATCTTTTTAATTATTTTTTGTTTCATTCAAGTCTTGAAACCGAACGCCGTTTTTTTATTATTTTTAAGTAGGTATGCAATTCATGCTTTTGTTTTGACATAAAATATGCCAGTAGCACAGGGTCTCAGTGATTAGATTAGATTTTAATTTTGAAGTTAATTGCGCGCATTTAATTTCACACAGGTACATAAATGGAAATTGGAATGAGCAAATATTTGCATAGCCAGAACTATCACAATGACAAAATAGGTACAGATTGTAACTAAATATATACCTTCTGTTTAAGCCTTCAATCTAGCATCATACAAGTGTACATATTTGATTAAAGCTGCGTGGTTTCAAAGGTTTCATGAGAGAAGCTACACGCTTCACAAATACAGAGTTAATTTAGCTTTGGTTAAATAGAGCTTATTTAGACAATCCAGACATACGAATTGACAACATTAACCACATTTGAATCTAATTTTATAGAACTGTAGCACGATTCTATACAGTCGGTACTTTCGAGTAAGGAGAGTTTTACATTTAAAATGTACTGAAAGAATAACTTGTACGACGTCCGCTAGAAGCCATGAATCGATTATCAAACTACATTTTTCGACAGCTAGCCGGTTGTCGATAGTGGTAGAGAATCTGGTTACAGGTTACATACGAATATGAACCTTGTATAAATTAGTAAGTTTTGGGAAAATAAAATAAATAATGTGAAATTGTTTTTATAAGGACGCCATTTTTAAGAAACGAAAATCCTTGCTTTCATGGAATTTGGAGCCCACCGTGGGACAAAATAAAAATTATGTCTTTGTAAGTATGTCATTGACTTGTAATGTTGCTGTACTTTAGACTTTAATCTTTATTATCAGATTAAACGACACTGTAACTCCAAATTATTGATAAGAAACGAATTAACTTTCATTTGCCCAATAAAGATACAAGGAGTGATATTTATTTACATTTGCGATAACGTACAAAAAGTAGTTATCAATATTGCATAAAGAGTTGTTAGCAAAGTAGTAAGACAGACAAGGATTAGTTTAAATACTGGGTTGGCTGATGGAGTAAAGTACTCGTTAAGTCTGTCACGCGATGAGGTTGAGAGTTATGTATTTTGCTATGACGTGAATCTCATAATACGTTATTATGGTTTCTTAGTTAAGGCATAATAATATTATGTCTAATGTTGGTTTATAATATCAAAAACAGTAGAAAACCTAAACCTGCCAGAAAAGAGCATATCGCACGCCTAGATGAAAACTTAAATAAATCAAAAAAAAAATCAGAAACTAATGAAAATTGATTTTGTATATCTTAGAAAATCAGTTTCTGAAAAATATTTTTTTTTATTTAGTGGAGTTTTCATCTAGCGGTGCGATATGGAAGTTCGATGTTTACGGGACCATGAACATTTCTGATTAAATATTTAGTAAGATTGAAAGAGTTCCGCGTGTGAATGTTTTGTCAAAGCCGAGTGAAGGATTAATTTGTCAAGACATATTAATAGTTAATGAAAAAACTCGTTCTTTACGTTACATTATGTCATACTCATAATAATTAATTATGATTACTTATGATAATGAATCGGCCATAAATTGTGGACGTACAAAGTTAACGCTTAGGTACTATTATGTACTTGAATTTCTAGTTCCTTCTTTGACGTTGCGTTTTTCGAAGTTTTTGTATGATAAACTGTATTTTTTCATGCTGTAAGACTGAATGTTATACCCGGTCTTGTACTTACGGTACACATATACGGTAAGATATTACATTTAAAGATTGAGGTAAAAACACTGTGTATGTGACTTGGAAAGTGGATTAATGTAGGTTGAAGTATGTCAGTTTTACAACCTGCCACAGACATGTCAGGTGACAGCCTACAAAAAGTGTTCTAGATTGAAAAAGGTTAACGTTTTAACATAACCTAGCTAAGTGCGTGTGTGTGCAACGCGGCATTTGACCCGCGCCGGCCGGGCCGCCACAGCGAGTTGCGCATTGTCCGCGACGCCCACTGCGCATGCCCGAGCCGACGCCGCTGTGCTGCCGGTGGCGGTGCTACCGCCGGGTGACCGCCAGCTGACGTAGCCTAGCTCTAGAAGGTTCGCGAAGCCCAATGCCCTGACGTCAGTTTACGTCACATCACCTACTTGCCTGACCGCCCTGTAAAGCCTGTTATGAGAAAAAAAACAGCTAATCTACATAATAAACACACTACAGATCGTCGGTACACTCGAGGCTCGATGGCGCAATTACATGACCGGTTGTTTTGCTCTGACTTCTACCGAGCATTACATACCAAGAAGAAAACAAAACAAGAACCAAAACCAGTGGTAGATACAATGTGCCTAGAGTTAATAATTATTATGGTGATAGAACTTTATCGAAACGCATACCATATGTAATGAACAGTTTACCTGTGGACATCGCAACAGAAAGAAATAAAAATAAGTTTTCTAAAAAATTAAAAAAGTATCTACTTAGTAGTTTATAAATATCTATAAACATACATACAAATATACATGTATAAAACACAAGCTACTGAACCATATAATATTACTCTTATACATATAATATAAATACATTATAATACATAAACTTATAATATATAATCAAAGCTCTTATACAATATATGTACATCTTAAGTACTGCTATAATTAAATGAGACTCGACCGTGTCCACAGACAAACTGTTCAAACAGTTTTGTGGACCATAAGTATAAGTTTCATGTAAGAAACACTGTTTTAATAATAATAAATAAATAAATAATAATAATAAAAATAAATAATAATACCTACTAATCTACGATACCATCATTTCAATTATGTTTTAAATCATAATGACCGAGTTAAAATATTTTTTACTGTTGATCTCTTAAACTTTGAATTACATTGATAGGTTTACGTCTACCATGAAAATCATAATAACGGTCATAAAAATTAAAGCAGTTTGTTAGTTACCTTACGATTTCGTTTCACAGACTAATTACGTACAAAGTAACAAGGTTTCGCTCTACATCGAACGTGGTTGTATATGACTACTTACAACTTTTTACTAATCGCCAAACAAGTTTAACAAGATTTTTCCAGTCCAAGGCAACAACTGCGGATGAGACGGACAGAAAATGTGACCGAGGACAAAAGATTTATTAAGCATATTATGTGCTCGATACGATTTTTTTATCGTATATGAACTAATAGTTGCAAATCCAAAAATTTATATTTTTAGCCTATCACACTCACATTCTTGAACCGGATTGACTACGCGTATTGATACAAGGAGTCGAGGACTCGTATCGCATGCAATGCACACCGCTCGTTGCGTAAACCTCTACGATGAAGGCCGATACACGGAAACTTTGCTTGAATCGCAAATTACCGCTAATTTTCTACCACACATATGCGTTCTACGACTCTACCAGGCTAGGCAATCTTTCACTACTCTGGTACATAATCGTGTTTCTCAACTTTATTGAATTTAACATTGGTTGCAGTTTTCCTCGTACACTTGACATTGTAACTAGGCAGACGGCCTGTTTCATAAACATACAACAGTAGAATTAATATTAGAAGATTTCGAATGAACGTCCTCGGGCGACGTGTTCGGCTTTAACGAGCTACACAATGTCATTCATACCAATAATTATGTTTGGATAAGTTATTCGACCGGTATGTTTTTGACGCGACTCGTTAATCGTGTTAAATAGGAAAGTAAGACTTACGTCAAACGACTCGATTAATATGACACTGACCGATATACCGTTGTCCGCAAGCCAACAATTTACCTTAAAAATACTGTAAAATGAAGTGTTATTTCGGTATGTTATAAGATTTTTGTCTTACAAGGCACAATTACACATTGTAGAGTTTCAGCAAAGTAGTTAGTAGTTTATTGCGTTACTCCGCTACGTACATTTTAACCGAGAGGTAGAGCTACTACTAGTGATCTCGATTACATCTGTTCGCACTGTAGTGATATATTAAAATATCGGTAATTTGAAGCACGCCAAGGTCGTAGTTAGCAGTCCGACAACAGAGAACAAATCTCGAATCTTTACGTTTGTTCTACGTTGTTTCAAAGGCCGAATTCTTAATGAAAATATTTTAAATATGATAAAATTGCAAAGCTGTTCAAACATAATCTAGTTATCACAAGGCCAATTAATTTTAGAAGAAACCGTGTGACTAATTGACTAGTATTAGATATTTTAAGTGCATGAGACGGCGTGTAAATCCAAGAAATGTTTTGTTTACATTCCCATTTCGCTGAGTGACGTTAACGTCGATTCTGTTGAAGTAATCGCTACACTATACGAGCATTATTTACGCCCGTTTTATATCTGATGATCAATGAATTTGCTTGTATCATCATGTCAATATGACGAATCAAACAAAAAATCTAGGTGCTTTGATCTTTCTTATACGAAACAGGGACTTTGACCTTTTCCTATGGTACTTTAATCGTTTACGTCCATTTTTACGTCAGTATTTCAACACTTGTATTTTTTTCGATTGCTTCACATATTACCGAGCGACTTCTTAATGTTATTTTTATTTGATAATACCTACTTTTACACTATTACTGAATGTTCAAGAGTTGATTGCTACTGATGGTTTTACTAGCAGTCCTCATTTAGTATCACACATTGGAATGTCGTTTGTCCAGTAAAGAATAAGGGAGACTTTTTTCTAGCGGTTGCTAGCATCGTTTACCTGAATGCTATTGCGGTAAAAACTAATATGGTAGATTAAGAAAAAAAAACCTTTTTAAATGTTGTAACTAGTTAATTACACTCTTGAATCCAACAAAGCAATATCATTAGATGCGTTCTGAGAAATTCTTTGTTGCAGTTTGACTCATTCAGCAGTCATTCCAAATCTCCAGAGTATTTTTGGCTACTCAACCTCGTCTTAGTGTCTTTGTCCTAAATAAGCTGTCTTTCAAACAGAGGCGAAGAAATCTTGCACCTACTACCTACCTACCTATACTTATTATGCAATAGTGTCAGACAATCGAGATAGCCTCACTACTTTATAATTGATGCTAAATGCATCACGAGATACGATTGAGCACGATACTCTACATGTTATCAGACGCTTTTATCTCGAGTAGATAAACGATGTTCTTGAATATTTTGTAACGTCTACCTCGCGACGTCTTTTAAATTCAGGACATGCTCTGTGTTCTCATATTACTTTAGGGGAGAAAATCTTTAGCCTGTTTTATTGATCGCCGTAGGAAAGGCTCCTGTTACATATTATATTTCATAACATTCACTGTAATAGTAGACGTTTGAATATTTTGCCGATAAGCGGACGTAATGAGTTATTAGACATTCACTACATTACTTAAAAGTTACTGGCTCGCAATATCCTGAAATCGTATAAAAGAAATCGTAGCTATTACTGACTTCTAATTGGAACAAGTTTACGTTATGACTGTGTCAAATAGACAAAGCGCGGACGAGACGCACTCAAGGTGAAATCAATTTGTACTGCTGTGAAGAGCCTACACAGTCTGCGGTACTGATTGCTATCTTCGGTAAAAAATGCTTCCTCTAGAAACTTCTACTCCTTAACAATATCGATAACAGATTGTATCTATTTAGGACGAAATATGAACGGAATAACAACAGTAACGTTTTTAGAGATAGTGGTTGAACAGAAATGTCGTGTCAGATTTTGGGTCGGTCCCTCGACAGTAACATTACATTCAACTGGCTAGACTGCAGACGACGAAACTCGAAATCGATTTTAGCAGAGCAAGTTATATTCAGTTCAAGGACGCATTTACCCCAAAAGGCATGCCATAGTTCAGCACGCAAAAAACTTACAAATATGCATGAATAATATAATTAGTAGCAAGGCATGTTTAGCAAGAATATTAAGTACTTTGAAGTACACAATTCAGCAGAGGTTATTTTGCTTTACAGCCTTACAGATTAATGACCTTTCAATAATATTATTACCGCTGATTCCTTCGCCTTTGGCCGGTCAATATTTAAAGACGGCCTTGTCTGACCTCGAATAGCGGTTTAAAAAAAATGTGATCGAACATAAGTTACAATTTAAAGTTGTACTGACTTGTTTTTATGACCAAGAAATTAATATGAAAACTAGTTCATGACTAGAGTGTGAGTGTTGTGTTGCAAATATTGCTGTGTTTCATGTCAGTGTGTTCGCCTCTCATGTGTCGATTGGCTTTCAGATATTCTAAGGTGTTATTTAAAAGAAACTAAAGAGTAAAGAAAATTTAATTTATTAAATAACCTTCATTTAACTTACTGAGAATCCCATACACGCCCAGCCCTATAACCTATATATACAGTGCGGGCCGCTTACTCTATATGTACACCACGTGAGGGACAGGCTTGAATCACAGGAAAAATTATGTATGTGTCCTAAACCGGTGCGCCGACTTCTTCTTGATAAGATCTCGTGAGGTGTGCTGCGGCGGCCGTGAGCTGCCGGAGGGAGCGGCGCAGGCCTCGGAGATGCCGGCGGCAAGCTGCCGCGGCACGCGCTGCCGACTCCCGCTCGTCCTCGCCCTCGATACCAGAGTCTCCAGCTGCACTAGAGGCATCGCTCTCCGTGTCGCTCAGATCTGACACTCGCCTGCCCCTCTCCACGTGCTCCTCAGCGTCACCGGCGGACCATAAGAGCTCAGTCTTCAAATCATTCAGCATAGAGAACATGCTGAATGGGTCGTCATCACCCTCTTGCGGCAGGTTCATCAGGCGACTGGGCACAAGCACTGTCTCATCCATCACATTCACCATTTTGACAAACTTCTCCATGTCATTGAGAATACTCTGCTTTGAGAATTCTGTGTCATCATGTCTGGCAATTTTGCGTAGACTGTTCCTGTAACAATGGCAAAGGTAACATTAGTAAAATATTTCAATATCTTCTAATCTTTAGTCATTAAAACAATATGCCTATTGTAAATTACTGATGATCTTGTAGAAAACTTTTCATGATAACAATAATGATGTGTTTCATTATCTTCAATAAGGATATTGTATTTTATTATCGATTAAGTAGATTACTGTGAAAATACTAAGAATACTATATCAGTGTATAACTGATGTAAATCAACTATACAATTACATTCAACAGGACCTTAAAGACAAAACTTTAAAGATTCAAATATAATTTTAATACCTAAATATAATAGTTAAGCCAGAACAACTCAACTCATACAGTAGATTAAAATTGTCAGTGATGCATTCATCTGCACATCCTAAACACAATGAGCTGTTAGTCATACTTCACAATTATGTTACCTCACAAAAAACATTCATTCATCACTCACAACCTGTACTAACTATCAAAGGAGTTTTATTCTAAGAAAACCAACCTCATTGCTTGTGACATTAATATTATTCATGAGTTACATCATCTCAACACATATTTTCAAAACATTGATCTGTGGTTACCATTTTTATGTGAATAATTAGTAATTATTGCTACAAGTGGAGACATACTTTGATATAATGACAAGTGAGAGGATCGGAACACTGAATCAAACTGCATACAACAAAAAGAGACAGAGATATTACTAGTTAAACCAAATGTTAATCTTAGAAAGAGATGCCATGCTATTCACCAGAATTTGTTTTATATTGGTAACTAACTGATAGCAAGTGGGTAATTTATGTTTTTTTGTTATGTCATCAAATGAGACTGGTTTGAAATAACCTGATTCAAGTTCATTAGACATTCAGAGTGGTACATTAAAAGTATGATAATTTTTAAAGTAGGTATTCAATAAATTATGTTACCCATCAAAAAAATAATAAAATGCTGCCAGTAATACAGTTAGTTACCTACTTAGTATTAGAGGATGTAGCATAATGCTTGTAAAAGGAAGTAAGGAGGTTGAATGCTGAAATATCCTGGTATTTCCAAACTAGTGGGATACAACAATGATTCAAATAAGTAAGAATAGACTTTAACTGATTCAAGTACACCTAGTATAGATTAGATTGTAGTCATGACAATATTGTAGGGAGTATAACTACTTTGGCATTATGACCTCAATCCCTGGCATTCACAGAGAAGGTCAATGCCCAGCATTGGGAAAGTTATGGGCTGATATTTCACATTCCTGAGCCCTTAAAGCAATACAACAAGGATTACTCAATGATAAACATGTGGTATGGCATTATCGAGTGACATAACAGCGAGTGTTTCATAAAACATGAGGCTCGCGTATTTCGCGTCACCTAAACCTTGAATACATAACGGTTGATAGAACATCGCTGATATAATAAAGTGCACCTAACTACTTGTAACCCAGCTATTGGCAGTTAACGCATATCAAATTGTATTATCAATGAAACCGCTTCAACATCTACTGAGTCACACTTCGCGCACGCCCAGAACAAGGATAACCTCATCGATGAAACTATTAGCGTCTAAATGTTCTCTCTCGGAAATGCCACACGAGTGCACTGCCCAAATTTTAACAAAAATGACTCGTCAGCAATGTGAAAGGTAGTCACAATTACAATTTAAGCTCAAAAAATCTTTCACACACAATCTTTTGCCAGCACACCATAATTTAGCCTGTTACACCACACTTTATCCAGAATGCATCACGAACGCATAGAACACAGGACACAGGGCCACACGCAGACATGCAGTTTACACAACCGAACGCATCGGGTCATGGTTTATGGGAAGCCAACACTCCGTACCTGCTATTCTCCAATTTCGTCGAAATGTCGGTGTTGAAAGACATTTTCTTGTGTTATTTAATAATATAAATATCACTGAACACACACGCCCCAAATTTGTGATGTCACTATAAAATTGACGTTTACTATTTTACAAGCACGGCTTGCGAAATAACGCGAACTGAATAACCACAGACAAACGACCGAACGCGGCGAAGAGGTTTGACGTTTTGCTAGAGGTGGGGAGCGTTCTCGTATTTATATGACACGATCATACGATGCGGGGGAAGCGAACTTTGAATTTTATCGCTGTAGGTATTAAGGAATAACAAACTGATGATATGAATTTAATTGATGTTATTAAACACCACTAGTTTATCAAACGCATCTGAAGCTTTTGCGCAAAGATGAGAAATACATTTCTGTCAGAAAAACAAGATCTGTTTAAATATTATGCGGTCGCCAGGGCGCGTCCCACCGAAGTCACACCACATACAGGCGTTCTCATTGGCTAGTTTGGCCGCCAGGGGATTTTTTATTGGACTGAGAGGTTAAGCGTTTGCGCGGTTGTTTTAAATTTTGGCTGTAATGCTGAGGTTAAGTTATATTAACGTACCTGGGTTGAAAAATAATCTGAGACTGTATTAAAAATGAAATTCTTCCGTAAAAAAAATAATAAAGGTGGTACTTGGTTTCAAACCACTGAAAAATTAAATATTCATACTTTCTTTCAGTAAATAAGGGGAAAGGTCTTTGGAATAATGCTTACTTATTGTATGCTAAGTGTTGAACTGATTGTCCCTATTTACGTATGGCATTTAGCAATTCATGTTTAAGTAAATATCACATACCTCTATGACTAGGTACCTATTTGGCTTACATAACGCGAGGAAAAGTTTAATTTTTATCTAGGGTTGAGGGTTGCCGTGGCAGATATCTTTTTGTGATTTGATTTACAATAATAATATGAGATTGAAAAACAATAATATGACAGTTCGGTTGTTTATGAAAAATGTATGGAATTTTAATTTACTTGTAGGTAGGTACCTATTTACAATATTTACCTACCCATAAAAAAAAAGATTCAGTGTCTACAAAGGTTCAACGTTTTGCTTAAAAATTATAAATTAAACAGCTTTTTGTACAGACAACAAGCTGCTTAATTTATAACTACTATCTGACGTACTTATTATTTATTTATTTATTATTATTAAAACAGTGTTTCTTACATGAAACTTATACTTATGGTCCACAAAACTGACATAACTTACAACAACAACACATAACTCACAACTCCAACTTATTAGTAGGAGTATTATGGCTAACGATTCGAACTGAATGATTTATTATAATTTAACACATATGAAGGTAGGTACCTACCTACCTCCATGTTTTGTAGAAAATAAAATGGACTTCGAATTTGTTCTTGTCAGATTTGGTTTTGTAATGGCTTGCCATTAAATTGCATAGGTTTCCTATAAAAAGAAACTCGGAACTACAAATACTAACTACTATAATAGGTAGGTAATAAGAAAAGCAAATTAAACTCTTTCATATGGGTTTACCTATGATATTTACTTATCTATGGACGGTATAAGTATGGAGGTAATGAGTAATGCCCTACCCTATAAAAAGTGGTTCCATCATCGTAACAAAAATTTGTCTTATTTTTATCATTGTATCGTTATTCTTATCATTCGAGTATAGTAGCTGTTATTCTGTGTTAAAGACACCAACGAGATGCAGGAACTGTTTCTTATTTCAATTCAATTTGATTTTCTTAATCTGACATGCTCCTCGAACTAAGAAATTTAAAATTTTCCTATTGCGGAAGAATTAAAAAATTTAAATACCGATGTAGGTACATATTGGATTACAATAACATGGAATCGAATATAATTTCATTACTATTAATTTATTTTCGCTTTCGTCAATTGTTTGTTTTAAATGTTGGTAGGTACGTCAAACTACTTAATGATATTAAATTCTTAGGCAAGTAGGTAGGTATATACCTACCTGCCCATTTACAGGTAAAATTATAGTAATTTTAATTGAATTTTCTTCTAAAGTTATTATTCAGATCCAGTTAATTCTTTGAATCGCTATAGATAGAAAAAAAGCAAATAAGTTTAAAAATAATTAATTAGGCATTCAAATAAGTGGTAGGTGGCAATGGTATGTATATGATCAATAGCTTTTTAACTTCCTAGTTCCTAATTTTTTCGTGTGAGTGTACATAGGTGCCCCATAGTTGGGGCAGATTCGGACATATTCCGGGTTTAGTTAAAATCATAATTATGGATGAAACATTCGATGAAACCATCTGTAATTTTTTAAAATGAATCTCAGATAGGCAGTTAGACTATGAATTTAAGATGCCCATTAATTTATTCATCTAAAAATAAAAAAATAATGAAATAAAATGTGAAAACCGTACGAAGGGTCCCGACCTTCCCCTTATCTAACTTATTTTTCATATTTAAATCAACATTACGTTAAGTGTAAAAATAATCCTTTTTAAGGCTAACAATGTAGAAACAACGCAAACACGTGTTATATCAAAGTAGAACATAAAAACAAAATATTATTTGCGCGCATCGGGCTTAGTTTGAATTTCATCAGAATGTTTTGATCTCCAGTCAGCGAACATAACAAATATAGATTGTTGTGGACGCTAAAACGATCGCTGGCTAGCACAGCAATAAAGTCTGGATTAGTATAAATATCCATAGACAGTTTGGCTGGCGACTGACGCACTAAATATTTATTATTTGCAACGCGGATCACGCATCGCGCTACTGAACTGCGACATTACATGAAAATAGCAAAACAGATGATCGCTATATCTATGACGTTTGGGCTTCTTCTAAATATCGTTTTAAATTGTTGTAACATAGTCTCGTGATAGTAATGACATATAATGCAAGCCTATCACTTCATCATCAGTATAAACGTGTAATTTTCAACGTTGACGTCTTCGTATAAATACTGTGGTACAATGATCTACAAGAAATCTTAAATTGCAAGTGCAAGATAGGATCTAAGCTGTTACTTTTAATAAAAAAATACATTTCTCTGGTTTTGAGGCATCCTGAGGTTGCAGCTGTTAACTTTCTGTCTTTTTTTCAGTAAATACAGTGATATATTACTACTGACACAAAATTTATGGTGAGATCTATGTGGAATAAGCAAGGCACTGCAAAAAAATTGGAAGCCCAAATGTAAAGCCCCAGTGCTAGTTAAAAAGGCAATGTTAGCCACATACAATTTTCTTAATAAATTATGTGAAATGTGAAGTATTAGCATAGTTTTTGAAAACTGTTGAATAAAGTCTACATTTTGAAACTAGATGAGTGCTCATTAATGTAAATGAAAACATCGAGAGCAGTTTGTTTCGGCACCGTGACGCAAGTCTGTGCTGGGGGCGTGTCCGGTCATTCAATGCTATCTCTCGTCTTTGCAAGTTTATAGACGATATTTTTATACCGTTAATTACCTTGATTTATTAAACATCGCTTTTTTGAGACTTGGCAACGCCTAATTATACTGATAAAAGTTAAATCTGCAAAATCTACGGGCACATTCAAATTTGTGTTCCTGTTCGTCTCCTAACGTGACGAAAGCTGGAAGAGATGCTTGATGGTGTCATTCTAAATACCTAGTAAGTATAGAAATAAATAATTTGGAAACATTTGTATTCTTCGTTTTTAGTTTCTATGACTGTGACAGTTTTGGGAAAGATTTTTATCTCAAAGATACCGTTTCCAAATGAACAAATTTATTTTTAGTAATTAAATCTTACGTAACATCTCAATAAGATTACTTACTCGCATAACAACATAGTTTATTTACTTATTAATATTGCTAATTAACATAAATGTTTATGAAGCGATAAGGGGTGTTTGTCGCCAAGCCGACATGTTCGCGGGGGTCAGTTTATCAGTGTACTATCATGAGAACCCGTGGTGTCACGCCAACCTCGCGTGTGTGACAGTGTGACACACCCACGGCTTGCGTCATCACAATAAGATATTTACTTACTACTATAGAATACGCAATTTGTTTGCATAATTACGCGGGTCAAGCGCTCATCTCTTGTTTTTCAATGGATATAGAATTATAGACTTACTCTTTGTTTTTCTGCATCCCGATATAGAAAGCGCTTCACGAAAATTTCCTACGACTAAGGCCACGTTAGCCATATTTTTTTTTGTGATTACTTACTATGTCGTTTGGTACAATGTTCTTGGAATTGTAGGCGTGGGGATTGTGGCAGTATTCAGGGTTTCTCCTGTTAGAACTATCATGAGTAATCTTGCCCTGGACCGAAATTATTTGGGATTTCAATTTGTAGGATCGGAGCACTTGCGCTACTTCCAAATCTTATAAAAAAATAATACAAATTATTTACAGTGCCGAATTAGTACCTATGTATAATAGCCAGCACATTATTTTGTTAGTCGCTGCCCAAATATGCATTGTGGTCGCATCACATCTTGGGAATGTAGATTTAGGTGTAAATGAGCGATAAACTTGCTACTAATAAGAATAAACTAAAATAAATTATGCATATTCTCCTTACAGTAGTTAAATACAAGACTTCGTTTGAAGGTAAAGATACATTTTTTGATGTTTACTTGAGCATGCGGCTTAGTATAGATCTCTGCTTTTGCTGGTAAAAGCACATTACTATCAGTTATATGTGACCGTAGGTGTATGTTTAGTATGTGTAAACATTGTTAACATGTGTGGCTCTGAATGCCTGGTGTAACATGATAAGCGGGCGATTGCTGTTGCTATCTGAATGTGAATGATAATTATCATTGTGGGCAGCACTTGTAAAAGGAATGTTTGTTGTGTTTAGTTATACTTACGTAAAACAATCTGTGCTGAGAAAATATCATTTCTTCATGTACTGAAAGACCAGTTGACCGTCTCTTGTGATGATAATAACGAAACTATTAACTGTCTTTCAAGTTTCTTGCTGAGTGATAGGTATAAAGAACAGTAAAAAAATAAGAATAAAAAGTAGTCTCATTTGCGTTTGTTAAAATTGTTAGAATAAAAAAAAAACTTTAAAAAATTGGTGTTGCATAGTTTAAAGAAATAGTTTCCTTTTTCATCACGTAAGATAAGGAAAGGTAAAGGGTTTTTATGATGGCCAAAAAGTCTGTAAAAACAGGAAAATCGTTTTGCCAAGTAAATGTTTCTCTCAATATTATAAAGATTACGCAATACCTATATCGGGATCTATTTACTCGTTGCGATAGCAAATGTTTAATCACAGAACAAAATATATTATTCAGATTTTTCCTCAACTTGGTGTTATATCGCTTTTTACACAAAATGTAGCTCTTGGCTCTTATTCTCTACATATTGTTTCGTATCCCATCGGGATCTTATTTGTTTAATGCACTACCAACGTAAACTAACAAAAAACTTAGCTAGGACTGGTGTCAAAGTTGCAGGCAGCTACGAATAAATATGACGAAGTAAACAAACAGAAAAATTGACGAATTTACAATCTTTATTGAAGTGGATTAAAAAAACACTTTTTTTAAAGTAAAAAGATCTTCACACTACTTACGCTACTACAACAAGTTAAGTACGATTAAGTAGTAATTAATAACCTTGTCTTTTAAATATGACAAATTGTTTTCTCCTTTGCGGTTTTATTAGATATTATTACGCATAACTAGGAAGCCACTTATTATAACAACGTAATTATACCTAAAGGACATTACTTATCCTTATTTTATGAATACTTACTAACCTCTTAAGTGAAGTCAGCGTACTTGCGGTGAAGAAGATCATCATGATGAAAACTAGGACGTTTAAAAGTTCACTAAAATATTTTTTAAAGAAATGCTAGGTTAGCGTGGAAGATATAGGGACTTGCCCTTCCCTTAATCCCCAAGAAAACCCTTGCAGAGCAATAGGGCAGCTAATTAACTCAGTTTATTTATTTCTCCCCTTTTAATTACCCTTCCTCGTTCGCGAGGAGACCCTTGCCCAGCAGTGGGACAGTACCTTATGGGTAAAAAAAAATAGTAAAAAAATTTGATATGCGGCGATTTCGTGAACTCCGTTTAATTTATCAGGCGGATTTTCTTAGTCATTGTAAAATACCCTAAGTGCATATTCAATTGTTATTGCGAAGATAAGTGCCAGTGTCATCCAATTCAGATATGACGCATGTTAGTCATTGCTGAATCTTCCTTTATTATTGCACTAAGTCACAGAGTATTTGGAAATTGGAGACAGTGTAAGCTTTTTTCAGGCTCATCGGCGTCATATAGATTAGAGGTTGAAATAGTCGCCATGCCCGAAATCGGGCGGGGAGCTTCATCGTCAATTGAATATGCTAAAATGAAGTGGTTTGTAAAAATATAATACACAAGTATTATAAAAAAAAACGACGAAGTTAAGCGAACAAAAAGAAAAAAAAGTGTACGGTCGAAATGATATAAGCCTCCTTTTTTGAAATCGGTTAAAAGTAAACGTTTTGCAAACTTAGATTTCTAATCCAATTTATTTTGGCGGTGTGTTGAAAATTGTAAGTAAAAATTACTATGCGTATAAGATAAGTTTTAGCTCCTAATTAATAATTGTCCCTTAAATGTTTTTAATTCTATAAGGAAAAAAGCACATTTGTTCCGCAAGTTAATGAAAACAAAAATGTTTGGGCATTGTAATGAAGCCGTTATTTTAATAATTAATTGAACGAAATACTAATTAGGTGTGTTGTTGTATATTAAATTAAGAATAAATAAGCGTTGAAAAATAAAGCCTGATGAAAATTTGTATGTTTTATTCATTCAGGTCAAAGACCGATGACGTACGTAGATAAAATTGTGTAATTTTGAAAGTACTTGGTAGCTACTTAACTGAAACCACTGATATCCAATAGATCCAAAATTTCCAATAGATCCAAAAATCCAAAACCCACTGATATCCTGGGCAAGATTGCTCATGACAGTTCTACCAGGAGAAACCCTCAATACTGTCACGACCCCTCTTTTTTATACTTACGGTATATTTTTCGATGTTAGAAACTGTAGGAAAGGTCAAGAATATTATTTTTTTTATAAATTGGTTTTGAATAATAAACAGGATAAAATGTTAAAAAATAAAATAAAAAGCTTAAATAAAATTATTATGAACATGTTTGCGATGTACTTATCATTATTGATTTTTGTAAAAGTGGACTACTAAACTTATTTTGCGTGTGTTAGATATAAAATAGATATTGCCTATCGTGCGTTTCATATACAAATTCTAGGTAAACTCGTCTTATTTTCTGATTAAATGACACTCATAGGGCTTCTTTAATAATGGCTCGGTGTGTTGTTTACTAGAGAATTCTACTAGATATATCTACAGAACAACATACGCCTCAAAAAGAAAGTATAACATCCCATTTCCATACAAGGATCATGTCAATTATATTAACCGTAAATAAACGATGGTTTACGGTAAGTATAGAGAACATATTGACCGATAAATTTCCATGAACCGAAACCGTAAATTTAGTAAAATAATAAGGTGATAACTTGTCCAATTTGAACCAGTTATGTTGAGAAAATTATTGCCCAATTCCAGGTCGCCTGATATCGGCAATCATGGGTCAAATATTCTAAAGTTCGGAACAAAATAGGTCTTATTAAAACCGGTTTTCGTATCTGTTGAACCGGTGATTTTCGGTTATTGGTATCGGTAAATATGCTGGTTATTGCGATTATAGTTATCCAGATATAAGCGGTTGGTCGGTAATCAGAAGTATTTTCGTACTTTTTGTTATGTCAAAGGTCGGATAGTTTACCCAAGTAACCAGAGCTAGCGAGATCTAGATTACTTATTTACACATTCTTGTGTTTTTTGTATGAATAAGAATTTGTTTATTGCAAAAATTTATTGTGTTAAAGAAATTTAGTTTTTATACGCTAAAGACTTTATTAAGACTTATTGTTGCTATGTACTTAAGCAAGGTACGAGTTTACTTAATGTATTTATTATGTATGCATTTAAATACGAGACATTAATGCAGTTAGGTACTTACACTAAGTACGTACATTCAAATTAGTTTCGCTTTGAAATTCTGTCTACAACAAACACATCAAAAATCAATCCTTGAATCGAACATACCTGTGTGTACGTACATAATTAATAAGTGCTAATTTAACTATTAATTATTCGCATCACGACTCACGGCCGGCATCACGGTCGATGAGAACTTACGTAGTTTAAACAATTATGTGTAAAAAGTTTAATTAAGTCTTAACATTGTAGCTACTACTGATTTCTGTTAAAAAACCAAACAACGACGGTTAGATATATTATTATATAGGTAATATCTTGAAAATGTATTTAATAAGAAACATTTGTATTAGAAACATGACCCGCCATCTATTGGTGAATTATTTAACTACTAAGACTATAGAAACACAATCGTGTAACTCTGTTATGTTGATAGGTAGCTATCAAGCTATTGTCAAGTTATAACATAAAACGCATAGATGGCACTACTTGTCTAGTTGTCTATGATGTGTGATAGATGTCGCTACATGACTTATTTGCTAAAATAAACCCTAGATAATAATTCCAGCCAATAAAAAAGTAAAATTGTCTTTTCATCAAATAATAAATTATAATTATTGTTCTTGTGTGAACACATATACTTTAATTAGTCAGTACAATCAATGCAAACAGAATTCATAATCCATTGATGAAAGAAAAAATATTAATATTGTTAATAAATAATATTAAATAAATTAGGTATTAAATAACAACCGCAAAACTTTACCTACAATAATACCGGAAACCGCATACAGCACGATACAATATTTATTTATACAAAAGGTATTTCACTATCCTTGGATTGTTTTCAATAAAATCGTTATCATTGAGTCAACGCACTCTATAGGCACTACCGTAATGGAAAACCGCACTTCCATATTGCGTAGATCATTGACTCATATAAAACCAAAATCGAAGAGCCCGAAAGACTGGCCTAGGTTTCTGTGATAATGTTCTACATACTCAACTTCTCTCTCTCTCTCAAAAAGTGGGCTACCAACTTTGTATACAGTTAATTTGTGATTTAATAGCCAAGAGATAACTTTGTAAGCCTATAAGCTTTTTAAACAGTAGTTAAAGTAATTTAAAGATCATAGCTATACTATGCATTGTCATCGTGGTAACGGCTCCGAACTCAAGGCGCTTTCTCTCCTTCTCATAACAGGAGGAGATCCATCTTCTACGAAGACCTTAGACGTTTGAGTGAAGCCTAATGAGCAGTCACCCATCTATAGACTTCCATATAAACGATGCTCACTCACCTATCGTTTAGTTATTGATCAGCGTAACTAGCAAGAAGTGCAAAATCCTACTCCGAAGCACGAAAGCTTAGCTTATACCCAGTAAGTGGTCACCCATCTTGACTCATGACTTCGTCTACGCAACTGGCCCTGCTATTACAAAGTGCATCTCTTTAACCTATTTTTTTTCTTTCAGACCATTTCGTCTAGTGAAAAGCAAATGTTAATTTGAACTCCGCTATGTAAATACGAATAACACTTGATACAAATTCCGTGGCCAAAGTTTACTGTCCCCATCGACGTGCACTCTACTGCTTGTGCCCGCTAATCAAATTAAGCTTCGGATACCGCCCCTCGAACTATGGAGCACACTTCCCATTTTTTTGACGATTGCATTTTTTTATGCTAGAAATTTGGAGTCTCTTTACTTTTCCGGATGAATTTTTAGCTGGATCAACTTAGGTCTTAAAAAAAACGTTGTTAATAATATGCAATCAAACGAAATAACAGTTGTCGAAATAAGATTTGTATTTCTCATGAAATCGATGTGGTATTTAAAACTGAAAAAACCACGTTCCTACGTAGTAAGAAAACTCTAAAATTGTCGAACTAAAGAATTTTCATGAGCAGCCTGAATGTTTGAAGGGCTGTTGCTGATATTCACCTCCTAACATGTGACACTCATAGATATTGCAGGAAAAGTTAGTGTACCTATTGAAATCGATATTAAATTATTTACCCACCATATACTCGATATTTACCCATAAGAATAAATTATAGCTGGGATTGATAAACTTATCCTGAAAAAGAACAAGATATTGCAGAACGTAATGATGCAATAATCAAATCATATAAGAGATACAATACTATATGTGGGCATAACTTAAAACCAAATTGAAGCAAAATTGTTGGTAAATTTCAGGGAAAGTAACATTTTTAAAGAATTTGAGTTGTGAATATTAATTTGCTTTTAAACAAAGTGGTCTCCACACTAAGTGACCTACGGGATATGTAAGCGATTTCAGTGGTGCGGGATATCAACGAGTGTGCAAACAAAAGTGACCGGCCGTCCGCTTTGATTCACCCAGTCGCCTGAGAGCTCGCCACACAAAAATTATTACGTATTTTAGTTTAATTAACCCATGTTAATGTTAACCTTTCGTTCGTGTGGGTTTGTTAGTGTGTAGCTGTGTAGGTTTTAATACTATTTTATAGTTAGTAACTTTAGTAATATTTTTTTTTGTTTTCAGGGGTTCCGTATGTGTTTTCTACGTGAATCGTCGTGGTCTGTCGCGCAGGCAAGGTAAGGTAATAATATCGTTGTAAATGTTGGATGGATGACCTAGAAACAAAATATTTGAACTTAAATATCTTGAAGGGATTCAGTAAACTGTTTTATTTCGATACGAATAAGACGATGTAAATTGTTATAAAAGCTCTCAAAGCTTCAACTCCTAAAACCTTTATAACCTAGACGTAAAACAAAGTCTGAAATAAACCCGCGCTATTAATTTCCAAACTCAACATTTTATATCCGAAGCGTTATCTGAATGAGAGAACGGAATAATAGAGTAAATTAATTATTCTGCGGAGGGCACAATATCGGAGCTATAAGGACGGCCTTAAATTTCCTAAACCCAGCTAAAATTAAATCGGTTCTAAGAAAAAGGGGTTTGTAATGCCCATCAGAAAATAAATGCGGGGAGACAATAATGTGGGATTCAAAGTAAGATATAAATTCCGAATAAAAATACACTCGACGATGCTGAGAGTAGTGTTGTGCTTTTGTTATCGATTATATTCTATTGTTGTTTACTTAGTGCCGTTGTTTTGTGTGATGACCTAGATATTGAGTGTTATGACGTCGATTTGTGGACTACGGTTGTGTTTCTGTTGTTTGAATCTTTACATTTGTTTCTGTTTTACAATGCAGGTGTTTAGGTTAAATCATTGTTGTAAGCATTCACTAAAATTAAATATGGCTTAGAATTATTAACGGTGCCTAATGTTTTTTTATCATAAATGTATGATTTAAGAATTTATAAGTGTCGTGGTCTGAAAAGGCTTCTTATTGTATGTGTATTTGAAACCTAACGGCACTTACCACGTTAAAATATATTTAGATTAAACGTATTTTTTTTTCTGGTGAGATATTAGTATAACTACTTTCGTATTGATATTTTAAATTTTACCTTATATCACACTGCAAACCTTTTCAAAATATGAACCTTGATTGTTTTGTTCAAATAAACAAAATACCATACTTAATATCTATGTTCAGACATCGATATTGTGTGTACGTCCCTATTGTACTAAGTCCGCAGCCACGAAAGAGTTGCGACCAGTATAAACGTTGAGGCTGGATGAACAAATAAATGAACCGCCGATCGATAGCGCTCCATAGACAAAATAACTCTAACAATGCCCACTCGCTGATATTCACGAGGCTTTTGTTTTAAAATCTCTACTTGAAAGTATTTGAGATAAATCGCGGTTTTAATTTCTGAAATGGTTGTTAAGGATGTAGGTCAGGGGATGGTTTGGTTTGAACTTATATAGGTGGATCAAATGCTACCTAATTTTGTTCATATTTCTCGTTTACTAATCTGTTAAGTGTTGTGTTACCTAATATGTGTGTTTAGCTCGTTATATGTGAAGTGAATTCTTAAATGTTTTCGTTTCTTTTACAGACGCTGGAAACCGAAGGAAAATTTAACACATGATAGTTGTAACTGCAGCTGAAAGTTTTAAACATCGATACATAAGCAATGCACAAAGCCGTCTGAGAACAAGTACATAAATACAACAAGACTGAACAGATGCCACGTGCCGAGCTCTGTCGAGCGGAAAAAAATACTGAATCAGTGTGGAGTCGTGGAAACATTGTTGACACAGCTAAGTAGCGGCACCGACGCCTCGCTTCATTTGCATTTCTCTTAATCTCCGTTATGAATAAAGAAAAATTCTTGGCGACGTTTTTAAGCGTTTCCCGGGCCTTAAGCGCCCGCCTAATGAAGAGCGGCGGTGGGATTAAGCACCGCCCGCGCCGCGGCGCGCACTTTCGCGACATTACACTTTTAATTTGAACGAATCTTATTATTTTCTTTTGTTGATTTAAGCCCTCGAGTCGGGAGACGGGTCGAGACGTGACCTGCAGTGGAAAAATGCGATTGCCATCTAAAGCCAACCGTTTAAATGAACGAGATTGGAGCTTAAAAAGTATAATGGACGAGGGGGTGGCGGGGGGTGCGGGCGGCGATCTCGGGGGCGCAAGATGGCCGATTTGCGATTGAGATGAGACGCCCCCCGCCTGCCCCAAGATCAAGCAATATAATTAAGTCCGTTACATAAGTAAGTACTCCTACATGACATTCTAGAAATAGCATTAATCGCATTACTTGCAGGAAAGCAAACTCGGCATTTCACTAGAACTAATGTATGAGTATTTTCCAATATCATTTCTAAATATAATACCCCGATACTTAGCGCTACGTTGCTACGAACTACACGCTCCGTAGCTCGTAGCTTACATCTTCGCATGAAAACGTTGCAGAGAACTGAGAAAATAATATAAAATTAAAGGACTTTACCTAGACATGGCTTTATCCAACGTTTACGTATTCATAGTAACATTCCAAGTCTTACACAGGCACCACTCTTCATCTAACTAGAGGAGCTTTACTCAGAACATTACCTTCTTGCAAGAAAGTCTTATATATAACTTTCTGCGTTCTATTACTTACTTTGTCTCATTGTAATAAAGTTGATTTTGAAGTGAGAGTTGTTGTTATGGTTGTGGTGTTTTGGAGGAGGTTGGCTATAGGCTATACCAGTGGCGAGAGATCGGCGTCGCTTCAGATGACAAACCTGATCTGGTCACGTAATGAAAAATGACAAAACTGCACGCTATCTCGCTTCACTACCTTGGATCCAACGAATAGAAACGCTTCAAACCGTAGGTATTTCTGTATTCAATGTAAAAACACACCGTATGCAATCTCTACATACATTTAAGATTGTGAATTTATCGATACCTGAATCAGTTGCACCAGAAGCACCAGAAGGTTGTTTTGTTGCAGTACTCTACCTTGAGACTACATAGATCTGCATAAGATCCTTTTGTAAATATATTAATAGATAAAACGAAAAAGTATTATTTTTTCTAAATAACTAGGAACCTAATATAACAAAGAAGTATGTAAAACAGTAGGTACTCTCTCATTGATTCATCAAGTAATTCCATCAAATCTAACTTGGAGTTGCAAACTCGTAACACAGTTTCGAGGAGAATTGTGGCCACTCAAATCGAGACCGCAGCTCATCCAAAAGAAGCACTACAAACGTCAATCGTCGAAGACAAAACAAAACGTAATAAAGCCTTTCCTTTGAAGAGCTCTAGAATAAGGAAAAGTTGTAAAGTATCCGAGGGGGGGCGACCGCAACCCCACCTGCGGGGACCAAAAAATATGGCATAAATGAGTCGAAGGGGCCGCCTCTTCAGCCGCGAAATTTCAGCCATACTTGCAAACCTATAATCCCTCATAATCACCTTTACAAAGCAAAGATTAAAACCGATTCTCGCGCCCTCCGCCCACGGCGGCCGCCCCCGCGCCCGACGCCTTTATATGCGAGACAGCGAAAAGTAAGATTAAATCATTATTTTTCTTAAGCTCCTCTCGTTTTTTCTCCGCTCTAGTGGAAGTTTTTTGCTTGGACTTTTGATGCGGACGATCAAAGACTTGTGTTCAAATTTACATAACATTCTTAAATAAATTGCGGGGCGGTTGGGGTGGCTCAATTGAACACGAATCGCCCGGTGTTCTGTATAAACTTATTAATGCGAATACCGGATTGATGCTTAATGTACTATTAATTTATTCCGCGGATTAGTCGAGTGCCATCGCATAATTTACAACCGAAGATGTTTACATTCGAATATAGCTCTCTACCGACATACACATGATGTATACGCTATCACACAATAGTATCTTGGTATTGATGGTGCATTTATTTTCTTAGCTTTACGAGACTGCCTGTGTAAAACTTTAAAAATGTATAAAACCTTAAAAGTCATGAAATCTTTAAATTCATCATATCTGCCAGATTCAGCCAACTTGTACAGGTGCGATCGTTATTAACGTACCCATCACCAAATATACAGTCAGTCACATTGAAAACACAAATGAGATAATTAACAAGAGCAGATAAAGAAAACGCCTACAATCTTATTAACAAAGAAGTTTTGTCGATATCTTAGCTAATTAAAATGTTTTAAGTGACTTGAGATGTAACAATCTTTGTGCTTTGTGCTCACAATTTACAATTAAGAGGTGTTATTGTTAATGAAGTCTGTTTACTTATGTTTTTGTGCAAGAATTGTACTCGATGTCAATTTAGTTTTATAAATATTTAAGGGCCGATTTTTCTATCGTCACATTACTTTATTCGACAAAGCATTAATTAATGGAGTATCTGTCAAAGTGTCAATATTTTTCGTTAGTTAAGACAACTTATTTTAAAAGATTTTTCGTAAAATACTTCGGAAACGACAATTTGTGGAAATAAAAGAACACGACACATCATAAAACACGAACCACAAGTACCAGGGCAGCATAACGTTAAGTAGATGTGTGTAGCGGTTGTGTAACGCGTGTATGGCGTGTATCCTCCAACTTATCTTACTTAAGCCGAACTTGGTATTTAGTTAAACCTAAGCGGCGGCAACTTGTACATGTTTGTTTAAGTGGTTGTTTGATTGTTTTAGGCGCAGGTAGCGCTGAGCCTCTATGAAATATGTGGCTACTTACCTACTTGGTAAGCCAAGTTTACTCGCTACACGGCTTAAGTTTTACAACTTAGACCGATGTGCGCTGCGATATATTGTGGAACTATGTTTGACAGCTAAGCGTTGTGTTCTCAGTTTCATATTGGTTATATTATAGATTTTAATTAGTAAACTGAATCAGTTTTAGTCAATCGATACAAGGAGATTTTGGATGGAAATACAACAACAAATTTCAGTTACGTCTAAAAATTCTTCAACAGTCCGTAGCACTCTTATCCTTAAAACAACACGACCTTGTTTTAATCTGTTATCAAAATAGAAATTAATATAACAACATAACAAATGTACCATAACAGATTCTTCATACTTCATACCTACACAGTTTTATTGCTTTCGAGTTTTCCAAGAACCGATATACACTCGTAACGCTTTCCCCGAAGCTTTCCTTTAGATAACAATACAACGCTGCGATCACAACCTTGTATTTAAAAGCGTATTGATTTTACCTTTACCTCGTAAGCGGAAAACAGAAGGTTCCCGTCTCGCCATAAAACTCGCCCACATTAGAGCCAGCACGGTTTTAATTTACGAAGTTATTGCGAACCACGTCGATTGCCAATAAGTAAACAGTGCTCGCAAAGTCGGAGTATTTAACTTAATTTTTGAGCTTCCAGCCGGGTTAATTGAGAGAGGCGCAGCGGAATGTCGTCACAAAAGAAGCACTTAAATGAATGACGAACAACGGCACTCAACCGGCTCAAAATAAACTTATCTGGCCGGGCAAGGGTTAAAATCATTTGGAGGCAAGGCACCTTGTAATTGTGAGGTGCGCGAGGGTTGGAGCGGCTGATTCAATAATGCGCCACTGTACCGATAATTATGTTATTTATCGAGTTTTTGCTGCGGATGTCTGAAGTAGTAACGGGACCGACTGCCGTCTAGTGTGTTCGTTACGCTCTGATGCAATTTGTTACACGATTTAGCCATGTCTGCGTGCTTTATTCGTTTATTGTTCCTACTGAACATCATGCCTGTATTTTTATCGATCGAACAGTTAAGAGTTGCCTGCAGTATTGATGCTTTACTAACGAAACATTCTTGAGTAGAGACAACTTACGTATGCAAACCAAAACAAATGGCACAGTAATTTTTGGGCAATATTCTCTAAGTTCCTTTACGAGTTTTCTTCTTCACCCGGCTCTTAACCTTCAAGAAAATACCCTCAATAATAGTATAGATAAAAACTAGTAGGACATCGCTAAGCAAGTGCCAACAGAGCTTGGAAGTGTTGTCCGAGACAAAGCTCGTCGGTATCGACACGTGAGATAGCCGCTATTGTGGGACTTGCCCGTCGCAGCCGTATTGTCACAGGATCCCGATAGATACGACCCCTTGTGTATCTGTGAGCAAACCAACGGATAGTCCCTGATGCTCTTACCTTGATTGTGTTGGATATGGTAGAAGTAATTAATTGATTAGCAAGAGCATATTGGCTATTCTTTACCTTTTATTTATCGCAAAAAGGAGTAAAATCGTACGGATGCGTGGGTGGATGTATATTAGCCTACGTGCTAATACGTTGAAACAGAATAAGCGAAACCAAAGAACTCTTAACACTGCTACGTATAATTTAATGGTTACAAAAAAAAAATGATGCGAGCCGTTTATGAAAATTCGAGCGAGCTAGCAAGCTGGTGTGAGGCGTACTCATCTTAGACAATTTTTCTAAGGTTTTAGTTTCTTACATTAAGCTACAAAGTCTGTGTTCTCATCACAATTTCCACAATCATTAATTCGAAGCCATCTTCATTAACGAACTTTTTCTAAAATGTCATCTAAACGTGAATTAACATAATAAATCTGTGACGTCATCAATCATGGCGGATGCTCTCAAAGGGCTTCCTAAGCCCTCACTTTCATCTGGACCCGCACTCCGCACCAATGAGGTACAATTGTAATTATATTTTTTATTCGCTAAGTGTTTTGAAAGAATAATCGAAATAGGAAGTCTTTGTTACACGAATCTTTAGTTAGCAATCTGATTTGAGGGATGGTTGCAATCAATTTTGTATGAAAAAAAGTATTGTAGGAAAAAGTTTTGTACTAAAATATAAAACGTATGCTAACGCATCTCCTTTGTGGGATTTTTGGTTAGTGCTTACTTGACTATTACGCAACATGGATTTGAGGTATGCTAGTAAGGGATTTTAGCAAAATTATAGCCTTTGGGCTCGTCCGGGATTTGAACCCGGGGCCTCTCGCACCCAAAGCGAGAATCATACCACTAGACCAACGAGCCGATTGTGAGTGGTTTTCAATACTATACAAACGTTAAGTGAATCGTTAGTCGTGACACTTGCATAAACTATTAACTTGTGACGTCACTAAACTACTGCAATTGTAGTGCAAATAATAGTTATAGCTGAAGCCTTCATCAGGCTCGTTGGTCTAGTGGTATGATTCTCGCTTTGGGTGCGAGAGGCCCCGGGTTCAAATCCCGGACGAGCCCAACTCTTCCTCTTTTGCTAGTTAAAACCTTAATCATGTAGAATCCATAGCAAATATGCAAGTAAATAGAACCTACATCAGGCTCGTTGGTATAATTCTCGCTTCGAGTACGAAGTGCGGGTTCAAATCTCGGACGAGCCCAAAGCCCTCATTTTGTTCTTGTTACGTCTGTAGCAATCTATTTACTTCCCACAATTGTAATCTTGGCTCAAGTCCGTAAATTTATAACCGCACAAGTTTAAAACATTTCGCGTAGTCGGTGGACATTTGAATGTTTTAACATTACTTAGGAGGGTACTTCGTTTTGTTCGAGGGAACTGGAATCATCTTAATGCTGGTAATTATACGGATTGTAAGAATTACTCGGTCATAAGTAAACAAACGAAATGCCCTATTTACAATCGTAAATTGTAGAGTCGACTGTTACAAGAGAGACAACGTTACGACTCTACATCGCTGACGCTACACCTCCGCTCTGAATTTATTTAAGGTTTTTTTTCTTAAGGAAATGTTTATGTTTTTCTTCGGTTAAATACTGATTACAAATGCTAATGCACTTTTAACACGTACTCTTTGTATCGTATTGATTTTATGCACGAATTGAATTAAGTGGTATCGATACGAAAAAAAGCCTTTAGTTTCATCTTCATCTTTATAAGATAATGAACATCAAATTTTAGTTCAGTTATAATGCTCATAAAGTACGGTCCCACTCGAAGGCAAGAAAAAAATTACATCATCAATACTGGAAAACAAATACAAACTTATTTCAATATCCACAATTGAAAAGCGTAAAAATAAAAAAAGAGAATCTCGGTATGAATATTTCATTATGTCCTTAAGCACTAAGATTTATAGATTGTTGACATTAAATATTGTAATTAAAAATAACATCAATCAAGGATGACAACGGTGGTTCCACAATGGTTTCATAAGCCTCGTAATTTTTGTGGCTTGAGAAAGAAAAGCTTTGGGAAAAAGTGCTGGCTGTCACGCAGAATGACGGCTAGCCATTGTCATGTTTATTCGAATAAATAGAATGTTCCAAGTACTTCATAACTTTTTAGTACGTTATATTTCTGGCATTGTTGTTATTTATTTAGATAATCGAGTTCAGTGAACTCTAGCCAGGTTTAAGTTATCTCACATACATATTCAAAATCATGCCTTTTCCCAATAGGGGAACGCCACTTGGTACTATCCTTACAAACTTAACTTGCCTGAGTCACGTCCATACGTCTTGTCGTACAGGTCCGCCGGTTATTAAATTTAACATGTAATTACATACTTATTAAATGAGCTTTTAACAGTATTTATTGAGAAGCAAGAGGGAGTAACTGTTCAAATCAAATACTAAGTATTCATAATCGTAATCAAATAGCAAGTAGTACCTCTACATACGCCTTTAGTAAGACTGATTAATATGACTTAAGCGTATCTGAAAAAACCATATTATATTCACTGGATAGAGGTAAAAAAACAATTATTTGCTTTCTCAATCACTTAAGTTTGCGTACTTTGCGTGCTTAAGTACCTCCAGATAATTCTCACAAGGTACTTTTTAAAGGGGAACTTTGGTTTGGCAAGTATTGTTAGTGCAACAATATGGAACAGTACATTCTTAGCGTGTAACATTGTTAACTCTGGTTTATATGTAGGAGCGGCGTTATTTTGTCGCGTTTAATTATAAGAAGCGCACAGTCGCAACATAAACAGATCCACTATCTACCATGAGATGTACAATTTCGACGTATTTACACAAGCGACACTGACGTAAAGCCTTGACTGAGATACGCGGATGAAACAACGCAAATTGGAACAAAATTTGAAGTAATAGATATGCCATAAGGAACTACTTCATGCCTAAATTAAGAAACCCATTTTAAAACCCATAAAAGATACGTTTGAGAGCTAATTAGTAGCCGTGCATAAAAATAGGGCTCGTCCGGGATTTGAACCCGGGGCCTCTCGCACCCAAAGCGAGAATCATACCACTAGACCAACGAGCCTGATGAAGATTCTATTTACTTACATATTTGCTATGGATTCTAGATGATTAAGGTTTTAACTAGCAAAACAAGATAAGTTGGGCTCGTCCGGGATTTGAACCCGGGGCCTCTCGCACCCAAAGCGAGAATCATACCACTAGACCAACGAGCCGACTGTCGGTAGTCTTCAATAACAAAAATTAAATGTGACTATGAGCTGATATCTAATTATAATAGTCGTGACTCCTTAATGTTTTACCACGTAATTAACTAATCACTTAAAGTAATTAAACTTAACGGCTTTTCAAATGTGTTAATAAAAAACAGTTACTATCATTATACATCGTATCTAAACCCTGAATTAAGGTGTCGCAAACACACGTGTCATCCAAACCTCACCTTGAGGATTTAAAAGAAAATTTGAGGAAACTAACGATGTATCTTTAAATTCAAAACGTCTTAACACTGGCCATGACGATAGAACTCGATTTAACACACTTCTAATACAGGATAGACAACGTCTTTCTCTCGTACTCACAGAGGAACATTTTTAAAGTCAATCTTTCAAACGAATTCGCATAAGCGGTCGCGTAATCGCCCCGCTAATCGCTATTTTCTCTACAATATTAACTCCATAACGGCTGTGTAGCTTGCGAGCTAAATGGCTGCGCTCCCTCTCGCGGCCAGCTAATGAAATAAGATCCCGGCTCGGGGCTAAGGAATGGTGGAATTAAAACTACATAAATGAGCGGCCGCCATTCCAAATGGGAAATTTTACAGCGGCCCGCGCAAATTGTAGCTCTGTGATTTTCAGTTCGCTTCACTTGTTTGATATGATGTTGGTTATATATTAATATGTAAGAATGTAATCTTGACGATTCTTTATTTTTTAGATTCAATATAGTATCGACTATATGATAATTTCTCTAAATCATCGAAATATTCTCGTATAAGACTGAACGATGAAAATTATCAAGATGTGGAAAACCCTTTTAAATTAAAATTAATTTAATCTTAGGTTATCCATCAATGTATGTCATTTAAGTATGTAAAAAATATGGGGTTAATTTGAATTTTGTACCCTTGCAACTAAAGTTGGAAAATTACACCATTAGACCTACGGGCCTGATGTAGGGTGCTGCTGCCCGTATGCCATTAATTATTAACTAAGAATTATGCAAAATGAGAGTTCCTGGGCTCGTCCGGGATTTGAACCCGGGGCCTCTCGCACCCAAAGCGAGAATCATACCACTAGACCAACGAGCCGGTATTTTCTAACATTTAAAGTAAACTATTGTTAAAGACTTCATTAGTAAATTATTGTGACCATTACAAAATTTTACTATCTTAGTGACGTCATAACTTGGTTGTTAACTTCAGTATCGGAACAGCCTTCATCGGCTCGTTGGTCTAGTGGTATGATTCTCGCTTTGGGTGCGAGAGGCCCCGGGTTCAAATCCCGGACGAGCCCAATTCTCCTTATTTTGCTAGTTAAAACCTTAATTCTCTAGAATCCATAGCAAATATATATGTAAATAGAACCTACATCAGGCTCGTTGGTCTAGTGGTATGATTCTCGCTTTGGGTGCGAGAGGCCCCGGGTTCAAATCCCGGACGAGCCCAAACGATCTTATTTTGCCTCTTTCAGCGACTAAATTTCTACGAGAGCTTAAATAGTAAATAGAGCCTTAACGCTGTATTGATCAACTTATTATAATCTGATCTTTATGTAGTTATAGTTAGAATTAGTTTTGTGTTTGACAGACTTTCGATACATTATTTGTCAATTCTTCAAAATTATTGGATAATAAAGTGCCTTACGATGGAACAACAGCCTTTTGGAAACATAAACATTGTCCATAAACAAAACATGCAAAGCACTGATACATTCGCACCTGAATCCTTCTGTACATTTAACAGACAACGTACATCTTATATTTTCTATTTGCAATACATTTTTCCTAATTCACTTTATTACGCTTCATTCGTCGTATCTTACATACGAATTGCGTTTAAACGGAACTTTATTATTTTCCAAAGCGGAACGGGCCGCAGATGTTGGTGCTGGAATAATTTCAGATACCATGTTATGAGTATGAACCGATACGCTCGTAAGAATCTACCTACTGTGTTTTACTTGCTCGGAGAGAGATGGGAAGAACGCGACACGTTTTGAGAACAGTTTTAGTACGTACGACTTTTTTGTAGTTCTTGCTGGTGGAAGATACTGTGTCGATTTCATCAAGGAATTTCTATCTCTTCGTGGTTATTTCTTCTTAGTTTCTGTGTGAGTACACACATAACATAATGTATAAGTACACACTGCATAACGAGTATGCCTCCCATCGGCATCGACTTAAGGAAGTTGGTGATTGAAGTGTTTAAAATTCTTGTAATGCGCTACAAGTATTACATTAAGAGTATTTTCTTAAGATAATTAAGTTCACAACATTCACAAGTTCTTGAGTATAATCAATGCTACTTGTACTTCATACGACGACGAAATCTAACATATACTATTCAAGTATATGTCGTAAGCCAGATAAATCGTATCGTCCCATGTAAGGAACGTCTGCATCCATACGTTTTATACACAAATGAATTGAATAGGTTCTTTTCCTCCGTTTATGATGATATTTTTCTCAATATTTATACTTGGCAGGATAATACTAAAATGAAATAACCGGTGGTACAATATTTTAGTAGAATACCTTTAAATAAATGTAGAAGAATGATTTTTGAAAATGGACTCTATCTACATATTTGTCTTTAGGTTATTCAGCTGTATTGTGCAGTACTTACTCGTTACTGCATACAACAGCAGGTATTATAGATCGGCTTGTGATATAACATCTGTCTCTCATTGTTGCTCAATCGTTGCTAAAAAATGTAAAAGCATGATAAAGTTTCAACTCCTCATCAATAGATTTTTATAGTTTCAAGTATATTTTTTACATAAAACTGCAGTGTAACGAGTCATTAACTGTTTTTTAAAAGCGCATAAAACTAACGATTGTATTTTAATAGTGTTATAGTTAGGTAGAGCACTTACTATTGTCTGAAAACATTTGTATTGTTTCAGGATAAAACAACCGGCTCGTTGGTCTAGTGGTATGATTCTCGCTTTGGGTGCGAGAGGCCCCGGGTTCAAATCCCGGACGAGCCCTGTTTTTTATCAGTTTGGCGAATTTTACATTTTATAATACTTAAACACATATTTTATTAGCATATTCAACAACGACGCCCACGCTATTGAGATTTCTAACCACAAGGTATTTAAATATTAACCAGATATTAAAAAAAAAACGTCGCGATGCTTTGATTCAAAAGGCTCGGAGGGATCAAGGCCGTTCTTCCAGTACAGCGCTCAATTAAAAACGTCGCGAAATCCTCCACGATTGATCAACAAACGTGGCCCTCAAAGGAAATAATCTTTGCGCGGGGTGCATTAAAATATAAATATCGTCGTTAGCAAATCATTAGCCGGTACATTTTTCCTCTGAAGAATCGCTCAGTTTCCTATCAATCGCGAGCAAACACGCCGCAGCGCTAAAATGGCCTCCACCAGCGAATACGATTTGAATAAATAAAGATAACTATAAATAATTCTTATCATCGCAATAAATTATGCTGTATTAAAAACGCTGTATAATATTTACTAACAAAAGAATTTTATATGCGCATTTTGTGATTCCTGAAGATGTGTATGTAAAGCTCTATTGAGTATAAAATTAATCTTCGTAATATTCCACTAGTGATGCTAGTCGTTTTGAAAATAAAGATACTAATATTTCATTTTAATGGGTGTGCTGTAGGTTTTACAGAATTTCTAAGATTTGTCTGAAATGATAGATATCATAATTTTCATAATATGTAAAGATGAAATGTGTGGTATTCAAGATTTTCATTAATGAATGTGAATTGTGATATATACTGAAAATTTAAACATATTTTCCTACAATTTTCATAACTACAGAAAAAATATCACTACGTAAATCTGAAATATAATGACAATATATACGACGAATTTTCTCTGTGATACATTTTAGCGCACTCGTATAACGACCAAACCGTAGGGGTGCTACATCCTTATCTTAATACAGCAAATAAATAAATTGATCGCGTCTCACTCGGTATCATCTAAACCAAATGTCGAAACGTACCTTCTTTTGTACAAGACATTTGTAATACACGTGTAAAAATGACTGTATTTTTACGAAGTATTAAGGCTTTTCTGTTTATTTATGGCTTATAAACATAAGCCTAGCTAGCCAGCCTAGCTTAACATAATGCTTATGTTTAGTTGTTTCAGAAAGTTTGAATTGAATTGAAAAACAGAAATTGATGAACATGCATCAAGTAAAGAAGGCAAGTAAGAATCCAAGTTAGTGGTTTACAGCCTATATCTACCTTCGTGAAACAAAACATGATATCACGCTTGAGAAGCTCATGAAAGAGCAGTTTATAGGTTTATAGGTATATCAATTAATAATAAATACTTTTTCACAAATTCTACCTATTCAGCCCCATTCTACCCACTGCTAACTATAAGCTTTATAACTCTTTACAATTCCCTCACTAGTTATCTGATTCCAAACTAAGCAGAACTTGTACTATGGTAACCAAGTAGGTAATCATAACTAGTTCTCTTCTCAGGACTATTTTGAGCAGAGTTTGTATAATCAAACATACCAAGCAATGGTAATTTGTTCTCACCTAATAAGATTACAATTCCGACTATTTGTTCTCTCCTAATAATACGACTACTTCACCATTCTAAAGTAATAAAAATGTATGAAACAGCCCTGGCCAGTTCATTTTGTCATCTGCAAGTCCCGCAGCAGTAATATTGCGATTAATATCGTGATACACGGGGCGCGGGACGTAGATAATTTAATAACCAATACTCGAACCTCGCTCAATGGACGGACATTATGATTCCTTAGCGTTATTCATCATTATTCATTTCCGATATACACTTTTTATTACTTATTTAGATTGTACTTATTGAAGAGTAAGAGATGTATTACTTTTGTAAAGTCGTTTTTGACTAAAGATGTTATAAAGTGATCGCTAGGTTTTAAAGTTCTCTATTTTACTATCATGTTCTCATTTAATCATGGTATATTTATAAATGAATTAAAGTAAATTAAACAAACCTTTACATAAGGTAGTCGGGTAAAAAGAAGTGCAATGAAATAATAAGTTGGTATGATTGGTTTGATATTAGAATTTACTTTAAATTAGTTTTAAAACCAGAGCAAATAGAACAAAAGCCTACGTTTATCCAATTGATCATACCTGGCCAGTGCCCACGGCCTACAAGGATTAGATAAGATAGACATATCTAGATAGAAAATAATAATAGTTACTGCCTTATAAATTAATATTCTTATCCTCACCTATATCTGAAAACATGACTTTTTTACTGACTTGAGGCTGTCCTATGTCATTTAATTGATTTGCAGTAGTTATAGCCTAGAAGTAGTGACGTCACTAGTTAATTGTTTCTGCAAGTGTCACGACTAACGATTTACTTAACGTTTGTATACAATTGAAAACTAGTTTCAACCGGCTCGTTGGTCTAGTGGTATGATTCTCGCTTTGGGTGCGAGAGGCCCCGGGTTCAAATCCCGGACGAGCCCTATTCTCCTTATTTTGCTAGTTAAAACCTTAATCATCCAGAATCCATAGCAAATATGTAAGTAAATATAACCTTCATCAGGCTCGTTGGTCTAGTGGTATGATTCTCGCTTTGGGTGCGAGAGGCCCCGGGTTCAAATCCCGGACGAGCCCTATTTTGATGTAGAAATCAAAAATTTTACTCTATGAATAATAGGGAATTCTCAAGACTTATCAATCAAAGTAACTTATTGGCTTACACCTATTGACCCACTCTCATGAAATGAAACACAATAGGACATTTTCTTAGCTATATAATGTCACAGTTCTTAAAATATTTAAACTTAAAGTCGACCACACATTCTAACGGCATCCTCGAATTAAAAATTTTAACCACCATCAATCGATACCTATGTCGTTATTGATGTTGTTTAGACTTTAAGTAACGTTTATGTTAGCAGGTATTAACGTTATTCGCACGTTACTCGGTTATTTGTATAAGAACCGTAGAAGGGTCAGTAATAACAGTCGGTGGGCAAATAGCAAGTCATAGTTGTGGAGACGTGTGAAGATATAGACGCGGCAGGCCTTCGTGGAGCAGACTCGGAAATATTGTTTAAGTAATAAAATTCAACGAAATCGAAATAACTATTATTTATTTATACTTACGGCTGTAATTGATTTTTTGAAAACCTAAAATTTTGTTGATTTGTTTTAGTATGTTTATTTTTACGAAGGGCACGCAACTGGAAAATATATTAGTGTTTTGGTTAAAATACGAAGTCCACCACAAGGCAGCACTCTTTATCTGGGCTATGATGTTGATTATAATTTTATAGCATTGAGGATACGCCGAAGGTACATAATAATATCTGTAATTCATAAATGTAGCGTATTTCTTATTGGATATTCTCAAACGAATTCATAATATTCTGCCTTCTCTATAATATTGCATAGTCAGCGTTACCTGTATAGGCAGGTATTCACGCGGGCCAAATTTCCCGGAATCCAGCGATGATCCGCCGACTACGGCCTTAGCTGATGCACTTCTATCTCTCACACCGATACGAACATAAACCTTTTCTTTAGCCAATAAGGTTGGACGTTCCTTGAGCAGTTTGGTGGTTGTTAGGCCTTTTTGTTGTTATGTGTTGTTATAGTTGCCTCGATAAGATTGATCGAGTGGGGTAAGGAGACCAGATAATCTGTTGGAACAGATAAAAAATCGGTGACTTGTCAAATTCGTCGCATTCTATAAATTCGGTTTTTGGATGCCGTCGGCCGAGGATTGGTCTCGGAGCCTGTTTGATGAATGTTGCGTTCAAATTGGTTGGGAATATTCTGGGGTTTTGGATTATGAGAATTTGGTATTACATCATGTTTAGTCTTAGTTCCGTAAGACACAGACGATAGAAGTCTGATTTAAAAAGATTCCTTTAAAAAAATACTTCTAGAGTTTAATTCATTATTAGTATTAATGCTGGATGCGATGATATTCTTGCTTGTACAAGGTAATTTTTCTTACGTCTGGACTGATATGCTGCGTCATAATCTTATATTTATCTCAGAGTATTTATTTTTTATGAAACTTAAATCTGTTATGGCTTTCAATTACTGTCCTCGGCATTTCTCAAGTAAATGATTAGAGTAAGGCCTCAGCAACTGATAAAATGCAAGTGTTTCATTATTTTCACGTTACATAAATTGGTGAAACTTCATATAAGTTGCTTAAGAGACTTCCTACAATTGAAAATCTGAATAATAACATCAACTTGTGCCTCAATAAGATGTATTCGAATATACTGAGACCAAACTCATATCCATCAGATTCAGGTAAGTAAAAGTCAGAAATCGAGTGACATTTCATTAATTATAATCCCAAAATCTGTTTATTTTTTTACACCATACTGATCCCTGATTCGCAGCGGGTTGCGAGATTTCTCTTCAACCCAACAAGCTATTTTAAACTCTATAGTATAAATTATAGAGTCTGTTTTTCTCTTGTGATGTGTGTGAGAGAATTGGTCATTGTATTGTGATAGAAATCCGTTTCTTGCGATACTTTTTTGTACGAGTTAAGGATTATTGATGATTATGCGATTACTTGGCGTTAAATGTTGGATGTTGAGATGCAATCTGCCACCGCCCGCGATACGATGAGCTGGACCGAGTGGACTGACTAGTGCTCTTTCAATCATTTAGTTGAGTTTCTTATGATAGTAAAGACTTTTGATATAAATATGTACGTACAGTGGGTAATAGGTTGGTTGGTTTAAATAGGTGTTCCTGAAAAAATATTATAATAACTTAGTAGGACCCATATCCAATACCCATTTGTAAAGTGTGTAATTGCTACCCCTTTAATTTACTCTAAAATAAATCAGTTACCATACCTCACATCTTCTTCCGTTTGAAAAGATTTTTAGGATAACAATTACCTATCCCATAGATTAATTTGGGCTGTAAACGATTTATTTCTTTGCGTAAGAGCACTTCTAATAGTAGGAATATTTAAATTAATATAGTAGAAATGTATACACAAATATACCCGAGAGAAGCTTATCCAACTACCGAGAAAAAACATTCAGTGAGCTAACTAACTACATTTATATATTACAAATAATTTAAACGAAACTCCTACTTAACATTGACATTTATATGCACCTGCACGTGTTCATGTAAATCAATAATACGAACCTAAACACAGCACCATACATAGACTCTGCCAATTACGTATCGTATGACCTACGAATCAAACGTCTGCACATATTTTAATATTGGTAAGTTTTCAACAATAACGAATCTTTAATTAAATAATTACTGGCGTATATTTACGGCTCTGCTACTTGTTTAATGAAAATAGTAGCCTAAATCCTTCTCTGTTATACTTATCGATCAATCAAATTTTGTCCAAATCTGTTAGTGCATTTTAGGAAGTACAAACAAGCAAACATACTCTTGCTTTAAGTACAAAAGTATTTATAACATGCCTATAAGCTATAAATAATAACGGGAAACGATTATAGATCTTAGTTATAATTGTAGAACCAAGGCACAGTGGATGTCCTTCCTATTAATGCAAGAAATAAACTTCGAGGAGTCCGTGGCACACTGGTCTACTACAAATCCCGGCATTTTACGGAGAATATCTAGACAAATAAATTCAGGAATATTTATTTAACCCAGGATTTGAACTTGAGACTTGTATTAACGACAGTCGTATATGGGTTTGAACCCGAGATCTCACTACGACATACACTCGCAACGCGCCACAGTAGTACTCAAATTATATAGGTACTATGACTCAATAACAATTCATCGATTGCCACACGATAAAGTCATCAAATCATTATATAAATTACCTGTTTAATGAATAGCACTAAACAAAGGAGGTCCACTCGTACTCTTGTACCCGCGATTTGACCGTGAGCATGCGATGTCGGGAGTCAATGAAAAATGCCACACGTCCATCACACGACTAATCATTCATGATTGTTCTGTTTTATTAACATTCTGAACAAATGCGCTTCCTTGTATGAATATACTAGTTCACCAATGCGATTCCGCACGCGTGTTCAAAATGCATCAAATATAAGTAGTATGTTAGACTTAAAGCCTCCAATTTCCGTAATAAGTTTCATAAAAATCTGTTTAACCTCAGAAAGAAAGTCTGACAGACTTTCACCGAATTAATACGTTTAGTATGTATAGGTACCTATATAAGACAGGCATTCTCTTTGAACTGATTTTTAAATACGATTACTGTCTAGACAAAAATAAGAAGATTTGGAAATCTGTGTTCAATTCCAAACCTTACTTATATAGATACACCTGCAAACATGTAAAGTAAAAATATAGATTCATATTAAGGTCAAAGTACACTAAGGTGCTGTCAAACTTACAGTATCTAACCGAAATGATCTTGACTTCAGAAATGATAGAGCCTTAAGTAGAGCCTAATATTTAATGTTTTTTTTTCCAAAGAAAAAAACAGAAATGAATCCATGGTTGCTTTATTTATAGAAGGAAAAAATCTACCATTAATGTATGTGTATAGTAGAAGCAAATCTAAACTGAAGGTTTTATTGAGGAATAAATGAATCGTATACAACTATGGTTTGTGCTGACGCGTATGCAATAACAAGCGCTATTTCTAACAGCACAAGAGCAACAATACCGTACACGTGTACCGGCTGAGAACTGAGAACATGGCATAATAGATAGTGTGGTGTAACAACTAAGTTGGTGACGTGGTGACGTCACAGCGTGAGATGCGCAGCCAGGCAGGTAGTAGTAGTGACGAGGCACCGCCGGTTACCGGCGCTTATCTGTGACGATGAGCGTGCTGCGTCTCGGATAGATAACGGAACAATGAGCCGAGCGTGGCGGAGTGGGCGCCGCATCGACCGGTGGGCGTGGCGCGACCCCGCCCCGCTTCGCACCGAGCGCCTAATCTCACGGATAACGGATAAACCTAACCCGGACACACCCGTATTGGAGGAGGTTTTAGCGAATGTCAACGCCTAGCGAACGCTATTGGTATCTCGGATATAGGCGGATTAGGATATGTGGTGAAAGTTTACCTAAGCGGCTGAAACCGCTTCAGGGGTTGAGGGGGGATGGAGGGAGGGAGATAGTAGGATTATTCTCCGCTTTCGCTTATATATTTTTTACTTAATTTCTTATATAAAATTGCAACATTTACCGACGCAAAAGTACCTCTATACCCTTTGATTTAAATCCTTAAAATCACAGTTTGAATGATTAAAATACCGTAACCAAAAATTAAGGAAAAGCTCGTTATTATCAAAACACAAGCGAGCGAGTGTATCCCAACATACCTATATAAAACAACGGTAAAGATTGAGAGGCCACAGTGTAAATAAATTGCGTTGCGTTGCCGTGTCACACTGCTCTGTGACGTAACACTATGTTTAATTAACAGAGCGGCTGTGGCCGCGGTGACGTGATCTTATAAATAAGCCAATTCTCTCAAATGCTTTAGATATACGACTCTCATTTGGTATTTTAGGCTATTATAACTTGTTACGTAGTGATTGTATAAACGTTGATGAACAGTTAGGAAACCGTACTATTTTTTGGGCTTTAAAATAGAGATACATACTGATATAAATGGCTACTAAGATCTGAGTACATCATAAATACTATTTTGTGATAATATTTAAAGCAGCAATCTTTTAAGTATTTAATTGTGATGATAATTATGTTTGTTTCAAGATAACTGTATTATGACTGACAAAAAATATTATTATACAGTCAATTATAACAAGGTAAGTTATGATCAAGATCTTTTTCCGTAACTTGATAACTACTCGGAAGCCACTACGATGTACATTGTTTTCTCCCTTAGATTAAAGTGATTGACACGTTACGTCAAAGCAGCAATGTACTGAATAGTAACCATCAATTTGATGTACACTAGTTGTCAACTGAGATACATAATACGCATACAGCCGGACTGTCACGTATTTTAGTTGACAACTATTTGAAAGACACTACGCTGTACATTGCTTTCTCTCTTAGATTATAGTGATTAATACGTTACGTTAAAGCAGCATTGTACTGAACAGTGACCATACTACTTGTCAACTGAGATACGTCATATGCATACAGGTCTCAACAAATTTCTTGTAAAAAGCTCAAAGATCACATAAAAGGTAAAAGCAGTAAGATAATAAAATGCATTTACCTTACATTAAGGATACATATTCAGCCATTAGAGGTTCCCCGTGAAGAGTTTGTATACACAGTCGTTGTGAAAGCTTACGAACATTCCACTCTACGATGTATAGACTAGTGTACAGTATACATACATTTATGTAACAATGTGTTTGGTATTCTGATCATGATTATTAGAGGAATTAGACAGATAGTTCATTAGGTACCGACGGGAGTGTGTAGTGTGTATGTATTAAGTATACATAGCACGTAAAGCGGCCTCTCTGATTACTAGATGTTTGTCAAACATGATTTTGTTTTTGCGGTCGCTATATGTACTACGCGCTCCAGATTTATTCGTGTGGGAAGTAGTGTGCTAGAGCTATTCCTTTCTGTAGTGTATTGAAAAGTGGGTATTTCCTCATTTTCGTAAATGTTGGAGGATAAGGAATTTAAAGCCTTAAAGAAAGTAGACAGAGAAGAAGCTTATTCTACAATCATTATCACGAGTAGAGTAAGATCTAGATTAATCTAGTTAAGAGAGCAGAACATTTTAAGTCTGCTTTACTTTACGGAAGGTTCAGAAGAAATAGACGTGTTAATATTTCAGTCACGGTATAGGTACTTATAACAGTTCGATTTAAAAAAATTGGCCTTAGTTTAAGGACACAATCGTGTTTAATAGTCTAGTTATAGTATAGAAATGATGTTATTTTTATGAGAAGGCTTTCAATCTGTAGCAGTAATTCAGGCAAGTATTTGAAGTATTTTGCTATACTGACAATTACAATTAGAATTTAAATAAATTATTTTTAGTTCTTATGATAAGTTGTCATTACTACGATCAAGTACAATTAGAAAAGAGGTTTTTAAACACGCTATGTATTTGAATGTGAACCTACGATCTTATTTTCATTTCAGGTACGTAAGAGAGGAGTACAGTAGATGAAGACTTAACTTTCTTACATCTCTTGTTTTCAACTGACTACAAAAATAAGGTTATCAATTCGACTGTTTGTTTTTCTATGTTTTCTAGTAGTAGCTTATACAGATATACATAATGTAAGCATGTATATGTATTTATTCATGTAGTGATCAGCTACCGTATCAAATATACTTATTCAAAAACAAGATGATAAGCAAATACTATGAGGCCTAATTATTGTTTAAATAGTAATTTTATCAGTAAATAAGAGATGAAACAAATTAGATTACTTGATGAAATATCCTTGGGTGTTCCGTCAGTGCGGTTGGTATATTTGTTTAGTTGAAGATGAAAGGCTTAGATTATTATCATGTAGGTACTTTTATAGCCAATGGTGCATTAGTTAAGTACTTATTAATTACAAGAGAACTTATTTAAAAATAATTGCTCTAGCCTAATTTTAACAATGTTTTTGTATAAATAGTTCCATTTCAAAATGTTATTAAATTTTAAATTACTCTAAACAACCTTTGATGTATTCATATTATCAAATCAAGTCAATTCGAACCATAATCATCAAATCATATCGAACACAGTCTTTGCGTACAGATATTATTCTGCCTAGCTTAATCACAAAATCATCCTTACTAATTACAACATAAGTATTGCAAGCATAGAGCTTTGATTACATGAAGCATGTGCGGACAAAAGTAGAAAGAGTCGACTCTACTTTTACCAAACATTCAAGTTTTAAATTCTACGCTGTAAGGATCACTCTACATTTCAGACTCACGACTAATTGCGACCACGATTAAGTGTAACCTGTGCCTGAACAAGTAGCAATCCAAATAATATTAGTTTATAATAATTAAGTCATAAACTGACGAATCTACATTTAAAAAGTTAGTTTACTTTAAATTAAACTCTTTTTTACTGTGATGTTTTAAAGTGCGTTGATACAATGACTCGAGTAAATTGATAATGGTCGTGTAATATTTTTTATGTATTTGCTAAATGATCTGAATCATGATTATATAACGTACAGTTAAAAACCTTCAGAAGGTGACAGGAGTATTTTATAAAGCTTGTGTTATGATACTATCTTGTCAAATTTATCTAGAGAACATATAATATCTGTTGTTACTATTTATTTAAAATAAAACGTTTATTATAATTTATTTCAGCAATAATAATTCATTATATATTATGTTTAATTTGCACATAAGATACATGACTATACCAGTCTGTATTGGTATAAGATAAAATAAAAAATCGTGGGAACATTTTATTCTGAACAGGAAAATCGTGTATTTAAAATATTATCTCTATAATATTTATGTTTTAATTCGAAATACTTAATAAATGAGGTCCTCAGAGGCCGACTAGCCTTGTATGTAAGTAGGTCAACCGAATTAAAGGGATAGTAAACACATTATCTTTAAAAAAATCACTATAATCCGACTAATATGTTTAAACCATCATGCTCTTAATTTACTTCAATTCAATATCTACTTCCATATAAGTAACTTAAGTAAGACAGGATATCCTGTTCACCGCTTAAAAATCATATTGTAACATTATGATATTAAATGCACAGAATATAGTAAAAGACAAATCACGTCGTGAAATAACGTTCCAAATCCGACTGTGGTGCTCTATCACCAACATTTTATATCTACCCTCCTTAAAACATACCAATCATCATTATTACTTAGTCTATAAGGTTCAATATCGCGTAAATTTTAGTCTGGTAGTGGCAAAACAAATTTGGTATATGTAGAGTCTTAACTGGAAACTGGTAGTCGCTAAAAAGATAAAAGAGTCGAGCTCAGGTGCTGATTGACTACAGGTTATTGTCATTGTTTATACAACTCTATGTGTGCTTTGACAATTTGGGAACTATTTTTGAATGAGTCAACAGTTAAAATGTTACTCGTCTGGTTAACCGAGATGCCAGATTTGTTCTCTCACTTTAAAAATAACTGGGATACTTAGAGCCACGTGTATTTTATTATCACTTTTTTCGGAATTTTCATTTCTATTTTTATTCGTTAAAACACTAGACCGCAACAAAATACAATTTTCCTTGATACAAATGCAGCGCGGATTCGGGTTCTTAAGATTAACAGTACTTAAAATGTTAGAAAACAAGTTAATAATCCACCATAATCACATGTTAGAAAACATTGGGCTTTTCAAGGGTAATTTAAATCCTTACCCGTAAAGCTTAACAAACAAACTAACCGCTATAATTACAAATAATGCGTTTCAATTTCTATTATAAAGCTTGGAAGCTTATTGTTTTATCCGCTGACAAAGAATGGCGGTCGATACAAACATCCTCAAACGACTCTACATCGGTAGAGTCCGTAAAGAGACTACCTCGCCGCTTCTCGTCTGAGCTCTTAACGGTTCTATTTTTATACCATCATGTACCTTCAGATTATCTTCAAAACAATTACGATGGGCAAGTGAAAAGTTGAAAACATAAACAATGTAATCCGAGCATTGTTTTTGCCGGCTGTTGCTTTGTAGAGTTTGGGATTACCTGCATCTTTATTACTTACCGTACAACTTATCATTATTTACATAGTACAAAGTATTCCGTAATACAGGTAGCGCCTGCGAAATGTTCAGTCATAATTCACACGAGGGAAATGATCATCCCCATTTAACATTAAAATTTGAAATAGTCCGTAACCATCGTTTGAAAGCATCTGAAATTAAGAAAAATTAACGTCGCCGGAAGGTTATAATGGCCACGTACAAAATTACGCGAAGCCGTGACAATTTTTTTCCTACATCCCGCAAGAGGAAAGCCGCCGTGATTTATATAATGAATAAAAATGCTTCCTACCGCCAAGACACCGCCATTTTACAAGGATACTGCAATTAACCGCACTGATAGCTTTTCAAATTACTACATTATTATTGATGACTTCATTATTACGAATATTTTAGTCTCTTATTATATTAGACTGAATTACAGTTTGGGACTTTACCGCAAAAATATAGACTAACCAATAGATTCTCAAACGTATCATTGTAAAATAAGCGCTCGTGATACCTGTCAAACAAAACTGATGTAAATCAAATACGTGAACATGAAACAATAGAATAATTGGTGCGCTGAACACAAGTAGCTCTCAATAGCGTCTAATCTAATCGCGATAGCGGCAAACACCCCTCGACACAACAAATTAACCGTCACACCGTAGCAATCTGTGAATTACAAGTGTAAATAATCCAGAGGACGCCCAACCACCACCGTGGGCTGGGCTTGGGTAGAAAAAAAAAGAAACTCGTTAAAATAGCGGCTTAAAAAAGAAAAGCGCTGAAACGGGAAGGCTCGGGTGGTATCGGTTTTTCTCGACGCGGGCGGTTCGCTGGGCGGGGCCCGAGCGGCAGTATCGCGCCGCCGGCCGGCCCGCACGCACGTGTCTGCCTCATTGCTCGTCTGTCCCGCACCGTGCACATGTTGTGTGAATTTTCGGCATGTTGATGTCGTCGTGAATTGACAAGATGGACTTTCAGAGTGCTATGGAGACGTTCGCTGAGGCGTGGGCTGCGGCCAACACGGTCAAGTCGGAGGCACCTGCTGACATAGCCCAGGTCAGTTTTTTACATGTGACATAATATTATTTTTCAGAAACCTTTAATTCGTTCAAAAAAATTGTTTTAACTTCAAAAACTTAATTAAGTAGCTCTACGTTCAAGTTTTTGACGGACCTGTTTTTATTACGGTAAAACTCATTATAAAAATGCGTTTTAATGACATTTATGTGATTTAAGAGGCTGAAAAGTTTGTTTTTGGTTTACGCGGAAGAGATATCCGCAATATTTTATCGTATTCGAGTTGCATTTTATGTATGCATTGGTAAGAACTTCTAAAACTCTACCTATACTTATAATAAAACATATGGATTATTATTTCTTGTGGAATAATTAAATAAAATCAATGTGGTGATGATTAATAAATACCTGTTCAAAATTGTATTATAGAATCCTTTTTGGTTCCTGCATACAAGTTACATATTTGAATTGTTTTAACAGAGGAAAGTTCATTAGAAAAAATATATTATAGAGTTTTAAAACAAATTAAAATAAGCTTTTCAAATGAGCACAACATTTTGATGCCTATCATTTTGGATATAAATAAAGGATGTTTGATGTGCAAGATTTCACGGATAAAAAAAACACGTAAGACTTTTAAAAGGGTTGGTAGAGCAAGGTTTTGCCTTGTCTAATTGACGCGTAGACAATAAACCAAGTTCATCTAGATAACAATATCAATTTGCATTCAAAATAATGCCGCTATACACTACTTATATAGCTCTACCAGTGACAATAGGTACTCTATCGATATTTTCAGCAAGGTCGTCTTGCGAGTCCTATTATATTTTAAATAGATAACTTAAATAAATAAGTTGTTGAAAAATTTTGCAATAATCTAAACAAATGATCAATGTAGAGCCGTTTATTGGTTTTTGAAATTGATTATTTATTTTACGTTGAATTGACTGGTTTTATTAATTTAGATAGATCTGATTTTTGATATTGATTAGTTGCGGCAGAAACTTAATTGTAAAACTTATTGTATTAGTAATTAATGGTTACGGATTCAATTCCATAAATACGTTTTGTGTAAAACGCATTTCAAATAGACTGCATTCAATAAAGGTTTTAATTATTTCTTTTGAAAGCCGATATCTGTCTTACAAAATCAGCATGAATACAAGATGAGTAAACTATAGAACTAAAAAAATATTTTTTGGTACATGCCAATCTACCAAAATATATTTTTTGAAAAATATGCAGTAATGACCGCGATCAATTATGATACATTACTAACTTAAGTCGCAAATGATAAAGTCCGTCCTTCTTTTTTTAATTTTTATTGATCTTCGATTATATCATATTGACGCAATATTGACAAAGCCGTGTAAACGTCATATTTGTTTTTTAATATTCTTAATTCGTCGATAATAACAACTTATATAACATTATTCCATAATTTGCGGACTCTATCCCATTGTGTTAAGGTATATATTTGTGTGACAGTCCAATGAATGGATATACGCGTTTCGGATGTAACATTATCCGTCTAGAAGCATGGTTCCCATTTGAAGGGTCCCATTGATATACAGTTTAACGGAATTCGTCTGGGATAATATGTGAAATGTATATAAACGCGACGAATATTTCTAATTAGGGATTATTTTATTATACGGATGAAAATGATGATTAGATTTTGATTTTGCTATAAAATTATCGTTTGTAAGTCGAAACGCAAAGATACATGTAAAACACTATTCTTTAAATAACAAGGGATCACGAAATATATTATTGGAGATATCTTGATGGATATTAATGGGTTAAAAGTTTACTACAAACGATGGGAGAGACAAACAAATCCTTGTACTAATAACTTTAACGAAAGATAACTTAGTACTAACGTAGGTACCGGCTCGAAGGCCAGTAATTGTGTTTAATTATCCCTACCGTAATTATAAATAGCAAACGTCAAATCTTTTTCTAATCGTAGCTATTACTGGTATTCTAATCAGCCATACTTGTTTGACAAATTATCGTTAGTTTTTATGGTATGAAGAAATTGAAACCTAAGTGAACATTACTAATTAAGAATTCAATATATTTGCTTGCATGGAAGTAAAGAAAGTAGCGTTTTGTAAATGATAAACGGTTTTGTGCAATTATTGTTTTGTTTGATGCGAAATTGTTTTTTCTTTCGAAGCTTATTTCGACGGGTTAAGGCATTTTTCGGGTGATTTTTTTTAGATAAGAAGATTGATAGAGGGGACACAGAACTGGTCAGTTATAATCGCAACAAGATACTTACTTGATTCTGGAGTTATTTTTAATCCGTGCATAGTATGGGGTTGCAGTTTCGTTAACATATCAAATTCATATTTTTGTTATTACTGTTGCGTGTATTCGTTTGTCATAGCAGATATTTAACAAAAAATTGACTTTCAGAATATTAACGTTACTCTAGATTAGGTTCTTGTGCAGTTTAATATTCTATAGATTTTACTTTTATTAAAGGCTTTCATGTTTTTTGATCGGATACAATTTTGTATGAATGAAACCTGAATTAAAAAAATGTACGCGTGATCACACATTGACAGCGATCTGGAATTTAAAACTTACTTCCTCATTCGTATTAATCTTTAAGCACGTTCTATTAAATGTGTTTTTGTCTTTTTCTTACATAAAGCATTGTATGTAAGACGGAAAGAGAGAAAATATGTTTTCGATAAAACGTGCTCTAGGATATCTGTATGTAAAACAAATTCTTTAACGCGATTGTAGATTACTGTTTTTTACAGTTATGTTATAATTATTTTATCGTTTAAAAGTGTGACGTTGTATTTCGCTTTGGGTCGCAATGATCGTGTATTAATTCTGATTTAAGTATAACACAAGATTAGATGCAATTAAATTCTAAGTAAAGCGTTTTTGATAAAAATTAACTTTTCACAAGTTTGATTTCTGGGTGTTGCCTAGGAACCAAACTCAGAAAATTCGCTCTCTTATTCTTATCTGCTACGAAAATAACATAAAATTCGTATGAATACAAGCACAGCTCCGGCTTTGATTCATTGAGGAAAAGGTTCTCAAAAGAGGTTTTTATATAGCACTCATTTTAAAATAGAACATAAATACTGTTTGGACGAAAATAAAATGACTGCAAGTAGTAAGACTCTAGTTTTTGTAATAAATACATTTATGCTTCGCTTGAACCGATAATCCTATTTTCAGATACAATTTATCTTCATATTAGCTTACTTCATACAAGAACCATCGAACGAGTTTTTAACTGTAAATGTTATTTATTACTTTATAATAAGGATTACAATTGTAATGACATGCAAATCTAATAAATTCTCCGTTATCCGTGCTTGTCGGAACACTAAGCATTTTATAATCTACTTTATAAAAAAATGCATTTGCGTTATAACTAATTGCCTTACAATTGCATCATTGGACAAACGACGGATAGAATGTCCGTAATAGTGTGTCTGTTATCGATATTCTATCATTATCTTGCAATCTTAACTGATTATTGGTTTACTTAAATAACAATTTAAGTACGAAACGCATTGGTTGCATTGGTCAACCTGTTTCACTGCGGTTTTACGTGAAACAAATTAGCCCGCCAACTGTATCCACATTTTTAAATATGGAATCTTGATCTATTTATTAGTCATTTGAAATCTGTTGCGTTGTGGTCATTGCAAACTATTTCGTGTTAAACCTTTGTGGTATTAACACGTGCACTGCAGTTTAAATTTAAAAAGAAACACGTTCTTTTTATAGATTATCTTTTGTTTTTTTTTATGTTTCGTGAGTGTCTGTTATTTTTTTAATTGTAATGTTTCAATTAAAATTGTTTTATTGATTTCATTTTCCGCAAAGTGATTCTAACTGAACCAAAATGATGTATTACACTTCGAACGGGGTAAGTACGATACAATCAGATTACGAAACTATTGTAATTATTTATGTGATAGATAACGCGTAACATGGTTGAGTAAAACCACAAATCAAAAATAGAATATAAAGAAAATAAAACTGTTACTTTATCGTGTAATGGCTACGTAATGTCCGCAGTTATTAAACCGTGTCAGTAATAATCGATGAAATGTAACTCAGATCCGATTTTTACCGAATAAAACGATAGTGATGTTTATAAATATTCGTAGAGTGAGCTAATCCATTATCGAGGATTATTGTTTGAACGATAACCAGCTTACATTGCCTCGCGCTGTGTTATCGCACGTTACGGCTCCGTTCTGGCAAACTTTGATAATAGTGTGCTATGATTGATTTTTAAAATCGATTCCGATCATACAGTCGATTATATCGCAAAAAAGTCACAATTGCACGTTACAATCAATAGGTGAAAGTGATTACCATAATGACGATCGCTGTAGGCAATATACGTTAAAAAACCAAAGAATTTCACCGCGCGCTCCTACTATTGTTATGCCTTTTTACTTAGGAGGAAAAAAATGATTTAGTAAGCTCGTAAAGTTAAGCGGTGAATAGATAGTGGATCGAATGAAGTGTGTTCGGGTTAAACAGACTAGATATGTCAATGTATTGTGGTGCACTAGTTCGACACAACAATCACAAAATGTAATATTATAAGAGTACAATTATTATTTGAACAGTTAAATAATTTTGTCCTGGAAATACTTTTTCGTAGTGTTTCCGATTAAACGATCGCATCCATTATTCTGAATTCCTATTGAAAAAGACTACGACCGAAATGACCTTATTATAAGTAGGTACTAGAATTCTAGTAATCTTTTTTAACCGGTTGATTAAATGTAAAAAAAGGACGTAATTAATTTACTGGTACCAACCCGATAATGTTTACCACAGGCACCCAGTAAATGTGCATCTAATGGCACTAGAAAACCAAACTAATTTTAGAAAAGAAAGTGTAGGTATGTAAGAAGAAAAAGCCTGACATGTTATGTCGGTATATTGGCTGTAGTCCGTCACGTATAAACCTAATTTTCCGCTATATCTACTTTTTACAATTAACAAGAAGTGTCTCGTTGTTTGACGATACGTGTAGGTATATCTAATACTAGAAACGATAACAAAACATTTTCGTAGACCGTTACTGATTCCCGATGATGACTTAGACGTTTCGAAATCGAAATAAAAAAGGGTATAAGCACAATTACGTCTCTAGTCGGCTATATAGAAAGTGGGCGCGTGCCACAACTCCACGACAAAAACTGCTGAGAGGTTTTAGTAGATAAATAATCCGTGCAATTAGACACGTACGGTGTGTCAGGTGAAATATTCCGTGGTTCAATTTGCGTTGGGGCCGACACAATGCTTGGATATAAACCTAATTACAGTACCACGCGCCACCGTTCTCTTTTTGGAGTCTATTACACACCGACAGCATATCTACCACTCCTCACTGCGCTGACAGGTTACTTTGACACGTTATTAATATCTACTAACTCCATGTTCCACACATTTCTGTCACACCGTGAGAAAGGTCATTGTCGATAAGTTCCGTGAAATGAACATTACCCAGTGAAGCTCAGCTCACCGTTGTGCGCGATTGATTGGATATTTTTTGGCTGGCTCATAAAATAATCTAAGTGTATGGTGGGCTATTCGGCGGGCGGCCGGCACGCGCTGCGCTCGCGCCGGTAATAGGCTCCATCTCGCGGATAAAGCAGCGACACCGTTACCTTTCTCAAATCACGTACACTATTGTAATATCCAATCGCTCAGAAATGAGATTGCGGCTAACAAGTTATTTACATTGACGTTTTAATATCGACACCGTCTGAAAAAACTATTTAAAAAGGTAATTATAATGTGGTGTCTGTAATAGCCACCGTACGCGCCGGCACGCCGCCTTTGTGACGTAGCTAAGCTCCGAGATTAATTTTGGCAGCACAATGAACCAGTTTATAGTCAATAATACATGCCTTAATAAGTATCAGTTGCGATATTTGTTTGTCAATTCTGAAGTTTCGAAAGCGAGCGCGCGACGTGCCGAGCTCCGGGGGCTACCTCGATAGGATCTTTATTATGCTTCGTTTTTGAGAGAAAAAAATGATTAATATAAGGGATCGGCGCGGACGGATAAGTAGTTGAGATTGAAGGAATGACGCGAGGTCTGTGACCGGGTGAAGCTGGCGCGGCGCGGGGGTGTCAGGGGACGAGGGGGAGCCGCGAAAAGCCGCGAGGCCGCATTGCGCAGGCGCAGCCAAAAACTAACCATAAATTACTGGCTACTTGCTGGACCGCTGCCTACGACACGCGCGGTACTTTTTTGCAGCGCCTTCGATCCTGTTACAACGTAAACTTCTCACGGACATCAGATCATTATAGGCATATCTTTAAGAAATTGCTCCAAGTAATGACGTTCGAGAATTATGAGTTACCGTGTGTGTCTTTCATGGGAAATTTCGTATTAAGACATTGCCATCTTAATCGTGACTCGAAAGATGTCAAAGCCAGTTTTTGTGCGGCGCATTTCCTCAAACTACTTGTTACAGTTTTTTAAGGCCTAAATTTATTTTGAATACTTATGAACCTAACGACCGTTCTCTCATGAAAAGAAACTGAATAAAGAGTCGAGTACGTGCCCATAAACGTGGAATTTCGGTAGCCCTGGGCTCGACAGGGGCGAATTAGCAAATTGTTAATGCGATTGTATACTTGCTTTTTTCCAAAGCACATTTTTGCTCTTGTTTAGTTGTTGAACTTAATTTTGTGTGGTCTTGTACTCTTATGCATAACATAACTTTCAAAGAAACCGGTGCGTATCTAAATTAATGGTTGGTGAGTGAGCAAATCGTTTATATCACCCACTCACAGACAAGTTTTTCATTCTAAGGAAAATCTTAATCAGTGACAATTATTTTAGACCGGTTATTTGTATTTATACTGTTTAATGGGACGTTTGTGTTTTATTTACAAAAAATGGTCATGAATGCGACCCTGTCATGTTAGGGGTGCGTGCAAACCGACACCGACGCCGACACTGTAGTAAGTATGTGGACGTGAGAGGATCCTCTCCGCTGGAGGCGATCATGATATCAATAATAATGCGCAAGTAGCCAGTGTTAATACTCGACCCGGCCTCCTTCAAAAACGATGCCACGCTTTGACAAGAAATAATCATCTTTAATCGTCTGGAGCTTCCATAATAAATATACAAAAATAAAATAGCAATGTGGGAGCTTGGTGCTCCTTAATATTCATTATACTTGAACACATCGGACAAAGAGTGGCCGCTGCCCGCCTTTCTCCAAGGGAAGGCGACGCTCACTCTAGCGATTACGTGCTTTTTTTGCCCCCCTCATTATGCAGATTCTGGCGAAAAAGGAATAAATTTAATAACACGCGTTCGTGCGCATGCGTTATCGAACGCACTTGCTTCTGATAATCTGCGCGCGCGCTGCTTCGCGCAATTACAGTCGGCCAAGCGGCCTGCAGCGCCCCGCACTACAACACAAACATTTTTTAATTTCAGTTTCATAATTCGTATGTACTACCGTTGCAAGCTTAAGTTACTTAATCCGTCAAAAATGAAAGGTGTATTGCATTTGATTATTCGCTTACGGTAATTGAAATGATACGGTTGTTTCGATACAATGGATTGATACCTATTATTTACTCATGTTGCACGATTAACGACGCAAATGAGATTGTAACTATTTGTAATAAAACCAATACCTTTTTTATACACTTTCATCACAACATTGTCTTGTACCGGCTGTTCTGGATGTAAATTAAAATGATCAAGTTAAGCTGTGAAGACACGTGTGGCAATGCATGTCTGTCTCCGGGTTTGCGGCGGCCTAATAAGGATAATCTCGGCACCTGAGGAGTGCAATTAATAATGGGCGGGAGAGCTCACATCTCCAGGGATCTGTGCAAATTCTACTAAAGATTACTACTTATTATACCTACTCACAAAGGGTGGCGAATTAATTCGGTAATCACTCAATTGCTAATGCAATGAGGCAGTGTAATTTATACATTTAGCGTATGTAGTAGATAAGTAGCATGGAAACCAATTATTGTTTTTTAAAAAGCTGTTATTCGAATTATTGTTTATTGGTTGTTCAATTGGCAGCAATTAATGTTTTTGAATTAGGCATTTCAGAAGTAATATAGCTGATATTCACGGTAGTGTTCGATGAAATTAAAAAAGAAAGAAGTAAAAAAACTTATTGTCTCCTTATGAAGGATTGTTGAAAGAATGGCGGGTGAAGCTGGATCGACCGAGTGTCCAAGTGGCGGATCAAGTCGAAAACAGCCAAAAACTGGCCCCGCGCCTTAGCCTTGAATGGTTTAGCCCTCTGGACACGAGCAAATAGCTGACGTGGCCCGCGGCCGCCGCGCCTTGCATACACAATGTGCGAGCACCCGCATACGACATCCGTGGAAACGACTTTCATTATTATTTACAAAATTACAGTTCTATCTTACGGAACGCTAAATACTTCTTGTTGATCGATTTTGACTGACTTTATTCAGATTGATTAAAAATCTGAACTAGATAAGGCAATCAAACGGTTCTCTTTTATAAAGCTTGAACAATAATGATGTGAGATACGCCGATGTTTGCCGTTCGTCATCTTTCGGACAATGAGTCTAGATAGAATAATCTATAAGAAATAAGACGAAAGCGAGTCGAACAAAAAGCGTCTTGTCTAGATTCTATAGATTGGACTTGATGAGAGTGTTATCGACAATGACGTCTTATTTTCATCACAATTTTATTTGCATGAAATCGTCTCGACAGCCGGCTGTTCCGCGGCCAGTAATGGAGTATTTCGTATTTGCTTCATTTTTTATTTTTTGCCAGTTCGATTACGCGAACGCGATCTCCTCATCATTCTCGGCGAAATTCGGGAGCGTCTCACCCGTCGAGCCTCGAGATATTAATTATTGATTGACGATAAAGTATGCGTAAATAATGCCTGCACGATATGTTTATAATCGGACTTTTTTCATTACAGGTATCGATTAAATTTCATAAAGAAAATCCACTTATGAATAACATATTTGTTTTTTACGTTTCTACATTATAATCAAGACTTTATAATACAATAAATAGTAAAAAAATATAAACAGCTACTTGGTTAAAAACATTTAAAGAGCTTTTTAGTGGTGATAATAATCAGGGCAATAAGGGGGGGCACAATAGGTCCTATAATTATTGTTTGAAAGTCGTCGTTGGTCGCAACAGCGTCAGCTGTCGGTGCGCCGGCGCAGCCTGAAGAGCTCGCAACGAACTCAAACACCCCACTTTAATCCATGCTTAGCAGTTCTGAGTCAACCACTAATAATATGAACTTTAACATTTCTCTATATAGAATTCAGAGTCGTTAGATAAACTTACAAGCGTGTAACTCAAATTATGATTTGATGTAGAGTTGGTACTGTAAATAATAATTTAAAAGGGAAATCAAATTTTGCAGTAAATGGGAAAAAGTAATTTAAAAATTACTTCTAATCGAGATTTAAGCACAATAATATCGATAATGTTCTCCGTCCAAAACACTATCCACTCATTACAAAGCTATTAAAATAACAACTACTTGAATCGCGTCACTGCATACTTGCCATGGTAATTACGTAAGTCCATGGTTTTCGTAGCTACGGCATAAGTGCGTGTATTGTGTTTAAAACAAAAGGGTCTAGCACCACTAGAGTTTAATTTTCAAGTGAGAGTTAGTATTTGAATTGGTTTTAATCGTGGGATAAACAATAGGGAGGGTGCACTGGTGCATGGAGACACGCCCAGCACATGTGTGTTTCAAATGTACGGGCTGTGTGGACGAGCCTTTACTTTTTGTGTTCCAATCGTTCTTATTTGACGAATAGATGAGTGTCATTGAGTAGTCGATGCGATTATAATTATAGTTTTTATTTAGCGATTAAATAGCGCTATTATTGTCAAAATCTCTTTATATTTGGTGCACATGGTGCTTTTCTTCTAATTAAGAAAGGTGTACTAACTGTACTTGTTTACAATTTGCATAGGACAATTTATATTTGATTTTATTACTTTATAGTTAGAGTAACAATTTAATCACACAATTTATGATATGCTCACAGCAAACATACAATGTTTTCTCAAATAAAATAATAGGAACGATAAATCTTTATCACTATAATCTGCTCATGTTTTATTTAGTGGAATGTTACGGTTGCAAGACTATTAGATTATCGATTTTATGTCACACAAAAAACAACTGCATAATATAACGCATGTAAATTGTATGTGAACGAGTTATCCCTCCGGTGGGGGTGAGTGATGCGAAACGCGTGAGCAATCATTGCGATCGACGACTCCTGCGCAGGGAAATGACGGAAATACCCACACATGCACAGTAATACGTCACACACGGAACACACACGCGCACCCCACCCTACACACAGGTTATATTAGTAATCCATTGTCTATGCAAATAAATATTAATACAGAATATACGTTATGTATGCAACTTCGTTTTCCACAGTTTTTATACCATTTTTGCGAGAATACGGGGCAATAACACAACTCCGTGAACTGTATTTTTACTTCACAGTAATGCATAATATCGTTAATGGGGTATTAAGTATAATAAGTATAACTATCTATGCAGATAAGTTCGGGTAATGAATTTAACGCTTCTGATAACATCTGCGAGTGTAACAAAGACATGCGTGCAGTAAAAATGTTATCGTGTGTGCGTTTGCGCCACTTGTCGCTCACTCCCACGCACACTATCACCGACCACCTTTTTTCCAATGTAATAATTGTTTTGGTGAGGAAGTTGCGGATACAAACGGAAGGTAATAACGAAGTTTTTGACCGCACGCAATTGATATTACATTTTAAAGTGAAGTACAAGTATGAAATTTAATAACGCTGTATGATTCCGATCTAGCTCGGGACGCTAATGTTGTTTCATGCGAAAGTGTAAATAGCGTTACGATTCGTGAGCACGGAGCGATAGATAAGCTTTCAAAAAATTATTATCATGGAGTAAACGAAAAAAGAAATAATTACAGGGAATTGCGTTAGAAATTGCATACATTTACTCACGCATCGGTATTAAGTAATTAATTCGCCGCCCGCCTCGTCCTATCGGCCGACGATCTGCGCAAAACGCTCTCATCGAACGTACAACAATCAAAGCTCCGTTGTCTACTGTGAAAACAGTAGCGGCACGATTATAATTTGCGGGTAGTTGGGAAACTCGTCACAGTCGCGCGACTTGTTTATCGATTTATCGGCGGATGCGTTGGCGATTAACATCGCCAGGGCTGACCGTTACACAGCGTAAGTTTTTCGCGAGAAAAAAAGCACAATTATAATAATGATCGTCCTAGTATGGGATGGCCAACGCTTGTTTATGCAAATGTATTTACTAATTAAGAGGGAAATAATTTTCAATGTAGTTTGCATGTTGTTGAGCGATGGAAAAAACTATGCAGTTCTCGATGGGGTACCGACCCGATCATTGTCACTGGCATACTTAATTAGCGATGTGCAGTTGACTGATCTATTGTAATAGCAAATGTATCGATGACCGGTCATTGATCGAGCACCCTTCGATACGTCGATATACTTTGTTAGATGTTTATCGATGTTTACTTTACATCGATCCCTTTTCCGTGTTGCGCCCTAATCTAAATTGATGCATTTCTTGGGAACAATTCTTAGTCCGTTACGCATTATAAGTCCCTTGTTTGTCGAAGTGTACGGCTTTTTAAAGCGGCTTAAATGTGAATAAAGGGCCGGGAAGTGAAGTAAAGGGTTGTACAGAATGCCGGTTATCGCGAACTTAATCTCAGCGAGCAAATTAGGATTAATTGAACTTTTTCCTTTTAGCTCTGAGCGTCTTTGTGTTGCACGTAATTCGTTCATCGTGTCACTCGAGGAAATATATGGAGTGGATAATACAATCAAATAAAACCCTTGCTTTTTGAACGCGGTGAACTCATACGCAGCATTTCTTTTATGGGCTTTTCAATACGAAATTATATTGATTAAAGATAACAATAATAATATTTTATGATTCGCCTTGTATATGGTTACTTGGAATTGGTCTAGTCACTAGATGGAAATTATATTATGTTTAGCTGGTATTTTCCTAAACATGAAATTGATATGTTTATTCCCATTTCTAAGTCGAGTGCATATATGAGTAAGGTTAGGCTAGCTTATTCATAACAGCTGCCGATTACGCATAAAGTAGCACTCAAAAACCAGTAATCATTAGATTAGATAATGATATCAACTAACGCGTATTTTGCCACTGGTTTAACTGGCCATCATCAGCGGTCGTCACTTAATGACTTATGCATTTCACAATTGAAGAACTAGTGATTATGTGGAATGTTCTAGATTATTTCGTTGTAAACGCACAACCCTGTGATTTTGATGTAGATTCCTAGAAGTGGGAGCAACTGGTGATATGAGTGGAGGATATTATCGCAGTTTAGTTGTGCGTTAGTCATAGCTTAGTGGTAGACATTTAGGCAGTAGAAATAGTATGGCAAGTAATCTACTTCTTGGGTGCAATCTTTGGAATATTTCGTTTGTATAGGAAAAAAACTTTCCTCGACTTTGAATTTTTTTTTAAAGTAATTGTCTTAGCATACAACAGGTGCAGTGTCACATCGACATGAAATGCACTTGTACAGTCCCCTGTCCATTGCTTATATTTGCAAGGATTATTTATGAAATATTCATAAATAATCATTGCATTCTCTCTTTTTGAGTACTATCAATCCGAATAAAATTTTCTTTTGTTCTTAGTCCAATAGCTAGCTAAAAGATGCGATGGGTATTATAGTGAAAACGTTTCCAAACAGTTTGTGTACTCGTAAAAGTTCCACGCAAGTGCGTTATTTAGAATTAAGGGGTGAGGGGTGTGGGTATCTATAACTCGATGGCGGTTACGCGCTCTCAGGTGTGACGCGACGGAAGCTCACTATCATTAACCTACCCACATGGAGTGCGTGCACACATACACTGGATGGTGTGAGGGTGTGTGCCTGTGCGTGTGTGCGTTAACCGTTTGCAATGGGACGGATTAAGACGAGAGCTTTTTATTGTTTAGCAATTCTTTTGTCATTTCGTGATGTTTGATAGCCTTGGTGTAAAAATCGTAGTTTTGCAATTAAATTGAGCATTTGTCTCTGTATCATAGGCTTTGGATACACGGATAGCTCATGCTAAAAAATAAGCTTAAAATGTAATTTCACATGGTTAGTCCTTCAGTTCTTATAGTTCTGCGCAAATTTACTTTAAAACAATTATCTAAAGCACACAATCCTCTATTTCTCGCTCTAAAACTTTAAATCACCACATATCATGCAAACATTCCCACTCATCAAAACATGTAACCACAAAACAATTGAGCGAAGGCAACACGCAACAAAATAACGTACATCTAACCTAATCCTTGCCTGTTCACATATCCGTGGATTCGGGCACTGGCGACACACGCCGGTACACACCCGCTCTCCTACACCACAATAAAACGTGGACACCATACATTTATTATCCACAATTCTGCACGGTAAATATAGACACCCTAAACATACTATACCCGATATTTTAACATGTCGTACATAATTTATCTATAATATGTGTGTATCTACATTGCCTTAGTAATATAAGGCATCATGTTTGCTTCTTTCTCAGTAAAATATGGTAACACTGCGCTAAAAGTGCGTTCCGATACACTTAATGTGTTTATTCCTTTTTTGTATAGTTATAGTTGTGTATCTACTTTTAAGGGTGTGTAGGGTTTACTTAGTATGAATAATTATTATAATGATTAACATAAAATGTGTCCACTATCCCTTACAGAAATCGAGAAAAATATTTGTGTAACGCTTGTTAGTTTCTAGCAGTAATAACAAGAGCTGTAAACATATATGTATGTAAAATGTTTACAGCTCTTGTTAAGTCAGATCACCCACAAAATGCCTACCTTAGATAAATTAATATACTCGTTCCCATCCTAATTATTCGATGATGCGGAGATACTTTGAATGTAGTAAGTTAGGTTCAAGGAAAAGCACATCAAAGTCTTTGTCTGTAGGAAATACTACAAATTATGTCCTCAACAATAAATAAATTAGCATAATTACCTCAGTTACACGTGAATACCAAAGTTTCCGCAAACAACGAGCAACAAATTATAAATAAAAAATATATAATTACCAGCCATCATTCATGTTTGCATTACACACCTATAGTTTGCGCACAAGGTGTCTGCAATTAACGTGGAGTATCGCTTATCTATGTAATTACCTATTACTTTCCACCCCATCTTTCAATTAAAGCCAATCACTGTGTTTAGTACCAGCCCATTGGGAATAGGTCCTTATTTTTTGCCCCAGGCGTTGAGTACAGTTTTGTCTTATTAATTCGCCGATATATGATACGATGGATTTCTTAGGAATGTTTCAATATTAATCAGTGCTTCAGGCGTCGATAGGCAGTGTAGCCTTGTCAACGTGTTATTAGATGCGTTGATTAGAGTAAAGAAGGTCTAGGTTTTATTAAAACTCGATACTAAGTGAAGTGTTATGTGATTGATGATACAACTGTTATTTAGCTGTTTCATAAGATTAAGAGCCTGTTTCATAAAGAGCGGCTATTCGATAGATAAAGCTCATCAAGAGGTAGTGTTACCAGCAATTCTTTTTTTTTTAAACATAAATAATTTTCGGTACGTTCCTACGTATGCCAATATTTGCGCACACAATACGTTTGCTTCGAGGATTAACGGAATAATTTCCGAAGATTTCGACGCGTTCTTTATTAACAACACACCTATAAGAACAACAAAACGTGCGATCAATCATACGCTTTCTCTGTCTATTTTGTTATAAGTCTCGCTCATATTCACGCCCATGTACACCATTCTTATAAAATGACGTTATTTTTCATTGTGAAAAATTGTTAAACCCAAACATTTAGCTATTTATGCACATTAATTAGGTAATTTGAATATTAATACCGATAATCCGCTTGGAGTGTCAAATAGTGATAAATCTTAGAGTGTCAAGTACATTGTATTATGGGGAGACAAATTTGATACGAGTGTGCCGTCTAATTAATACGAGCCGCGTAGGATTAAAGCTGTTTTTCGGTATGATATGCCTTGAACTCTTCATTGTATGTTTGATTTTTTTAGTTGTCCAGGTGTTGGATACACTAATTTATCACTCGGCAGTTTACTATTGGTATTGGCAGAATAATTCTTAATAGCGTGGGTGTTATATTCTGATCAGTTCATTTTGTGGTCATCACATTACTATTAAGTACACTACGTCGGATTCCACGTCATCTTTGAGCTTTCATAACTTATCCTTAACCGCTCGTGTCTTATGATTTAGACGCCTAGTCTTTCAATTGTTCACAAACAAACTAGACTAAATACCTTATTAGTTAATGTGTTTTTGTCCATTCTTCATTCACTACTCCGAGGTCCGTTTGTCCGAACCGGTGAGTCCTTGTAGTCCCTTCCGACACAATTCTACGCTGACATCAGAAGCTCGGATTGCCGATAGCATAAGTGGCTATATTTAGAATCTGTGCTACTGATTAATGGACGTTTTAGTGGGGCGTGTGTCGGTTATGGCTAAGTCATCTCACTGCGACAATTGACACCGTAACCTCAGGCTTTAAGACTATCTTCCATCACCACCAATTTAGCAATTGTCTACGAAACGTACGAATCAATCGTCATGATTTATGTTTGTGCAGGATTAGGTAAGAGCTGGAATAGGAATGTTATTTAAAAGACAACAGTGTAGCATTTTTTTATATTACTTAGGTGGCAAATAAACACACCTCCCCTTGATGATAAGCAGTTATTAGTTAGATATTAGTACTAGACGCATTCTGCAAGCGTGTTGTATGCCGCCATAAAATAACATGACAATACTTCTCTGAAATGATTTTCTTCAGTCGCGTAAACTTCATGAAATAAATATTTGTTTGAGTAATAACCCAACGGTAATCTTTCATAATTAGGATCGTTTTATCAAAGTTGTTAAACAGTAATACATGCTGTGCATCTTGCGCCTGATGACAATTTACGTGTCAAATAAACATTATCTTCTTGATTAAATTTAGATGAGCATGTCTTATTCATAACACTTGTCAAATACATCACGATCTATACAATTTACAAGCAATAATTCTAATTAGCACATAGCGTGGCATCTGCGAAACGTATATGAATAAAGAAATGTCATTTTTTATTTTATTGGATATGCAAAATAGTGATATTCAAGACATGAGATGAAGGCGATACCATACGGTTGGTTCTTACATTTGCATTTGATAGCACTTAAAATAATGATTTGTGTTATTGAAAAATAAAATTGATGTTTCGTGAGTTCTGTAAAGGGAAATAAGGTTTCGTTTAACCTTTCCATTCAATTTATTATAATGTTAAAATAATAATCGCAATAAACATGATTTTACTATTATATTAAGGTTGCAGAATATTTGTAAAAGAGATTTCCACGTCACAGTATTGTTACGACTTGAAATAAGCTCTATTGACAAGAGTATTCAACAAGCTTGCGAAATATATTTGAGAGGATACTAAATTTAACAAAAAAGGCGTAAACGGTACTTTGGAAGTTCGTGACCCATGGTGGTTCAGCGTGTTCACATCGTCAGGCCGACAGACCGCTTGTCGCTACACGTTTACACCAAACATATTATCTACAATTACTATGCATCGCACGGACTTCATGCTCAACATGTTAACCACACGAGTTAAGTTAATAGTTTATGAGCAATTTTTACTATATAAACCAATATCATATGCCTAACAGAATACTCAATGTGAAAGTAATACTACACATCTGTTTTTTAATTATAACTTTAAATTGAAAAATAGAATTAGTATTTCTCAATCTTCACCGGTACAGTGGTCAAATCCATATAGGTTTTAAACTACAATGTGATATCGAGATTTAATTAAGATCTAGATTGCGTACAAATAGCTTAGACTAGACGACATTAACGCGTTAAAATAATGAACAATGTACTTACACCTAAATAATTACTTCGAATGTAGATTGCGATTCTAGAACAACGGTCGAGCGTTCGGAGCACAATGTAGTCGGTAGCTCGGTTTTCCTAGAAGCGTTAATAGGACTTAGAAGAGAAACTACTATATTGCAAGGACAGTGTCAAATAACTGTCCGATGACACGTTTGACATAGGAATTGCAGCGAGTGTCTGGGAAAAGTCTCGCAACGCAGTCTGCGCGGTGCGTACAAATACTCCTATTTGCGGTTTGGAGTTAGAACAATAGATTACTGGCGTCGTTGTACAATCGTCCGGTTATCTGTCCGGCGGCGGATGTGATAGCGGTAATAGCGGTTACTATCGACCAGATAGATTCGGCTCCTATCGGCCCTACATGGGAATTTATATTGGACGTATCGTACGCACCACAAACGTAATATACACGTTTCGTTACTACAACTGCACCACAGTTCCAGTCTCCAGATAAGCTAAGTATGAGTTTATGATCCCCGTCAGCTACACGTTGTACTGAGATTAAATTGTAATATAAAATTGAAATGTTTCAATATTATTATGCATTGTTACAATGTATTAAATTACGTATTGTTGCAATGCTTTATTTATTGATGGTCCGTTTTCGTTATTACAAAAACATTGTTACGTACTTATCGAGTTGATACGCGATTAACTGGTAATAAATGAATACGTGGAAACTGTACATCCCGTCCGGCGGACAGACATCAGTAAAAACGTAATGAGTCAACAAACAAAAGCTTATCGCGTGCTTTGTTATAAATGATAGGCGTCGCTCAATGCCTGAGCATATCAAAGCTGTGAGCATATCAAAGCTCGTAGTAAAGTTCAACGCACAAAGTGCATAATCGTAGTAATCGGCGGCCGGAGCCAAATGTCATCGACCCACTTATCTCATCCGCCATCCCTTTTACAATTACAACAACAAATGAGTAAGAGCCGTGCACCGATATGTGCACGCATCGATACCGATGCAGAGGAATAAAATCCTGTGTGAACGAACTCTAATCTCTGTTTTGTGGCAGCTTCCAGACTCGAGATGTAAACGTGCTCACGCACAGATAGATCGTTGCTCTATACCATATTATAGACCTCTTCGTGTTTTCATTCGTTGCCCTTTCAATAACAGTTGACAGACTTGAACTGATTTTGGAATTCGGTAGCGATAACAGACTCGTTATCAGATACTATCGATACTCATTTAAAACACGTGTTATTTTTTTAATTACGAGGCAATCATACTTTATAACCTATGTGTTTATAAATGTACTTAATATTCAATTAAAATAACAAACTAATCTAGATAGTACTGGCATTTAAGGTAAATAGTTAACTTTGAAATTCGTAAGTTCGGCCAAATGGCACAGGAGTCATCAAATGTATTTAACCTAACAATCTAACACGATTTGACTAAAATTGTTTATTAAGTACTGTCTTCATTGTAAACCAGTACTTATTGTAGACGTATTTACTGAAATATTATATTAATTTTAATCTTTTAAACTCCATAATTAAAACACAATAGATTCGGTACATTTCTTTCATAACTCAGATAACAGATAACGCCGAAACGTCAGACGAATAAAACTAAACTGTTCTGATTTACTATTTTATTGCTTAAAGCTTATTTCGGAGTGTGAATTCATGTAACAAAAGCGCGCCGTCATTGACACAGGTAGTTTCTTTAGAAACGGCGTCCTTGTACCATTACCGTTAAACTGTTGATCCTGTTTGTAACAATGTTGTTTATGACGACTTAACTGACGTAATGGGATAAACAATGGTGGCCAATTGCTCATGGATATCTTAAACATTGTTTAGCCATCATAAAACACAGGTAAACGCTACCTCACTTACAAGAAACTTAAGTTGTTAATCGCTACAAAATATTTTTGAATGCCGATGGCTGATTTTTGGTTAGACATGTTTTTGAAAATAAGTAATTTTAAATTACCATTTTTAACTAAGTTATTTATTTGTGTGAGTTAAGAATTTAAAAACTAATTAACTAATTGCAAGCTCTATTTTTGCATTCTTTGTAAGCACATGAAATTATTGGCATGCGGGCAAACTTACGACTATAAAATTATGTTATCTGTTAACTATATTAAATTTCAATGTGCATTGATGCATCTGTTTTATGCACATTGATACATATAATATAATTTATAGTGCGATTGACCTTTTCCTTCATTTGCCTTTCGCTTTGGTTAGTGCAATTAAAGATCCTTACATGGTGCGGGTGATATTATTTTCATGGCGTGAAAAAAATTATATTATTCAAGTCATTGAAAGGGCAGACGCACACGTCATATCAACGCGGTATTCAACCCGTATGCACTTTACTTAGAAACTGAACTGTCGAATAATAAGTGCATTGTGTGACCGTATACGTAGCACTCGGATTAGTGAGGGGAATACGTAACGTCGACAATTTGCACACCGTTCGTCGGCAAGTGATTGTACCGCTATCGAAATTAGAAGACATTTTATTTTTACTAATTTGTATCGTGCGTAGATTCTGAAAGATACCTCACGACGTGCCGCACCATTCATGGGTGTCGACCTAGTTGTGTTGACGGCTAAGAACGAAAACATCTCTTTCGGCTTCTTAATCTAACCAATAAGAGTTTATCAGATGTCTATTATCGAAGGTCCTGATCGAGGTCAACGACTCCATGTGAGCATATCGATACATCGACAGTGGCGGCAGGGCGGCGCGCGCCACGCACTTCCGACGCGACGGATTTGCCGGAATCGGCGCGGGCGCATCAAACGCGCTGCAAAATTCGGACGGAGGCGCGCGCGCGTGAATCAATTTGAATATTTTTTTCGGTGCCGACATGGGAATGGCTACCGCCCGCCATGGGCATCGGTGCACACAATGTTTGCAATATTGTTCCGCTCGAGTTAACTTCACCAAATATTTTGATACAAAACATCAAAAATTTTTATAGCGCATAATCTCAGCATGTAGAGGCTTTATGAGACGGCACGAATATTTTCGTTGACATTATACCTCCATATAACATTCAGATGTTCCTTGTCGAAATTAAGGCGCATATTATTAATTACGTTCGTTCAAGAGTGCTCTGTAAAAAGCAACAATTTAATTACGAAAAAATGTCGTCGTTTAATTATTTTTTTCAGGAAGATTCAGTGTATCCGAATTTCGTCGAGTCTGGAGCCCACACGGGCTTTCTTGCTACCAACATCTCACGTTTTTGAGTAGCCGTAATATTTAAATTGCCGACATAGCTCCTGCGGGCATACCTTGCATGGGAATGTGCGCCGGCGGTCGTCAAAACCCGCTTTTACCGAATGCGTTATGCGCTCTCCAAACGCATCGGAGCTAACCTCGCCTTCCTTGTCTAACTCGTCACCGCCAAGCGACCAAGACAAAGAAGTAATGGTGGAAAGTATGACTACTTTTACTGGACGTTTATTACGTTGGCAAACGCATCCCGCCTAAAATTTTGCATGGATGCGTCGCGCATGCGAAAATGTTCTGTGGGCGCACGCCGGCGGCGCACACGCACGTACACAATATTACCTGCCGATGCATATTAATCGAGGAGGAAGTTTTGTCAACAATATCTAATGTGCTCCGCGAACTGCGGTGCCATTGATAGCTTTTTTGTTTCATATAGATTCGTTACCAAAGTACTTTTATAGACGGCGCCATATTAAATACTGCAATATTGCATAATGTATGACACACACAGATATTGAAAACAATCGATATGATTGTTAACGATAGACGGCCCTCTACAATATCTCTATTCGTCGGCAAGTGGTTTAACTGGGTTATTCCATTTAAATCGTTTACTACTTGAGTATTAATTAGCGATAATCATGACGGCAAATAATCTTCGCGTCGATTACTGACAGGTTTATTCTTCAAGTGGAAATATCTCAAGTGGTTTGCATCGTTTCCTTGATAAACTTACTATAAAAATTCTATGAATAATGTTATCAATGCGTAATAAATAACGTTTATAAGTAAATAGTGTAATCGATCTTAAGAACATCGCTTAATAATCATAATTATCCCACTTGTTGTGACCATACAAAATTAATGTGTGGACAGCGTACACCAGCGTTATAATGTTATGATAACTGATAGTGTGGTGTAAACGACACTATAACGGTCCGCATTTTAAAGTATGCGACTATTAGTTATTTCATTTAAACAGTAAATTCAATGTTGTATACATTTTCCTGTTGATTTTTACTAAGCATAGATTAGACATGCGATAAATCAGATTATCGATATGTGCCTATTTCAGGAGATACTAATATCAAACTGTAGGATCTGTTCCTAATTCGATTGATATGATAAGTAAAAGATTTATGCCTAATACTTTGATTTTTGTTCGATAATAATTTCAACATTATTATGTCACATAATATCAATATATGATAAATGGCATGAAGCGAAATGACTTAAAAAGATGCTGCCACATCAATTATCGTAATTGCGTTCGCCGAACGTGACTAATTGCTTTATCTTTTCGGATCAAGAATAAAATGTCTCAATTATACTTAATTAGTTGTCTACACGTTTAAAAAATGCATTTATTTGTTTGTTTGTAGGTATTGGACTTCATGAAAATATATTAATCAATCTACTTTATTCCCTGCACATTTTTAAAAAAAAGGTAATGATGACTTTGACAGGTATTAAAAATTCATATAAACTGTCGTTTATCGAATTAAAATTTCATAGATAAGACTTATAGTAGGGGAATAAATTTTCGATTTCACATGTAAGATAGCAGGTGAAAGGCTAATGGTGTCAACGACGCTCAAAGCGATATAAGTGAACAAATATCATAATAAAGGTAGATCACAAGAAATCACACATCAAACATTCTTAAACACTTCAAAACGTTATTCGTGTCGTTTGTTGAAACAAGTTCCTCAGATAGAGCACGCATGGATTATCCGCGCGATACGGCGGTATTCCGCGATAACGCGCCACTACGTGTGCTATCGACATAAGTCGCGGATTACTGCACTGATTTATACGTTTTATCGCACTTTGTCGGAATTCACAAAGAGATTGCGACCAGATTGGATTCAGTTGTTTTTGAATGACAACGTCATTGGATTTATTAGTACTACATTTGTAACGTGATTTTTTTAATATGGATACCAGGCTGATAATGTTATTTTACTGATAGGACTGCAGATTTTATGTTAGATTTTCCACCGATAGATGGCAATAGACTTACCTTCATTGTAACACCTTATCAAAGCGGTTGAATTAATTTCAGTGTCTAATCTTTCACAGAAATAATAACATGATGTTGTATGTTTGCCTAGATTATTCAAATAAGTATTTGTGTTACTAGGAATTAGTTCATTTTATTTCAACCTTGAAGCATATTAGTAGCAAGTTTACATTAGAATTCAACATTCATCTCTGTAATCTACATATCTATGCTTATTATTTTTCCATCAAAGTTGCATCATGTTTTATGCCAAGACAATTATTTGTGCTACAGGAACAAAACAATCGCTCGGCTTAATTCGTTTTAAAGAATCAATTTAAAACTTAATTGTAGAAATAAAAAACAGTGTGTGGTATCTACTAGATCTTATTGTCTGTGCAACTCATTACTAGACCACCTAACATTACGTACTGTCCTACATAAGCAATAGGAAATTTTATTTGTTTTTAATTTAAACCCCAAATCCACAATCTACTTAACTGTAATACAGTCCAATTTGAAGGCAAGCAATGGTGCGTAACGGTAAATTGATAGAGCCGAATCACACGTTTGAACGTGAAGCAATAACAAAACCTCTATAGATCTGATTGCTCACACGTTAGCGAAAGCCGAACAAATTAACTTAGCACTTGGATGCCTAGAAACCATTTGCCACAAATTGGGCCGTTCGACAAATGCCCTCCTGTGTTTATCCCATCCAAAAACAGTGCAAATGACACTAATTACGACCATTGTAGCATAGTCGTGTTAATAGATTGCTCATACCGCTCCGAATTTAAACCGTATGTTACTAGTAACTTACACGGCCTTAGGAATGTTAATAAAGTAAACTTCCACTCGGATCTGAGACTTTAAGAAATGTAGTTATCACTTTCTTGTTCCGTTTCTTTTAGATGTGATTTTTCTTGAACAAGTCTAGATTATTAAAATAGGCTTTGTTGGTTGAAATTGGAGTAAATTTTGTTAAATTAAACGTATGATAAAAGCAGATGATATAATACAAGATCCAATCAAATAGTAACAAAAACAAAACCGAAGTTTATTTTAATTTCAGTAATGTTAACTATGAGAGAATGGTAAATTCTGTAGCAAACTAGCGTGCTATGAAATATCATGTGTATTCTTGTCTATAGTTATAGTATTTGATGAACAAATCGATTGGCCACAGTGAACAAAAACTCGTCAATCACGGATAGATTGAGCACGTGACTGTTGTGGACACGATATCATGCTCATTTTATTTGTAAAGAAACATGGAAACGCTGTCAATTGTATTCAAACTTTGAAAGATTAGATTCAAGATGTTTATCGATAGAAATTCGAAAAAATATCGACTTTTGCTAAAGTTGCTATATTACATAGACTTTTCTATGCACTAGTCTAACAAATTTACTAGGAAAGCTACTTTTATATATCGCTTAAAAACCTATTGGGTTTCATTAAATGTGAAAACACCTGAAAATTCAGTAACGTTGTATGTCATTGTAACAGCAAATCTACGTCACACGATTTCTCTCATGTATTCAGCTTTATTTAAATGTGCATTCGCATAATGTCAGAAATAAAAGCGATGTTGAACGGCTTCTTCGGTCACGCGCTAATAATAAGCGGAGATTAGGGAAATAAGTGCGTAGTAACACGACAACAAGATGATTACAATAGTCTCGGTATTGTAACAAAGTAAATACTTATATCATAAATCTGTTTTTATGATGACCTAACAGATAATGTGACGCGATAATAAAATATATCCTTCGTTGTATTTGGGTAACGTGATTAGTACAGATTAAACAATTGGGCAATTCGTCGAATAAGGATTTAGCTTGCAAACGATTTCTTATCTTGTTCTAAGTACTTTTTAGTGGAATAGGGGTCATAATCGCGTTAGTCAGTTTTATTGTTATATTAATTGTTCTTAGAGAATTATTTTATTGCGTAAGCGTAGGTGGTGTATATTATATTTATTTTAATATGTTAACTGCCTTGGCTGTAATATACGTGATGTGACAGCTTAGTCACAATTATTTCGTTTCATTTACGCGAAATATAGTCATGCTTGTTACATACCATAACGTGTAGTTAAGATTTTATATCACTTTTTCATCATCAATAAATAGAAGCAACTGTTTTTAACCTTGACTATTTAATAACTGAAATCTACACGTTAATTTAGTTAAGGTCTGAAAAACAATCGTAGACAGATATACATGATCACTTGGTTCAGACCGTTTAGAGACAACATCAAAATGACTGTGTCAAATTCCAATACGTCAGATCAAACAGTACTGACGTACTCTACATAATAATGACTCAATTTCAACAATAAATGTCTGCCCTATTATAGTCTCTGGTTTGGTTATCTATGGAATACCTACTCGTAATATAATAAAGTGAACAATAAAATAATTATAGGTATTATCGATAAAACAAACTTCCGATGTCAATATTGGGTTTCTATGTAGAATGTGGGAATCGGGAAATTGATTATTTAATACAAACTTATATAACATGAATCAATATTTGGTTTGATTTGATTGACATATTAATAGTATTATTATTAAACACTGCTTAAACTTTTGCGTTGCATATTTCCTATTATACAATATTATATTACGAGAATTAACGCAAACACACATTTCACCCTAGAATGCCTGACGTTTCGGCGCAGGTTGCACTGGCCGTGGTCGCAGGAGGACTTAGTCATCAATACCCGTATCCAGATATAAGAATGATAATGATTAAACCCCTATAATCAAAGCTGTATGAACTACGATACACGACTAGATATCAATCACTGGAAAAATAAAACCATCATGCTGACAAAGCATTGATTGCGGAAAATCTTGAACGGTGCCAATGTTTGTACATTATGGACTGATCATACGTTTATATGACATTGATCCTCAATTGTAAGATTTCATTAAATTAATTAAGTGTCATGCTGACACTTTTTGATCGGCACATAGTTCATTTTTTATTTTAATTAAAAGGATTTAACTTAATCTAGTGACTCTACATTTATCATATAACAGATTATCACCAGAAATCTTCCAATAGTTCACTTTTGACATATTTATATGATGAATCTAGACCTAAGAAGACATGAATTTCTCCTTCAAAGAAAATCTTAATCAGCATTACAATTGAAAATCGCGGAATGTGACGTCAGAGCCGTGAAAATTTACACCTATAATACAAAGTTCATTGAAGCTATTTCTTATGTTGTTTTTATTTCAATCTTATGTCTCATTCACACTTACCTATTTAGGAGAGATAGGATATAATTTGTGGGCGTGTGTGTTTTTATTTTAAGGCATCATAGTTAATATTTTTTAATCTTTATGAAAAGAGCACGATGCCCTGTGACTAAGAAATCACAACATTTAGGATGTTTTTATCACTCTAGTATATCTATTAGTTGTAAGAAAATAATGTCATTTATACGATAACTTAAACGTCCCTTTAAAAAAATTTCATTTGATCTACCTTATATTCTTCATTTTCATTGTCATAACATAGAGGTGTTAGGCGCGCCACAAGCTCACGCCCGAGGAATCCGACAAATCCCTAAATCGACATTGCTAAACAAACCTCGGATAAGGGAACGTTCCCGCTACTCGCATGGATTAGGGCCGCGTTTAAATCCGGCTCCCGTGCGGTAGTCAGTGTAAACACCGCCTAAGGGCGACACTCTCTTTACGTGAGTAGAAAGGTGCGTTAGACTGAGTTTGATGTTTGAAAATCCTATAACTTACATAGTTTATGAAATCCAAGAAACTTGTATAATACAGTGACGTTGTTACTACTTTATATTTGAGGTATAGGTAGTGGTCTTTCTAATAAATATTGTGTAACTACTGATAAGTTAATCAATTTCGATTACGTGTCAAACTATAAGTGCGTGAAAACCCTGTGTAGCTTCCCCGAGCTACGGTTATTTAGAAGGCATTAAAACGGTTTTGAGTCTAAATATTTATTTTTATTAACAATAAAATATTAGGTCGGGGAGTAAGTCTTTTCGCATTACAGTATGAATGAACCTGTAATAAAATCTTTTCTCTACACAAAAAAGCTCGTTATTTGGGTACCTCACGAGCTCACTGAAATAAACCTAATGAACCGTGTACTCATTTGTGATTCTTGAAGCCAAATAGATTTTATTACAAGTTCATACATTCTATAATGCGAAAATACTTTTTCCCCGACCTAATATAAGTATTCTAAGTAGCAATAGGTACCTACAACTTATCGATATTAAAAATAAAAATAATCATTCGTTATCATATTAACAACTAGGAAAATCACTACGATTTATTTTGCTAATCACGCGTAATGATCCTCTATGTTTGACAGGGGTCGGGTTCGCGTCCGTGGCACTGGCCCACTGACGAAATTGGCTCAAACCGCGATAACTTGAACGCGTAAACTATAAAAATCTGCGACGTATAATAACATAAATCCCGATTAGGTCGATACATACAAGCAGGAAGTTTAGCCAACATGTTCGATACGAACATTCTATATTTTCCAGATTTTTCTCTCCGGTTAAATCATGAACGAATAAGTATTATGGCTGCAGTTACTAGAAATACAAAACTAAAGTCTTAATGAATATAAACGTCACCTTTTCTTTTTTCAACGTTGATTTCTACAACGGGTAAAATAAACATTTTTTTGCCACAAAATGAAATAAACTAAAAATTGCCAAGTTACATAATATTAATGCCATCAAAGATTTATCGCATTAAAGCAAAAAGCCCTTCGAAAAGTGCTCTCCGTTTAGTGAAAATGTGAATGAAAGTTGACAGCTCTACAAATCCGTGTGTCACAATTGTAATACATGTGTTAGGCCGGTTATCTGAATCATTGTGCGTCTTAATTATCAATATTTTGTATTTATTTATACCTATTCTCTTGTTTTGGTACTTAAAGCTACAGTGGAAATTTTATACACGCGTATTACTTAGGATAATGAAACTCATGCAAAAAAATGTTTGCCAACAATTTCATCACATTTCGAAATGTAAATATTTTAAGTAGGTACCTACTTATATATATTTTCATTCTATCTACTTACGTGTAGCTGATACAGGAATTATTAGAACTTTTTTGACAATTGCTTCATACCTTATCTGTCATTAACGTCGAAATTAATCCGCGTCTAAAGTTATCTAACGGGTCTCTGTTGCAGCATGGTTCCACAATAGACGAAAAACTGCGGTTTTAAAATGTTTTATGATTTATTTTATTTAATACTATGTCATTTCCGGAGTTCGACACAAAGCCAGAATTACCACCAAGACAGGCAAAATAAAAGTTACCTCACGTCGAAAAAAAAGCAGCCCTTAGATGGTTATACTACAATTAAATATACATAATTATTAAAATGTCTGATTTATATTATCAGACATTTCGAAAACCGTATAAGTCTTACCTCGTGTTTGTTATTTACTTGAGGTTAGGCGGCTTTTCGTCTACCTAAGCTCAAAAGAACATTTAGCTTTTCAGTCCGTATGTCATAGCGAATTATGTCAACTTACGCACTAAAACGGCTTAACAGTCTTGTATAAAAAGAATTCCTATAGGTACTCTTTAGATATAAACACTCTTTTATAGAAACATGTATGAGACCATAATTTGCTGTCAACGTTGATTTTATATACCTACTTGTAGATCTTCTTTTTCTTGGGTTTTATAATCATGGTTTATCCATGAGTCATTTAATTATTTACTACGTACGCTATTCACAGGTACTTCTTAAAATATTTAGGAAAAACCACACACTGTTTTCGTCTCGCGTTGACAGTTCAAGAATTAAAAGATAAGCCCACATGAAATACAAATAAGTGTTTCTAAACGCTATCTCGTACAAATAAGTGGGACATAAATTAATCAGGGCTGTGCGTTATAGACAACAGAGCTAATGCCATAGTAAATGTTACTATCGCTGGCTTGCTTGTATGTTTGTATGTCACTGCTAGTCTGCCTCCGTATTCGTCAGATTACAGGCAAGATACCGTTTGCATCATCGTTAGATAAATGAGAAGTATGAATAGCGAATTTTGTAATACTTCTGATGAAAATGATAACGATGTGTTTTAATGACAAAAAAATGTGATGAAAAACAATCTGTGGTCCACAAATTATTGTTAGAAGGGATTTGCTGATTGATTTCTGTTGCATTTTACTAATAGTTATGCGATCCGTGTTTACCGTTTACTGAATCTGACAATTATCTATAACAATGTTAAATGGATTGTTTAAGATTCTTCTCACACGATGCATAAACTAAATATATCGTAAGGTTAGATCTCGAACTAAATGTTATCATACACCAATGTACATTTTACGAACATTAGGGCTCAGCACAACTAGATTATTGTAGTATCAAGACCAACAGTGTGTAGCTATGGAGTCTTTACCGGGCTCATTGAACACAAGACAAGCGAAATGCATATCAAATAGCCATAACTATATTGTTAAATTACACTAAAAACATACTCTTCCATTATAAAGCAAACTTATCTGACAGTCATGAAGTATATACGAGTAGGTATAAGGAACATCCTTCAAGCTCTATCAACCAGTAGAATAATACTAAACCCGTGACTGTAAGGTATTAGTGGAAGTAAACAGGCCAAGTACAAGCGCAACTTGGATATCTATGAAAATAGTAGCTGACATCTGTTGAGCTCTGTTTGCGCAGCAATTGTTATAATTATGATTTACATATTTGCTGATCTTGTAATCTGTCTGTTACATGTTACCTGTCACATCTATGTACTGTGTCGTGACGTGTATATACTTACGTAAATACTACTATAGGCTTAAAGCACACTGATGGATCTTATGCTATAAAATCACGGTGTTGAACAACAGTTCTACTTTTAATACTGACCTTACGTTTCTATTCGGATGCGTCTTGTCTAGTTTTTTAAAGCTACTATTAACAGTACGAAGTGTCAGTTATTTTTGTGACTACCAAATTCGGATCTTTCCAAATAGTTCAGTATCGTCGCCAATTCATTGAAACGAAAATAATACCTAGAAGTACTGAGTGTTTCAATTTCGGATACCAATTTCTCGTAAAAACCATTGTAAATTTGGCCTTATCCACCAATTGTAATAATTTTAACTAAAATGAGAAAAACAAAATACTTTTAAAAATAAATAAATATTAAAATAAACAACAGATAAAGAATAATACAATAACAAAAGGTAAAAAGTGCCGCTTATATAATCTGTCTGCATGTGTTTTTGCTACGTATTGAAAGTTTCATAATTCGAATGGAGGAAAACCGTAATCTGGATTGCGTTACTTGGAATAAGAAGCAAAAAACTGCGTGAAATCAGAATCTTATTAAGTGTATGTAAAGGCGTATGCGCAATTTCGAATACGAACGGCGAACCTCAGTACATTCGATACGATACTTGAATTTTTAAAGATATGTTCGGCGAACACATTAACACTGATTCATTTTGTGTCAAACTCATTTGTTGTGTATTAAATTAGTTAATCTAATTTAAGTTTTTAAATCGAATGTTCGGTTCAGTCATGGCGGTGTATACGCCTCTTTATTTGAAGAACATAAACCTCTTAACAATAAGATTTGTTGAAAGAGAATTTTCGACTTTCAGAGACAAAAAATATACGGAAGCAGTACCGCACCATTTCAGTCTCAATATTAAAGAATGTATCTTAAACAAAATCTGATCGTCTAGTTAGATATTCTACACTACTTTTGTTTATTTGTTAATCAGTTTCTACTGGTATAGCTCTTACATTATTAATATGTCCTATCTTAATTAGGAGGCAAATCATAGCCAATTTTATTTATGGATAGGTGTATATGACATACGTAAGTTCGTCAAGTCTCGCCTTTTTTCCTAAGGATAGGCAGAGATTACAGAACTTGTCACAATCCTTACGATTCCCTTGCTTCATTCTCGTTCATACATCTTGTTTTACAGGGCGTATATGAATGCACATGTAATTAAATTGATGGTTATCCAACGAGTGGATACTTGTCACGAAATAAACGGAAGTGCTTATAATAAATCAAACATTTTCAAACATATTTGATAAGTTCGCCGAAGCCATTCACAGTGTACTTATTTGTAGTAAACATTGTCACACTAAATACGCGATAATGGTAATTAAATTGACCTAAAATCTACCGTGGGAATGTACACAGGATTACTAACCATTTAAAATATATTGTTTGAAACTAAAACTAGTGTGATAATCACTGTTATTGCAGTATTTATTGTGACTTATAGACTTATTGTGTTAGTTAACTAACTTTTTAGGAGAGATTCATTCTAAATAACTGTCACAATTAATTTTAGTCAATTACAAATTATTTTTATAATGCTCAATTTTTTTTCTGTAAACCGATATCACGATGCACAAATTAAACTGTAAACAAAAGTGTAAAACCTAACGTAAAACCTAAACACAAACAGATATTTGCTTCCCTCAAAACCGCCCAATAAAGCTCAACACTTAAAAGTACGACGACACAAATCGTTACAAACAAATTGTAAAGTTCGGCGAACATATCCATTGTAATTGTGGTACGTGCTAGCCGTGATTGCAGCAAGAGTTAACACATAATACATTACAGTTTGTGTCACAACACAATCAGGCTCCGCCGAGGACGAATCAGGCGACGACGAGCGTAATCTGGGTTAACAGGGGTCAAACGACATCACAAATTCCAATACGATATTAGACGTATCTGTGGCGCGAATCAACGATTCTATGGACGGACGAGCTGTGCGTGCTATTGGCCAACACGCCCCTGCGTTCGAGATCATGTTTTGCACATGCACTTTGATTGTGCACATGAAATTATGTTGCGTTGCCACTGAAGCTTCCTTGACAATCAATTTGATATGATCAGCCATTCTACAATTTATGATGTGCAGGACAAATGAATTCTATAGCTTGTAATAAAGTTGGCTTTCGTTGATTTGACTGTAGTTAAAATCGCTGTAATCGTAGTTATGTCTTTATCACTTAATTAACTTATTGATTGCCTGGTAGTAAATCTATAAAACTGGACAAAAAATGATTTCTTTTACAAAAGAAAATCATTCACGTTGTCACCAGTAAATTAGGTGTCTGTAAGGCTTAAAAAATGATCATGATTACAAGAATATATGAGAAGAGTTTCTCCCGCAACCTAATGTATCTTTAATTTCAATTAAAAGCTCCTCTCTCATTGTGTTTTTCTCCGGCGATAATTTTTTCGTGTCAACTGTAACATTATTACATGATGAGATATGTCGTGTTTGCACATCATTAACCTTATTAAAACACTATCATTTGTTCTGAGATTCGCCGTTATGTGGTCAAACCGTTGTTCAGTAACAATATTCAATGAATGTAATCAGTGTAGCTCATGAACGTTTTGTATCGACTGACGCAACGGCCAAGTGTCCAATTTGAATCTCGATTCGCCTTAAGTGGTTCGACTTTTCTTAGATTAGAATACATAAAGATGTGCACTTTATTTTTCTGCTGTCTTTACGTTGACCTTTTGAATGTTTTCGATGAAATCACGTATTACACTAAATAGAACTACGTATATTGGACATTTATTGAGAATTAAGTGGATATAAAGTACTCTACGTTCTTTTTAAGCTTTCGTGGAACCTGAGTTTAAAGTTCCATTCAAATGAATTCAGTTTATAGTTTGAATGAGAGCATGATACAAATTAAATTCCTTTCAAATTTCTACTTAATCATGAATCTAAAAGAAACGTTAATCTACATTAGCTCTGGCAAAACAATAAAAAAAATGATCACATTTTCCTACTGATTTATAAAAGTCAAACGTAAAAAGCTGAAAACCCAAGTAATCATATTGGCGTTAGATGATAGGTATAATAATTATGTCCTCAACAGCGCTACACTATATTTTGCACTCCATAATACATTGTCGAGAACGGGAATTTCCAGATCAGATGGCTATCTAATTTATAAACTGCTTGTAAAGTGGTTACGTGCTGACTCGAAGTATCATAGTACGTGATCATCATCAACCTATTAATGTCCCAATGTTCTTCATCTAAGAAAGAGAGGTTATGGTCAAGGATAATTACTTTGGTTAAGATAGAGATAGCAGACTCCACACACTTTAATAAAACACTACATTTGCCGATTTATTCATAAAATCTTCGAAAATAAAACGTGAACTTGTATGAAAGAACGCAGTGTGGCAAATGATGATGCTACTGGACCTCAATAGAATTGTTCGTACGCGTTCATTGATACCCAATGGGTTGTAAAATAAAAATTGTCACCTCATGACTCGTTGTCTCATTAGTACGCAAGTAAAAATAGTTACGTTGCGTCTATTTCCAGTAGTCGGGTGTTAATTAACGGCTATGACCATACATGTTATACGATTTCCAGTATCAGCTTGTGACGTCACAATTATCATACTTTGTTGTTCTTACAGTTTTGGAAAGATTGGTTTTTTGTCTATTTATATAGCGGCCATACACCTATTATCTGTTGGAATATTTTTACTGCTAAATACGTAAACAAGCTTTGGAAACAAATCTGCAAAACACCGTTTGTTTTCTGTGGGTATAAATTGTATAAAAATTGTAAGTACTTATGACGTTAATTTAAATCAGATCATGTCTCTATCGACTACAATTAAAGCGTACATGAAAAAACTACAGTTATATAATAAAACAATATAATGTAAGGCAACGGTCCCCCTCGTTTCGTCGAGTTCGTTTCAAATGTCCCGCACGTCTGACGCGGGTGGACACCTTGCGCATACGCAACCATATTGCACCAATGCATGCAAGTGTACCAGCAAATTGTAGAATTATTTATTATTATTCGACCTTAATGGAAGCTATGGGCTCTCGTCTAGACAAGGCACCATAAAAGCATGGATAAGCTCCTCTGTTTGTATTGAAACCATTCAAGCCATTATATTAATTGAGCGTACGCAAATCAAATATTAATATTAAAATGTATGGATGCATATAATAAAACAATAATTAGCTGTAGTTGGAAGTTTAATATATCCGTCTGAAGCCCTGTTATTTATTACTTCGGCCTTGCCTAACACACTGACTTTGTTACGAAAACACGTAGCTAGCAGTGTAGTGTTCATGTTTTTGAAGGATAATCACGGGCTTAAATTTTAGTCCAAGATTACGGATAGATTAATGATATAATCCTTCGATAGTTTAAAATCTTTGCGCATAAAGTCGTTATCTCTGATGGAATTAGATAGTATATCATAAATGTATTTGATTACTAAAGATTACCAGATTAGTGTGGACGTGTTTTGATTTATTTTGTTTTATTTTTTAGTATTAACCCTTGTCTGTATGTGTGACTGCACGATGTCTGTGAGTTGCTTTAATTCATAATTTTTTGTTCGACAGTAAATTTGTTAGTTATAGTCTCCATACAGCCTGAATGAACGAAGCCACCCATATGGACAAGGCTGGTCATATCTAAACAGTACCTAATCGTTGAAGCTTTTCATACTATCAAGCACACTCAAAGTCGAGTCGTATTTTTTTTCATAATTCGTACTTAAACAATACTAAAATAGAATAACAATATTATTTTTACCTATTTCCTTGTGCACCTGAATTTATAGTTAATAATATTCAATTTCTTCCACAGAACTTATCTTCGGAACTCCGGCGCAGCAAGACGCCTCCTCGTCGCTCGCCAGAAGAGCGCGCGGTGCCCCGTCCGCCTTCAGCGCCGGTACATCATGAGAGAAACCCCCACACTCCACACCTGTCTCCTAAGAAGGAGGCCTTCAACAACTTACTCAATAAAGGTATTACTGGTGAGTGAACCATTATTAAGTTCAGGGCTTATTTTAGGAATGAGGTTATCATTTTTTATTTAATAACGTATCTTGAACAGATCAAATACAAAATTTTTTAATGATGATTTAAGTACAAATAATCAGTAAATTATATTATCCGGTGGCTCAGCCAAAAAAAGCGTTTTTAACTAACGTATTCTAAGGACAAAATAGCTATGATATACCTAATCTTCAAACATCATTAAGTTATCAATTTCATTGAAAGCCAAATTCTTAGCGCGTTCGAAAGAATTGTTGACTTGATAATGAATCTTTGTCCTCCTATAAAGGCCTATCTCAGTGCTTTATAAGTTTTAGTTGATTTCGCCATCAGAAAGTGGCTGTCATAAATATATTAACATTTAACTTTGATAAATCGGCTATAACCTTCTCAAATTGATAAAGTATCGATTTGTCAGTATTTACTCTATAATTTATCCGATATATTTGCATTGGGCTAGACTTAAGTACGGATTAACATTATTATTTCCTCAACGTACGTGACGGGGCAGTCTTATTGTTTTTAAGGATAGAGTGTACGTGAAATTTTATAAAACTCTATTGAAAAAGACTAAGACGATTTACAATCACTATACTAATCTTACCAAAACCAAAGCAGTAGCTCAGCCCTTTGTATTTCAAAGTCCTAAAGCCAAGACCACTTAAAAATCGTTCATAAAACAAGCGCGCTGAAAAACGCCTATAACGAATATTAGGATATCTACAACTGCTAGACAAATCTTATCAATAGCAAGACAGTAACTGTAGCTGTCTTCGTTTTACTGTCCCAAAGCTCAGACCACTTAAAATTGTTTTTATAACAAGCACGCTGAAAAATGCCTTTTACGAATATAAAAAAAACTGCTAGACAAATCTCACACGCACATAACAAATATTAGGCAATCTGCAACTGCTAGACAACTCTCACAAACAGCAAGACAGTAGCTATCTTCATTTAATGTCCCAAAGACCAGGCGAGTGAATCGTTTTTAAATCAAGTACAGTGAACATTATTCGTAGTCACGCGCTTCGTTCGGCCCCTTTGTGTTCGGCTCATCTCGCCGGTCCTAGTTAATCTGATCACTGATGCCATAATTGATTCACTGATACAGTCGTTAAATCAAACGTTTGTTCTTGTACTTTCTGATGCATTTATTCAGGTGTTGGAGACATTTAACATTTAAGTGCGAGGTTATTTTCATGGCTTTAAATCAAATTGTTTTTTGTCCCCGTTGGTATTTTTACAAGAGTTGTTATGGTAAAAATAACTTCGTCGTAAGTAGTAAGTAGATTATAAGTAAAAATATTTGTGTAAGTATCCATTAATGCTAATGTTTAATAAATAATCGTAGGTAGTATATTTTCTGAAACTACAAACAAACAAACAAAACTGAGTAAAAGTCAACGCAAAACTCTTTGTTTCAAGTCTATGCCTAAAATAATTTTGATTCTTAAAACCTGTACACGCAGTGTTACAAAATACCTTTACGTATGAACTTTTTTATCTTATTGAGTTTTGGTTAATTAGCGTCAAACATAACAGCCGATATGGGAAATCATTGGACGCATTGACCGATAACGATGACGATTTCATTTCACCAGCTGGTATTATTTATAATTTGTTGTCATATAGACGTACGTTATTATACCAACAACGACTTAGCGATGATTAACAAAAAAGATCGGGAACTGGAACTATATATTTTTCAGTCTGAATCAGAAAATCTGAGTTTGAAAAATTGATAGTATTTTTAGTCTCATCTTTGCAATTCGATCGACAAAATATTATCGTGTGAAAATTTTGTTACACATTAGCACTGCTTGGATCAGACCATAAACGTCATTTTATAAAAAAATATTATACAAATACTCTACTCAATTCATAATAAGTTCCCTAAACCCAGACAAATAATTTCACGACCAGTTTGCTACAGATCGCATGTAACGCAACACTACCGACTTCCCATACACTAGGCTAATACCCCTCGTTTATACCCTACCTAATAATTTCCCATTCATTCTCCTTTATGAATCATAATCTCTAAATCTCCCGTCTGCTGTCCTTGTCTTTTTAATACAAATCCTTTTTGTTCCGTCTCTTTCTAGTTCTTTTACCCCTTAAATCTAATCCGGGACATCCCGTCTGTAAGGCGCGCTCAAAGCATAAGCCCAAGTGCACACGCAACGGGCACACATCACACATACAGCGTGTTTCAAATCTTACAGTCCGTTTTAGCCATAAAAATCTGCAAAAAAATATCTTCGAATTTTCTTATTAGGTGGTTTTAAACATACCTATATGTTTTACCGACAGCTTTTTAAATAAATATAAAACTACTAAAGATCTGAAGCCAATATCAAAATTAGTCATACTAAGACGTTTCAAGTAACAAGTAATATTCAAGCATCAAGTTAGTAAGCAGTATAACTGGAAGCAAACTTAGCCGACAATCGGTCGGTGAGTTAATGTGTAATGCCTCTAATCGGCCGTTATAAATCATTATTAATTTCGGATCGGCCCGCGCGCCGATCCGCGCCGATTAGCGATTGCACAATGGCCAGCGGATTACGCTCCACGTCGGAGATATATCTTTTTGTCATGCTTTACCTGCGTACTGGCAGCTTGTTAGATCTATTTAATTGTTATTTAGTTTAAAGATAACGTTTTTATAGTTTTGTTGCTATATACAGCTTTTTAGACAGGTGTCATCCGATATTGGATTCTTATTGTATTTTAATCTCTGATTATTAGGATATTTTTCGTTAGATGGTTAGCAAAAAGTTGGTATTTTCTTTTTATGGCGAGAAAAATTTGAAATATTATTCCTTTCAATCCATTAAGGAGAAACACAATATTATAATCAACATAGAAGTTTTTAATAAACATTGTTTACTTTTCAAGTTAGTCAAGGATTAGTATAACCTAAACAAACGACTTATATCAGTTCATAATAATCAATATTACGAGAATAAAACCGATATGATTACACATAAAACCTTTATTTAATACAAACATGCTACCGTATTGTAAAATATTACTTATTACTTATAGATAATAACTTAGGAATGTGCAAATAAGATTTTGTCCGTAGTATACAGATTAGAAATATAATTAAATATTCCAAATCATATGCTGACCATACTTTACACGAATAAGCCAGTTTTATATAGATAAGCGGATTTATATTTTTTATTATATCTTATTATAATCTTTTATTTAGAATGTAAGACATAACATATGTACTTAAGCGTAGTTTTATAGCTAAAGTATACGGTATTCTGTATATATTTATATGCAAATATCCTATTAGGGATTGGTTTATCGCAGAATATCGGCTATTAACTAATATTATTTGGATAACGTCTCATAGCTGTGTCTCTAATAGATGTTATCTTGATTCAATATTTATTTATACATTTTATTAGCAGTTTTAAAGATCAGATTAGCGTTTCTCGAAGTGGTATCCGTTAATCGTGTGTAATAGTATATCTAGTGAGCGAGTGTTAAGGCGTGGCGACAAAACACTCTCATGTATGTATCATCACGCTCTTGACACATGAAGCTAGCAGAATTCCTCACCGTATAGACATGTCGGTCTGGTTGAAGTCACGTACGGCAATAACCTCGGTTTAAAATGTACCTATGTAATATGTAACAGTGCATTTGACATATAGAGAAATGCCGATATTGCTTTCGAAATTATTAACAACCCATTACAGATTTATAGTCGACTTTTAGTCGGCAAATATAATACGCCATTGACATTCATCAATTAACCGTAGTTCGTGCTGTAACATGTATGTAGATTACTTGCATTATATTCACATATCATTTGTCGTTTTATAGTTTTGTGCAGTTGCTGGACTATGTTGCAAATTTGTTTATTATGGTGTGTTAAGTGTGTTATCTAACTAAATGTAGATTTACATTAATACTTTTGTTGATTTTCTTACATAAAGTGATTATTAATAAGGCGCAGTGTAAACGGTAAAAAAATACAAAGTCCGAGAATACACTTGCGTGAAGTCCGACTTAATCTTTACTAATCTTTTCCTTGATTTGGTTTTATAGGCAACCAAGTAAAAAGAAAAACCGTTTTTGTCTTGTACTATCAAACCGCAATCATAATCGCTAATCTTCAAACAGATCCTTCATCGACAAATAACCGCTAACTCTTTATTTCTCACTCCTTTTCCGATACAACAACAAAACATTGGCCGTGACACCAAACTTCCCAATACGTCTATCACTATGCAAGTGACGAGAGGCGATGAAAGAAAAAAATAAAAACATAAAATTCATAACTGTCATGGTGACGCGAGTGCGACACATATTATTAGGGCCGTTACACACGAGGGTAGCGGCTTTATCTCGGGGCGACACGAGGCTGATCCGCGCCCGGATGATCCGGATCAACGCGATCCCGCACCAGTGTCTGCGTGCGTTATCGATTTACTGTTCTACTTACGTATGTGTTGTTTTCTTTGTGTGTCAAGTCAAATTTTCAAGGTGCTATAATTTATTTGCATTGCTTTTTATAAGGAAAAAGATATGTTAAAATAAAAATATCATGTTACAAATCCGTAAAGAAATCTTTATGTAATTAGGTTTAGGCGATATGAAACACGCTAATACCATTTCAAAATATTGCGTAATCTACAGAATGTTTTAATTTTGAAGTAGAAGAAAATTTATAAAATAATTTTTTTGATGGACATCTAGTCATTGGAAAAATAAAATACTCCGTCTTTAATCAAATCCCAGGATTACACGACAGTAATGAAAGTAGTTTGAATATCTCCCTCCAGTCCAAAGATCACGCTCGCATTTGCGAATTTCTATTCACACATCCACGTCATATCAATCGCGATTGAAATCATATCACTATCACCCCGGATATAATGCCGCAAAACTGATTTATATTACAGTTTCATATGTGACTAATATTTTAATCCGAACAATGTGATAACCGTTTTATCAGATTTAAGATTTTTGTCGTAAAAAACCCCAGATCATGTTGTACATTCAAGGATTTACCGCCGGTTTCTGAGTACATTTAGCGGTAGTTTATGTATTCAATTGCGTTTTTTTTATATGAGTTTTAACGCTATTGATTAGATAAACTATCGCTAAACCTATCTCAGAAACCGGGGGTTAGTATCTCTTTGTAAACGTCCAAAATACAAACAGGTTATGTATCTATCTGCAGATTTTTACAATAAATATTAATTATTTGACTTTAAATTTATATAATACTACACAGGTGTAGTAATATGCACTGTTCTTCTAATAGGTACCTAATTATGTTAATTTTATCAATACTCGTAAATCAATTGGTAAAAACGTGCTTTAATAATTATTTGAATGATTTATACTTGGTTATCTAGTTTTTATTTGCATTAGCAAGTCATTGTAGCCTTTTTTACGACATTATGACGTGTAATGCAATATAATAATGATAGTAGCGTGTGAAAGTAGATATGAATGGAACATTAAGTATGTATTCTTTCACTTAAATAACTTACCAATGTACTAAACACAGTAGTACGAACTATTAATTGAGCTAAACCTGATAGAATTACTTTCTCTACGAAAAGATTTATTTTGTAATCAGTTTTTTTAACCCCTGACGCAAAAAGAGGGTTGTCAGTTTAGCGATCAAGCATTGACACTTAGGATTAGTCTTTGCGTAGAAGAAGCTTATATCACAAATAGTCTTAAATTAACGTAGCGTTAATTCTTCGGGAAAGCAGCTCTCCGTATCTCTTACCCATAATACTTTCTACCTTTTTATAGTTACACAGAGAAGATAATAAACCATAAATCCAAACCGCGACAATAATTCCAGCACGCTATAAAACGATAACTCAAATTCAAAAGATTCGAAACGTTACATTTTCCATATTCAAAATCCATAATATTGTCGACCCCGAGGTAGCTCCGCACATCCAGATCCAGCGGTCGAGTAATCCGGCTTAGGACTGATCCGCGTATACGTGTGTGCACACCCTGTGTATATATTGTTTCGTAGTAGTGAGCACACGATCGCTTGTAGCTCGGACTAATGGGTAATTTTGGTAATAATTATATTATTTTAATTATATGTAATGTTGAGTTGAAAAGTAATGTAATTCTAGACTTGCTACAAGAACTATACTTCATACAGGATAAGAATACTGGTATTTTATTGACCTTTATTAATTAATTGAAACTTATCTAGAAAATTTAAAATAGAATCATAATTGTAATTGGTCGATATATAAGTTTAGCTATCTTTAAAGTCGTCAATTCATTGAACAAATCGAGAATAGTGTTTTAGTCTATTCTTTACTCTGAGGAAAATTACAATCTAGATAAAAGCCAATATTCTAGTCACATTCGAGAACCAGTAGTAATAACTCACCGTCCTCAGCTCAAGGCGTTTATAGGGTCACTCCAATTACTAGGGAAATTGATAAAACGAATTTTCACCTGACCAGTCATTCAGCTAGGTAAATAGACGGCCGTGTGGGAAGCTGCCTATAATAATATTTACTTAGCAAGGGTGGACAGACCGCAGGCTCCGTCTTGGATAACTTTAGAAATCTTTTCACATAGGAATAACACTCTCAACTTCTCCGGATATAAAAAAAGTCCAGATTTCGCAATTTGTGGAACCTTTTTGCTAATTTTCTTCATGATACCGTGTCATTGTGTACAGCAATTGAGGCTACGTATGACACTACAAGTCTGTAGATTTATCTAAACTAAGCGTGTTTGTAATTCTTAAAGTAAAAAAAATGCACCGGATGTTGTCAATAAGTAGCAAACTAGCAACTTTGACAATATAATGACCACAAAAAATAGTGTATCGAATTCTATATCTTCTAAGTTTGCTCAAGCAGCCATCATAGATTTATATCTCATCTACAAAGGTTGTATAAATACCACCAGCCGTGAGATTATGTAAACGATATGTATACAGATAATCCCAGATGGTCAGCACCTCGGAATTTACGACCACTAATACCTGATTAGCGATATAAACTATTATTTACATTTCGTGCTCGTAAAAATATAAGCATAAATATTTTATTACATTAATTTAGAGATTATTGATTATTTCTAGAAGCTGTATTATTATTATGAATGGGGTTAACGAAATAATTTGTTTGTCGTAAAGTTTACTTTAAACTTTTCACTAGCGATTTATTTATGTTGCAACTAAGTTGAACTTTTTGGTGTAAAAAGTATTTTTTGCCCTTGAAATTTACTGTATGTTTACTTAGCACATCACTGACACTTCAGCTACATTAAAACAAGATCCAGAGCAAGAATAAAATTTCTTAGTTCCTCAAGTATAATTACATACTTATAAAAGTCACTGTCACTCCCGCATAGGTCTTTTAAGCCACGAACGAAGATGTTACTTTGTAACAAATATTCCTCTATCTGACACCACCTGAATCATCTGCAATAGATGGACACAGGCCAATGATGATAAAAGTATTTTCACAAACTAACATAACAAGCGTTTACAAAAACGCTTATTACATCCAAACACATTAGTAAACTCCATTATACTGATATAAATTACGTCACAAATCCCCGGCAAGTTATTCAACGAAATCCGGATTTGAGTAAATCCGGTCGGAGATGTATCCCGGACGGTGGGCAGCCGCTGCCACCTAATCCGGAGATCCGGATCAAGAACTCTACTTAGATCTACTCGGTACATGTATGTGTGTGTATGCTCAGCTCTGTGAGCTTCTCAGCTCTTTGTTACAAACTAGGATTTTCCAGTGAATACTAGTTCGGATCAGTTTAAGCCTGATTTTACTTAATTCCGTTTATTTTGATTTATAGGGGCTAGTGTTAAGGACACCTTTTTATTTTTTTTATTTAAGACATTTCTTAATGTTTCAGTCCAATGTAGAGTTCGCTCAGCAATTTTTCTTCTATGGAATATTGAAGAGAAAAATTTTGTTCACTTACTTATGTTTACATTTTAAAGATATTTAGTTCTAAAGCTACAGTAAAGCTGTATTGTCTCATTAATCACGTAATTGACTGTGAAAAAATAATGTCATGTATAAACTCAATACGAATCTCAGCAGTAACATGCCATCAACATCAAATCACTTTGTTACGATTAACTTTTACCTAATTACACGGAGGATTACATTACCCAATCATATCAATGCATGGACTGGTTATCTCTCGAGAGGGGGCGAGGGCGGGGGGAGGATGCCTCCATCAATCATCTTGAGATAATCTCGTGTACTTCAGCCCAATTTGAGGCATGCACTCGGCTTAACGCACACATTGCTAACGGACCGGTTACACGATGAGCTAGCTACTATATGCGGGATACGAAAGCGCGGTTCTTTCTTTATGTTTCTTTTGAATTAACCTCATGTTTTAAATTGTTTGAGCCGCCTGCAGTCATCTGACTGGTCAGGTCTTGTAATTAATGATTAGTTGGAACTGAATTTCCCTGACTTTAAATGGAATAGATACTCTTGAACAGTCATCCATTTATACTACGACTAATGCACGGCGAAAGGTCAGGTCTGTGGACAGACCGCGCCGGAGATTTACCTTGGTTGTTTATTCATCGATGGATTGATTTGGTTCAAGTTTATGGACCCGATATTATAGTTCTTTTTTCCATAATTTTATCACGAATAGTCAAATATATAATTACCGGGATTTTTTTGCAGTCCAGTGCCATCCTTATATTAATTTCCGTACGGCATAAAGTTGTAAGTCGCTTGTCAGATTCAGTTTGAAAATCGAACGATAAAGCCGCGATTACAACACACGTATGTACATCGATGTGTGTGTATCGTAATGCAAATCCTTTATGATTATTCTTTTGTGTCTGACTTTAATTTGGTTTTAAAGCCGCCACCACATACGTCCGCGTGTACGTGTATAGACATTCATGTGTGTGAATTAATCCGTCGGCAACAACAGAGAGACGCAATCAGCTGAGCCTCTGATCAATCGATAAAAAATCGTGGCGGTGTAGCCGTGTGGACAAATAACCATGGCCGATGTACGCACTGGTCGCGGATGATCCGGACCATTTGTCAAGATTAGGCTTACGGGCCGAGGCGCGCGGATTGCTGTAGCTTCGCCCGCCCATGCCTGGACGCGGCCAAGTGGGAGCCTTTTTTAAACTTGTTACGTCACTACCTTTGAGCGAGAATGAACATAGGTTTTAGTCACTTCTTTTGTCATATATGATGCCTTTTTCTTTAAAGAAATAGAAAGTAGTTTTTTTAATAGGTTTTGAAACTAAAGATTTTTTTGCGATACCATAGTAGTCCATCCATACTATTATTGAGCACGACGTGCCTTGAAGCTTAGTGAAAGATCGATCTTAGAATTCCTACAGTCTTAAGAGCACGCAATTACGGTAAATAAATAATGTTTATTACTAAAGCGGTCGTCTAAAGCCACGACATAAATTCTGAAACAATCGCCTAGCACTTAATTCCCGGTATAATAATTTCATTAACGTCACTAAATCTAAATTCGTTTTTGAGACAATTCCTCTCATTGTTTAGGGCATCATAAAAACCATAGAAGTGAGCGGCAAAGGCCTCGTTCACCCTAATCGCGGGACCCCGTCTGGCTGGGCTTAGGGACGGGGCCCTTAACAAAATCTTAATCCCTACAAAGGGTTAGTAATATTATCTTATTACACTCGCAAGAAATAAACCTTTAATTCCTGAGCCTCCTTTAAATTATGGCCGTCAGTTGCCCAAGAATGAATACGAAATAGAATATTACGTAAGACATAAAAATAATATAACCGATAACTTTTAGGATTTAAAATGACGTGTAAAATGAGCTCAATGTTTACTTTTAGGTAAATAATTTACGTGTTTAAAGTCTAATGCAAAAGCTAGATTCCAGGATATCTATATTAGAAAATCCCTGGGCGGTCGTTGCGATCGTTGGGAGACAGATCAAAGCAGGTGGTTGTATCCTCGGTGTGTCGAGGTAATCTGGTGACGTGCTGCAGATACATAAATTTGGCTTCAATTGCACATTCAAAGCCCATTAATCGCGGATTCAGTATGGACGCACCTTTAATGCATGCTCGGACATCAGGGATGTACGCGATTTAAAATTAAAGCTCAAATAAAATATTTAGCTTCTTTTGTTATCCCACTGGTCGAGTTCTAATGTCTCGGAATGCTACAGGTGCCTATGAATTATGGTTATCACATTAGGATAATACTAGCGAATCTAGGTGAACTGCCTTTTAATTTTATCTGGTTATTTTAATTTTATTCTTAGATTGACATTTAAATTCGCTTATCATTTGCACACCAATAATAAAGAAAACAAATATACCCAGCTGATGCATCATCTCGTGGGAAATAAAAATACACGGCACTAATCTGTAGATTACAGTTTAGAAATATTCTAACTAAATCATAGTTTGGTACAGCCCTAAGGGATAAACCCACAACTACACACACACGGGCTACGACCACTACCGGTGTATCTCCTGAGATCTGATAAGATTCAAATAAGGGATTAGAGAGGGACGCAGCGAGGATTTGCACGGGCCACCTGTGGGTGCGAGGAGGATAGAAGATGGGATTATCCCCGACGGACCGCGCCAAGTGGTGCCTGTACGTAATATGTGACGCAGTTGTGCTAAGTATGGAGATTTAGCTTTGGATTTGAAAGAATGTGAAATTAAGGTATTAGCGCGAATACTTTGACGTCTAAGTCTGCCGCTTGGCTCATGGGAGTGTCGTGATGTTTCTTTTCATACGCAATGGATTTATACTAAGCTGCTGTAAGTGAGGGACACAATAATCTGCAACTTTATTTGTCGATGTTTATTTTGTGCAAAGTAAGTTCAAAGCTCTAACATTATGCTGCTTGTTATGATTAGGATCAAAATTCGTCTCCTAAAAGTAACATATATTATATTGAGTTAGTCGTCTAGTAACAAACGACGAGATCACCTTAACCTTTGGTCAAACACGTGTATTTCGGAGCAGGATAAAAATATAATACAATTTTTACACCAGACAGATGGGTTACGTTTGGTCTGAAAATAATACATACACTTTATCTTCGAGTGACACGTGTACATACAAAGGCAAATAAACTCATACATTTGTATATTTTGTATGTTTTCCCGGGGTGCGGGATTACGGTAAGGCGGGATAGGCGAAATCCCAGTATCCGGGATTGCCACGTGCGGGCCTTTTTCAGGATTTTCTCGCGGCGTCCCTTTGCCATCACTTTTTTATTTACAATACAGCCTACACGAGTTAGAACAGGTGTTTGAGCAAGGTCGTACAATTCGCGTGTCATTTTACTTCAAACTTTATTTTTAAAGGTGGGGACAACATATTTCGCGCGTTTTCGTATATTAAATAATTATCTTATGTATCTTTGTTCTAAATATGAGTTTTGATTTCAGTAATACAGCTTACGTTTTTAAGTGTAATGATTTCATTTAGTTTTCCTAACGTTTTCTTAACTTTATAAATTGTACGTTATATTTATTGGATATTTTTTTAATTCAGGAAGATTATTGTTAGAGTCGCAACGACATCACAAATAATGACACACAATGCTTCTTTTATAGATAAAGGGGTTTTATTCCGTAATATTAAACCTTAATGCGCGTTTGTAAAGGATATATGCATCTGGGTTGTCAAATCCCATATATTAAAAAGAATTGAACTCAATCAGGGTTGAAGTTTATACTTTTTTATTCTTTTTTTCCGTTCCGCCGAACTAATCCGTCGGCTTATCTTCAGCTTGCAGTAGAAAGTTACCGAATTGAATTTGCCATGTAAAATTATGCTTTAATTGGTGTGGGATAAAGTTGGGTTTCGTGTGTAGGGATTTGCACAGGGGTTCTTCGGTAGTCAATGAACCTCACAGGGTGAAACCGCGACCTACCGTAGGGGTTAGAGAGTTGTCGAATGCTCAATGTCTAAGGACAATGATAACTGCTCGTAGAATTATTTGATTTGTTTTTTCTCTTTATAAATAAACCCTCTACTATCCACAATAGTTTCGATCTTAAAGTGGCATCTCTTCTTTAAGTTGCATGTATGTAGGCTCTAAAGTCATTCGGTACGGCTAATATACTTAACCAAACAAATCAGTTTTTTTTTAAGTTTTCGTTATCTTCAGACAAAATTTTTTAGGTATTAGAATACCAAAGTTAATTCCCTCTGTAAAATAATAACTTCATAAGAATACGATGATAGCTTACAAATATTCAAGTAACGCGCATTACTAGCAATTTAAAAAATAGTTTACATTGTGGTATGCTCTGTACTCGTTTACCCTTTTAACTATTCCGCAGTTTTTTTATTCAATAGGATTATCACAATTAGTATGCATGTGAGCGTCTTCACGGGTGTGTGCGTCACAAACGCATCCAATCTTTTAAGTGGGGAATACTCCAAAAACAGGATTAGTGGACGGCTTAACGTTAAAATGAGAAAATAATATTTATTCAGTGCGAAATACATACAAGTGCTACTTTTAAAGCGAGATTCAGCGAATTTCATGTAATAATATAAAATAATGAAGATTTTAACATATTTTGACCCGAAAACACGGATTTTATTTTTGGTTGGTCATACACACCTACAGTAATATTACAGTTGGGATTGGGATAAAATACCATCACAATAAAGTCAAGCTCCTGTTATCGAAAATATCATTTTTGGGAATTAATTTAAAAGCATGGTCATTTGTGACAGATGCTACATTAAACAACACCTGACTTACAAAACAAATGTTCATTGTACTAATGTGCTTTTTGTAGCATGCTTTCCTTTATCCTTTAGAACTGATTCAGCCTTTAATTCCGTCATTAACAGAAAAAGTTCAAAACGTATTTATTTAACAGGTACAATTTGGAAGATTAACATTAATTTTTATCGTATTTGTTCAGAAAGGTCACAACTGATTACGTTTTTAATATAATCGAAAAGCGGCAATGTTGCCATGTTTGTCCGGCCGCTCGTTACGTTGGATATAAATATTTTATTCCGGGATAAAGCCGGACCCGACGAATAATCCCGGCTGGACGAGTACAAAAACAGATAAGCCTCTAGTACGATTAAGTGTTGAGTTTTTGTATGTTATTATTTTGTATCTTTATCTCGCTTTGTCGTAGTACTATTTGCAGTAGATTAGCATAATTTAGACTACCTCTGTAGACGGTATTTTAACAATTTTAACAGATTCTCCAACAGTAGAAAACTTCAAAGCTATTTCTCGGATGAAGATATTTGACGATCTTAAAATCGGCTCTACCTTGACAAAAACCTGTAGTAGTTTTTCTTCGGCGAATTTTTTCGTTGTTAATAATGAAACACTACGATACATTTCTTATACGCGTAGATTATCATAAGCCCGGCCTTGGATTTGGATCCTGTCTGCCACACCTAATACCTTAATACCTGAAAGGTTAGACAAAGGTATATTATTCATATTTTGTTTTAGATCTATTCTAAGGACTTAGTCACATAGATGTTCCGTGAGGGTGTCACACCTTCTAAGTAAGTTAGTTAAAGTTAGACTACGCTAAAAACTTGTTATTACATGTACTATTATTTTTATTCTATAGAGAATCTTTCGTAGGTCAGAGGTGAAGATGGGTCGCTACTACTTATCCACGCGGTAGAGCACGATTCCCACTCAGACCAAACATTGGTGTGAATCACCAGAATTCCCTGTGATACAAGATTAATTCATGCGGGAATTTACTTAAAAAAACAAATTATATTTTTAATGACGATAACTTTTTCTTTATTATTGTAAAGTTACTTATTATTGTAAGTTGTTAAATAGACCGGATAAAGACAAAGGTTACGGGTAAAACAGGGGTCAGATATTTGGCATTTTTATTATATTTTATCACGTTTTTACGCATGTTTGGATACGCGTGTTAGATAAGTATGACTGTGTCAAACGATAATTCGCTCGTGTATCGTGCGATTGTGATACCGGATCGGAAAATTTGTTGGTACGGGATATTACTGGATTACGAAGTCACGTGTGCAGAAAAAAAATAAGTGAAGATTTTCTACGTCAATATTTTATATTTTCTTATAAGGAGATTTTAATGTGACAAAGATTGTGCATAAGTAAAATATTTTTAATGCCACACTCATTTGTATATAGAGCTTTTTATATAGAGTATCCACAACCAAATTCAAAAGTTAGGTAACTTAATTTAGGTGACAAATTAATTTTGTTAAAAAAAAATCCTTCTGATATTATATTATAATACTTACTTATCGCAGTGATTCGTAAATATTTTTTTTGTTGTCTGGAAATCCACGCTCTTCTTAGAACATGAAAAATAATACTCATAAGATAGATAATTTTTAGTTTAGTTGTAAATTCAAGTGACGCCTTTAATCACGATATTGCACAACAAATATTCATTATATAATTTGTGTTTCTTACCCAAAATATGTGACCCGCGTAATAATTTTTGTAAAGTGCTATATAATGATAAAAATATTGAATGTTCTCGAAAATATTATCCGATTAATTGATACACACGTTTGACCTCTATAGTCAATAATTATACATATCGTAGACACGATTATCGATATAAGAAGAGGCGGTATAATCAAAATTACGTAAATACTTTAAAGAAATTAAAGACACGTTTTAACAAGTTTCATTTAAGGTTAAGGAAACCCAAATCAACCGCAGAGCATACCACCATAGAGTTACCAATTAGACCATAGCTACAGGTAACAGTACAGTACAGTACTATGTTTTACGACCGCCTCGGTCAAGACTCAAGACATGCTTTATAATATCAACATACCTTGTTACCAACCGTGTTGTGATTTCCCAGAAATAGTAATACCCTTATTTACGTCACGTTTATCTATCACTCCATACAAACACACATATTCAAAGGAACGTGAAATATCACCAGTAATTACGTACAATATTTTCATCCGCAAATGTACGGTTTTTGTTTACCGTTGGCGCGTGCCTTTTGATGTTTCTGCCTACGACTTATCCAATAAAGTAAATGCGAAGGTGCCTCTATACCAGCGCGGGTTTCCTTTAGCACGTCAGGAATATCAATTGATTAGTGTAATGTAATAACTCGAATACGAGTGATTCATCGTGTTTTTGAATGTGTCGCGAATTTCCTGTCGGTAGTCGCCTTTATGACTAGAATTTAGGTTGCGATTATCATTGTATCGGTAGCGAACAAACGCGGGATGCGGACCAGGAAAAAAAAAGAAAAAATCCAGCGTTGAATCATTCTATTAAACACTTCCATGTGCGAATAGCCAGCTTTTTGTTCTGCAAACACAATAAGACACAGCGTTGCATTGTATTGTATTAAAGTCAAAATCGATATTAAATCGCTCTCAAAATTAAACGTACTTAAAATAGATGAATTCCACATCGCTCATATATGCGCGCTATCATTGTATGAATGGCCCGGCTCGTTCTCCGCTCCGCGGTTCGCGATCCGTTCCGCTCGTGCCCGCTTAAGCCAGATTTCAATAGAGTATAATCTCGCCCTAATGAATCTCCAATCCGGATTACTGAGGGGCCCCTATAATAGATGAACGACGGCCATCGCAAACGAGTAGGATTTAGTTTAGAAAAAAACTTGATTAGTTTAGTGTGCTGTGCTTCGAGTACCCTATGTTTATTTAGATTTTTGTACCCGTTTCTGATTCATAAACAATCACGTTTTATTCAGTTAACTTAGTCCAGTCTTATTGAGACACATGAAGGAACTATTTCTTAATTCAGATGTCTGATTCCATCCAATAAATTGTAAAGGCCGCACGACACTCGGCTAATCCCATTGGCAGGCATTAGAACGGCTTTGTGCGGACAGATCGCGCTCGCACGCCGAAATTACCTAGCAATTGGTAGCCGCGCCGAATTGCCAGCGGGCTCAGTCTAAATCGGCTGCAGACACTTTTATTGCCCGGCGAAATCCCGCTGACCCGAGCTCGAGCCGATCCCGGGCTCCGTTTTATCCCGGCCCGCTTAATCCCGGATTTGACGTCGCTTAATCCGAACCCGTGTTGGATATCGCGTCGACACAGGCCTCGCCCGCACTCTTGTTTCTATACTCTCCTATATTGATTTCGGATTTCACGGCGCACCTTCATTGAACTCGCATAAAAGCACGCGTAAACAAAACGATGGCGGACCTTTTAAGGATTACCTCGACGCGCGCGTTGATATCATAATAACAAATTAATAATACATTTTTATTATATGATGAAATAATTCAATCGAGACAAAAGTAATCCATAACTATCTCACTGACACGGGATTATGCATCGCGAAATGCATCGAATTCAGATATTTGAGCTCAATAATATAAAATTGTATGCAAAAAAATGAGCAGATTAATTTGTGTTTTCATTGGACGGTGCGTTATGCGAAAAATTGAGCGGTCGGGAAGCAAATGAAAATGATCGCCTCGTATAATTTTACTCCGTGGATTGTCGTTCGCAAAGTGCACTACTTACGTACTCGATGTGTGTATAGTGATATTGAATTATTTATGCAATTTCGCTTTGTTTACAGTGAATAGAATTTAAGTACGTTCCCGTTACCAATTTCAAATGTACTTTTAGACAGTACTTGCATAAATCATTACACAAATGTACGAGCCCGTTGAAAAGATGACGATATTAAACGGCGGTGCATTTGCGTCGACGGCACATCGGATTTGCCAAAACACATAATTATATTTCGCGTTTAGAAGCCAAAATTATATTTGATGGCAAAGTGAATAGTCGAGTATTTCCCATTTTAATGAGGATTATAGTTTCTAGTGCATTTAGAGCACTTCGCGCGGTAAAATTAATTACTAAATCGAGTCTGTCTGCGTTTCAAATACGATTCGTTTCAAAGCCTACCGCGCATACAATTTGGCTGGTAATCTGCCTTTAGGAAATTATTTTTAATTGTTGCATTTCGAATAATATTATGGCATTGTTTTTGCCACGTTTAATTTTTATTTTTCGTTTAGGTGTATGCTGTTTGAGATGTGCCTTTTAAATGTTGTGGTAGCTTGATTTGATATTGCCGCACATTACTACAAAACAGTACCAAATCATTAATTGGTGCGTCATTAAAACGTTTCACGTACCAAAATATAACCAATTCACATCTCAAATCATAATGACCATTGAAGCCCACAACTAAACATTAGTACAATTTAGACGATAATGCCGCTAAGTCCTCGTTCACACTAGCCGCGGTATTACTGCGCGACGTTAATTAGTCGGCGCCCGTGCCCACGGCCTAAACAGGCTTTTAACTTTTCAAATGCTTTCATTAACTGCATGCGATTATTTGGTCGCTATTTCCAACTGATATTGATTGAGAATGGTGCATTAGCGGGCCTGTTAATTCACTAATTTATTTAAATTTCGAAATACTATTATCCTTTTAGTGGAAAATGTTTTGAGGATTACGTGAAAATGGATTTTGATGAGATGATTTAGCATGTCTGTTTTTGCCTGAAGAGCTAGGTGGAGTCGTTTTACTCTTGCGTTTCTTTAAATGATTTTTTGTTATGTAACTTTCCATGTTTTTATATTAAAAAAGACTAGTTATAAAGGTAATTTTGGGCTATAAAAGTTTGGAGTATGTAAGTGGGTGTCTATAAATTAGGATCGACTTACCTTGAGAAATTTAGCATTTCAGTAAATACGTTTCTAATGTATTCAGTAAACGTCCTTGGCTACGAAAGAAATATAAATGATTCGACGACAGATATTAACTAAGTATGAAATAAACTGTCAATAACTCACGTTGTCGGATTTACACTACTTAGTTTTTTAGTAGGTGTGGTCTAGTATGAATGGGTGGAGACTTTTAGAAAAACATAGTAATTTGGCCTTTTATACATTTGTGAATGACATAGGTATTAGGTACCTACTTGTAAAATTTTTCTCTTTGGATTGACAAGATGTAGAGGTTAAGAAGAGGAATTATGAAATCTTCCTAAGTAATAGGAGGTCTTGATTATACTGTTTCTAGGGTTTGATTGAAATCAATATTTTTGCTGTGTTCAAAAATCGCTATTCAAAATATTGTGGTCTTGCAGGTTATTAGATGTTACAAAGACCGGTAGTTTATTACTAACTAAATTAGAATAGAATATTTATATGCATAGTGTTTCAATTTATAGCGACATAGTCTAAAATTGTTTATAATCCAATGTTCTAACTGCTCTCCGAGCATGCGAGTTTGAAACAGCCTCGATTAGTTAAAACCAAACTTTTTGCTCCGAATAGAAATGAAATTAAGCTTAAAAAGTTTCGCTTACGTACTTTGTGTGTTTGTGGAGGGGCTCCTGAAATGTTTTCCCTATTGGGATGGAAACGTATGAGTGTGTTTAGATGTTAGTTTAAAATTATTAGTAATGTTCGTGTCAATATTATAATGTTATGTGCAGAGCAAGTACTTTTACAGATTATAAGGGTATATTTTAAATGTTTTGGGCCTATTTTAGTCGTTTGTGCATATTTACATGAAATGTAAGAGGAAAAATATAGAAATAAATAGTTCAACGGTTTAATAACGGTTTCTTTTTATGTGTTTTAAGGAAATTAGGATCATTATGATAGATATTGATTTAATTCTTATAAAAGTACCCGGATAACTACCAACATTTTAGAAGCAACTTCACTATGTCCACAATAAGCAATCTTAGCATACCGATTAGGTGAACGCGGTCGGGTGGTGCGGCTAGCGTAGCGGGTAAAGCTGTCGTAATCCGCGCCTCGATCCGTCGGCCGCGACCGCCGCGCCGCAAGACTCAAGACGACGCTTGTTGCTCACTGTACGGCTTCATCTACCTATACTGTTTGTCTTACTATGAACACTCGTGAAAATATTCACAGGAATTGTGATTTATCTGCTCTAGCAAGAAAACTCCTGATATGTACGTATCTACTTGACTATGCTACTTTTTACTTTGGAAAATAGTAGGAAAATCTTCGTGTTAACTGAGATTTTAATCTTAACGTAGTAGTACGGAGCAAGGCTAATACAATAGTAAAGTGAAAACAAAATACATAAGTTATCAGCATGTTGAAAGTCAGTAAGTGCTGCCCACGTTCACTGTAAACACATAAAGCAAACGGACCGTCTAGCCGATCTGACAATAGGATTGAAACAAGAAACAACGTTCAATTCTTGAGGTATCCCCGACGGCCAGTTTCCTAAACCGCCACAGGATTTAGTTAACCGTCGGACGCACATCGTTGCAGATTAATTATTTATGGACGGCCCCCTACTGGCCGGAGGGTAGGTTTAGCCTCCCAGACGCTCTCCGATTCCTCTCTCATGCAAACTACTCGTCTTAACGCAAAATTTGACGCGCTACCTTAAATATTTACAAATAGTATTTACCAACCAAACGTTAAGGTCGCTTTTGCTTTGACTGAATAATTTAAAGGTCCTTTGTCTTCATTGTCCGGCATAAAGATCTGGGGGCTTGCGATGACCACCTTGTCATGGCAAGCTTTGCTGTAAATCTACGTTGCATCTTTGCCGTAGCGTAATCGCTTAAGCCCGGCTCGACTAGTCTCTACTAAATGAATACCTATAAATTCGTAGACGAGTTTATCGTTGGTATATGATGATGGAAAATCGATACAAAGAGGGTACGTCTTCCCTAACAATACGTATCGAGTTATGCGTACACGTCGTTTTAATCCTTAAGGCGAAGCAAAGCACGTAATATGTAGAAACCTTCTTAACCTAACAGGATTATCGTCGGAGGCAAGCATTTCACGGCCGGATCGCGCCTTGCCTCGGCTAAGGCACAGATTTTATTACACAAATGAGATTAATACTTAAACGCACATTGTTACGTAAAGCCGTAGACGTGTTAGCTGCTACACGCTACATGCCGTAGCCAGATTTAACTACGTGTTTACTAAATCTGTTCATAATTGTGACTCTTGTTACACGATATTACTTTATTGATTTTAGCACTTTTTGAGTTGCTTAAGCTTTTTAAAACAGAGTTAGATATTAAAATTAGTAACAAAACAATCTGCATAAATGTTCGTATGAGTATTAACTCAATTATCTTTTTACCTTAATAAAAAGGCAGCCACACAAATTATGTATTACGTGATGATGACATAATATGTATGTTTAGATGATAATTTATTTAAATAATATAAAAGAATATTGTGTAAGATAAGATAATATTCCCGTAGCATGATTGAATTGTTTGCGCCTCAGGTTCTCATAAACAAAGGCGAACGAAAGTCGAACGTCGTGGCGTCTTCACACACGCGACACGGCACGTCGCGACAATTCCTCAGATATTTCGCGGTGTCAATTAAAACAGTAATAAACAAGACGCCCTCAAAAAGGCCATTTGTAACGTGGAGACAATCACAGCTCCCGGCGTAAACTGACAAACGACGCCACGATAGCGAATGTCTAAACCGAGCTTTTGAACTTCTTTGACGCGCGCCAGTCGATAAGCGCGACGCTGCGACAGGGCATTGTGTCTGTAGCGATCTTAACAATGGCGTTCGTTTTGCAAGTTTTCACCCAGTCGTAAGTGGGTAAATGTGTTACCGATTGACGAGGGGTGGGACAAAAGCGCGAACGGCACACGACACTCATTCATATCGTTGCCACAACAACGGCTAAGATAATGATGACGTTTCCTTCTACACCACCTTTATACGCGATTGAATTAATTACCCAGCTGGGTTCGTTAAATCGTATCGCTCTTATAGAAATTCACGTGTTGTGTTTAAGATGCGTGACGTCTTTTGAATTTCTATTTAGTAACAAGTAGCTATGAGATAAGTCAAAGCTTTGAAATTTATAAACGTGAAATTGTTATTGAAATGAAATTGTTATTGAAAAAAAATGAACACTAATACAGGGAGAAATCTTAAGGAGGATATTTCTAGAGATTGAATCACCATATTAACCTTATTTTGTAGTAAGTTTACAATTGGTATTTAAAGTACACTCCTGATACAAACAGTTAACTTAATCAGAGTTGCAAAACATTGTAAATCTTATTCTAAATACCAGTCATTTAAATTCATTGAATTAATAAAACGGTGTCAAATATTTGGGCCAATGTTCTCTGAGGGGATGAACCGAGTTTCTTAATTAAACCGACAAACACGCCCTATGACAGCTGTAACGCCTTCACAATTATTGTTAGCCTTATCTCCAACCTTATTGTGCGAATAAACATTCAAGTACCATATAATTGGGTACAGAACATTGATTTTGCTTATCTTGTTTAACACAGTTTAGGATGATGAAGAAAAAGCCATGATGGAGTGACGTTTCGTAAAGGTTTTGATATTGTTGCGATTGATTGTATTTAAATAAAAAACCTAGGTACTATGTCTTATTTAGTGCCCGGATTTAAGTTAATTATTTGATAGAAGTAGCAATACCACTACTGTGTTTTTCCTCATAAATTATGACTTCATATCGACATTAACGAATATTAGTTCACACATTAGTCGTATTCGGACACTAAACGGAAATAGAAGGTTTTATTACCTAACCTACAGTACACCGAGTAACAAAATGACGTGACGGATAGCATATTAGGATTACGGCTTTCCGTTTACGACCACAAAGATACGCTCCTGTCATAATAAAATAGCACAAATTTAACCATAATAGATATTCAGAACACACGCGCACTAACTTTTTTACTAGCATTTACTGTGCCTAAAATCAATTGTATTAAAATTGTACTGTCTTTTGATCGCCTTTTTGCTTTAATCACAGTTACACTGGAATATATTTCAAGTTTATGACCGACCGTTATCACTAAGTACACTTACTTAAGAAATATTTAATGTCGAATCAAGAGAGCTAAGTTTTTTATGCTTTGTTAGGTACTTTGTAAGCATGACGGTTTGTTTTCCTGAAACCTAAAGCTTATAGCTTGCTGCTATCCATTTGAATCATAGACTAGAACCGAATCCGCTTTCTAATCCACAGCAGGACACCAAAAACAAGTCCAGTCTTACGAACACTATAAACAGTTTCACAAACAATCTTTAATACTACGTATATAAAGTTAACGGGAAGTTGTAGTAAAGTTAAATCTGAGTATTAAAGTAGAGTATAATAAAGGCTGCGGGGCTTAGACATAAGCCCTGTGCGTCTCGGGCTAGGTCGTGTTACCTTCCTAGACAGAACGGTCAGTTGATACGTGCGGCTCAACTTACTTAGTCATACTGTGGACGGTGTAGCAGATATGCAATGGTTAGCTCTGGGGTTAACAGATTCTCGTCTAGCCTGGATAAGTGTTGGCTGTTTCGAAGATACCATTTTGGATGTCATATGGTTATGAGATGCGTCCTTGTCGAAATCCTGTAAAATTAGTTTGAATATTGTCCTATCTCTGATGGATTGCGTATAGTATGTTTATAATACATATTTAACAGATCATGATTCGATTTTGGAGTCAGTCAAAGTTTTATTATCATGGGTAAAGTTTGATTTTCATTTAAAAATAGTTATTTTTCTATTAGTCTTCTCAAATCAGTTCTATATTTTTTATGTATCTACCTGAGTCACATGTACGTGCATTGTTTAGTCCAGCATTAGACCGTCTGCCGCGGTCAGGTGAAAGTTTAGGGGGCGTAAGGGGATTAGCGACCAACCGTAGGTGTTATCTACATCGACCCGACAACGCGACTCTCTCAATTAAACTTACAAACTTCATTTTTGAGTTACTGTTTACGACATTAATTGGATTTTCTTGGAGTTTTAGGCTGATGTGTGAAGGGGTTGTTTTATTTTGTAATGAAAACTGAATATTGTAAGCAATATGCAGAGTGCAGACTGATATCTGTGGTTTAAATATTATATCTTGTAACTTTGATTATATATGCAAGGCAGAATCTTGATTGTTAAGTCAGTAAGGATAGGAGTACACGGAAATGAGAAAAGAAAATGGAAATGATTTAACGCTATCCTGAAATTGTGAATCATATATTTACAAATTCAGTATAGCAGCCTAAAGTATTAAGTAGGAACTATCCTAAAGTATTCATAAAAATCACAACTACACATGAAAAACTAGTAATGATACATTAACAACAGCACCCATCAGTAACAAGTACTATTGGATTTGCGTGTTTATCGAAGGCCCATTCGTGAGCGATGATCTATTTAGATTGGCTAAGTCGTGGCGTGACGGATGCTGAAACCTAGCAAATACCCTGTCATGCTATCATTGAATGCGAGCCTTTGTCTCCAATATATTTACAACATTATGTGTCGTGTTATGAGTGAAAAGCACGTATGTTTATTTTAATACTGTGAAGTGAGTTACGGGGAATTATGAGTACGTTTGTAGGAATATTGGTCGATGTACTGCGAGTAGAAAATATATCTTTGACGCTTAGACTATCTGGAATTTTGCTAGAAAATCATTCAGACACAAAGTTCTGAGAGATAAAGTGATTTCCTGGAAACTACTGAATAATTTTTGTGCACACATTAATCATGAAAAACAGTGAACACAGATCATTTTCATTCCTTTCCCTAAGGAGTTTTAAAATAAATTCTTAGAACTGTTTTTTTCCATAATCAAAATCAAATCATTCACACATTTAGGTCAAATATAGACACTTAAGATAGTCGTTACAATTACTGAATCTACCACATGTATCACATACATGAATCCTCCCACATTTTTCATGTACAAACATTATAACTAGATTTATTAACATACATACATGGGGTGTAAGGTTTTCCAGTCGACTCAATTAAGGCAGTGACTCGGAGGGCGGAGCGCGGATGAGTCTTTTAGCGAATACTTACGTTAACTCCGAGTAAGTACACGCGTCTCACGGCTCATTGTTAATGCTTCGTGACTCTTGTACAGACATACTGGATGTGACAAAGATATAAAACATAATTGATGTTCAATCAAAAGCGGCTAAAATGTAATTGCTAACAAATATGTTTTCTTGGGGTTATGCTTCAGCATTGATTAAAAAAAAGGACACAGATATGTTGTTATGGATAATAAAAAATGTAACTTAAATCTAAAATTTATTGATTGTTGAACTTGTAACTACCAAATTCGACAAGAATCTGTAAAAAGTATTAATTCAATTCAATCAATGCATTTGTATAATATTTGACACTTATCATTTCACTTTCATGTGTCTGAATCTTTTTAAATAGATAGACAGGCTGAATAGACACGCGATATTACTCAAAAATATGACTCAAAACAACTTGATTATATGAACATTACTTGAAGTCTTATTTAGTAACTCTACATCTTCGTTGTCAACTTAGGGGTGGAGAGTTCTGAAAGGCGCAGAATTTGATTGTGAACAGATCTGTTTAAGCCATAACATCTAGTCCGACGGGTGAAGACACATTCATATAAATACATGACATTTTACTTATTTCCTTACACCTTAGCGTTACATTGTTGCTTCTTTACTTACATTTTATATTCTGATTAACTGCTATTTGCCATTCAAGCATCAACGATTACCTATCTTTTTTACTCCGATCGCGGTAAGAAGATAAAAATTTGATTGACTTTTTACCTTTCGCTACTAAGTAATTTAAGTGTTGCAACTTTTTAGCTAGCATTTTAATAATCACTTGATGGAAATGAAGTATAAATATTAAAACATCGACTGTCTTATTGTAGTCTTATAAACAGTCACAGTAACCATGTTCGACACGATGACATATTGTCAGTCTCCGTGGCGCAGTGGTTGAGGTGATCTCTACGCCACTATCAGTGCATTGGAAGGTCGTGGGTTCGATTCCTGCACGGAACAATTATTTATGCGAACCACAAATAATCGTTTCGGGTCTGGTTGTACTTTGTGTCTGTTGTTTGTATGTTTGTAAAAATCAGCTGTTAAAAAAAACATCATATAAAGTCGAGTCATAGAGTTAATAATACGTTCATATAGGTATTTCGAAGTTCTCGTCTATCTGAAGCTCACTCGATGTTAGATGTCAGCCGGTAATGCCTGTTAGTTCAAAGTTTTAATTCAGTACTTACTGCTAAGGCCGGTCGGCAAGCCTCTCGTGTACCTACTGAACTCTTTTCAAGTGTTGTGATCGGCTAAGCCTTCAGACGGCTTATTATGTAACACACTACTTGGTATTTAATTGTTTAAGAGTTCGTTCTTTCATCGTAATATAACTATTATACAATGAGGTTTTGTTTTGATATTTTGACGGTTAATAAGGCCATAGTTATTCTTTGGTTAAAGTATATAACGTAGAAAAATCGGCGCTTAGGAACAATGAATAATTAAAAAGCATAAATTGAACACAATACCTTATTATCGCGCAGCAAAAAGTTAACACAAATCGTCAAGTTTTTGTGTTAATCAGGTATTATAATATCGCCGAACGACAACCGTCATATTTAAATTAAAGATCTCATTACAACAATGCAATATTCAAAATGGCTGAACATTATGATGACAGTAATTATGTATAATTTCCCTAAATACCGACCTTTGTTAATGAAACCTAGAGTGTATCTATTGTTTTATCCAGTCGGTAACAATCAGTTGCCAGTCGCTATTGCGTGATAAAGTCGAGAGTTTCCTTTAGCTAGTTCTAAGCGCTCTGTTCGTCTGTCTGTCTAATTGCTGTTTTATGTAGTGAGCTAATGAACGTCGTATCTAACTGTTCCAATTTGTAGCTCCTTCGAAGATTAATGATGAATAGCGGGACGGCTCTAATATTTTCAAGTTACAGAATGTTATAAACTTAGAACTAAGAATTCAAGGCGTTTTATACGTGTACATATTTGTTTTATTCAAATACATAGCTAAATAAACAAGATTTAAAAGATATATGTACTGTGTCTTTTATATATATCAGCTTAGCCTTTCTTCCAAGCTATGTTGGAGTCGGCTTCCAGTCTCACCGGATGCAGCTGAATACCAGTGTTTTACATGGAGCGACTGCCTATCTGACCTCCACAACCCAGTTACCTGGGATAACACGATACCCTTCGGTAAGACTGGTTGTCAGACTTTCAAGCTTCTGACTGCTGTTAACGACTGTCAAATTTCTTCGAAATTGACAGCCGGGACCCACAATTTAACGTGCCTTCCGAAACACGGAGGAACTCGATATGTATAAGATGGTCACCCATCCACAAATCAACCTCGGCAAGCATGGCTTAACCTCAGAGATCGATCCGCGCGGCTGTGTCTTTTATATGTATATTAAATGGTAAAGAAAAATCCTAATTACTTAACAATTTTTGGATCAAATTCAAAATATATCAAGCGTATTTCTCAACTGGCTTTGTTCAATAAACAAACGGGCAAAAGTTTGCCTAAAATATAGCAGGCACCTATCGCATTTAATTAATATTCAATTCCACGTGTATAGTTTCATAAAGCAAGGGTTTTAACTGACCAAAGGACCGTCTCGGGCGGCGGCCGACCCGCAACTAAACCTCACGTAATCCAAGCTTCGTATTAAATCGTAGGCTAGGTGCTAACTTGCAACTACCCTCACAACGACTAGGGCTGACCAAAGTTTTCCCGTCTCGCTACATTTATGTATGTGTATTTAACTTAAAATTACATGATAATGGTTTTATATGTTGTAATGGATAGTAACATGGTGATAATGATGCAGTCTGATAATATAAATGGTATTTATGCAAAATAATTTAAAAAGCAATGACTGAGTAAAATTTTCTAAATAAAGTGACCCGTATCTTAATTACTTTAGAAGCTTTGATCAAAATATTTTCAAATCCAATAAACAGTTTTTAAGGCAAAAGTAAGCTAACCCTACTTAAAACAAAGCGTTTCCTAAAGAACTTAACTAAAACTATTGAAAGTTAGTTAGAGCGATTACCAAAACTGAAACTCGTATACGAAAAGTACGTAACCCAAAAGCTAACACAGCTTAACGCACCTCAACCCTGTTATTAAAAGATTATTGCGGTGAAATTTATAATTTCAATGTAGCCACTATGTTTTGTTGAACCGTATTCCGGTATGGTATTATGTAAATTCAATAACAGCGGTCTCAAAGACATCTATTGTTTTCAACTGATACTCTAAATCAGATTGTTTACCGTGATAATATTGAATATAGAGAACTTTGCGTGTGTGTTTCGATTCTCCTGTAGTATTATGAGTTCCTTGTGTTATATCACAACTAGGTCTAGTAAAAGGCACTTAAAATAAAGCTTAAAAAAATAATTTCCTTTTAAAGGAAAGCGTCCGATTCTATTTCAAACGTCCAGAAGCGCTATTAACGGCTGCAAAAAGTGCATGGAAGCAGCAAAAACTATTTAATATCTTGCTAAGGAAGCGTTTACAAAGAAGAACGGTGAAAGCATCGGTCGTCACAAAGCGATGGGCGGCCGCCTCTTGCTACAAGGATTAATTATTATTTTAACATTTCAGTAGGTTTTTTGCCGCGTCCGCGAGCAAGTCAAAAGCATTGCTTTCTCGCTTGAAAAGTTGCTAAATAATTAAGACGCCTTCTTAGCGACAGCGTTTCGACGGCAAAGCTACTAAGTAGCTGATTTTTAAGAAGCGGGAAAAGAATTTTCCATTACGTTTTTTGCTTCGATGGTAATAAAAATAATATAACTATAATTTATAGTACTAAAAGGAAAATTGTAGACAAAGTTTAAGTAATAAAGGAGTAAACATAGAGCACCGAATCTCTGTCCTATGACTGCAGTAGAAAGTCTTAAACTGATATGCACTTAAAACTAGTACAAATACGATAATTTAATTGAAAAATAAATTAACCTATATTTCTGTTGTCTTAGGTAAAACCCTGCCGGTCCACTGCGTGGTTGAGGCCGTGTCTTCTCTGGAGGAAGGCGCTTGGAGGCGGCGAGCAGTAGTGGAGACAGACAGCTACGTCATCATCCCTGCTGCCACCGCGTTCCATGAGCTTGTGCCTGCTGCTATGATGAGACTCGGATACCCGCACGAGTTGGCTGCTTCTGCTAAAGGTAAATACAATTATTTAAGAAGAACTAACCACCGTGATACACACTATCTGAGTACGAGTATACACCGGACACCATGTAGGATATAAGTATATTATGTCCAATACAAAGTAATATGTACTCGGCCTTTCTTGTGAAGCATCTCCACCTACGCTTCTACCTTTATCAATCCTTACATTGTGAAGTTTATCACAAGAGTGGCATTATATCTTTAGTAACACCATTATCAAGACCTTACCCTGCCTGTTCATGATTCTAATCTTCGACGACACGACCATTAAATAATTACCAACTATTTCATTATTTGAATGTATTTTTCTTTTGTTACCAGGTCAAGTAGTCATCAACAACTGGAAGCCACTGCCCTTCGAGAGGATTTCTGACGGTCCTTTAGCTACCGTTGGTGAAGTACTAGGGGAGCTGACCACCGTCGCGACCCTCAGGATCCAACTGCTAAGACCACGGCCAACTCCTCTACAAGACATCAAGGACAAGCTCTTAAGACTCCTGTTGGTGCAAAGCAGACCACTCCTGATGTCCACCGGATGTCCCTTGGATGAGGTAAGAAAGGTATAATGTTACAAAATTAAATGTTATTGAGATGTCAGTCTAAACAGAAACGTATTGTCCGTTTTAGAAATGAGAACAAGCCTTATATTCGGGTTAAGTTTTAGTAGAATCTATTTGCTTAAAAAAAAAACAAACATTTTTGTTAAAACTACTTTTTCACGAATTTTAAACAAACATTTTTGTTAAAACTACTTTTTCACGAATTTTAAAACGATAAGCCCTCTTTATTTACCTATCTGTCGGACGAAGCCAAAACACAACCACCACAATCATAATCTGGTGAACAATTCAATAGCAGAAACGCTTCCAAAAACATCTGTCAAATCAAATTACAACAAGCGATTGGGGCGTTAAAATCATCCAGATAGGGCGACAATGAGTGTACGGTACACTGCGCTAAACCAACATTCAGAGAATGACGTTATGTCCCGTGGTTCCCCGACCTGGCTCACAATGCTGCCAACTAAACCTTTACCCCTTATTACCGTGGAAACTCATTGTTTTCCATATTTTAAGCCCGCTTTGTAAACGCTTTCAATCGAAAACATTTATCCTAGTAGCTGTTTGTGTATTGTGATGATTTAATTAAAGATTCGGTACTTGAGACTCGATTTTGGTATCGATGTTTGGCTTTTATAATAATAGAGGTTCGGTTGAGGGATTTTGAGAATTGTTATGATTTATCTCGTTGCGTGTCTTTGTTTTCGTAATTCACCACACTTCTTGTTTAAGATTAAACCTTATATTTTTTTGTAATATATAAGTATGAGCCTCAAAAAGCTTAAAATATTAATTATAATTAATATTATTAGTGTATTTACATCTAACAAAAAACTCAATGTATTTAATTATAAATACAAATAAGGAAAATTCGTTACACACGCTGCAAAATAGGGCGCCATTCTAAAGTACTCCACACTAGACGTTTGAAATCTTAGCTACTTATAAATTTTAACAAGAGCGAGCTCATCAGAAGACAGATTATCAAACTCGGTAAGTAGCTCGGTACAATTTGGTCGTTATAATTGCGAGGTTACTGCTAAGACTCTGCTAATAGGGATCATCGGCGGGGGAAGAATTAAGCAGCATTTGTTTTCATGTTCGCGGCTCTACGTTAGTACAATGAATTGTTTGAAGGCATGTTAAATGGTACTTGTGTTGGTTCAAGTTTAAAATGTTTAGTTTGTACACTCGGTTTTGTAGATAAGTTGCGGAGGTGTAACATTTTGGCTGTGAATGCAATGGACAGCTGCATAAAGATTTTTAGTATAAGTTGTTGAATAAAGCGAAACTATATTAGAAATATTAGACGAATTCAAGTTCTATCAACAGTATCAAAAATAATCGTTAAGTCTCGACGTACATGATCTACATTAATTAGAGTTATAAAGCTGTAGATGGCGTCATAGGTACGTATAACAATTTGCTGACGCGATGAGCACCTGTCTCACACGCGAGATCTCCATACATAATAAATTTAATTGAATCTGAGTCTCATCCGCGCCTCGCAACGCCTTATTATATTTTCTAAATATCCACCTTGTTGCGAACGGGTTAGGTAAAGGGGGCGAGGCGCGGGCGACGTGCCCTCGTCTTCTAACTTGAGCCACACCGAAAGAGGGTTAAAAGGAGTTTTAGATGTACGAACGCTTTTGATCTTATTAATACCATAAAATAATGCTTTATAATCTTATTAAACGCGAGGTTAGCGCTCTGTGCGCCCTCCTTCACCCATAACCGGCTCTGCGGATCTATATTTCAATTTAGCTTTTGCAATGACATCGTCTAGTTGTATAGTTTATATTGTGGCACTTATAAAAGTAGAACAATTCATAACAAATGAAAAGCCATGAGTCACAATGGTCCCGCGGGCAGATAGCTAAACAAATTGAAGTTATAAAGTCGAGACAAAGTTCCGCAAATGAAGCAAAGGAAGTCGACCGGGCAAGATAATCAAACACCTCGAACAGTGAAGTTGTAGCTAAACGCCAGATGAACTCGGCTCTATGATATTATGGTAATTTATCTCACGCCAATTTGCGCCACTTCGATTTTAACTCCGAGCAAACTTTTAGACGCTCGAGGAATATTTTATCGAAGGGGTTTTCCGAGTGCCACCTCGCTGCAGGATCAATTTTAAACCATAAATCTTCTTTAAGACTACTTTCTTACTTAATTTCAAAATCTCTTTGAAATTTCAAGGTTCTTTATAACGGGTTACATTTTAATCACTCCTTCATGCATGCGTAAGAAGCGTATGTACACACAACGAAAATAATGTTAGATAAGACTAAGCCTATTGTGTTCAAAGTTGTCCTTTAACTACGAGTATATCAAGAAATGTTCGCAATCACACACCGAATTACGTACTTAGGCGGATTACACGTGACGCGAGTTATCACGCGCAGGCGCCAGCTCTCGTAAATCTTCCATGAAGCTGAAACAGACAATATCTGAAAGCAAATATGGCCTCACTATTTAAAAATATAAAACAAAGAAGCGGATTAACGTATCACTGTAGCGCTGCGCTAATACCTCTGACATGATTTATAGGCACAATCTCGATGTGTAATACTTACAGTTAATTTAACGTCTGATTTAGCAACAGTACGGCCGGCCTGACAAGTCGCTTGACGACGTAATCACTGGCATTGTTCTATGTAATCTAGCGATACGAGCAGATCTCACTTGCATAACTGTCAAGCTGAGTAAACTCCGCGACGTAGCTATAATCTGACAAGTTCTTTGTGATTGACTACTTGCTGCGCGATTAATACCTCTCTAAACATGCACTAGTCTTATCGTTTTGAACAAATAGTTGAGAAATTTAAACATCGCATTGGAATCATGTGTAGTCACACGCTTTGTTTGAGGGTCAAACAGAGGTGTCGGATCGGTTGGCTTTTCGGGCGTTTTGTTTAGCGGCGCGGATGCAGCGCGGTTGCTGTGCAAGCACTTAGTGGCGCGCGGTCGCCGGCGCCTAGTTGAGGGCGTAGTGGGTGGATGCTAATTGTCGAGACGCCCTTCCCGCTCATTGTTTTAGAGCAGACCATGATTGAAGTTTCGTCGGCGCGCGGAGTGATGCGCACTAACCACCGAGTAAACACCTCGCGCGTCAGAACCGCGCCGACCGCTCGCGCATGACACATGCATTAACAACCGACCTAATATTTTCATAATCTAATGGCGATGTTCTGTGAAACAATGCTCGGTGTTTATTCAAACAATTATCTCTGTATCTGTTGCTGGTTAGACTGACCTCTTTAAAATCGTCTAAAATTGTTTGCCGTATCTTGTTGTTTTATTTACTATTCCACCTAGTTCATGCGACCTTCATTTTAAAATATGTTTCCTTTGTTGTAGGTTACGTTGGCTCAGATATGTCGCGGCCAAGATCGTACACCGGGACCGCACAATTTCCACGAGCCGTCGGAAGAAATGCGCCGTAAATTTGAATCTTGGTGGAGTGCCCAAGTATCACCTCGGCCTCCACCCTTCAGTCCCCGACGATATCCATCTCCTGGTCCTAAAACGCGCTCACCGACTCTCAATACAATGCCTGATCACTTACACCCAGCATTGCAGACAGTTCAAAGTCAATACCCCACACAGAAGACACGAATGCGTACGAGCTTTGACCCTGAGCTTGAACTGCCAAAGTTGCAGCGCTGGTTTTCTGAAAATCAACATCCAAGTCGACAGCAAATTCAACAGTATGTTCGAGAGTTGAACAACCTAGAATCGCGGCGTGGACGGAAGCCTCTCGATGTTAATAATGTTGTTTACTGGTTCAAGAATGCACGTGCTGCGCAAAAGCGAGCAGAGCTTCGCAACATCGGTGGTCTAAGTTGTCACCTCGGCGTTAACGGATTCAACAGCAGAAGCCATAGTCCGACCAATGGATCCCTTATGCCTGGAGGTGACAACTATGGATCTCAAGATCACAATTCGATGAAAAGCCCAATGCAGCTGTCAGGCAGTCCAGGTCGATATCCGATGTCTGTAATGTCTGAAGATAATTTGTCCAATGGAGGGTCCGATTTAGAGGACGATGGTGGTGACTTGAACCCAGATGACAGACCAGAAAGCCCTGACGCACCTCTGTCGCTGATTACAACCAAGAAGAACAATGACAATGATACCGATGATAGACCGCAAGAGTCTCCCAAACCTCCTGACATAATCAAGGTAATTTTATGTTCAATATTAATCCTGTTAAAACTTATTTATTTGTTAACACCTATTATTTCTACGTCTTTACGATATGTTAATAGCTGAATTTATTATTCTCAGGTACATGACATTAAACAAGAACCACGAGATTTGAGTAAGCCCGACAACGCGCACTCTCCCCAGCGATCTCCAGCTAAGAACAGTGATGCAAGTTCACATAACAACAACAGCAATAACAACAATAACGAAGATGAGAACGGCGTCGGCGATGAACACGACGCCTCCGATGAAGATGTTATTCAGGAGAGGCACTACAGGCCCACTTCTCCTCATCTTGATCGTCTTCCCTTCCCCATGGTGCCGAATCACCCTATGTTCGGACACGGCATCATGTATATGAGCCAGTACATGAGTGGCTTTCCAGGCGTAGGTCCAGTGCCAGGAGAAGGCGCCAGCGGCCTCAACCTCGCCCTTGCAGGTGCTTCAGATGAGCGCCGCAAGCGAAACAGGACGTTTATCGACCCAGTGTCTGAAGTCCCCGTTTTGGAACAGTGGTTCTCAATGAACACGCATCCTTCGCACAATTTGATTTTAAAGTACACCGAAGAGTTGAACAGGATGCCGTACAGGCAGAAGTTTCCACGACTCGAGTCAAAGAATGTGCAATTTTGGTTTAAAAACCGACGGGCGAAGTGCAAGAGACTGAAGATGTCTCTGTATGAACCGTCGTCTCCGGGACACTACTCGCACCCCGGACACCCGCACGCTCTAGCAGAGAGGAAGCTGGTATGAGCTGAACCTCGGCGCTGGCAATAAACGTGAGAGATTTTAGTGTTTGTGGCGTCGCAGCATATACACGAAAGACTGATATCGAATCGTTTAATGGTGTGAAGTGCCATGTTAGTATTAAAATGACGGCGATCGCGTCATCCTAACTTTAAACAGTTCGTATTATTCAGAGGACTTTATTAGTAACAGTGTAGATTATTAATGATCATGGTTTCGCTTAAGGTAGTTATTATTTGAATGCGATATCGTTATAAGTATAAATAAAGTAGTGTCAACTTATCTGATAGAGCGATCACATCGTAATGTTTATTGTGTACATAGACTACATAGATGTAGGTACAAATTACTATCAAAGGACATGTCACAAGTATTTGTGAAGGAATCTCAATATCCTAGTATGTACATAAACGACTCAGAACTCGGTTTTATTTATTAAATTTTACAGTAGTTGTATAATTCTGTTGTTAGAATATAAATTATGAATATTCTCATTAAAAGTTCCACTTAAATTATGATAGTGAGGTCGGCGTATAGAATGGTATTCAATGTTATTCTAATTATGTACATTATTTGTATAATTAGTATTGAGTCATAATAATAATGATATTATTGCACATAGTAGTAATATATTGGAAATGATATTACTGAATGTTCGGCCGGGCTTGTCGGCCGTACAAACGCACATTCCGTATTATGTACTCTTCTGTTATAGATGTTAATATTGCTTCCTCAATCCAAAGATCGGTTAGTGTTGTAGAGTGGCCGCATGATGTCAGCTGATAATAAATTAAATGACCGTTTCACTGCCCGAAGTGACTAGATTGTTTTGCGATTTAAAATTGCAATACATTGTACAGATATTGGAAGATTTATTCATATTATATGGTGTTAGGGGTTAACGAGCAGTATAATACGAGGTGTTTTATAGTTTTCATTAGTGTATACTTGTATACTTGTATAGTGTGTTGTTGGTGCAGTGAAGCGGTCGTAGCCACAATTATGTTACAGTATTTACGCATTTATCGATTGAGGCTGTTCCGTCACGTTTGTTTTATAGTTGTACGCATCATAGTTGTATCTCCACAGTTTGTTTTGTTGTTCCAATGTTATGCTTGTTTTCGTGATGCTGTGATGAAATTTCCAAATATTGTAAATATTTTATTAATGTTAAATAAGTTTTATTGTAAAACTACGTCACTAGGCTCACACGAACAATTTAAGCATTTACCGCTTAGATAACGAAAATATTGGCTAAATGTTTATTCGATTCAATATAAACAAAAATTTAATTGAATATAATATGAAATGGTAATGTTGTTTTTTTTATTTTACCCTTACAAACATAAGACGAAAATTGCAAAAACTTCAACCAGAACTTGAAATTCATAATTTACGCTGACAGTATGCAAATCCTATGGTATTCAAAAAGTTAAGTTTCAATAAAATAATTACAAGCACACATACCTACCTCCTTGGTGCTTATAATTACTTCTAGGCCATCGCCATTATGTACTACTATATCTCTAGCAGAAGCACCTACATACTTGAATTAACTACATTCTAATCTACAAGTTATCTACATGACGGTAGTTGGATTAGCAACAGTAACAACGAGAGACACTTACTACTTATCAATTATTATTTAAAGTGCCTGCCTGCCATGGAAATAAACCAAACTAAGAAGCCCTTCAATACATAATTATACGTTTTATACTATTACTTATATCTGCCTGCAATTAACCGGATTAAACTAGGTATTTACAGCCAACTTTTAAAGTCTAGTACCTACGTAATGCAATACAAGGATTTGAAAGTTAACTGTCATCTTTGAATATTAAAAGATGTAATTTAAGTTTCAAAACTCTTTTTATTTTATACATAAAAAGACAGATACAGATATCTATGTAGAAAAACTCCCGCTGCAAGTGATAAAACGAACCTGCTTAACTAGGTACCTACATTTACTTTTCATAAACAAAACGAAGCTTGCGTTACCGAGCAAATAGTTATCGCAAATTAGAAACTAACGTTCACAGTATAAACCAATATATATTGGTAACTTCAATAACTATTATAGGAACACACGGAGCGTTAAAGCTTATCTAAGAAGCAGATCCAGCATCAAACATGAGGCAGTATCGCAAACACATCAATCGCGGAGTTTTCATTGTCACTACAACATGTGTCAATACTAATAGTTATCTGTTGGTTCGCTTGCGGAAGCGGCCGGCGCGGGGACCCAAATCACCTGTCAAAGTACCAAGACTTGGTGTAATCGCACCCACTATCTGCAGACGTCTTTGTCAAGACTTCGATCTTTGGTGAATGACCGGCTAGCTCTTCACTGTTTCGGGGTTTCGTACGACATTAGTACACCTAAGTTCCGAAGTTTGAGACGCTCAACTTTGGCAGCGGGTGTCTCAGATTAATTTAGGCGTGGGCTGCTTGAATCCCTTTGATGTTTATAATAACACCATTTACAGTAATAAAACGGACCATGAGCGTTGTAATCAGGAATCGGGTAGGTAGTGCACTTCAACAAGTAGGTAGATTAAAAATGATTAGGATATAATATACCTACATCAAAATTGTTCACGTATACGTACGTAATACCTATACGACCACTGCTGTCTTGTGATAGTCAGTAAAGTTAGTATAAATATTTACAAAAAACTACGCCTGTTAATAAAATAAGAGTCATATATTACGAAGAAAAAATTGCTCTTATACTTATATCAGGCGTCGTATAACGTATGTAGGCAGATAGGTACTTCAATGCTAATTTTATGAGATCGTACTGAGAGAAATTCTTGGAATCTTTGTATAAAATAATATAATAGATAGAGTAGATACTTGCAAATACTTCTTGCGATGATATATTATGAACGTCTTGAGTGCAAGAAGCAGCGTTCGAACGTGAAACGGATTATACCAATTAGAGAGATTTGAAGTTGGTACGCGGAATTATTCTTTGATCGCGCACACTCGGCCGACATTCTTATCCATTCTTTAGCGTATTTGCCTTAAAGGTACCTGTCGTCTTAATTATTTGGAGCTCATTAATAATTTCTCAAATTCCGAAGTACGACTTAATTATTGGTATTTACCTGAAGTTGTTACTTTTCTATTAATACTTATCGCTTTTTTAATGAAGTTGTTATAATGTTTTGCTGTAAGTTCCCATTTTACGCTTGTGTGTATATTGCTATGAATGTTTATACAGGCATTTTGTCTGTAACATAAATTCAACATTTTCATACAACTTCTTTATGGGTCTGTACTATTAAACAACCTAAATAAATGTTTTCGAAAAATCACATTTAAGTTTCGGATATACCTAATTGTCAATCATCATGTAAAAAAAATATTTTAAACGTCCAATTTATTTTCTGAAAAACGTAAGCAGCAGGCCCATCATCACCTAATATTTAATAAGTTAAGCTCCTCGACCTTTCTGTTTTTATATAAGACGGTAAAGTAAAAAAATATCTCCGTCGTCATGTTAATATCAGTGGTATTAAGTTTTAATCTAAACAAAGTGCCGGCCGGCGGGCGGGGCCGCGCATTTATGTTAGTTAACCATGGATTATGACGCCGATGTAATAACGCTATTTATTATATACCTTGTTGCTATGAACCTTGAAATATTGTGATCGAAGCTCGAGTTTTATTGGACTTATCGCGTCTTTATTAAAGCTGAAGCTAAGGAAAAATATTGGTCGACAAATTGTCCTTAATTCTAAATTAAGAACAATATGTTGTAGGGCACTTTTCAATAAAACATGTATAAGTTTTAGTGCATGCATATATCTGCTACAATATTCTGCTTATTACGTTTTGGTTAAAGGTAAGTTGAGTAAGTTCTCTTATTTAATCGCATAATGTAAGTGTTTTACAAGAGTCTAAACTGCCCAAAAGGTACATATTTTTCTGAATAGTATAGATTTTCAGTCAAGTGCTCACCGTCTGAAGTCGCCGTGGCCGATACAAAACAATAAAACTGGTAAGCCTGTCTGTAGCGGAAAGATTTACTAGAGCAACTTAATACGCCGTAATATCCCCTTCTGTACTGTGCTTTACTGCAGCGATTAATTACAACACAAACTTGTATTCTTTGGCACCTTAAGACGCAAAGATTAAAAAATATTGGTATATTTAAGTTGTGATTGTTTTAAAGCCAAAACTACGTTTTGCTTGAGGTTTACGTCGTATACTTTTATAAAATCTTTATAATAATGATGATGCTAATGACCAATATAAGGCTGTTGATAAAAATCGTACTTTAGTAATTTCAAGTACTATAACCACTACATATAAAAGTTATGGGGTAAACACACAACAAAAATATAGATAAATTGAAAATGTGCTCCTATTTTATGAATTATAAATACAGACATGAATTCTGTCTCTATCTCACATACAGTTTAATATGAATATGGATCAAGGTTATATAAGAATTACCTGCACTGACCTCTCTCACTCGCCTTTTGATTTCGTTTAGACCCTTAGTTCAAATGGGTTACGTTTCATTGTTGACCACACAATACTACTCTGAATTTGTGCCATCTCGATGTTTATGTTCTTTCAGTTTATCTGATAGTTACGGTTGTTGTTGTCACATGATTATTACTTTGTAGTTCTTATGAACAACATGGAACTTGGTAAGGAATTAGGAAGATATCTAGAAAAATAAAGTTACTTGCGATTAGTGACGTACGATTAGAAAAAGTGATTAAAACTGCAAGAATATACAAGACAAGCCTCAAGGATTTAGTAGAATCTTTGTTTAATAAGGTTTGTCATCACCATATCATTATATAATCCATAAGAGGGATATACAACACACTCTATCTAAACCTAGCTTTCATCAAAATGACCAATCTCAAGCCAAAATCCTGTACTGCCATCAAAACAATGTTCAGCAAGGCATACAAGCCCTGCCTCCGCCCCCGTACGTCACGGCTTTAGTTATGATATAACAAGGAGCCGGCTAAGCCGCGGCTTACGGTACATTTTATTAATTGACATGACATTTTTGGCCCTCGATGCTCGCAAAAATGTATAGTGGTTTGGTAACTTGAGGGGTCAATTTATTTAGAGAATGTTTTTGAGATTAGTTTTCTGATTTTGTAAAAAATTGTGTTCCTTGTTTTTTCTATGTCACAGTTTTGCAAGTGAACAATTTCGTCGACGAAATCAAGCCTACACTGATTGAAAAATATAGTTCACATGTAAAAATACGAATGAAACAGATTCATTGAGACTTTCCAATATTTTTCGAGATAAATATTATAAACCTTTTTTAGTGGACCACTACACAATGCACTGGAGAGATACTTTAATCACGATTTGCGCACTTCAGTGAACTCACTAAAATTACATTAGACAGAAACAAAATATAACAAAATTCAAACACTATCACAGACAAATATTAATAAGAATAATCTTCTTAACTTCACGAACAACATAAACGAAGTTTCTTCAATAAAGTAAGTATGTGATTGCGCGGCCATAACTCAGGTTGATCCTTGCTCTCAAGATGAACCACCGTCAGCCTCCCCCGGATATGTACCGCTCATTTTATCTGCCACCTATACATGTCTGACTGTTCATACTTGAAGACATGTTCTAAGAAAATATGAAATGATAAATATTCTTACTAAGTAAGTGTTCTTTGAAACCGTAGGTTGAAGTTACCAGTAATTGACAATTGTTATGAGTGCTATTTGAAGTAACATCTGATTTGAATGAAGTCTTTTTCTGCCCACTAGGTGCAAGAAAATACCACACGTGTATAGCCATCATAGCACGTGTGATATGTAGAGGCTTCTAATTTTATAATGATTACCAAATAGTATGCTTTTAATTAATCACAATTGATGCTAAAGGCAGCAATTAGTCAATGATTTTAGTATCATTTCAATTTTTTATAGGAATTTCTGAAGACATTTTCATTTCTACATATAACCTAATGCATGCGGTAATAAAAGCAAAGACTTTATCTACAAAACTAAAATATACATTATTAAGTAGTTGCTTCTAGTACCTAAACAATAACTTACGAAGAAATACACGTCGAAGTGTGTACGAGTACCGTTTTTTCGTCGGTTGAGTCTCGACCGCGGCTGGTGTAATCTCAAATCTCCCGCCGCCAATTTATTTTCATTAGCGATCATCCTCGGTTAATTTTATTCCCTACTTACCCCGCCAAGGATCGGAGACTACGGCCAAATAAGGATGGAAAACACTTTTGTATAAATATTCCGCTGACTAAACTTGACTTTTTATTTACTTAGCACTTTTATTTTTGTATAATTTTGGTCATCAGAAATTAATAATACTATTTCGTGATAATTTGGTAATTTGTGATTCATTTAGTTTTTTGTTTTTGTTTTATCCTATTTGCCATACCGATCATACGAAATCTTTTTTTACATTCATAACAGCTATATTTAACTACACAGCAAAACGTTTTAGCGACACAATTTAATGAAATAAAACCTTGGGTATATTTACGTTCTTTCTATATAATTCGTAGCGTGCAACCCAAACAAATTACCAAATAGTCTTCAAGTATTTCACTACTAAAAGATTAATTGCTTCTACACATTCCCTAGTGCTTCATTTTTATTGGTGTTTATTCTTTAGAAAATTATGTAGAGTCCTACTCCATATTCTTCGTCAATCCGCTAGAGTTGGTATCCAGAGCCAGTATCAGTGAGTTGCTTAATTCATTTCCACAGGATAATATTATTTTTTTACTCCCTCGCTTTTTGTGATGAGCCGTGGCTTATTTTTTATTCATTGGGGTGGATATTCGTCCCAATTCACTGCTGTTGAGTTAGATTGAGGTGTAATCAGGTTGACAGTCGCTTTGTCGCCGGTCACGTTTGTAACGGTATCTAAACATTTTTGTTTAGAGATATGTGGATTTCATTATTTGATTGTATTTGTACTACTTTTAGAAGTGAAAGTACGCTTTCTTTTTTAACTATAATGTAAATGTATCAACGATAAAGTTGTTTGATTTTGCTCCTCTACAGAAAGTCATTAAGCATTTGGTCTCAGGAAAATAAGCATTGACTTTCATTTCAATAAGTGATTGAATCTAATGTCACGCATCGTTTTCTAAGCCTCCTTAATGTATCCCGCACAGTGATTATTTTCTGAACAATAATGCTGAATAAAATGATAGAACGGACAAAACACTGTACGAATCTTTACATTAAATTATATTTCGAATTGTCACACTAAGACTAAATTCAATAACAAATTTAGAGTTCCGATCTAATAAAGCACCTTTTCATGGAAGTACACGGTCAACAATTTTCTAATGAGGATATCCAGGGCTGAAAAAAAACACAAAGATTGAAGAACCTACGCAACTCTACGCCGCCTACGCCGTAGCGGTGCTACGAGTGGTTATTTTTGCGCAGTTTGTCGCGGACTAATCGCTTACTAACGATTATGGGACATTTAAGTGACTATTTACCACTTAGCTATCAGCTTCCTTTATTATCTCAGTTAATTGCTGTATCAACAATGTTATGATATAACTGGAGTGAAATAATTAAGTTGTATCCTACAATGTTTTGAACTAAGGATTTCATTAATCTGACCTTCGATTGCCTGAAACACAAAAAAAGGCGAAATTCGAAGCTAAACGATAGGACTGATATCTATAAGAAAAATTTAAAAGGGTTTTATTTGGGTGTAAATATAAAAGGGTGGACCAATCTGCTCATTATCTTAAGCTATAATTGGTCAATCTACTGACAAACACAATAATGTGGTATGTGGTGCTGGTGAATACATAAGCTTAATATTAAGACGTTAAAAGGGTCTGAATTGCGATGATACCTTTTGATACCCGACGTTCGAGCAAGTCACATCGGCCTTGGTCGCGGATGGACTTTTAAGTAACGCATGTCAGTCGGAAGACCCGTTAAATAATTTTATATAACGTTTATAAGCCAAGATTTTGGAAGTTTGAAAACTTGAATAATTAATAAGCTGTAAGTAATAGTTGATGCCATCAAAAACATTCTGTAAAAACCTCAAGTCTCGCCGTAAAAAGTTGTGAGATCTATATAATACCAAGTCGATTAATCTATTTAGTCTCTACTCAAAGGACCTTCTGTCTTAAGTTATTACGTATGTTATTATCATGCCAATTTAAAAAAAAATACCTCTAAAACAAATAGACCGACCTGGCCATCGCATGATTTGATTATTAGTATGTATCACACTACACAGCACGACAAGAAGTTAATGGTCCTGAAATGTTAACAATGGCAAATTTGTGTTTTCTTGCGATGACCAAGTCGATCTATTTGTTTTAAAGGTATTTTTTTTGAATTGGCATGATAATAACATACGTAATAACTTAAGACAGAAGGTCCTTTGAGTAGAGACTAAATAGATTAATCGACTTGGTATTATATAGATCTCACAACTTTTTACGGCGAGACTTGAGGTTTTTACAGAATGTTTTTGATGGCATCTCACTTCTTTTTGTAGAGCGAACATAAGTCCAATTTGTATGGAAAGACGTTTTTTTTTCATAATTCAACATATTTTCTTATGGGAATGTTGTTCAGTTTCATGGGCTAAACACCCTTACCCACCCTTTACCCCCTCCCGTTATGCCTCATATAGTAGGTACCTATTTACACCTATTTTTTTTTCTACAGTAATAATAATTCATTAACTGCAAATGTAACCTTGTAATCTTATACATTTATATAGGATTACAAAGTTATTGTTGCAGTTAATGTATTTAGAAAACTGGACCGAAATTAGAAAATATTTCAATTTTTCCCATGATTAAGACACTAAACCCTATTTGTATTCTAAATTTTAAGCTTCTAAGTCTGCTAGAAGTACCTTAGACTTTTGATGATCGGTGAGTCAGTGAGTCAGTGAATCAGTGAGTGACAAAATTCAAAATTTTAACAAGTTGTCATTCTTAAACTACTGGTTCAAATTGACTGAAATTTAAAATATACCGTGTTTATACAATGACTGATTAGTTGCTGAAAAATCAGGCTTCTTGTTTTATCCACAACGAAATTATAGGGGTGTCAAAAATAGCCCGAATTGCTTCGAGAAAAGGATGTTACGGCCGTGCCGCTTTTTTTTTGCTCGACTTGCGGGGGCACTTCCGTGCCCCCAGATATTTAAATCTATCAGTTACGATTTCTTCGCAAATCATGGGTGAATAACCATTTAATCAGGTCGTTGGACCGTCGATTGCAGATGATAGCATGAGTTCATTAGAAAATGCTCAGACAGTCCCACGTATGTATTAAATAATATTGAATTAATAGGTAGTTATAGGGACACATATGTTAACGTGTATTTTTTTTACAATAATAATAAATTAATTTTAATATATTGGGTAATTACCGAGCTTCTATCTAGCAAAAAAATAGAAAATGTTGTGTTACAAAAGTTCACTCTACAAATAATTTGCGCTCTTCGTCAAGCCACGTATGCTAAACTACTTGTCTAAATATCCCTTGCTTTTTTTTCTCCTTGCAGCAGCCTGCGTCTGAAATCAAACGGCGTTATTTGACGCGTCCCATAGAGATCTATAATTAGCCTTCGAATTAGTTACTGAATGATAACACCAAAACGCCACCCTTTAAACGTTAGAAAATAATATTATATTAAACAAACTTGAAGGACAATATCAAAGGGAACAAAGCAAGCAAAGCTCTCTAAACACAAAATATGAATACAAAATAATGCATAAATAATCACAAAACAGGTTGGTAACATTTTATTCGCAAATCTGTGCTTGAATTAATTTGTCGCGCAAAATTAACGCATGAGTAACGACACCCCCTGACATCTAGCTAAATCACACTTATGCACCAACATACGCGATTTATACTGAGATGATAGTACCACGAATTTTATATTTGGTATTTTGAATTATATTTTTACTAATACAGTAAAATGGTTTTTAATTTATTTTATTCTACAACACACTTTACACACAATGAAAAAAAATAGAATACTGTTACTGTAAAAATGGAAGGCAATATCTTTAAATATGGCACAGTAAATTGTGACCAGATTTTTTCTCAGACCGTGAAAGAGTTTGCGAGCGTAAGTGTTTTTTTCGTGCCAAAAAATGTATGATTTTTTTAAGCAAAACATAGACATTATAAACGACTTCTTGAATAAATAAACTCAAGACTTGTCAACAGCTTACAACACTACTTGACGTCAGTTTAAAATATAATTACTAGGTTTCTTTTAGCAGATCAGTTATTATCAAAGAAATACGGATTTACCTGATCATTTTTACCATAACGTAAGTGACTTAATAAGAGTGCCAAGTAAACTAAATAACTTAAAACTAAAACAATACTAATTAATAAAGACACTCTTTCGGTATTATCAGCTCCACAAACATCCAGTTAATTTCCCGCACGCGACGCTTACCGCGTGCTCAGGTGAAAAGATCCCACGGTCTCCGTCTGCACGTCTGGCTTAACTGTTTACTGTTCTACCGACCCGCCTGTCCTACAAGTCATACAATACACTGTGTGATTAACTCGTCTACGTACTACAAATATTTTGATTCCTGGAAACAGCTTAAATTATTATATTTTGTCGGTTGTTGGCAGTTTAAAAGAATTTGGTTGAAATCTTTAAGAATTTTTCGGTATCTATAAGGTTGTTTTTGTTTTGAAAATGGGTATGGGTGGTTATAATTAAATTGCGAACTGCTTCTCGGTGGTTGATGGTTGGTATTATCTTGCATTTGAAAAGGCAAGATAATACTTTAAATAAACCAACAAAACATTATTTGCTAGTGTGATTATTAATTGAAATATTCTTGATGTTTTTTTATTCCCAAGACTTCAGGCGGCTGGTAGTCAATATTTTTTAAAATCTCCTTTGCAGTTAATTTACGAGAAAGCGTTGGATAAGGAAAAGAAAATGATGAAGATTCTTGGTTGGTTTAGTTTTTTATAACCCTACAACTTCCACGACAATACCTAACGGTAGATAAAATAAAGCAAAATGCAGCCGCACTTAACCACCACTTCGTAAAACCAATGAAAACAAACAAAAACCTATTCATTACATCTTCGAGACAAAACAAGTTAATTTTTAACGAGCACTCATCAAAATTGTTTAATTACATCCCACAGGGACAGCTAAGCGTGAAACGGTCTAATCAACCGTTTTAGAAAGCAACCGTAACTGCAACAATAAAGACAGTGGCGCCCCCTCAAAAGCAAACGGAGAGATCGGGAAATTAGCTCTTAAAAATACGACCCCTATTTGACGTTGACGAAACGTTTATTGTGCAAATGGAAGTTGCAACCGTTGTTTTATGATTGCAAGTTTGGGGTTTTTGAGCTCTTGATTGCAGATTTTGAGTGAAGGTACGTCATCTTGTCGATTGATTTACGAGCTTTACTAGAAATAAACAGAGCCTGTTGATCTTATAAAATCATCATATTATTTTCGCGTTATGAATTTATGTATTTTTAATTACGCTTTGTAGAAAAGGTTTTGATAAGAAATTGTGCTTTTATATTTTTTTTAAGAAATGTCTCTCTAATGTATATACAGCCATAATATACAAACTTTAGGATCTATTATTTCTTCATCTGTATTTCCAAGTCACTCAAAACTGCGGTCGCGACTCATCAGCAACCAGTCGCTTTTACAAGATAGCCTCACCCCCGATTACAGCAAGTTATATAAGAATCTGTCTTACGTCTCGCGTCGCTTAAACAATTGCACAGATAATATTTTTTGCGGGAGTTTTTTTCATAATTTTAATTCGTTTTGTTCTAACGTAACGGAGCACCGTTTCCGTTGCACTTCTCAGACGATTGTATTGTTTTTACAAGCTATTGCGTTTTAATTTTTATGTTTCTCAAACGGGGGTGGAATTAATTAATGTTTTAAAAGTTCTGATTACTGATTAATATTTTGTTTACTGACTGCAGTTAAGTACATTTTACGTTCTTGTATTTTAAATAAGTATGACGAAAACCTATTTATATTCGCGTTTGACCAAAATAGAAGGTGTGTCCTTAATGTCCCTTATGTATCTGTACCTAAAGTAGTACATAATATCATAAATTATTATATTATTACCTCACAAATTAAATACATTTTCAAAAGTACATCTAATCAGCCTTCTCATCACCCATCTCTTTCCAACACATCAACAGAAATCATTTGCATTATCTCCCTTGCAGATATTTTTTATGTGATACAAAGAAACACGGCGGAAACTAAAGGAATAAAATACAGAGATGCGTTAAGCGGAAATGTGCAAAGGTAGCTAATGCTCGGTTTATGCGACAGATAAGATGCATGCAAATGTATGGAGGATCTTTATCTATACTAATATTATAAAGCTGAAGAGTTTGCTTGTTTGTTTGTTCGTTTGTTTGTTTGTTTGAACGCGCTAATCTCAGGAACTACTGGTCCGATTTAAAAAAAATCTTTCAGTGTTAGATAGCCCATTAATTGAGTAAGGCCATAGGCTATATATCATCACGCTACGACCAATAGGAGCAGAGTAGCAATAAAAAATGTTACAAAAACGGGGGAATTCTTGACCCATTCTCTCTTCGGTGACGCAAGCGAGATTGCGCGGGTCAGCTAGTATTATATATTGCGAAGTGAAACTGCTACTGAGAAATGAATAACTTTCACTGTGATATTTTCGGGGAGTTAAGTTTAGTTTATTAATAAATTCTTCATATTTTGATGTTGTTTTCCTTTTAAGTATATATTAGTAAGTGAGTAATGAATAGCCTTTCCATATATGTTAATTTTTAATTTTAGTTGTTACTTAAGCATCTAATCTAATTCATTTGTTCCAAATAGGCCGAATGAGCCTTCAATACTTACCTCTATAGCAGAAACACTAAGAGTAACTGCAATGTTTTTGTCCACTAAATCACATCGGAAAATAGTTATAAATAATTAGCTAAAACAATCCGTAACTAATCAACGTAATAACACTCTAAATTAGCTATAAAACAGTCCACGATAAAGACTATCCAATCATAATATCCGAGCGCTGACGAGATCGAATTGCAATCACTCGCAGTTCAGTAGTGCACGGACCTACATCGATTTTGAAGATTGATATGACGCAAGTAGTAATCAAGACAATTGATCGATATTTAGATCCATTTGTTTTGTTTATTTTGTTTTGTTAGGAAGTATTGGATGATTAAAGAGAGTTTATTTATTTATCTTTACAAGTTAGTACGTATTATCATCATCATTACAGCTTTTACTATAGTCCCTGTACAAAAAAAACGTTGTTGTAAAGGTTTAATAAAGTTAAACAGGGTACTGAATCCTAAGTTTAGCGTAATTTATATTTCACAAGATTACGCTAAAATAAAGATTTGATAAAGTAAAAGTTTTGATTGGTCTTCTCATTTGTAATTTTGTTATTTAAATAAAATATTGATCATAAACCGAGGCTTAGAACCATGCAACTTGAATGTATTTCTTTATTTTCCCTTTTAACAAAATACGTTTTAGAAAATATATCACAAGTTAACCCAATTCTTAAAAACCTATAAAATTATAAAACCAAAAATATTTTCGTTCAAACAATAACAAGAAAACAAAGTGTAAAAGCTCAGTAATTAAATTGATATCTGCTGTTATTCTTTATTATCTACAAATAAGTACAAGTTGTAAAGTGGCACGTCTAACATAGAAAATTCAATAAAAAGCTAAAAGCCAATCTTATCTCGTCGAGAGGAAATTAAGAAACAGCGGCGGGCATCTGACACGGTGGCTCTTTACAGATCTGTCACTAGTGTAGGGAACAACAACACTGTTCTACACTGTCGATAGATTTTAATGAAGCGATCGCACGTTGAGGTTTTGAGCATTACGCTTAGAAACCAGTGAATTGAGCTAGTAGTATGGTAACTACACTTATAGATAAGAAATCTTTAAGAAAATGTGATGATTTTTTTAAACGTATGTCTTCTGGAGGCCCTGCGGTCTCGTGGAAAGGGTTTACTATATAGAAAAAAGACTATAGCTAAGCTAAGCTCGTTGCATGACGAGATAAACTGATACGATTTGACAATAAGACAAAATCATTTGTCATTTTTGTGACGGTCGGCAAGTGCATGTTATTTTCCTTAATTACGCAGACATCTTTGTCTGTTAAACGAGTACAACACTAAACATTTTTAAAGATAGAGTGTTGAATACGACAGCGACACGACATCGGGTTTCGTCGAACCACTGAAATAATTCCGCGGCGGCACCGCTCGACCGGGGGAGACGACGGAAACGCACCCTTATCTCGCGCGGAATACCCGCTTTTTAAACAACTCACTTCTTTATTTGTATTTATTCCACATCCCCCCCTCTCCCCGCCCCGCCAACACCGCTCTGACACCCCCTTCCGCGCCCGTGTTACCACATGAATAGACGCGCTACTTAATGGGACTTTCAGTTCCTAAGTCATCATGTTTTTTAACAATATACCAGCGATAAGTAAGGAGGTCGGCTCGGATAATAAACGCAGAAAATATACGTGTTTACTTCGGGAAAATTTGAAAGAAAATCTTGATGTTGTGTCGTAAATAAGCCGAACGTTGGAACTTTGTTGTGCGCTCTTTATATTGTTTCGTTTCGCGGATATTGTGGCAAATTGAAAAGAAAATTATAACCAGGTAAATACAGGTTAAATAACTGTAATATTTTGAACGCTTATGTTATATTTCTGAATCGCATACTCTCTTAATTACTGAATATATTATAAATGTCGTCTCCAATAAACAATAACATCTTGCTAATGTTTGATTTTGAAGAATCGTAAACATCCATGCCAACACTCAAAATTATGATGCATACTTTCCCAAATACCTTTCATATCCTAAGCCCATTTCTAAGATAAAGCTCTATAATGATATTTCACAATAGGGCAGTATATTCGTCTACTGGGTACAGTTTATCCGTTATCGCAGCGCAATGCATTACAGCCAGTAACAATATCATTACGGGGGCTATTCAACATTTTTATTATTGCGTTACTATTGTCTTATGGCGCGACGCAGTCAGATAACGGTGGTGATTCATTGGCGGAGAGTTTGGCGCGCAATGATCCACAACCACAAAAGAATTTCTTAGTCCCATATACGCCAAGGCATGTTGATAAAACAGGTTGTAAGACTAAATAATTTTGTGCAAATTTTTGGTTACTTACATAATAGCTGTAAGTGTAATACACATAGTAGTAAGTGACCGAAAATGTAATTATATTATTGTGAAATCTAATATTTTGATTTTTTTTTTGATAATCCTTACAATTATATAGATTCCGCCATTTGAAACTAAAACCAGTTGGGCATTGACACACTCATAAATCTTGTCTAAAAACATATCAGGAACTTGAATAATAATACAAGTGCTTTCATCAAAAAAACATGTAATAAAAAAGCATTTATTACAATTTTTTCTTCTATCGCGCGAAGCGAGTCGCGAGCATCAAGCTTGTTGGCGATTCTTTCCCTCAGTACATCACACGTATAACTCTGTACCAAGATACGTTGCAGATTTATGTCTGTAATGTTTGTTGTTTCACCTTCCCGCGAATAATGCTCACCGAGATTTATGAATAAGCCCCGTTTGTCTTTAGGCTGATTGGTCTGATAAAGATGGGAGGGAATTTCACAACCCGTTTGTTATATTGTTCGCGATTAGCTGCGAACATTTTGTGGTTTATGCTATTATCTTTTTACAAGGCTACTACGATTTTTATGAAAAATATTACTACTTTTTATAAATACTGTGTAAATACAGCTATTTGATGTAGCGTGTATATTTTCTGATCAGACATATACTCATTTTTTAAATCTTAAAAAGATTGTATAATCCAAAATTGTTATTCCGTAAAATAATTTTAGAGACCAACAAAGAGTTCTCTATTACTACACAATAACGTCATCATTAAGAAAATAAAATAGAAAATAGATCTCGCACTCACATTCTAAAAGGTATTTCATAACACATTAAACAAAACATAAACCGTAACACCAATCAAATCCGTATCACAACTTTAGGGTCCGACATGACTACAACTAAAAACTAAACCGACCAATAAAACAGCAATACAAAGCGACCACAAGAGACCGCAGAACTACAACTAGCGCCCCCAATTATGCAAATACCTTCGAGGGAGCCTCCACCATTAATCATTATCTAAATTAATTTCCACGTTTTACAAAATCTCTCTTAGTTTCTTAAAGTCACAATAAAGAGGATCGCGGCGGGCCATAACTCATCCGTACCTAAGATTACTGATCTTTAATCCCCCTCGCAGCTTCACTTAAACTTAAGATTTACGACCAGGAATTATATTGGTGGTGCGAAATAAGCTTACGTTCAAGTCTATGAAAAAAGTTTGCATGACTATGTTTCGAATAACCGTGTTTTTGCGTGAAGAAAATATGGCGAAAATAAGAAAAGTAATTTTGGTTGAACGTGTTGTGTTGCTGATTGTCATAAAAAGTGTAGGCATATTGAATTGAATATTTAAACCTATAGCCGACGAACGAGTTACGAAAAGTTTAATGTAAAATGTTATTATTTATATTGAAAACTTTTCTTTTATGTTATTCAACATTTGCAACGAAAATACAAAAAATCTATTTTTTTATATTGGCATGTTTCGTAAAAATTCTTCTGTGTTTTAAATCACAAATGTCACAATACCAGTGGTCACAAACATTTTCCTCAAAGATGAAATGACGTAGAAAATTGATATTTGGCACAGCCGTAGGAAGTGGTGGCCTAGTAACCGACTCTATGTGTGAAACCGCCGTTTAATATCGACTGTCATGTCAGGAAGTATAACACTATAAAAATGTTTGTTTTACCATATATTTCATGTACTTTAAGATAAGAAACTAAGTTATGTTGTATACCAACTTAAAGACAATTATTTTAAAAAGGGGGTCTTTACGCAGTCTTGACCTTATAAGTATTTTAGCTACCATAGTTTAAAAAAAAAATATGCCCGTATATTGAAAAGATCGCGCCAAAACATTATCCCACTAAACTTCCGAGAAAGAATAACTTTTTATTTACCAAAAGCCTCTAATCTATAAGTAAACAAAACAAACTTCATACTTAATATGAGTATTAAAAATTATGGCCAAGTCATAATGATTAATGTGAGCTTACGGCAGCCATATTTAATAAATCCATCCGCCATGATACTTTTTACCTCGTTACGGTGTTAACTGAAGAAATATTTATGGCTTTAACTTTATTTAATATCCTGGTAACCCCGCATCGCCCCTTAGAAAAAGTTTTAAGCTACATAAACTACTTGCATATTGCTTACGTACAACTTTTTGTTTAGAAATTGTGTTGAAAAATTACTTTTTAGGTCAGTCGTGAATCAATTAAGCCCGACTTTGAAACTAATTTGGGAGAAAATTTGGCGCTTAGACAATTTAAGGCTTTAATCCTGTAACCAAAATAAAAAAAATACTTTTTGTAACATTTTGTGAAGAGTGTTTTTAGATAAAAATATGTTATTTTTCTTAGTCTAGTCTAGTTCTATTTACCGTTTTAACCTTCTACTAATCATGCAACATGACTGTAGCTACTGTCAGAGTATCTCAAAATTTAAATTAGTTACTCTACCTATTTCTAAAGATTCAGGTTGTCTAAAACGAACACGTAATTAAGCCGTCAACTTTAGCCTCCATCGCTTTTATCTAACAAGTTCCAAAACACTGGAACTTCGTACAAAGGTGTAATTGAAAGATCGGAAATTCCCAAGCAGGCACATATTTCAAAAGCGCTTCTGCGGATAATATAAGAAGATAGAGGACAGAGTCGGATATAAAATATGGCGTCCTTTCATGAATCTTATTAAGATATCCTCCGAAAACAGACAGAGAGAACACTATACTAGATATTTGCAAGTGTGAGTGGGACAAATATATTACTCGGTTTACGTATATTAAAATAATACAGATATGGTTAAAGAGGTGTGCGAGCGTCGGCTGTGAATTTATCGCCTCTATGAATATGATTTTCTTTAAGAAGTGGATACAGTGCCCTTTAGAGACGTTTAGTGTCAACCAGCTATTATGATAACAAAACTTACTACTTTATTATCATTATACATAAAACATTTTATGCGATCGCGCTTTTGCGTAGAAAATAAAGATTGTTCCCACTTAAAATTCATAATGAAAAATTCCTCAAAGCTATCTTTGATCATGCTAGACTTTCTACGAACCGACGCTATAACGTCTACAACTTATTATCAAATTGCAGTTACAAAGAGGTATTTTAACTTTAATATTTATTTTTATAGGTAAATGCTTTTTTAAATGTTTACGTTTTACACCAAGCAAGGGTAAATCTTCCTAGTTGTAACGTTTATAGACTAGATTCTGATAGATAAAGAGATAGCAAATGAGAGCAAAAGTAACAACCAGAACTTCCTTTTTCTTTCTATCCTATACTCATCCAGAAGGGATGCAATAAGTCTTTTATAGAGCAGTAACAATCACTTCTCTCCCGGATTGACCCCCTTTCCCCCAATAAGTCGTTGTATAACATCGCACATGTAAGCAAGTTACGGCGTGTCCCATAATTCATAAGTGTCTTTGAAGAGTGCAGCATACCCGCTATCTCGGCTAACATGCAAAATAAGTTTCGGATGTACATCGGTTAGCGAAAACCGATAATAAAGTTCCCGAGTTACCTGCCACGGGATAAAATATTGATCGAAATATTAAATGAAGTATAGGTAGAGTTTAAGTTGTGTCGCCTAATTTTGTGAAAGGGGTATGATTATCAAACTGAACGTTAAAAAACATTATTTATTTGCTACATAGAAGTTTATATTCTGAGATTTATAACGACTTTTGAAACAGATGCGTAGGTATATTTAAAGAGACTGAATTAGTTCAAATCCATTTGTTGCTTTGTATACCTACTCTTACTACGTATGCTTCAACTGAAATTGTGTAAATAAAAACCCAATACTATCTGAAGTGCATGGGCCTCCTGCGTTATAATGCAGGGGTCAAACTATGAGTCCACCTTGAATCAAGTGTGAAAGTTGGCCAAAAAACCACACTCCATTATGCTGGCCAAGTCACTTAGTTATAAACTTCAGTTCAAAAATGAGCCTTTCAATGTAGCCTACTAATACAGACTTTGATCTCAAATTAAAATCACTACACGACAAAATCTCGACACAATATCTGTACTAAAAATACCGCCAATGTCTCAAGACGTTATCATTCAATTTAGTCTCGCGAAGGGGGGGGCGATATGCAAAAATTCCTCATAGTCGTTTATCCCCACATAAATAACATTAGCAGTGGGTGAGATAGCGTGTGAGAGTGTTTTTGTAATTACCTTATAAATAATCATTTGGTGCGTCGTAGATTACAGTTACGTGGAGATGATTCACGACATGAGGCTTGTATTGGACTGTGATTGAATGGAGACGGTGTTTTAAACTTGAGAAAGCCTAGCAGAAACAGTTATCACATGATGTTATCTTCTTGATTTATTCTACCACTCTAGTGATTCAGTTATGAGGCCTTGGGTTGAAGTCAAGCAACTGAATCGGTCTGATTGGATCTTTTTTGCATGTTTTACCGTGTAAAGTTGAACACCTTATTAGTAATAGTTGAAAATAAGTCGATTAGCCATGATTAAAGGAGACTGTAACGAAAAAATAATTTAAGTAATAAAAAATCTTTAAGTCTTAATAAGGTTTAAAACATAGACTTTAGCTTCAAATGTTTACATTTCATATTAAATTCGATAACTAAAATACTCCGCGAGGCAATTTCTAACCCGAACTTAAAGTAAAGCGTGATAAATATTCATTAAAATTACTGCGATATCGTATAAAGCTTCGTTGTGAGCTCAAAGGTGGCATATCAAGCAAAATTTCTATTCTTTATCCCCTTTGGCAATCACACGCGAGGAGATACGACGAAATATGATAGTCATTATTCAACGGTGCTTTGTCAACATGCATTTGATAAATTTAAATTACCTGGGTTATACTGTGTAATCATTTTTGCTGGTTATGGAGAAGAAAATAGAGTGTATTAGGTTTATTCTGTTAGATTTAATAGTGTGTTAATATAATGTGACGTGTGAGCTTAACATGTTTAAACGGACTATTTTAAATGTACAGGAGTTTGATTGGGAAGACGGTTGCATTATGAATGTATTTATAACTGGCCTTACTTATGACAAAAATTATTAAAAACTACTAAGTACGTACTTACTTGAATTTTAAAACTCTTGCAAAATATCAAAAGTAGATACCAACAATGACTAAAAACCTAAAGAAAAATTCAAGACCAATCTCGTAAACAAGCACGCGTGCCGTTAATAGAGCCATAAAGATGTTAAACCGTACCATAAACCATGGTTCACATTAATCACGATTTAATACTGGCAATAATTAAAAATCTCATAGGTGCCGCTCGCTGCAACTCACTTAATCGTTACCCCATTTGATAGATGGTGTTATACCTCCAGTGGACTTGGAACCTTTTCGCAATAACCGCGAGCGAGTTTTCCAAGAACTCTACGTACAAAGCGAACGGCTCGTTTACTTCGAAAAGGTTCCAAGACGCGTTCGTAGATAGGAGTATTAGGAAGCGTTTACACGGGCGGCACGTAGCGTAATAAATAATATAGTAATCAGTGCGATTCCTTACATCCCGCCTCTTATTAGGCGAGAACCTACATTCAACATTCGCTAATGCCTCGGCTTACTAACACATGTGGGACGGAAAGATTCTACCAGAATTTATTGTACTCCGGCTTATGAATCATAAATAAGGTGGGGCTAATTAGAATTGCTTGTAGTACAGAATACGCACTTAGATTTTGTTAACGTAGTTAGCTTATAACAATTTATTTGAGAACGTTGATAATTAATTGGGTTCTGTTTATTGGAGCGTTTTAGATTGGATGTTTATGAAATGAGTTTGATAATTTTCATTAAAGCTGAAAATTTTCTGCTATTTATTTATTTTTACACTTTTTATTTTGTATTCTTTCCGTAGGAGAAATCTAGAATAACAAAAAAAAATGATTCAAATCTTTAACATACGCAGATTGAGGTGACAAAATGAATTAGCATTTATTTTAGCGTATCTCAACAACACACGAAACTGCTACGAATAATGAAAGTGCCTCTAGCGACTGCACTTATCCTACATAATTATAACCGTGCCGTAACACAAACAAAACGACCCAGAAATCCGCATCCAATAACGAAGAAGTTTTCAAAGAACAACACATGGGCATCTGATAAAAGTGTCTGGCACATACTGTGTGCCGATAATACCGGCAAATTATGAAGTTTTAACAAGTTCGTGAAATAAATCTCGTACGGCGGTTATCGTAGCGTAGGCGCGGCGTATCGCGCTTGCCGTGTTGCCAGATATTTATCAAAGTAATGGTTTAGGGTAATTAATTGTGATATCATTGTTGATTGTATGACAAATTGGGAGCTTCCCATTGTTTGTGCAAGATTAAGGGACAAACTTCTCATATTAAAGACAACTTATCTAAGATTGTAAATAAAAAATCGACTTTAAAATCAAACGGAAAACTATAAACAAAAATTGCAGACTTATCTACTTATACATTTATCATAACTTATAGTCTATTTTCTGCGAGAGTGCGAATAAATCACAATAAGCTGGCAACACGCTAACCCTCCGCCGCAGATGTATAAGTGGTAAGGTAAAGAATGGTAAAGTAAAGTAATAAATTAATTGGCGACTAAGTTGCGAGTAAGACGCGCGTGGGTACACCCAAGTTTAGACTATTAATTTGGGTCTTAAAGGACGAACGCCGACAAATAACCGACGATACGTGAACGTGTGAGTCGGCATTAATTTTGTGGAAGCTAAAAAGTTGATAGATGAGAGAGTTTGTGATGGTTTCGTTGTTTTTATTGTGATTATACTTTTTGTTTATCTATTGAAATTTTCAAACTTAAGAAATCGAGACATGAATTGCGTTTTAAATAATCATCATTGAACATTATATTCTACTACAGAAACTGCTGTAAACCTAGTCTCCATGGTGTAAAAATGTAACAAGTTCGTATATCAATTGAAAATTACTATAATATTTATCTGTTCCTCATTTATATGATTCAAGAATAAAGAGTGTAATAGCTTTAATGAGTCTATTAAATTCCTCCATATTTCTTAACAACTCATTATTAACAACATAATCTACATAGATAACACAAAACCAATATTTCACAACCACCATCATAAAAATAAATTGATCGCTTACGAAGGCCCAGAAAGAGCCCTTACAACACTAGTGATTATCATAAATAAGGAGAGCGTCATACTAACAACCATTTCCCATCCCTAGCGTATTGAAGGCGCCATTTTGTCCTGATTGATTCGACTATAATGACTTTTGGCCAAAGTTTTCGCACTCGAAACGACTGCTTTCGTCAATTTTACGCATTAAATACTAAAGTGCCACAATAAATTTCGCTCCAGTGATTATTTCGGCTCACAACTTAGTAATATTAAAACATTTCTAGATTTATTTTAATTGTTTCGAAGAGTAAATCCTTTTTTATTTATTGGGTTGTTTCAAGTTTGCTTGATGACTGAACACAATCGCTACTGATAGACTTTATTACTGTACTCATTTGTCGTCGTTTATTATTCTGTGGCGCTTAAATCAAACTACGAGGCGGGAAATTAATTTGTGTGCAATGGTACGTGTTAATAAGCTTTTGTATTCTTGCTGTGTCAGCCGCGATCTGCTTAATCCTTTTTACAATAAATACTCACCATATTTTGGTCCATTCGAGTAAATGTGTAAAATTATTGACACACCGAAATGTAATAATCCGTCATCACACTCATTCATTCGTATAATCCTTCTGTCTGTATTTAAATCACTATCATGCCCGTAAACAGTCTCGCATCTATGAATACAATGAACGTGACATTAAACTAACTTTCATAAACCAAAACCGCCAGATTCTTAAAGTTACTTTTAATTGCATTTTCAACTAAGCACAAGATTACAAAACTAGCGCAACAAAATACTATTTTATATCCAACACAAGCTAAATCCAAAATAATAACCAACTAATAACTTAACAAACAATACAAACGCGTCGCTTACGTCACAACACAACTTACATCCATACTCCCACAAGCAACTCAACCGCAACATTCTAAAATAAGAAAGCATAAGTCCACGTGGTTTCGGTGGGCGGATACAGCCGCGGCTCATCCCACACCTGTTGCTGATCCGGCTGATCCGCCCCCGTGGATATGCGCGGATATATTCCTCTGCGCGGATATACTCGGATACGCTCATCCGCCACGCCTAGCGACGCCCAACGGGTTAACCGGTTTATGTAACTGAAGAATACGAATAAGATTGTACATCACTCCCCGTAGTTTTTCAAGTGAAATTTTCTTTATAAGTGGTTTTTTGTTGCAAGTGTTTTTTTTTTCTGCTTCATAGGAGGTTGACCTCCTTGAAATGTGTTGCGGTAATTTAGTTATTGATGTTGTTCCACTTTTAAGTTTTGGAGCTGTATATATATTTATTATATTCTTTCTTATCCTAAAGCTCTCGAGTGTTGTCTTTTTCGGGATTAAAATTAAGGAAAAATGTATATTGACGTCGTGTACTATAATGTTAAAACATAATTCTGACAACAATTACTATTGAAATTATACCGCCCTTATAAAAAGTAGTCCTAAGAACAGATTCGAACGAAGATCTTATTATCTGCACTCAATTAGATACATTCACGATTTATCCTAATTACATTATCAGTAACGTAAGCTTTTAATTGCCTCAATAATTGTTCAACTCACCCCTGTCCAGACGCCCTTCAAATCAAAAGGTTGGGTCAAAATGGACGATACAACTAAATAACTAAATATTCCGTCTTACTTCTAAGATAGTTCGACGACAACTAAACTCCTAATTGGCACCAAATCGAATTACAAAACGGGAATCGAACCCCCGATCCTGCACTTAGCACCGATCCTTTTAACGGATGAAGACGATCCCCTTTGCAGACGATATTTGGCAATTAAGGGTTACTACTTGATTCGTAGACGTGCCCGTCTTTGTTCAAAGAGGTTAAGTTTTGCTTTTGTAATGAAACTGATTGATTTGTCTTGTATCGAGGAGTTTAGTTCACGATTAGATGGCCTGTTGAATAAATGCTTTCAGTTTTATTAGGGGGGTATGGTCTTTTAATCTATTTTTATCAAGCAAGTAAAGTATATTGTTACCGTTTCGGGCCAATGAAAAAAAAATACATTAAATATATGATTACTTGTTTAAAAAAAAAAAATAGTAATTTTATCTGCTTTAGAAATGAATTGATTACGGTGAAATACTAGCAAATGGAATCAAATCAATTATTTTTATTTATACCAACTCTACCTCATTTCAAATTAGACAATGCTTTCAAAAGTCTCATTTGAAAATAATCAGAAATAAGAACAAACATTTTAAGTTATCTACAGTAAAATAACTTTTACATAAAACATACCTATATCATATTATTATGCAGCCTTCACAAACCATCTTGCTTTCAACACAGTTTTCGTACATAGTTGTTAGTAATCTGTACGTACAGTGTAGGAGCCATGGAGGCCCCGATCAAAAGATCACACACATTGACATTACGGTCGGAGTGGTGACCCAGAATAGTTGCACCAACTTCGCCTCTACTGGACAAGACGACGACCACTTTGCTGCCCGATAGTTCTAAATTAGCTCGAGGTGGGTGATACTGTGTTAAGCGGAGTTTAAGTAGTAGGAACTTTAAGTTGATGTTTAGGATCCAGTTTTAGGGAGAGACTTGTGAAGGTGCATAAAATAATGTGTCAAGAAAAGTTTTTTATTTGAGTAAAATTCAATTTAAAATAAACAATTTGCCAGTTAAAATAAATAGTTTTTGGAAAAAACTGGAGTTATTTTATTTAGATATGATTTTGTTGGCTAGATTTACTAGATATAAAAAAATCTATGTGTGTTTTTTTGTAACTAATTGGTATTTTTGAAGAACATCAAGAGATTTTTTCAATTTGCCGTATAAAGAACATTGTTATATTGAGACAAAAATGTAGAAGTAACAAACAAAAGCTATCTTTAAAATATGAACACATGAAACAAACTACAGTTAAAATAAAGTGCCATCATGCAATCTCTTTGGTCATCGTGCGCCAGCCGTCTTTAGAAGCATTACTGGGAAATGCACTAATGCCTCTTCGATACCATGGAAAACTGTTAAGGGGCTGGTTAGGGGCTTTCTAAGATACTGATATAATTAGTGCATTGTGCCTCTAACGTCCAATACTAAATGACAACATCGCTTTTGCTGCTGCACTTCATACTGCCAATCGAATTTCAACCTTATTACCTCAAACTTTAGGGTGTGAAAGCATTTTGTTGAATGTTAAAATAAATTTGCAAGGTATAGACAAGTTTGCTTGAGTTACTGGCCGCATGCAAGAGGTCATTATCATCCAGAAAGCGGCCTGGAAGCTTTTGAATTTGGAACGGTGGGGCTTATTAATTCAATATGGCCGCAACGTCTTGTGCATTAGGCCTCCTTGGTTTGACCGGCGTACTCTAACGTTGTAGGCAAACTAATGTGCTGATGTTGAGTACAAGTTTGTGGGAATATAGAGAATAATGTACGAATCACGAATTATTAGTTAGTTACTGAAGTTGTTAAATACGATTTGTAAGATATACCTTGATATTGATTTTGTAAGACAGTCTCTTAAGAAACTATTGTAGCTGAAGAAAAAAAAATACAAGAAATATTTTTAATACTTTTTATTGTTACCACGGAAAAATAATGTGTGCTCCTAAGAATTTATCAGAACTATCGTAATTTAGAAATTACAATCGACTTATTTTCCGAGATAAACCTAAAAATCACATCTGTCCTCCATCTACCCTAAACGAAAACATTTTAAACCAAAACGTGGTAAGTACTCCAATTTATGGCGTGTAATCAGAGCAGTGCAAAACATTTACAGCAGTAGGTACGGCTTGGCGAATAAATATGGATCTTTTAAAACGCCGCCTCCTAATTGCCTGTAGATGGACCGGCGCCAATTACGGACGACATTTAGCTCCAGTTGAACTGGGCCGATAAATGGTGCAGATACCTTACTCACTTAGTGTTGGAGGCTTCAATGACTAATGACGTCATAAGCCTTCCAGAGATGCTTTTGAAATTAGGAGTGATGAACGTTTGGGAATATGAAATGGGTGATGTAGAATGTGATTCAATGATAGCTTAGAAAATAAGGAGATAAAAAAGTAAAATTAAATCGATGACATTGTTTTATCGATATTCCAGATTCTAGGTATGAATTAAGTAGGTAATGTAGTAAGACCGAATACTTCGATGTACAATTTTATTAATTACATCTTTTTTTCAATTTGCAGTGCCAATATGGAAATTTGTAGACTCCGAAAGTAAAGTTAGACATATTAAATGTACGATGAGTTTAAACCTTCTGTACTAACATGGTTCGAAAACCAGATAAAAATTAAACTGCATTAATTTTATCTTATTATTTATTTACTTATTTGTATGTTAAGTAGTAGTATTGTAATTGTAGCTATAAAAGCATGTCTGGTGTAAGTAATAAGAGTAATAACAGTGAAACAGCAATGAAACTCGTAAGCTACGATCAGGGCACATTAGCCTTACGATAGTGCGCTCTTGATGGTGTATTGAAACACACACTGACGGATAGTTTGGCTAACGTAGTTAGGGTTCCAACTGGAAATGTATGTCAAAGGTATATTATGAGGTTTTTGTATTAAATAAATGTGTTTGTAAAAGATCTATTGACTTTATTGATCTACTGTATTTTACTTTATGTAATTTAGGTAGGAGTGTATTTTTTACTGCGCTGCCGCAATTTATTACGGACCTGTAAATATTGGTTTTACGAAATTCCGAATACAATGTTCGGTGTACAGTAGCCCGATTCTCTACTACTACCGACAACCGGCTAGCCATCGAAATTTTGACATTTACAATGTACTGCCAAAATATTTCCTACGACGCCCGTCAGAGGCGCTGATCAGATTTTCATACAAAATTTCTCGATAACAGTTCGGTTGTTGGTAGTCGATAGTGGTAGAGAATTAAGGTACTGTTCAGTGAGCTCTTTCCGATTATAAATCCAGGAGATAGCATGATATGGACTGTATAAAAGAGTACTTCAACTTTGAAAAAAATGTTTTTGCAGATTTGACTTTTTATTTTATTATCGAGTTTATTGGCAATTAGCAAAGTTGAATATTTAATCACTTCGCCATTTACAATGAATGTTTGGTGTAGAACTGTCACTGTAAAAACTGACTTACTCAGAAAAAAATACGATTTACATTACTGGTTATGTTAAACATTCTTTCACTCAGTGTGTACAGTGTCGGTAATGTGCGGCGTAGTTTATGTCGCGCGCGATAGTCGCCGCGCCAGAGGTTATTCGTTGCGCTAATGTGCACTTGCATCTCGTTTGCATTGCGCATTGCTACCGACCAAATGTTTGCTTAAAACTCCCACTCTATTTTATTTTTGGCCTTTGACGCTTGAAATGTGCTGAGTTATTTTTTAGATGATTGATTACATTTATGATAGAGTATTTTTTTGTATTTTAAGATAGACCTTCATGTATAATTCTAAAATTCCTTACGACAGATATTGATACTGAAAACACATTTATACCTTTAATGTCTATTTAAAAGCTGATGTTGAACTGTATTTTAATAGATTAACCTAAGTCTCTATCAAAATAAACAATAAGAACACAATACTTCCATCAATAACTGTCTGTAGTTCATAACCTTCTTCAGCTGAAAATTCAACGTAGATAGAGCCTAATATTCCAGGAGCTAACAATAATCAGTACGGAGAAGGTAACTACAAAACAAACTCGAACGTCTGAGAATTGTTAACAAAAATAAGGCGCGAAGCAAGTCGTCGTGGAAGGCGGGCGGCGGAGCGGCGCAGCGGGCGCGAGGCGTCGCGGGGCGGACGGGGCGGCTCCACGCTCACACTATTTTCATTTCGTGTAGTGCCACATTTAATTTTGTTGAAATTCTAACGTAGCTTTGCAAAAATGTCAACTTTATTCCGCCTCAGCCGGCGTCTACGTTTCACTCGGATGCTTTGCTTCTCCATTTTCTGGAATGTTCCACAGTTTCGAGACGGGCTTTGAGAAACTATAACTTTATGAAAACTTATACACGAGCTCTGAAGTAAGACGTGGCTTCCAGCAAAAATTTATCAAAGCGTATTTAATTTTCGTTATGACTTCTCTCTTGACTTTCTCGACGGACAAATTGGGGAACGGTGTAATGCGATGGTGTTTTTAAAGGTAAAAGTTGTTTGATGGAGTGCAGCGTCTTGCATGTTGACGAAACATAAGATACATACACAGCATTCATGTTACTGGTTGATAATTTAGCATTTGACGATTCGATAAAGAGCTGATGAATTGATGTAATGTAAAGTTTGTATATGACTGTATGCATCAAATGGATCCACGCCGTGTTCCCATAAACTGTAAAATGAAAAATTAATTACATTTGACCATAAAAGAACATCGGACTAAAAGCAGAATTATTTCATGTCTCCCACAAAGTACACCGCGACCGCAAGCCATCAACTCTACAAAGATAACAATAAACTATCACTACATCAAAAATGCGAACTCGGAATGCCATTTATCAAATACGTTTATGGCACAAAGCGAACAATCTTATAACCCATCTGAAATTCATATTGAAAGTCGATCGCATAAAGCCGGGTACACACTGTAAAAGGCTGAGCTCCCGCGGGAGGCGGGTCTAAAAGGCCACGAGCGATAGCACTCATCGGACGAATAAGCCTGTTTCCCGACTGCCAGGTTTAGGGATGCGACATCGACTCAATGCTGTTTTATTCTGCTACCATCAATACTTAAAACGGTTGTGAACGGTTTAGTGATGATGGCTGTATCGATAAAATTTCATAAAATTGTTTTTTTTTTAACCCATTACTGTACCACTGCTGGGCAAAGGTCTCCTCCCAAACGAGGGAAGAGTAAGGTTTGGAGTTCACCACGCTGGCCAAGTGTAGGTTTGGGTGCGTATTGGTCGGTTATTCTTGAACTACCACTACAACACAACTATTTTGAATAGTAGGTAGGTTTTGCCGTGTAGTCAGTAGTTGTAATCACGGCTAATAACGATAATATCAAAAGGTAACTTCAATCGGCTTAAATCGACATTTGTACAGAGAAATATTTTTATTACAAATAATGAATGCAGTGAATGGTAACTAAATCTTTAAAAAATAACATTTAAAAACTTTTCACCATAGCCGTCTTCAGTTCTTACGATTTCTATTAGTTCGAGTAGTTCTTTAGTAGACACATCTAAGACTATCTAATACCTACAACAAAAAATCATAGGAGCATTTTCTCAAGACGTTTTATCGATACATCAACATCGACAGATTCTTGTTACTACTATAAAAGGATTGACATTTGAGTCGGAGGACGGGCGAAGTAGCGGATTCAAACGGAGACAAAGTCGACTTGGAATACGTACTCCTTTAATAATGGCAAATATTCAGCAGATATTCAAATATAGTCTCTAATTTCTTATTTGTCGGAGCTGTTGACTGAAGACTGCGCTTGAAGGGGTAATTATGACTGCGTCTTTAGTTCGGATGTAAGGGGTGGAGCTCTATACGGCTAGGAATACTACGTATGTATTTGCTTGGTGTTTCTATCGCTGAGGTATTATAGACTTGCTTAAGTTAATAGTTATATAAAGTAGTGTACGTATAATGTTCTCAATCTTTCAATCTTACTAAGATTGAAAGATTGAGAACATATCGGTATATCGTACTATCATGCGAAGAAAACCATCGAGAAGTCAAAATCTAACTGAAATATTGTATTCATATTGGTTATAATAATTAACTTATTGTAAGCCTAGTTAACTTTCCACTGTTGGGCAACTTGGGGTGGCATAGCATTATTATCCTACTAATGTTATTAATGCGAAAGTTTGTGAGAATGTATGTATGTATGGATGTTTGTTACTCTTTCACGCAAATACTACAGAATCGATTACGATGAAATTTGGTATATAGGAAGTCAGAATAACACAAAGGCTACAAGGGTTTCCACGCCGACGAAGTCGCGAGCGGCCTCTAGTTAGTAAAATTTAAAGAAACCTATTTTACCGTTAGTCCGTAAGGAAGAGCAGAAGGTAAAAGTTCAAAGAATAACCTATTTGTAACTTACTATCACACGAAGAAATTCGTGTCCCGATAAATTCACTTCGATACAACAAGACACTGATAAACGTATTCTACTACAAACAAAATCATAACAAACAAAAAACCCATTAGATACCCACGAACCTAATACTTCACAGATCAAGAAGTCAATAAAGCAAATTGCCATCTCATTTCGGGTCAAGCGACTTATCGTGGAAGGGCAAATCCTTAGTGGGCACAAATAAATACGGTACCGTACCTATCATATTTCCCTGATCCCTCGGCGTTACGCGAAGGGTCAGCAATACATCGGCGGACCTTGTAATTCAACGTTTTGATCCCCAATTGATATGAATGATGTTTTATTGTTTCGGATTGGAGATTTCCTTGTTTTCCGGGTTTGTTTCACGTTTATATGGTAACAGGTAAGTTCGATGATTGATAACGATAAAATATTTATCAAGTATTTTATAGAGTTATGAATAAAGTTTGGTTTGGGTTGATACTATCTTAATATAATATCAATAGTTTGCAGCCTTAGCCTGAAAATTGCCCGAAAATCTTTATATTCCATCTCAACAGACTTAAGTTTTGGTTGTATATCAAACAATTGTAAAAATAAATTATTTTTAAATTTGCTTGGTCACCTCGAATCGTATAACGCCACAATAATTACTTTTATAAATATTGTTTTTGTCAAATGTACGGTAAATCCCCATGTGTCCAGATTTTCCACGGAAAAAGTGCTTTGTCATGCTGTTATTTCAAATTCTCACTAATTAACACAATTGAAAATCAATCGTTTTTAATACAAAACACATTAATTTGCACCTTGGCATTAATAAAATTAGTAGTTCGCGTAAAACATTCAAAATTAGCTCAACAGTTTTCCTTAAGACTTTTTAAGGTACTTTTTCTTCTCAAAAATATAGCAGCGATTTTCCGGCAACCACAAATCCGTAGCAGACAAAATTACTTCGGTTAGTTGTTGCGAAATATATCTCAAAATGGACGGTGCAATCCCAAATCTTTAACAAAATAGCTCCCCGGAACACTTTAAGTCTAAGTAAGTGGCGTTCGGCGGTCGAAGATTTGCTGGACCGTCTCTAATGGGCTTTATCCTTATTTATTGAACTTGCCGCCGAAACGGAAACGTTACCAAATATCTTTAAAGTTTGATTATATTTAACACATACTGGATTTTTGATCACTGTTATATGCAACGAAATTACTCAAAAGGCTGCTGTGAATAGAACCAAAATTACATGATCTTAATATTGTGTTATTTCGACACAAATAGACGTAAAGCATGTTTTTATAAATACTAGGATTATTTTATTTCTTTATAGTTATAATCGTGCAGTACAAATAGGTAAAAAGCATGCACAAAACGACTCCAAAATAAAATGACATCATAATATCCGCATTTCACACGCACATTTCGGATGCCTTTTTCAATATTTGCAAAATTAATATAACAACGCGTAAACAGACAATTTGACCTACATTTAAAAAACATTTATAAACCACTCCTACTTAAGCATCCCTTCAAAAAAAGCTACTCATCTTAAAAAGCATTTCAATCAGAACTCAAGAAGGCTTCGACGTTCAATGCAGTTGGAACATTCACTCTAATCGATGGGGCTTATCGGGGAACATCTCAACCCCCCTTGAGAGCAATCTGGAGGGGTGGGGCGGTAAACAGGTCACAAAGTGCAAACGAACTCAGACAGGCGTGACGGGTTGTACATGTCGCGTGTTTGGAACACAGCTCGACACCTGCTTGCTTTAATCCTTAGGCACTTTGGATTGAAGGTTTGATGATTGTGGTGGTGATTATCGATCATCCAAGGGCTGAGGTTTATGTCCCGGTTCGTATGTTGTGTGTATTTTCAGTACAAATGAAAATTTATATTAACGGAGAGGCAATGAAATTTTAAATATTGACAACGTAAAGGATTTAAAGATTGAACTTTTCGTAGGTATATTTTTAATTGATCTTGGATGTATTATTTTCACCCAGAACACACAAGTTTATATCACTATCTTAAGAATTGATAATCATGAAGATATTAAAAAGAAAAAATACTAGGACCTATATTAACAGTTTTTTCATCGTTAACTTAACCATGCCTGCAATGATTCCCTCGAAATAATGACTATTGCGATGGTCGACAGCGTAAAATTTTCATGTGCCTATTTATTAAAATAAACAGTACAAGTAAAGGCACGCACGGCTTAATAATTATCTTATCAGTAATAACATTAGGCCTATTTTCTAAAGACAATAAACCTCCAACGAAAGAAAAATATATTCTAGTTTTAATGAACTGATACCGCGATTCTCTAAATCTCTACCACTATCGACGACCGAAAACCGTCTAGCTATCGAAAAATGTTCTATCACAATCAGTTCAGCACCTCTAGCGGGCTTTATAGCAACTATTTTGACAGTACATTTTGAATGTCTAACTGTCGATACTCGATGGTTCCAATTGTAAAGAATCTTGCAACAGTTCTTTTACATTAGTTACATACATTGAAGTTATAAAATAGGTAGGACAAGTAAGTATAGTGAATCATATTTCGAGGTGAAAATATTTCTTTGCGTACACGATAAGTCGATAACTAATCAGTGATAAGACAACGTCGATAACGGTGTTATGTACAGGCTGGTATGTTATTTGCTGATATATTTCAAAAAATTACAATTTCATTTTGTAAATTTTTGAAATATATTTTATTTATAATTTCATTTTGTCTTGCATAGTAATGATAGGTTTTCAAATATTTTATTATGCTTATGTCTTACTTAATTGCGTAACTTTGTTAATGGAGAATGTTAACAAATTTGGATTATTAGCTCTCCATATTCTCTGTTAAAAATAAAAAATACTAGTGAAAGAATTACTTTGATACGTCAATTCGTTTCCGATTTATAAGTAAAACAAGTTGTAACCGCGCGAGTCGGTGTGACGTCATTGTACATTACGCTAAGTCTGGCTCACATAGTCTTTTTTAATAATATTTACTATTATTACACTTCAAATGTAATAAGCAGACGAAAACACAACAAAATACTGCATAAGCTGTTACATCTACGGCTGGAGACTAGATATTAAGCGGGACGCGGCCCGCGCGGCATTGTGTACTATGACGTCACGCTGTTAGCGGGACTCAATATTTTTTGAAACTTTGAATGCTTGTAAAATCAAAACTACTTGGTATTTTTGACTGAAACAAAAACTAGTTTGCATGTACATGTACAGGCTTTACTGAGTCAAAATTTCAAGCGATTTGGCATACCGAGTAACATTCTCCATTATATTCAATAATTTCAGTGACTTTAAGCGGTCGTCTTTACAAAAAGCATGGAATGTAGTCAACAATTTTATCAGAAAAAACTAAGAATCAATTCGGATGTATTTAAAAAACTAAACTTTTGTTTAATTTGGCTTACGATAAAGATTTTTGTTATCACATATTCTAGATGTTTATCAATAAGTCTTTGAAAATTAGTCCCTGTTTCTACCCACGCGAATACTGTCACACCTATTTCAACCAAAACATAACATGGGAACTTTCGAAGTAGGTATTTCGTGGCTCAGTGATTTAGGTCGTCACGCCGAAACCATTGCGGGTTCGATTCCCACACGGAACAATTATATTATTTGCGCGATCCACAAATAATTGTTTCGAGTCTGTTTATGCTTTGTGTCCGTTGTTTGTATGTTTGTAAAAGTCAAGAGCAATTCTTAGTGCGGGAGTAGTTTACTAAAAAAAGATCTATCCCCCTGTATACAGCAAACGTTCTTACGAATTCTCAACCCACCTTGTATAACTGCTATCTAACCCATTACAAAAGCAATACTCGGTAGAAACGCTGCCTTTATCTTTCAAATACTGACAAAATCTTCACAATGAGTATACGATAATCTGAACGAGGACTTTATGTGCAATATGAAAGTGACTATGTGTTAAACTTGTATTCAATGGGACCCGGTAAGTACAACTACTATTACACTATTTTACAGGGTAATTTATGCCTTGTAGTTTTAGGAATAGAGGTGATTATTCCGTGAGGTTATTCGGACAGATTTTAATTAATCTGTTGCTGATTGTAGGATGTGACATGTGGACGCTATTTAGGTGTCAGATAAATGATTTAAAAATAGATTTGAATGCACTAAAGAGGTTATGTTTGTTATATTGTGGTATAAGTTTAGTTTTCTTGGCGGGTTATAAAGTCAAGTGCATTCATAATACCATTTATTACTATTTAGAATTATACACCGATCGGAATGTTCTTAACTATACCGCTGAAAACTTCAATACACTTTAGAACATTATTTTATGTCTAGATAAAGACATAAGATTATAATTTTCTCAAGTGGTTAGCTAGTTGCCAATCACGCAGACTAGGTGTAAAATTCAGAATCATTATTTACCCTTCTGTCCATAATAATGCTATAAACGAGAAAATTCTGTCTGTCTGTCAGATTTTAACACCTAATCCGCTTGACCATCCTTATTAATGTATAGTAGATACTTCAGGTCCCGAGGTCAAACATAGAGCTATCTACTTCTATATACTTCTATATTAATCAACGTGATCTTTTCTTTGGTTTATTTTTGTGATGTTTGCATAACAAATGCGAAGTGCAGCTAGCGACCATGTATGTCAATATTAATTTATTTAATATTGTTTAGAAGGATCGCCAATAAATTATACGCATTTTTCATATAAATACTATAACAAGAACTTACCTTGTGCTGTTAATAAAATAAAAAGTAATTAGTAATAAAAAGTGTCCCTAAAAAGATAGTATCATAGTGATACGCCGCATGCTACGAGTACCTACGTTGGGAAAACCCTCTAACTACGAGTATATTATCACTTACGACGTAACATGACATTATCCGTGTTATTTCACAAATACTTACATAAAGACATTAGTTCATTCATACTTGACTTAGTAGGTTTAATCCCTAAAAAAGAGGTGTTAGATGAATCATTTGTCTAAACCTAAAGCCAGTTAGATAAGTTTTTGTAAGAAAATAACTATGTCAATGATAAAAAAATACAGTAAAGATAGCTTACATATTGAGTTTTGATGCAACATTTAATACCACTCGTGCATTCAATCGGTAATATTCACTTATGCAGTGTCTAAATCACACCCTAAAATAGCTATGTATGGTAACTTTATAATTAGACAGGTATCTTAAGACTAATTCGCTCAAAGTTTTTGTTTATTAAACATAGTAATTTTAGATTCTTCTTCAAGCTTTTTTAGTTTCACAATGCAGAAAGATGGAATGTTTTAAATTGTACCATTAAATGTGTGTACCAATAATTTTTCGTAACATGTATGGAAAACAAGATCAAAAACTTAATCCCTAATCACGTGATAATATTGTTTTCCATTTATAAACATTAGAATGCATAATAAATGCACGTGTCAGAGAATTTGTTAACGTTGTGCTTTAGATTGGGAAACGATATCTTCTTCTGACAGTTTTATCTGGAAACTGACACGATTATAGAGATACGTATCATCTCAAATTCTAAGAAATGAAACGTCTTTAATAAGATCGTAACTATGTAGTTCAAATAGTAGTAATCTAAGAAAGAGACCTTCGTAACTGCCCTTAATGAATTATTCAAGTTGGTACATCACGCGTGTACGAAATAATGAAGTCTATGGGCTTAAAATTAAAGCTACGATATTTATGGGTTGGGTACAGCTACTAATATTATAATATTAGTTTTTTAGTATGTTTGATATCGGACTTCGAGACAGCCAGCCAGAAATACATGTTTAGCTTCCTAAATCAGCGAATATGTATTTCAGCCCCATGTCTAATTGCACAGGAACAAACTCTAGTTTCTTACTAAAAATTTCTTTAGTCCTGGTACGGACTAATCGTGATATTAAATGCCATTAATACATAGGCCTCTCTCTGTTTTTTTATGAACTGTCTGCCTGATTGTCATCATCACCCGTTTACAAGATTCATTTTATCTTATGGGACCGTCTTCTGATGTATTTCCAGATGTAATACGAACAGCGCTATGCATATGGCTGGTGACGGCACTAGCGGGCGCTGGTGTCGTGAGGAGGCAGGCGGAGGAAGACCTAGATGAACCTCCATGTCGGTCGTACACGCTCGGCGGCTTACTGCATCTCGACTGCTCCAACCGAGGGCTTAAGGAACTGCCTGAGGGCTTGGATTATAATGTAAGCAGAACATTTTTGTATCATGTCTCACGAACAAACGCTGACTCGTTCCTCTATTTCAGCAACTCTTCTTTTGGGTTACTGTTGTTTTTTCGCGGATGGGACCCTAGTGACCTGTAATACAGGTATCTTCTTACCTAATTCAGACACCAGCTTCTTACCAACTCTAGTAATAGGATACTAGTTTCTAAGTAACACTGTAATTGTGCTGTGCAATGCGTATTATGTAATTTTTGTAACTTGAAATTTAGTTATGTTCCTACCGAGGACTGCGCGTAGCACCACGTCTGGATAAAAAATAAAACATTTTTTTGAGTAAGCTCTGTAAAAATGGTAATAAGTTTAAAAGCTGTTCCAATAAACCAGTAGAAAATAATACAGTTATCAGCTTAAATAAATTCCCGCTAAAAGCACAATGGACGTAGTATCTGTCATTATTATCAATTCATTCAAATTTAATTATGTTATCAAAATATATACAAAATGGAATCCAAACATGAACATCACAGATTATTTTATAATTTTAAAACTATAATTTAACTTTTACAATATTATTACAATCATTTGACTTTTGATCTGAAATAATCACCCTTTATTTGATGCATAGCAAATTACGTAAATTTTCAAGAACAAAACGTAATAAAGATACTATAATAGCGTCGTTTTATTTCAGGCTCAAGTGCTGCTCTTATCGAACAACAACTTCTGGACGTTTCCGACACTACTAGACAATTTTTCTCAAGTGGAAACTCTCGACCTGTCAGGCAACTACCTGAGCCGACCTATACCGGACTATTTACAGAACTGGGTCAACTTAAACACGCTTAATTTATCGGACAACTTGTATGACACCTGGACCACTGCAGGACGCAACTACGCCATTAAGTATTTGGACTTATCAAAAAATAAGATAAATGTCATAGACGACAGAGCTTTCACAAGCATGCCTAACTTACGTACTCTCGATCTATCCGAGAACAGACTCACAGATTTGCCTCCCGGAGTATTCTCGGAAGCGCACAACTTAGACAGTCTCATTTTATCCAGAAATTACTTTTCTCGTGTACCCGGTTTCCAATCGTCTTCATTGCGCAGTTTACACATGAGCAGCTGTCAAGTAACGAGTATAGATGCCGATGCTCTTCTCGGAATGAGCTCTCTCCTGGAAATCGATTTGTCTATGAACCAAATGGAGGAAATACCTGACAAGCTCGCAGGACAAACGTTACAGGAATTGAATTTAAGTTTTAATGCGATAAACGCGCTGAACGACTTGACCTTCTCGTCACTACCGCACCTAGCTGTACTTGATCTGAGAGGGAACGAGTTCAAAGATGTATGGTCGACTTCACACTTCGCTTCAAACCCGTTTTTGAGAGAAGTCTACGTGAAGGGAAACCGATGGAGCTGTGAGGGTTTTAGCGTGGATCTGTTGCTTACGTACGAGTTCTTGACGAAGGACCCACCGAAGATAGTAGACAGAGAGTCATTAATATGTTATTCTCCATCGAACGTGACGCAGATGAGTTGGCAGCAGGCGTATATCCGTACGTGGCACCCGACAGACTCGTCTACGAGCTCGTACACTTCTGTAGCGGTGATGATTGGTATTGTGATCGGTGTATTGTTGACGTCGTGCGTGTGTCGCGGCCTGGTCGCAGCTAACAGGTCTGACACACCGGAGAGGTCTGCCCCGGAGACGACAGTTTTGAATCTCAACAATACAACTCCTCAGCCAAGAGTCGAGTCTGTTATCTTGAGAATTCCCTTAACTGAGGATCTACCACCGACTTACGATGAAGCGCTGCTAATGCCTCGTTTGAATTCATCGTTTCATTCGCTGCCTGATTTTGTGGATGCTGAAGAAGAGCCGAGTCGAAACTATCGGAGGTCCAGGTCTATAGGAGATCTGACCGAGTCTAGACCACGCTTGGGAGACAGACGTTCTATGAGACGTCCAGTTGACATCCATAGCACTAGTAACGGCAGAATTGTTGAAAATGATGAGTCAGGCATCCCATAATTATGCATAAGGACTGTTAATATTTAAATAGTGTAACTAATTGTTTTAGCTTAATTACTTATTTATTAATGACACTAATTCTAAGAGAAAAGTGCTTTAATTTTAATTTTTGTGATAAGTTGACTAATTAACTAAGTGTAAATATTATTTAAGGGCTAAGTAATTAAATGCATGACCTAAAGATAAAGGTAATCATTCATTTTCGTACAACCCCGATACATCACAAACTAAGTGTAGAGTTAAATTAGGTTAGTGCTGACATCTATGACCACATTTTACAACCAAATAGATGTCAGCAATTCAACATCACGCTTGCACTAGAAGTTCAAAAGTTTGATCATAGATGGCGTTGTAACAAAAATAAAAAAGTGTATGAAATAAAATAATAAAATAGACTGCATGGTTTACTTGGTTTTCAATTATTGTACGAGGTAGTTTACTTGATTGTTCTGCTGACTGACTTATTTCATTGAGATAAAGAAAAACCCCATGAAGCCTTTACGAGTATATAACAGTTATCAAGAAATAATAACACCATCCGTAAGTATTAACAATATAAATACTAGCTAGCCTTAGTAATCATTTTACGAAGACAGAAGTTTCTATAAAAAGGTATTTAATTTCATATTATGACGACACTTTTTGTAAAAACCATGAAATAACGGATAACCGTAATTTGGCTTATCACAATATAAACAAGTTGTAAAATACTCTCAAGTCTTTAAAAACAATTCTAACACGTTTTCTAAGAATATCTTAGTAAACTTGATATCAGAGATATAATTAAGTCTAGGCATAATGATGCGATATTTTAAGAAAACGTTTTTTCATACATTGATGAGACAAACCATTATAATATACGAATAAAGAGTGCGCCTGTGTTATAAACAAAACTCATTCACGATCTTTAAACTTCAAAAACCATAATTTATGTACCTAATAGTTTTCATATAATTTTCTACATTACCTATAACGAATTTTCCTTTACTAATAGAATTGTTTTTCACATGGAATCTTGTTATAAATATCTTTTATTGCAAGTAGAAGCCATCCATCTAGCTTACTACCTACCCTTGAAAAAGAGGGCTTTGTCCTGTATTCCAAGACAAAATACGACACGTAACTAGAAGGCTTAATTAACACAGTCATTCATATTCTAAGCCTACACATTTCTGCAACAAAATTACATAATCTTCACACAAATCCTTTAGTCGTTTACAGATTACCACTCCCCGTACACTTTCGCCATTCTTATCAATGATAACACGTCACAATTTGACTCACACAATGATATCACACCGTGAGGACAACACGTATTAGTGAGAATTACAAACGGTAATAAAGGATTTTGAGTGTCAAGTGAACGGTGAAAAAATGTGATTTCTGTCTAAAAGTTTTTTCAACAAAATTTCGTTAGTGATTTTGTAACACAAGTGAACGAATATACCCTAATCTCAGGTAAAAACAAAGTACTTAATCAACTGTATCATACAATTTTTGCGGTGTAAATACTCAAGGATATATTTAGGTATTATTCTCTATCTATAGTATTATCTGAATGTGTAGGAATGTAATCGATTTCGCAATAAATCGCACTCGTTAATGATCACCTAGCATTGAGGTCAATAATCACTTGATACTGAACGACTGACTGACAGTATCGCTTAATTACATGGCTTTGAAAGCTACCTATGGATGTACAAGTATTTTTCTAAAGTAAAACATTCATTTGATCGCAAAATTAACTTAGTCGTAAGTCCAAGGCGGAACCAGGATTTTGATCTTTGATTAGATGAGCATAAAATTCATAATGATTAGAGTTTGTGACAGTTATTGTGTGACAATGATGACTCGTTAGAATACTCTACACTACCGGCTAAACGATATACTAGTCAAAATAATATACCTACTTGAAAAGTGTTCGTCACCTTCATACATAGTACCTACATAAAATCAGGCCTTATTCCATCCTTATTTCCAAAAAAATAGGCCGATATAAGAGTGTTATCTGCCGTAACCGTTTAACTAAAAGGTTTATAATTATCTGTACACATTGTAGGTCTTTTTAACCTGAATAAACTTCACGTTTTCAGTACAGATACGAAAACTCGACCCAAATTTAAGTATCCTACTGTTTTATCAATAGCTGATAAGAAAGATAAAATTGTTGTATGTACTGTATGGTTGTTCATGGCAATGCTTCTTTTTCATTCTTTATATTTCCACCTGTTTAATGTGTTATTGCCCGTTCTCGATTGCAATAAATAGTTTTTTAACATTGTTTCTTTAAACTTTAACTTCTTGACTATAACGATATTCATTTAGACCATTTTGTAAACCCTTGTACATCCATCATCCACTAACGTGTTAAATACGTGGTTTCTGGGCTAAAAAGGTGACAAAATCACTGCTGCCTAGTTTAATGATCCCTTATTAACGAGTTCTTGGAAACCATCAACAAAGTGGCTACTGAATATCACAAGAGGGCTTTTCCAAACAGCGGCCCTGTTTCAATAAGTTGACATTTGATATCTGTAGCATAAACGTTATTTCAGAAAATAAAACTGTTAAAATAAGTAAAAAAGTGTTGACGTAAAGTAAAAAATTATAAGTATGTGATGAAGTTATAACTGGTGATTTAAATCCGTAAAACGATTTGATTTCATTCATGCGTTGGTGTTTCCTCGTTTGAATTTAGGTATGAGTGCGTGACGAGAAAATTTATAAAGCAGGTGCACATTCAACTGGGTTTCCTTCCTCGTTTCGAAGGCTTCGTGTGAAAATTTGATAGTTTTGTCATTGAAGATTATTTGATTTAAGAGGAAGAGGCAAAAGATTTTGAGAGTATTTTGTAACTGTTGATTAAAGCGAAGTTTAGCTGTCTAAAATACTAAAGCAAAACTGCACTAAAGTATGTAATGAGTACATGTCGTTATTTCAAAGAGGACATCTTCGTAATTTGATTGGTACCTATAAGATTTGTCTTGAAAATATTTATGCAGTACTTATAAGTATAATATAGGTAAATTGTTTGCGGAAAATCATAGGGAGAACGTAATGATTTTGTTTTTTTTTCTCACTCAAATTCCCAGTGACTCAGTTGTTATGAATGTTTGTAGGAAAATGTATTTCCGTGATAAAATGATACATTGCATTGAAATTATGATTACACTCGTATAAGTTGTAAAACACATTTTTTTTTCTAAAAATCTAAATCCTGTTATAAAAAATAAATGTTCATTAAACAATGCGTGTTATTTTGATAAGATTTTAACATATTATCACACGTAACACGTGTAACACTCTTGTACTCTTTTACTATATTGACAGGTGCTAGTCTATACAAGGCATATGTTAATTATAAGAGACAGATGCGTGCCAATAAAGGGGCATTTCCTAACACTATCGGTTATTACATTCTGTAAAAAACGTGTCAGTGCCTCTAACGGAAGCTGTAGGAACTAATTTTGCAGTACATTTTTAATGTCAAACATTCGATAAGTAATATTGTCGACAGTATCAAATCGCTGTAAAGGATTAACTTGGGTTATATTCATAGGCAATATCTGTGGCATAGTGTTTAAGTTTTTCTTCTGTACTATTGTCACATAGAACAAATGACAAATGATGGGTGACCACTATCATGGATATGGGTGGATACTACCCATGATACCCATATATTAATTTAGTACGAGTATTTAAAAATTAAAAACAATATACAGTAGTAGCAGTAATAATAAATGTATATGTTGTCAATTTTCAGGCAGTAATGCGAGCGAGACGTGATGGTTCGACTACTCGCATCAATATGCCTGCTACTAACAACCAGTTCAGCGCTCGGAGCTACCTTTGACACATGGCTGGGGAACCTCTGCTTCGTGTGCACCTGTAGTACTGACCAGACTACTGTCGACTGCTCCGGCAGGGGCCTCACTGAGTTACCCGATGTGGTTGATAGCCAGGTAAAGATTTATCTCTTCCAGAACCATTAACCATTTGCATATCTTCAAGAACAGTTTTACCAACTCGCAAATATATATGCAAAGTTTCCTTAAAATATTTTACTACACTGTTAACGTACCGTAAGGGATACTTTTTTCAATTAATACTCGGTGAAAAAAAAAATCGCTTTGATAGTTCTGTTAGGAGATCTCGGACCCTACATTATGTAAAACAATTAAATGACCCCAGAATTTGTTAATTTCAGGTAAAGAAGCTAAATCTTTCGAATAATGAGTTCTCAGTGTTTCCGGAGAATTTACAAAAGTTCTACACTCTGACAACATTAGACTTTAGTGGCAATCGACTAAGCGAACTACCTGAGAACGCACTTCAAAACCTCACGGCTCTTGAGTTGCTGAACCTATCCAGAAATTATTTTGAATCATGGATGAGTCTAAATCCGAACGATGCTTTTCTACCGGCGACCAATCTAAAAATACTGGATCTATCTCACAACAAATTCAAGACAATGGGTAACTTAGCCAATCAGGAGTTAATTGTCAGCTCCTCTATTGAAACGTTAATCCTGGAGCAATGTGAAATAGTCTCAATACACGGAAGATCTCCATTAGCTGGTCTCATAAGCCTCAAGGTGCTAAGGCTTAACAACAACCCTCTATTGAGAATTCAAAGTCTTATATCATCTACGTTAAAGACCCTCGAAGTAAGCAACTGCGCTCTCAGCACAATTAATCACAATGAATTGATGTACCTACCATCTCTCGTGTACTTGAAAATGTCTCACAACTATCGCCTGGAACTCTCTGCTACAGCTCATAATCTGTTCTCAGATTCGCTCAAATATTTAGATATTTCTTATTGCAATGTATTACAACCAAACTTACAAGGGTTTCCTAATCTAAGAAAGGCTGTGCTCAATCATAATATGATAAGATCTCTCAGAAGCAAAGAATTTTTGAATAATACCAAGTTGGAATATTTAGATTTATCATACAATAATATCGGCTCATTGAAAAGTGATACATTCCGAGGACTGGGTACTATCAAATATTTAGATTTATCTTGGAATGAAATAGCTACGATACCTGAAGATACGCTATTAGAAATGCCGTCTCTAACTCAGATGAAACTTTCCAGAAATTATCTTACGAATGTCGGTCATCTGAAATCTATGTCGTTGACCGTGCTCGATATGAGTTCCTGTGAAATACACAGTATCGGCAAGGATTCCCTGGAAGGACTACAAAGCCTCGTTGATTTAGATTTATCCCGAAATCTTATATCACACATTCCTGACAGTATATCATCGAACACGTTGAAGTACTTAAACTTGAACTACAATAGGATTAGCTTTATAAATAACTATACGTTCTTTATGTTACCTCGATTAATTGGTCTAAGCGTAATTGGTAATAGATTCACTACTATTTGGAAGAGAGCATATTTTGAATCAAATCCTTATTTGGAGCGGCTCGATTTGGGAGACAACATGTGGAGATGTGACTGCAGTGATGGAAACATGTTCGACTTTTACGAGTTCGTTACCCTAGAACCGAACAAAAAGGAGGAATCCTTTAATTTAATATGTAATAGCCCTATTAATATAATTGGACAAACATGGCTGGAAGCCTGTTATTTTGTCTGGAATCCCGCCGAGAAGACACCAAATCCAGATAGCTTAATATGGTTCATAACTATTATGATAATAGGATTAGCATTATGTTTATTGATAGTGAACTGCGTGAAACGGTCAATGCAGCGTCGTTTGGCGACGATCCAGGCTGAAAGAGAGAGACAGGTAGAAGAAGCGAGAGATAGATTGAGGCAGCTGAGAATCAGAGCTGAACAGGAAGCTCTAGCTAGCACGCCAGATCCACGTGATCTCATCCCACCGCCTTCATACGATGATGCTCTCTCAATGCCCAAGTTAAATGCTTCTTGTCGGTCATTGAACGAAACAGGCTCAGGTAAAACCAAGAGAAGGAGAGGGCGGAGGAAAACTAAGTCAAGTGGTGATTTGTTGGAAGAAACTGAAAGGAACGGTGACTTACCGGTTATGGATGATGTTGAACTTAGTGAAACTTCTGATGGGGGAAGGCGTCAACGACGGCGTAGAATAAATAGGTATGGAAGTCATGAGGTCGCTGAACTGGAGCAGTCGCCCGGCGCTAGACGCAGGCGTTTGTCTGAATATAACGTAGACTACGCATCCCAGACTGATGACAGTGTTACCATGGAGGTTCAAGCTGAACTAGAGAGACCTCTACGTCCCAGAAATCGAAGGTATTCCACCGACGACAATGAACTCAGAGAGAGTGACTTTTAATATAAATTATAGTATTTTTTATCGTAATTTTAGTTGTGTAGGATATCCTCTTTGGTACCTAACTAGATAAGTATGTTAAAAATAAATTGATTATTCTTATTTGATTTTCATGAGTTATTATTTGCTTGGGAGACTGCTCGAAAACCGCAATAAAGTATATTGCAGAAAATAAATTAAGTAACCTTCTAATGTATTAACATAATATATAACTACTTGTATCTTCATTTTACCTACAAAAGGTAGCTTATCAAGCTGACTATGCAAGTTTCCAGCCTTTCACTATTACTTATGGGATTACTATCAGCTCATATCATCTGATAAATAGAAACATCGTAATAACCAGATCTCTATCTCTATCTATATTAGTATTCAGTGATATTCTATCTAGTATCCCAATCTGATTAAGGTATTCATAGAAAACCAGTTGAAACTACCTACTTGGAACAACAAACATGAATGTATGTCTATTCCATCTTCTGCTGAAGCGAATTAAAAAAACTTTGGCAAAGTGATGGATTTTAAACCTTTTTTAGCGATAATTTTACCAAAATAACATTTTCTGAATATAGTCAGACAATTGATTATAACGCCCTCTGACGTACTAAAGGTACACTAAGAATGGTGTATTACAAGTAGGTAAGGAGATTTCAAAGAATCTTCAAAAATAATACAAAATAATGTATCTGGATTTGTATTTGCTGAAATAAGAAGCCTTAAATCTTAAAATACCTGGACCTAAAATATTATACCCACAACAAAATAAGTCGTTAATGTTCAAGTAAACTAATAGATGTCGCTACTAGTGGCATGAAATGAAGTAAATTTCTTTAGAATCAGTTTTAATTTAATCACATTTCTCATAAAAAGTTAAGTATTTGCCTCACACTCAAGTGGTCCTCATCTGGAGTGTTAAAATCGTATTTGGCCACAATGATATTCCGTATTCAGTAGCAGAAAAGTCACCATTTCAGACTTTTCTTAGTTTAATAATATTACATCAGCTTCTTAAAAGGGTATTTTATAGGGCGTTTTAGGGGTAAGTATCAATCAAACAAATAAAAACTTGATTCAACCATTTATATCGTAAAATAGTTCAAAATAAAATACATTAAATTTATATTTGCTTACTGAACTATTTATTGTTCTGATTTGTTCATCATTCTTCTGATTGTTATAAAAATGTTGATATATTTAACTATTGATAACATAATTTAAATTAGGTCAGTAAAAGCATAAAGATACAAAGTAATTAATTTAAAAGCAGCATCTTAGTTACAAAATAAAATAAATTCAAATAAAAGATCTACGAAATATACACTAAAAGAATTTGAATTAGTTATATACATACACGGAAAATAGTTCAGATTACTTAAAATAAATGGTATCACATTCTTAAAATCTAAATTCAATAAAATTACTAAGGAACTTATGCTTAGCCAGACCATGAAAGAATGAATCTCTCCACAGAAAATGAGAAAACAATAACTAAACATAGCCAGATAGACCTTACGTTGTTATACATAACTGTTTAGATAAATATTCTCAGGGTAGAGTAAGTACACAACCATTGAAAACAATTCAAGAATTGTACCCCATTATACTATACACATAATGACATAACATAGGATAAACGTACCGAACAGAGACAGAACACATTGTTTGTACAACAACATTAGTTGGTCTGCGCGATCGACCCGACGACCCGAGCGGCCCGAGCGACGCGGCGATCGTAGCTCCTCTACGATTTGAATCATGCATACTAACAAGACTTTTACAACTATCATGAACATGGCAACACTTTTTACACGTATAAAAATATTTTTTATTACTTATTGCGCAATATATTCTTTATAAATATATTATACCACTAACAAAGTTACAATAAAGGCACTGTCGACTACAAACACACTTTGGCAGCAAAGGTTCTAGACTTACGCACAGTCGTACCGATCGATTTCAATCCTTCATACTCGAGACTTGTCCTAACTACGCACACAATATAATCACAGAATTTCGCCAATAGTGAAGTGTTTGTTGTTTGACACTGATTTACGCGAAGTGTTATTGTCCTTTCGACTGAGACCGAATTTCAAGTGGTTGACTTGAGCGCGTTTACGTCTGTAGGAGTAATGATGATGTCTCCAGCGTTCGACCTACTTCTGGTGACTAGTACTGGTGTTTTAGGTTTAGGCGTCTCCGTCATCTTTATACGGACTCTTCCCATGTCGGGCGAGTACACTGGAACGTATTCACGGGAGGGCGACAAAAAGTCCGAATCGGTATTTTGGTCCCCATTTATTAGTGGCTGTGACACATCTGAGTCACGCGTACCATTCAGTTTAGGGTTCTCATCATCGTTAATAGGTACAAATATATCTTCACTAGACAGAGAATTCGTGTCTTTTCTGGAATCAGGCGATGTAGGTTCGGAATCGAAAGAGGTCTCATGCTGTTGTGGTTTATCGTCTACTAAATTGTTGTCTCTCGAACTGCTCTTATTTTGATTGGTATCTCTTGGACTGTCTGTTCTTAGACCATTATTGTTACCGTGGTTAATTCCGTTAGCAACGTCTCCATTTTCACTTTTCTTTTGCGGAGTCTCATGTGTAGGAACTAATTCATACTTTCCGTTTACTTTCTTCTCAGCGGGAGCCTCTAAACCTACTGCTGGCTTTCCAAGTAATGATTTGTTCATGTCAACCATTTCTTTTGATGCATTTTCGACATCCCTCTTTTGTTGGCGAAGAAGCCTTCTGTCTCTACGCTTTCGCATTTGTCCTTTAATAATAGCAAATCCAATTAATCCAACTAATAGTATTACAATAATAGCAATGCAAACATATGTGCCTGTCTTGTGTGGCGCTTGGTTTTCACTTTCAGTATTCATTTGGCCGTGAACTTCAGACGCTTGTGTTACTCGAATTTGTTCGGACACTGTCGTATCACGAGGTGTTGGTGACGTTGCTGGTTTCTCTGATGATACTTCAGGAACTACTTCATCATTCCAGTTAGAACCGCCTTGGAATATTCTAGGTAGTTCTGGCATAGGAAACTCGGTACTTGAGTCGGTACTGGAATCGTTATTGTCATCTATGAGTTTTTTAACCGGCCCCGGGTTTAATTCTTCGTAGACGGCAGTGGTCGTCTTTTCAGTTTGCGAGTCGCCGTCAAAATCAATCAGAGGGAAAAAGCCAGACCCTTCCCCGGATCCTTCGAGTGGATCTTCGGTGGTCTGTTCGTTATTGTCCGCGGGAATCATATCTTCAGATGCTAAAAGTTCTGAATTTAGTTTTCGTTCCATTTTTGGTTCAGCGAATATAATCATTGTAGTGTGTTCCGCATCATCACCACTACCTGAACCCTCAAGATCGAAAGGTGAAGGTGAAGTAGCACGTCCGACTTTGAGAAATTGCAAATGATCATCGTTCTCTTCCACGGTAGCACCACCTTGTATAACGTTGCCATCTTCTAAATCACTTTTAGCTACCAGTGGCAAAGACTTCAAAGCAGTGGTTTCTTTACCGACTTGAACTGCATCAATTGGCTGATCACCCATCATCATATCCATTAAATTATCTATTTTCGGGGCTTTGCAAATGTCTTTTATTTTTAATTCTAACCAGGACCTCCCTTTGAATTTTTCAGGTGAAGCACATTTGACATTATCTATGTACACGTTTGCAATGAGCAAACGATCTCGTGCCAATAAGTTCTCACAGGAACAATCGAGAGGATTTCCTTCCATTTCTAAATGCTCCAAACCGACGAAAAGTCCGTGATCTGAAGGCACATCTCTCAATAAATTGTTCGTTAAATCTAACGAACTAACGCTTGAAGGTAAATGCGCAAAAGAAAGTTTCTGTATCCTGTTGTTAGCGAGATTAAGGTGCACTAATTTCTTCGCGTTGTGCAAGAATTTGTTGATAGTCTGGATGCCATTGGTGGAGAGATCCAGCGTGACAACTTCGGTAAGCCGGTCGAGCTCGTGATTCAGTTTTGTAATGTTGTTGTGCGAAAGATCGAGGATATTGATATTGTGATGTTTCTGGCGGAGGGTGAACTTGTACAACTCAGTGAGACTGCTGCAGGTGGCGCGGTGGAGCCCGTCTCGTGTGGTACTGCAGATGCATCCATCAGGACAGATGGACGCCAGGGAGGGCGCTACCAATAACGACACCGCCAGGAAACACGCAGACGCTCGAAACCACGTCATCTTGACTTTAATTCAGCACCTGGAATAATAGAAAAATCTAGAATGAATCAACGAGTTCCAATTAGTTTAATGAGCCCTGATAATGTCGATATGATGACGTGTGGTAAAAAACGTCCACTTGTTTTAGTGTTAATCTATTAGCGACCGCACCGTTTCAAATTTCAGCCGCAATGCACTGAAGCCTACACATGTTTTATAAACATTTATTAAACCAATACAGACACGACTGTTAAACAAGGTGAAACATACTGCGAATGGTTCACGTGCGTGGGCTGGAGGAGCAGTCGGTCATCTTGGGCTATTATATAAATCATAACATCCCTGGTTGCGAACTGTCGTCTAAATATAGGCCAGAATAACATACGACCAAACGGTCCCCCGCGGTCTATTACAGTCTCCACCTCTCCAATTATTGCAACTGCAGTTAACCGGCAATTTGAATCTACGGGCTTCCTTTCATTCACAACGAACGTCTGGTCGACACTTTATGCGTCTTTCAAACTGTAAATCGGCTATTTCAGTGTTAGTGTCACCATTAAATCACAGTTCCCTACAATCTCAACGGTCAGGTAGTGAAAATGATTGTGCTGAATGTGTTACGTCTGTTTAACTGTATTGTTTACTAGAATGAACGCGAGATGAAGCCTCGACCTTATGTGATCTTTGGAACAACACGCACAATGTCATGTGACTTATTTGTGTTGCATTCACATAATATTTGCGGTATTTTTATTTTAACAAAGGTTGTCATTGTGCCATGTTTAAGATTTGTGAATTATCTTTATTATTCGTTTACGGAATTCGTGAATTTTTACTAGAAAAGTTATTAATAAACCTATTAAAGGTATCCTTTAATGTAAATTTTGCCAACAACCGTGCGACATAACGCACACGTAATATGAAATTTGTTCTATTTCTGTATCATAATATCCCCGGTGCACTTGGCCGGAGTCCGAAGTGGTTCAATGTTATCCAGCCAGGAAGAGAACTGTTAACCATTTGTGCGAATGTGCCTAACGACTGAACGTTGGCGGGGGCGTATTGTATACCCACGGGGGGGAATAACATTGCGTAATAGAGAATATTTTTAGCCTTTTTTAAACTCTCGCGACTTGTACACATAATATAATAATGTAACGGATCTTAAACGCGATTGAAGAGAAAAGTCAGCCCGAGACCACGGTCGATGAACACACGATCGAAACGTCAGGTGAACAAATAAGGTATTCTAACTTTAATTTTCAATCACGTTTATGACCCGTTACATTACAATATTATATTTTTAGCCTTTTTGTTAATGCATCTTTGCAAATTGTGTAGGTTGTTTGCAGCAAGATTAATAGTCAAACGTTTTTCCTTTTATTGTTCTACTTTAAGCTTATTGCTTATTTCGCGTGGGATGATCTCGCGACATCGTTCGACATGATTTTCAGAATTAGTTGCTTCCCGCTCTGATTAGCCTTTACGTGGCTCTAAATTATTAATTATTGATTAATAATAATTAATAATATTATTAATTATTTGTCAGAAAATACAGCTTAGGAACATGTTTTTTAGCTCTAAGGGTTATTCATTTCAAACAGAATGACCACTAAAATTTATATAATTATAGATAACGACGGATTTGAACTTATCGATACCCGATGAATAATCGTATTTGTACCTAAATCAGTCATAGATCACGACACCTAGATTGCTGAATCATTATTTTACAAGAAATGTTTACATAATGACATCTTATTTACATACTTGTTATGTATAAATAGATCTAAGAAAACCTGATTAAGAAGTAAATAGCTTATTAGATCATACCCTATTTAGTCATTATTTGTAAAGAGACTGTAATAGAACAAAACCTCGCAGGGTTTTTATCTTTCTATTTGCTTCAAGTACTATCCCTCCAGAGAAGAATTAGTGGTTTATGAGATTAATGCTTACAAACAAACGCTTCGTGTATGTATGCTATAAGAAGAGTTTGTAAAGTAATTTATGTCATCGTATTATAAACAATACGGCAATGTTTATTTCGCCAATATTAATGAATCCTTGAAAAACATTTAAAGAACTGACAATACTTATGTAAATAATCATTACTTAACACAGGAAATTAACTTACGCTTCACAAGGTTAACCTTATATTACTTTAACCCATTTTTTAAATGACATTTGCCAATAAATTACAGAATTTTCAGAAAAAAAAATCGTATACTTTTTTACTCATTATATATTACGACTGAGTGTAAAATTTTAATTAATCTCGCTTTTTAACTGTCAAAGGTGACATTGTCTTAAAGTAATTATTTCGGTCACAGTATTAAATTATGGTGGGAAAATAACATTCAGAAACAAAATGCTAAACCACTATAGATAATAATTTAATATGTATCGAATTACTGGAATTATTGTCAGTTGGTATGTATCAATGTTTGATCTATGCATATTATTAGTTATTTTTAAACATTTGTTATGCAACTTTAGACGATATTCCTAGTCTATTTTTATACTTGATTGCCATTTTATAAAATAAAGAAACTATGAAGAAACATTTTGGTACACATGATTTTTATTTTTGTAGCATGGAAATCTATCTCCATCAATAAAGGTTATGAACAATTACTTTGTTTACTACACTACCATCTTTAGTCAAGTACGCAATTTCGTCAACCTGAACAAACAAACAAATAAAAACTTTCATCAATATCAGATCCATATTATTACTCGTCACAAAAGGGCAACACATCACAGGTGTGACTCAACTTATTACAGTACACAAGTGATCTTTAAATAAATAAATCTGAAAAATAATGAAAGGGTTGTATAATAATGACGAAAGATTATGAGTCAGTACGTCAAGGCTCGCCCAACGAGTGCACCAGTCGACCGTGGTTCTAAAATGTCATATTGCACTGAATGCAATGAATTACATGTGGTGTGATATCGGAAAGTGATTTACAGAACACAATACGATCGTGAGTGCGATGCATGACTGCTAACTATATGTATGTATATGTATAGTAGTACCTTATTGGTTTGCAGTTGTTATTGTTGAGTGAAATGTCATGTGTTTTGTATGTAAGGTGACTTTTCAGGTCTATAATATTGTAAAAATATTTAAAAGCAAAGATAGGTCGTGAGCAAAACTTAATCGTGGCTAATAGTGTTTGAAAAATATTTACCCAATTTTTTTTCAGATAGTATATTATTATTTTGTTGTAAATTTTTGTCTCTAGGTCAGGTCAATCGTACGTAGTTAGTATTTAGTCCGAAATCAAGATGAGTAATCTTTCAAATTGTTCTACAAACAATATCGACCAAGAAAAGCAAGTACAAATTGGTTTTAAAGAACGACTTTCAGTATTCCCTTTCGTGGCTCACAATTTCATCTCAAAGTTAACCTTTATGTTTTATGCAAGAGCCCGCAGCTGGCCACACATACGATAAGTGAGAAACGACCTTTTAACTCTTCCGACTGCTATAAAGGGTAGTCAGTATACAGGAGTAAATTAATTTTTATTGTTATCTCCTTGGCAAGTGCGAATCTGAGATTTATGTAAGCATTTACTTAATGTTTGTTTTAATAAACCTTCGATTCTTTTTAAGGTGGCGCGTTTTAAATATATCTGTATTTTACATGCATTTTTTCGTAAAAAAATATTTGTGTAACTTATTTTTATACACATAGCTGTCGCTTGGTAAAGGTGAGTTAATTTTTCAATTTGAAATCGTTGTCATCATGCTATTTTAGGTTTTTACAGTAATTTCTTCCACCATTATTTAATAATAATTAGTCCAGAAATCGGAACAAATATATTTATTTTGAAATAAAAAGTAATATTATTTTACACATGCAACAATATAACGACAGTTTTCAATGATAGTTCAGTCGTAAATCGTAAGTAAATCTCCTTGACACTAAGAATAATGAATTAGTGCAACAGATAAGATCTGTATGCACTTGAAGTGTGGTAACGAGAGCAAATGATGAAATAACTTCCACTGACACACTAGACTGGTTAAACTTTTATATGAGACTAGCTGACCCGCGCAACTTCGCTTGCGTCCAATAAGAGAGAATGGGTGAAATTTTTCCCCGTTTTTGTAACATTAATTACTGGTACTCTGCTCCTTTTGGTCGTAGCGTGATGATATATAGCCTATAGCCTTTCTCGATAAATGGGCTATCTAACAGTGAAATAATTTTTCAAATCGGACCAGTAGTTCCTGAGATTAGCGCGTTCAAACAAACAAACAAACAAACAAACTCTTAAGCTTTATAATATTAAGTATAGATATGTTCTTCAGTATCGATAAAATATTAAATGATATAATTTTGCAATACTCAAGGTTTTGAGTGAGATAACGATTTTATCTAACTGTTTATTTATTTAAATAACAAGAAACCGGCAAATTACACTTAAGCTAGTAGTAGAAATATTTAGAAATATTGTAATCTATTTATAAGGAAGCTCTCGACACAAGAATGCTTGACGCGCGATATAAGTAAATACAATAGGGGCAAGTCTATCACTCCTTACCTTCCAAACAACCTTAACACATCTACTTTTCCTCATAGAATCCTAACAGTACTTTTAAGAACCTACAGTTACATAAAAAGACGCCAATGAATACAAAGCTATGACGTTCGAACCATACAAAAGGCATAACATGAGCAATTTATACAGAAATATTCACAAGATATTCCGATGAGGCGTATCTGAATGCACATGACGTAATACACGACACGTTGATGTATGTAACCGAACACTGGACACTAATAAAGTCACCGATATCGTATCACTACCAAATCTGGCACTGATGGACTGACAACCGAATCATTAATCATCGCATCGGAAGGTACGCCTTATAAAGCAATTGCTTTATGTGGAAAGGCCACATAAATATCAACATCATTGGTCCTGAAACATTGTTTACTGTTTTTATAGAGTAAACATAATGTCTTGATTTATGTAACGTCCTCTTTACATGCGTTTATGTGCAATTTCATACATATGCAGTCAGTCAACCTTGTGACAGTAATGTAAGCAATATGTACTTGTATCTATTTGTACGTTCTGTCCTACTTAATAAGTGTGATCCAGTGCGATATTCAGTTCGATACGTTTTGCACATAGTCCGAAACTGAAACTGATACAAATGTCTTACTAAAACTGTACTAATACATGTAATATTTTTAAAGTAGTAATATAGTAAAAATTATTGGGAATCAGTTGCAAATATTATTCACTTTACTCCCACTATTGAACTCTACGCCATGACTACATATTTCCACTTAAGCCACAAACAAACAATATTTACATAAAATATTAAGACGTGCCCTTCGAAAACCGTTAGAGCGTTTAAGTTTTGAATAGAACAGAACATAAGTACGCACTTTGAAATTAATGACTATTAACTTTAAAGTCTATTAGTTAGCAGTACTTTACTTACGATAATGCAAACCTTTTGTTCGAAGGAATTCTTAGATTTTTTGGATAACCGTTATACTATTTTACTTAAATAGTATAAAAATATAAGAACAAAAGTCGTTGAACTTGATATTAATTGCAGATTTTCGACACGCTATAAATAAAATACATAATTATGCAGCGTAAAATTCTTTAAGATTGACGTCAAAATTTACGGTTTATAAAATTCTAGAGTCAATAAACTCGTATTATGGAAATTATAACGAAATCTACCCCTAATTAGGTCTTTATTTTAACAGTTGCTTGTACAAAAAGCTTTTAGGAATAACATTTAACAGTAACATAGTTGTATGAAAAGAAAGTCGCTTGTGCCCGATCCTTCAGAGATAACCAGAAACGGTGAGTGATAACTGATGGTAGGTCGCAACTGTCATAAATCATGAAGCTTTTGACCATTAGTTAGGAGCACTAGTCCCATACCATTCCCACGTCTCGTCGACTGGTAAAGTGGAAGTTATTGCAACCGAGACAGGAACACATAGGAACTTTTGTAACATACATCAATCTAATATATGCCGTTTATTTACTTTTTCTAATAAGTTCGCTATCTTTTCACAAATATCCGTTCAATTATCTGCGATGTTAATACCCGTGCTCCTTGCCTATGTTTCTTGTGACTTTTGGCCCCCTGTGAGGCTTTTTGCTATATTCAAACACACAAAATAAAATGGCGCATATATAGATAACACCTCACGTTTGTATAACTTACTATCTTTAAGTGTAAATACGAGGATGTTAGCAAATAAACGTGGCGAATATTATCAATGTACAAATATGCGGCTGCAATTTTTTACTGATTTTATCATCAATCGTCCCCCCAAAACCACGTGGAAGCGATCCCGGTTGTAATCTGAGTTCAAAACTAACGGTTCAAGGTCAGGAGTAGCGGTGCTTGCCACAAGGCCGAGGTTATGAGCAATTTATCAATTTGTACCACCAACTACTATATACAATTTGCCAATTTGTCACGGACCATGGGAACACCTCGCGGATATGCTAAACGGATTAAATACTAACCGAAATTTAAGATATATCTTACAGTGTGAGGAGAAATACTACCGTACTGAATACCTTTTTACACGGGTTATTTTATAGGCAGGTGGTAAATTACTCTCTACATTATCCGAATAGTAATTTTCACTAAAAGATAAACCATACTATTTCATTTAAAATTGTATTAAACAGGGTTTACAGGTAAGTAACGCTATCTAGACTATCATAATCTTACTTCATGAACGACTTTAAAAACAACAATGAAAACAGCTTAAAAAAGTCTCAAATAAAACACTTAGATATTCAAATAAACGAAATATTCACAGCTAAATTAAGGTAATCCGTTTTATTCCTACATCAACATTAGCGGTTCACTGTCAAAACATTCACAAGTAGACTAGCCTTGGCAACAAGTGATTCGTACAGAGCGTGAGACTCAGCACTAATCGAAGCCTGAATCCGACACCGAGCCCACTCGACTGCAAACATGGGAAACTGGATCTGACTACACAATACACACTTTACATTGACTTTGCACCACGTATGCTAACGCGAAATAAGGGATTTATTGTTTATATTGTTGCTATGCAAATCGGTTTATCGTCAGATTGCGAAAATACGATTAAAGTGGTCACAGTTTTGTGTATTTTGCAGCCAGAGTATTTTATACGTTTCAACTCAGTTTCGGACAAGTTTTTTGTGTATCCTAATTAAAGTCTTTTGAAAAACAGGATAATGTACATTTTAGACAACTTGATAAGAAAGATTCATATTAATTAGAACGCATAGTTAAAACAATCCATTAACAAGAAAGATGTGTGAAACAAATGAACTGTTGAATAACAAAGCCGACCGAATAACCGACTAAAAATCAATTCCGCGTTTTACAAGCTTTTTATTTCACAGTTTACACCGCACTGCTTCTGACGATTTGACCCAAATATTATGTTTAGCGTTACTGTATTGAGTAATAGCAATTTACAAAAATATTGAGCTCATTCGTAATAGTAGGAAGTGGGCTGTTTTATGAATATCGGACAATATCTCTCGATCGTATCGGCGTTATTTTGTTTGATGGCACGGAATTATGCTTCATTCCTATCAATACGCTGCGATTGTTACAGTAATATTGGGTTGTTTAAAATTATTATGCATATTTACTGGATAATTTAATTACAAAGGTAATTGAGTATATTTTCAAGAATAAAGTGTTACGAGCAAAAATATTGTAATCTAATCAATTTTTTTTTCTGAATTATTAAACTTCGGACAGATATGAGACACAAGATAAGTTTATTACTAAGACATTGAAAATTTGACAAATCACCCAAATCTGATCCCGGTAGTACTTATCTGTAGCTAGATTACGAATTTAATACATTTATGAATCACATCGTTAACATTGTGCAATTCAAGTCAGTTAAAAGTTAGTCTATAATTTTCCTATGTAAATGATCAGCGCAGCATCTCTACAATTAAGTAGCGAGTACTACAAAATCGCTCTCCTCAAATACCAGTTACCGTACGTAAAATTATACAGCATCTATTACGGATACAGGCTTCCGCTGTAATAACAAACAACGTTTAATTTCATCTCACCTTAGCCTATAAATATTTGGTTTCTATGCACTTGAACCTGAAATATTTACGTTACATCTCAATCCATTAACTGGGCGTGGGCCGACAGCCAATAAATTGTGAGATAAGTGTGTAATAACGATACTGCGCGCCAATTCACCACCATTGAGCTACGTTAGAGGAAATAGATTTAAGATTATCGTGATTTGCGTCCGCTATCGAAACATGTTACACAGATCATTCAACTTCTTTCTATTGCTAGTCCGATACGAATATAATGAATAAATCTAGACTAATCAGTTCATAAACAGGCAAAATGTGCACTTGTTGTTGGCAGACAAATCTCTAGTTCATTTTCGACAGTGCAGCGATTCTAATCGATTGCGCTACGATTTATATTTGGAGGTTTATCTGAATCTAATAACATCTCATTCTCGAAAATCTGATCGCTTAACAAATGAGTAATTATTAGAACTAAATGATGCATGATAAACGCATCATATGAAGCTACAAAAAAGAAGAATATGAAGCTCCAAACAACGTTCCTCAATCCGAATTTTGTTAGTAGTATAATCCTTGTACCACGTAGTTAGTCGATTAGGTCAATTGCTTTACGATAGTCAATATTCAATATTCCAGTCAGTTGGCAAGTAGGCCGTCAATGTTTTCGCAACACAAGCGTGTATCACAATAGGGTATGTATGAACATTTTTCAGTACCATATTGACTTGTTCATTGATCATGCAGTTTGTAAATATTTCACCTTTGAAACAATACTGTTTGATGTTTTCTGTGAAACGCAAAGAAATGGAGTATTCAACTGTGTGAAAACAATTATTATTTTGCACTTGAACTAATGGTTATACGCGTCGTGTTAGGTGACAAATCAATTAGAACTTAGGTCATACCAGATAGATATCTATTTTATCTGCCTAGTATAGTTTTGATTCTATGAACAATCGGAAAGGCTCTTGTTCCCTTAATGCATTACTCGACTTCCTCATAGAGGTCAGCCACAATTCAGTGGCTATCTAGAAACTTGGTTGAAACTTGAAAGTAAGGGCAAGTTAAAAACTCCCAGCCGAGAGTATTTTGTGTTTAAACCCAGTAGTCTCTCTCCAATTTTTGTCTGTAGTTTTAATTTTTGTATAAATAAGAAGATTTTGATTATGAAATGAAAAATAACTAGAGGCTTAGACAATTAGACAAATTGTTGCTGTTATTTGACATTTGAAAAGAAGATGAAGGTACAGAAAAAGCAACAGACTTGTTCGACACTTTTGTACAAAAACAGATGCTGAAAGTTATAATCCAAATAATTTAGGTGCGCCATTTAAGATCCATCAGGATACACATATGGGCAAGTGCAATAATCTCGAGGATTTCTTTGAAGTAATAAAACAGGCAATCCGCATGTTTTCCAGAGTTAATACCAGACGTTTTATGCGTCCGCGTTTGCAGTCGTAAACTTGTAGGACCTAGGCTGATCGACCAACGATGTCAATAACAACGCTTTATAGAACATATCTTAGATTATATCTGCCCTAAGGGCTGACAATTTAAAAGCAAGTGACTATTTTTAATTATATGCCTAGTTATATTCTTTGATCTTTTTCTAATTTGATTGGATTTAATTTACGATTTCAAAAGAAAATGGAATCTTATGGAACTATTTTGAGAAGTTTTATTACTATAAATTTTATATGGCTGAAATTATAACTTGTTTCCCGAATGTTTTCAGGATCCTATCATAAGGATGGACTAATTTCTAACGATTATAGTGAATCGCTAAATCTTTCATTCACCGAATTCGACCCTCACAAACTTCTTCGGAATGTGTCAATGCAAAAGAACCCACGCAGTCTCCGAATTACCTCACATATCAAAAATATTTCAACCCGAACTTGTTTGAGACGATATTATTACCTATTGTAGCTTAAAGATATCACTGGCTTTCAAAAATTCGCATTTATATTCAAAAATAAAAACAGGTGGTCGTAATTTATACTTCCGAAGCAAACGCAATAAAAATCTAGATCACTACCTACAGTGAGGCAATAACTGTTTTATTTTCCACATTCACTTGATTCCATTAATCTTATTATTTAACAAGTAAAATTTTAAATTAAATATTTAAACGGTACATGCTTAAAATGGCGTGAGCACTTCATAAATAATAATTACGTAAGACTTGTCAGTACGCTTAGTTCGTGGCCGGGTCATGAACGCTTTAACGCGTTTTAAAATAACAACGATAAACTGACACAATTTACTAGCTAAAGTAAACACTACTGTTGTAAAATTCACTTTAAAATTACTAAGAATAAAGTTTATATTCTCACATTTTACACGAAGCGTGGCTAAGAGTACTCACTGAACCAATGCACACTGAAAACTACATTATAACGTGTGTAATATGCACGCTGAACTAACAAAGATTAATCATTATCAGTCTGATTGTACATTTATCTTGTGTTAAATGTGTGCATTTTGTTAAAACATATTTTCACTGTAAGTACGTAAGTAAATAAATCGAGTCGAATTCACCTCTGCGAAGGTGGCACCTTATTTACACAATTTCAAGTAAAACTGTATTAGTAAGCATACCTTCACTCTTCTGTATTTGCAATCGTTGATTCACTTTTTCCACAATTCTAGGCACTTCACAATAGCGTGACGTTTCGTTCACGCGAAACTATCACAAATCACAGAAGTAATTAAAATAATGTTTATACACTGATTGACGTCGACTGTCGCGAACGTTATGCAGATTTCTACAAACAAAATGTTGATTGCAAACAATTCACGATGTATGCAGTTTGAAGAGTTCTGTACATTTGAGTAAAAAGTCACATTTTATTTGCGGTTCCCGCCAAGGTGAGAGCGACAGTATTCTTACTGGCCAGGATCCAAGCATGCGAGTACGAAATTTTAAATTTGTAGGTAATTACTACGAAGTCTGCAGCACCACGTGTGTTACTGATGAGTGATCGTCGATCACACTGTGTCTGTCCTAACCTACTTCCCTAGTTATTAGACTATCAAGCCAAGGGTAGATTAAAGTGATTAACGCTAATAGTTGAGTATGAATGAAATGTATAAATATCTAGGTGTAATTATGATGTTATTAACTTATTAGGCCATTTTGTGCACTTCATAATAATCGTTAATTATGTTGTTATTGACAATGACTATGTTCTTGTTAATCACTTTCTACAAAAAAATATGTTTTATGTCCGATTTCAATTACAAACAGCTTATTTTCCTTTATTTTTAAGTTATTTTCTACTTTGCCAAAACTGCATTGTTTTTCAAACGTCATTGTGTACGTCACCTACTTAATTATTCGTAATCAATAAATCTATTAAAGGTCGTTCCAGTAATTTCTATACTTAGAACAGTTATTAATAGCTCTGCTCTATCAATATAGAGCTAAGACATTGACCTCGATAAAATTATTATTATCGCGCCCTACTAAAAAATTATAACATAAACTTTAGCATAATGAAAAATGAAGATTAAAAATCTGAGATTTATCTTTTTTATTTTTGCAGATAAAAGTAGATAGCCGAACAGATTTTTTTAAATTGACTATTATGTTCAAGCTAGTTTGAACGTTCGAATACAGAACAGTGCTTCGAAATAACAATTCTTTTAAATTCAGAAAAAAACATTTCAAGTTTTTTTTTCGTCGAGAGCAACAATCATCATGACAGTTGGCGCTCGGAACTCTTTTCTGCGCAGTGCACCTGGCGGATAATAATATGTAAATAGGTACATTATATTGTCTGTTTCCGAACGTTTTGAACAGGCAGACTACGTACAAAAAAAGCTCTCGTATTGCCTATAAAATACGCAATACTTTTAAAAAGAAAACTGGTTTTATTGAGAAGAGTAACATCAATGACTGAAATAGACATCGGCGCCATAATTTTCACGTAACGCATGCTCCTAATGACAACAGACTGAAAGCACACGAGAGGTGTAAAATGAGCATTAAAGTTATTTATTACACAATTTTCGTATTAATGTTACCTTAAAAGTTTTTAAAAAGCGTCAGATAATTACTTTCTTAAAATGTCGTTGTGACATTTTAAAAGTCGAATGTGTTGCCAAAATGAGAATGTCATTCACATTTATGAATAAAAAATATAGAACTGTAGTTCGATGACGAACTATTGACAATATTTTCGAGTGTTTAACATAATATAGACGGCACTTGAAACGAAATAATACTATTATATATTTCAATAAAACTAGAGCATTCTGAGGTTGATTATTCATAAAACCGTTAAAGCATCTTAGAGTGTTTGACTGGCTGGCAAATTGAAGAGATCGCGTGAACTTGTCAAACTAATACTATATAATTATCAACAGAACATAATCATCTATTAACTTAATGTTCCAGTCACGATACAGTTAATAAATCTCGAGCTACTTCGTCAAAGTGACAAGTAACGAATGTGTTCACTTTCATCTCGTGTTTATTTGTGAATCAACATCTTTAATTCGCATGTCCTATTTAATCTAGAATTCGGTACATTTTGGAAAGTCCTGGATATTTTCACGGCAATTTTACGTGATGACTTTATGATTACGACTATTTGATATAAGATTTCAGATAATTTTGTGAAGCCATTATTTCGCTGCTAACTTTATAAAAATAACAACAATCAGCGTAATGTATGCTTTTCAAACCTTTAGGTATTGCTATAAAAAATAATATTTTTGGAACCTGTTTTGTCCATTGCGCAGATATTTTTTCATATTTTATTTCTAGAAACAACCACTTTTAAATAAAAGAACAGAAACAAAAAAATATAATTGGAATAGATCAAATTTAGATTCAGAACGTGTTGACATTGCCTTTAGAAAAAGAAAAAAACCATTTCTGAGCGTCGACAAATATACCAAAGTGCTCGTAGAGCTATTCCTCACGAAAATAGACATTAGTAATATTTATTTTCGAAAGAAAGTCACAAATAGTTCGTCCCATTTAGTCTTCAGCACATATATATTTATTATTCATTCTTATGAACGGTTCTGGAGAGGATAAGACGTCAGGACACAAAAACAACGTTTGCAAACCAAATATTACATTATCATTGCTAAAACGATTTTACTGCTATTCTATGCTTAAAGACGTGTTATTAAAACAAAACGGGATCTACCGACCCGCTTTCTTGAGGACAAAAATACAAATTGTGATAAAAAATATTACATTTTGAGGTGACGATGAATCTATCGTATGATTTTTAGAGTACTTGTGTGAAAGAGGACATAATAAGATGATGATGTACTTATGCGAAATCTTGACAAATATGATTGTTTAGACTAAAAACTGACTCATCATAATCCTAAATCAACTATCCAGTAGCGCAATTCTCTTCAGCCGCTACTGTCGAGTATCGAGAATTTGTCATTTGAAATGTATTGCCAAAATAGTTCCTATGGAGCCCGCTAGAGGCGCTGATTTGATTGTCATACAAATTTGTCGATAACTAGCCGGTTGCCTGTAGTCGATAGTGGTAGAGAATCTTCAGGACAGTGTAATAAGTACAGTGCACCAACCTCCTACAAATTCGTTCAAGTTATAACATAACATTACTTATGCTTAAAGAACCGCGAAATGTTAGTATCGCATGGGTCTCCTGCAGAGTTAAAACGTAGATTAATGGAACAAGCTGCAATAGCAAATATAATATACTACATACACTGTCAAGACCACACATTACTGAATGAACAAAATAATAATAATAATATCTACGTCAGCAAAGACAATAAACACATCTGCGTTTAATGAGCCCGTAATTTGAAGCTTGAAACCTTGGTTTTTGCTGTCAAATTACAGGTTATGTACGCAGAGATACCAACATTGCAAAAAAAACCGTCGTACGATTACACCGACGAAAACAATCAAATTGCTGATTTGGACATTTGAACTTTAAAACAAAAGGAAAAACGTTGGCAGACGTTTATAATTAGGTATGTATTTTGTAGTGTCATTATAATATCGGACTGTAAAATAATTATACTGAATAACATAGTAACAGATTCTGATGCAATTTGTTACTACATTTTTAACAGCACATTTTTATCACACTAATTAAATTCTTGAACAAATAAAATTTGAAAGACGCTGTTAATTAATATAGATTCATGCCTTTTCAACTGCTTAGTAATAAATATCAAATTTTCGCTTGCAATTATCATCATTAGCAACGTCATCTATTGTTAAATTTTCTACCGCTTTTATTCATTTATTTTTCGTGAAGTCTACCTAAACACAAATAGATTCCTAAAAGTAACACTACAATCACGCCACTAACAAACAATGATTCTAAAACGTAATTTAGGCCTATTTAATTGTCTTTATATAAATAAAAATCGCGGTACTCGTTAAAAAAGTAGCGGCTAGAGTCGGCTAGACTATGGGCGTCCTCCAGTCTCATATAACTACTCTCTGGCGGCCTGCCAACGTCCGTGTAGCCGTCATTTATCTAAGACTGACCCAGTGATAGTGACCCAGTCATTTGTTGTATTTATATTATAGTTTCAATTTGAGTCTTGTAATAATGGTTGTAGCAGAAATTTTTACAGGACGGAGAAAGAAAGAAAGGAGTAATTGCCCAGCTGAAGGATAGTCAATTGTGAAGTCCAGTATTAAGTGGTTGTAGCAGAGCATCTTTCAGATAGGGAGATGCGAAAAGAAAAAGCATTGTCTTTTTCAGCAGTGGGAGACGTAAACGGCGTTAAAGAGGCTTTGTTTTTATACGAACGTACGATGTATTTTTTGATGACTAGTTTTAATGTGATGCAATATTCAAACTAAGTTGCTAGTGTCAATAGTATTTTAGGCCATGGAGGTTGCAAAACAAAAAACTATTTTGGAAATAAATTGATTTGACTTTTTGTTTCAGCAATAGAGGCAGGTTTAAAATAGTAAATTGTGGAAGATAATTATATTTTACCTACCTTTTAGTATGTTGTGTTATAGTATTCAGTGTTACATAATTCCTTTACGTGACCCAACAGCCAATTAACCACTTTTATAGCCCTTGTGTTACAATGACGTAAATCTAAGTTTTACATCGCATCAGGATAATAACGTTTTATTACTAACAATTAACAAAGTATTAAACAGTATTAATAAAAAATAAAACTTGATTTACGCCTATACTTTTTGTTTAAATACGTCAAACACTGAGGTAGGTAGATATTATTTGACAACCAAAGTTATTTACTACGAAGAACTATTTTTTACCTTTAAGTTGGTGTTGAAAAAAGTCGCGCCAAGACGCACATGCTATGAACTTTGTGAGATATTGAAATAAACAAATCAATGTCACAATATTCGGTATCGATAAATAAAAAACATAAAACTGGCAGGAAAAAAAAATATTGTTTCCTTTTTCAAACGTCTACAAGTGTTTTTTTTTTAATGAGAATTCGAATGGCTACTTTAATGCAAAACGTTTGTATAAGTTATAATTAACATTGAGCAAAGACAATTTTCAGTATTTAATATGAAATAGAGGGACATGAAAATTTTGCTAGACAGTCTTTATTTTATTAGAATTTTAATTACTTTATAACATCTTATATTATTATGATCGTAACGTCTTAGTTTGAAAATGATAATCTTATATTATCATAATAAATATCTCAATTCTATGGTACTTATAATAATACTTTAAGTTCGAAGAGTGCTCATGACCTCTTCTGTGTATTATTTATATTTGGAGATTCGAGTAAACCATTTATTTTCCTTATGAGCGATGGTTTCGCTGAAGACGGTGTTTGTATATTTGTTGTTCGGTTGTTTCCATACTGAGAATGGTATTGACATGTTCCGTGAAACCGTGGAAGAAACCAATGAGGATGATCGATATCGAAACAAATACATTTACATACATCTTTAGAATATTTTAATTCACATTAGACACATTATTTGAATCCCTAATTTTCCACATGGAACTTGACCTTATAATCTTATATGCTACATTTTTTATTTATTTTGATGTTTACTATTTATTAATAGTTCAATCTAGAAAAGCAATGCTTATCAAAATGTTTCCATCAAAGTTGGTCATTTGACGACAACTAAAAGTTGATGTCTAGTAGGTCTGTTCTATTATAATTAATGATCTTGATAATAATGTACCTATACCTAACTACCTATATTTAATATTATTTAAATAATTCTCTATCTGCGGAAGTCAAACTACCTAAACTTAGATTATATAATCGGACAATACAACGTAAAATAGCAACCGTTCGCGTGGTTAGTAACAATTATATTTTAACGTGTCACTAGTTCTGTGTCAAGAGGAAACTTCACAAATGGTAAAAAATCACGATCTGACGTTTGTAAGTCACTAGACATTTTTATCTGGACAAATTTACCAGTCTCGTCCCTAGTTTTTACTCACTATACCTATTCAGTAGCAAAAGAGCATAAGACGATGTACTTATAGAGTCCTTAAGTCTTTTTTATTATATAAACTGTTACACACAGCACGTTAAAGGGAATAGTGATTCATCAGTGGAAGAAAGGTTAGTCGCAATCATTACTATAGTACTTATACTCTTTTTATTCTGATGGCTAAAGCCGCAAGATTATTGGCAAAGATACAGGCGCCAAAATACTGGCCAGTGACACGGTTTCGGACAGGTGTATGCAAATTCTTCTACAGGTGTTAATTATAAAAAAAAATATAAGCAAATTTTTAATCTAATCGTCAAGGTCGATTTCTTTTTAATCATAATTCTTCAAGGTTATCTTTACGTTAATATTGCAGTTGACATATCATATGCAGATAATATTATTTGGTACGCTTAAATTAATTAATCATTATTATGATTAGATAAGTCAAGTAGTAAGTGTTGCGTCATTTTTGCGGATTGTAACTATTTTTGCGATTGATTGAAATCAAATCATTCATTCATATAAGTCACATGACTAACGAAATTTAACACTGCACTTAAGAAATAGGTATGACTTCTTTCTCTTAACTTCATGTGCAAAATGTACTGTTTGAGCCAATTTGTTTTAATGTTTTGTACTATTTTTAACAAAGAACTGCAACTAATAAGCCATTCTGAATGGACAAATGGATGGTTATACCGACGAGTAAACGTCACTAGTGTGGAATCTAAGCACGATCGTTTACCGTGTAAACGTTTAACAATCTTCTGTCCTCGTTTGAACTTTATATGAACTTAAAGAACTGATTATTTTACACATATTGGTTTTACGTTCTTTTTATATTGGATTTTAAAATACTTCTATTTATTTGATATGGACGAAATTACATAATTATTTTAATTACTATATAAAATTAATATATACCAAACAAGAGAGGGGTTCTCTTGTTTGGTAGGAAACCCTTGCCCAATAGTGGGACAGTAATGGGAGCAAGAAGAAACAGTGCTTTTTAATTACTTTCAAGTTTCCTTTGATACAAAACTAAAATTGTTAAGGCGGTGGCTTTAGAATATTGAGTGTTTTTGTACATTTCGTAAACAGCATCTTCTCCATAGGAGTGTTCGAAACAAGAAATAGGTACTTGTGAGCTATTTCTGTACACACGCTATGAACCCGTTATGGCAAGTTACAAAGTAGCCTGCATCCGTACTGAATATGCTCACATACCCTGGAGCCTACGCATTTATTCCTTCTCCGTTTCTAATACAAACGTAATTAAAGTAAAATTCCCGATTTACAAAGTTTTAAAGACTACTACGATACTTAAGACTATTACGATATTATCTATTTAAATATGTCACAGTAAAATTCAAATTGACAAGGTTCAAAATACACAAGACAATTGTTTTATCTATTTAGATGTGTCCTGCATATTTCGATAAATAAAAAGACTCCATACATATTTAGCACTAGTGACACTGACCGTAAGTACAATTATTGTTTCAAATCACTAACTTAGAAAAACTACAAGTATTCTATAGATTAGTTTTCTAGAACGATCCAGAAGCACTAAATCAAAGCTCTATAACACTCATGATCATAATTCGCAGTAATAAATCCTTCTCGACCCTCGAGCTACATTACCTCGCTGATATCAAAGCAATTGAACCACTGACCTCCGATAACTTATAAATAAACTGACTGTACTGAAAAATCACTGTCATTATTTAAATTAATATAATAATCTACTTAGAAACAAAATTATTATTATAATGAAGTGATTATATAAACGATTCATTCATGGTCAAGGCGCATGTACGAATTACAAAAATTAAATAATGTTGTATAATGACGTAAGTAGGCAACTTTTATTTTTTTACAATGTAACTGGCCACTGACTTTTGTGACAGTTTAAAAAGACTAATAGAGATTGGTAAGAAGTTTGTTCCAATGAAGTCGAATTTTGTAGCCTTTTCGGGTGGAAACTACACAATCATTAAATCTATTAACGAAACTACATACATGTTATCACTCTAGACTAAGTTAGTTGGCCCTTCGGATTTTTTTTCCAAGTAGACTAACATCTGGTAATCCGTACTAGTGTTTTTTTGTTCTTCAATCAAAAAATGCGTTTTTGTATGAAATTAATATAAACATAGTAACTATATTAAAGACACGTCACCCTCACTATACTTACCTATCACATGATTAATTATTCAATCATACAAAAAAATGTGTAGGTACAATATTCTTAAACATCGTATGTTACTCACTGATAAGACATGATTGTTATATGCAAAAAGGTATTTGACTGATTTTTTCAATTAATTTTTAACCTATCGAGATAGCCTATACGTAAAGAATTGTTACGAACACAGATAATAAAAAAAAACCTATACTACCGAGTTCAATGTAATATAATATCAGAAATATAGGTACCTACAGTCTTAAGCACAAATAATAAGGTAGACATGAACCGTAAATTTTTCAGTAAGCTTTATAAAAAATATCTTTCACACAACGTACACCATACGCAAGCATATACAATTGCAGATCAAAGCGAATATAAAGTACATCGGTGAAAGGAAAGGATACTCTATAGATATGCATAACATATACATATAGTCTCGAATAAATCTTCAACAAAATAAGGACAACGGAGAGTAAACGACTACGAGTAAACAGTTGGTGGGCGAATAATTTGTTACTACATAAAGTGAAAATGTTTATTTGTACAAAATATAGTAGCACTTGGGAAGTATTTATAGCATATTATGATAGAATCTACTACTAGTTAAAAGTGAACAGCCGGGAGCTATTACACGGTGACACACAACTTATCTGATAAATCAGTAGACAAGCTCTAATATTATTATGCAGATTGTAATCTGAATCCTAAATTAATATTAATCACTTGACACCGCTAGTTCTAGAAGAAAATATACATACTGCGATAACAATCTGTCGATAATATCGTCGCTAAGACACGTAATATTTATCATTTAGCTTATAAGTAGATCTTAGATTTCTTTTTTATAGGTTTTTCATAACAAATTTTCATTTTTAAATTGTGTTAAGCCACTTGACAACAGTCAGAAGTGTTTTGTGAACGTATTTGCGGTAAAAACGAACAAAACAAAAATCGCAAGTGGTTAAAAAAAGATCGCCTTTTTTCACTTTTCAGCGAGAATTTGACACAAATCTAAAGAGCGCTTGACGGCAACTTATAGCTGGTGCTGCAAAAAAATACTGAAGCGGGCACATTTTGTAGAACACGTTTTTTGCGTCACTGCGTATACGAAATACGAGAATACCAGTATTCCGTTCCACTTAATTTGAAGGTTTTTTTGCGCGAATGTTCCGGGAATATTGGGCTACAAAGCACCGTTATCTGCGTTAGATAAGATTCGTTAATCCGTATGACGGCATCGGAATATTTTTCTATAATATCCTGTTAAGTACAGCGGGTATAAAAACTACTATGATAGTAAATCTATCGTAATAAACGTTGGTAAAATTAATTTGACCTGAGTCACGGTTGTTTACTTCTTGTCAATTACCATCGTTGTCATTGAGATGAAGATTGCAGGATTTAAAACAGCTGGTTTCGTGTTTTGGGTAACTTTTGACGGTGCACTATCTGAGATGAACCTACTGACCGTAATTGCTTGTAAAATTTTAACTTGCTACTTGCAAAATATTTCTGAGCTTGTAGAAGTACTGTTACATTAACTGAAGTAAAAGTTTTAAATGCTCTTTATCTGAGTGCTTTTGCCGCTCCCTGCTAAAACGGAGGTGATAATAATCTAGAAATATGTCGTAAGGTGGGGTCAAACATCAAACAGTAAATACATTATCCTGTAGATAGCGAATCTAATATGGCGTCACATAGAGTGTCAAGTTACGCGTTACTGCAACATTTTGTAATAAAACACCTCTACTTGTGTTTGAATAATTATATTAAATGCACCTAGAGCTTATAAGGTATTATGAACATGAATGAGTAAATACATTACAATTATGATTATACGTTTATAGACTCAAAAGGAAGTCTAATTTTATAAACCCACTTTATATTCGACCATATTGAGAATACGGTTGAAATATAGATAATTTTTTTGTATTTTTTCAAGAACATTTATTAATGGACATAACATGGTAATTTATAATGTGATAATAGAAAATGCCTCTTGTTTGCATAAATATAACTTTTAAAGATCATAATATCTGGATTCTAATGCAGAAAGTAATGAATAAGGGAAAAAAACAGGACATGAAGATATAAAATACATTAAAATTACCCGCAGAGGTCTAAACAATATAACGGGAAGGGTGAAATGTTGAAACAATAAAGCTAAAACTTAACAGCATTCAATTCAGTTTAATGGTCATCAATTGAAGACCGATTACGAAGGCACACTTTAATTAAAACCAATTGCCGTATCTTCATAATTGAATCCTGATCGAACAATAGGAAATACATTTTATTTATATACGATATAATTTTACTGGACTCTGAGAACAATGAAAGTATTAAAGAAAATATGGCTAATAGTAGATTACAACATTTGCAACATGAGTTTGTCATTTTTATAAAAATATATTTTATTTTGCGGCCTATTTACTCTTTAATTTTTGACATTTATTTACAAATAATGTGGAAATTATGATTTAATTATGGAATCATATAAAGGATACCTAGATGAATCCAAGTTAATATTTATGTATCCATACAATTGCAGGCTACATTTAGATAGCATTTACTTTAGAATAGGATATATATTTAGGATCACTGTGCTGTGTATAATCTTATAAAAAATATATTTCAAGACTGTGGAAGCCGATGGATTAAAAGACGAAGACGATATTTACGAGCATTCAATTGATTTGTAATGTATGTCGCAATATCTATCATAATATTAATGAATTGCACTTTAGACGTTGACCTCGGCTTATGGACTGTACGACTGTAACATGGAAGATTTATCAGACGACTACTAAAGTAAAAAAAACTAATGCGTCATTGTTATTTATAAATAAAGTCTTTTCAATATAAATAATAGTAAAATCTTAAGCAAATATACAAAAAATCTTTGAACAAAAACTTTTATTAATGTGTTTTCGGGTCATGCCGTTTATAGAAACCAATTACTGCGTATATTACAAGAAGTTAAAAATAAAATTTTAAAATGTTTAAGAAACCACTTAATGAAAGTTAGTCAAAACAAGCGGGCAAGTTGAAAAGATTGCAATCAATGTGGACCAGTTTATTATTTAACATCTGTTAACATTTAAAAAAAGGTTTATAAATTAAGCGCCAAAAGTATGTAACGTTTCACGGAACAGATAGTAATCTTGAAGTTTTTACAAGGCACGTCATCCATCAAGAGTATTGGGCCATATTTATTTTAGTAAATATACCGTACTATTAAAAACTACAGTAGCTGCAACTGTTCGTTTGTTTATTCAAGAGTCATTTATGTTCTCGACAATGCTTTTACCGTTTGAAACATAGAACTACATAATACAAATTTTAATTCGATTAAAATAGAAAATACTGGTTTTGATATCACAGACGATAGAAACGGTGGCAGTATTAATAAGATCATTGAAAGAATAGGTATTCTCACCTTTATAAAAAAGACGTCATCAGCGTTGAAACATCCCACGTCTTGCACTTCTGTAACAAGAAAAGAAAACATAAAATTGCTGTCCACTGAGAAAAAAAATGCAATAAAAATACCCGTCTTATACACTAAAAGTACGTTAATAATAAACACAGCTGGGTAGTATGGGGTAATAATAAATATACGCATGGAGTATTTCAAAGACGCAGACGCCGAATTAAGAGTAGCATTCAATCCACCCCGATACAATGGCGAGCCCCCGAACAGATGTTCCCTTGCCCGAGGCCAACTATTATTATATAAAGTTCTACAGGTAAAATATCAGACGATCTTTAATCTCTTCGAATTTGAGAGCAACGGTCGTATGATTTAACTCGCGGTACTTTTGTGCGATGAATAAGTCAATTTACTTTGCTTTCTTGTTTTATTTCTACAGTTATTAAGCTCGCACTTGTAATTAAAACGAGATTGAGATACTTTATTTAATGTTTATTGCCTTTAATATTTTTTGTTTAAACTGATTAACCGCTGTTAATAAACTGAAATAAATAATGTTTTTATTGACGCAATTGTGAAAAAACCCCTGTTAAGCATTGGATAAGGTATGCTTATATTTTTCAAACAGTTGTAAAAAACAGCGTAATGATAAAATATATGTGTAAACTGGGTTTGCTATTTCAGTCTCAATATCAGGTCGTAGGTTATCGCAGAGATTGTACAAACTTTATAGCGTATACTAAGAATGGAATGCCACAAGGAGCTAACAAGGGGCCTTACCTATTTACAACTTTTGTTACATACTATCTGTACAATACGATTTGCACTCCAATGCTCCTTTCTAGAGATAGTTCGGCCTCTTTTCGATAAAGTGCTTGTAGTTCATACTTAAAAGATAAGATAGCATAACTTTCTAACTATTATATCGTTATCTAAAACTTATTCAATGGTCAGTGCAAAAATGTTGTCTTAAAGAAGTTCGCATTGTTGCGTTTTCTTCATATCTTTTAAACAGGATTCAGACTATTATTTTAAAATATGTTTAAAAGCTATGCTATTAGCCATTTAGTCATCAACGATAACAGCATGAATCACTAACGCAAACTCAAAGATCTTTGGATTTGGGTGTGGTCACTTTAAATTAACATTATTCTATGAACTACGCTAAAATCCCCACTTACGTCTTTAAATTGCGAGGAAAAAGAAATACCTACATTTAGTTTGCATAACTCGATGACGTAAATGTATAATGTAAAGTCCACGTCATAAAACAGTCGTATACAATATGACAAGGTTACTGATATGATAAAGATTGACTTTGATTTGACTCAACTCCGATAACTACTTTTATTTATACTATTATTTTTACATAACCTCATGAGTTTGAAATGAAATTAAAAACTACATTACTAAGGAATGTCAAATAAAACCTGTCTGCATCAGCTTAATTCGTCATAGATCATAATTTTAATTCGATACATGATTGAACCATCAACTGGAAATTAAACGTCACGCATTTTGTCTATGCGTGTACAGTTTTTGTTTCAGTATCGTAATCTGTAGCCATTACAGTGACCTTATCCTCGTCATCTCCGCTGATTACTTTATCCTCGTGTAAGTATCTATTAGGAGCGCTGACTTCACCTGTGTCAAAGCAAACCGCGACAACACCTTGTAATATAACGCCTATTAGACATAGAAATTGTTACACGCTCACTGCCGTGGCAGCCATAAATTAAAACTTACTTATCTACTATAGATTACCTTCCTCGTGTTTTCCTTTATTACATTAAACGCAGATTACATTAAAATTACTTTGTATAAAAGCAAATTACCCATCTACCTATGAATTATAATAACATCTGGCTTTGTCGGTAGTTAAAATAACGGTGAACACAAACCGCTGCAAATACCGTACGGGACATAAACCAAAAGTAGCTTTGAGCTGCAACGGCCTCTTATTGCCAAATTCGGACATCGTTAAAACGTACTCTACGTAATACAGAGTATAATAATTGTGTTTGCTTAAGTTAACAGCTGCGTCCTCATTACCTACATGTTTATTACTATTTATCTATTGAATGTCGATCTTTTCCAAGCCGTACGTTGATATATTGTATAGCCTTCAAAGTAGCCTCATGATAAGACAAAAATGACAATGACCAAAACGCCATCATCCGTTTCGTGACCACAGTTATTTCCCGTTTTACATTACCGTTATAATGCAAGTCTGTATCAAATTGGCAAACTAGACGCCGGGTAACAACTTGAACGAAATACGAAGAAGAATTATGTACTAGTTAGTTGAACTGAGAAATCCACGTTGCCAAGATGATGTTCGGTTACTTGCTTCAAGGGCAGCTGGTTAATTATGCAAGTAAAAAGGGCTTATGAATGACCCTTCCTTAAAAAAAACGACTGACGCAACTGAACACAACTCATGAGAAAAAAATATTAAAAATAACCTTCAATGAACCAATACTGGTTAGTCCGGATAAGTGGTGCAAAGATATAGCTCTGAGGTACTCAGACACATAATAATTCTGAGAAGCTTTTTTAATAGTTGAATAGTATCGACAATTGTAGACAGTGCTGGTCATTGACAGATGTCCTCAAGGTGAAAGTAGACGACAACTTTGCAAATAATAAGAGCGTGGGTGGTATTTGCAAAACATCATTCATACAAACGTCAGTCAAAAGATCGCTTTAGATACCTACTTGATTTCACTTAAGCATTAGGCGATGAGTGTCTTGGATAAACATGGTCACTATTATAATGAACCTGATTGCTAACAATGATAAAAATAATGTCAATTTATTTAAAACGTCTATCAGTAACCGAATAAATAATAGATTTGATAACACATCACGTATTGATGCAAATATTATACATTGTGACAATCTAAAAAATATGCAAATTGTAGCCAAATATAAAGTCGATCAAACATCAAATACAGACAACAATCGAAGAAGTCATAAAAATGTTAATCAAATAGTTTCACGGTGCGATTTACTGCATCAAAAGCAATCAAAACCCATCTGCAATGAGTTTATATCTATGTTTAGAAACCGACTAACTAACTTTATCGAGTTTATGTTGATCACTTTACTGCAAAGTTATAATTACAGAGCCAATTGATCCAGGTAACTTGAAGGAAAGCAACACTTAATAATTCATTAGATGCATCTTGAAATATGTTTTTAAAGAATATTTGCTGGTAGAAAATTACTTCATAGAAAATGCAGATGGAACTTAAATGCAAAAATTGGCGTCTAGACCGGGTCCATTAAGACTTCTTTAGAATTCTGTGGACGTGAGTTGTACAAAATTAGACACATTTGCGGTTGCCTGTAGTTATGCATTAGTGCGTAAATTGCGCTAGTGTACGTGTCATCCCATCGGCTGCTCATTAACCGGCTCACAAGTTGCCCCGGGCGTCGTGGGAATCTCAGCTAAGTAACATCATCTGTCGACGACTCGAACCATGTCCTGAATCGCTTCATTTATAACACTGAAGACTTTTTTGCTCTATTTTCTTCTAAGTGATTTCAACTGTCACGACTTTTGTTTCTCTGTTTGTCTACCAAATATATTTTAAGGACTGAATAGTTTACGTATTGGCTTTAACGGACTTTTCTCCCCCATTGGCTATTATTAGAGGAAACGGCGTAATCTACTTTTTCCAAAAACTGTTGCCGTTGAATATTGACGTCATAAATCTAAAACGATAAGATTACTTAGAATTTGCAAGACCCCGAATATTTTTTTCATATCCTATACAAAATAACGGAAACGTGCGGTCGGTATTAGATAGTGAATAGCAATGTAAATGTGCACTAACAACTAATGGAAAGCTGATAAAGATGTTTGCCCGCACAAGGTCAGTGGGGTGACGGCGACACGAACACACAACGAAGTACGAATATAATAAAAAATGTTACGTACATTTAGCACCCTACTTTGTAATGTCACTCTTTTGTACGAAGGGCTTAACCAACATGAATGTAATATTTCGTAAGCAATTATCCAGTCCCAAAAGTAAAACATAACGAAAGCAAATCAGATGAATTTTATTGACCAATGTGAATACAGGTATTTCATTATAAAATCAAGTTAAATTTATTAAACCCAATTCATCTTTTTCATTAATCCTAAAGGACTTTGATCGGAATTAAAAGCTAAGGATTCGAAGATAGATTAAACAAAATCCAGCTATCGATATGAATTACCTTGTTACTAATTACGAAACAGTATCGTAAATACTTTGTAGATATGCAGTTTTATCTAACTGATAACAAATACTCCAGGATGTTGCTGACGTCACCATACACAATAACGAAAACTTCCAAATTATTCTAATAAACCTATTTATGTATTTATGTATGCGACAATAATTGTTTTTACGCACAGAATATTTAAGAAACCAATGACAAGTCTGTGCCGTTTAGTCAATTTTGCAGAAAATTTCTTCAAAATCAAGGTAGGTAAGTGTAGGTGTGCTGAATCATTGCATTTGTTTCCAGCGATAGTCTCTTAAATTATGCACTCTGATATTTTGGCAATGGCCCAAGTTACTAAATTTGGCAGATACCTCGGTTATGAATGAATTTTGTAATATTTTTTGTTTTTTGCTTGCCGTGTACAAACGGTGATATCATCTATGTAAATGAGCTGCGGATCACTTTCGATTATATAAGGCTAACCACGTCATTGACATACACACATTTTTAAAAACACATCCGGCACAATTCTGTCATACCTGTCATTGTTCTGAGGCTGAGTCTAACTTCCCATAATAAATAACGTAGGTAGGTACCAACAGTTCATGAGCAATGATAACGACAAACACACATCAAATGATAACCAGAACAAAAACTAAAACCCCCAAACCATATAAAGGCAATTATACTAAAATTACCAAAAACAAAAATTGTTATTATTCCAAATGTCCCTGACCAAATGCGTCCTAATGAGTTGTAATCTCGCAAACTCTGAATAATTGTGGACAAACACGCGGACAAAAAAGGGTCGTAGGCAACGCAGGGTGGGGACAGCCACAAAGGGACCTCAGTGTCGGAGGTCTTGTAAACAGCATGTAAAGGAAACGGTTTTTTGTCGAGGATTCGGAATCGGGCGACGCCGAGTCCGGCGCAGGTAGGAATTTAAGAATTTCTCTAGCTACGCTCGCTTGTACCGATTTTATCTCGCTTACTTACGAGTACAAACGTTGCTATCTCGCAGCCGACTGTTTGCACAAATATGGATGACCTTCTGCATACGTGACTGTGTTACGTGTACTTAAACACTATTGCCTTTTCATGTTCCCCATGCTTTTATCTAAAGTCATCGTTCTCAAAGCAGTGGTTCAGATTCTTTTAATTTCAGGAATCCGGAACGAGAACCAGCCATCTTGACAGTACTTAGAACTGCAAGATTTAATCAGAAACGGTGATTTTGTTTCACGAAATTAAACAACGTAAACGTACTGTTTCCAAGAATCTATACTACATTAGATGGACATATTCTTTTTACATTATTATTTTAAGCGGTACGGTACTCTTTAGATGAGCTACTTTATAACACAATGCAAATTCTGCGCGATCAAATTAAATTATTACGAGTTTGGCAGATTACATGAAACATAGTTTATACAACAGTGGGAACGTACAATTTTCAGATAAAAACAGGTTAACTAGATGAGTATCTCTTCATCTAAATTGACATGTTGTCCTTGGCTAGAGGTCAGCGGACATACGAATTTCACGGTAGCTCAGTGTGAACCTCAAAAGCGGGACTAAATAATGTACAGTGTATATCAGACCTTGAATAAGTTAAGGACCAGACAGGTCAACTGGATTCATGTGTACCCCTCTTTAATATTAATCGTGTTTGAAACAGTTTTTCATTCCGTTGTGTTAATGTTTAGCGTCACCTTTTTACTGTTCTTTCTTTTGCTTATTAATATTTATGTCATCCCATAGTATTGTCTATGAATAAGCGTCAACGCTCTTCTGACATGGGTCCTTAAACAAGGATTTTATTATAAAATTAAACAGTTAAACGTCTGTATAATTTCTTCATCCCGAGGATGTGTTTACTTATCTTCTAAGATCAAAATGCTATAATGTATTGTGTGACTCCCATTGTTCTTGTGGAACACTTTCGTTTTTGTCATGTGTTAGAGTATGGCTGTCGTTCATGCTATTAACATGTATCTGTGAAAGTAAGGTTGCTTATCCTGTTTAATTTTCATACGGAAAAGATTATCTTATTATAATTAAAGTGACATCACTTTAATCTAGTCTTCAATGATGAATCACCTGATAATCATTTGACTTATATTCATGTTCCTTGCAATGTATTTATAGACAGTGTCACATTTAAATTAGATTTAAAACAGGAAGCCGGACATTTATACTTTAAACAAATCAATACATTAATCATCGACATGTACTGCGACGGCCTCTGCCTGCACATTACAATTAGATGAAGCCATATGTATTTATATTGAAACAATTGAATGCGTACGACGGTACAATTATGCCAATCACGCATCGATTCGCCGATGCATTGCAATGCAAAACAATACAACGTATCGCTCCTTTGACCACAATCTAATCAGATGTCATTTAAATAATTTTGCAGTATTAAATAATAGGCGGAAGTACAGTCATGGCTCCCAAAAACTTGTTGAATGTTCTGGTTCGTCAGGTGACATTTGATTGCCAAGTGACACACTTGTCTTACACATTGTACGTGATACACTCGTCCTACTGACATAATTCCCTCTCAATGCCAGATGTCATAAAGGATATTATTATATTTACTGCAGGTTAACTCATAATTTACAACACATACATTTCTTTATAACCTGCTTCACAGTTTCAAGTTGAATTTGCACATAAAATCAATCCAACATCACGTAAGCGTAGTGTAGGCACCTAGGACACGTTTCCATATCGAATGAAACACGTTTCGCTAAAGTTTGGTCCAGGTCTTTGAACTACGAGTCTGTGAAGTTCACGCTAACAGTCTACGATACTCTACGAACAAAAGAGCTAGTGAAACGTTTCGAAAATGTGTTTGGTTTTTCTATTAATAAAGCCGTTATTATCTTCCGTATTCCGGCATTTCTGATGCGTTTGTCAAGCCTAAATCTCAATGTTTACAGTGTGTAGACAAATTTGGACGTCGTTTGTCCCACTTTCTGACTGTATAATTAGGAATGCAACGGTTGATTGTGAGTTTTATCTTTTATTTTTTGGGAGCGGATCAGAAGCAGGAGCTGTTGGTTTATGGGGTAGGTGGCCACAACAAAGCTGGGGTTAATGAGCGACATACGGCAAAAGTAATGGTCCGTATCGTTCTCTGTCGCGCGGTCCTTTTCAACTGCCTAATTAGTTTAAAAGAGAACGTTTTTTTCACCAAAAGTATGCGCACGATTTGCGGTTGCATTCTGAATCTTAACTTTAACAAGCTTTAATGTAAGTAGAAATTGAGTAATAAAAATACCCATGTTATCAAGATAATTCACAAATCGATTAATTTAAGCAGTAATTTGATGTGACTAAACAAAATGCCAGCTACACATAATAAGTACACGTCAAAACAAATGGATTCGCATAATAACCACTTAGTAAACTCAAGTAATTTGAGTAATTACGGTATACGAAATTGTTATTGTGAAATCGATATATAATTACTGAGTACGAATATTTTTTTATGAGGATAATTATAACAAAAATAGGCAGGTCCGTATACAAAACGGTTGTAAAAGATTACGTGTTGAAATCGTTCTTTTTCGTTACGATTGACGTAGATAAACACGTTAAATCCGTAGCCCTATATTCTGGTATCTATCACCGGTGGAACTTTGAGGTGTGAATTAGGTTATAAAATCGTAGGAAGTGGCACAAACAAAATACTCGTAACTTTTTATGTTCGACACTAAAGAAAGCAAATATAGTGGACGCCAAAAAGTTTTGTAATAGCTTTGATTGCAGTATTGCGTAAATTTTGCTGAAATAAACAGGATAAAGGAACATTCTGGAGTAGTTTTATATTTTAAATTGATGGTGGATCATTAATTTCAACTTTCGCAGAATTTCGAACATAATAAGCAAAATGCGGGTCCATGAATACGCCCGCGCGCCCCTAGCTTTGTGTGAATTTGGAAGTTAGTCAATTCACGAATTTTGGTGCAAAAAGTTACGTATGTATTGTACTTAAATGAAATAGTAATCTGATCCGATTAAAATCTGAATTGGTGAAAATCCATTTTACTTTGTAAATAATACTTGTAAACATGACAAGATAAGTTTTATATTTTTCATCAATATATTGAAAAAAACAGATTGATTAGATTGATTACTTTTATCTTATAACGACCTCTTTGCTAGCAACTTCGTCCGCTTGGTTAAATTTTCGTGGGCAATGAGAATAATAGTAAAAGAGTTACAAACATTCATCTTTTCAGTGACGCCAATTCCGTAAAAAGGCTTTTTATACCGCCAACAGCTGTTTCACAGCGTTTCAGTGGCATTTAAATTACAATTTTTACATAATCGTTCATTGAGTAACAGTTGGTGAAGCGAATCGTAACACAAACCGCGTTGATCCAGTACCACTCCAATTTTAACGTAACTCACTGAAGCGACGGAAATTATTTTATAATTCTTCACCAATTATACTTTCTACGTACATTCCTTTTTAGAGAATTGTGAAAACGTGACTATGTTTATTTGATTGTACTCAGATAGTGATTGAAGTTTGCACTTACAGATAGTAGGAAAGTACACAAAGACTCAGGTTTTTATGTTATTTCCCAGAAGGGTCTGGTACGTCATCCCTGCTTGGTGTATCTATTCCTATGATTGGGAGACAGAATCCAGCTTATTACGTTTCGATAATCAATGTTTCCGATAGCCCGAGTGAAAACGCAATTCAAAACTCGTATCAGGATTAAACCAGTATTGTATTATAGTTCTAGTAGAATCTAATATAAAACCTGAACTTTCATGATAGAATAAACAAAATTATAAAAGATAACACGACACTTTATATCTCATAGAAGTCATAAAAGTTGCACTTCGTAAGTAAATGTCGCACTAACACTAAATATCTCGACATCTAATTGAATGGCCGCACTTTAATCGATTCTATGTTTATAGCAGTTTCTCGAGCCAGTTGAAAGTAAGAATTGTATGATTCGAGAGCTTGACGTGGGCGGTGGGACCTGTATTGTCATGGCGAAGTTCTAGGGCTTGGAAACAACTTGTATGGAGTCAATGACCACCTTTACACCGTGGTCAGTGACTTTATGCAACTATCATTCATTGCTTTCATAGATAAAGTGAGCATTTTTTCATGGCACACGAAAGTTCAGATACATTTCTGTCCAAGGACTTTAATGTGGATTGGAAAATTGGTATTAACAAAAGTATGCATGTAAATGAGAAGCAAGTAAATAGCGGATCAACAGTCCAGACTGGTCGGTCAAAAATCAACGTTCTTTGAGTCAGCCAATCAGTCAATGAGTATGTATCTTTTTAGTAAAAACCACGAATCTCAAATATGTAAGCCAAAGATTCTTTGACCTTGTTGATCGTTTACCGATAGACGAGTGCAATGCCTCAATAAAAAGTCATAAAAAGTATACAAAAAGTGGGACGTAGTAAACAAGCCTGTTCTCATTTTCGCAGGCATCGTGAAAACTAGTGAATAAGCATCGTTAGTTCGACAACAATCGTTTAGATTAATAGATTGTAATGTGTTTGCGATAACTACATGCCTTTTATAGCATCTTTCTATCTTTGACGTCAGTAAACATTAAAAACGTGTCGAAGCAATATCGTAAGTGGTGTTAGTAACTGTTTTATGTACAAAATTATAGAACATGGGGTGCGACACAATAATATTAGACTATTAGAATCTATTATATTTCTCGGTTAACATAGTGATACAAAAAGTCTTTTGACTGATATACAAAAGGAGAACTTATTATCCTATACCTAAATAATTCCGCTGCCTTGTCGAAATCAGATTTTACAAGATCCTGAGCCTCCTAAATGCCCCACAATTACAATGCATTCTATCTTTGGCATTTATTGACAATTGCAACTTGCACTTATCAGATTTTCACTCCACAAAATTGGCAAGAAAATCAAGTTGACTGGAAACCATTTTGTATCTATCTAGACTGACTTTCAAAATCACTTATGGGGACTTGCAAAGTATCAAACCACTTTGAGCCCTATACTTGATTGCAGTTTTACTAGCAATCAATTGTCCTCACCCGCAAAAGGACGTAGGCGTGTTGTCGTTGCACGCTATCCCACCCTGAGGACAAACTTTACTGTCCGCCATATAAGTACTAGGTATTATTCGCAAGACGTCTACACTTTCCAATCGTTTTCGAAATGTGAGTCTGCCTACATTGAAATTGCGTTCGAAACGAATTTTAAAGGTGAGATAAAATTATGTGCTCGGGAAAAACTGGTAGTAGTTATTAGTGCCTTGTATGAGGTATAATAATTTAAATGAAATCAAGATTCAGCCACAACTTAGACGGTCTAATGATCAAGAGATTTTCCTTCAAATAATTTGTAAGATTTCCAATGAAAGCTTAATCTATACCTATCTAAACATATACCGTGTATTGCTGTATATAGCAATGAATGAAACCAATTCCCACAATTTTCTTCGTCGAAATGTGTTAAATAAAACTCCCAAAGCTTCAACACGTATAACAAACACAACTATTGCCGGAAAACGGCTCGAACATCTAATTAATAAACTCAAACAACCAACAATTACGTTCCGTTAATTAATTTCAAAGTATCATGACCTCTCAGACTTCACTCACGGCAATGATCGAACAAGATTGCCTTCAAAAGTATCAAGATCAAGACTACCGGAGTATTACGTGAATTTGAGAATAAACAAACAGAAATAGCGAAGCTTGCGTAATATATAAAGAAATTAGTTCTTTCATCAATGCGTGTGTAACGTACGATATTGTTTGTACATGTGCCGAAAATTATTTAACAGAATATAAACAGAAGGATGATTAACCATTACTGGGAAGAGGTTATTACTATAAGCTGGCGCGTGCGGCTCTTGTTTACAAAATGTTCTCGTACGCATGAAGCACGCGTGCGCTAATCCTTGACAGTAACCTAAAATTATATTTAGTTGAACTCTGTTTTGTTATAAACTAGCAACATCCTATTGCGTGTTAGCAACAGATGTAACCAACGGAATTGTTGAAGGCTACGATTAACTAAACACCATAATGAGCAGGTTTGGTTAGGATTTTATTCCAAATTTTTTAATCAAGCCACAAATGTTATATCCTACCAAATGTCCCAAGGTGCTTTTTGGCAAATTAAAGTTATATATGTCCAGTCCTAGTATATTCATGCAGTTTCTCTATTTTCCGGTATCTACTAAAGTCCAGGGTACGTTTTACACCAGATGTATTAAGTATTCAATTATATATAAGTGTAAACAGAACATAAACCCTATTTTCTATTTCACCAGTAGCAAAAGCTTACCGGTTATTGATTTTACATATTGTGTTCGCGAGAAAAGCCAAGCAATAAATATTTATGGTCGTATGTTTTCTCGCCATTTCAATATTGGCATAAGTCGCACGCATAGCTGCACTCTCTATTAACTCAAAACGTTGAAAGGCATTTTTATTCTCTAATATTTAATCTACGTCTTTCAAATAAATCTCTTATATTATTATTCGATAGACGCATAAATAACGAACAATTTTATTTTTATGGCCGAACATTATAGGACAAATAAAACGTGACAATAAATAGGATTCTTTATACCCTCGGGACAACCCTTCCTGGAATTTGAAGCGTCGTTAAACTAAAGGATGCACAACATGTCGCCGATTGTAGCGATAAATATTCTACTGTCAGCGTCTAAACAGCAATGGATTAGACCCGCATTTGTGTTAACGGAATACACTTCAACCAATTGATAGGGTTATTGATGTGTTTGCCCGTGTCACTGACGTCACGTATCAATGAGATCGGCAAATATTTTCAAGAACCGGCGTAGTTGGGTAAATAAAGAAAACACAATTTATGAAGTTAAACATAGATAACATTTCAAGTTTAAAATCGTACACGATATGGACGAACATTTATTGAATTTGTCTTTTCATGGAATTAGATGACATTTTTAGTACTTCTATTCAAATGATATGAACTACATAGTTTAACCTGTAGACTGTAATTTATGTCATTTATCCAAGTCGGCTCTCTTGATTCAAATTGCCAGGCGAAGGCTTATAAATTATAAAATATATCTTTTGCAAGATCAAGAGCAATACTTAGATAGATGTTCCGATATTTTACAAGTACATCCTAATTACATCCTTGATACAGACTGGAGGCTTAACAAGAAAATATTGCACTGCATTTACGATAGGATTGCTTCTCGGCCCGCCTACCGACCGGCTGCCATATTGGGAAAATCAACGTTCTAAGCGCGTTTATCTATTTAAAGCGAATATTTCTGCTATCTACTAGAATATATTAGGTCCGTTCCTGATATGTAACGGTCAACATGTGTCAATTCGTAACAAAAACATGTTTTGTATAATTAATACTTTTTTCCAATACCTTCGAGACATTTTACGATAACATTTTATTGATTTTACTGTTGGTTGCCTGTAAGCAGCGAAAAGTGAGTAAGTAATTTAGGCATACTAAAAACTGTATTGTATCATTACTGCCTAGAAAAAAATATTGAATGATGCGTAGACGATGAACAAAATAATCTGGAATTCCTATTGAATGAACAGTCTTGGGTGTCGAATAAACTAAAAACAAAACACGACTAATGGCCAAAGTAGCATCGATTCAATGCTAATTAGAATTTCTAAACAGTGTTGACGGATGTTCGTAACCTAAACCCGTTATACAATGACATAAATGAAAGTGTTTAACAAGAGTCAATGCATTGGTATGTCTGGTTTATTAATCCTCTTTGAATACGACAAATTGATCGGTATTGCATGACATGTACTTGCGGTTAACTAGCCAATCAGTTGCTGAGACTCTGTCATTCTTCAAACGCCATAGAATTCCAATACTAATGTGTATTCAGTAATACTTCTGCCGATTCGCGGTTTCTACATTTTAGCAGAGGTTATCTGCATAATATGCCTTTTCCAGGGTAATAGAAATTTAAACGTGTTACGAAATTGATTTTAAACCATGAAATAAAATAATGTCGATGTAAATTGTGTGTAAAATGTAGGCACGTTTAAGCAAGGAAAGAAAATACAATTTAGTTTCGTAAATTATTTCATCAGCCATATTGTCAAAATGTTTAAATGTATGTATTTCGACGACAATGCCACATGACCCTGAACTTTACAAAATGAAACAATACGCCGTGAGCTCAGCTGTTTTGTTAGCAACGTGTTCAAACCGTACTTGTGAAATAAGACACCAATTGCAAATGAAATAAATGCCTTCACACATGACAAGAAAGGAAAGAGAACGACAATTTTTTGTCCGTAAGAAACGTCAAACTCCAGTCACGAGCAAATATTTTGCCGTTTCTGGATGACCACTAAAACTTGTAAGCCTTGTCAGCGCGTCTGTACGGTGCCTTAGCCGACACGGAAGAGGTTTTCCTAACATGGCCACTACTGGGATGTATAGTAGCTAGGAAACGGGTCTCTAGAAACGATAATAGCGGTCGTAATAAGCTAAAATAGGTTCGTGCGTGCTAGCGGGTATTAGGGGGTCCGAAGGGATCTTGCTCGTCACCTTTTGTGGATGTTTTAGACGAAAACTTCGTGCGTGTTTTTTGCGGAGATGTTTCTAGAAAGGATTCGAACGTTATACGGCTTAATTTTTCATCATTCTTAACCTTGGCTAGATATTTTTTTTAGATTTAGCTTACGTTTGCGGTTTTAAGTCTTAGATGCCCGAGGTATTTTGTGCTTTATTTCAATGTGTCTCAAAAATAAGAAACGTTTGTATATCGTGTACTGTCTAATTGAACATCGATCAAATAATTATTGCCTTGAAAGCCCCAACCAGTTGTTCGGTTGCATAAAGTCCAAACAGAATCGTCACGTTTTTCTTCTTAGCGCCATCTAATGTGCATCTGACGCAACCTCGGTACAATTACAGTAATTAGTAGGTAACATATCAGTCTCGGAATGAATCTTATGCGTCGCTTGAACTGTGACCTCTTGCGCTAATCCTCTTAATGACTCCGCATATTTAAACAGGATCTTGCGAACACGTTACTATTCAAAGATTTAATGTATTTTTCCTAAGTTACATACAGTAAGTACATTACAGTTTGGTTTCCTGTCTCTGTAATCGTATTAGCTTAACTTTAATCGCTGCTGTCTCCAGTACCACTCGGGATTATATGGAAGACTTCCTTAGGCTCAAGCATGGTGTAAAACTAACTTCTTTTTCCAAATATGACTATCCTATATAAAAAAACAAATTTTCTATTCAATTGTTGCATTTTCAAAGGTTAGTCTTTTCAAAGAGCTACGGAGCTCTTCTTGTTTAGCAGCAAGTTAGTTGTACGAACATAAATAGGGGTAAAAACGGCGCCTATCTACGCAAAAGCATGCAGCATGTGTCATAGCAAAAACAAGTTGCGAATCACGTGTCGGATCAACTTTGATCTAACTTTATCAGCCGCCATAAACTTAACGGGTATTTCTTATTTACCTCTAATTACTACAATATTTCAATAACAAACAACTTTATTAATACTTAATTGCACGGGGATATAAGCTAAATTTTAATGTTATTAAAACTTATAGTCGCTTGCAGTTCGGCGCTATAAATCAAATTACGACCGTCAAATAAATTGCAGATTTTAATAGTAGATAATCTAATGACGTTTTTATTCCATTGATTTCTATACAATGAAAGAATTTAGTCAACACTTCTTATGGCCATAAAATTGATATATGATAAGTCAAATGTGTGGTCATATTAACATCTGAGTTATTAGTTTCGAAAGCGGGACCGAAGGCGTCTGGCAATTGAAGTGGTCTTTGTTCGGGTTTTTTGTGGACACTTCTCTGTCACGCATTGAACTGTCAAAAGATTCTTTGTTAGATGCCCTGGGAAAGTTTATGAAACTAGATAAGTCGAAGTAATTCGGTAACATGTGTTGGATTTGTTTTACAAACAATGTCTTTTGTGGCAGACATATACAGGCTACTTATTCAAAAGGAAGACAGCAAAAGGCAATGTGAGGCAAAATAAAATCTACTTACTCATTTATGAAGGACGGATTGTCGTTTGGTAGATTACGAGTAATGAATACGTAAGTTACACAAAAAGCGCATCGAATGTTCACAGTTTTCTGACGTCAGAAACGCAATACCGCATAGTTCTAAAACCTACATTATTTATAGAACGCTGAAGTAATTCTCTTGCATAATGTTGACGTAAAGATAAAAAACTATATATTTTAAGCCACTCAGTAGCTGATAAGATTCTATCATATGTTTGGTTACGGATTTATTGTTTCTTTACAGCATTCATCAACGTCTCGCACAAATATTTATTGCAAAAAATAAATAGTGTAAAAACCTTACCTGAGTTTACTTTTCACCTTTCACGAATGCAGTTATTTACACTTCAAACGTTTAAAGTGCAATGATAAGGTTGTTATCAAGTAACTGTCAACAACAAGGCTTATCTATTCGCGTTCGTTCATTTATCATTTCATTAATTAGTTTGTCGTTCTCATGATCATAATTAGATACATCAATTATTTAATTAATCAGTTGTCAGAGGTGTACAGTAGCCCTGTTTATCGTTACAAGTTAAAACGTGATTTACGATAAAACTGAAGCATGAACATGAAACAGTTTTATTCATGCGTTTGACGCTATATGACGTCACCAGTGCTGATCGTTGATCAAACTAAGGTGTAGATATGCCCACAAATGTATGCTCAATAAAAGTGTGACGTAAATACAAGAATTTCTAGTTGTTACACATTCCTTGCTGTTTTACTACCTGACGTTTGGTTATGACGTTAATAACATAGCTCAATGTATGAACTGGAGCTATAAAACTACAAATAGTACTTAACTACTTTCGAGTCAAGAATTCTGAAAGCTTTTATCCTGTTGCCTAAAAAACTAGTGCTATCGATTTCGAAGAACAGATAACATAGACACTTTAAATGCTTGAGCAACAAGATTTATAACGTTACATTCTAAGAACAATACAAAAAATAAAAGATTTATTGTATTTTATAATTCTTATTGTTAAAGAATAATTTAGATGTTCATGAATTTGATTCAACCTTTGAATTAATAGATGTCAGTAGTAGGGCATTAAAATTGATTATCCCGGAATACAAGCCTACGATAAAAAAAAGTATATAGTGATACAAATATCACAAAGGCATAATAGGATGAATATGAAATAGGCACACTCACAAAATTAAAAAAACAAACCTGAAATTCAAATGAGGAATGTTTTGACATTTGAATATAGAAAACAATGGCCGCCGTCTTTTGTTCAAGTGTCTCCGTGAGATGCGACTACACTTTATAGGAGTCCATTTCATTCTACATTATGGTAATACGTTATCATGGTTCACATTGTCAAAGTAACAATTACAATGGCTCCTGTGGCGACCAATTGTCGCATTTATAATGGTCTATGACCCATTAACTGGCGCACCTTTACTAGAGATGGCCTATTTACGCACCTTCATGAATAAGCCTATACAAAGTCAGTCACGCGTTGCGTACGCCGTACAAACTAATTTATCTGTCCAGTCATTCATGTACACATACATTGCTGGTTATATTCAAACAGATTTGAAAACTTGAGTAGCTAACAAGATATGTATGAATGACGAATGTATTAGGTTGTTATGTTTGAAATTAGGTAATTATTTCAAACTGTCTTGTTGAGTCGCTGATTACGTGTAATAAATGGCGATTATATAAAATTACAGTGTAGACGTCGTTCATGTTACTTTAAGTTTTTGTGCATCTGTTCTACAAGGTCTTCAGAAAAACTGATTTCGTCTACAAGTTTAAACATATTCTTGTTAATTTATCATATTTTGTTTCAAGTACTACTGATAATTTTAGCTATATATTATTTCATTACAATTTATTTCTAAACGAATTTAACCACAAACCTTTAGTTGAAAACCACAACGCGTGCATTTTCCTCGTCTTATTCAAGGGCGTTATAGACAGCGGTCTTCCATTCAAACCAGAATTACCTAACTACGTTTCATTGACCTTTGATCCGTAGTTTCACGCACGAATCGTAAACAAACATAACATAACCTAAAAAACACTGACTGTCGTGCAAGACCGACGCCATGAACTCATGGAGAATGATCGTTCCAAATGCCGAGTTGCGCCGAAACCTGTCCTCCCAGAGACAATGGGACGCGCCGCTCTGCAGTTTATTAAGACAAAATCTTTTAGAGACGTCATCCTCTCCTACGGAGCGTGCTCGCCTGTTGGCTGTGGGAGAGTGGGAGTCGGGCCTTTGGGTTGAAGCACTTCCATCTTTTAACGTGGGCACGATGATGGATGATGCTACCTTTCGCATCGCCACTTGCCTCCGTTTGGGTGCTCCTTGCGTTTCTCCGCATCGCTGTCTCTGTGGAGAAGCTGTCGACCGCCTTGGGCACCATGGTCTTTCCTGCAGTAGGAGCTCTGGCCGTATACCCCGACACGCACACCTCAACGACATCATTCGCCGGTCTCTTGCCGCCGCTGGAATGCCAGCCATCTTAGAACCCAATGGGCTGGCGCGCGATGACGGGAAGAGGCCGGACGGTATGTCGTTGATGCCTTGGAGCATGGGACGGCCTTTGGTGTGGGATGCAACTTGCGTCGACACCCTTGCGCCGTCTCATCTTCCAAGGACGGCCGGTGCTTCTGGAGCTGCTGCTGCGGCTGCCGAAGACCTCAAGCGGCGCAAATACAGAAGTCTTGTTGGTGAGTATGTGTTTGAGCCGTTTGGGGTCGAGACGCTGGGACCATGGGGCCCGAGCGCCCACTTACTTTACAAAGACATCGCCAAACGCCTCGTCGACAGTTCCCGTGACCAGAATGCTGGCATTTTCTTGGGACAAAGGTTAAGCATTGCCATACAACGTGGCAATGCTGCCAGCATTCTGGGAACGTTCCCGATAGACAGCGATGTGGAGGAGTACTACGACGCGTAGCGCGCTTCCTTTCTTTTTTATTCTTAATTTTTTTTTATATATTTGTTTTTTTTTTCGTCCATGTGTATATATAGTTTTAATTTTAATAATTTAATGTAAATATTTAGTTTTATAAGTTTTGTACTGTATAAAATGTAATAAAATTCTATTGTTAGATGAATAAATAAATTTATAAGGAAAAAAATAATTACACCAACATCAGATATAAAAAAAAACACTGATATACTATTTATATGTACATAATATATTAGATAAGTACGAATACAATCTGAAATTTTATCAATTTGACACATGGCTTTATCTTCAAATCATTGCATTGTAACACCAATGACAAGTAAAAAACAAAACGGAAAAAAATAATTTTGGTTTTCAAATTGTACGAAACTTAAACTGGTATAAGCACAAAAAATACTGGCTACTTAGATACAACTTGTGACTTTGTTTAAATAATGATGACTATAAAAGAAAAATGTGTGGTGTAATAAAACCTATTTGTATTAAAATTAAATTATAAGGAAGACAATAGGTGAACAAAAACTTGTCATATTTTCAAATATAATATAATAAATAAGTATATAATATAATTATTATACTTATATTATAGTTACACCCGTATATTGTATGTGTGTCAAAATATGACCTCGCACAATATATTTTTCAAAACAGAAAATTATTTTCTATTTTTTATTAAGTCAGATCTTTTTTTTAATTTATCTAGCCTTACCAAAATCAGTCTCAAAGGAAGGTAGAATTTAACTCTAAAATTCATATTCCCTACAAATTCCTAGCTGCAAAATGGTATAGTAGAGTAAGCTTAGAATTCAACGGGAAAGTTTTTAAATATAAAGTTAGACGCTAACAGTAGCGAAAGTGCATGCCAAAACCAAGCTTTCGCCTATAATTCTTATTTTGCAATTAAAAATAAATAGATCGCCGAAGATTTATTAGAATCATTCTAACATGCATCCATTATTCTTGGACATATGGTTGATAGTGATACTGACAGCTGAATGATGAAGAAGAAACAATTAATTAATTATAATACATTTGAAATAATTAAATATGATTATCACCGTTTAGGTTTCTGGTACAAGCACGGACCTAAAAATATTAACAACTCCATAGAAATTCATCACAATAAAATCAAATCGATAATATTACAAACGAGAACGTTAGGTACTCAAGCAAATCTCATCATGACAGTACAGTTCCAACTTCAAGATGAACAATATTAAATAGCAGAAAAATAAAAATAAATAACTCGATACGATACGTATGACACAATATATTATATAGGTTTACAGTCCAAGTCAGTGTTGTGTGACCGTTGGGACGCGAAGATAACAATGCTGCTAGATATTTATATTTCTATTCACAAGTGTATTTATTACTCAGCGCGGGGACACGATATAATAATAAGTGGACCACATTTCAAACGAATCTAGATCTACTTTAAACACAGGCGTAACTAACAGATTGCAATCTGCATTACCTGACATTATTCATCCGATGAAGACCTAATGGCCCCATTTTTTTGTTCGACACAAGCGCAACTGTTGTTACAAATTCGCGAACCAAATTATATCGAGCTAGGGGTGAAAGTAGGCGGGCTTTCACTGCACAGCGTTGAAATAAAATAATTTTTGCGTCGTGACATTTTGTCTTGAACAACGAGATCAGATTGCAACGTAAAATACCAATTTAGTATTTAAGATTCATTTATGACAACTGAACTGTACCGCCCACATGTAATAAATTACCATCTGTAATGCAATAACGGTGTAATGGCAATAAATGTTTGCTCCACATTAAAAACATAAATTGACATTGACAAAATTAAATGTTTCGCATTAGTATTAGTCAGTCCGTAGCGATAAAAGTGATTGATGGAAGAGAAGCATAATGTTAGATACATTTTAAAAGATGCATATAAGTGTTATTGAAATGATAAATATTATATAGCTAATCCTACTAATTACAAATCAAACTGAGGGTTTAGACGAGTTACAGCACACACTCGTGACGGTGACTCTTTGTAATATTCATATAATAAATAGCTAGTCACGACACGATCTACAGCGTCGATACGTTCACACTATTTTTTCATGTGTAAATAATAAAATTTGAAATGTCCTTCAGCGACATTCATTTGAACTCTATATTAGACTTTATGCAACATATCATAAGCTGCAAATTCAAATTAGCGTATGTATTCTATGTTTAGCAAATAGTCATTTCCGCCAGAAAAAAATGAAGTGCTGTTACGCTGCAAAGTATTTAGTAATAGGAAAGAAGCATTAAATGCTTTGACATTTTACTGCATGGTCAAACGTACAAAAGTTAATTGATGCTAAGAATTCAATGTCACATTTATGCACTGTTATTATTCGATTTTAATCTGCGGCTAATTTACGTTCTCCGAGGACTTCTTGGACGATTTTATCTTCAAGATCAACAGCACCTTTCGGATTGAATGCTGTTGGTTTTCAATCAAGTAATACAGTACAGTTTATAACTAGTAGTCTAACCCCATCCATGTCTGATTCGTAAGAGGTTGCTAACGCGTGACTCCGCTCCATGTCAAGACTTAGGAGCGCTGCATCGCTATTATCTTGCTCGTGTCGGCGTTTGGAAAGCAATGCCATTGGGCTCCATACGACAGCGACCCTTCGTGCTTTCCCATATACGGCTAATTTGAAATTGCTTACTTTGATAGGTTAAGTGGAAATTGACTTTGCTGTGCCGCATCTGTATCTTCGGTGAGTGGTTTAGCTAGTGATTTGAATGGCTGATGAACCTTATTCAGTCCTTAATACGCCTTCCAGGATCTGTTTACTATTTACGTTTTTGAAAGATTTTCTGAAGTAGCTTTGCACAATTTCTTTTATGGAGTTCATATTCACATTATTCACATCTACGCTAACACCCTGTTTCTTCTTCATTCTAATTACGCGGTTTCAATTTATAAAAAGTCATCCAATTGACAGAAATTTGTACAAATATGGTGTAATATTCAACGAATTCAGAACCGTATTCAAATTAATTCCATCAGCTTTTGTTCTGGTATTTAAAGACGCTTTCGCAATAACGTTTTAATGTCATCAGTCCCAATTAAATTTACGTAATCAACTTATAACTGTTAAACCAAATACTTGTAGGTATAAGTTAAACGGACAATAGCCGTTTTTATAATCGTCCGGATAAAAACAGCGTATCGGCAAACATAATCATACCTAAGAATCATCGCCTAGCCTACAATCATGGCAATTCAAAATTTTATTACCAGTAATTTGGCTTTCCGTTCCGAATAACTTGAAAATATTTTTTATCGTGCGTACATTGATGAGATGGCCGATTCTGTGACTAATAAATCTTAGAGATTCAATTGAAAAGAGTTATTAATAATCTAGAAATTAGTTCCAGAGGGATCAAGGCACGAAGCCGAAACAATATTCGCACAACTTAGGCACACACGCACTATTGGCGCAGTTAATGCACGAACTGTCCCAAAATTTTAATGCCCGAACTGAACCCCATATGCGTGAGATAATACCAGTGGTTATGCAAAACATGTGTATCGCAACAATTACTGTGTGCAGTAAACAGACAACGCGGCGACATTCGCGAACGCAAGACTGTCGGTGAAACTGGCCAGATGTGGAGATAGCGTTGTTTTATTGTCACGTTGGACAAGACAACTTCCGACGATAATTACTGTTGACAGCTATCGCGACGATACACTACGATTAAAATTTCTTGATTGTCACATTCCAGTTCCATTTTGATGTTCACAGTCCGCGATACTCAATTATATGATGGGTATCTTCATTCGGTCAACACTCGTTACAACTCTTCCATAACCTTTTAATCAGAATATTTCGAGAGTATTTCGTTGTTCTTCACTTTGCTCTGATGTCGCTTCGAATGATATTTATAATATTTTTAATAAACTTTTTGATCTTTACCTAATTGAGTTAATCTGCACATCTAACACTCGTTCACGTAACAGCAGAAACACAAAACACAGTCACTTAAAACTCACTACTTAATGCACATGACTCACTATTTTAAAACATTTTACTTGACTAAGTAAATGACGTAAATCACCAACTGCTTAATTTTGTTTCGAAAATTTCCATTAGTGTCTGGATTTACCCAGTACCAGTCTTTAGACCTCAAAGTATAATTATGAAGAAGGTCAGAAGACGTGAATTTAATTCGGGATTTCCTAACCAGTTTAGTTCTCAATTGTAGCTAATAGATAATATTACAGAAGTCGGAACAATATTACCACCCACTCTTCCGCAATCGTCTTATTTAAGGCTCCTTGAAGGTCCTAAATGTGATTTCTCACGCCCTGACTCCTCATTTTCTATTGCTTCATCACGCTGTATAATCTCAGGCCGCTAATTGCAACTCCTACTAATTTTCCATCCTCCTTCTGCGGTAAAGTGTTCCAAATCACATGTAGACCACAGACCACACGCCAAGAACCTTAATACATGTAGTTAGAAAGAAGCAGTAAGGCAACCGGACCGGTACACCGGTGGTTGGGGTTAATCGCAAACGTTCACTAATCACGACACCATTTCATTGATATATGCTGGTGATACTTGCAACGCCCTACTTCAGATGATACCACTATTGGAAGAAAAATTAAAATAAAAAAGTGATGATGCTTTTGTACCTAGTTTTTTTCTTCTCTAGTGACTGATTTGAAATCTTGACCTAAGATGAAGCACGCTTCACTAGAAGATGACTATTAACTTTTACCTTGAGAGTCCAGGGTTAAGTGTGTTTTTATTCTCATAGACAAGCGACTGAATCAACATTTTAAATAACTAATTACTGAAAAAAACAACCTTCGTCAAATTAAATCTTGAAAAACTTAGGCTAAAAACTTAGATCCTCAAACTGAATGAACTATGTTGGTGTGTTTTTAATATGTACGTTCAATTACTTTTTGTGTCGCACTTATTGCATTCTGAGAACGAAACCTAATTATTAGACTTAATAACAAACAAACTAGAAAAAAGGTTTAATGTTGATGCAGAAAAATAAAACCTGCGTTCCAAACTTCGGCGGTCAAAACTTTATCACCGACCAACTATTTTTCTCTTTAATTAAATTTTAAGTAGAACTATTCTCAGATAATTAAAGAAACTAGGTACAGAATTTAAAATACAGTTAGAACTAGCATCGAGGAGGTGGCTGAACTCAGAGCAAGGAAATCGTAAAACTAATTTAATTTTAACGTTCGTATTGTATTTATTAGCAACTCGATTCTTAAGATAAGATTATTATCTTTATATTGATGGTGTTAACTGGACATGCACATTACTATTAATCGGTAGTTACTTGAACATTTTAATTATACCCGAAAGCAATTTCCGATGTACGTACGTCAAATGAATTTATCATTTCATAACGCGCCAAACCTGTTTTTTGGATTCACGCAACACCAATAAATAATATAAAAAGTAAATTGATATAAACTATAAGATAGCTGTCGGTGAGCCTTGAAAACGTGTTAAATTCTTTATCAACTAGCGAACGAACAAAATTGTTGTAGCGACAATTCTACGTATTATTTCTTAATTATCAAGTTTTAGGCCGAACAAAACTTCACAAAACATTGCGAAGCGTAACTTATTCTACTGAAGAGATCATAAATTAAATACACGTAGGTAGTTAACGAATATCGGTTTGCAAATTTATTTAACAAAGTATTCCGATTACGCATGATGAGTTTTATCCAACAAGTTTTGTTGACACGATCATAAAGAAATGTTTAAAAATACTTACCGGAGGATATCGTGCAAATTGTTACAAACTATTCGTATCGTTGTTAATTCGATTCGCTGTCGAATGCACGTTGCAAATCAAGTCCTCGGCAGAGATTTTTCTGGATCACTCAATTCCGCTCACTGTCGCACTATCACTTTTAAAGCACGGCCGGCTTTTTTTTCAAAGTTATCACGCTAAAGTGTGTGCGTCCGTGGGACCGGTGCGTGGTGTCGAGTCGATAGTTCGGTGCGGACTGGTCGCCTCTCGGCTTCGGCACTCGAGCGCGCTGCACGCCTTGTGTTCACTAGACACAGAATAGGGCTAAACTGCATCGGTCGTACCAATAATATCATTCACATTGAATTTTACACTTATTAAAATTTTAATTGTATCTCCCGCAATACAGTTAACGACCAAACCATAAAAATTCAATCTAGGTACGACAAAATGTTGTTCCTAATAACCACCTCTTAGACAGGAGTTATGATCCGTGTAATTTGACAAACAACCAAATGCAAAAACTGAAAGCATTGACCGCTACATCGCGTGAATATAATTGTGTCTACAAGTGACCGGGTTTAGAACAAAAATATGGTGTTCACTGTGTTCATAGTTGTAGTAGTCTATTCAAACGTGGGCACACATGTTCTGGCCGAACTGACACTGTGTCTATTGTGGGAAAACGTTCGTGTGTTCGGTTCAAGATCGTACGACAATCGCGCCACTGCTATTCACACCCCACCGCTTTTTACTTTTTCTGCATCAAGATGAGATTATTTATTGACTTAGTTTGTTTTTCTATTATGTGTTGTGTTTAAGGTCTTATAAATGTCAGTAGTTATCATTTAGAGTTAATTGCTCCGCAAACATGTAATCGGTATCTTTGATGATAAGGAGGTGGAGACCTAAGCAAGAACTACTAATTGAATGTCTTGTGAAAGATCGAATTGCTTCTATCCGCTTATTGAAATAATGGAACTTAGGAAGTAAATAACAAAATTTCTCAAATTTTAACACCCCAAATCTCCAAAAAGGTAATTGTTAATTAACAAAAAAGTCTTTTAGCTAACCATTAATAAGGCGACAGGCAGATAATTAATTAATTAATAATGAAATTTGATGATGTAGTAACGTAACGACTGATTCCGATTTAAAACTAACAATAATTATTACAAAGAAAACTTCATTAATTTCCTCTCTCATCTGTAAACGAATTATCATTAATTTCAAGTTCGTGTTTTCTCAAAGTAAATCATTCTTATTGGTTTTGTCACTTCGAACATTATTTTGCATTACTTTCAAGATGCAATAAACGCTAATCATTCTAGAAACAATTAATCACGGCGAGTTAGAGCTGTTTAGAACTAAAACAGCTGACAACTAAATTAAATTCAGACGTCGGAATAATGACGAAGTAATAATTGAAGTAGAACAATAACAACATTATACCTGTGATTACTGTATAAAATAAATGAGACGAGAACTTTAGACAAAAAAATGGTGTAAACGTGTTAAATAATGTTGAAAAGGATTCATTGAATACAGCACCCGACATTCTGAAACTGTTATAAGTAAAGTCAGCATCAATATAATTAACGGCCAATTTTCCCTTCAATAACTTAGTTCCATATTTTTACACACATACATTTTTGGATTATGTGTCAAATCATGCTAAAAAAAATTCTTTACACTAACACAGATTTTTTTTATGAACTAGCCGGACCCACTCTTGTTTCGTTTAGGTTAATCTTAGCATATAATACACAAAACCTTTTTCGAGAATCATTCTATCTTTTAGTGAAAACCGCATGACAATCCGTTCTCTAGATTTTGAATAATATTCTTTATTAATTAAAATTAAATTTTATTATATATTATATTACGAAGAGATAGAAAGACAGACCGAGCGAGAGGATTCATTTTTTTTTATTTTTTTTTTTTTTTTTTTTTTACATTTACTGATGATCAAATTATTAGAATCAAATCTAATCCACTGAATTGAACATGACATTGTAACTACACGCGACATAAAAAGTAGGCCAACAAAAACCTTCTATTCATCATCGTACGACAAAATCGAATGATTATATTAGACAAATAGCAGTCAAAACAAATTAGCCAGACATAAATTAAGCTGAGTATAACAAACCGTTTTCCAATTATTTATTGTAATTAGCAGCGGTTTTGCATTGCACATCGCATGCAAGTTGCCAAGTGCACTGATTAAGCAATTACTCAATAATTTATCGCTTACAAATAAATGAGGTACTGTGTTCGTATCTTTATACTTTAATGTTCTGACTTTGCCTCGATTCCGATTGAAATGTAGCTTCGTTTTTATTTATTTGCATTTTTAGATAGATTCTTATTCCCTGATCAATTTGAAACTCCACTAATGCCCGGTTTCTGAGTACATTTACCTGTAGTTTATCTATTCAATAGCATTTAAACTCATATAAAAACGCTTTTGAAAAGATTTACTTTAGAAACCAGGGGTGAAACATCAAGTAACCAATAAGGTATCGTTATCTTTAAAATTCCCATCGCGTTTAATATGCGTTCAGCAATTTAGTATTTAGTATTCTATCCAAAACAGTAAGTAATTGCAGACTGTAAAGTCTCTTGATCAGTTATTGTTATTCGTTGGCTAACGACAATATTACCAAGATTATACAGTAATGTGAAGAATATTCGGAAAAGAGGTTATAAGTATAAACCCTAATACATCCAAATCCATTTGCAAAGTTAGTCAAACTTAATAGGGGGCAAGCCGTATACCAGACACAGTACTAAACTAAGATTTTCAAATTCTAATTTAAGTTTTACTTGATTTTGTGAGTAAATACTAATACTTATATTTTACTACATATTTCACATTTTAAATACCAACGTGGCAACAACGTCAGAAACATAGAATCATTACAACTCAAACATGGCTATAAATAGAGGAATTCTACATATTTAATTACTAGAAACGACACAAAACATACACTTTACCGTTAAAAGCCGGTAAAGGACCTATCTCGATGTTAATAGTCGTTAGTAATTAGTAAGCTTTTAAAATTGACTTAGCGGTCACTACGTTTTCAAAGTCATCGTCAAATATTTAGTTTTAAGTAGGTGTAAAGTTGTAGATTGCTATCCACGAGGTTCCGGATTCCATTCCCAGGTCTGACGATAGGCTCGCCCCCTCTTACATGGGACCATAATTGCTAACATCGAAACGTGGGTACATTTTGTACACCCACCTTCACCTTCGGGTATAACAGGCGTGATATTGTGTATGTATGTGTTTATATAGAAAAATATTTTTTCTTTTATACTGCCGTATACTATGTTTAATGCATCATTCTCTACAGTCTGAGCGGAGTAGTACTATATGCGACTGCTGATTACTAGGCCGCTTTCAGAAAGTACAAAAAGTTTTATTAGTTAGTCAGGAATGAATCGGTATTGAGCGTAATGAAATTACCTAGTTGATTTACATTGACGTACAATACTTCGGCAATATAAGAAAAATAATATGATCGTAACTCGTCCTCAAATGTCTCTTCTCACTACTTTCCTATTCCAATTTAATGCAGCTATTATAAATATCACCTCTTAATGTTAAGCATTTACAACTATCTTCGTTTGGGGACAGACAAACATACATTTTATGTCCTCAGATATATTACAGCTTGATACACGTGTCGCGTCGGTCAAATAACTCGTAATGATACTATAAAAGTTAAGTGAACGTTTTAGTATTATTTTATTTATAACTCGTTACTTCTACTCCTTTTAGACTGATGTATAGGAATATATTTTTAACAAAATCGTTCGTTCGTTCAAATTTAGTTCCCATGAAATAAATTACGTGCAAAGTTAGCGAACATAAACCTAAAGTTTAAATATATCCACACGCAGAGAAAATAAATTCAAAACTGTTGACGGCACATCTTTATATCAGTCCTTTTGTTTATCAAGTCATTATACTAGGCTCTCACTTGACAAAATTTATGTTTTTTTATAGGAAATCATTAAAACTTTCTAAGCACTGCCTGCAAGGCATGGATGAGTCTTCGCTGGTGGACGCCGATCATTCACGTTCTGTGCCAAACTGTTCTGAAAATTGCTACTGAAAAATATATATTAAGCTGCCAATTAGTGCCATGTTTCATATTACAGGAATTATTTATTTTTTATTGTTTTTATTATCAGTATTTTTACCGCGTTAGCATTAAGCCTAACCATAAAAGAACGTGCTTGAAGAATTATTAAATGCAAATTCTACTATGAAGCCCAATTAAATAGCACCTGATTGATGTATTACAAAACCACTTAACGAACCATACAATTATCTGCGACAGTTTTACCTTACTACTAAGGACAGGAAGAAAATTAATTCATTTTCCCATCAAAGCTTTCCCATCTTGGGAATTATTTATCATATCCCTTACTTAGAAAGTTCTGCTTATGTCTTAACTGTCAATCCGACAGGTCTTATGGTATCACTATAATTACTGTTAAACACTGAATTATAAGATATAATTTATGGAGGGATTTCAATAAAGATAACTTTTACATTAATAAAATGACACGTAGTGTGAAAATAACTTTATTACTGACTGCTATGTACTTTCATTGAGCATGTTGGCTTGATAACTCGCCATCGCTTTATGCTCGCTTGCTTAACTCATTTAATGGAAATTTGACAGCTACAACTCATGGTGGATACCGACTGTCGCTGGAGACACGCTACAATAGAGGGCTATGGGGCAGACCTTAATGCAGAATAAGAAGGATGTAGGTAATCTAAGGGTAGTCTTTACCCACTGGTAAGGCGAAATAGATCGAAATTAAAATCAAATAATTTATTCATTTAGGTCAAATATTGACACTTATGATAGTCGTTACTACGTCTAATCTACCACTAACTCGGAAAGGGGGTAGAGCCCAATGAGAATAGCTAACAAGAAACTCACGACCACTCTTTTCAATCGCCAAAAGTTTTACAATTTGGTTGATACAATAGTTGATCATGCAAGGCGCTGCCAACAATCAATGATATAAGAGAAAGAAGATAAAGATAGTTATGATATTCAGTACCACTCCAACCATGAGACCACAACAGCCCGCCACATCCGCAGCTGAAAATATGTATCCTTCACGTTACCAACGCTCTAGTCAAGCCACGAATCAAAACATACCAAACTCATAAACCATGATAACTATACAGCAAAATTCTCAAATCTAATTAGAACCGAGCCAAAACAGCTTCGATTAATCGCTCCTGATATAAACCTAACAGATTATGTCTATACTATGATACTGCTACGATATCTAAATACGGTATTTACGAGTTAATCTTAGGCTTTATCGATTAGGCTCGTGCCTTGTTTCCACAAATTAAAGTTATTGTGAACGTTAAGGTCTTGCCAGTTTAGTCTGAGAATAAGATAGTAAGGTATTGCTAATTTAATATAATAATTACATTATCAGTTGTTAGAGATATATCGCTTAAATGTTAACTTGTTGAGCTTACTAATGAATACTATTACCATTCTACCATGACTTTACTCATGCAAAATTAACTAAAACTTTTAGCTGCTACGATATGAGCCTATTTCAAACTATCCATATAATGAAATGAAAATGAAATGAAATTTGAAATGAAATAAAATTTGTTTATTTCCTCATATCTTCTTACTGCTCTACAAAAGATGTATCTTCTGCATAATTAATTACCTAATTGATATTGCATTCCTTAGTTCGCCAATTTTAATAACAATTGACGCGTCATGTAATATTATATTTGTGTGTACACTCAACCGGTTGTCACATTCGCTTGTTTGTATATTTCTTTGATGAGTGTCCGAAAAACTCACAAAGGCGTATCGCGAGACGAATGCATAACTACAACGTAATGCCATCAAAAACATTCTGTTAAAAATCCCAAGTCTCGCCGTAAAAAGTTGTAAGATCTATATAATACCAAGTCGATTAATCTATTTAGTCTCTACTTAGAGGACCTTCTGTCTTAAGTTATTACGTATGTTATTATCATGTCAATTTAAAAAGAAAATACGTTTAAAACAAATAGACCGACCTGGCCATCGCATGATTTGATTATTAGTATGTATCACACTACACAGTACGACGAGAAGCAAATGCTCCTGAAATGTTAATGGCGAATTTTTGTTTTCTTGCGATGACCAAGTCGATCTATTTGTTTTAAACGTATTTTCTTTTTAAATTGACATGATAATAACATACGTAATAACTTAAGACAGAAGGTCCTCTAAGTAGAGACTAAATAGATTAATCGACTTGGTATTATATAGATCTCACAACTTTTTACGGCGAGACTTGGGATTTTTAACAGAATGTTTTTGATGGCATCTCACTTCTTTTTGTAGAGCGAACATAAGTCTAATTTGTATGGAAAGACGTTTTTTTTCATAATTCAACATATTTTCCTATGGGAATGTTGTTCAGTTTCATGGGCTAAACACCCTTACCCACCCTATACCCCCTCCCTTTATGCCTCATATAGTAAGTACCTATCTACACCTATTTATTTTATTTTCTACAGTAATAATGATTCATTAACTGTAAATGTAACCTTGTAATCCTATACATTTATATAGGATTACAAAGTTATTGTTGCAGTTAATGTATTTGGAAAACTGGACTGAAATAAGAAAATATTGAATTTTTCCTATGATTAAGACACTAAACCCTACTTGTATTCTACATTTGAAGCTTCTAAGTCTGCTAGAAGTACCTTAGACTTTTGATGATCGGTGAGTCAGTGAGTCAGTGAGTCAGTGAATCAGTGAGTGACAAAATTCAGAAACTTTAACAAGTTGTCATTCTTAAACTACTGGTTCAAATTCACTGAAATATACCGTGTTTATACAATGACTGATTAGTTGCTGAAAATTCAGGCTTCTTGTTTTATCCACAACGAAATTATAGGGGTGTCAAAAATAGCCCGAATTGCTTCGAGAAAAGGATGTTACGGCCGTGCCGCTTTTTTTTGCTCGACTTGCGGGGGCACTTCCGTGCCCCCAGATAATCATCTTTCAAAAGTGACAGTCAGTAGACTGCGCACGAATAACTTTTGTCATGACGAATGTTTTTCACAAAAAACGTAGTTTTTAACAGAGAAATGTAATTTTGGGAATAGTAAATCGATTTAATGTATTGTTAGTTGATTTGACTTTCTCTCAGCTACTGTACGATTGGTCAATAGGCTGTTTTTGCAGAGCACGTTGAAAGGAATTTGCTTACCAAATGAGAGCTCAATGTGTTTTATTTTTTTCTGAATTTCGTTCACGTCCTTCAATTGATGCGTTGATCCCGAATCATGGATATATGGAATCGCGCAGCACTTCTCCACCTGCTTTTAAATAAAACACGTGAATGACCAGCGACAACCGGCTAGCTATCTAGAAATTTTGTGTGAAAATCTGAACAGCGCCTCTGACGTGTGTTGCGGGAACTATTTTGACAGTACATTTCAAATGTCAAACTATCAATACTCGACAGTACCGACTGTAGAGAATCGTGCTACTGTTTACCTTCTTTAAATAGAATAACAGAGAAATTATACATTGTCACGTCTTCCTGCCCACTCGTATAATAACCTCTATAAAACAAAAGTACCCCGTGACTATATTTTTAGTTGACATAATACAATATCGAGAAAGTGAGCATCACGTGAAGAAATAATCGTTACTGTACAACAATAGTTTGTTTTAACTACGTGTCATTGTACGATAACACGGCAATTGTCGCATTTGCAAGATAATGGAAGTAGCTGGAAACGGATAATCTGTGGCAGTGTGCGACAATATTACGTCGGACGACTGGCCTACTTCTAACAAGTGGACGTCCGTCTTATATGATGTTACTTCATGTTACATATAAGCAATGGTATTATAAGTAAATGAAGAGAAGTAAGCAAGAAAAGGAATAAAAAATGCAAGAGATAATAGCTCCACCGATCGCTATTCGCCGACCGTGAGGGAAATGTATTGCTATACATATATTACTATATCTACTGTTGCACGATTCTATATAGTCGGTTCTATCGAGCACCTGAATTTGACAATAAATAATCTACTGCAAGAATAGTTCTTGACTATACTGCGCCCGTAAGAGGCGCTGGTCAGGACTAGTAAGTATGGACTAATTCATATACGTTTACACGTTTAAAACTATCCGTGTTTGAAAGAAAAAAAGGCCGAACTGAGCTTACGCGACATTTATTTGGTCATGTCTAGTTCTGTCAAATATACTTCCCGGTCAATTGTTACAATGGGCTTAATATAAACATGCCCAATACGAGTATATTCACCGAAAAACAATGAATAATAATTATTCAAAGGATGTCGTGATTCCTTGAACATGTATACAACTATACAGTTATACTAACATACTCGTAAATCAAAAGGAAATAAGTTCCTTGACGCATATTACTTTGAACCCATTAAATAAGGACACGCTTAGGGCGGCTATTGGAGTGATATACATCTGGCCAAGCAATTGGACAAGCGATAAATATTGAATAGTGCATTAAATTATATTTAACTAGCTGACCCGTGCGGCTCCGCTCGCGTGAATTTCGTGCTGTTGCTTATTCGTTTGAGCAAGCGAATTGCGAAGCGCTCGATACACCTACACATAAAAATGCTAACAACTCTTTTGTCATCTAATGGTTATTTACGAAAGGGACCCGAAGGGCACACAATGTGACACAGGCTCAGGTAGGCCTGATTTCCTGTGGTTACCTTCTTTTCCGCTCTCGTCTGTATCCGTACCAGTTTACAGTGTAAAATATAATACCTTATTATAGACTGACCATTGCTTACCCGTCTGGATTCAGAATATTATTATAGCTACAGACAGACCTATCTGCGCCGGAGCTCTTCACACGCGTAATAATGTATACTTGCGATGATACGTCCGAAACCGCGTAACCCGTAATTATTTTTTATATATCATCCGTTGTTTATTTTTTAAAACTTACCACATAGTCTGTTTCATAGCTATCCAATTTATTTCCAAAATGCAACCAATTAATTTGGTTATGTGTTTCGAACAACAACGCCATCTGTTAGTTGCGACGAACAACGACAACAAACGAAATTACTCGATTTGCCATCTAGGATACCCCGACCGCACCGGACCCACGTAAACCAACATTTTTGTGTAATATATCATACAACATTTATGTTTGAAAATCTTATAAATGTATAGCCTGTTTCAAAGGTATTTTTTTTACAATAAAGCCATCAAAATAAATTAATTAGGAAAAACATGCTTTGTTGCGGATTATAACGCCATCTATTGGTTGGTGCAAACAACAGGTATCGATACGGCGGGCGCCGCGTTAACTTTAAATGCGAATGTTGTGAAATGGATTGTAAAGCCATCTATGGTCTCTATAGGGAAACGCAGGTTCAAACGATTTTTACGTATTTTTTTCAATTTTCTAAAAATCTTTGAAATTTTATGCTATAAAAAATATCCTAGAAATTGCTCCACTACTTATTCTATGCATATACCAAATTTCAGTGCATTCTATTCGGTAGTTTTTACGTGATAGCGACACATACAGACGGAGGACAGACAGACAGACAGACAGACAGACAGACAGACAGAAAAGAAAATTATAAATTGCAGATTCGGTATCAGTATCCGTTACTAAACATCCCCCATTGGTTTTTTTTTAAATATATTCAATGTACAGAATTGACCTCTCCCACAGATTTATTATAAGTATAGATATTCTGATCTAAGTATTCTAAAAATAAATATTTTAATTAAATTACGATTCCCCATAAATACAATTGCTTATCATACCTAGTTGAGGTAAAGCGTGTATTATTATGCGTATATTCTTATCCAGAATCGCAAGACTGCGGATCCTTAAAAACAGCAGACGGCTAAGTCTTCCCATCCCACCGCATATTAATTTTTTGGATGAGGATGATGATTGTTTCGTTGCCTATGAAACCAGGCGTGCATTTAGCTGGAACAAACATACTATACTCTCATTGTGGAACTAATTTCAATATATTGAATCAATAGAAAAGTTTAAATAACTCCCCTTCGAATACGAGATACTAAGAATTAGATGCCTACGAATAAATCGTAAGTTTAATATGCAAGGTAAATGAAATAAGAACCTGTCACATAATTTATCACAAAAGTTTCAAAAGAAATGATCTCATCGGATCTCTCTAAGAACAATCACACACACAGAGGTCAAATATATTTGTATTTTCCCTATTGTATTAAAAAATCCAATTGAATAATGTTTGTATTTCCCCGGGACACTTGTCCTAGTCTCCACGTGACCGATCTGACTGTTTACTACAAATGATAACCGTTTGCCATTTGGCACACGACACTTACCTACCTCTTATCTATTTGTATGAACGCTTGACATTACTATTGGTAAAATTAGAACAATTCATCTATTTATTACTTGATGATTACTGAAGCGCGATTCTTTGCAATCGGTACTATCATCGTATCGGCAGTTTGACGATTTAAAGTGTACTGCAAAAAGTGATCCTATGGCGCTGATCAAATTTTCATACAAAATTTCTTAATGCTTAGCCATTTGCCGATAGTGGCAGAAAATCGTGCTTTTGATAAAATTATACTGTGATTATTTTTTTTAAGGACAACTTCGGAAAATATAACTAATCTTTTGTCGTGGATTCTTTACACCAATGCCTAGACTTCTAATAGTTCAGCTATTAGTCTTGACTATAAGCCCTAAAATATTTTTGTTTTATTTTATATAAGTATTAAAAACATATGAACAAGTAACGGTTAGCTTATCAGGTGGAATACAGATAGTTATTTTCCTACATTCGGTACTTTTTTTTTATTGGATAGACACTTCTATCATTATTAATCACTTATCCTTAATATCTCTCAAGCCTTAAGACTAACACTTACACTTGTGCAAACATATTTTTCCTTAAAACATTCATGCAAGAATTTATTTCAATATTTCTGCTTACTAAAACAAAGTAACTTATACATATTATTATAAATTCGAAGAAAAATGCTGTCATATAAGACTACACAGCACAAAAACTAGAGCACGTAGATGTGTTACTTAATGATAGAATGTGGACACAAATGAGGCCGGTGTATTCGAATGAAAACCGCAGACAGACAGACGCGTAGAATGCAATAAAGCCTTTAGACACTACGAACAGGAAAACGCCAACTGGATTTGATATTTCCTATGAAATCACGCAAGATGCTGTCATCTGTTGCGAAAAAGTTTTATGTAAACTTCCATAATGTTCGGGTTTAAGTCTTTTCTTGGAATAAACGGAGTGCAGCACGTAACCTTGGAGTAAGTCTCTTAAGTATTCTCTTTCTTGTCATAAACTTAAATAATATTGTCATGGTCAACACACATTCCAGTAAATAGTGTTTTAAAATATGGCCAAATAACTGACCAAATAGAAGCTCCTCAAACCTTACTGATGACAGGTATGATAGGTATGTAAAGCATTCTTTTGTCTAAAATCAAGACTAATCGCGAGTTCAGTAATCGAGTCTTGAAGATTCCACGCGAATATCCGTTAGAGTTCCATAACAAATATAACATACTAGCTGACCCCCGCAACTTCGCTTGCGTTACATAAGAGAGAATGCGTCAAAATTTTCCCCGTTTTTGTAACATTTTTTACTCGTACTCTGCTCCTATTGGTCGCAGCGTGATGATATAACCTATAGCCTTCCTCGATAAATTGGCTATCTAAAACTGAAATAATTTTTCAAATCGGACCAGTAGTTCCTGAGATTAGCGCGTTCAAACAAACAAACAAACAAACTCTTCAGCTTTATAATATTAGTATAGATAAGGTATATCATCGCTCGGACCACCAGCGCACTTCTGCCAACTTTCCATTACACCATAACATTACATCTTAATTTCTAGATTACGAGTATTAAGACGTCTTTAAGCTTCTAGCTTTTCCTTTTAGAAACGTGATACGGCTTAATGTCAATGTAGCTGTTCAACCAGTTATTCTTTATACTAAGTATTGGAGTAGTTACACCTTGATTATGGTGATATTCCTAACATTGTAGAGCTTGAGGTGTGCTATAATGATAATTGAAAGCTTACCTGTAAGGAAACATGGAGCTCTTAATTGGACCTGCTTGGAACTTGAAGTCGTTTGATTATATTATTCACATACATACATAACATGACGCCGGGATTTAACAGTTGTAGACAGAGGAGTATAAAATACACCCAAGTATCGCCATTAACAATGTTAGTGCCATGTAGAAGGGGGTGAGGTTATTGTCAATTACCGTACACGTTACCAAACTCCGGGCTATAATTGAGAAATACTTATTCTGAAATAAATTAAAATTGAAAATCCAACCAGAGTCCTCATGATCTGAGAGGGACAGCAGACAGATGATAAACAGACACTCTATACATCCTTAGCCTAAAAGCTGACCGTTGGTTAAGTGAACTGACTCACTTGAAGGTCGGAGTCTCATCGTCATACCTTAGTCATGTCAATTTTAGCAATATAATAGCTTCCGTTAGTAACAATAGCATCTAATTTGTAAAGACAGAAGATAAGCAACGCTATCTCGAAACCCATTAGTCACTCTTTTAAGTAAGAGTTTCGCATTGATATAAAAGGATGTTATCATTAAGAATGCAGATTCGCTCATGATTACAAAAGTAGCAATTAAGCTGGGGGCCCATTATCGGCATAGGCAAAGAAAAGGAATATTTGGCACCTTTACATGCAAGCGCTTACTATCAGAAGGGATAGTCCTCAAGGACTTCTATAACTTGCTTTAAGACTCCTCCACGGTCCTAAAGGCGTTGTAACCTGCCAAGGCATAGTAATATACAACAGTGTGCGCTTGCATGTAGAGATGCCGAAGCATTCTTCTATTATTTGCTTATCTATACTAATATTATAAAGCTGAAGAGTTTGTTTATTTGATTGTTTGTTTGTACGCGCTAATTTCAGGAACTAGTGGTCCAATTTGAAAAATTATTTCAGTGTTATATCATCCCGCTACGACCAATAGGAGCAGAGTAGCAATAAAAAATGTAACAAAAACGGAGAAAATCTTGACCCATTTTCTTTTATGTGACACAAGCGAAGTTGCGCGGGTCAGCTAGTGATAAAATGAACGTCGAGCCAACATTTCTTCGTCACGTGTAGAATACTTACATAATTCAAATCACGCCTTTATCCCAGACAGGAAGAGACTAAATAACGACACTTGCTCCGATCCTTACAATCTTCCCTTGATCACCCACACCTTGTCATAATAAGCGAATAATTCCATACTTTAATATCCATTAGCTTTAAGAATACTAGATTTCTTTTCTTGATTTAATGCTACCGACAAAAAGTCACAAAACTTTTTACATAACACTTTTTAAGACAACCTTGTATTTGTCAACTCATTGAACAATTTTAAATAGATTTGTGAGGTTCAAACTTTAACCTGTGACGAATGTTCAATGCAATATTAATAGGCACGTACAACGGCACAATACATAACACTGGAGTTACGTTCTACCAAAATACACGTAATATGCACAAAACGATCGCTAAATAAAATAGAAAGTACTATTAAATTTAAGATTCAGTGGATTTAAATATTTTATTGAGTGTACAGTGATTCTTAATGAGAGAGGAAACACTAAAAGTGCAATGCCTATAATAAATAAATAATTGTTTGGGTATGGCTATTGATTCAATTGATATTTTGACTAAACTCATTAAAGATCTACAAAAAGCAAACCCAAAGTACAATAACAATCGAACTAAAGAAATAAAGACCATCATAATAAAAAAAAAATAGTAATATATTCTATAATCTTTATAAATCACCCCTTTTAATGGTCGCAACCCTTTCTTTACCCAGTTACCTTTTGCATAATGTCATTACATGAATACCACATTATCTTGTTTCGAAATTAAACAAATTTGCATAACATTATCTGTTTAACCACAAAACAATAATCCCAAAGGAAACATAAACAAGTCAACGACAAACCGTTGATAAAATCAAACGTCCCATATTACTTATTATCACGGCATCGTACATTATCACGAGTGACAATACAACGTCACACATTAGTTCCCCCTTCATCACATAAAGTTCGCTTAGAACAGCGTTTCTTAACCTTTGGTTAGAGTTAGCGTATATCCTGGGGACCCGCAAACGTGTGTACCTATTTGGGTCCACGACTTGATAGTTCTCAAGGGCCTTTAAAAAATGCCAGTAATAAAACTGTATCTTAAGCAACAAAAGAATTTGTTATTGGTTGATCAAGAGGTCCCCGAAATTGTGCTTGATTTCCTTGATTAACTTAGCCTTTCTTTCAGCTATGTTAGAATCGGCATCCAGTCTCAGTGGATGCAGCTAAATACCTGTATTTTACATGGAGCGACTGCATATCGGACTTCCACAACCCAGTTATTACAAGATAGCCCTAGGGGATCGCGAACTGAAAAAAAGTTAAGAAACGCTGTCCCAGAACAATTTACAAATTGGTGAAAATGTGACACGTGCTATAAATCTCTAGTCCCTTGTCCCCACTTTGGTCAGGAACTTGTTAAATGAATGAAACTATTGCGGACGCGAAACTTTTATTAGTTTGACCACTTGCCACTTTTAGCGGTGCATGACATCATGAGAGCAGAATGGTGACAAATTTGTTGCAAATTGAAATTTTAGAAAAGTTTCATCGATTTTCCTAACATATTAAAAGCACGTAGTTTTACATTTATAAATCTATACTAATATTATAAAGATGAAGAGCTTGTTTGTTTGTTTGAACGCGCTAATCTCAGGAACTACTGGTCCGATTTGAAAAAATCTTTTAGTGTTAGATAGCCCATTTATCGAGGAAGGCTATAGGCTATATATCATCACGCTACAACTAATAGAAGCAGAGTAACAGTAAGAAATGTTACAATAACGGGGAAAATTTCGACCGATTCTCTCTTATGTGATGCAAGCCCAGTTGCGCGGGTCAGCTAGTCCTTAATAAAATTTGGACTAAAACACACTTTCAATAAATTTTGGGCAGTGGGAATTCCTGTGCAGTTTCCTCGTTACTCATATCGACCATCTCACCGAAGAATGAAATCACTTCAAGAACAATTTGCTAACCAATTCTTCAGCTCATTATTTAATCTGAACGATGACATTTTACAAGTTCGTGTTATATTTATTACATGGTATAACACGTAGGGTGAATCGTTCCAGTAATAGACCCGTGACGTAATAATCCCTCGTACTGCTTTGTTAATGTTACAATGTCCCTGGGTGTTAATGAAGTCATACTTTATGATCACAAATGTGATTATGTTACCCCTCGTGTTCACGTACATATTTGTTAATTTAATTTCACGAAATCGGGAATAGGTTCATCTATGTTTATTCTCGTATAATATTGACGCAAAGTACCGACTCTAATCACATGAAAATAAAAAAAAATGCATCGATCATAAGTGCTATGTTATGATTATGATTTCTAAGCAACTGAAAAAGTGCCCCCTCAAGAAAACTTATTAATTTATAAACTCTAGCTGTCTTCATTAGCTTAGATAATGATAGTAATATTAAAGCACTAAAATCAGCCGTCCATACGAATAAGAAACTAATAAAATTAATTTCATTTAGGATATAGAATAAATCGCTGACAAAGAAATTCCGCTCATGCAAATCTAAAATAGCAATTAGAACAACACTGCCCCTTCACGTATACATAAAATCACGACTTATTCCCATAGAGACAGAAAAAGGCCAAAGATTAAATAGCTCCTTTATCTTATAAAACACAGAGCACGTACCATTCCAGTACTTTTGTACCAATTAAGTGAAAGTACGGTATAACTACTTAACGATTAGGAATTAGTTAATTCAATTAAAGTGAGTAATCGTTAGTGAAAGTTGATAAAACAATATCGTTAATAGTTATTGTCAGGTTGTTTTATTAGCTGCTATTTTAATGAGATTGCTATTGAGATAAATAGCTTCTAAAATAAATTATTGCTTTGGAAGCTTGTTATTGATATTACTATTATAAGCGCGAGAGTTTGTAAACCACTGACAACAAAATCAAAGTACTTTCTCAGTAGAAGTTGATTTGTTCATATGTGAAATGATTAACAAGGTTCACCTTGTTACTCATAAATAAGTAATTATAAACCTAAGGTACCTTATATGGCCCACTATATGAGTACCTAAGGTTTTCCGAATTATATGGCTTAAAACGTTTTCACGCAAAAAAGCTCGTAGCTTCAAGAAGTCTTTGATATCTGTGAGCAATCAAAAGCTCTATCAGCAATCAAAATTTCCTCAGCTTCTATGTATTTTGTAAATAAAATCCCATGACCACTCCATTGCAGTGCGAGGATCTCCTCCCAAAACGTCATATGAGTAATAAAAGGTAGGTATACAATAGGTTAGAATACAACCTGCACCTACAGTTGATTCATCAGTATTCAGTTATTAGGAAACCAATTCACTTAGGAATGGTCCACGAGATTTCCTGCAATGATAGCTACTTCTAATTAAATAAGGTTGTAGATAAGGCTCATGCCGACTCGTGATCTCGTTTCAACTGTTCAGCTTAATATAATTTATTGCTGCGATATTAGTAATAATTTCAAATGTATGTTTGTAATAGGACAAATAGAACTTGTAAATTAGTCCCTTGATAAACTAGTTATGAAAGACATAAGGTAAATACGAAAAACAGTGCCGCTTACTATTATCATTTTGCAGCTTTGGTTTCTGATTAAACTCTTGTGGATTTAATAATTATTTTATAGTATTCCATTTATTACATCTAGATTTGTTAAAATGTAGTTAGCTCTCCCCGTCTTACAACAATTGTATGAAATTGTAGCATAATTTTGTTACAGTTGACTTCTACATGATTCAAAATGAAGTTAAAACCAAAATGACATTTCGTTAAATTCTTAAATCTACTTAATTAACTTCTTCATTGCGTCCACGACCTTCGCAACATGCGAAGAAAAGTCAAGTAAAATGACATAAAATTGATTCATCGTGTGCAATATTAAATATGAATCGTACACTACATTTCTAACCCACCTATCACAACAGCACAAAACTATTATAAAATAAATAAAGGGTCAGAAACATCCGCAGTCCACTTAATGACTGTTCATTGTCACTACTGTCAGTTGTCATGCAGAAGCGAACCACTCACTTGTGACATTCATTGTCAACATTTGAACACCATTGTCGAAAATACCGTTAACTAAGTAATCTTATCGGTACGAGTTGAGCAATAGCATGTGAAGCTAATTGATATGGAGACAAAGAACGGAAGACAGGTGAAATGGATTGATAATTAAGTGGTTTGGAAGCTCTTATTTCAAGTGGAAATAACGAAACAAAAAGAAAACAAATAAAATAAGAAGTCATTTTCTTTGTAAGTTCAGTGCTTCAGGATTAAAAGAAAGCCAAGCGAAATCAGCGTTGGATGCATAAGCATAAAATTCACGTGAATTTAAAGCATTAAATTTTCAGCAAACTCTTTAAGCCACCTAAAAATAAGATAAAATTAACAAAGACTCTGACTCTATCACCTTAAAAAACTGTCTTCAAAGGGAAATCCAGTTGACAGATCTAGTCAAAACAACAAATTTAGCGTAGACGTCCTAATTGATGTCTAAAACTGGCAAATGCATAAAATTTTGTCCCAGCTGTAAAGTCGCAATTTACTATTTTTAGTCACCCGTATTAAGTTGTAGAACTATTTATATTTTTTTAATTACCTCTTGAAAACAATATTTCTAGTATTTTTAGAAACCAGTCATAACGAAGAAAACCTGTTAACATGGTAACTCCGGAAATGACAAAAATAAAAAACGATATATTAAAAATACTCAGATAAAATTAGATCAAATAGTCTTAACAACAAGAATGTCATATTTGAAACATTATCAGTAGTAATATGATATTCAAATATGATTATTTAAAGGTTATCTAGTCTTTTACGTAACACTCATATGACATCTTGTTTAAACAGGTCTTAGATACGCTGACTTTTTGCAACATTGTGCAATCAGTTCCTTTGAATTGCATACTAGTTTTGATATAAACCAGCGATGGTTTAAAATTCTTATTCATATGCGCATATGAAAGTTAAGAAAATTATTTAACACAGAACTTTAGATATCCCTCCAGGTAGAGGCAGGTAGAGTAAGGTACCTTTTATTATGTTCTTAGACCCAGGTCTTTCCAGCAATTTTAATTTAGACGCACAGATCTTTCAAAGTTTTGAACTTCAACTTGTACCTACTTTCTACAAAATAATTTTACATTTTTTAGTCCAATATCTCATAAAATTGACCTCATTTTTAAATAACGAATCCAAGCAGAATTCACTATCAGTAATATCAATCAATCACGGGTGGCTTAATGTCTTTATCTAAAACTCGGATTTCATGACTTTCAATTATTTAAATAACTACATTTATTATTATTTGAAATTCAGAAGTAATCATGAGTTAAAACTAGACGCATTTAAAAGTAATTTAAAGTTGTAGATCAGTGTATTATTTATTTCTTCAATCCAATCAATAATAGTATTCTAGACCAAAAAAATACTTTCATTAATTTCGCTTCAACATTGGCTCCTTATGTGTATAGAATCATAGTCCCCTCCCTCTGTTTCAACAGTGGAAACTGGATACTCAACCAAGACCATGCCGTGGATTTTACAATCATAATTTTACACATGACACATGCACGTAAGGTTGCAACGGACGGTGCATGTGTCATCTATAATTCAACTAAAGCTTGTCGATGAACTTAGTCAATTGAATAATGTCCATAATTAAATATTCCTTATAACACGATGGAAGGAAACGGCATAGGATGCGATTATACTGAGCAGTAATTCAGCGGATGTCGGCGACAACAAATGCGTCGTACATCGTGAATTGTGACGAGTGGGCGAGAGAGCCTTGGCACGACCAAACTTGAGGTTTACTAACGTGCGAAAATAGCATTAACTACTTAGCCCCTGACTGACTTATTTCGCAAGATTAAGGGTGAAAATACGAGTCTTGCTTTTGACATCCCACTAAGAAATGTAAACGTTTGTTACTCTTTCTCAAAAATTACTTCCGAACGAGTTCACTATCGACAGTTAAATAGCTATTCAGCTATACCACTCCGGGCTCCTCCATCCTCCATTATTGAATTAATTTAGTATCCTTGAAGAATACTTATGTTCAAGAATACAAAATTAATTCGATAATTTTAATCATCTAATCTAGGTATAATGTCAAAAATTCGATGCTTGATTGTAAGTACCGCTGTCGCGTAATGTCGCGCTGCAGTTTTGCAAAGTTGTCAGCTGGCTAAAAGTTTTAAACAAAAACAATGAGTACTTCATCACCGCTAATCTTATATCAAGGTCTAAATATTCAGCAATCTCGCGCAATTTTATAATTATCTTGCACGGAGTACTGAGAGTACACAACAATGGCACAATTTCCCGGACAGCTAAAATTAAGATCTGATTAGACCTGACGTTTGTTTACGACGCTGCTATCATACATCTCCACTTTATATTATAATAGACTTACCTTAATTAAATATTAGTTAGTATTTCTGTAAGTCAAACCTATAAATAAAGAGTAAGAATGCAACAAAGAAATGTTGAGAGAATAATAATCATCTAGAAGCATCTAGAAATCATAATCGGCCCAGAAGGGATTTCAAACAACATGAAAACATCCTTTACACGTACCTTAACTTTATTACTATGTATTTGGCATTTTTTTATATACTGACTAATTATATATTTAGAAACAACACTGAATCAAAAAATTCCCAACCTAATACTAACACCTAATAATATGAAGTCACGTCGCTCAACACATCGAATACAAATGTGCATAATAATATTGACATTTCATGGATAGTACTTAGAGCTCTCTAACTAAACTGTAGTCAGATACCCATCAGTCTCAGAAACAGTATAATTTTTAACTCAAGTCCTTGAAAACTCCTATACAATTAGTTCGCAAGATACAAAGCAATTACACAGAAAATGGAACGCGATCTGATAGTAGACCTCAGCCACAATCCTTTCTGATTCTATAACGCGCTCTGCTAGATTATAAATCGCAATCGAATCTCGTTCTGTGGGTGGAATACCACTAGTACTATTACAGATAAAGGCTTGCCGCTCACATCTGATTATAGTATTGTAAAATATTTATTATGAATTTTAGTTTGAGTTGACTGGACAGAAGGATTTACGGTACTCAGAAACTAATTTAATACAATACGAAAGTTTATGTTATAATTGCTGCTAGACTCGAGTCATTTCAAACGTGCGAACTAAGTCATATCATTTTATTGGAGTCTCTTGCTCGCACTTACACATTGTCACATTCCTGTGATGTGTAATGTTATTGCTTGTAGTTCTTCCATTCGCAGTTTTTAAGGATTTCGGTACAATATCTTCTCGGAATGCAAAAAAAAGTATTTTCCTTATTTGACAAATCTCGCGTATTCTAAGCGCTCTCTATCGCGAGACAATAGTTCAGAAATGCATGACTTCACTATTGACAAAACGCCATTTCGTCTAATATACCGAGTTTCCATCAGTCGCTAAATAAATTCTGCGCTAACTGCTCGTGTGCGGTCAGCTTTAGCACGTAGGATTTGAAATCAATTTGTCCTACACAATGAACTCGCAGTTATTCAATTTCGTCTGAATGCCCTTCACAGTTACTTACCTCGGCGCGTCCTTGGCAAGTGTTCCGTTAACCGCTGCCAGTGGGAAGTGTCAATGAAATGTGATATAGTATATGCACAAAACGGTTATGTATTAAAACAATAACAGAATGGAAAGGAATGACTAAAGGGAATATTAAAGTTTTAAAAATATTTAACCACATTAATTCAGGCAATATTTTAAAAAAACTAATACTATTTTTGAAAGCAAGTAGTTTAATTTAGCAAATTGATTGTTTTCAAAAAATCGTTTAGTAAGACATTCCACGAATAAAATGTCGATAATTGGGCATCAAAATATATGCCATATTGAATTTACTAATTTATTTATCATTGAAAACAACCGCAATCTCACACCATAAATAAGCTATTCACAGCCACAGTCGAAGCAAAGTCTCGCGATATATCTCAAGATATACCAGCACCTTTAGACAAATGGCACAAACGCTATTGAAATGGAATAGAATAGAATTCTCAATGTATGGGATTGACATAAGCATACGATAAGTAATTTGATCCGACGAATAGAGTTTTTAATAGGTAGCCAAACGTTAATGTAGTCTAAACGATTTTACGAAACGTCAGAATAGTTCATTCATTTTATCGTTATGCGTAGCCAAGTGGCCGGTTTGACAAACGAATTCTACTAGAAGCGAACGACAATAGACGGACGCCAAACACTTGAAGTTAACGCTACAAAATGGCGAATATTTTGATCAGCTGACAGCTGTGGAAGTGAAAGTTTGTTGATGTGAATGTTTGTTGTAAAGAAAAAACATTATTTTGTATAATGCATAAGCTAAGATTATTGTGGGCTGCCCATAATGAAGCAGTGTGGCTGAGGAAGCATCGAAGAAATGTTTCGAGACGTAATTTAGAAAGAATTTGTGAATTGCCGGACGTTTTATTTATAGAATTTAATGTATTAGCGAGTTCATTCCACATTCTCTCACTTTTAATTCGTCCTTGAGTACCTTGCTGGGGTCTCGATAGGTCTCCATGCCTGTAACATAAACATAAACTACACTTAAAGTGTTCAACACTGATAAGGGCTTTGTGACTGAGTGATGTCATTGTTTATTGTATGGTAGTTTCTTATTAGAATGAAAGGGATTTTTAAATAAATGTATGTAAGTATTTACCTTTCCATATAAGTAATCTAAAAGAATTGAAAATTTCTCTGGGCTAGCCCGTACTCTCGGTTCCATCGCTAAAACAAGAAAAAGTATATCCTCCATCATCCAATGTTAAAAAAGTAGATATTTCTATGACAACAAGTTCAACGTTTGGTTTTAAAACATGAATTAAAAGTATAACTCTTCTAATACTTGAACTAATACTATAATTACTATAATATTTTAGTGTTTTACTTACCAATTATTAAAAAATAGAAGACAAACTTTTTACAAATCACTATAAAACTCGCGCGCTACACTTCAAAATGACGTTTGAGAACGGACTGAACGGAATGAAATTCGGAAACATAAACAAGTTCAGTAGCGATCGAATAGAATAAGCGTTCGCCATCTCGTAGTACATTTGGCTACCAACTGATGAACGATATCGCTAAGGCGTTAATATTTAGTAGAATAGAATAGATAGGAAGCGTTTGCCATTTGTCTAGAGACACTGGTTGGACACAAAACTGGTACAATTTACACGCAGTGGCCGCCCTGAAAGCGGGAACATAACGGAAAGTCCGCAATCCGTGCTCTACCAACTACCTACGGTATACTACGCTTAATTAAATCTACTTTCACTTAAATATTTATTCATCTATCGTGATCAAAATTGGTTTATTCGTATGCAAATATACCGCAAAATAGAGTAATAAAATAGATTTTATTTTTACCCTTGCGACCATAAATCACTACTGTAGAAGAATTTATTAAAGTGACGATACAAAAAGGAAAGTCGTGTAATCAACAATAATAAAAGTGTCTGGTGCGAGATGTTGTTTCCTGGCGAATCGGCAGGGGAATGAGGACGTCCTGGAGTGCAACGTCACCTCAGACAGGACGGTTTGTTGTGTAGACAAAATAATCCCAGGGTGGCCGCAATCAATCTTCATACGTACCCAAATTAAACCGGCACTTCGTCTCGCTACGTACTGGCCACACACAAATATCTTCCTAAACTAACTATAACTAATCCTTTTATAATATTTTTGTTTTTTTTATAACAAAAAAAAAACTATTTTTCTTTTGACATTTTCTAATAGGGGATCGAGAATCATATTTTTGAAATATAACTAACAAGTAGGCAATAAATATAAAAATACATATTTTAAAAATAATAGTCGCTAAATTATTTATTACTCAGTATTTTACTATAAAATTAAGAACGTTTTTTATTTGTATTAATATTCAAATTAATTTTTAAATGCATAAAATAGAAAATATTATTTACGATATTGATTTGTGCATGAATAAAACGTTATACATTATTTAGATATTTTCAATTTTATTTTATAAGTAAACCTAAAAGCAATAAATGATAAGTACAATATAATTTTCCATATTTTAATAAACTCTTTTATAGTTTATGCGTATTGTCTCTATGAAAATGTTATACTCACAAAGTTGTTAATATTGCTAGGAAGCTTGTCAAATATATCGATTTAACACTTTGAATTGAGCAACATTTATTAATCGCCAAACATCTCAATAACTTGTAAATTACATTTTACTAATTAGTATTTCGCAGTTGAATATCCTACTCGATATAACCAGAATTAATATTTGAATTCTAAAGACATGACTAACCAACCGGGACTATGTTAATAGCATTGCAGGAAAATTGCCGTACTTAGAGCTTTTTCCAGCAACAGAAATTATAATAATTTGTAATTATAAATTAGACTAGATTTATTGTCGGTTTGTAACTGAAGGTATTTAAATTTAAATGGGAAAAGTGTCATTTTGCATTTCAAATAGGTTCGCTTAATAAGAAGAGCATAAGAAAAAGTAGATAAACCTTTTCTCAATCTTGGTTTTCTTTCCGTCTGTCAGTAACTGTCTTCAATCTAAAGATTCCTGCTTCTAAATATTTTGTACATTGTACGAAACAGCTTCAGTTATCCATAACGCCCTGACCCGATATTCAAACAGCGAATGGGCGGATATTGACAAATTACTAAGTGTAGGCTTAACTCATTATTTAAACTAATACAAGCAATAGCCACATCACACCGATTAATTCTCATACAAAAGCTGTATTCCTCTATAAAGATTCTCTGTGCAGTATTCTGTCCCTTTTTCATTGCTCCTTACTTGTTTTTTACATTACACTACTCACAGACCCGCGCAACTTCGCTTGCGTCACCTAAGAGAATGGGTCAAAATTTTCCCTGTTTTTGTAACATTTTTCGTTGCTACTTCGCTCCTCATGACCGTAGCGTGATGTTATATAGCCTATAACCTTCCTCGATAAATGGGCTATCTAACACTGAAAGAATTTTTCAAATCGGACCAGTAGTTCCTGAGATTAGCGCGTTCAAACAAACAAACTCTTCAGCTTTATTATATTTTACATTACATTTTGTTTAAGATTGCTGTTTAATTGACAACATTGGCATTGCAAGATAGTGTTTCATATTGTACAAAGGCTTTTAAACACGAAAAAGTTCGGTATTAGAAAAAAATAATGTAGACTCACCAGGACTGCTTATTTATTCCCTATGCTTCTACAAGAGCTTACTGCATTAAAAGATGACATTCAACTAGTTCGAACGCCTCAGGTCCCAAAAAAAGTATGTTCCGATAGGGAAAAATAATACACGAACTTTTCCTGCAGCGAGTACACAGTGCGCACCCGTTTTTCAACAGCAATCTTCGTATTGATATAGTTAGCGGTCGTCTGCGCGACCTTGTGTCCAGGACACAATTACACATGTATGTACCGGCAGGAACAGCAAACACGTGCCCACCTGCCGAGCGACATCCTTGGCTGCATCCTTATCAACAACACCATTTAGTTTCACGTACGATTGCTACTTTTTTAAGAATATTGTTTTAAATGTAGATAACGGCTTCGACAACCGGCTTTGCTATAGGGATTTTTTTATGACAATGTTATTAGCGCCTCTAACGGGCGCTATTGGAACTATTTTTGCAAGACATTTTAAATGTAAAACTTGGGCAACTGAACATTTGGTTTGATTACTTAACAATTTCAATAGTTAACAGATTGATAGAGGATGAGTTTTTAAAGTACTTATTGGTCACTTTTACCGTTATTTTTTCTTTTAACACTAGTTTAATTTTTTATATTAAAGCAATGTTGTATTCTTTTTGTATTCATCAAACACTTCTCATCCGATTTTCCTGAATGTGTAACGTATAATACTTAAGTTAGGTATGTTTAACGAGATATGTACATAATATCTAATACGAATAAGAGCAATACTACTCTACTACTAGTGATTAGTTTAGAAATATAGGTATGACTAAATCGACATAGTCTTGCGAATATGATCAAACAAGATTGGTTTTAGATGGTTAGACTATGCGTTCATCAAGTCAGACTAGTTAAGTATGTGAACATTAGGAGTACTCAAATAAATGCTCTGTACAGTTGGTCTAGAAACATTACATACAAATTGAGTTAGGACGAGTAATTTGTGCCCCATTTGAGTAAATTGTACCTGCATTAGACTAACAGAGTACGCAATCTTCTAGCCAGCTTATACGGCTACTTTATCCGACTTTCAACTCATTACCATCCCATTAGCAAAAAAGAATCCATCACACAAATTCTATTTTACAATCTCATTTCAAAATACAGTATACGATTAATTTTAATATAAAAAACGCCGGCATCGCTTCATCAGTTTTTTAATGCTCCTATAAAAAATAATTCCTTATAGGCCTAAATAGTAGATGAGACTTAAAAGCATGTTCTTCAAGTTTTGCGCGGCAATAAAACGCCCCTAGAGCCTCAAGCGTAAAAAGGAAATTGCGTTTCTATCGTAAATGATAATTACTGGTATGAAGTAAATGCCAAGTAACCCGATTTCTAAAGCGTCCTGAGCACATTTACATTATATAAACGTGCCTACCGAATTAATCGAAATAAACGGGCTACTTTTATGGCATACTATTGCTGAGCCGAACACAAAATGTGGCGGTAGTCTGCAACACTCATTCATTTATGAATGAAAACGATGATGTTCGTGGCGCAGTGATTGAGTTGATAGCGTAGTGGTATAATCTATACTAATATTATAAAGATGGAGAGTTTGTTTGTTTGTTTGTTTGAACGCGCTAATCTCAGGAACAGTAGGTCCGATTTGAAAAATTCTTTCAGTGTTAGATAGCCTATTTATCGAGAAAGACTATAGGTTATATAACATCACGGTACGACCAATAGGAGCTGAGTACCAGTAAAAAATGTTATGAAAACGGGGAAATCTCTTATGTGACGCAGGCGAAGTTGCGCAAGTTAGCTAGTAAAAAATATAAATAGCACTGCATGTGTACAATCAGTCGTTAATCAGTATTTCGTTGGCTTATTTACATTGTAGCTTAACTGTTTATCTGTAAAAATTCCCTCCGTGCAAAATTCGTACTTAATGCAACAGTTCTTCATTAATCAGGAAAGCTGTTTCTTGATTATTATTTCCTTAAGGTACATAAACCAAAGTCAGAAGACACCAATAACAAGTCAAAGTCACATTTTGCGTCCGAATAGGCTACACAAAGTATCCCGTATACTACAATACACCACCTGATTGTGTGTTGACCCGGTGCCCGCAGACTCGGCGAAGTCAACGCACTCGGAAGTAACTATTGTATCGCCTCGATATCAATTAACGTACTCGATAAGTGAATTTAACCATTTAACAGTTCTAGACTGTAACGAAAACTAGAACGATTGTATGTAGGTCCCGATTTACGATAGCGTGAGTTTCGTACATGAAAACATTGCCAAAATGTAGTGATCGAAACTGGGCCGTTGAAATTTTTTGATGTCTTGTTAATTGAGTGATTTACGGACGTTTTTATTTTATCTTTTATTTTGTTTTTGTACGGTTTGGTAGTACGTAATTTAATTCAATACAACCAACTGTTGTTTTTATGACAAAATCTATAGCTGGTTAGTATACAAGTCTTTGTACAAACTTGAGGACGAGTTACTGTGTTTTGTAAACGATTTTTTGCGAATGAAAACTATTAATTACAATTTAGAATATACTCCCTATACAATATAACATTATATTAAATGCAAGAACTGTTGAAGTAGTGTGTATTGTATTATCATTAATGCGAATTTTGTTATTAAATAAGCACGTACTTGTGTGCATTAAAATAATAGAAACACAGCATAATATAGAAAATATATTGGCCAGTTAATACTCACTAAAAACCATTCAACTTAGCTAAGTTCTTCAACAAGTAAACTATTACCAAGTACCGTTGAACTAAACCCGCAACGTCCACGCGTAAACTGATGTGTAAAACTTGATTACCCTTCCATAAAGAATCTATCAGGGCTAATAAGCTGTTAAACTAAAATTGCCTAGTTAATTTATTAGTCGATTGTACTACATTACTGTTAAGGCGTAGTGTCAAATTGCTGGGTACATTCTCCTACTGATTGGATGACGAGTAACAACCCGTTATTATGTTATAAAGATTGACGTACGTTTTGAAATTGTTTTGATGGAATTAATAGTTTGTTTGTTGTTGAAACTTAACACGGTTAAGGAACTTAACTGAAGCACTACCTCAATCTAAGATACTGATGGAAAACCTTACGGGCAAAGGCTGCCCCAAAGACCTACCCATTTTGAAAGGTAGCGCTAGGACCACCAACGCAGAAGGCTCATAAGCCTGAAGCCTTCTACCTACCGCCCATGGGCAGCGTGCGTCAAACTGGTTAGTGTAAAGATTTGTAGAATAACTATATGAGTCCAGTGATTTGAAGCGATAGATATTATTATGCCTGATAGAGCTAATATGAGTGTGCACTACGCATGCGCAACGGTAAGGTCGCCACACAAAATGATCCAATTTTCGTGTAGAACATAACTATTTAGTTTTTGACCGTACTTTTTGTATATGATTCATAATTCTAACAAAATTTGGTCATCCTTGTACTAATGCTAATGTTTGTTAACTATTATCTGATTAACTGTTCCAAAACGATAAATCTTCAAGTACGATAGTTAGAAAAACAAAGAAAATTCAAAGTGAACATTATTGACTGCGTGTTATCAGTACTCAGTGGAAACAGGTCAACCACCTGTAACTCGTTATCAAAACGAGGTTAGTCGACACAAAATTAAGTGGTTACAGCACTATTATTAGTTAAATTTACCTACTACCAATATTGTAGGTATGTTTTATGAACGAAAGAGGTGATTTTTAGGATTTTATCTTGTATACTTAACACTTTCTAGCTTTTAACGTTTTTAAACTCTTGCGACTAGTACACATAGTATTATAATGTAAAGGGTCTTAAACACGATTGAAAACTAAAGGTTAGGATACTTTCTAGCTTTGCCGACTGATTATTTATCAATAAATAAATAATATAATCAACTCATTAACTCCAAAAAATTATATTCAAATTATACTTTGCCTAGAAATCATGATATTTAAACTCGTTCCTGCTCTTCACTGACTGACCGATCGCTTTAGTCGCCAATTACGATAAGTACAATTTTCCGCTAGAAAATTGCGAAAATAGAATAAGTATCCTGGATGTAATTTAGCTTTATAACATTGATTAATTATCTGTGGCTTTTGATTTAGACGTATTTTATTGAAGTTTATAACTTTACCTATTATTTTCACTCGTATTTATAAAGATAATTAGATTACACTGCATAAGTAAGTTTTAACCACATGCGTAATAGGCTGCAGCCTAGCTTAGCTAAGTCCGGAGTCGATAAAATCCGACTGCTAGTTCTATACAAGTCCTAGTCCAATAGTTTCAAAAAACTAAATTATAAAAAAATGTTTACACAAACAATCTATATTAATAAAAAGAATAAGAAGAAAGAATAATACGAAGGTATTTTTAATAAAAATATATTAAGTCCATTCACAAACAGCCTTGTGTTCTGCTAAACTTACTTTCTGTGTAGTCATTGTAAAAAAAATAAGGAAAAAAAAATATTACACGTGTTGGTGGGCTTTCCCGGCGCAATTTTTCACTTGATAGTGCCCGTATGATTCGGCAAGTCACATTGACTTAAAATTATCACATTATTTAATAAGATTGAGACTAAGAAATATTAAATTTTCCTGTTAAGTCAATTTAATTTTGTCGATATCGGTAAGGAAAAGATTATAAAATCTAGTTGCTGTTAGAACGACGAAACGATCAATAGCGCGATTCTGTTCAGTCGGTAATATCGAGTATCCAAAGTATGACATTAAGAATGTACTGCCGAAATAATTCCTACGATGCCTGTCAGAGGCGCTGATCAGATTTTCATACAAAATATCTCGATGACAAACCGGTTGTCGGTAGTCGATAGTAGTAGAGAATCGAGTCTTCTTGACATAGTACAGACTACAGAATCGGTACCAACCTACAGTTAAGTTACTAATACGGAGATTAAACAAATAGCGAACGATCAAATTGAGGTTACAACTCGATTACATGTAGAGCGAGCTTTATACAACCCCATTGTAATAACCAAAATGACCACACGTGAGAATCTAGAGCATTTCTTCGAAACACAATTAACCTAGAGATTTTTTTTACTTAATAATTGTAGTGTCCGTTCCATAATAACAATCACATTGTCCAGTTACTGTAACGGCCAAAAAGTTACATGACGCGGATCGCTTGAGAAAGTAGGCCTGTCATTGACTTTGTGCCGACTAGACTGCTGGCAGACAGCGATGGCGAGCAGAAAAACGTGCTGACTCACCCACGCTAACAATGTGTTTTATAACCATTGCTGGTCTTATACTCAACTTTTTTGTAACATTACAAAGTGTAGCAGAAATGTATACTCCGCTAGTAAAATCGATGGTTTCGTTACGTGATAAGTGTCAATGGTAGTAAGAGGCTTTTTTGTTCTATTACAAAAAGTCATATCGAGCGATCAGAGCGGCGTTACAATAGATTATAATAATTGTAATTTCGCCTGTATATGACGATAAGAAACTCATGACACAGATCACTTATGGTGGACAAGATTAGTTCGTGTTAAAGGAAAACGTTCTAATTATTTGACCGACGTGATAGTTTGTGAAGACAAAGCTTGATCTGAATCTAGACTGATTGTTATTAGTTATTAGTAGAAAGTGGAACTACTATTACAGAACGCGTATTAAAAACCTGATCGGACATGGTTGTTTTTTATAAATGCCGCCGTAGGGCAAGCTAGATATTTGAGTTTGAGATAGAGTTCTTATTTCCTTGAATTTTTTACCACTACGTACTGCGGCCAATCATGTACTTTTTTTGTCATTCGTTGCCCTTTGGAGAGTAACTACGAAATTTCATGAAACTACGCTACCAGCTGTACAATCTCCAACTAATAGATTCTTTTTATCACGGAACTATAATTTTCACATGCACAAGGTCTTACCCCCGGTTTCTGAGTACATTTAGCGGTAGTTTATCAGTTTTTGTATGAGTTTAAACACTATCAAATAGATAAACTACCGTTAAATATACTTCAGAAACCAAGAATTAGTAATCTCCTCCTCCAGATACTTTGTATCTTAGTCTTAGTCATAAACGATTGTTCTCTACAATGTGCATAATAATACAGAACGTAACAATGCATCCAACGATACGTCAGTTAAATAATGAAACTGATAGTAAAGTATTGAAAGTGATAAGTTTTGACGGTCGTGCGCGCAGCGTGGCGTTTATCAAGTTAGCTCATGTGAAATGGGCCGGCTGCGGCTGCTTACTCAATGTGTGCTTGTGCCAACTGTTTGTGCGTTGCTATAGATATAATGTGCTATATTGGAGCGATATGTATGGTTAGAGAAAGTTTTTGTACTTTGAAGAGTAAGAGGATAAGCGAGAACTCTGATAAAATAAAGTGGCATTAAAAAAACTAAGCATATTTTGGTTGAAAAGTAGCTGACGATTTGTACAGAAGCCTACACATATATGTATTTTTTTATAAAGTTTTGAGACATTTTCAATAACACGAATCTCCATGCTATCAAGAAATTTTGCACAAAAATCTGATCTGCGCAAAAGCGCGCTCTAGCGGGCTCCGTAAGAACTATTTTGGCAGTACCATTCAAATGTCAAACTCGATACTCAGTACCAACTGTAGGGAATTGCGCTACAGTACAGGTTATTTAACATTGAATATTTGAAACAAAACCACGTTCTCCGAACGCAAGCGGTGCGTGACACTGCGACGAACTAACTCTTGATAAGTTCTGAAACTCTTGGTCGAACAAGAAAATTGGCTCTTCTACCCTATAGCATAAATAAGTAATTAAAAGATATCTACGGCTAGTAACTGTAGTTTTGCCTGTGCACCACAAGGCTACAAACATCGTACAAGTTGCATCATAAGTGGGAAAGTGAACGCTCTCGGCACCCGCAGCAATGGACTGCCGATCCCGATTACTGATCTTATAAATACGAGTAATTCGACATCATTTAACACGTAATGTCCGTATAATTGCAATAATTATAATTAAAATAATTACGTGAAACACTGATTTATGAAGAAATGGCTGTGATATTATTGCAAAATTGAAAGCGACTTTAAGAGTTAGTTTAGTATTTTAAATGCATATAGCAATTTCGAACCGCAAAAATAAATTATTATTTGTACCACTTTTGAATAGATATTAGTTAGCTAGGGACCTTCGAATTTATGAAAAATAATTAAATTTTAGTGATCCGGAAGTGAATGCCACTGACGGTGGCCTGTTTGATACGCGTGGGTTATAACTTAGGACAGAATTTTCATATAAACTTTCATCCCCCTATTTTATCCCCTCTGGGGTAGAATTGATCAAAATCCTTTCTTAGCGGATGTCTACGTCATAACCACTACCTGCGTGCCAAATTTCAGCCCGATCAGTTTAGTGGTTTGGGCTGTGCGTTGTTAGATCACTATGTCAGTCAGTCACCTTCGATTTACATATATTTAGATAGACAGAATCGTAATCTATTATCGAAATATATCGTTCATGCTAAGACTCTCTGCTAAGTGGTCGAAGTATAATACACTAAGTACTTAGAAATACTTACTTAATACTTCTACTAATCGAAGTCGGACGTTAGCAACCGATCGATTATTCACAGAACTTTCTCCGAGTACCTAAACATATAACAAAAATAGCACTTATCAATCATAATATACATTAAAACACGCTTTGATGAATGTCAGTAATTAATTAATATCGAACAAACATTGTCGATCGATGTAATTGATGGCGGTTTGATTAAAAACGCGACGGCCATTTTAAAATCGATTTAGATGCCTTTCACATAAAGCTATGCCAAGAGTATCTGGGGCTGTTTCACGCTTACATACTATTACTACTATAGGTACTACTATAGGTATATGTTTAAAGGTCTTAATATAATAATTATGTGCTGTTCTTATAAAAACACAACAAAAAACGTAAAATTGACGCACTACGAGGGTCGATCCAAAAGTAATGATAATCGGCTACTTGTAGTCGTCGCAAATATACAAAAACTATTTTTTTGGCTTCCTTATAGATCCACTACCTCGGGGTAAAAAAATCATATCAATAGTCCAAGTAATTTGGTAAATACATTCAATTGAATAGGAGCTGTCGCAGAGAAAACATCAAAATGTAAAAAAACGTCATTAGAGCAATTAGTCAATGCCCTCCACTGAAAAAAAAATCCACTAAAGGAGTACGTTGCGACTTGTTGCTGTCATCGGAGGACTTTGTTTTTCTTTTTCCCATAGTTACACGTTGCAGAAAAGAGTTCTAGATTAGAAGAACTTCAATTGAAGATGAACATCGCAAAAAAACGCCTTCCACCGCCCTTACTAAAGATAACGTCAAAAAAGTTGGAGATATTGTGTTAGCAGATCAAAGAATGACCATCAAATATGTAGCTAAGATTATAGACATCTCATATGGGTAGCATTTTAAGGGTCTTCTCTAACAAGTTCCTCATGAAAAACGTTCCCGCGCCTCAGGAACCGAAAATGTTAAAAGGCGAACGAAAGCGAAAACGTTTCGACATTTCGAGGGTGAATCTTGGAAAGTTCCAAACGGATCAAGGACTTTTTTTGTCACGTTATTTGACAATAGACTAGTCAAAAACCCACCATTTTGATCCCAAAACAAAACAACTATCCATGACTTGGAAAAGAGCCTTCTCACCAACAAAGGAGAAATTCAAGGTTTCAAGGTCGATGTTTGATTCCCGCGTGTTTTTTTCAAAACACTGAAAGAATCACTTCAGTAAAATAATTGAAAAAGAGAGCTATTGTAATAGGCTTTTATTAAAAATACCAAATACGAAGATTACAGGAAGCTATCATGAAAAAAAAACACAGGAAAGTGTGAGCTGGAATGCTGTTTCACCAAGACCAGCTCTGGCTCACAAGGTCGCAGTTGCGGTGGCTGCCATTCAAGAAACGGCTTTCGGATTGCTCGTTCACCCATCCTATTTGCTAGATCCATCTCTTAGGTAATTTTATCAATTGCAATTTTTAAAAAAACACTTCATAGGCAAAAAATTTGGCGACAATCGCGAAGTGACTAGTGATTTTAGGGCATTTTGGGAGAGTTTTGCAAGATAAGGTATTTCTATGGGAAAAATGGGATTAAAAAAGAGATCAATTGGTTTTATTAACTTGTTATGAGACTATGTAAAAAATGTAATCATTTTTTTCACTGTAATCATCGTGTATCACCTCCGTTATCATTACTTTTGGATCAACCCTCGTATTTATCAGATAGGAGATGTCTTCTTCTTATTTTACTTATTAGACGGTTGTCAGGAGCGAATTTACGTTGTGAATTATCTGGATATATAACTATAAACTACATTTCCATAACGAATATAAAAAAGTGTAAAAATTTCTGTGTCGCGTGAGCAATAATTAAAATTACAGGACAATTAACGCAATTAAGCATATTAACCTCGATTTTTCTGCGCGAAATGTCATGATCGCGGCGAAACGTCAATAAATCCTAATTGTTTTAGTAAGTAAGTTAAAACATTCATTTTTAAAAAATAGTCGTAGCTTTAAATCCATTAAAATATTGTGATCATGTAGCACTGCTTGTTACTATAGAATAACAAAAAAATTACATTTCATATTAATAAATTACTTAAAAACTAGTTCTTGTAAAATCCGCTAGGGGCGCAAATTAATTTTTTACTCGAAATTTGTTGAATGTCGTTAGAATTTCGTGGTGCCAAATCACCCTTCTATGCCTTATTAAATAGTAAATAAAATACCCTACAGGTTCGCTCTTCTTGCTGGTATATGTGACAGGAACTTAATAATGACTTTCACGGTAAATTGTCCAAGTGCTCGGTATAATGGTGGCCTGTGAACGCTATAACGTTTCCTGGTCATATTTTAGTGTTCAACAGCTTTACAAGGTTGCTACGTGATTTATCGTCCGTTCAGATACTGATTGTAAAATATTACGTAGACCTGTACTTTATCAACAACTAAAAGAATTTTAGTTTATTCGGAACAGACTTGATAAACTTAAAAAAAAAGGGGAGAGAAAAAGAAAGACAGTTTTCCCTAGTGGTAATTTTGACCTAATTTTTAGTTTTATGAATAGTTTCCATTATTATATCGAATGCATTTTGTAGCTCTATTATGTAATCAAAACTATAAAATATATAGTGCCACATTTCGACAATACATTGTTGGTTTATCGAGCCTTTTGACATTAATAGGACAGTGTTACCAAACTCGCGTCGTATAAATACTTTAACAAAAGCACTGCTAGGACCGGAATTTCAGGAATCACCACTGCCGTAGACCACCAAGAGAGATAAATTCAAGATCTACTTTCAATTAAACGATGTACATCACCAGTAATAGATAAAGTTTATGAACCGTAATGCTATACACGTTCATTTGAAATGATTCATTACACCGAACACATTCGGCCTTACTAATGTAGTGTCAATGGAATCGAATTTCTTGAGCTCATTCGATCTCTACGATTCCATTTAATAGACAATGTTTGTTATGACTTTCAGCCATCATTACTTAGCAGATGTCAAACTGTCTTTCGCAGAAAAATAGCCCTAATTACTTGAAACATAAAGGCTGTATTTACGTTTTCCGCTTGAGAGGTTGATTGCATCGATTTTCAAGTGACAAATGAGTGTTGGTCGACATCGCGGGTGGTCCGTATGATCGCATGATGTTGCCATTTATCATACAAAATTTCACTTTATATAGAAACTTCATACAAACTGCATCTTTTCTAAAACGTGACTCCATCTATACATGTAAGTATTGTAGGTACATTAAGCTGAAATAATGTAGACATATTAACCTTTCTCTTGAGATTTCCACAAGTTTGAAATGTCACGTGCTTCAACTTGTTTAATCGTTTCTTTAGTCACGAAAAGATAGTGATGTTATATGGAAAAAGCTCACTTGAAATGACTTACTTTTTTACGAGACACATTCGTGCGAAACCGATATTTATCTGCACACCTAAAAATGCAGTTTATTAATTCAATTTCATGTTCAAATGTTCGATATTTAGCTTAGCAGTTTGTAAAGAAAATAACAATAAATAGGAGCAAAACAGCTTCGCCACATCACCTCAAAAGGTAACACAATCTAACTCGATTTTCCCACAAACAGTCACGAAAACAAAGGGAGATAAATTATTTCCATTCTGCAGTCTCCATAACGAAGCCATAAACCAATAAAGTGTAAATGTAGAGCACTCCGTGTAATAATAAGCTAGGATCATGTTATCTGGTACATTTCAATCTAGTTGCGGTGAAGCAGTGGAGTAACTAATTTAGTGGTCGCCGACAGATAATACTTCGATGGATTGCTTTGGACTTAAGGAAACGTGTTATTTCGGTACTAATACTGTTATTTATTGAGCTCTAAGATAAATAAGGCGGGTTCAGTAATTAACTTTGAAACTAGTATGTAAATAAGCAGTAAAGACTAATGGTTTAAGCGTATACCGCGCGCTAAGACTGGAATATAGTAAGTAAATAGCAGCAATTTGAGGTTTACAGAAAGGTAAAAGACTTCTTGAGACTTCTTTCAATTCCTGCTTAAAACAAAAACCCTATTTTTTTAAAGATAACTTACACACTGATTTCAATATCAACGATGCAATTTCTGGCAAAAAAAATCAAAGCGGTTCCTTCACTTTAAAGATATAATTATTACTTTATATTCGTACGTCTGTACTTATCGTCCGTAACTGTGGTAAGGATTATTGAATCACGAAGCATATCTGTCTGTTTCATCGATAAATTATCTTCACGCCAGGTTCAGTGATCCGATCACAGCTGCACTCGAAGCGAGGTTAAACAATCTTTAACGCCGTCTGGCTATGGATGACTAGCTACTTACTACTGTATGTAGATGACTTTTGCGAAGGCCATAGTGCAATACCATGCAAGAATACCTTCAAGTGTTTTTATAGAAAGTAGACTTAAAGTCTATGTTATTGGGATTACGGGGTGACTGCACACGATGTGGATAAACTCCATGAACCGTAGTGTACACTATTCATAATTGTTATTGCGGCTTATTTATAATTTTTGTGATATTCTTTGAGGGTTCGTTTCCAGTAATGGATGTCTATTAGCTGTATTTTTTGTTTCTTAAGTCATATTATAGCCATTAATTAAAGTATTATTCAACTGCAGTAGATGTCTTTATTCCAATACAAAGCAAATAAATTTTGTAATGCAACTAACTAGATACTGTTGAGGTATTGTTCACTAGCTGACACCATTATTATAGTTTCCTAAAGTAAAATTGAAAAGCGTTAAAACCGGTAGTACTCAAAAGCAATACTAAGACTGTCCCTGTCAGCATCGACCACATTTCAGATTATCTAGGCAAAATAGTTCTGGCGCGACGCCAACACGATCTTACACTTCACAAATCTATATCATCGAACTATTGAAGGTAAACCACCTCTATTACATTGGTAATTGGGGTGATAATTGTTTGTAAGACTGGTGTAAAAATATGTTGGTTGGTTGTAACTCGATGACGGGGCGATCGGCAACCGTATCGAGTGTCGTTCCGGTCCGGCGCACCTTCGTCTCGACCTGACTGCACGGTGTGAACGGAACCTATGTCCTGGTTACGCGCTAGCCTTAGATTTTTGGAAAGTCCTGCAAATATTCCATATTGGAGATAACTATTTTACTGCTACCAATTCCTGCAACAACTGACCAGCTATATCACCTTTCTTTAGTTTTCGTAGTCAGTGATTAAGTTAGTAAGGTGTACTTCTAAGCTATGAGGTCCAGGTCTGGCGTAAGAAATTGATTTATTTGAAATCTTATTATCGCTGTTTGTATCCGGTAATGGTTACCATTCAAATATTCCACTAATATCCAAGAAGGTAGGGCCTACTTACATGACGTAGGTTAAATTTGGTACGCGTGAATTTCAGAATTTTGGCGAAATATTTGACGTCATGTCGCATGTGTAACTTTATACCGATCAATAGCTTTTATCACAATGTCAACAGCGCGTCTGTATTTCTCGGCGATCGATTAGTCATAATACCTACGATGACGATATTTTTGATAAGCCCTGTGTCACAGGGGGCGAGTTCACTGTTTATTGAACACTGTTCCAAAGTTTACTACTGAGAATTTACTTGGTATTTTTAGACTCAATCATCATTAGCAATTATTACATAAATAAAATAATAGTATAAAAGACTATTTTATCTATTATCGAGGTATGTTTTTCTCTTTACTACTACGAGCACGATGCAGCGATAGAACAGCAATGGGGCCATTTAAGTATTATTTTTAAAAGTTGCTCATCATCTTTGATTCCCACTTATAAAACACATTTTCTTCCCCTATTTTTGATATAATACACGTGTAAAAAACGTCACATTCAAAACAGCGAACGAATAACCTCGAGGAAATCTTTCCAAGGTTTTCTTAGCAAAGTATTGTCAATAGTTTGGTTCTATTTATCTCTGGCCACGTAAATGTCACTGCACTAATCATTGTCAAGGATCTTTCTATTTTGAATACAGAATAGCAAATTACTGGCGAGTGACATTTCTTTTTTATTGATAACTTCCTGTGAAAACCGTTTTGTTTGTGTTCTTTTTTTTAAATATTATCTTTATTGTTTTTTTTAATTCTTATTCGAACTAAGATACTCTGGTTTACTGTGTAAGACAATTATTTACGTTGAAATTTTTTGTTTCCTTACCAAATTTTCGTCGTATTTTCCTTGAATTACGTAAGCGTATTCTTAGAATCGAGACAGCCTGAAGTTGATTGAAAATAGACAAAAAATCTCAAACATTAGAATAATAATTGAGACACGTACCTATTACAACTTTCAAATAGAGAAATGATTCTTAGAAATTCTTGATGTCTTCTATTCTTTTCTGTGTAAAATCTAGGCTTCACCGGGTTTAACAACTTTGTCTACGTACAGTATTTTAACTTGGGAATCTACTATGGCTAACGCAGCTGCCATCCAACTTCCACCTGGCGTTATAGGATCGATTAGTCGACAGGAACGTAGATATGGAATATTTTGATTATAAAAAATCTTACTTGTTGATTGCTATAGAGAATAACGCCAACCCAATGCAGGTGCACCTATAGAAAAATTAACCATTTTAACCACACCGTTAAAAACGTGATAAATTATGGTCGGATCGCAAATTAAAATAAGTTTTAAGTATCCATTGGCAAGTTTAAATTGAGCGGGGAGTGATTTTTATTTATTTCGGTTTCAAAGTTTTAGAACGAATAATAAAAATATCCTAAATTTTGCCACTACTGGGCAACGTTCTTAACAAACAACAACACTTTCCTCATAATCTGGCAATAAAAAATAATTGTTTCAAGGAATAGTTTTATAGCTTTATCAATATTATATTTCATTATGAATCAGAGGTCAATTGCGATTGACGTAGCCGAGGGGCGTAAACTGTAGGTCAATCGCTCAGCTCATTGAAAACACACCTTTATACAGTTAGATGTAAATCTATGAAGGTAATGTGTTGGTAATTGCTAGAACCTGTCCTAACGCTTCAGGGGCTGTTCTGAATTATGTTTTCCTTTGCAAATTTATGAAGTGTGTTAATGTGTAGCGGTCTTCCGATAGCAATCTAAAAATTTTGGGCTTGACACTCACAGGTCGAATATAAAGTATGGTGTTGTTATTAGTAACTCTTAGTAGAGCATAAAACTCTTAATTGTACAGAAAATTGTATTTTGCACCCTTCTGAGGATTTATATATTGTCGCTTTCTAATGTACGTCCCTGATGTGTATTTCAATATGGAAGTAGCACTGCCTATAAAAACGACTATCAAAAAATACTTTATTACACACAGTATATTTACTTGTATATAAATGTAATAATTACGCTCACTTAAAAAATATTGACGATCTAGCCGCATCAGATCATCCAAAGTTTATTTATACAACTACAAAAAAACTGACGCCTCAAAAAACCAATAACAATAGTTAAAAGGTTCTCAGCCCTGACAAAAAGCATTAAAATGTACGAAGTGCATCTAAAACAAACAATTGAATAATTCGAACATGTGTTCAACATCGGCACACGTGCATCGCATACATTCTGGAACAATGCAGAAAAAATGCACAACACTTGTACAAAAAGTGCGCCCTTATGTAACCAATACGTGCCTAGTGTTGCAAACACAAATAACTGAAAAAATAAACCTCTTGGCTTTAAAGGGATGTGATTCAAATATATCCGCTTAGACACATCACACTTAAATAAAAAACAATGGCAAATTATTTTGATTTTTTCTTATGCGATGAATTAAACACTGCCTGGAAATAGTTTTCATTGTTGAACCAGATTTCGGCTATCCATCGGATTTTTTAAATCGATTAAGGTTTCAACGATTGTCCAAAAGTTTACTGTACTCAGTAGCCTAATCTCGAGGTAATAAAACCATCTACACCATTTCTTAAAGAAAATAACGATTTAATATTTCTATTACTTGTCCGTATCGAATATAATCAATTTAAATTCACTCTCATTGTCACGAATTAACAACGAGCGAATACAAAGCATTAGTAATTTAATAACAGAATCACTTTCATCGGCGTTTCTCTGGTGACAGTGTAATGCCGTGATGCCACCAAACTGGTACTCGCATCAATAAACTATGAAAAAGCAGTCGTTGCTAAATGGACAACTTTCGCGTTCACTTTACAATCGTTGTGAACTAATCACTGGTTTGCGAAGCCTCTGGGTGCTTTGACTAACTTTCTGAAGGCAAGGCTAGAAGACGACTTGAAACTTTTGTTAAAGTATTTTTTTATTACTTTTTAGACTAATCCTTGTGTAGGGATGCAATGGATGAGACAAGCGCAGGTCCGTATCAAGTGGCGTACTGAGGGGAAGCCAGAAGAAAAATTGTTTAACACATTTCTTGAAGGCATGCAATATCCCCAACCTGCAATTGGCGTGATGGGCTTAAAGCTTATCTCCCTTATTGGGGCTAAAAAGATATTTAATAATCAAAAGTTTACTATTATCCAAAATATGTTAGTTAAAGATTTCCACAATAATGATAACCCTAGAAAAGTTTTAAAAAACCCCGCCCATGATTGATATGCAATATTTTTTATTGAACGAAAGTTATAGTCGATCAATCTCATCGTAATTGTATAATGGTAGTATAAATCTGAGGCGGTTGTTTTATTGATAGCCGTTATGTGTGGTAAATAACTGTTTTATTGTTTTGATAGATAGTGTTATTGTGCTTGTTACGGATACTTTTACCTTTTAGTTGTGTGTGTTTTGTGGGCTATCTAGTTAAATTTATGTCAACTCTTAAGTATCTATGATACGATATTCGCTTCATATTTTTGAGTATTATTTGTGAAAATGGATATGAACAAGAGATGAAGACGGCTGATAGAGACGAATTGAAAAAGTTGACGGCTTCGCCAACCCCTCCTAGCGTGGAATAAATCACAGGCATTTTTTTACATTATTTGTTTTGTTCTTATCTTATTCTAATTATTATTCTACGCTATGATTTATTATTATTTAATATTTTAAATACGTACATAACAAGTTTAATTTAAGTATGAATTATGCAAGAATGATTCATAAATAATTTTATCATTATCTTCAACATAAGAGGGGCAAGACTTTTGCGATTTATCGAACTAAACAGCTACTTACTGAGTCTATATTAGGTCGGGAAAAAAGTCTTATCGCATTATAGTATGTATGAACTTGTAATAAAATCTCTTTGGCTTCAAAAATCACAAATGAGTACATGGTTCATTAGGTTTCTTTCAGTGAGCTCGTGAGGTACCCAAATATCGAGCTTTTTTGTGTATAGAAAAAATATTACAAGTTCATACTATTATGCGAAAAGATTTTTTCCCCGACCTAATACATAATTACAGAAAAACCTAGTAACCCATTGCTGAATAGTTCAAGCTTTAATACGATACTGATATGAACTAAAAGTGCCGCAAGTTTTAAATTAAAGTTTTGTACTTACATCTATACTAATATTATAATTCCTATTAAAATGCGACCTTATCGATAAACATGACGTATTGGGTTCGTACGTACCTAATCCTGGTTTTTACACTTTTAATCAAGATAACAACTATTTGTCAGGGCATATGACCCAACTCAAATTATTAAATTGCAAACGCAAAGTATAATGAAGCATCTCATAAACAAAAATAAGGTCATAAATAACATTCACGTTCATACAAATACTACTGAGAAAATGTGAATATAAAGCTTGCCACACATTATTGTATAACTAGGATCAACACATAAGACACTTTTTATCGAATAATCATCGAAAAAGTTGGGACTTAGAATGTATTTCACAATTTTTCAATTTTAATTTAAAACAATGCCCACACACGTTTTAAAGGCATATTCTCTTCAACCAAACACGTCTAGAGCTCGTTGTACTCATAAAACTGTAGGTCGGTAGTATCGATGGTGGAGACTGGTTCGATAGGCTCGTCGGACCACAGATCAGATCCTGTTCCTAACAATAATACGTACGTCCTGTCCCGCACCTGCTTGCTATGCGGGATCTTTGACCTGCTACGTTATGTATGCTTTATTGCAAAGTCTATGCTTTCGCGCTGATCTTTATTAATTATTGATACTAGTCGACGCTACAACTGTTTATACGGATTAAGAACATTTTTGAAAATATATTGCTAAGACCTAGAGTGTGTAACACTTTATAAATGTTACAGTTATTGAACCTATTTACCTGCACACGAATGTCCTCTCAGAATGAAGACAATTGTTGGTAGGACACTCAATTCACAGCCGTGGGAAGGTAATTACATGTTGGCTAATGGAATAAAAACGAACACTATTTATGTTGTATTTCAAATGCCAAATTCAAATAAAGCATTTGAATTTCTAAAAACAACTCGCGAGAAACCCTCTCAAATAAAGTGGACGATGATTGATTGCTACAAAATAATTTTAGATCATCATGTTAAATCAATACCGTGTCACATAACTGTTGTAATTAATAGCCGATAACAAGAAAATTTACATAAAAAACCACTGCTCCAAATTAAAACAAACTATTTATTACGAGTTGTCAAAAACATGGCTGCCTATAACTTTGACAAGTTTTTCGAAAGGTAATTACTTTTTAATTTTATTGCACCCGTATGATACAAGATAATAAAATAATAAATATATAGCAATAATTATCATAAACCTGCCTCGTTTTGAACACATCATAAAATCCAAGAAAGTTTTTAATGAAGATTGTTTTTAAACGCGTAATTATTAAATATTGACACATCTGTCGTATTTTTGTATTAAGTGAAGTAGCGGGTGTCGAACCCGTTTTGTTTCATTCATTTTGCTCATTAGCAACTGGATTTGTGTAACGAAGTTTAATGAAATTAGAACTGTATGATTTAATAATTTTGATTGACGACGCAATCAAATATCTGCAATATCCTTTGCAAATCATTAATTTCCTCTTGCTGCTTTATGTGTTGTGCGTACGACATTCGTTGTGGTGGTGAAATTCGCGAGATCAAATGATCACAACCTCACTTTTAGATATCATCTCACACATCGTTGTCTAGTTTAAGGTAATAATTCAGTAATCGCGCTTTATAATCAATGCCCATGTGACCAAGTGGTCTACTGTTTGCTCTCAGAAAATAAAAAAAGCCCTTAAAGTGTCTAAAACTTATATTAAAATAACAAAAAAAAAGTAAAATTAATTTTATAGCCTTCTTAAAGCGTATTATCCATATTCATTTTGTTTACAGTTTGACCCCCGGTGAGACCTAAAATCTGATTGAAATTATAACCTCAGTTAACGACTACTTAACATATTAATTTATAGAACATAAAACTAAGTATCTTGTTTATTAATTGTACAAATTGTATTTAGTTAAAATAAAATTTATTACATTAAAAGTGTGGGATACATTTTATCCTGCGATTTCTCCCTTCTGTAAAATCATATCGTAGTAGATTTTACTTCACACCTTACTTTAGTTGAAGGTAGTAAAAATATGTTCTTTATTTTTGGCTCTATATTTGATCTTTACTGGGTATCGAGCATTTTTTATAAAAACAATGCTATCAATAACTAAACAATTAACTTTCACCATTTATCTTACTTGAACACTATTTCGCTCTAAAAGAGCCCAAATAAAATAAAAGGGAAGTCTTAGTTTCGGTTCCTCTTTACTAAATAGTTAAATACATAAACGCATTAATCGTAGCATCCTTTCTTTCACGCTACTTTGATAAAACGTCAATTAAGTTTTTTATTCGTAAAACACCTCTCCTAAATCGTAACCACTAATCCTATAAGATGACAGATAGCCCTCCACTTCGGAATGTTAATGGTACATTTATCAAAGCCTTAATATGGACTACTACTGAGAGGGGGAAAGAGAGATCCGATATTTTTTGGGAAATTAGATAAAGATGGAAAGATGAGACAGGAGCGTTTTTAGTGATGCTGGAGGTGCCCGTAGCTCAGACATTACGAGAGCGTTTGAGTTAAGTAGGACGGAGTAAGAAATGTTACGAGACTCATATTAAGTAGAATAATGATCTGTTTAATCATTCACCACCATAAGATTCGAATAAATACAAACTTGCTTATTTTCATTTTATTTCCGCATTTAACAATTAGACCATTTAGTCATACTTCATGATTTTTTATAGATTTACATGAGTTTCATGAAAATTTCCGCCATTTACTAATCTAGTTATCAATCTACTCTCAAGTAGAACATCCATATGTCACTTTGATAATAAATAAATTATATAATAATTATTACCCCATTAATGTCCCACTGCTGGGCAAGGGTCTCCTCCCGTAATGAGGGAAGGGTTAGGCCTTGAGTCCACCACGCTGGCCAAGTGCGGGTTGGGGACTTTGTATGCCCTCAATAAATGTTTTAAACAAATTTTAGGCATGCAAGGTTTCCTCACGATGTTTTCCTTCACCGTTGGAACATGTGATAATTATTTCTAATACACACATAACTTCGAAAAGTCATTGGTGTGTTGCCTCGGATTCGAACCTGCGTCCACTTGCATGGGAGGTGTCAACTTATACCACTCGGCTATCACTGCTCTTTTCACTTTGAATGCGGACAAATTATAAACTTCGCAAAACACAAAACGAAGTCCTAACTAACACGCTAGTCGTAGATTCTACCAACTTTGAACCACGTTACATAGATCCCAGTCAGAAGGAATTATATTCAATTTATGGGTTTATTTAGGAACATTACTTTTTAGTTGGCCGCCACAATTTGATACTTTACGAGGATTTATTGTGGACGTAATTGAAAGGTGCTCTAAAATGTAACGTCTACAAAGTTATAGTTTAACTGTTCCTTTATGTTGTAGAAAGTGGTACAATGTTTGATAGATTAGTGCGCCGTATATCTTTTGTAGTGTCTTTGTAACAGTAAGTACTAAAATGGCTTGATATAAGTTCCTTGTGTGGTACACTATTAAGCATAGACTATAGTGAGAATCGACAAAGTTACCTAAGTTCATGTGAGGATGTTGTTTTGTACTTTATAACGTGGACAAAAATGAGGCTTAAAAAAGATAGAAACCAGTTAACCACATTCGTGAAGATGTCAAAATGAATTTTTTTAGGTCTTGGATTTATAAATGACACAGTTAACATAGTATGCGTGAGATTCTGCATTTTTTTTTCACAATATACAGGTTCACGCTTTTCAGTGACTTTAGGACTATCAGCTCTTACGAAGTATGATCGCCAGAGCCAGCGAAACGGTTTTAATATGTCACCGATGATCATAACATTGACTTGTTGGTGTTTAATGCACCAGAGATGTCTTTTCCAAACTTTAAAGAAGTTGCCATTGGTCTTTGCCCGGAAATGCACAACCCGTGTTTCACACTCAAGTTTAAGAATTACTTAACTTTAAAGTCACGCTAATTTATCAATGGCACCCATTTGCCTTGACTTTCAACAAGTTGACCGTATTGCTTTTTATCTGATAATATGCGTTGCGACAGTATATGTAAGTGCCTAAATTAAACTGACTTCCTTTTTCCTGTATATGTTGTTACAATTCAATTTCGCAACCAAATTCAAACTGATGTTTGTTTAACGAACTGACTACAGTAAAGTAAAGTACAGTAATGTTGTTGCAGTTTCTTTTCATGGGTCAAAGATAAGAACAGATTTTTTTATTTCTTAAAACCTCTGCATATCTTTGCTGTGAACTCTGCTGGGTAAAAGTTTCTAAGTCTATCAGAATATTCTGGATTGAAGGACAGTTTTTTTGACATACTCGTTTTACAGTATCAGACTGTTTCCTTACATTCACAACCTCTGCCCTCGTTTTTGTGACCGGCAAGAAGTAATAAAACTTTTCAGCAAGCAAAGATTCAGCAGTTTAGACGTGAAAGCATCTACAGTCCCACAGATTTAAGCATTAACAATATTAGTATGAATGACTTTTCAAATAAAACCGGAATCCGATCGAATTCCAAACTCCATACAGACGACACTCATTTCGCTATAAAGACGGAACACTATATCAAGTAATGGCAGTTTCACACCCTCGCTAAAGTGCATGGAATACCTGCAAATAACACGTTACGTTAACAGTTGCGACACACGACACTGGCATCAACTGTTATGACTGAAATACGGTAACCGATGATCAAAGGTCGTTATATGCTAAGTAGACGACGGACAGACAGTCGCTAGTGGTGTAAGTGTTAAGAGACGGAAGTATTGAAGACTTGGATGATTTTGAGGAAATTGGAAAAAGTTTGTATATCAAACGAATATATTTAGAAACTCCAATGTCGAGTAAATTCGATGTATTTTTTTTGTAATAACGTGTAAACTAATAAATACAGTACCATTATCTTGAAACCTTTCAAAAATATTTTTTTGAACATGGTTGGAAACTATTTCTAGAAATATTGGATTGCTAAATCATAAATATAGGCTTCCTGAAATCCCCGTCAATCACGGTATTGCAGTTAAAACGATTAAAAGTAAATAAATCATAAATACTTATGAAAACCATCAATGCTTTGTGCCTGTCCAGTCAATGGTTGCCATTTTAAAACGCTCTTCTAAACTACACCAAGGAAAAAAAGGACAGTCATACTATATCATAAGTTTCACACACTTCTCAAGCCCATTAAAGAATCTAGTTACAAACTAAATTACAATTGACATTAACTAATTTCTAATCGTATAAGCTGTTAACAGCATCGATGAGAGCTCTCGTTATAATCTCTTAAGCCTCACATGGCTTGCACCAAGCGTCTGCGACGTGGGAGTCGGTGGCGGTCGTTCCGCTACCACAAGTCCACAACCAGTCACAATTAGTAACTGTCGTTATTGAAGAAATCAACCCTTTAGTTAGTAAGAAAGACGTGTGTTGGCTGTAATGTAACACTTTTTTGTTTACAATATTATTATCATTTGGTAGAGTGCTGGTAGCAAATTTTAGCACTAGGGGCAGAGGCAATAAGAGTAGAATGAATAAAGAAATGCACAATTTAAAAATCTTACGACATAATACACTGCGAACTTAAATCTCAAAAGCAATAATGCATAGTTTTGTGGCACACTTTCCTGTTTCTATTTGCAACATTTCCTTCAAGAGTTCAGAAGTAAAGAAAATACTCTGGAACTTGGGCTTTCATTCCACTTCCAAGATTTAAACTAATTATAGTATTGTCGTCAAAATATCTCCTGATAAACCAAATAACGTTTAATTTGACGTCTGCAAACTAACAGCAGTTAAAAACTTGGAGCAACGGCCAATCCTTGTCGAACAAACATGAGTAACATAGAAACTGGGTTGCAACCGGAGCTGATAACGACGTCGAGTGGGGTACGAGAGAGCTTCGATATCAACATGACGGACATGCAGTGTCCGTGTTGAACGTTATTATGTCATTTACCCACACCACTACATGTAGTGTACTACATGTATGTAGTATATAATATGAGTATAGCGCGTGCCCGGTGTTCTACTACTTTCTATATGAATGAATTTACTGAAAGATTAGGCTAACGTATATGGTAATCATTAATTAGTTAACATCAAAATTTAGAAGTAATGTAATAACATTTTCTATCGTCGACAGGATTGAATACGTCTACATGAATAGAACGATAGAATAGAAAAGGAGTTTATTGTCATTATCCAGGAAGTACAGTTATTAATAAAACATCGTTGGATCATTATTCTGGCTTAAGGAAAACAGAACTCCTAAGAATACAAGCAAATATTGACGGTTTTTCTGAAGTACCTTTAAATATCCGTCTAAAACAATTAAAACAGCATCCTCAGCTTCTATAAAACAAAATAGAAAACCATAGAACGCGCGTACCGTATAAAAATAACAATAACAACTTTAGTCATAATATTTTCATCTCTCATCTAAACGAGAAGCTAATGGGCAATATAAAAGTTTTCTCGCGAGTGGAAATATGGCACCACCTGAGTTGAATGACCTCTGTGACGTAATGAATAGCTGAGACGGCTCGGCGTCGGTGACTGATTGCTTGCTGTGCTCTTAACACAAAACTGCTTACGTAACTTACGTAGAAGTAAATTAAAACAAATGCATTGTTCGATGTTTTTAATGTTGAACTGTTGCTAAGTGATATGTAAGCGTTCGAGTTTAAATGCGCTTATTATAAACTTTTCTTGGCGTTGAAGATTTTGCAATATGCCATTATTTTTTGCAATCAATATAGTAATTGCCTGCGGTACTTATTGTTACAAAGTTACAGATTCCTGCATCTAAAGTCTCATATATTATTATGCATTCATCCTTGCTAGATACTGCTAGCTGCTTATAAATAGTCATGTTCACATTTAAAACAACTGAGGTACTATCAAAATTAGTATGACATGATGATCCATGTGATGAGTATAACTTTATCAATAGTACCAACGAAGACTGATACAAGGAAACAGAGCCCTTCAGCAAACGCAAAAAACTTTACTAACGATTAACAAAGTCAAAAAGCCTGCCTTAAATCTGTTATATCCAAATTCGAACTATGGTTTTCCTCAAAAATTTAGAGTCAAAAAATAGAGCATAAAATTAATGTCCGAAATGCATTCACATACGTCTTATTGATTGGTTACACCACTAGTTTCGTAACATTCAAAAAATTGCACGACTCAACGAGTTTTGCAATAGGCTACGTAGGTTTTGTCTATGGACTATTCTAGATTGGGCTCTATTGTGATGTCCAAATGATATAATAAACTACTTTCTTTAGGCGTAGGAGAAACTGGATTCTAATAGTGAATTACGAGCTGGTCTACCGTTACTCAATTTCTTTTTAATTTGTACTCAAATGAATTAATTCACGCGTTTGTGAATTCATCGTTCACTTTGCTTGAAGTTTTGGTCAAATGGCACAAACTTAGGCCGCAATCTTTTCATATTTACTTAGCCTAATTGTCATATAGTACGAGTATTCGTTATTACTATTGACAATCGAGATTTGACAATTAAAACCTACTTCAAAGTTAGTTCCGGCGGCACGCACTAGAGGCGCTGATCATCTTTTCATACAAGATTTGTTGACAGCTAGCAAAGTGACGATAATCGATTAATGTCAAAAAAGGCTCCACAGTTCTTCTCATGATGGATAAGAATATAATCAAGGCTATTTTAAAAATCTCAAATGCAAATTAGCCTATTAAGCTTCACTTACTGTTAACATAATAGGTACTTACCTTTACTATAATGACTTTTTCTATACGCAACTTTGTACCATCAAGAGGTCAATGCACTCGGACATTGTCAACGAACTAGTCTCATAATGACTGCGCGTCATACACGCTGATAATTTAATGGCGAATAAACTTCGTAATGGCCTAGTAACTATTGTGTGTATTGCTTTATTTACTTGCCAACATCATTACGGTTTTAAACTATTGTGACTGTTCGCGTAATATTATAATGCAACGGGTCTGAAGCCCGATTGAAAATTAAACATTATCTACAGTACCTTATTTGTTTTAAACTTTTACATTGTATTGACGTTAAAAGGTTAATTCTAAAACTACAAAATGCAGAAATGGAGCGGTAACGTTCCGAAGGTTAAACATTATCTAAACTGTAAACTATCTGTAAGCCACATTTCATCAAAATCTATTCAGTAAATTGTCTTTATGAGACATAACAAACATCTATACATCTAAGCATACAAAGAAACTCTCGCATTTGCAATATTAAGTTGTAAGTAGAGTACGCAATTACAAATTTTACAAAATATATACCGTCATACTCTAGATAATATTATTTCCATCCTTTAATAAATAATGCTCCGATATCTTAACTCAATCCTCTCTTCAGGAAATTAAAATCTAGATATTAAGTAGTAAATTATAAAGCTTAATGCTGAAAGCTAGTAGAGTACAACGAACTGTGTCCGCACTCCGGATATTACTCACTCGATAATGCTATCCTCTTCCCCGTTGATAATGTTCCACACTTTCACGGATTACAAACGTTTTTTTGTTACACATTAAATAATAATGTAATATATGAGTATTTAATACGCACGATAGTTACGCTTGGAAGTTTTATACTATGAGCAGAAAGTTTTAAATCATCTTTACTAAAATTGGTATTACGAAGGCGAAGTAGTGATTCTTTGTATGCTCTCTAAGGAATTACTCTTCTGTGGAAACTGTGGAAAGTCACATTGACCCTAAGTGCTTTTGGCTATTAATCCAGAAATAAGATAGCGAAAGGTCCTGCCGGGGAATCTGTATTCGAAGCATTAGGCCTTACTCAAGTTCAGAGTAATGGACAAATGTAAATTGATGCAATCGATTGAAATGTAGGTTAGAAACTCCTGCTAGAACTGAACATAGGTTTTTAATTTAAGTTTGTTATGAGGAAAACGACAAATACATAGTTTCCTTTTATATTTAATTTTAACATACCTATCCACGAAACGCATTTCGTAGGTATTATATTTAACACAAACTGTAATAATACCCAGAAAGTCTTCATTATGATTCATAATAACCCATATTTCACATACATATAACATTTACTTAGAAAATCATCGACAAAATTAACTCAGTGGAATAATATAGTTAAAACATACAAGTTAAAACAAAGAGAGCACGTACACAGTGCGTCAGAAGGAATCTTTTAGCGAATACTCATCGCTTATCAAACAACTGCATATTTAGTCCGCAGATGATGATAACAGGCGCCTTTGTTTAGTTTTTCAATTAGATAAAATGAACACAACAATCGGTTCAGAGTTAAAAACTATAAAATGCTTGGACAAATAGTGGTAAGCTAATCATGCGTAAATGTGTGGCCATGAAAACTGCTAACGACACCGACAATTATAAAAATATGGCTTTTAACATTTGTTACGTAATCCATATTTAATTTTATGGATTTGGTACTTTGTTTGTTGTTTTTAAAAAGACAACTCCCGCATTAAGAATTGCTCTTGTGTCGCTGGGAGTTTTACAAACGTACAAACAACGGACACAAAGCACAACCAGACCCGAAACAATTATTTGTGGATCGCACAAATAATTGCTCTGTGTGGGAATCGAAACCACGACCTCTCGACGCAATGGTTTCGGCGTGGCGACCTAAGCCACTTCGCCAAGGAGGCAGTCATTGGTACTTATACTAACTAAGGACCTACGATTTTGGTGGGCAGTTGAATGCTTTTAGGTGCCAGAGCTTCTTCCCCAGGTCCTCTCAGTCGTGCATGTAACGTATTGTTATTGATACAGGGCGATTTAGTTTGTGGCATCACATAGCCCGTTCTTCCCTCTTAAAGATAGCGAAAATCAAGCTTTCGTAGTAGAAGTTGAAAATCTTGTGTTCCGTCTGTGTTTCAGCCACAGATTGGATAGTACCCTCTCATTTCCAATTATCGCTGTACACTGTACAATATTGCTGATTGTACTCTACGGCTTCCGGTTATATTGAAATCAGGTTAATCAGTACATACCACGATATCGATAAGCGCTAAAATGAACATAAAAATACCACTCTCCTCACACCTTAAAATTGATAATATATTTTCTTACAATGTTAATTTGCTTATTAAAATATAAAACGTGGGAATGTTGCATTTTTAACGACTTTTTCATTGAAGCTCTCACCGAATTCCTTACTTTCTTTACTGAAACACTTCCTATCTTCTAAGACTTGATAAGAGAGGTAGTAAGTCCTAATGCGCACTTAGCGGTCAGGCTTCTACAATCAACATTGTCTAGCGATATGGCTACCAAAATTATTGAGAGTTGATTTCACTGAGTGCTTCGAAATATAAGATAGCAAAACCAGATATGCGCAATGCTTGCTCATTTATAGAAAGATAGAGAAAATATAAAATACGAAACTAATTTCAGCTCTATCTCTTATTTAAATCACGGTGTCACTGTTTCGGGAAGAGACCCCGCGAAATACTATGCAATTCAATTTACTGCCACAAAACTGCATGAAGTATCATGAATTTTTATTTGGGTAGTATAAATTGAAGAAGACTAATCATATTACGCTGTTCCCATGGCCACCAACTAAAAGATAACACAATAATTTATCTGTCAAAAAAACTTGAGCGTACGACAGGATGCCGCACACAAAGGGAAGGTTGTAAATGAATAATAAAGGGACGGAAGCGCGTCAACCTTTCTCATTGTTCGATTCGGACATTACAATACGGTTTATGTCTCCATTTTTGTCTATCGCGATCATACAAACATTATTCATACATACTGAACGACATATTCCTGGAATATGCTTATGCTTGTAACTTATTTGGAAGGCAAACAAAGATACTGAAGTTTTTGGTAGGTAATGGTGTATCAAATTTATTGTGACATGTCCTGTTGCTCGATTCTCTACCACTATCAACTTTCAACAACCGGCTAGATGTCGAGAATTTTGTATGAAAACCTGATCAGCACCTCTAACGGGCGCCGTAGGAACTATTTTGGCAGTACATTTTAAATGTCAAACTTTCGACACTTGACAACACCGACTGTAAAGAATCGCACTATTGTAGTCAGTTGTCAGTTTATCCTTAAGTAAAAGCTGATGCAACAAATACGGGTGCTTTAAATGAATTATGTTGACACCACGTCGAATAGTCCTTAGAAGTTAGACATCTATTCATCATCGACTATTTTAAAGAAAGTCCTCATGAAGATTATTATAGCAACTATAAATGTACAACAAAACAGTAGCGCGAACACAAATTCTAGATCTGGATCTGTAGCTCGATTTCTTACTGCTATCGACTACCGACAACCGAACCTAGCTATCGAGAAATTTTACACGAAAATCTATCTAGCGCCTCTACTCTCCGTAAAATCTATTTTGGCAGTACATTTCAAATGTAAAACTCTCCATACTCGACGTAGAGATTTGAGCTACTGGTTTCTTAATTAATAGTTACTTTTCATTTTCTCTTATATCCTTTTATCTTTGACATCTAACATTGGACCGCTTTTATGTTTATTTTTTAAACTTTAAGCACTGTTATTCCTTATAACTTTAACTTGGTTTTACCCAGACTGACCTTACAATCTCGAAAAGCCAAGTAATACGTACAAATAACAAGTTTCTGTTTTTGTTTATTTACGTATGCATAACAAAAACAAACACTCAAGGCTCGTACATAACATTTAACTAATATTACAACTGCTAATTGTTGCTTAAATGTAAAAAAAATGGTTTGTGACCTTTAAATTAAGTATCTACTTAGTGTTAAGAATAATGATTTATGATAAACTATATATCGTATGAACAAGTTTTATTGCTGACGGATTCGGTAACCAATACAGGAAAACCCAGGTTTAATAATAATTATTTTGTTAAAAACTTCGACTTCTTAGAAGTAACAATAATTCACGTACTTTGCGAATTTAAACAGGACGTTTTTTTTTCAGCGTCTCTGCACTACAAACAAAGTTTCTATTACTGCGGTCCCAGTACATGAGAATCTTTCAAACAAATAGAATTAACAGTAAACCATAGGATTTTTTTTTATGTGAGATGTGTTCGTTTGTTTATCGTAAAACACTAAAAGAATTTGGCTAGTTTATAAATTATACCTGTGATTGAACAAAGGTTACTAATCATTAAGAGCTGAGTTATTACAGATATTTACTAAACTGCCGATATCTTCCATAACAATTTAGTTGAAGAATTCACTAAAAGAACCTACAATTTCAATGATCCCATCCGTACAGAATAAAGGCCAATTTACACGGGTGTATAGTTATGAATGCCGCTAGTAACCCGAGCGGTCTGTTTCCATCGAACTGCCATCGAAACCGGTGCATTCTGTGTATTCACGTAATGCTTTCTCAAAACCAATATCAGTGTCGTATCACGTACAATACCATGTTTTAGACATAGTGGAATGTTCCAGAAAGAATTCGTGCACTCTATCAAGATTTTAGGGACAGTTCTCGATGTTTGACGGCATGAAATAGGCTAAACTAGTGATATAGGATCCTATATACTTACCAACTTTATCAGTCCATAATCTTAAGAAGAAGAAGACTTATCGCTGATTTCTGTAACACTTTTAAAAAGAAAACTCTTTCAGTGTGTTTGGCATGTAGTTTTCCTACTGGTTTTTAGGTGTTTTTATAAATTTGTCTACAGTTTTTTTTGCCCAGACATTACCTATCATTGACAAAATGTCAAAACTGATTTTAATATCCTCCGTCCAATTAAGTCGCTCAACTCATCTTCTTTGATGACAAAAAACGAGTCTTGCATAAACTTCTATATGCACATAAAATCACAATCATAAATAATCCTTTTATACAAAAAGAAGTTAATATAAATCAGCTAAACAACTTAAAACACTTATATACGTAACCATTTAGACCGCAGACCATTAATTTCACCGAGTCATCGTGCATCGCTCTCGTACCGTGAAGTAGTCATTAGATGCACAGACAAACACACAGCATTCATATTAAATGCACTTGAAACATTATAATATCACTTAGGAACTTAATTGAAAAGTGTTTTTGAAATGTGTCCGCTGTATTTTGTTTCGTTTCAATTTACTTTCAAAGCTTTTATTTTTGTTACTCGTCGATTTATTTCCATGTCATTTTTGTATTAATATTTATATTTCTCAACATATTCATTGTGATGCCTATTGTGATGTAGGAAACTTAGGGAAAAATAAATTCGAATCCAAAATTTATCATTTATTGCTTACGAAGTCTAGTGTATATCTAAATACAAACTATTTTAGATACATTGATACCAAGTTCGGCAAGATCTTTATGTAAAACTTATCAAAATATTAAAAGCTAAAGTTAACAGCATCGGTAATATTTTACAATATTTATTCTTTCAAATAATAACTTAAAATGAATAGAAGGATATTCAACTAATTTCTCTATCTCACTCGAACCAAACAAAGCCGGTAGTTGGGTGGTCCACACATTACTACGTCAGAACTGACATACCTTTTTATAACCCACACTAATCTGATTAACAATAAATAATAAAATAAAACTAAACTCGGTTGACATAAAAATATTCTACGTGCTTATGCATTGAAATATTTAGTTACAAGAATTTGAATAAAACTAGGTAAGATTAATTACTTTCTTTTTAAAAGACAACTCCCGCTCTAAGAATTGCTCTTGTATCGCGGAGACTTTTACAAACATAACAACGGATACAAAGTACAACCAGACCCGAAACATTTTTTTTCAGATCGCACAAATAATTATTTCGTGTCGGAATAGGACCCACGACCCGCTGCAATGGTATTAGCTTGGCGACCTAAACATAGTTACATTTTACTTATAGTTACATTTAAGTACTTATCGTTAGTGTCGCTAAAACTCGTGAACGGCCAGACCGATTTGGCTAATTTTGGTCTTGAATTAATTATTTGTGGAAGTCCAGAGAAGGTGTAAAAGGTGAATCAATTTGAAAATGCGCGGTATTAAATAAAAACAAGAAAGCGGGAGCGGAGCTGCGCGGGTCTGCTAATAAACGAATAAATATTTAATGAAATGCAGAGAAATATACTCTAGACAAGAATAACAATTCGTTTTGTAGACTGCATATTCATAAATTGCAAACGTAGGGTCGAAGGTGACTCAAGTTACTTTTACTACTATAAAATTGTTTGTTAGTGATTGTGAGAATACCGGTACAGCAATAAAATTGTCTGAACCAGTACTTTAATGGTATAGTATTATGATGGAAATTGAAAAAGCTGAGGAAAGCTTTACTATGCTTGTCACGTTGGACCTGTGCAAATATAATAAGTACATATAGTACGTTTAAGAGATTTATCAGTCAGAAGTTAAAGCATTTTTTGTGATTCTATTAAACATAATTTATTTTGTATACACATCGTCAGAACTCAGAGGCTCTATAACAATTATTTTTTGAACCTAAAAAATAAAATAAATTTTGTTCGTGAAAAGTAGTTTTTACAAACTTATTTACATTCGTTTAGTATCTCATAAATATTTCAAGACCAGTCAATATGATTCATTGATAAACTGTTCCACTCAGAAAGAATCGAGAATCGGTCCTTGGAGAAATTCATCGATGGCTTAAGTGCAAAATAGATGGTTTTGAATAAATTATTGGACACAAAACGGTAGGTGAGCCGAGGTCTAATGGTATCATTAATTAATCTAATTGACTTCTTACAACCAGGTCCGGATTGGCAACGGGACTTGAATCATTGATGATACTTGACCACACGATTATTTTAGTACTTAAGCCTAATTACAAAGCTAATTCACGTATGTCTATATTTTATTTAGTCTAATGGCGATCCCAAGATTATGTATATTTTCTCATAAAGACTAATAAAACACTTATCTAAATATCTTTACGTAACGTACTACGAACATTAAGTAGTTGGTGGGTTAGTCAACCAATCCCAAAATGCTTAAATACATTGTTCTAACAGGTCAGAAGGAACTAGCCATTTATTAAGAGATAGAAGACATTCATTCCGAATTTTATTTTCATACTTTACCGCTACTGGCAAAATAACACATAAAATAATAATACATCATAACAAATATCGAAACGCCCAAATAACTAAGTATACAGTTTCTCCTACTAGCATTCCACTTCGCACTATGAGTGTTAAAATTCCAAGCATAAATGTTGAGAAACGATTATTAAAAAAACTACCATCCGCCTAAAGGTGTATCGTTTGCAATAGTAAACTGTAATTTACTACAATTTATTGCTAGACTTATTTAGTTAGTGGAAATTAATGCTTACGCCTTGTTAACTGTTAGATATCTTGAGGGCATTGACCGTGTTTGCAATTTGTAGTGACGGATTATGACGTGATTTTGCGGGACGTTTATGAATAACTTCGTTATATGAAAAGTGAGGTATTATTCAAGCTATTTGTTATTTATAAGCCGAGTCCAATAGCATGCTCTTAGATGGGGACAGGCCTAAGAGAACAATGACAGTTTAAACATATTAAAATATTTTTTTATTGCGACAATAATAAAAAAACATTACCGAAACCAAATATCCTTATCCGTATTGTTATAAGGAAAAGGATATGCATCTTCTTTTTAGGACTGCCCGTAATCAGCATATCACCAATAAACGAGAACATTGTAATTAGAAAATTATCCAGAGGCGCTAAACTGTGGAATCCTTATTCGCGAAAAATAAGCAATAAAAGCTTTATATAAAGTAAATATTTTGTTTAGGGATTTTTTGTGTGGAATTTACTCTCCACTATGCAAATGAGATAATCTTAGCGATTCGAAGAGGATGTCTAATCAATTTCTTTGCTGTAATTGAAATAATAAAAAATCTCGTTAATCTTCATAGTAGCTGTATGATGAGCAGCGCTGAAAGTAAAAGTGCAATTAATAAGTGTAATATTATATCACCAATAGAAAGTGACAAGGTGATTTTTAATATCAGATACATATAAAAAGATCACCTGAGATATGACTAATACATGCAAAAGATCATACTATTTGTATTATTATATTTATTTACCAGTCTTTTTAAGTAGCATAACTACTATATTTTCACAATACAAATTATAAGACTTTACTATTTACTATGTTCAATTTTCCATTCTGAGCCGTACCATTACCCCAGATAAACATCAGGCAAAATAAAAAAATTAAGAAAAGGTAACGTATTATCCTGTACCCATTTATTCTAACTGGACACGCACTACAATTTGATAATATCTAATACATAATAAGTCTCTACAAACAGCCTCCGTAGTATCAAAATATCGGTACAACAAACTTAAGCCAATCTGTAACAATTATATCTATAACTTGTAGTCTGTCAGTACTAGACCTCCCCAAAAGGCTGTGAGTTGTGACTTCTCTCAATGGACTAACCAACCAAATTAGTTGCCTATTACATAATGAACAGATGTCAGCACTATTTCTATTTAGCAATCTACATCGTCGTAATATGACTACAATAATAGCACTCATTGAACGGTAATGAGTCTTACATAAGTTATGCAAAGTAAGGTTTGTATTCAAATATGTTAGATTTTATCATAAATACCTATTTCCAAATGTCATCACAATTAGCATGCAGTGTTTAGAATTCGCGGATCGTTGGGGATTTAAGTTTCTTGCTATGCTGGTAAACTTCCGTCTACTCGTGCGTAAATAAGTCTTTTCAACGTAAAAAATCTCTCTTTCTGTTTTGTTTTCTGAATTTGTTAAAGCAGCTATAGCCCGATTCTCTGCTACTATCGAGTAAATATACCGACAACCGGCGCTGTCTAAATATTTTGGATGAACCTCTGATTAGTGCCTCTAGCGGACGTCGTAGAAACTACTTTGACGATACATTTTAAACTTCAAACTCTCGATACTCGATTACATTTAGAATGTAGAGAATCGCGCTACTGTGATAGGGACGGAACCGATTCTAATCATAAGTTTTAGACACAAATATGTTCTAAGATCAAAAGGGGAAATATAGCAACTGGTACATAGTTTACTTATTTGTTGTTGATAATTTCAAGTAAAGAACTAGCTCATAAGAAACTAGACTAAACACATCATCATAGAAAAACAGGTATACCTTACCTCTACCTTAAGATTAGATCCATTGTTAATACAAAACCTATACTAAACTGTAACTTTCGCAAAATCTTCAATAAACATATAGGCATAACAGGAACCGTGCGTTCATATGCACTGTTCGTTACACGTGGCGCATGCACGAGGGTCACGGAGTTCACTTCATATTTACCAAACATGCTGGCAGGATGCGCGCGTGCCTAGCTGACAACACCGACAACAAAAGTGCTTTGTCTATGCATTCGATTTTTTAAATTTGTTTTTCTTTTTACGCTGATACGAGTGAAGCTTCCATTTTTTTTTAATTTCAAATTCAAATTTTATTTGGTGTTCCGATGTTCAACTTTTTCTTTTGGAATTGGACTTTATTTTTATTGTTTTTATTGACAAGATTTTGATATGAGACACGAGTATGTTCTGCTTTATTCAAGTATCCACCTAGTCCCATGTTACATTAATATTATATTCATTTACTTTACTGTATACGAGTGTGAAAATGAAAGTTTCATTGACATTTAATGTTGATTGAAGAAAGTGCAGCGAAGCTAAATACGGCTGTAAACCTGCACCGTTAATTCAAGAGTACAGAATGATATTTAAGTTTTATTTTATTTCTTAGCGAATATTGTTGGTATTAAGCCATGCTGTTTAATGAAAAAAAGACAACTTTCTTTTTAAAATACAATGTGTATTTTAACTGACCACCTTTAGCAAAATGGTTGCAAGGAATGCAAAGATTGTAAATAACCCAATTTTTTTATACTTATAATTTCTAAAGCAGTTAACAATTATTTTACGAAATGTTAGATACCTAAATTAATTCTTAACCATTGAGGAAGAACAAAATCCAAAAATAATATACATACTTATTTACTTCCATGTTTTATATTTGGTCACCTTTTTCCCCGAATGTACCCGGTCCATTCATTGTACTCTGTACTGATTAGCATTCACGCTCTACCGGCCGCGGTGCATTTAACTCTCGATATAAAAACAAAATTAAGGTATTAGATACCGTCAATGCGTATGCACAATACCCAATATATTATATGACATATTTTATAGTTTTGAAGTTAAAATCATAGTATAATTATCTATAACATAAAAATTGCATTTTGAAATCATCATTATCCTAACGCTTTCTGCCGACTCTATTACTAGTATTATGTGATTTTTTTCATAAGGTCACCTTCCTCTTTGCCAGAGCATGCAAAGAGGAAGGTGACCTTATGAAAAAAAATGATATTTACTTACTACTCTTTTATTTTAAAAAACAATTTTTTACATATTAAAATGGTACCAACAGATGAGAGCGTCTTATAAGTTAAGTCATAGGGGGAAGAGAGTTTAGGATCTGTTTTTTTTTTTATTAATTTAATAAAATTCAAAGCTAGATAAATTCTTGTAGGGGCCTCTTATGACGTCAACAGGAAGTGTTAACCTGACATAACAAGAACACACTCATCGTCTATGATAACTAATACCATAGACTATTAAAATTAATGTACACACATCAATAACAGGTTACGTACATGTAACGATGAAAAAAGTTTTTATACAACAACGTAATGGCTACTATAAAATCTTAGTACAACTGGGCCCCTTAATTGGCTAGGATGAAAGTCGTTCCAATCAATACCAGCGCAAAAAATACTACCTACTACACGAAAAAAAATGATGTTTAGCCTAATAGGATAATGAAATATCATTTTATCTAAAATTGAGAAATTCCAATAGGCAAACTAATTTTACTCTCACACTTTTTTAAAATATATCTGTTAAAATAACTAATCATTCTAATTGATTTTTTTTGCAATTTATTTCTTCAGATTCATATTATTCTTATGCTCCCAAACACGGTACCAAAAATATGTAACTGTTCTACTTAAATGTACTGTTTTATTTCCTATTTTTTATCAGTTGTCTTTACTTTAAACTTAAGTAATGTTACATTTCTGAATAATAATAATGATCTTTAACTTATTTTTAGTCACAATTAAATGCTCAAGTCCTTTCATTAAATTTAAAACAGAATTACATGTAATAATTGTCGTGTAAACCTTTACATAATTTCCACTTTCACTTAAACGAACTCCAGTCAGAGTTGTACAAAGTAAATTACATTTGAACGTTTGTCTTGTTCCTTGCCCCGAGAGTTTGTTTCCTATTACGAATTTGAAATCAGATATGACAGGCAATCGCGGCAATCGCTGTAGGCTTATGAGAACAATGTGAGAAATGAATCCAATTTGTAATTGTAAATTGGCTAGGTATTAATTCATTTTAGTATTATAACGAGCTGTAGCTCAATTCTCTACAATTATTGACTACCGACAACCTGCTATGGAGAAGTTTTGCACGAAAAACTGATGAGCGCCTCTAGTGGGCTCCGTGAGAACTATTTTGGCAGTACATCTTAAATGACAAATTGTCGATACTCAGCAGTACCAATAGTAGAGAATTGCGCTACTAATTCCCTTGTGTGTGTTTTGGTGCTATTTTGCCATGGGATAACTGATTCCGATTTTCTGTTATTATAGAACTGAGGCCTCCATACCCGTTTAACATACTTTATATATGGGAACTGTGGTATTAGGAAGCTATATCATATTTCCTAATTAACAAAGGCTGCTACATGTTACTTATTCCAGACTAATAAGCCTAAGGTTGAAAGATCGAGGGATATCGTGACGTATCTATAAGTTCGCAAGTGCATAGTTCAAATACGTGTTACTTACTTAATAAGGCAGGCACGATATTTCCAATAAATTTTAAACTGAAAACTAAGTAAAGCAACAATTTCCATGCAAAATACTTAACTATAAGCCTTGTTTGTTTCAATTTAACCGAAGTAAATTTAACCGCTTAATTACATAGATGACGATTAGTTACACTAACCAATCTATTTTGCTGAATGGTGGTCATTGACCTCTCTTACATAGAGGCGGCCTTCGGATATCATTCTAGAAAGAACTCAAGCTGAATGAACTGGTATCGCTGTAGTAATTTCAAAGATTGATCAGTGCCTCTGGCTTGTGTCAGAGTAATTATTTTTCCAACTAATTTCAGAGAAAGAAAATAATAACAAACATTCTTGAGCATTCTGAAAGGAATACGACGTCTCTAAGCCGCAGTTGGCCAGGGTGATGAACTTAGGCTCAATCCCTTTATTATTATAAAAAGAAACTCGTAACTAGGGTGGGAGAGTAATAGGTAAGTTTTCCGCTAACTTACCACGCCACCTGCTTTAAGGTAGTCTCCAGATAACACTTTGAGGTCAATAATGTCAATGGCCTCGTTAAAATCATGTTTATGTTCAAAATAAAATTATATTAACAAAACAGGAGCAAAATAATAAAACCTACGTTTTTTATTTTTACAAAACAACGTGCAGTTTAAATTGCAGAACTCGTATAACAAACGTGACATTGAAAAAACCAGTTTGAAATTTTGGATTTATGTAATAATGAATATGAAATTTCTAGAAATTGTTATCGTGAACTTGACTCATATACGTACGGAGAATCGTTATCATTGAGCACACCGCAGCTGCCTGATAGTGTACTGTATCACCAAACATGGCGGTCAGGCATTCATTAAATAAATTCATATTATTCGTACCTAATTTCGTTTAAATTGGATATTATTTTCCTTATTTTAGCTTTAAGTATGGTTTAGATAACCTAGAAAGAATCGTATGCTTATTGTAATATACTCGTAACCGGCAGTCCTGTAAGAGGTGTATGGATGTGAATGATGTAAGAAAAGTTTGTAGGGATTGTAGCAATTGGCGTTATTTGGTCTTCGCCTACCCCTATGAAAAAAGAGTAACTTTATGTATGTATAATACTGTACCTTTTACCTCCAACTTCTAAAACAATAAGGACAAAAGCAGGATGTAGATTGTATTTGTCCTAATATGATGCATACAAATAAATGCACAATAGCGAAACGTCACGAAAATAACGAGATAGTCAAATAATATGCTACTCACTGAAATACCTCTCGAAGGGGTTGATAATACCCCTTCGAGAGGTATTTCAGTGAGTTGTAACTCTTAGCCACTCTATTTGTTCTTTAATGTTTAGCGCACACTGTTAGGACATTTCTATGATCTAAGGATATTCCGTCATAGCCGTGTTCCAGCCTTACCGGATGAACCGAATACCAGTATTCTACATGGAGCGACTGCCTATCGGACCTCCACAACCGAGTTACCTGGAATGCAACACCTGTCTTTCAAACTTCTGACTACTGACAACGGCTGTCAAAGATCTTTGAAGTTGACAGCCATGACCCACAGTTAAATATGCCTTCTGAAACACGGAGGAACTCGTATGATATAGTCATTCTTCCACGGACAAACCTCGGCAAGCGCAGCTTAACCTTAGAGGTCGATCCCCACGGCTGTTGTTACTTACTTCACTCGTCGATCAAAAAGTTTCAGATCCAAGCTCGATTGAAATAAGTTTCCATAAGGCAAACTTTAACCCAAGGTAAAAATGTAGTTATGCAACACAAATGTAATTTATTGACAATATTATTTTCTTTATTTTATAACTAAATGTAGATATAGACGCCAACAAACGAGTATTGGCAGCGATCTATCAATAAAGCAGTAACAAACAACGTTATAGGTAGCAGCTAGTACTAAAACCTTCGAACATCTAACGGCACTAAATCTAAGAGCTTGTAAACAACTAAAGTGAACGATTATCATTCAGTGTTTATAAGGAATATCACATACTAACGACTCCTATAGTATTGTGACCATAAAATACCGCGATTTTTTTTAATCATAACGTTTGACGTCCTCCGCGGCGTAGTGGTTAAGGTGGTCACCGCGCCACTACCATTGCGTCAAGAACAGAACTGTCTTACAAGAACTGTTTTAAGTTATCTCCGGCATCAAAGCAACCTACAATTATTAACTTTTGAAAGCCTTTTTGAAAGCACGATGCCAGGCTTCCGGTAGCTTACACCCTCTCCCACTTTTGAGAAGCGACTGCACTTCGCTATTACTGCTTCAAATAGATTAAAACATTAAATAAGTAGCCATTCACTTATAATAAAAGTCGGAAGTCTGCCGCTAGTCTTATGTCTTGTACCGAATGTTCCGAACCCACTGAGATCGAGGTTAATCTTCACTAGAAGGCATAACGACTACTAATAATACGAAATTGGTACATCAAAATGTTGACTTTGTAAATGTTTGGAAGAGAATTCGATTTGCTTTCAAAGCAATCCTTCTAATTGGTGTATCATATGTTTAAATACATCGTTGAGATGATGAATGACCTTTCTTTCATATATTGACATACTCTCTCTAGGAAAAAAACATACCTATGTGGTGAATTCGATGATCAGACAAGCCTTTTGTATTTTACGCGTTCTAAAAATAACTTAACTGAATATTAAACGCTATGAAACTCTTTAATGATCCTACTAAAAATTTCTTTACTTAATAATAAACTGTTAGAAGTTAGAACCTCTTTACAATGATCCTAATTAACCAAAATAAGAATTGCATTCGCGAATTCTAACGTCTAAACTTAACATCAATCAATCATGGCTGGAAAGGTAAAAAAAGAGTTGTCTTTCAAATATAAAAAAATAAAAATAAAAAGTATACAAAAATAGAACAAAAAGCATAGACAAGAGTGCAACGGTTAGTTAATTAAAGTGTTGGCTGTACAATATCGTGACAGCTACAGTTACGGGTAAAATAATAAGCAGCGCCGATTGTCGGTGAAAGCTCGCGGCGAGCTTTGAAGCTAAATACATCGAGTTAAGAAACTCGACAGCGTAAACCACAAATGTTTTTATTTATTTACTTTTTTGTGTTTGGTATGAGGATAATATAAAGTTAATGATCATACATATTATATTTTTTTACTGATGATTTGATTTTAGATCGATTTTATGATTTAGACAAATACGGAACGTTACATTTAGGAAAATGAATATTTCTGTTCAATAAAAACAAACTTTCTGGGCTTTTCTGCAGTGGATATATTTTTTTAAGATTAATTTTCTTTTAGAAACCTAGCTTTGTAAATAGAGAAATATGTTAGGTAGATAAAATGATAAAATGCACGTAATTTACTTAAATAAGCGATGGCAATGCTCTACATTTGTTTTAACGAGAGGTGAGTCACAACTGGAATTAGACTGAAACTTGTTCTACAAGACTAGTCAAGATTTGAAAGGTCGCGATCGTAAGATCGACACAGACAATACGTCGACGAACACCTATTAAATTGCTGAACCGATACAATAAATTCATTGAATTGATAGATATGGATGCTTTATATTCATGAGAAGATAGATATTATTGCCAGTTTTGGGTTTTAAGAACACCTGTTTCTAAACTAAATAATAAATATTTAATTTTTGTATGTAAATTGAGAGTAAAAATAATAGAACATGTGACCTCAGCGAAATAAATAACATTTAGCTTTGCTTGGAAGAGAAACTGAACTGTTTGATCTTCAGAATTACGTTTTTTTTCCTTAATAGACAAAACAAAAAATTATTAAGAAATAAAAAAAATTGCTCCCTTATGATCTAAAGAACTCAAATAAGGCATATCGGTAATCTATTTTATTCATCCTTTCACTCACTGAATCGTGATTATTTTATACAGCATGATGTCATTATTACCGAAAATGGCAAGACCTTTGATTTGCACTATTGTATTCATATTAACTTTCAAAACCTTGATGTCACTAACAATGTTTTCAAGAAACATACAATGTCGTCGGGTTTTCAGGTGACTAATAACTGACAAACAACTACATAATAAAAATGGTAATGTAAAACGGTGAATTTGGCCTTTTAAATTTTCGAATCTACAAATTGACATTAATCTACATGTGCTTCGTAAATGTGAGATAAGAAGACTTGATTCATTGCCATCTTAAGTTAATGTCTTTGAAATAATTTGATTTTAAAGCTGCTTTATAAATCCCAAAGCACAACAAGTAATGTGAAGTATCTGACATAGTATTTTTCTTGAAGAAAATGTAGTGGGCCAAGATGACCTCCCTGTGGAACTCCGAAAACGTAGGAATCACGAAAAAGGTCTGGTGCAATGGAATTTCAAAAAATAATTATAAAAAATATCAACTATGTTTATAACTTAAAAAGTTAATAAATAAGGTAGTAATATATACTTTTACTTCGCAGCAGTTTGCGTAAATGTCGCTATAAAATTTTAAAATAATAAAAATGTTCATTGAATTCTTTACTCTTTCCGTTTTTGGGACTACAGCAATTAACACTTTCATTAAAACATTTTATTTCACAAATTATTTATTATGCCTTTTGATTTCAGATCACCATTTTTACACGACGGCATTTACCATCTCTCTCTTACGGTTTTTCTAACTCCATGTCAACGCGCAGAAATCTAATATTTTATAAGCGGCCGGAGTAAAGCACCTCGGGCTCTCGTGATATATGGGTTTGCTCGTTCGCAACCAATTTATTACATCCCAAATGAATAATATAAAGACTATGAGTATTCGAAAGTGGAATTCGTTCCTAGGGTAGGATTTATCACTGTTATATGTCCTGACTGTCGATGGGTCCGTAAAGCCCATTAGTAAACCGAGCGAAAGTTGTTCCTACTTGTCAATTATAAAGATAAGTGTGTTCTGAGGTAAAATGATGGTGAAGTAAACATTGATGTTTGAAACAAACTAAAAAGGAGGTGGTTTGATGTCACTGTGGAGGTTGTAAACTCTGAAATTTATTGGTAATTATAAAGTTGTGTCTTCCTAATGTATCTTACAAGCTTGCAGGCCACTGGCCTTAATGAAAGGGGCCACCATATGGTTTCTCTCGTTTTCCAATTACGAGCGTCATTTTTGGTATAACCTTTTCTATCCAACTGCTGAGTTGCCCTCTTTTTCTCGGTCTCAGAGGCATTCTCTCTGCAAAGGCTATCTTAAAGTCCCTGTATTATATATTTAAGGTATGGGAACGTTAGTAACATAGATATAGTTTATGTTATGGCAGATTTTCTCCTTATTTCTTCAGTCGTCACCGTTAAAAGATTTATATGCAAATAATTTATGTAAATCGTCTACGTGTTGGAATCGACCTCGACCTATGACTTGGGAGTCCAATGGTCTCATGTGAGTCACTGTTTCAATAAATGTCATTATAACACATACATGAGTAATCGAATTATAGAAATAACAGACCTATATTTTGAGAGTAACAAAGAAAAGCAAAATATTAAAAACTGAACTATCCATTGCATATATTTTGTTTAAACCACGACTTATTGTAGTTATTATTTACGTACCTCTCTTACGGTTAAAGAAGGAAAGAAAACTTTCTTAACTTACACTTACAATATTTCGAAATTTTATGAGGGTCCTCCACAGATTCTTAGATCGTGTTACCAGCTGCTTCGTACCTCTTAGATACCATTAGATTTACAAACTTCAACTTAAATGACATCTTCAGCTGATATCAAACAAAAGCCAAATAAAAACAATATCTGATCTAGTCTAAGTAGCAGACAACTTAAAAGCATAAGCCATCATAAGCATAAACCTGCAGCAAAAAAGCCACGTGTCAATTTATACACATGCCTCGAATAGTACTTTCTATTTGCTAAACATTCAATCAGGAGCTCGCTAATCGATATTGACTTTCACGATTTCATTGGTCACATTGATAAATCGTTATTACCTAGCTATCTATTAAACGTGGCTTCACGCCAGCGCACGTAATCAAAGAGATTCCTCTCGAACAACTTTCTGCCTTTATTTATTTCTTTAGCAATGACTAGTTTTACTTACATTGAAGAAATGTGAAGAAAATTCAAAGGTTTTGTTGGTGTGTTTTCTATTAACATTATCATTAAACCCTTTCACCCATGCTGATATTTTTTTGTCCTCACTTACTGTATTTTTACTGACTTCTTTGCCTGATGCCTCTTCATAATAGAATTAACTGAAACATTCTTCTCTGAGACAAGTCAAAATGCTTGTAAGGATCCGTTCTTCGCATAGAGAATAAAAAAAGACTTGTATGTGTATGTAATACATACATATAGACATATATTAGTGTAGCTGAAATACAAGAAAACTCTTCGAAACCTGTCAAAACCTAAAAATTACCCAAAGTTGCTTAGTGATGTGACTATCCGAAAAATTTTCAGGCCAACATGTACTCCATTCGTTTTGCAATTCAAAAAGTACAACAGCGCCACCTCTCGTTAAGTGATTGAACCGCTTACAATCACACCGCACTAAAGACTACATTTTCATACATGTTTGAATGTAAGCGTACCTATGATTTTTTTTCCATGATCCACTAGATGGCAGCACTCTTAAAACTTTTTCATGAAAATCCCCTCGTCTAACTTTCATGTATTTACTTCTTTTGCTAAACCATTTCTTTTTAAAACCTATATGAATGGGCAAAAGCTAGGATTAATAGTTTTGAATCTTTCGTGCCAGTTTTTACACTTAAAGCCTTGTTGAGTGTCAAATAGGAGAAAAAACTTTTATGCATTCTGGAGGTGTAATTTCTGTGTCTGGCTTGCCTCATTTTGTTTGGCATATTAAAGACATGCAAGCCATTTTATTTATTTGCAATTTTAGAACAGGTGATGTCCCAAGGCAAATACGTGAACTCAAAATGCGCATATTGTGAATATTTTACATAATTTTCGAGACGAACGAGCAAATATCAGACTTGACATTGTTCAGTTTATTCGTCGCACCGGGCGGTGATGTAGGTTGCTTTGCTGCACCGCCACAGGTAGACGACGAAGTCGACTCGAATAGCGTTATCTCTTTCTGCGCGAAGGTGAACGACGTGAAGCAGAAAAGGTAGGAGGCCATCTGGCCTCACCTCACTGTTCAAACAAGGCTTGCGTTTCCTAGTCTGTGTGCGAGAGACTCGACAAACGAACGAACCGGCGGCGCGGCGCGGCGCCATTACCTCTCGACGTATCCGCACGAACGTGACTGTGTCTGCTTTTCGCTTGTTTTTCTTCATCGATCGTGTTAGAACATCATTACTGCGCAGTGTAAGGTAAGGAAGTTACTTTTAAGTTGTTTTGGAAGCAGTGCATATTATTCCGCGAAGTGAGTGCAAAAGAAACGTTAGTTTGGTGGGCATTCTAGAGGAGCTTTCTCGTTTATTTATGCAAAGAATTTACTGAGGGCGGTGTGTGCATACAGGCGAGTCGGAGGCTCGGAGGCGAGGCGCGGTGAGCGGCGCTGCCTCCGCCGCCTGCGCACCCTGCTCTCATCATACTTTAATGTGTCAATTCTGGTAAATCACGTGCCAGTTTCCTATCGAGTTCAGTGTTTCTGTGATCTGTGTACATTGTTTGTGTCCCGTGGTGTTTTGATTGCTGATACGACTAAGACTGTCGCCAGGTTGAAGACAATAAGGTTACAGTTTCTTTGTGTTGTGGAACTTGAGCGTTCGTCTTCATTTCTCGCGCTGACGCATGAAATTACAACTTAAGTCATTCTCCTTGAGTTAAGCGCCTTATCTTGTACCGTGGCGCTGTTTCGGTGTACCTCGGCGCTTATAAATATTTATTGCGGTGACATCTTCAGCAATGACACAATGTTTATCTACCTATACCTACTGGCGTCACTACTCGGAAGTTACACGCGTTAAACAAAAGTTACTTCAAGTGGTCATAAAACAATGAAATAAATTCGTTCCGAGCAAAACAACAGAACGTAATCGAAGAAGATAAGCCAATCTGCAGCAATTAGCCCTAATAGCTATACAACATTAAAAATATATAAAATGTGTCCAGCGTGAGGCGTAACAACGCAACAATGATAAAGCTGTATGTGTCGTGTGAGTCAACAACACATTGTCAATTACAACAATGTGGTGTTAACAACGATAATGTACAATAAGAACAGTTGACATCTGACTAGAGATTGCATCACGAGCACGAAGAAATTGCAGAACCGGAGCTTTCACTCCAACAGAAATTACAACTACACATGCATCGCACGTCCCACAATTTCTTTAAACATTAAAACGGTTTTGATCATTGCCTGACGTAATTCGCCTAGGCAGTTGAATCAAGCTGTAGGTCCTTTCACAATTTGCGCCGACAGAAGTACAAATATAAGCAATAAACCTGTAAATTACAAAAGTCTTGCGACATATCCTCGTAACATTGATGACGTGTGAAGTCATCAGCGGACATAAAGGTAGATATTACAAGTGTTAACGTAATAAAGAGCCGACCTTCGAAGGTACCTACGTGACGGGGCGCTTGTCCGGACCCACCACTCTCCTTTATCAAACCTCATGATTGATAGTGTTAGACCCTATTTGAAAGGAACTCCTAATTAAATTGGTGTTGCGTTTTCTTTTTTACGGCCGCGGCTTTCTGACCCAGATGATTCATCAGAGGAAGTCTTGAGTCCGAACGCCTAATATAGCATACTAGTACTTATTGTAAAAACGTACCTACCTAGGTAGTATATAAGTATGCGACAAACACTCCGTTTCCAATAAGCAATAAATTTTTCCATTGTTCTCCTTCTATTAAATCAGCACGGTCAATACTAATATTTTCTTAAGCTTAATTTCGTTGTCGTGACAGAATGCGAAGCATTTTTTAATCGTTTTACTTTATGTACTTCACAAGAAACAAAAATAACATCTGTATTAATATTTTAAGTGCACTCGAATTCACTTTTGAGTCCTTGCAGTCGCAATAAAAAGCGAAGCTTCATTAAAACTCTTGAATTGATCCCATTCATGTTCTGAATGCATGTGTATCCGTCCCGCTACGTCATAAAACTCATTTGTCTGTTTCCTCTCATTACATTTGTTGTTAAGGCACGTTTATTAGGCACAAAGCGGTATGTTGGGTCAGTCGACATCGTGCATGCAAAATAATTTAGCTGCCCAGCCATTTTCGCCTTAGTGTTGCAGCAAACTCGGCTTATGATGATACTCTACACATCCAATATAAGAGCTACCGAAGCATGTAATTAACTAATAATTGACTTAATTGCACTTATTAAAACTTGCGGTTTGCAGCAAGACATCAGATGAACGGACTAGTATAATTTGTGGATGGCAACAATCAATCGGCACAATTGATCCAGCTACACAAGGCTATGCGCCCGCGCCGCAGACAAGACGCGGCGCAGTCATGTGATCCTGCACACCGAACGAACTTAAACCATTTTCAACATTCACTATTATACATTTTACACCGTTAATCTCGAATTGGTTATATTATGTGGAGCATTCTTCTGGATTTATGAAAGTTCTAAAGTGATTCCGTTATCATTGAGAACTACTGAAAAATTACGAGTTTGTGTCGAAGCCGACATCCATTTAAAGAATCGATGAAGCGGTCAATTGTCAAAAGACATTGAACTTCGAAGCAAAATGGTTATTGTAACCTCATTTTGTACACATTTGTAAGCAATTAAGGTCTGATAATATCGTTTTTATTTACCAACATCTGTCTGGCTTTTATATAAATTATTGGATAACATTATATTGTTTAAAGAGCAACAATTTCTAGGTTTATGTAACGTCAATTACGAATTCTAAGTAAATATACAAAGATGGTGATTTGCTACGAAACTCCCACAACAATGAAAAGTTCGGTAACTGCGTAGGCAAATCAATTAATGCTTTAATTAATTTAGCACAACTAGATTGATGTTTTGTTTGTGTAAATTGCTTTTAAAAAAATATGACGTAATTTGATCGAGAATTTACCGTTGAAATGTTTATTTTTGTGAGCTATTGTGGGCCAGAGTTTTGGAGAGGTTAATAAACTTTGTTGTGCTGACAATAAACGATGAGTGGTACACACATGCTAGAAGCGATAGAGAGAGCTTAGTTTTCGTAAACACAAGTGCCCATAAGTGACCCAACTCGACACGCTTTTATGATCGCTCGACCACTTCATAACAATATACAAAATCATCTTATATTCACTTTCTCACGCTCGTCAAAATGCTCAAATATTGGTATTGTTTCAAATATACTCACTGTCAAGTCGAATTTTAGAAGAGTTAGAGAGAGACTCTTATAGCCCTTAACATACAATTAGACTTTAAAAAAGATAGACTCATCTAAAATTGAATACCTACGTCATGGCAACAAATAACAGACGATTTAAAAGTAGAAGTATTTTATTATTGAAAAACGTACAACGTAAAGATTTCAAAAAAATCGCATTAACAACCGAATAAAACGCTCAACCAGCGGCGGGCACATCATATGTTTTAAGAAAAAGCTAATGGTGCAAAACACGTCTACCTAAGGGCAGGAATGGGCTCCAGTCTGTTCTGAGAAGCGCACAAGGCATTCCATACATACTGAGGACTGCACGCACGCCGACAAACCTCTTTCGAGCCTTCCCCTTTTATCAACACCGCTTTGAAATAGTTTATTTGCATTTTAAGGAAATCATTTGGATGATTGCCGCTGCGGGTGCTTTACATTTCATATTTAGACGCGTCAGTAATTTGCATTCATAATGAATAAAGTGCTTTACAGCTAGCTGTTGCTAGTTGGCTGTACAGTGTAGACTTAGATAAGAAAAATCATATTTTTAACAAAGGATTACAAAGGGCTTTGTTATAATACTAGAAATAAAGCCACGGCGATTGTTGTCCGCGACTAAAACAATTACCAACTATCAAACCACATTGCTTACTATTTTCGGCTGAATCGCGTCACTGCGTTTTGTTTTTGTATAACGTGTTTGCAAGCTAGGCATTCTATTATTAGTTGAATCAACATCGCCGCACAATAATATCGCTATACTACTCAAAACATGAAACTGCCGAAAGTGCCAATTCTCACGGTATAAAAGGGCGTTACATTGGCCCATATTACGGGGATACCGATACTTGGGTGTATGAAATATTTCAGTATTTCGCCTTCGCTTTCATCGTTTGCAACAAGTTTGCTTCAACATCCATTCATATTATCAAAAGTACATTATCAACTGATTATTTTCATTCTTGGACGCGTTAAGTTTAAATAAAACCTCTACGGCATGACTTTAAACTTTTTTCAGCTCTACATTGACAAATGATCATAAGCATACTTGATGTTAACGCATATTTATGATAAGACACTTTCGTTCACATGATCGATAAAGATAGCGGCTTCAACACTAGTGACTACTTTCTATATTATCAAAGCACTCGAATATCTACGCGCCTATTCCAGACGAACTTTGCTCTACATTTTTTATTTCATTTCGCTCCTTCTTCCGTTTCTTCGCTGTGCATTTGATTTTTTCCTTTGCTTTCATCCGGCGCCGGCACTCGAAGATTTGCCGGAAGAAATCGCAACATCGTTAAGCTTGTTACTGTTTATTGAATGAACGAACCGTTTCTGTATTTCAATGTTTATTTCCTGTTTATAAAGGGCGAGCTTCGGTAAGCAACTTCGTCTCCGTTTAAAGATTTCTGTGATCTTCCGACAATCGATATCCTGTAGAACACACCTATAAAACTTCTAATAGATCAGGCTTTAGGCAAAACGAATTGGTACATTCTATAATATTAGTGTGGCTAAAATTACATTTTATACTGATAAATAGAGATTGATTGAAAACTGTATCTGCTAGTTAGCGATGTCAGGCAATCTTAAGCCACTTGAAATTATACATTCATTCGCAAACATGTGGCCACAGGCGCAGATAATGTCAACGATGACGTAATGCAAATCGAGACGATACTTTGTACAAAAGTGGGAACACGGCTCTGTATTTAACAATATACAAAGATGAGTACCTACATAAATCATTTACTTCGCCAATAATGGTCTAGACTGGTCTATGAACACAATAACTCAATTCGCTTACAAGTGCATTGAATTTATTCAGTAGTGTGGAAAATTGCCTGTGTGTCATAATCCAGTTTACTAAAGTAATCAATGTTATTTTTTAGTTCATCTCCAGAATCCACAACTCATTGTCGTATTTAGTAAATAAAACCTCTGAATCCTGTCATTGTATGAAATTTTATAAAAACTTAAACTAGTTGCGAAAGTAGTTCGACTTTTAACGTGTAACATATTTCCATCGAGCTTTTCACCCGAATCGATTGCTAAACGAACCAAAACATTTCTCCGTACACATTGTTATGTTTTCTATAAGCAAAACGTGCCTAAGAAAGCGTTCTTGATCCTAAAATAGCATGAGACTAAGTGGAGTAAACAGTAGCTCATGTACGCATGCCAAGTACTAGGTAATGTACTTGGCTAAGCTAAGCTATGTGACGGTCACACACTGTACCCACGATGACATCATACACACATACCTACTGTGAACGTGAAAATTTCTTAATTTGGCTTGCAATTGCTAGTTACCTGAATTTAAGTTATAGTAGAGACCAAATTGAGTTGTATTCATAGCAAATATAAAAAATATACTAATTTTATTATAAAATTGACAAAGTATTAACTACGTTTGTAGTTAAAACATCTCTAAACTACAAAAACACCAACCTTTTTTATACGAATACATTGAAATTAGTAACTTAATAGCTTGAATTGTAATTCGTTTCGAATTTAATGAGATTTGTAATTAATGACTACTCAGTCCTCTTTGTTTGTCTCATATTGATCGATTGAATCGATTAACCGATTGGTTTATTAGTGAACTCGTGTTTAAAGGTTTGCCGATGACACGACTTCCCGTACACCCGCCCGCGTGTTGTATCCATCCTGTTTGTACCGCTACAGGCTTATGACGTCACAAATCCATCGGCAAAGCTACTGCGCACGAGTTTCTTTCGATATTGAACTTAGTGACGTGATGTTTTTGCATATGAATGGTTTGATTACATGATGTAATCCCCTCAGTCATTTGTATGGTCCAGTTTTTTACTGGAGTTAATGTTACATTGATCAATCTGTTTTGAAACTATGGGTACTTATGATATTGATACTTTAACGAGTGTTGCTGATCGATGGATGATAGTCTTCGTTTCCTAAGACTGAAAATGTTTTGCGTAATTATGTAGTTATAGTTGTAAAACAATTGAATGTAATCCTACACTTATAGTGTAGTTACATACTTTACTGTATTGCAGTAAAGTATGTAACTACACTAGTATGTAACTGTAGTGTAGTTACATACTTTACTGTATTGCAGTAAAGTATGTAACTACACTACAGTACGTATCAAGCGTACTACTTTTGACCCTTTTTCCAAAACGTACTGAATGCTGGATTTTTTGTAAACTTTGTTCTATTTTTTTATAAAACTGTAGTCAATAAGTTGTCAAAGTCGTGATATTATAAGAACAACATGTTTGTGAATTCATGAGTAATATTTCAATATAATGTGAAGATTTTGACCTTCCATTTCAAATGAATATTACAAAGTTGATTCAACTGTTTCGCAAGTATTAAGCGTATAAACACCGAAGCCGGCTAGTCATCCGAGGCGCAGTTTCGAGAAAAATTTCACTTTTAAAATCCGGTCCGTTCATCAGACTTTAGTTACTTGAACCATTATTGTATGTTGATTGATCATTCTTTAACTGGTCATTGTGATTTGTGACGTCAGGTCCAAAGTCTTCAAGTATACCAATTTCGTTTTAAAAATTTTACTGCTAGCTCTAGCTCTCATCTACAAATACTAACTGTAAGTATATGCGAATAACAACCTGATTCCGAATTATTTTATGTAGTTTGAACTACTAGAGAATATGTGTTAAAAGTATTTACATTTCTAAGTAGTTACTTAGTTTTCAAAGTATGAACATGGATGACCAAGTAAATGAGTAAATTCCACATCCACCCATGATATAAAATGACTAATATTTAGCAGCAGATGTGATACACGTGTAATTCTAAACAAACAATACAGGATTTGTTTAACATTTTGTATGTAACTACTAATATTTTAACGGTTTTAAAAAACAATATCAGTTACTAGAAGTAAATAACATTCCTAGACAGGCATTGACATACGCTTCGTCTACATAGAATAAATTAGATTAAAAATTCATTTAAATATATCGCATCGAATCCTTTTAAATATATAAAGTTGTAGGTATTTACTATGCATGTTTAAATAACGATGTTATTGTGTGTTCAGTTGTTAATCTTGCATAACTAATAAGACACGTTTTGTTAGATAAATATACAGTCACCGATTGCCCCTAGTTTTTGTTACTCTAACTAGATTGAAGAATAGTCCATCTAACTTTAAGTAAATTCGATAAGAATATTCGATGGCTGAACGTTTTAAAGCTATCCTGTCTCTAAATTAATTATTAATTAATAAATTCTAATAGCTGTACAATATCACAGCAGGGTAACCACTAACTAATCAGATTTTAAGTAACTCCTAGAAACAACTAATGAAATTTTCTTTTTTTTTTAAGTTACACCAAATATTATATTATATTATAGCATATCTTACTTTTTTCAGTATTTATTTAATTTATTAGCCTGTTTTGCTAAAGCCAAGACAATGACATGTATGTAAAACATTTTCTTGGACAAACAACTTGTTGTCAACTTAATATCTCAATTTTCCTTCTTACGAACCGTTTATATGTTAATCGACCTAGTTCTCGCGGAAAATCCCAGCTACGTATAAAACGATTATTTTCATATTTTCCCGATAGCCTCAATAGACGTTTTTACCGTGGAAACCTTATTTTTATAATCAATCATTTAATCAGCAAAAAGTTGGCAACAACTGGCAATTAGCGTGAACTTTGTACTTATTTAAAGAACGTAAAAACATAATGAAGCTCTTGATGTAAGAGACAGATGTCGAAAGTCGTGAACTTTGACTCCAACGCAAAATTACGAACAAGAAATACATTTTGCTCATAATCACATGATCTCTACATAGGTACTTGCAAATATCAAACATGTATTGAATGAAGCAGTCAAAGTCTCTAGGATTTTTTACTCCTTGAATTCGTACATCACGAAAAGTACAAAGGACATATTATGTCCTTTTATGTAGAAAATATGACGTAATCCGACGATGAAGTGCCAATACCTCCTAACTGACATTTTGTCGATTTTTTGATTTTTAATGCGTTGGACATAAAATTGCATTTTGCGTGTACTCGTCAAGACACCTAACTAAATATGTTGATAGTTTTGAGAGAAAATGCTAATAGAAATGGCTGCTAAGTCAATGTATGCATTCATTTAGCAAGACCTGCTGACATTACATCCTAAATTCAAGTGTAAAAAGCTTCTAAATTACTTAACGAAATTTTTGATGCCAAAATCTCCTACTACGCGACGCGTTTTTTTCTCCTCCTGTAAAATGGTGATTTTGTAGTTAAGAGGTATTGGTACTTCATCGTCGATGTTGTTATGCCTCATTCATTTACTTATTCCATTTGGTACCTATTCAATAGACATGATAACAGTAGAAATTTTCACAGAACACTACTTTTCACGTTCAGCGAATTGATTGGCGTGTTCACAGTTAATTCTTTGTCATTGCAATTGTTTGTTCGTGGTAGTGTACAGTTCAGAGGATTTTAAATCACATCGTGACCATTGAAATTTAGTTCGGAAGCACTCAATTTTGTTTATTACCCAGTAATTTGTTAGTTCCTGTTGCCTCCCTTTGTACATTTTTGGATTTATTATTGACATCGAGACTGTAATTTTAAGTACAGTTTTGTGTCCAGTTAATATACAAATTTGTAATTCAGGCTATTTATAGTTTTTAGGTTATTAAACATGAAGGTCTTAGGCTCGGTTTCTGAGATACATATAGCGGTAGTTTATCTATTCAATAGCGGTTTTTTATATGAGTTAAAACATATTGGAAGAGATGACCAGGAATAATATTTTCGGCAATATTATTTATTTTGCTATCAACGTTGTCGTAACACATTTTGTAACGCATAATTCATTTTATATTTCCACCAAACCCATAAAAATGCATTATGACACGGCGAAACTATGCACTTGATATCACGGAATGATCACATGGCTTTATAATTCAGACGGTGAGAGCCTTATCGCGAAAGAATTTTTACTTCAAACAGTGAGCCATTATAAAAACAAACATATTTTGGTCTTTACTTTATCCAGAAGACTTTAGATAAGACCGAGGTGTTACAACCCTTGCAGGTTGCCGACACTTCATATAATACAATATACGTACCATCTGCGAAGAGCAGATGTATATTTTCTCTCCATACTCCTAGAAATAAATATAATAATGATATTTCATAACCCCAGGGAGATTTCAATGCCTTCATAGGAATAAAACTTCTTTATATAAATATGCTTTATAATAGTGAAATAATTAAAAATAATTGTTTTTATGAAGCAATTACCAGCATGCAAAGGTACCTCGTAATATTCCGACGCTAATAAATAACAAAGATTTTCCTTCGGTTTTTATGTACCGTCAGTTCAAAATGTAGGCTCTAATTGCACTCTATTCTTGTACTTTTTATTCTATAGACTTAAAGAACTATCCTAAAGTTTATTATATTGAATAGTTACGTCAGTTTACACTTCATTGATCCGCAACGAGCCGTTTCAACGAATCCCTTGATGACAATAGATCCGTCATGCTTCTTAGATTCCTTGAAACACATTGTGAACTCTCAACAGATTACTTAGTCTGTCGTGTTCTTGCCTTCTCAGTTCGCATCCTAATTACTTTTACAATACCGTCTTCACACTTCAACAGATAACCGGTAAAGTGGTTTTGTTTTACAACTTTTTGTCGCATACTAAATAGTTATTGCTCCCAAAGATTAAATTTTCTTCAAAAGCATTTATAAGTGCCCGGCTATTCAATATTATTCGTCTGTTTCCCGGTGAATTATGTTTAAAAAGCTCATCTTTTGTTTCACATATTTCCATGAGTGTGAGCGAGACGAATCGTCCGCCATTCACATACATTACGATTTGTAACCGCACAGCTTGCGCTCTCCCACTAGTTGCATTCGATTTCTCGGTCAAATTGAAAAGTCTACCCGTCAGGTGGTTTTTCATTGAGAACTGTGTGTATCTAACACGGCCGGTTGTTCCGTGGGTGTGTGTTTTTATTTCTGTAGGTAAGCGTCGCGTCGGCGGCAATAAGTAATAAGGTAAACATTAAGCAAGTGAGGCCGCGACTCGTCTAGGCGAGATTCTTTACACGGTGTAATCAACGTCTTAGAGCCCACATGAATTGTATGATGTTCTTGAAAAAATCTGTGTCAGTTGATTTCTCGATCTCTCATATCAATTTACTTTTAATTATCTTTATCTTAATGAAGTACCTGTTCGATTGCTATTTATTGTTTCGCTCCAACTTGCTAGCTTAGAATCTTGTTTGCAGTTATCTAGGATATACAAGAGAGCTGCCTTTAGCTACCTGCGATTTATTGGCAATGTTTCCTAATTTCCATAAACACAGGCTCTATCCTTCGGATCTCTGTTTCCACATTCTAACATTAACATACTTAGTTTCAACTCGTATTATTTGGTTAATTACAAACACGATTAAAAGACTTAAAATACTTCAGATAAGGGGTAACGGAAGACAAGGGCCATAGGACGAACGTTTATCTTTTTTAAAGTCAGCGGTAACTTGTTTACTTTTTCATGCCTTTGTTTTAGGCAAAGGTATTCCATTCTGCCTTTCCGTGAAACAGTTTAGTTTAATCACTATTTTAAAAGTAAAATAATGATGGCGAATTGACAGTTGCATACTGTTTAGCTTTGCAAGTATTGTTTTTCCATTTTGGTGTAGGCTATAAATATATGAATAGCAGGTTGAATTACTATGATTTTTGCTTAACTAAGCATATCATATTTAGGTACGTTTGTAATATGAAACGGTTGGTCACACAATTAACATTCTTCACGCGTTATTTGCTTGTTAATATTACGTCAAATAAAACATAATACATCGAACAGGTTGCGTCTACAAACAAAATGTGATTAAGAAACCATTCAAATAATCAAATTAATGTAAAATGTCTCTATTTTCTTACAAAATGACAAGTAACGCCCATTTTTTAGAGACCATAACTTAATTCCAATGAGTAGCAAGACAGTAGATTCCATACTTGCTATGTCTGAACCAAAAACAAATCAAAACACTCCTTATTTCACGCTTATTTCCTGGCCAGATAAGAAAACAAACATAAACAATAAAAAAAGTATTTTATCCAAAGAGACTCTACTATTCTTTGTGGAATGTGAAGATACTCGCATATATCTCGGTACATTTCCATGCAAATATTGACTTTTGACTCTTGTGCATTTCTTCATTATATACTTTGATGGTATTTAGCACACAATAACAGAGCAAAACCAATGTTTGTCTGCTTGTCGTGTTAAATACACTGAGAGAAAAAAAATACTGGCAGCTGGCAAATTACAGTTAACTTAGTAGGTTTTTTTAAATTACTCATGTTCTTTACAAGAGGTTTTATTTTTCAGTTAAGTGTAAATCTGTTCTTTTATGTATTTTATGTTAAAAAGTATAGCCGGAATGTTTTATACATTCCGGCTATACTTTACATGTCTAGAATGAAATCTTGTCCTTCTGGTCAAACTTTATGAAAGTATTAAAATTAATAACGAAAATAAAGACGTATACAAACATTTAATTCCTTCAAGTAGAGACAGGGGTTATGGGGGGAGTTATGGGATTTTCTCACTCTATATAGCGATATAGAGTGAGAAAATACCATAACAGCGCGTTAGCATTTTCTTCAAGGAACACCATTTCCTCTTTCAGTCAGTACAAATTCAAATGCCGATATTCTATTTCCTCGATCGAATCATCTCTCATCCTGACTTACGACATCTCCAATAGGCAGTTTATTATTATTTATGGAGTACTTATTGTAAAGCCCACGCGTATAAAGCCGACAAATACAGTACTCAATTGTGCGTAGGATGAAACTCGAACATTTAGTTACACCATTTAAGTTTCGTAGAAATCTTTAAATAATATTTTAATTATGTATTTCGGCTTATCGCCAATCATCATTGAAAGAAAAATACGAAAATAATTGAACCAAATTACGTTATTCAAGTTGTGCTTCTTTAGAAGTAGGTTATAGTATATACTGTGTACGTGTGCTAGTAAAAAAAATCATATATTAGGAGCCAAATAAAATAGCTATGTGTAAATAAAAAAAGACTTAAAAATTAAAGCGTACAGTTTACTTGTAACGTAAACGTAAGAACTGACATACTATTTTTTCATATTCTTCTTTTCGTCATCTGCGTAGAGGGGCTGAGCAATCTAGCATTAGAACATAGATCAATTAAACATCTAGCGCGTAGGTTTTGAGAAAATTGATAACCAGACTATGTCTAATATTAAGCTGTTGACCTCTATTAAACCTGATTAAATTAACTAAACATACAGATTCCATTCGAATGGAAATAAACCTAGGAAACACATTTGCGTAAATTATTCAATAAATTACGAAATACGTTAAAATCTTGCACCTCCACAACCCAGGATCCTGGGATTTAACACGATGCCCTTCGGTAAGACTGGTTGTCAGACTTTCAAGCTTCTGACTACTGTTAACGATTGTCAACGATCTCCCAAAAAGACAGCCGGGACCCACAGCTTAACGTGCCTTCCGAAACATGGAGGAACTCGATATGTGTAAGATGGTCACCCATCCACAGAACAACCTCGGCAAGAATGGCTTAACCTCAGAGATCGATCCGCGCGGCTGTCGTTAACTAAGCCACGAGCTTCTCTCGTGAAGAAAATGAACAATGAAGACTGTAGATATATAAAAGTACTAGCTGACCTGCGTAACTTCGCTTGCGTCACATTAGAGAGAATGGGTGAAATTTATCCCCGTTTTTGTATCATTTTTTTCTGGTACTCTGCTCCCATTGGTCGTAGCGTGATGATATATAGCCTATATCCTTCCTCGATAAATGGGCTATCTAACACTGAAATATTTTTTCAAATCGGACCCGTAGATCCTGAGATTAGCGCGTTCAAACAAACAAACAAACTCTTCAGCTTTATAATATTAGTATAGAGATTAGTTTTGGTGCAATGCACACAGTATAGTAATGCGCAGTTACATACAGATCGATTTTGCATGGTATATGAGATTGGAACATTGCCCGCTTTGAATTGCACGCTTTTGGCACGTAATCATTGTTACTTATGAAAACTAGCGATATGACTAATATGAGAGACAAGTTTACTATTTAAAGGAAGTTTTTTTCAACCGTGTCTGGTACCAACGGCAAAATATAAAGGGAAATGCACATTAGATAGTGTACCGGGTTGCATGCGCTAAGCTAACTACTGAAGCGCGAATACGGGCATTATAAACTATAACGCCTTCGTACTGACAAAATATATCTAAGGGCTCAAATCCATAAGATGTTGTCAATATCGATTTTTTTCGGATTTACTTCCGCTTCGATAATACAATTTATCGTTAAAAGGTGCTGTAACGGTCCAACGAACGATGCAGATGTCTCATATTCATTCATAAAACATAATATTTTTCGCTTCACGTCCCAATTCGCGGTTACGTCCATGGTACATTACGGGGCAATAAGCAAGCACCTTTATGATTCCTAACAGGTTTCAGCTTGCGGTTTTGCCCGCATACATTTATTTACGACACCTTTACAAGTTTACGTCTTCACAGATTTACAAGTACACTATAACTCACGGCCACAATAATTCACACCTTTTAAGAAGAAAGGCTTGAAATAAAATCAACATAAAATCATTTAATGCTTTCTGCCATTAAAATCGCGACATGCCTCAAGGAAAAGTTGCAATTTCAGACGCAAAAGACATAATTTCAATTTAAGACGATTCGATTGTCACACTTTAAAAATCGTAAACGACATTGACTGTACGACGAGTTATGCCTTTTTGGTACTGAAGGAATAAATTAGCCATGTAAAATGTCAAAACAACGTCTTCGCAAAGTCGAAAGATTATCGCGTCTTTACGGTACAGATGACGTGAAATGATTGATTCTTGGCTAAACGGCTGCGTTAAAGTAAAATATAGGGCAATAATCCATCATGTCTGTCCATTGAGGCATTTCAGGGGCGGTTTGTTTAATGGCAAACAACAATACATTTAACATTACATCTTATTTTTGTGGGAAAGTTACCTTGCCTTTAAATGCTAATACGTAGTAACTCGTTAAGTGTTTGAAGAAACATATTTGATGGTTTTTTTATTCGTATTTGGGATTACCACAAGAAACTAACATTAGTTAACCACAACTTCGCACTTTTTGGTTAAACTGCTAATTTGCGACCCTGATTTCTAAAGTTTCCAACCATGCAAATATACATATATCTATCTCTTTGAGGGAAAGAAAAATAATACAGCAACTCCACCGCGCCTTACGGATAACAAGTATAAAAATCAATAATTCCTTTTGAATAAGAAATAATATACCTATTTTATTACTCTAGCAGTATTCTGTCGCAACAGTAGCAACTTTCTTTATTACCCTACAAAATTAAGGTTACATACATCGATTATTGAGCATATCGTAATTGTGACTCCTTTATTGAGCCGTTTAACCTCACGAATCACTCCTGACCTCTTAAATTGTGCTTAAGTGGTGTGGGTTAGTACCTAAGCCTTAGATTTTATTTTATTTTTAGACTTCTAATGAAACAGCAATTATTGGTCGAGAATAGAATCGTGCTCTGCCTTTTACGGTATTGGTGATATTTTCAAAACTATTATTGTTGCAATACTTTCTGCAGATGGATAGTTATTTAGACACAGAGAGAACATTCAATACTATTTATAATTTAAACTATTGGCAATTTAATTTAAAATACGTAGCCCATAGACGGTTTTGCAAAATTTTCTTACCGGCTCTATCGTTCGAAATGTTGATAGATCAGCTGATTGTAAATCAAGAAATGTTTAATTAATTATCTATTTGATTTCGATTTCAAGGACTCTTTGTAGTTATTCAATTTTATTACAGCTCTACTCCTAAATTGTGCAGTACGATGTTAATAACATATAAGGCGAATTAACTACATCCGTTGTTCAAGCTTTTATACTCTAATGAAGGTAAAATAAGTAGTACAGAGAGCAATGGAAGCGTAGTAATAGCTAGGCAAGTTATAATTTTTAGCTATGTAGAACGAACACGCCTTGACGAAACATTATTGTACATACGTTGTCGTTCGCCCTTATCAATTTAACCTAAAAAATGCAGTATATTTAAAACTAAACAATTAGACATTTCGATAATTGAAAGGGATAAAATACTTTCGCAAAACATGACATTAAAGTTGAGTGTAACATATTTGACGAAAAATTGAAAGATGTAGACAGAAACGGCAGAATTTATGTTTCTACAAAAACTAATATGAACAATTCTCTCAATTCATTTAAACTTATAGTAGTATTTTAGTCAGAGAACCGCGGAAGAATAACAATAAGTATGTAAAGTGAAGAACAAAGTACTAACATATAACGATATACATATATAGCATACGTTATGTAAAGCCATGACTTCAACACGTTCAATGCTGAATACAACGAGCTAACCGGTACATTGTTTACACAGCCTCAAAGTTTAACCAATCTGCCGTTTATTCGCTAATTCTTACAGCAGTTTACAGATGAAATTTGCCGTAAAAAATCTATTCAGCTAAAGGATTAACCCTACTAATAGTATATTTAACTAGTTGAATATTTCCAAGAAAATCAAGGCGAGCTTGTTACAATTTTCTTAGCATACTTTTAAGCTTTCTAAAGTAAGATTATCCATCTTAGTAAGGCTTAAAGTTTTCATGTGCCTGTGTTCTTAAATATAGATAGAGTAGAAGAGATTCCTAGCGCGCTTCTGCGAAGTAGAGCCTTGCTTGCCTCTCTTTCAAATATTTTGCGAAAATTCTTTACTTTTCTCATTTTCAACACTCGACACACGACTTTATTTTTATCCCGATACAGACTCAAAGCCCCTTTTCCGAAAATTAAATCGATCTAAGTTTAGTTAGTATTTTATGAGAATAGTTTCCGCAGTGCATTATATTATTTTCTCCAAGATCTACGATGCTAGTATTAATTTATTTCTCCGTGTCACGGCACGAGCTAGGAATTCTAGCGTGGGCCCGTGTCATGTACATGACGTAACATGATAATATAAGTCAGGGCGACCACATTACAGCTCGTAAAGAACTCCCCGACTAAAGTGTTAGCTTGGTAATAAATCTAATAGCGTCGTACGTCCAATTGATTTATTTAAGTCGATGACGTGTGACGTAGCAGGTACTAGGTTAGCATATAGTAGAGGAGCTTCATTGGTTCAAGGACTAATAAGGTGGCAGTAATTAGCGCTACGCTAAGGACGACGCGGTCAATGCTTTTAGAATTCATGTAATTGAGATGAAATGTTTGAGGAACGTATTTTTTATTCTTTTAGTTGGTATGGTTATTTTAAAAGTTTTATGTTCTTTTAGATATTTTCTCTCTAAATGAAAAATTAATCACAGTTGGAATGATACGGTTGAAAGATGACTACAGCTATGATCTTCCATCACATAATACCTATAGTAAAGTTTTTTACAAATTTACGCCGCGTCCCGTGATATCTTATAAAATAAACAATGTTTACAATTTTTAACCATATGAATCAATCAAATAATTATTTATCTTAATCTTAATAGTCTGATAACCTAAATATCTTATACCTAATAACAAACTATAAAAAAGCACCAAGATCATTAGTATAAATTTTCTTCAAAATTGTTAAATAAAATTGCCCTTTCTTTGTCCTACGATTCAGTATCACCATTATTCATAAAGGTACGTCTAGTTTATTATCTTGCTACCTGGCCGAGCCTATTATCACGCGCAGATAATGGCCTTATCTATTGTTTTATCAGTACAAATACAAATAACAGCGATCGGTAATGTGGCTGCAGCCACGCCTGTAGCCTCTGCGATACGATATTACATTACTTCATTATGATTCAGAATTACGCGGCCTATTATGCTAAATCATCGACGTTATTGTATTAGCTACTCAGTAATGCTCTTTAGGTTATTATTTCTACAAATGCAAAATTTCCCATTCAATTGCAATGAAAATCCAACCTTAATATAACCCAATAGGAGCTAATTTCATTGTTCTTCGTTCCTTTAGGACCACCTTACAGTTCCAAGTCTATGGGACCACCTATGGTAAAAAAATATTTAACGGTTGTCACAATTGATTAATCTATAGCTCCTCGGCGCCAAAATTGAATTACAATACAGACTAATTAGCATTCCTAATAAATTTTAACAGCGCATACAAAAAAGCATTTTAATTTCCAGTCATGTAGTTTATGAATAGAGCCACAGACAAGTGTACATGCATAGAATCATAGACAAATTCCGTTTTTAAATAAGGACGGCTATGAGAGGCGTGGCTAAGTTAAAGAGGGATATAAATCATTGGCAATTATGTATGTAGATTTACAATTCAAGTCGTGTCCTTAAAAAGATATATGCTTCGAGTACTCAGACGCCAAATTAACGTATGACTTTTGGCGCCTTTTGATTTACGTCCGACGCACGGAGTCGTACAACTCCAAAATAATACATTTGTCCTTGAATACTTTTATTTGTTGTTGTATTTGAATACGATTACCAACAGTTACCAAGTGAAACGCAAATAGACATGTATTGTAGTTCTATATCGGTCAATAACTCGTTAACATCGTTTACTAGATTATGCTTTGAGATTTCAACACGGTATAAGCCGATATAAATGTTTGGGCAACGTATTTTTTGTTGAAAAAGTTTAATATGTATAGTAGACGTATGTTGAGTGAGATGAAAACGCAGGAATTCGCTTTTGTACAGTTAGTTTTGGCGTGAGATCCCAGCCTGCAGTGTTCTTGACGACTTGACGTGCATCATGCGTGCCACCCACCGCGGCTTTATCGACCACGTGGCAATTAAAGTAATACCCATCTAAAAATAACCGATCTGCAATTATATTAAAGAGCGGTTTTATTGTATCTGATCGGAATTTTGCATACGTGTCTGTTTTTTAATGCTTTAAGAATAACTTTATTATTAGGCCACTCAATTCAAGAATAAAAATAAGTATTTGCGCAATTAAGCTACTATAAAACTATAAATGGTATCAAAGTATATTCGATAAGCAGCTTTATTGTCCCGTCAAAAGCTTTAACTGTTTAACGTAAATAATGTAAGAGGCGTGAACCACTTGAGTGCATATACTTTTTCTTTACTTATGATCAGTGTTTCGGGATTACAAACGTTGAATCAAAGGAATAGCGTACAGCCACCTCCAAAACAGTCCAATTCGTTTATTTCCGAAAAGTATATTTAACCGTTACTTGAATTAAATTGTACACTTACCACCTAATTAATCAACAAGTCTAACATGGAACACAATAAAACACCATTAGTTTCAAATAAACGAAACGTTTACGACCATTATATAACGAGCACTAAAAGTCAGCCTTTGAAATACGATTTCAAAATCTATTACCTCCAAGTGTGTTTTCATATTGACTTTTCAGCTTCTTTTATTTGCTTGAAATGTCAAATAAAGTGTACGTTTTTCGTTGACTAACGTAACGATAAATACGTTGAGAAAAATGAGCATCACTTTCAAATAATTTTAAATTCTGGACTACCTATAACGAAATAAAAATTTTAATATATTTAAGTCAAAAGCAATTCCAGATAGAGTCAGAGATAGTGTTATTAAGTTTACAAGCTTAAATTCTCATTAATTTATAGAATAACAGATGTTTCTTAACCACCAACTACTATTTCCAATGAAAGGTTATAGAAGCTGCCCGTAAATTGACATTATCAAGATCAACTGCTTTCCAAAGCATAGTACATTCAAAGAGCCGCGTGGGAGCCATATTGGAAATGTCACAAGACATTTAATATAGTAGCATGAATAGAAACTTCGTAGTATAAATCGAATTCTATAAACGGTGCTTTCAAAGTGATATTCAACGGTTATGAGTAAATAAATAAGTTGAATTGAAGTTAGAGGGTCCGAAAGTAGGGTATTGAAGAGCCCTACACGGAGGTCCGTGGCTGTCACGGAACCCACATCGTAATAAACGTCTGCAGTGACAGATGTTACCATAATTACTTGAGGTTTTGAACACGTTTTATTGAAGTCCTGTTTTGTGTACTACTTTATCGGTATCGTCACTTGTTTTTTTGTTAGGTAGTCGTGTGGTATCTTTTAATCCAGTAGGATTGTACTTAATATTTAAAACAAAGTAAAGTAAGTGTATATCAATACTCGTTATTTTTTTGGTAGTTAGTTAGTCGTGTGGCATCTTAATCCAGTTGGTTTGTAGTTATTATAGCGAACTAAGTGAAGAAAGAATTATGTTATTTTATGATTGGAAAGATCCAGCTTCAGAATCTATATATGACGGTGTCATCATGCTACCAGCTTTTAATTTGGCAAGCCATTTTAAGCGAAAAAATATAAAGTATCAAAGTAACGCGAAAACATCTCCACGAAACAATCTTACACGTAGTAACAAAAAATTCTACGTTCAGCCTAATTCAAAGTACAAACGGACAATAACAATAGAATCAATAGACAAACAATAGCAGAAGATTATCATAATGGAACTGACAGTTAAAAAATAACGACGTCCACGTAACCTTGGAATATAGTCACTACAGCACTGCGGCAATTACAAGCAAATATTATGGAAACCATTATCGAATATGAAGACATGCTTACTTTAAATGACTTAATACTTTCGTGTTAGGCAAACATTGTATCGTACAGCGTTCTATGTGAAATTCTACAACAGTTTTCTTTACAAACACCTACACTACTTTTCTGATTCTTGTTGTTCCTTGTTAGATTGAGAGCGTCTGCGTGTGCGCATTAAATGCTTTTTCTGTGCTTTACTATATAAGCTTGCTAACGTGCTCTCGCAAGCAATTACAAGATTAACAAACGCGTCCCTGTTTGCAGTTTAAAAGAGTGTCGACTATATTATTATCTAGTAGGTACGCGTATCATCCGGTACTTATCTCCAAATAATACCGCGAATTTCTTTTAAAACAATACCTTATTGAAAATGGCTTGTTAAATAAAGAAGCCACTCACAATAGCTATGATGTCAAAATTTTAAATAAACCTAAAAATACTCAAACAATTATTTAAAATACGCTAGAACAACGGTCCTTTGTTCTGCCAAAATTCTTTGATCAAACAAAAGATACTGTTGTCTTTATATTTTCGTTAAAGAATGGGTCAGAGCCCATTCGTCCCCTAAAATTCGTCCCCTAGTATAAAAGTTGTAGATTCGGCCCCTACATAGGTGCCCATTGGTCTCCTGGTAGGGGACCAATTAATATTTTAATAAAAAATATTATTTTTAAGGTACCCATTCGTCCCCTCTAATATATATACAATATAAGTTAAAGATTCGGCACCTATTCAGGTGCCTATTGGTCCCCTGAGATAAAATTAGCTATATTTTACATAAGAAACGGTTAACATAATACACTTGTGAACAGTTTATTAACGGAATTAATTTAATAAATCATAACAGATCATTGAAAAAAGAGCTATGATGAATGATAATCCGTCATGATAATAATATAACCTGTCGATAGGCTTACGATGTAAGATTGTCTCACTACGAATGGCTTGTTAAAAATTCATCAAAGGATCAGGTGCAAAGGGGTGTCCAAACAAATAATCGGACTCCTGAATCGATTGAAAATGAAGCGAGAATAAATCGCATAATTAGCCAATTTTTTGAAAATCAAATTTCACTAGGCCACTGCATGGAAAAGCTATGCATATATTTATTAATTTAAAATGAAAAAACAAATATAAGATTAGTTTTGTACTAAAATAATGTTGATTTGTTTAATCTTCAATAATTAATGTGATTTTAGTCATTTTTTGTTATTGTAGTTACCGAAATACTATATTTTTTATTATAGCCTTTTCTGCGCGACTGTACCAGGACTATCAAGCTGCAGTATACACATATACATGTACTTATATTAAAGGAATGAATAAAAATAAATATTCTTCAGGGGACGAATGGGCCCCTCAAAAGTTCCAGGGGACGAGTGGGCACAGGGTGCGAATCTTAGGGGACGAATGGGCTCTGACCCGAATTGGGGGCTAATGTCATCGGATGGGCGTGTACCGTAATAGACCTTTATAGGCCTCGGAACGTTACAACCGTGACGACTCTGAGTATTTATCATAAAAATCAATTTTAACGTTGACATTTCGCTATAAGGTTTGACGCTCACGGGTGGGACGTCACAGCAGGAGATTTTACAAATCATAAGTGTTTATATTAAGCAGCCTACGCCTATAATTTACGTGAAATATTATCCTATGATACATAGTGCTCGATTTGTCAATTTATGTACCAAAGTTCGTCTAAATCCGGTCAGTCTTAATCACATTAACAATCCAAACGTCTAAACTTTCACATTTTATTGTTTACTTTTAACTGTTCATTTCATAAAATTCCTTGCCGGACCTTCTGAATAAGCGGCAGTTATAATCTTCCTTATTTACAGCCAACATTTGCGTATTGGTCTTGGAACAAACATTGGCTTTATCTTGTTATGCACTATAGAAGTCAATTGAAGGAAATTGGCACTCACGAGTGATGACTCAAACTGCTAGCTATTCGCAATGTCGAAACAAACGCTTACCTAGTTTTGTATGACGTCTGACTTCTAACGGTTCTAGATGAGTATGAAATTAGAACCAATCTTCCTTTAATAAAGATACAAATGAAGGTTTATTCATTTGTCATAAATAAAAATGATGTAAATGGTGTCGTCATAATTGAATAATAAGAGGTAAATTTTATGGTTTGATGAAAAACTGAAAGCTAAGTAAAGTTGTCATGGTCATTCTTAATTTATTGACGTAGCGTAAACATTGGCTAGGGAACCCTCCTTTGCTCGAAGGCTGCTGTGTTGTTTTAAGAGTACAAACTCGGACCACTTTAGAACGGTTTAAATAAGTGATCAACGTCATAAGAGAGGCATATAATGACGTACGACGTGATTTATAATTATATAATTAAACAGGCTTACATTTTGTCTCATTTATCACAGTACCAATCCATTTGTCACAAGTTCTTTATTGTTCTTTCCGTGAATTTTATCGTCATCGATTGGTGACGGTACGAATTTTAATATCGAAACTTCGTTTTCCTTTTTACCTTCATGTGTAGACTGCTAAATGTGTAAGGACAAAGTCTCAAGGGCTGGTTCAAAAGTTTTAATGAACACACTGCCGGTCGTTACCTCAATGTTATTCATGAAAGAACTTAGAACATTTTATTTTAATATTACAATCGAGGTCTCGAACAATGGCAGCGTAACCTAGAGACATGAAATTATAGAGAGTTGTTTGTTTGATAAAAATCTTTATCGTTTATCATTAGGCAAAAGAAAGTCCACCAATATATTTGATAGTAACATGTCTATTAACTAAGCTCGTACGATCGGCCGAGGCAATAAAGGCACGAATGCAAACACGACAGCCATCTTTATGAGCAGTCACATCGTTAAAATCACACTGCTATCGCCATACGACCTACTTTGACATTATAGAAAAAAAATCAATGTATACCAATGAGATTCTAATCATACTTAATTTACGAATGTCGAATTGGTGTCCCTATTATAAATGATTGAATTTAAATGACACATTAGTTTAAGAAGTAATTTTTTTTTTAATCTTAGGCACGCGACCACACACAATACGAATAATTATAGGTAATTTTCGCTCTATAATTAAAAATACCAAAGAGGTAGCGAAGCTTGCAAAAAACGTAGAGAACAATAATTGTTTCAATAAATATTGATATTTCTTTTAATTTGTTCGCCATCGCGATATAAATTTTCCAGCAATTAGCGTTACAGCATTGAAAAAGTAGGTAAGTATCGTGAAAAAGTATAATTAGAATCTATACTCCTTTGTAGGTTAGAGAACCAGGTTGGTGCCTAAAAACTAGTTACGCTACGTTTCCCAGAAATACAGTATTATCTAACTGAACGTAAAATCGAGAATGTTTTTAGACATTTTACGATATGGCATCGTATAAAACTATATGAGCCCATGATTTAACCTATGGAATATAGGTCAATGTCCCGTTAGTTTAGCACTTTATATAAACCGTGATTATTGTAGTGTACAGTGTCGCGTCATGGGCCACGATTTATGATGCCATGGCATTTATAGACACAATGAAACGTACCGTATATTAGTGTATCGCATTGCGGAAACCGACTAGTTGTTCAAGCTTACAAACCGTGTATAAAATGTTAGACTGTTAGTTTTCAAGAGTTCGTCTAGTAATTTTAAATTCTCTTTGTAGCAGCTACATTTTCGTTGCAATTTGTAAATGGCATCGTCTTTCGTCAAAGAGAGTATTATAGTAACATTTTTATAAGGAATGGAGTAAAAGTTTTTGTTTTCAAGAAAAAAGGATTTGTCGTGTATGCTTTATGTTTCAATTAATAAAGTTATCTTCTGAACTTCTTTACAATCTCATGAGATACTTTACGTAGCAGTCACTGACTTCTTAAAGCAATTCTAAAAAGCGGAAAGTTTCCCGGCAACTTACATTAAACCTGCTCCCTATGTAATAATCTAGAGTGCCTAGATAGCGGCTCTACATTAAAACTCAAATTTGTGATCAGAAACCACCCACAAGGTTTGAAAAATATTCAAATAGTACTAGAATTATTATTTCAAGATCCGTTTGATAACAATGAGAAGGCAAAAAAGACGATTTATGATATCTATTCATGTTCGTTACAGAAAAACCTCGCCATAGAATTAATTTGTTAGCTGTTAGACAATGTAGAGAATGATACGTTGCTAGTATTCGGTGTTCATATACAAGAAAGATAGCTTTTTATGCTCTAAATGTAATTTAATGATAAAAACACTAACATAATAATGGATAAGAAATTGGCTATTTTTGTCGCTCAGATCGAATAGGTCTCACGTATTTGCAGTACTGTTTATAGTCGCAATTTAGGTCTGTTTAAGAACTCATGGTCTAAATAACATAGCAATAATAAGCAGTGTGGTAAGCGATACAGAATGAGTACGGAGAACTGGGGCGTATGTACAGGAAATCATAAGGGATTAAATTGCAGCTCAATTGAGTCTGAATCGTTCTAAGTCTTATATTTGTAGGTGGCTGAACAGGAATTTCTTTGTTTACATCTGCGTCACGAACTTGGGTGGGCTACAAATTCTAGGCAGTTGTTTAACGCGTCGGTTTTGTATTGCAGAATTAACGGCAGGGACTGAGAGTAAATTCTGTTTAGTGAAGCTTACGATGTCTGCTGAGGCGCTTATAGACTATTGTACTCGCTAATCGGGAAACGATCAGTAAGATTTAAGGATTCCAAAGCCTATGAATACTGTTTTCTCTAGAAGATAAATGTTGTAATATTCACCTATTCATATGAAAGGCAAAGATTTATAAAAGCGCTTGGCAATATACCTTCTGAAGAAATGTTGTTATTCAAATGATATTAGATCTATACTTTACATTGGTTCTATTAAAAAAACCCAGTATCAATCTTGACTGTACTGTATCTACATGACACATTCTCAAGACCTTTTGAACATCACCTATGCACTGGGAATCCCTCTGATCTATAAGGAAGGTCTATGATATTTTTATTTTTAGTACTAAATGACTAAGAATATGTGACTATTGCAGGTTTATTGACTATTCACATTCTAGTTGAGATGTAAAGCAAAACAGGGCTTATAATGCATGCTTCGTGCAGTTCAGAAAATGTTGTTGTAAGCTGATCCCAACTAAATTTCAAAAGTTTACAAGCTGTGGTTTATGCACACGAAAGCACGCGTGTGCTCCAAATATCCACCATTACACTGTTGCTTACAAGGAAATCATGCGCCGTACATAATGGCATAGTAAACTATGATGTCAATTGAGATTAATAGCACGACGTTTAGTTCGTGGAAGGCGCCAATTTTCCTTTCAACGGCAATCAGCCGCAGTATCGGGAATCGATGCACTTCGCAAGGATTAGCTTTTGGTGCTGCGTTTCCGTTCAAAGGTTCTAGACGCGTTTATTTATAGACGCTATAGCTTAGCTCTTATTACCGACTTGAAAGGAGATTAAAACTTTATTCAGATTAAATAATAATGATGTTTATTATCTGCGTGAAGAGGGCTTCCTTCGTTTATCCTTTTTCTAAAATATTAGACGTTTTACAACAACTCGGGGATTTGTAGAGCATGATTTTAATACTAATACCTAGATATAAATATTATTTATCAACATTTCCTGTTCCTCAGGTGTTTGCTAAATCTATTTTAAATAGTAGCAATATACAATTTAATACAAGACGTTCTGACCTCAACGTCTTTATAAAATTTTAGAATCATCGTAAATTAAAACTAATGAGTTTAAAATGTGTATCATATTTCTTATTACGGCGAGTCGACTGCCGCCATGCCGGCCTCCTTGAACAGGTTTGACTGGACATTTGTGTTACATACAGATGCTACTGTCGTTTTACCACCTGACACAATATTTTTTCATACTTTTGCTATACATCTTGCACTCGTATTAAGCACAAGGTCTCTGCAACTAGGTCGTGTAAACTTGTGCATTGATAAATTTCAACTAGCGACAATGATAACACCCGGGAAAATTCATAGCGACACAATTGACGTGTGTGTCAATTATAACGTAATTAATGAGTTAAACTACCCATTATGATAGAATTATGCAAATATATTTATTTTTGTGTCTGTTTGATCAAATGTACCTTAATTCTAACGCTTACGTCATCGATTTATGTAACATGAACTTGGAATCGGGCTTTAGGTGAAATAAGTTCAAAACATTTAAAATCGGCGGACATTAAAGCGAAACGTTACGAATTCAAGGGGCGGCACGGGACCGTGAAAACAAGGTCTGTCACATAACAAAACGTACAAATACGACAAACACGCCGACGATACGTTCATTTGCATTTATTTAGGTAATAATATATCTGAGCCAGCCACCTGGCAGGCGATGTAATGTGATCATGTCGAAATACCACTATTATGTTACTAAAGCATAATTTATAGGTTTATATAGAACGCAGGTGGAATCACCAGCTAAAGTGACAAATGAACAGTCTAAATAATAATAAAACGTGTGACATACAACCTCCTTTGGCGTGCATTTCGGTGAACTAAATCTTGTAGTGGTTCTGTAATTTATCTTCATACAAACTAAGGCTTATTTGCGGATGTTATTTGGTGTGTGATACGTATCTTAATCTATGTTCAAAGATTTATTACAATTGAAACAGAGCCGGAGATTTGTTACGGTCTGGGTTACATTACAATATCATTCGTTAGTAATTCGTGAACATCTTGATTTATCAAACGTTTAATAGAACTAGTTTATTCATTTCGTAATCATATTATAATGTTGCCCGAGATAACGCAGCTGGTGAAGTGTGACGTAAAATAAAAAAAGACTTAGTACAGGTACGATGAAACACAATCGTATTAGTATAAATCGATGATCGATGATCGATGAACATATAACAAAGGTACAAGGCTTTCGAGGGCTATGACTTTATTGAAAATGTACTACAAAAGAGTTTTCCAAGGTGAATGGTCTGTACACAAGGTGTACGTCGTGTGTTGGCTGGTATCAGGTGGCCGGCGCACATGCCGTCTGCCTCTTGTCATGCCAATTTAAACGATAAAAAACATCATATTTAAAATAAATTGGTATAAAATTATACTCATTTAAAACTAATTTACCGTACACAATTAGTCAGTTTCAAGTAGATTGAACGTTACAGTTTATTTTTGTCCCTTTCTGTCTTATGTTCATTGTGCGAGAAAAGAATGAGACGCATGATACTAGAGCAAAAAGCCGTATTCAATTGCTGTTTTTTACGAGACGTTCTTGCAAACCTAGATTACGAATAAATCATCTAAATTGGCGTATAACATGGAAAAATCCATATCACCGCCTCCATGATTCAACAAATTTATTTTTAGCTGTACAATTGTGTTTACGTGGTATTTTCAAAATACTCCCGTGTTTATGAAACATTTGTTTTGTATTCTGACACTGTACAGCTTTCCGAATGCTCTCGAAATTTCTCGAAGGATAAATTCCTTGAAATATCCTTGCTGTTCTGGAATTCATCGTAAACTATTGGAAGTAGTGTTTGCACAAACATTAGCATAAAATAGTGTTTATTCAAACAAAGCTAGAATTGCATTTACTTGTGATAAACTAGTAACAAGGCACTGTAATAAAAAACATACTCATTACAACAGAGCACGTAGTTTTTTCCTGTCTTGTCAATACCATTGACTTGGTTTCCGTCATTTCCTTAATTTATTTGTAAGAGCATAAAAACGTAGAAGCAAAAAGTTTTCACGTTTTATAATAATGATCTTTCAAATACTGAATAGTTCCTTGTAGCAACGAAAGAAACTTTCTTTATAGTATTGTGACGTCACTGTTTAAAACCAGTCAAAAGGTTCTGTGAATGGTGACTGTGGCAGTCTGGACGTATAATAAGCACTGCCATATCGGTTAAAGACTAGGCCACCTTACCATATTGGAAACTCATCAAAATAGTACGATTATAGGCTAACGTACTTGGAAATACAGTCCTACGCGATATTTACTTAATGATCTCTGCAATATCGTACCCACGATAATGTGTAGGGCCAATTTACTGTTGTATTTTCGTGTATTAAAACGTGACTCTACTTATAAATATGAATTGTAATAAAATGTTATTACCAAACTAAACAATGAAGCAACTTTGGCACGTGTAACATGAGTAGCGAGCAACAACAGCCATGATTATCTAACAATTTACTTTAAAACAAGTAAGAAAATACCAAATTAGGAGCAAAATTAAACGAGTATCTAATAAACAACTGGTTGGTCAATTTAGTCGACAAGTATTCGTATATCTGCGTTCAGAATCAGCATGCTGCCCGTTTCGGTACGATATTAACGGTTAGGCAAATGTATGCATTATAATTCACGTCGCGGCAAGATTTAACGACCTTATTCAACATTCAAGGCGACCACATCGAAGGCTTGAAGCTTACAGCCAATCAGACACATGATCCTTCTTTAGTCTGTACAACAATTTTGTTATTAGTCGGAAATTGATGTATAATGTTTTGGCACAGAACAATAAGTTTTTTATCCTATAGTGTATTCTAAAAACTGACTGTATTTTTAAATCTTACGAGCGAACCGTCTAAAGAACTTATAGATATTTCAACGATAAAACGTAAGCTAAAAATTGCATCATACTTCGAAGCAACTTGCAGTGTTTACGGCAAACTTTTAAACTTAATACGAACAAAGGTGCAATGTAAAAGTTGAAATGGGCCAAGTTCCGAGTAACAACCGCACGGCAGCCGCGCAATTCATTAGTGAAGGAACACCTAACCACAACATTCAGCCGTATTTCCTTCACACCACACACTTCCGACAGTTGTGCAGGCCTTACGTGGAATTAAAGAACATTATTTTAACTTATAACCTGGTTAAAACGTATTGGCATTTATTGCTGACTTGTTATAGAGTAGTTATTCTTTACAATTAAGTTTTCGCTGCAGATTAAGAGTATCTTGCGCTCCCAATTTCTGCAGCTGTCTATTTTTTCTCGTAGGGTAATAACTTAGTTTCAGGCTTTAAAGGAAGCAAAAGCGCGAAAACTTAAGCTTGCGCTGTTTTAAGGGCTTAGTTTACACGAAATAACTTATTATCCCATTAAGTACAAGATGTAAAGTTAACAAAAGAAAACCAATGTTCCTAATTGCTTTCTTATTGTCTACCTAATTCTTACCCAGGGCTAAGATGCACCCATTCTCCCATAATGACCTAACAGCACAAAAGAAAAGCTAAACAAAACGAACCGAGAAACCATAACGCCGTTAAGCTATTTTAAGGACTGCATTAACACATGAATAGAAACAGGATAGGCTCTGCACAACTCGTTACCAACTACTTTTACCTGCAAATGTGAAATACAAACATATTTTCCTATGATCTGCATGAAAATAAATTCAATGACTGTGCAATGAATTTTAGCTTCATATTCCTTCCTATAACTTACAACACACCGGTCTGACTAGTTCTAGTATTAGTACTTGTATAAGCCCCGCCCATGCTGCGCTACGTGTATCGATGCATCGATATAATTTACGCGTACTCGATTCTCGATATTATATGAATCGATATAGTAATCGGCGCGAGGGCCGTGGAGTCCATCATTTGGCCAGTGACCTGCGCCATATGTTCATTGAAGCTTTTACTTTTGTTCGATAGTTGTCGATACGCGTTTTATTTTTAAAAATGACGACAGTAACACGTTTTCAGCCATTTCGAGTGATTCCGTGTAATAACTAATAACCGTGTGTATGAAATAGGGCTAACAAATTCGCCGCTCTATTTTGTGTTTGTAGTTCACAATTTACTTTATTACCAAAACCGCGAACTAAACAGTAGTTTAGTACTACGATAATTTTTATGTTCCATAAAATTATGAAAATGTGCTGGCATATTCACTTGAAGTTAATATTGTTTTGTTATCGTTTCAGATTTTAACGAAGGAGTAATTGGAGAGCTGAACGAGGCCATAGGTGTGTATTATGTTTTTACATCACATAAAATTATACATGTTACCTATTTTGCAATTATATTCGCGTGACAATACAGACATAAAGATTAAAGTTCATTGAAACAGTTGATCATTAACTGAGTGACCTGAGTGTACGTGCAAACGTACGTAATGGCTGAAAGCAAAAAAGAACATTGGTCCTAACTCCTAAGTGCTAGTCATAATAACAATGTAAAAGGTAAACATGGCTCATCTTTGACGCATAACTTACTGTTTTAGATAAATCATTACTAATACAAAGCAACTGGAAACCGCTGAATCGTTGGCAAATATTTGTAGTGAGAGTTTATTCAGGAACAACAGCGACTAACTATTGGAATGTTTTTAATACGAAATCAAGAACTTGTTGACGATAGCACCTAGTCAAGTACACCCTGAAATCGATATAGAATCAGCAATAAAATTATATTTCAGTGGAGCTTAGGTTATTGTTCCGAATTTATTGAAATTTACTGGCTTATTTTATATCTAATGGTACAAAAATGTAGAGTCGGATAGATGATAATAGATAATATTAATTCTGCAAAGTTGGAATAAAGAATAAATATAAATTACACTAAACAGTCAACTTCAGTACCAAGCCGCATTGAGAACATCCCCGCGAAAAGACTTTAGTACTAAGCTGCATTGAGAACTGAAATATCTACGTCCAAAGATTCATGCATTTAATACCCATGTTATTCTTCTAGAACGTTAGAAGTATTGTTTACTATATCCGTAAAACGTTCTTGCTATTAGAATTTATCTATTCACTTGCAACTAGTTTTTGAAAACGATGAAGTAAACATTACCTCATGTATTTTATATTGTGATAGAGAATAGACATATGATGACACCTCTCTATTAACCACATAATAGAAACCACGACAATATGTAGGACTGTAGGTATTATTCAATTATTCGTATTTACATAACACGTCTCGTCTTAGCAATATTATGTTTGTTAGAATAACTTATCGTGAATTTTAATGACCGATTAATCTATAGATTATTGTTTGTCTACAATAACAACTATTTTCAATATTTAATCTTCTTAGTTGTATAAATTATTTGTACATGATTCTCTTCAGTCGGTACAATGAAGTATCAAAAGTTTGACATTTAAAATGTACGGCATAAATTGTTTCTATGATGACCGCTAGAGGCGCTGATCAGATTTTCATACTAAGTTTGTCTATAGCTAGACGATTGTCAGTAGTTGATAGTGAGTGACAGAGAATCGCGCTACAGTACTGCTTCGATTTAACGTGTATTTTTTACTAATTTGTTATTATTATGCTATCATTCTTTATACCGCTGTCACCCCTCCTTACCTTTTCAAAGTCATAATATGACACTTAAATTTATAAAATAAACGACACTTTAATAAAAACTCTAAAAAAGCCTTTCATTCTAAAATAATCTGATTATTGGTCTTAGATTTAGTTAATAATTATAAAATATAATTTTGTAATGACACTTCTCGTTTTGATTAAATTACCAAGCATTATAAGCTTATGCAAATCAAACAAAACCATTGCAACCATGTTTTGAGAATTTATTAGGTACTTAAGTATCCCTTGAATATTATGAATGCTAATAATTGTGGTTTACAGACCTGAATGACAGTTAAGTAATTCAAGTTATTTGTTTGTTAGCGTCAACAAATTACCACAAAACACAAATAATAATGTTATTTGTCATCAATTAAAGGTAGCTGTAAAAATTGAATTCTATCTTTTGTGAAAAGTTTTTAAATGTACTGGGTTGGTAGAGCTATATGTTCTTTTACAGAAGTTATGCTAAATTTCATATATCGTATCAGTAATAAGTAATATTTCTGAAGAAAATTTAAAACAGTATAACTAATATTAATTAAAAAAGGTGTTCTTCAAAAAACATATATATATATATATAAACATATAAAAGTGTGAAGGACTGTATTTACAGGTGTTCAGCAGACATTATGGTGGTATACCACACATTAATTCGTGATGTCTTATCAAATTTCACTGAGTCATCCATAATCTACATTTTTCGGCTTTGTTCTATGATATCAGGTGTGTGAATGACAATGTCAATTTCTTATCAATAACAGCACAATAGAATATCAATAAGATAAACACAGATATATCATTCTTTCTTTCTTCAAGAAATAAGAATTTCTACGATTTACTTGTTAGCTTAGAGGTCAACTTAGTGTCATTTGATTTACAATCTACCACCGTCATAGATTTTGTTCCCAGTCATCGCCGGCTAATAGTGTGATTGAATTTTGTTAGCAACACATATCATTTCCAAAAGCTCGACTATCTCACATATCCTAAGTGAGCAGCCATCTACTAACTAGCCTCACCGCCGGTTGCTCACCTCATTGATCATTTACGCACCGTTGTATACAACTGGCCCCATCTTACTATATCATTTTAAATATTGCTAGCTTCTTCTCTTTTTAAGAAGATATGAAGCCTGCTTATGCACGTGCCATGGTATACGAAATTTTTAATTTGTTTCCTTAAAACATCTCTATCTATAGCTACCGCATCATTTATGCTTGATTATTAATACACACTCACACATTTGACATTTAAAACATTAGTAAGAATAGTTAACACTCATTTATTATCAATACAACTCATTAATGTTACCGCAAGTAAAAATATGTCGCAACATCTGACGTCATCATCAGAATTTATTAAGTAATATTGCTACGTCACTGACGTATGCAACTAGACGCAATGTCGAATAACATCTACCTGCATGATGTTGGTACATTCCAGTAATATTGTGTACAGGGGTTTTTTCTGACGCACTCGCATTGCTGCTTGAATTAACAGCTGGTTCTTATAATAGCAAATTACGATGGTATTTTCCCAAAGAAATCGGGCAGATAAATTACACGTATTTAACTTAATGTCCGGTTCTTATTACCTTAGTAGGGAATCATTCCAGGTTTGGAATACTAAGACTGGAATGACTGAGATGCGTTCAAGTTTATTCCAGATAATTCCAGTTGCAATCCAGTGCTGCTCGGAATCAAATGTACCGTGTTAGAGAAAGATGAGCAATTGTGAAATATAAAAAAAATGCATAAAGCCTAATTCTTTTTTATTTTTCTAAGCACTTTATTGACTGTCTCAAAATGATTGTTTTATCAAATAATCTTACTTCGATTCTTATCATGTAATTCGATTGACGCGCGGTCGCTAAGCGTATATTCCCAGCGAGAAAACCCAATAATGATTACTTGACCCTTATATCAGATCAGCAATCACGATTGACATCAACACACATTTTAATTATACGCTTAAAATAAAGTATACTTTTGTCACTGCCTAATTAAAAATTGGAGTCTAGTCTGTCTATAATATAAATGCGAAAATTTGTAAATATGTATGTTTATTACTCTTTTACGAAAAAACTACTTGATGGATTTTAATAAAATTTATTAGGTACACTGATATCCGGGAAATCTTTTCATGCGGAAGAAGTCGCGGGCAGAGGCTAGTCTTTCACGGAGAAACTGTCATAAAAAGATTTTCTTTTTAAATATATTTTTATTAGGTATATTGCAAAGGCAGACACAATATTACGCAAGTTAAATCCGCAGATGAATCACTTCATATACATTTACAACGCGACCTCCGTTGATAATCGGTATTTTAAACGCATATGGGAGTTATTATGAAATCATAGAGTTAGTGACGTTATCTTTCTGAATAATTATACGTAACATCGAAGGCCTTATGAGAATAAAACAGGCTTAAAATAATACATACTTTACACTCATAGTCACCAGAAGTAATGTGAATTTTACTAAGCTTTTGATGAATTTCAAAAATAACTGATAACTCTGAATATTTGTAGCAAATTGTATCAAAGTATGTCTTTTTTCTGATTAAGTAAAACTGATAATAATACTCATAACAAAATCAATTAAGATAAACTAAACATAAACTCATCCTAATTCGCAAGATTTGTAAAGCTTAAACTGCATTATACCAGGTGATTGTGTTAAGTGTTCCTTGCCAGCGGTTTAATGCAGCAGCTAATCTGCCTCGAGATTGTGCTAGACCGTATACCGTTGCCATGGCAACCCCTCGGTAACTATGTTATTGTGATAGAGCCATACCTAACGAAGTTTGCATGAAATCAATCAGCTATAATAGCAGATTTTATGATAATTGTAACAATAACTAAGTAGTCATGAATCCAACAAAAGTCTCTTTTTTGCCACGCTAAGAAACCAAAATGTCATAATGCAAAGATCTTGAATTGGTTTCATATACAAAATTCGACCATTGTAAAGAGATTTAGATAATTGAATAGGTACATTTTAAAGCGATTCCGCACGAAGAAATCTTTACAAAAAATATTTTTAGAATGAGAGACGATGAAAGATGTCTAAAGAACTTCCCATTCAATTCATAATTCCAAGTATTCTATCGTATTAAATGGAGCATTCAGACCAATTTGTATTCAAAGCGATATGAAAGTACCCGAATGTTAGATAACTAGTACCAACTAAATCTTATCGACTACGACATCAAGAAATAGCGCAGAACATTCAGGAAAGGTGTTAGCTAAACTTTCACCGACACGGTCATACAATACCGACTCTACCACTCGGTCACACGATCAAAGCCTATGAATTAATAAATATTTATAAACAGATACGGATAATTTTGAAAATTATTACTACACGGGAAAATACAAACACCTCAATGACTCATAGACTGATACAGTTTAAGTTACAACGTCGTGACGCCATCATTTAATTTAGGTCAGGATTATAAAAAATACATGTCAGTAATACGTCTTTCCGTCTACGTTCCGACTATGCATTTTTGCACGCGCTATCACGTCAGGGGCCACCGTCGATTGTATGCAAAGTAATTCATTTATCTAACTGACGTTTAATATGCGGCGATGCTTCCAAGTCGCTTTCGGTATCGTTATTCGACATTGTTTGTAATGCCGTGTAGGGATGTGCATATACTTGACGCGTTAAGCCAAGGATGGACCAATAACAATAAAAATCTGTCTCGATATACGTTTTTGGTATGACAGACCTCCTACCGGCTAGTAAATAACGTGACGCGCGCGGCTTACGTACTTCCAAGTAAAAAGTTGCACGTTGACGTCTGCTAACGTACATCTTAAAACTAGTTTATTGAGAAACAGTAAAAATAAAGAATGGCGATATTTCTAGTTTTACGCACACTGACTTTTGTCAGCACGAATTAACCAGTATCGTGTTATAAGTATAAATAAATACCGTTTGAAAACGTAAAGGAAATCTTTAGATTTAAATGTGTCACTATTATAGTTACTATATCTACCTAGTAAGTTTTTAATGACGCGCGTGTTTTTGGAAATAAAAAATAATAGAATAATGTGATTTTTGGTATTGATTTGGAAAAAGTCCCAAATGTTGAATCTATAATATTTATTACCCAAAGGAGGAAAATGTATTTTATGATGTGTTGATATTAGAGTTTCAAACAGCATATCTTAAAGCTATAATCGGTCATCAGGTACACGGTCATAAGGAGTACTGAAATGTTTGGCAGAATATCATTTTCACACTTACGAGTAAGTTAAGTTAGTTTGTTAAGGACGCCTCAGCGGCCATAGGACCTTTCTCACTAATACTCACGTAACGATACAATATGTTCCTTAGTCATGACTTGAGACATAGTATTGTTTAATATTTAGTTTGCAATAAGCCAAAAATGTCTAAAAAGTGCTTTTTATATTGATCAATCCATCATACAATCGTGGAGAGACCTTCTGACTCACCCTTAGCAAAAAAAGAAAAAATATTAATAACCTGTAAAGTTTTCCGCGACCTACGAAACAAGAAATCTTCAGAGCGTGGGACGTCTTAAAAAAACGATTTTGATTCTGGGAAATGTGAATAGGAAGCCAGTCTACAGCAATTTATCAAAGGCAGGTTTCTCCTGATTTCTTTTCAAGAACGCAGACAGGAAAACCCTGAGGGGCAAAATTTAATAAGTCTTTATATGTCAATTGAAGAACTTTATCGTACAGTTAGTCGTCCCACTTGCGTGTTTATTGGAAATAATAATGCACAACTTGTTACATAACGTCAAACAGATTTAGATCTATGACATAATCTTATCTAGACAATACGTGAGGACTTGAAACACAATACTAAGATGTCTTTTTGACGTGAAAACGTACTTGTGATGAGATTCCTTTGTTTATTCAATGCTGTATAAAAGCCAGTACTTTAATGAATATGCATTGTTAATTTGCCTTTTGGAATTAAAACAAAAGGTTTATTAACGCAAGTAGAAAAGAAAATGTTTTCAATTAGGAAAAAATACTTTTTGAAATCTTTTCGCTCAAATACTTATCGAATAGGTACAGGTCTAAGAAGTACAACAAGTTAATCGGAGATGCATTAAAAAGGCGATTGGATTTGGTTTACTAGTTTCAGAGATTAAACAAACAAAAAAATCTGTACAAACGGTACCCCGTGCGTCAATTCCGACTAAATTCGGACAACATAGGCTTTACACAATACCAATACCTGAATCGGTCTCTCAGAATCATTGAATACTTTCCCGCACAAAACCCATTGTTTTATAATGCGATATTCCAAGAAACAATAAGGCATACGATAAATCGTTGCTGACCAATTATCTGGAGGACGAGTCTCACTGACAAAAGAAAGAACATACAAATGACGTGACAACTATTGTCTTGATGTCATTATCACTTTTCAGTTCATTCGTATTTGTTTCAATCATTATTATAGTCAAGCTAATCTGTTTAACTGAAGCTATATTTAAGGCAGCAGTCAGTTCTTTAAAGATCATTCAGAAACGGTAGCAAGAAAAGAGCAGTGGTGGATCTTTTTTATTCTTGGAATCTGTATTGAAAATATCGTGTAAAAATGTCTGCTGTTTTAAATTTGGCTTCGTTTTGTCAATATTCTTTATTGATTTAATGTGGTTTAATTTAATTCAAAGAATGCCAAAGTCTTGCATCCATCTTACCACATCGCCTCTGTATTAATATGAAACATATTTTTAAATTACTATAACTGCTGTTGGTGAGTAACCAAACACTTTCCTTAATAGAAAACTAAAAATCACTTTTACGTCCACTATAATACTTTTCCCTTTCGTTTCAATTATGTTACCAAAGGCTTTTAGGAGTCCCTTTGTCGTGAATAAGTGTAAATTAGATTTTTATGTTGATCCTCGTTTATAGAGCCATTCAGGGATAATGGTTATAGGCTCGGTCGCTCTCACATTTAGGCCTAATATCGTCATCACCATATATGTAGCATAACAATCAGGGAAATGAAACCAACACTGTTAGAACGAACTCTTAATAAAGTACGCTTGAAGTAATTGGAACGGAAGGTTTCTATTTCGGATAAATTCTACTTTTTATTTATATATTATCTGCCCATATTGTCCCACTGCAGGGCAAAAGCCTTCCTTCTCTCTTTCCACCTATCTCTGAATAAAGCTATTTCAAGCCAATCTTTAGTATGAGAGTCCTACTAAATTCTACTTACTAGGTATATTAGCTAGCGATATGTTTAACGAATTATCAAATTATTACTTTCAAAAAGGTATTTTTTACATTGTTAGGTATTAAGACAAGTATCGATTAATCGTCATAACCAGACGTGTTCAAATCAAAATGCCTCGCAAGGCTTTAACTTAATCCTCGATAAAAATAATAGTTTAACCAAGGAAAAGCGAAGAAATAATACATTACTCATCGTGGAAAAACCTTATAAAAGCTAGCCACTTTAAATACGTGCCCTTTTCTGGCTTTTGCTCTATCTAATTAAAACTTTTACATTTTGCCTAGTTTTATTTGAGCTATTTTTATCATGCCCGACCTTGTTCTCTCTTACCTTTACTGTGATTAACTTTCAAACATTTTTCTTAAACGGAATTATATTTCTTGCCCCCGGTTTCTGGGTACGTTTAGCGGTAGTTTATCTATTCAGTATTGTTTTTTTATATGAGTTTTAACGCTATTGAATAGATAAACTACCGCCTAACGTACCTCAGAAACCGGGGGTTGGAGGTTTAATACGTACTTACGTTATTCAAAGTATCAAGATTGTTAGTAATCGTATATTTAGCATCATTAATACCAATTGTTGAGAAATCGCTATTAAGCGGAATTCCGCTATCTAAAAAGGCAAGCGCTACAGGGAGTCTCCTCGGACCATATTAGTTTATGTTTAGTTCGTTTACACAGAACACGAGTTGAGTTTGTAGAATACATGCCAATTAGGTAATGCTAAGTTAAACGTCTTAAAACTGTGAATTCAATAATAGGTGGTAGTTATAAACATACTTAAGCTCTAAAATGTCTACAAGAAAAACAGCATACAGATGCTCTTTTATTTATAGTAGAGCACAGCCTTAATAGTAAAGTATCTACACGCAGGAGCTGTTTATATCTTCTAGAAACTCATACTTCATTCAAAGGCACACCTCGACAAAGTGAACAAACAATCACAGAGGTGATCATATGTTATTCACCAAGTGTTCTATATTTACTGTCGCTCGTGTACTTATCTTATCAGAGATTCTCTCGTCTCGTCAATTTGATAACACATTTCGTTCACCTCGCTCACAAAAGATATAAAGATATTGATACTATAGAATCAATGACCGATCGCACTCGCCAAACAATGTAACACCCATCGATAACGCCCCATATTTCCCTCAATTAAGAAAACTATCTAGACGTAGTTTACGAGGCGACCTCGGCTTTGTAAACAAACATCAAAATGTTTTAGCAACTCATGAATCATCGTCATCGGGCCGAAATACCGATTTGTTAGAATTATATATAAAATTGAATTGAAACGAAGCCAGTCTGTCGGTAGACGAGCTCGGGGTAGGACGCGTCGCGCGTTCAACAGACACAAAACAAGTTAGTGTAATAGTGTGCGAGTAATCAGACGCTTAATGTCCTTCGGTCTAACAAACGAATAGCCAATATAATTTTGTGGCTGTGTGCTGTGACTTATTGTGTTGTGGTTGTCGTGAAAGTGCCTGACTTTCTACAATACGAATACAGTTGGACCAAACTTGTCTTACATGCGATAAGCATTGATATCCGAACTTGATCTTAGCTACAGCTTACATGTAAGTATATAACAACATGCCTTTATGTTTTAAGGAGTTTAGCTGAGCTGTATTACGATTTAATAAAGCTAATTAAATATTGGTTTACAAAACCAGACAGGCACTTTTAAAATATTTTGATTTTATCTTACTTTGAATAGTTTTTTTTTTCAATTGAATCTGTCGTCTTTTAATTCTAAACAAAAGGAATAAACCACGAACTTAGGAACTACTTGTTGACAATTACAATTAGCACGCAAATATGAGTGGCGCGACATCATTAGCAAATAGGTAACCAAGAAACCAGATTTGTTGAGGATAACTTGTAGTAATAACGAAGACACATTCCTAAGTATTTTATTCAAAATATATATTTTTGATATTATTCGGTAGATAATAGTTACTTTTTTATGTGTCCGTTAAACAATAAGCTTGTTTATGGTTAATTCTACGTAATACTGTTATCAGTTTTTTGTGAATACGCATAAACATAGCGCCACTAAAGTGAATTTCAACAGATAATACTTTAACGTTATCACATTTGAATTTCGCCTAACTGAAAAAGAACTTTCTTATTTTGACGCGTAGAACATTTATCTTAAAGAACGTTTAGCGGAACGTAACGCAAAGTAATGCGACAAAGAATCTCCTTGTATCACATGTCTGAAGTCACGACTGCCGACCGACAGATGGACAAAGCCCAGATAAGATTTCACTAGAACAATGGCTCACATCTGTGCGCCGGCTGTATGAATTAGGTATAAAGTAACAATAACCGGGCGATTATATCGCGCATATACTTTTTATTCTAAGTCATAGTCGAGATGGCATCACAACTATGGACGACACGTGATTATTTCGTTAGCGCACACATACATATAATTACTATAAGTACTATTTAAAGAATACTGAACTTTGAGCTATGTCAATTGTCTGTCTCTGTGCTCGTATGAGTACTTACTTTTTCATACAACTATCCACACATCTGACTAATAGAAACTGTTGGTCTGTGAGTTCAAACGACGCTCAAAGGATTATTTGAAACTGTTTTTTCATTGTTCTTCTCGAACGTTATACTAACTCATTGTTACTTTACCAAAAGCATTTCGCAAAAAGAAATTGTAGTGACCATTGTTTTACACTACTGTTAGGTATTTTGTAAACGTGATCGGCCTCGTGTTTCGAGAAAATCTCATAATTGATGTAATATTATTGCTGTGCCGGTGATTAACATGTTGCGTCTCTTGTTTCCAGAGTTCGCTACGACATGGGGGCGAGGTCCCGGGAGTTAGTACTGCTCCTGGCAGTGTGCGCGCTGGCACTCAGCGAGCCAGTCAACAAGGCAGCCGACAAGAAGGAAGACGCCGACAACTACCTGCTCCAGTACGATGACTTAGACGCTGGAGACGACCAGGAAGTGCTCTACAATGAGAACAGGCCGTGCCCAAGGGACTGCATTTGCACTGTATCCCAAGGATACAGAACAGCTAGGTGCGATCGTCTTGAAATCGGCACACAGAAGTTCGGCGATGACATCACAGACCTCGTGATTGAAAATGCCGATCCCAAGTACCCCATACAGTTAACAGACTTTATCTTCAAGAAACTCGGACTCCACCAGGTGACCACTGTGAAGATTGTCAACAGCACGATCGACTTTATCGGACCTAATGCCTTCCACGGCCTACCTAACTTGTACGCCGTCAATCTGTCCAACGACAAGTTGAAGATCTTACACTCTGAGACATTTGCGCATAACAAGAAGTTGTTACTACTTACTTTGTCAAACAATCCTCTGAAGTTCCCCGCCGCGGATTCTCAGGATTACTTCCTTAATGCTTCCTCTGTGCAAGAACTCGATCTTTCTTACTGTAACATGAAATACATCACGGCTAATACATTCAGTAACATGCCCGGATTGATGTACCTGAACTTAGCTGGCAACAGCCTCTCCAACATGGATCCCGACACCTTCAAGAAGCTGCTCGACCTGGAGGAGCTTGACCTCAGTGATAATGACATCAAGTCTCTACAAGATGATATCTTCTCTGAAAACAATGAACTCGCTACTCTTCATATTTCAAGGAACCCCGTAGATACAGTCTACGGACTCCAGATCTCAGACTTACTGACGCTGAATGCCGGACAAACTAAAATCAGGTTTGTTGGACCTTCCATGTTCAATGGTATGACGTACATTGCAAACCTCAACCTGAGCGGCAACAACATTGAGAAGATCCACAACCAAGCTTTCCACAAACTAGTCGAACTGAACTATCTTGACCTCTCTTACAATGACTTAGACTTCATTTCAAGTATTCTTATTAAAGAGAATATTGAGTTAGATATTTTCAAAATCTCTAACAACCCGAAATTGAAACACTTGCCCGCTGAAGGATTCCAGTGCTCCGTCGATCAGTTCAACATTTACTTGTTCGACGCTTCTAACTGTGGCCTGCAAGAGATCCATGATGATTCTCTCAAAACTTTCTCAGCTCTATCCGTCGTTAATTTGGCTAATAACGAAATCAAAACGATTGGACCCAAAGTGTTCACTATGTGCCCCAAACTTGTAGAGATCAATCTGTCTTACAATCAGCTGACAACATTGGACGCTAAAGTTTTCGAAAAGAACAACGAATTGGGTAAACTATATCTTCAAGGCAATCCTCTGAAGGTATTAACAGCTGAAGTATTCGTGCACACACCCATGATCACCTATTTGGACATGAGTCACGCCGAACTTACGTCATTATGGAAAGCAGACAAGAACCGCTCAGCGACACTGCTCAGCAATTTGACATTCCTTAATGTTTCACACAACCGTATCACTGAGATCAAACAAACTGAACTCGATCACTTGAATAAGCTCAACACGCTCGACATCAGCAACAACCCTCTTGCGTGCAGCCGCGACTTCGAGAACCTCATGACTTGGTTGAGCAACCGCAAAGTATCACCAAATGCAGGCGGAAGCAGCAGCATTGCTAACCTCGCGTGGGACAAAAAAGACGATGACGTTCAGACGTACAGCTGGGAGTTCCTCACTCGCAAGACTTGCGGAACTGCAATGCCGCATGCAGTGGAGCCGCTGCAAGTGTCCGACGAGGAGATCTGGGAGAGAGTAGACAAGGACGCCGACGGTAACTTCGATCTGAAGAGCATCCTCGATGATGGCAAAATCGCTGACGACACGAAGTTGGACGACTACGCCGATGATGATGACAAAGATGACGCTGATGATGATGGCGATGATGCCTCCCTGGACGACGACGATGACGAGGACGAGGATGACGGCGAGGACTATGACAACGATGACGATGTCAACCTAAGTGTCAAACTTATTGAGAAACCTACCACCGCGGCGAAACCAGCCGTCGTTAACACCACAGAGGATCCTGAGATTAGGAAAGGTGTCAAGATCGACATCCATCTATTAGAAAACGAGGAGAGCAACGAGGAAGATTCGAACAACTTCTACTTGCAAGAGTCCATCGAGGGCGAAGAGCACGGCCGCTACGATTACTTGTGGCCGATCGCGATCGCCATTTTGGGTGTTCTTCTGCTGCTTATCGGCATCGCAAAGATGGTGATGATGGTTTGCCACAAGAGGAGCAAGCAGATCAGATACAACACCATCATCGCCGCCATGAGTCAGCAGAACCGCACGAAGAAGGACTGCGGGCTGGTGTACCAGCAGCTGACGGAGGACCTGGTGAGCCCGGCCACGCCCAAGCTCAACCGCTACACGCCGCTGCACAGCGTCACGGTGAACGCGTCCAACATGTCGTACGAGAGCAGTCCCTTCCACCACAGCAACATTGTGCCAGAGGCGGTGTGAATCGCAGAACAAATCGTACATAATTGTCAGAGTTAAAACTCGATACTAACAACTGCGTTAACTCTTACATAAGCAGTAAGTGATAGTTGTAAGCGCTAGTCACAGCTGAATACATATCTAACAAACATTTCTTAGTACAGTGCCTTCACGATCACTCGAACAATCGCGACCAATGTTTCAATCTAGCGCTTCTTGAATATAAAGTAACAAATGGAAGTCAAATTACAACAAATTAATTTAAGATTATACATATTATATATTATACAAATTAGTTGATAGGTTTATTTTATGTACTTAAAATTATTAAAAATTAAACACTAAGCATTGTTGTTTCTTTATACCTCCATTTAAATAATTCAAGAAGGAAAATTTTGCTATAACTTTACTTAAACGGTAGTAAAGAAGTTTGCTTTCTTGTTTCCTCATAAGTTATTTAAATGGTAACTATTAAAGTTTAATTAGATTGGTGTAAATAAAAACATGAATAAAAGCAAAACGATTTATTAACAACTATTATTAGCACCATAACAATCCAGTATATTATATACCTAACAAATAACAAAATTTCGAGCTTATTACGTATTTTATGGCAAGGACCAATTTTCAATATCCTTATTCCTAAAAAATTGTTACAAAAATAAATTCAATTCTGTACATACATATTCTATAAAAATAGCTTCCTAAAAAAATATTGCAAATATATAATTTATTTTTAAACCATGGTTTATTTTTTTAAATAATTTAATAATATGATGGCAACCTTCTCGATAAAAATATTAGCAACGACCTTCTTAATAGATAACAATAAGTATCAATAGATAACACTTCCTTATTAGTAAATCGACAAGATAAAAGTAGTAAGAATACTTATAAAAGTAGTCAAGTACACTTATAAAGTAGTAAAGTACTTATCAATATACAGTAAGTGAGTCTTCTAGAAGCTTCGATAAATCTTCTTTAGACTGCTCCAGGGGGGTCAGGGCGAGTAGACGTTTCTGTAATACCATAAATTATATTATAATCACTTCATAATAAAGTAGTGTATACGACTGTTAAACACGAGGAGTTCGATTCCCAGTTCGGGCAAAGTGCTATTGGTCTTTTTCTAATATATTAGGTCGAGGAAAAAGTATTTTCGCATTATAGTATGTATGAACTTGTAATATAATCTCTTTGGCTTCAAGAATCACAAATGAGTACACGGTTCATTAGGTTTCTTTCAGTGAGCCAGGTACCCAAATATCGAGCTTTTTTGTGTAGAGAAAAGATTTTATTACAAGTTCATACATTCTATAATGCGAAAAGACTTTTTCCCCAACCTAATTATATTAGATTATTCACAATAGTAGTCCGGAGTTTGGTAACATGCCCGGTATATGGCAACATGCTCGCCCTCTATTATATGGGACTAACATTGTTAATGGCGAAACGCGTCTGTATTTCATTCACCTCTGCCTTCATCTGTAGGTATAACAAGCGTGATGTTATGCATGTATTTATGTAATAAATTGCGTTAAAAGCATGTCGGTATACAAAGGTTCAGAGAGCAGAAGCTATTATAATTATATTAGTTATTATATTCTCATCAACAACGGTTAAATAAATATAAGGAAAAACCGCGAAGAAATACTCCATAGATAAAAAATGGAGTGACTAATGCCATCTATGAGTAACAAACTTAAGCACCTCTTTACCTTAGAAAATATAGTCAATGAAAAGGACTATTATTGTTTTTAGTAACATTTTCTTATTATTATGAAATGGTTCAAGGCTCTGACCCAGTTATATGCTGGGAAAATGCAGTGAAACTTTCCTTTTCAGAGGCTGTGAATACAGACACAACATAAACAAGGGCAGATTCTTTCCTCATTATGTTTTCCTTTACTGTTTAAATATGTGGTAATGAGTTTCCCATTCATATTAGACCTTTTTAGGTTTTATTGAACCCTACAACCAGTTGCACTTTTGGTTAGCTGGTCACTCTGCGCCACTTTATCCAAAAGTATAAGTATACTCCAACAACTTAGAAAAGAGCCTTGCACGTAAGGTTCGCGACTGACGATGGTCTACAAAATTCATAATTTTGTACATCAGGCTTATGCATCTCACAGTGACCTGTTTCACACAGATACTTTATTTTGGAAATAAACAGAATGATAAATTAAAATCTGTTTAAATTGTGCCAGGCCCTCTACTAAGTTGTAGGACTATAATAATGGCATCGACGTCGACGAATGTCTACGTAAGTGGTTAAACCGAGACTTAATTTTCTCTATAATTTAAGAAGAAAAACCTCACGCAAGCTTATACAGATCAGCTGAAATAGCACATATTATGTCAACAAAATTACCTGAGGCAAAGCTCCTTTAACCAAATCGGGGATATCTTCACTAGTATAACCGAGGGTCTTCAATCCGTTCTCAATCTTCATATAATCCATATACTGAAGGATAGTATCGGAGAGTAGTTTCCCAGCATCTGCTTGCTTGACGCCGGTGGTGTTTGCGCCGAGAATACCGGCCGCTTCGATATGTTTGTCTGGATCACTGGGAGCCGTGAAACGGAAGACTGCTGGCGCTGTCATCACTACTGATAGACCGTGGGGAATGATTGGAGCTGAACTGTGGAGCAAAGTTGATGGAACCATTGTAATCTAAGTATTTGAGTGATAATACAAAAGTAGGTAGTTAAAATTTATCTAATAGAAAAGCAAAAATATTTAAATTTAGTCATGTAACCTTCTCAATATCTCAACTCTCATCTGGGAATCAAGCCGAGATAGTCAAACAATAATTATTTTATAAACCTTTTAGGTAACAAGTCGGGACTTATTCATTATTTATCTAAAATTAATATTGTTACTAAGCCACTGCAACTAATTCTGTATCAAAAACAGTTTACTCGTTAACAAATTTGAGTTACACAGTTATGTACCTAAGTTAACTACGTTAAAATTAGCCATTGCAACAGCCCATTGTCAGCATACATACACTAATAACTCGTTTCCTTTCCATCACAATTGGGTACTTGATTACAGTCAAATCAACTACTCTTAATGAAATGGCAAGAACACATTTTAGTATAGAAATACGGTGTAGTGACGTTATAGTTTCGTATTTTGGTCTGTATCAAATGAGTATTTAAAAAATGTTTCAGTCTGTAATAATTACAATTACAACGTTATTTGCGAAAAAAATTATATAAGTAGCCTGAGCATTTAAGATGAACCTTTTACGAGTACAAGTTTAATATTTTCCAACACAGTCAAGTACCTAATTGTACTTTTCAATTTTCAATATGAAAATAATTTAGGTATAAGTACACTTGTTTTTATCCACGGCTCTGCCACGAGAAATATGTATACGTAGTACGAAAAAATCTCCTTGAGGTTCAATTCTTACGAGTCAATTCTTAATGTTAATTTAAGTACCCTATTCAAGTAACGACTTTGCAATCGTTAACTGCCTAGGTGTCGCAGTTGGTTGAGCACTGCAGTTAATATTTTTCCTTTACATAAATATATAGACAACAGTACCCATATGAGCGTTATACGATGTAAGAGGACAATGGAGAAATTAATATTGTTGTCCTTTCGGTATTTTCTTTAAGGAAATATTGTGCGCCTACCATACTTAGGCAAAATAGTATATAATAAAATTGTTCAAGAATTTTAATGACTCCATTCATGACACGTAAGTACAAGTTATTTACAAGGAAAACATGTGTAAGAAGTACCTCCTAACAAAACTTTTGATTAGAGCACAACGGATATTCGGACGTAGCCTGCAGGCTTACTCCCGACTGTATCGAGTCGAAAATCAAATTCGACTGGTACGAACAAATGTCAAATCGTAGTTTTAAATTTCAAACTAGCGCGTGATCTGACTGGTTTAAAATGTGAATAATCTACACCAAACAATTCTATTAGTGTCACATTAAACCAGCGTGCACATATTTAGCCAGTTTGAAAATTAAAACTACGATTTGACATTTGTTCGAACCAATGGAAATTGATTTTCGACTGTTCGATACTGTCAGGAGTAAGCCTAATGGCTATCGAAAATACATACCCATAGACATTATCGGCCGGTACGAAGTTCTTCACGTGTCCAGCGATAGGATAAGCGAGCCCGTGACAGAGATGCACGCCAGCGTTGCCAATGCCCACTCCAGCCATTGTCGAAGCCAAGTGCATGTTGGATCGCGCCTCTACATCGTCAGGGTTTTGTACCGAACGCTTGAAGTATTTTTGCAGTACCTGTGAATTATGAAATCGATGTATAGTATCTATCTGCAGAGAGTAGTAGTTTTTTTATTTAATTGTTCTTTTTTTTATTAATTATATTGTACTTAACTTTTTGTGTGATAGATATATTTGAGTAGGTATATTTTAAAAGAAGATTAATAGAATTGCTACATTAACATAATATCTTTCCTAATACATTGCAAGTCATAAGAACCTACTAAACTAAAAGAACATGTCCTCTGTAAAGAACCATTATCAACAATAACTTGATTATAATACAATGTGGTTAAATTTACTAATTTAATAGAGGTCGTTAGCTAGAACATTATCTGTTACTGTAAAAAAACAGCCAATTGTATCAGACCAGTAGGTGTAAGACTCAAAAACCTTGTCTAGACAGCAGTCTAGTCAATTGATTACAAATTAACAACGAACCATGGCTAATTCAATTCATAATAGTAGCACAGAAAAAACCAAGCCTTGCCTCGACGGCTTACGAAACCTGTTTCACTAATTACACTATACATTGATCCGACAAGATGCCGTGAATTCTTTTTTGTGGATGATTAATCATTTGGAATTTTTGCGAATATGACGTGCGACCTCGTACGACATGTAATGACGAGCGTGGCAGACAAGTTTAAAAAGAATATGTCCGATTTTTACCTGAGTACACACTCCAGTATAAATCGGACATAATATATTCTGAATTAAGAATATAAATTTTTAATTGGTTATGTTGTAACTTGCTCTCTTATAAGATACCTAGCTTTTCATTAGCGGCTTTGTCCGTATGGAAATTCACCACCTTTGGGATGGAATTTTCAAAAATCCTTTCATTGTGCTCCCCTACACTCTCCAAGGAATATACAAGCCAACAGCTTATTGCGTTCAGTAGTTTCGGCTGTGCGCTGTTTGTCAGTCACTCAGAAACGGAAGAGTTTTATGTACAAGTGACGGATAGCCTATCCAGAAGATAAAGTAACGTTAAACGCATGTCGAAATGCTTCCTGATAATCTACTTAACGGATGATATGATGACGACGATAATAATTAATACGTTTTATGTAGTGGTGCAATAGGCCATAAGTTTCTGCTACTTTGATTTTAATAAAGTTTTTCTATACATTTCATTACGCACATTTAATGAAAGATTGAATAGAACTGAAAAAGCATGTTGTTTTCTCTTTAAAGTTCTTAGTTGTATTTAATAATAATATAATTAACCTATAAATGTAATATAATTGAGGAAGGAAAAGGGAAACTGCTAAGCGATCATAATATTATATAGACATTGGTAATAAGTATTTGTAGTTTCCCTTCCTGGTAGTGAGTTGACTCATTTTCTGTGACACTAAACGTGTTTACAACATTTTTTTATCGAATTACGTAATATTTATGACATTAACTGCACGTTTAGCGCAGTGGTTAAAGTGGTCGCCTCACCGCAATAATCATAGCGTCGCGTGTGGTGGGTTAAAATCCCACCTAGGACAAATATTTGTGTGATGAGCACGAGTATCTGTTCTGAGCCTGGTTGTTAATGTATCTATATAAGTATGTTTGTCATTTATTTAGTTACCATAGTACAAGCTCTGCTTTGTTAAAAATATATGGCTGTTACTTACTTCCAAATATTCACATCACCATTAATATGCGCCCGACGGAGAAACCATACGTTTTTAATGATATGTAGAATTTGCAATGCGAACTTTTTAAAATAAAATAATATAAAAAGAGCATGGAGGTATTTAATTATGGTCGAATGTCAATCACTCGACGACCTTAGTAAAGTAGCATTTTTATACTTACTTGTAAACAGAATCGCGCCCACACATCAGAGATAGGGTTACTACCTTGGTAGGTCGGCCTTAGAGACGGGTTGGCAGGCGCGGGTCCTCTTTCAGTAAAAGGCACCGCAGTAAAGCTCTCCAGTGCGTGGCAGAATATGTCAAAACCGGAGTACTTCGTCACCTAAAATTAGTATTTTGCTATTAGTACCTGCATAGTTCTTAGTAATTCGGGTTGATCATGAATATAAGTTCTTAAGGAAGATGAATTAACTGTCTTGTAACTCTTTCAACGTAATATTTAATGTGATAATAATTTGGCTAAGTTAACATGGGCAAATTCGTATACAATATAAACCTTTTCACCTTGTAGGTAATATGTACATATAGTCGAAGAACAAAGATTTCTGCATGTTTTACACGTATTGCAGACGCAATACAGTTCTGCAATATAATGGCTATACGGCAACAAACCCAAATGCAAGAAAAACTAAAGGTTTTACGTTTTTTTTGTAGGAGCACTTCCTCCCACACAAGTGGTCGACGGTGCGAAACCGAGGCAACACACCAATGACTTTTCGAAGTTATATGTGTATAAGAAAAAGATATCGCTTTCTCTAACGGTGAAGGAAAGCATCGCGATGAAACCTTGCATATCTGATTTTTTTAAATACATTTATTTACTCAAGGTCCATCCCCTGCCTCGGTAAGACGGAGACCCTTGCGTAGCAACAGGAAAAAAATTTTTGGTACCTTCTCAGGCATAGTGAGTGTGTGCAGGGGATCTATCAGAGCGAGAATCGGTCTCAGCGCCGAGTGAGAGATGCCAGTCTTGGTGTGGAGCTCCTCATAGTCGAATATACTAGTACCGGTCGTCTCACTGCCAGTACCGCTTGTAGTAGGTACTAGAACAAACATGTTAATAATAAATATCATTGGACAACTAACACACGATCATTTGATTAAAAACTAAGCAGAGCTTGTACTACGGTAACCAAATAACTTTACACATATCTCAACCGTAAATTTAATTCATAATAAATTAAAAATTTTTGTTAAAAAATCGTAATATTCTGGTAATTTGTTTGGTCTTATGGATGCAGCCAGTATTTGCTTTAATTTTGAGCCGATTTTTTTTAAAGTTTTTTAGTCCATAGGTTATAAAAAGTATTCAATTGTTTTCTTAGTCACACCTTGCTAAATAGTTGCAAACGTTTGTTTCTTCAAAAATTGATTTCGTAGGTTAGCTATATCTAAACATGTTTTTATAAATTATTATTCATCAAATAGAGTTGATTTAAATAAATTACCACATACCAGACAATGGCATTAAAGTAACATATTAGGTACTGACAGTTCTAGGATGGGTTCAAGCCCCAAATACATAGAAAGAATACAAAGACTACAACAACACCCAAGCTCAGATTGAATATAATAAAATACAATAAATCCTTTTCAAATCAATATCCTGAATCCATTGTTCAAACTAAAAAATATTTACTAACTGGCAATCATAGGCTTCAATGGCACTTCAATAGGCTTTCCCTTGCCGATGTCCGCGTTGACATAGTCCAGGAAGTCAGCTTCAGGATCACAAGCGTACAGATTGGCAGCTTTAGCCGTGTCCATGACGGAGCCACCACCGACCGCCACGTAACTATCGAAGTCGTTCGCTTTCGCAAACGCAATCGCTTCTTTGAAACTGAAAATAAATAAATTAACAATCATCATCATCATCATCATCATTCATCATGTCAGTCCATAGACGTCCACTGCAAGACATAGACCTCCCAATCGATGTCCACAACGTCCGGTCTAGCGCCGCCTGCTTTCATCGGCTTCCCAAAAAATTCAAATTTTTTTATGATTTTTAATATATTTGTTGGGTATGTTGTCAGTGTGTTTCGTTAGTACAATGTTCCACGTATAAGGGGGCGAGCCATTTCATACATCGCAGTTATTGGCATGTTACCAATTTCCAGGCTACTATGTTGAGATTATTTTAATATAAATTACAAAAGCACAATAGCACTTTGTGTGACCCGGGATTCGAAGCCAAAATCCTGTTTGCAATAATCATATACACCACCACTTAGACCACATATGTAGGTATTTTATATACAAACTAAATTATGCTAAAATTCGTATGTCAAGAATGTTTAATAAATTAGTGGCATTGAATATTAAGAGTATTGCGCCATATTATGTAACATAGAAGCAATAATTGCTTTACAACTAAGGTAAATAAATATAGATAAAATTTGCAGTTTACCTATCTATCTTAATTTTAACTTTTAATTTTAGTAATCTGACTGTCATGATCTGGGAGCAAAACAAAAGATAATTTCAGCACATATTTGACGAGTCATTCTGCAATCATTATCATAAATTATAATTTAAGAGTAGATTTTGTGTAGGATTCAAAGACAGATAATAATATGACATTTTATGTGTTGGCAATATGCTCGCCCCCTATTACATGGGAGTAACATTGTTAATGGTGAAACATATGTGTTTTTCTTACACCTTCGGGTAAAACAGGCGGGATATTACTTATGTTTGTATGGATTTTATGTGTTTGTGTTCTCATTTGGTGAAGCCACTAGAAAACCTATTTTAATTTGTACGAATTTATGTAAAAACCGGAGGCCAACCGCGAAAATTAGCCAATGTGTTATTCTGGGTCTTCAGCTAACTATATACCAAATTTCATAGTAATCGGTTCAGTAGTATTTGCGTGAAACAAACATACATACATTTTCACAAACTTTCGCATTTATAATATTAGTAGGATATCTATACCTAGTGTCTGTAGGTTCAACTCGTACTTTATCATACACTTTATAATTGACTCCAGTCTTGGTCAATGAGTCGAGTGTAGTCTTGAGAGGCTGCAGGTTGACTACATTGGGGTCAGTGACTACACACACGTTCTTGGCGTCCATGTTCACCAAGTCATGGCCGACTTCGCGGGTCACACCAAGCCCGTATCGGACAGTCGAGCATTTTATCTGAAATGAAACAGCAAATGTGTAAGTATGTTTTAATATAAATAATTAACTTTATTTTATCAGGTAGTTAAGTTTCATTTATAAATGTTATCACCAGTGACTGTTAGTTTTTATGCTTTATATTTATTTATTTACAATTCCATTGAGTCATATTCTTTCGTTTTATTCTGAAATAACAAAGAATTTACATATAAAATACTGTTATACATACACATGAATGTGAACTAATATAACTAATAACTCATCCAATAGATTGGTATTTAAATTAGCATGTTTGTTGTATTGAATATGTAAAAACAAAATTTGGCTATTATGAAATAGATAAAACATAAGCATCAACATGATATCAATAAATTTTGTAAACAAGCAAGGAAATCTAACAAGATTAAAGTCATATCTCTTTTATATAATCTTTATGATACTGACAGCAACAGCAATATTATCTAAGGCCACCCCCACACTCCCACAGCCACTAAATGTCTCCATGACCCGGGTAAAAGTATTTAGGAGAAAATGATATGTATCATATCTTTAGTATCTTTAGTTCTATTTCCTCAAAGTCTCAAAGCACACTGAAAATTGGCTTTTGGGTGTAGCATAAATGACCGATATTGGATGCACCCAAAGTTTAATATGCACTGATCAAATAATTTTAATGAATTCTTAAACACAGGCATAAATACTATGTTGTTGCCCTGATTATCAAATACATAATTTATTTCTGTTTTATATTATTGGAAAGCATGTTGTATTAACTCTTGTAGTTCAAATTTTATTTATTCAGTAGTACCTTAAGCAAACGGTCTTACCTCAAATGCATAGTCTTTTTGTGGAGTAGCATTGGACACTTGAATGTTTCCCCTGTTTCCATGGGCTGGGCATCGGCACCTGAGAAAAGAATTTATTACTCATTTTATAGTATTCTTGTAAAAATGTAAAAAATATTTTTTCAGTATTCTTAATTTTGAACCATTACTTGTACATACATAACTAACTTATATCTTGACTTATCAAATCAAATTATTTAATTTTATTTTTATAATTAAACATGTGTGTTTATTATTATGTACCTATTATATAATTATTATATTTTTTGTCAGTATGTATTACTAACTTGTTGCTAACATCTATCTATATTTAGTGATTTTATTTGACAGCTTTAATCTTAATTGACTGTAAACAATAACATTTGACGTGCTTTTTCTAAAGAGCAGCTCAGCTTGTTTCTAAAGTTTGCAATATCTATTAATTCTTTACCAACAGGTAAGCCCAACAGATACATGGAAATTTCATGAAACTCAGAATTTGTGAGAATATAATTAGACTTAACTTAAGTTACAAACGCAAGATTAAATAAAAAAAGTGTTTAGATATAATATTAAATAGCAGGTGTGCGTTTTCTCAAATCAATAAATTTAAACAAATAACAGCTGAAAAAAATATTTTCGCATTAAAACTATTGCACAATGATTCCCGAGTTATTTCTACTTTCGACCTACATGTATACTTTATCATTCATATAAATGATAAAAATACTTACGAAGCAACATCAATCGTCCTCAGTAAATCAAATACCCTTTTGCGATTAGCCATCTTGAACGTTATACTGCCTCCTGCGACTTCTGAATGCGAATAAGATGTGTTGCTATCAAATATATAGTAGATATAAATTTATCTTTCCGCTTATCAAGCGAAAACACATTTTTCGACTAATACGAACTCGCCGATAGATAATGTTTGTACTGTTTGAAGTTTGACAGGGCCAAAGTTTATTTTGGTTCTCACTTGTCACTCCAGTGTCAGTGTCAGTGTCATTTGCAAATGTCAGGTAAACGCGGGTAAAGGATACCTAAGCGAAAGAAGGGTCGTTCGGAAATGTTCAAGAAGAAATCGTCCTCGACACCTTCGTGTAGTAATGTACCTTGGGTAAAATTTTAAATCATATTAATTATAATAAATATCCTAGTGTAACAGAGTAAAGATTCATATTTGAAAGAATTATATTTTGTTATAATGGTGAAGGAAAAGACGTGCATGCCTGACAGTCTAATACTTGTTCAGTGTGGTGGACTCAAGTCCTAACGCTTCTTACCACTTTCACATATTCTGGTGGGGGACCCTAGGAAATAAATAGGCAGAAAGTAGGTCCTAAGTCAAAGGCCGAGTGCGTATTGCGTAGTATATTTAATTTAAAATTTTTTTCAGCTAGGCAAAATAATCCAATAAAATATACTTATTGTAGATTAAGGTTTCGGGACAATCCGGAAATAAAATTCAATATAGACATCCAAGTGATGTATTAATAAATTCATACAGATTTCGTTCACATAATACACAATAGAAAAAACTATTTCAACTACAACTCCATAAAGGATAAAACATCTTACACACTATTAGCATCATTTGGTTACATAACTTTTAATAAGTAACATACTGACAGGCTAAAATGGCATTAAAATATTTCATCACAATTAGATTTCACAATATATTATAAAATAAATACGAATTATTTATGTAGAGTTCCAGATTAGAACGTAAAACAATTTTAAGCGATTTATTAAAATAACATCTCGAAATAATTATATAACTTATGTTTTCTCCTAGACAACTACAATAATACAAACTAATAGGTAAAATATCTATTTACACGACTGCAGTGTTGCTATACTACACGCAAATTCATTCATGGCAACGATTATAAAATCACATTTTTACAAATACATATCTCTTTGAAATCCTCTTGGTACCTAATTTGTTTGATGCGTAATGTGTGATTGTGCAGGGATAGATCAATCACAAAGTAAGATTTAGTCTAAAATATTATTGCTATTGTGGGTAATCAAATCGATGTGGTTTCGCTCACTTGGATATAATACTAATGTATGGCAACGCGCGCGGTTATGTAGGTAACTATATCATGTATAGGTATTAGCTGTTTATTACTACCTATAACTATATGCTCATTTAAGAACTTAATATACAGAAAAATATTTTTATAAATATGGGAATGTGTATAATGAGTACATGGTTTTGTAACTGTAACGAGGGGAAATTATTGTGAATATAAGTTAATATGTTTTTTTCTTATATTACTTTTTATTTATTGCGTCTTACAAACGCCAACCCCTATTGCTATTATACGATACTCTCGTCTATTAAAATGTGGAAATTGTTAAAAATTTAACATGTAACAACAATGTTCGGTGTTTAACTTCACTTGGGAGACCATAGGCTTATTCACATAGCTACTATAATGAATTTCTTTGGTCCATGTTGAAATAACGGGTAGCTGATGATTAAGCTTAGAATACCAAACAACGCGTCTTAATTCCAGACGCATATACATATAATTCTGGGCCTATAGTCTCGCAGTAAGAACACGACTTCTATAGACAGCATGCACCAACAATCTAAGACACCTCAATATCATCTACAAGAACGAACTATACAACAAACAGTCACTGGTCCGATAGTTTGTCGGTATATACCTATCTCTTTCACTACTCATCACAATACATATTTGGCAAATCTAACTGAGCTGTAAACACGTATCTATTGCTTCGTTTTTAAATACTGGTGTTACGAAACTTACTGTATTCGATAACAAACGACTGCTATGTAGAACTTCTCTAAAATTTACGACGTGAATATCCGCAGACTTAGTAAGTGATAAAAGTTTTAATTACATTACGAAAATACCAACAATCTCCTGGTAGAATATGTTAACAAGAATCTACGTTGCATTTGCTCCCTCATAGTTGCAGAGTGATCAAAACTTAGTATTAGTTAATGACATGTATGCTTATTATGTATCAATTTTATTACTATGGCTATGGAACACGAACATTGAGACAACTAGAACGGATCTAATACTTCCACAATGACGTCACACAGTCGTTTATTATGTGGATTAGATTATTAGTAAAACGCTTAACATTTAGATGATCAAGTAGAATGACTATTCTACGCTTCTGATTTTCACTTACGAATATTGTAGACACTATTATCAATGTGTGAGCATCACAATTGTTCACCGTTCATACAGCAATCGATATTGCCGACACCAAAAAACTATACGAATTACATACACAAAGTATTTTAGAAAAAACATTAAAGAACAATAATAAATATAAAATATAAGTAAAAAATCCGCATCGGGACGGACCGTCTACTGGCATTACTTACATTGGTGTTATAAATTCGTAGCGACGCTAAAGCTGTGTCTAACAAGAGTATAGTGAAACTGTACTATTTTTTTATAATGACTGTACAAGTAGTTAGACAACTATCCAAATGTGGAATGGTTAAAATGTTAGAGTATTAAAACTGTGTATAAAAACAATGCTCGTACAGTTTTAAACAGTAGTATAATACTGAACAATGTAACATGTCAGAGTAATTAAAATTCTGTTGACCGTTTTGAAGCAACAACTGATACGGAAATGTATTTACAACCTGTGTTTATGCCGAACAACTGTGATTGTATAATACTAGAGTAAATAAGCTCGTAGCCGTACAAACAAAAGCCAAGCCTTAGGCCAAATATCCAAAGTAAAGTATTCATAGATGAAATTCGATAAACACATCCAGGATCACGATATACTGGTGCTTTTTTTTTTACAGTATTTTTGAACACAGAATTCATACTTTCAGACTCTTCAGTACAACTCGACACTACACCAACCTGAATTTTTGGTTTCCATTATATTTATAAGACGAATATACAATAAAATATTTAATATTCTCCATCTTTGCGGAGCCGAAGACATACTCGAATGTAACTCCCATACCGACTGAATTTGAACTTGTCAGTTTTATGGCCTTGGAAATAGCATCATAAGCAGAAATACAGTTGGAAGCTTGCATCACTGCGACCGATGGCTCCTATACGAGGTCACTAACTATACAGATTAACACGGGTCTACGAACATTGGTGTCGATCTACATTCCATTCTCGTCTCTCTCGTGTATTAATCTGGCAGCATGTGTACGAAAGAGACGGGGAACATGCCGCGGCGGCTCGTGCCCTCCACCTGTCCCTCCATCCAGTTGTCGTCCTCCGTGCGCTCGTTGATGACGACGATCACTTCTCCCTCACGGAAAGACAGCTCGTCTTCGTTATCCGCTGAACAGTCATACAAAGCGCGACACCGCCTCAGTCCTCCCATCTGCAATGGAACGGAGATATTATAGGTACTAGACCGCATAACTATGTTTTTGAGCTTTAAACATACTCGAGGGCATTTTTGATATTCTGACTTTCTGACGACTGATTCCTAATTGCTTAAGAAGACTTGAGAAGTTCAGTGGGCGGCCATTAATTTTAAGTTCGTTTTGGTACCGGGAGATCGGTAAAGCAATTCTTAGTCAATATAAAAAAAATAAAATGGTAAATACTTTGGTAATTTTAAACATACCATAGTGATGGAAGCAGATGGCGACCTAGAATGGACACTACTAGTGTCGGACACGTCGAGTGAGCGACTATCGCTGCGCCGTGATCGTTCTCGCGAGCGGGAGCTGTCGCACGACAGCGCTGACGCCAGCCTACTGTCGTCCAGACACGAGTCTGTTATATCGCACAGCTCCAACGATGAGTCTTGACTAGAACATTCCTGGAATATCAAGCCAACAGCATTAGTTCGTGTATTAAATTAATTTTCATAATGTACGCAGTGTTCGACTGTAATCTTGTGTTTATAAAATATGAATATAGAAATAAGCTTTAGTTTAAATATTCCTTTGCGTTCTTGTACGTAATATTTGAAGCTTGTCTAAATTAAGCTTTTACAGTTCCGAAAGATAGAAAAGTTTGAACTTTCTTGTAATAAATAGCATTAAAAGTGCTTAAAAATAAAAGATGAAATAAAATAAGCTTAGAGTTTCAATACTTGTGAAGAAATAGTTTTAAGTTTTAGTTTAGTTCGTGTAATCGTGATTCGTGAAAAAACATGCAGAACAGTTTCATTTGTTAATATGTTCCACACTGTGTTAGATTAGGAGTGTACATTAATAGGAGTCAAAATAAGCACTTTGTTCTTTGAAGATTAAATATGTTTAATTTTATCATAGTGTCCGTGTGCTCAGTGAGTATTATTATCTACAATTACATCTATGTTCTCTATGGAAGGAGGATCTAATAGGAGGGCTGTTTATTTAAAAAATACAAGAAAGCCGAAAGCCGTTAGATAAACTCATGCAGTGAAATATCGACCATACATACTCATAGTATGCATAGTATAAGGAACCGATTGTCAAGAGTCTGTATTTGCTAAGTTCCTCAAGTACTCCAATATAGAGGAACTGAAGACGCGATCCAGACATTGCACCTCTCAAAATAGTGTAGGCTATTAAGCGATTATGACTACTAGTACTTTGATATAAAAGCTGTAATAGCGTGCACGATTTTGATATCAAATCTCGGAATAAAACGTCGTAATTTCGGCGTTCTCTTGACAACAATACAGTAAAACAATATTAATATAAGGGCGTAAATCAAACAAGGGTAAGCGATTAAGTACACTAAGTTTTCTTCAGACGTTCGTTACCCTTTTGAGTTTCGCTTTCACAGCCTTTTCCAGATGCAATCTATTTTTCTTCTGTAGCAAAAACAAATATAACCCTGTACTATTCAACATTATGTTAGTCGCTGTATTCAACTCGTATTAGCAATAATAACTTCTTCAGTGAGGCGACAATATTAATCGTAATATTTACAAATTATATTATTTCTTCCTTTTTCTTGTATAATATTCCAAAGGTAATGTGACACTTTTATATCAACAACCATTTGTGATACTACCGTACAAAAACCGAATAGTACACAAGATATTACATTGATCTTTCCCAGTTTTGTTTTCCAAATAATAATATAGTCTCAGCCAAAAAAGCAAGGAAAAACGCTCGTCAACATCCAATTTTACGGCGACTGTCCTTCACCAGTGATAAATAATGTTCTCGATACAAAAGTGTCACAAGTGCCTCTCAACCCCTAACACAAGGTATGTAACATACCTTCCTGGGCGGCGGAGTGGGCTCGTCCCGGTGGTGCGCGCCGTTGTGCAGCGTGGCGGGCGGCGGCGTCGGCGGCGGCTGCTGCGGCCGGTGCTTCACCACGCCACTCGCTACTGTACAACGTAAGGTAAAGTTAGATACGACGTCATAATTTTGTTAGTAATCTTTCGTTTGTTTTTTTTATGGAGCTTTTGAGCTAGTTCAGACAGGTTTGTATCCGCGTGGATTCCGTTGTGTCTGTGTTAGCTTTCAATCATAGTTCTATAGATGCTATTAAATATTTGTAGGTATTTACCGTGCAGGGAGCGCGCGCTGTCAGCGGAAGGTGAAGGCGTGGAACGCGGGTGTGGCGGCGGGTGCGGGTGCGGCGCGTGCGCCAGTCCTACGCCCGGCGGCAACGGCGCCGCGCGCTTCTTCAGACTGCCTATGTTGTCTAGAATTATACACGTTTCATAAAACTCGTGAATTATAAAACACGAGAAGACAAGTACAGGCGTCTATTAATCGGCAGTTTCAAAAATATCTCTCGATGTCAATAGAAGAAACTGAAAATCATCTTATGAAAGTTAGAAGATGCAAATACATGACGGCGGTTCCATATTCATTCGAGTTTCATCGTAGGTGAAGAACCATTTAAATAAGATCCTTTAAAGACAGGAATTCATAACATGTAAAAGGTGTCGGTACTCACAAACATTAGGTTTCCTGGGCAGCGTGGTGGGCGTGGGCGGCGCGTGGTGCAGCGAGTCGCAGGTGGAGGAGCGCGAGCGCAGCACGGGCGAGTCGCCGCACGCCGCGCCGGCGCCCGGCGGGATGGCGCTCACGGCGCGCTCCGTGGGCGCCAGCACGGCGCCGCCCGCGTATGACGGTGGACGAGATCGGGGGCATTTCTTTTCCGGAGTTAGACTGCCGTTTTGCTGTAATGTTAGACGTGATTTGTTTAATACTTAATATTGTGTAATGTGGATAATGTGTCATATATGCCGTTTACCTTCAAGATGCGACAAAATTGTTTGACCCGTACAGGGTACATCAAAAAAAAAAGAATACTTGTGGCATTTAAATACCTTCTATTGTCCTCGATCAGAGTTGTGATGGAAATACTTTGCAATAGTAATCTTAGCCGCCTTAGTAGTATCTTCTTAAATAAAACATATTTTAGATTTACATAAAAAAAATACTCACTCTTTCGTCAATAACGGTATCGTCGTCGGAGAAATCCGTGGAACCATCGTCGTGGGACAGATTCCAGTCTATATTAATGTTCTCAAATATACTCTTCTCACGTTTGTCAACGCTTTCCAACTGAAAACATGACTTCAATAACTAAAAGAAGAAAATATTAGTGTTAAAAACAAAAATTAAAAACAAAAGCACAAATAAATTAATCACAAACATAAAACAAAATGTATTAAACATAAACCTTTACCAATATAAAGAAGAAACACATTGTTAAATTAAACTAAATTTATAGAAGGTTACCAATTAGGTGATGTCCTTATATCTATTCGATTATAAGCTAGTGTGACATTAATTTCTACAAAATGCGTATACACTTAAAATTAAATGGTATTACTATATATTATTCAACCAAATCCGATACAGTTATTACAGTAGAAAGTAAACACATTTCACATAATTACGATACGAGAACGCAATTATTACATACCGAGAAAAAGAGCATTTCTGAATTTCAATGTTCTAATATTGTTATACATACCAATTCCTGACAAGCATGATGTCCATACTGCCTAGCGATTTGCAAGGGTGTTCGTCCACTATTATCCTTGATGGTAGAATCAGCACCAGCTTTGAGCAATAACTTCATAGGTTCGGTTCGGTCGGTGGCAGCGCACAGGTGCAACGCAGTCATGCCCTGAGAATTGGGCTTGTCTAACACTTGCGAACCACCGTTTTGGACTAGAAAATCGACTATGTGTAGTGCTGACCCGTCGCCGAGTTCGCGGGATATGGCTAGGTGAAGAGACGTTTCGCCACAGTCCTGAAAATAAAAAAAATCAAACACGTTTTAAAAATTAACAATAAATAGCAAAGAGCACTATAATATTGTACGTTTGTTAAATGTTTTATGAAATAAATTCACAAAAAATGTTTAGGGATTCCTAAACTTAGTTTAAATATTTATATTCCTTTTGGAATTAAACGAGCAAAAACATCAATTACAGCGATATTATTTAAAAACCATGAAGAACTTACAGAGCCAGGTAAAGGCGCGGCCAGATCGGCTCCTTCAGCGTACGCCTGTAATAAGTTCTGCAAGTGTCCGTTGTTGACAGCGTGCTCTACTTCAGACAGGCGCTCGGCCGCGTCGCAGCACGTGCGCGCCGCCCACGCACGGTACACGTACTTCTCACGAATAAACCGGAGGCGCTCCTCCCTGTAACATGGTAAATTAATTATTTAGTATAACATAGTAAAGGATAATTTTGTACAAAAATGTCTTTAGAAGTTTTGTTCAACTAAGCATAAGTAGAAACCGATATTTTGTTATGTTATTACTGTCCGGTAATTCAAAACTAGATAGATCTCTTAGTTTCATGCATAAATTATGACAACGAATCCGAAATAAATTGCTATGTTGACGTTTGAAAGTTTATCGAAATTAAATGTAATAGATAAGGTAAGTACAGTTTATATCGAAAAAACGAAACCCAGACATTTAGGCTTATCGATTATATCGAGCTAATATTGGAACAGGTCGTTGACACCGTTAGCTAATATTGTCATAAACATCGGATGAACCAATCAGTACGAAAATAAAATAATCGATTTGAAAACGCCAATGTTTATAAATAGGTATCTGATATAAGTGTCTCGACGTTTTATAAATAGATTTCCATTCATGACCCTCCTCACATATCGAGTCCCTCTTCGAGTTCCGTAGGTGGATATGAGCAATTTGTATCGAAATCAAATATACCGACAAGACGTGTAACTTCCAAACGTAACTCCCACGTATAAAAAAGGTCAAAAGCCACTTTAGATAACAAATAGAATTGATGAAGAATAATTTTACAAAACCATTTTTGTAACGAAAATAGTTTGACAAAAAATCCGTAAAGATGAAGCCAACTTACATAGTACTTTCCGGTGTCAACTTGTCCCTTTCATCCAACGTATGCTCCATAACCTCATTGAACATCTGGTTGCCCATATGCCTCGCGAGCAACAGTTGCGACGTGCTAAGTCGGTCCAGCGTCAAAGATTGTATACGAGATATGTGCACGCCTAACTCTCGGTGACTGCCCGAACACTCTATACACACTATTATACCGAAGTTAGTGGATAACCACGTGGGATCTGAAAAGAGAAAATATGGTTTTTAGATAAAAATAAAAAGATAATCTGTACTTAGCTGGATACAAAGCTGTGTGTATAAAACAACGTAAGGGCGTTTACGCAATCGTACATTATACGAATACCGTATGGACGTACTCAAAAATGGAGAAAAGATGTTGAAAATGTGTATCAGCGTAAAACAGCCTTAAGATTTATTTGAAAAATAAGCTGATCTCCAATAGTGTGTTATGTTATTGCTCGTTAAAGCCCAGATATTGAAAAATATTATATCTTTAAAGGAAGGATGTCCCGGTTCCGCACATTGTCAGTAGAATCAAGGTTTCATTTTATCACTGCTCTCTGTTGCTTTATGATAACAATAAGCCAGATTTAAAATCAATATGTTCCAAGCCCCGCGAATTTAAGTATCAAGTGTAAAACCAGATATACCACGCGCCAGGTATGGTGGAAATGTTTGATTAAGAAATGGAAATCGATAATAGCTCAACAGTAATTCAGCGACCAGCTTCGATTCAATATTAGCCTATAAGCGCTTCAAGCAGGATTAAAATGGGTAAATTGTTAAGCCATAAAATAACAGATAGCTTACCATTGGTTGAGCCGCAATCAGCACAGACTTGGTTTCCAGGCATAGCTCGTACGGCCCTTATGATCGACCGTTGTAAGTCTAGAAGCGAATGTCCCGAGTCATTGTTTGTGTTGTCACCAGCTTGTTGGTGAAACGCCCTCATTAAGGCACCTTCCTTACAATTCACTAGCACTGATGTCCATGCGCGTTGTTCATTCTCGTCTTCAGCTTGGAAGTGGTATGTTCGATTATCTGTAAAAAAAATTGAGCCTAAATGAAAGCAGGTACCAAGTTCTATTCATCAGTCAGAAGTGGGGAAATTAATTGTAATATTGTTGAAGTTTTGGAGTGAAACGAATTGTCGATATGGACATTCATAAGGACACAGATCTTCATATTTAACAATTTTGATATAACGTTGCCAACAATGTTAAGTAAAGTACTTAAATAATTAATAAGGTATCCAAACTTGGAAAGAACTTTATCTCTACAACAGCCTCCTAAGTGACATTATCCGACGTAATATTACTTTAGCGTCAATCCAGAATATAACAGGAATACTAGAAGTACTTTTATACTCACATGAGACTAGATCAAATGCCCTTTTATCTTCAGCGGCAACTTTAATTTGGCAAGTAAGGAGATTGACTCTGGCGGGAGTTTTGTTCTCGTCCGCGTGGAATATGTCTAAGAAACCTTCAGCAGTGACCCTGCATCGACGCTTTTGCCATACCCTCCGGACTTTTCCTTCAGACTTTTTGAGCAAATAACCACTTCGGCTGACCCCGTGCTGTTTATCGCCTTGCATCTGGTGAAGGGAGTAGCCGCCAACTTGGGAAGCCATCTGAAATAATACAAATACAGCGTTATAAACAGTTAATTTTTTCAGAAAACATTACGTTTGATTTAAGAAACTAAATGTAAAGGTCAATTACCTCCCTGTCCTGCGGCGCAGCGGCTCTCAGCATGTTCCTTAGCTCAAGTAGCCTCCGTCGTTCGTCGTCCTGTTGTTGCCTAATCTTCTGTAGTTGAACGCTCAAGTCGGCCACGTACACACCGAAGTGCTCGATCGTCTTCAGTCCGTCTTGAAAGTAGTTAGTCTGCGCGTGATAGTATTCGACCAAGTGTTGGAGAAGCTCGATACCCTTCTTCGTCTTTATCTCGTTGAACTTTATCAGGTACTAAAAACAACAAAATCCCGTTAAAATTACGCAGCCGTTAGGACCGACAGTCATAACAACGTTCAAGCATGGAATAGAGCCAGTTTGTTGGGCAGACAGAGCGACGCCGAAAACATCGCGTGGGCACGAACATGCTTATTATTTCATCAGAGACCGTGTCTAATGGAACGCGAGACAGACACGAGCAGCACCCGGGAGTCGGGACTGTGGAAACACCGATATTACTACGTGCCCTTCCGCGAGTTAAAATTACTCCTGATGACGCACGCGCACGCGCATTCGCGGTATAGTGGATCCAGATTTGTCTTGCACAGTTGTGTAATAATAATAAAGCTCAGCGTGACCTTGCACAACTTTCTTGGCGTCCCGCCTGCGTTACTCTTATCTTTTCATTTGTTGAAGTAACAAGTTTATTACATTCTTAGATGTTCACTTGGGCGGTGTGTAGGTACCTGTTACAAAGCGGCCGTAGCGGTTGCGTAGCAGAGTTGTATATATTATCATGAGTTAAGCGCTAACAACACAGGCAAATGCGTGGGTTGTGGGTACTTTGTGGCCGAAGCGGTATTTGCAGTGAGTGAGACGTTGAACAAAGCGAGGGTCAGAGCGTCGTCGTCGGCCCTGCGCGGCGCAAGGCCGGTCGTCGACCTGACGCGCGCCTCCTCGGTACCGCACCGACCCAACAACATAGGGCTTCTAGATTTATTTTTTTAGCACTAAACAATGAGACAGATTACAGCTCTGATTTAATAAAATATGATTTTCAAATATTTAATCTCAACGCTTTAAAATATCCTTCATAGGTACCTACTTGGCGTTTACTTGTTGACTACGAGCACGTCAGCCAAAATCACATTTAAGTTTTGAATTGTTCAACATGGAGTCTGAGTAAACATCCTATCTAAACTATGCTTTAGCTGTCTACCGAAAGGAAGTTTGTATGGCAGAACATCAAACCCATGAGACACCGCAAATAATTAAACGTTGTAAATTGAACATTGTTAATACTTGAACAAAGGACAAGAGAAGTTTAGGATCGATGACCTTGTATGACCTTACTGGGTCCTTTTAAATTGAATATCTTATCGTGATTTCGCGTAGTGACTTTCATTCAGTTAAATACAAAGAATATTGTTATTAAGAAAAACCTTCCGGGATGAGTCAATATTACAAATTCGTTATGCTAATTAATACCTAGATTATGAAAATATTATATCTTGATGAATAGCTTTACTTCTTTCTGAACAAAAACAATGTTGTGATTTTGTACTAGATCAATATCATCCATATTCATATTATTCATTCCCTATATTCACGTAAATAATGATGACACAATTAATCCTGTCATTTTTAATATGAAATACTTGGATATAATGAAAAACCATACCGTTCATTAATAACAGGAACTACATAAATACGAAGGCTTTGACTACCCGCCTGTAAAGTTTCATCCTTTGACGTTACACGAGTTCCGTTATTGTCCTGTTTGTGTTCGAAAAATAACTTTTTATACACATTTATTTCGTAACAATTAATTTAAGCTTATTTAAACTGTTATTTATAATACGCGTCGTTTGTATAAATAGTGGGTTTTTTAGATTTTCTGCGGTTTCGCATTGTTTGTTATGAAAATGTTATGTATAAAACGGGTAAAAATAATAACCTATTGGTTTCAAAATTAATATAACATGAAGCTGTATTTCCCAGAAGAGTACAAGCTACATTCTTAATGTGACGTATAAAGAATTATCTCTTCGCAAGAATTATGTATTCTGTTCGCGTTTATTAAAACCATCAACCCCAAATCACTCCTACTATCACTAGTTTTTCCTTAACAGCTGTTTAATATTAAGTCGGGGAAAAAGTCTTTTCGCATTACAGTATATATGAACTTGTAATAAAATCTTTTCTCTACACAAAAATGCTCGATATATGGGTACCTCAAGAGCTCACTGAAAGAAACCTAATGAACCGTGTACTCATTTGTGATTCTTGAAGCCAAAGAGATTTAATTACAAGTTCATACATACTATAATGCGAAAAGACTTTTTCCCCGACCTAATATTATGTACATGGAGGATTATGGCGAACGTTGTCTACATATTATGTTTTACAAATCACTGCGCTTCAAGTAAATTTTATTGATGCTCAACGGTATGGAAAATAAAGCCTAAGCCTCGTACGTAGTGGATGTTGTGGTTATGTACATATCTACTAGGTATAGAGCTAAACAACCGTCGATGGGTAATTAGATCATGTGGCATGGCCGAGATCTAGCATGTGTTGTATTAATTATGTATGTATTTATTAATTTGCTGCTGTATTATAATGGTTTTTAACCCACTTGCGATGTAAGTCAATGAAAATTATAACTTGATTACTAGGTCAACGGGTTTAGTAAAACCTTTTACCAGATTAAGCTTATTTAATTTCTCTCGAAGTTATTTTGTTAGACATGGTTCGCGGTGGTGATAGCCTAAGATATCAAAATATGAAAGCAGAAAAACGTAAAATATTTATTTCCTTTCTTTTATTTGTTTACTAACACAATGTTTTGGCTCAACGAACACCCTTGCTCGCTTTAACAGCTATCAATCGCGGTTAAGCAATCTGCCCGTGAACTCTCTTGCCATTTGGCAAAGTATTGCCCTTACATCTAAAGATAATTCAACTGGGACATTTGGCATTGCATTCTGCACTACAAAAAGACGCAATATACAAGCATTATGCAAGTTATTGGCACGCACCACAGTTTTACAAATCTTAATAATGAAAGGGATTTTTCTGGTAAATTATTTACTTTTTATGTAAGTGTCAAACAAAATGGATAAATGTAAAGTTTATTCATAGCCGTATCGACTGTAACTGTACTTCAGCTGCGTGTTTTCTAAATCCGATTATTCTTATCACTGGTGTAAAGGCAAAATTCATGAATAGAATAAATATAAGAATGGAGCAGGAAAATGATGACGAATGGTATCTTATACATAGCTGACTATTTGCTATCTTCGACGTCAACTGATGAACGTCAAACGAATTGAAGATAGCGAGAAATCAATTGATTCTTCAAGTACAAAACTGATTTCATATACTTGATGTTGGAGACACTACTTTTAGGTAAACAAAACTAAGCTATGCCTTGTGGTTTAAGCACCGTGCCTGTGATATACAGCGTAAATCTGGTAAGCTGGTAATCTGGTAGAGGAAATGACTCAATATTTTTCAATTATGGTAATGATTCAGTGCGATGCTGATTTCATCGATTCATTTATTTATACTTATACGGCAAGGCTCATTGCAATAATAATTTTCCTCCAAAATGCGGGGTTTAATTATAATGATTGTCAAGGTATATTTTTGGGTAATGACGTCAACAGAAACGGTTATATTGAATTGTGATGATGTGATTACATCGATTTAATATTACTGTAAAATTATTCAACAATTATACAGTGTAATCAATAAAATGTCGTAAAATTGCAAACATGAACGTAGCTAACGTATGTTAGAATATTAACGTGAAAGGTGCAATAGCTAATTACGCCTTTCATACCTAGAAAGTGCAATGAATGCCTGCTTGTAGTCTAAGTCTGTGCCTATACTGAGTTCCGGTTAATATAAAAATATACACCTTCATTCATTTGCGGCCAACCTTACCTTATTCATTCCGTATTCGTTAGAATCTCTATGATTTTACAAACAAATTTATAAGGAAGTTGTAGTAATAAATGGGCCAATTCATAACCATACCAAAAGCATTGTGGTGATGATGATAATCTAAAACATTTTATAGAACATCAAGTTGTTAATTAAAAAACTTTTTGATAAGTGTATATGAATGTCTGTCATTGTTCCCAATGTTACAATAAGCCACTGTAAGTAATACATATTCAAAACCAGTGATTAAAACAATCGCTCGGATTTCGTACAACAACCACAAAGCTTCCCTCAACATCATTAAAATTCGAAATCTTTTTGGCAACAGTCGTACATTAATGTAATTGTACACGAGTGTCACTGACAAAGGATATACGACCTTTCAACCGCAGGTTATGCGTATAACGGCACTCGTAGTTTCTGCTACAAATGCTATTGTGTCAACGCAGTGTAGGTAAATAGATGTCACCGACAAATATATTGTTACACAGACATTGTTAATTATAAGCTAGTACACTGCAGTACTTCTGTTTTATTATATCCTGCTACAGTTATTCTTTCGGTCGTTACTCCTACTAACAAACAAAAGCTACCTGTCCGGGAGCTTATCTCAGTTCAGATAACTTGTTCAGTAACTTTGGAGGAAGGGATATAAATTATATTTGCCAGTGACAATGCTTTAGCAGTAAGTAAATTATCAGAGTTATTAACATTATCCTGCATCCAAATTTCATAAACAAAGTAAAATTTAAGTTCTTTGTTCATTAGCAAAATTGTATAAAAATACAGATGGCAATTATTTGTCGGTCCCAAATTATTTCTGTCAAAAACGTTGGCCTAAATTGGTAATTCGAATAAGTAATGTTCATTGATACGTTCATAAAATCAAGGAGAAATTAACCATAAACCATTATATTTGAAAAATATTGTCTCATAACACTAATGCTCATATTGCCGATGTATTATATTCATTGAGGTTCCGCACGCGATGTTTTTATTATGACATTAAGTCAGATGCGATCGTTTACACAATTATGTAGACGTGTATAAGTAGCACAATACAGACGAGAATGTCGGTTATAATTAAAATATATCCGCCTAATAAAACATATTTCTTAGACTATGTACAATCATCGGTAACAAAGCGGCAATCCCAAAGCAATATTTAACAAAGAATTATGGCAAGGCTGCAACGGCTAAAATATTAAAACCAAATGACCTATTAATGTGGTCGGCTACCAACAGGTCCGTGCCCACGGGGCGTTGTGAAATGAAGCCACAAATTGCTCACAAGTAATTATTAATTATCCACCTTTTGGCTCTACTCGGCTTCCAGCCAAATGTCAGATGGTGTAAGAAACACCGCGTAGACGGGGTTTAGAAAACATATTACTTATTCTTAGTGTCAAGTTATTATTGAACTCCATTGCAATTTAATGTATCTGTACAGAATGTGTTTCCGTTAATAATCTTCAGACCAAAAACGTCCTAACTTTATACGTTCATAATCATTTGCAGAAGATTCGTACCGCTCTTTACCATAAGGTGGATTCTGTCGCAAGAACAAAGATTTCGTTCATTTCCTCTAATGAACTATAACTTACAGTACTGCAAATATACCGAGTTTTGATTTTACCACACATTTAAAAACAAGTACATTTCAACAAAAATCCCAAGCAAATTGACTGATAGCAATCGATAAGATATTTTCAAAGCATAACTGAAAATACTAACAACTAATAAAACTGCCACATAAAACAAATAAGGGGTAGGCAGTTATGTAAACAAATGGTAAGCTTTATTTGTATTTCGAGACCGTGAGTACTAAAAACATCAATTTGTTTGTATCGCTTTGAAATTAAATTCGTTTGTCCGTTTTTATGGATGTTTTAACACATTTTCAACGTATTTCAGTTCGCTTACCTCACACATTTGCAACTGGAACAATCTTCTCTCTTTTTCCATTTCATCGGCTATTTCCGCTGGTGTTACTTCGCTCCGAATAAGGCCGGCTTCCTTCGCTTGGGATTTCTTTTCTTTCTCAATTTTCAGGTACTTGGACTCATAGTCTTTGGACGCCTTATCGAACGGTCTCTTCAGGTCACCCTTCACACCCCGGAGGTCTCCTTTTAGCAAACTATCTACCGGAAACATCACGATATTGTTGATATTCTGCATCTGAAAGCAAATATATTATTGTATTGGCTCGTTTCTAAACAAATTGATTTATACATAGGTTAATATCATCCAAAATATATAAGATTCATCGTCAAATATACCCCAGACAAAACAAGAATCACAATGTCACATTAAATTCAATGACAATCAATTCTATCTAACAAGGGTTAGGCGGTCTATGACAACCAACTATGGAGTGAGGCTCCGCCTAGGTAGTATTAAGCTTATTAGATTTCAACACCGAATTCCTGAGACATTTGCCTGCAAGGCATAGTCAATTGCTTCATGATCGCAGTTTTGACAGGCAAAATACTCGGTGCAAATGCATCGCCTGAATAGGCGCCAAACGTCGCGTCGTGATCTGAATATTGATGCCAAGTTGAGAAATTCTAATGTGCATTTAGGTATGAGTAAGCATCATTGGCAAAAGTGTATTGAACGTTGACCTTGGCCTCAAAATTGGAACTGTAATTGCTTGAATTCATAGTTAAAGCTACCATTGTATCATGTTACAACATAAAGAATAGCATCGTTAAAAGTGTTACTATGATGAGAACAAAACATACGAGGCACGCTACATCGTTAAGAGCGTCAGTTACAATAATGGGTTGAACAGATAAAGTAATTAAACAGACGAGAACAAAAAGTCAACATGCTGTATGGAAACCCCATTCATGGTGCAATGACAGGCGAACGATTATGGAATCAATGAAGCGAATACGCCTCTCACAGGCGAGACAGAGGGAGCGAGAGACAAAGGGTTGAAGTATACAATGAAACCCTTCCTGGACATTGTCACTGGTCATTGAATGTTGCGCTAATTATTACATCACAAGTAAATTGTGGACATGTTAACAACTTTCTTCTCTAACAATATTTTACGTGAACAGAAAGTAAAATAAGTTTTGCCATGAATTTGAACAAAATATGCTCAGTAGGAAACTTTTGTTATATCCAACATCTAGTGTTCAGGTCCGTAATAGCGTAACTTCTACCCAAATAAGTCTTTAGAGATTCTTTTTAGTACACTATTTACTAAAGGTCACTTTATACAACACAATATAAACACACATTTGTATTTAACTGGTTTTCAGCAACTTTTACCAGTAGCAGTGAAGTTAGGCACTATCATAATATCTGTGTAACTAGGGAAAAAGACTATAATATACAGATATGCAGAAGTACATACAACCAATATTCATAGTTAGATTATACACAGCGGGAGCGGTGTGATGCAATAAGTGCAATACGCCAAGAGTTTTGGAATAACATGCAAATTATGACGCATGGCGGCAATGTCATAATCATAATTACAATGTATGTCACCTTTATTACCATTTTGATAGTGGGAGTATAATATCCTCGCATTCATATTACATTACGCGCAGAGATACTCAATGAAGCGTCATTCATCTCATGCTCGAATATTGTGTCGAACAACGCATAAAATTGAGTAGTATCTAATTTGGAAACAATGCGGCAATCACGAAGTTCCACACATCAATTACCACTATAAACTCACTTCTCGCAAGGTCGATCAATTTAACGTATTAGTGGGACATGGTTGCGGACTGGAAGTGCAATCTGGCGCAATCTCGATAACTTGTACACAATGTTATCCGCACTCGATACTCCCATCGTGGCACGTCACAAACACGCTCGATTAATCGTGAAGTGCTTATCTGAACGCAGAATTAAATTTCCAACGAGGTTTCGCTTTCCGTGTTCTGTGAAGTTGCACAAGTGTACCGGGATCGAATTATACGCGCGCCGTGAGAAACAGGATTAAGATAGAACTGACACAAATTTGTGCAACAAGCAGCGGGACATTTCAATGAAAGAACTGTTACTAAAATTACTATTATGGCCATAAAACAATAAACGACGACCCTAATCGGATCGGAAAGCCTTGTTATGTCAGCCTCATCAAACGCTTTCATATGATCGATAAGATAGCCGAATGAACTATGATGCAAGTTACGTAAGCAGCCAGAATTATCAATCAACTGATATTTGAAGTCGTCACTTATCTGTCATGGCATGGAACTAACACTCAATTACGGTACAGATAGGAGCAAAAAGGAGTGCAGAGCGTGTAACAATGATCATTGTTACAAGAGCACGTGCGATCTATACGCATTAATATATTGTATGTTAATTTTTCTTCGCACGGTTGTGTGCTGGTAACTCGTTTAGTGTATTTTGTTGAAATGTTTAAGTAATGACACCTTTATACATAACGTTAGCATAATTAAGCAAGCACCAAGCAATTGTTGCAGTTTTAATTATTAATTATTTACGTTTACACCTGGAGTGTTAAAAAATTACGTTGATGATGATGTATTATGTATTAGTGCGTACGGACTTTTCACGCTTTGGATTAAAAAGATAACGTGGTTGTTCAATGATTATAGGCTTCAAAGTATTGAGTATTCAATGCTATCAAAATATTATTTATAACATGCACATTTATTATGTCAGTACAATAATACAGCTGGGTGCACACAATATTTGATGTTATATATAATCTCTTTCCACTTTAACCATAATGAAGTCGCCTTTACATTAATCGCGATGTTAAAATCCTATAACCTTTTAAGCGAAAATAATAATGAAATAACTTATCCACCAGTGAGCCTAACACATTATCAAGTAAACTATCATAAACTTATGGCCCATAAAATCGAGGACAAAATACGTTAGATAATAATATCACCTGTTACATCTCCCACGGGATCCAGACACCATTATCTGGTAAACGAGACGGCATTTTATTGCACTTTTATAAACTGCAATAGGTTTACACCGGTAATAAAACAGCGAATGGTAAATGCAAACGTTTTTATTGCAACTTTAATTCTTATTGCATCTACGAGAGTTGGCATTTGCAACGTGCCAAATAGAATTAGAATCACATTAGTTAAATAATTTGTCTACACGTATATGCTTTCTAGATCCGGGTTCGAAGCGAAGACACGAGTCATGCATGGGTGAAGTGACGACCATACAATTGAAAATATTCATAAAATTTCATGTTTAAAAAGAACCACAAATGTCACGAACAAACTTATAAAAAAAATTGCCACAAACTGTATGTTGAGTGTTGACAACCACACATTAGGCTGCGGTTTAAATTCTTTCATTTAGAAAAGAGATCGATATTTTATATCACGTAAAACAATAAAGTAAAAGGTTAAATTTACAAAAATACTTCATATAAACTAGCCAACTGAAAATTCTTTCATGATATAATGAAGTTGAAGATTGAAGAAATGTACAGAACAAACAACAATTTATTATTACGTCACCAGAACATTCGTACAAACAAAATTGGTAAATATGATGAATCCATTCCAACTTTTACGGTATGTTCAACTTTTGTTGATTGCTTCTACTGCTTCAGATTTAAACGAAAATTAAATGAACTGCCAGATATTTTTCGTAGTCCAATTGCTATTGCTAATTGGGAAACTTTGAATGAATTTCTCAGATACAGTTAAAGAATAGGCTTCAAGAGACACCTGCTGTTCTAAATCCTGATCAACCATGTCGATTTACCTGACTAACTATCGCAACTGAACAGTAACAGTTTCTACAGAAATAATGCAGATATTATAATCACTTAAAGTCGTATTTCTCAGTTTTCATCTAAACCGGCTAAAGTAGTTTAAAACTGTCAAAATCATTAATAACTATTTTGTAAACATAACGAGGTGTAAAGACTTAAAGGGCTTTGATTAAGGGCTGGTTAATGAATCAAAAATGTATGTTCTACGCCGGTTTAAGCATTAAATATTTAAGCTCCGTGTTACAACAAATGAATAAACAGCACTGAACAAACGTTTGCAGTTAATTGAAAGCGATGTTTATAAATGTTGGAAGCTGTTCAATCGAATGTACTAGGGTGAGATTGATTGACGGAACAAATTAAATGTGAAATTAAAACAAAAAGGTAGACATCTGATGAAAAAGACTTTTTAAATAATATCAGCAATTTGTCTTTTTGATTTGCCTAAAGTGTGAACTCTGACCGTCTAAGGAATGAACTTATTAAATTGATGAATATACCAATGTTTGATTATTAAAATCTTTACTGTGTGTTAAGATTTCAATATTAAGTAAAATATAATAGAGCAGCAATTGTAAAAAATATCATTTGTCTTAATATTAGTGGTCAAGAATGTCTTCCAACATTATGAACAACATAGCTATGCTTCGTAAAACGTCGATTGCGCAGACAAGTATGCGAATGGAGCAGTCAGCAGACAAATAGCACGACTGAGGTGAGTTCAGTCATAATCATACATTATTATGATTACTGTAACAGACACAATTCGGAGTAAACGGAGCGGAGAGCGCCGACCCCTCATGCGAAACGCGACAAGTTGTCGAGTCATCGGCAAGTAATTCCGGACACAAGTTTGGACGATGCAGTTTTAAATAATACCATAATAATAAATAATAAAAAACGCCAAACAAAAACCTGCAAAATACGATCTCAGTTTGGAAAAACCTTATGGAATAAGAGAAACTCGGTTACTTCGACTCTATTCTAACTTGTTATAGTTTGAAGCCATATATAGGAATAACGCACTCCACATAAATAGAATTAAACGCTAACAAGCTGTTATCCTATTGTCTTTGAACAGCATAGTGACCCGTTCTGCTTAGTTGATTACGACAACTTTCATGATCGAAACAATTTTCGTAATGCCATCGCAGTAAACCTTGGGTTTTGTGAAATTGATGGTAAAGTACTATGCGACAAACAAAGAACAAAGAAATCGTTTGATATTTCGATTTCAAGTAAACTTACGTCGTGAATAGAATTGACACAATAAAAGCATTTTAAGCTACATTTGCACGCCTTTGAAAAATACATTCAAACCGACGAGACCCCATAGTATTTTATTTCCTTAAATTTCGTTACCTGATCTTATTATAAAGCATTTACTTAATACTATTCTTCGTTCCGGAATTTAGCATATTTTTATAAATACCAGTTGCAATAAGTAACACGTTATTCTTTACTCAGAAGAAAACTAATTACATACGGATTTCGGCAATAAAATATTACCTTGCACATGGCCAGGGACCCGGGAGGAAGGACAAAGGAGGATCGTGTCAAGGGCAGGTCGAGGATTCTGCGCAATAGAGGGTCGGAAGTTCGACACGTTTTACAACAAGTGTAGAAATGGAGCGAGGTTGGCCCCTTGTTGCAGACTGAATAAAAATTTACGAAGTCAGTATGTATTAAAAAACTTAAGTCTTACACACTGTTTTCTATCTCGTTAAATAACTTAGAAAAGGATTTCTGCTCTGTTCCACATTTTCAAACAAGCTTAACCTAGTGTTGAGGCTATTAAATTATATACTTGTTCTAGAATCTACGTGTTTGTAATCTTGTAATGTGCGCAGTAACATTTTATGTTCCCCTAGTTAACTCTACTGTGAAAATTTAGAATCTGCTCGTCACAAACCCGACGCGCAATTTAAACACGAAACTTCTAAAATATTGTCGTCGTCATACCGCATCTGTTGACCTTTTTCATTTTACGCTTGTGCACAACAAACCAATAATATTTTAGGTCACTATTTACTTTTACATTGACTTTAGGTTAAAGAACAGCAGCATTTGAATATGCCTAGTCTAATCTATATTTGCACAGAATGAATTACGATCACGAAACCATCAAATCGAAAACTCATCAAACAGGATTCGTTTTACGATACAACATTAAAGCATGTATTTACTGGCTAGCCAGCTAGCAACATCAGCCAGGTCGTGTCATCACCCTGACCCATTTACAAGTAAATCTGCGGTGCGCCTACGCAACGGTATCTGCGTCAACCGTCAGTTATGTTATCGTATGTTTAAAGCTGAATATAATCTAACGGCCCTGCCTTCTAAGAACGACGATATGTCAAAATGCTAACACTAAGATCCAATTACACAGAGAATTTTATCCATATTGTATGTACTATAATGAGCCATACATGTGGACGTATGGCTCATTATAAATACACTTCCTCACCTCGTTTAAACTTCAAAAGTATGACTAATCACGGGCAAATTTAATATCTTTGTATGTTATGCCGAGAAAGCTATTAATATTATGATCTCATCAAAGTTGTTGCCCAGCGTCATTCATACATAACTACTGCAGAAGCACTTTGAAACAAGTTAGATTAAGACTAATCTATTAAGCATAGCAAAGTTAGACCGATTAGATTGTTGCGCCAAAATCGAGTTAATAATATATTAATAGGTGAAGGTAAAGATCGGATGGACCACCCGATAGATTTCTTTTGAAAGAGAACTTTCTTTGTAACAGATATTATACATACATATTATTATGTGAACTTGGAAAAATCAAAGGCATATCAATAAAGAATAAATCACTACAGCGTTGACGACATCGAAAAGCAATAAATCAGTGAGGGATTTGTCATCGTTTTCCAATTAATTCGCGAGTTATGACGTAGGAACGAGCCTATTTCGTCTGATGTCGATTTATATTTCAGTCGGGGTCGTTCGGTCGTTCGCTCCTCACAACGAGATGGCAGCGAGACATCCGCCGCGGGCTCCCTCAATACTAGATATAATTTCCGCTTACTGCTGCGACGGACTGATTACATTGAGATCAAGGGTTGGAGAGTAGCTTGATACTCTTGTTTAATTTCCCACTACGTTAAGTTTGGATGTTTTCTTGTTTCCGTCAAATTAAGATCCGACATCTTTGCCACCACTTCAATACGAAGTCAAAGGAAGGTCAGAGAGAATTGTACTTGTTAAAGCCGACAATTAGAGCAATCGCTGTCGTCAAGATTGCCGTCAATCTGTACATTGCGGGACGACTTTATGTTCTCCGTGTTCTTCCAGTTATTACAATAGCGACTGTACCTAAAGCGGCGTGGCACTGATATCAGAAAGTAAAATTAAATATACATTACACAATATAATCTATCGCTTATTTACCATAAGAAAGCCTCTAACCACGTTAAATTGTACATGTTATTAAAGCAATCTGTATAAACGACTTTATTATTTTTCAAAGAACTTTATGATATGATCAACTTTCTAAGCAAAGCTACCACCACAAGTTCAGTATTTGAAAACCGCGTAAATATGCTCTTCATTATAGATTACGATTCACTTACGTGTTGTGGTATACGTTTATTATCTCTTTATAACCTGTTAATCTACTAGAGATTAAGTGAAAGTAGGCATCTAGTATCGCTTTCACTAGGATAGTGTTTATCGTATGGTTTTTGAGTCATAGAAAAGCCGGTTTGTACGTATCGAGAACTTGTATGGACAGTTTGACGACCTTTGCGATCTTTAGTACAAGTTAGAGGTCGAAATGCATATCTTGTCTTTTTTTGTTCACCGCTAATTTTAAAGGGAACTAAAGTTATTTTAGGTTCCGGGAAATAATATGCCATCAAAAACATTCTGTAAAAACCTCAAGTCTCGCCGTAAAAAGTTGTGAGATCTATATAATACCAAGTCGATTAATCTATTTAGTCTCTACTTAAAGGACCTTCTGTCTTAAGTTATTACGTATGTTATTATCATGCCAATTTAAAAAAAATACCTCTAAAACAAATAGACCGACCTGGCCATCGCATGATTTGATTATTAGTATGTATCACACTACACAGCACGACGAGAAGTTAATGCTCCTGAAATGTTAATGGCGAATTTGTGTTTTCTTGCGATGACCAAGTCGATCTATTTGTTTTAAAGGTATTTTTTTTTTAAATTGGCATGATAATAACATACGTAATAACTTAAGACAGAAGGTCCTTTAAGTAGAGACTAAATAGATTAATCGACTTGGTATTATATAGATCTCACAACTTTTTACGGCGAGACTTGAGGTTTTTACAGAATGTTTTTGATGGCATCTCACTTCTTTTTGTAAAGCGAATAGAGTAAACATAAGTCCAATTTGTATGGAAAGCCGTATTTTTTTCATTATTCTACATATTTTCCTATGGGAATGTTGTTCAGTTTCTTGGGCTAAATACCCTTACCCACCCTATACCCCTCCCGTTATGTCTCATCTAGTAGATACATATTTACACCTATTTATTTTATTTTCTACAGAAATAATAATTTAATTCATTAACTGCAAATGTAACCTTGTAATCTTATACATTTATATGGGATTACAAAGTTATTGTTGCAGTTAGTGTATTTAGAAAACTAGACCGAAATTAGAAAATATTGAATTTTTCCCATGATTAAGACACTAAACCCTATTTGTATTCTAAATTTTAAGCTTCTAAGTCTGCTAGAAGTACCTTAGACTTTTGATGATCGGTGAGTCAGTGAGTCAGTGAATCAGTGAGTGACAAAATTCAAAATTTTAACAAGTTGTCATTCTTAAACTACTGGTTCAAATTGACTGAAATTTTAAATATACCGTGTTTATACAATGACTGATTAGGTGCTGAAAATCCAGGCTTCTTGTTTTATCCACTACGAAATTATAGGGGTGTCAAAAATAGCCCGAATTGCTTCGAGAAAAGGATGTTACGGCCGTGCCGCTTTTTTTTTGCTCGACTTGCGGGGGCACTTCCGTGCCCCCAGATGATAGTCTTTTCAAACTAGCAGTTTTGGGATCATACTATGTGGTACATGTGAGGTTATGAAATTGGACACGAATAATATCGATTGCATTGTAGCCAGTAAACATGTATTATGTCGGTCGACGACTGTATTAGTTACAGTTTCGTGCAAACAACCACAAACTAGGACACATGCGAGTCACATGGAAATTGTTTAAAATCAAATCATTTCACGTCGATCGCGTTCGAGTATTGCGATTTTTACCGTTTTGTTCACATGTTAGTCAAAGGCTTCAAAGCTTCACGTAACCGTACAATCAATTCCGTGAATACCTTTCATAACATGGTTTCCGTCCTGTAAAAATCCGTATTGAAATTGGAAACGAATTGATAGAATTTTTTTTTTAAGCTACCCATATTGAATGTGCGCGCATTGTGGTAAGTGATTCAATTAAAATTTGCGGTTCAGAATTCGAGGGTCGAATTCACAATTTCTTAAAAGCAGTGTAAATATCATGGATCGAATAAAATATCTGAACATTTTTATTATACGGAGGTGCGTGCACCGGCCGTATAAGAGAGCAAGTTTACTTAAAATCAATGTACCATAAATATTGTAACGAAGTGAATCTACAAAATAAACTGTACGTAAAGGCGTAAGAAGAACTAAAGGAAGAAAATCCTACTTTTAAGAATTATATTTATGAGCAATATTCGTCTTGTGAAAGATAAATGACAAACCATTCTGTTTCAATAGGATATACAGGGGCCGAAACAAGTTCCATGGTCGAAAATACTGATTTTACTGACCAAAAATTCAAAAATACTGACCAAATACTGACCATTTTTAAACCGTTTTTTGGGTGAATGGTGTGAAATATAAAGCTTATTTTCATGTTATTGGCCTCCACCATCTCCATAGCCAACCAGCACCACCTTTTTTATTGTGTAAAATGTCCAATAGACTCCAATAAACTCTAAAAACGCCAATAAACTCCAGAAACCCTAATAAACTCCACTAAACTTCAATAAACTCCAATAAACACCAAAAATTCTAATGAACTTTCCATCTTACGATTTTTCGATCAGTTTTTACGAATTTTCGATCAGTTCTTACGAATTTTCGACCAGGTCTTACGAATTTTCGATCAGTTCTTACGAATTTTCGACCAGGTCTTACGAATTTTCGATCAGTTCTTACGAATTTTCGACCAGGTCTTACAAATTTTCGATCAGTTCTTACGAATTTTCGACCAGGTCTTAAGAATTTTCGACCAGGTCTTACGAATTTTCGATCAGTTCTTACGAATTTTCGACCAGGTCTTACGAATTTTCGATCAGTTCTTACGAATTTTCGATCAGTTCGTACGAATTTTCGATTAGTTCTTTCGAATTTTCGATTAAGTCACGTGTCCTGACGCGAGTTAAGAAGTTTTTACCCATTCCAAAAAAAGTGCGCAACGCCGCTAAAGAAATTTTCAATTCAAAAAGATAGTTTAATTTCCTATTTTTTGAAGTCATGTGATGCTTCAATATAAACGTAGAGCATCCACATATACAGAGCATATCTAAAGCAGCCCTGAGATATCATCACTGGGCAAATCGAAAGTGTAAGATTGGCCAACAGCAGATAGTTCACTCAAAAAAGCAAGTGTAGGTAAAGTGCGTGAGCGGGATCCTAATCAATTTCTTCAGAAATTGGTTCAGGATGCTTAGAGAATAAACATCAAAAAACTCTCCGCCTCTAGGAGGGGCGCCGAAGTGGGGGGAGGGGGTAAAAGTTCCCATTTTTTAGTTTTTCACTAATATCTTTAAAACGGTTCGTCGTAGAGAAAAAGTGTCTACTACATAATGAAAGATGATAAAATTGTCTACAACTTTTGTTATACACACTTTATCGAAATTCTCATCAGTTTTCGAGCATCACGCTCGGAAATAGTTAAAATGAACGTTTTTCAGATCATAAGTGAGTGTCATAAATGTGAAACTTTGCTTTCGCTTAACTTCGGAACTAAATGACCTACAGACTTGAAATTTTGGATTTTAAATTTTCAGCATTGTACTTTAACCCCCTAAATAAACATACTAAACATCCCCCACTCCGGCGACCCCCATAGAGGCGGGGATTTTTAGTATGTTTATTCTCTAAGCATCCTGAACCAATTTCTGAAGAAATTGCTTAGGATCCCGCTCACGCACTCTACACCCGCTTTTGGAGTATTCTTTGAGCGGATTAAGAGGAAAACCAAAAAAAATAATTACGTTTGGAAATATACTGACAATACTGACCGATTTTCAAAAATACTGACTTTTACTGACCATGTCCTAAAATACTGACTTTTACTGACTTTACTGACCTGTTTCGGCCCCTGGATATAGTATCCTTGCATTTCTGTGGGATCCCTATTTCTGCGAAAGTATTGCTTAAAATACTGAGGAATCGGTCATTCGTTTGTTAGTATATGTTGTTATATAAAGTCATACAAGCAAGGGCAATAACCTTTTTTGAATTCTAGAGCACTACGATGTCACATCATCATCATAATTGACTACAAACATAGTTCATTAGAAACTAAATTATTTTAGAAAATTATAATATTTCGTACCATTTCTCTTTTACCGGTTTTTATACCGAAACGAAAGCAGATTTATGAATCTAGTTATTATGACCTGAATTTTAAGTATAAGTTTGTGGTACATTCCTATCGGAAAATGTGTATTACCCATACGAAATGCTCTATCATACTGATAAACTAACAAAGTAGCAATATCAATTTGGTATACCTACTCTAATTTAAAAAGAAATTACTCTGTTAACGTGTTTTACCATTATTGTCGTATTTCTATGAGTTCATGTTGAACAAACTATTACATTAAAAAAAACCAATCCCTTCCCCAATTTTAAAATCAAAATATATTGTCTGACTCACCAGTGTCTTCATGAGCGCAGACAGTTCTTTGGTGACGACGGCAAACTTGAGAAATGCCGCGCCAATGTCTGGCTCAGCATCTTTGCTGAGTGCGGTCGATCCCAGCCGCTCCAGCGCCCGGGACAAATACATCTCATTGTCCACGTGTGCTAAACAAAACATATGTGTTAAGTTACATAAATAATAATGCTTTTTTAAGCATTTTAATTAAAGGAAAACTATAGATATAGCTACTTTCGATCATAGCCAGTGACACTCACACTAACTCATCAACCCCCGCTTTCAGGGGTACATTTAGCGGTAGCTTATCTATTCAATAGCGTTTAAGCTCATATTTAAATTACAGTTTAAAAAGATAAACTACCGCTTAATATGCCTCAGAAATCGGGCATAAATTGAGGAAATCCGATTAATCAGGCAACTGCAGCGGAATAACACTTCAATGAAAAATACTGTTTCACACAGTTTCTAGGTTGTACGACAAAGACCCGTTTTATCTTCCTTGAGCCGTCAGAGGTTTAATTAGTTTCCCAGTAGGATTTACTCGGTTGCTATAAAGAGAAGCGGCGGATAACTTAGCTGCGCTTTAACTTGTTTTTTCACTGCACTAGCCATAAACAAAAAAACAACTCAAGTTTACTGGATCAATGTTTTATTATTTACGACCGAGATAATTTAATATGTAATATTAGAATAAGAGCTTCTTAAAATAACAATTTTAAGCTAATAAGGAGTTGGTGAATTCAGTCCTAAACTAGAGAGAAAGTAAAAAGCAATTGTATATGTACGAATAAAAGAGCATGTAGATTATTTATTGTAGATGTCAGTTACGGGTTCAAAGCGATTTGTGTGGGATTTTCTTAGATTGGAATAGAACTGAGGGTCCAGTTGGACAATAAACATAAAAATAGAAGTAACGAACTGATGAAAGAGTCTCGGAGATCCGTGTCGCGGCCCACATTTGCCTAGCTCAATCCCGCCGACGCTTTCTGAATATTAAATGGCAAAGCACAGACCTCACGCCTTTCAATTTCTCCGCGGAGCTCTTCTTTAACCTTCCACTTAGTATGGGTTATACATCGACCCCGGACGGGCTTTCATCAAATTGGTCGTACGAATTGTCAATAACACGGGATTTTAACATAAAACGAAAGTAACTCGTATACGTCGTGACTTGTATATAACTTTAAGGAAAAGTAGGTGAGCGTAGTCGATAATTATCACATATTAATTAAGATGGTAGAGCCCGAAATTCATCGGATTCAATATGAATTTGCTAAATTCTCTTAAATTCTCGAACTTTAATATGACCTGTGGGTGTTGGCATATTTCCATTAAACGTTAAAATTTGTCAATACTTAGATCATCGACCATCAATAGATTCTTTTTCGTGAATCGGTTCTGGGAACTAATAGGAACATTCAAAATCGATCTTCCCTAAACACTGCATCATTGTGTAGGAATGCTGGTGTTTTTGATTGGTTGTTTTTGCGGGCGCGTGCTCGCAGAGCGCACGACCTTGCCAGCTGCGCCGGCGCACAATCCGAACTCGCACGACCAGTTCCGAGCGTAAGCGTTTGACTTGATGCAGCCCGCGGCACGGCGCTTAATTCAACCACAATAAACAAACCCTAGCACGCGATGGAATTGCACTCAAGAAACCTGTAGTTACAACACAAAAAAGCTAAATAGACTATTTATAAAACGCGGCAGCGTGCAAAGAATAGAGCGGTCAACCGCTTAACTGGGTATAATCTCATTCAGGTTGTTTAAACAGAGCTCTACCATGAGTGGCATAATTCGTTTTTATCGCTTTAAAACAAGATTACCTAGGTGAGACTTAATTTGATGAATAAAGTAGATTTATCTTATCATTTAGGTTGCGCTAAGTATGGCTATAAAATGCGACATTGCTGCAGCGAATTTAATGAAATACTGCAACGAGGAGGCGATGGCAAGGCAACAACGCGACCTTTGCTGATATAGGTAGTACAGATTATAATGTGTGCGCACTCGCAATAAAAAGAAATAACAGCAGGTGCTAGGTGTTTCCCGTGATATGTCTCAGGTCCGACACTAATAATCTAATATGTCTAGTGTATAATACCGTGGCCAGCGAAACCAGACGTTCGACCTACTTTCCTTGACAAGTCGCACATGAAGGGAAATTCATTCGTGACCGGCCACCGCAACTCGAATCGGCTTATATTTCAAGCTGTTTGCTCAGATGGAGAATTTAACACTGTAGATGTATGAAAGCCTGTATATTTTCAGTTAAATGCGCCTCGGTGAAAAGGATTTTACATAATTCTAAGGACAGTTTTGCATAGGCAGTTTCATGTTTTAATTCAATAGCACAGACCCGGAAATTACTGTTTAAAAACTGCATTGCACTCATTAAACTCTCATAATTCCATTTACAACGAAAAAGAAAACAGAATTTTGTATAATGAATGAGACGTGATTTTCAAAGGATTTCTTTCTTTTTTTTCATAACATTAATAATGATGTTGGTGTTGACTTCGGTCACAATCAGACGTTATATTATAGTTACTGTTCGGTGAATGGAAATGTTTACAAATAATGCATTAATGTCTGTCTACAAGCACTATTTGTTGCGATATTTAGGTCATTCTAGTTCAGCGAGTTGAACGGCCTTTCGTCCTAGCAAGCCGGTTCTGGTCCCAACCCAAGTTATTCACTTATACATTATAGTTTATCTATTAGTACCTATTAACATGTTCTTCAGTTCCACTCATTAGTTATTAGTGTAACAAATACTTACTTTATGTTATATAAGAAAGCGTGTTAAAAATATAACGTTTTTAATGTTGAATGGTGTTTTCTTCCGTTATTTCAGCTGTTTTTGCAATTGTATCAAATTGGAAACTAAACATCCAATCATAAACCACCTGTCTTCTCATTGTATTATATTTAAATTATAACGCGTATGCCCAGTATATATTCTTTATTGTTTATATTCTGGGCATCAATCTAATATGCAGTGACCTCGTTCGTGGACTACTTTGCTTTCATATCTCTACTTCCAGACATCATATGGCCATAAAATGTTATGAAGAAAATGAGTTTTCAAGTCATAGCTATGAAAAGCCTATCAAAATACTTAAGCGTTTCCAACGCAATACATAAATATTGGGTGAATTAAACTTCTGCCTGAACACGGAAAATAGCTACCTATAGTTTGAACGTGTTTCCTAGTTTACTTTGAACTTTTTTTTATTAAAGATACTATTACACTCTACGGGTACCGTCTTTAAGTAATTCGTCATGCCTTCACCCACTCCAGCTTAGACATCGACAAATACGTCTTTATTGGCTGCATGCTCTTTGATATTCAACGTCCTACATAAGTAATTTATGCGCTGAAGATGAGTCTTAGTTTTTCAAGTATCGAAATGGAATTTATTTTTAAAGCCACTGAACGGTGCATCGGATATTCAGTCTATTCTGGTATCGTCTATTCATACCGTATACTTCCTCTATTTCTATTTTTAATCGAGTCTCGTGCTCTTGTCGCCTGTGTTATGCGCTACTAGAGACGGGAATACAAATAAGCCCATCACAACTTATATTGTCCGTACGACGCGACGGCGGTGCTACGCCAAAAATTTGCACATTTTGGTTTACATTTCCTTGTATAAATAAAAAAATATCTATCAGCTTATCAGTGCATTTAACACTCGCTATCTTGTTTATTGTTGTGTAATCTGTTATGAACTAACTTCTACTTGGTTGATTATTATAAAATATTTTGCATTTCCCCTGTACCTAGTGTGTCATAAAAGCAGTTGGGTAAATACACACGTTACCATACACAGAGGGCAGAGCTGCAGTTTATCTCAAACAAATAAAGCTAGTTTAAGTACTCACCATTTCCAGAGTTATGGATTGCCTTTATTGCTTTTTTCAATTTCGTTAGGCCTTCTCGGTCGAAATCCAAGGTCTGAAACGAAATAAAATTGAAATAATATTGCTGATTCAAAGTATTACATACAATGTAGGGGAGAAGTGCCATGAAAGGGACACGTATTGAAAGGGACATTTCAAATCACAGCTAAAATAAAAACCGATTCAGATCAACATTATTGTTGTTGTATGGCAGCACCAACGGACATTCGATCGCACCTAACTTCATGCTTCTGTCACTTCAAAGGTGGCCACCACGTGTGAGTGTTCGTATTACGGTAGAAAAGTATTTTTTTAGCTATTTTTGTAAAACGTTTTTTCAAGTGAAGTGAATTGATTATTTATTATTTTTCATAAGATTAGTATCTCCTTGTCGTACACGAATATTAAAACAAAAGGTAAGTACACTTTTATTTACAATTGTAGATTTTGTGGTTATGTTTTCATTTTGACTATGATATTTATGAAAGGGACACAACAAATCGTTATGAACGGGACGTCCCTTTCATGACTGCTTATATAACTGTGATCAATTATTATTTATCATTGCAGATAAAATGTCACCAAAAAAGAGAACCCGGGTGTTGATGCCAAATAGATTGAAGAGGCAGTGAATGATATGCACCAAATGGGCAAACGAAACCTGTGGCATTAAAGGCATTTTCAATTTGTCACTAAAAATATTTTTCAGATAATACCTAACCAAACTTAAAGAAGACAGTTAATTAGTATTTAAGATGTTTATGAAACTATGTAATGTACCTAGGTATTGATCTCTATTTCAATTACATGTTATATAATAACTTGTTATGTTCTAATAATAGCAATAGCAGGGGCCGAAACAAGTTCCGAGGTCGAAAATACTGATTTTACTGACCAAAATTCAAAAATACTGACCAAATACAGACCATTTCTAAACCGTTTTTCAGGTGAATGGTGTGAAATAACAAAAAATACAGTCGAATTGAGAAGTCAAAATCCTTTTTTTAAGACTGTTAAAAAGCTTATTTTCGGTTATTGGTCTCCACATTCCCCGTAGTCAACCAGCATCGCCTTTTTAGTGTGTTAAAAAGCTTTGTTAATAAAGTTTTCAATCAGGTCTTACGAATTTTCAATCAGGTCTTACGCGTTTTCAATCAGGTCTTACGAATTTTCAATCAGGTCTTACGAGTTTTCAATCAGGTCTTACGAATTTTAAATCAGGTCTTACGAGTTTTCAATCAGGTCTTACGAGTTTTCAATCAGGTCTTACGAGTTTTCAATCAGGTCTTACGAGTTTTCAATCAGGTCTTACGAGTTTTCAATCAGGTCTTACGAGTTTTCAATCAGGTCTTACGAGTTTTCAATCAGGTCTTACGAGTTTTCAATCAGGTCTTACGAGTTTTCAATCAGGTCTTACGAATTTTCAATCAGGTCTTACGAGTTTTCAATCAGCTCTTACGAGTTTTCAATCAGGTCTTAAGAATTTTCAATCAGGTCTTACGAATTTTCAATCAGGTCTTACGAGTTTTCAATCAGGTCTTACGAATTTTCAATCAGATCTTACGAGTTTTCAATCAGGTCTTACGAGTTTTCAATCAGGTCTTAAGAATTTTCAATCAGGTCTTACGAGTTTTCAATCAGGTCTTACGAGTTTTCAATCAGGTCTTACGAATTTTCAATCAGGTCTTAAGAATTTTCAATCAGGTCTTACGAGTTTTCAATCAGGTCTTACGAAATTTCAATCAGGTCTTACGAAGTTTCGCAAAAGTGCGCAACGGCGCTAAAGAATTTTCACTTCAAAAATATTGATTTCAAAAAAATAGTAAATTTTAATTTGCTGTTCTATTGAAGTCATGTGATGCTTCAATACATGTATATGTTACTGTAAAAGCCCGAACTGTGGTAAATCCTAAGATTTTCCAGTATAACCTAAGATTTACCAACTCGCAATGGTAAAAGTCCGAACAATGATTTTATTTCGAACTTTTACCTCTATTCACTTGATGATGTCGAGATGTCGCCGGAGCCCCGCTTCGCGGGGTGTTTTCCTACATTGCATTGCATTCCTGCTGGGTGGTTTAAAAAAAAAATAACGACAAAGGCTAAGGTGGGAGCGAGCGAAGCGAAGCTCCCACCTCAGCCTTCTAACCTAACTTACCCATGTCGCTTTGCCCAAAACTCCTTCTTTATAACTATGTAACGGTATACAGCAGTGGCTCCCAAACTATTTTCATCTAACGCCCACTTTCAAAATCAGTTATTTTGTAGCGCCCCCATTTATTTTTCACCTTATAAACCTCAATAACGTATGTATTAGTTTGGCCTGGAGATTAATTAAACCTATCTTCTAAACAAGACTTTTATTACCAGAGAGATAGATTAGGTACCTACATTAATAATCGTGCGTTCGGTTTGTGTCTTCGGAGGTGGGGTCCTGACTTGCGACACTTGAAGATACGAATATTCTTCAGTGTTTGATACCTAACTAAATATCTTAATTAAGATATAAATAGCGTTGTGAACGTTTATATTCGTACAACAAAATAGGATAAAATATGTGAACTAAAAATGGATATTGTGTACTTGTGAAGTAGGAGAATTTTAATTTCAATTAATTTTAAAATAAAAAGTAACTGAAGTTTCATATCGCCCCGTAAATCACTTAAAAAATAAAATTAGTCGACCGGCAAAAGTGTTAATAGTTTAAGTTCTTTGTAATATTTTGACAATAATCGGTATTAATACTGCATGTTATGCTAATTTAAAAATCTAATAAAATTTAGAAATTATTTATGGCGTGGGCAGTAAAGCCACCATACATTTTTTTTTCACCACAAGTGCTCAAAGTTGCACAAAAGTTGTGAAAGATTATAAAATTTAACTTTGAATGCCTAATTTAAATAAAAAAACAAGTAGTAATAACAAAACAAGATTGTAGATTCAATAGCACATCTATTCAGGATTTAATTGCAAAAAACGGATTTAAAAAAAGCCTTAAATTGTGATCACAGCATTAAAAAGAACGAGCTTAAATCGCTTTCTTAAAAAACACACAAAATTGTCAAAATCTCAAAAACTATGATACTTGTGCCAGAGGTAAATTTTGATATTTAGATCAGTTGGGTTGTCGCCCATCCGCTGGTAAAGGATTATCCATTATTTACGCCACACCCTGTATAATTATACCGTTACATAGTTATGAAGAAGGAGTTTTGTATATACTGTATATGTTACAGTTTTTAAACTCCGGCTTGTTCGGACTTTTACCATTGAGAGTTGGTAAATCTTAGGTTTTACCTTAAAATCTTAGGATTTACCACTGTTCGGGCTTTTACAGTAACATATATATTACGCAGATCATCAACATAATATCGAGCATCCAAAGCAGCCCTCTGATATGATTACTGGGCAAATCGAGAATGTAAGATTGGCCAACAGCAAAGGAAAACCAAAAAAAAACGTGTGTGAGTTTGGAAAAATACTGACAATACTGACCGATTTTCTAAAATACTGACTTTTACTGACCAGGTCCAAAAATACTGACTTTTACTGACTTTACTGACCTGTTTCGGCCCCTGCAATAGTAAGACTACACATAACAATTCCTTTACTTTAAAATCTGATCGTAAACTTTCTTAAAATTATCTATTGTAATGGTGGTTCCTCTATTATGTTTGTTTTTTATGATTGTTACTGATTATTTTAGATATTTTGTACTGTCCCTTTCATAAATGATCATGTCCCTTTCAAAACAGGCCATTTATGAAAGGGACAAAACACACATTTTTGAAAAATGCAAAAATAAATGACTCAACAGCTAGAATTAATAATAACTGTATTTTATTTCAATAGTTAATTAATGAAGGCTTCCCATTCAACTCCAACCTAATAAAAATAATATTTTATATACTTATTAGAGGCTCCACAACATAAATGTCCCTTTCATGGCACCTCTCCCCTACACAGGGAAGATAATTCGAAACGAATCAAATATTTAGGCCCGGTGTAGTCGTTTGTTGCGACAGTGGATTTGCTAGAAACTTTTTAACGTGGACAAGCTGTCACGGGCATAAAGACTCGTTTACAATGGGAGCCACGAGCCATTCAACTCGGTTTGGGAGCACACCGAACATCTGTCGCCCCAGCCGGCGATTAATCAATGGTCCCCCTGAATTAAGCAATCGGCCCGTACCAAAATAAAACGCGGAACGGTGCACCTTGACTTCGGTTTTTTTTTTCAAGTTGAATGTTGGTTCGCCCAAGCTCTTTACTGCATAGTTAGTTAAGTGGAGTCTTTAATTGATGTTGATACAACATGATAAGGGCCTTGGTGTCATTGACCTCAGGCAATTACGTAACAGTTATCAGTTAATCTATTTTGAAATGTACATTTTATTGAAGTATTACCTAGGTATATTATGTATTTCATACAGAAGACATGTTTGTATTATTACAGATGTATAAACCAAGTGTAATCAAATATGTTATTGACGATTTACAGAATTAAATTAACTATCTCTAGACATATCGATTTCAATATTTAAATGAGTTCGAAACACCTGGCCGTCTGTTGGCTATAAAGTAAGATCGATAGGTTATTTCAATGCAAAAGTATTCCCGAAGAGACATTTCGAACTACATAAACAGTGACACGTGTAACTTGGGAGTTGGTGTTAATAAAGGGGTAAATTACAACAAATGAATGAGTTGGTAAGTAATACTAATGGTGCAACGCACAACCCTAAACACTTAAGTTATTAATGGGCTAATTGTAGCGTGTCGAAGTAAACTAACGTGCTTAACGAAAGCCTGAAAACGACACGGAACAAAAAGTAGAACAAAAACTAGATCCTAAAGCTCCAATGGGCCAGATTGTCAAATTTTGCACAAAATATTAATTTTCCCAAATATAATCTATCCCTTGTATCTTTAGTTAAGTGTTTATAGGAATGACAAAAGCGTTTAAAAAAATCTACATTTAACTATTTTCACTTTAATCGAAATCATCCTCGTGTTGTTGTGGAAACTAAGCAGCAAAAACAAATTTCATTTTGATTTAACACTGGTTTAATACATCTCAAACAAAAAATAACTCGCATGACATTAAATTCTTAAAGAACAAAGAAATCACGTCTGTAACATGATATTGAATACTCTGTATTAGACATGAACATTTTTGTTCTCCGAAACGTTGGATGGCATTCCGCTTTATCGAGTTTTAATTAAATGTCTCTGTTAGCAGAATGTTTTGTTTGGTCAGACGTGCAGATATTGTTTTGTGTTAGCTCGATAGTTTATTGTTGTTTGAAAACATTCCAATACTGCTTTTGACTAAACGTTCCAGTTTGTTCTCGTATTAGACGGGGAGTGCTGAACAACTACACACTACTTAACTAACAGCACCTATCTGTTAGTATAATACCGGTATACATCAGTACATAGTATGAAGCAAATTCGCTTCCCGCGTCTGTCTCTATGTATGCTTAGATCTTTAAAACTACACAATGGATTTTAATGAATTTCTTTTAATAGATAGAGTAGTTCAAGAAGAATGTTTATATGTATACTAACATGCTAAATATATTAAAGAACCACTGATAGTTTCAAGATTTGTAATTTGAAGTCGTAAATAAACACATTTTTTGCGCTTGCATTGCAAATGCTGGCTGAACTCTACGAGATAGATCAAAATCAATCACCCCCAAGGTGTTAGAATAGGTGGTTGGAAGTCAACTTTAATTTTTCCTAATTTATACGCGAGCGAATCCGCGCGGGGTCCACTAGTTAATGATACATACATTATATTATACGGTCTTTTTGTAACGTTGCGATTCGTGTTTCTGTTACTACATAACATTTCTTGGAATTGAAACTGTTGTACGAAACACTTATTTGATTAAGGATTCCACAACACGCACACTTTGCTGAATTCACGGCTGTACACTTATGTGCAACTTGTGCACATACATTTTTTTAAATAATGTATGCACATATTTGTATTTTGTATGTTATTAAACCTAACCAGCCGGTAAAACATAATGCCTTTACCTCAATAATGTCCGTAAAGATAAAAATATGCTGAGATAGTTGTATCTAATTTCCATAGCGAAAATGCTATCTTACAGGACGAAGATAGGGTGGTACAATATTAGATATGTTCTAATATTGGCACCGTTCTGCAAAGCCTTATTCTACAGTAAGTTCAAAAGGGACAGCTATTACAATATCATTTGCTATGTTTACAATGTCCAACCGTCGCGTCGGTAATGTCCGCTAAGATTGCCCTTACATAATCCGTTTGTTCAAACATAAGTAGATAAGTGAAAGATAAGAACACAATGAGAATTCGCTTTCTTGCTCGTGACCAACGACGCATGGAGTTGCGTAAACCACGTCATCAGACGCGGCCGACGCACAAAACAATCTTAAGTCATCGTAATCTCCATTGAGATAATGAACTATAAACACAATATCTCGAAGTGCATTGTTATATTGATATGTTATATTTACTGATAGCATTGTTGAGTTATGTGGACTGTAGGTAGCCGCTGTCATAAACAACGACGAGATCTCTTTAACAAATGTGACTCGAAAGAACAATCAGTTGACCATGGTCCGACCATCTGTCTCAACATCCTGTTTTCGGACCTTTGAGTTACTTAAGTGTATAACGTTTAGCGATTTCCAGAGATAGTCTTGAGCAACATCTGCCATCCTGTACTGACTGCCGGAGCAACATGCGAAAAAAAACCGTAGCATAAAGTATAAGGTTACACTTTAATAACTAGTTTATTATTTTACTTCATACACCCGCATGTCTATTTGGTTAAAACATTAGTGAGGTTAAACTATAATTACAGTTGTCACGCCTCCATAATTCCTTGGGGATTATGAGCCCGAAAGGGCTTCCGGTAGAGACGAGATAAGGTCTACATTAAAATCACAGTTCGCTTGTCATACTCATAATGTTACAGGATGCAATATAATTATGCTCTGTCAATTAGGATAAGTAAACAATTAAATTAATTATAATTATGTTTAAGGCCGTTAGAGTTTACAGTGGTTGAATTTAACCGACAAATCGCAGCAACTAGGGCACATCACTCGACAAAGTTACTCCACATGAGCGAGAGCATCCTAGCAAAGTTTAAACCACTTTAAACTGGAAGATATATTTTTAAAGTTAATCTCTGGAGACTGGAGGTTTTATCAAAACCTAAAAACTGCATTCAGCAGAACACTTAACTACCTACACAGAAAGTAAGTAATTCAAATATTCAAATAAGATATTAAGACTAACCAATTTTGGTTCGTATAAAACTAAAAAGGCAATACCTAGTTCACTCAAATAGACAACACCTAATTAATGTACCCACCTAATTACTTTTATTAACATCATTCAACAAACACAGAATTCAAACATTAATTCTAGCATAGCGTAAAGAAATTAATCTATACGAATAGTAAGTAGTAGACCTACTAGCGCAGTTCTGAGACAGAATGGCATAAATTATATGATTGTTTGTACACAAATAGCTAAGCGCAGAAGCATATAAGGAGGCGATTGTTTTGCCACATACGTGACCCTCTATCTTCCTCCATCATGTTATATTATTATACGGTCTTGGATTGGAATCTTGGCATATTACGTTAGGTAAATAAAATCTATCATTCAAACTACCTATAAATATTTACAGTAACTGAACAAAGTATAGGGAATTTGAAGTAGACTTTGAATTAAGACTAATTTCTAATTTATCTATGTCAGCTGATTTTTACGCATTTTATTAGTATAAACGGAAATCTTTTTTAATATTCCCGGCTTAAACCAGCACACAAAGACTCATTTCCACAAAGGACTTAGCATGTATGAACAATGACTAAAGTCTGGCTCTGTTCGACAATAGTAATGTTGTTCGACCCGACGAGAGTAGCCCCTTTGTTCAGCCGGATCGAACTATCACCTCTTTACTATAACAATCCTCTGGAGAGGATTTCTATAAAGTAGGTCACGCATCTTTGCTGTTCACTTGTTCAATGGATTACCTAACCACAGATATTTTCATTTTTTTTTTGTCCTCACTTTGGTTCAGACTTTGACTAATGCCTCTTTATAAAAAAAATCGAAAAGATTTACAACTAGATACGCCCAAAACCATTTCTTGCAATGCAATTACTGAACCTACCAAATATACGTAATACATTTACTTATAAATAAAATTTTAATCTTAAAATTGAACCAGTGTTTAATACGAATTCTTTAGTTATAAATTAAATAGCTTTTAAAGATAGGACGTTAGGGTTACTTATTAAATACCTCGGATGCTATGTGTAGCCTAAATGATATTTAATTGTTAAAACAGGACAGTAATCACTGTCCGGAAGTTAAGCGTAGCTAGTTTCACAGAGCTACTGACTACTGTGCAAATATTGTAGATACGTCGTCTTTAAGATTTGTCAGATTAAATGTACAAACCATTAAAATTCGTAGTAAATTTTTGTCCAATAAAGACAGACGACGTAAAGGAATAGGCAGAGCCTAAACCTTCAAAATACGTTGGAAACTGAAGGGCGTCGTAGAATTTAACGATCTGTAGGTCTCAGTGTGAAATATTTAGCAAAAGTCTAGAACGTTAGTTACTTGTTCGAGCATAGAATACAACAGAGCGTAGGTTTCCAGCACAATGGTGCTTAATGTGACTCAACATTTGTATTGTTACTTAATTTATTTTGCTTTGTAAGTATGCGTCACATACGGATGTTTCCTCAAGTAATCGATGATGTACTTTTTGCACTTGGAACTACGGATAATTTAGTTCCAATCATTGTTCAAGATCACGCAGTCCAATTAGCATTTTTATCCATTTCATTACTCCTCTCATCATTTAGGGTAAATTCTTAAGACTTGGAACATTCAAAAGGTTTATATGAGACGTGAATTCGCAATATTGGTAAGTGGGCAATTGGGAATATCCCGCTACCATATCCTGATATTTTATAATGCCTAATATGTATCAAATACGTAGAATTTAGCTCCAAAGTCTATTTAAAGGAGACATGCTACGTGAACGCTATAATTTAATTTGGTTTGCATGGCTAACCTCTATTCACCCTACTTTAAGGAGTCATAAAGAGGACTAGTTAGAGCCGTCGCGCGTCGTGCGAAAAGGTCGAGCCCCCATAGCCAGTAAAGTAGGCTCGTACAGCGAAAGCGGTTGACCTTGTGTATTTATCCTCAGACTGGCACCGAACGATCGAGAAACTCTTCAAATTCAAGTAAATTTCACGTTTAGATTATCACTGTCAAATCATAACTGTTCCAAGGCTAACCTTAACCATAGCTTTTGAAGGAATAAAGAGCATTTAAAACGATAGACTTATAATGAAAAAAAAACCTTCAGACGATAATGTTCAAAAATCTCTGGTAGTTCATGTGCGCATATTTATCTAACTCAGTAGTCGGAACAGCTTAAAGTAGGCAGCTAAGCACAAAAATCCATTTCGCGTGCGCCCAAAAGCTCCGGAGTAAAAACTTTCTCTCGTAAAATGTCCGAAGGGGATACAGTGAATCTAAGGCAGACTTGGCTGACATAAAATAAGACAACTGGTTCTTTTGAATCTAAAAATGTGGTGAAAATAATACATTTTTGTGCGAAACGAGTTTGGTTAGTGGTGTCTACTCGAGTCTTTGTTATGAATAATTCTGATAAAATTCTCAGGGTGAAATCTGTGTGATATTACAAACAAGGAGGCAAAAAATGTTCGTAGGATATCGCAGAACTAACTATTACTTACCTATATGATAATGTAACCACGACTACATTATCCTTATGTACAGCAGGGGTTAGTAGTTATTCCAAAACTTACGGCAAATCTATCAGAGTAAACGTATTCAATAAAATTGACTCAAAAATAGGACTTAGGTACCCATTTAAATCTGAAGTAAGATATCGATACATTATTTCACTATCGATACAATTTAATCTAAGTATGTATCTGTGAGATATATACGTTAGTATCTAAGCGAGTTGTTATGGTGTTATAATGATTGTTTATTATTCTAAACAAGCAAGGAAGTCGAGAACATTTTATCACATTGACTGAGTATTAAGATCCTGTTTACACTATCGGATAACCATAACAGGAGGAGCTTTAGTGTTTGTTTATATTCACGTATTTTGTAAACACAATGTTTGATTCAAATTAACGAATTAACACGTTCCGTAATGGATCGGTTCACTACGCATGAACTAATGTTTTGTTTGAAAAACTTGCAATTGCTAGTAAGTAGTAACACAAACCTGTTAAAGTTAGGTAGGTCAATCATCGTATTCTAAGATCGATTTAAGAACTTTAACACATCTCAAGATTTCTTATATTTTTTTGCGTAAAAACATAAACGAACGGCTTAGTAGTGGTTTCGCCCTAATTCTGTTCGCCCGGATCGGGCGAATGAACTACTTCCGATTTTTAATATATTTTGGGGCCAGTTTCGCCCGAAACAAATTTAATAGCGGGCGAATCGGGTCAAACAAAATTCAGTAATGTACTATTCGCCCAAATACCTATGCCTCAAAAAATAAGCCATTATTTAATAATAAAATATTAAATTGTATACAAAAAAGTACAGTTTCGTACACAATTGTTACTTAGGTACATTAAATTTTGTTTGGTGAATCTGGTTTTATCTGTATGTCTAATATTATGTGCTCAACAAATCAGCTATTGATTAAAATTGAATGTATATAACTACTCATCATCCTAGCGTTTTTCCCGGTTCCATCCTCAGCTTTCGCTTTGGAACCTAGGGTCCGCTATCTAATCTAACCAAATTTGGCGGAATATCCTATTCTCAACGTATCCAGGCTTTCTTGAAGAAACATTAAACATAAAATAAATTATATATCAAATTTCACATCATTCATGTGTGCACTTTACGCAGTTATGTTGTTATACTGTCAGTATTTTATACCCACTAAACCAAATAATGGGTAACACACTGCACAATTTGCAAACGTGTGACTGAGACAGCATTATACTACTATCTTTTGTGTTCTTGTGGGTGCGTTTATGCGGCAAGTAAAATATTTTCTTTAAAAATATTTATACACAGTGCGCTCGACTGTGTTACGTATTTTGTCAGAGGCATAATACTAGTACTTGGGCGAATAATCCATTACTAAATTTTACTTGACCCGATTCGCCCGCTATTAAATTTGTTTCGGGCGAAACTGGCCCCAAAATATATTAAAAATCGGAAATAGTTCATTCGCCCGATCCGGGCGAACAGAATTAGGGCGAAACCACTACTAAGCCAAACGAACGCATTTAACAAACAGCTAATCATTGAACACAATTTAACTAGCTATTCAAAGGTACCTATTTTCAAAAAAAATAAGCAATTAAATTCTCGGTTTCATAAAACTTTCCATTATAACATTGAATAATTTTACAGGCTCAATAAGAAAGGTATTTTACTGTAAAACTTATTGAAATATACCAACCAAGTTTTGTTATAGGCGGCAGGTGTAAGTTTGAGCTTGGCACGACTTCATCTGAACAGTTATTGAACGGTATAGAAAGCGAAAGAGAAAATGAAACTGTATTTCACACAGCTTAGGCAGGAATCGTACTTATTGGATATTGGTACGCATAATCGTTTATTTGTCTTCAGTTTAAATGAAGTCTGGATGACATGATATTTGATCACATCATATTTGATGATGATAAAATCACATAGATAGGTCATTAGACCTATATTAGTGATTTATTTTAAAGAATTTCACTAGGTAAGCGATTTTAAGATATAGATTACAATTTTTTACAATTACTCGTTTGATCTGAATGAAACATTACTAAAAGTGTGACTTTAGCATGTCTACTAAAATCTACTAAATTAATACAACATGCTTCAAAAGGTGTAGCTAATTAAGCTCTTATTAAAAGACACTACTGATCAAATGTATTTTGTTCTGTATTCTGCATCACCAAGTAACTGATATTATCTCTAGGTGCACCTGTAATCTAGTCATTACTGCACGAGAATTAAACCAGTTCCTGTCTAGGTCAAAAAAATATCAACCTCCAAGCACATCTTAATTCATAATACTTTTTACGAGTATTACAAATTACAATACCTTACGTGCAATTATTCACTTTACTGAGACTTTTATAATTATTTGTATTAAGAAATCATTATTTTTGTGAACTGCGACCGCAAGGAAGTACCTGCTTGCCTAGTAGGTACAAGTATAATGGTCGTCAAATTAGTTGGAGTGGTCAATGCGATCTTCATAGGTAATATATATTTTCGTCGATTAGGCAAGAATCCTAATGTGTCAATTAGGTACCTATATGCAAACAATGACAAATTGCCTACCCATGAAGGCTGTGCTTCAGGATCTCGCCCAACCTTTCAAGGCAGTAGGTACCTAATTTTTCACAACTCACTATGATGTATTTATGAAATGTAAACAGTAACATATTGATTACTCCTATCATCATAACATTTGAGTGTAGGTAATAGGCACACCCACACTTATTTAAGAGAAAGTTCATTACAAAAGCAGCAAGTACCTAAGCAGGTACCTCGTACTTTCGCTTTATCACATCTGATCAGGGAACACACGTTATTTTACTGTTCGATGGACGTAGTTTTTTGCTTCTTTACACGTATAAACAGATTCGCTTTCGTGCCGGGTGTTTTTTATTACATAATAAAAATATTGTTATTCCGGATAAATGAATGAGTTGTCGATGAACTGTACTAGACATAATGATATATTAGAAGCCTATAAAGTTGTAGTTTTTTGGACATTTGAGAGTAACAGGTTTTCAAAGACAAGCAAATGCCATAGGAGACGATAAAATATCTACTAATACACAAAAATAAATATCTAACGGCAAACAAAATTGCACAGATTGCACTAAAGTGTCAACTTCATGGCTTTGTCTATAGTTATTTGTTCATACAATGAAACGAAGCTTTTAAAACCTTTTATTTCTTTAACATTGTCGTAGTGCAATTGGTTCCAGTAATTTGTTTTGCTTGATATATTTCTAAAACACTCAAATACATTATTATACTAGGTGCCTAGTAGCTTTTGTTTCCTAAAATTGGTGTAGAAAATATTTCGTGCTAATTTTGTTTTACACTTTCTGATCCATGTTTGGCGTCGACTGGTCATTTGTATTGTATTGCATTGAATAGATGCTTATTGTGCTCCGCGTGAGGTAAACGAACTCCTTCAACATTCCATAATCACGGCTGTCCTATTTAATTGTTTTATTTTATTGCATTCAGCCCTATATTGCTTAAACTTCCAAGATTTTAAAGCTGTCACCCAAAGATTCGTTTTAATCGCTACCGAGGTAAATCGAACTGACTACAAAATACAACAATATAAAGGCGAACGTAGTAGGTAGGTAATATCAAAATTCACTTTTGCTTTAACTTTGTACATTGTATGTCAACTTATGTTGCGTTTGAGCGTACATGTATGAACTTATTACAATACTCCATGTTGAAAAAGCGTTAACACGCGATGTAGTGTTGAATAGATAACATATTTATGTAGATTTACTATCGTGTTTCTAAGCGCTTTTACGGGGTCATACTGCATTTTAAGCATTTTTTCATTCTATTTGCATAAATGGTTAGTCGTTATTTAAAACCTTTTTACAACTAGCCGGGTAATTTGTTAATTGTAGCCTCACGTATTAGTAGGGACCCACGAGCAAAATGTAAAAAGAGAATATAAGTGCGTACTCGGACCTAAGTAACCCTAGGCATTTAGTAACTTGATAGGAGCGTAAGTGCTCTTACAAAACCTGTGCTGATATGAATGCCGAAACACTTAGACGTAGGGACTAAAAGCACTATACCTTTTGAGTTACTTTTAAGTTAGTAAGTTGTCGTGCTCAAGTACCCGTAGCCCTATCGCGGAAGGGTTGAAGGGGACGAGTCTAATGCATGCCTTACCCTGCATAATATCGCCTGCGTGGCGGTACATTAATATACCTAGATACATTGACGGTGGGACGCCACAACGAAGTCTGGAGTCTTAATATTTTATATTCAGCATGCAATTGAATGTTCATAAAATATGATACGACAAATGGACGACCACGAGACGTACGAAGGTCGAATTCGTACTGGGTAAGTAGTTGTCAAGTAATAAACACGCACGTCATTTAATAAAAATCCTCTATAATAATAAAAGTTCTTTGCAGATATTAAAAAAGATATCGAAAATAAAGTTCTATACTTATTTTCTTCTTATAAAGATTGTTTTCTTCTTCAAACACCGGGGATGAGTCATAAGAAGTTATTATTTAATCTTTACCACATCTAAGGCGTTTACTGTTGTGCCCGGAGTCAACGCTATGCAGTGATAGTCACATAAATGATGAGTCATTTGGTTGTTGACCTTTTAAGGCCTTCATACCACACACAACATTATTCTGTATGATACGTACGGTAAATAGGTTAGCATTCTTCATACACTGTACTCTCGTTTTGAGGTTAATTTGACATTAGGAAAAATAGGAATGAATTTAGCGGCAGAGAATTTTATTCCTTTTTAGGTCACGTTCGTGTTATGAATTAATCATGGACCTAGGTAACTATTTATTCCTTCATATTTTAGGTACCGGTTAATAACTTTATTTCTCTTCTTTGGTCCTTGAGTTGCTTTATATTTATAAAAATCCTAAAATAAAAATAGTATAAATTTTAGTTCATCTCGATAAAAAATGAAAGCGACATGGATCTTGTTCCAAATGGCTTCTAGGATTTACATATTTTCACAAATTTCTTAGCAAAAAAGTCTTTTACTATTATTAGTATCTAAGAACACATGAATTGCAAAGGTACCTATATTATGTGCTTTTCCATTGTAAGTTCCTTTTTCTCGGAACTCGTTGGCTATCTGACAGTGATTAAGTACCGATTCGTTTATTCAATTTGTTCTCCACTCTTGTTGGCTACAAGCCAAATGTTTAAACGCATAGTAGAAACAGTATACTATTCTTAAATTACGTAAATTAGTTGTTACTAAAGAGCATCTTTTAATTTTGTTTACATTCAGACGCTCGAGGTTATAAATTCAGCTGACTTGCCACGTCTATTTTAAGTGGTGATCAACATAATCAACGTTTCTCTTCAATTATGACTTTACCCTGTGTCAAATAATTCTAGGACGTAGTCTACGACATAAAAACACGGTTTAGTATAAAAGTAGATTCTACTTCCTTCTGACGACACCCACGTATTGTCTGACAAGTCGCAAATAAAACATAAATAATGCAAATAATTTTTCATATAATGCTGCAAGAATCTTTTTGTTTTCCCGATACAATGGCCGCATGATCATTTCTCAATCTTCTTAATAGGTGTCTCAACGTTATGTCGTCAAAAAGACATCAACATTCATTATACGTCACAAGAGTTCAGTAAGCACTGGATAATTCATTTTGGTCGTGTTTGCATGCGCAACACTGCAATTTACCCTGCTGCACAACACTCTTAATTACATAATTTGCATACAACATTGCGACCAGCGCTCATACTCGAGATTCATATTGCATGCTGTTTTGTTTCCTTATGAAATGAAGCCACCAATAATGATTATTTGTAAAAATAAAAGTATTTTTAGAGGTCATAGACAAATGTGTTTACAGCCCAATTATTTTAATTTCACATGTGTGTTAATGTTAATGGCACTACTTTCCAATGCATAATGTATTTTAAATTGATAATTTCCATAAATCTGAGCGCTTAGTCGACCCAGTGACCCGTGCGCGTGCTCATAAAGCTACCACCTTTCTATCTCAGTTTGTTTTACTTGTTAGCGGAAACGTGTTCCGATATAACAGCCCGTGGCCAGCACTCGCAGGAAATTGGAAACTGGCTACAATTTAGTTAGGTATGGGAAAATAACCTGTAGCTTAATCAATTTGCATTTCCATTTCTGATCAGAGTGCGATTCACTCCTCTGAAGTGCTGCACCCGGCCATTATATTTTGTTAGTTTTTTTGTCAGAAACCTCTAATTTCCTATGTGATAAAAGCCCTGTAAGTGAGTTAGCTATTTAAGAATTTAATTGTTTTCAGTGTTATGACTTATGACCAGTACAAACTTTGTTGTTATTGCTATTTAGTCATCATATCTGGTCATATCATAACAAGGCATAAATAAGCTTTCTTTTACATCACCCTTCATCGCAGACGCGAAAGAGTCTTGTATTTGCATTTTTGCAATGAAAATAAAATACTTCCGCAACTTGAAACTTGTTTGACGACCAGTCGACCAACCGGTCAAGGTTTCCTTTTGAAATAGTTAAGTAGTTGGAAGATATCAATGTCTAACTTTCTCTACTTATAATCCCAGATCTGCTCTACCAGCTCTATCCATTTGGTGTAATATTATGTTAGGCATTTGTTTTCTTTAGTTAGGTTGTTAATTGGCTCCACACAGCGATTTTATTACTTGGGTATACCTACGTTTTTTAGCTTGCGTTTTTATTGTAGTTTATTTACAAAACATTATTTATGAATGCTCATACCAGCATTTTCTTGGGCAGACAATGAAAATGTACGAAAATCCATTCGTTCAAAATGAAAAGAATGAAAATGTTTACTGAAAATTATAGAGGAAAGGAAGGTTTTGTTTCATATTTCAATGATTACACCCTGACAATATGCATTTAAAGGGACAAACTTAAAAAGAGATATTTTACAGCTGTTAGCTATCAACTTAAGGGAATGCATCGCAAATACTGTCACAATCGATATTATCGTCTCCATGGCTCACAAAGATCGAGTCGAATTCCTGAATACTGACTCGACGTTTCTATGAACCGCTAAGTTACTTGCAAGGTCGTTCAAGCGATGTGTGGTGACGATGTCTAGTGCATACCAAGATAATTATATACCTACATAAACATGTGATATTAGTAGGTACCTAATAGGAACTAATAAATTTAAATGTGTGCGAAAGCCTAATTGATAGGCATAGAAATTGTATTAATTTATTGGTTTTCGCTGACTGTGAGTTTAGCCTAAGCCTTATTCTATTTAAAAACAATTATATCTATCTATCTACAATTTGGTCCTCCTAGTTTTAAGACTATAATAAAAAAAGCGTGTCTCTCGCGCTGGGTCCCGTTTCACCAGAACTCGAAATTATTGATGAATTAAATGATTATTATGAGAGAAAAATAACAAAGATTCTAGGGAGAGGTCGAGAGACGAATGAAATCTCGGCCAATTTGGCATATCAAACATTAACGATTGCAAAGTCAGTATGGAAGACCGAGTAAGTAACCTACCAATATTTTGATAAAACCTACCTACCTACCTACTTACCTAGCTTACATCAGATGCATGCTGAAAGTCATTGACATACAAACCAGGAATTTACGATAACAGTCACGACAAATCTAATAAATTCGAGTGCCTAGTCGCGAATATTTACCCGAGAAATCGATGTTAGGGAAAGCACGGCCAGAACCACAAAAATGATAAGGATAGTTTTATTATAAGTTTCGTTACAGACCAGAACGGAGTTTGGTAGGTTTATTAGTCATAGGTAGGTTACCTACCTTATGTTTGCTTCTAAAAACTTTCAAGTTTTTGCTGGTTTCGATGAGACTTAAAATGTTCGCCGAACACTGTTAACACCGAGATATAATTACCAAAATAAATTGGTTTAAGATAGGTAGGAAGATATATCGGAAGACGAAGCTATGTAGTAACGAAATTGGCGAAATATGTTTAGGTAGGTACCTATACCCAAATACGTGCGTGGGTAGACGTAATAATAATATATCTCAGGGTGTGTTATGTATTTTTGTTTAGCAAGGAGGCTTAACCAAGGTCGAAACACGCCTACACTCCTCGCCTAATCATAACGCCCCTAACATGCCTAACTACCTAAATAAATATATGTAACTTACCTAGATAGCTAGATAAATATTGACCGATTTGCAAACACTACGATAAATAGGTATTCATAATATTTAATTTGTAATTTGAGACAAATCTGACGCTGACGCAGTAAAACTGATCCGTGAAATAGGTATAAATAAATGCAATGTAGTAAGTGTAAATTCGTAAATGTAGTCTGCTGGCAAATTAAGATTTATTTTGCAAATTGAGTATCAGTATTTTGGGACGTAGTATCAATTCACATCCGCTAAACAGCCAGAAAAGGCTTACTGATACAGTTTAAATTTATTGTTTTGAAGATCATGTTTTTCTTACAAGATGTCATTGTTTTCTTTTCTTGGCAACTAAATGATTCGTAATTACATAAAAACTTAATGGAAATTTGTATAGATAATTACCTCTTCTAATGAACTGATAGTTTGACGACATTGCGGCATACGGGAAACGAACGTAGAAGTAGTAGGTGAACTGTAATCCTCTCGAGTTTCCTCAATGAATTCACCGATACCAATAAGACCCGGCATGGTGGCCAAAACACGAAGCTGCACTGGTTCAAGTCCCAAACTTCACATCCGCCAATAGTTAACAAATCACACAAAGATAACGAACTTCGGAATACAAATCGGACACATTGTCACCAGCAAAACACTTCTGCACAAATAAAAACAATATCGCATCTAAACACGTCAATTCATGAGCCGCCCATTCTCGACAAAGATGAATGAAGTTACTAAATTGATTGAATCGAAGACTGAAAGAACGGATTGTCAGAAAATGAATGAACGGTTTATCATATCAATAATGTTGCCAGTTTAATAATCCGAACATCCGGTATGACATTTCTTTAAAAAGAACTCTATGATTTAATTAATGATAATATGATTTAATTAATATAGGTAATATCTCTAGTTTTGACTCATGTTAAAAGACACGAAATAAAATTACAAATACTTTTTCATTTCTCCAATGATAAAATATTTGTCAGTAATAAATGTGTAATAGAACTTCATGGATAGATGGTAATGGTATACTCATATAAATTTGCAACTGGGCTTGCAACATAATATGGTTTAATATTTAATAACTAGAATAACGTCGTACGATTGCCGATTTAATCTACTGTTTATTATGTTTAAGTATGTAATGCGAAACAGTCTAATAATGAAACGCTAACCGGAAATCATACGTGTTGCATATCAGTCTGTCAAGGGATTGAATAAAAAGATTGAAGAGTGAATGACATTTAATATAATGACGGAACTGTCACGAGGTATGTATTGCCTTACTTGTGTTTTTAATTATTTTTCGTCGATATTTACGTGCTTATTAGTGAGTTTTTGTTTTATCTATGATAAAAATATATTGTAACTTAAAGAAGTAATATAGAACGGTAGTCGCCAAAGCTAACTTTATTTACTATTTTAAATAGCACACAATATACTTCTATGGGAGAATATTTAGTGTTTTATACTGTATTACATATCTTTACCGCCTTATCTTTACTTTTTCGTGTTATATAAATGGTATAATACTGTTGTGACTTAAGAAATTTCATTAAACATTTATTAAACCATCTCCTTGTCCTATAAGTTATTGGGATGCAATCTGTGAACTGAATTATTTCTTGCAGAGATAGGAGAAATCTGGTCAAGGCTGTTCGACCACCGACCGTTCCTTAATGGAGAAATAAAGTTTATGCTAAAAGAGTTTGAGGTACAGTATATTTAGTACTTTGATTATTAGGAACACATTATATTATGTACTGTCATAATGACTTAGCTCATAAATTGATGGTTTGTGATTCATCCAGGTACTTTAATGTAATAATATGTTACTTATGTTTTAGGAAAAGCGTGGTGACAGAGAAGTAGAGAACCTTTTCTCTATACTGGAAAAACTGACAGACATTAAAGACAGTCAGGTTGAGAAAATAAAGAAAAGTGGTGAAACTGGTTTACCGATCTTGACAGAGAAGTTGGAGCAAGCATTGCAGCTCTCTGAAGAAGTAGAAAAGGAGTATTTGGAGTGTCATAAGGTTCATAGACTTTTCTTATTTCTTGTTTTAACAATTTGATAAGTTAAATATTAATTGTCTTTATCATCATAAAAAAAGAAATGAGTATGTTAAATCAACTTAATTTTACATCAAATAATGAGTACAGTTCTATTTACAAAAATAATATATGCATTTGAACATATTTCCAGGTGAATGAGAAGAAGCGTCAAGAAAATCGTGAAAAGAGGCAAAAGGAGTGGGATCAATTCATTGATGATATGAACTTTAAATGTCAACGCATCGATAATACATTTGAAGAAAAGGAAGAAGAATTAAGAGATTTGTATGCTGACCTTAATCACAAACTAAATATTGCTAACAAATAAACCATGGATTTACAGGGATCCTTAATAGACACCAACCTCAGTGTTTACCCAACAAATAATTTGCTGAATTATCTTAAAACCCTGGCAATTAAAGATGATGCCCCATCAAATATCATAAAACTTGTGAAAGGTAAAGATTATGAACCAAAACAAAAAACAAACAAAGAGGAGAAAGAATCATCTCCCATCCACCTCAATAGCCAAGATATTGAGAATTTAAATAAAATAAGAGCAACTGTCAAAATAGAAGAGGATGTTGTAGAAGACAGTGAAGATATACCAGAGGAGGAAATTAAAGAGAAAGGTTCCAAAGATGAGGCACATGATGATTCTGACAAGAAATCGAACAAAAAAGATGATCCTAAGGATGAAAGTAAGAAAGCCAAAGAAGATAGTAATGAGAAAACAAAGAAATCTAAAGAAGATTGTAATGAAAAGAGTAAAAAAGAAGAAGTTTTGCATTTGACAACTTCTGATATAGATTGGTTGTACAATCATTTACAAAAGCTAAGAAGTAAAGGTGATAAAAATGTACCATACTTGCATACTCTATTAGAAGGAGCTGAAATTGGCATTCCAGACAATAGTGTCATTAAAAGAAATCCGATTCTTGAGGCTAGATGTGTTAAATTGAGGGCTCAACAAGAAGCAAGGGAGTACAGGAAAATGACAAAATCTGTAGACAATGTTAGGATGAGGTTTCCAGAAGATAGTATTAATTATCAGTGTAAGTATTTTTGTTCATCATGAAATTATTGATTATATATCATAGGAAACTTATAACATATTACTATTTTGATTTCAGTGAAACAAGTGAACCGACAATTAATAGCTATTGGCCAGTTTATCATTTCTATATTTGCTGGATTCTTATTTGGATTTAAAGGCGTCGAATGGATGATTGGTCAGCTAGACTTTGGATTTAGACTACTTCTTGGTGTTATGTGTGCTTTGATAATTGCACTAGCTGAAATATACTTCCTAGCTAAGAAGCTGAATGAAGAAATGAATGTTCCAGAAACTGTACAACTAGGTGGACCTCCCAAATTTGCAGACCAACAAACACATTATGTGCCAAAGGTCTCGGACAAAGCGATTGAAAAAGACCATCAAGACTAGCGTGTATTTATTTTAAGTATATATTTGTCTATGAGTACATTAGTAAAAATTATGCGTAATTATAATTGTACTGATAAATTTTTGTTTCATTGTTGACTCAAATGCATATATGGAATAGACCTTTCTATTACTACCGTCGCCCTCATACCTATTTATATGAAGATCGACAAGAATCTGCAACAAGCACTCTAGTAGTGCAGTAAATTTGTGCAAGTCCAGATTTGTGTAAATAGACTGCCTCGTTCAAGTCATCTGCATACCAACATCCACCAAAACGCATTCAGTAATGTTTGGGACTGCCACAGAGATCGCGAGTTTAATTCCCAGTTCGGGCAAAGTGCTATTTGTCTTATCTATCTTTTAAGTGAATACCTCTTAATTTTTTGGTAACGCGCCGGGTAGATAGCAATAGGCTCGACCTCTATTTCATGGGATTGGATTCCGTTCAGAACATTTTTTCTTTACCGCAAACAGATTGAGACAGACATAGTGAGGTGATTCTATTTAATAATATGTTGTAGTAAAATCGGGGAATGCTGGCTGCTGAGCTCTAGCTTTTCGCACTTTGCAAATTAATTATCCGGAAGAACTATCTTTTTTGATAAAAAGAGAAAGTACTGACCGCTGACTCATCAGAAATTCTAATGCCACCACTACTCAAGTTAAAAACCCTGCATTAATGTGAAGGCTTATTTGGGACTCATTTGATGCCCATGGATGGATTGAGTTTGTAAATAGCGCTATAGTAAGTAATAGTAGTATAAGTACAAGTAAAAGAGATAATAATAAACAACTTAAAAAAGTGTAATAGCGTGAAATGAAACGTAAGAGCGCGTTGCGCTCTAAATTATTCATACTAGTTAACATACTTTTTAAAACAAAAAAAATATAGAAGCAATTTTGTGCGTGTTAGAGCAAGAGCAAAGATTTATTGATGCAACAAATAGTACCAGTGGTGAAATGAACCGCGTTCGATGACTATTTATTTTGACAGCTGTATTGCACAACAAAGTACGAAAATGATGTTTTGTTTTTCTCAAATGTTCTATTGATCGGTGAATCATATTCATAATATTTTGAAGTCGTATATATGTGCGGCCGCACTCGTCCACAAGCATTTAGTAAGAAAATTTCTTGAAAGTACGACGCATTTCTGTGTTGTCTTCAATATTTAAAAGTGATTCGAGAACGTACATAGAGTTGGTAAGTTTATTGTATGAATTTTATATTTTGTTGAAGCTAGTTCAAGTGAAGTTCGAGTTTGCGCCCTGCGCACTTTGTTTTGGGCGACGCCGCGACGCTTTTATCGATCTAATCGGTGTTGGAAGTGCAAATCAAAATGGCCTCTAGTCAGTAACTAGGAAAGGGCTCGCAGTTTAATAGTACTACTGTGCAATAACGCGTATTTTTACCTTCAGCTGGTAAGAATTTGATATATTAGCTATTGTGTTATTATTATTTAATGTTTTCAACCTTACTTATCTTAAATTTCAGTAGATATTGGATTTTTATATTCTGAGTTTTTATGCAATTATTTTATTTAAGCTGAGCTATGTGTAATACACAGTGCAAATATTTCCCGGCTAGATATTTCACTGTTAAATAAAGACACCACCTGTTTAAAGCCTATAAGAGTCCTCTAAGAGCTGAATACTAGAGAATAAAATCCTATAAGAAAGGAATATTCACCTTTAAAAGTTTATTGACCTAAAATGAACATAGGCAGTTCATTGGTGGATTATTATTGCATTATAAAATACATTCAACAAATTTGTCAGTATTTACTTTTTCTTGGTGAGCTATTGCCGTTGAATGAGTTTATTCCATCCACAGTTAATTTGTTTGCTAATAAAAGTACTAACTAACGGCATACTTAATAATATTTACTTTTGGGATACAGTTAGCAGCCCGCCCCAGCTACACCCGACTTTTGCCGGGGGAACTTTAGCAACTTCTAATCTAAACCGTTTCTGAAGAACTTCTCTATGTCATGGTGAAAACCGCATAAAATTCCGTTCAGTACATTTTTTCTTTATCACAAACAGATTGAGACAGACATGGTGAGGTGATCTATTTAATAATATATTTTATTAGAATTGGGGGATGCTGGCTGCTGAGCTCTAGCTTTTGCACTTTGAAATTTAATTATCCGGATGAGGTATCTTTTTTGATAAAAAGAGAAAGTACCAACCAGAAATTCTGATGCCATCATTACTTAGGTTAAAAACCCTGCTTTAATGTGATAGCTCCCAAATAACTCATTTGATGCCCATTGTCTCTTCTCCTAGTATAAATGGATCTATTTTAACTGTGAATATGCAGATATTAGCTTTTTATAGATCTAAAATTAAATTTTCCTTTGTTGTGCTGAATTTCACTACTCCATTTTGTTATTACATCCCCAGTGTAGTCTGTATATTTTGCTTAGTCATTGTCTTCTAGGGCCTATTCTATTATGTGTATCTATTGAAGTGCCATTAAGTGTACAAAAATAACACAAAGTACTGCACAAAGCCAGATATACTAAATTTAGAAACAATTCTGGATTTTCTAGACACAAACATATGATTAATTTTTAAATCAGAACATATACGAAGGGTCACTGTAGATACGCTACTTTAAGCGTTGGCGATCGCTATCGGTATCGGAATCGTGCATATTCGCGCCGGTTCGGAAGTTGCATCGAGATTTCATCTTGTTTCGTACATGCAAAATCGATCGGGCGGAACCCAGACGTGCGCGAAGTGTAGCTTTCAACCGCTTCGGCAGAGCGTTTCAACCGCCGCGTTCGGCGTTTTTAAGTGTTAGTGCGTACAGGAAAATTTCGGTGTTTGAAAAAGTAGCTACATTGAGTGACTCTAAGCTCTAAAACAGTTTCCTTGTGTGTGTTAACATTGATTATAATTCTGATGCAGTTTCGCTGTACGAATTGAAACAACTCTGTCGTCGCAAATAAAAATACTCGAAAAGATTCACAGAAATATATCGAAATTTAAACATAAGGTACCTACTATAGTCATATATTACATTCCAAAAATAAACTTGATCTGGTATTCGAATCTCAAGCCAAAAATGTCGGCTAAGAATAGCGTAAATTGTTTTTGTCTCGGCAATTTTTTGCAGTTTAAGTAATTAATTAAAGACGCGAACGCGAAGTTTAATGAGTGATTTGCCGGTCTTTTGCGTGTCATGATTTTCTTTAAGACTTCTTACAATTTATTAATTAACTATTAAGAGCTAGTTGAAATAGGTAAAGTTAACGATAATAATTATTGGACTTATTGATGGTAGATTTTATTAGAGATTTCTCAGATTCTCGTATCGGGGGTGTATATTCATAGTTAGCTACGTTAGTCGGGGCGTGGCACATGGCGCGGCGATCAATTCTGTACCTGTCTGTACTTCAAAAGTTGTATATTGAGGTATAGTGCACCAGGGCTAGAAATCGATCAAAAGAAACAAAACCACACGTGATTGTTTGACATTCTTAATAAGAACCTATTATAATTAAAAAAAACAATCGAAAGCTTCACGCAAGTCGAAATGTATATTACTGATTGTTTGTTTTGTTAGGCAAACATAACACGAATAAAATCTATAGTTCGAAAAATATTTGTCCTCACAGCTTGTATGTCTGAACCTACATCTACTACTTCTACAATAACCATGGAAGGAGAAGTCCCGTTTAAGGTGTATACCTTCTGGAGGGAGGGCGAGAAGCCAGAAGTCAGGAGGTTTGGCGTGGAGAAGGGTTTGGTTGAGAGCTACTACTTCCTCAACCAGAAGCTTCTGGAATTGTACCCTGGTCTGAAGGACAAGGTGTACACTGTGTCTTGGAAAGGTAAGAGCAATATAAATAGCAACAACTTCTTTTGTTTTCATACCCTTTTAATTACGTGTTGAGAACTGACAGTCTCAATATTATTGTGCTTGATTTTATACAGAGTAGAGTCAATCAAAAGTATGTTCAGTTTTACTGATGTGTAGGAGAACTTGTGTAATTCTCTCCAGAAAGAAAGTGACTCATTTAAGGATTTGACAAAAATGTGTAATTATCTCCAGAATGTGACTAACAACGTAATGATTTGACGACATAGGTACGATCTTTGGATAGTTCAAGTTATTGCGTTAAATTAAATTCTGACTAAACTAGAAAAGTGTAAAGTCATGGTGGTCATTGGGAAAATTTACAACGAAAGTGTGACAAACCTATCTATAGTTAAAATCAGTTCAACCGTATTTATTATCAACACCAGTTATGTTTTTCGGCGGGTATAGTAGTTAACATAATTAATTCAGTAGCTAATTAACAATCAAGTTGCCCTTGAGATTTACTATTTGTTGGCACATACATTTATTAAATAAACTTATCTCTTCGCGTAATTAGACGAGGAGGGCGATGATGTCGCCATCTCTTCGGACCAGGAGTTGGTGACGGCGCTCCGCCTCATGAAGTGTGAGTCCTTCAAGCTCTATGTCTTCTGCAAGAGAGAGCCTACTAGGGAGATCAGGAGGGAACCTAAGAGGCTTATTAGGGTTGAGCCTAAGAAGGAAGATGGTAGCGCGGCACCGAGGCCTGATGCTAACGCCGCACCAAGACCTGCTGCTAGCGCTGTACCGAGGCAGGCCGCTACCACCGCGGCACCTGCCGCCTCCTCGGCACCTGCTGCCTCCTCGGCACCTGCTGCCACTGCGCCACCTGCTGCTACTGCGGCACCGGCTCCCGCAGCTGCACCTTCGGCTTCGAAGCCTGCAGCCAACGCCGCCCCGAGGCCCGCTCCTAACGCGTCATCCAAGCCTGATGAATGCAACCTTTACGTGAGCGCGGTCCGTGTGCCCGGAGGAGGTGCTAATGTGCATATAAGTAAGTAATTTAAATAGATACTTTTATCACATTTAATTTACACGTATATTTCATTACAGTATTAAATTCTAATATCTCGAGTGTCTTATCAAAGCTTTGCTATTATCTACGGCTGACTGAAAATAATTAGATTATTTATTTATGTATTATAACATAATATTTAAGTAGGCGCTTAGTCATCTTTGTCTCAATTAAAATCAATTTATACATGGTTGTAATCATAACGAACTCTAGAAGCCCTTCATTATTGGTATCATCCCTGAACACATTTAATAACAATACGGGAAAATAATGGTGGAAGTTAGACTATAAATACATTTCCACTGTTATTTTTGATACGATTTTTCCCTATTTCTGTAAGGTGACAATTTCATAGCTAACATCCCTGGTCTTCACTGCGGTGTTGTATGCGACAACTGCGATAAGGCTATCGTCGGTTTTCGCTACAAGTGCACTGCCTGCGATGACTTTGACCTGTGCTCGCAATGCGAGGCGGCCGGCTGCCATCCGGACCACTGCATGGTGCGAGTGCCCACTCCGGCTATGCCAGTAAGTATTACTAAGTATACATACAATAAAAAATAATTGCGTGTAAACGGGATGTGTAATATCCGCTTATTCAAGGATATACGTTTGTTTTAGTTTGATAGAGGCTGGTGTCTCTTTAAAAAAAGATTATCATAGGGGTCTGCACTATAGACATAGAATACAAGGCAGACTTAATCAACTATTTTGAAGAGCTTAACAGTTTGCTCCAAGTGGAAATCAAGCTAACAGCATTTTGTGCAACAGTGGTGGAGTTACCCAAATTAAACTACTTCGCCATACATTCACTTTCTTTGTTTATTCAAGAAACCGTACGTTGAAACATGGCCAAATGTTATCATTGCAAGATTAGTATTGAGATAGTGAGTCTATTTTAAAAGTGGGGGAATAACCGCAATGTTTCTGATACGCAATCTTTCAAGCACAAATTATAGTGACATAGTGTAGAGGTTGTGTAAATATAACTTTCCTAGGCACATCTTGAGCTTTTAAATCAGCCTTACTGTCTTATTTAACAATACTCTGTCTTATTTAGGCTCTGCTATAAGTTAAGCTTAAATCTGTTCTTCATCGGACTACGGAATGTCCCAATAATACTTAGCCTTGCAAAGTAAACGCAAACACGTCCAAATGATAGGTTATAGTTCTCGGCCGTTCAATTGAATGCTCAAAATTGACACAATTATTTGTTTTGCTAGCGCACCTTGATCAAGGCGGCTGTGAAGAGGTCTCGTCATTTCTTGAAGTCCTATGCCGTTCACAACATCAATGAAGAATGTACCACCAAGCGTCGTCGCGAGAAGAGCGGTGACAGGAAGTTCCGCCCCCACCACGGGCCCCATGTTGGTGACCCCCATCGTCGTGCTCGCACCAGCTGGCTCGAGACCTTCACCACCTACATGAACGAGTTCGCCAACCTCGCCGGCGATATTGGTCTCAACGATGACCCCAGCCCTCCTGAACAACCCAAGGAGCCTCAGGCAAACGCTGCCGCCGGAGCTGAAGCTCCGAATACTGGGACCCAAGCCGGGCCGAGCACCACCCAGGCCAACTCGCAGTGCCCATTTGTACCCCGTACATCTGTTAATTTCAAGAACCTTCTCCAAATGTTCTTGCAAGATCTGCAGACTAACGTCGCTGCTGCATCACAGGCTTGTGATATGGAGATGGGGCAAGGAGACAGGAAGGCCCCTGAGGCTGAGAAAGCTCCTGTTAACGCGGAGCCTCAGCCCGAGACTTCGGCCAATATGGAGACGTCAATGAAGTCTGATGTCTCGGTTAAGTCCGAGCCTGCTGTGGCCAAGCCGGCGGCTCCCGTCAGGTCCGCTTCGGTGAAGTCCGATACTTCGCTCCTCTCTGATAACTCTTTCGCTTCGAGCGTGAATGCTGATATGAGGGATGCCTCCCCGGAGAAGGCCGATGATTGGACCATGATTAATAATGACAAAGGTATAACATTTTATTAATGATTTATTTTTATCTAGCCTTCAGTCGCGCTTATGTTATGAAAATTGTTATCGATATGAATAATGAGTCATTATATCCGTTTACTTGTGGATTTACGATGTACTTACATCGGCTTTGTGTTTACATTTACTTCATAAATATACTTACGTGTAAAACAACGAAATTATTTTTTATCTGCCAGTATACATTTTTGTCGTCTATTTATTATCTCACAACAGACAGATACATATTGGTAATAATGAAATAACTTCCATCTTAGATTTGATGAGCGCCAGCATCCCGACCGAGCTGGTCGCTCCGATTGGCTTCAACTTGCCTGAAGAGTTCCAAGAGCGCGTGAAGATCAGCGAGGGAGGACTCTACCCTCCCCTCAATACTTCTACTGCTGGTAAATATACTTATATTCTTAACAAAATGTACAATATAATAATTTAGTCACATAGTTACATAAAATTTACGTTCGTTTAGCTTTAAATGTTTAGTGTAACAGGTGTCATGTACAAACCACATCTTCCTTAAACAATAAATACATAATACGCAGATTATGATTGTCCTCATTTGCACATTTCTAACTACTGGAAAGTTAATATTAGTCTCAAATACATATAGGACTAATGCACCTTACATTTTACGATTTTGTACAATTCATTTGGATCGCGCTTGTTTTTGTTGGTCATAGACTATTGCATCGCATGTTTATGTCGCTCATTATCCATCAATATTGATGAAAGCTGAACATTTAGTGTTGAATCCTAAAGTGCCGGAGGTGAAGCCGGCCGCGCCACCTAGCGCCCCGGAGGCCGAGGCCGCCGCCAAGCCTGCTCAGGAGACTCCGAAGCCGAAACCACAGCAGCCACAACAACGTGCCCACCATGCTAGTAAGTTATTTCTATATCCTATCCACAATTTGAAACTCCTGAATCACCAATATTTTTTAATAACTTAGCATAATTATGTAGATTGCAATTACTGCCTCTGTGGCGCAGTGGTTTAGGTTGTCACGCCGTAGCTTCAGGAGGTTGGGTCGGGTTCGATTCCCACACGGTACCATTATTATTATTTGTGCGATCCACAATAGGTTGTTATGGGTCTGGTTGTGCTTTGTGTATGTTTGTAAAAGTCCCCGCGACACAAGAGCAAACCAAAGAGCGGAAGGTGCCTTAAAAAAAAAAGAAAATTTTACAAATAACTTTGCTACACAATAGTTTATAGTTATCTGCTTGCTCGTGTTTCGTACTTGCCTCACTCCTCTCTTGATATCGTAATAGCGTTGTCTATTAATGTGACTACCATACACGTTTTACCAAATCCAACATATAGTTAAATCAACCACAAAAACTCTATAGCTAAAAAATAGTATTCGAATCTACCTCATTAAAAACGTGTGAGTTAATTGATTTCATTTATTTATCGAAAATAGCGTCATAAGTATTTGTATTGATGATTTATTTACGTAAAAACTTGTAAGTAGGTACTCTGTACCTACAGATTAAAATAAATCGCTTGCTTTCCGCTTTTTGGGTCAATAATAGATATGCTCACGGATAATAAGTATGATACACCGAAGTATGATTCATCACACAAATAACATGCGTATATAATTATATTATAAATAAATGCGATTGTCAAAGTAGGTCGAATTAATACACCGTGATTCTTGATTGCACAATATTTTATAAGTTTTCTTCTCTTAAAAAATATTTCCGCGTTGAGTCTTGTGTCGTTACTAATATGAAAATAACTTGTGAGTAATGTAGGACCACGCCAAATATATTTTTTTTGTTTTGTTCTCGAATTGTTCCCAACCGACCTGTACTATCTTGAATCTATACTAATATTATAAAGCTGAAGAGTTTGTTTGTTTGTTTGAACGCGCTAATCTCAGGAACTACTGGTCCGATTTGAAAAATTCTTTCAGTGTTAGATAGCCCAGTTATTGAGGAAGGCTATAGACTATATAACATCACGCTACAGTCATTAGCAGCGGAGTAGCAACGAAAAATGTTACAAAAACGTGGAAAATTTTGACTCATTCTCTTAAGTGACGCAAGCGAAGTTGCGCGGGTCAGCTAGTGAATTATAATTATGTCCGTCAATTCTTTTTATATCGTTCGTTCTCTGTTCTTGAGAACTGGGAATGAGTTTAAGACTGTCCTTATATTGTAGTACTATTTATACTTACATTATCGATAAATAGGAGTTTAATTAATACATGTTTCATTATACCCCGCTTGTTCGGTCAATCGCTTTAAGTCTTACGTAGCATAAGAAGCACAGGTCAGATCCGTGTTGTTTAAGTACTCAAATCTCGAACATAGTCTAGCGAACTTATCTATTTAATGCGTATCATACCATAACATGAAATATGTATTTTTAACAGAGCCCCATATTGAAGCGGCTATCAACCAAATGCTGGCCATGGGCTTCACCAACGATGGTGGCTGGCTGACTCAGCTCCTTGAGAGCAAGGACGGCAACATTGCCGCGGTGCTGGACCTGCTCACTCCAGTCAACCCCATGAACCCCAAGAAGTAAACGAAGAAGAGAAAGTTTTTCTTGCCATTCGGCCTATTATCATTATCAATGTTAGTATTAGGACTCGTGGGAAATGGAACCTGCCAAGTGACGTCATGTAATGCGAATTTGTGAAAAGAAGAGACTGCAACGGAACGTAACCGTCAATTGAGTATTTAGAAAGTAAACTTTATTGTAATAACGTAAAGCTCCTTTTACGTAAAATTTGACTGAAATTTCCAAATTTTGAAAACGTATTATGAACTTTACGAATTCTATAAAGAAGGTTTTGCTGTAAGCGTATACGGGATGGAAGCCTTTCAGTAAAGGTGACAGGGTGTTGACTAAAATCAAAGTGTAAGGTTGGCAATGTTCACTTATTTCTCACGTTTGTAATCGTCAAGTTTTAAAATCTTATAATTATCAAAGTAATTGAACTATAATTAAATGTGGTAATTTTATTGGAACGATCATGACTTTTGAACTGAATCGTGAATCGATTACAAACGTAATGCTAGGTATCCAACAGGTAGAAATGCAAGTCATTCAGTATGTCTTATTATTATATCCCCACTAGTATATGGGTGAATGTAGTAAGTTTAATCATCTTTAGTAATAGTTTATCTTAGTATTATATAAACAGCTCTAGCGGATTCGGGCGAAACACGGCAAACAGCCCCAAAAGTATCTGAATTCGTCGCTCTTACACAATAAGCGGCTCTTGCCCCAAGCATTTTAAATTATCAGACAAACGAACGAGAGTTTTTTGGATCCGCCTCTAATAGCCAGTATAGCCACCTTACATTTTACGTAGTATAGGTGTTTTTCTAAGTGTCTATATAATAATTAACATTCCTGATATATTCAAGTTTGTCTTGAATTCTTCATCAAGTTATAATACTTGAAGTAGTTGTCGCTCTAAATTCTGAAGGGTAGTTACATGTGATATTTGGTTATGATTTGATCATACTTTGTAGTTTAGTGATTAGAAACATTAATTTATATTTTGTGATCGTATGTACTCTTATTGTATTGAATCTATACTAATAAAGGATAAAAAGTAATATTGTGTTTCATTTAAACAAATTTCCTTAGCCATACATTTATTTCAAAAATCCATATGAATGTTTTTTTAGTGTAACATTTTCTTTTCTCTCGCGTACTAGAGCCTTGCCTAAAGCTTTGTCGAGTAACTTTGCTGCAACACTGAAATAACAAAAAAGAAATCGTTAACATTATTTTAAATCCTTGCCAAAGTTAGACTACAATGGGGAAAGTATTGTTGCTAAGAACCCAGATATTTATGAATAGACATTTTTATTTCTTATGTAATTGTTTTGACTCAATTGATGGGATTTAGCAACTAATCAGACAGCATTAAACTTAAGTCTGAAAAAACATTTACTTTATGTATTGTTACTAACATTCCCTGGGTGATGGCATTCTTCAAAGTCTTAGGAGCTAAACTGCCAGGTCCACTCAAGTCGATAGTGGTGAATTTTCCCTCTGTGTCTGTTAGTTCCACATTCTTGTCACTGTAACAGCTAGGGTTACCAGTGATTCCTACTACAACTGATATCACGCTGCATCGTTCTTCTTCTGCTGATGGATCTACTACATATTTCTCACCAATTTTACATAGTGTGATCTGAAATAAGATCTGACTTTTTTAACAACTGTACAAAGTTTTGAACATGACACACAAAGTATTCAAATCAAAGTTTAGAATAAACATATGATTTGTTCATCTTACCAATAGTGGTGCAGAACCAACATCAAGGAGTTTACAGTCATATGGGTCGTCAGACAGCTGCAAATCTACATTCCCTCCATCAAGGAGTGCAGCTTTCACAAATGGTATCCGCGTATTAAACAAGGCAGCTTTGACTGCTAGAGACACTGCATCACATAGATTACCTCCACATTCTAATATCTGAAAAGTAAATATAATTTAAAACACTCATTAACTTGCTAATAAAAATTTGGTGGGCGGGGGTCACCTTCTGTAATGAGGGAGGGGTTAGACTAACCTTGCTAGCCAAGAGAGGCTTCGGATAACTAGCCATTACTTTAAAAAAAAAATGAGAAATAGAGAATATCCTTTCTACAAGAGATAGACAGACAAAATATTACAAAACAAAAAGTATCTTCAGAGGTCTTGAAAAGACAATTGAATATCTAACTGTAATGAGTTTTTTGCTCACCAAGATATCTACATAAAGCTTCCAGCATTGCTTGCCTTCAAATATACACAGTTGTTTCAAACTGAAAGCTTGTGATGAGTGATAATTCCTCTGCATCAAGTTTGATATACTTATGGCTAATTGTTCACCACCTCGGCCCTCAAACTCTGGAGTTGCATTGGCTGAACTACAAAGAAACATAGATGTAACAAACAAAAATATATATAATATCAGTGATGACTTTCAGAGCCTTATAATAGACAATAATCTATATTAACTAGATCTTAATATTATTATTATCTGCATCAAATAGTTATAATTGTATGTACACTATACAACCATCATTGCCATTTCGCATAGGCACTTACCAATCAACAAAGAACTCAATTTTTCCTTCTTTAGGTTTATCAGGCTTTGGCACATCAATTTCTGTTTTAACTCCCACTAGTATATCTGTGTTTGCGAGGCGGAGTCGCGCTGATCCGTTAGCATGGCTCACGACATCAGTCTCCAATTCCATAGGCCTGTAGTCGATGTTTGACCTGCCGTCTGAACGATAATCATCCTGTTAACAAGTAAAACAACAATATAGTAGGACAAAAACAAAATTCCATTAAACATCGCCTGCCTGATAAACCCAAGTTAACAAATGATGCTAGTTGTTTCTTGTTAGTAATGCAAAAAGAAATAGTGTTCTAACAAACGTCCGTTATTGCGTATTATTAAGAAATACTGCTTCAGTTTTATGTGAGATAAATAAATCAAATTATAAAGTTAGTGTTTAGAGTGTAGGTTAGGAATTGTGCACTCACTTGTACGCCGTGAATAATGAAAACTTTTTCTGTAGAACTAAGTAAAACTCCTGCCATTTGAAAGTTTAAATTAGCCTTAGTTTTGAATGGTATATAATATATTAGTAGCTAAAATTAATTGTTTGTTTTGGTTGTTCGGATGCTCAACGTCTTTATTCACGTTTGTCTTAGCTGTCACTTTTATTATTATGACAGGAAAGGATCCGTTTAAAAATGTATTATCTACAACTTTGTGTTTTTTTTTCATCACATCTTGCATGATGCCTCATATAATCTTAATAAATATGTAACAAAAATAAAAAAATATATTTTTTTTTAATTAAATTGTATTATATATTATGACATACATACCAATATCGTGACATCTTGCGCCAAATCGTGGAATCAAAATTATCACAACTGTATGCATAGCGACATCTGTTGGTGTGTTTATAAACTAGTACATGTTCAACGTTTTTTCTATTCTCTAGCAGATGTCGCTAATCAAAAAGTTATAATTATTTTTCAGTAGATGGCGCTACCAATACTAAATATGTACCACTATTCGCCACAAGATGTCAAGAATTACAATGAAGAATATTTTTTTGTCAAGGAAACACGAATATTTTTACGAAATATTATGTGATACAACTGCTTTGTCTCGCCTTTAGAAATATGACCTACCGAAGTAGGGATTATTGATTGGGACAAATGAAGCATAACTAAGTTGAGCTGCTGTGATTTATCATTCAGCACAAAACTGCAATTCGGACTAAGATTCTGTAATCTATACTACTTTGTTTGTTTGTTTGTTTGTTTGAACGCGCTAATCTCAGGAACTACTGGTCCGATTTGAAAAATTCTTTAAGTGTTAGATAGCCCATTTATCGAAGAAGGCTATAGGCTATATAACATCACGCTACGGTCATTAGGAGCGGAGTAGCAACGAAAAATGTTACAAAAACGGGGAAAATTTTGACCCATTCTCTTAGGTGACGCAAGCGAAGTTGCGCGGGTCAGCTAGTCTTAATATATTTTGCATCTCATTTTTAAAAGTAAAATAGTTCTTTGATTAACACACAGACAACACCAAGAAGCGAAATCGAAACTGAAGAATAAACGTTCAACATCCCCGCCATAACCAAATCTATGTACCTACCTAATTGAATTGAAATTATACTGTACCTATCATGTGTTGTTATATGCAGTGTGTTTATTAAATTACGAGATAAAAAAAAGATATATTACGCAAACTGAATACAATTAAATACCTACAAGCGTGTGTTTTTAAATTCTTGTAAATACTGTCGATGGCAGAAAATACTTCGAGCTATCATCAATTACACAACGTTAGTAACATTACTCATACCATTACCATTTTAAGGTCTAAAACGAATAATTTGTAGTAACTTGTCTTTGCAAGAGAAGGGCAGAATCACGACAAGAGCAAAGGCATTTCAAAACACAAAATTAACATACGGAGTAATTTGCGGAAGCGTTTACTGCAACCTACACGTTAAAGTACAAGTGAGTTCCCGATTCGCTCCTGGACTCGACATACCATTGGGGGGCGATCTCGCAACATCCTCTTTTAAATTGCGAGTTATCGTAATTGTTTCATTGTACCAGATTGAGCTTACATCTAGACGGACTCATGCATTTGAATGTTGGGTGCCTTTAACGCTACGCATATGGATATGATACTAGCTATTTATTTCAATCACTAGGCCCACCGGTCAGCTGTCTTTGTTATTAAAACACGAGAAAATTCGCAAAATTGAAGTGTTTTGTTAGAAACTGTTATGGTTTTGTGATTGGTCGCTATTGTTTGACATCATGGGGGAAATGCACGGCGATGTGAGTGAGTTGACGCATTTGATGCAGAGATTCTCTTGGGTGGACTATGTGGTGTTTGTGTTCATGTTGGCAATCAGCGCTGTGGTCGGAGTCTACTGGGGCTTCATGAAGAAACAGACCACACAGGCCGATTACTTGCTCGGTGGACGGAATATGAAAGTGGTTCCAGTTTCCATGTCTTTAGTGGCAAGGTAAGTTGGTAGTAGAATAAATCTTTGCATCGATTTTCGAGTCATTAACACCTTGTCCTTTGGGTGTGTTTTGGTTAACTATCAAAGATTCAATAAAATGCAATACAATGACAACATGTATTACGCAGCTCCGTAGTAACATTCAATTCGTATTACTTGATAACGGCAAATAATTTTCTTGATCAAATCTAGAGTTACTTATGAAAGGAGCCTCTCAACATAACTCAGTAATTTATTGTTTTATGTTAGAAAGAGGACAATAGGATAAATAGTACAATATTTTACATAAACTGTTTGTAAAATGTGTTATACGCTTAATGTATAGGAGTCATTGGGACTTTCCGGTGGTTTCAATAAGGTTTTTGTGATTGCTCTTTTTTTAAAACGTACTGTATACAGTAATAGAGTGTGTTTATGCAAATTATTAAGTTTATTGTCAGGTTAACGGCGTGAACTCGACCTCTTTCTGACATCGAATTTACTTCATTTAAAGCTATATTTCTTTGTTTACAGTTTTGTATCGGGAATCACATTACTGGGCTCTCCAACAGAAGTTTACATGCATGGAACGCAGTACGCATATATTATTGGAGCTATATTTCTTATGTCACTGATCATGACGCAGGTGTATTTACCTGTGTTTCACAAACTCAGGATCACATCTAACTACGAGGTAAAGAAAGCAACCGTTTGAAGAAACATAAATAGTAACACAAGAAACAAAATTCATACTGAAAACTCATGAAAATATCGATTTAGTTAGCAATAATTTCATTCAATTTCACTTTAAACTTTTAACGGTTAGTTTTTTCATCAAACGTAACAGCTAAAGTATAGGTTTAGGTTAAAAATCACAGTCCAATTTGATTCTTCACGAATTTACTGATAGCATAGTTTTATGAAGAAACAAAATTGCCTTTACTACACAAATGTCAAATGAAAGTCAATAGTTTTAGCGGTTGCTTTAGATATGTATGAAGAAATGTCTAAGAAGAAATGGTCGTTAGTTATTATGCAATATTTTTTTATTTATTTCAGTACTTATCGATACGATTCGACAACAGAGTAAGATTGTTTGGCTCGATCCTATTCGCTTGCACCTTGGTAAGTACTTTGACTTTGTTTGACCCGTAGCTAATCTTTGTCAGTTTTGAGTTGCGTTTAAACTGTGAACATCTTGGTTTTCAGATAGGCTGGTTACCGATCGTTATATATGTTCCAGCATTGGCATTTAATCAAGGTATGTTAGCAGTACCTACACCTTATGAACAAATTCAACAACAGTACCTACTTACGCCCTAAGGACAAAAATGCTTGGTTACAATTTACTTAAGTCTTTTGAGGATACAATTTTAATTATATTTTGGTTGCAGTTACTGGAGTTGATATTCACGTAATCACGCCAATTGTGTGTTTGGTATGCATATTTTATACAAGTGCTGTGAGTATACTAATTTCTTGTAGTGTGAAAATATTCATCTTTTATCCTAAATCATAATTATGAACTGTATCCTTGCAACTTAGTTGTTGTTGATGAATTCAGATTAATGAAGGTTAAGTCATTTTACCATTATCACTAAATCATAGAATTTATCTCAGCAAATTCGGGCCACAAGTAAACTTTGATAACTGGAAAATAATTGTCAATCGAAAACATTCAAATTAAGACGTAATGGAAATCAGACTTCAATCATAATTATCATCAAATAGGCCTTTTGAGCCACGGACGAAAATGCACTAATTTTAACTGATGCCACCTTAATCATATGCAATAGATAAATATAGGCCAATGATGATGAATTATATTTAACGAATGTTTTCAGGGTGGATTACAAGCGGTAGTTTGGACGGATGTTATCCAAATTACGGCAATGTTTGGAGCTATGGCCTTGGTCGCAATAAAAGGGACCATCGACGTCGGCGGCATCGGCGTTGTTTGGCAGAGAAACATGGACAGCGAAAGGATTGAACTGCCGAAGTATGTATAGAATCGAAAAGTTTGCGCATAAATATTAGGTCGGGGAAAAGTCTATTCGCATTATAGTATGTATGGACTTGTAATAAAATCTCTTTGGCTTCAAGAATTACAAATGAGTGCACGGTTCATTAGGTTTCTTTCAGTGAGCTCGTGAGGTTCTCAAATATCGAGCTTTTTTGTTATAAGTAAGTAAGTTCATACATACTATAGTACGAAAAGACTTTTTCCCCGACCTAATATAAACCTTTTATTAGTCTGCAACATAATCTTGAAATCAATCTTAAGATAAATGACTTTGAAAAAAAATACCGCATAATTGACCAACCATGTGTTTATCAAAACGGTATCATGGCACGATTCTATCGTGACAAGATTCTGTCATGTAAAGTATAGATAATATATCGTTTTCAATTATGATTAGAGTAATTTTTTGCAACAGTGAAGAAGCTTTTACACTAGTAGTGATTGTTACTATAACAATAACTATATGAAATATAATACCCATCATCACAATAAGTGCATACATCCTTGTTATCTATCCCGATTGCTTTGAATACTCGACACCCACTACAAAATTGCTCATATTTATTGAAAACGTTTATATAGAAAATGGGACAATGTGATTCTATAGAAGCACCTAGCATTGTCCCATTTAGGAAGGTCAGTAGGTCACTTGATAACTATAATTCACTCCCTAAAGATCGCATTTATAGGTTTACCTCTAGACTTAATTTACACCCAGAACTGGCTGACCCACGCAACTTCGCCTGCGTCACTTAAGAGGGAATGGGTCGTAAATTTTCCCGGTTCTGTAACATTTTTTACTGGTACTCTGCTCCTAATGGTCGTAGCGTGATGGTATAAAGCATAAAGCCTTCCTCAATAAATAAGCTATCAAACTCTAAAATATTTTATTAATTCGCACCAGTAGTTCCCGCGATTAGCCCGTTCAACCAAACAAACAAGCTACAAAGATTTAATACATTTTGAATGCATCGAGCTATTTTATTGATCACATTTTGTTTCCAGTTGGGATCCAAATCCTCTGACCAGACACACGATTTGGAGTCTGGTGGTAGGTGGTACAATCTACTGGCTCCAGGCTAATGCTGTTAATCAAACTATGATTCAGAGATACCTTGCATTACCGACTTTACGTGGCGCTAAATGGTAAGTACTAAGCACTAAACAAATTAAGCTATTCAAACTTCAAGTGATATACAAAATTAAAGTCAAAAAGAGCTACAGTCAACATGGGTAACTTTGAATGATTTGGGTAACATTGTCAGTGGGAATTTGAACTAGTTTCGATTATTTTTTCATATGAAACCAGCATAAGTGAAAGTTTGCAAAACTAAAATAAACCTATATCAATTGTGAGTTCATATTCCCACTGTCATATGTTACCCAAATCATTCAAAGTTACTCAAATTTACCTTACTTTTTTTCCATAAATTGATGTTATTCCTTGTTATGTAAGGTATATACTTACATAACAAGGAATTTGTTGTACTTTGTCTTAACTCGATTATCTTATCAATGACTATGTTTTCAGGGCAGTCTTTCTATTTTGTATTGGTATATCGTTCCTCTATTGTTTCTGCCTGTACTGTGGTCTGTTGATCTACGCCAGATTCCATGACTGTGATCCTTTGCAGACAAAGGTAAGAATCTTTCAACATAAATAAACTAGTTTCCGCTACAGTTCGTCTCCATTTCATGGTTATTGATGTTTCTAGTTGGCAAAAGCGAAGGATCAACTTCTTCCTCTCTTGGTAATGGATGTGCTTGGAGATATTCCAGGCTTGCCAGGAGTCTTCGTTGCTGGAATCTTTAGTGCCGCTTTAAGGTAAAAGTCTATAATATCTAGCATTGGGTATTTAATTCGGGATTATTACACAATTTACATTTTTTCACTGATATATGTGCTTTTATTATTGTTTCGTTTCCAGTTCCCTGTCCACAAGTTTAAACTCAATGTCGGCGGTAGTTCTAGAAGATTTCTACAAGCCGTTCTATACCAAGCAACTATCAGACAGACAGACTACGTGGCTCATGAGGGGTGTCGTCATACTCCTGGGCACTCTTTGTGTAGGTAAATAATTACTTTTATATTTAAAAACTCACCTTTTTGAATTGTTAATCAATGAAAGAATTGAGAAATATTGTCGTCATTAACATAAAAAAATTTATTTCACCAGGTTTAGTGTTTATTGTGGAGAAAATGGGAACAATCTTGCAGTTGACGATGACGCTTGAATCAATGACGATGGGTCCACAACTTGGTGTGTTTACGATGGGTATTCTCATGCCATGGGTTGATGCAACGGTAAGTTTTCATTTTAGTACATTTTTAGAAGAACGCACGGATCCGTAGCGCAGTGGTTTAGTTGGTGACCTCGCCACTCGGATCGAGAAGTCGTGGATTCGATTCTCACACGGAAATAATATTTGTGCGATCGACAAATTGTATTTTCGGGTCTGGTTTTACTTTATGTCTGTTGTTTGTATGTTTGTAAAACGGCCCCGCGGCACTTAGAAATTTTATTAGTTGTCTTTTTTAAATACTTAAACAAAAAAAATCTTCTTGACCTTCTCTTTGCTTCTAGGTTTGCTGATCAGAAAACCAAGAAATAAATGCTATGATTTTATTACAGGGTGCCCTAGTTGGCGGTGTAAGTGGTCTAGCAGTCATGTCCTATTGGTGTCTGACGTCACAACTGGCCATCGCTCGAGGTGAAATCATTCATCCACACAAGTCCCTCACTACTGTTGGATGCCAGTACAATTTTACCGCAGTTGATCATGTTGTGAATGATCACGTTTTTAGGTAAGACGTAATAAACAAGAGGTAATTTTTTTCCTAAGAAATTATTCAGTCGTCGTTTAGTCGCATTCATGGTTTAGAACCAAAGTGTAGTTTTCTCCTAAACTATTACTGTTCCACTCCTGGGCAAGAGTCTCCTCCCAAACGAAGGAAGGGTTAAGCCTTGTGTCAACCATGCTGGTCAAGTGCGGGTTAGGGACTACTCATCATATAATTCGAATCAAAATATTTTTATACCATAATTTGAAAAGACATCCTTTTATCATTCATCATTTGTACCACTAATATCATAATCATAATTTAGTCTTACATCCTCTTACAGTGAGGAAGTGAATCCCGTCCTACGCGTGTCATACATGTGGTATACCCTCGCTGGTATGTTGGTGAGCATGTGCGTCGGCGCAGTGGTGTCGAGGATCAACCGCGCTCGAGGAGTGCCCTACGTGCCGCCGGCGCCCACGCTGCTAGCGCCACAACTAAGAAGATTGTACAAGGACCCTCCACATCCTAGCGATGAACCTTATATTAGAGCTTATGGACAGAATAAGGTCAGTATCATTACTCGAAAGTCCAAATACATATGATTTTATTCTCATCTGCACTTAGGGCACTGAAACGAAATATGAGAGAGAAGTACTCTCTAGCCCAGCAGTTAAGGTCGTGGCGTCTCTTATGTGAGAGGTCGTGAGCTCAATTCCTACTCGGAATAATAATTTGTGCGACCCACAAATAGTCGTTTCGAGTCCGGTTGCAATTTGTGTCCGTTATTTGTATGTTTGAAGAAGTCCCCGCGACACAAGTGCAATTCTAAGTACGGGAGTCCTTTTACAAATAGATAATGAAATTATGTCGCACTGTCAATACTCATTAATCTAACATGATGGATAGCACCAGATGCTAATTATTATCGTGCTATCTTTTATACCGATAAACAACTTTTTAAGGAAATAATAATACTCCTCGTTTGTGGAATGTTATCATAAAATAATTATTATAATCGTTGTAATCACAGTTTATTTGTTTTCCTTTTCAGGAAGCCTGCCATGCGAATTCTACCTCAATAAACATGAAGCCGATATCTGAATGTGAAGAAATTAGCTGATTATTGAATACAGAGCAAAATTATAAAATAAATTATTTTCGATTTTATTCGTTTGTATGAATTTATAATCACCTTGCTTAGGTACCTATAATCAATGGTATCTAATACTAAAACACGAACAAACATAGAATGAGACGATCTTGTCGGTTTAACTAATGGGTAGATTGGCGAGCGTATCCTTATCCCTGAAAACCCCTCAATAATACTTGTAGATACTACTCATCCGTAGAAGTCAATGTGGCAAGAAACATACTGGTACGTATAAACGAGAAAATCTACACAAGTATAAGATCCTTACAACAACAAGATCCCTCTGAAGGTCTATTTTAAACTGCCGAAGGAAATGATCAATTGTAACAAAAATAGCTTGAGAGCAATTTGAGAAAATCGCGGGCGGCAATTGTAAAATGACTAGAGGATTCATTCACACGTCGACATTGATACTTGTCTTTACGGATTGTCACAGTGATCTTGAAAGAATAATCAAAATGCGAATCTCTACAACGAAATAGTTTTAAATTCTGAAGTAGTGATGGATAAATATTAATGATCGAATTAATTTAAACGTCCTTAAACAATGTCTGAAGAGAAGTTAAACGTGTCAGCCGTAAGGCTTTCTTACCAACACTTCACATGGTTTGATTATTTGTTATTTTTATTTATGTTGGCGATATGCAGTGGAATTGGTGTTTATTTTGGTTTTGTGAAGAAACAGAAGTCAACTCAAGATTATTTGATGGGTGGAAGAAATATGAAGTTAATGCCAGTATGCTTCTCTTTGGTCGCAAGGTAAAGAATCAGAAATATTTTTGCTGTATTATATTTGAGACTTTATACCGAGAAGAGGATAGAGACGGGTGTTGGTAAAAATATTCCTTTTCAATATACTTACTATCAACACTGGCTTCTAGTTTAACTATTTCTAAGATGATCCATTTTAAAGTAAATGTATAATTATTGAATTTCTTTCCAGCTTTATTTCAGGTATATCTCTTCTAGGAATTCCATCTGAGCTGTACATTTACGGCACTTCATATTTATTTGTGATGGTTGGTGCTATGTTCATGTCTATAATAATATCATATACTTTTATACCGATATTATACGACTTAAAATTAACTTCTGCTTATGAGGTAATTACAATTTGTTTACGTTTATTTGTATTTTCGCCGCAGCTTTCCTTTTTTAGATAATTAAAATATTAAGTTACATTTTTTTTTCTATTTTTAGTATTTGGAGCTTCGTTACGACAAACGTTTAAGGGTGTTCGGGTCCGTCATATTTAGTGTATATTTAGTGAGTATTCTCAAAAACATATTTTAGAGTCGTTAGTCGTTAACGTTACTGATGCAATAATTTGCAATTTCAGATGGCATGGCTGCCTATTGTTATATACGTGCCAGCCTTAGCTTTCAATCAAGGTGAGTATAAAGACTGATATTTGTTTCTCATATTACATTAGTGATATATAATCTTATTGATTTATAAAAACTCCTATTGACTTGATAAATTGTATTCCATATTACAGTAACTGGAGCTAATATCCACATAACTACGCCGATTGTTTGTCTAGTGTGCATATTTTACACTTCCCTTGTAAGTAAGACCTTTAACAACTCTAAATCATGGTTTTTTTTTATATTATCAAACTTTCTAGAAATGTCATATGTTTTCAGGGTGGTTTAAAAGCGGTGGTATGGACGGACGTCATTCAAACCATAGTAATGATAGGTTCAATGTTAATAGTAATTGTAAAAGGAACGCTCATGGTGGGCGGCTTCGGAGAAGTAGTCAAATTGAACTGGCAGACTGATCGATTGGAATTTCCACCGTAACTATATTTGTTTCAGTATATAGTATAAAGTAAAGTTGCCTCCCGCATTTTTCCCTGTGTTTAAAACCACGAAACGGATTTTGATGCAGTTTTTTTTTTATAGATATGGTGATTCAAGAGGATGTCTAATGTGTAAAAGTTTTTTGTAAACCGGGCAAAGTCGTGGAGAGGCGCTAGTTAAAAAAAAAATGTCTGTTGCATTTCACAGGACTATTTTTGAAATTCAATGTAAAACTTTATTTTTTAGTATGGAGCTGGACTTCACTGAACGACATTCAATATGGTCTGTAACAGTCGGTGCTACCTTTTACTGGATCGGTAACATTGCTGTAAATCAATCGATGCTGCAGAGATTTCTATCACTACCCGAATTGAAATCATCGAAAAGGTCTAAATCTCTTTTAAAAATGGCTTAAGTCATAACTTTTAAACTCTGGAGTTGCATGTTTAATGTAAAATAGAATACGGGAATTAACGCGAACACGCATTCCCGGCAGCCTGCGACCATGGCGAGTGCAACCTGCGCCGAAACGTTACGCATTTTAAGGTAAAATGCGTGTTTGCGTTAATTGGCGTATTCTATTATATATGTACATATGGCTTAAGTCAGTTGCTTAAAAAGTTTTTGGGAATATTTAGAAAGTTTGTTTTTATTTGCAGGGCTGTTTGGGGCTTTTTAGGTGGAATAATAGTTATAGTTTGTATCTGTGCATACACCGGGCTGGTAGCATTTGCCCGGTACTACACATGCGATCCTTTGAATTCAAAGCTGGCTATGGCGAATGATCAACTATTGCCGTTATTAGTTATGGACGTTCTAGGCGACTGGAACGGGATGCCAGGTATATTCGTAGCTGGAGTTTTTAGTGCTGCTCTAAGGTGAGAAATTAATTGTTTTAAGCTGTTACAATATTTGTAGATAGAATGACTGGCTATGATCTATAGTCAGAAATACATTGATAAATCTCGAATTAAAGCTCGATTCTTTATCACTATTGACTATTTTAGTAGTACATTTTTAATGTCCAACTCTCGATACTCAACAGTACCAAATGTAGAGAATCGCGCTATAGGTAAGCCTTTGCAAATTCAATGACAAACACTTTTGATAACACATATTCATCATGATAGTTACTTAGTCAGATTGACTTGATTATAATCATGCGTTGTTTTTTATTGTTTTCAGTTCCTTATCAACAGGGCTTAATTCCATGGCAGCTGTGGTATTGGAAGACTTTTGGAAGCCGTTTTTCAAAGAGCTTAGTCACAGACAGACTCAGATATTGATCCGAGCTGTCGTAGTCATTCTTGGTGTCATTTGTGTTGGTATGCATTATACATTTACATACGTTTACTTATTTATTCAACTGTCGCCAACTTTAGAATGGAGGAATCATTTTTCTTCTCTAGTGCCGATGTCACATGCGACGATGTGACAAAGAAGTCAAAACTCAAAAACTCAAAAGTCAAAACTTCTTTGTCATTCCTCTTGTCCACCCGATTTCTTATTTCCTTCTTTGTCCTCGAAGGCCATAGTGTGTTTTAGTTGACAACTTTAAAAGAGCAACTTTGACAGAATCATACGCATAATGGCTATTCAATTCACATTTTACCAAGTCTTTAACTACCTAGACTACAATCCCTCATCAGGTATAATGAAGTTAAAACATATTCTACAAGATACATTGTCAATATACACTATTTGTCAACTGAGATACACAATAGCCATACTGATATTCTGTCATATTTTGGAGAAGTTATGCTTTAAAAATTCCGCAGCTATGGCGTAATTATAATAATACATATTGTCTAAGTGACAAATTGCTTAAGTGCATATGGTATGATATGATATGTCACTTATTAATTTATTTAATTTTAGGTTTAGTGTATGTAGTAGAGATGTTGGGATCTGTTCTTCAGTTAACAATGAGTCTATCATCAGCGTCAATGGGACCACTTGCTGGAGTATTTCTTATGGGAATGTTCCTACCTTTTATTGATTCTACGGTTTGTACTACCTTAATGACTAGTTAATCAGTTTTTATTATCCTTTAAAATAGAAAAATATTCACACTACACCAACATAATATTCTAAAACATTTTTTGCTACAAAATATAAATATTAATTTACTATTAAATTAATCTATACTTATATTATAAAGCTGTAGAGTTTGCTTGTTTGTTTGTTTGAACGCGAATCGAAAAAACGAATCTCAGGATATATTGGTTCGAATTGAAAAATTCTAAGCTATATAACATCATCCTATGGCCATTAGGAGAGGAGTAGCAACGAAAAATGTTACAAAAATGGGGAAAATTATGACCCATTCTCTCTCATGTGACGCAAGCGACGTTGCGCGGGTCAGCTAGTACGACATAAACACACGTTTTTAACCGACTTGATACTTGTTACAGTACAATGTACGTTTATTTATATTTTCATAAGGCGATCTAACAAATGGCATCTTTATAATTTTTTTTCAGAGTGCCTTGAGTGGTGGTGTAGTAGGTTTAACATCGGCATGGTGGATAGCATTGCACTCACAAGTAGCTCAGGCCCAAGGACTTATGAAGTTTGAACAAAAATTGAGGTTCACCGACAATTGCACCTACACGTTCGAGGAATCAGACGAAGTACTTTTAGAAAATAGTGATTTTGACAGGTATACATTTTCTCTGATACCCTTCATTTCAGAACTAAAATTCGGATCTATTTCTTCTGATAATTCAGAATTCAATAACATATAATAAGCATTAATCGGAACACAAAATTATACGAAACAATGAACTGTATCGCGATTCTATACTCATGGAACCATCGAGAGTTTAACATTTGAAATGTACTGCCATAATAGTTCCTACGGAGCTCAGTAGAGGCGCTGATCAGATTTTCGTGCAAAATTTATCGATTGCTAGCCGGTTGTCGGTAGTCGATAGTGGTAGAGAATCGAGCTACTGCTATGCATAATTAACGTAATAAGTTCACATTGTTAATCTCATTATGTATATGATAATGTATTCTTATTTCTTATTCTTATTATATATGGTGTATAATGTGATTAACAACCAAGACAAGATTGTTTTGAAAATGATAGCATCAGTTGTCACGGTTGAACGTTTATCGTGATTAATGATTAATGTAATCACAGGATATAATAATCAAAACCTGACGAAGGGACAGGTTTTTTTTGATAATAAGCATTAAAACCTGAAGAGGTACGATTACGACTTTAATCAGTAGTTACCTAATAAATACCCTTTAATCTACGAATCGCCTCATGTCATATCATAGATAAAACAAGTACGCTGGTTACAGTCGGTACTATCGACTGTCGAGAATTTGAAATGTACTGAACAATTCGTTCCTATGGTGCCCGTTAGGGGCGCTGATCAGGTTTTCATTTAAAATGTATCTATAGCTAGCCGATTATCGATATTACTGGTGCAAAATAGAGGATCTAGCATTCTAGTTTTTGCTTGAGTACAACGCTGGCTTCTTATCTATAAAATATTATTCTATAGTTATTAAAATAGACACGTTTTATGTTTTTATATACTTTTGGCCATTTTAACATTTATATTTGTTGATTTCAGTAAAGTACCATATTTGTACCGCATTTCATACTTGTGGTTCACGGCAATAGGATGTCTTGTCACCATCAGTGTCGCTTGTTTCGCCAGCTTGAGGGGAACAAAGGCTCACCGTGATCATCGACTATTTGCACCTTTTCTAAGAAAGTGGTTGAAGAAGGATAAAGTAAGTTTTGATCGGAATTTTCATTTATTTAGCTAACAACAGCCACACGGATCAATCTCCATGGTTAAGTCACGCTGCCGAGGTTGTTCAGTCGATGGGTGACCATCTTCAACATATCGAGTTCTTCCGTGTTTCGAAAGACACTATAATAGGGGGTAATTTTTCAAAGATTTTTGACAGTAGTTAGTCTGACAACCCGTTACACTGAAGGTATAAGGTGTTAGAACCCAGACAACTGGGTTGTGGTGGTCTAATAGGCAGTAGTTTCTTGTAAAATACTGGTATCTAGCTGTACCCGGTGAGACTGGAAGTCGACTCCAGCATAGTTTGAAAAAGGCTGAGATGATGATGATGTTGAGCTACAATACATATGAGAATAAAAGTGCAAAAAACGAAATTCCATATTTTAAGTTAAATTTGTTCGTCAGTCAGGTGTTAGGGTAAAGGGGGATAAAAAGAAGCTACATTACGAACACACAATTTGGAACACCGAAGAGCTGCATTTTTATAAAAGTTAAAAACTCTTCTGACAATTTTTTATCATGCTCTTCTTTCAGGTTCATCCAATATATTTAAAAGAAGTAGAGCAAGAAGAGGTACCGAGGCAATGGAAGAATCAAATGGAGATAAACAGTCATAAACTAATAAGACTTAATGATTTAGAAACAGTTCACGGGGTTCAATGATTTGTGATGAAATTAAGAATTTCAACTGTCTTATTAAAGACGAAATTTTCGCATTTTTAGCTATCAGAACAAGGCTAGGCGGACATAGGCTAGTATAGGCACTATAAATCCAACAATGTGAGACTATTTATAAACGAGTTTTTTTAGGAAAAAATTAACGAACAAGCGGATGTTGAAACAATAAAATTTTTTTCTCCAATATTTGTTTTACTTCACTATGATGTTATTGAGATTCTTTAGGGTTGAAAAACATAGGGCCACATAAATAACAGACAATAATATTAGTAAATTATATATATTTCAGTAATTTGCATAGTCAGTAAGTGGAAATCAAAGAGGCTTTGAGTTAGAATTCAATCTTGAATCTAGGATATTTTTAGAAAGGCCAAGCGCGACCAGTTCTTAGGCCGTAGAGACCGCTTCTGAAAATAAATAATTATACATTCAATATATGCTCAACGACCAAACAATAACAGTGAGACTGTGGTGGATTTACTTCTTTATACTTATCTTAAGAGTAGGCGTTTTATATTTGTGTACTTGTACGCAGTAATTAAGATAGTCTGTAGCATAAATAATTTAAAAAACTTACCCTCTCTTGTTGATGACAGCGTTGCCCATGACTAAATTATTACCGTTGCAATTGCCGAGCTCTGCGTCCCAAATTGTGTTGCAGCGCCTACCGACAAAGCGGTTGGGATGGCGGACTGAGGAGGCGAACAAATCAGTAGACCGTCCGTGGGAACATTCACTAGCTAAGCAGCCAGGCTGAGGGTTCTTGCCACCGTTGGGGTAGAAATCAGCGTCTCCGACAGGGGTGAAGATACCGAGGAGATGACCATCAGTGTGGATAGCTTCGACGTATTGACCATTACTTCTGGCGAGACGATTGCCGTTGTTACCCCATAAAGGACCAGCCGGGTCCAGTCCTACAGAAGGTGAAAACTGCTTAAGATTTATTTATTACGAAGATGTCTCATTGTTAAACAAAACTTAAATAAATTTTAGCAGTTTCATGGTCCATATAATAATTTCGAAAAAATATTGTTTACCGGTAATACGAGCAGGACGGTTGCCTGTGCGTCGTCCAGCGTTACCGACGACGTGAGCGCCCAAACTGAATCCAACCAAGTGAACCTGGTTCCAGTTACCACCAGCAGTGTTGATGAGCCAAGTGAGGAAGTTACCAAGGTGTTCACCAACATTCGGAACACCAGCGGCGGCGGTGTTATAGTGTTGACTAGCGAGAGCGCGCCAGTCAACGACGATAACATTACAATCCTGAACTGCCAGGAATGCAGATGTAATTGCGGAATTCATGGGTGTGTTGCCGTTGTTTCTCCATCCGTGGACGATCACTTTTAAGGGACGGCTACCGAGGTAGTTGGAGCCCCAGATGGTGTTTGGCTGATTGATGCGGATTATTTGAGCGCTCGTCGGATTTCTCCTGCACACATAAAATATTCATATAAGTTTGGTTGATGTAAAAACTTTCTAATTGATATTTTTGTATTTCATCCTCTAACAAACCTGGTGAAGAGCCAGTATTGGTTGTTGGCACCATTTCTAGAGTTAAGTAATGCTTCGTCTACAGGTTCGTGCAGGTCTACAAGTACTGGTTTGCCCTCACCGTCAGGCATCCAAATGTAGCGGCTTTCTCCCTCCACATAGTGACTGTTATCCCCTGGGATAGCGGGGATAGCGTGGCTAGCGCCTACTTAAACACAAGATTTAGAAAACGTGAATTTATATTTCTGAAAATAATGATCAATAAAAGTTATATCTGAGTAACTTACTCGCTACGAAGGCACATAACACTAACAGGAACTTCATGGTTAAACACAAAGGAAGCTTTGATTAATTTGCTGTCTCATTCTCGGGTTTATATTGCAATTGTTATCTCGTAAGTACGTGTAAATCTTGTTGAAAATCAAATATTTGCGTGATAATATTCTATTATTAACCTCCTGTAACTAGTACTATCATTTTAATATCTGTCTCTGCAGGAGCCTCACGTGTCACAATGAAAAAGATTTTGGCGGCGGCGGCGGCGCCTTGTTTCTTTTGTTCTTGTGAATATTTTGTAGCAGTTGAATTGCCTTTTTGGATTAACAAATAGACAATTCGACTGTATTTTTGTAATGTCTGGAAGATATTAATTCATTATGGACATTTTCATAAAAAACAATTAAGCCGTCGAGCGGTATGAACTTTATACAGAGACAAAGTGTTTTTTTTTATTAATGTGTTTTTCCAGTGAGTTAAAGCAATCGGCTGTTAGGCGATACAAATTTTGGGGCTTCAGCTAGTGTTATATACAAACATTAGCTGACCTCGCAAACTTCGATACACCTAACAGCTGATTTTTAAGAAATAAAAAATAATTAATAAATCTTTTTTTCCAAATATAATAAAAAAAGAATTAGAGAAATCGGTCCAGTCGTTCACGCGTGATAGCGTGGCCAAGGAAAATAGAGATTAATTTTTATAAAATTTTATTTATTATATACTTATTTTTTGCATAGAAAACGAGAAGTCCGATTATGATAGTAATTTAGTAATCAATTGCTTTGAAATTTAAAAAATATTGTAAAATCCCAGTTAGAAAAAAATTGCACCACACGCAAAATAAAAGATCTCGCACCCTATGATTCTGCATAAGTACAAAGCTGGTTTAGCCTTAGTTAGCGTAGAATTAATACAGCACTTTATACTTATTCAAATATAGTTTCCGTTTTAAGAACTTTTTATGTACGTTGTAAGTTTCACATTTATATTTGTTGATTTTATTAAAGTGCCATATATTTGTTCCGATTCAGGTACGGCCTTTGTACCTAATAAATAAAAAATGTCCCGTCTAATCATTTTTTTTAAAACTTTAGCATTTTTCTATCATACTCTTTTTACAGGTACACATACTTATATTTTTATACTTTTTTTTGACCTTTTTTTTTAAGTAAATTAAGCCAAACAAAAATAATGACAATTATCGATAGAGCAATAGTAAGTATGGCAATAAAGTAGTAGGATCGCTTTGACCCAAGTTATACAAGATTGAAGATTAATTTTTTTTAAACAATTTTTCATTTCTGGAAGTGTTGAGAAAAATAAAATAATGACTTGATTGATATTGCTAGAATTAACTATCTGAAGCCATTGTCATTGTGAAGCGGTTGCTTTGAAGTTGATTTAAAAGGTCGTGCCACACGTATTAACTCGGAAAGGGACCGTCACCGTATCAACTCATCAGTATCATATCGCACACCTAGATCTAATAGGAGTTAACTCATAAAAGCAGGTTTTTCAGAAAAGACAAAAAACTGATTACAGGGTCCCCGAGCTCTGCAGGACATTTCTGAATTGATCAATACTTTTTATATACAGATAGGAAAATGACGATAAGGGAATTCCGTTCTTGCCGTGATGTCAGTGCTACTAGCAATGAGCCTGTTTTGACGGCGGGGAGTGGGGGCAACGTCGTTCAACAAAATGGGCTTAGAGAGATATTGACATTATTCACCTGGCGGTGAATGTCAATATCATTGAATCTGTGTTATTGGTTGGTAGGTAATAAGTTATAGAATTCGATGGTATAGATAACTCAAAATCTATTTTTTTTTCAGTTAACTCCCTTTAGATTTAGGTGTGCGATATTACGTATTAAATTTCACACTTATCGGAATCGTAATGTGAACGCCTCGCCTCGGGACGAGCTCACACATGAATGATCACCTTTCGCATCTTAAGTTATTAGAACAAGACTAGAGGGCCATAGACAGACTCCTATAAAACCAGCCGCAGCTGTTCATTTAACTGTGATTAATTTAGGAAAAATTATCGAATTACAAAATGTTAAAACAACAAAACCATATTCCCCGATATCTGTTTTACTTAATTTTACTTCAATGATGTTATTGAGATTTTCTGGGGTTGAAACAACATTTGTCATATAAATTACAAACAATAATATTAGTAAATAAAATTTATTTTAGTAATTTCCATGGCCAGTTAGTAGAAATCAATGATGTTTTGAGTTAGAATTCAATCCAGGGTATACTTAAAAAGGCCAATACCTGTTAGTGTGCAGGCCAAAGAGACCGCTCCTGAAAATAAACATTTTTTTACAATAAGTGCCATTACCTTTCTATTGAATTGTAACCGATCTTACAAACCAATTTTAAAGTTTGTGGAATTGAATACCAGCTCAAAAGTAGCAAAAGAAAATTAGCATCTCATTTGATCCAAAGAATATCATGGCAGTTTTTTGTATACAGTTTATAAACGGTCTAAATGCTGTTATCGTGGATCTCTTCCGTGAAAAAGAATAGTTCCCGAAAATAGTTTACATTTATGCAGTCATGATAGTGCTATCGTCTGAAAATGTAAAAAAAACGCATACAGTACAATATTCAAAAGTATTTGCGAAATAGCACAGTGAATCGCACTTGATAACCGTAAAAAAATGCAAAATACCTTCCCCATTCTGAGAGAATACCCTAGCCTAACAGTGGAGCGGCAATGGATTAAAATTTTATTTTATGTACTTGTTAGTGTACAGTATACGTAATTTAAAAAAACTTACCCTCTCTTGTTGATGACAGCGTTGCCCATGACAAAAGTATTACCATTGCAATTGCCAAGCTCTGCGTCCCAAATAGTGTTGCAGCGCCTACCGACAAAGCGGTTGGGATGGTGAACTGAGGAGGCGAACAATTCAGTGGCGCGTCCGTGTGAACAAAGACTTGTAAAGCAGCCAGGCTGAGGGTTCTTGCCACCGTTAGGGTAGAAATCAGCATCTCCGACAGGAATGAAGATACCGAGGAGGTGACCATCAGTGTGGATGGCTTCTACATATTGACCATTACCTCTGGAGAGGCGATTGGCGCTGTTAGCCCATCCAGGACGTGCTGGGTCCAGTCCTACAGAAAGGTGAAAATTGTTTGAGATAGATAAAAAAAAGGTAAAATACATTGTAGCAGCTTGTATAAAAAGATCTTGTAAATCAATACATACATATAAAATTCTTCCGTTATAAGTCAATAATGAACGCACAGCTGAAACTACTGAGTGTAGAAAGTTGAAATTTGGCATGAAGATTCCTCGGAAGCGTAGAAGAGCACTAATAGACGATTTTTGGAAATGTGGAAAGAAGTGGGTAAAATTTTACACGGGCAAAGCCGCGGGCGGCAAGTTAGTCCATAAATAAAGTATTTGCAAAAGATTTTTTTACCAGTAATACGAGCGGGACGGTTGCCAGTCCGTCTACCAGCGTTACCGACGACGTGAGCTCCCAAACTGAAGCCAACCAAGTGAACCTGGTTCCAGTTACCACCAGCAGTGTTGAAGAGCCATGTGAGGAAGGTACCAAGGTGTTCACCAACATTAGGTGTACCAGCGGCAGCGGTACTGTAAGCGGTATTAGCGAGCGCGCCCCAGTCAACAACTATAACATTACAATCCTGAACTGCCAGGAAAGCAGCTGTGATGAGAGGATTCATGGGTGTGTGTCCGTTGTTGTTCAATCCGTGGACGATCACTTTTAAGGGACGGCTACCGAGATAGTTGGAGCCCCAGATGGTGTTTGGCTGATTGATGCGGATTACTTGAGCGTTTCTCGGGTTTCTCCTGCACACATGAAATATTCATAAGTTTGATAGATGTAAATTAAGCTTTCTAATTGGTTGTTACGTTTTTTATCCTCTAACAAACCTGGTGAAGAGCCAGTATTGGTTGTTGGCACCATTTCTAGTCTTTAGTAACTCCTCGTCTACAGGTTCGTGCAGGTCTACAAGTACTGGTTTGCCCTCACCGTCTGGCATCCAGATGTAGCGGCTTTCTCCCTCCACATAGTGACTGTTATCCCCTGGAATAGCGGGGATAGCGTTGCTTGCGCCTACTAAAACGTAGAATTTAGAAAATATGAATTCATATTGCTAAAAATAATGTTTAAAAAAAATTATCTGATTGACTTACTCGCTACGAAGGCACATAACACTAACAGAAGCTTCATGGTTGAATACAAAGGAAGCTTTGACTAATTTGCTGTCTCATTTTCCGGTTTATATTGCAAGTGTTATCTCATAAGTACGTTTAAATCTTGTTGAAAATCAATATTTCCGCTTGATAATAACCTTGTTAAGCCTCTACTATTGCTAGATATCATTTTAATCTTTGTCTTCGCAGGAGACTTACGTGTGAAAATGAAAAAGTTTTTGGGAGGGGCGCCTTCTTTTTTTGTCCTTTTAAATATTTTTAAACAATACAAATAGAAGTTCTACTATATTATTTTACTTTTCTGGGATATATTAAGTCTGTAACCCGAATTTTCGTCAAAATTATGATTGATAAGAGTGTTTTTTATTTTTAGAAATACCTAGTGTAGTTTTTAGTATTATGCCGAGTAAGACAAGATGGCGGTCGAAGATTATGGTACGTATTTCTCAACACCCGTAAATGCATCACCTATATAGAAGAGAATCTGAACAATTCAGTTTAAACCGACTGTAAGTGTAACGATATGGGGTATTAAGTACTTACTAAAATGTTATTTTGTAAACAATATGCTTTATAGTCTCCAGCAAGATATTTAATCTCGGGTGGGAGTTCTTATTTATTGCGATAAAATTATGACCCCGTCATTGTCTTTATTATGAGTTGTGATTTTATGCTGCTACATTATTATAAAAAAGGACAAAATCGCGTTTTGGGTTAATACAGGAATATTCCGAGACATTATTTTATACAGTGCCTCGGGTTAGATTTCGGGTCGGGCAAAGTGTAGATATTAAAATATTTCTCAATATTGTGTTTGAATAATAAAATGAATTGAATAACATACTGAAGCCCTGTAATTGGCTTCTTTATATTATTCCATTGTCATTATTTTGTTTAGTTAATTGTAAGTTCAAGTAATTCATAGAATCATTAAATAAATTAGCCAGGAGTTTGTGTGTGTGAGTGAGTGCAACGTGTTTGGTGTATGGTATATTTGAGCCTTAGTAGGTTGGTAGTGCACGCGACTGCATTTCTAGAGGTCTCGCGTACGAGTCCCGGGTCGGGCTTAAAGACTTTTCTGAGTTTCCTGTTTAAAAAAACTCTTAAAGATTGCCCGGAGTTAGAAAGTTCAGGTCGTAGACCTCCGTGCCTCGGAGAACACATAAGCCCGTCGGTCCTGCGCCTGACCTCTTCTTGGTCGTTTTCTTCGTCCCTCCGGATTATAAGAGTAAAAGAATAGAGTGCACCTGTGTATTGTGCACACGCTTGGTCACTGTAAACAAAGTGATGCACAGTTTTCAATTAAACTGGCCACCGTAGCCGAAATCGGCCAGGACGACATTGTTATCAGGCGTACCCGCTATAATATGGGACTAACATTATAAATGACGAACCGTGGATGTATTCCGTACACCTCTGCCTACATTATGGGTATAACAGGCGTGATGTACGTAATTGTTCTTTAACCTAATAGTGTCTTCGCAGCTATTAGGTCGGGAAAAAGTCTTTTCGCATTATAGTATGTATGAACTTGTAATAAAATCTTTTCTCTACCCAAAAAAGTTCGATATTTGGGTACCTCACGAGCTCACTGAAAGAAACCTAATGAACCGTATACTCATTTGAGATTCTTGAAACCAAAGAGATTTTTTTACAAGTTCATACATACTATAATGCGAAAAGACTTTTTCCCCGACCTAATATTTTATTTGCAACCAAACAAATCTTAAGGAGTTTATTTATAGAACCTAAGCGTGTGCAAAATACACGGTTATCTGTATGCGTATCACGTATCTCAGTTGACAACCAATGTACGTCAATAGATGGCGACTATTCAGTACACTGCTGCTTAGTTTGACTGCCTCCGTGGCACAATGGCTTAGGTCGCCTCGCCGCACCCCCATCATCATTGCCCTGGTTGTACCTTTTGTCCGTTGTTTGTAAAAGTCCCCGTGACTCAAGAGGCACCCATAACCAGTTGCGCTCACCGGTCGGTAAACGATCTATGGGTTAAGCAATCGTTGTCGCGGTCATTCCATAGATGGGTGACCGCATTTGAACTGAGCGTCTCCGTGCTTCGGAGGGCACGTAAAAAGTCGGTGTCGGTTGTTATTCGTGGCTAGTTGCACTCACCGGTCGGTAAACGATCAGTGGGTTAAGCAACCTTGGCGCGGTCATTTCTTAGATGGGTGGCCGCATAGTGGTATTTGAACTGAGCGTCTCCGTGCTTCGGAGGGCACGTAAAAAGTCGGTCCCGGTTGTTATCAATAAGATAACAGTCGTTAAGCCATGTCAAAGGCCTTCGGGCGGCTTGAACAACTTTGACATTAGGTTGACCACTGACCATACGACAAATGAAAATGGTTGTTATTTACTCCGATAACAATCGTTAAGCCACGTCAAAAGCCTTCGGGCGGCTTGAACAACTTTGACACTAGGTTGACCTATAAGTATATATATGTTACTGTAAAAGCCCGAACTGTGGTAAATCCTAGGATTTTCCGGTAAAACCTAAGATTTACCAACTCTCAATGGTAAAAGTCCGAACAATTCTTTTATTTCGAACTTTTACCACTATTCACTTGATAGATCTTAGGATTTACATAATCACACGGTAAAAGTTGATAAAGTCATATCATAACGTGTTATGAAGAAGGAATTTTGGGCAAACCGATATGGGTAGGTTAGGTCAGAGGCCTTCGTGGTTATTTTTTTTTAAACCACCCAGAAGGAGGAGCCCCGCGAAGCGGGGCTCCGGAGACATCTCGACATCATCAAGTTAATAGAGGTAAAAGTTCGAAATAAAAGTATTGTTCGGGCTTTTACCATTGAGAGTTGGTAAATCTTAGGTTTTACCGGAAAATCTTAGGATATACCACAGTTCGGGCTTTTACAGTAACATATATAATAAAAAACATAGTAAGTGTCAAAATCAAAATCAAAATCAAAATCAAATCATTTATTCATTTAGGTCAAATATTGACACTTATGATAGTCGTTACAATTACTGAATCTACCACTAGCTCGGAAAGGGGGTAGAGCCTTATGAGAAGAGCTAGCGAGAAACTCACGGCCACTCTTTTCAATCGCCAAAAAGTTTTACAATGTGGTTGATACAATAATTGATCATGCGAGGAGCTGCCAACAATCAGCGATATAGACTAAACGTCAATTAAGTTAAATGAACATAGCTAGGTTATTTATTAGTCTCTGATCATACCGTATGTTGGGAGCACCTACTAGCATGTGATAATAAGAATATGGGCAGCAAGTGAGCACACTGGTTGTGAACATTATAAAAGAAAAAGTGACAGTTTTATGAATAACATCAAATTGTACGTAACATCACCTATTTGCATCATTAATTGCCCATATTTTACAATATTTAGACCTACTGCTACTGAGTTTATACAATTTATAGCAAGGTTCCCTAATTTCAAAGAATCCTTATCAAGCGAGCGACTAATCCTAAGAGCTATTGTCGTTTAGATACTCATCAATTCTGTAATAAGCTTTCCTAACGAGATGTTCCTTAACAGCAACTTTGAATTTTGGCAGGGGCAAATCCATGATGTGCTTTGGAAGCTTGTTGAAGAAACGAATGCCGAGACCTACAAACGAATTGTGCACCTTGTGTAAACGATGATGGGGACCTACTAATACGTCAATCACTATGATCTATCTATATACTAACAATGTAAATCATAGTGGCTTGGTTGTCAACTGAGATACGTTAAAGCCCATCATTTTCATAGCCCGCTGTGACGTAACAGAGAACCGCCAAAGCGGCATTGTTGCCCGTCCCGAGATTCGACCCCTAGACCCTTGCGCAGCATTAGCATTTGATACTACCATTGAGCCAGTCAGTGCTGAAGACCTATGCTTAAAAAATAACACTCCATGTGAAAGTACCTAACATCAAATCGATAGCATTACGCGTTGGTGAACATTTTATAAATTACATGCAATACAATGATATTTCACTTGAAAAAACTGCTATAGTTTCTTTTTAGAGTGGCAAGTCACTATTTGCACTATAATAATATAAATATAATTCTGAAATTATAATATAAATATAATTCTGATTACATTAAATTATCATCCTTCTATTTTAAATACGGCTTTAAGCTTTGTGTTCACAGTTGTCATGCTTTTTACTTGATTTACTAAAATTTCGTTTTACAGTGTTTTTGGTTAGGAGAAACAAAACAAAAAGTTGTAAAGAAATATAATTTATTGTATTAACCGGATAAAAAGATCAATTAACAAATTTTGAGTGCATATCTCCCTTAGAAAGGCCAGGAAGAACCGGTCCTGAGTCCGAAAAGACCGCGACTGAAAAGAAAAATAAATGTGTTAGTTAGTTCAATGATCGCGAGCAGCGTACTTTTATAAAGTCTCTCTAGTTACAATTTACTACAGACATAATTTGTTTGTTACAATTGTTTAGGCTACGGACATAAATATCACATTATTACGCCGATCATAAAGCTGTCTTACACTAGCATAAAGATGTCTTAGTAGCATTTTTAAAAAGACAATCTCAGAAGAAAACTTCTTGCTGAAGAGCAGTTTTTTCGCGTTTAATCAAATGTGTGTAATCTTACCCTCTCTTGCCGATGTTAGAGTTGCCCATGACCAAAGTGCCACCATTGCAATTGCCAAGCTCTGCGTCCCAAATGTTGTTGCACTGTCTACCGACGAAGCGGTTGGGGTTGCGGACGGAGGAAGCGAACAAATCAGTGGACCGTCCGTGAGAGCAAGTGCTAATTAAGCAGCCAGGCTGAGGGTTCTTTCCACCGTTGGGGTAGAAATCAGCATCTCCGACAGGGTTGAAGATACCGAGGAGATGACCATCGGTGTGGATGGCCTCGACGTATTGACCATTGTTTCCATTGAGGGCGTTAGAGTTACTTCCCCAACGAGGACCAGCCGGGTCCAGTCCTATAAGAAAAAGTAGAATAGTTTATTTATGGTATGTATATATTAAAGAAGGACCAAGTAATGACTTTTGTCATAAAAAGAAAAAGAATAACTGAGAAACTATATTTACCAGTAATACGAGCGGGGCGGTTACCAGCCTCACGACCAGCGTTACCGACGACGTGAGCTCCCAAACTGAATCCAACCAAGTGAACCTGGTTCCAGTTACCACCACCGGTGTTGATGAGCCAAGTGAGGAATTTACCGAGGTGTTCACCAACATTAGGAACACCATTGGCAGCGGTATTATAAGCACTATTGGCAAGAGCGCGCCAGTCAACTACAATAACGTTACAATCTTGAACTGCCAGGAAAGCAGATGTAATTGTAGGATTCATAGCAGTGTTGCCGTTGTTGTTCCATCCGTGGACAATCACTTTCAGAGGACGGTTGCGTTGGTAGTTGGAGCTTGTGATGGTGTCAGCTTCATTGTGGCGAATAATTTGAGCGTTATTCGGATTTCTCCTGCAAATTTATAATGCACGTATAAGTCATCATAACACTAATTTTTGTTTCCACTATTTTCTTACACTAGGCTACACAAACCTGGTGAAAAGCCAATATTGGTTGTTGGCACCATTTCTAGAGTCCAGGACTGACTCGTCTACAGGTTCGTCCAAGTCTACAAGTACTGGGTTGCCTTCAGCATCGGGCATCCAGACGTAGCGGCTTTCTCCCTCCACATAGTGACTGTTGTCCCCGGGGATAGTGGGGATGGCCTCATCGCTTGGGCCAGCAGGGATAACGTGGCTAGCGCTAACTAAAACAAAACCAAATGTTTCTATTGCTCTGAAGAAAAAAACCTCTTCAGTACACAGTTACAGTTACACGAAATTACATTTTCCGTTCACTTTAAATTTCTACATGTTATGACGGCTAGGTATTTAATATGATTCACTTACGCGCTAGTAAACCACAGAGCACAACTAGAAGTTTCATGGTATAGTCCAGCGGTGGCTATGTCTCACTTTCGATGTCAGTGAAACGTTTATATTGTCTATGTTATCTGTAAGCAGCTGTGAATCCTTTGCAAAATCAATCGATGAGCTTGATAATAGCTTGTTATTATCATATATCACTATCATTAGATTTTTTGACATAAGTTTTATAAGATTAGTGGCGTCCAGGTAACCGAAAATCGTAATTAAAGCCTAATTCAGCAATATATACATTGAGTGCTGGCAAATCTCACACACCTCCAAATGAAAGAACGTTTTTAATGCATATTATCTCTTTACGTATATGCCAATGATAATATAATAATTATATGGTATACTAATGTAATGTTAGCAGCTCCACGCATGATCAATTATAGATTAAATTTTAAATTTTGCGATTGAAAAGAGTGGCCATGAGTTTTTGTTTGCTCTTCTCATAAGGCTCTACCCCTTTTCCGAGCTAGTGGTAGATTCAGTAAATGTAACGACTACTATAAGTGTCAATTATATTTGACCCAAATTAATAAATGCAGATCATTTATTAATTTTGGTTGCCCTTTAGATTTATAGTGGGCTATATCTAAAAAATGAAAAGTGGAAGAAGGTATTAATAAAATAAATGAATTAAGTTAAATTGGTTAAAATTCTGCTCACCAATAAACAATAATATTATTTTACGAACAATAAAATAATATGCTAGAATACTTATTTTTGAAGACGCGGGAAAATGAAAGTCAGTCGTGTGTACCCCACTTTATTTGTAATTGGTCAATATCTCTGCAATTTCATCTTCAGTATGAGATTAATTGTTGAGCATGATTTAATAGACATTAAAGATAAACATCAATCATAATTACTTGATTCGTGTTTTAAAAACAACAACCCAGTGGTCGATAATAAGATAAGCTCAAAATATAAATTTAATTGATCAATGCACATCTGTTTCGCGCGTTGAGGATTCGCTTACATCAACTCGCTTTTACAAACGAAAATTTGCAGTCACTTTTATTTTTATGTTCAACTTTTTATTTAATGAAATGTTTCATATTTTTTACATACAATAATATTATGTTATATGTACAAAATATGAAACTTTTATGGCTTTTTAACTTCATTTTTCTTAAGTTATTTGGATTTAATAAAATGCCAAAAGCTATTTGAACTAGAATAAATTGTCATGAAAAACATTCTATGTTTAATGCTTGTTTTTGAAAGCCTGTAAAGAGTCCACTGTAATATTTTTTTTTTTTAGAGAACTATTTCCCGGATCTATAGTAAAATAACATGAGAATCCAGTTTTAACAGAATATTTTGTTGGCTAGTGCATTTTTATGTGTAATAATATAGCTAAATATTTACGGGAAGCTAACTCGTCTTGTGATTGTTAGGTGAGTACGAAGAATTAATAATAATATTAAACGCTTCTTCGCTTGTACATGTCCAGTTCATTAAATGGTAAATTAATCTCAGAAGTTTATTTGGAGACATTATTACTCTTTCTTTATTTCGGCTTTATCCCACGTTGGGTAGGGTCGGATCAACATAATTTCGTTCTAAAAACATGCTGCAAGCAAATTTGGTTGTCCTAATATGCCCATTGCCTGCTAACGGATATTTGTGCACGTTCTAAAACTATCATTTTATTTATTTGCTTGATCATGCATCAGCATTAGTCGGATAATAAATTAATTGAGTTGAGAGGTCAGATATCCGTAAAATTCTGGTAGTAAAATGTCCGACGCCCATCAATCATTTCAGTTAATTATTTATTTCATTTAAAGAAATTAGTTGAGTAAGGAGCCAGTACCTCCCTCTCTTTCCACACTAAACGCACATGGTTTTCAATTTTCTAACCACGTGAATATTGATCAGTAATTAAGATGGGAGTGCATGAGTGCATTGGTGATTTATTCATTGAGCCACCCAGTACCAAAGACCTATGTTTAAAAAATAACACTCCATGTGAAAGTACCTAACATCAAATCAATAGCATTACGCGTTGGTGAACATTTTATAAATTGCATGCAATGCAATAATTTCACTTGAAAAAACTGCTATAGTTTCTTTTGAGAGTGGCAAGTCACTATTTGCACTATAATAATAATATGCTAATTCTATAATAATATATATAAAAGAAAGTGGTGTTAGTGATACAATTTATAACTTAAGAACGGCTAAACAGATTGGGTTGAAAATTGGTAGAGGGGTAGCTTAGATCCAGGAGACGGTAACTTAGGTCCGGGTGACGGACAGAGGATACTTTTTATCCCGCTCGACCGTGTTAAAAGTGAAAGTGCGAAAAGGTTTTTATTGGAAGAAAAAAAAGCTTGAGCGGAGCTGCGCGGGTCAGCTAGTACATATAATTATAAAAGATACACTGTGCTTATACTTGTTTTTGAATTTTATCACAATTTTGCTTCTATGATATTAGAATTTTTATTCCTATATTTATTTTACGTGAGCATAAATAACAGTATGAAACATATCTTTGAGGTATTCATCCTTAATACAAAATTTAAAACCCATAAAAAAATTATGTTTGTTAAAGTGAAACACAGAAATATCGGCCATAAAAAAGTTTTTTTAACCATAGCACTTATATGTAAGACCAGTTTATATGTATAGGAAGAGATTGCAAGTATTTGAAATGGCCGAGCAGGTAATTAGTGTGCCTCGTGTTAAATTTGTCTTTTTCTAATTTATTATGTTATACAGTCACACTGTAGATTATTAATATAATGGTATGGTAATAAAAGAAAATGCTTATTATAAGTAAAGTGTATTCATATAAAAATAGTTTAAAAACGGACGAATTTATTAATAACATAATTTACGAAATAGTGTCCCCATCAGATGCTTTCTTTAGAAAGGCCAGGAAGAACCAGTCCTGAGGCCGAAGAGGCCGCGCCTAGAAACGAAGAAAAACATTAAATATAAACAAAGAATATATTTATGACCAGACTTGTCATAAACATTCTTTTCAGTTAGTGATAATGTGACAACAATAATGAGATTATTATCTTTGAATACTTCATTAAATATTTGTTTGAAATCATACCCTCTCTTGCTGATGACAGCGTTGCCCATGACCAAAGTGCCACCATTGCAATTGCCGAGCTCTGCGTCCCAAATGTTGTTGCACTGTCTACCGACGAAGCGGTTAGGATTGCGGACGGAGGAAGCGAACAAATCAGTAGACCGTCCGTGAGAGCAAGTGCTAATTAAGCAGCCAGGCTGAGGGTTCTTTCCACCGTTGGGGTAGAAATCAGCGTCTCCGACAGGGTTGAAGATACCGAGGAGATGACCATCGGTGTGGATGGCTTCGACGTATTGGCCATTGTTTCTGTTGAGGGCGTTAGAGTTGCCACCCCATAGAGGACCAGCCGGGTCCAATCCTGTAATACGGTTAGACAAGCTGTTTAGTAATCAGAAAACACGTTCAATTAATGACGTAAATCAAAATTATTATCAACTTTAGTACTGTATGACTTGGGACCATTTTGAAGAATGTTATTTACCAGTGATACGAGCGGGACGATTGCCGGTTTGTCTTCCAGCGTTACCGACGACGTGAGCGCCCAAACTGAATCCAACCAAGTGAACCTGGTTCCAGTTACCACCAGCAGTGTTGATGAGCCACGTGAGGAAGTTTCCAAGGTGCTGACCAATACCAGGGACACCAGCGGCAGCGGTGTTGTAGTTGCCATTAGCAAGAGCGCGCCAATCAACTACGATAACATTACAATCCTGAACTGCCAGGAAAGCAGATGTAATTGTGGGATTCATAGCAGTATTGCCGTTGTTATTCCAGCCGTGTACGATCACTTTCAATGGACGGCTTCCGAGGTAGTTGGAGCCCCAGATGGTGTTAGGCTGGTTGATGCGAATAACTTGAGCGTTATTTGGATTTCTCCTGCACACATTGAATATTCATGTGAGTTAAATGAATGAATTAGTTCCAAAATTTTTATTTTCTTAACTAATATATACAAACCTGGTGAAAAGCCAGTATTGGTTGTTGGCACCATTTCTAGAGTTAAGTAATGCTTCGTCTACAGGTTCGTGCAGGTCTACAAGTACTGGTTTGCCCTCACCATCTGGCATCCAGACGTAGCGGCTTTCTCCCTCCACATAGTGACTATTGTCCCCGGGGACAGTAGGGATAACGTGGCTGGCGCAAACTATAGGTGGAAACAAGATTTAGGTACTTATTTATTTATTATTATTATTTCATATAATAGCATTATGTTATCACACGGGTTTAGATTTATTTAAAAGAAAACTAAGACAATATTCAATCAGAATGTAAATTTCTATATCTGTTATTAGTTACTCGATTAATGATAGTACTATAATCGGAATGGTATAGAATTTGAGACTCTTTAGGACATCACTAAATACCTACGTCAATCGTCAAGCTGTCAAAAGACTGATAATATAATGGGCAGAGTGTAAATAGATTTTTAATTGTCATTGGAACTGGCAGATAGCTAGTATTTAATCTGTGTTCACATGTAATTACTAATACCCTTATTGTTTTTCCACGCGGTTGAAGTTGCGGACCAAAGTAAATATTCATTTTATAAGGAAATTTTCAAGATTTGATTAATATAAGAATTATGATGTAAGTTAAATAAGAAATACTTACGTGCCACGAAAGCACATAGCACTACCAGTAGCTTCATGATTGAGTCCAAAGGTGGCTTTGATTAATTTGTCTGCAATCCTAAGATTTATATTTTGTTGTTATCTTTGAGTAGGTGTAAACATTGAGCGAAATCAATCAACGATTCTGATTACATTTAAATTATCATCCTTCTATTTTAAATACGGTTTTAAGCTTTGTGTTCACTGTTGTCATGCTTTTTACCTGACATATTAAAATTTTGTTTCACAGTGTTTTTGGTTAGGAGAAACAGAACAGAAAGTTGTAAAGAAATATAATTTATTGCATTAACCGGATAAAAAGATCAATTAACAAATTTTGAGTGCATATCTCCCTTAGATGTTTTCCTTAGAAAGGCCAGGAAGAACCGGTCCTGAGTCCGAAGAGACCGCGTCTGAAAAGAAAAATAAATGTGTTAGTTAGTTCAATGATCGCGAGCAGCGTACTTTTATAAAGTCTCTCTAGTTACAATTTACTACAGACATGATTTATTTGTTACAAGTGTTTAGGCTACGGACATAAATATCACATTATTACGCCGATCATAAAGCTGTCTTACACTAGCATAAAGATGTCTTAGTAGCATTTTTAAAAGACAATCTCAAAAGAAAACTTCTTGCTGAAGAGCAGTTTTTTCGCGTTTAATCAAATGTGTGTAATCTTACCCTCTCTTGCCGATGTTAGAGTTGCCCATGACCAAAGTGCCACCATTGCAATTGCCAAGCTCTGCGTCCCAAATGTTGTTGCACTGTCTACCGACGAAGCGGTTGGGGTTGCGGACGGAGGAAGCGAACAAATCAGTAGACCGTCCGTGAGAGCAAGTGCTAATTAAGCAGCCAGGCTGAGGGTTCTTTCCACCGTTGGGGTAGAAATCAGCATCTCCGACAGGGTTGAAGATACCGAGGAGATGACCATCAGTGTGGATGGCCTCGACGTATTGACCATTGTTTCCATTGAGGGCGTTAGAGTTACTTCCCCAACGAGGACCAGCCGGGTCCAGTCCTATAAGAAAAAGTAGAATAGTTTATTTATGGTATGTATATATTAAAGAAGGACCAAGTAATGACTTTTGTCATAAAAAGAAAAAGAATAACTGAGAAACTATATTTACCAGTAATACGAGCGGGGCGGTTACCAGCCTCACGACCAGCGTTACCGACGACGTGAGCTCCCAAACTGAATCCAACCAAGTGAACCTGGTTCCAGTTACCACCACCGGTGTTGATGAGCCAAGTGAGGAATTTACCGAGGTGTTCACCAACATTAGGAACACCATTGGCAGCGGTATTATAAGCACTATTGGCAAGAGCGCGCCAGTCAACTACAATAACGTTACAATCTTGAACTGCCAGGAAAGCAGATGTAATTGTAGGATTCATAGCTGTGTTGCCGTTGTTGTTCCATCCGTGGACGATCACTTTCAGAGGACGGTTGCGTTGGTAGTTGGAGCTTGTGATGGTGTCAGCTTCATTGTGGCGAATAATTTGAGCGTTATTCGGATTTCTCCTGCAAATTTATAATGCAAGTATAAGTCATCATAGCCCGCGCTTTTATTTCCACTATTTTCTTACACTAGGCTATACAAACCTGGTGAAAAGCCAATATTGGTTGTTGGCACCATTTCTAGAGTCCAGGACTGACTCGTCTACAGGTTCGTCCAAGTCTACAAGTACTGGGTTGCCTTCACCATCGGGCATCCAGACGTAGCGGCTTTCTCCCTCCACATAGTGACTGTTGTCCCCGGGGATAGTGGGGATGGCCTCATCGCTTGGGCCAGCAGGGATAACGTGGCTAGCGCTAACTAAAACAAAACCGAATGTTTTTATTGCTCTGAAGAAAAAAACCTCTTCAGTACACAGTTACAGTTACACGAAATTACATTTTCCGTTCACTTTAAATTTCTACATGTTATGACGGCTAGGTATTTAATATGATTCACTTACGCGCTAGTAAACCACAGAGCACAACTAGAAGTTTCATGGTATAGTCCAGCGGTGGCTATGTCTCACTTTCGATGTCAGTGAAACGTTTATATTGTCTATGTTATCTGTAAGCAGCTGTGAATCCTTTGCAAAATCAATCGATGTGCTTGATAATAGCTTGTTATTATCATATATCATCACTATCATTAGATTTTTTGACATAAGTTTTATAAGATTAGTGGCTTCCAGGTAACCGAAAATCGTAATTAAAGCCTAATTCAGCAATATATACATTGAGTGCTGGCAAATCTCACACACCTCCAAATGAAAGAACGTTTTTAATGCATATTATCTCTTTACGTATATGCCAATGATAGTATAATAATATTTATATGGTATACTAATGTAATGTTGGCGGCTCCACGCATGATCAATTATAGATTACATTTTAAATTTTGCGATGGAAAAGAGTGGCCATGAATTTTTGTTTGCTCTTCTCATAAGGCTCTACCCCTTTTCCGAGCTAGTGGTAGATTCAGTAAATGTAACGACTACTTTAAGTGTCAATTATATTTGACCCAAATTAATAAATGATCTGCTTTAGATTTATAGTGGGCTATATCTAAAAAATTAAAAGTGGAAGAAGTTATTAATAAAATAAATAAATTAAGTTAAATTGGTTAAAATTCTGCTCACCAATAAACAATAATATTATTTTACGAAAAATAAAATAATATGCTAGAATACTTATTTTTTAAGACGCGGGCGAATGTAAGTCAGACGTGTGTACCCCACTTTATTTGTAATTGGTCAATATCTCTGCAATTTCATCTTCTGTATGAGATTAATTGTTGAGCATGATTTAATAGACTTTAAAGATAAACATCAATCATATTAATTACTTGATTCGTGTTTTAAAAACAACAAACCAGGGGTCGATAATAAGATAAGCTCAAAATATAAATTTAATTGATCAATGCACATCTGTTTCGCGCGTTGAGGATTCGCTTACATCAACTCGATTTTTACAAACGAAAATTTGCAGTCAATTTTATTTTTATGTTCAACTTTTTATTTAATTAAATGTTTCATATTCTTTACATACAATAATATTATGTTATATGTACAAAATATGAAACTTTTATGGTTTTTTAACTTCATTTTTCTTAAGTTATTTGGATTCAATAAAATGCCAAAAGCTATTTGAACTAGAATAAATTGTCATGAAAAACATTCTACGTTTAAGCTTGTTTTTCAAAGCCTGTAAAGAGTCCACTGTAATAAATTATTTTTTTTAGAGAACTATTTCCCGGATCTATAGTAAAATAACATGAGAATCCTGTTTTAAGAGAATATTTTGATAGCTAGTGCTTTTTTTGCGTAATAATATAGCTAAATATTTACGGGAAGCTAACTCGTCTTGTGATTGTTAGGTGAGTACGAAGAATTAATAATAATATTTAACGCTTCTTTGCTTGTACATGTCCAGTTCATTAAATGGTAAATTAATCTCAGAAGTTTATTTGGAGACATTATTACTCTTTCTTTATTTCGGCTTTATCCCACGTTGGGTAGGGTCGGATCAACATAATTTCGTTCTAAAAACATGCTGCAAGCAAATTTGGTTGTCCTAATATGCCCATTGCCTGCTAACGGATATTTGTGCACGTTCTTAAACTATCTTTTTATTTATTTGCTTGATCATGCAAGCATTAGTCGGATAATAAATTAATTGAGTTGAGAGGTCAGATATCCGTAAAATTCTGGTAGTAAAATGTCCGACGCCCATCAATCATTTCAGTTAATTATTTATTTCATTAAAAGAAATTAGTTGAGTAAGGAGCCAGTACCTCCCTCTCTTTCCACACTAAACGCACATGGTTTTCAATTTTCTAACCACGTTAATATTGATCAGTAATTAAGATGGGAGTGCACGAGTGCATTGGTGATTTATTCATTGAGCCAGTCAGTACTAAAGACCTATGTTTAAAAAATAGCACTCCATGTGAAAGTACCTAACATCAAATCAATAGCATTACGCGTTGGTGAACATTTTATAAATTACATGCAATACAATGATATTTCACTTGAAAAAACTGCTATAGTTTCTTTTTAGAGTGGCAAGTCACTATTTGCACTATAATAATAATATGCTAAGTGGTGTTAGTGATACCATTTATAACTTAAGAACGGCTAAACAGATTGGAAAATTGGTAGAGGGGTAGCTTAGATCCAGGAGACGGTAACTTAGGTCCGGGTGACGGACAGAGGATACTTTTTATCCCGCTCGACCGTGTTAAAAGTGAAAGTGCGAAAAGGTTTTTATTGGAAGAAAAAAAGCTTGAGCGGAGCTGCGCGGGTCAGCTAGTACATATAATTATAAAAGATACACTGTGCTTATACTTGTTTTTGAATTTTATCACAATTTTGCTTCTAGAATATTAGAATTTTTATTCCTATATTTATTTTACGTGAGCATAAATAACAGTATGAAACATATCTTTGAGGTATTCATCCTTAATACAAAATTTAAAACCCATAAAAAAATTATGTTTGTTAAAGTGAAACACAGAAATATCGGCCATAAAAAAGTTTTTTTAACCATAGCACTTATATGTAAGACCAGTTTATATGTATAGGAAGAGATTGGAAGTATTTGTAATGGCCGAGCAGGTAATTAGTGTGCCTCGTGTTAAATTTGTCATTTTCTAATTTATTATGTTATACAGTCACACTGTAGATTATAAATATAATGGTATGGCAATAAAAGAAAATGCTTATCTATACTAATATAATAAAGCTGAAGAGTTTGTTTGTTTGTTTGTTTGTTTGAACGCGCTAATCTCGGGAACTACTGGTCCGATTTGAAAAATTCTTTCAGTGTTAGATAGCCCATTTATCGAGGAAGGCTATAGGCTATATATCATCACGCTACGACCAATAGGAGCAGAGTACCAGCGAAAAATGTTACAAAAACTGGGAAAATTATGATTCTCTTATGTGACGCAAGCGAAGTTGCGCGGGTCAGCTAGTTATAAATAAAGTGTATTCATATAAAAATAGTTTAAAAACGGACGAATTTATTAATAACGTAATTTACGAATTAGTGTCCCCATCAGATGTTTTCTTTAGAAAGGCCAGGAAGAACCAGTCCTGAGGCCGAAGAGGCCGCGCCTAGAAACGAAGAAAAACATTAAATATAAACAAAGAATATATTTATGACCAGACTTGTCATAAATATTCTTTTCAGTTAGTGATAATGTGACAACAATAATGAGATTATTATCTTTGAATACTTCATTAAATATTTGTTTGAAATCATACCCTCTCTTGCTGATGACAGCGTTGCCCATGACCAAAGTGCCACCATTGCAATTGCCGAGCTCTGCGTCCCAAATGTTGTTGCACTGTCTACCGACGAAGCGGTTAGGATTGCGGACGGAGGAAGCGAACAAATCAGTAGACCGTCCGTGAGAGCAAGTGCTAATTAAGCAGCCAGGCTGAGGGTTCTTGCCACCGTTAGGGTAGAAATCAGCGTCTCCGACAGGGTTGAAGATACCGAGGAGATGACCATCGGTGTGGATGGCTTCGACGTATTGTCCATTGTTTCTATTGAGGGCGTTAGAGTTGCCACCCCATAGAGGACCAGCCGGGTCCAATCCTGTAATACGGTTAGACAAGCTGTTTAGGAATCAGAAAACACGTTCAATTAATGACGTAAATCAAAATTATTATCAACTTTAGTACTGTATGACTTGGGACCATTTTGAAGAACGTTATTTACCAGTGATACGAGCGGGACGATTGCCGGTTTGTCTTCCAGCGTTACCGACGACGTGAGCGCCCAAACTGAATCCAACCAAGTGAACCTGGTTCCAGTTACCACCAGCGGTGTTGATGAGCCAAGTGAGGAAGTTTCCAAGGTGCTGACCAATACCAGGGACACCAGCGGCGGCGGTGTTGTAGTTGCCATTAGCAAGAGCGCGCCAATCAACTACGATAACATTACAATCCTGAACTGCCAGGAAAGCTGATGTAATTGTGGGATTCATAGCAGTATTGCCGTTGTTATTCCAGCCGTGTACGATCACTTTCAACGGACGGCTGCCGAGGTAGTTGGAGCCCCAGATGGTGTTAGGCTGGTTGATGCGAATAACTTGAGCGTTATTTGGATTTCTCCTGCACACATGGAATATTCATGTGAGTTAAATGAATGAATTAGTTCCAAAATTTTTATTTTCTTAACTAAGCTATACAAACCTGGTGAAAAGCCAGTATTGGTTGTTGGCACCATTTCTAGAGTTAAGTAATGCTTCGTCTACAGGTTCGTGCAGGTCTACAAGTACTGGTTTGCCCTCACCATCTGGCATCCAGACGTAGCGGCTTTCTCCCTCCACGTAGTGACTATTGTCCCCGGGGACAGTAGGGATAACGTGGCTGGCGCAAACTATAGGTGGAAACAAGATTAAGGTACTTATTTATTATTATTATTTCATGTAATAGCATTATGTTATCACACGGGTTTAGATTTATTTAAAAGAAAACTAAGACAATATTCAATCAGAATGTAAATTTCTATATCTGTTATTAGTTACTCGATTAATGATAGTACTATAATCGGAATGGTATAGAATTTGAGACTCTTTAGGACATCACTAAATACGTCAATCGTCAAGCTGTCAAAAAACTGATAATATAATGGACAGAGTGTAAATAGATTTTTAATTGGCATTGGAACTGGCAGACAGCTAGTATTTAATCTGTGTTGACATGTAATTACTAATACCCTAATTGTTTTTCCACGCGGTCGAAGTTGCGGACCAAAGTAAATATTCATTTTATAAGGAAATTTTCAAGATTTGATTAATATAAGAATTATGATGTAAGTTAAATAAGAAATACTTACGTGCCACGAAAGCACATAGCACTACCAGTAGCTTCATGATTGAGTCCAAAGGTGGCTTTGATTAATTTGTCTGCAATCCTAAGATTTATATTATTGTTGTTATCTTTGAGTAGGTGTAAACATTGAGCGAAATCAATCAACGATTCTGATTACATTTAAATTATCATCCTTCTATTTTAAATACAGTTTTAAGCTTTGTGTTCACTGTTGTCATGCTTTTTACCTGACATTAAAATTTAGTTTCACAGTGTTTTTGGTTAGGAGAAACAAAACAGAAAGTTGTAAAGAAATATAATTTAATGCATTAACCGGATAAAAAGATCAATTAACAAATTTTGAGTAAATATCTCCCTTAGATGTTTTCCTTAGAAAGGCCAGGAAGAACCGGTCCTGAGTCCGAAGAGACCGCGTCTGAAAAGAAAAATAAATGTGTTAGTTAGTTCAATGATCGCGAGCAGCGTACTTTTATAAAGTCTCTCTAGTTACAGTTTACTACAGACATGATTTATTTGTTACAATTGTTTAGGCTACGGACATAAATATCACATTATTACGCCGATCATAAAGCTGTCTTACACTAGCATAAAGATGTCTTAGTAGCATTTTTATAAACCAATTTCGAAAAAAATCGTCTCGCTGAAGAAGTTTTTTCGCGTTCAATTAAATGTGTAATCTTACCCTCTCTTTCCGATGTTAGAATTGCCCATGACTAAAGTGCCACCATTGCAATTGCCAAGCTCTGCGTCCCAAATGTTGTTGCACTGTCTACCGACGAAGCGGTTGGGGTTGCGGACGGAGGAAGCGAACAAATCAGTAGACCGTCCGTGAGAGCAAGTGCTGACTAAGCAACCAGGCTGAGGGTTCTTGCCACCATTCGGGTAGAAATCAGCATCTCCGACAGGGTTGAAGATACCGAGGAGATGACCATCAGTGTGGATGGCTTCGACGTATTGACCATTGTTTCTGTTGAGGGCGTTAGAGTTACCTCCCCAACGGGGACCAGCCGGGTCCAGTCCTATAAAAAAAGTAGAAAAGTTTAGGAAACCCATAATACAGATCCGCATTACCATGCCACAGAACTGTATCAATATTTCATAAATTACAGAAAATATGAAGGTATGTATATATTAAAGAAGGATCAAGTAATGCCTTTTGTCATAAAAAGAAAAAGAATAACTGAGAAACTATATTTACCAGTAATACGAGCGGGGCGGTTGCCAGCCTGACGACCAGCGTTACCGACGACGTGAGCTCCCAAACTGAATCCAACCAAGTGAACCTGGTTCCAGTTGCCACCCCCGGTGTTGATGAGCCAAGTGAGGAAGTTACCAAGGTGCTGACCAACATTAGGAACACCATTGGCAGCGGTGTTGTAAGCACTATTAGCAAGAGCGCGCCAGTCAACTACAATAACGTTACAATCTTGAACTGCCAGGAAAGCAGATGTAATTGTAGGATTCATAGCAGTGTTGCCGTTGTTGTTCCATCCGTGGACGATCACTTTCAGAGGACGGTTGCGTTGGTAGTTGGAGCTTGTGATGGTGTTAGCTTGATTGTGGCGAATAATTTGAGCGTTATTCGGATTTCTCCTGCAAATTTATAATGCACGTATAAGTCATCACAGCCCGCGCTTTTGTTTCCACTATTTTCTTACACTAGCCTATACAAACCTGGTGAAAAGCCAGTATTGGTTGTTGGCACCATTTCTAGAATCCAGGACTGACTCGTCTACAGGTTCGTCCAAGTCTACAAGTACTGGGTTGCCTTCACCATCGGGCATCCAGACGTAGCGGCTTTCTCCCTCCACATAGTGACTGTTATCACCGGGGATAGTGGGGATGGCCTCATCGCTTGGGCCAGCAGGGATAACGTGGCTAGCGCTAACTAAAACAAAACCGAATGTTTTTATTGCTCTGAAGAAAAAAACCTCTTCAGTACACAGTTACAGTTACACGACATTACATTTTCCGTTCACTTTAAATTTCTACATGTTATGACGGCTAGGTATTTAATATGATTCACTTACGCGCTAGTAAACCACAGAGCACAACTAGAAGTTTCATTGTATAGTCCAGCGGTGGCTATGTCTCACTTTCGATGTCAGTGAAACGTTTATATTGTCTATGTTATCTGTAAGCAGCTGTGAATCCTTTGCAAAATCAATCGATGAGCTTGATAATAGCTTGTTATTATCATATATCATCACTATCTTTAGATTGTTTGACATAAGTTTTATAAGATTAGTGGCGTCCAGGTAACCGAAAATCGTCATTAAAGCTTAATTCAGCAATATATACATTGAGTGCTGGCAAATCTCACACACCTCCAAATGAAAGAACGTTTTTAATGCATATTATCTCTTTACGTATATGTCAATGATAATATAATATTTATATACTTGTACGTATATCGCTTAATGTTGGCAGCTCCACGAATGATCAATTATAGAGTAAATTTTAAATTTTGCGATTGAATAGAGTGGCCGTAATTTTTTGTTAGCTCTTCTCATAAGCCCTTTTCCGAGCTAGTGGTACATTCAATAAATGTAACGACTACTATTATTATAAGTGTCAATTATATTTGACCCAAATTAATAAATGATCTGCTTTAGATTTATAGTGGGCTATATCTAAAAAATGAAAAGTGGAAGAAGGTATTAATAAAATAAATAAATTAAGTTTAATTGGTTAAAATTCTGCTCACCAGTAAACAATAATATTATTTTACAAATAATAAAATACCTAATATGCTAGAATACTTATTTTTTAAGACGCGGGCGAATGTAAGTCAGACGTGTGTACCCCACTTTATTTGTAATTGGTCAATATTTCTGCAATTTCATCTTCAGTATGAGATTAATTGTTGAGCATGATTTAATAGACATTAAAGATAAACATCAATCATAATTACTTGATTCGTGTTTTAAAAACAACAAACCAGTGGTCGATAATAAGATAAGCTCAAAATATAAATTTAATTGATCAATGCACATCTGTTTCGCGCGTTGAGGATTCGCTTACATCAACTCGCTTTTTACAAACGAAAATTTGCAGTCACTTTTATTTTTATGCTCGGTTTTTACCTAACGAAATGTTTTATATTTTGTAAATATTATAATATATTATGTACAAAATATGAAACTTTATGGCTTTTTAACTTCATTTTTCTAAAGTTATTTGGATTTCATATAACAAAACCAAAAGCTTTTTGAACTAAAATAAATTGTCATGAAAAATATTCTATCGTTAAGCCTGTTTTTTAAAGCCTGCAAGAGTCCACCGTAATAAATTATTTTCTTTAGAGAACTGTTTTTCCCAGATCTATATTAAAATTACATGAGAATCCAATTTTAAGCGAATATTTTGTTGGCTTGTGCATTTTTTGGTGTAATAATATGGCTAAATATTTACGGGAACCTAACTCGTCTCGTGATTCTTAGGTAAGTAAGAAGAATTAATAGTAATATTAAACGCTTCTTTGCCTGTAAATCAAACTCAGAAGTTTATTTGGTGTCATCATAACTTTTTCTTTGTTTAGTTTTTATCCCATCTTGGGTAGGGTCGGGTCAACGTGATATCGTTCTCAAATACATGCTGATATGCCCATTGCCTGCTAACGGATATTTGTGCACATTCTAAAACTATCATTTTATTTTTTTACTTAATCATGCATCAGCATTAGTCGAATATATATTATTCGACTTTATTGATATCTGAATATCAATAAAATTCTGGTAATAAAAAACAACAATGCATATAAACCACGCCCGTCAATCATTTTAGTTAAATATTTCTTTCATTGATCGAAATTACGAATTTTAAATCTCCGCAGTAGTGGAGTAAGAATCCATTTCCTTCCTCCCTTTACACACTAAACGCCTCATGGTTTTCAATTTTCTAACCACGTTAATATTGATAAGTATTACAGATGGGAGAGTAGTGGTGATTTATTGTGTAATGTTTGTGGTCCTAAAACGTGTGTGTGCTACTCCTCGTACCTTTTTAATGCAAAATATGTGTTATACAATTAATATATAATATTTTGGAGGCAGTTTTTATGTTGAGGTCAAAGGTCATATTTTTTTTTTCAAGAATTTTTCGTAATTGAAATTTGAAAAGGCATATTATATGCCCGTTTACTATTATCCATACTTCCATACTAATATTATAAATGGGAAAGTAACTCTGTCTGTCTGTCTGTCTGTCTGTCTGTCTGCTACTTAATCACGCCTAAACTACTGAACCAATTTGCATGAAATTTGGTATGGAGATATTTTGATACTCGAGAAAGGACAAAGGCTACTTTTTATCCCAGGAAAATGATGCATTTCCCGGGAAAATTCAGGTGACGAACGAAGTCCCGAATAATCAATATTATTATGACATTGAATTAACAAAAATCTGTTGTCATGGCAACTGGTTTAATGACGGATATATTAAGAGATATAAATAATTTTGAGAATATTTTTCGTGTAAAAAAAGCATATTTTGTATCATCACGCTACGTACGGAGCAGAGTAACAGTAAAAAGTGTTACAAAAACGTGGAAAACTCTGACCCATTCTCTCTTACGTGACGCAAGCGAAGTTGCGCGGGTCAGCTAGTAGTAAATATAAATTTCATTTAGACCAGCAGAATATATTTCTAAATACTAATAATATTATTATGTATTTGCATCTTTTCACAGAATATCAATTTGTTCATGAAATGGTTTTTCGGCAAAATTAGCCGAGTAACAACTACCAAGACTTATATTTGTTGAATTTTGTTCTAATATATTTGTGTATTTTAAGTAGTCTATTTAAATGCCATGAATCACATAGAAGCCCAGCCCTTTAATGTATAAACGATTAATTGAATTTCGAAACTCGTGTGTTTTCGCAAACCGCCATTGTGACTTTTGATCAAATGATATGATAGATTGTATTTTAAAAATATAAGCATCGCATGATATTTTTTGGTAACCTTGATTTCGGTCAATAGGATAAAAGGATTATTAAATCGTAAGATAGTAAGTCAAATATTTTGATCAGTATCGAGTGGTACCACTATTGATAAAAATAATTAATGTTCTTTATCAATAGGAAAAGTTAAAGCTTTAGTTAATTATCTATTTCTAGCGATTAGTAGTTTTTGTTGTTGTATGGTACAGAGGTCAGTTGGGTAGTGAAACACGTGTTATATAGAATAATCTTTGTTAGGTGATCATCTCCACTTTGATCGATGCTCTAAAAACAAATGAAGAATGCAAATTACCTTCACAAACGTGTCTGATACTAATTTGCCAAAAAGAAAACAATTTCGAAATGACTCAAGTTATTCAAAAAAAGGTCTGCCCCTTGATTGAACATGCAGACTATGTTAAAGTGTTTATCGTCTTACATTCACGCATATATAATATGTCTAATTATACGCGAACATTTAAGCAGAAGAGAATGAAATGCACCCACGTTTCAACATCAGAAATGTTAGTCCCATTTTTTATCAAACGTTTTTCTCTTTTCTGTTCCGAGTAGATAGAAGATACGCGCACTTTCAATGGAAGCATCACCTATCTATCGTCTATAAACACATCTGCTCAATTAGTGACGTAATTGATATATTATTTATGATGTTATCTACAGTTAAACTAGTATAAATCTCGTGCAAAATATATCGATAAGTCTGATAGCAATATGTTTTTGGATGCCGTCAGAATGGTCTATACCTATAATTATAAATGTTTTGTTAAAGATAACTGATATGACGGAACAGATGTGATTTAAGTGTCTGTAATTTATTGTGTGTTAGAGATTCAGGTATTGCATCAACAAGCAAGGTAGCTTGACGCATTTGATGCAATACCTAAATGACTTTACACAAGTACAGTACAAAATCACGAAGTTTGAGGTACCTAACAATATTATTTAAGGTAGTCTTTGTAGTAGTATTCTTCGTATCAATGTTTTTAATTTTCTTTCACTAGGTTGACCACTAACCATACGACAAACAAAAACAATAATTTCTTAATTATTGTAACTCAGTTCAAAGAAATCCTTATTTAGAAATGTGTTCTAGTAAATATTTTGTACAGGTACGCCGCGAGTTGGTTGCTAATTAAAAATAATTAACAAAATCTCGCGTCATGATGACTTCTCGTCTTACAGGATGACGTTGTTGTTGATATTTTTCAAAACATTTTGCGCGTGTCAATGTTGTGAACATTTTCATAATAAGTTTTTGTAAGCAAGATATCTAAGGAATGTCAAATTTGATTGAAATCAATATCCACGTAGGTAGTTGAGATTAAATGTTTATGTGTACATTATTAGTTTTATCAAGAGGAAAATTATAAATAATAATTTACTATTCTTCGTAATATTATCTTAAACTGATAATGTTCATAAAATATATAGTCCATTGAAATGTTTTAATTTGAGGGCCGAATATTGCATCTCTGTTTAATAACTTGTTGCCCTAAATTAACAATTAAAGAAGATATAAGCAGAAGTTATCTTTAATTGTTAATTTAGGGCAAAAAGTTACTAAACATATTTGTTTTCGAGATAGCGAAAAAAGTGTTTCCAACCCCTTTTCTTGGACAAGGGTGACGACCCCAAAAACTTCAAGTTAAGCTTCTATTGACCCCCACACATATTCCAAAAATAAAATTGCATCCTCTAAAAAATGTATAACTCAAGTAACATTTCAATGGACTAATAATAAAGTTGACAATTTGGCATGGTACAAAGGTCTTTTATAAACGAGTTAAGGTTCACTTCGTAACATCCCACCATTGTTATTGCTTAGTTTGACCATTTTTGCAATGGCAATTGATATTATCCTGTTTCATATAAAAAGAACTACTATTTCAATACAGGAACTACACTTAATTATTTTCCCAAACTTTTTAGTCAAAGGTCAAATTAGTGAATTCATTCCATGCTTTAGAGTTTTTAAAACCTTTATATTCATTAGATATTAGCTAGGATATCTATAGGATACCGATACTAAGGCTTATTTTGCGACGGTAGCTTATATGTCAGTATTGTTACACATTAAAATAAAATATGTTGCAATTGTTTTACACATTTAATTATGAAAGTATGTACATTTGTCATTTAGATGCCATATCTAAACGGATTAAAATTAATAAGCAATATAATATTGACTAATTATACCCTGTGGGCACGGTACTACTTAAAGGTTATGATATCGAAAAATATCTGTTATTGCTGGGTGCAAAATAGGGTTAGGTTTATTAAAAAAAACTGCATACTTTATACAAATTTATTATAGCCATGATTGTCACAGAATAATATCAATGAAAGTCCAGCTCACTTTTGTTGTACATCTTCCTTTAGAAAGGCCAGGAATTACCGGTTCTGAGACCGTACAGGCCAGATCTGAAACAGAATATAATTAGTTATCGAGGAGTCCAAAAAACTTGAAGCCGGCCGTTTATTCTGAGGGAGGACGGGCATTCATAAACAGCACAGTAATTTTTAAATAGAGTTGCATTAATACAACTCCTTTCGCATAAAACTAAATGGTTAGATTTAAGGGTTTTTGTTGTTGTATAGTTATTCAGTCTGGGCAACAAATAAGCTGTTTCATCTTGATTTGCCGCCTAGAGGTCAAGTTATCAACAAAAGTCATGAAACAAGCTTATTATTTTTACAGTCGTAGACGTAATTTAGACGTATTTTTGGTCTTTACATTTTTAGGTATAATCCTTTGTCAAAAGTTTCTAAAGTACTTCCAGGGATTTTTATTAAACATAATTTATGTTGTCTATCTACCTAATAACAAATTAAAAAAACTTACCCTCTCTTGCTAACGATGCCATTGCCCATGTTGAAGCTTGCGCCGGTGCAGGTGCCTAGTTCAGCTTGCCAAACGTTATTGCACCCTCTACCAACAAAGTGGTTTGTGCGAACGGAGGAAGCAAAGAACTGTGGAGCGCGGCCATGCGAGCACGTGCTCTCCCAGCAGCCAGGCTGAGGGTTCTTGCCACCGTTAGGATAGAAATCAGCATCTCCGACAGGGTTGAAGATACCGAGGAGATGACCATCAGTGTGGATGCCCTCGACGTATTGACCATTACTCCTGGCAAGACGATTGGCGTTGTTACCCCATGAAGGACCAGCCGGGTCAAGTCCTATGACAATTATTACTGATTAAAAAAGTTTACAAAGCCGAATCAGTATTTCGTCAATAGAGTATCCTCAACGTTTATCATCAGCGAATAATACTATCTCGTGGCTATTTTTAACAATATGAGCTAGGTCATTTATGTAAATAAAAAATAGAAAAGTATGTTGTTATAGCAGCAACAGAAATGCTTTCAACTGTCTTACTATCACGGTTCATTAAAAAAGTTCCCTTTTGACACTTTGGATACGGAATCCATAAAAGGGACCATAGGATAACGTTGACCATAAAATAATAACTATAAGGCAATATTTACCAGTAATACGAGCAGGGCGGTTACCAGTCTGACGACCAGCGTTACCGACGACATGAGCTCCCAAACTGAATCCAACCAAGTGAACCTGGTTCCAGTTTCCACCAGCAGTGTTGATGAGCCACGTGAGGAAGTTTCCAAGATGCTGACCAACACTTGGGACACCGTCGGCAGCAGTGCCGTAGCCAGCACTAGCAAGAGCGCGCCAGTCGACAACGATTACATTACAATCCTGAACCGCTAGGAAAGCTGATGTGATGAGAGGATTCATGTCAGTATTGCCATTGTTTCTCCATCCATGAACGATCACTTTCAACGGACGGCTTCCGAGGTAGTTGGAGCCCCAGATGGTGTTAGGCTGGTTGATGCGAATGACTTGAGCGTTATTTGGATTTCTCCTGCACACATGGAATATTCATGTAAGTTAAGATAATTCGTAAATTCCATAATTAAATCTTTGTTTAATTGAGATATACAAACCTGGTGAAAAGCCAGTAGGCGTTATTAGCGCCATTTCTAGTGTTAAGGAATTCCTTGTCGACAGGTTCGTGCAGGTCCACGAGTACTGGTTTGCCCTCACCGTCTGGCATCCAGATGTAGCGGCTTTTCCCCTCCACATAGTGGCTATTATCTCCAGGGATAGTGGGGATGGCGTCATCTTCCGAGCCAGCGGGTATAACGTGGCTAGCGCTTACTAATAAAACGAAAAATGTTATTGCACGAAATACGATATCTGTTTTTGTAATTCATAATGCAATGCTGTCGTTACAATATAGAGCGTTAAAGTTTTTTCTTAAACCTGTTAGTTGTAGTTTCCGAATATAAAATAGTAAAACGATTATAGATTTTTTTTATTTAAATTCCAATCGGTTACAAAGAGACCATTTTATTAACTGCGCGGTAACGAGCAACCTTTGCACCACTTTTTTATGTGTTTTTTAATGCCATAAAGAGGTTATCAATAAATTAAGGCAAACTATAACTTACGCGCAAGTAAAGCTGACAAAACTACCAGGAGCTGCATGACTGCGTAGATCTGGTTGTTGAGATATTAGACAGCTTATATAGAGGCATAAATAATGTTATCACTGAGTAGCAAAAGAATCTCGTGTGAAATCAATCAGCTCTTGATAGTGTTTTGACATAAATATCCACTTAATTCTTAGGGTTTGTCTACAGTTTAGTCTTTAATATATATACCTGTCTATCTTCTGGTATAAAGAAGATATTGATTAATGATCAAAGTTACAATTTCGGTACCATGTTATAATACATTTTTGTATTTCAAGTGCATTAATTTGATTTAATAGGAAGCGCGAAAAGCTTAGGCAAGGTTTTTCTTCATATTAGAATGAAGCAAAACAACCAACCAAACAAAAAAGACAAATACTAGATCTTGTAAGTTTAGTTGGTATCAATTTTTACCTTATGTAACGTAATTGAAGTTTTTATAACGTTTCGAAAAATCCTTCAGACTTTTATATGAAAACCTAACACATTACAGGATTTTATTGAGGTGCCTTAAGGTGAAAATAATTCCTAATAATTCTTAAATTTATCAATCTCCTACTAGGTAAGTATAAGTTTTATCTCCAATATTACAAGTAGATGAATATCTTAACGATTTATTTGTTTGATGTTTGCTTGAAATACTTATTAGATTATAATAATATCTTGTCTAATTACTTCAATCACTAGATTAATGATCATTTTTGTCAACATACGTGTGTTCGTGTGCACTAGTACTGTTTGATAGTAATCGCTAAATATCTTTTAGAGCACGAACCGAATCCCTCTCTCTTATTACGTGAGAATTTTGCCAAGAGCTGGACAGCGATGGGTAAATGTTTTGCATACTGCAATAGATTAGATAAATAAAATTGACCACCCAATAGTTGCATATAAACAACTTAACATAATATACTACTCGTTGATTTGGTACAATAGAGAAGATAAATTGCGGGATAGGAGCTACCCTTTAAGCTATTAACATTTTTTTATAGTATCAAAGTTTTTACAAACAAACATTCAAAACGCTACGGTAATATATTAGTATAATAAATCTAGATCAATAGATAAGGAAATATGCGAAGTCATGTAAATTAACGACATGTCATCTTGTGATGGGAATTTCCGAATGAAATGAGTAATTAATAATAATTTCTAGATAAAGTATAAAATATAATCTACTCAATTGAGCTAGGTACCTTTGATTGAACACATTGTTTCCAGCTTTCATGAGTAGTCGAATATAGTAAATGTAAGTTTAAAAAACGTTTGTATCAATCACTGAGTTTTAATTAATAATAATGACCTATATTCCAATGCTTAGCAACTGCATATTTAACGTCAAAGTGTTCTCATACAATACACAGGTAGGTACGCTTTCCTATTCATCACTTTTAAATTTGACGGGAGGTAAAGAACCACAACTTACGAATTACATGTAAACTATGTTGGAGAAAAACCGAACATCCTTGATTTAAAATTTGACCTTATTATTAATTTATTAAGTAATAATTTAGAGGTTTTAATTTTAAATGCGATTTATGCATTTTGGCCAGTACTTGGATGTGACCTAAATTAACAGGGAAGCGTATTGAAAAACTTTTAAGGCGGAAATTTAACAGATTTGTGGCGGGATAATTGCCGTAATTTTAATAAATATCGAAGAAAATGTGTTTTATATTTTTATATAAGCATCGACTTGAAGTACGCTATAAGGCTAGTTTTGGATGACTCAGATGGAAAATCAGGCGCAAAGTCCGATTTTCATGCATTCACAGACATTGCATTCCCCATTCAATATTTAAAAAATCCGTGAAATTCTCACTGGATACTGAAAATTTACGTCTGATTTAACGTTAAGACGTATAATAACTTTAAGACGCTCGTTTACATCTTTTCAATCTTTAAGAGCTCTGTGAGCTTCGAATATCAGGGCTCACCTTTTGTCGAAATCGGGAAAAAATACAAACGACGCGACGATTGGTATAAAATTATTAGTCCACTTAAGGTCATATTATTATATATGTATATATTACAGTGATGCATGCATGTGCTTTCACGCGACCACATCGCATGGTCATATTTACTTTTTAATGACGTATACGATATGATATTGTAACTCTTATGGGTATTGGTTCAAGTCATCTTAAAGGCAGACTTGCATAGTCTCAGTGTGGAAATGGTACGTATCATTATCAAGCATCAACCTAACATTAATATAATGCTTTTAACTAAGGCTGGTGTTAGGCCCTGGCGAAGACTTTTATAATGTACGAAAGCCACACGCAAAGGCCAGTTGTATTTTTGGCTTTTCCCATTAAATGTTTAACAATGTAGACGTGGTTGGTAGAAGGCCTATTTGTTTGGTTGGTAGGCGTCGAACTGACGAGTAAAATTATTGCATAGAACTTAAGCAAAAAGTTTAAATTCAATTGCAAAAGCTCTTTAATAGTGGGTATTTTAATATTATCGCCTTTTTTGTTCAAGGCTATCTTTCAGCCATTCTTTTGGGATCGATTTACCATTTACAATATCTATACTTGATAGCGTAAAGTCGAAGAGTTTGTTTGTTTGAAAGCACTGATCTCAGGAACTACTAGTGCAATTTGAAAAAATATTTTATTGTTGGATAGCCTATTTATTGAGGAAGGCTATATAACATCACGCTACGACCAACAGGTGCAGAGTACCAGTAAAAAATAATACAAAATCGGGGCAACATATGACCCATTCTCTCTAATGTGACGCAAGCGAAGGTGTGTGGATCAGCTTGTCATTTATAAGTTTTCCGAAACCTTCTCAAACCTTAACATTAACTAAGTAAATAATAATTCTACTATCTCCACTAGGGCACTTATTGCATTTCATTTAAATCAAACAACAATTTAAATCCAAAACCAAAATTGAATATATACGTCACGCTTCCTGACCAATCAGATAAAGCAAAGAAAATTAAATCAATTATGATAACTCTTATTGTAACTGATAAAATATACATGCCAATAAATCAATTTAGATAATATAGGAATAATCTTCTTATTCATTTAATTAATCTTATCTTAATGTTACACCCCTTGGACATTAAAAAGATAAAATGCCACGTAGAATGCTTTGAGTCTCAAATTCTTTCAGTAGGGAGATATTAATAAATAATATAGAATACTCTCAATTTTTGTGCATATTACTTGAGAAAAACGAGAATATTATAAACACCTGGGTCAGAATTATCCACACATTGCTTTGCAATTAGTTCATCTGTAGTGAAACATGGCCACGAACTTGGGATCATTATTATATGATATTAATATTTGAGGAAGTTGTATAAAAAAAAAACAAATGAATGAAATCTTAAATTAAATTTATTTTGACTTAGAAGGTTGAATCTTAGGGTGTTTCTCCAAAGTTTTGCTTTTCAAGTTGTCGGTCAGGTTTAGTTCACAGTTCCTTTAGAAAGGCCAGGCGTTGCGAGTCAAGAGCCCGTAGAGACCAGATCTAAAACAAATTATTATTTTTAAGAAAATCACAAACGTATTGCTAAAAATCAAAGAATGTTATATAACTATTAAAGGCAATTGAATCCACTCACCCTCTTTTGGTGACGATGCCGTTGCCCATGTTGAAGGTTGCACCATTGCAGCTACTTAATTCAGCTTCCCAAACGTTTCCGCATCGTCTGCCGACAAAGTGGTTGGTGCGGACAGAGGACGCAAATAATTCAGTTGCACGTCCATGAGAACAAGTGCTGACCCAGCAGCCAGGCTGAGGGTTCTTGCCGCCATTGGGGTAAAAGTCTGCGTTACCAACAGGGTTAAAAATACCAAGAAGATGACCGTCTGTGTGAATGGCTTCGACATATTGACCAGCGTTTGCATTAAGAGCGTTGGAGTTTCCGCCCCATAGAGGACCGGCCGGGTCTAGTCCTGTAAAATAAATTAGATATCGTATAGTAAACCTTTGTACCGTTACATCTCTAGTAATTTGTACATTAACTGAATTAAATAGTTGCTTACCAGTAATACGAGCGGGACGGTTGCCAGTCTGTCGTCCAGCGTTACCGACGACATGAGCGCCCAAACTGAATCCAACCAAGTGAACCTGGTTCCAGTTTCCACCAGCGGTGTTGATGAGCCATGTGAGAAAGTTACCAAGGTGCTGACCAACACTGGGGACACCAGCGGCGGCAGTGTTGTAGTTACTATTAGCAAGAGCGCGCCAGTCGACGACGATAACATTACAATCCTGAACTGCCAGGAAAGCTGATGTGATGAGAGGATTCATAGCAGTGTTGCCGTTGTTGTTCCATCCGTGAACGATTACTTTCAAGGGACGGCTGCCTTGGTAGTTGGAACCCCAGATAGTGTTGACGTTATTGTGGACAATGACCTGAGCGTTGTTTTGATTATTCCTGGAAACACACCGAAAGAATTAATTGCTATTTATTTACAGGTAACTCAACAGGTATAGTATACATAAAAATGCTATCTATGAAGTTTGAGTGAGAACAAGTGGTATTTCAAATTTTCAGTTGTGATGCTCTTACATACCTGGTGAAAAGCCAGTAGGCGTTATTAGCGCCATTTCTAGTTTGCAGTAAAGCCTCGTCTACCGGTTCATGCAGGTCTACAAGTACTGGTTTGCCCTCACCATCAGGCATCCAGATGTAACGACTTTCTCCCTCCACATAGTGACTATTATCCCCTGGGATAGTGGGAATAGCGTGGCTGGCGCAAACTAAAAACAATTAGGATACTAATTGCATAAAACAATATTATGGTAAATTGTTTTATAAATTGCTATAAATTTTACTATTAACTTACGCGCCACTAAGGCAGACAGAACTACCAAGAGCTTCATGGTCGAGTCCAAAGGTAGATATAATTATTGAGATGTTTGGACTATATATATAATTAGATGTGTTATCTCAGCATAGCAGTGAAATCTTGCTAAATCAATCAAATTTCTTGATAATATTATTTTCCTACTTATTGACATGTATCAGCTAAATCTGTGCTAAAGCGTTGTGTACATTGCTGTTATAGATGTATTAATATGCATGTATAATAAAAGATTTGAAAAATCTCCAGACTATACATTTTTCAATACTATAAACGATATTTTAAGGGATGTCTCAACATACGGATCTGTTCGATAACGATTTTATTATTATTCGATATGTATGTATAGGTATTTTGTTAGAACAACATTGTTAGAGATTCTGTTATCTTTTTCAAATTGGCCCACACTTTTTAAGAACGTTTGCAATATTCTGCATTGCACTAGTGAATATAATTCCTAATGAACACGTGTGACGAATTACGAAACCTTATTATATTGGCTTTTAATTCTTATCGCTCATATTATCTTCAATGTTATTAACAGATGTATATCTGAATTTATTTGATGTTTTCTGGAAAAAGTTGAACCATATCTGGGCCAATTATGCAGTCAACAATCAAATGTGAACTAGTGAGTGTTAAAAGATACATTTTTGTACATACTAGTGGTCGCCCAGTAGTCGAAATTCGACTATAATACATTTAAATTTTAAGATATCTATACTAATATTATAAAGCTGAAAAGTTTGTTTGTATGTTTTGTTTGTTTGTTTGAACGCGCTAATCTCAGGAACTGATTTGATTTGAAAAATTATCTCAGTGTTAGATAGCCTATTTATCGAGGAGGGCTATAGGCTATATATCATCGCGCTAAGACCAGTAGGAGCAGAGTACCAGTAAAAAATGTTTCAAAAACGGGGAAAAATTTCTTATGTGACGCAAGCGAAGTTGCGCTGGCCAGCTAGTTCAATATAAAAATGTATGACATTCAGTAAGACCTCAGTAAACATATAAAACGTGTGTCTATATCAGTGCTCTATGTATATAAAAAATACAAATACAAATGTCACATGCATGTTAGTGTGTGAAATGTTTTATTGTACTTTATAAGCATTATTGTTAAAAAACTAGCAAGCATACTGAACTCCCTCTACACATCTATACTTCTATACTTATATAATACTAATAGTATATTATAAAGCCGAAGAGTTTGATTGTTGGTTTGATTGTTTGTTTGAACGCGCTAATCTCAGGAACTACTGGTCCGATTTGAAAAAATCTTTAAGTGTTAGATAGACCATATATCGAGGAAGGCTTTAGGCTTTTATATAACATCACGCTACGGCCATTAGGAGCGGTGTAGCAGCGAAAAATGTTACAAAAACGGGGACAATTATGACGCAACTCTCTTATGTGACGCAAGCGAAGTTGCGCGGGTCAGGTAGTAAACTATAAGAGTGCCAAATTTCAAACTCCTGCGGCCGCGCAATTTTCGTAAGAAGGGGTCCAAAGTTTTTGCTTCACGTATTAATATATAGAATCAACATGCAAAGTAAATTTCATGACCAGCATTTGGCACAGTAAAATTAATTTTAATGAAGCAATGTAAACTGTGAAAATTGAAACCGATTTTAATGAGCTTCATATTGTAATTATTTGTAACTGAATCGACTTTCACGCATTAGTATGTGACTACAAGAAACCAGTCGGTAAAGTGTAGAAAATGATTTCAAATGAAAATGTTCAAATCAACTTGAATATATTGTTGCTGAAAATGTTGGCGCAGTTTACAATGATCCTCATATATGTCTTGATTAAAGGTATGTGAGTAGAAATTCATATATAGGGAATTACAAACTGTACTAGTTATAATTGAATTGACTAGTCATTTAATTATATACCTGCTGAACTTTATAAATTTGAATAAAAACTCAGGATTTAAGATATTAAATGCATATGTTTTTTTTATAGTGACTACGATAACTATGGCCAATGAAAACGATGACTATTATTTTATAGCAGATGACAAAAGTCATATGCGAAGAGTTTACACCTCTGAATCAGTCAATGAAGACTTCATTGCAAAAGTACAGAGAGAAGATCTTAATGTATATTATCTTTTTACGAGGTCAGATTAAGTTATTTCACTTTATTCAGTTACTCAAAAAGCTCAAAGAGCTCGTGGCTTAAATCACAACAGCCGCGCAGATCGATCTCTAGGGTGAGCCACGCTTGCCGAGGTTGATCTGTGGATGGGTGACCATCTTATACATATCGAGTTCCTCCGTGATTCGGAAGACACGTTAAATTGTGGGTCCCGGCTGTCATTTTCGAAGAGATCTTTGAGATTCGTTAACAGTAGTCAGAAGCTTGAAAGTCTGACAACCAGTTTTACGAAAGGGTATCATATTATAACCCAGGTAGCTGGGTTGTTCAGATCAGATAAGTAGTCGCTCCATGTAAAATACTGGTATTCAGCTGCATCCGGTGAGACTGGAAGCCTACTCCAAAATAGTTTGGAAGAAAGGCTATGCTTGTACCCAAAAAGTCATAGCTGTGTAAGTTGTTAATTTTAGTGTCGATAACGCCAACCGCGCGACACTACTTTGGTCAACTTGTGAAATGTCTGTACTATGTATTATGTGGTCTCTTGTGGTACACCAACCCTAAAGCAACGACATGTGTGCGATGATCGTACCAGTTTTCAGGAAAACCTAAATAAATTGATGATTTTAGGAAAAATCCTAACTTTGGTCAAATATTCAAAACGAATGATGAGGAAAGTTTTAATAAATCAAACTTTAATGCTACGAAAACTACCGTATTCATCATACACGGCTGGTTTGGAAGCCTCAATAGTACTCTGAATGCTATTCTAAAAGATGGTACGTAATCTAAAAAATAATAATGGAGTATTCATAATTATAAAATCAATCATTTTATGGACTAATACAATTCTATTGACAACCTCCGCGGCGCATTGGTTAAAGTGGTCGCCACGCCACTACCATTGCTTCGAGAGGTGTCGGGTTCGATTCCCACATGGAACAATTATTTGTGCGATCCACAAATACTTTTTTCGGGTCTGGTTGAAATTTGTGTCTGGTGTTTTTACGTTTGTAAAAGTCCGCGCGATACAGAGCAATTCTTAGTGCGGGAGCTGTCTTTATAATAAAGAAAAGAGAAATAATATATTGCTCTATCAACTACTACTTTACTATACTATATTATACATTTTCTTTTAGCTTTTTTACAGGACGATGACGTCAATGTCATAGTCGTGGACTGGTGTGCAATCAGTTGTACGCCGAATTATTTCACAGTAGTCACATCAGTACCGACTGTAGGGAGTCATATTGCGAAACTTATTAAATGGCTTACAACACACAGTTTGACTTACAGCAAATTGCATTTAGTCGGCCACAGCTTAGGAGCTCATATTGCCGGCAATATAGGTAAAGAGACAAAAGCTAAAGTACAGAGAATAACCGGTACGTATGTTTTATACAGGAATCAAAAAGAAAAATAATTCATCTGAAACTGACACCGTACCCATAACAGGATTCGTGAATAGGTACTTTTCGAATTTATATGTTTGCTATTAAAGTCTATCCGCGTCTTGCAGGCATATCCTGTATCTCAGTTGACAATTAGTATACGTCGAAATGATGGTCACTATTCAGTACATTGCTGATTTAACGTAACTTGTTGATCGCTATAATTTAAGGAAAAAATCAATGTACGGCTCTCAAATAGTTGTCAACTGAGGTACGCTAACCTCCTGAACATTCTATGCTATTTTTAGGTTTAGATCCTGCTGGACCATATTGGTATAATTCACCTCATCGACTGGCTAAATCTGATGCACAATACGTAGAAGTCATACATACTAATACAAAATGCTTAGGATACAAAACACCATGTGGTGACGCTGATTTCTATCCAAACGGTGGCAAATCCATGCCTGGCTGTAGAGGAAGTAGCTGTTCTCATAGCAAATCGTATCATTATATGGCTTATTCAGTGAAACATAATAATATGTACAGTTCACCGTGTCAAGATATGAAAGAACTTGATTTGGATACTTGTGAAGGAGAACCGTATTTAATGGGGAATAGTGATTTGTTTAAGAATAGGTAAGATGGAATACTTATAAAGTCTATGAAGAGGTTTTTTTCACTATAACCTACACTATACTGTAATTCTTTTTCAGGACTGGTTTATTTAGAGTAGATACTAATTTGATTTTTGAAAAAGATGTTGAATACCGGATAGCTGATGAATTTACAAACAATTTCAAGAATCGAAGATTTTTGAGTGCATATAGTGATTGTCGTTGGTAAAAAAATAAGAATATTTAAAAATAACATTAATTTTAAATGAAAAAAATATACTGACTCAAATATAAGACACAAATCATGAACTGTGTTTTGATTCAAAAATTAATTTAATTTAGGAAAACCACACAAATATGCATATTATTATATTTTAATTATAAAGATTGTAGAGCTTCATTAGTACGGATAGTTCTTGCCTGTGTTCACTCTGAAAATGCCCCGTCTGTGAAAAACGAAAAAAGTGTTTTTCAATTGGAATATTACAAATAGATTAATTGACTATTTAGAGAGCATATTATTTTAATTTCAAACAATTAAAGAGTAAAACAATTAATAACTATTATTTGACATAATACTGTGGTAACATAACTACATTATACTCGTTTCAAAAAGCAGTACGTACTTTAACTTAAAACTTGGACCGAGACTCTTAAAACTATCAGTTTTAAGAGTCTCGGTCCAAGTTTTAAGTTTTAATTATAATCATATAATAAGATATTCTTACCTCGACTTATTAAGATCACTGTTGCCCATAGGATAAAGCGAGCCGGTACACCTATTACGAGTAGCATCTCTTAGCGTCGCACACTCGTTCGCAAGCAGGTGGTTATGCTTCACAGAGCTAGCCATGTATTTGTACGCTCGGCTATGAGAGCATGAATAGACCCAACAGCCAGGCATGCTAGACCCTCCGTTAGGGTAGAAGTCGGCATCACCACAAGGGTCGGAAAAGCCAAGTGTAGCTGTTTCTGTATGCATTACTTCCACGTATTGGGCATCAGTTGGCACTATGCGTTCGTTGTCCCTGTACCATAGAGGACCGGCTGGGTCCAGAGCTGAAAATAAAAAAATATATGGTTGAATAATAATAATATGTGCTTCAGAATAAGTATGGAGTCTTAAGACCTTAAATCATCGAGGTATTGTTAAACTGCCAGTTACTTTACAAATTGTTTACATTGGCATAATAGTTAGGTCAGGAAAACTAGATTATACAAGAAAGTGTTGCCAAACAAAAATGTCAGAACCAGACCGTACAAGTAAGTGTTTCAAGACGAAAATTCACAATAACTTTTAGAGAATTTAACCCTAAGTGTGATGCACAATACTCATGCACCTTTACAGACCCTGTATATATTATATTTAAAATATGTTGAAATTGGGTAAATAATCAATTTAATCAATTAAAGTTACCTGTAACCCTTCGGACTCTGGCTCCTGTTTGTCTGCCAGCATTACCGACTAAATGACCTCCAAGACTGAATCCTACAAGATGAATTCTATTGTATGCCGCGAAGCCAGAATTGACGAGCCAGTTCACGAACTGACCGAGCCCTCTGCCTACTGCAGCAGTACCGCCCTTTGCAGTGTTGTAAGACCTATTGGCTAGAGCACTCCAGTCTAGGACGATGACGTTGACGTCGCCATCTTGTAGAAAGGCTGAAACATAACAGTGAAATTGTTTTTGTATTTTTTCTTTAATGTTTAGCGTCAAAATAATGTTGATTTGATGATATGAAATTGGTCAAACACCGAAAGATCATTGATATAACGAATGTACTCTGAGAACAAATACGGGGCTGAATTCATATATATCGAAGTATGCAGACAATTAATTCTTAGTGCGGGAGTTGTCTTTAAAAAATCCACAAACAATCATACCCTCGGTAAGTAGTGTGTTCATAGTATTTCTTCCACTTCCATTCCAGCCATGAGCGAGGAATACAGTCACTTTTGATGCAACGAAATTGGAATTCCTGACAGAGTTGACATTATTTAGTATCAAAGTCTGTGCGTTGGTAGGGTTAGACCTGAAAATTTACAATAATAAACACGTATTAAAATAAAATACATTAAAATTAATTTTGGGTGAATAGTGAAATAAATATTTAAAAATGAAAGTCGAAGTACGACAGTTAAAAATGATTAGCGTGCCCAATGCACTATGTAGTCCATATCTGAAATAATTTATGGTCATGTAATGTTCATAAACTATTCGTTCCAATTACGATAAGGTTATGCAAGTATTTAGTATTTATTTTTTATCAAAATAGTTAACTTCCGGTAGAGAAGTCGAGTACGTGCGATAAAAAATAAACTAAAATGGACGAGCTATTTTCTTAGGATTATACCTAACATTTAATGTTTTGCTAGATTGAAAAGGGGAAAAATGTTCTTGTTCTAAATCAGGGGTTCCCAAACTTTTCTTAGTCCGGGACCACTTTAATTTTATTCTTGTTAGCAGGGACCACTGTGTAAGTATATTAAATATAACGTGTAGTAATCATCCTGCAAATTTAAAATTTGTAAGACCATATTTTGACTCCAGCGGACCACTGGTTGGGAACCACTGTAATAAATAATATGATGCAATATGTATTTACCTAGTAAAGAGCCAGTAGGCATTGTTATCAGGATTCCTCGTGTATTCCTCAATGAAGGCGGTATCGACCGGCTCCTCGGCATCAACAATATGCATGACGTCATCATCTCCCGCGAAATAAAAGTACCTGTCACCCTCTTTGTAACCCCCTGTAGAGTCTTTGATTACGCTTGCAGTACATACTGTAATATAAAAGAGATTACGGTTTATCAAAAAGTGATTAAATAATTATCAGAATACTGTGATTATACCTCTAATTAAACTGTTCTAGAAAATTCCAGTCAAATTGAACAGATGATAATTGATAATGAGCAAAGCGTGAAAAGATTTCAAGTTTTGATAGGAATCTGGGGGCACGGAAGTGCCCCCGCAAGTCGAGCAAAAAAAAAGCGGCACGGCCGTAACATCCTTTTCTCGAAGCGATTCGGGCTATTTTTGACACCCCTATAATTTCGTTGTGGATAAAACAAGAAGCCTGGTTTTTCAGCAACTAATTAGTCATTGTATAAACACGGTATATTTAAAATTTCAGTCAATTTGAACCAGTAGTTTAAGAATGACAACTTGTTAAAATTTTGAATTTTGTCACTCACTGATTCACTGACTCACTGACTCACTGACTCACCGATCATCAAAAGTCTAAGGTACTTCTAGCAAACTTAGAAGCTTAAAATTTAGAATACAAATAGGGTTTAGTGTCTTAATCATGGGAAAAATTTAATATTTTCTAATTTCGGTCCAGTTTTCTAAATACATCAACTGCAACAATAACTTTGTAATCCCATATAAATGTATAAGATTACAAGGTTACATTTGCAGTTAATGAATTATTGTTACTGTAGAAAATAAAATAAATAGGTGTAAATAGGTACCTACTATATGAGGCATAACAGGAGGGGGTATAGGGTGGGTAAGGGTGTTTAGCCCATGAAACTGAACAACATTCCCATAGGAAAATATTATGTTGAATTATAAAAAAAAACGTCTTTCCATACAAATTGGACTTATGTTCGCTCTGCAAAAAGAAGTGAGATGCCATCAAAAACATTCTGTAAAGACCTCAAGTCTCGCCGTAAAAAGTTGTGAGATCTATTTAATACCAAGTCGATTAATCTATTTAGTCTCTACTTAAAGGACCTTCTGTCTTAAGTTATTACGTATGTTATTATCATGCCAATTTAAAAAAAAAAACTTTAAAACAAATATATCGACTTGGTGATACATACTAATAATTAAATCATGCGATGGCCAGGTCGGTCTATTTGTTTCAAAGGTTTTTTTTTAAATTGGCATGATAATAACATACGTAATAACTTAAGACAGAAGGTCCTTTAAGTAGAGACTAAATAGATTAATCGACTTGGTATTAAATAGATCTCACAACTTTTTACGGCGAGACTTGAGGTCTTTACAGAATGTTTTTGATGGCATAAATTATATTACACGGTGATGACTATTTTGAATTTACTTATTTTTAAATATGGAGTTGAATGTTTGAAGAAAAGAGTGTTAAATGCAACGACAGTAAAGTTTTCACGGAGACTGCAAATGATTTCAAAATACAAATTTTAAAAGTTTCATATGGAAATCGAATGTTTGAGCTTTCAACATACTGGTGGCCACATACACCACTGCACCTGAGAGCATCATAGTAATATTTCATTTCTCTAGTAATATCGTAAATTTCCAATTACATGTTTATAACTAAATACATATTACATTGTTTTTAAATTTTTAGGAATAATATTGAATTGATTTTACCTGCTATAGCGACGAATAAAAGGAGCAAGCACTTCATAGCGCAGTAGTGTGACACAATCTGTGCTAATTACTCGTTGAGAATTCTATTTATTTATACTTTAGCTATATTTAATCTCTACATACATTATGACGCTACATCTGTCTGTTCGCTCTAAAACTAAAAACTCCTGAAACGTCGTTTTTGCACGAGTAAGATTTAAATGTAATTATCTATTTTTTAGGATTGAGGAAAATTTGTTGAAATATGTATAATTGTAGGAATATCGAAAAATATAGGTGTAACAGCAGCAGCATAAAAAATATTAAACTTTCTTTCACACAAATATAAAATAAAGTGTTTAGTGATATTTTATCATGCATGATTTTTTTGGTTTGTTTTCGTCTGAAATATAAGTAATAGAGAATATGGACAATAGATTAAACAACGCTGATCCCGTTGGCTGGAAAAACTAGTAATAAATCATAAAAAAGTACGAGAATACGTTCCAAGCGAGCAAGGTCGAGGTTAAAAGCTAGTATTTACTGCGGAATTAGTGTTATGTTGGATTATTACATATTTATCAATGGTGATAGACATAATCTACTTACAAATGCGTCAGTAGGCATCTAGATCGTTGCAAATTTTACCCCAAAGTTATATAATGCAAGGTTAACTTACAAAAGATAACAGGTCGGTCGGCCTTGGACGGGTTGAAAGTAAAACCAATTAGGGAGAACTGATAAGAAGGATGATTTCTCACTACTATTGACTATTAGTAACTATCAAATATCTCACACGTCACATATCACATATCTGGTAACTAGTTACCGGCTAACTCGACCAATTTTGTACGGAAATCCGATCAGCGCCTCTGGTGGGCGATGTAGGAACTACTATTGCAGTTGATTCTAGGTGTCAAACTGTCGTTACTTGACGGTACTGACTAGAAAGTTGCGTTATACTTATTAAGCTTCTTGTATAAAAACAATGCAACTTGCAGCATTGTCAGCTGCGTCGTAACAAAAGTGTAAAATAAGTCGAAAATTATGGTTAAAATTGTGTATGTATTGAAACATAGAAAGAAAATTGAAACTTTCTTAGAATCCAAACGGGTTCAAGGTAATGAAAGTCATATTTTCCAGAATCATATATATTTATTTTATACAATACTTAAATAGATTCTATATTTTTATGTTTAGTCATGGTATAGTTTATTTTTTTCAGTACTTTAGATCGGTGTCCAACGTTTAGTACGGATAGTTTCTTGCTGTGTTCACTCTGAATATTCCTCGCCTGCAAAATAGAAATGCAATGACTTAACAGAAGTTTCAAAATACGCATTGTTTAAAATATTCGCTAAACGAAATTATTTAATCGTTAAGGGTGATTTTCTACTACTATCTACAACCGGCTAGTTGACGAGAAATGTTGCCTGAAAATCTGATCAGAGCCTCTAGCGGACGGCGTAGGAACTATTTTTGCAATGAATTTAAATGTTAATTCTCGACACTCAATGGTACCGACTGCACAGAATCGCGCTACTGTGATTTTATTTTAAATTGTACTTAATAGCTCTGTCTGTCACATACTTTTTAACGACTTAATTGACCAACGAGTCTAGTGATACATTACGATTTATCAAGAATACGAATTGTTGCTGTTTCGCCAGAGAGGCAGAGTTTAAACTATATTTTTTCTTACCTAGTTTTGAACAGATCACTGTTGCCCATTGGATTAACTTCTCCTGTGCATCTATCCCGACTCGCTTCCCTGTAAGTAGCGCATTCGTTGGCGAGCAGATGGTTGTGCTTGACTGTGCTAGCCATGTATTCAAAAGCTCGGTTGTGAGAGCAGGAGCTGAGCCAGCAGCCAGGCATGCTGGAGCCGCCGTTAGGGTAGAAGTCGGCATCACCACAAGGGTCCGTGTAGCCAAGGAAGCCGGTGTTCGTGTGGATTACTTCCACGTATTGACCGTCGGTTGCCACCACGCGGCCATTGTCACGACTCCACAGAGGACCGGCGGGATCCAAAGCTGGAATCAAATGAGATAATGTTATTTTATTGTACTTGACGCAAGAACACGGATTTTTTAATCCTAAAGGGTATGGGCAGCTAACAGGGTTTTCGAAGATATAGGTACTCAAATACTTCATCAGTAACAAATAATCATTATTGGTAGTATTCTGTTAAAGAAAAATATACAAATGAGAAGGGAAACTAGTATTCATAATAAATTACCTGTCACCCTGATGACTGATCCTCCAGTTTCCCTGCCAGCGTTTCCAACTAAATGACCGCCAAGACTGAAGCCGACTAAATGAATCCTGTCGTATGCCGAGAATCCATTAGCAACCAGCCAGTTGACGAACTGTCCCAGACCTCTGCCAACTGCAGCGGTACCGCCCTTAGCTGTGGTGTAGCTCCTATTGGCTAGTCTGCTCCAGTCCAGAACGATTACGTTCACGTCGTCTTTTTCCAGGAAAGCTGTGGATGAGAAAAAAGTAAATTATTAGTAGGTACTTTTTGAGAAGAGTTGTATTTTTACGAGAGACTTTAAAACATTTGTTATATTTTAAGCAATGTAGTATCATATAAATTGCTAGATTTCTAGGTTATATTTGGGTTACCAAATGATATTCCAAAGCAAGGCCATATGGCCAAAACTATAATCTTGACTATGGAAAATAATAAGTTTAAAAATACTTAGTACACAAGCTAGAGTTTAAGTTATATTCTTTCTTATTACGCTTACCGGTTGTCAATAATCTGTTCATATGATTGCTGCCGTCACCGTTCCAACCGTGAGCGAGAAACACGGTGACTTTCGAGCGATCGAAGTTAGAGCTCATGATGGAGTGGATGTTACCAAGTACCAACACGTTAGCTGTTGCCGGGTTATTCCTGAAATTTAGAATATTCATGTTCTAAGTTGCACGACAACTTTTGAAAAGGGTTTCCAGGTTTTGGTAAGCTGTTGGATTGAAGAAGATTAATCTAATTTTAGAAGTATGTGAATGCGGCAAGGGAAAGTTGTAAGGATCTAACCAAGTCGCGAGCGCCAGTTCTTTGGTCTCTGCCTAACCCTATGTGAAAAAAGAGCGATATTATCTATGTATGTATAATCTAACTTTTGTTTCGGTTCAATGACCGTCTTCCTCAGTTTAGTCATTGTTTTATACTGCTCTTTTATTTTGACAAAAATGAATAAATTAAAGTTATTTACAAAACGTTCGTTACCTAGTAAACAGCCAGTAAGCATTGTTGTCCGGGTTCCTTGTGTAAGAGTCAATGAAAGATGTATCTACAGGTTCTTCTGCATCAACGAGGTGCATGATCCCATCATCTCCAGCGAAGTAGAAATACCTGTCACCTTCCGTGTAACCCTGGTTAGGGTCTTTGATTACGCTTGCAGCAGTTGCTAGAAAAGGAAAGACTTAATGACATTTTTGTAAGAACATTGGAATGTGAACGTCAACATTACGGTAAGCACATTTTAATTGTTGTTAAATTCTTTGCTATCAAAGGTTGTGTTGTCTCTTCGTTCGGAAGGAGGCCCTTGCCCAGCAGTGGGACAGTTATGGGATAAAAAAGGTAGTGTTTACCTGCTATAGCGATGGACAAAAGTAACAAGCACTTCATAGCGCAAGAGTATCCGACTATCTATATCAGCTCAACGAATTATTGTACTTATATTCGATTTAACCTATTTACATCTTGATTAATTTGAAATAAATCATGATATTATTATTTTATCGCACGCCTACAATTTTTTCTACGTGACTCTTTATGTGGGTTCCATACGTATCGAGCAATCAGTATTGGAATATACCTAAGTAAATAACTATCAATTCGATTATCTATTAATTAATAATGATATTATCTACAAAAACATTGAATTTCTTTGGGGTTTTTTTATTTCTAGGCACCTGACGTTATCAATAATACACAGAATCAAACAATAGAATTAAATACTTACGTACACGTTAGCTCTTTCGCTATTGCACGAATTTTTTCTGTGTATATTTTATCTAAAAATATTTTTTCAACTACAAACGTCATCGATTAAGTTGTTAGATTAAAATATTATAATCATATTTTAGAACATTTACATGAGAAAATACTGTTTGAACTCTAATTTCACTACAAACATACATACATAAATACTACATACCAAGAGATTTTAAATATAGTTTGCACCTTTGGATGCATTTTGTGGATGCTTTAGCCTGTAGTCGTTCAATCAATGCTAGCAGCTTAATAAAAATATTGAAATACTTAAAATTATGCTACAAAGCGGGCAAGTCGCCGCCCATAGCGGGCAAGTTAGGCCACATCATCGTTATCAAACATCGTAGTTTAACCTTTCTTACAAGAAAATCAAATCATCTAGTTATCGTTCACTTAGTTTCCTTTATCATTACTAATCATTTGTAATATCTTGAAGATAACAGTGTCATTGATAGATACTAATTTCTTAACCTTCTTCATGTGAATGGTTGGAACGATGGCCTTATATCGAGTTGTTTTGGTTCTTTAATCATTATGGTAGAGTTGTTTACTAGCGTATGGAACAGTATTAAATGAATTGGTAATTATAGCCCGTTACTGCAGGCCCACTACCCGTAAAGAGGGATGAGTACCAACATATGACTATTAACTGAAACGAAAAATTTACTTTTATCTTATACTTTTTATAAAAAATAAATGTAAATTTTTCGCATTATTGTGCCACTGCAAGGATCTGCTCCTGTTATGAGGGCGGGGGGTTAAGCCTTGAGGCCACCACGTTGGCCAATTGCGGGTTGAGGGCTTTGCATACCTTTAGAAACTGTTCTAAAGAACTTTCAGGCATGCAAGGTTGAATCACGTTGTTTTCCGTCACCGTTGGAACAGTTGATAATTATTTCTAAAAACAATCAATTGTGTGTCAAATAAACAAAAATAACTTTCAAAAGTCAATGATGTGTTGCCTCGGGTTTGAACCTACAACCACTGTCGTCGGAGGTGCCAGCTTATACCACTAGGATATCTTTAACGTATGTTTTGTTAAATTTTCTTTTCCTAAGATAGAAATTCATATTATCCATATACATACTAATATAATAAATGCGAAAGTAACTGTCTGTCTGTTTGTTGCTCAATCACGCCTAAACTACGCAACCGATTTTCATGAAATTTGGCATGGAGATATTTTGATACCCGAGAAAGGACATAGGCTACTTTTTACCCCGGGAAAATGACGCATTCCCATGGGAAAATTCAGATGCCGGACGAAGTCGCGAGTAAAAGCTAGTAACATATAAAACGATTCCTATTTACAATTCCAGCATCGTTATCACAAAGTGATTTCGAATTATAGTAAACTAATCTAGAAATCTAGTTATGTGTGAAAAACACAGGTGCTAAAGCGAATTTCGAGATTTTTGATAAGACGTATTGACAATCAATTCCAATCGGTTTAGTTTGATATTTTGCGTTATATTCGCCTAGTGTTCAGCATTGATTGAATTTGTAGATTAAATAATTAATCACTTTTATTTGGTGATAACATCGGAATAAGTATAATCCAATACCGTGCATGCAACAAACACGATGTTAATATTTGAAGTGCTAATAATTACTACTGATAATGCTGTTGACGACACATCGAAAGACTTTTTTGTAGGCAAAGATTATTAAGGAACTAATAGTTTAAATGCGTCATAACTCATAACTACGACACTTTAATATATAAGGTCGGGAAAAAAGTATTTTCGCATTATAGCATCTATGAACTTGTAATAAAATCTCTTTGGCTTCAAGAATCACAAATGAGTACACGGTTCATTAGGTTTTTTTCAGTGAGCTCGGGAGGTACCCAAATATCGAGCTTTTTTTTGTGTAGAGAAAAGATTTTATTACAAGTTCATACATACTATAATACGAAAATACTTTTGCCCCGACCTAATATTATGATGATGGTAGGTAATTAAATATAAATAAGTGCTTCATCATTTCATTTACGACCAAAAAACAAAAAATTGAATTTTCATATTCTCTCTCCGGTTCTTTGTTACAGCGTAAAACTGTGATAAAGGATCTAGGGGTTTTCTTCGACGAAAAACTTACGTTTCGCCCTCATTATGATCATCTCATACTTAAATGCACACAACTCGTTGGCTTTATAACACGATCCACAAAAGACTTTAAGAACCAGCACACTCTAATTCTCTTGTACTACTCTTTAGTCAGAAGCGTTTTAGAATACGGGTCGATTATCTGGTCACCCTATTACGAAACTCACAGTTCGCGCATTGAGAGGGTTCAGAAGAGATTCGTAAATACTCTCTGTTTCAGATCCAATTTAGGCCGTACCTTTCGCTCATACACTAAACGGCTAGCAAAATTCAATATCCCACGTCTTTCAGACCGCCGTAAATGTAGCGAATTATATAATCTATACAAAATAGTCCATTCTCATCTCGATAGCCCTACACTATTATCACGTATCAAATTCATCACCCGGTACAAGGCCCGCAACCCGTCAAATCGATTATTTTCACTTCAGGTCTACAACAATAACACTTCATTCTTTAACCCTATAACCAGAATGTGTCGGTTATATAACGATACGGTGTTGGAACACTCTTCATTGGATATTTTCCACAACAATTTCTCTACGTTTAAAAGGGATGTTAGACATATTTTTTGCAGTCACACTATTATTAACTCTCAAGTCAAGCCTAAGTAAACTTCAATTTCATTTAAAAATGTAATTTCATGTTCTTCACTCACAATACTAACAAATTAGCTAGTAAGTTATTAAAAATAAGTTTTTAAAATATTTAGTATACTCACACACTAACTAAAATATAAGTTTATTATCTGGATGTATCTGTGCTTACATATTTAGAGGTGCAGTCTAGCTCTTAAACATTAGTCTTAGATCAACACTGTAATCGACTGTAACTTGTTTTGTGAGCCAAATAAATAAATAAATAAATAAATAAGTATGGCGTGAATGTGGTAGACTTATGTGGTATAAATCACTGATAAAATAATCATGTCCCCTTGGTTAGAATTCTACCCACCTGCTCCTGATTTTGGCTGTTTATGCCAAGTTTTGCATAACTTGCACTACATAGACTCTCTACTTCATCGCTCGTAAAATTCTGTAACACGACTGGCAAGAGGTCTGCGCAGAATTTTTTACTTTAGGCTTTAAGTTTCAACCCTTCGAGCTCATAAGCATAGAGCTTCGTACTTTACAGAGTCGATTAGTACTGAGCATTTTTGAATAGAAAGACTTTTAGGCCCGAAGGGATTCGAACTCAAAATTTTTGGCACAGCAGTCATAGTAATCACTGTCACTGCATTGTTATTTTAAGGTCAATTTGCATAAAACTAAGTAATAAGATTGACAGCAGCTTATGTTTTGTTTTATTTTTTTTTGTTTATTTGTTGCATAGATACTGCGATTCTGTACAGTCGATAGTAATAAAGAATCGAGCTACTCGTGCTCGAGCTAGTGATAGGGTACATAAACGTCACGATTAATAGTAGAAACATTCGCATATTATTATGATAGCAATCGTAATAAGTCAATATAAAATTAATCTTGAGACAGCATCGTGATTAGAATGTCTATAGTGGAATATTTTGGTACATTATTATTTCATATTTCTTTGCATTCACGCACGTAATAGTCGTTTAACGGCGACTTTCAGATAGACGCCACGTCTCTTCAAGTTTAGTGAGGGCCGTAGATCTCGTCACCCAAAGAATGATAATAATGATGTTTTGTAGATAAATATGTAGCTTTTTAGGTGATGCCAATTAATTTTAAAGGAGAAATGCAATAAAACAACAAGTAATTGTAAGATACATTGTTTATTGAAAAGAAGATTAAAATAGTTTTAGTAAGGCCACGAAGCACCAGTTGTCAGCCCGAAGAGACCAGCTCTGAAAATAATGAAAAATAAGTTAATTGTCACAATGATGCGACTATTTGAAATTTTGTAATATTTACGTTATAATCAGAAAGATAATATAATTTTGTATCACTACATTTATCAATAATATGGTATGATCCTCAATTTACTTTACAATCGCAGTTAATAGGACACTCAATCAGAATAAGAAAAATGATATTTATTTGTTAAATGATTATTTTTTCGGTTCAAGAGGAATCGCTTATACGGTCAAGTTGTTCCTAAGAATGTCGCAACAAAAAACCAGTATCACAGATCTTATATACTCTAGGCAGTAAAACCACGTATCTAACGTCTAATATTGTAGTAATACTCACCCTCTCTTGGTTATAATACTGTTGCCCATCATGAGAATACTACCGGAGCATTGGACATTTTCAGCTTCGTCGAGATTCGAACACTGTCTACCAACAAAGTGGTTGGTGCGCACACTGGACGCAAATAACTCAGTTGATCGACCATGAGAACAGGTGCTGAGCCAGCAGCCAGGTTGAGGGTTCCTTCCTCCATTAGGATAGAAGTTTGCGCTGGCGATCGGGTCGAATATACCGAGAAGACCACCATCAGTATGAATTGCTTCGACGTATAAACCGTCGTTGCTGGTCAAAGCCAATGAATTTCCACCCCACTGAGGTCCTGCAGGGTCCAAACCTAGAATAAAGAGCTTATAAAATATCCATTCTACAATGACCAAGCAATGCGAATAATGCCATCGCCATAATATATAGTACCTGTGATTCGGGCGGGACGACCGCCAGCCGTTCGACCAGCATTGCCCACGACATGAGCTCCTAAACTGAAGCCGACGAGGTGTACGTTGTTCCAATCACCACCAGCGGTGTTAATGAGCCACACGAGGAAGTTTCCGAGGAATTGTCCAACCCCAGGGACGCCAAAGACAGCGAAGGTGTACAGACCATTGGCCAATTCATTCCAGTCTACTACAATGACGTTGCAGTCCTGAACAGCGAGGAACGCAGCCGTGATGAGAGGGTTCATAGGTGAGTTTCCATTATTGTTCCATCCATGGACAATGACCTTCAAGGGCAGGTTTCCATTGTAGTTGGAGTTCCAGATAGTGTTGGCATTATTGTGGACAATGACTTGAGGATTATGTGGGTTTTGCCTTTAAAATAAGAAAGAAAGTAATAATAAGGTAATTACAAAGAAATATAAAAATACTTTTTATAGCAAAATTTTATACAAACCTAGTGTAGAGCCAGTATTGGTTATTGGCACCATTTCTGGTTTCCAGTAGCTTCTGTTCTACAGGTTCTTGCAAGTCTACTAGGCGAGGAACACCCTCACCATCAGGCATCCAGATGTAGCGACTCTCACCCTCCACATAGTGGCTATTGTCCCCAGGGACAGTGGGGATAGCGCCACCAGCGCACACTGAAATAAAAAAACGATTAATTTATAACAAGTATACACATAAAATAGAAAAAATGATGAATGTGCAAAGGAAACCGATATTTATATAGCTCTGGTTAAATTGCTTTACACAAAGCCACATAAAGGGTTTTTTAGTTTTCGGTTAATTTCGTCTGTGGAGCAATATAAAAACGAATTAAATGAGAGCCGGCGGGCATATAATGTATCACAGTTGACCACAAGTATAAGTTAAATTAATGGTCACTATTCAGTTCATTGCTGCTTTGACATAACGTGTTAATCATTATAGTCTAAGGTACAAAACAATGTACCGCATAGTGGCTTTCAAATAGTTGTCAACTGAGATACGTGACAGCTCCCCAGATCGAAGACTTACGAGCAAACACGGCAGCCAAAGGTACTAGCAGCTTCATAGCTATTGTTGTGACTGGAAATTTTCGATCAATCACCGCACTTGAGTATATAAGGCCGCTTTTATCTTACCGCCTCGCAACGCTTAGACATCAGATGATAAAGTTGGCCAGGATGGATTTACGCTGTATCCGGAAAAGTTCCGTACACTTTGGTAGGTCTTATTTTACCATACATACATACAATAATATTGTCCTAGCCGGTATCCGGCTACTGCGGTCAGTTTCATTGATGCTGACCAATGATGTAGGACTTGGTTATAGTGTCCGAGTGTGTGCACAATACACAGGTACACTCTCTAATTCCTTAGTCTCATTACTTGGTAGGGCAGATATCCGACACAACCAGTGAGCGGTCAGGCGCAGGACCGACGGCTTTACGTGCTCTCCGAGGCACGGAGTTCTATGACCTCAACTTCCTTACCCCGGGTAGTTTCTAAGAAATTCTTAACAGAAAATCTCAGAAAAGGCTTAATGGCCCGACCTAAGATTCGAACCCGAGAGCGCTCGTGCGGCAGTAGCACTCATTACCGACCACGGAGAGACCACAGAGGCAGTCATAACATAACATACATACACACATACATTATATCACGCAGAATCATGCAGTAGGCAGAGGCAAGAAATGCACCAGCCTTTCGTCGTTAATAAAAATAGCCCATATGATGGCTGTATAATTGGGCACATTACCAAATTCTAGGCTACTTTCCGAAATACTTCAGCTGTTTACAGTTTCATGGTGCGGTTAAGAAATTGTTACATTTTTCGTCTGTCAACAATAATGCGAAAGGTTACGGATGGGTGGTTGATCTCTCTTCACACTAAAAGTAAACACATAGAAATTTTGCCGTTCTAAGAATTTATTTCACGCAAACAAAGCTGTGGTCGGAAAGTTCAAACAACTTCTTAATATTTTAGTCTAAATTATTAGTAACCACATCGCGACTTTCAAAGGTTTCTTCTGTGCAAAAATCATGTATCCTAAATAAATTAAAGTTAAGATAAATGTATGATTTAGATGTTAAATATGTATTGTTATCAAAACAGTGACTTGTATTTTCGATAATAGGCAATAACTCAAGCATATACTTCCTAAAATACAATCGATCTAATAAATCATTACGTACTACTTTTATCTATAATAATGAACACTTATTTTGAGTCACTCATTTATCAATCACATCGACATCAAGCTAGAACTTGTTTCCTTGGAAATAATCGGTTGGAAATTGATTCGACATGAAAACACAGCATTTATTTTAGTGACAACAAATTACGTACGATCTTTGCGTTTGTCACTTACGTCTATTCCACAACAATATTCTTTTTAACAGAAGCTGGAAGGGTTTTGGTTTGTACGCATGTATTTATTTAGATTATTCTTCATTATTGTATGTATTTCCAAAATAAAGCAGCTGTACCAAACTGGATTAAAATTCTGAATTTTGTATACCTCCGCCAGCCACGAACCTTGTATACAATGTTCTCTAAGAGATTTTCGGGCTACAGCTTTTGTCTACAAAGTTTAAAAAATTGCTACGTGTTAATCCAGGTTAATTATTATCTGTGTTTAAAATATTATCAAAATTTTTGGCGTGATTGAGTAAGAAACATCCATAAAAACACACAAACTTTCGCATGCTTTCGTTCACGTAAAAGGGTTTCCCGTGGTAAAAAATATCCTACGCATTATCTAGGTTATCAACTATCTGTTTATTTTTTTTATTAATATCCATATTCGTTTTTTCATGAAAGAGAGATTTTATATACTTACATTCATCGATCCATCATTGCATTCATAGTATTAGTAGGATATTAAGACTAGAGTTGGTATCAATAGAGTTTTTTTTAAGATTAGGCATGAACGCTTCATTTCATTACTACTAGTGCAACTTCGCTGGCATATATAATTTCGTCCTTCATTTGTTTAGGGATAGGCTTTTAGGAGAATCCGTGCCTCAGATTCAATCTAATTCGGTTCAGTTGTTTAGCAGTGAAAGAGTTACAAACAGATAGGCTTTCACATTTACAATATTGTATGGATGGAATTTGCTTTCTAGTTAAATCATGAGTGAGAGACTGTAGTTGAATTGTTAGTTTGGATAACAGTTGAGTGAATGAAATAAAATCAATATTGCAAAAGTAATAAATAATTTATTTTTAATGTTTTATTAATCAGAAGATAATATTTAGAAGGGCCATGAAGCACCAGTACGGAGGCCGTAGATTCCAGATCTGAAAAAGACAAGCAAAAAAATCGATTAAAATTTTGGTCATAAATGTAAATTTTGATAATCCTCATACAGAATTTGAAACGCTGATTGAACTACGCTGGTTAACAAAGATTGTTTGAGGGTGTTTACTTACTGTTATAATGTAAACAAATCCTGTTTAAAATTATTCTATAATGATTGCTTATTGTAGACCAGAGCTCACTATGATTTATAATGTTAGCTATTACGAAACTATTTATAATCTTACTTCTCAGTAGCGCAATTCACTACAGTCGGCGCTAACGAGTATCGAGATTTTTGACATTTAAAATGTACTGCCAGAATGCAGCCAAATGTAAAGGCGAACACGAACTTACCCTCTTTTGTTTAGAATGGCGTTACCCATCATAAGAACACCTCCAGCGCACTGGTTATTGGAAGCTTGGTTAATGTTAGCGCACAATCTGCCGGAGAAATGGTTGGTACGGATACTGGAAGCGAATAGATCAGGGGCGCGGCTGTGAGAGCAGGTGCTGATAGCACATCCAGGCTGAGGATTCCTTCCTCCGTTGGGATAGAAGTCAGCGTCAGCAATTTGATCGAAAATACCAAGAAGACCTCCATCGGTATGAATTGCTTCGACGTACTGACCGTCATTGCGGTTCAGAGCGCGAGAGTTTCCACCCCATTGTGGTCCAGCGGGATCCAGTCCTTAAACAGGTTAAATTGCTTTTTAATATAATACATTCTAACAATAATTTTTCGTTTTTGTTTCAATAAATTTTAAGCGATCAGTTTCATGTCAGAGTAAGAGTTTAGTTTTTTAGAGTATTCCACTGTTCTACTAGAATTTATAATTAAAGGTAAACATACCTGTGATACGAATAGGGCGACTGCCTGTTGTGCGACCAGCATTACCGACGACGTGAGCTCCCAAGCTGAAGCCAACCAAGTGAACTTGGTTCCAGTTACCACCAGCGGTGTTGATGAGCCAAGTGAGGAAGTTACCAAGAAACTGGCCGACGCTAGGAACACCATTAACCGCAACTGTGTAAAGCCCGTTAGCAAGCTGATTCCAGTCTACAACGATAACATTACAATCTTGAACTGCGAGGAATGCTGACGTGATGGCAGGGTTCATGGCAGAGTTTCCATTGCTGTTCCATCCGTGAACGACGACCTTAGTGGGACGGTTACGGTTGTAGTTAGAACTCCAGATAGTGTTAGCGTTGCCGTGCACGATAATTTGACGATTGTTCGGGTTTTGTCTAAAAAACAACAAAGAGTTCAAAAAAAATCTTGCATTTGATTTATGTTAAACTTTGGAAGAAATAGAAAATACCTGGTAAATAGCCAGTACTGATTGTTAGCACCATTTCTAGTTTCCAGTAGCTTTTGTTCTACAGGTGCGTGCAAGTCTACAAGGTGTGGAACACCTTCACCATCTGGCATCCAGACGTAGCGGCTTTCACCCTCCACATAGTGGCTGTTGTCCCCGGGGATGGTGGGTAGGGCGCTACCAGCGCACACTGAAAAATCGGGACATTACTCAATTTAGTTATTGTGATCGCCGCTTGGCATCTACAGCGATGTTAAAAAGTAGTGATATGAATGGGAAAGTATGTGCAACAAGAATTTAAATTTCTCATGACCATAAGATCTTTAATAAGAAGAAGATCTAATAAAATTGGAAGTCTTCAAAAACTTACAAGCGGTAACGGCTGCCAACACTACTAGAAGTTTCATTGCGCTCGATTGTAATTCAAACAATCATATTAATCAATCAACAGGACTATTTAAAGCACATTTTATCATCTCGTCAAAAAATACGTAATTGCTTCTAGAGATATAGTATGTTAAGAATGATAGGCAGATTTCTGAACGAGTTCCGTATCTACTGTTCTTTTACAAAGTACTGTTAGGTTTTCTTATTTTATGAGCACAGTAAAGCAATACTTTTTAGCAAACTATAAGTAACTAACTATTTAATGGAATGTTTTTGTACGACACAATTGTTTACTTGAACGAAATGTCTCTAATTGTAGTCGTATGTGCTAAAGATAAGAATCCATCATACTACAAAACAATGTTACAAATATCATAACTTTTTAGCTTGCGCTGCACGATTAATTTTATATAAGAACATACAGGTATCTGTGGCGAAACTTTACGAATTTGAAGGTAAATTGCGAGTTCGCGTTTGTTCCATAAATCATAGTTTTAGTAAAACAAATTTGTAAAAATACCTTCTAAATACAACTAAATGGTTTTGATTTGTAATTTATTTAACCTTATTAAAGCGTATATTTACGTACGTCTCGTTATCAAAATCTTAATAACGATAAGCTGTAGGCAACAACACACAAATTAATAAATTGGGAGATTTCCTCAAATGGATTATTTTTCCTTTCACACATCCATTAAATAAATTGCTATAAAATTCTCAAAAAATTAACATTAGTAAGTACACAAATATCGAACACAAAATATAAATCTATAGTTATTTGTTTTCATCGGAGTTTCAAATGTTGTAAAAAACTGACACAGTGGTAAAAATTAAGTGATTAAAGTGGACGAGAAAAAATAAAAATGTTAGATAGGTTTCACCAAAATTGTGCTTGTTGGAAATGTGTCTTTAGAGTGTACATAAGAACAGAGTTTTTAAGAGCCCTGCCGCACTAGGTTACTTTTTAAATCGGGATTTACACGGGAAGGGTTTCCACGCGGACGAAGACGCGAGATGGCCTCTAGTTTTTAATATTTTTAATTTTCATATACTTTAGGAGGAAGAAGTATTCGATTAATAATGATCTAAATAAGCGATTTCAATAAACATTGTAACATATTCCTGTTAGATTACGTGAAAACGTATTCAAAATATTGCAACTTTTATGATGGGTACCTAGTTACCTAGTGTCGTAAAACTACTTTATCGATACAGTGGTATCGGCGAAAATTGCAAAAATGTATTCTTTTATTATCTCAAAATGCCTTTGAAATTCATAAATATCAATCCACAGCATTTTTGTGCAGAGGTTATACATATTTTATTTTTATTGCTGCAAAAAATACTTCTGTATTTGCCTAAGTCTGCTCCAAATGGATAGTTGAAATATTCATATCTATATTATATACTATATACTATATATAATATTATAAAGCTGAAGAGTTTGTTTGTTTGAACGCGCTAATCTCAGGAACTACGGGTCTGATTTGAAAAAATATTTCAGTGTTAGATAGCCCATTTATCGAGGAAGGCTATAGGCTATACTTATATCATCACGCTACGATCAATATGAGCAGAGTATCAGTAAAAAATGTTACAAAAACGGGGAAAATTTCACCCATTCTCTCTTATGTGACGCAAGCGAAGTTGCGCGGGTCAGCTAGTTAAATAATAAAGATAATATATAATTTAAAGCACATTCATGACTTCAAATATATCGTACAAATAATAGTAGATGTGTTTAAATTAATTCAATCTTTACTAAGCATTATTAAGATTTTCAAGCTTTTTTAAAAAAAAATACTTTACACATGGGTTCATGTAATTTACGACATTATAATTACGGTAAAGAAAGAAAAAGCGTTTTTATTTATTTAGATAAATAATATATTTCTGCAATATTTCAAAATATGCTGCATTTTTTTAACCCAACAGAATGAAATAATATTTACTATAAAACTACGCTCATATTAGGATGATGTAAAATGTTATAATTTCTGTATTTAATTATTGATACTCTACGTTGTTGATTATTGAAATAAAAATATCAAACTGCTTTCAACCAAAGAATTTATTTGCATAAAATAATCACATGTCCGTCCGGTAACCCAGTAATTTAAAAAGGCCATGTAGCGCCCGTTCTGAGCCCGTAGATGCCAGATCTGGAAACAAAAACAATGCTAAACTTGTTTTCTAAAATAATTATATCAAAAGTGGTTCAAAACATTGCTTTAAAATTTTTAGGGTCTGTATACACTTCACATTTATATTATGTCTATTAGATAAGATCATTTAGGTAACGCAACTTATAAGTTGTAGGCCATAGTATATTGCAATGTGTACAGATGGCATTAAATATTTTTGTAATGACAATTTTGGTGTTAAAGGCACTATACTAAAGGAAATCCTAGGCAAAATTGACATACCCTCTCTTACTAATGATGCCGTTACCCATTCTGAGCTGATTGCCAGTGCACTGGTTATTACTAGCTTGATTAATGTTAGAACACAATCTGCCGATGAAGTGGTTGGTACGAACACTGGAAGCAAATAGTTCTGTGGCACGGCTGTGAGAGCAGTTGTTGAGTCGGCAACCAGGTTGAGGGTTCCTTCCTCCGTTGGGGTAGAAGTCAGCGTCAGCAATACGATCGAAGATACCGAGAAAACCACCATCGGTGTGAATGACTTCCACATATTGACCATCGTTGCGGTTCAGAGCACGAGAGTTTCCACCCCACTGAGGACCAGCAGGATCCAATCCTTAAACACACATCAAGTTTGTGTTTTTACACAATAGTTTGCTTCCAATATTACATAGCTATAGAGATACATGTAAATTTGAAAAATCAAGTCACGAATAATGCAAATATGCAATTTATGCAAAAAAAATCCTGCTCTAAATAAATAAATACTGTATCATTCTTGGTACAAACCTGTGATACGAGCGGGGTGCCTTCCAGCTTGACGGCCGGCGTTACCGACTACATGAGCACCCAAACTGAAGCCAACCAAGTGCATTTGGTTCCAGTTACCACCAGCGTTGTTGATGAGCCACACTAAGAAATTGCCGAGGAACTGACCCACGCTAGGAACACAGCAGTTAAGTAGAAACCGTTGGCCAACCTATTCCAGTCCACAACGATAACGTTACAATCCTGAACTGCGAGGAAGGCAGAAGTGATAGCTGGGTTCATGTCGGAGGTTCCATCGCTGTTCCACCCGTGAACAATGACCTTAGTAGGCCTATTAGCGCGGTAGTTGGAGTTGTGAACTGAATTAATATTGCCGTTGACAAGTACTTGTCTGCTGTTCGGGTTTTGCCTGTAAAATTCATAAATCAAAATTAAGCACAAGGGTTTAAGGTTTAAGGGTTAAGGGACGCTTTATTAACATTTCTGTAAAGTCTGTTTAGAAAATAACCTGGTAAAGAGCCAGTATTGATTGTTGGCACCATTTCTAGCTTCCAAGACATCCTCTTCTGGCGCAGTCTCTTGCAAGTCTACTAAATGAGGAACACCTTTGCCATCAGGCATCCAGATATAGCGACTCTCACCCTCCACATAGTGACTGTTGTCGCCCGGGATAGTGGGGACAGCGGGGATGGCACCGCCAGCGCACACTGCGACATAAACACGAAGAATATAGTAAATGATGTTTGAAAATTCTGATACTTTTGATCTTCTTCTTCTAATCGTATGGTTAGTGGTCAACCTAATGTCAAAGATGTTCAAGCCGCCCGAAGGCCTTTGACATGGCTTAACGACTGTTACCGTAGAAGATAACAACCAGGACCGACTTTTAACGTGCCCTCCGAAGCACGGAGACGCCCAGTTCAAGTACCACTATGCGGTCACCCATCTATGGAGTGACCGCGCCAATGGTTGCTTAACCCACAGATCGTTTACCGACCGGTGAGTGCAACTGACTATGGGACACTTTTGTTAATATAGGCAGACTCACCCGCAGTCAGCGCGGCCAAAAGTATTAAGAGCTTCATGACTATGCTGTTTTAAAATTGACGAATTACACCACACCATTGGCTATTTATGTTTGTCATTTATCATAATCAGCAAATACGTGATGCTCTCAAGAGTTTATCACATTAATAAATAATCGTGTGGATAACATTTATGATGATTCCGTATATGAGCTAGCTTATTGTCTAGGTAAAACTAATATAGAAACTAGGGCCTAACCCCTATACGTAAAATTTTATACTGACAAAATAAATTTTAACTATGTATAATTAATTCGACGATGACTCCGCGTTATCCGCATATCCGGTCTTGTGCAAAAAGCTCAATTTTAGGAATTTCATGCATTGTATCTTCGAAAAGGTTTTAAGTGGAATGATACAAACATGTCGGCAGCAGTCTAGACTAGATTTCTCTACTCTCTGTTTTGGATGAAGTAATAGCTATTATCATCATATTCTTAACAGTTTTTGAGGTAATTGCGAACGGGTGCAAGAGAAGACAAGAGAATTTTATACTATGTGGCGATAGAGCAGAATATTTTTTCAGAAAAAAAAGTTTTAAATTTAACTTTACCTTGATATTATGAACAGGCATATAAAAAGTATGCAATTACTATTTAGTACATGTTTTGTATGTAACACCTTATTATGTTAAAAACTGATGAGATTTTCAATAATGTAAAGTAATGTAATGTTAAGGTCGGCACAGCATATTATTTTCTCAAAAACTTGCTCTTAAAGGATTTGACAGATTTTTTCATATACGACCACCTGCCTGTCATAATATGATGTCATGAGAAGCCGTCTTTAGAACCAACTTTATTACAATACTCCTACATTCAAAACTTAAGAAAATATTTTTTGTTGAACCCAATTGATGCCAATACAGATAATGTGATTAGGCGCACTGTTTTGGTATCATCAGTCATCAATCAATCAATAAAAAATTTTGCCAGGTCATTGCTAATTGTAATTATTTGTCATAGCAGATTTAAATGCACAATCAAACGTGTCGTATTGAATGTAGTCACATTGATATTAATAGACTAGAGTTTCTGCTGACAAGTATTTAACTACAATTTACATATTTTTTTCAAGTGTGTTGTGGATTCAGGGAGTATTTTATATTTGTTTATTCATACTTAAAACAATCTGGAGACATCGAACTCGAAATTCATTGATTTATTGACCAAATGCAGTAAAAGTTCGGATCGGTATAGTTAATTCCGTAATAATTGTTTATTAGAATACAAATTCAAATAACCTTTATTCCACAAACGTTTAATTAAGTAATATTCTTAATCTACCACATTTTTAGAAAATGAGATACTAGTGAGAAGAAACGGCAAAAAAATCACTTGCTCTTTTTAATTGCCAATGTCTTGATGCAACAATGTTATATGAATGGTAGCTTTTCCTTAAAATAACATTGTGACCTGAAGTCCGTGTAGAATTCCACTCCCTTTATGGTTACGAAAAGCCTTTTTTTTGTACTCCTTTACACTTACTAAGGTACCTTATACTAAATTTCAATTTTCTATGCTCATTAGTTTCTGTGCTGTGCGCTGTTCATAAGTAACTTAGTACCGCAAGAGTTATAGTGTGCAGTGTTAGATTTGTAAGTATTCTTTTTATATTTTGTATCAAACATTATTAAACTTATTCTATCAATTACGGTCAAAAATTATAACTAAACTACTGCAGATTATAAATAAAAATAAATATTTAGGAAAATACCGCGTGACTACTTTTCATTTCGAAGTAATTTTTTTTCGTTACTCAATTATAGCAGTGATAGCCGAGTGCTATCAGTTTACCAACTGATACCACTCGACTCCCCCTCCCACGCAAGCGGTCGCAGGCTCGAACCCGAGACAACACACCAATAACTTTTCGAAGTTACGTGTGTATTAGAAATAATTATTACTTGTTTCAACGGTGAAGGAAAACATCGTTATGCAACCTTGCATGCCTTAGAGTACTATGGAACAGTTCTTGAAGGTATGCAAAGTCCCCAACCCGCACCTGGCCAGCGTGGTGGACTCAAGGCCTAACCCCTCCCTCATTACTGGAGGAAAGCCTTGTTGAGCAGTGGGGCATTAATGGGTTAAATTTATTAATTTACTCTTCGTAACGGTCAATTTGCAAGAAAACAAATTATTTATTAAATCAATTCATTTATTTACATTAATGTTACAGTGCGATGTCCAGTAGTTTAGAAAGGCCATGAAGAGCCGGTACGCAGTCCGTAGATACCAGATCTGAAAATAAATATAATTATTATTATCACATTAGTTGATGTCCGGAACTTCGTACGCGTGAACTATATTTTTTAATTACGATTTCGATAAAATCGCAATTCATCACATTCGCATTCAACAAATATGAGTTTTGTCGCGTAATTAACTAACAGTCATTATTTATCTACCACCGTTTACGAAAAGCTAAGTTCGTGAGAAGAAACGGCAAGAAACTCACGGCTTGCTCTTTCTAAATATCAATATTTTCATATACAATAATGTCATATTAATGATTTATTGATACAAAAATATGAATCATGTTAAGTGGTTATCGACTTAACAATAATTCGTTATAGTCCGTAAGCCAGGCGCTAATTTTCGTCAGTCATTTCCTCTCAGTCGATAATTTGTAAAATGCCTCAGAGAGTCGCATTATGACGCGTTGTAAACGTCAGCTGCGGCTCCGAGGGTGGGTTGAGCAGTGGCAGCCGCCCAAACACGTAAAAATAATAAAAATTTTTAGTCATTTCCTCCCGATTAAAAACTTGATCAAATTAAAGTTAAACCAATATTTCGAAGAAATAAAATCGTCAGCTGGTTATACAGTGGTGGATTATACGTCAGCTGGTCACGCGAAGATGTAAAAAAAAAAAAGTTTAGTGATTTCCTCTCAAATGAAAATTTATCAGATGATAGTTTTTGTATTGTTTTTAATAAATAAATTAGTCAGCTGGCTGTATGTAGGTGGAATGTTTGTCAGCTGATGACCTTAAGGTGTAACGTAGGAGCAAAGTAAATGTATCAGCTGACGTGTTTTCCCCCAACATACTGCCAGCTGATTGTTTTAATTACTTACAGGATCATGTCAACAATTTGTACAACTATTTTTTTTCGGGAGGAAATGACGTACTTAAAGTTATTCAACATGTAAGATTTTCGGGCAATGTTTCGATTTTTTTTTATGATTATTATATTTTACTACGATTTTTAAGAATAGAAATAAATAAATACTTTGCTACTCAATAAATTTATAATTTTTCAATATTTAAACTAATAATGCCCAAGATTTAATACAAAAAGTTATTTAATTATGTTTGGTAATTTAATCATTTTCATTTTCGCTTCTGCTCATCTCACTTTCCTCTCTTTTATTTACTAGCACGTATAATACTTCAAAACCTTAAGGTCATCAGCTGACAAACGTTCCACCTACATACAGCCAGCTGACTTATTTATTTATTAAAAACAATACAAAAACTATCATCTGATAAATTTTCTTTTGAGAGGAAATCACAAAACTTTTTTTTTTTTTCACCTTTGCGTGACCAGCTGACGTATAATCCACCACTGTATAACCAGCTGACGATTTTATTTCTTCGAAATATTGGTTTAACTTTAATTTGATCAAGTTTTTAATCGGGAAGAAATTACTAAAAATATTTTTTTTTATTACGTGCGTGGGCGGCTGCCACTGCTCAATCCACACTCGGAGCCGCAGCTGACGTTTACAACGCGTCATAATGCGACTCTCTGGCATTTTACGAATTATCGACTGAGAGGAAATTGGTCGTGAAAATCTGTCACTGGCTTACGGACTATTAACTGTTGCCCAAATGTTGCCATCACGAATAAATTTAAAGAAATTCTAAGGAAGTCTTCAAGTAGGTATAAATTATTGAGTAGAAAAATTAAGGAACTTAAGTAACTTACCCTCTCTTGTTGATAATGGCGTTACCCATCCTAAGAGCATTACCGTTGCACTGGTTGCTAGTAGCTTGGTTGATGTTGGAGCACAATCTGCCGTTGAAGTGATTGGTACGAACACTGGAGGCGAATAGATCAGGAGCGCGGCTGTGAGAGCAAGTGCTGATAGCACATCCAGGCTGAGGGTTTCTGCCTCCGTTGGGGTAGAAGTCAGCGTCAGCAATACGGTCGAAGATACCGAGAAGACCACCATCGGTGTGAATAGCTTCCACATATTGGCCATCGTTGCGGTTCAGAGCGCGGGAGTTTCCACCCCACTGAGGACCGGCGGGATCCAAACCTAAAAGCAATAGCTTCTATTTTCATTTGGCACTTGATAGATGAATGAAGATCATATTTTGTATGTCGCAAGAGTAAATATTTTGTTATTCTATTGCTAAATAAAATAGGACATTTCGTACGCACCTGTGATACGAGCAGGGCGGCTTCCGGCTTGACGACCGGCGTTACCGACAACGTGAGCACCCAAACTGAAGCCAACCAAGTGCACTTGGTTCCAGTTACCGCCAGCATTGTTGATGAGCCATACTAAGAAGTTGCCAAGGAACTGACCCACGCTAGGAACACCATTGACTGCGATCGTGTAGGCACCATTAGCTAATCTATTCCAGTCTACAACGATAACGTTACAGTCCTGAACTGCGAGGAAGGCAGAAGTGATAGCTGGGTTCATGCCGGAGTTTCCATTGCTGTTCCATCCGTGAACGATGACCTTAGTGGGGCGGTTGGCGCGGTAGTTGGAGTTGCGAATTGAATTAATGTTTCCGTTGAGGAGGAGTTGTCTATTGTTCGGGTTTTGCCTGTTAAAATGTAGCGTAAAATAGATTAGAACTTGTTGGAAATAACAAATTAATATTGGAACAAATAAAAAGACTGCGATTAAATCTACCTGGTGAAAAGCCAGTACTCATTGTTGGCACCATTTCTAGCTTCCAAGAGATCGTCTTGTGGCACAGGTTCTTGCAAGTCTACTAGACGAGGAACACCCTCACCATCAGGCATCCAGATGTAGCGACTCTCACCCTCCACATAGTGGCTATTGTCCCCAGGGACAGTGGGGATAGCGGCACCAGCGCACACTGCGAAAGACGAAAATTGTTTGAACTAAGTTGATAAACGATCTACACCATCAAAATGGTACTATGAGGTGTATAAAAAAGGAACGATATTAATGAATATGTTTACGATGTAAATGAACTCACACGCAGTCACAGCGGCCAGAACCACCAAAACCTTCATTACTAACGTTTTTGGTTAGAACATCAAACTAAACAGAAGCACTGCAGTATATATCTTAACGTTTTATCGTAATTACGTGAAAATCCGCAGGAAGGTGCAGATGTAGAGATAATAGATTACAATATTACAATCGTAGTGTTTTATTGAGGATTCCGTAGTAGAAGGAATTTATTCTGGTTTCCGTTCTGATGTTACCATAAATATTATTTTACTTTGTTCATCTAGATTATGTGAGTGAAAAATCAGACAAGTCAAAAAACGGTCCATGACAGCATTTCATACCTTCGACTACGTCAACAAGCCATTCTCTCATGTTTCGTTTCGCGGATGGGCAGAGGAACTTGGGTACATCCCAAAATACCGTGACAAGTTTGTGTACTGAAATAACTTACACTTTAATGTGTTGGACGAAGACTTATGGCCCAAGGACATGGTGTTCCGTCGTTTTTGCGGACAATCCCTGCGGAACGCTCAAACACGTAGTTTAAGACAATTGTATATATTTTTAGGGAAATATATATGACATGTTCCTCCACGGCTTTTACATATATGCACAGAAACCTTGCCTCTGAAATAGCACACCGCTGAATATTACCATCGAGAATGTCTTATATTTATACTCCAAAAAACGTGTGACTTTGTATAAGACATTTGACAATTCGGTGTTGAACTTGATTTTAAATGTATCCTTATCTCAAATATTTACTCTAATTTGCTTGTTGTTGTGTAGTGCATTTTTTTTATATGTTTGATATTTTATTGAACCCAATAATATAATTTACCACGACTGATAACATAACTCGATGATCCGTTCTAGGTATCACACTAATTGTCATTTAATCATTTAAGATTATCGTCATTGTCATTATTCTTGGTTTTATTTTTGGAAGAGGTATCTTTATTGCAAATATTGGACCACAACGTTATTTGGTATGTAAAAGATTTTTGTTCTGACAGTCAGTTGATTAAAGGCTGGTAGCCACGAATATTAGTGTAGAAATACTTTATGTACTATGTAATAACATATGCGACGGATAAAGTAAAAGCAATACGTATTAAAATACTCGTTCATTTTCAACTATAATGACAGTAAACCATTCGAAACTTATTCAGAGGTGATGAATTCACGAGTAGTGCCACGGTACGATTGTACCCACTCTTTAAGCGTTTAAAGAACTGACTATCACTTCTCTTTAGGTAGTAAACTTTGTTTCTGAACCGTCATTGTGAACGTAATGGTGGACTGATATGAAGGCTTAATTATTTTAATCGGTTTGACTGTTATCAAGTTTATGCCGGAAATAAAATAAATTGTTTAAATTAAGTCAAAACTGTTATTTACCTGAATTCTGGTTACATGATGTGCAATAGATCTATTAGCAATTTTATTTGATTCCATTTTTTGTATAAAATGTCGCCTGTAAATTTCGAAGGGGTAGACAAAGGTGTAATAAATACAACCACGTTTTGTCATTTACAATGTTAGTCTAATAGTCTCTCATAACAGTGGGCGAGCCTATTGCCAAATACCGGGACCGTAACTAACATCCTGGCTACTATCAACAAAAACTTATTCTTAGTAATGGTCAATTTGCAAATAAGAAAACAAAAGTTAAATTAAATAAATTCATTTATTTTCATTAATGTAAAAGTGCGATGTCCAGTAGTTTAGAAAGGCCATGAAGAGCCGGTACGCAGTCCATAGATACCAGATCTGAAAATAAATATAATGATTATTATCATATTAGTTGATACCGGCAACTTCGTTCGCAAGAACTATATTTTTGAAATTGCGATTTCGTGGTAATCCCGATCCTGCGGAAATTCTGGAATAGTTTACGTATTGCTGTAACTGCAAACCTTATCTCATTTTATGATTATGGGCGTATGAGGACGGAACCTAGCCTAAGGTTGCTTTGTGAAGCCTGTTGTTTAGACTGAATGGCTACACTACTAAGAAAGTCCAAATCGATCCAAATTCATCCCGTGTTTGCGAAGCTTTTTTAAATTCTTGTTACATTGCTGTTTTTTAAAACACTTGTTTTGCAATGTACAGATAGATACACTTTTTGGGAATCTTTTTATCTATAGATAAATTTAATTTATATATCGTATCAGGTTTGCTGCGTTAGTTGTAAAAGAATAGACTATTATGATACAAAAATATAAAGCAGCTTAAACGTTTATCAACTTAACAATAATATAATTCGTTATCTTTTACCCAAATGTTGCTATCATGAACAAATCGCTGTACAGAAATTCTAGGAAAGTCTTTAAGTAGGCATAAATAATATAATAGCAGCATAGAAAAACCAAGAAACTTAAGTAACTTACCCTCTCTTGTTGATAATGGCGTTACCCATCCTAAGAGCATTACCGTTGCACTGGTTGCTAGTAGCTTGGTTGATGTTGGAGCACAATCTGCCGTTGAAGTGGTTGGTACGAACACTGGAGGCGAATAGATCAGGAGCGCGGCTGTGAGAGCAAGTGCTGATAGCACATCCAGGCTGAGGGTTTCTGCCTCCGTTGGGGTAGAAGTCAGCGTCAGCAATACGGTCGAAGATACCGAGAAGACCACCATCGGTGTGAATAGCTTCCACATATTGACCATCGTTGCGGTTCAGAGCGCGGGAGTTTCCACCCCACTGAGGACCGGCGGGATCCAAACCTAAAACCAGAAGCTTTTACTTTCATTTGGCACTTGATAGATGAATGAAGATCATATTTTTTATGTTGCAGAAGTAAAAATTTAGTTAATCTATTGATAAATAAAATAGGACATTTTGTACGCACCTGTGATACGAGCGGGACGTCTTCCAGCTTGACGGCCGGCGTTACCGACTACATGAGCACCCAAACTGAAGCCAACCAAGTGCATTTGGTTCCAGTTACCACCAGCGTTGTTGATGAGCCACACTAAGAAGTTGCCAAGATGCTGACCCACGCCAGGGACACCGTTGACTGCGATCGTGTAGGCACCATTAGCTAATCTATTCCAGTCTACAACGATAACGTTACAGTCCTGAACTGCGAGGAAGGCAGAAGTGATAGCTGGGTTCATGCCGGAGTTTCCATTGCTGTTCCACCCGTGAACGATGACCTTAGTGGGACGGTTGGCGCGGTAGTTGGAGTTGCGGACTGAGTTAATGTTTCCGTTGACGAGGACTTGTCTGTTGTTCTGGTTTTGCCTATCAAAATATTACATGAAACAAATTTAATAAGAACTTGTGAAAAATACTACAACAATTTTGGAACTTATAAATCGACTGCTATAAAAACTACCTGGTGAAAAGCCAGTACTGATTGTTGGCACCATTTCTAGCTTCCAAGAGGTCCTCTTCTGGCGCAGTCTCTTGCAAGTCTACCAGATGAGGAACACCCTCACCATCAGGCATCCAGATGTAGCGACTCTCACCCTCCACATAGTGGCTATTGTCCCCAGGGACAGTGGGGATAGCGCCACCAGCGCACACTGCGGAAGACGAATAATTGTTTGAACTAAGCTGGTAAAGAATCTACATGTTTAAAACGGTACTATGAAATATATAAAAAGAATCGTTATGAATAAAGAAGTTTACGATGTGAATAAACTCACACGCAGTCACAGCGGCCAAAACTACCAAAATCTTCATTACTAATGTTTTTGGTTAAAACAACAAACTAAACAGTAGCACCGCAGTATATATATGACAACGTTTTATCGTAATTACCGGAAAAACCCAACGAAAGCGCAGATGAAGAGATAATAGATTACAATATTAAAGTCTTAGTATTTTGTTGAGGATTCCGTAGCGAATAAATTGATTTCATTTACCGTTCTGATGTAATGTTATTTTCTAATATCTGTAATTGTTAAATTTATTCTACTTTCTTCACCTGGGTTAAGTGAGTGAAATATCAGTTGAGTCAAAAATTGTCCGAGACCACCATATTTATTGTAATTTCACACTTTGTCTAGGTTATAATATTAAATGTCGACAACTCGACGGGGATGATCAGTTAAGGACAAAAAAGAGACATCATCAGGTTGAATTTGCACTGTACACAGCTCCCCAGTCTCCGCAGCTGATGGTTACAGTGCTATAGAAAAACTATCGCAAGCAAACTACTAAGAACTGTTGCGACAAGACTTTTAATGCGCCTAATATTAAAGTCGCAAAGTCAGAAATACTGGTGTCCAGTGCAGGGAAGACGGCATACATTCCACCTCCATAACATATTGAAAAGATTTTAAAATTGATTAAATCACACTATCGCAAACAACAATTGGTGAGTGTGAATGAGTCTTAGTCAAACAGCTCAAAAATTTTATTATTTATTGTCTATCTGCATATAAAATTACTTGTATTGACTGACTGATAATAAATAATCATCGCACAGCCAAAAACCATACAAGTTAGAAACATGAAATTTAGACTTGGGGTGCCTTTCTTGACGTACACAAGTTAAAGATAAAACAATCACACTCACTTATGATCACAGAGTAAAAAAAAAATTTGGAGTTTTGAAACTAGAATAAAATATAAAAACTAAATTTAAATTGGCAAATCATCAAACATTCACTTTTAAAATTTACAATTTAAATATAACTAAATACTTGTATACGCTACTACTTGAGTACTACCTACCGCGTAAGTCGAAAATTGGTCATATGACGTTTTATACTTCATTAGATAGATTTTGTCAGCGCGCATCGAATGATGTTAGATTTTTTTTTAAATTGTCCAATCTTGAACGAACTTAATATCTACCTATTTATGTATTCAGTACACATGTCAGAAGTATTTCAAAGATAATAATCAGTTTTTTATCTCTCCTGGAAACATGTCAAATTTAACTTGCGCGGTATTGTTACCTAAGCGACGATATCCGAATTATCAAAAGTCGTAATACAATTTTTTTTGTATTTGAGGTATACTACCTGGGGTATTTTTGGGTAGAATATTATTCAGATCCATTCGGTATAACAGTCAAAATGTTTGATTAAAATACTAATTATCTTCGTTGTTGACGAAAATATAATTTTAGTAATAATAAAACTAGGAATCAGCGTGAAACTACTAATTTCATGGTTTTTTTATGTTTCTCGACTTCCCGGGTACTCAACCAATTTTTCCCGTCTCGACTTAGACCAAATTTCCCGGGAATTCCCAGATCGAGACTTCTCCACGACAAACCCTAATTTTAATGCAATAGAGGACTACTTGGCCCGGGGACGTAGCTTTCGCGGACAAATCCCTACCAAACGCACAAGCTAAGATAATTTACCTGCTTCTGCACTTTTATTACCTGAAAGTTTAAAAAGCTTTCGTTACTTTGTCACGGCTCTTTGTATGTGTGTCTTCCTGATTGAATCAACAATTTGGTATTTTACTTTTTTTGAAATTATCCTCAAGTGAAAAATTTACTACTAATTGCTTGTTGCCAAATCAAAATTTATTTTTAAATTCCCTGTTTAAAATGTTTGTTAGTTGTTTGATATTTTATTGAACCCAAACATAATTATTTGTCACAATAGATAACTCGATCCGTTCTACGTGTCGTACATAGTCATTTAATCAATTAAGATTATATCGTCTTTGTCATTATAGTCAACTTTAGTTTTGAACGAGGTGTGTTTATTGCAAATATTGACCAACTACGTTGTTTGGTATGTAGAGCTTTTTGTTCAGACAGTCTGTTGATTAAAGGCTGAAATGTTAGCATCGAATATTTATGTTTAATTATATTATGGATTATTGACAGGTGTCGGACAACATATGCGATGGATAAAGTGAAAGCAAAACATTTAAAAATATTTGTGATTTTCTAATTATAATGATGATACGCTAATTGGAACTTATTCAGAGCTGGTGAATTCATAAGTGATGCTACACTACGATTGAATCCAAACCTTCATCTTTTAGAAAACAATTCGGCTAGATTATGATTGCCTTTGTAAGTTATTTTAAATTTAGTTTAGTTGAGGGTCCTGTTATATTTATGCCATCAAAAACATTCCTGTAAAAAACCCCAAGTCTCGCAGCTAAGTCTCTCTGCCGTAAAAAGTTGTCAGATCTATGTAATACCAAATCGATTATTCTGTTTAGTCTCTACTTTAAGGACCTTCTGTCTTAAGTTAGTACATAAGTTATTATCATGCCAATATTACAAATATTTTACGTTTAAAACAAATAGATCGATTTTAGACAACATTCAGAAACTTTGACAAGTTGTAATTTTTAAACTACTGGTTCAAATTAACTGAAATTTTAAATATACCGTGTTTACACAATCCCTGATTAGTTGCTAAAAATTCATTTTATCCACAATGAAATTATAGGGGGGTCGAAAATAGCCTGAATTGCTTCGAGAAAAAGGATGGCACTGCAGTGCCCCCAGATATCATAACTAGCTTTAGACCGTGATTTTGTCGGCGCTAAAAGGTTTCCCATAGTAAAATGTATCCAGGTTAATTGTGGTTCAAACAGTCTAAAATCTAAAATAATTTTAAAACCTTTCGCACCCTTTTTGATTCAGTAAGGTGCGAAAGTTAGCCACCCTTAGGGGTGGAATTTGTCAAAATCCTTTTTTAGGTAATGCATACGTCATAGTAACTTTATGCATGCAAAGTCTCAGCCCGATCGTTTCAAAATTGACAAAGTTTCGTACAAACTTTCATCCCCTATTTTATCCCAGTGGGTGTAGGCAGAGTTGTATGAAATACTCCTACGTTTTGCCGATTATAAAGTTAGTCCCATATAAAAGGAAGCGAGCCTATTGCCAGACACCGGGCCCATTAAAAAACTACTGTTAAGGCCCATTTAGACGGGGAGAGTTTCTCGTCTCGAAGATACGATTATCGAAAGAATATAAAACATTTTTTTCGTCTAAACATTCGCTCTTCTCGCTCGTTGCTTTGGGCGAGAATTGCCTTGCAATGTAATATTGTTATGTCCGTGTAAACATAATTTCAAAGCAATAATCGTATTTCGAGATTTTATGCCAGTTGCTACTATGAGTGCAGTGCGCGATGGTATTTTAATTATATCTGCTCTTCTAAGGCAAGAATAAGGTAAACGGAAAAAGAAGAAAAGGCGTTGGGTTAGAAAATGGATAGCTAGAAGAAATGATTTGGGAGCATCTAACATGTTGTGCCTTGAATTACAATTGAAAGATGAAGAGACATTCAAAAATATATTTCGGGTTACGAAAACTCAACTCATATATCTACTTCAAGAAATTGGACCATCTATACAAAAAAGTGATACAAATATGCGTCAAGCTATACCCGCTCGTACAAAATTGGAAATAACTTTAAAATATTTGGCTACAGAAGATTCATTTCAAACATTATCAGAAATATTTATAGTATATAGGTGTACCATAAGTTACTTTTTGGTAGAAGTTCTGCAAGCTATTTACATAGCATTGGAGGATTTCATTAAGGTATGGCAATAAACTTATAATAAATCAACTTAATATAGAGATATTTGGAAAAAAATAATTATTGAGCATTCGTTGAATCATTTGGAAAGTCATCTTGCATGCTTGAATTCCACCACTGTGTGTCGCTATCAGTTCTCGAAAATGCATCGGATCACTAAACTCGAATGACAAATCTCGCACTAAAAACAATTTAAACTGATTTGTACGATACTCGTATCAACTTGAAAATATGTCACACGAGATCGTGTTTATACAAGTAGAGATTCTCGTAAGCAACAATCTGCTTACTACACCTTCGTTGTGTAAACCAACATAGGCAATTATCGCCTAGCGATAAGTCATATGCGAATCTCGTATGACATTATCGTAGGCGAGATTTTAGTTCTTGCCTGTATGTAAACATTTTGATACGATTGTGTTATGGCGATTATTGCTTGTGATAGTAGCGTATAGTTTCTCGCTCGGAACCGTACGAGAAACTCTCCCCGTCTAAATGGGCCTTTAACAAATTTATAATTTAAATAAGAAAAGAACATACTTTATCTTTGTTCGAAGAAAAATAATACGTATTAGTGTAGAATACGAGCAAATGATGTCATAAATTTTATTGTAAATTTCCTTGCGATCAAATGGCTGATTAATGTATGTTATTTTTGTCAATTATCATTTTAGTTTCATCAATACGTAAAAAAAGAATTGTAGTTATATTTTGGATCACCTTAACAGTAGCTCGATTCTCTTCCACTAGCGACTACCGACAACCGGCTGGCTATCGAGAAATTTTGTATGAAAACCTTTCTTACTAGCGTCGCGTCGTAGGGACTATTTTGGTTTTAAAGTTATTTTGGCAGTACATTTTAAACGTCAAATGTTCAATACTCGACAGTACCGACTGTAGAGAATCGCGCTACTGTCAAGTGTTAACATTTTTCGTTTACTTAGTCAAATATTGTATAGACGGCTATGTAAGTCTATAGCCAAATGGCGGCACCTTAATTAAAGTTTAAGTCTTTGTATGCCGACTTTCTAGGTGCAATAATTGATATATTGTTTCTCAAACTAATCTGCGCTTTAGCAGTTGAAGGGTTAAGCAATCAAAGTCTATTGATTTTGAGTGAAATAATTACGGTCATGAAAGACTTTTACTTATGTCGGTTTGCAATTGTTTCAATTATTGGGAATCATTTCGTTTACGTTTTTTTTTCTCGGCTGTTTCAGGACTTACCTACTATTTGATCTACTACCTATCAATTAAACTTCTAAAATAAACTCATTACTTTTAATTTCACAATCTATATCTATACGTGTATATATATCTATATATATATATATAAGAATGAAACCCGTTTTCCTTGGTCGCGGCATCACGCGTGAATCGCTGGACCGATTTTACTAATTCTTTTTGTGTTGTATTTGTTATTATTAGGAGAAGGTTCTTACGGAAAAAAAATATTAAGAAAACCTCTCAGAAATATTGAAAAATAGAAATTTAATTTTGCATATTTTAAAAAACGCGCGTAACGAATGTCAATGTCATTAACAGCCATAGACTATATTGAAAGAGCATCGTTTGTTCGGAAACGTGGTTAAAAAAGTATAAGTTAAAGTTAAACGTCAGCTGTACGAAATAAAGTAGTGCATCATTGCTACACTAAGGCGGTACGAAGTTCGCTGGGTCAGCTAGTATATTATATAAAAATGAATTGCTGTTCGTTATTCTCTCTAAAACTCGCGAACGGCTGGACCGATTTGGCTAATGTTGGTTTGAATTATTTGTGGGATTCCAGAGAAGGTGTAAAAGGTGATTAATTTAAAAATGCGCGCTATTACACAAAAACAAGAAAGCGTGCGCGGGTCAGCTAGTTTATTATAATAATACAAATCGTTGCTCCAGTAGTTTAGAAAGGCCATGAAGCGCCAGTCCGCAGACCGTAGATACCAGATCTAAAATGAATATAAACAATAATTACTAAAAGTTTATCATCTCATACTATTCTAAATATCGTCCCCGTAGAACGAAAAGTCATTAAGTAACAAAATGTTCAAAATCGACTTATAAATACCAATAAAATCAGTAATTTTTTCTCCAAATTTCTGTCTTACTCTCGTATTCATAACGTAATTATTTAGAAAAATGTAAATCGCGAGACTTAATTAAGTACATTATTTGATTTGTGACAGTTGAGTTACAAGTAACTAAGTCACCTGATTACTTTTTCTCTTCTTTGTTGAAAAAGATACTTACGCATTAAAGTTCCTTATCTACTTTTTCCGCATTACTCCCTATAGGCATGTCTTAAAAAATAGTAATGCGAAAACTCATCAAAGTGACTTAGTAATTTTATTGTATGTGATATTTTGTGCGAAAAGTAACTAACTACCATTAATTATTTTTCGAGCTATATTATTTAAGACCAGACGTTTAAAAGAAAAAACGACAACTAACTATAGTGTTCTGGTTAATATTTTCCCTGACTGTAGATGACATAACACATTAGAGTATTATAATTAAAATGTTTTGGCTACTTTTCACTCAGCAAAAACACTACTAGATGAAAGGTTGGTAACTATGTCCCGTGATACGATGCTACTTAGTGAGATTACGCCCTTTGACCTTAGGACCCTCGCCGCGCCCGCGCATTATTACAGTCACTCACAGAGGCGTATTTTAAGATGGCGCGCCCTGGGCTCCGCTAGCTTTCCGCCCCATCAAGGAATGAAAAAACTAAACTTTATTTTCATTTTTAACAAATTAGTTTTTTACATTGTCCTGATCAATTTTATTTATTAAATCGGCTTTAATCGACCTTCACCTCCTCTGGGCAGGCTGAGTCGTCCAGATCTGTAATGCTCAGTTCCGCGGTCTTTGTGGGCCTGGACACTCGGAAGGTGTCCTCCCCGATAACTTTCCTCAATTTAAAGGCCAGGGCATCCGCTTTTCCGGTCCCTGAACCCTTGGAGCTCAACATTCGAGCTCCCGTAGCCGCAACCCCGAAGCGGACTATTTCATTGTCGGCTTGGTTTATTTTGTCCTTTGCGTCCCTAATAACGTCTCTATATGTCGCACCGCTTTTTGCCGCCTTCAGCTGCAGCTGGAGCCCGAAGATAAGGCGCCTTCTTCTTCCTCCTTCTTTTATTACAGAATTGATGAGTATCTAAACGACAATAGCTCTTGGGAATAGTCGCTCGCTTGATTAGGATTCTTTGAAATTAGGGAACTTTGCCAAATAAATAAACTCAGTAGCAGTAGGTCTAAATATTGTAAAATATGGGCACTTAATGATGCAAATAGGTGATGTTACATACAATTTGATGTTAATCATAAAACTGTCACTTTTTTTCTTTTATATTGTTCACAAACAATGTGCTCACTTGTTGCCCATATTCTTATTATCACATGCTAGTAGGTGCTCCCAACATACGGTATGATCAGAGACTAATAAATAACCGTGGGTTTCTTGCTAGCTCTTCTCATAAGGCTCCACCCCCTTTCCGAGCTAGTGGTAGATTCAGTCATTGTAACGACTATCATAAGTGTCAATATTTGACCTAAATGAATAAATGATTTGATTTTGATTTTCTTGCCCTTTTTGTCGGCTTCCGTAGCCTTGGGCGCCTTGCTATTTTTCCCGACGAGCTGCTACTCTTTGGCAGCTGTCGGTTTAGTGAACGGCGGTTTGGAAGCCACTGCACTGTAAGACGCGGCTGTTTACCCTGCTTCTCCTTGGTCCGGAGACCTGTGAGCTGCGGTGCGGTGGCAGGTACAGCTGAGGACGCTGCCCCTGGTTTTTCTGGCGTTGATGCCGTTGCCTGTGACATGTGATCGACCTCCTCTTGCAAGCGATAATTCTGGGCCTGACGCGCCAAATTCTCCTTCGTGGCATACTGCCTGCTCAACTCCGACACTGCCAGTTTGACGTTCCTGGCAGCGTCTTTGAGGGACTTTATAAAGGTCACCCTTGAGGTGACCGGATTTGTCGGCCACCTCCACCACTGCCTAGTGGTGAGTGAGGATGGTGTCCGTCAGCCGGATGGTGAATTTGTCCTTAGGGTCATTGTCTGACACTTGCTAAAACTGGGCGTGCTCCGACCCTCCGCAACTATGCTATGCAGTCAATACGGCTGGGCTTCTTGCCCCCGATCTCCTCGGGTTTGAGCTTCTCGCCTCTCCCACTTACATCATTTGGGTTCGTTTTCAAATTTATATTATCCAAACAGTTCCCGCGAGTGTGGTGGCAAGTATCGTTCCACCGAGGTAGAGGCCCCATAATCCGGTGACCCTTATACTACTGGAGGGCGGGAGGTGCCCCAGTGGCCGCTTGCGTCTGGTTTTTCTGGCGCGGGGGTCCCCGCAAAGCGAATGAACTCTGACCACGCAAGGCCCCTAAAGGGGGCGCCACTGCTGGAGTTACTCGGGATTTTTACAGAGGTGGTCTCCTCGCGACCCAGCCGGTTAAGGCAAGGCCCTCGGTCAAGGATGGACGGATTTACGATAACTGACGGTTGACGAGGGCGGCAGCGGCCTGGCTCTTCGTCAGCTCAGGGCAGTGTGAGTGCCTACTGAGCCCGTCCTCCCACTGACGGCTCACCTGTCCCGCACCTGTGTCCTCTGCAAACAGAGGGACACACGCAGTAATTTTTTGTTACTCGCGATCACTGTTTCCCCAACCTTTCAATTCTACTAAGCCCCCTCACCCCGACAAGATGCAGACCCAAGAGAGGAAACCGGCCCGGGCTATAGCCCTTCTAGCCCTAGGGTAAATACACCCCTGCAAGGAAAGATTTGTTAAATCTTTGTGTCAAAGGTGTCATACTAAGCGAACTTTATCCTTGGTATGAATCTTTACCTGTTAGTAACGATGTGGTGGATAGGCTATGTGAGCCTGACGTCACTTAGCTCGAGGAAGAAGAGGAAAATGATGTGGCTACATCATTAATGCTGTTCTATTGATGATTTTGTAACGTGTTCTTGTTCATTATGTTTTAATTAGGTTTTGTATACTTAAAGACAGTTTTTTTTCAATAAATGTTGCCTAAGAATGTTGTTTTACTTTTATACTTTTCAACTGATAGGACACTAGTTTTAAATTAGGCAATAAATTAATAAATAAGCAAAGTCTATTTAGTTGGGTATTTTATTTAGACATAGTTATGTAAAATATGTTTTACTCCTAAAATAACTAACTGATTTTAGTTACTAGTATAATATTTAAATGCTGATGCGAAAACTAACTAACTACATGTGAAAAGTAACTAAGTGACAGATAAATAGGAAAACCTTGGGGTAAAACAAATTATCCTTTACAGTTAATAATTTATATACTATTTTCGTGGTTTAATACATATAACATATACTTAATTAATATATCTTCAAAACAAAACCTTTCATGCATCGATAACTAATCTCCGAAAAAAGTTATATTTTTTTTTGTCATTTAAGACATAAAACACCTCGTATCTCAAAATCACTTAAGTGTTAGTTAGTGATTTTTCGCTCTACGGGGACGATATGTTTGTTTTAAAATCATGTCAATCCAAATTCACATCCTAGTTTGACTAGATCGTATACGATATTTAAAACGGGTTAACTGTTTTGCAGATAAATAATAGCTACCGATCACTAAACTTCGTTAGAATATGATTAAATCATACTAACTTTTTGGTGTACTATAATAAATTACATTACTCAAAAATTTAAAATTAAATATATAAAAGTTGAGTTTTCTTACCCTCTCTTGCCAATGACGCCGTTACCCATTCTGTGCTGATTACCAGTGCACTGGTTATTGGTAGCTTGGTTAATGTTAGAACACAATCTGCCGACGAAGTGGTTGGTACGAACACTGGAAGCAAATAGATCTGGTGCACGGCCGTGAGAGCAAGGGCTGATCCAGCAACCAGGCTGGGGGTTTCTTCCTCCATTGGGGTAGAAATCAGCGTCAGCAATACGGTCGAAGATACCGAGAGCGCCACCATCGGTGTGAATGACTTCCACATAGACACCGTCGTTGCGATTCAGAGCACGAGAGTTTCCACCCCACTGGGGACCAGCAGGATCCAAACCTGCAATAATCGTGGGCAGTTGAAGCATTTTTTTCATTTGCAGAAGGTACTAAATCAGGAGAACTAGTTTCGCAGCTATCCAGCGGCCGGAAAGTGAAGGGCAACGTTTAAATTGTTAAAAATAAGTTTGTCAATTTCGCACGCACCTGTGATACGACCGGGACGTCTTCCAGCTTGACGGCCGGCGTTACCGACTACATGAGCACCCAAGCTGAAGCCAACCAAGTGCATTTGGTTCCAGTTACCACCAACGTTGTTGACGAGCCACACTAAGAAGTTGCCAAGATGCTGACCCACGCTTGGGACGCCATTGACAGCAGTTGTGTAGAGATTTGAATTGGCTAACCTATGCCAGTCTACAACAATAACGTTACAATCCTGAACTGCGAGGAAGGCAGAAGTAATGGCAGGGTTCATGGGAGAGTTTCCATTGCTGTTATATCCGTGAACGACGACCTTGGTGGGGCGGTTGGCGCGGTAGTTGGAGTTGCGGACTGAGTTAATGTTTCCGTTGACGAGGACTTGCCTGTTGTTCTGGTTTTGCCTATCAAAATATTACATGAAACAAATTTAATAAGATCTTGTTAAAAATACTAAAACAATGTTGGAACTTATAAATTGACTGCTATAAAAACTACCTGGTGAAAAGCCAGTACTGATTGTTGGCACCATTTCTAGCTTCCAAGAGGTCCTCTTCTGGCGCAGTCTCTTGCAAGTCTACTAGACGAGGCACACCCTCACCATCAGGCATCCAGATGTAGCGACTCTCACCCTCTACATAGTGGCTATTGTCCCCAGGGACAGTGGGGATAGCGCCACCAGCGCACACTGCGGAAGACGAATAATTAATTGTAAGAACTAAACTGGTAAACAATCTACATGTTTAAAACGGTACTATGAAATATATAAAAAATAAACGTTATGAATAAATAAGTTTACGATGTGAATAAACTCACACGCAGTCACAGCGGCTAAAGCTACCAAAACCTTCATTGCTAATGCTTTTGGTTAAACAGCAGCACTGCAGTATATATATGACAACGTTTTATCGTAATTACCATAAAAGCGCAGATGAAGAGATAATAATAATATATTACAACATTAAAGTCGTAGTATATATGTATATATATATTTTTGAGGATTCCGTAGCGAATAAATTGATTTCATTTACCGTTCTGATGTAATGTTATTTTCTAATTTCTGTATTTTGTTAAAGTTTACTCCACTTGCTTCATTCTGGGTTAAGATAATGAAACGTAAGTTGAGTCAAAAATCGGTCCGAGACAACCATGATTACGGTAATTCCATGCTTTGCCAATGTTGTAATATGTAATTTGTTTCGACAACTCGACGGGGATTATCGGCTGGGGACGAAGAAGAGTCTACAAGACATCATCACGCTGTTAAAAGAAGTCGATCCAGACGATGAGTGCTTTTTGACCACATCGACTACTTACTCAGGTCGTAACGTGCTTCTTAAGGCACGTTTGGCTACGTCTCGAATACCGTGGCCAGTTTCTGCACTAAATTGAATGAGTTGCGCAATACAGCCGCGAAACTGGGTAACTGGCAATAAAAGACAGTGTCAACAGGAGTCGAGGTAGATGCCTTCTTGACCCATCGAAGGTAAGCTATATGTCTGCAGTTTTGTCACCAGCTCCGATGAATTTGTGCTGTACACGGCTCCCCGGTCTCCGCAGCTGTTGGTTACGGTGCTAAAGAAAAACTATCGCTAGCAAACCAATAAGAACAGCTGTTGAGACTTCTAATGTGCCTAATATTAAAGTCGCAAAGTCAGAAATCTACCTCCACTGCACTACCACGGCGGATAAAATAGTAATATACACGAAAAGTGTAACTGTTCGAGTCGTTTTAAAATGTCTACTTTAATGCAATGGAGGACTACTTGGCCCGGGGACGTAGCTTTCGCGGACAAATCCCTACCAAACACACAAGCTAAGATAATTTACCTGCTTCTGCACGTTTATTACCTGAAAGCTTATAAAAGCTTGTGTCTTCCTGATTGAATCGATAACTTGATATTTTACTTTACTTTGAAATTATCCTCAAGTGAAATATTTACTACCATTTGTTTATTGTTGTGTTGTCAAATCAAAATTTATCAAAATTTATTTTTAAATTCCCTGTTTAAAATGTTTGTTAGTTGTTTGATATTTTATTGAACCCAAACATATTATTTGTCACAATAAATAACTCAATCTGTTATACCTGTCAAACAAATTGTCTTTTAATCAATTAAGATTATCGTTGTCATGACTGTCAACTTTATTTTTGAAACAGGTGTTTTATTCCAAATATTGGCCAACAACGTTGCTTGGTATGTAGAAGTCTTTTGTTCAGACAGTCTGTTGATTAAAGGCTGATGAGGCATGAAATGTTAGCCTCGAACACTTATGTTTAATTATTTTGTTACGGATTATGGACAGATGTCGGGCAGCATATGGGATTGGTTATAGGGGTTGTTGATAAAAGGGTAAAAATTTAGGGTGGTATGTATTTTTAAATGCGACATAACAAAAAAAAGTCTAGTAATAAAAAAAGGCTAAGGGTGGGCCACCCTTATCACTAAGGGATATGAAAACTAGATGTTGGAAGATTCTCAGACCTACTCAACATGGTCACAAAATTTCTTGAGAATCGGTAATGCCATTTCGGAGGAATGCTGGAACAAACATTGTGACTCGCGAATTTTATATAAAAGATTTTTCTCATTAGTGGCCCTAAGTTTTGTAAAATATGGCAATAGGCTGGACCACTGTTACATGGGACTAACACTGAAAAAATAAATGTTGGTGTTTGTTTCGTTTTACCGACTATAAGGTTAGTCCTATAATATAATAGCAAGCGAGCCTGTTAACCAAATACCGGGCATGCGATGAAATGGCTGATTAATGTATGTTATTTTTTAACCCCCGACGCAGGAGGGCCGACCCACCAACGACCCCCGAGGGGTGTTATAAGTTTGACGTGTCTGTGTGTGTGTGTGTCTGTCTGTCTGTGGCATCATAACTCCTGAACGGATGGAGTAATTTCAATTTAGTTTTTTTGTATTAAAGGTTTCTTATGTGCTAGTGTTCTTAGATATGTTTGATGAAAATCGGTTGAGCTGTTAAAAAGTCGTAGGGAGTGAAAGTGAAGGGAGTAGAGGAAATTTACTCGCATGGGATCTCAAATAGCTTCGTATGATGAGTAAGTTGGTGGAGGGAAAATTAGAACGGCTTAACCTTATAGTTATGTCTATAATCATTTTGGTTTTATCAATACGATCAAAATTGACAAAGTATTTTGGATCACCTTAACAGTGGCTCGATTCTCTACCGCTATCGACTACGGACAACCGGCTATCTATCGAAAAAAATTGTATGAAAATCTTACTGGCGTCGTTGGGACTATTTTGGTTTAATAGTTATTTTGGCAGTACATTTTAAATGTAAAATGTTCTATACTCGACGGTACCAACCGACTTTGAGGCGCCCATAGCCAGTAGCGCTCATCGGTCGGTAGACAATCTGTGGGTTAAGTAACCGCGGGCGCTAATAACCTAACAAACCTCAGCATAGACAGCATCAAGAAATACTTGGTGCTTTCACAGGACACTACGGCACGAACTATATGCTAAGTAAGATAGGAGCCATAGATGCCCCAAAACGCAGGCACTGCAATGAAGAAGCAGAAACCATGAAACACATACTGTGCGAGTGTGATGCTTTAGGAAGGAAAATTATGGATCTTCTAGGATGCGGTTACCCTAAACCAGAAGACTACAGGCTGCTTCCGGTGGGGTGCATAGCAAAACTGTTAAGTTTTGCCCTGCCCCCCAACGTCTAGAGTAGCAAAGGAGGGGGTGATACAAAGGATCAGGAATGGTCGAAGTGTCAGCCAGGCATTAACTGGCACCTCCACCCCTAAGATAAGATAAGATAAGATAAGAACCGCGGGCGCGGTCATTTTATAGATGTGTGCCTGCATTGTGGTATTTGTACGGGGCGTTTTCATGCTTCGGAGGGCACGTAAAAAGTCGATCCCGGTTGTTATCTACTAAGATAACAGTCGTTAAGCTATGTCATGGGTCGTTCGGGCGGCTTGAAAAAGTTTGACACTAGGTTGACATCTAACCATACGATAAGAAGAAGAAGAAGTGCCGACTGTAGAGAATCGCGCTACTGTCAAGTGCCAATTTTTTCGTTTACCCAGTCAAATATTCAGTTGACCACAATGTAAACCCTTAGCGAAATGTGCGGTCCCTAAAGTTTAAGTCTTTGTACAACGACTTACTATGCCGATGATACACTGTTTCTCGAATTAACCTGTGCTTAAACAGTTGACAGGTTAAGCAATCAAAGTCAATTGGTTTTGGGTGAGATATATATGATCATTGAAGATTATTTCTTACCTTTTAAGTTTTCGAGATATATCATTATGTCGGTTAGAAAAATTCCAGATTCCCAGTAATTGAAACAACTGCTTGTTTCAATTACTGGGAATCTGGAATATTTCTTTCTCGACGGTTTCAAGACATAGTATTTGATAACTATCAATTTGAATGACTAATAAAATAAACTCATAACTTTTAATTTGACAATTTATTAAAATAACTCAAAGCAATGCTCCAGTAGTCTAGAAGGGCCATGAAGAGCCAGTCCGCAGTCCGTAGATACCAGATCTGAAATGTACAAAAATAATAATTACTACGCGTTAAATACCTCACATCATTTCAAACATTTTTGTCTAGAATGACCTAGTGTTAGATCGTCAAGATGTATCTATGTAACGTGGGATAATTGTTTTGCTGATAAATTATACATTACTTTAAAAAAAACTAAAAATATTATTTTAAGTTTGCGTACCCTCTCTTGCCAATGACGCCGTTACCCATTCTGTGCTGATTGCCTGTGCACTGGTTATTGGTAGCTTGGTTAATGTTAGAACACAATCTGCCGACGAAGTGGTTGGTACGAACACTGGAAGCAAATAGATCTGGTGCACGGCTGTGAGAGCAAGGGCTGACCCAGCAACCAGGCTGGGGGTTTCTTCCTCCATTGGGGTAGAAGTCAGCGTCAGCAATACGGTCGAAGATACCGAGAGCACCACCATCGGTGTGAATAGCTTCCACATAGACACCGTCGTTGCGGTTCAGAGCACGAGAGTTTCCTCCCCACTGGGGACCAGCAGGATCCAAACCTGCAATAATCGTGGGCAATTTAAGCATTTTTTTCATTTGCAGAAGGTACTAAACCAGGAGAATTAGATTCGCAGCTATCCAGCGGCCAGAAAGTGAAGTGCAACGTTTAAATTGTTAAAAATAAGTTAGTCAATTTCGCACGCACCTGTGATACGACCGGGACGTCTTCCAGCTTGACGGCCGGCGTTACCGACTACATGAGCACCCAAACTGAAGCCAACCAAGTGCATTTGGTTCCAGTTACCGCCAGCGTTGTTGACGAGCCACACTAAGAAGTTGCCAAGATGCTGACCCACGCTTGGGACGCCATTGACAGCAGTTGTGTAGAGAAGTGAATTGGCTAACCTATGCCAGTCTACAACGATAACGTTACAATCCTGAACTGCGAGGAAAGCAGAAGTAATGGCAGGGTTCATGGGAGAGTTTCCATTGCTGTTATATCCGTGAACGACGACCTTGGTGGGGCGGTTGGCGCGGTAGTTGGAGTTGCGGACTGAGTTAATGTTTCCGTTGACGAGGACTTGCCTGTTGTTCTGGTTTTGCCTATCAAAATATTACATGAAACAAATTTAATAAGAACTTGTTAAAATACTAAAACAATGTTGGAACTTATAAATTGACTGTTATAAAAACTACCTGGTGAAAAGCCAATACTGATTGTCGGCACCATTTCTCGCTTCCAAGAGATCCTCTTCTGGCGCAGTCTCTTGCAAGTCTACTAGACGAGGAACACCCTCACCATCAGGCATCCAGATGTAGCGACTCTCACCCTCCACATAGTGGCTATTGTCCCCAGGGACAGTGGGGATAGCGCCACCAGCGCACACTGAGAAAGACGAATAATTAATTATAATTGTTTGAACTAAGCTGGTAAACAATCTACATATTTAAAATGGTACTATGAAATATATCAAAAATAAACGTTATGAATAAATAAGTTTACGATGTGAATAAACTCACACGCAGTCACTGCTGCCAAAACTACCAAAATCTTCATTACTAATGCTTTTGGTTAAGCAGCAGCACTGCAGTACATATATATATGACTACGTTTTATCGTAATTACCGTAAAAGCGCAGATGAAGAGATAACAGATTACAACATTAAAGTCGCAGTGTTTTATTGAGGATTCCGTAGCGAATAAATTGATTTCATTTACCGTTCTGATGTAATGTTACTCTCTAATTTCTGTATTTTGTTAAAGTTAATTCCACCTGCTTCATTCTGGGTTAAGTGAATGAAACGTAAGTTGAGTCAAAAATCGGTCCGAGACAACCATGATTAAAGTAATTCCATGCTTTGCGAATGTTGTGATAATTTGTTTTGATTACTCTACGGGGATTATCGGTGTGGGAACAAAAACCGACTTCAAACAAAAATATTTCTTAACAAACTAAAACGTCAAAAATAATAATATTTGTAACTACATAATATAATGCAGTTACAAATATTGTTATTTCTGGAGTTGGTGTCAGCCGGGGTAAGTTTGTAAGTAAGAACTACTTACATACCAATGCAATTACCTAGCTATGCACGCGAGGGGAGTCAGACACGCTTACTTTTGCTTTATAGGTTACCTTAACGTTTCGTTGGCTGACACCGACTCCAAAAATACCAATAATTGTAACTGCGTTATATAATGTAGATACAATTTTTTTTTTTGACTTTTTAGTTTGCTTAAATGCAAAGTTTAATGGTTTTATCTATGTTAAAGACAGAATTCCGTAGAATTTTTCATCCCCTATTTCAACTTTTTCCAATCTTTTCTTCTCGATATAAAGTGTTGGGCGAACGTGACCGATATATCAAATGCTTAAATACAAAGTTTCATTGTTTTATCTCTGTAATTGATGACCTTTCATAAAAACTTTCATCCAAAACTTTCGCAAGCAAACGACTAAGAACTGCTGGGACAAGACTTCTGATGTACCTAATATTAAAGTCGCAAAGTCAGTAATACTGGTGTCTAGTGCAGTGAAGACGGCATACATTTCACCTCGTAATATACACTAATAGTGTAGCCGTTAAAGTCGTTTTAAAATGTCCACTTTAATGCAATGGAGGACTACTTGGCCCGGGGACGTAGCTTTCGCGGACAAATCCCTACCAAACACACAAGCTAAGATAATTTACCTGCTTCTGCACGTTTATTACCTGAAAGCTTAAAAAAGCTTGAGTGACTTTGTCACGGCTCTTTGTATTAGTATGTGTGTCTTCCTGATTGAATCAACAATTTGGTATTTTACTGTACTTTGAAATTATCCTCAAGTGAAATATTTACTACCATTTGTTTATTGTTGTGTTATCAAATAAAAATTTACTTTTTAATATCCTTGTTAAAAATGTTTGTCTATTGTTTGATGTTTTATTGAACCCAAACATATTATTTGTCACAATAAATAACCCAATCTGTTATACGTGTCAAACAAATTGTCATTTAATCAATTAAGATTAGCGTTGTCATGATTGTCAAATATATTTTTCAAACAGGTGTGTTTACTGCAAATATTGGCCAACAACGTTGCTTGGTATGTAGAAGTATTTTGTTCAGACACTCTGTTGATTAAAGGCAAAAATTTTAATATTATAATGTAACGGGTCTTAATCGCGATTGAAAATTAAAGGTCAGAATACCTTATAATATATGTTCACCCGACGTTTCGATCGCATTACAACGACCGTGGTCACGAGCTGACTGATGTGGCTGCTAAGCGTCGTCTCCTTGCGGCCCGAGTTTCGATGCCTACACTCACCCCTCAAGTCATGACAGTTTAAAATCGTTAATTGCAAAATTTTAGCCTGGAATAATTATGTTTAATTATGTTATGGATTATGGATAGATGTCGGACAACGTATGCGATGGATAAAGTGAAAGCAAAACTTTTAAAATATTTGTTAATTTTTAATTGTAATGATGATAAGCTAATCGGAACTTATTCAGAGCTGGTGAATCCATAGGTAATGCCACACTACGATTGAATCCAAACCTTCATCTTCGTCCGCGCTAAAAGGTTTACCGTAGTGAAAAGAATCTAGGTTAATTTCAGTTCAAACAGTCGAAAATCTAAAATAATTTTAAAACCTTTCGCACTCCGTTCATTCCATTTGATTAAATAGGGTGCGAAAGTTAGCCACCCTTAGGGGTGAAATTTATCAAAATCCTTTCTTAGGAATTGTCTAGTCATAGTAGCTTTATGCACACAAAGTCTCAGCCCGATCGTTTCAAAATTGACAAAGTTTCACACAAACTTTCATCTCCTATTTTATCCCCTTGGGGTTAGAATTGACCAAAATCCTTTTTTAGCGGCTGAGTGGTTCATTTTTGCATAACCACGGACAATTTTTCTTAATGGAAGCCCGAAGTATCGTAACATATGGCATTAGGTTCACCCACTATTACATGGGAAAATGACTAAATGTTGGTGTGTGTGGGTGTAGGCAGAGTTGTATAAAATACTCCTACGTTTTGCCGATTATAAAGTTAGCCCCATATAAAAGGAAGTGAGCCTATTGCCAAACACCGGGCCCATTAACAATCTACTGTTAACAAATATTATAATGTAAATTAGAAAAGAACATACTTTATCTTTGTTTGAAGAAAAATAATAGGTATTAGTGTAGAAAGAATACGAGCAAATGATGTCATAAATTTAATTGTAAATTTTCCTTGTGATCAAATGGCTGATTAGTGTATGTTATTTTTGTCCGTTATCATTTTAGTTTCATCAATACGTACAAAAAGAATTGTAATAATATTTTGGATCACCTAACAGTAGCTCGATTCTCTACGTCTCGGGGACTATTTTGGTTTTAAAGTTATTTTGGCAGTACATTTCAAACGTCAAATGTTTCAATACTCGACAGTACCGACTGTAGAGAATTGCGCTACTGTCAAGTGTTAATATTTTTCGTTACTTAGTCAAATACTCTATTGACCGCTACGTAAGTCTTTAGCCAAATGTGCCGCCCCTAATTAAAGTTTAAATGTTTATCCACGTTGACACGCGCACGTGGTGGGCGCGGTCACGCAATATCAAACACTAGCTGACCTGCGCAACTTCGCTTGCGTCACATACGAGTAAGAGAGAATGGGTCAGAATTTTCCCCGTTTTTGTAACACTTTTTACTGTTACTCTGCTTCTATTGGTCGTAGCGTGATGATATACAGCCTATAGCCTTTCTCGATAAATGAGCTATCTAACACTGAAAGAATTTTTCAAGTCGGACCAGTAGTTAATGAGATTAGCGCGTTCAAACAAACAAACTCTCCAGCTTTATATTCTTAGTATATGTAGATATAGCGTTATACCGAAGTATTCACGTACAAACCGTACGTGCGATGTAAGTAGCGGGCAAGCTAGTGACTGTCGCGCGCGCCGCGCTCGCGGTATGTCAAATGCGTGAGATGTTTGTGAGTGTTCACGTCGAACTAGCGGAGACGGGCGCGACTTTTAACCAGTTTGAGCTTGTCGCTAGATACAAACGACTGGCGGCCAATGTGAACACAAAATCGCCACGTCCCCGCGCTCGCGACCGCTAACGCGCCCGCGCGTTTTACCTCAACAATGTTTACGTGAACAACAAGTCTTTTAATGGCGACTTACTAGGCGCAATAGTTGATATATTGTTTCTTATACTAATCTGCGCTTAAGCAGTTGAAGGGTTAAGCAATCAAAATCTATTGATTTTGGATGAAAAAATATAGGTACGATTATGAAAGACTTTTTCTTATCTTTATCATTTTCGAGATATATCTTTATGTCGGTTTGCAACTGTTTCAATTACTGGGAATCATTCCGTTTACTTTTTTTTTTCTCGGTGGTTTAAGGATATCTTTCAATTAAACTAATAAAATAAATTCATTACTGTAAATTTTACAATTTATTATAATAACACAAATCGATGCTCCAGTAGTTTAGAAAGGCCATGAAGAGCCAGTCCGCAGTCCGTAGATACCAGATCTGAAATGTACAAAAATAATAAGTTGTAAGCGTTAAATACCTCACATCATTTCAAACATTTTTGTGCAAAAATTTCCTAGTGTTAGATCATACACCATGTATCTGTATAATGTGGGATAATTGTTTTGCAAATTAATTAAGTATCATTACTTAAAAAAAAAACTAAAAAAATAATATTTCAAGTTTGCTTACCCTCTCTTGCCAATGATGCCGTTACCCATTCTGAGCTGATTGCCAGTGCACTGGTTATTACTAGCTTGATTAATGTTAGAACACAATCTGCCGATGAAGTGGTTAGTACGGACACTGGAAGCAAATAGATCTGGTGCACGGCTGTGAGAGCAAGTGCTGACCCAGCAACCAGGCTGGGGGTTTCTTCCTCCGTTGGGGTAGAAGTCAGCGTCAGCAATACGATCGAAAATACCAAGAAGACCACCATCGGTGTGAATGACTTCCACATAGACACCGTCGTTGCGGTTCAGAGCACGAGAGTTTCCACCCCACTGGGGACCAGCAGGATCCAAACCTGCAATAAGTGTGGGCAATTTAAGCATTTTTTTCATTTGCAGAAGGTACTAAATCAGGAGAACTTGTTTCGTAGCTATCCAGCGGCCAGAAAGTGAAGTGCAACGTTTAAATTGTTAAAAATAAGTTAGTCAATCTCGCACGCACCTGTGATACGACCGGGACGTCTTCCAGCTTGACGGCCGGCGTTACCGACTACATGAGCACCCAAACTGAAGCCAACCAAGTGCATTTGGTTCCAGTTACCACCAACGTTGTTGACAAGCCACACTAAGAAGTTGCCAAGATGCTGACCCACGCTAGGGACACCGTTGACTGCGATCGTGTAGGCACCATTAGCTAATCTATTCCAGTCTACAACGATAACGTTACAGTCCTGAACTGCGAGGAAGGCAGAAGTGATAGCTGGGTTCATGGCAGAGTTTCCATTGCTGTTCCATCCATGAACGACGACCTTGGTGGGACGGTTGGCGCGGTAGTTGGAGTTGCGGACTGAATTAATATTGCCGTTGACGAGGACTTGTCTGCTGTTCTGGTTTTGCCTGAAAATTTGTACATAAAATAAGTATAATGGTAAGATCCTTTATGAACTATTATGGAAAATCTGTTTGGATAATAACCTGGTGAAGAGCCAGTACTGATTGTTGGCACCATTTCTAGCTTCCAAGAGGTCCTCTTCTGGCGCAGTCTCTTGCAAGTCTACCAGATGAGGAACACCCTCACCATCAGGCATCCATACGTAGCGGCTTTCACCCTCCACATAGTGGCTATTGTCACCAGGGATACTGGGGATAGCGCTACCAGCGCACACTGTAAATCATGAATTATAGAATAAATAACGTTTTCCCTTCTAAGCACAGGTCTCTTAGCTAAACCGGAAAAGTTCGGTGCAATGTACCAATTACCATTCTGACCTAAGTGCCCGACTTTGATCAGAATGGTTTAAGCTTTCGAGAATTATGAAATATGTTCTTAAATTTTATTTACACCGATCAAAATAGGCCTTCGGCTGGCACTTTTTGAGGGTCTGAAATGGTCGCAGTGCTCGGCTATTCGTGGTTTGGATGAATATAGAAAATTGAAACTTCTTGCAAAATTTAAGTTACAATGGGAAGAAACGTTTAACTGGTGAGTATAATTCGTTTGGTTAACGAAAATAAACTTACGCGCTGTCACAGCGGCCAAAACTACCAAAAGCTTCATAACTATGGTTTTTCAGTTTGAAGAACAAATTCAGCCACTGCACTGGGGTATATATGTCTATGTTTTATCGTAATTACTGTGCCAAAATACGTAATATGTTCTATAGATAACATATTTTTTATTCTAAATGTTAATATTGGGGTTCCGTAGAAAAACACTAATGTTCGTGCGAATTGGAAATGGTTTTTAATCCCCGACGCAAAAAGAGGGGTGTTATAAGTTTGACGTGTCTGTCATCATAACTCACGAATGGATGCAGATTTTTTCTTGCGATGCATTAAGCTCCTGGAGAGAATATTTAAGTTTATTTTCATGTCTTCATCCGATTAGCTAATTTTAATGTAGTGGATATCATTAGGAAAAAAAATCATATGATGTAAAAAACAATTTCAAAGCAAAATTAGGAAGCGTTTACTGTATACGCTATACAGGATGGAAATAAATTATGGACCATACCAGTTATAGCTGCATCCAAAGATTTGCGATAAATGTGCACTTAACCAGTTATTGAGCACATTAATTTTTTTTAAGGGCAAGGGTCTCCTCCCAAACCACAGGGTGGGGTTTGGCCTTGAGTCCACCACGCTAGCCAACTGCGGATTGGGAACTTTGCATGCCCTCAATAAATGTATTAAAAAAAAATTTGGCCTGCAAGGTTTGTTTATTTTTCATTCAAATTTAAAGGAATAAAAATATATTTATTATAGCATATATTATCATCCATTAGGGCAGGTGATAACAGTGAAAGAGCAATAACAGATTATGATCTATGTTATATCTTAAGACTGAGTAAGACTCTAAAAACCTAATTTTGCTACATAAAATAATGTAGTTATTTGTAAAAGTACATTTATTTTTTATTTTATCAGGCAGGATCCAGTTGTCCAACAATATTTAGTACTTATCTCATGTAGTCTCTCTGTTCTAACCCCCGGTTTCTGAGTACATTTAGCGGTAGTATATCTATTCAATAGCGTTTTTTTATATGAGTTTAAACGCTATTGAATAGATAAACCGCTAAATGTACCTCAGAAACGGGGGGTAAGTCGTGTGCATAATATGTATTTTTAGACATAATATGCACAGATTGCACAGTTGCACACGGTTATGAGATTTAGAAAAGATTGTTACATAGCCGTGTGAATGAAATTAAAAAGATTGAGATCATTAGACCCCTGAATGCGCTTTGAGATTACCAAGTTAGCTCTCCTTTACATCGTTACTGAGAGAGTGAGAGAGAGAGAGTTTTTTCGTACTTTTTATGCCTTAATTATCTTTTTTTGATTACATATTCTATTTCAATCATACATTATGGTTGGAAAAATGTCAGGAAATAAGGATTCCCCGTTTTTAGTTTATCGAAAAGCTTAACAGTATTACAAAAATAATAATACTTATTAATAGGGGTATTAATAACAATGGATCCCTTTCAGATGCAAGTGCAGATAACGTTACGTCGATGATGAACTGTTTCGCGTATCGTCAAAATAACAATTATCTTAATCAATTATGATAATGTTATTACAAAAATCAGTGTCATGACATGTCTTTCAAATTTCTGATTGTTTTTCAAGTTAATCTTTGACGTTCATTGCTAACATTCCAAAGTGTCAAAAATATCTGATTGATTGCCACCCAAGCTGACTTCCGAGGATATTTTTTATCGGAGCATTAAAATTCAGCTGGAACTGTTTCATTGCAATATCTGTATTTATTGGCAATTGACCTTTCCAGCATTTTGTTTTTTTAAATAATTATTTTTTTTTTTTTTTTTTTTTTTTTTTTTTTATTAGCCCCTTATGTGTCCCACTGCTGGGCAAAGGCCTCCCCTCTTTCCTTCCAAATCCGTCTGTCCTGTGCCAAGCTCCGCCACGATGGACCCGCAAATGCCGTTAAATCATCATGCCACCTTCGTCGTGGTCGGCCTCGACAGCGATGTCCATCGTGTGGTGTCCACTCTGTCACCAGCCTCGCCCATCTCTCCGGATGCATGCGCGAAACATGGCCAGCCCACTCCCACTTCAATTTAGCGGTTTTTCGTCCTACATCCGTCACTTGAGTAATAGAGCGCAAGGTGGTGTTACTAACGCGATCGTTACGCCGAATATGAAGCATGCTACGTTCCATTGCACGCTGACAGATCTTGATGCTGGACTTCTGCTGTTCGGTGAGTGACCACGTTTGAGCACCGTAGGTTAGGACGGGCAGGATGCACATGTCGATGAGTCTTCGTTTAAGAGTAATCGGCAGATCACCCTTTAGGTGTTCTTTTAGGGCCCAGAAGCTCTTCCACGCATTTTGAATTCGTCTTTCGACCTCTTTGTCTTGCCGGTTATTAAACGAGACTATCTGGCCCAAGTACGTGTACTCATCTACATACTGTAACACCTGCCCGTCTACCTCGACCCTACGTTTCGTGCTATTTGTCATGAGTTGTGTTTTTGACCTGTTCATCGAAAGCCCAACATCAAGACTCGCAGCGCTTAGGTCTCGGAGCATTGCTTCGAGTTCTGTGGCGGATGTAGAAAATAAAACAATATCGTCGGCAAAGCGAAGGTTGTTAAGTTTTTTGTCGCCGATGTCAATGCCGCAATATTGCCATGTGTCGGGTAAGCTGTTAAAAACCTCCTGAAGCACGCTTGTGAATAACTTTGGTGAGAGTGGGTCACCCTGCTTCACGCCTCGTCTTATTTTGAAATTAGGTCCTGACTGTTGTAATTTTAAATTTGCTGTACTATTTTCATAGATTCTTTGAAGAAGATCGATATAGGTGTGGGGAATATTCTGGTTTTCTAAAGCTCTTATTACCGAACTGTGAGAAACGCTGTCGAAAGCTTTTGAATAATCGACAAAAGCCAAGTATAGCGGTTTGTTGTATTCATTGTGTTTTTCTATGATTTGATTGACTGTATGAAGGTGGTCTGTGGTAGAAAAGTGAGGTCGGAAGCCGGCTTGTTCAGGGGGTTGATGAAGATCCAGAGAAGGGGCAATACGAGCCTCGATGATTTTGATGAACAGTTTGTATATATGGGGTATGAGACTTATGGGCCGGTAATTGCCTATATCTGATTTGTCGCCCTTTTTGTGTAGCAAAATTATATTAGAATGGCACATGGTGGTTGGAATTTCACCCGTTCTTAAAATATTATTAAATAATGAAGTGAGTTGTGGTAGTAGAACATTCTTCCCCAGCTTAAGAATTTCTGACGTAACTCCATCTTCTCCTGGACTCTTATTGTTTTTCATTGTATTTAAAGCCTTCTGTATTTCGCTATCAGTGATAGGGTGTATAGAGTCTGGGCAATGTAAAGCTTTACTAAAACTAACTTGGCTGTTTGTTTCAGATTATTAACATTTTTAACCAACGTTCAATCACGCTTTAATTCCAATTGTTTAATACGAGAGAGTTCGAATTAACATTAGCTTGAATCAGACAACGAGCCTGTGTCTGAGAACAAAATATACACGTTTGCAATTATCATGTTCGTGAAATCTCCCGCGATCAAATTAGTAGTAATACACTTATTAATAAAATCTCTAAGTTGAATGTTTTGCTAATGGGATTAACGAAAACAAATAAAGCAATCAATAGTAGGCTTAGTTTCGTTCACGCCTATCGCTTATCAAGCATCGAGTGACATAATCACAATAGGAGCTCATCACGCATACAACATTAGCTCATAGCCACTATTATCACTATTGTTGTGTTAAGCTTTACGTGTTACTGATTGTGGTAGTCCACGTAATTAAATTGATTGCAATGTACTATGTTATGTTCACCATATTTATCATATCTATGTAGGTACACTATATTTGAGAAAATAAATTATTTGATTTGATTTGATTTGTTTTAATTGCTTGGGTAGTGAACTGAGAATGTCATTATGGTGACACTCTGAGTTATTTTGTTGAACTTGAACAGTACCGAATATCGCCATTAGTTGTCGCAATCAGTTCAGGCTATCACGTATCTCAGTTGACAACTATTTGAAAGCCACCATGCTGTACCTCGATTCTCTACCACTATCGACTACCGACAACCGGCTAGCTATCGAAAATTTGACATTTAGAATGTACTGCCAAAACATTTCCTACAACATTGTTTTATTTCTTAGATGTGTGTGTTTAAAAAGTTACGTCAAAGCAGCAATGTACTGATTAGTGACTATCAATCTGACGTTCACTAGTTGTCAATTGAGATACGTGATAAGCCCGCTGATCGTGATTGCAAAGTCTTTGATTCTTATTCTCAAAAGTATTTTAAAGAGAGTCAAAATTGCATTTAAAAACCTACATTATACATCAACCAATGTGAAGTCACTGAACTTAACTGAGTACCAACTATACCTACACAAATTGTAGATCGCAATCACATGAAGGTTGTTATTATTATATTGGCTATAAAAATATCTTTTGATTTTATGTTTCTATCTTAATAAATAAATATGAGAATTTTATGAATAAAATATGTTTTTTTATTTGACCTCTAATTAGGCTTCTATTTCGAATTCAATTTGTATCTATGACAATAAACGAGCTTATCATAAAATTGCAGCAAATAGGAGTATTGGCATATCAATATACTTACAGAGTGGAAAAAAATATTGGAGAGAAACTACTTTGGACATTAAATATCAATTAATTAATAAAAATAATTAACTGAAACAATAAGAAATACAACTGTGTACATAATTTTTTCACTCTATACTATCTAGGCAAAAGCTATTAATGCTTCATTTTGTCAGTATTGCTAGAACCTGGTTAAAATTATAGAGATCCTAAGATAGTCTTGTTTTTGTGTTTGCATGCGCGTCTTTTTCAGAATTATGTGCAATATCAATACATTTCTGAGTCAAGGACACCTTGCCACATTTAAGTGTCAATTAAATACTCAGATTCTTTATTATAGCTAAAGCATTTTTATTTTCGGTAGAGTTATTTACATTTTTCATTTTTAATCTAAGGTTCATATAAATAGCGGCGGTGTTGACACAAAAATATGCCTTTGTTGTAAATTCAGCTGGCATAAAATAAAACTCTTCAATAAAATTGCAATATAATCTTACAATAATTTATTAGAATAAGATTTAAAATGGTCTTCAATCCCGAGCGAAGGGCGGCACGGTGTTGGTCGAGAACACATAGATACCAGAAGCACTGTAAATAAATAACATATTTTTATTGATATGTTCATTCGATTACTGCCCTATATAAAACAGAGGAGACTTGTCCTCTAAAACAACACCTCTCTTTGAACAAAAGCCTTCCATCTACTAACTACTGCATGATAATCTACTATTTCGTATTTCTGTTAGTTAATGTTTTCTTTCAAGAGTATGAAATATTTTAACTCTATTATTAAATAACAACAATAAGCTGTGTAGCTTGGCGAGGAGAATACATGTAAAACATTATTTTGTACTATTATATGAATAAATGATTAAAAAAAAAAAGACAATACACGTAATATTATGTGTAATAAAATCTTACCCAGACTTATCACTGAGTCCACCGAAGACAGCATCCCTCGCACCAGTGCATTCCATAGCGATGGCATTTTCATAAGAATCGCACTTGGTGCCTACGAAACGGTTGCCGCCGTCCTGTGTCTGACGAATAGATTCAGCGTAGAAGGCGTAGGCGTAAGTGTATGAGCAATCGACGTTAGCGCCACAACCGTTCTGAGCTGAACCACCGTTGGGGTAGAAGTCGATGTCTCCGAGGGGATAGTCGTAGCCTCGGATGCCAGCAGTAGCGTGCAGGACCTCGACGATGTTGGCCGCGTCGGAGGAGAGGATTTGAGGGTGGTGGGTCCAGCCGTGCAGAGAAGGATCGATGGCTGGAATAAGAAATTTTACGAAATTCGTTTAAATATTTTTCTGCTATTATTTAAATCATAATGTGTGGGTTTTTAATTGCCCCAAAATGTAAATATGTCATGCTTGCTATAGTTTATTAAAACGGAATTACATCTCCTTGCATATAAGACAAATTATATTTTTTATTGTTGTAAAGTATAAGAGGTAATAAAGTGAATGCGTTAACTCACCGATGACGTGTGGGACTTGTCCGTTTATTCTCCTGGCGGCAATACCGGCGACGTGGGCACCAATGCCGATACCAACGATGCGGACCATGTTGGCGTTGTAGCCGAACTCAGCGATGAGGAGGTTGATGAACTGGGCGATCACTTCACCGCACTGGGGAGCGTTGGCCAGGCCTTGGGTATACATGCCGGAGCCTCGGCTCCAGTCCACGGCGAGCACGTTCACATCCTCCACATCCAAGTGCGCTGTAATGAAAATAACAATAATTATTAGTCTTATTATGTAGATGTATTTAATATTATGTTTCTTTGTTAAATATTAATTTAATGAACTTTGTATTTAATTGATATTTAGTTGATTGTTTATAAAGCCTTCAAAGAGCGAATCTTTTCGCTCTTATTCTCACGCATTCTTCACATTTGCCCGCATTGCATTGTAAGAGCAAAAACACATTTTGTAAGACCAAGAGTTTGTCATGAGTTTCAATTCAGTTTTCATTGAAAAGTAGTTATTTGTTAAAATTACCGCGAACAACAAAGGCGTTGAAGTTCCCGGCGACGGACTCGGCGTTGCTGTGGATGGTGATGACAGTGCGTTTGGATACGGAAAACGATGACGAGAGGATGGCGTTCACAGACGGTACCAGGGCCTCACTTTCCACCACGTTGTTTCTGCAAACATTTCACAAAGACTTATTAGTCAAGAAACCTTCCTAAAAAAATGTTTAATACTTTTATTGAGGACAGTGATAGCCGAGTGGTATAAGTTGACACCTCCCACGCAAGTGGTCGCAGGTTCGAATCCGAGGCAACACACCAATGACTTTTCGAAGTTATGTGTGTATTAGAAATAATTATCACTTGCTCTAACGGTAAAGGAAAACATCGTGAGGAAACCTTGCATGTGTAAAATTTGTTAAACACATTTATTGAGAGCATGCAAAGTCCCCAACCCGCACTTGGGTGAACTAAAGGCCTAACCCCTCCCTCATTACGGGAAGAGACCGTTGCCCAGCAGTGGGGCATTAATGGGTTACATTTATTTATTTATTAGACAAGTGTAACTAATGGCCACAGAGCCAATGTGGCCTGATCGGTAGTGTATCCGACTGCTGATCATAGTTCTCGAGTTCGATACCGTGGTCGGGGAAAATACTATTAGCCTCTTATACGTTACATTAGAATATTTCTCAATAGTAGATCGGATTTTGGTAACACGGGACTGACAGGCCTGCCTAGCACTAATAGCATAGTTGTGTTCTCTCTGAGAGGTTTTCATTGATTAAACTGCTAGACTGATTTTGATGTCATGGAGATAGTTCATCGAAGGACTATGGGATAAAATAGCTATGATTTATTTACTGTTAATACTTACTGAGTAAACAAGTGGAAGATGACATCATTGCTTCCCAACTCGAAGGTTGACACTGAAAAAACAAAGTGAGATTTATAGTGTTTTTTAAGAAAAATACGCGATATACTCAGTCAATAAATATTTAAGCTGTTAGAAGGTATGATTATTTTTTCAAGATTATTTTTTTATATATGGTAGCTATGAGGATGGATAAACAATAGGAAGTAAACTAAATAAGTAGTAATTGTAGCAAATTCTGTTTTCGGTCTACAAGTATTCCAGAGTCATTACTACTAAGTATTACAGACTAATAATATAAAGCTAAAGAGTTTGTTCATTGTTTCTACGCGCTAATTTGAGGAACTACTGATTCGTATCGGAAAAATCATTTTGTGTTGAATATTCCAATTATTTATTTATTTACTCACAACATCACGCTATGACGAATAGGAAAGCTGCACCAATAAAAGCGAAAAATGGGATGTGGAAACGGAAAAACTAAAGCCTACATGGATGGAGTCGCGGGCGCAAGTATATTATACTAGAGGCCGCCCGCGACTTCGTCCGCGTGGAAACCCTTCCCGTGTAAATTCCGATCCGTCGGGAACTCCGGGATAAAAAGCCTATGTGTGATTCTGGGTTTTCAGCTACCTATATACCAAATTGAATCGTAATCGGTTCAGTAATATTTGCGTGAAAGAGTAACAAACATCCATACATACGTACATACATTCTCACAAACTTTCGCATTTATAATATTAGTAGGATTTAATACAATAAACGATCCTTGAGATATGGACATTGAACAAGACCGGTAGCCAAATGCTACCTAATATTGAAGATAATGTAATCGCTGCGGATTACCAGTAGTTAATCCAAGATTATGGTATTTATGATATTATTGTAGAGTAAGATTACACATATAAATGCGGTACAAAAATAGAAATATAGGTAAATGTGGTGAGGATCGATTGAAAATCGACTTAAAATTTAAAATTTTAGTCAATTTACTAATATTTTAAAATGCCTCACTTCTTTTAGGACATTCAAATCATTAATTTCAAACTTACAAATTCAAACTATTAATCTCTACGGCTATTTGTTTTCTACGTCCCGTATGTTATCTCGTATAACGAAGGCTGATAGACTTTGCAAATTGGGTGCAATAGATTTGTGTATCTATATTTTTGAATACAGGGGATGATTAAATGCATTTTTTGTGTTTGTGGAGACTTCTGAGATTATGAAACACGAGACGATGGACCTTAATAAAAAGATGTTGACAGATGTTCTAACCACGCGGCCTTGAACACGAAACACTCGATTTACGATTCAGAGGTTCGGGTTCGATTTCCGGATTAAGTAATTATACAACGCTTTGTGGTTTCAACAATCTTCGTAGTTCAGAGTTCTGAGCGTATATGTTCTCGGGTCATATTTTATGGTCTAATTTTGTAAGGAATAAATACCTGCAACCGCCACGGAAAGAACAAGGGCACACTTCACCGCGAACATTTTGATCACTAACTGGTGTTACTGAATCAACAACGGATTTTATATTAATACTATTTATCAAAGATTACCCTTCTAGGAACAGGTAATCCAGTTATAGATAACTTAAATTTATATATTCTGCTGATATAAAGATTGTTTCCGTTTCTACTTGTATCAGTCAATTAAAAAAAACCCAGTCTTACTTGTTGATGTACGATAATGATTATTCATAATTTGGTATGTGTTATGGACCATGTAATTAATAGTGCTATCTACATAATGCCTGGGCAATTTCAATCGTTTGAAAATTAGGAAGTTATTAGACCATATTCTGTAATAACTAGTGATTTTTTTTCTCATTTATTGCCAAGCTATTTTTAGTACCAAATACTTGCCTTATGAGGATTTTTAAGTAGTCCAGGCTTCATCTTATCCTTATGAAAGTTTATTCAGAAGGACATTGCAGGATTTATATTTCTGAAAAGAGAGCTCCTGTCGGTTGGCTGCTGCTTACAATGTAATATTAATGATGTATTGTCTGCAGTTAAAAAAATAGTTACAAACGATAAACAGCAGGTCGATGCAGCTCAAAAGCTGAGATGAAAAACCCTTTTAAAAATAAAAAGGTTAAAAGCAAAACTTAGAGGTTTATCATCAACATAATCATCTTTAAAGTGAAAACCTCAGTTCTCTGTAGGAAAAATCAAGGTGTGCCTGTGTGAGTAATTAACAAATGCAGTGCATTCATTTATATTGCATATTCTAAAGTAGCAACAGCAATTACTATTTTTTCTCGAAACATTAAAAATGTTTTTCTAAAAATTAGAGATAGGTCCTATACATAATCGTCTATTAATGAATTCTACACAATCTTATCTGAGTTATCTTTGACAATCCTATTTTGACTATTTGATTAAATGAAAGAACAATAACCGCAGGTCATTTTAATAAAAATATCATAACGCTATTTAGCATTGACAAACTTACTAAGCCAAAAATAAAGTTAATAGAGATAGCATCTTGAACTTTCCAAATGCGTTATCAACGGAAGCTATTAAATGCAATAAACATGATTTATATCTTTTTTTTTGGAATTGTATAAGTAATTTCACGTATTTGGAAGTGTGATATAAATCTGTGATACGATTTAGAGATAATCTGATTGTGATATCGAATACTAAGTTACTATTAAAGTCGGAGTATTAGTAGTTTTGTTAATAAAAGATATTATCTGTCAATCAATATAGTGTGTTTTTTATTCATTCCACAGCACGCAAATATTTAAATAAAAAGTTAACTTTGAAATCATTTCATATTTTTTGTTTGCAAAGAATACATGAATAATATTTTTTTATATGTTCATACCAATCGACTTAAACCCATTTTAGGAACATTATAAAAAAGAAAGTAATGTATATGGAAAGCAGTTACTTTCATATTTTTTATAGATTTTATGGGAAGTTAACAAAAAAGGTAATCTTAAGTAAAATGACTTTTATTTTCATGCAAAATTAATTAGATTATTTTCCTGCACCTGCCTTTTTGCACTTGGGATTTTCCCGTATGACTCCATTAATAAAACACTCTGTATATTCATTGTTAAACATCAGCACAATTTTTGCACGCAACGTCAGTCTGAGAAATGGTTTGATGCAAGCGTCATAAAATCCCCTATACTACACTAACTGAAAGAAGATATAAAATAAATTTATTTTTCCTCAAAAAATTACGATGTTTTACCAACAGTGTCAGACCATTATCTACGTGGATGGGTGATGCGAAACAATTAGAGTAATTGTAATTAATTCTCGAATTTGAATATCTTATCAAGGTGTAGTCTTCCTCCAATAACGCAGATATAGGTTAGCATTCAGTACCTACCTACCCCTTGTGGTTTGTAAGACATAAGAAATAAACAACAATTTACGTAAAATGTCGCAATCGTTCGTAGATAAACTGTCAGGTGTATTATCACATTAATTATATTGATCAATCTGTATAAATGTGTAAATTTCGGCACTCATAGTTAATGTTTGTACATTAGTTCTGTAGCAATGTACAGATTAACAGCTCTATTTGGTTTGTGTCTATTTGCTCTGGGCAATGGTGAGTAATTTCTTAAATTTTTTAATACATAATCTAGTAAAGTTCTACTATCATTCACGATAACGAACTAGTGACGTTTTGTGAGTAAAATTCCTTCTGCTTGATTCTATTTCCTGGACATATGTAGTTAAAGTTTGCTAATCAAATTCTATTATGGTATACGTAGTTTTTAGTATACTGATGTTTTTGGACTTATGTTTATTGGCTCGTGATTCGCCCTTTCTGCGTAGTAGAATTCAGTTTAATTGAAAAAGACTGTCCGAGTTTAGGTACATGTTTATTTATAATGCGATAGTGATTAGAATGACTCAGAGTAGCTGACATTAATATTATTATGTTAAATATTGTTAAGACAATTTGTACTCTTCTTATTTTGTGTCATTTGGAAATAACAAAATACAGTATCAGTTAGAGATGGACGTCATATTTTCCGCATTAAAACACATCAATAGTTTTAATACCGATAATCACATATTTGCGTCATAAAACTGCTCACTGATTTTAATCGGTATTGATTATAGCGCCAAAAGTAGATAGTATTTTGATCGTGAACCGATTACCGGCGTATCAGCATGACGTTTGCAAAACAATAGGGTAATTATAACAGCTGCCTTAAACATTTGAAAAGACAGAAGAACAGTAGCACGTAGCTCGATTCTCTACCTCTGTCGACTACCGACAACTTGATAGCTATTGAAAAAAATTGTATGAAAATCTGATCAGCGCCTCTAGCGGGCGTTGTAGAAACTATTTTGGCAGTACATTTTAAATGTCAAACTCTCGATACTCAATGGTTCCGATTGCAGAAAACCGTGCTACTGGACACAAAAGTTAACATTTTCTCGTATTGTTATAGCCCTGCCTAGCCCAGTGCTATCGAAGTTAGACTCAGATCTTCGATACCAATATGCGATTGATGGAGCCGGGGAGCCACACCTTGTGGACTTATGGATGACTGTGGACGATGTTCTCGAAGCGGCGCGATATGACCCTAGCAGGCAGAATACCTACCATTTGTTTACAAGGTACTAATAGCATTTTGTAACATAATTATATGTTTAAGTTTATGTACCATTTTGGAATGATCTTCTTACTTAAATTTCGTTTATTTTCCAGAGAAAATCCTACAGTAAGCCAGCCTCTGCTCATAAACAGCCCTGGACTTCTCCAGCTTACCAATTACAGGAATGACAGACGTACCATTGTTCTTATTCATGATTGGTTGGAGTCCGTCACTGCTGACTTCAACACTGTCCTTATTCCTGGTAAACGAGAATAAGTTATACACAAAGATTTTACTTTGCAACCTTTATCATTTCATGAAAATCTAAATAGCCTATATTAAAATGCTAGCGATTGCAAGAAAGGATTAGTAAAATAGTTATGCTATACATTATATTATTTTCGTCTAACGACAATAGTCTAGCTATCTATTAGTGAAAAATTGTAAAATCGAGTTAGCTTCTTTCAGAATTGTAACAAACAAATACAGTTTAAGTTCTTATTATGTGTAGAATTGATATATTTACGTTGAAATGAATGCACCAGACATACAACAACATTAGTTCCACTACAATATAATCTATTGGTGTTAAATTGTGTTCGTCTTTTTTTCAGCCCTCCTCGCAGCCGAAGATTTGAATATCATAGTCGTGGACTGGAGTGTCGGTGCCAGTTCAATTAGCTATAGAACAGTCATCGCTAATACGATTGCCTCAGGCAAGTCAGTGGCGGAGTTCATCAACTGGGTGAATACAGTGACTGCTTCAAGCTCTGTTATGTACCATGTAATTGGTTTCGGCTTTGGAGGACACCAGGCTGGTATTGTTAGCAGAAACATTGTGGGCAATGTTGCTTACGTTACAGGTAATATTTTTAGCATAGATTTGTTCTATGCTTGATATCTTTTTGGTTATTTGTGCGAATTGCTAGATAAAGTATTTGTTTGATTATTTAAGACCTTACATATAGGACATCATTGTATGTACTTTGAAAAGATTCTAATGTCTAGTAAAGTGAAATTCGTAACAGAAGATCTTATGACTAATTTCTCGTCAAGGTAATAAAATGTGGGTTTTGTTGATCAGCATTATTTTTAACCTTGATTATGATCCGATACTTATTTAATCATAAACTATTAATATTACAGGTTTGGACCCAGCGTTTATCGGTTGGTCAGCCCACCCTGATCGCTTTGCACCAACTGACGGTCAATACACTGAAGTGATCCATACTAACTATGGCATCAACGGCTACTTAGCTGACCTTGCTCAAGTAGACTTCTATCCCAATGGTGGCATAAGTATGCCTGGATGTAATTCCCATGCCTGTGACCATGCTAGGAGCTTTTTCTACTTCGCCGAGTCCATCGGCACCGGTGGATTTACTGGTCGCCAGTGTATTAATTACTTTGCGGCTATTACTAGTACCTGCAATCTTCTGCCTGGCAGATTACAAATGGGTGGACTCAGACCTAAGAATGGGTAAGTTTCAAATGCTTATTTTATTAGTGTTATGATGTGACGAATTATGACGTAGATCTTGAACAAATTATCATCGAATTATAGATAATATTTCCGAGATATGAGATAATTTATCAGATCCATAACTGATACCTATTTTTTTAAATTAATCGAAATATTTTTTTTTCAGTCAATCTGGTGTGTACTTGCTAGAGACAAATGCTGCTCCACCGTTCTCAAGAGGCTAATGAATAACGCAACTGAACATTCAAAATTTTTTATTACGACTAATCACTAACTTGCATTATAAAGTTTAAAGCAATAAATAGGACACAGATAATCATGAGAGAAGTTTATACTATCGCCTAACAAATGCAAAATTAAAATATGCTGAGGAATTAAATGCTATCACAGTTGGTTGGGATGTTTTAAATTCTTGGGACCCCTTCTTTGAGATGACTCTGTAGGATTCTCTTCAGGCTTGGGCGAAGTGTTGACTTCTGTTGATGTTGCAGGTTTTGTAGAATTACTCGGTGTCTCTAATAGACTGCTGAGTAATGCAATACTTTGTTGCGCAGTTTGATACACTCCAGCAAAGAACTTGTTTGGATCAAATTCTACATCGCCTTCGCTCTCTTCTTCATCGTTGCTATTATTTTCTTCAGTAGTTTCTTCCTCCGTTACGATTCTAAAATAGTTTAATATTCAATTAATTTATAGGATTAAACAAACAGTAAATTGGTAAATCGTGTCTAATCCGAGACTCGAGTAGATAAAGATAAAAGTTGATAAACATGTACTCAAGGCTGAAGATATGTGCAGGAATAAATAACAATTATCTAAAGACCACGCCTGATTCATTATTGCATTATTAAGTATGTAAGATATGGTATCTTTTGGCGGCTCGTGCATTCGAGGACATTCCATTACTCAGTGGAGTAGAACTCAACATAATAGTAGCAATATATGTAAAGTCATCCTCTAACCGCAACATTAACTTTAGTTTATCTGTAATATGGTTAAGCTAATATAAATATAGCTGGTAAAAGGATAATTATTAATAACAAAACGTAAAAATAAGATATTAAAAAAAACTAAACTTGAAAAGACAGTCATAATATTGTATCAAACTCATGTCATCCATATGATAGAGTGGTATGATAAACAAAATTTAGATTTATTTCAAAACCAATAACAACTTACAAATCTTTCGGTGGCTCCTTCATTTCCATCTTAGAATCACTTGCCGAGAAGCACCCGAGAGGGATTTTACTCTGTGCTAAGAATATGGTGCCCGGCTCTAAATACACGCAGCCTTTAAGACCTTCCGGAGTAGGAGCCATGTGGGTGAATACAGCACACATTTGGAACAGCATGCTCATTACTAAGCACAACGGACCTGGGTTGGTCACTGAAAAAGCAAATTTCCAATTTTAGTCCATTTTTAATAAATTGACCAAAATTTAAACATCCACAGACTCCTTAGTTTACGAAGATCTCGTGCGCTATTTAAAAATGTAATTTGTTAAGTTGCAGCAAACGTTGTTTAGGGCCGAAAGCCAGCAGTCTGAACATAGTTACACTAGTTTGACAAGCTAGAATTTTAACATTGGGGTCTCTAATAAAATGATGCTTAAGTAACATGTTTATACCAATTCCAAGCAAAATTGAAATAAACAAGTTCAACCAAAGGCTCCCATAATAATATAGTTTGTAAACAGAACTGCAAGACTCGTAATGTAACAACGATTACAAACTTTCACGTTGTTCGAGAAATTTCTAGATGCAAATAAAGGCGATTGCAACCGCCGTATTGGCAGAACAACTTTCTATAGAAATGCAGGTGCCCTTATTGAAATTTCTAATAAAGTATACCACGTTAAACAAAGCACGTTTGGGCAATTTAGACCACAAGCTAATCAAATTCAGAAATGTGATGCATTCATAGTCAAACCTGTTTACAAGATTGCTGTTTTGAGTCTCATTTATATTTGATAATAATATGCGTGTTAAATATGATAAGTTTGATAACAGACATAACAAATGATTGAAAGTTGTGTAATGTAACACTTACTTTGAATTTTTTCATAGTCGACTTTCTTTCCGTGTGAGATTTGTACGAAGAATCCTTCTTCCTTTGACATGTATCTCATATGGATGCATTCTGGAATGAAAATGTTATATTATGATGTACTATTTATACATTAAATATGATGTAAAGCTAGTAGATAGAAATATATTAAAATGAGAATAAAATTGACTAAAATGGCAATGAAAATACCATGCAGACTTTGGTAACTTTGCACCTTACCTGGTTAATGCAAATGTTGTATAATGCGGCATGTGACTAAACACACCAGTAGCCCGATTCTGTACTACTATCGAGTATCGACAACCGGCTAGCTTAAATGTTGTATAACAATCTGATCAGCGCCTTTAGCGGACGTCGTAGAAACTATTTTTGCAGTACATTTTAAATGTCAAACTCTCGAAACTCGATGATACCGAATGTACAGAATCGTGCTATAGCTCAGCTCGATTCTTCGATAGTTTAGATTGGGTATGACCATCATTAATGAAATGATTACGTACTTGCTCCCTCTGGATCATAAGAAGTGACGTTGGTATCGATGCAGCACACGCAGGCAGGTCCTTTGCACTTCCATTTGCAGTTAATATCATTGCGGAGTTCGGGCGTCGTTGATTGCGTCTGAGTAGCTTCTAATAATTTTTTGCCGTCCTCCCAGTTGAGTAAATCTGTAAGAAAAAACAATTTAAATATGTATATAAGGTGACTGACTGACTGACACAATGATCTATAAACGCACAGCCTAAATCACGGGAGAGATCGGGCTGAAATATGGCAGGCATATAGATGTTATAATGTAGGCTCAGAAACAATATTGATCAATTCTACAACCAAGGGGATAAAATATGGGATGAAAGTTTGTCTGAATGTTCTGTCCTAAGTCACAAACCACGCGGACGAAGTCGTGGGCAAAAGCTAGTTGGTTTATAGATATACCCTATCTCGTTTCGTTTCCTTTAATTAATGAATAGATCTACCAATCGTCGTTGAAGTTGACAAGCCATTGCAATTAACAACCAGCAATAAGGCAGCTGAATCATAATCGTTTGTAGTTGCCAGCAAATGCCAATGACCAAAACGATTTAAGTAAATCAAAACAGAGTTGCGTGCGGATCGGTACTGTGTAATTTTGTTGAATAATTGAATGATTTATTTAAGCATTTGTTGTTCATTGTATTGTATAAAGTGTTCGGGTGTAACGAACATTAATATTTTGAAACTACGAAACTAGTTTGAAGATAATTTTCCTATAATAACCCCTGATTAATATTGTATATACAATTTAGGGAACAGCACACAGAAAAACGTTCAATACACACACATTCACAGTAAGAGGAAGTGAGTAGTTATACATATTTTTTGGTACTATTTTTATAATAATACCGAAAGTCACTAGGTATGACTTCGAGAATTATTAAGCACTGTTGACAAATTTATTTAAACATTCTAATTTCTCCCCAGCCAACCGTGTAAATACGCACCTAATTATCTGAAACACAGTCATATTAAAGTTCTATAATAAATATAGTTCTATTGCTTTATAACTATTTACTACATGGTATCGCTTTCTATCCTAGCAATGAAAGTGTGCTACTTTACTAAACATACTAGAAAATATAAATGCTTAAGTACTATAATGTAGTAAAAAGTATTTATAAAAATAATAGCATTGATTTCGACACCTTTTTGTTGCATTTAGGCGGTAAATATATGTATATGACAAATCGGTTGACTGACATATGAACGTTTGAATAATAATAAACAAAAAAATATGATAAATAGAGAGAGAGGAACAAGTACCTAGTTAAGTAAAATATAATTTTATCGTGCACCTAAGAATACATTTACTCTAAAATGGGCATTAATTGTGCATTTAATATTTACAATTCTATCGTGTACTTGCCAAAATGGACATACAAGGAAATGTTAACAGTACCTAACGAGACACGTCGTAAAAATGATAAATCAAATAATCGACGTCCAAACATTGTGGTCACTTTCACATCAGTTATAACTTTCACTAATGCGTGCGTTTTGTTTCATGAACCACCGTCGTAATACAGAGGAACAATGCGTGCTTAAACATTATGCAATACAAGTTTCGTTCGGTCTCGCTCATGTCACGGTAGTTTCATTCTTTCTCATTTTAATGCCATCTTTAGCATATTCGTTGTTTCGGAAAATTGTTGCTTATAGTATCTACTTTCTCGTTTCTTTTGTTTACAATGAATGGTCCGTACTAACTTTAAATGTTTGGGCAAATGCTTTCGTTGTTAAAATTAGTCACATTTTCAACAATGTTATGTAGCTGTGTTAGGTAAAACTTTATTAGGTTTTTCAACTCAGGTATTTTCAAAGTCAATTTGATATTTGCAATTGTGCTTTGATAAAGATCGTACTACCCCATTACATACGGTTACAAGTACAAATAAACAAATGTTTTATTTTTTTACTTTTTACTTTGTTTCTTTAAAGTTTTTAAATAAGCGCCTTCTTGATTTCAAATTAGACCTGAATTTAATTAACACGATCTTAGATTGTACATACACATTAAGTGAAAAAGGTACTTGGTATATTATACGTTAAATATCTTTCATATCCTATGGTTTGAACTCACTGCATGTCATGTCTTCAGGAGAAATGTAGGACTTATGATTACCTAATTACGCGGTAAAGTAAATCTTACAAACGACGTAGACAATTTAGTGCTTCTACAATACTTAGAAAATAAGAAAGCGTATCGAGTGCTTTACTGTAACTGCTTAAAATGTGTCCTCATTATGCTTATTACAATAAGATGAGTAAAGTAATTTAGATTCAGGTTCCCTATTATTTTTACTTAAACTAATTGGTCAACAGATAAATCACTGCTGAAACTTCTCGCAATGAGTCACACCAGCACATCAAAATATGACTATTAAACATACTGCATTTAATTTGTGTACTTATGCTGATAATAATAGTTTTTGTTTTATCAAAATCGGATCAAAATTACCGAAGTTACAGAGTTATAAAGTTTCACTGCTTTTTTAAATTTGCGTTGCTTCGCGCGCTATGCGCTGACGTCACGACGCAACAGACACGCTTGTTCGACTGCGGGTGATGCGGAGTTTTGATTTGAAAAGTGATTTGCATTTAATATTTAAAGAGTCTGAGTATGTGTATGTGTTATAAATTTAATCATCGTGTTTTTTGTAAAATAAGATATCCTCGATCTCGATGCCTCTGACTTTAGTCAGGTTGATGGCTATCATATGAACGCATGAATCTACTCTGTAGGTAGGTAGTCTTATATGATTGGGTGTGTAATGAGAACTTTTAAACTAACATTTTAATTTTGATATTATTAGATTTAATAAACATGGGTTCTTTTTTAAAAACAAAAAACCAACGCCAACTCAACCGCCGCGCTCGGCTCGCCGCCGCCTGTGAGGTCATTGAACTGCTTATTAAATAGTATCAACTGTTAGGTAGAAGTTCATTGCTAGGTATGTATGAACATGATATGGCATCTTGATCTTGAGGAAGTGTTCAAAAGGCAAAAAACTTCTATTTAACATTTGCGCTTGACAGTATCAGAACCGGGCTTTAAGTTTTAGATTAGGTGTCTTTTGCAAAAATATAAAACAGTTTACATGGTACAGAAAAAAACAATTTTTGGGGTGTTTTTTCACTGGAGTTAGTACACATAGGAACAATACAATATTTTCTAACCATTTTGTTTGTCCACTATAAGCAAAACAAATTATTTAAAGCGAAACCGCGAGAGCGCAACGAGCCTATGTAGGTATCGGCAAGTACTGACGAAATAGCAGTGTCACGAGATGACGTCACAAGTCCGTGCGGCCGCTTCGCCGGAGTTTGCCGCGAAGGCCATACTTTGACGTTTAATATCTCGGTCATTTTTGAAGATACGAAAGAAATAAAAACAGATTTTTTATCCTTGAAGTACCTAGTTTTTAAATATGCTCATAACAAAAATCTTTGGTGTGACTCATTATTTTACTCGCACTTTAATTCTGCGATATCTATACTAATATTATAAAGCTGAAGAGTTTGTTTGTTTGATTGTTTGTTTGAACGCGCTAATCTCGGGAACTACTGATCCGATTTGAAAAATTCTTTCAGTGTTAGATAGCCCATTTATCGAGAAAGGCTATAGGTTATATATCATCACGCTACGACCAATAGGAGCAGAGTACCAGTGAAAAATGTTACAAAAACGGGGAAAATTATGATTCTCTTATGTGACGCAAGCGAAGTTGCGCGGGTCAGCTAGTCTAAAATAATAAGGAACTTATTGAAATTAATATTTTAAGTGGTTTGCAAATTTAAGAGCAACTCTGTATATAATTGCTGACCTCTGACGGTTTAAACTTCGTTCATGACAGAAAAAATAAATCTCAAATGTAATATATTATGGATATACTGGAATAACTAAAATCTACCAAATTTTTTCATAAAAGGAATGCAGTAATATAATTCATTGAATGAATTTACGAAGCAACTTATTACTACTATATTGCCTAAAGTGTTAATATATTAATTAGTCCCCCTAGTTCACATTCATTTCTGTCGCAAAAGCCTATGCGAAAGCTGTGTGAAAAATATCTATAGAAGTTATTAATACCGTGTATCACAAAGCCTATTGCCATTTACTGCGTAGATATTATATTATGGAGCTCCACATTGCTACTGAATTTATTATAATCTAATAATCATTTTCCCAAATTAGGAATAAACCCCCGTGATCTGCACTTAGATTCAAATTAAATTGTAATTATAGAGAGGTTTTGTATGGTCGAAGGAAAACTTGAAAATCTGAAAGCATTGCGATTCCTGCATACAAACAATATACCAGCAAAAAATATTAAGGATCAGCGGACTGGCCCCGCTTCATTTGGGTATAAGTAGTACAATCTTAACCCATCGATTCCATTCGATTGGAATTTTGATTTTTATGATTATTTTTTATTTATGTAGCTAAAAAATAGATACACAATTTTTACTTAAGTTTTTTTAGGAAATATGTAAGAGCTTCTTACGAGAAAATTCCACCCAAAAACACATTAATAAAAGGCATATTTTAATGCCTATACGTTGCAGTTCCTCAATTGTCATGCTTCATTGTATGGAAACAAATAAATGAATGTAATATTCATTCATACTGCATCTGTTATTCATTAGAGGCAACCTTAATAGCTTCCTGCCGTCACACACGACTGTCAGTCATGCTTAAATTAATCACTTCGAAGCAATTGTTATCCTAATACGCGTAACGCAATTACTTTCTAATCAAGTACACAAGCTTAAAGTACTCACCTAAAATGTTGGCGCTGTGAACTACCGCGAAGGCTGCGAGGAACAAAGAAAGCGTGAGTTTGACCGACATGTCGATCAGCTGTCACTGTCACGGATGTAGACACGAGTAAAAATCGAATTATTTTTATGTCGCGTTTTATTAAGGAGCTAGGCTCGCACGAAGTGTAAGCTTGGAGGAGGCGATCGTCGCAACCGCCGGCCGTACACTGCTCCTTTCCTCAGATCTCGCTCCGGCCGTTTCACCTCGCTCACAATAGAAGGTGAAATTTAAATAAAGCATAACGCAGTATTATAAAGACATGCATCAGTGAGATGCATCGTGAAAGCGGCCCGCCAACGCTCCCCTAATTGAGGCTGGCCAATGTTTGTTTTTAACATTCGAGAAAAACCACGCGTTTTGTTTAAACTTTTTGGTTTGTTTACATAGTTAATTCGTATATGGATATGATATATTATTATAGTCGTTTCGATCGCCTGTTCGCTTTCTCTGTCGTTATGAGTGGTACGTACACAGATGTATATGAATTAGCAACGGGTAATGACTAATATGTTTTCTATACAGTATTGTATATAATAGTATATTATGACAGGAGAAACTTATTTCAAGCAGTGATATTAAGCACAGGGCAATTTATCTTAAGTTTTAAGTAATTACTGAGCTTTATTCGCTAAACTAGATTATATGGAAAAACTTTAACTTTGCCGTGAGAAGTTAGTTATCATGATTCAGTATTGTTCACATACTGTTAGTTCGTGTATCTTTACCTAATTAAAAGTATTAAGTCGTATCACTATCGTCGGTGTTACTACGCGTAAATCATTCTTTTTTATAAATATGTGCATTCTTATTCAGGCATTTTTAACGCATGCATGATATTTCTATAGATTATAATCTGGTTTTACGCTGCATATATTATATTCAGAGCAGCATAAAATTAAATGATTGTAATAAATTGATCTGTTTTTCCGCAGCGCTAGTTTTCTCCTGTTTTATAGAGCCATTAAATATCAATTGGAACGCATAAAGCCGCGCTCATTTGTACAATTGTATGTAAAGTGGATGTATATATGTAAAGTGAACATAAAAAGCTCGCATTTTAAACCAATATATTGAAATTAAAATGGAAACAAAGGTGGTTGGTCACGCAATTCAACGTTTGTGAATACATAACATCTGTCATGGTTTTTTATACGATAATTTATGTGTACGTGCCTTAAACAATCAAACAAAGTTTGACAAGGGGAATAATTTTTATAAATTATTTGGGATATGAATCTTATGAGTTTAAAATGAGTTATGACGACATTTCTTTGAAAAAAAAATGGAAAATTGTAACTAGCTGCAAGTGGGAGTACGTTAATTTTAATAAGAAAATGAGATTATTTTAAATAAGGTCATTATCAAGTTGTAGATTTTATAACAAGTATTTTATATTCTATACATTTTTATGTATTTTTATAGTATCAATTAAGAATCTCATAGATAGGCTAATAGAAAGCTGGTCCATTCCCGGTTGTCTGCACGTCTGTCTGAGCAGTGAGCAGTCAAGTGCACATTGCGCCACTGCCCCACATGCAGGTCGTTGTACTTGCTATTGTAGACCACGTTACGTGATAGAACTGACGATCATAGTGTTATTTTGTTCAATACAAGAAATTCTGCTTCTTTATCTGTGCTGTCAATGAGAGAATACACTGACGACTTTTAATAATGCCTACTGCATGTAGTTGGTATATTTTAAGGACTAATATTCGAATGCAAAGACATATTGTATATTTTACATGAATAAGTATATATTTTTCTAGCTTACTAGCTCACTATGTAAATGTCGCCTAATAAATGAGAAATTTCGTTACCATTAGAGATTTGAACAGTTTTTTTATTGGTAATTAAAAATTAAACGCTGTTTCGCCTTAGTAATATCTCTAGAATACACTTCCTAATAACTGAGGAAGAGAAAATATTTTCTACGGTCTCTACTTTCAAAGGAAAGTTAAAATTAATGTGCATTAAGCAAAGGAAATGTTATAAATTCCAGTATCTGCTGTTTTCTAGAAAATTGGTTCTTTAGTTGATTCGTTCAAAGAAAATAAAAGTACATGCGAATTTAAAATAATTGAAATACAGTTATTCAGCAACAACGAACATGCCTTTTTACGGAATTCGAAGCGTCAATTCCGGCTTCATCAATGCAATCAGATTTTTTCGTGCATTTTTTCAATTAACGTTCGTCTGTTACATGCTTATCGATGTTTAACGTTCCACAAAAAATAGTGAAAATTACTATGTATGAAATATGTACGTATATTGTTGCTTTATTTTTTTTTACTTTGTTATTTCTCTTTGCGAGAAAGGAAAGGAAAGGAGGATTTTAGGAAGGAAATCAGCTTAGAGTAATGTTAAACTATCAAATTGTGTGGTTACTGCTAACATTTTTTAAGGAAACGAATGTTACTTTTATTTATATTCTTTTATAACATATAAAAACGATGAGTATTATTTTAAATTAATGACCATTAAAAGGTTTATAAGCAGGTTTATAGCTTACTTTAAAATAACGAGCAACGAGCAAATCCACGAAAAAATACTAGCAATAAAAGTACTCTAAATTCAATTGCATGACACCACTTGAAATACCTAATGAATAATGAAAACGAATGTCACTGTAAATAAAACAAACTATGTAGAAAACAGCTACGATTCAATTGAACAGAAATTTTAATTCAATTCAGTAAAAGCGTATGCGAGTTTGTTATCGATGAAAATCGATTCGAATAACACTAACAAAAGCCGCCAATTGTACCTACTTTTATTTGAAATTTATTTTGTGTTTGTTCGTGTTTCCTTTATGTACAACTAGCTGACCCGCGCAACTTCGCTTGCGTCCAATAAGAGAGAATGGGTGAAATTTTTCCCCGTTCTTGTAACGTTTTTTACTGGTACTCTGCTCCTTTTGGTCGTAGCGTGATGATATATAGCCTATGTCCTTTCTCAGGTATCAAGATATCTCCATACCAAATTTCATCCAAATTGGTTCAGTAGTTTAGGCGTGATTGAGTAGCAGACAGACAGACAGACAGAGTTACTTTCGCATTTATAATATTAGTATGGATAAAGAGTATTCATTTCATTTCACTTCATTTCATAACAATATAATAAACAATACGTAATATAACGTAAATGTTACAACACGATTGAAGAGTTGCTAACGACCACCAATTGAAGTGTTAACGTGTATATACAATGTTCAAATAACACCAAGAGTGGTCAGAATTCGATCCCAACCACTTTCACCTCGGGAAAGTGACCACTTATGAGCGAGATGTTGGTGACTGACCCGGCAAGGTTGTAGTGCTTGTGTTGTAGATTGGCCGAATTTGAATAAATTAACTACTGACCTGCATAACTGAAGTAAACTATAGGCTAAACTTTAATTATAGGGCTTGTGAAGTTTATTACTTTCAATTTACCATAATATGATTACTTTCATTAAATGGCGCTGTGAAGAATATAAATCACTTTATTAACATAAGCTATTGACGAAAAATCAATTGTTTTCAAACAAAAGTTTATGTATGTTTTTATTCAAAATACTGTTCAGAATACAATAGAGATAATATATTATAGGTTATTTATTTCGCTAAGACATTTATTTCTCTTCAGTATTAGCATTTCAAAGGCTTCATTTTTATTGTCATGAATATTCTATTTAAAATGTAGTACTTGCAATGACGGTAGTACCTGTACAACTTTTTTTGAAGCTGAGAAATAATTGTATCAGCCAGATCTTGTGTGCAATTAAAATTATCGGATATAAAATCGACACAATAGGAAATTATAAATCTAATGCTTATTTGCTAGTTTTTCTATGTGACACATGATCACAATAAAAAAATCCGCCAATATCAATAAGTCGCAGTATAATTGAGAGCAACGCACTGTTCACGGCGTTTCTGGAAGTTACGGAGAAAAGAAATACCTTTCGAAGAAATAATCAGTTTCTTGGCTTCCGAGGAAATGCCACAATATATTTTCTGTTTACATTTTGGTAAATTATTATGCAATTTTCTGTAACATAATATATTAATTTGTTATTACATTAGGTTGTCTTGTAAAATTAATTTATAGGCTTTTGAAAGTTGGTCTATTTATTGTTACGTGCGCTATGCAGTTTATAATAATAATTATATGTCGACATCAATAATTATCAGGACAGAATATGATTTAAATGTATATTGACATTGGGTAGACGGGAGTCAGAGGACAAAGATCTAAATGCTCTTAGGGTCATGAAATAGTAATGTAAAAATAATTATTCTAATAATTACGGAAGCTGTGAAGTAATTATCTCTGAACTTTGACTTACTGGGTGTCTACATCTTAATACTTTATGCACATTAATTGTTTTAGTTACTGTTAGTACATGAGTAAATTAAATCATGAATCGTTTAAGGTCGAGAGGATTTCCCAGCAAGAGATATTTATATGCTATATTTACAATACTTTGATTAATTGCACAGCATTTTGTTATCTATCAAATCACTATAATACAACTGTAAATCAATTTCTACAACTTTAATAATAGGTTTCTTAAATTATGAGCTATTTTATTCGTTCAGGTACATACACGCAGCGTATAATTCTTTCCACATGAATTGTCACAAAACATCCAATTAAATGAATAAACATTAATTTATTAAATTGAAATGGTTAATTCAGTATGATTATATCGTAAATGAGGTATAAAATATATGACTTCCGACAATTAACCTACACGAACGTTTTCTCACCCCAAAAAAGCTAACATTAACTGCCGATCATTTCCTTAGCAGGCAGTAGCTCACATACGAGACTTTTAATATCGACTCAACTTGACACTAAATTCTACATAGTCGACCAACTGAGTCTCTTTGCTTTCACCTATCCTTGGCTGTTTGTGAGTGTGCAAGTGAGAGGTCCGACATGCGGTTTCCCTTTCTCACCCAGTGTTATACGTCACTGCACATTTCTCCCGGTGCGAGGCAGCGCTTACGAGTTTACAACAAATCAGTGTCGTTGTTACTACGGTGTCGTCTGCGTTTTTAGATCCGTTCAGTGTGAACGTGAAATTAATATTTTTGCTAAAACGTGGACGGAGGTGTTGTTTTGGAATAATATATCGAAGTGCTTTTACTTGATTGATTGTTTTGAAGCTTAGAACAAGAAGGTAAGATATTTATTTTTTTATTTTTGTTTAATATATTTTAGTATTTTGTGTAAAAAAATGCAATATTGTTTAGAACAATTAGCGGACATAAAAATATTTTCAATTATCAATCATGTTTTTATTTCTTTAACAAAATTATAAATAGAAACTTATTATTTTCTTTAAGAAAATATTACAACCATAGCAATATATCTGTTGCAATAATTGCACGTTTATAATTAATGCAAATAATCGCGTTCATGCTCGTTACGTGCAGTTTTAATGCGCAGTGAAAAAGACTTCAACGCGCGCGTACCAGCAATCTTTATGTATTGTTACAAAGAAAAATGTTTTCCCGCCACATATTAATTGAACTATATGTTAGACTTAGTTATTTATTGTTGATTATATTATAAACAATGGATTGTTTGCGATACAGCTGCTTATTACCATTATCAATATGGATATTGATAATGGTAATAAGCAGCTGTATCGCATTTCTCACTCTTATGATCGTATTAATATTGGTTCGATTAATATTGGACCATAATATTGCAATGTATTAACTATGAAAAACCACTATGCCGTCAGGGTTTCTTAGTGATGTGCACTAAGAAACCCTGACGGCATAGTGTTTCTCTTCACTTCACCGTGTAAGTTAAGTTCGTGTAATACGGGCAGGTGATTGACATATATTTTTGTTTGCAGGCAGGGAGCTAGCCTTCAGGATGAAGCTCTCCCTGGTTTTCGAGTTGCTTCTGATATTCATACTCTTAGCATTCGCTGCTTCGAAGAGTGTCAGTAAGTATTCACATCTTTTAACAACTAGAAATATACAAAGTTGATATACTTGTTTCACTATTTCTTAAGGAGTGTAAGTCTTATAAACAATACTCATCATCGTAACAGGTAGAATTCTGACATAATTCTAAATAATATAATTGGGCGTATATAACGAGTATTTATTATAGAAACTATGTTGTTGGATTGAGTGACAAGAGATCAGATATTGTAAATAACCAAATATTTACATAGCCGGTAGTATAAGTATACAACATTGACAGGTGTAAAACAATTGACATGAAAATTAATAGGTGTCCTTTGATAAAAAGTGTGAAAGTTATTCGATTCGATCGTTGTCCAGTTTTTTTAGTAAATGGCTTTCATAAAAGTCGTGTAGCGTGTTGAGCATTTACATTTTTTGCTGCACAAATTGTATTATTGATCGATTTATAACGTTCGCAGGTGTATCAGTGTCATTTTGTTTGCCTTTATCATAATATTTTAAGTTTTCAATGTTTTGTGGAATTTTAATGTTCAAATTATATTTTTTTTTAATAATGTATCTTTTGTAGTTGTTACTAGTTATAGAAACCAAAAATGCTGTAGAGATATTTATATTAATGTAGTTTACTGTAGAGGAAATGTACCTATGTATTTACGCAAATTATTGTTTATGTTTACTCTAACTCTGCCTCTTCAAAGAAAACACGTTTAATTTTGTGTGCTAAAAATGAATATTATTATACCTTTTAGAAAAAAACAACAACAAGAAATTAATCCAAAACCGCAACGATAACAATGAAGTCGATAAGGTGGAAGAAAATAGCATCAACAAGTACTGCAAATGCGTAGAGACATACTGCAACTGCTGCAGGGACTTCAAACTGCCTGTCGTCGAACTAAATGGACCTGGTAAATATTACAAGAAATATGTTTATCTCACGTGAATTTTGTTTTTTTTATTACCTTCGTAGGGAGTGCGTATTTCTACTTGCTGATTTCATGGGTGTAAGCATGAAGAAATTCATTAACCTGTCCAGTTGGCGAAACTTTCTTGAATGAATTATATATTTTAGTATATTATGTCGTGTACAAACAAGGCAAACTAATCTGAAAACTAAAGTACAAATAATATATTTCAAACAATATATCTTTTAACTCCAACATTTACAGGAGAATGTTTAAATACTGTAATTTTGTACAATTAAGTTAGTTAAACTTGTCTGGAAGTAAGATATACCCAACCTTAGTCTAGAGATAATGACTACCAAGCTTCTAAAGTGAAACGAAAGCTAGCAGTAAGGGGAAAATTTGCGCATGAATCACCGACTCGACGATTCTAAGATACTCTTACAAAATAAGGATCCGCATAAGGTTATGAAACCCATAAGTAGAACAAGTGTCGACTAATAATAAAGTAGGAATTTCTCAATGAGACATGTGTTTTAAGCAAGTGGATTTTAAAACATGCAATTTTACTTCCAGGATGTGCTTCGTTGATGTATCTCAATGGAGACAAAATGTCTGTATCGTTGAGTTTTGGAAAGAAGGTCATTACAAACCGGACTCTTTCAAGTAAGTTTTATTTTGTTATTCATATTTTCACTTTCGATTCGAAATCGAAATATATCTTTAATTTGATCCAGATATTGAACTTTCTGTATAATTTTTCAACAGGCCGCAAACCTAGTCCAGTCTGCATGCCGTTACCAGGTGGACTATCAAAGTTCTGCGGACGCGTTTACAATATTGCAAGAGCCGGTGAAGAGTTCAGAGCTTGCCTTGGCTTAGAACTTCAATCAAAGAGATCAGTGGAAGCTGCTGTAAGGGTCTCCTGCTTTAAGTTCGGCCCACGTGGCGTGACCTCAGAGCCAGCAGACCCATTGCCATTGGTACCACAAGATGAGAAGAATGATGATGACGACGACGATGATTATGATGATGACGATGATGATGACTTCGGTCTTGGCGCTGATGATGATGACGATGATGACGATGATGATGGTGAGAAACTTTATACCTATCGAAAAATGTTCATATAACTTTTGACTGATATCTATGGCAAAGAGCAACTCAAACATTCCAATTTGTATATTTCAGGCACACTAGACGCTGTAAACGACGTAGACAGCACTGATTACACAGGTTTCAGTCTTCTTGGTGAAGATATATTGGGAGACCTGTTTGGCTCATCAGGCGGAAAAAAATCAAAGAAACCCATTAAGAAACAAGCGCCTGCTCCTACAACGACGACTTCGACAACAAGACGGCCTAGACCGACTCGTCGACCTCGACCCTCAAGAAAACCCAGTACAAGAACAACTACACCACGTACGACACGTACTACTACAGTTAAATCTAAACCAGCTGGAACAAGACGACCAACTCGTAGACCATCTAGGAGGCCTACGAGAAAACCAACTACTGAAAGTACATCAACATCCATACTTACAACAACAACATTCAAGCCTGCATCAAGTATAGTTACTGCTTCAGCCGAAACGACAGAACACATGCAGATTATGGACACTATCCCAGAACATTCATATGTTCCAGTCTCAGTATCGATCATGGCTGAAAAACCGACATCAGCTTTACCAACCACTACTCCTAAAGGCGTTACAGATTTCAGAGATCCTGGCCTAGAGATGTCGTTAGCTCACATTACGGGGCAGTTATCTGAAATGCACGTAACTCCAATGATTTCCGATGTAAACAAAAAATCAACTGTGTATGATAATGATGAAGAACAAACTGATTATGAAAAAGTTCAAACCATTACTACGGAAACGCCGTCGACCAAAAAATTCTCTTATGAAAAATATGTTCAAATAATGGACGAAATTTCTCCTACTGCAAGTCCGTCAGAGACGCCTAAAGAAGATGGCCGTGGTCACGAATATGACCCTGAAGCGTTCATGTCTGACGCTATATTTAATGTGCCCAAGAAACATAAAAACAAACAATTCAACTTAGATGATTTGGATGTCCTTGATTTGAGCAAAATTGGAGAGAGTTTGGGTGATGAGTTAGGAATATTTGGAAAAAATAGAAAAAACAGAGACAACCAAGACACTAAAGTTCAAGGTGAAAAAGAACATAACGACGATTACGATGATCTCGTCGATGCTATAGGACATACGTTAATGATGAGAAAATCTGACAAAGACAAGCAAAACAAAAAGGACAGAAGAAGACAGAACAAAATGATGCGCGGCGAATGGTCAAGTCAACCTTTGGCATCATAGTCAGAGTAGTTCTAAGTAGCTTTACGGACTATTTATTATGTACTTAATTTATTGACTATTATTTATTGTTGATGTTGTAAATAGTAAACATTTTGTATGAGATTATTTATTTGCATGAGTGATTAGTAAAGAATTTTTTATATTTTTTTTGTTTTTATTTAGTATTAAAATGCATTTGTTTATTAATTAACAAACTCAATACGTCCTTAATGGAACAGACAAGTGAAATAACAATTTTAAATAAGGCTAGGAAAAGTTGATACACAAATGAGTATTATCTGCGTATTGCTTATCTTTGTATATACAAATACAAGCAAATCTACATAGCCGTAGGTTAGGTTTTTAACACAAAAAAGTCGAATGACGAATGAACCAAGTTCCTATTCACGTACCCTATTCAAAGAGTAACGCGAAAATAAGTGTACGTACTACGAAATATTCTGTATAACTAACAAGTAATAATTTTAGCAAGTATATTATTATTCGCATTATCAATAGAAATTACAGAAAACGTGGGCAACAATAAGGCAGTTTAAGGTATGATATTGTAAGACAACTATTTGAAAATGCAATTGTCTCGCCCTTAAAACAAACCATACTGTTTGCGTTCTAATGTGAAATTAAATTACTATTAATAGTTCGATTTAAGATTGCCAAGAATGTATCTACGGAGTGTTTCATATTGCATATACTATTACTAATTATATTAAAGAACATTTAAATATAACGCATATTACATAGTACGTTGTACCTCAGTCAATTAATCAAAATAATTTACTTTTACAAGGCTTTTTTTTTAAATGGGACGGAAATTGCATTATTTTTTCCTTAAAAAATTGCCGCCTGATAAAATGGTACAGTATTGAAGCAAGTTTGCGAATTGCCGTAACCGGATTACAGAACGAAATGTATATTTATATTGATGTTTATTTTTAAACTGTTAAGTTATTGCGTAATTAAATGATAAATATAAATCATTACTCCGATTCGTTATGTACATAATTTTCACTTCATGACAATATTATATGTATTTTAAGCTAGGTCTTGCTCGTGACTTCGTGCGCGTAGATTAGGTATAGGTACCTATGAATCACCTACCCGAATAGATCCGATGTCCTTTCACAGGTCCCAAACTATCTTCGTACTAAATTACATCATTAGTGGTTTAGGTGTGAAAGAAAGACAAAAATAGTGACTTTGCATTTATAATAGAGGCAGGAATTAATATAATAATACAAATTAAAAACTGGAGCAAAGAGAAATGCAGTCAAAAAATAAGTTGATTAAAAAATTACGTTCGTTGCCATAACCGTTAAACTAATCGATTACATTAAAATACCTGCTTCCTTTATAAGCAGACACGATTATATAACATACGTCAATATCCTTTTTCAATACACATGCGGTTCACGTATCTTGAAAGTCAGCTACATAATAAAGATATATAAGTTTCGACTTTCTCTTGTCGACATTAAAATTTAAAACTTGTTCCTATCGATGACTGTACGGCTAAATTAAACATTGGATGTTTGTGGGCGACCGTTAAATACTCTCGGTAACTTGCTGCGCCTACAATTGCTAATCAAGAGTCCGACTTTACTGATCAACTTTTAATTTACTATAGCTCAACAGATCATGGGCTCTTTGAATAAATTAATTTTGTTGTTTATGCTAACCTGTTCCTATGGATACGGTGAGTCATTTAATTAAATAGGTACGTAATAAATACAAATTGTGTTTTTTATTAAACAATAACATTTTTTTAGGGGACAAACCTTACAGAGTAATAAAATTCAAGATACCTCAATCAGTCTGGCAGCAAGCGCTACACCCTACGCCCGTACTTAAATCTTCTGTCACCGTACCGATTACGGTTCACGTTCAGAGCAATGAGGTCGAAGATGAAGTGGACAATGCAGACGAAGAGGTAAACGTGGAGACTGTCGTCAATGACACCAATGTTACAGAAGTTTTAGCAGATCCAGTGCCTGTAGTAAGTGATCCGCCACCACCTGTGGTAACACAAAAACCTCCCTTACAAGCTGAAGTCGTTACCAATGCTCCACCAGTTCCTGGCCAAGTTATAAGGTTCCCTTGTGAGTGCCGTAATGGACAATGTGGATGTTGTACAGGAGCCTTAATGGAAAGATTCAGAATGAAGGCTTGCGGCAACTTGACATTCATTCCGGAAGACTTTGTTTTCGATGTGAAATTGAACGTAAACAATAACACGGTTGTACACCGAAGAGTTTCAGGTAAGATGTATTTATTAATACCCGAAAAAGAAAGTGCTCAAGTCTTTTGAAATTAAACTTGACGCTCGGAATACGAAATAAGCTGGCTGTGAAGTGAATCTATGAATATTTTTTTAAAACAATAGCTAAGAATAAGGTACTAATAGAAAGTTATTTCAGCTAGTGACCCACCTCCGATATGCTTCAATCCTCGACGAGCACCATTTGTAAGAGTGTGTGCTGAAATATCAAACATACAGATAAGAAATAGAAACGCTCACGCCTGTTTTGATATTAATGCAGATATTGGAGGGTTTCCCGTTTTTGAAGCGCCATTCAGATGCTTTAGGTAAGAAAAATGATTTACAATAGTCAAAATAACAGTTTTTGTTATCAACTAGTAATATAACGAATTAGACCAAAACATTGCTTGATAAAAATAAAACTCTATTTTCCAGCTTCGGTTCCTCAGGATTACAGTCTGGAAAAAAACCGAGACCCGTGTCATCGTCCGGACCAAAGCCAGTTAATCTTTTTGGCAGTGGCAACAATGACGATGATGAGGGAGGTTTCCTGGAAAATGCTTTTGGTGAAGGTGGATTATTAGGAGGGGGAGGTTCCAGCGACGACGGACCATTTGACGGCATTGGAGACGCCATAGGAGATTTCTTTGACTTCGAATAATAATTCGATGTGATCAACAACTACCAGCCAGTATTTCTTTAAATATTTAAATTAATTTATAAATAGAATAAGTTTGTACAAATAACATTATTTATTTAATATACTTTTAATGCGATATGTCACAGGCGTTTTATTTTCAATTCAAAGTCAAGGTAAATTAACGTGAAAGTTGGGGATAATGATAAAGAGATCTTTCTCTGTCCCTGTTGAACCGGTTCAAACTACACTGTAGTATGTGAATTGGAGGCCGGGTCTGTCTGACGACCAACGCGCACGCAGATTCGCGCCACGAAATAGTCTAAGAAAATGTGTGCAGTGATTTGGTTGTTTACCATTTTGTGCGTGGCACACGTGCAAGGAGGTAAGATAAACAAATGATATATTATTATGACCTACTAATTATACATATTTTATGACCTTACAACATACAGTGAAGTGTTTTGATTTCAGCAACTTTAGAAGACAATGTAAATAAAACAAGTGCGGGTTTTATGAATGGAATGGAAGTTCCAGATAGTTTTTTGTTAATGATCGACGAAATACCAAAAAATGCATCAATGGCTGCACTGAATCCACCGATATTAAGGCATAAGCAGGCTAGACAAAATTCTAGCTCTTCTAGTAGCTCTTCGGATAATAGACGCTGTGTATGCCAAATGGGAGTTTGTAAATGTTGTACTGGATATGTTATGGACTTGTTGAATCAAAAGGCGTGCATGAGAGTGACGTACCATCCAGGCGATTTCGCTTTCGATGTTGCTATGTCGCTCAATAATAGAGTACTCTATGAAAATTCTCTGTCAGGTGAGTTATTATTTTTGAATCGATATGTTGCTAAGTCGTTTTTCATAACAAATATTAATTACTTTACCTTTTTTTGTTTTGTAGGAAAGAATCCACGACCCATATGTATAAGTCCGCCTAGAATAAGCAGCTTAAAAGTGTGTGCAAAATTTTATAATGTCTTCTTCCCTGGAAGGAACTTTCACTTTTGCCTGGCGATGATAGGACAGTGGCGCTCTTTAGAACTCTTCAATTTCGCTTTTGATTGCCTTCGGTATGTAGCATAAGATTTTTTACAGATATAAAATGATCAATACTTTCTAGTAATTCGGAGTTAGTGATTTCTATGTGTGATTAGGATTTCGCATGAGAAAGTAAAGATTATCCAATCTATCCATTTTTTAGATTATATTATTAACATCTTTACAGTTCGATTATGAACTAAATCGATTATGAAACTTAACGAAAAATGAACTCGATTATGAAATGAAATCCCACTTGAGACATTGGCGGCGTTTTGGAAACAACAAACAAACACAGTAGTTCCGGTTACTTTTAATAGATTTAACATTTCCTGCTTTACTTTATTTTGCAAGTTTCCTATATCTTAACTTTATGCTTATAATATTTTTGTAGCTATGGAAACTCAAGGCAATAATCCAATAAGGAACAGAATATTTTAAAAATAATTTGACCTACGCCTGGAAGCACACTAGCTAAAAATAAATTGTTTATACTATCAGAACTTATTATGACAAGCTAATAGATTAATTTATGCTTATAATATTTTTGTAGCTATGGAAACTCAAGGCAATAATCCAATAAGGAACAGAATATTTTAAAAATAATTTGACCTACGCCTGGAAGCACACTAGCTAAAAATAAATTGTTTATACTATCAGAACTTATTATGACAAGCTAATAGATTAATTATAATAGATTATTAAGCCAAGAGAATTATTTGCAGTATAGAATATGATACTTAATATTTCTCATTGATTAAATTATATTGTTCGACTGCTGAGTAGGTACCTATTCATATTTAAATTTCTATGGATATTTTTTACCAGGATGGGCGCAAACGGAATAGCTATGGTAAACCCTGGTGACAATGGAGGTCTTCCTATAGCAAGTCCTTCAGGTGGAGTAGACGCTGTCATAGATGAGGGCGAAGAAGATATCGAGGATTACGATGAAAATGTTGTCAAATCATTGTTGGATTTATTTGACCGCTAACTGTTTGACAAAAAACCGATGGGAAATAAATTATTTATTTAATCATTAATTTATTAATTAAATTAGTTTTCATATTGCACAATTTTTTGTTTTATTGCCTGGTATTACAATAAAAATTGGATCGATATGATGGAACATTTCCTTGAGACTAAACCCAAATTCCTACAATTAAAATGGTTTCAAAAAGTTACTTAAGTTTAGTCCTTGACCGTTAACAAAAAGTTGTAACTTCGAAAATAGTTGTAATTAACATCCAGGAACATAAGTAAATAGTAACGTGACGAGTGTTATGTTATAGGAGTTATTTGTTATATTATTGTTATTATTATTATAGGAGATGTTAGCGACATATCCCGACGCCAGTGTACCTATTATTAAAACTCGGCTATGAAAATAAAACTAAAATAAAGTGTACCTACAAAATGTAATTCAATTGCGAGTGTTGTAAAATATACGGGTATAAAATAATCTCGGTACTTAATTCTTATCTTAAAATACGCAACTCATTAAAATTTATAATTGTTCACAGATCGTTTTTGACGATTTTAGAGGAGTTTTTATGATTTATGAATAGCCTTTTCTTGATTTCATTTTCGTGTAGGTTTCCATAGCAAATACTCGCCGTACAAAACCAACCATCTGAGTCAAAGAGCAGACAGAGAACAATGTTCTGAGGTTATAGGTTATAATTTTATTGCTTCTCATCATTCGCACAGTATTAGGAACATAATGTAACGGTGTTCGTCTACTCATAACCATAGAAGAAGATAGCCGGCGTGAAAATATATCTGCTGTGAAAATACCTAGCCAATACCCGAACAGTGGTGGTATCGCATCGATCCGATGCGCAGGAGTTTCTCTCTAGAAAGTACCGCAAGTCAGTTGCGCTCGCGCATCGCATACCTTGCATACAAATATTCTGTTACCTTTGAAAGAATAGACATAGAGTATCGGAAACCGATCATTTGAATTTTGTCCCTAGAGCCGACAGTCGATAAGTTGAACGAACTCTTTAAAAATGAAAACGAAATCGTTTGCGCTTTTTGTTTTCTTGTGTGTTTTGTTTATGTTTGAGACAGGTGAGTTTATTTTATGATTCAGTATAACTTAATATTGCCGGCATAAGTTGTTTATAACAAAATAATGAAAAATTAAACATTGAACTGTTTTATATCGATTAAGTTAACCACTACAGTTACCTGCCTGTGCACCTGATTACAAAGGGTACGGCATATAATGTTCTGTTGGTTGTATGCGGGCAAGACTAAATCAAATATGCATCATCAAGTAGTTAGTTTCCTTAAAATATCGATAAAAATAAATCATTTTGTTCAATCTAGTGCATTATATTTTAGTTATTAAAGAAAATTATGGGAAATTCATGTTGTAGGCTATGCCGGCCGGCGTCAGAAACAAATTCCGCAAGACAATGCAATGGATGTTTCAGACTTCTCCGTCTATTATGATCTCAACACTAATGCGGTAAGTCAGCATCAAGAACTTAACTAAATATAATACATACAGTTATAATTACTAAATATTACAAATTATTGAGTAAATTGAAAATCATACGCTAATTGTTCACAATCGTTAGTGAAGAATAAAACAAGTGTCGTTTTCCTGACACATAAAATCAGTAATACTATAGTAGGGATCTTTTCAATTTGATAATCACTAATAGTGGATTCAGTTACATCAATATTTATTTTATTGATTCCTAACATAGGATAATGTATATCATACTACATCACCAGCTTTATATTTCTTCTAAATTTTCTAGACAATAAAGAAGATGATGCCGCGACCATGGTACCAGCCAGGCTGGATGTTGAGACTGCCGTTCCAGGGCGGAAGATGTTCCTGCGACACTTACAAATGTAAATGCTGTTCTGGTCTGCGTGTGCCCCAAAAAGGCTTTGACAGGCGCAGTGAGTCGTAATTTAAAATTAAATAATACTAATACAAAATTAACGGCAAATATTTCAGATAATACCCTAATAGAGATTCAACGTAAGTAAGGAAATAAAGTAACATTCTCATGACTCCCGTTTAGTGCTTAGGCAATTTAAGAAAGTGTGAGACATAAATACTTATGACGATACACTAAAATCTAAAAATTTGCCATTCCGACTTATTCATATTATGTAAAACATTACTTTCTATAGTGATGTCAGAAATTAAATTGTGGTAGAATTCACTAGGTAAATATATTTATTCACATACTTCTCATCATTTTTTGTACTTGGTAGGACAAAATATTTTGCTACTCCAGGCAAATGTTTATTATGCGGAAAGCAATAACATTAGGTATACTACTTATTGATAAAAGAAATAGGGACATTTCTATAATTATTGACATTGATTATACGAGGATGAATCAAATTATTCTATTTTACAGCCTGCGCAGAGCTGACTTATGAACCCGAAGATGCACTTTTAGCCTTGGAAGTAAAGATGGGCAACGAGACTTTGTTGACGAAAACATACGGAGGTAAACCTTTAGATAATTTGAAAGTCTTCATTGTTCAATTTATTATTTATGTTAAATACTTGGAGATCTTTTATAAAACATGTTTGCCGTCATTCTACCAAGTAAAGTGTAAAAGGCGAATATTTTTTAAAGTTTTAAGAGAGGCCCCATAACTTTAAAGCTAGCGTTAAAACTCATATATAAAAAAGGCTATTGAATAGATAAACTACCGTTAAATGTACTCAGAAACCAGGGGTTAATGAACTACTTGTACCTACTTTAAGTATTTATTAAAATGTTAATCAGTATTTTGATTTTTCCAGCGTTCAATCCGCCACCATTCTGCGTACCCATCCCGATAACAATGCCCATTCCTTTTCTCGATATGTGCATCAGACTGTTCGACATTACTGTATCTCAAGGAAAGATGCATGTCTGTATGGATTGGGACACCAGGATTGACCAAGCACCGGTGGTGGTAAGTATTTACTATAGTATGATCATTACTTACTAATTATTACGTACACCTGGCTAAGTACGGATAGTACCTAAGTAACTAAGTAATTAGAATGTAAAAATAGCTCCGTTATATCTGACTGATATTTGATACACTTTGACAGCAAAATTAATAAACTAATTGAAATTGGATTCGGTAAAAACAAGAATTTGGTAAAGTTAGTCTATACAAACGGTAAACGGGTGTTGTGGCGCGAGTTAGGGGAGGCCTTTGTCCAGCAGTGGACTGCGATAGGCTGATTGAGTCTTTAAAAATTGTTCAAAACCATTTATTTTTCAGATTTTACACTTCGAATGCATGAATATGGGCCTTGATGGAATCAGTTTATCGAAACCAGGTAGCGGAGGAAGTACGCAATCTTCAGACGCAGACAAAATATCTACGACGGAATCTTCACAAGTTAATGGCGATGTTTACGACGCCGTCACAGAAAATGAACACGGGCTTACCTCGTCTTCCATTTTTAATAATAGTATTAAATATATTTAAATAATTTATTACAAGCGTTTTTCATTTTAACAACATAAACAGTATAATTATTAGGCTCTGGGCCTGGGCCTGGGAGTGCTTTGTTACTCTAGGGTTTTCAGAAGAGCTAACACGGTAGAATAGATAGATATAATAATGTAGTAAATAGATAAATAATATTTTTTACCATCCGAATTCTAAATTTCAAACAAACGTGACTACCTAAATACCCATATAATAACAAATTACATCCCACTAAAATTAAAAATAAATAATATACACAACGAAAAGATACCTACTTACCATGCATTTAATTTATTCATTGCTTGAAATTATATTATATTACTTTTTAATTAAACTAAAAGCTGGACTAAGTTAGTTTCGTTGCCGCCATTTTTACAGTGACCTTGACCCTTGTTTTCTGTTTATTTTTCTTTAATTTGTGGTTCTAAAATTTCGCGTGGAGTTCGCTACGACCTTTTTTAAAAAAAATTGTACTAGATGACTGGGCTACCTACTTTATTGCGTAATTCATTCAGAATAGTTTTGAACGAAATATTTCCTTGCTAGGTTAACCTGCAACAAACAATAAAGTGATAATTTATAGAAATAGATAATCTAATTTGTAACAGTTATAAATGTACTTTACTTTAAAATATTACGGCGCCGTTGAGTAGTCGACTAAAAGTACCTCTCTATACATTTTTTGACATAATTGATTATGACAGGACAGATGTCAAAAAATCATTGGAAGCAGGGCGGTGTGGAAAATTAGATCACAAAATCTTATTCATGTATTTCTAATTGTAATCGTAAGAAGACTACCATCAAAATCAATGGTAATTTAATTTCTGTTACATTAGGGATACTGAAGTGAAATTATAATGGGCGATAACGATGATTATTATGACGGTGACGGGTTAGTATAGTTTGCATGTTGGCTAGTGTTTTGGTATCAATTTTGTATGAGCTTCTGTGTTATTATTGATTAACTTACTGTCGATGTGTGAGAGTGATTTGTGTAAATATATAACTGCTGTTGAGAGCGTAAGTAAATGTTGAAATAAATCTCTATGTGCCGGCTTTTTAAGCGATGTCTTTCTTCGCTGTTGATACAGTCCTACAAGTGTGTCTGCCGTAGGTATGTGTATGTATGTCGTACAATTCTGACTGATCAACGTGGTGGAACTAGTGAATCTTCATCTCATAGCAGCAGCTGAGGAAACATTAACTCATTTTCATTAATTGTCATATTATCTTTGGTAAGTGTTCACTTATTTTATTAGTAGGAGATATTGCACTGTAGTAGTATGTTGGAGTATATTAGATGGTGTTTGTGTGTATTAGAACTTGTGTATTTATATATTATATTAATGTAAAATATAGCACTAAAATATTATCGTTTCATTCTTTAACATTGACATGATAAAAATATAAATTTCTTGGATCTTAGGGCCATGGATTCCCTGGGGGCAACACCAGAAGTCACTTATAACTGGGTTGATATCACACAAGATTTCTTCAAACACCTTCAAGGTAAGAATTTATATTATGGTATCAGTTACAATCTTCAAAGTGATCGACAAGTTAGTTTTATAAGAAAATCAAAAACCATCTTCAGATAATCACCTCATCACACAAATCAGGGTCAAATAGTTATATATAAGCAAGCATTTTAGTGCTCTATAATAAGAGATACTTACTAAAAAGCTCTGTAACCGTAACCAAATCCTTAATAACTTTATCGATATCCACATCTGCATTGCTTATAAAATCAAATAAAATACTAAGTGTAAACTGTTTCAGATCTGAAAATAGGAGAGTTACTGCACGATGGCCACCTGTTTGGTTTGTTTGAAGCCATGTCAGCCATTGAGATGATGGACCCCAAAATGGATGCAGGCATGCTCTGCAACCGTGGCAACCCTAAGCCCTTGAACTTCTCACAAGCTGTTGCAGTAAGTGCTTCAAAACTTTGATTTTAATAGTATCTGTAGGTTCACTATCAAATTAACTTTATATAGTGAAAAATTATGAACAATAATATGCTAGCTGTAAAATACAGCTTCTGCAGTTTTCTAGGTAAATCAGTACACAACAGTACTTCAAGATGAAAGAAATGGATTTGAGATAGAGACAGAATTCAAATATAGTTCTGTTTTGCTACAACGTTCATTATCAATAAATTAATTCCATAACAGTCCCACCGCTAAGCAAACAACCATACTGGAGTAAGAGAGGGGTTAGGTTAGCACCGTGCTGGTCGGTTTGGGACATTGCATTCTTTTAAAAAATGTGTTAAAGAACTCTTACTTATGCATATTACAGACATAATTTCGAAAAGTAATTTGTGTATTAAATAAGGTTTGAACCATCAATGGTGAATGATTAAAGCACTTATCTATTACTGGTCTAATAAGATTTTTACTTTTATTTCAGGCTGGAAAATTAAAAATAGATGATTTGGAACCATCTGAGCTAATAGGCATAATAGATGCAACAATGGCTTGCATAGTTTCCTGGTTAGAAGGCCACTCGCTAGCTCAAACAGTGTTCACAAACATCTACCTACATCAACCTCATTCTATTGTAAATAAGACTTTAAAAGCTTATTGTCTTGCTGTCTATAAACTATTGGATTGTATAAGGGATTGTATTAACAAGTAAGTTAAAATAATTTTATTAATACTCTTAGATACTTATCTTGTGTGCTTAACAAAAAAAGTGAGATCAAAAGACCAACATTTTATTTAAAGTTTCCTGGATTTATGAATACAAGTATACAATATACTGTAAATTTCACATTGTCTAATCCAATTGACTGGCTGCCATACAAATTATTTTGATTATAGCATGTTTTGAGTAAATCTGTGCAAAGATCAAGTAATAAGCTCGAAGTTATTGTTTTGCTGTAACATGACAATTGATAGCAATAAACAACCAAAATCCAAAAGTGAACTAATGTTTTAGGGCCCAGGTGTTTGAAGAAGAAGATTTCCAACCAATGGGCTACGGTTATCGTCTTGGTTCGAACCCTCAAGCTGGGAACACTTACGACGCGAGTCTTGAAGTCAGTGAACAGAAGTGTATAGCAATGCTCAGAGAACAAGAAGAAGAACTCAATAAGAAAGCTAGGAGTACTGATGAAGAGGTATGATAGACCATTAACAGAAAAAAATATTTATTTTTATAACTTACTTGCATACACACATACCTTAAATCATAGAGACCGTAGTACTTTCCTTGCTTCACAGAGATACATCTGGTTATACAGGATCACTGGTTATGAGAACTATGTACTTGTCCTTTTTGCAAGACATCACCAATATGATCTTTGTATATCTTTCTAGGAACATCCTCTATAAGACAGCCCATCTTATGACCTACTTTTGATACAAAAATTTTAACGAAACTGAGTTATTAATAAAAAAATCTCTTGCCATCATGACTATGACTGATAATTTTACGTTTTTCTAGGACAATCTTTGGGCAGCTCTAGCAGCGCGTATCCGGTTCACAAGGATGTTCTACCAAGCACTTCTGTTGATTACCAAGAGAGACTCACAGTCAGGCGCTGACTGCGTCGCTTTATTGAATGGCTGCTCAGAAATGATGAAAGTCATTATAAGAACTTCGGGGAAAGGAACACAGCCTGTGGAAAATTGTAAGTAGTTTTTTAAACACACTTTGAACATTAATCAGGAATTTAAAAGAAGAGCCAAATATTATTTGGTTTTTCAGTTACAGATGCATTGCACATTGCGTAAAGGATATAACCAGTTACTTAGATAAAATTTTATATTTAGTGAAATTCTAGGATACATTCTAGAAGATATACAGTATTTAAGACAATTAGTTAAGAAATACCTCCGTATGTTAATGAAAGTAATACATTTATAATTAACACATCACCTATATGATCTATTACCTAAGATCTGGCATCAGTTCTGTAGAAAATTGCACATTTAAATATTGCTATGTTATTTGTAGCCGATTCCCCGAACCCGATGGGCTTCGAGCCGATGATCAACCAGCGCTTGCTGCCACCGACGTTCCCGCGCTACATTCGCATCAAGCCACGGCCCGAGGCGCTGCAGTACTTTGACGAGCAAGTAGCCAGGCTGCGCCACGCGTGGAAGATCACATCGTGTACTAGCTTCCATACTGCGCTGGTAACATTATATCACTGCATTGACTCTTTTCTCTGTTTCTCGGTATCTTCTTTTAAAACCAAAATAATGAATGCTTTTTATTAGTAAACAGAATTCAGTTTTATCTATAGTGTAGTTTAAACTGTACCCATATTGCAAGAAAAATCAATATCGTTCGTAAAGAATATACACCATAGATATGGGACTCGCCCAGATTTTGGAAGCGTGATGGTGGTGCACAAAAAAAAAATGTTTTACGAAGAGGATTAGACACTCTGGGAACATCCGACTGCAAAGATATCTGTAGTTGGTTAGGACTAAAGCTAGCACTATAATTGTAGGACTTCTTCATGGAGTTCAGTCGCGCGCGCGCGTGCATCCTGTCGCGCTCGGCGCTGCAGCTGCTGTACCTCAGCCCGTCGCCCGCCAGCACGGCGTCCATGGCGCAGAGCAACATGAGCGCGCCCGCCGGCCCGCCGCGCCCGCAGCACGCCTTCGTGGAGATCCTGCGCGACTCCGTCAAGCACTTCGTCAACCCGCCCGCGCTCACGCCCAAGTCGCCCATGCTGTCCACGCCGCAAGTGAGTCATTGCCTATTGTACATTCCTATTCGTGTCGTGGCGTACGGACTAGAGCTAGATGACGCTGAGAACAGCACAGAAGAGAGATAGAAAAGCATGGCACCATTATGCCAGTATGGAGATAATAAATAAATTTAACCCATTAATGTCCCACTGCTGGGCAAGGGTCTCCTCCCATAATGAGGGAGGGGTTAGGCCTTGAGTTTGATGACTGTAACGAGCGAAAATTATTTTAATTGTTTCCAAAATCATATATGTGTATGTAAATCAAGTAAGTGTTCCAGGTATTTCAGTTACATAACTGTTTGTGTTTTTACAGGCGCGTGAGTTCGTAGAGAACTTCTTGGCTCGTTGCGTGCGCCCGTTTGCAGTGTTACTGCAGGTGTGCGGACACAACCGTGCGCGGCAACGTGACAAGTTGGCGCTGTTGCTCGACGAGTTCGCCGCGCTACAAGAAGAGGTACGTTGTAAAAAGGTCCTCCTACATCATAAAGTGTTCGATGTCACAGACCTCTTCACGTTATCGTCCGACACACACCACAAAACACAATTTATAATATTTAGAAAATTGGTTAAGGTTGCCACGCCACCGCCATTGTTTTGGGAGGTTGTGGGTTCGATTTCCACACGGAACAATTATTTGTGCGATTCACAAATAGTTGTTCGGGGCCTGGTTGTACTTTGTGTCCGTTGTTTGTGTGTTTGTAACAAGAGCAATTCTCAGTGCAGGAGTAGTATTAAAAAAATTCAAAGATTTCATTACGCATTTCTGTGTATTCTAAAATACATTGCGTCTATTTTCAGGCGGAGAGTGTGGATGCGGTAGTGAGCGGCGCGGCGGGCACGGGACCGCGCGCATGCTTCGGCACCTGGGTGTTGTACCACGTGTTGCGCATCATGATCGCGTATCTATTGTCCGGACTTGAACTGGAACTGTACAGCGTGCACGAATATCATTATATATTTTGGTACGTATATTAATGGTAAAGGAAAACTTACGAAAATATAAACTTGATCCGCAAAGGGCGTTGATTTATCCTTTCTATTATTGGCTTAGGATACAAATTTATTGATCCTATAGATTACTAGAAATACATTTTATTTCTACGTCTCTTCTGCGTTTTGTGAAAGAACTTATTTGTTTACTTAATATTTATACATTACGTATTAATTGGTCACCTTGTTCCAATTACTTAAATTATTTTCTTTTCCAGGTATTTATATGAATTCCTGTACGGCTGGTTAATATCAGCGTTGGGTCGCGCTGAGAGTCTCGCGAACGATGCGACGCGGAGAGACTCCCGCGACTCACGGAAACGTAAGACGAAGAAACGAGTGCGGCCTTACGCGAGGGAGGGGTTGCTGTGTCAAGTCATGCAGAATATGTGCGGAGGATATTATAAGGTTGGTGGTTTTACTATTTATAAAGATAATTAATATTTTTTGATTAATAAAAATGGAAACCCACATTAGCGTATTTTCGATGTTATATTTTAACGTTACATTTCTAGTATAGTGAGTTGTATTCTATTTTGTCAATGTTAAACGCCACGTAACTAGACATTTCTTCTACTTTAATTGTGCACATTCCCAAGTCCTGCTCGTTTATGAAGCGAAAATATAGCGACTCGCCGCTTGTTGTCGCATCTTGCGTCATGTCACCAAGGAGTCGCGAGGTGAGGCGCCGTTTCTCCACAAGTGAATTCTTATTTTTCTATGATATCCATTGAACTTTGTCTTGTACTATTAGGCGCTAGTAGCGTTCAAGCTGCAAGGCAAGATCGTGGCGCCGGCGGCGGAGTTCGACAACGAGGCGGTGCGCTACAAGCACCGCTTCGCGCCGCTGTCCGTGCTCACGCCGCCGCAGGTGCACTACCACGAGTTCTGCGAGATGACACAGCCGCTGCAGTAAGTCTTACTCTACTTTGTTCCATTACTTTAATCATAAGTCTTAGCGATACACTTGTTCAACGTTTTGCACTGAACGTTAAGTTATTTAAGTCACTTATTACACAGCTGCTGAAATTAAGAAACAGTTACCCCGATCTTTCGATCTTTCGGTCCCAAAGTTCAGGAGATGTCTTGTTACGTTAACTCTTTAACGGTTAAGCAATCTTAAAGTTATCCTGAAAATTTTTGAAGTGTTATCAAACACTCTCTAAAATGCATAAGTAATCTGTTTCAAAAGTACCTAATAGTCAATTTTGATATTTTCCCGTTTAAGCTAATTTTATATGTTTTTTCCAGATATGAAAATCCTGTGATACTCTACCTCGGTGGATGCAAACACTTCCAGCAGGCTCGCTCTTTACTCGAATCTATCACGACGCCTGATCAAGAAGTAAGTTTCATTGTTAATCTATACAATAAAATATTCCATATTTTGTATGCTTCTGCTTTTTAATAGATTGAAAGAGATAAAAATCCGAGAAAAGTCTTATCATATTGTTAAAGTTTTGGTTATTTTGCGTTCACGACGTTTGAATTCGACTATTTAAAGGCCAAATATCTGTGTTAGCCTGTATAATATGTAATATTTTTTTCTTTCAGGTAACCGATCTTCTGAAGGTAGCTAAAACAAATTTCATAGTATTAAAATTACTAGCGGGAGGACACAAGCGAGATTCAACAGCGCCTCCAGAATTCGACTTTTCAGTACATAGGCATTTTCCTATTATAAAACTAGTCTAGATCTTAATGTATTTATGAACAAGGTTATAATTTAAATGAGGGTGCCTCAAATAACACCAGGTGGCGCTAGTTGTAAAGTAGGTATTAGGTATATTCGTATTAGTTTTATTTATCATTTTGTATGTCTGTAAATTAGAGCAATAAAGCTTGCTGCCTGACTTCGATATTCGTTTGTCGTCATATTATTTTGCAATGAAACTAGTGATTGGCCTCCTTTACACACACTCTATCGCGCATGATACAACAATCGCGCGTGAAAGAGCGCGCGGTGAAAAGGTGTGCAAGGAGAAAGGAAAGACCGCACGCCGCGCTCATCTGTCAAGCCCGCGAAGAAAATCGCGGACGAAGAGCGCGCCGTCTTTCCCGTGCGTAATCCTGAACGCTCCTAAGAACGCCTGATAGCTTGTATGTAAAGGTGCCTTTTGATTAGTTTTAACCCAAAACATAACCCAGAGCGCTTATGATTTAAAGCTGACTCGACAAAGACTGTATTATTCCTTAAGTAGTAATGCCAGTCATTGTCATGTATAAATTATTGTTAGAGGCCACATTTACAGGTAGCGCCACCTAGTGTATCAATGTCCTCTCCCTTGAATACATATTTAGTCTTCTCAGTCACTGGTAATATAGAATTGTAACAGATTATAAATAGCGTCATTATCCATTACTTCTCAATAGTCTAATATAAAGCTCTACAACTTGTATAGATTTTGATTAAATAAATATATAAGAGTGTTTACGTACCGAGTTACCTTCGAACGCACTCAATGATTCAACCATTCATTAAAAAATTACCTTCGTTGGACTGTACGTCAACTAAAATTATTTAATATGTCTCTTATCTATCGCTTCACAGCGCGTATTTAAACACATAATCTCAGTATTGTATGAAATTATGTATTTATACGTGTAAATACATAGACGTGCGATGAGTGCTCGGTTCGTATATGCTCTTAAAATAAAGACTATGAACCTCCATATAAAGGAAATACTGTGTAAAATAAATGTATTGTGTTTATAAATTGTGTGTATAGACGAAATCGAATGTAAAATCAGAATGATTTTAAAATAAATATAAAAATATTCGTAAATATTTTTTTAGTTTAACTACGTAATTAAACCTAATTAAAAATGCTATAATTTGTTCGCATTATTCTCATGGTAAATCCAAGAATGCATATTTATTTTTTACCCGAATGATAGACGAATCTCATCTTAATCATATTGTTTTGACGAAAGGAAGGATCTTTCGTGATTGTCTAAAAACTGGAATCATACGAAATAAATACAAAACAATAAAGCGTTTAAATATATTTAGGTTTGCGATTGCACAAATTCATCTTAAGTTTACAAAAGCGTCAATATATAAATTATAATTTGCATACAATAATTATAATTTTAATGAGTATTTTTGTGATTAATTTCAATTTTATTCGTTCACGTTTTCTTCGTCTTCGGTGTCCGCGTCCGAAACGTCAGTGTAACAGTCGTTCTCTATGGCTTTCACTCTCAAGAAGTCCGTAGCTTGAGGACCTGAAATAATAAAAGATCAACGCCTGAAAAAAAGTTCCAGTTACCGATTGATGCCTTTTTTTGACAATGCTTATAGCATTTTTTGGCTACAGTTAAAGTAAGTTTAAGTTGATAAAAAAAATGGCGACTCTGTTCTACTTAAATGCCGTTCTCCATTTGTATTATCTCAACTGCTATTATTATGAAGATATGAATACTTTAATACAAAATAAAATTTGTGAAGTCTTGAACAACTGATTGAAAATACACCGAGCAACAAGTAGGTACCTTAATGTTTTTGGACAGAAAGTCGCCTATCGATTTATTTAAATTCCGTAATTGAAAGTCACGAACGAACATTTTCTTCTATGAATAATTGCATAATGGGATTACCGGCGCGCAAGGCAGCCTTGTACTGCTACATTCAAATTAAATTAGATGGACATGACCTTCACTTGACCCGGTTAAAACAAGCGTCTGTTGTCGGTAAAATTTTGATGTATTTAAATTTTCACTGCAACTGAATTATGCTTAAATGTTACCAAACAGACCTGGCAGACCAAACAAATACGAACAGAAGAGACTAACGAAAAATAACTAACTATTATGTTAGCAAAAGGCATATGTACTGAAAATTTCTATGCACAAAAAATAACACTAACTAATGACCCGGTATTGTTCTATGAGTGTCCTTTTCTCAAGAAGGTTAGGCCTCAAGGCTCGGCATTCTAGTAAGGTACTCCAATTTGGCTGGGTGGGGTCTTCAAACGCAAACTATGATGTTTTTACCTTCAGTGTAAAACGTATTGGCAGCGAAGTCTTGTATGGGCGTTGGCGTGATGGGACGACTAGCAGATGACGCCTCCCCATTCTCATCAGCTTCATCTATTTCTTCTTCACTTTCTATTATTATTTCTTCTTCTTCGCACTCTTCCACCTATAAATGATGAATGAATTTCGCTCTTCAAACTTATTATTTAATTATTTAACGCCTTGAACGTGAGTAATCTATAAGTTTGCAGTCTCACACATTTTGTAACAATAAATATGGATTGCACAAGTCATAGTATTAGTTTCAGAAAAGACAACAGCTATCTCGCTCTGGTGAGTTAATCTCCTGCATCTGTAAGTACTTATCACAATCGAAAAATAGACGTACCTGTATGTCAAAAGACTGCTGCTTATTCTTAAAGTCAAGAAGTGCAGAAGACGAGGACTTTTGTTTGGTGTTGACTAAGCGCTTTATACAGCTAGGTGAAGGAGTCCCGTAGTCAGGGTCGCTATCATTCACCAGATATTCTACGTCCAGGTTCAAAGGAAGGTTTGGGTTGGCCGATGTGCGTCGTCGCCGGAGCTGACATTCTGGTTCTTCAGTCATTTTGATAAGTAGTAAGATTTTGTTTGCTAAAACAATAAAAAAGTATTAGAACTAGGTTATTCGAAACGTATTTCTTGATTTTCGGTACCGTCGATAAATATTTTTAACTTAAAAATTAAATTAACTTGATTCATCTTAGCATGGTTTACGATATTTTCATTTTGTTTGGTCGTTGCAGTCAGTATAATCATACAAACAATCACGAAGGATCATGACTCAAAATAAGAAGAAAAACAAAAATAACTCGGAAATGAAATATACAACAGAAAATTTATCAGAAAAGCATAAAACGGTAAGAATATTGCGAAGGTGAAAATTAAGTGACGCGATTACCGAATAAAATTTACTTAAACCAAAAGTAAAATGCTCTAAAATACAGGAGTCTACTTACCAGAAAGTGTTGGAAGTCCTTCAAATAATACTCAAATGATGTGACACTGGAAGTTTTGCGAGTTATGAGGTAGCCATTAGAACCGTGGGTGGACACTGGGGCGGGCGGCGGCTAAGTAGATAGCTTGCGGCTCTAGAAAGAAGCCTTACGTACTAATCTGCACTGTTTTGTTTCAGTTGAGTATAACATTTTGTTGATTTTACAATTGCCGGCTACGTAGACTATAACGACCGTTTTCACAAGCCATCTCTGGTAAGATAACTTACTAATCTAGCCCTAATTATTTTTTTTAATTCAAAATATACTTTATTTCGTAAACTTCGTACAAAATATTTGTTATACATATAGGTACTTAATGTAATTTTATCTCCGTCTCGCGAAAGCTGGTTGCTCGTGAGAAGTCACGGAAATAATCAAATTCATCAGCAATTTCTTTATGATTCATAGTCGAGATAACAGTGCATTATATTGCATTTTTTTATTCCTAGTTTACATAAAATTGTGACCTCGTTGTTCATATTAGTGTCAACTAGTACCTAGTTATACAGTCTGTTGGCCAGCAGTCTCTCTTATCGCAAATGCAGGCTCCATTCTAGGTCAACACGATGAGTAAGTGCCAATAAAATGCAAACCTTGAAGGATTTAGTACTATATCTCGGCAATAAAAAGCTTTTGTTGTGTGACTACTTATCAGATAGTAATTCTGACCTTTAAAAATGGGTTAGTATTAAAATACTTAGTTATCTACTAACTTAGTCGCTTTTCTTATTCAAGGTACCTATTTGTAAAATAAGTAACTGTTGTAGTTACATGACCCTAATTTTGCTCACAATTGTGTGAATTCTTGAAAAAAACTTCTGTTGTTACTGAAAAGCAACAATAAAAAATGTCTGCCTCATGTTGACGACTTCTGCTACTTGTAGGGATTCACCGCTTCAATGATATTTTAGTTGTTATGCATATAACTTTGAAGGTGTATTTTTACATTAAGGTTTGCTACACTTGACACGTCCTTAGGTATCAATTCTTACTTATGTAATTAAAGTTAATTTCAATTACATTCTGTAACAATAAAACTTCAATTCTTTAAAAACTTATTTATTTCTTCAATCGCTGAGGTAGTATTGCTACAAACAGTTTTCGGTGAGATGGAAGATATTAAAAGATAACTTATTTTACAAAAATAATAATCTTTTCTAGAATATCTTTAAATTATATTCTTAAAAATGGCTGGCTTATAAAAGTTCGAGCCATGGCAACCCACTTATGTGCACAAATTCAATATCGTTTATGTAATATTCTTACGCAAAATACTGCTCACAAAAAATCACGTCATAATTTTCCACGACTGAATCCAAGTCATCACGATCTAAACAGTAACTCTAAACACAACTAACCAAACAGTCGTTAAATTTTAAAACTAATAAATATAATTAAACTACACCTATTTCTATCTAGTAAATAAATTATAAGCATCTATCACAATACGTATTTATCAGGCCTTTGGACTCTTGAAATAGAACTAGTACTTGTGACTCTTAAAACAGTTTTTGTTGCCATTTTGTGGCTCGAGAATACCAAGAGGCCTGAAGTACATCAGGTGGAATCTTATACTAAAACTACACTTAAGTAACAAAAATTGGCGTTTCGTCAGCAACGAGTTTCTTTAACATCGTTAACATCCCATTCATCTGACGTGTAACCGTCGTTATCTTCAGGTGTGACAGTTCTTATATCAGACACATAGCTACAATTAGCTTCACTGTCCATCGATACCTTCCTGTCAGTCGGCGTTGTTCTTGCTTCAGTGACAAAACTCTCGTTGCCTTCACTATCAAGAGACATCTTCCTAATATCGTACATTGTGTACCGATAGCTATCCTGTCCATCGGATAAATTGCTGAACATGCTCGATCTCATATTGTAGTACCGAGCTCTATCTTCGATTCTGTAAAAGTCCATGCTGTTTTCTTTTCTGATTAAGTTGAAGTTTTCGTCCAGTGGAACGAAGTAGGTTTTGACGTAACCCGCTCCTTTTACAAAGGTTTCTCCTCGACACGTTGTCAAAATGTCACATTCATCCAAAACTATTGCTGTGTTTTCGGTTACCTGTTTAACGAACGACTCATTAAGTATCCGTTTCAGACTATGTACGAAAATAAGTTTTTCTAGAAAGTCTGTTACCTGTATTTTGCTACTTTCCCCAGTAGAATCCATTCTTGATGCCATATTCACAGCATGACCCCAAATGTCATACAGTGGTTTTTGAGATCCCACTACACCAGCGGCTACTTCTCCGTTTGATATGCCTGAACAACAATTAAAGTCATGGTATTATTCCAATCAAATCAAAATGATAATAAATTATGTTAATGTGTAAAAACAATCTTACCAATTCTTAGGCTTAGTCCTTCGAAACTTTGAAAAGAACCACGGTTAAAGTTTTGTAGTTGCATCATCATGGCTGCAGCAAATTCCACCATTGTTAACACCACAGCTCGGTTGTAAGGAGTGTTTTGTCTTACTTTTGGTAGATGGTTTGAAATAGAATCCATAGATTCTCTCCTGCTCGGGTCTAACCCACAGGCTGCCATGTACGTCCAACCAGCCATCTTTATCTTTTCCACTTTGTAGTCCGATGACCCAGCCAGTAGCAACTGGAAATTCATAATTTTAAATTTCCCGATCAATAAAACACAAACAGAAATGTAAGAATTTAACACTTACTCTGTCAAAATCTGATATGATCTCATCCAATATGCTCAATAGAAATTTGTCGCTCATATCAGCATCTCCACCAACTCCCAACTTGTAGTCAGTCAACGATGCAAACATTACGGCTACGTTGTCGTATTTTTCATAATAAAGTTCATCCAAAGACCGGTTTAAGTTTAGGTACACTTGCACTGAAAAATTTAAACGACGGTTTTAGTTTTGTCGCACACGCAATGTCAGTATCTTTTTTTTTTCATTTGTTATTCGGGTAAGGGACTTACCCACGTGTGCTGGTAGGATATTTTCTAAAAGCATATTGTTAACTTTCAACATAGTTTCTGCCTCTTTTTGTTCTTCACGTAATTGCAATTGCCATAAGTGATCAAGTCTGTTCCTATATTCCGTAGTTCTATCAATCCAGTATAAAGTAAATGTTATGATACAGACGGACAAAGTGTGTGATATCCTGGGATCCAAGCCAACATTCCATGTAGTATCGGTGGCGAAGAACGAAGTTTTGATCTCCCAGACCACCCATAAGTAGAAGATAGTCATGCCGCCAGCTACGATCCACTTGAAGATGAAGAACACTCTACTGAACAAGAAATTCAGAAGTAAAGCTAGACCCCAACACTGTGTCACATGCTGGAAAGCAACAAAAAATCAGTACTCGAAGAAAACTTTCAAATATTATAAGAAAACAAGAAAATGTGATTACCCACGACGAGATACAGTTCGAAAGAACAGTTTCAGCATCAGGAACTTTAACTTCTGTGCAACCAATAACTGTGACTACTGATGTAGCAGCAAGTCCAACACTTATTAAAAGATAAATCACAGTTCTAATTTTAGCTGATCTTATGATACTTGCAGAGATATCGTAAACATGTCGGAGGTAATCGTTTCTGGGCTCTTCGAAGCCTTTGTACTTAGTCCAGAGGAACTGGAACCATGTGAAGGGTTGCATTATAATTAGAACGAGGACGAGAGTGCCAAATATGATCCAAGTGTACCATTTGAAATCTTCTAACCTGGAAAAAATAGAGATATATAGGAACTATTTACTCATTAAGATCATACTACTTATCAGATTATTAAATTTTAAAAACCTTACCAGTTTGTAGTCAGTCCATTGATCAATAAAATCAGCGATAAGATAACAAGACAGCACGTAATGTAATATTTGAAAAGTGGATCTGGTAGTAAAAGGAACGTCTTCTCCAAAGGGAAATTCTTGTACATTAACGTAAACCGGTTCAATTTTGATTCATTTCGGAAATGTTCCCTGAAATAAATTAAATTATTTAAATGGAGACGAACAGTAAATCGTAGCTTTTAGTTACTATGGCGCTTTTTAGTATTCAGATCGAAGTATGAAAAATATCCAAGAAAATCTTGAAGAACTCGCGCCCACACATTCTAGAACAGATAATTAACTTGGAAGAATCTTTTTACTGAAAATATTTTAGATTTGATTACGTGATAATAATAAGTAAAATTGAATTAATAACAAGCTTTTGGCGTGTCTGTAGGTACGGTATAATCTATTGTAATATTATTCAAATTGATTTTGGGGACTTCCACTTACTTGCCATTAGTCATGTCTTCAATTTCCTTAGCCATTTGTGCGTCAGCCGCTTTAAGCATCTGTTGATACTCTACTAAATTCTCATCCATAAAGGTTGTCGTCCTTCGAAAATTATTGGAGTTTCTATTATCCGATCGCTACTGGAAATACATAAATAATATAGCGAATTATTGGTTGATAAAGTCTTTCAAAATAACTCTAAAATTATTATTTTGTAACGCTATAAAGAATCACTGTGGAAAATGGTATCGAACCATATTTATCTATTGTAAATATCAGAAATAAAATTTTCTTGTGCTGGTATTTTTTTGCTACATTGCATAATAATATGTGTAAAATAAATAAAATCGCACTTACTCTAGAAGTACTACTTTTTGTAATAATCTTGTTGAATCCAACAGACGCTCTGCGAAAAGGTTTATAATCAAGCGGCTGAAAAAAACACTTAGATTAATATAATATTTCTAATTGCTACTATTTCTACAAGTTATTACAATATAGTGATGAAAGTAATTAGATTTATGAAGCTTCTACGAAGTTGAATTATAAAATGTTACCCTTGTCGGTCTTGAGAGTAGATAAGTCTCTAATTTATTCTTCATTATAAATGGATCGTTCTGAGATTCAAAATTCGGTTCAATTATGTATTCCCTGGCGAAATCCAGAAGTAACTCTAATGTTTGTTTCGTCACGTGAACTTTGCTGAAACAAATATTATGAATAGTATCTTTATGTCACCGGCCTTTATCAACAATGAAATTATTTTTCTTATCACACGTATCACGGCATAAATAGCATTATGTTTTGCGATTTACACGACTTCCAATCTTTATTCTTCTATCATTAGGTCGCGCCAAAATAATTTTGTACATTATTGCAGAAACTTATGTATACAAAAGAAAGTAAATGTTTAATAGAATAATCTAGATTGGTATATTGTAGATTTCATTGCATTATTAATAATGTAAGTAAATCTTAGACTACTGAGACTTTGTCGAAAGAGAAAACAGTTTAGATGTTATTTTCTTACCCAGCTTTGCCCGTCGACTCCATCTTGTTAGCAATTGTGACATCTTTAGACCAAATATCGTATTGCCATTTTCTGATGCCAATTAATCCACTTAAGATCTTACCAGAATGAACACCTATTCTCATGTCAATGTTTAATGAACGTTTTTCTCTGTAAATTAAAGAAAATTTATTTAATTTATCTGAAACTAAAATTTACTGCAAAATTAATCAACATCTATCTAATCTTCACAAAAACAAAATACTGGTAGCTAATATTCAATAAAGTTTTTTTTTAGAAGACGATTTTTTGAAATATGATTTAATCTTAATAGCCATCTCTATGGAACAGTACACCAATTGTATAAAAAGGTCTACAGCGACTGACGAAATACGAAATAAAAATGAATGTATGTCTGATCGTACCTTACATCTTTTATGATATGTATCATCTCCAGTCCAAGATCTACGCAATTCTTCGCATGGTGCACAGTCGGCTTTGGTATACCACTGACGCAGTAGTAACAGTCACCCAAGAATTTGATTCTCAGCACATCATGCTCCTAAAACAAACAAGTATTTTAACTTGCATTTGCAACAAAGGAAACTATAATTTTCAGTAATCATATTACTGTACCTTTTGTAACCAGTACAGTATCTCGACTTAGTTCCTTTTTACCTAAGACGTTCTCAACGATGATGGGTTATGAATCTTATTTTTTACCTGTATTTGTTTTAGATTCATTTTAAATTCAGTCTTAATATAAAAGGTAATACCTAAGTACTTACCTCAGATGCTTCATCGAAACGTCCAAATAGTTCGTTGAGTAGTTCCACCATTCTCATTGGTGATAGTGACGTAGATATCATTGTGTAGTTCACTACATCTGCGTATAGAATGCTCACGTTGTCGTGTTCTTCTACGTAAAGCTGACTGTAAAATAATGACGAGTTTTACAATTTATATTTGATGGATGAACTGGATTCCTAGTTATTTGAAGTCTATAATATTGTAAAGCGCTTCTGTTGCAGTAGATCATAATGTGCAAATGTTCATAATGGGTTTTATGTTGTTTTTAAACTTTTCAAAAGCGACAAAAGATATTGCCTTCTAATATACCCAATACTAGAAAGTGTACCTATTTTATGAGTATTAAACTTAAATTCTTTTATGAAAGCCGGATGTTTGTGTTCTATAAACATGTTTAGGGGATTCCCTAACGGTTAATTGCGTAAATTTTGTAATTGATAATTGCTTATCTGACAGATTAAGAGGGCTCATGTGAAGGTTGACCTTAAATAAAAATTTATTAATCTGCAATGAAAACATAGTCATATCTTTTGTCATGTATGGGAGCGAATTTAGACAAGGTAAAGCCTAAAACTAAGTTAATTAAAACCTGCGTCAACTTCTCAATATTAGAAGTTTAAATACAGAATCTTTACACTTTGTATGCATGCCATCGTTTTTAGGATTTCTACTATTATCACAGTTTTTTGTTTACTGGATTATTTTCCTTGTGTAGATGAAGGATTCTTAAAGAGAGCAAATAATGATCATGTTCAAAAACTCACTTGAAAGACTTCATATTGCGGCTAATGGGGTGAGCATCCAGTCCTAAGAACATGTTCCTGATATCTTGCCTTACTTTTGATACGATATGCTCTGGTAGAATACTCATCATGAGACGTTCCTGTAGAAAGTATTACAATAAATGAGAAAACGGTGAATTAAATTCTTCACAAAAGAAAGTAAGGATAGTTTGCTATATGAATAAAGAAGTACATAGTTTGGTGAGCGTATAATGGAACTTTGACTGAATAAGTAAAATAAAAATATTTTAACTTTTTTGCTGCACCAACGGTAGGTATATCAAGAATGCGTTTCTTACCTCTTGTTCTTTCACAAATTTCAATCGTAACGTGCTTTCGACACAAGCCCTTCGATCTAAGAATGATCGTCTCGTTACTATTTCATTCATGAGTCTAAAATAAACTCCCATCAGGTTCACGCCGATCAAGTATATTATGTCCGATGATACCTGAAACTGATTTGAGGAATAACACCCAAATAGATAATATTTAACTTGTATGGAGGTTAATAAAAAGAGTAATTCTCATTATGACAGATAGACAGACAAGCAGACAGATAGACAAACAGCTAAGTCTCAGTAATAAGGCCTCGTTTTAGCCTCTTGGGCACGGAACTCTAAAGAAATGTTTAAGGAGTACAAACATTTCATCAGAAACAACTAATCTGAAAAACTATTATAATTCATGATTCATAATACCTGTCAGTAAATAATCGAAAAGCTATAAATAAACCATTTCCAAGTAAACGCACATACCTATTGCATGATGTTATGTTAAGTACTAAACTTTATGATGATTGCGATAAAAGCCATTGATTTAGGTACAAAGCTAGTCAGGGGGATGCCCGGTTACATCATATTTTTTGCATAATTTATTATTTTATACTGGGATTAGTGGTGGATTATTTATCTAAGTAATTGCTTCACGTTCGTGTGAGATTGCACGGCCTTTATCGGTAGCTATCTACCTCAAATGCTGCCCTTGCAACCACAATGCCAAACTAAGAAATCTTCGTCGATTCTCGAGTCGATCAGCAACCATGCGACACGAGTGATATTTTACACAAAGTCTCATAGTTAATCAATGTAAAAAGTAGGGCGGTCATTGTAGCTTTTTATGGCTTCCCCAGAACTACTGTACTAATATATAAATATTATCTATGGAGCATTATAAATTTCTGTGCCATCGACAAAACCGGTTCCAATCCCACCTAAGAAAAAAATACTATACAAAATCAAAAAACTATAGAAAACTACGAAACTTACCACTGCGCTCATATGCGGACTTTTGTCGTACGTAAAGAATGCGTAGATCAATACATAGATGGTGCTGACGAAGATGCCAAGTAAGATCACCAAGAAGTTGTTCCTCATTGGCAAGAATATGTATGTAGAGAGTAGAGCCATGGTCGCGTATGCAGGACGAAGAGAAATACCTTCGAATGAACTGTAGATGCTAACAGCAACATCTGCGGAAAATGGCAAGGTGAGTTTCGTAATTCAGGAATGCGAATAGAGAAGTCAAGTCAATTTTCTGCCTTGATTTTGGCAGCTTCAGTTATTAGTCATTCTTTACTGATTTTGGAGTCTGTTTTATCAGTAATACATTAATTATATAATCTACTTAACATGTAGCACTTAGCTATAATTAATGGGGTGTGACTATGTTAATTCTACTCGTTCGGAAAATGTCGGGAAAGTATATTTTGAAAGTTAAAGATATTACAGCATAATTACCAGTAATAACAAGGTCCAATGTGATGATAAAAGTGACTAATATCGGCATCCAAAACCATTTCTTCTTGAGTGGATCGTACAACGGCTTCCAGAGACATAGCACCGGTATTGCTATCCTTAAAATGTACATCGCCATTGTTAAATATGTTGAAATTGATTGTATTTGCTGAAAAGTAGCACATACTTGAGATCAAATTAGAGCATACAAAGTTGAAGATTTCCTAATTATATTGTTAATACAGGGACTATTACAATTTGTAGATTAACGATAAGTTAAATTAACAAAATACAGTGCTTGATAAGAAAATCTATTTTGTTTGTGAGAGTTACTAAGTATGGAAATGGTATCCCAGTAGTGGCAATCGCAGTTATTATTTTTATATTACGAAAAATATGCGAAATAGCAACTTACTTCAAAAAATGTGCTTACAATAACTAAGATGATGTGTATAGTAGAAAATAATACTAATAAACATAAATAAATATAAATGAGAGTCTCTCTTAATTTGTCATCGTATTTCCTATATAATCCTTCTAAGTCTTTCTGGTCAAACTGGTCCTGAAACAAGAGAGAAAAACATATACATGAAAGAATAAATTCCTATAATTCTTGAACTTGAACTGATTATATTATTATAAATGGTTCTTTAACACAGTAATTATAAGCGTCTGTAAATGTTTTTTTTTGCGGCGCGTCCACTGCGACCAAATCGAAACGTACGGAATATACGGATTTGTATAATATTAATTTCTGTGGTAGATCGCGTCCGCGTACGCGTCCACTAGATCGGCATCTCGGTTTCATAGACATAATTACAAAGTGTCAGAAGTCCGTATGGTACCTACGCTTCGATTCTGATGTAGTGGAAGCGCATCTTAACTGTACTGGAATATAATGTTTAAAAAGTAACACAGAAAATTCTGTACCCAACGATGAGACAGTGTAATAGGAAAACAAAGACTTATCGAAAAATACTGGCTTTGTTGAAATTTGCTTCAAAAATGAAATAAAAGGAAAAAAAAAATAACAGATGGGCGCGTTTTTCTTATCTATTATTTTTTTGGTAGATAATAACCACATGCCATTTATAGCTACTTATTAAAATGTGAATGTTTTGTAATTGGATTAGTCGTGATTATTGATGCGTCAATATGCATTATCATAATCGTAAGTACGTATTGTGTAACATGTGAGCAAGGTAAGGTACAAATGCACGTGTTGATATCGCCGTTGCAGGAAAATAACAATGTTGAAAAACATTATCTCAGGGTATTGACTTTATGTGTATTTCCCTGAAACTGCGAATACTCTTTATAATAGAGAAAGTCTGGACGTAGAGGTATCAAATATGTAAGGAGATTGAACTGTGTTTTTTTTTCTATTAGGGCAATAGGAAAGGCCGCGCGAGGCCATAACTTCGCTATCGCTATACTTGTACTATAGAGCCACTCCTTTATCCGGTCAATTATTATCATAACATTAGTCATCTATACTTAAATAATAAGTGCTATTGTAATTCTTCCGTAACGTACCCTCAAATATTTCCAGTTCCATTGTTTTCCTCCAACCGTTTCCACCTCTTGTATTCTGAATTCGTGTAATGACGACAGAAGACTGGTCGCCCTGCCAGAGTTCATGGAATACCTTGCAAGTAGCTCCAGGGCACCGACCTGTAGTACCACGGACCCCATTGTCCGGGTAACGGAGTGCTCATCCTGCTAAAGAAAAACAAAAACATGGTCAGGACCATTTTTTTATTATTGTATTTTTCATTCACAGATTCTGTTTATACATGTGAATCAGAAGCGCGCATTCTCTAAAGTCGATACTATCGAGTAAAGAGAGTTTGACATTCGAAATGCATTGCAAAAATAGTTTCTCTTACAAACGCTAGAGGCGCTAATATTATTTTTCATATATAATAGTTAGCTGGTTTTAGATAGTGGAAGGGGATCGCGTTAAAGATTTGGTGAAATATATCAAATATTGGATCGTGAATAAGTAGCTAATCTAGATTTAAGTACGAGTATATTGAATTATTAAGAAGAACATTCATCGTGTATTTGCAACTCATAATAATGAAATATTGTAAGACATTTCTATCACTGGTAAGTTATTACGTTCGTAAGAACTATTAATTGCTAATGAGTCTTCATTTATTATTAATAGAGCCCGAAAAAACTATATATACTCGACCTTACTTGTCGGTCATTGTAATTTGTCAGTCTATTCCATTTCTATCTTCAGATATTAAAAATATTTATTTTATCATGAACGATGTCCAATATTATCGCGATGTTCTTGCATGTGCTAGAACATTGTTTTACTTTGTTAAATCAATGTAAATTCGTCTGCAGATAACGATCAACATTTTGATAATAGACATTGGCGCCTTCGTGGCCTCAATCTTAGAGAATATTCCCCTTTATAACAATTGTACTAACTGTTGTATTGTTTTGCCTTTTTTTTTCTCAAGATGAATATAGAACAGAGATTTATACTGGCCACAACAGGAAATTAAAAAATGTCTTAAAGGATTGTGAAAGAAATCTTCTGGTAAAAGTTTAAAAATCTTTAAAGACGTGAAATGTAGAAATGTAAAGACTATGAAAATACTGTTCGTATAAGAAAAATAGTATATAATGTACTCTATGGGTCAAGATAGAGTAGCGTTGTAAATTGTTTAAATATTATTATAATGATAAAGGTTAGACGCATTAATGTCAAAAGCATTTGGTATAACCCAGATTGTTGCACAACATAGCATAAACACTAACGAAAAGAAAATATATGTTTTATTCATGGGTAACATACACCATAAAGATAGCAAGGAAAAATCGAAGCCCAACAGGCATAGTAAAACAAGCTAAGTGCAGCTCTGCAAGCAAAATAATATGTACAAAAAACTACGTGTGAAATCGTAAGCCTCTTTCAGAACACAACACGGTACCCGAGTATAAGCGTATAAAATGGAAAGTGCTTTATTTATGTGTACAATGCACGACGCGGCGTGTGCATTCACGAATTTTGGGAGGAGAATCTCAATATCCTATTTCGATATTCGGGTTATAAAATCAGTATTCCCTCTGGAAAACTACTGGACAGTGTGAGAATAAATGGAAAATGGAGCTTCGCTTTATTCGTTGAAATAATGGGAAGCTACGTTCCCGAATTTTCGTTTATGGCCAGGTTACGCAGGGACGTAATGGTTTTCGGCTGTCTCTTTGTAGTTGGACTTTACATTGATTATACTGTACCTACGCTGCGACTGCAGAGAGGATTTCCTAAATCCGAGTGCAATCGTGCACTCTTTTGTATTGTTCTCTTTTATACTTAGGATTCATTTAACATAATCCTATTCACGAATTTGTATCTGAATGTGCAAAAATTTAAAGCACAATACCTTTGAGTACCTACCGTAAAATCAGTAAAACTTAGAAAATTTGTAGTTCCAAGGAAGATATATATTTAAATATAAAAGTATGCAGTCTACAAAAGAGCCCTTCATTTATCGCAAGCAGATGCTTTCTACTTGCATCATAAATAATAGGTTTCAATAATAAAATATACATAGGTAAGTGCAACCGTCGGAACAGCAACCGAAGCGTGTAACGCATTGCAGAGAGCTCGCAGTAAATTATTATTGTTTTAAGTAATGACTACAATGTATCATCGGCTTGTATTCACTTCATTAACCCGACCGCACGTTATTCAAATTCGTTAAAGAAAAGGGTAAAATATTGTATATATTTATACACGCACATTTATTGAGGCAACCACTGAGTTAATACTAAAATTGCAATAGTTCGTCGAAGATAAAAGTCCAGTTATCTAAGTCTTGACTCAGAATAGAATACATACATACATAAAATTACACGTTTTTTCCATAGGGATACGCAGAGACCAAGGAACGCTACTTGCTATGAACATTGTTTCATTCACATCCATACATTTTGTCACACAGGTTCGCCGGCTTCGCCGCGCCGACATAATAGCATGTTTTACCCGGCTTAAAAAGATTTTCAATTTGAGTCATTATAAACCAAAAGTGATATGGTGTTTTCATTCTTATACCAGTATTAAATTTATAACACCAATTCGAGCGAATCATTCTGCTTTGCAATATATGATGTCAGGTGAGTAATAACATAAGATTATAAATATAGCTATCTGTAACATATCTAATGTTTTGTTTTGTAATGTATGTTTGAAAATACTTCCCATTGTTGTTTCAACAATGAAAGTTATCAGTTAACCGGGCAAGTGTAATAAAAATATTTAGACTGGAGACAGCCAAATGTCGTTCGAAGTTATTGAACTGATAACATAACGTTTAGTTATTGTTAACTTACGGTACTTATGTGTGTTAGTCATAAGTGTTTTTATATGTATATGTCATTTCAGAAGAAATACTTAAGAAAATTATGATTTATAATGCGTATTCGATGCGTAATTCCCTTTTTTAATCAATTCCCGCACTAAGAATTGCTTTTGTGTTGCGGGGACATTTCAAACATACAAAAAACGTTCACAAAGTCCAGCCAGACCCGAAACAAGTATTTGTGGATCGCACAAATAATTGTTCCGTGTAGGAATCGAATCCACCACCTCCCAATGGTAGCGGCGCGACGTGGCGACATAAACCACTGCGCCACGGAGGCAGTCGTCAATTTATCTCGACATTCTCCGAAAATGATGTTCAGTTAGATACTCGGAATTTCATTTCCGTAACGTAGGTATAACCTTAGCTCTATAGGTCAGTAGTCAATCGAAAATTTAATCAAGGAACCTATGTGGAAAGGTTAAAGCTCAACTGAATTCAGAACGGGGAGATGGGAGGTCAGTGCCCTGTGTTTGGCAAAAATCTGTACGTTATGAATCATCTTTGATGATGGAGCTCTACTACTTCTGAATGTTTGTAAAACAGAGTAATGGTATAAAAAAATATATTACACTAGCTTTTTGTCCCCCTTTCGAGATGGATTTCCAAAAATCCTCTCTTGTACTCTTCTACGCATAATCTCCCTAAGCAATCATCATACTTCAACTTTCTACGCTGGGCAGTTCCGCTGTGCGTTGTCCATTAGTCAGTCAGTCACTCACTCAGTTACAGAAAAGTTTTAAATATATAGAAGATAAATACATAGCACTCATAAAATGCTATAACACAGAGGAATCAATTTAAACTATGCCTAAAATACCTTCAACTGTTACAAAAGTAGAAGTTAAGCCTTCTATCTGTACTTTGTGGTCTAATCAGCAATCATAATTATATACTCGTAGGTACATATTGTGATTCCCTCATACTAGTTCATAATAAAATCACTAACCGGATTAGTACAAAGCCTCTCTTATCGGCCAATATAATAATAATATGGCCCGCGTATCGTAAACAGATTTCTAGGAATTAAACCTCAACGGATTATTGGACTAGTACAATATTGGTTTCCGAATAGTCGTTCTATTGTGTTGTTTAGGAAACATAAAATAGTATTATATTAGGTATTCGTATCTCAACTTTAGGGTCAGTATTTTTTATAGATATAAGTTATACATTTACAACAAGATATTAACTTTATTCTTTCGTTAATTTCTAGTCAATTCAAGCCTCTCTTTCTACATATTTTTTTAACCTATGTATCTTCCCGAACGAGGCAGGTGTTACGCTTCGAGTGCCAGACGTAGGATGGGTTTCTTTTTTTTATCATAGAATAATACTTAATAGTTTTCGGTAATTGCAATCTACTAGGTATACATAAATGCATTGAAATTGTCGTACAACTATCTTTAGCTTTCGGTTAAAAATTGCTTATAAAAAATATTCAAAGTATTGGACGTCAAACTTCTTTGAAAAGTTCCAAGCACCAATTGAAGGTTTTCTAATTATAGCTACCTTTCACTCAATAGAAAAGTATACTATTAACGAATCACGACAGAAGCAGATGCCTATCAGCTGATATGGCTATCACCAAAACTACTGCCAGGGCTGCCACCAATAAATACCAAGAATTATAACCATAGAAAGATTTCAGATTAAATTCACACCATTCGGTTCACATTTTAATTGCTCTCGTCGCTTAGCGAGTCAGAACAGTTAATTTGTAAAAATGAGGCCATTCTTTATTTCGTGCTCCTATTGATGAAAAAGAAATGATAAATATTTTTCTATTTTAAAACATATAGTTTTTGTTTTTTCTGTTATGAAAGTTACATTATTTCATACACATAATCGTACTTTAAAGATAAGATTACAAACATATTATTAACCAAACAACAAAACAATAGCTTTTCAAAACTGTGTAACGTTTCTACCTAAGGCTTTATTAGTTAGAACATGTCTGACCGGCCGGCTCTATTGACGCTCGTAGTCGGGCCACTGCCATTCAATCTCTATTGCCAAGATCGTCGTGGCAGCCCTAACTACCTGTGTTATCCTTCTACATATTGATAACGCTTATTGGAAAACAACACGCTGCAATACACACGTGTTTCAAAGTCATTTATTTAAATAGATTAACACAGTTTTGTTTTGAATATAATGTATTTAAAATTAATTTCTAAGTTGGTTATGTATGTTAAAAGTACTCATGTTTTGAAATGTATCCTAGAAAATGCTCTCGCAAGCTGTGCAATGTTCTAACTTCTGATTGTTATCATTATAATATGGTCACTTGCTTTCTCCTCTAGTGTTCTAAGCACAGACCATTAGCAAAGCTACAATTAAATAACTATATAGGTAGTTAAAGTAACAGTTTAAATTGTGGAAAAAAATATGTTATAACCTTTAACAATCTATCTCTAATACTTATTAAGGAGCCTTGCCTGCTTTATAAAACAATATTACATAGGTATTAATAAACAAAAAATAATAATAACACTCCACAAACAACAACAATTTTATGCAACACTACAATCTGCTACAATCACTGAAATAAAACTTTATACCTATCTGATAGCCATCGCATCCTTGGAAACATGTATACCTATGTATTTGATAAGCTTAAATACTATTAGAGGAAGTCTCATTTCTTAGTTCTTAGTACCTAGTAGTGGCAGTTAGCAAATATCACAAATAGAGCGGGAAAAAGGTATAAAAAGAAAAATAAAAAACACAGTCTTTATGTCAACTGATCTAACTAAATATAATTAAACTGGCTGTAAATTCTATCATTCGTAATTCAAATATTTAGATTCAATACTTACCATTTCCATAATGTCAGCTAAAACGCACAGTCATCACAAAAGAGAAAAAAAAACAAAAAAAACAAAATCACAAAACACTGTATTCAATGAACGCAGACAACTGACTGACTACCAGTTATCACGTTATCAAAGCAAAATGATTAATTGATAAGCGCCACTTCATGAACACTGGTATGTGTAGATTGTGATTAAGATTAAAGAATTAATATATTTGTGATTCAATTGTGTGATGAATTATGACTAGAAATATTTCGTCGATACTGGTTAGTTGTAGTTCAGATTCTAAAGGTCTCCTTATCTCTTACGTATTTGGACTCTTGTAAGATGAAAAAGCTCGTTTAATCTTTTATTTCATGTGATTTGTTAAGTTAGGTGAATATTGAGATTCTTAGTAGGTATGTCAGCTGTCAGTATGTAATAAGCTGCTTTGAACCTATTTGGAGATTTTCATTATTGCTCTGATGCTTTCACATGACTTTCATAAATTGATGTTGATTTTATGGACATTGGCGTGATCGATCTGAATAACTTCTGTCCAGCACGCTAATTAATTATTATAATTAAAGATAAACGGACATATTAAATTTTAAAACGAGGATTTATAAATAAACAATGATTTCAATAATTCATCAATCAATCACTGCAGTAATGACAGGTCATCTTACCAATACAATATTTAAAAAGTAAACGTATGTATATTATTGGACTTTGGATTACAATAAAAAGTAAATATTAGTTTTTATCATAGGAATTATTCAAGCATAAAAAGGAATAAAAATATGTCTTACATCGCCATCCTGCACTTCGAAAATAATTTTCATCGTACACTGTTTGCTTTCTTGAAAACTGAGAAACTACTGAACAATTTTGTTTTCTGAGTTATATTGATTGTTATCACACCAGTGTTAGAACTCAATACTGACGAAAACCTCACTAAATGTCTCGTTACGAACGAAGTTTCTAAAACTTGTTAATAAAAATATGTTACACACTAACAATGCCCCTTTCAGTAGTTTTCAGGCTTCAACAACAATCTGTAGCTATTAGTGTTCATAACGAATTAAGTACCTTCTTTATTTAATGCAGACATTTTTTTGTTATTGAGTTTATACAATTCTATAGTTTTCAGGCTTTAAAAGTGAAAAACGTTACTCTTATGGTACTTTTATTTTGAACTCAGCTAGTTCCGTTTTAACAAATTCCTAGATAAGTGAGTATCTACTCGAAAGAATGTATGCCCCACTGATAACGCATAATGGGATATATATTTATTAAGTTATTACTGTGATTGTGTACTAATAGGTGTTTGAATATAATTTGATTTAGGATTAAGATAATTTACCTATACTAAACCCTTGTTATAATTTGTATTACCTATAGAAATTGGTTTCTTAGACAGAAATGCTTTCAATAAATTGGCAGTTACATACGTTTTATACCGAAGATAATTAGGTTTTCATACTTACTTATCTATCGACCCATAACACCAAGGAACTAATTACGGTAAAATCACGGTAAAATAACAATAGAGATAAACAAACATACATATGGCAGGTGCAACGAGATTTAAAAACTTCCTGTTCCGATTATTTTTGGGTGTGTCCATTCTACTAATCGAAATCGGAATCATACCTTTGCAATAAAATTTGTTAAAGAACGGTGAATATCAATGTTTTATCAGTTTAGTTTAATTATACAAGCGATTACGATAACTCTGTTTTGCAGGTAAATACTTCCTGTGAACTGCAATAGTCATAACAAATTTAACTGCATAAAGATCCATTAACAGATAGTAAACGCAAATATGTGAATTTAAATTATACGTATACACTGACTAATTCACATCTTTAAAATTGTTTCTGTGCCTTCTTCTTGTCGTATGGTTAGTGGTCAACCTAGTGTCACAGTTGTTCAAGCCGCCCAAAGGCCTTTGACGTGGCTTAACGACTGTTGTCTTGATTGACAACAACCGGGACCGATATATTACGTGCCCTCCGAAGCACGGAGACGCCCAGTTCAAATACCACTATGCGGTCGCCCATCAATGTAATGACCGCGCCAAAGGTTGCTTAATCCACAGATTGTCTACCGACCGGTGAGCGCAACTGGCTACGGGCGCCTCAAATTTTATATTTGCCTTTCTGTGTAGATTTAGTAAATACAGAAAAGCATCTTGTATCACAATATGACTGATGAAGAAAGCGGAGTAGTGCCTTCCCCTACAAAAAAGCCATGATATTGTAATACGCATGTATACATTACAATAAAAAAATATGTTGTTTTTATGTAATGTCAACTAATATCGGTTACGAATTGAAATTTCTTGTTTTATCTCTAAATAACCAGTGTGTCCTCAATACTAACCTTCTTATTCATAAACACACTATAAACCAATTTTAGTTAAAAAGCTACTATAATAATATGTTTCCTCTTTTTCATTTCGCTAAGGAGTGAAAGAAACAAAACACTTTATAAGCCTTTTATAACTTCATATAATATTTTTATGAATAAAAGGGTAACCGTTTTACGAAATAACTAAGTATAAGCTCTAATTAGCTAAACAGTGTTTTGTCTTTTTCATTCATATACAATTTCATAATTGATTGAAAGTGTGTGACAATTGGAAAACAATAAAAAGTGTCAAACAGAAAAAAGGGAGCGGAAACAGATATCGAATGGTTTGATAAATGTGCGTACACTGTGGACCCGTGAGAAAAGCTTACGATTTACACATTATACAGCTGCCTCTAATTGGCTGTGAAGTTCGTTTACTTCATTATATTATACTCGTTACTTGAACGTCTATAATAAATACACTAGTTTCCATATTATATTCTGTTCTATGCTAATTTTAGTGGCAATTCTGTGTATTGTAGTTGTTACTAAGAGTTTGTTGTTGCTTGTTGTATTGTAGAAGATATTTGTATTTTAAATTATAGTTTAATGTTGCACAGGAAACTAAGATAATGTATTTTTACTGAAGTTGGTTGGAGGTTTTAGCGTCAGTTGTAACCCTTGTTGTTGTTTTTATTGAAAAAGGAGAGTTACATAGGGAGATGGTCCCTATGTAACTCTCCTTTTTCTTAATAAAATGGTGAACTTGCCACTGAACAAAATAGCCGATTATGTCTTGATTATAAATTTCTTTTGAATTGTTACTTAAGTTAAACGTAATAGCCCGTATTTATTTTTTCCTACAATCGGTTAATATCCGCTTAAGATAATGATAATCCTATAATCCTTATAGATAACCTTTTGTGACCTTTTAAATGTACATTTATTAAACAAAAAAGCAATTTATTAATAGCAGAAAATGAAAAAAAAATAGTCCTTATAGCGTTTGATGCGACTGCCCTCTAACGGCAATTGTTAAGAGCGTCGCGGATTCTTCATAACGTAAATAGCTGAATAGAGTTTACAAAACCGAACTCTAGATGGCATGGCGGTGTAGTAGTAAACCTCGTCGAAAAGTTCTAAATTAGTTTACTTATTGGTAGACTAGTAGTTTTTTATTTAATTCCAATAAAGATGGAACATCCTCGAATCTGTTAAGTAACGATTTACTTAGGTGGGTTTCTTTTACAAAAATGTGAACGTGAATTTTAATTTAAATGCAGACAGAGCTTTAGAGAATAGAGATCATATTTCAGGCTTTTAAAATTTTATTTCAGTTATAGAAGTTGGATCAACATTTCATATTCGTGTTTTAGTAAACTAAGATAAGTGACCAAACGAATTGAATTAAATGAAGACATAAAAAGTTCGGTTGTTAGCTTGTACGACTGCTGGTTATCCGCCAGGACACGGGTTCGATTGCGCGGTTAAGAACAATATTGCTTATTGCGTTAAATAAAGGCTATTTCAGTAGCAGCCGGGCTGTTAAGTACTAGCTTTTTTATTTAAATTTCCAAAATATTTATAAATAAAATTGTGCGTGGCGGCTAGTTATCAATATTTTGTATTTAAATCTTTCTGTAACATAAATCCAAATGATAAATGTGAGAGTTTGCCAGGTTGTTTATTACTTTTTTAAATAAACTACTCAACGGATCAAAATGTTCACAGAAGTTTAACTTAATTAAACGCCTGAATAACACAAAGACTACTTCTTTTGCAAATCCATTTATTTTTATTTTACCCACATGAGCGGTCCCTGTATGCATGTATTGATATGTATATGCTTAGATCTTTAAAACTACTAAACCGGATTTCAATGTTTTTTTAAATAGAAATAGTGATTTAAGAGGACGGTCTCTATATGAAAAGTGTAAAAGCTTTTTGTTAAAAAACTCTTTAAACCGGGAGAAGCCGGGGCGGGCCGCTAGTATTATTATATAACTGTATGTATATGTATTGTATACTCAATACTTGTGTCTGTAACAGTCTGGGATAATGCCAAAAATGAGTAGACATTTCTTTAGGATATTCCATTCTGTATGTTATTAGTGGCCCTAGATCCGGAACATGTTTATGTTACGACCTAAATTAGGGATATGCCTTAAGGCTTGTTCGGATATTCTGTTTGTATTGTATAAATGTCTAATTTCTATACAACTTATTGTTACATCAAAACTAAAAATACAAAAGGATTTTGTTAGATTTTTAAATTAAACCTGAAGTATCGTAGTTGCCGGGTTCTTTGGTAGCCGAGGTTTTAGTCCCTAGTTCTCTTGCAAGGCAAAGTGTATGGTATCGTTCACTTAGCAGAAACAGAGTAATATCGTGATGAAAATAATCCTTTCTAATTGGAATCAATAAGTACTAACAAGAAGACTTCTTTGCTGTATTATTCTTATAAGAATAGGCAATTATGTTTTATATTTCCTGTAAGACATGTCTTCTTACCGCTTTAAAACAAAGTTCAAAGAACCATAATATTTTGTGTTAATTAAAGGTTCATAATGCCTACATCTCTTGAAGTAGGTATAAATAAATTAGGTATAAGCCAAGTTCTTGAGGAATACCGTTGTCAAGTAAAATATTTATGTAAGTACTGAAGATCTTGAACAAGTTGTCAGCGCAATTAAGTTAAGTTTGATATGCCACCGTTATCAGAGTTTCGCGGAAAAACAAATTACGTCGAATTCTGGACCTCCTGAAGTATTAATAACGGACAAAGTTTGGGACAAAATCGTGGAACTCGTTTCTGTATTACGTCGCGGTTATTTATTTGTAAATATAAAGTTATTCTGTTTAACCTTTGATTCTCGTATAAGACACACAAAAATATGCTTTGGATGTGTATAATTTTGGTCTGTGTTCGATGAAATGCCGATAGAAATAATTTTATACAAAAGGTTGGTTGAATCATTAAGTGTCTATAGTATTTTAGTTTACAAAATTTTGTCGTAGTAACAATATATTTAGAATGTACCTAGCCTGTTTTAATTAGAATGCGATGTGTCATATAGTGGTGATAGTTTCGGCGTAATTAGATTATGGAAAAATCAACTTAAAATAACTGTCGACGATAGGAGATACAGAAGTACAAAGCAACTAGATTATAACATTCCTAAAAAAATAGCTTAAAAACTTTTTGTTTGCTATTAGATGTTTCTCTTTCATACATCTATTGCACCACTACATTGGGATATTCGCGGAAGCTGGCGAGTGCGTCGCAATACGTGCTTATAAGTTATCATAAGTAAAGTTACGTTCATACTCCACACTCAATACAATACAGTTGCTTCTTTATGAACAAGTTTATTGTTTTATCTAACGTAATAATAACTTTGTTTGACTTCTAGTTTGAAGGTCGAGGTCAGTTGTCAAGAAATCGTCGAACATCACATGTTGGGAAGGAACTTTCGTGTGTAGGTTATACGAAGAATATAATATGGTATTACAAGTGGTCGGTATGCTTTTAGCTTATATTTACCCTACTGCGTGACGCAAAGGAGGGTTATGTGTTTTTCAAGCCTTCCTTTGTGGTGACCTAGTCATCATGTGAGCCGATTTTAATTATTAGGTACTGAATTATGTTTAGCTCAGTCTAGATGAGAACTTATTGCCTGAAGTTGCGATGTATCAAATTAGATAACAAGGTTTTATTTTTTTGAGTCCCTTTTTTTCCGAAGATATTATAAAGGATAAGTAATTGATACTTTAAATCCTGCACTGATCATGCTGTTGTGAATATTATTATGACTGCTGATTGCGAAGTATCAATTTCTAGGGTACACAAATTCTTCGTTCTTCTGTTACGTATTCGATCGTACCTACTAAAGAACAACGTCTTTACCAGCGAGTACGAAATCTAAACCCCTATTATAAAAATAAATGCTTCTGAAAATAATCAAAATAACTGTGCTGAATATAATGTTTTGATAGTTGATCTTGTGTATATTAATATAAAGAACTTCGAGCCAAATGTATGCTATAAATCATATCAAATATGTCATAATATTATGCAGACATTTACTTTAGTAGGTCATCCAAACATTAGTTAAAGTAGGCAAAAGGTATTTCTTTTTCCTAGCATTGTCACTAACTAAATAATATTCTTTGGCGAAGTCGTAACAAGTTTGTTTCCAATCTAACTTTTCGTTTATCGTGCAATCCATTATTTTTGTTTAAGAATGCGAAGATTTGTAAATTACGTACGGACGGTATAATTGCGAAAGTTGTTTCGTTTCATTTGAATGTAAATAAAGGAAATAATAAGTAAGTACAAGGTTTTTACGGAAAAACTCCAAGTAAGAACCTTCCGAGGCACGACCCGCTTTATACAGATGTCTAGTTTACATAGACGATTGTTCATTGTTTGTGTTGTGCGTCTATCTATACTATCTATACTAATATTATAAAGCTGAAGAGTTTGTTTGTTTGTTTGAACGCGCTAATCTCAGGAACTACTGGTCCGATTTAAAAAATCTTTCAATGTTAGATAGTTCATTTATTGAGAAAGGCTATAGGCTATATATCATCACTCTACGACGAATAGGAGCAGAGTAGCAATAATAAATGTTACAAAAACGGGGAAATTTTTGACCCATTCTCTCATAAGTGACGCAAGCGAAGTTGCGCGGGTCAGCTAGTATAATGATAATAGTAGAAGTCATTTTATATAGTGTAGAATTATGTTCATTGTTAATTAATTCATTATAGTTAAACGATAATGATTTATTGAAACATAAATGTCACACTTGCGGCTATCGTACACTGCGTGGTTAATCATCAATAAATTACCGATCAAAAAGTCTCTGAAAAGCTGTAAAGGTTTTTTGAAATAAATATAATATATCGCAACAAAAAAGAGCACTTGTATTCGAGGAAACTTTAAACTCTCTTTCTGAGTCTTCAATTGTCTTCAAGACACTCTTCAATCAGTAAGATTTTGCGATCTTCCTCAAATAGTCATCACAGTTACAGTCAAATTCTAACAGACATTTAGCGTGCCTTTCGAAACACGGAGGGACTCGATATGTATATATATATATATATAAGATGGTCACCCACCCACTTAACGACTTCGGCAAGCGTAGCTTAACCTCAGATTCGCGCGGTTGTCGTCAACTAAGCTACGAGCCAAGCTAGCTAGCAACGCGTAAGATATGAAACAGTAATAGGCCCCGAAAAAAAAACTGTTAATAATATACCTAATTGTTAGGTTGAAAAGGTCAACAAAAGTAATATAAAAAAGTGTAGTCGTTTTTAACACTGAAATTAAAATATCCCTGATATTAAAATGAATTGAAACAGTGCCATAATAGAGACATTGACATCAGTACTGCGCCTTTGTCGTCAAGAGGGTTAATTGTTTTAACTGCTCGGCGAACAGCCAGAACGAATTTCATCTATGTAGATGTCCACAGATAATAAAAGTAGGCAATTAGATCAAATAGTTTTACTATTTTTATATTGAATTAGTTGTTGGCTTCTTTTATAAGTTTAAATTTTTCGTTTTTAAATGACTAGAAGTTTAGTTAACACTTGTTTTTGCATTCCTATACCTCAAACTTTACAACGACTTTGGGTAAAATTTGAAAGGTTAGTAGATTATACGGATATAATTATATTCATGGAAAAATCAGATGGAGCTATCAGCATAAGGCTTTATGTTTTAAAAGTAGAAGAATCTCTATTGTCTATATACATGTAACGCTGTCACTGAAATAGAAGTCGCAAAATCTGTCAATAGGCTTTCTAAAAATTGGCGAATCGATTAATTATAATAATATGAAAAAAGTCATGATGCGGATGAAGCTGTATCTAATATTAAGATGATACTTTATTATTTACTTCGATAGAATTCACTTGTTATTTTCGATGTAATGTGGTTTTTATAATAAGTCTGCTATAATTTGCCAGACGATTTGAAACATGGCTTTAAATAAATAAGTTTACTATCATTCGCTATGCGATTTGAAACACGGCTCGTAATCATGTTCTCAAGTGAAATCCGGCAACAGTTTGACACTAGTATATGAACGTACTATAAACCGCAACAAAAAAAAAACTCCTGTACACTGTAGCGTACAATTAAACAATATAAAAAAGGTTTGTATTGCATTCGTTTCCACGCTATGTAGTTTTGATCTGTTCGATCACTTTTGTTGGTGACAGTACAATGTGTGGAAAAGGAAGCTATATTTTTTTGTAAAATTGGTGTTACTATATACACAGCTTAACGCTTAATGGTGTTATACATGTATAAAGTTTATCCATAGTATATAATCTAGATAATTGTTGCGGTAACTATATGTAGAGCGTTATTTTTAAAATGACTTATGCTTTTTTTGTAACAACATAATTAATTTAAAACAAATACGTAATTCGGAAATGAAAATGGGTAATAAAAGTGATAATTTTCAGGTCGGTCATGGTGGTCGGAAACTCGTGAAAAATGCACGAACGCCGCACGTCCCACGTTTGACGATGTGGTGTTTAAATTTATTAAATATACACACACAGACGCAATGACGATATTGTTTTTATAAAGCTTTACTTTTGTTTCTTTGCTGGCCAGTGGACACCTTCTTGACTCTGAAAGTATACTAAAATTGTTACAAAGTGATTGTCGGTCGAAATGTTCTAGGTCGCTGAAAATACTACTCCCAAGTAAACCTTGTTATACATTAATGTATTCATGTAGAATATCACCGAGATTGAGTTTATTTATAGCAAAATAACATGACTTCTGACTTGTATAAACTCACATTCACTAATAATAAAATCAACTTTGTTTTAATATAGCAAAGCAAACATGTCGTTCAATTAAAAGTTTGAAACAATGTTTATGTACTGAGCTCGTTCGACTGAGACAAAAGGACAATGATCTTTGACGATTTCCATTCCTTTCCACGGATTACAACGAACAACTTCTATCTAATGACTTTTGGGAATTCGCGAAAAAATCGACGACGCTCCAACAAAAAATGCGCTGCGCTTCGGCCCATGATATTAGCTCGAATAATGTAGCAATTTACCAGTACCAAATTAGCGGTCATTACCATAATTCAAAGCTTAACGTAAGTAATTTGTCATTCAGAATGCCTTTAATGTCAACTGATTTTCCCGAAGCGGTTAATTTTAAATCAAATAACATAAAATGATATCCAATTCTGAAGAAATTTATATTCAGCACGGGTGATATAACGCGAGTTTATGCCGAACTTTCGTCTAAAAATCCCGCATTATACTTAATTCAATTAAAATGTGTGCACACGAAGGGCGAGCTCCAGCAAAAACAGCTTTTGACAGCGCGGCTTCGGAGCTTATGCGAAAATTTATAGAAAATTGCATGGTACACGCGTTGCGCCCATAGGGTGCGCGGGAAACGTTGGGGGGTGTATATTTAGAAATGCTTCTAGCCACCAGACGGCAGTCCACGCTTGGCGCGCGAACTGAGCGCACGCGTCCCCGTCTTCCCCTTTCGCTATCGCATCGTACCCGATTCCGTAATTAACATAAATTGAAATTAATTAATAGAGCATTTCTGGTGTGTTGTGTGCCTCGAACTGGATTTAATCGTGCCCTGTGCTACCCTGTGGACAATTTAAGCATTTTGCCGGCTTTTCAGTGACTGTATGATTATTTAATAACTGCTAGTATCTTTGACGTGAATGGACTTTTATTGAAAATTTCCTACATTTCTGGGATTTAAGGTAGGTGGAGTAATTAGAGCTATATTTAATGTACACGGACAAAGGCTTTCTCGGTATTCGTAAGGTGTAATTAAGTGATATGGCGTTAATAGCAGGTCGCCGACACTAACAACACCACAACAATGCGATACAATATTTTTTGTCGTTAACTGCATTGTTATCGACATCATTACTAACACATAATTGGGCGTTAAATCTGTACATGTAGTTTTAATAAAAGTTTATAGCTTTTCACTAACATTATCATTAATCTTTTGGTAAATAGAAAATAGTGTATTCTCATTTGTATAATGTAGAGTCGATAACATTTGTTTGATAAACTTTAAAGAAATTGAAAATGTCAAGCTGTATAGTTTAAAACTAAACTATAGCGACGTTCCTAATTACTTTTAACACCATAAACATTGAAAAGTCGTTCTCACACGTTTGGCGTTTCCCATACCATAAACTAAGATTAAGAACGAAAACGTCTGATTAAAAATAATTTAGTAATAATGAATACGGTATGACTGTCGTATAAATACGACACTTTCGTAAACACGGAAATATTAGTATGACGGATATGACAGCGGTCCGAAACGTTCAAAACTAATAATGACAACCCGTTTCACTCATTAGCTTTGAATTATAACAAGTCTGTTTATTTAGATGTAACCTTCTTTTCTAACGTTTTCTTATGACTTTGTAACTTTTGAATTTTATCGAGTAAATTACGAGTTGTTTAAGAATTCAGTGAGATAACGAGCGGTGCAGTATTCACCGTCTATTTATGTAGTTCAGACATCAAATATTAATGAATTATTGTTTGATAAGGGACTCTCGTTACGCTGTTTATTATGCTTTATCAAGACTCTGATATTACCGTCGTTTGATTTATTGTATTTTATTTTGATGTCGTTTCATTTGTACGCTGATATCAAAAGTGTTTTGATAAATTATACAAAGTTGAAGTCTTGAAAGTAGGAATAAAGTTTGAGAGCACTTTCTTCTGTTCTCAAAACAACCGAAATTACGTTTATTCATAAATATTTTTCCTGAAACGTGTGATCTGTAAATTTTCATGTTAAATGAGTAACTGAAAGCATATCGTTAAAAGTTGAAATGAATATGGAAATACTAAAAACATATTCAGTTATCTAACGATTATGAGAGCTAAAATGTACTTTGAATATTATACCATTTTCAGTTTGCAATTTTCTCTTTATTAAAATAAATAAAAATGTTTTCCTAATGTATCATTTCATCAAAACAACGTTAATATTCATATTTCTTCAAAACTCGCATTTATTCTTTGACTAAACATTTATCTTTGCAAGCTAATATGTTATCAAAGGGAAATGTTTGGGCTCTATTTATTTAATGGTGAATCTTTTACATGTTAAGCTGGAGGTCCGGTCGGTAACGTTTTGCAGGTACACGCGAGGAATTTCCACTTTGCTAACGTTAGTATAGGGAAATATTCGATGTACAACGCTTTGACTTCAGGTTTAGATAACAGTTGGCTTATGGCCGGCTTTAACGTAACACACCTGAATGTTTTAACTTGCTATTTAGAATTGGATAAGTTTGTTCGTGTGTGTTTTGTTTCATTAATTTTCTGTTAGAAATTATGTTTTTAAAATGCGTTTTATATTTTATTCATATCGAGCTGTATTTTTGTAGATATAAGAAAAAACAAGTTCAGATAATTACGTAGTTCTAGTTTTATTTGGTTTAATTATGTTACCACACTTACTGTTTTTCTCTTCTAAATGGTATTTATTAAATAATGTGCATAATAAGAAATCTATAACATATAGGATATATTCGTAACTATAGAAATAATTACGAATATACCATATATTTATTACTTATACGCATTAATTGATAAATAAAATCCAAAAACATAAAATAGTACAAACCGTAGACATTAACGGTACAATTAACGTATTTAATTAAAATATGTTAATTAAACCGTAAAATGCAATCACACCATAAACCAAATAATGTTTTTGCAAAATAAAAGTGGACCACAAATTATTCGAATATTTGAGTAGTAACCGCACGATTCGAACACAATCCGAACGGTTAAACCAGAAACATACACATACATATACACTAGGTACTACATGCTTCCAACGTCATTCACTTGTACAGAATTTCTGAAGCAAAAAATCGTCGAGAGCAAACTCCATTTCTCTTGAAGATTCTGTTATTGGGAGTAGTTTCATGTTTGCCACAGCCTCCTCTCAAACGTACTATAAAATGTTATTCCTTCGCTATAAAAATGCGGGTAAATCTATATTTGGTTCAACGGCACATACATTTTGGATTATTCTAAATCCAAGTTTGAATTACTTTTTATTTTAGGGTTATTCTATATAAGAATTTCAGTTCTTCAGGCTTCTTTATATTCATTGAAATGTTTTTCATTTGCAAAAGCTGTTTCGTTTATGCTGAATTATAATATTTGTTCAGATTGATCTAAGCAATAAAACATAGATTTCGATATTCAGATAAAGATAGATTTCAGATAATGTATTGTAGGTTCTTTATAAATGTTAAAACTGGAAAACGCTATTGAACTTATTCAACCCTTACATTTGAACTTTCTAGAATAGAATAGAATGTAAATGTCGCAGAATAATCTATTAATATTTGATATTCTCTTCTCTGAACAGTTTAAAACATTATTATATAAAAACTATACGGCAAAAGCAACTGAGTTTCGCCAACTCAATTAGTACACTCAGCTAGGAAATTAAATGCGTTTTGCTTCGTACAGTCGTTGAGAGAATTTTAACATTTTGTTATCGATAAACTTTTACATTTACAAACGAATTTTAATTGGAAAACTAGTGGTTTACGTACTCGTATTTAAGTACGAAATTACTTGCCATTCCGAAGTGTTTCGGGTACGTGGAGCGGTTAAGTGATGTTTAATTACCAAGTTAGTATCTCGAGCTTTTATCTCAAATAGACCCAAACGCGGTCGCTGGATCAATATTATGTTCGGTTTTAATATTGCTAGACGTATTACGATTTGCATTTATGTACACCCAAAATATTCTCTAATTTTAATGGAATATTATGCCTCTCATTTTCGGTTTCGTGGCCGCTTGACATTCCGTGATGGGCAAAATAATAATTATACCTACGTCATGACTTGGGACAAGTTGGCAGTCCTTTGCCTATAAGTACATAATAACGGGGCATGGAACACCATATTCCCATTAGGTGACACGTTATACAACTCGCGCCGCAAAAATAAAAATAATACTTCGTAACTTAACTAACTACGTCGTTAATATGCATGTTCTGTCAATCTAATAGCTATACTTACATCAATGACCCACTTAGCTGACAGAAATCATGCAGCATTATTCATAACAGAAATGTAAAATAGGTCTTATTACGCGTAACCGGAGCATAGACTTTTTATTCCTGTGTCATACTCAAGCTAAGTAATTTTCACTTTTATTTCAGTCGTCATGAATATTCCGAGCGGACTGAACATACAAAAAATCTCATTTAAATACTTAAAGGGATTACATTTCGTCCTAATTAACTTTAATACTTGCATATAAAAAGTTGGTTGTAAACCGACTAAGTTGGTTTATAAGTGTGCTATTACCGTCAATTAGTTTACCGGACCGTCTTCTTTGACGGCAGTTGTAAACAGAAAATTGATCCGACCGCCCTGAAGATGATATGTAGTTTTATTTGAACGCTCAAAGGTTTTTAGAGCAGTCATCAATCCCGTTCAATTTGGTTGGTTTCTATAGATTGTTTATTGGTAGTTTGGTCGGGAATGGTAGACAAACTAGGTATAAATTGGGCTTTAATTGGGCGCGTTTACTGTCTAATGTAAAGCCATATTTTGTGTTAAACTGCAGCTTGGGATTTTTATAAGCCTTTTATGGAACCTTGGATGGATAGAACAACACAAAATAGTCGTAGTCGGCCCAATTTTTAAAATAAGATCTTTCGTAGAAATGTTACATATTACATGATATAGATTGTCATGTTTCCTACGACATTACGAAATCCTAAAATAATGCTAAACATCCTCGAAACAATCACACAAATATTTAATTAGTGTGGGAATCAAACTCACGACATCTAGGGATGTGTAAGCGCGACAAAAGACGTCTAGATGCTTACAACTTTGAGGTATATGAACTTTGGTAGACATAAACAAAAGACCGACGACCTATTGTATATCTCACTTGTAATGTAATAATCACATCTGTCTAGATACAAATGAAATACTACCAATTACGGAGCCTTGCGGCTTTCCCCCAACACACAATATTCACAACATTTCCACTAACAAGCAATACGTTTTAGAATAATGCCTTTACAAATATTTACTTCAAAAACTATTTGCCGTATAATGTAGTGATTTCCCTTCTATAAATGAATACACTTTTGATTTTTGTATTCTTTTTCATGAATATGGATTATATTATTTATAGAGGAAAATAAAGTATCGATACCTATTCTATTAAAATTTAGTCTTTGAACTATTTTTTTGCTTCATTTATTAGATTCTAACTCGGTGGCATCCAATTTTGGCTCAAAACGAACGACCTAATTTGGCATAAAATACCCATCTTTCTCCTTTTACCTCAACAAAATGCGATACTAACATTATTTTAAAGTGACGTACAACAGAATCGACAATTTTCTAAAACGAAGTAAACACCACCGAAGCGTACACTTGACGCTAAAGTATTAAAGTTTATACCGCGAGGCGAACAATATTCGTTCATTATTTACCAGAAGAATGGCTTTCCTGAATTCGAGCTGAGCATAGCCCGCCGGCTATAAACACCAGGTGTGGTTAAAATAAATAGCCCTGAACATCCCAGCTATGTACGTTCACTACCAATTATTACGATTAATTGGAAACTAGTCAATGCCTTTATTTTTGTTTTAGATCGTTATAACTGTAGGAAATAGTCTAATGCCATCAAAAACATCCTGTAAAAAACCTCAAGTCTCGCAGCGTAAAAAGTGGTGAGATCTATGTAATACCAAGTCGATTAATCTGTTTAGTCTCTACTGAAAGGACCTTCTGTCTTAAGTTATTACACAAGTTATTATCATGCCAATATTAAAAATATTTCACGTTTAAAACAAATAAATCGACCTGGCCATCGCATGATTTGATTATTAGTATGTACCACACTGCACAGCACGACGGGCCAGCAACCGAATTCCTCACTAGGGTCCTTCCGAATATAATGATTGAGATGAGTATCTTAAAGAAATTAATGCTCCTGAAATTTTAATGGCGAATTTGTGTTTTCATGCGATGACCAAGTCGATTTATTTGTTTTAAACGTGAAATATTTTTAATATTGGCATGATAATAACTTGTGTAATAACTTAAGACAGAAGGTCCTTTCAGTAGAGACTAAACAGATTAATCGACTTGGTATTACATAGATCTCACCACTTTTTACGCTGCGAGACTTGAGGTTTTTTACAGGATGTTTTTGATGGCATCTCACTTCTTTTTGTAAAGCGAACATAAGTCCAATTTGTATGGAAAGACGGTTATTTTTTTCATAATTCAACATATTTTCCTATTGAAATGTTGTTCAGTTTCATGGGCTAAACACCCTTAAGTTATGCCTCATACAGTAGGTACCTATGTACACCTATTATTTTCTATTATACTACAGTAATAGTTAATTCATTAACTGCAAATGTAACCTTGTAATCCTATATAAATGTATAAGATTACAAAGTTATTCTTGCAGTTAATGTATTTAGAAAACTGGACTGAAATTAGAAAATATTGAAATTTTCCCATGATTAAGATACTAAATTCTATTTGTATTCTAAATTTGAAGCTTCTAAGTCTGCTAGAAATGCCTTAGACTTTTGATGATCGGTGAGTCAGTGAGTCAGTGAATCAGTGAGTGACAAAATTCAAAACTTTAACAAGTTGTCATTCTTAAAGTACTGGTTCAAATTGACTGAAATTTTCAATGTACCGTGTTCATACAATGACTGATAAGTCGCTAAAAATTCAGGCTTCTTGGTTTATCCACAACGAAATTATAGGGGGTCGAAAATGGCCTGAATTGCTTCGAGAAAAGATGGTACGGCCGTGCCGCTTTTTTTTGCTCGACTTGCGGGGGCACTGCCGTGCCCCCAGATATATGAGACGTCGCCTGAGGCTGTCCGCGGCCCACGAACTATTTCTATATACGTAATTTTTGAGAGAAAATTACACGGTTTGACGGTTAATAGCGTAGTTTTAAACAGAAGTACGCTTTACGGTGGCACGGAAGTATCTAAACATTCCGTAGAAATTATACGAGTAAGAGGTATTACTGTGTTATTATACGATTTAAATCATGATCTGGATGATAAAAATTAAAGTATCAATGCTACGGAGTCCAACTATATGTCCCTTTAAAAGTAAGTTAATTTATTAAAGTATACACAACATCAAACATTTCTTAATTTTTGGTAACTTTTAAAGACAGTTTTTTTGTACAATGTTAATTAGATCAAAGAAAATTTATTACTTGATAAAAAATGTCACTTCGTTTAAAATTAATTTCCTTTTTAATATAAATTTTAATCGAACCCTGCTATACACACTTACCTATTAAACCTATATAAAAAATCTTTGATCAATCTCGTACAAATAAGTAAGACCGTGGAAATGCGGTAAGCATAAGTAAGGTCAGAGTTTATTGACTCAGAGATTATTCTTAGTATTCTGAATTAATGCGGCGTGAAAGTTCACAATTTTATTCCATTATCGGACGGTGAGCGGGAGGTTTGACCTAACGCAGTTCCCGTGTAATCCCAGCTCCACAGCTCCGAACGAAGCGTTAAAAGTTCGCCACTGAACAAACTTTCTTCTTACATTCATAAACATTTTACTTTTCGAGTTGCGTCGCGGTTACCGCAACACCTGCTATTTTACATTCAAAACGGTGTTTTTACGAATATTGAGTACAAATGTCGACTGTTTTGTAAACGTTGGATTTTAATAAATTACGACTTTGAAGTACTTTGATGAGGTATTACAATTTTGGAAGTTAATGCATATCATTTTTGCTTTTTATGTCTGTTGATTTGTTTTTTTGTTGAATTTCTTTTTTATAAGACGTGTTTTAGATTGCTTTACTTACTTCAGACTTTTTAGCATTAACAAGTTTCAAGTCTACTGCCTAACAACAATATCGATTAAAGTAAACTCCAACAAAACTACTCACCCGTACCCAATGTTCTCATAACCTAAAATAAAGTATTTATTGCAACAAAAACAACGGAAAGTGGGGTAGGGTAGCACTGAAACTGGTCGTATATTACATCATTCGCATACAACTCACGTTCATAGGGGCATGAACACAGCCGATATGAATAACTTAAACGCAGGCCTAGCCTAGCCGCGGTGGACTACACTTACTACCTCCTATATTTTAATAGTTTATTTCGCTTTTCAGAAGCCCAAACTGTAACACGTTTGCAGCTAGTTTTGGGTTTAGGTATAAAGTAGAATAAATTAGACTAGATTCAGGTTAGTATTTCTTTGCAAAAAGTTTAAAAGTTAATATTCTATACACTTTTTGCAAGTACGTGTTTGCCATTGAGGTCATATTTTTGCGGTTTCGACCACGCGCTACGTACGTAGATCTTAATTTTATGTCATACGACGATTCAACGTAATAAATTCTACTATACTGTGGCAAAATCTGTTATTTCACTGAAAACTCGTAGATAACAGCGTTCGTACAGTTGAAAATTGAATCTTTTAAACCTATTTAAGGATTTAATAACTATTACTACATCGCTAATCAATATTAAATACACAAATTAATTACATATCAAATGTAAAGAATTCTACATAACTACTTCTAACTAAAGATTTCAAATTGTTTTATCCGGCAATAATTTGGTTTTTTCTTCTAAAATTATGTACAATGTACCCGTACCATGACATTGAACCAATATCCTCTCGACTCGAACAAGGATAAACTCAATAAAACGAATGTTTCTGATACAATTTTTCTCTTATTAACTTAGTACAGAGGACACGGATGAGGATAATGAAGTTAGAAGTAATCCAATGAAGAGCGTATACAAGTGTTTAACTGCGTCTAAGGATCATTACAAGCATTGAACTCGGTATAACGCGATTGTATCGGTAAATGCGGTTATGCTACGGACGAAGTTGTGTAACCAATTTTAGCGTTAACTAGCAATGCGGAATATTGGTATTGTTTTAGTTCTGGTAAAGGGTAACTGATTTTAATAGGCTAGGCTAGTCTGCACATCTGGTTTATGCGTAATAATATAATGCTACATTCTCTATTCTGAACCATTCTAAATTCCGAGTACCTACTTAAGTATAAAAAAGTTACTTTAATGAGTTCTTTGAAAATGCTTCTATAAAAGAATTTCTCGGGTGTCTTGTCTTTTCCAGCCGCGCTGTTATTAGGCTTTAGTTCTAAGTAACCTCTAATAATAATAGTAATAGAAAACTCAGAGGCTATTAAAGTCGATAGATGCAGTTTGTGTTCTGACCTATTTAAAACTTTCACGTCAGTAGATCATGTTATTTTCGGCCAAATATAAATGAACCATCCGAAATATAAAATGTGATGTCTCGTCTCGTTAAAAAAATAATAAATCAAATAATACCAGGACTACCTATTAGTCTCGTGTTTCGCCGTAAAATATTAATGTTAAATGTTTTACGACTTCAAATTTCCACATTTTGCATATTTGATGTGTCACTGGACACCGTTTTGAACTTTAGTCATAAAAATCGAAAATGTCAAATGTCGGGTTATTCTGTGATCTGCAGTCGTAGGAGTCGAGCCATAAAATGATTACTATCTTCCCTGTGTGGGTTGCTTTTACGTTAACGAAGTTAGAATAAGTCGAGCTACTGTAAAACTTTTTTATTTTTAAAGTGCTATATGCTAAATTTCTTCACTAACCACTTAATGATTATATTGGTAGAATCCTTTTTGATCATTACAAGCATTCGAAAGACACGTACCTTTAAGAATAAGTTTAACTTCTTTATAAAAGTCATAGTATAAAATTATAAATATACTTAACATAGGTACTACATGCATACATTACGCACACCATATGATTTTTTAGGTTAACTTGTTAAAAAATCTTGCAAGTACATTTAAGCAGCAATTAAGCTGAACACGCATGTAGATCCGATGACAATGGAATAAAAACACAATAACGATCTCTTAAACCGATCACAATCGTGTCGTGTTTTGCCTCTATACAGTTAATTTACATGACGTATTCCCAATTTAATTTAAGACAAAGACTTTAAACAAGGTACTATAGCTTACGAGAGTCAATTAGTGAGCCTCTTCGTTTCTTATCATATGGAAAAATAAGTGTCGAGTGAGTCAGGTGTGTTTAGCCTTACTTTAATCGTTTTTACTACAGTTTAATCGAACCTATGCCTATATTAATCCAAACAGGATCGACAAGCAAACTTTTTATTGCGAATAAAAACCACTTTTTTATTATGACGTCACTGCTGCAAGCCTAGCTCTAAGAATACACTGCGGGCAACTAGAGTTGAACCGACCGAAAGTAACTCCGCTCCATAATTCAGGTTCATTGATATACTTGACTATAGATAGAAGATGTAAAGAGGCTTATACAGGTACGCATAATACACATGTAAGTGTAATTATAGAGCTCGCCAGGTTGGAATCCGTAAGGGCAAGGCTATAAATACAGGTTGATACAACCTATTATGTTGCTACCTGCATTTACCTACATCTCCATAATTCTCTCTAAGTTTTAATTAAGTATTTTGATTCACCTCTGAGGGAATTAACCAGTGTTTTGATTGTGTAATTATGTCGGTAATATTTAAAATTGATGGTGGAATCAAGTACAAATAGATGAATAAAAAATGATATATTCAGTGCTAGAATATAAAAAAATAATAAATGTACTAACAAGTCATCTTAAATGGAAACTTAGAAAGGAAAACAATACTCTTAAAAGAAATAATATAAAACATTTCTTTCATTCTATTTTCTCCTTACGTCAAAAGCGATTTTAATCAAAGATATTATAACTCGACTTACCTTAGCGGATAACTATAAAGTCCGTCTGAAAACTACACAAAAAATACCAAAGGTATAGAGAGTGCCGTTCAAAGAAACTACCAAGTGAGCCACAACCTTTATTAACCGTTCTATTATAGTATTTTTTTATCACACAATTGAATAATCGCCAAATATCCCTTTATCGTCCCCGAGGGCCGATGATACGTCAGGGTTAAGGGTGTACGATCAATATTCAATATCCGGCCAGAATTCGCCTCTTCCGATCGCCGGATATTCCGGATGTACCGACTAGTTACACAACCGGATTATTCTCCGCTGTAAAATTAAGTGAAAATAAGGATACGTTTCATATGTGAGCTTGAAACGACCTTTTTTGATTCGATGTCAGAGATTGTTTGAGAATATTATATGGGTCTCGAAGTTTATCTGTCGCCGCTTGAGTGAATAAGAATAAAATGGTTATGAAATAATAATGTTCTCTGTTAGGATACTTAATGTTCTATTTTTAAAATAAGCTTAAAGGTCTCTTGTTTACAGATATCTTTACTAACGGAATGGAAACGTTATGTTTAGGGCGACTTTACGGGCCAGATTATGGATTGGTGGACTTTTAGCAGGCATTGTATGACAATTTAAAAAACTATTTTGGGACAGAAACATTAGAATTCTTAAATCTTAGATAAAGTTTAACAGTTCTGATACTTCAGAAATATAGCTACATATTTTTTTAATCAATTAACGAGGCTCCACTTACAATTGTTTAAAATCTCACTTTATTAAACAAAGGGTAACACACCTGTTGTTAAATAAATATTCATAATATTATCAAAAAATGTCCCATTGTCATTTTACAATTGTAAATGAAAGTTAAGTACAAACAAAGGCATTTAGTTCAAAACAAATTGCAAAGTTACATGACGGGTTAATACAACTAATAACAAAATAGTAGTTTTATTAATACAGTCATACAGTAAAATCCGCTTGCATATATCCGGTGGCAAATATCATCTCAATTGAATTTAGTATGCACATTTAATAATTTGAATGCACGTATTTCTGCTATATGCTAACAAAAATAAAAACTTGAAATATTGTGTTTGATTTTTTATTTATTTTTGCATTTTTGCACAATGTTAATCATAAAGGCCTTAGTGATTTTGGATACATACAAAGTGAGTGGGTTAGTCTTTCAGATAATTCCCAGTAATATCCCGAAATTTAGTAACTTATAGTGAAAGTTTGAAGCGAGCTCCGTATTTCACAGAATTTAAACGTAAAAAGTGAAAATTCAGAGATTTAGAAAAACAAACAAGGAAATACTGTAAATAGTAAAATGATAGATACAAATAAAAGAACGTCGAGAACTATAACTGTCCTTTTCTAACAGCTTGGCATAAAAAGAGATGATTGCTTGCATGATTTGTTGCTATGTAAACATAACAGAATTGCCATTATTTACCGAATACCGTTTAGAATTGTGGTCAGCGATCGCCACAATGATAATATTTGCTACGGCAAAACTTTACCTCTACAATCTGAAACTGGAATCGTCATTGTGTACAGAAATCTTACATTCGTAGAAGCTTGATGAGTATGCAAGAGTGTGGTTTGATACTACGTACATACCTACTTTATGTATTTAATAAAGACACGATTTTGAAAGTTGTATGCGCTCATTGCGATCTGTCATTGTTTGATGAATCAACCAGTAATTTCTCGTGAAATCAAGTACATACTTACATTTAAATTGTGAGTATACGTAAAACGATCGTTGGCATTAATTAATTATTATTAGTAGTAAATAAAATAATTGTGTATGTTATAAATAACTGTATTTGGCGAATATATTTTTTGACAAAGTTTTTAAACATTTGATCGATTCGATGAAGCAACAATTGTAGTCAACTAAGAACAAACTTACGAACTAACAAAGAAAAGAAGATTATTTTGAATATAATACAAAGCATAGCCATTAATCGGAGCAAAAAGTGTAAAAAATAAAACAACATGCGCATAACAAGAAAAGTATTTTAGTCCGCGAGAGCGCGAAAGCAAAAGCTGGAATTACATACGTTATTCTAATCTGTACTTAGTAATAAAATGGACAAAGGCCTGAAGTGGAGGATGACGCAAACTTTCTACAGCCCGTATGTAAGACCTATTTATAGAATAACAACACCATATGTGGTAATCAAGAGCTTGATTGTTGTAATAAACTAATTATAAAGTTACCACTTGCGTGCGAGATTGTATGATAGAATATAAGGACTTGTTTTCGTTAATTAACTGTTTAGTGTTCGTACTATCTTCATAGGTATATCTGGTACATTCTGGGAAAATGTTTAACTGTAGTCTTTCTTTTTGCCCTTATATTCACGGAAATCTGTGATAGCATTGATTTCAATCTGCTAATTAATATACATGAGTAAAAATGTTACTTATGAACCTTTTGATCGACTTTATTAAAAAAATGCTTTCTTAAAATTTTGTTTTTTTATTAATATATTTTTTTGTTTTATTTAGCCTGTTTCTATGTCCCACTGCTGAGCAAAGGCCTTTCCCCTGAGTTTCCAGTCCCCAAGTTTCCCAAAAAATTCCTAACTTATTAAATCAAATGTTATGAATTTGAAATAAAAAAGACACATTCGTTTTCCCACAAAGATCAGTGTTTACATATTCCGAAGTAATATTCTCAAGAGCTTTCTAATAAAACTTAATTCTTTATATTCTTAACTTATTTGAACTATTGTGTATATTTCGTAATAAATTGACTATAATCTTCTGGTGAAAGTTCCATTTGGTAACCTTCCTTTACAAACGACAAACAAGTTAAAAGATTAAGGAATAATGCATTTGTTATCGAGTAGTCGATCCCTGTTTACAACCATCGTAACCTATTAGCTTACCTTTTAAAATACACATTGTTGAATGAGGTTTTAAGGCTTTTCCTATTGTAAACACCTCTCAAGTACGCTCCTTTCGGTTCAAATCTACCTTTTTTATTTTAAACAACTTCATCAAGTCAAAGTTGTTTATTAGCGTGATATTTTTTTTTACTGTGTATTTCATTTGAAGACTTATTCAAAAGAGCATGTATCCTTTTGATAAACGCTATAGGTCCTTATCAATTTTGTCATATAATATATTTTAATGAGTTCAACGAACTGATTCTTGATCTATTTTTACTCACATATTATGGTATCTAATGTAAGTATCGCGGGTCTTAAGCAAGTTTCACATTTTTTCTTTCCTTATATAGGCCCTATGGCTTCATGAATACCCCCATGCATAGAACCTACACTATTTTTATATTCTACAGCCACGTCCGGTAATAACATTGTAGGGTTTATAGATCGTAACAGTGCATAAGTAGTAGCATGTTGCAAACCCATCATCTGAGGGTGAACCGTAACCCGTTTTCCTTCAGCTGACTTTTATAACTTGGGCATGATAAGCAGCTGCCGTTGTATATGTTTTTCTTTTATTTTTAGGTCAACGTGTATTAGGGACGATTTTTAAAATAGCTTCTTTAGTTTCTGATGGCCTGGTACCGATGTTGAAAGGCTGTTCTGAAAATGTCTCATTTGCATTTATTTGGTTTGTTTACCATTTTTTTCTGGATGTAGGTAGATTAAAGTTAAAATTTTGTCTAAAAAGCTGCTTAGAAATAGAGTCTTAATTACGCCAGTCTCAATGTTTTTGTTGTAGAATAGTCTATGTTGAAGAATTGTATTGAAGCGAACACATCTAAGTTATTCTAAAGCTTATCTTATAAAGCTCAACAGGCTAAGAGCCCGTTACTAAACAGGAACCTTTCTTTGAGTGATTACAACTGGTTGAAATGATCAACTGGTTGGAACGATAAATGTACTGACTGCTATCAATCCTAAGAGAGAAACACGGCTTATATGACAATTTAACGGCATATCAATGACGCCATTGTTCATTATTAAAACATTTACATTTTAGTTGTACATACGGTAACTTCTAAAATACACATAGAAATTTGGGATATTGAAAATAGAGTCAATAAAAGCTTGAAATTCAATAACCAAATTATTTTGTAGAAAATATTTACCTATAATATCTCAGTTCACAACTATTTGAAAGCCATTATTTGCTTTACATTGTTTTCTCCTTTAGATTAATGTGATTAACACGTTACGTCAAGGCTGATATGTACTAAATAGTGCCTAACAACTTTACATACACGAATTATTGTTATCTGAGACACATAATACGCATACAAAAACTGCCGGAGACCTAATTAGGATAATACTAATAGATATTTGTTTTTCTATTTCAGGTAAGGGAGTAATGTCATATTTAGAAAATTCCTAAAATAAATTTGGTGAGTTGTTGTTAAAAAATTGTTTATACAATAGTTGTTCATTTTATGTCACAATATTATCAAATGTACTATTTCACGAACGTTGAATGTTATTAGCGCGTAGCGGTATAGTAATTACAATTAATTAATTACATTAATATTTGCACGTATTTAAATTATAAAATTATTGGTAAATATGAGTGAAAGTTACCATTAATTAGAGCAATTATGTGATACTGTATTTTTTATTGTAGTTTATTATATTATTAAAATTCCACTATTGGGTAATGAGTTAATGACAGATTTCGATATTGTCTGTAAAGGTACCTATGTCACGATAGCGAAAATTTTCTTGGAGCTTACAAACTCTTATATATTTTTATACCTTTGCCCAATAGTGGGATAATGTTTCGCTTGCTATATTTATTTGTAGACTAACCGTGTAGTATATACGATTTTTTTTTATATACCTACCTACCTAAAGATAAACAGCTTGAACCAATCTACTTAAAGCAAACCAAAATCTAATTTAGCTAATTGTGAACTCTTATGACTAAAGTAACGAAGTAAAAGAAATAAAACATTCGTATTGCGTAGCCATTTTCAAACTTCGCAGACTTAATACCATCAATAATACTAAAACGATATAAACTTACATTAAACTGTACTGAAGCTCAAATAAATTCAATTATTGCTAAAAGTAACATTTTAATGATAAATTATTTATTAGTAGGCCAGCGGTCAGCCATCTTTTCAAATATTCATACCATTTCGTATTTGTCTGAACTTCAGCATATTTTTGTTCGCGGTAATTATACCTTTGTAAGGCCAATGTTATTACTAAGTTTGAATACGAAAGCATTATGGCTAATTTATTTTTGCCTCATTATCCTATTATTTTTGAAATGAAAAGCCTAATTACTAGTGAATGGCTTGGTTTTCGTTATAGCATGATATGCTGTAATTAAAACGTTATTTTACTTGAATGTTGTTATTTACCCTTCTGATTGAGTCATGATTATAGTTAAGTAGTGTTCAAAGGAAAATAATGAGTAAGATTATTATGCTATTCCGTATCTATGATATTGGCAAGTCCATTAATCATTATATTACTGTTCTTAGTCTTACATCGAATCGACATCAGTTATCGGTAGATATTCGCTGACAGCAACAATTTTGCATCTCGTTGCGCAGCCGCCGCGGGTACAATAATCTCAAGCACAGATCTAGCACTCGAAACGTTGTACAAGTAGTTATCTGGAGCTCGTTTCTTCACCACGTATCATTAGTTAATTTATGTTGGTTTGTGTTCAGAATTATGTGGCCGGTGTTATCTACGTTGAGATACTCGTCCGAGTGGGTACAGGCGGGTCGACGTCCTTGCGATCGCATCTCGCTCGACCGCGCCGCAGGTGTACGCGATGCACCTGCCCGGCCCGCCAACTTACCATAAAATGCGATTCGAACCAACCCCGTTGAAACAAAGCTTCATCTCACTCACACTCGCCGAGCTAAAAGGGACGACCGCACAATCACGACCGATATTAACTCAATATACGACGGACGGAACGCGGCCGAACGGAATATCAGTTTTTACCGGCGCAAAAACTATCGGAATTTGAAGTCTGGGTTAGCTGCCGGCCGTAATCACCCGCCCGGGACTTACTTTTAAAACAATATCTCCGCTTTATATTTCATCGAGGCAGGTGTAATTTATGGGATATTCTCATCGTTTTTTCAGTTTTGATTTTTCACTCGCGTTCGCTCCTCGGTAGCATTGATCGCGTTCTCAGAGTTTTGTTTTTCTTCTGTCTACGGTTCGTCTCGGGCGTCTTTCGCGGTGTTTACTTTGGAGTTTAGATTGGATTTCGCCGTCCCTTTTTAACATTCTTTCGTGTTGTGCTCGTAGCTAATCGTACAATCTCTTCGACAAATAAAAAATCAATTATAAACAACAATATAGAGTGCGAGATGGAGAACATGGCGCTGCTTGGGGGCTCACTCATTGTTGTGTAGAATTAATAGGCATCCCGACGGGTCGCAATATCACAACATCGAATCAATAAACAACCGTGTCTGTAGCTCTCATTCCGACAATAACGGTACACTATATTTTTAATCTAAGAGATTTATTGTTGTACTCCGGAGCGTCTTACTCGCGCTAACTCGCTTCACGTTAATAGTAAAAGTTAAAGTGTTATGATGCATCTAAATGAAGCAACTATAAAGAAACCCTATTAAGTCAGTTATTACTTAGTTTCGCATAAAATACTGCCAGTTAATTATCTGAGTCTGCGATAACAGACTGAAGTATAATAAAAAATGCTAGGCTATTTAAATAAACAAAATGTAGTGCCCTTAAACAAACGAACGTAGGCAGGTTCGTTAGTGGCGTACAAAAGTTAATACAAAAGTAGATACATTATCTAAATAACGGAAGGCCTTTGCCTACGCATGTTTAATGGAGTGATGTGAAATGCGGCGAGACGGACTTTTTAAAAGCAAAGTCACGCCTCGGCTGGATGAACAATACGTCTTAATTAAATCGTAACTACGGCGTCAGAACTTACCAGCACACACCATATAATTATTTAATTATAAACGTTCCCGCGAGACAATCAATAATTTCAACCGAGGGTACGTTTGCTTTGTGAAGGAAATAGTAGGAATGGGAGGTGAGCACGTGCAGAAGGATAAATAAATAACGAATTGAGGCTTAACGTACGATGTGAAAGAAACAAGATTAAAATAAACGACGCCAAAGGGATGTAGTTTTCAGTGGACGACGAAGGTCGACGGAATAGGAAAAAAATGTTCTTGTGTCGCGAACAACGACGTGAAAGGGATGCTAGCAATTTTAAATTCAATATAATTGGCGCTACTTTTTTCGTTTGTCTTCTGTGTAGGCATGTTTCATTTTTAACCGAGTCTCTTTTTATATCCGTTTGTTGATCTTTTGACACTTATTTTATTATATCAAACAACATTCATTCGTAAGTACCCATTTACAAGAATAGTTGTTGCTTCTAATGATAGGTACGTTGTAAATAGGCCATTTTTAATCGGGCTCACTTGTGTAAATAGTTACTAGCATCTGAAATAAGGAATTTTACCCAAAAGTGTATTAAATTGACGTACAGAAGATAGAGGAATTATTATATTCGTCCAAGAGAATATGATAGAGTTGCAAGTCATATCGGGATTAGAATTAAACTTTCAAATGATGTATTAAGCAAGTCTATTTGCCCTACAGGCGAGTTGTTCTACACTCCAGAAAGCGTACAAGAACTCAGTATTGTTAAAACAAGTTCTGCCTATATTAAAATATGAGTGTAATATTTTACTATGATCTTCATCTTTACGATCTTGAACTGTCAACTGAACGCTATTGTGATGTTTGAATCCCACGCATAGCTGGTATACTTCACGTGCTTTTATTTCGTGCAAGGCGATGCCAAGCCTGAGACTTCAACAAGTATGTTAAGTTCTTTGCCCCTGAAGGCGTCGACTTTGAAAAGTCGTTTTTGTATCCATTTGATTGGTTTACTTCTTATTGTAACATACAAGAAGTTCTTGCCTTTGTTTTACTGATACATAGGTTATATAGAATTACTCCATATTTCGAAAGTTTATCTAAATTACATAGGTAAGTAATAGTATAATGAAACTTTAATCCTAATGCTTAATAATATAAACCCTTCTAGAAATTACGATCCTTGTGGATTTATTTTAACATCCCTAATACAAAATTATTGGAGTAGTAACAAGGACCGTAAACCGAGTCTGAATTACGTGAATACGTGTCCAAACAGAATTTGTCATCCGTAATACGTATTATAACGTGAGAATTTTAATGCCGTTCCCAAAACCACAAATTAGGATTAATATTCCTATTAAATTTGTTCGCGAAAGCTGGTACTATTTATGGTATAATTATATTAAGTAATTATAGTGCAGTGATAGTCGCTAGAGGCGGCGTTTAGATTTACAGCCGCGCATCACGCTAACAATAGGTCGGTCAGAGCTGCGCGGTCCTTGCTATCTCGCACGTTTTGCTCTCACTACGTTCCTACAGTCTAGACGTAATATCTCCAACCATGTTGCAGACATATCGCATAATTTCAAACGGTGCATTATCTATTTGTCCGACGTCCATCTCCGAACTTATCGTGTTATTTATACTACTAATGCATTATGCATTCTCTTTCAAATTCTGTTTGATGTCACTCGATATTTTTTCATGTTTACATGTCGACATCACTAACTTCACCAGTGCATTAGTTTTATTAATGAATGCTAACAGAACGACGCCCAGCGTCGACTCTGACCGAAATCGTTTTTTTGTCAGTGACAAAGTTAATGCGAGCCTTAATAGTCATAACTGGAACTCGTTCGGTACGAGAGAACAAATCAAATAAAAAGCTCCCACTTTGTGGGGAAGTATGTGAGTTTATTAAAACAAAACATGAAGCGCACTCATTTCCAATTCCAGTGAGTGCGGCGCCGCTCCTTAACATTCACAGGGCAACCGCGCGCGGTAGGTGTATTTAATCTGAATTATTCCAAACTGACTGACAGAATGTCTAAGTGACACTCACAAAAAAAAAAACAATAAGTTGGCTACCTAAAGGGGAAAAGTTTCGAATAAAGAGGACTCTTTGTTTGGCGAAGAATATTAAAATGGCAGGATGTCTCGGGAGTCGTGCCGAGTCGCTGCCGGATCGCGAATATTAACCGCTCGACTCGCTTCTGATTAAAGAGAAGCGATTTTGGACAGGATGACTGATGCGCACGTGATTTCGAGGAATAATGTTGTTTATTAAAATATGGACGGAAATTTTAACTTCGTGATAGGAAGGGCTCGTTTATTTCGTGCATACAAATTAGGGTACGCGCTTAAAATCGAATAAACCGAGTGTTTAGCCGAGATTTTATAGCCCGCCGCTGATTTATGGAATCTTGTTACTGAATGTAAACTGCCTACACTTAGCGGGTTTGAGTAAGTGGAACATGGAAGTTCTGTCTCGTCGACTAGTCTCGATAAATTTCCGTGGCCCACGTTTGCGTTTGCTGGAAGCGTAATTATCTCGAATTAAGCGAGTCATTACAGGAGCGGCGGCTAACGAAGTCTCTCGTCCCGAGACCCGCCAAGCGCCGCGCCGCCTCATAACCGGAAGGTTCAGTTTCGCCCCCGAATACGGCGACGCTTCGCAATCATTAACGCGGTACTGTCGAGCACAGAACATTCGGTGTCTATATTTAATTACCTTCTTTTTTGTAATGACCCTCATTGTACATTTTAAGATTATGCACTAATTAAGTTGCGTGTTCAGATCCTACGAGTTTTCTGCGAAGTCGTTTTTAATACATTGTAATTTGTAGGTTCCAGTTAGTATAAGTATGTGTAATGAGTGTCGCGTGTGAGCGTCACGACAAGCACCTTGCGTTAGGTGCCGACGTTGATCCAGTCTTGAGCGATCATCTAAATATAGAACGCGTATCGAGATGATTGTACCGCGAACGAGCCTGCGGTTTGTTCGGCTTTTCTGCGGTTGCACGTTTTTGTTCACACCTGCGGTCGACTCCAGTTATGAGATGCCGGCGCAAAAGCTCCACGCCCCGTACTAAGATTATTCTGTTTGAAGTATAGCGTGCGTGTGTATGTAAGTATGTTGTGTTTTGTTTGGATGACGCCTAACCGCCCTACTCGCATTAAGGACTCTGTCACCTAGCCATTGTGACTTTATAATGAAAACATTTATTTTTCAGAGACCCCCACAAAGACGCAAAACATTTATCTTTCTCAGCATTAACGCGCTAAAATCGTGTCGTGCTACTGTCGCCATAAATCATTATCATCAAACAGTATTCCGGACGGCGACGTCGGCTTTCATCGGACGCTTTCAATCTGGCCCTCCTTTATTTCATTACAATAAGTAATTCACTCGCCTACCATTCACTCACTTTTCGGTAAACATTTTCTGAAATTGGCAATAAATTCCCCTCTAAAATATCGTCCCGTCGACTGGAACTCAACCTTTCGTAACAATAGATCGACTGAGATGTCGTCTTATGAAGATGTTCACTTGGTTTTGTTTGGCGTAACAATAGTTTTATTTAGCTACGAGCCCACTGCCCACACGCCTCGGCTAATGGTCAGGATTGTATGAAGATGTAAAAATGAATGGCCTGTCTTATAAAGGGCTAATAATAAGTTCTCATGCGGCTGCGATCGGAGACTATTGTTCGGTTATTTTTTGTATGCGTGCGTGGATCGTGGTATAATGGGGTAGGTGTCAATCGCGGCCGAGGCGAGCAGGCAACGGGCAGGTGTATCGAGGCCCGACGCCGGGAAATAAAAATGCTCATAATTTTATTCTGCAGCTGCCCGTCAAGCGAGCATCGATTCGAACCGGACCTCGTCGTCCTTTTGTAGCTCCAAATTCCACAAAATATTACCAGACGATCATTATTTTTAATTTTTACATATTATTCCATGCTTCATAAAGGGAAAGTAGTCATTGTTTTTAGTACGCTTCCTTTAAACACTGTAACAAGGTAGATGTATACTAACCACAACTAGTTTACGCTTGTGAAATTGGTCTTCATTTCAACGTAGGCTCTGTTTGAGATAATAAGGCCCATCTAGTTGCTGTTTATTTTTAGTTTTTCTCGTAATAACATAGAGTTAACTTTGCAGACAGCCTCACATCTGATAGTTTTTTCTAAGTCGTAATAAGCAATCAATTACGGTTTAATTAAGATTACCAGTTCTCAACAGAACTATCAGGTATTTTAATTTGTAATAATCTCAATGCTTTTCATTTCATGTATTATTTCGAAGCCGAGCAATTGGAAAACTTTATCATATTACCAACGATATTACGAACAATTTTCTGATTGTACCTATTACGGAGAATTTCACAAATAAATTGAACTTACCAGAGGTGAGCTCGTGGAGGGCTCCCGAAATCAATTCTACGATTAATTAATCAACATCAGACACTTTAATAATAATTTTGTTTCAACACAAGCGCGGAGCGAGCGGCGGCATTCCCGCTGTGTTTAATGCGAGCTGATTTTCATATTGAAATACTGTAGGATATTAACATTAAGAAAAATCCTAGCAGGCACGCGTGGCGGGGCGCGCCCGCCGCTAATCTCTCCTGAATAATACATAAGATGCTCGATAACCTACTATTAGAGTTAAGGCACATTTAATACGGCTTTCTATTACCGTGCGATATGGACTCAGTTAAGGCAAATATACACCCCGTTAACGAATGCTTAATTAAATCTTAATAAAAAGACGCGTACGCTGTGTACTTATAACATAAGGGGGAATACTTAATGTTTAGATAATGGGAAGTATGGGCGTCTTTATGTTATGTTTTATGGCTCTTACAAAGTTGAGGGCGGAAACGCTCTGGGCTACGTCGTGATAGGACTAATGTAGAGGTAAATACGAGGAAATTACCCCCAGTTTCAGCTAGTTAAACACGACTATATTGATTTTGGTACTTCGTGTTTCTGTAACATGTTGAGACAACATGGATATTTGATATTGTTTGCTTGCGCCGCGCCGTCATCGCGGGTAGTCCCGCTGCGCCGTGGATTCAAATGAGAATTATAATGTATAAGTTTTCATTGTGGTCGACACGCACCAGAGCTTATCTGTATAATTATGCATTAGACCTCTAAACAGGAACGTTAAATATTAATTTATGTGTGGCGTCGTTCGCACAATCTCACAGTATCAATTAAACCCGCCCACTTATCTCGTAAACTCACCAAAACTCTGGTTTCTATTCCCCGATCAATTTGCTTTATCTCTGGATAGCTGTTATCGTCGAATAAAATATTTACAGCACAATAAAGGCCTCCTCCTCGCAATAATAAAACTAATAACTACGATAGTGAAATTTATGAACGCCAACGCGTATCACGTTCTTTTTCTAAGTTATACGGAGATAATGAGGTTCTTAATTAAATAATACAATAAATGTTACACAGCGCATCAATATTCATGTCACAAACCACTGAATGTTTAATATAGTCGTAACGAATTCTGTGTAAACAAAGCAAGCATCTAATGCGATATTAGAAATTGATAGAGGCAATTTCTTGAAACAACGGAAAGCAAACAATTCAGTTGTTGCGCGGTATTTCATTTGTAGTTTGCGCCTCTTATTGATATTCCCATCGCATCGACGAGATATCAACGGGTGGGTATAAAACTTTACGTGAGTACGAGTTGAGTCGCGAGTGACAGCGTTTTGCCGGCGGCGCCGCGCCAAGACGCGAATGTAACTAAAGGGACTTGATTGCAAACAAGTGAACTGCGGAGGCGTACTGTTTGCTCACGGTATTATTAATTTACAATTGCCTTTAAATTATGTCTGTACTCCGCTTAACATTTTCTCGAGATGTGTATTCATGGTAAGTTTCAATAAAGGGTTCTTTACTAAGCTTCTGTTAATTACATAAAACGAATTTCTACTATGTACTCAATAAAGACTGTTTAAAGTGTGCCAAATTCAAAAAAAGTGCATTGAAAAAGTTCTCTTCCAAAAAGTTTAGTCACTATAGTCTAAATTCACGACAATATTCTCAAATCTTAGGATTTATTTACGAAATAAGCTCTCATTTTATTGCCTACTTAATTTTTTATTGAAGTCCACTAAGTTAACGGCGATGTTTGATAAGAACAAGATCTGATGTTAAGATAAACAGTATAAAGTCGGATATTAGAATTTTATTACTAATCAATGTTTAGTTTTAAAGTCGTCACAGTTTTACGAATGGGAATAGATAAGTTTAAAATAAGATTTATAATTTCTGTATTTAAAAAAATGTGAAGATTTCTAGCAAAATTTAACAACACTGATTTGATGCGGACTTGGTGTCAAAACTTCTGATATCTGATACTCTATACAAATCAATATAGAGTAATCAAATACCTTGTAAATAACTCATAATCATAGTTTTCAAAAGTCCTTTTTAGATCTTAGATACGAAAGCAAGTAAAGTGAAGTATGAAATATCATAATAAGATATTACAAGCAAGAGTTACTATGTAGCGCCTAACAATTACGGTTTGTGCCACTCTTCCATTCATCTGTCTTGCGCTGTCATTTCTTAATCACACCCACGGCGGCGAAGCTGCGGTGCAATACGGGTATGTTGTGTGGCCGCGGTGCCGCAACGTACTCTAGTTTAGTGCTTCATTTTATATTAGAGTTCATTTCATACTTTATACTAAAGTAGTCTCTATAATTGTACAGGATTGTAGATGATTTTCTGACGTTCGTTAGTCTGTGATTATAATCGTACGGGATTGTAGATTTTACATTTGGACATTGATTTTGAAACTTTTAATTGTACTGTTTTTTTTGTAATGAGTTTCTTAGTACTACGAAAGTGTTAATTATATTCATTAAGCTAAAACACTATAAAAGAACTGAAAGTAACTCAAGGTATAATTTAATGGCTAGACTTTTCGAACATAATATACCTGGCAATTCGACTTAAGATATTTATTGTGAAAACATTATAAGATTTTTTTAATGTACTTAATTCTTACTGCTACTACTTACTCTCTTACGTACTAAGTTCTTTCTAAAAATAAGTTAACTTCTTTCTTTTTGAGGTATCACTATTAAAATCTTAATTATAATAATATTAAAATTCGTATTTCGTAGCCCGCTGTCACTCACGCTGCGCCTTTACACGATGCAGTAGGCAGTTACCGTCACGAGCGCTCGCGGGCGCGGCTCCACTGAGGGTGGCCCACAATTCATTGTGCTTTGTTTGCCTAACGTTTCCTGTTACGAGGTTCACTTCAACGATTAGTGATGTTTATGCAAATATCTTGCTGCAATCGAGAAAAGCCAATTTGTTCTGCAGATAAACCCGTATTGCAAACTCAGTACAGAGTTACAGACCTTAATGAGGTTGACGATACGTTTATTGTTATACATGTTGATATTACTACGAATAAAGTAAATTGAAGAGACAATATTGAAAACGGAAAAGCGAACAACAACGACCTTTAATAAAAGAATAATGGCATACTAGAAAAACATGTTCTCATATTTTGGAATAAACCTTAAGTAGCTACTAGCTCATATTTTAGCCTACTTATCGTCGGAATACAAGTAGAAAAAGAAATAAAACATTCTTCGAATCGTACAATGCGTGTATTTGAATAAAAGGCAAAGAATATTAAATGAGGGTTTTAGGCTTTTCGCGAAGCAGTCTTAAAATATGAACGTTAATATTCAGGTACGTTGTCGTCAGTGGAGACAATTTATTTTAACTACTAACGTTTGTTTGCCCTTTAAATGTGGTATTATGGTAATGTGTTACAGTTGATAACGTGTAGTGCTTCTTTTGTGATTTATTTACGCAATTTGAGACTTTTTATGTAAGATTTTTGTATATGATTTCGCTTTAATGTAGCTATTTACCTTTTCACATCACTTTTACGAAATAAAGTCTATCTTATATTCAACGCTACATAATGATGATAAATACAGGTTTTATAAAAAAAATTGATGATACAATACTCTCAATTACTAATTTATGATATACAAGTCATTGAAAGGTGATAGAACATTTCAAAACATAAATAAACGTTATTGAATATATGAATAATCTTCATATCACATAATAGTAAGGTGCAAGTTCATAGTCACAATAAAGCACAGAGTGGTAACCGATCACACCGGATCCAATGCTAAATACCAACTTGTCGTATGTACGTTGTAAATTGTATGTAAATACGTGGACACCTGCTGAATATATTTGGATAAGCGTTAGTCCGCAAGGCGTGTTTGAGAATGCTCAATAGGGTGCATTTGACTGTGTAAACCTATTAATATGGGCAGTCCAGTATGATGCGGCTAGGTGTTATGTAAATCGTGAGGGATAATGTGACAACTCCTGAGAATTACTCGTGACTTGTTATTGTGAAGCCTGGCTTTGTGTTTGAATCGGGGATGATGGTGAAGTAGACGGCTTGTCCACCCGCGCAACTTTATGAGTAACTTGTATTACGAGTTTGAAAAACACACAGTCATTTTACGATTCAAACGTTTAGCTAAAAAGACTTTATCTAATTTATTTAAGTTTGGGTACATGTGACCAAACTCCTGTGATTATCTTCTGGGCAAGTTTCCAAAACCCACTGTAGTCTCTTGATAGAGGAATTCAATAAAATTGCTCCACCTGCACTGAGGAACTTAGTATCAGCAGACACGCAACCACTAGACTAAGTAGCCCACTCTTTTGGCACAGAATTCTAAATTGTAATTCAAATGACTGCATAACTTTCGTTCCGAATAGAATGTTTGAAGGTTACATTCACAAATTCAATAAAACGATGACCAATATATCAATGTTATCTATGTTGATACAAACGAAACTATTCCAATATAAGTGCCCGTTAACAAAAGAATAATGATTAGTTGGAGTTTTTGAATAAAGCTTCGGATTGGACTAAATTTTAAAGTTGGCCACGTTTATTTTATTGGAAAACCCTAAAGTTTAGTTTAGTTTACAATAGAGTAATGACTCAACATATTAAAGGCACAAAAGGTTTTTTGCAAGCCATTAAATAAAACGGGCTCCAAGTTTTGTTGTTGTATTATTTATGGATAGGGGATGACGTTATGCAGTTAAATAACATTAATTTGCTTCTAAATGGGGCAAATGACTCGAATAAAAATATAAATTAAGAGATATTATTACTAACGATTACAATACACAAACTGGAAATGAGTTTTGTTGTTAAGAAGAACTTATTAAAAATAAAGATAGAGACGGTGAAAATAAATTAAACAATAATGTTTCCTGTATAATAAACACGATATTCTGACGACGCCATTAGGCAGAACAGGGTATCTACGCATCTAATCAATGAGATACAAGCGATACTCATGTAAGACATATAGAGTTAATAAAACAAAACCATTATCGTGCACGAACCTACAATCTTGTTAAGTAAATCCGTCCGTACACGTATAATGATATTGACAAGATTTTTTTTATCTTTCGCTCCCATCAACGCTGTACCACTCTCCTATGCGATTATCGTAATACAAGAAAAAAGTTTTTAAAGTTATCGTTGCTGTCAGTAACACTAATCTTACATCTCATGGAATGTCCGAACTGACGTTTCGAAATCGTCACTAGACGAATTATTAGCCGTTAATGCAGCGTCGTAACTTTTTACTGGTTTACAACCGAACCACTTAGGACCAAAGCTCAAATTACTTCAACCTTATCCTATTATACCGCTATTCTTATCTCAAAGTTTACCTACCTTGCTACTTCTTTCTTTATTCTCTTCAATAGATAAGTTTTTATTCTTAATTCTTTTTATAGCTGTTTTATTGAAACTTTATTAATAGCTGATATGCCTTGGTTGCGAGCATCAATATGAAAAATGATAATTTTATTTATAGTTAAAATTCCTAGGAATGGAGGCTTTAACGCTTAAATAAGATAATCTTCTTAAATAAGCTGATTAACTTAAACTCGGGTAGGATAAATATAATAAAATTATGGTAAGCCTAAATCTAAATAAATAAAAAGAAAAGTAGAAGCTTTTCAATTAACAAGTAAAAGTCAGACAGTCGTTGAAAAGTCAACATTAGTTGTGTGCCGACAGCGCGGCCGCTCCACATATCATTTACGATGCGTAGCAATGACGAAGAGTAATAATTTGTTACCGATAGTAACGCAACCGACAAAATGACCGGGTTTATTATTACCGTTACCAGATTCATTTGATGACCAGATAGAAATCTATTAATAACATTCGGCCAGTGCCGACGGACAGATCTATAAATGATGAGTTTCATTTCAGATAAGATCATATCCGATATCTCAGATGATTGATGGAGAACCGCTCGATATTACTTAGGAATTCTATTAAGTGCATACTCGAGTATTGTTTTCCAGCCCATTATAGTCGCATTAGCATAGTTTGTTGCTTGTAACGAGAACTTATCTATAGCAAGTTAGTTGGAGGTTGCTAAGCCTCGTATGTAATGTATTCTAATTAATTTTCAATCAGAGATTGTTTTAGGAACAATGGATACAGGCAACGCTTACGAAGTTTGTCGTATATTTCATGTAGATGTATAATAAAGTGGACGATCCAAACTGAATTTTGAACAGAAGTTTTGTTGGAATAAATTTACAAATTTAAATTGTATGATTTATGTTTTACGTATCTACATTTTATTTCCTCAAGACAAGAATACGACTAGAGTTATAAAGACGTTTGAATATGAAAGTTGAGCAACGGATTCTTTACAACCAGGTGTTCAAGAAAATAAAATAAACAATAGTTATTTTAATGTTGTAAGAGATCCGCTTGATTGTGCCAAGTCATCACATTACGATGTACTAAGCTTTATTGTTAACATGCTTCAAAGAAAAACAAATGAATTTAAATCACTAGACAACATCGAGGCGGAGGAAATGCGGAGGCGTTGTTACGAACAAAAGTTCGAGTACTTTTATATCGCCATCTCTTTTCTACTCATTAGTTGGGCTTGATGTAAAAGAGAAAAAAGAAGGATGTCAAGAAAATTCATAAATGCTTGAAGCTTGATTTTTTTTTTTGAAAATTTTTGAGCGTTGAAATGTTTTACAAGAATCATACCGTTCTTATTACCCTTTGTTTTCCATGTGATTTGTATTATGGTTTGCATTCGCGTCTTTTTATATTTTGTTTAACAGATTACATTTATCTGCCCTTACATCAGAGTAGTATTAAATCCAAATTAATATTAAAGAAACAACATACATAGATTTATTATAGAGTAGTTTATTAGTTTGAACTAAATCCCTAATCCTATAAACATCTTTAAATACTACGAAGTGATTACAAAACTAATAGTTATGTAGGTTTTTAATGTAATGGTCGTATTATAACACGGTTTGGGTTAGGCACGGCTGTCCTTCAACAATCTGGATAATAACTATCATTTGGTTGATAGCTATTAATTAATTAAAGGTACCGTACCGAATTTGAAGCCTTCTAACGACTCTAATGACTTAAATACTACACACGCGTCGAGGTGTAACCCACTGATTTAATACGAATAAGTAAAATGTTTTTGAATAAAAAAGGAGGATACTACGTGGAATATGTTGTGGGACCACACACTCGGCCGTATCTCTTGCTGGCCTAATGATATGCACATTTATTTAAAAGTTAATGTAATACATTTTATACATAGGTGTTGATACTATACAACTTGTTGATTTAATTGGTTGGAATGGTGCCTTTGTAAATAAGAGGACGTGAAGTGTTTTTGTTTAAAGCTGTCGGCTTTTTATTTTACGGGGAAATGTTGATCATTTTATGCGCGAGTATACAAGTAGGTATTCAATTATAATTTCATTAACAATTTCCAGCTCGTAAATGTAAATCTGAAATAAGTAAATGTAAGTAAAAAGTTGTGTTCATTTTGTAAATATATTTTAATTTGTAATGTAGCTTTTTCGATTCCTTTTTAAGGATTAATAAATTACAGCTGATTGCTATATTTTAATTATTTAAAAAAAGTTGTAAATTGATATATTGTATAAGCAACTTGCTCATTTCTTTCACGAACAGTTCTTTACGTCTTTACTGCATTTCCCGTTAAGACAATCACAAACAGTTACACAGTCTTCTATTGTGTATTAAACTGCTCTTATGATATCAAAACTTTGCTGTACCCTCTAACACATTTGCAATATGAAAATGCATAACAATGAAAGCCCATATTCCCGTTTTACAATTACAGGCTGTTACCAAACCGCTTGTATGTACATATTTATTTGGCACTCACAGTTTTAGAGTAAAAATTTCATTTGAATCTGGCGTACTGCCAGCGATAAGAATCTTGTTCAACTTGTTTATACTGTTGAGTTTATTACGTCTACTTAACATAAGCGTACTTGCTTAGTGTTATTTCTGTTTATTTTTGTCAACTTATGGCTTAGCGTGCGCTTCCCTTGTGAGTGGCGCAAATATGTGATCGTGTTTAAGATTGTGTAGACTTTTAGCTTTCTTTTGATCGTCGCGCCGTCTAGCTGCTATGAATATTGTTTATGAATTGGTTTCTGTGTTCATCGTTATCGAGTAAGTGTTGGTTTTGACCCCGTTTCTGTTAAATGTATAGGTATTAGTACGTGTGTTCGTTGTCAAAATAAGTAATAAGACTTCGCTTTTTTAGATTTTTCTTAAAAAAAGCGATTAATTAAGTCAAATATCTTTCCATTTGTTCGCTATATATCTGATACCCAAGTTTCTAATTTTAACTTTAGTGTACCCAGACGTTTTACGACTAATTTATTCTTACTCTGAAATGACGTGATCTAGCCAGGCACATGAACATTCTGATAAGAATTATAGTTGTTCCTCACACTGGATTCTCCAGTTGGAAGATTGCATCGTTCCAGTTAGTATTTCCTTTATTGGTCGAAAACCAACGGTTTTATTACACCACGATATACAAGTATCGAAAATTAAACATTTTAACAAGCTCTGATTTACATCAAAACAAATATTGTTTGTTAAAATCTCATTGAACAATGCCGGTTTACGATAACAATAAAATCGTATCAAATTAATTCATACATTATTTTCAATGTTTAAAGCGATATTTCATTTGATTATACTGCGTGTACTTTTAAATTTATGCGATTTAAATCTTTATGTTAATAAAGTAAATGTTTTCTTCGGTTTATCCCTTGTACAATGATCTCGCGGTACAAGCTAAACAATGATAATTTCTACAGGGCACATGTATGTTCCGTGAATCCAAACGTTGGGCGGCGCGGACAACTATCCGTCCACTAATCTGCATATTCGAACTACAAACATTATATCCACAAACTACATCTCCAATTTTGATCCTTAATACCACGACAGTAAAGCCTATTTGACACTGCTTCGGTAAAAAAATACATACGCTGAAATTTTCCTTGTCGCGTGCTTTGTTACCAATTTCAAACCAGTGATGAGTTAATATATTTTATAGCTAAATAGAAACTTATACCGGCTACACGAACATGAAAAGGCTGCCATATTTCATTTTTAAAATTAAACACCATAATATCTCTACGCTATAGCCAAAGTAGAAAAAATCTGACAAGTCAATTCCATTAATTTTTGCTTACAATGTTTGCAAATAAAGACTTTGAGCCTCCGTTTCGGGGGAAACATTCCTAGAAGGATAATAAAACGGACAATAATTCCTCGTTATTATAGCGTGATGGATGGTTCACCGGGCCAGGTAGACGTGATGATTATTATTAAACTTTTTTTTATTAAAAAAAATCTACCCAAACATAAACAGCATTGTGAATACAATAGCGGGTAGAGCCGCGCCGAATTCCGATCGGTTACGCTAGTTTAACACACTTAATCGTTACTTTTTACTTTATGTCCGTAGTCGTTATTAACAATTTCATCTCATTAATAAGCACTGGAGCGAAAGAGAATACATTCGAGAGCGGCGCACTCGTATTACACTCGATGGTAACGTTCGCATTAATAATGTTTAATGTTTTATTCAGATCATATGCCGCTGTTGCATCAGTGCCAACGATATAAAACTTCTAATTGATATGATGCTCTTCATTACTGCAGTGATTAACCTCGCGGCTTTGTTTAATGTGCCTCGCATCATTTCTTCTATGGCTGTCATTAAAAAGAATAATCATATTCAGTATTCACGCTCCAAAGCTTAATTTGTTTAATAGGTAAATGTTTGATCCATTCGAAAACCGGCAAATGTTTGCCGATATAATAATAGCACCCTATGTTCAGTAACCGCAAAACCACTCAAATCCAATTCACGGCATCGCTTCCTTTATAACGTATAACAATGGATAACGCTAATTTATTTCGACATCGAGTATCGCAGGGTACAGTCCCAATATAGAAAAATTAAGTAATTCATTCGGGTTGAAAGGGTAGAATGTTTGTATCTGACGTAGAAAAAAAGCTCGGTATACAGGCATCAGACGAAATGGGCGCGCTTGGCTGCTTCCCCATGGGCGGCGGGCGTCGTTCACTCTCCCGTCCGAAGCATTCTCATTCTGATGTTTAGATAAACATTAATAAGTCCCTAAAGCATTCCCTATTCTATATGTATCTCAAATGGCGGTTGGCAAGTTAAATTATTTCCGGAAAACGAGTTATGCGTCGTACGCTCCGGTCGAACGATGTGAAAGAATGTTAAATTCATTATGCGTATGTTTTGTTAAGATACACATCAAATTAGTGCGCATATGTATGCATAATGCGCTGTTTATGTAATTTAATGGTGATAAGGTAATTTATACACGCAGGGTGCCATCAATTCAATGGTGTCATCAAAATTCGAGTGGCGTTTAGAAATGAAAGAATCGTTGAGAGAGTTCCCAGGTAGCGCGCGGTCAGGCGACGGGCGGCCGCGGCCGAGTGTTGAGCAAGCACGGGCCGCAGTTACACCAGCTAATGAAGATATGCAAGTACACTCGACCGTGTAAACAAGCGAACCCGGAGGCGCTTTTTCTGTTTGCCCCCGCGGGATTAGTAATTTAAAAGTCAATGCGGACACTCGAAAGGGTCAATCGCATCGCTCGTCCAGTGTATTGAAAACAGATACCCTTTTCTGTATTCCGGTGGTAGCCCATGAAAGTTATAAGGGCTGAGTTGTTGAACTATGTAATTGACTTGGTTCTGCGGTCGCAGGCTTTGTTCTCCGGAGGGCGGATAATCGAAAACGCCTCTGGTTAGCCCCGAATGATGGGAGAGAAACAATGCGAAGTTGATATGTGGATTCGCCAGACGGTCCCTTGTTTGATTTGCAAAGAGCTATTTGCTCGCCGAAAACTGCGGCTGGAGCAGGAAATTGGACCTCACCGCCCGGTTTCGACTACGCTAACACTTGTCCAATTACTTCCTTTCAACAGTTTAACTGTTAAATGCGAGCACTCGTTTTAATAAAGGGCGGCACTCGTTTGATCGTAAACATGTGTGACAGAACAATTTCCGTGTGACACGAATAGTCGTCGGAAAAACTAATACGTTACACGAAACTAAAAGGAAAACAAGAGTGATGCGACGCCGGTTATAAAATAGACAAAGGAGTTTAGCTAAAGCACGAATAGTGATATATTTAGCGGCGGTCGTGCGCCATCATTTTTATTTTCTCGCACAAAACATGTCGGCTGTCGCTTCGCATTATGTCGGAGCGCCACACGTAACGTTCGACGGTGTTTTATTTTGGGTAAATGTGGACGTTCCAATGATTGACTTATCCGGGGGTAACTTGAGAGGCTCTCGCGATGCGCTCGCCGTTTGCCGGCCGGCATGGCCACCGCGCCGCACCGACGACCCCGCTCTCTGTATAGCGGTAAGTGCGGTAACTCTATCCCGTCTCCCCGACGACAAACACAACTCAAACACTGACAGGTATCTTTAAGTGAAAGGTTGTTTAAATATCTCTGTTACATATATCACAGAATTTATAATTCACTCGGATGTGTGTAGCGACCGTAAAATTGTGTAATGAGATATGAACCCAAAGCGCATTTCGATGGCAATATCTTTGAAATCTCCTCTACCTACTTCACAAAATGTATACAGTACATTTGAAAATATGTTACACATATCTCGTACCAAATATTATTTATGTACCTTTCTAACGACAGGCGGCGGCTCAAAATCACATTAGTATTTTAGATAAAATATGGTTGGTGCAAGCCGCCTAAAAGTCGGGATATCAAGGGTGTTTTATCTGAAATACGAGTGAGTACTAACGCGATCTAGAGCCGTTGTCTGATATTCAAATGTACTCTAATGTTGTTGTCCTACGTGAACACGATTCAATTCCGTTGCACTATACATACATATTAGGTTTAATAGTTAAAAGCGGGTAAACAGAATAAATCTCCGGCATGGTCCAAGTCGGTCGTGTAGTGTCGCCGTCGTCCACAGCGACTAACACTAATCTATCTTAGTTTAGAGCGGCCCGCCTCAGACAAATGCCTTTGTTTTACTAAGGGAAGGAAATATCGACGGTCCCATGTGATTTAAATGTCTTCTGTTTTAAGAGAAAGCTAATACGGATGTAGGTACCATCTGTGTGTTGTCTTTTTGAAATGGTCGGGACTAACGGGAGCGGTAACTCGATACGAGACTACGCTGGATAATAGTGTGTAGCAAAATAAACTTATTGTATTGACTGAACAAAGAGAGACTTCGAAGAATATGAATGTAATGACACGAATGCAGCGAGTGGAGCTTAGCGCGAAATGTAAAGAAAGTAAAAACGTAGAATTCCAGCCGAGTTTGCTGGCTTAACGCATCACCATAATTCAATCGTGGCCCGTTCCTTTGCTACCAAAAAGAGCATCGAATTTATTACAAAGCTCTTTGGTTCGGAACCCCTACCTATTATTTATGGCACTCGGTTGGTCTGTCACAAAAAACGGACGGGTGCTTCGAATATCTCAGCGGGCGACTACGAAACATAAGCTGCAATAACACGCACTTCCTACGGTTTGGAAGCACGGTACCGGAGCGCGGTTGCACATTTGTTACCACTTTTATTGTATTATAAACCTTGTAACATAGCAATATAAAACATTTTTAAATAGCTATTAGCCACTGTTCGTGCTTGGGTATGCTTAAATAAATGATAATCCGGATTTATTGAAGTAGGCTGCAGTATAGGAGATATGTTTCAATGTGAGCCATGTGGTGGCAAATGTGGGAACCCCGCCAACACGTTGTCCTACTAACGATTTTGTTACTTCATTGTTGTGTTGTTATAGACGAGTTTGTTTCAGAAATAGACTCAAATAACATTGTTTATTTTTTGTTTGCCTGAACATTACTTTCATGTCACATGAAAAGCAAAAATATTAAATATATTTTTTACTTAAATGGGACACGTGTATCCTGGCAATTATTCAATTCCAATGGATGTATTCTGTCAAGTGCACTTACTTTTTTCCTTTACAAAATTCACGTGCAGTTCCATTTCTATTTTTTGCCGTTGTATCCTCTAAAAAGCTCTTAAGTAGAACCGGATATCAATTTAAAAAACATTACCTTCCACAAACGCAGTAACGTTTGAGATGTCATTGAACCATCTTTAGAATTAAGTAAAGATCCCTTCTTTACAGGCTGTTATAAGTCCTCTTTTGTCATTCGAGAACACTCGAATAGCAAAGCCATTTTGAACCGGCTCTAATTATACAAGATGTTCGTAGGAAAGGCGCGCGTAAACCAACCCACGATGTTTATTGTAAAGACAGATTGAACAAACAGAAGGCGTTACTGTTCGGCAGCGATCACTTTTAATCCCCGAAATGAGACAAATATCACGAACCGGGTCAACGGCTATCTTCTCACGTTTGTTGACGACTTAAAGTGTGATAATATTTATTAAACGGTTCACTCGAAACGACTGACGACGATAAATAAACCCCATAAGACCATTACGCGTCACGCAAGATTTACTATGTATGGTAACGACTGTTTTTTTACTGATGCCGCATTATAATGTTGAAAATTTCGGTCGCGATGTTATCGTTTGTTATTTTACTAGTAATTAGTATTTATTACTTCGTGGTTCTTGTGCGTCTCGCGCCGCGCCGGGCGATCTTTTGGTGTGAAAGCGGTTTAATGTGAATTATGTGGTTACGGGACGGATGAGTTAAGCAATTAAAGCTCTTTTTATGTGAACAACGTCGACTACTAGATGTGGCGTGCGATAATCACGGAATTTATGGTGTTATAGGTGTTGAAGATTCGTATCATTATGTTAAGATATATTTCTACAAACACAAACATCTCGGTCAGGACAGCAACATTATAAGTTTAAATAATTGCGTATTCCGAATGCCTCTGCGTTGGTCCCGGCCCACACAAATAGATAGCGTATCGAAAATTTGTAAAGCCAAAATCATCTACTGTCTTGATTTTGCCAACCATCTGTTCAGAGAACGCGAGCTTTGGCTTGAAATTAATGCGATAGTTAACGCTTAAATAAACCGCCGATCCTTCGCTCGTCGCGTCTCGGAGTCGCGACCCTTCGCTCCGAATAAATCATATGATAATTGAATCATATGCTGCGTGTCAAAAGTAATTAACAGACGCTGCGATACGCATCTCGAGCCACATGTGCTTTTTTAATAACGTCGCCTCTCAGTTTCCTCTCGCACACGCGACTCACGCTCGAGATAACATCGACACAGAATTTCTTTAATACTCACATGAAAATTATTACTCCCCATTCATTGCGCCGAGATGACTTTATATTAAGGTCATTGTGAGAGTAAATTGATCTGTGCGCCTCTGCGCTGGGCGCGCCCGCCGTCGCAATTATACAAATTTAATGGAACCACGGCATTTTTCTGCCGGTTGAATAGTCTAAAGTCTAATGGCTCAAGTGAATGATTAATAGTTATAAATATTAGTTTAGTAATTGCCATAGCTGATTTATATTCGAACGCCATAACAGAAACGTGACAATAGGTTGTAAATTGCCGGCTTTTAATTCAAGCACCAGTATTTATATTTGTTGTTCAATAAATCTTGAGAAGCAATTTATCCGGCTGATACTTAAATTCGTTCCATTAGCATCGTATCCCGTATTAAATTCGGCCGGCGGCAAAGATTGACAATGATTGGGCTAGCGCAGCCCCAAACGACCGATGCGATGGGCTATAAAAATGTTTCGCAGCCGTACACCAATTACCTTAATGTAACTACCATCAAAACAACCTTTTTAGCGAATCGTTCGTCGTTTTTCCCACGGAACGTTTGCTCCTAATGAAATTAAGAGTAAATGTACGATAAAGTACCTACACACCAAAAAACATCACTATGAGCGTTTTATGAAAATGAGAAAAGTCTGAGGTTAGGTGGCCATTATTCGTGTAACGTTTTAGAAAAAGCTGTTTCGCCAAGTAGCTTCGCGGCCCTTGCTAAGGATGAAATATTAGAGGTGTCGAGCCCCGCCCGGCCTGTAATGAGACCCGCAGGAATACCGAGCAATATCTTAATACCCACCTTGGCCCGGGGTGACAAATACACGGCGTTCGCGTGGAAACTGTAAATAATTTATAACCGCCCCGTTTTACGATGTTTCTAACGGCGCGATGACAAGACGAGGCCGGGTCGGCGGTATTGCTCCAAATACACCGCTAAGTGGAATTATTGCTGACGATGTAGTGAAACCTTCAGCCGACTCTCGGGCTCGGTAATTTCGCTATCGTTGCCACGGGAGCACATCAAAGCTATTTTCGCATTAAGCAGGCAATAATGCCGCCTAAATAAACTTACGCATGAGCCGACAAACGTGGGTGTGATTTATGAATATCTGACTTGCACTTGTACAAGATAAGCGACACTATGGAGTGCTTCGAGGGTGTCGAACGGTGTGTGCTCGACTTCAAAGAACAACAACCGGTAGTATCACAAGACAACGTGTTAAATAAACACGTTTACGAGTGGCCCGCATTAATTTATTTTCTAGAAGAAACAATCGCACTGCGCTCTCACTTAAGAACGTTGCGACTGAAAGTTGAATATGAAAGGGCTCATAAAACGATCGTAAAGTCTATGAAGAGCGACGGTCGTGCTTTTTGAGTGTTCGGGTATAGGCACTTTGATTTGTGCGGAGCAGCTGGCTGAGAGAGCGTTAATAACTTAATTCGTCAGAGTTCACGAGACGGGAAGAGGGTTTTAAGATTAGTACATACATGTGCAGGCGCCGAGGAAACGTCCTGTTAATGCGCGGAGCGAGGATAAAGTTGTGACAGTCGCGCCGCTTTCAGAGTGCGTCCGTTGACAGATTTGTGTTCATCGACTACTATTTGACTTGAGAGTTCATATAATTGACTGCTAACCACGATTAGCATTAATCAAGCCGTCTGAACTATCATCTCAACAATCGTCAGCCTTTGAAAGGAAGATATAGTAATGAGTGATTTTCAGAAAAAATAACCCCCTTGGTTATTATTAGAAATCCTGGACGATTTAATTCTGAGTTCATTATACAGAAAGTCTCATAAAACCACAACAGTTAAGAAAATACCGAAGCATTTCACACTGTAACAATTAATAAAAATAAATTTTCGCTCTCAAAGTTGATGAGGCGCAGTCATCAAGAACACATTAATAACTTATATAAATTCCGGTATAACGCATCTCATTACGGAGTCTATAAATTCCTGAGGCCCTCGACAGGTGCTTCAAGCGCCATTCCTATGAGAACTGTCATAATTATTTGTACACTCTTGGTGGAGCGACGAGATGTGCTTCGAAACACTACTTCAAGTTTAGATAGTCGCCTCCTCATAATAATTCATATCCCGTCGTGTCGTTTCGATGGAAGCCACTTCACTGCTTGTTAAGTGTCACTAGGACTCACCTCCAAGTTATTTTTATAAGACTCCCTACTGCTTAGCGGTTTCCATGAAGTTATTTCACTTAGTTTTTTTTTGCGCAAAATTTGACTACCTGACACTTTCTCTTGTTTTAAAATACGAGTATCTTCAATATTTAAGTTCTAACTGGTAAAATACTCTGGCTCCGACACGTAATTGACATCATATTTCCTTTATGACACTGAGCAATGATAAAAAGCCTTGTTTCGCGACCGTTAAATTGGTCATTAGTGAGTCCGTGTCACAGATACGGAAATCGTAACAGAATTCGTCACAAACCAGCAAAAAAATCAACAAAACTAAGTACCTACATAGAGGAAAAAATCTGCGTATATAATATAATTATGTGGAATTTTATCGCCAAATGTTCACTATAACGATCTTGTATATTCCTTTGGTGTGTATAATTGGAGACACGGTTACAGTTTTAGCTCTGAAATCGATAAGTCGTGTTTGATTGCACGGTGGGGGAATATTCAACGAGTTCGCTATTTTGTACCGCGATTCACCTCTACATATAGTTTGATACATTCCCTTAATTAATGGAATTTGCATTGTGTATAATACCACGTAGTTTGGACGTCGCTCAGAGCCAGGTGAGGGACGATAATTATGTTCTGATAGGTGTACTAACTGCCTGCTCGCTAGTAATTAGATGTGTGATGTACGTGGCTACCTTAACACCTAGTGCGAGGGAACGTTAACGAAATTAACTCTTAGATTGAGTAGTCAGGCAAAAGTGGAGCGTTTTACTTACAAACTTATTAGTTTACAACTTTGCCAAGAAAAATAAAGTTTTTAATTGGTCTCCTTTTAATTTATCTAACTAATGAATATAAATAAAAGGTGAACGTAGTTTAAACGTAACTCGTCAAAGCGGTGTCAGAAGTCGGAACTTAGTTCCAGAACCGTGTTTGAGGGTCAACGAATTGTAACTCCATTAAAAGTTTCCTTGTTTTCGAAGTAAACACGGCGCCACTCAAAGGAAGTCCTTAAAAATTAATGGAGACATCCTGATTACTCTAAAGATCCGAGGTATGAGTTGTATTTAGACTACTGGCTCTATTTTTGTTGACACGGACGTCTTTACGATTTAATCTTCCTTATAACTTTGCATTTCCTTTCAGTGGTGAAGTTGAATTCTTGTTTATATTTTCTTAATCCAACAGCACATAAATATCCGCGCCGAGGCGTGACAGCCACTAAAGAATTGGATAAAGAACCTGCATGCGGGTAATATTGTGACTGTCGCCGGCATAGCGCAGTTAATATCTGAATCCCACAAAGGAAATACAGTCTCGATACGAACACGAATAAAAGTTGAACAGAGTGCACCGCGCGTCAGATTATAGGCATAAATTATTAGGCACTTTTGTTCAAGTCAAAGAGCTACTCGCGGGTCATTCAATTACGGATCAGCCGTACAAGGAGTGCCGAGTCTTTTTCAGATGTTTGTGTAAGGGATTAGTCGGGATATCTGTGCCGGTATCTCCGTGAGATAAGTACGAATATACGTCAACGTCGGACGGCTAAGCCGATTATTTTAAATGTATTCACTTCCTTAATGGACGTCGTTTTTCACGTCGCGCACTGTGAGCCCTCTCACTGACTTACTGAAGATTTTCGGTTATGATCCGGTCATTGACTGTCGGGTATTAATGCTCACTTATCCGACATTTATTAAATTGTCGGAATAAGGGAGCATGCCCAAGTGGATGGAAATATCAACTTTGATAATTGACGTGTCCACTTGTCGAGGCCCTTAGGGATTTTTAATTAACTCGAAATACATTTGATTACATATTTCGAAGTCTAATTTAAATTGTATTTTTGAAACAAAATAAAGGAAGGACTATAAATTGAGACCACACACACGAGTCTATAATATCGAATGCCTACACGATCGTGGGCTTATAAGTAGCAGCGTTGGCTATTGAAATGGACCAAAAAATAAAGTAATAACAGGATCACGGGCAGCCCACCTGGGCGGGCATTGACAAATGCTGCTGTTACCTCGCGCTCCCTCGACGCCCGCACTGAGGCCCAAATAATATACATATCATTATTTCGCCTCGTGCCCTCATAAATATTACTTACAAATTCGCCCATCCACCGAGTAGCGAGCTACGCCGGCGGCAATTTTTCAAGGAAATATCGCTTGAGACCCGCCAACCGCTGGGAATAGGCGACAACATGCAATGATGCATTGTTTTATTTGTGTACCAGGGCTGCTACTTCAGTGAATTGGAACTCAATACTCCTTTCTGTGTAGTCCCCGTTGTATACAAAAGTACTATTAAGTCTTCGAGTACAATAAGAACATAACGTCCTTTTTGTTACGATTGTCGTCGATGTGTTTTACCCCATCTCACCTAAAAGTCGTATAAATTAAAGGCTTAACAACGTATTCTAAATAAACAACTATTTATTCAATAACAGTCAGCAATAATGTGTTTTTATGTAACCACAGACCACAAATACAGGGTGTTTTACAGCAGGTGGGCATCTAATTAATTAGTAGGGGGTGCTTTCCCCACGAGGGTCGAAATTAAATGTATATTTTGCATTTTTTCACCAGCCATGAACACCGCATGCCGTCAGTGACTGTAATTAATAATATTTTTTTAAGTAATGGCGGGCACATAGTTCCTTGTGCAACGGTTTAATATTTTTTCATGCAAAATAGGGGTCGGGTCAGATCACTTATTGTGAAGTACTGTTGTGTTCAAGAGGAAAAAGCTTTATGTTTCTGAGGGGAAGCGATTTTGTTGGCGTATATTTTTTACTGTTACGAACTTAAGCATGTTGTTCACATATGTTTACCAGGCTACTATAAATCACAGGAATTAAAAGCTTATGACTGTGTCACGTTAAAACAATAAGTCGAGTCAGTAGTATGACTCAAGGTTCGAAATATTATGAGTCACTTCGGGATTGTCAATCGGGATATTAAACCCATCCCTCGAACGTCTCTATATGTAAAAAAATGTATTCAGTGGAATACATCAATGGGAGGTAAGTATAAAAATAACTTGTGCACTCACGAGTACTGTGTCATGTCGCGTGTTAGCGAGTGGGGGAGCGGTATAACGCTTGTCTACATAATATTACTGCGTTATTACAACTCACGGCGGCTGCATGTCACCTCACCGGTTCGGGGTGAACATTCTGATAAGTGTAGCGTTTTTGACACTTTTTTAGTCTAGTCGTAGCTATCAGATATGTTCTGTATACAATCTGGGGATTATACCGAACTTTTAAGTTAACTTCGTACATTTTAGATCATGTGTGGAGTATGGATAAGAAAACACTCAGCTTTCTAAACATTGACAAGAAGAATAAACTATAGTAGAATATATCTCCTCTCTAGAGCAGTTCTAAACTTAACACGAGTAGTAGTGACATATGTATGTTTAACAATAATCATCTAAAGAGCTATGTAATTAGAAGTACTTTATACTAGTTATGTGTAGCACGCCAATTGCAATGTTTCGAACATGACAGCTGGCGGCTCTATCGCTATTTGTCTGGCAAAGCTCCAGTGGTTCACTACAATTCAATTTTGCTCTAACCGAAAATCCCAATTATACTTTTGACCCAATAATCACTGAACGTAACGAAAGGCACGGAAAGCCTATGATTTCGATCGTAATGAACGTTAGAAGTAGATAGAAGAAGTAAGTACTAGAATGAATGTTCGAAACAGATACATAGGGACGCGTATGGCGCATAGTGCGACGGTAATTAATTCAGTGATTAATTAATTAAATATATCGAATAATGTATTTATATAATCTGCTGTTAAACCTTTTTCGTATCCGCAATTTAAGTTTATTTTCTTGTGTATGGAAGTTATATTAAAATCGCTAATTAGAAATTTGCTATTTAGTAAATCTATAAGAGTAGAAACTTTGATTATATTCAAAGATAATAAGACTGAACATTATTAATACCGTTACAAGTTCAGCTACTAAATCTTAAAGGTGATTATTTGTAACACATCCAGTTAAAACAAACAAGCCATTCATAATAACAGAACCGCGGGGCTATTTTGTAAGAGACAAATAGAACGGAATAATTTCAATATCTGCCGGCTATGATACATAATAACGAGTATTAATAATGTAAAATGTAGTGGTATGTAGAACAAAATTATAAATTAGAAATGTCATATCGTTGTGTGATAAAATTAAGTGCGACAAATGTCCGTCTCGATCGTTTGCGTCGGTGGTTTACTCGTGGTTGATTTTGTTGCGATTGGATCAGGCGAATATGGTTTCAAGTTTATATTAGTACTCGTTTTACAATCTAAAAGGATAACTTTAATAAACATAGTTGTATTTTAGACTTAGGATATAAATTTGTTGCTCATTTAGGATTTAGAAACTAACTTATAGATGCTCTTATTTGCTATAATATTCTTATAAAGAAAAAATGTCTTCTTTGAATAACAATATAAGACTTGGGGAAGGCTATCTTTGTAAAAAATCATTGCTTTAATTTCCCTTCTTACGTCACTTAATCTAAACATATAAAATAGTTAATTATGAATGTGTTTCAAATCCACAAACATAAAAGTCGCGTTACTCGTATTCCATCGACGGGCGTATATAAAACATCTGGCACCAACTAACGATATCTAACAGCATTGCATTACATAATTAGCAATAACATCACATAAGCGGTCTCAATAAAAACGAAGTACCAGCTGTCGAATAGTTGAAACTCTTTGAACATTTTATTGGGTTCGACCAATCATAAATGCATCTATGTCCCACCTGCTTAGCTTGTATTAGATAGTTAGATACTGGTTTTAAAGTTATGCGTACACCGGTGCCGTGGTAAGGTGCATGTGTAGTTGCTTGTCTAATTATAAAATCTAAACACGCTTTGAAACAAAATAAAAGAGTTTAATTCTGAAGTTTCAAATACGGGAAATATTTTTGTTTATCAAAGAAATCTATTAGTCAAATAAATTGCTAAATTTTCATCTGTTTTATGAACGCAAACTAGGTAAACTGTAATGTGAATTCATTTGTATCTTACCGTTATATTGATCCAGTTTTCAAATGATATGGCTCTTAGTTCTAAACCTTAATATTTCAACATTTATCGAGTCGAACTAAAGTATGACACGACTAAAGTGAAAACCGTTTATTTGTAGTATTGCTGTCGTACTTATAAACATCGTTTATAGGCTATGATTAGTTACACAATCTTTTGTCTTTTTCACTCATTAACAAATTGGTTGAAAGTGACAAAGACGGGAGTTTATTAAGTAGACAGTTATTATTTTAGCCTCCGAAACTTAGACTAGTGTCGATGCAATATTATCATTCACGCGCGAGTGTTCAGTAGACTGTTGCCTTTACAAAACTGGCTTGACATTTATGGTGAATACAGGTGGAATAATTGCGGCAGCCGTAGTGTTAATAAGATAAGAGCATACCAAGAACTTGCTTTACTCTATGTTTTCTTAGAAATACATATTTCTTTGTCGTTTTTTTCTCAGGGGCCATTAAGTTTTGCAAGTTGTCACAGTGAATAATAAGTCGTTGCTCAGAGGGACAATTATTTGTGTGTTTTTTTCATAACGAGTTTTTTTCCCAACATTATAAGTGGACAGTAACTCTGACTTATTAAAATATACTTTGATAAATTGTTGTAGATGATTGACTACAGTATACTGCATTATGATCGTTCTCATAATGTACGTATGTGTGGCTGGCGATAATTTAGAACTAATTGCCAATCTATGTCATAATGTGGCGAAGCTGTATCGCACCAATGAGCGCTAGGTATGTTCGTTTATTATATTCGTAAACAATAATATGACGCACAGAATAATATAACGTATCCATGAGAGTTTCTAAAACTTTCTCTCTGTATACATACATTTAAAGCTTAAAGTATTATAGATAAACTCTATTACAAAGAAACAGTAATATTACAAGCATCAAAACACCTTACACTTTATTTTATAGTCACTGCAGTATCGTAGTTTACTTATAAACCACTACATAACTAAAGAAGTTAATAATCGGAGCTACTTGAATGCTCTATATAAAGACACAGTTTACAATTGAAACGACTCCATAGAACAGGCAATAGAAATGTTTATATCGGAGAAATTCTTGAACACCATGATATAATCAATGAAAAACTGCCTGGCTCATATAGAAAAGTGTCACTACACGCTACAAAAGGTACCACACAATGCACCTGAATATATAAACTACCCACGCCAGGTTAACAGCCTCCTACGCTTACAAAACACTTAATACACCGATGGGATCAATCTATAAAATATACAAGGCTGTAAAAATGTTTACCTACAATCGTGTACAATGCGTTAACTGACCATAAAGTTTAGTGATATTAATGTTTAAAGATTATTCGCGTTTAAGTATGTAAGACTCGATAAGCCTCCTCCGCGCAGTTTGTTCCGTAATCTGATTATGTACCTCAAATACCTAATATGGAACAATATCTGCGGCTTCAGAAAGCTTTAGTACTTATTAAATAAGATTTATTCACTTATCTGGCAATACAATAATGAGCTGTGCGTAGAATACTTATGAAGCATTATGGTACAGTCGTTTTCAGTATAGGTTTTTAAAGACTGTCTGATAATAAATTGAAATTGTATTCTAACATTTTAAAATATCTTGACTCATAATTAAGAGTCCCCTGTACATGAAAAGCTTAATTAAAAACATCATTAATAAATTCATCCTTGGAGACGTCAGTACCATCGGTATAGTTTCCCGCGGTCGAGTTTCAAGTCGCGAATCTTAAAAGCAATGGAAAATTTAAAGAGTTTCAAAAGAAATTAAGGTTCACGAGTAGCGAGGCAGAGGAAGCGCTGCCGAAGCTGCATCACGTAACTTTGTTAAGCACGAGTTACCTCGTTAACTGGCGCAACAGAAATATTACAAACGTAAAACTCAAATTAATCTACAATGATTTTTTTCTAAAAGGATATTCGCTGTGCTAATGAGCTAGATTGTTAGCTCTCGCTCGACGCTCCTTTGTGGCAGGTGCCTGTGTTTAGCTTTCTGCAAACTTCATTAATGTGAATAACGTTGTTTGGTATTTTTATAACCCGCTGTTCATCGTTATTTTTCTATATACTACATAAATTCCAAGCTTATAAGAATAAATAGAAACGTCTGATACTCTTCGGAAAGACATAACAGAATAGAAATTACTTATTAGAATTCGAAATTGTAATAATATGAGCAGTAATATTTGATAGCGTATCGTCTATGAATGAATAACTTTTCCTTTGTTACCAAGACTAGATAAGCAGCTGATAAACTAAGTTTTTGTTCTGAGAGTGAATAGAAAAATGACGTTATTTATGGGCATGATATTTCAATTTTAGCCCACGTCTATCAGTCAGGTAACCCCGCAGTGCGATTTATACAGTTGTTATTGGGTAATAAAGACATAAAGGCTCGTAGTTGGTCCCCCAAACAAGGTGTGCTTATCTCACTATCGATTGGAGCAGCTGTAACGGGCGGGACATATTACCCTGATTCTATTAACCGCATGAATACGGGTGGTCTAAGAAAAAATATGAGCGTCCAGTCGGAGAATTTTTCGTAAAAACGACTTTATTATAAATTCATTCAACTGTCTCTATAAACAAGTTGGAGTGTCTCTATCTAGAGAAGTTGACGCTTGTAATAATAAACGACAAAATAACATAATTTATGCATGTAGAAGTTTGCTACGACGTTTTGCATGACAATGCGTCGCGGAACAAAGTCTTCTGGGAAATGTATCCGTACGTGTTTGAGCGACGAAATTGAAACGTTCACTTTTTGCTTCTAAAACTTTCTTCGTAAGTCTTTGAACTCGTAATTTGGCAGATTATAGGTATTATTGTAATTCATGTACTAAATGTGCATACAAAATAGTTATTTTCAATGATTTAATTATTAATGTTTAACGTTGGTCATTATTTTCGGTAGGTTGCCATCCGTTATTCTTTATCTAAACTATTAATGAGGTAAATTCCAACTGACGTAAAACGGTTAAACTTTTATTACCATTAACCGTAGGTATATTACTCATGTCATTATAAAAATATGTAATGTTTTACACTTCATGCTCAAATTTTCACTTCACCACGTAATATTATTTCTAAATTTCAAAACTCTAACTTGCTCATGAAAATAAGCACACATTTGGTCATTTCACACGGTCCAGATAAATTTCCTTCATTTCTCGCTACGAGTTCTCGCCGGACGAACGTTGTAGTGTCTTTTTGTTCACAGCCGATGAAATTACAACATTAATCAGCCGAAATGAACCTTTTAGCGAAATGTCAAAAGGTTTACGGAGATCGTTGTAACGAGGCGCGGTTAACTGAAACAAAAGAATGTTCCGTCTGTATGGGCTTCGATACGAAGGAAATGAAATAGCTGCGGCCACCGTCAAAGGTCAATTTGATATACTACTCGATACAACTCTTGTGTATCTTAAATTGACTTTGTTGTGGTACAATACACCGACTTAACAATTTATTAAAGTGGAAGAAAAGTATTTACGCATATGGCTTTTTAAGCGATGAAGTGAAAAATATTTCATTTAGGAAACTTTATACTTTGTGGGTAAGTACATCCGTAGAGATTGATGCATGATGCAGGCGGACGCACCGATAGCCGACAACCGGCTTTCTCTCAGATAAGCGGTAACTCCGCTCTTTGTCTGACCACATTAATTTAAGCCTGTGATATAAACCCGTTTGGAATTGTTAAATTGATTGTACTCACTGTGTTATCGTAAAACCTTTTTTATTGCCGTGCAGCGGTTTCATCGCTGTAAGTAACAAGAGTAAAGATGTAAAAGCATTTGTGGAACGCCTCAAGCGAATAAACAGAAAGATAGCTCAAAACGGAATCCAAATTTCCTGTTAGAATTGACCGAATGTGAACTCGATTCAAATTCCGCCGGGGCACGGGATTGTAGCGTTCAGGTGTAGCGTGGCGACGCCGGCGCCCGGCGAGACCGGTCAGGCGGCCAGCGGTCCGGTCCGGTCGTCCGGCGGACGGCCGTCCGAGCACACATTTCCGCTTGATTAGAGGACGTGCGAGTCGCCGAGGACACCTGCGCCATCTGTGCGCCGACTTTTCGGTGCGCTTTGTTTTGGAATTCTGAACGTTACCCCGACGAAGTTTTATCGCCGAGGACCGACGATGCGGGCACCGTTTGACTTTTGCCCGACAGAAACGAAATTTCACTGCGATGTATTTCGTTTTATTTCATCAGCGATTTCCCCTTGAAATTCGGACTACGTGAGCTTATTTTCGCAATGTTTTTGTGTCCATTTGTGTCTAGTCCAATCTTTTCTACTATTGAAAATAATTCGTGGAGAGAGTAATGTTTTTATAGTATAAATTATTTGACCTTTTCTATCATATTCACAGAAAATGGGAGAGAAAACGAATTACGAGGATATATAAAAGATATTGCTTGTTTATGAAGGTCTGTTTTTATAGGGCCCTAAGGGAGATACTTCTTTATCGATGCTTTATTATGTAACGGTTATCCGAAAAGATAATAAAGTTTGTAGGCTAAGTGCATTACAGATGTAAATGAATGCTTTCATTTACCATATTTTTCTTTTTGTTTCAGGATTTTTTTTACTTTTACCTCGAGCCCATGATCCCGAGTAACGCAGCGTTATAACATCAAGCCAAACCCGCTATTAGGTAAGCATTCATTTAAATTTTAAAATTAATTAAGCAAAAAAAGAAATCATAAAAACGAATGCCCAAACTGAAAGCCTCTTTGCCATTAGTGGAGTTTTCATTGGAAGAAAATAAGCTTATTTATACAGAACCGGCTGTGTCAACGGAAAAACTCGAAAAAGACAAAACAAGAAACAATCTGCGTAACGTTTACCCAACTCCTCCTTGTAAACGGCATCAATCCGCCATCAAATCACGCAGAAAGGGGTAATTTGTATCTTTTTTTCAATAAAGCAACACCTGTGCTCGGCCATTTGTGCTCCCTCTAAGCTTAAAGCTTTGTAAATGTTACGCCATTTGTAGCGGAATTGAAAAACTGTTTCGCTTCTCAGTCGCAACAGTTTGTCGTATAGTGTGTAACTGACTTTATTTGTCACCGTGAACTTATTGTAGAGCCGAGTGTACATGTGCGGTTGTCGTTTTAATAAAATAAGCGGGTTAATTGCTCGAGCGACGCATGGACTTTTTTGAACCGCTTAAAGAAAGTTTATGTACGGTTCTTGTTTTTTTTTTGGTGACAAATGTTTAGTTTAACTCGTGTAGTCTTGTGTTTTAAATCTTAATCCTTGCTGATGTTTTGAAAATGAGAGTATAGAATATTAAATAAACTGTCAGTGTAAAACTCTATGTGTGGTTATAAATGGTTTACATTCAAGTTTGAACTTGTGATTCATTGCTGCTATAAAGAGCTACAATATAGACAGACGCAGTGACTCTTTAAACAACTGCATTCATTCTCATTCACACTTAAAAAACAAAACAAAACTTATGACGTCAAAATTTTGAGGCATTCAAACTCAACAAAGCAGGCTAGTACAATATACCCAATTGGGACTAATAAATTACTATCATTTGACTATATAACGCATATTTTCCCTTTTATTCGGCTTCATATATACGTCACTCAAAATATATGACCGATCATTTTTCAAAGGCCCCTTTTAGACAGATTTAAAGCGTTGTATTGGGATGACGCGTATTTCCAATGTGTCAATCACACGAATGACCGCCCCTAAATGAACAGTGTCGATTGGCACCGTTAGAGATTTGTGTGGGATTATTTGATTGCCATTAGAGGAGTGCGCGGCTAATTATATTTTGTTTTCCGCAAAAATATCGAAATCACAAATACACATTATTATTTTCTTTACGTGTATCCTAGAGTCGCTCTTAGTCTGTTGGTAAGCGATCAGTGAAGTAAACAAGTGTTGCAGCCGGCATCCAAGCAATAAACAATTGAACGCGGAGTCATATTTTAAGCTGAGCCTCTATGCTTGCTTCGGAAGTCGTTCTATTTTAGGTTTCTAAAATAGAACTCCTCAAAAAAAGAATTATAATAAAAGAATACGTGCTAATAATTGCCTCGAATTACAGATCAATTCGAATCGAAAGAATTCTTACTAAACTGGCTGGTTGCAGGTAAAAATATAAAATATTGACGGTATTAGTTTAAAGACCATTTTAAATTCAATTGACACAAAATTAATCAAAAGTTCAGTGCTTCAACTTTACTGACCACTCAGTAAACAACGTGAGTACGTGTCGCCCACTACTTCACAAGTAAACTTTATGGAAATATCTAAATAGACATAAAGTGAGCTTTCGTACTAACAAGACTCTGTGGGGCAATAACCCTAACTACTGTAATTACTGCTAAGAAACTATAACTATTACATAAACCTTAATTGTAATTGATCAATAACTTCTAGTACTACCAATAATTGCTTTATTTATAACAAGCGTTTATAATTTACTTCGGTTTTCTGTAAGTATTACATTTTATCCAGCGTTCATTTTTGGAATAAGTCAGCCATAACATATCCGCGAGGTAATAAAAAGTTAAGTAAAAAATATACGCAAAAAATATCCATCTAGAATACTGTGAGAATCTAAAAACCCATTTTTAAGACAAATTTGTTTGAGCGTCGATAATTTAAAGTTTTTACAACCTAATTGAAATGATCCTACCGTAAAACAAAGAATTATGATCGCTTTTCGTAAATATAAATTAGGCGGTCCTAAACGACAAAAAAATTGTCTTTTTTGGATAAGATTACATGTATTGAAAATAATAGTTTATTAACGTTCGAATTAATTTGGAAATAAACATTTCTACGTAGTGATTTTGATGATTAATTTGTAAGAAGCGAGTTTAGAAATATGTAAATAGTAGACTTAAGTCTATAAACACAAAAACTTCATTAAATATTCTCCTTGGTTATTCTATCTTAGTAGCAGAGATAATTACGTTCTCAAAAAACTCTATCAGGAGAACGACATTCCTTGCGTTCCATTATATAGGTTATTATAAACACTAACGGCGCAAAATCACCGCGGAAGCTGTGCAAGCTCCGGTCCCCTGTTTCATTATCATACAAATTTTAGTTGGGCTCTATTACTTAGCAATTTACCTGATTAAGGGTGTAGCATACCTATGCGGTGGCGACAGACCGGCAAATAGGCCGATCGTGTACTCCTCAATGAATATTTATGCGCGCACGAATCTAATTCGGGATGAGGTATGTTCACAGAAATTGGACAAGTTTTATGTTCAGGCTGAGTCAACCCTGATAAAATTGAGGTTTCTAAGCACTACTGTAGTTAGAATCCAAAATTAGAGTCCAAAATTGTTACGAAATAAGTTACTAATGTTTATTTTATGTAAAATAAACTCAACGAAAAAATGTCATTCATTATATTTATTTGCTTCTCTGTTTATGAAAGTTAGGAACAACATTTTAATTAAGATAAAATGGGTCAAGGTAAAAGTGTATTTTCAACGCGTTTGCATAAAGGTTGTCGGTAAATTTTCAGTCTTTTCTCGGCACCGAAATGAAGATATTTTTAGTACTTTATACAATATGGTTGGTTTCGTTGCATAACGGACTTCTTTGGCATCATATTTTAAAACTTCAGCGTAATATTCTGTCATGGTCAATTAGGACATAAACTGATAAAAAAGTGAATGTGTTAAAATAAAGCTTTCGTCAAAGTAATTTGTATCAAAACATTTAATTACAGGATGTCTTCAATCCACATTCAAACTTTGGAAAGTAAATGTAAGTTAAAACAAATGTTCAGCTCAGGTTACAACGAACTTCTCCGAAGGTTATTGTATATCAAAGCGGCAAATTAACTATCTCAGATTTCGGGCGCAATTTACTAACTTGTGTTATAACAAAGGTTAATAACAGTTACCTATTTCGAATCAGAGCTTCATGATAAAATTTTATAGATCGAATCGGCTATCGTTTATCTTAATAGGTTCAACATTTATGTAGTATACACTCTCTGCCTGATTCGATAGGTGTAGCCTTTAGTATGTAGATTTCAGGGCTTGCTTCGTCGATCCACGTGATCTCTAGATAGGTTCATGCGGGCTCTAAATTGAGGCTTCGACGGCCGGTCGGACATTATGTTCTTGCATCGACATGCTTTTGTCAGAGCGATTCAAAGGTGGTTGTCCGTAAGTGGGTCAGCTGGGATTTGCGTTCGGTGTATTCAGTTATATGTGCTTTGCATCCATTGTGCAATCCTCTTTGTTGGACCTTTTGGCTGCCTCTGCGACAGCTATTTTGTGTATGTACTTTGTTAGGATATCCCCTTTAATTTCTGTGCACTTTGCACGCGGTTACACCCATTAGATGCAAACTTCATTGAATGCGAATTTTGTGTAATAGGGTTCAAATTCGTCAGTAAAACGCACTTGAATGTTTTGTGAGCATACAATACGATTGTTTCGAGGGTCCCCGATTGGTCAGCGTAGGTAACCATAAAAAAGCGGTCGTGAAAAATCAAAAGTGCCCGCGGTACACCCGTCGTAAAGTATTTTCGGGGCTTCAAAACCTTCATGTTTTAGAAATGGGCCGTCAAAACAAATGGCGGGTGAAAAATACAAGGGAATATAAACAAAGGCTTGTTTGGTCGTAGGTTGTCGGTGCGCGGGGGTGGCGAGCGCCTCATTTCGACAGGCGGATAAGTGCGGCCGTAATCTGTGCCGGAGCTCGTGTAAATGCAAATTGTCCCATAAAGCCATCGCTCTCGTCTCTCCCCGCGGCCCGCCCTCGCCCTTAATGAAGAGGAGCATCTCGGACGGAAGCCCACGTCCGTCATCTCTACAGCGGTTTACGTGGCCTGTGGAGTGTAGACACGATGAAATTAGATTCTACCCTAAATTGGTTTGCATACATGCTACTGTTCGGTTACGAGCTTGTGAATGACACGGGCGTGTCTTTAAGTCTGTTTTATAGCATACCTTAAGAGGAAAATGCTTTGGCACCATGATCGTAAAATAAGTTATTGTCAATTCGTAATATCGTTGCTTAATATAAATGAATACAGTCCTGTTGGTTTTTAATTCAACGAAAAATAATTTAATTTAAATAAGAAGCAAATAAATTCGCAATATGTACACAAACATAGTTGAAATGAATAAACTTTGATTAAGCTCATCAGCAGGCGAAACTGACGCATTTTACGGCTATGATAGCATAAAGTTTATGACCATTGTAGTTCTCTAGCAAAGAGGGCTATTTATTCCAACTTGCAAACACTTTTTTCCACTTTTGTGCCGTAGTTTTCTGGGCCAGGGTGATGCGCTATTGCAATTTACTGCCTTTCGCTTAACTGTACATATATACCTTTACATTAAGCCTTCCCATAAAAGTGCAATGAAAAGCTACTGGCAACTCGTAAAGTTTGAATACTCTGACGTATTGGTAGTGCTTGTGAAATAACGGGCACCGGAGTGAATATATACCTATGGTTATATGCGAAAATATTTATTACTGCCCTACTATAATCTGAAATAACCAATTACCTACCTACTGTAGAAATAAAACATTAGTAGTCTTCGATGTCTAATAACTTCTTACGACGATTACTTCTCATAAAGACATTGCCGATTTCCAAACTAGAGTTTATTAAATAATCTTAAACATAAATTTTCTGTTTAATGCGAACTCTTTAGTGCCAACAGCACAATAACCTATTTAAACACTTTAATGCGTTACTGTTTTCAATAACGACGGCTAAGTTTCAACTGTTTCTCTTTAGCGTTTCATTTTTATTGCTGCTAGTTAAGTCTAAGGCTTCCCTGACTGCCCAATTTATGTTATATCAAATTAACAGCAGTGCCGTAGTTACGAGGAATAGACCAGCTCTGTAATCAAGGAAGGTACTCGCCGGGTAGTCAGTTTGGTACTATTATTGCCCGTTATACTAACGATTACGTTTATTTTAATTACTCCGATTGGATCCGATAACTGACGAGGTAAATCGGTTATGATTCCTTCATATTATTGTTTTTGTTTGTGTGTGTTTCTGTTTTGTTTTTGTGATGGGTGGATCAATTTATGGAGACGGGTTTTGATCGTATTTTTTCGTTAAATGTATTGATGTCTTATTGGAAATAAAATGTTTAAGTAGTTTTCATACACATGATTTAATATCATAGAACATCGAAAACTAGTCTTGAAATTTTAAACCATGAACAAGTAGGTAATTTTCTTCCGATAATTTTCCTTTTCCCCCGTCAAACCAACCCCTTAACAAATTATATAAAATGTTACCCGAACAATTACGAAGTTAACTAATAGATGCACCTCACAATCAACTCGAACATCAAAGGTTAAATTAATTTGTAACTACCGATCGTTACGTACTGAATGCCTTCTATCAATGAACATGAACGTCGCCTTAAGTAGTACTGGCTGAAACAATACGTACTGCCGGGGCCCCGCGTTGAATTACAAATACGGAGACTTGACGTGAATTCGAATAGGGACGACTGAAGGCTCCGATATGCTCTACGTTATACGTATAACAGTTTAGCTGATACCTTATAAAGTAAATGTACCGTTGAATTTTCCGAGCACGTAATTGCTACGCTATCGTGTTTACACCTAAACAAGTGTAGTTGTCTGATAAGGGAATCTTGTTTTTGCCCATGTAAGTTTTGCTGATTTATGATATCGCCCAGATCTGTTAGGACGAGCTTATCGTTCTGAGGGTGGCGGTGCAACGCCTCGCGGCAAAGAACACCGCCCCAGGGCCCGACGGCATTCCTGGCCGAGCGTGAGTCCTGGCTCGAGAGGCCCTCGAGCCCCGACTACTGGGGCTCTTTAACGCGTGCATGGAGAGGGGCGAGTTCCCGGCACTTTGGAAGACCGGGAAGCTCGTCCTGTTGAAGAAGGAGGGGCGCCCCGCGGACTCGCCATCCGCGTACCGGCCCATCGTGTTGTTGGACGAGGTGGGCAAGCTTTTCGAGCGCATCCTCGCAGACCGCCTCGTCACGCACTTAACTCAAGTCGGGCCGGACCTAGCGGACCAACAATACGGGTTCCGCAAAGGTCGCTCCACGATAGACGCAATTGCACGCGTTAGGGCCCTGGCGGAGGACGCAGTAGTCCAGGGAGAGGTTGTCTTGGCGGTGTCACTCGACATCGCCAATGCCTTCAATACCCTCCCCTGGAGTAGCATACGAGTGGCACTCGAATATCACCGAGTGCCACCCTACCTCCGCCGCATCATCGGGGCCTGTTTGGAGGAGCGGTCGATCGTCTACCCGGGTCAAAGTGGTTGGTCGCGAAGAGTGGTTTCTTGTGGGGTTCCACAGGGGTCGGTTTTAGGCCCGCTCCTGTGGAACGTAGGATACGATTATGTCCTACGCGGTGCGCTCCCGCCGGGCGTCGGCATATTCTGCTATGCCGACGACACGCTAGTTACAGCCCGGGGGAAGACGCACCGCGACGCGGAGGTGCTGGCCACAGCTGGGGTCGCACAAGTCGTCGCTCGCATCCGGCGGCTGGGTCTGGAGGTGGCTCTCGAAAAGACGGAGGCCCTATTTTTCCACGGGCCCCGACGCCGCCCACCTCCAGGATCCAGCATAATAGTAGGCGGAGTCCGCATCGGCATTGCACCGTCGATGAAGTATCTCGGTCTTCTTCTCGACGGTCGATGGGACTTCACAGCCCATTTTAGACAGCTGGCCCCCAAACTCGTAGGTGCGGCGGGCGCACTCTCGCGTCTGCTGCCGAACCTCGGGGGGCCAAATAACAACTGTCGACAGCTGTACGCCGGGATCGTGCGGTCGATGGCCCTATATGGCTCTCCCATTTGGGCCAATGCCCTGTCGGCCAGGAACATCGCCGCGCTGCGGCGTCCACAGCGCGTGATGGCCGTCAGGGCCGTGAGAGGCTACCGCACGGTCTCATACGAAGCGGCGTGCCTACTAGCCCGAACGCCGCCCTGGGATCTGGACGCAAAGGCCCTCGCGTCACTATATAAATGGCGCGAGGAGGCTCGAGGCGGAGGCTTCATGCCGGCGCCTCAAGAAGTCGAGGCGCGCAGGGCGGAGCTCCGCCAAGACGTCCTGGCGGCGTGGAAGCGACGACTGGAGAACCCCAGCGCCGGCCTCGTCACTATCGAGGCCGTGCGGCCGGCGGTCACGGAGTGGCTGGAGAGAGGGCACGGCGCGCTCACATTTCGGCTGACGCAGGTCTTGACCGGACACGGATGTTTCGGCAAGTACCTGTGTCGTATAGGCCGTGAGCAGACGCCCAGGTGCCATCATTGTGGTGACTGCCCCGATACGGCGCTGCATACGCTGGCAGACTGCCAGGCGTGGTCGTCGCAGCGCCGTGAGTTAATCGGGGTGGTCGGGAGCGACCTCTCGCTCTCGGCTGTGGTTCTGTCCATGGTCGGGAGCGAGGCAGCGTGGTCGGCCGTCGCCTCATTTTGCGAAAATGTAATTTCCGCAAAAGAGGCTTCGGAACGGGAGCGGGAAATTAACGCTCCCCTCCCATCCCGCGCTAGACGCACCGGGCGTCGCAGGCGCCGGGACGATCTCCGGCCCCCGTGACGCGGACCTGTGGGCGGCGGAGGCGGAACGCTCCGTCGCCTGAACAGGGAACAGGTCCGAGAGGTGGGGGTGTGCTGTGTGTTCCTGGCATACCCCCTTGAAGTGGAGAGCTAGGGGGGGCAATATTCATGCCCGCCCCCGCTCGAAGGTGGGCCCGCATCCAAAGCGGGCCGTCACCGGCTAGGACGCGGAGTATCCAATCGGAGGTACCGCGTCCTGGCCACTTTATGGTGACAGTTGAAGGAACACCGTCAGGTTTTTAGTCGGTATGCCCAAATTTAAAAGCCGGAACGCCTAGCCGGCGGGAGAGCCCGACAGACCCCCGCTACCTCCCTGGAGCGGGACATGCAGTAATGCATTTTCCTGACGAAAAAAAAAAAAAAAAAAAAAAAAAAACGACGAGCTTATCGTTACAGGAAAGGAGTCGTTTCTAACCGCCTTACCTAGGTTTAGACCAATTTAGTGAACTTATATTTCTTTCAGATTATAATAGGGTTGTTGATACAATGCTTGCGGCTAAACATATTTCTCTGATAACCTTAATGTTATTTTCGATTGTAAAAATGCTACGCTATATTTTTTATATAAAATAACAATTTAAGATATTATTCAGTAATAGAAACAATTCTATTACTATGAGAACAATATATTTTTTAGTTTAAGACTGAAGTAAACGTTAACAATACGCGACCTAAATGTCTGGCCATAAATTAATTAGGCCAAACTAGTTGCTCGATTTTTTTTCTATACCAATAAGCTTTCACCGGTGTTTCTGCCTTTTTATACCCTCGTAAAATTCAATTCACCGATATATAGCAATTCTCTACGGGCATATATAACGCTAGTGCACATAATAATTAATAACGCCATAATTAAACGCAAATTAACAACCGACTATCGCTTTTCAACAACATTTTTGTTTTCACTTCACGCCGAATCTAACTAAAATGAACGTTTTTTAACAATTATAAAGAATTTGTAATAGTTTTTACTGCTCGTAATATATAGGATCAAATCACACAGTTCGTGACGAATTGAATAATTGTTGTATTGGTTCACTAAGAAAATAATTATGGAAGTTTTGAAGACGTTACATTTACGGGCAGTGGAGCGAGACTGTGAGAACTTTTCGAATTTTGTTAATCTACATTTGATACTGAACGGAACACGTTCGTGGTTTTTTTACCGCAACATCGGGTTACTTTACTGTCTTTGAATATTTTATTTGGGTGTCAATGTTCTACGTGAAACTTTGACGGTTTTGATTCGATGTTCTACAGTTTGTAGTACGGTGTAAAGTTTCAGTTGGATTGATGGCTTTATAAATAACGAACAAGTAGTTATTCTTCGCTGTTAGACTTATGACGTGAGTTTTTGTAATAAAGCCTTCTTATACAACGGCGTGTGTGCCAGATTGTTGATGTTTACTTTTGCTTGTTTTATGATGAATGTGACCGAGTTGTGGTTAGTCTAGGTTTGTCTATTAAGAAAGTTAGCGAGACTAACTGTTTGCACTCTTCCTGACTAAACTTAATTAAACGTGCTATTACTTCGGTTTTAAAAATGAGGTCAATAAGTTTGATACTGAAGTACTTTTTAAATTAATTAACTTACAGTTTATTTTCTTTCTATTCAATTAAAAGTTTCACAAGTTTCAGAACAGTAATATTTAAAACTAAAGTATATTCATTTGGGTTCGTTTTTTATCGTCATCTTCATAGTTGGATGTTTTTTGTCTTTTTACGTCCACTATTTCGGTTGGGATCTTCACACGGACCGAATAACCGCGGTTTCACGGTCCATAAGCCCACGTCAGTCTACATTTTTGAGTACGCGAGTTGGTCACAGCGATATTCGATACACCACTGTATTGTGTAACGCAAAGCGAAGATACCCGGATAACGGCCTACACCGCCACTGAGGTAGGCAATAGCGTTCGTGAGAGACCGTTTAGAACCGCCTATATGCATGTAGTTTTGACGTTTAATATCGTATCATGGGAACAAAGTTTCGATTTCACACGCGGACGACCGCCTCGCATCGTTTTAAAAACTTTTACAGCATACAGTCACGTAACCTTGTTAGTATGACAACAAACTCCCATCCAAATATAAACATAAATGTTTGTTTATTACTATTATAGTCGGAGGTCAAAATATGTTTTCATTTCCAATATATTCCTGATACTTTAATCTGATCATTAGTGTCCTTTTCGTATACTTTATTTTCTTTTATGTTCTTATACATACGAGTACGATATTGTGAACCATAATAATAAGTTTTTTCGATGTCAACAGGTATCGTTCCCAGAAACTCTTATAAATTTCCTACATTGAGTTACCTCGGTGACTTTATTTGTATATTGTGATTCGAATAAAAAGGTATTTTCTATAATCTTTGAATGGCTTCTCCGATTTCTATGAAATCATCAGATGATTCAACGCAGTTAACTCTGCATTTTTATGAGTCGTTATAATTCCTACAGAGCTATAATCTTAATTACAATCATTACAAGTTTATGCCTTCGACTTTTGAACTTGTGTAATAAGCCGTATATTTTAGACGGGTACTGGCTGTTTGCCCGGGGCTGCGCTCCAGAGGAATTCTAAAACCCTTTTGCAACAAAACCTCTTTAAAAAAATGTAAATTAGATGCAGGTTGTCACCTGTCTGCCAATGTTTTTTTTTTACTGTGTTTTGGGAATTCGAAATCGTGTTATTCTTTTTATGAGTATAGCTTTAATATTATTCATTTAGGTTGACGTGTATTTTAGTAGCGTGTAGGTATTTGTAACATTTCGCCGTCCATCACTGACTAAATGGAAAGGAAGCAGCTGTCACCCGACTGGTTGTAAAACGGCCTATAGTTGAGTTACGATAGGGCTGCCTTCCTCTAATCGTGAATTATCGACACTAAAAATACGCACTCCTGAAGATGTATTGGAACTTTTTTGTTTTGAAACTTTTGTAATAAAGTAGTAGCGATGCTGAATGTTATTTATTTTAGATATTCGAGGATTCCATTATTAGGATCGTAATTGTTTTTCTGCTCTTCCCTTATTATATTTTACTCAAAATATCAATTGATTACAACATGAGGATTGTTCAACATATTCAAAACTATAAAAAGGTGTCAGCCCTGACAACGGTAGATGCGTTTGCGCAACCGTGTTTTTTTTATAATCACCACTTGTACAGGACGCGTGCCCAGCTCAGGAATTTAGACGTGTCGTTAGAATTTTTCACAGAAAACATTGTGAGTTTTTTATTACATTTCTGAAGCTCGCCTGCTTTCTATGTATTAGACAATTTTTATGTAAAACTTACATGTTTTCTGGCGTATTCTCATAGTTAAATTGAATGAGATCCCACTTTCCTTGGTATTTGCGTATTTACAAATATTGAAAAATAGATAAATATGAGTTGAAATAGAAATATGTATCAACTGCACAAAACAATCACCGCTTGTGCAGTAAATTTTAACGATGCGTCGCAGTTATCAAAAGTACTATTCAGGAAACATTATACGTGCTCTTAATTCCTATAAAGGAACAATTCTCTCACACAGTAACTTTATTATGCGCATTCATTTCCTTGTAGACGATACACCGGACACGATAACTAGTTGTCAATCTTTATCAATGAATCATTCGCGGTTCAATGACCTCGCAAACCACCACTTATGCAAAAATTGAAGAAGATTGATTGGACGAGACATCTTATTAAGCCAATAGCCCTGTATAATGACAGTTGTATTTTCACTGCAGTTATTCATTCGAGAAATTACACACTTTCATGTCATTACTTGGAAAACTTTCTTATGCATATAGACATTCCTTTAAAATTATAGTCTGTTATGTTTAGTTTTAAACGCATCGGTTGTTAGTCAGGCAATAACAATAAGACATTGTTCTTTATTGCATGCAAACTGGTAACGCAGCGGGGACTTTATGAATACGATATAAAATGTTAAGTACCTCGAGTACTTGTAAATGTGTGACTTGAATAAACTGTTTGTTGGTCTTGTTGGCGAAATTTGCACCTCATTGGAGATCGCAAACAAATAACTTTTCAGCTACATATCCTACTACTATTTGTTTTCTCATACGTAAAATAATATGCCAATGACGATACAACTTGTTCTTAAACTATACTTATAGTTATGTCTAGTCAATTTATTTGTATCGCTCTGCAGATCTTACTCTTTCCGAGCACGACATTTCGACTCTGTGCCTATTTTCGTCTTCAGACGTGCACAATCAAGTGGGTTGATAGAAAACAGTTTCGGTCTTGTTGCAGTCGCAATCAAGGCGTCCAATCGGAAAATTGAATTAATCGACTCATCTGCCCTTTGAGTGTCGCCAACCGTTTGCTGGTGCATCGATTAATAAATACCAGGCCTCGTCTAGCTCGCCTGCTGAATAGGTCGATTTCACACTTCTTCTGCACATTATAGCTCAACATATACAACACCTAACTCAGCGTAATACTATTTATAATCTAAAAGAAAGTTACATGAATGAAAAATGTTTTCTTTCTTCACAGACTTGAATGCTAATAGAAAACTTTATGGCAGTTTTATTGCTTGTGCAAAATTTTTATTCGGCACTTGTTTGATATTAGAATACACAGTCATTTTTGTTTCATTGCAAATATTACTCTCACACTCAATATTTAAGTATTGTGTAGATCGAAAACGCGATTACATTGAAGCGTTAATTGCTAGAGAGGGTTTTATTACAAGACTCAATTTTGACTGACGTGTAGTGTGAAGCGAAATTTATGTGCGCTACTCGTTTAATCCAAGAATGCCGTGCGAGACATGCTCACTAAATCACCTACTCGTCTTTATGTTGTCTCCAGTCAAGTGTCGCTCGCTCGTTCCAAACTTTATGCAGGGTGTAATAAACTGCACCGGCACCACGACACGTCGACTATGAAATTGAGCCAATATTTGTACTACTACGATTTTCCGGTCGACGACGTTATAGCGAAACTATTCAAAATTTATCGTTCAGAACCAAATGCGGAAAGGCTCCAGTTAAATCCGTAAAAATCTTACCGGTGCGTCGGCTGCGCTTTTGCTCAAACCAACGGTTAGTTGGAAGTGAAATCCTCCCATTCATTCGTTCATTCATTCATAAAACGCATTACCGTCGCCGCGCGCCCTAACCCCGTCGTCTCGGTTGCAAACGCGGAATACGTTAGAGGGGATCCCCGGTACAGTGCAGTACGGGATGGAAACGTGAACGTAGGATTTTGTTGCAAGTTACGTTTGCGGAGTACCGGGTAAGCTTAGCTGCTGGGTGTGCACCGGGCTTTGTGCCCGCTCGGGCGAGGCCGCCGCGTTTGTATTCGCCTTTAATAAAACCGAAGGAAAGGAATGAATATGTCAGTTTGTTCTGTTAGATCGAAAAATATACCTATGTGTTGAGCGGATTCGTTTTTTCAGATTTTAATCAATCCCTTTCTGTTTCGTATTTTTTTCTTTACCTGGAACGTATTTTTGCTTAACATTGATTTTAAATATGCCAGTAAATAATATTGGCACGTTAGATGGGAAGCTTGATATAAAATGAAAATGTCTTATGGATGTTAATATGTGTTAACGGTTACTGTTTCAGGGTTGTTAGTTCCTAGAATTACGTATTACCGAAATATTAATATTCCTACGTAACGCAATACCCTTGTCTGGAACCATTTACTGAATTTGTACTTTCTAGGCTTTCTCACTGATTTCAATTGGAAATGATATTAAGACTAACTTTGACATACTATTAATATATTATTTACTGTAATTTCTTTAAGCGAAAGTCTTTCTGAGTACTTGATTCTTACTCATATATAGTGTTAAAAATAGTATATTCATTGAAACATTTAACAAACTCTTTGTACTTGTATGTACCTGGTTTATCTAAATTAAACATCAAGACATTATCTACGTGTAGACGTAAATGCAACGTATTATTATTCACAGTTGTATGTTTAGATAGCGGTCAAAAACTACTATAACATTATTCCGTAAAGAATGAAGCAATTACATATTTAATTAAACTCACACAGTCGTTTATATTTCTCACAATACCCACGGTAACGGCATCGCGCGCATCGTTTTCAACCTGCAACAAACATACAGGTTCATTGTATCAGAAATCCAATTTTTATTTACAATCGCAATATTATCATTCCGCTTCCATTCGTATAAACGAAGAACAACGGTTTTATCAGCGATAACTGTTCCACTTCCATTCTCCTTATTGGCAATCTGGCCGTACGGGCGCGGATTTTTGTGTCGGGCATGCTCCCGCCGCCCCGATGAAGACAATATATGAGCCTGTCTAATTTATTTCATGGGCATTCCTGATTTACGGAGAACACAGATTTTTCTATTCCAAGGGAGAGTAGATTTATTCGCCGACTCATTTCCCTAAAACCCACTTCACTTAATAACCCTAAAAGAGGCGCCAGATATCTCACACGGAATCCGTGGGATTTTCGCTTGTGCTCGGTCGCGCGATCGCGTTCCGATGGGCCCACAGTGTCGATATCGTCTATCCACCGTCTCAACGAGCTATTTCATTATTCAGCCTCACCGACTCCGCTAAAGATGGCAGCGATAGGATTGACTAATTTCGCAGTATGCTTTAGATGAGCGCCGCATCGCGTCTTCATTTAGGCCGAGACCATTTTGCGGGCTTAGCGAGAGATCCGCTCGATATCTCCCACGTAAGCACGTCATTTGCAACTCCTTTATAAACCGGCAACGCTCCTTAACCTCCTCCGTCTAAATTTGAGTTATAATACAAACCATAACTTTTAATTTTATTATAGACTACATTTTCTCAAAGGAAAAGTTTTAATAACAGTCAAACAATTCATGGATGTTGTTTTTTATTCCACTCCGCGGAAGTCGAAGTCGGAGTTTCTAAACGTGTAGCGCGATCCGGAGACTTGCGGCGTGCGCTGTGGAAATCCTGTACCTACAAATGCAAACTTCTATTCTTGAAAGCTCTCGGGAATAAAGCCAGGCTTTATCGTTACACAATGTATGAAAAGCAGCAAAAACATGTGGAGTTCTCTGAAATTAAAAGTTTTAAACAAACAACGGCACAATTTAGTAAAATTCACGATACGTGTATTCACTTTGTCGAGTACAAATCGGGGCACTTTTTTTAAATAGAGTTAAAAGTAAACAAGCACGCTTTTAATTTGCGCCGCCGTTGCTTGGCCTAAATTCATTGACTATTCATCCGTGGGCCGCATCCAATCGCGTCGGGGCACGCCTAATCCTCGCTCCGCGATGAAAGTCAAAGCGAAAGCAAGTTGGTGCTCACTAAAAGCCCTTTGGCGAGGCGTCGAGGCGGCGGCGGAGGCGCGTGCGGCGGCCGTTGCCGCTCGCCATTACCGCCCCAAGTGGCAAGTTTTGTGCTCGGCTCATGGGCGATTCATCGGCACCTCTCGTTAGGGCGCACGCCTGAATACCGCCTTAGCACTCCTCATTATTGCGTTTATAAAGGCGCCCATACAGGAGCCTGATTCACTAAGACTCGCTCTGTTGGTGAAAGAGAAAATGGAATTGTGTAGACGTTTTGTTCGCTAAAGTTCCTTTTTTTATTCTTTAGAGTAAGCCGTCGTCGCGAGGGCGTATCTGAAGGAAGATATTTTGTGGCAACATTCTGCATTGTGAACGTAACGACGTGACGTTTCTCTCGTTCTTTAGTTAACGTTAAACATTAAAGTAATAGGAGGACATAAAATAGAGTCTTCGTTTTCCACATAGGTAGGTAGTTTTATTTTGTGCTTTAATGAAGTAGCTTACTTTTTATTCGCCCGGCCCGAGTTACGTCGAGGCTAGTTTTTATAGGACAGGAAATCCTAGTTAGGAGTTAGAAACTTGAGCGTTATAAAATGTGGTAGCGATGCTGGCATGCTTGTGAAAAAAATGCTTCCCGAGTGTTAAGGAGAGTTGTGGGGAACTGAGTGTTATGGGTCATAAATTAATAAATCTGGTAATAATCGCGGGGAAGTGGCGCGGCTCTAACGGGGCTTTGATTGCAAAATCAATATCGTCGGGCGTGCAACTATCGCAGGTGTGCTGCTCGCTCATATTAAAATTTGTTAGCCACCGGCGATTAGGACGCGAACATGCCGCTAATCAACGTTTATCTACGCTAACTCGATGGCCCTTTGATTAAATTGATTTGCTGCTTCGATTAGCGACGATCGATTCAATAGTCGAGCCTTAAAATAGTCCCTATTTGGTGTGAAATATTCCTTCTGGTACCAACTGACATATTATACTCGTAATATTAATGGGATTTTAAAGCATTTTGGTTATTATAGTTTTTGGAGTGACCTATTGTAGGTACATCATTGTCATATACGAGATAATAATATAGGAGAAATATCTCCTATACGCAATATAATATAGGTGTAAATGTAGTTAATCAGTATTAAGGAGTTTAGTATATTTTGTATGCACTCCAGCTAGTCTAGCGAATGCTTACAGGTGCATAGATTGTTAAAGCAAGAACTCAACAGAGAAGTGCACTAAAGCGTCCTAACTTAGACACTTTCGTGTCAAGGACGTCTGAATTCCGGGATCAAATTAAAAGTTTCCTTCAACACCTTAACGCTGCAGTTGCAAGATTTTCATTCTTCTTCTTATCGTATGGTTAGTGGTCAACCTAGTGTCATAGTTGTTCAAGCCGCCCGAAGGCCCTTGACATGGCTTATTGACTGCTTCGGAGGGCACGTAAAAAGTCGGTCCCGTTTGTTATCAATTAAGATAAGATTTTCATTTAAATAACAGTTAATGAGAATATATTTGGACGTTTCGTATCTCAAAACTTTTTAATTTAAAACTCTTTTAATTAGTAGTTCGTCTGTAATGAATGCATTTAAATATTAACATAAATATGTTCGAATTTGTTTTTATGTTAAAAGCTTTTTTATTTCTTTGACATTAAGCAGTCAATTAGTTTGCAGTCTGTTAGATTAATTTGCGTTTTTATTGCTTTTATTTTTGTTCCAGTATCTCGGATTAAAGCGAGGCACATAGAAGTGCTTCGTTATCTATGCTATACATTTGTACTAATAGAAGTTAGTGTGAGTTTCAAGAACGAATTGAACGTACGCTAGTAGCTCCCAGATCTCGCCCGCTGCGAGTAACTACCGGCTGCATTCTCCTCAGCACCGGCCAAGTTTTCTCATTATGGCCGTTAGTGCCTCCCGCCACTCACACTATTACTTACGACCGTCAAACACGCTGCCACGTATACGCACTCCCAACGAACCCCGAATGCAACAATACTAAGGGAGACACCCATACGCTCAAGTTCAAGTATTCTATTTCAATACGTCGAGCTACAAAGTTTTCGGCTTAAGTCCGCGAGACTATTTTAAAAACGGCAGAGCACGACTTAAGCAACTCATAAAAGTGGAGAGGGCTAAGATATTTTCTCGGGGTGGGCGAGAGGAGCGGTTAGCCGACTTTTACACTGGTTTTATTGTCTCGGCGCCCCTCGTAAAGCGTCCTTTGTGTTAGTAACGTCTCAAGTTGTATTAACACCGTGATAACTTTAGTGGGGACCGTTTGCTTCGACGAGTCCGATTGGCTCGTCGGCGCAATTAGGCCGAGGTAAGCGGATAGTTTTGATAATAATTTAAATGGTGCCGATGGCGTTCAGTGCTATTAATACGGGGGAGATTTCAAACCCCTTGATATTGAATTTCGTAAGCGAACGGAAACTGTATAATAAATTACGGGCATCCCTTAGCGGCGCGGCCTAAACGGTGTTTAGATGTTATGGTGTAATTAGGAAGGTCGCCAGTTCTCCGGGTCGAGTGCCGCCTGCCCGCGCTCATAACCGCTTTACAAAAGCGAATGTGGGGTGAATATTCTCTAAATGTGAAACTAATACTGAGCACGCGTTTCAGAACTGGGACAGGAAACGGCAGAATAAAATGAATATTAACTTAAATCGTACTACGGGTTCATTAATGCGTGGCAACACACGAATAGTCAAACTACCGATAATAAACCCCGATACGTAACGTAAATTAACAATCCCGGCTTTGTCGTTAAGGAAAATATCAATTCTTTCAACTTTTTCGAGTTTCTAATTCTGTTTTATAAAAGAAAATAACTGAATAAACTTCGCTTAAAATTCTTATTTGAAGTCAGTCACAAACGCAAGAAAGTCTGTTACAATTATTAAAATCCCGCATCTAAATGCTATAACACTCAAACTTTTCAATAAGGAAATATTTAATTTCCATTTCAAGAGCTTCGACGGAGCGAAAACAAAACAAAAACTTGAGAACATACTCGATTTATAAAAGGAAAACGAGAATTGAGTCCCTGTTCATATTGTTTTTGGTGGGGGGCGCTGAATTTTGCGACAAGAATTTTCCAACGAATTTAGCGGTTTTAATCGATGACGTCGATAATGGAAAAGTTCAATAGGCAACAACAAAGGCCGATATAAGTTAACGAAGCTCACGAAAGCGAAATTCACGATGGGAGCGCACTCTGGCGGACAGGAAATTAAAAGACAAAAGAGTGGCGGCCAGGGCAGTTTAGGCTCGGAAATGGAGGGCGTGCCCTACCCTCTGCGTTTTTTCATCGGCGCCAAACCGCGACCACCTTCGCGTGAATATTAAAAAGCAGTGCCCGTCGTATATTCAGTTGCCTTTATCCGATTATGCCCCTTTCTACTCTAGGGTCATAAATGAACAAGTAGGAATCGTGTCACTTTAACGAGCTTACCAATTTAGGTTAAATTTTGCAACATTCATCTATAGAATCTTTAAAAAAGTATTAAACATAAGAAAATAAAGGAATCCTCAAAATATGATCAAGAAAATCTGTTCAATTGTGGTGACGAAGACGTACTCTAATATTATAAGCTTTAATCATTCGACAAGCTCGAATACTCTGAATATCAAAACCATTAAGCATGCAATCTTTTAGGTTCACGTGACGTCGAATACATTTGGAACGTAACAGAATTAATCCTTCCTAATACGGCGATCCCTAATGTATCAAGTATACGTATGGTTTCTGTAATTCAGGCGGGCTGGCGTAATCCATTCGCATCGGGCGATATCGAGTTTCTGGGGGCGACTAGATGCCGTTTTCTCGCATCTTTATAAGGACTCGATAGTGCTACATATCGGGTAGAACAATGTGGTTTCGTATGCAAGATTCCATTGAGATGTTCTTGCGAACTGTTCATCCTTTCCTTTGTCTCGTTCTAAGAATATATTTGTGTGCTTAGTTAAGCTTTAGGAATAATGTTACAGTATCGACGACCTACAATGTTGGAAGTATATTTGATTGAAGCTACCAATAAGAAGGTGATATTTGATACTAATGAAAGGATAACTTTTCCATGTTGTGTTAATTAACGATATAGATGTTAATCGTAATACAGCCGATGATGACAAAGCGAAAGTTCAACATCACAACTTTGTTTCCTAATTCAATTTGCATTTCGAATCAAAAACTTTCCGTGACACTGTTTTGCATTATTAATACTTGAGCATGGCGTGATCTCTCGGGAGGCGCACTAGAAACCATAAATTGAATTCCAACCTTCGCAATTAGTTATTCCCGCGCGTGAAAACTTTCTAGATCGTTCGCCTTCGTTAACAGATGTTACGGTGCTATTCATTATACATTCCGTCGAATTGTAAAGCCGAACATTTAATTTAAAGTACCTACCGAACGCTCCTTTGTTAAATCGCCGAGCATTTTGGGCGGTATTGTTGAGGAAGCGCTCGAGCGACGGAGGATTAGCGGCACGAGTGCTGCCCGCTAGTTTCCCGTTTACGGAGAACATTCGTCTTGCGGGAAATGCGGGACGATAAATAAAGGTGCGCAATATGGTATTGCGAGCGAGCGAGGCGGTCCCGGGTGTGCGCCACTGGCCACGCGGCGTGAAACGCATTAACCCTCGCCACGTGCCCGCACGTCCCGCCCGCGGCACAAATGACAAGTCGTTCTCATAATGCTATATTGAATAACAAATCACGGACGTAAACAGCGTTTGTGCAATATGCTCGAATGGAGCATCCTCCGGTCTATGCGACGCCGTAACGCTGGATAATAAAAAAGTTTTTGTGGCAAGGCTACCATTTCGCCGGCGCGGCACGTCTCTTATCGGCCTAATTTGGATCAAACAATTCCACTCCCCCCATACAAATTGCGGAGAGTCACATTTGTTATCTGCAGTTTTTGGCAGAAATTATATTAAGATTTTAGCGAGCGATAATGTTGTATATTTTTATTCTCGTCGTGGTCTAGGGCGTCGCCCCCTGAGGGAGCCACCGGATTTTATGATAACAATAAATTACAAGTAAAATAAACTAGATTCCATCTATGGCAAAGGGGATTTCTTTTTGCAGATAAGAAACTTGTATTTTTCTGAGAGATTAGACTTTCTTAGATGTCCTTGGGGACATTAAAGTAATTGTGACGAACTCATACTTTAGACGAAATATATACTTATTCAATTAATTGCATACTGTACCTAATGAAGTGTTTGTTATTGTTTCAGGTCAACTGTAGCGTATACATGAGATGTTATGGGCTCCTGCGTAGCGAAGTGGCGCTGGTGGGTGGTGGTGGTGGCGTGGGCGTGGGGCGCGGCGGCGCGCACGCTCTGCCCCGCGCGCTGCGCGTGCGACGACGCCCTGCGCGCCGCCTCGTGCGCCAACGCCAGTCTCGGCATCGTGCCCATACAGCTCAACCCAGAGGCCACACACATCAACCTCACGCACAATGCCATCGACAACCTCCTCTACACCTTCGGCTTCTACACGCAGCTCACTGTCCTCGACATTTCCTACAACAAAATTGTAGACTTAGGTAGTAAAAATTTCGAAAATAACATTGAGATGACGCATCTCAATTTGAGCAACAATTTTCTCAAACGCTTAGATAAGGAAACATTTATAGGACTGAAGAGTCTCGTCGATTTAAATTTATCAGACAATGGAATATCGAGTATACACGTGCAGACATTCAAAGATTTATCTGCGTTGGAGAGGCTCGATTTATCAAACAATAAACTAGTGAAGTTTGAACCGGAGACTTTCAAGCCCTTGACGTCGTTGAAGATGTTATCGCTCAAGAATAATTCTATATTAGACATACCGTCTCCTAATCTCGCTTTTGTCATACATCTGGAGTTCTTGGATCTCTCAGAAAACTTGATTGAGCAAGTAAATAAACATGGTATACCATATTTACAGGAATTGAAGCATTTAGATTTAAATAATAATTTAATTGAAAGCGTGGATCAATTAGGATTCCACAACCTGCCTTCACTTCGTCACTTGGATTTAAGCGACAACAATATGACTTCGATCCCGACGTCGGCTCTCTCTAAACTATCAAACTTGTCCCATTTGTACCTGAGTGGAAACTTTTTTCAAAACGTTACGGCGCTCTCCTTCCAAAGCTTGTTCCATTTAAAACATTTACACTTGAGCAGACTCTACGAACTCGAGAGAATTGACTCAAGAGCTTTTGCGGACAATATCAATTTACAAAAAATATGGATGAACGAGAACGTCAAAGTGGGCGAAGTTCCTCCTAGATTGTTTCACGGTAATCCGAAGTTAACTCACATATACATGCGGAACAATGCACTAGTGGCTCTTGAAGCGTCTCATTTCCCTATAGATAGGTTGCAAGAACTGGAGATTTCAGGTAATCCCTTCGTATGCAACTGTTCCATATTGTGGTTATGGAAGCTTGGCAGGGAGAGTGAAATTAGTAACAAGAAGTCTGGGAACGCTAGTTCCATTTTAAAAATAGACTATGAGGACGTGAAGTGTGCTGCCCCGGCACATTTGAATGGCGTCCTCTTTGTACAGATTCCGGAGTCGGAATTCGGGTGCTCGAGCGGGTGGGTGATAGTAGCGGTTGTGGTGCTGACTGTGAGTATCGTTATAAGCGTGGTGGGTGGTGTTTTGTACTTCATGGGACCCCTGAAGAAGTGTAAAGGGGATAAATCAAAGCAAGTGATGACAAGTGTCATGTTGAACGGTGACGTGTCAAAGTTAGGGAACGGGTTAGGATACTCGACGAGGGGTAGGGAGCAAGAGAACAAGAGAGATGTAGATCGGTATCTAATGATCGGTTCTTCCGTGAGTAATAACTTCCATTCACTGAATCCTCCTTGGCACAGTGTGGACAAGAACCCTTATTACCAGGAGGACAGTGAAGAGCACATCTACCAGCAGTTCGCCTACGAGACGATCCCTCACCACAGAACGCCAGAGAAACCACACATAGTGTACGTCTAACATAAGTTGTGCGCAAAGGACAATATCGCGGGTATATTTTCTTTGCTAAGTTATACGAACGAAGTTGTGTATTGTCGTCAAAACGACGAAGGACATTGAATTCGCAATAATGTATATAGTGATATGAATAAAATGTAATATGTGATAGCTTTGTATATAGACGTGTAAATATATTATTCAGTGCAGATAAAGACATTACTTTATAGGTATTCTCGATTTTGTACTTACTTATTTAGTCATGTTTATACCTAATATTGATTGTCACTTCACCTGTATCGTAGACGTTGACATTCAGTTGTTTTGTTTACTAGTTCCTCGATCATATGGGTACTCGAATATTGTTAAGTGCTTGTAAAATTCTCTAAGATGTTCAATAATAAATGAATATTATATTCATAATGTGTAATAATATAGTATACATTATATATTTTTCAGAATTGAAACACCAATACTTGATGAAAA